>NC_053397.1:181447960-184005460 GCF_905171765.1 Bufo bufo | reverse complement strand
ATTAATGATAATGGGTGCTCTGAGGTGGGTTTCGTTTATAGTATTGTTTCTGAAATTTCATTGAGTCCAAATGGTGCAAGGGTGTCCAGCTGGTATATCCAGTATACCTCTCTTTTCTGTAGGGTGTTGAATCTATTGAAAGGATTTTCTGGTATGTATTCAATTGGGGTTATGGTTAGGGGATGTTTTTCTTTTTCTATTGTGGATGCACAGTGTCTGGAAAGGCTGTGTTTGAGGTATTGTCTCCGTATGTTATATCTATGTTGATTTACGCGGTTATGTAGGGGCTGGGTCGTACGTCCTACGTACTGAAGGCCACATTTACACTCAATGAGATATATCACATAACATGTTTTGCAGGTCATGTGGTGTTTGATCGTGAACGTGGATATAACAATCAACATAGATATAACATACGGAGACAATACCTCAAACACAGCCTTTCCAGACACTGTGCATCCACAATAGAAAAAGAAAAACATCCCCTAACCATAACCCCAATTGAATACATACCAGAAAATCCTTTCAATAGATTCAACACCCTACAGAAAAGAGAGGTATACTGGATATACCAGCTGGACACCCTTGCACCATTTGGACTCAATGAAATTTCAGAAACAATACTATAAACGAAACCCACCTCAGAGCACCCATTATCATTAATTACATAATTATTCTCAACAAATCTACACCTAATCTACCTTCAACAATATTCTGTCCATCATGACAAATGTGTGTGTGTGTATGTATGTATGTATGTGTGTGTGTATACATATACAGTGGGGGAAATAATTATTTGACCCCTCACTGATTTTGTAAGTTTGTCCAATGACAAAGAAATGAAAAGTCTCAGAACAGTATCATTTCAATGGTAGGTTTATTGTAACAGTGGCAGATAGCACATCAAAAGGAAAATCGAAAAAATAACTTTAAATAAAAGATAGCAACTGATTTGCATTTCATTGAGTGAAATAAGTATTTGAACCCTCTAACAAAAAAAGACTTAATACTTGGTGGAAAAACCCTTGTTTGCAAGCACAGAGGTCAAACGTTTCTTGTAATTGATGACCAAGTTTGCGCACATTTTAGGAGGAATGTTGGTCCACTCCTCTTTGCAGATCATCTCTAAATCCCTAAGGTTTCGAGGCTGTCTCTGTGCAACTCTGAGCTTGAGCTCCCTCCATAGGTTTTCGATTGGATTAAGGTCCGGAGACTGACTAGGCCACTCCATGACCTTAATGTGCTTCTTCTTGAGCCACTCCTTTGTTGCCTTTGCTGTATGTTTTGGGTCATTGTCGTGCTGGAACACCCATCCACGACCCATTTTCAGTTTCCTGCCAGAGGGAAGGAAGTTGTCGCTCAAGATTTCACGATACATGGCTCCGTCCATTTTCCCGTTTATGCGAATAAGTTGTCCTGTGCCCTTAGCAGAAAAACACCCCCAAAGCAAAATGTTTCCACCCCCATGGTTGACGGCGGGGACGGTGTTTTGGGGGTCATAGGCAGCATTTTTCTTCCTCCAAACACAGCGAGTTGAGTTAATGCCAAAGAGCTCTATTTTGGTCTCATCAGACCACAGCACCTTCTCCCAGTCACTCTCTGAATCATTCAGGTGTTCATTGGCAAACTTCAGACGGGCCTGCACATGTGCCTTCCTGAGCAGGGGGACCTTGCGAGCCCTGCAGGATTTTAATCCATTGCGGTGTAATGTGTTTCCAATGGTTTTCTTGGTGACTGTGGTCCCTGCTAATTTGAGGTCATTAACTAACTCC
The DNA here is from genome assembly GCF_905171765.1 of Bufo bufo. Classification (NCBI taxonomy): domain Eukaryota; kingdom Metazoa; phylum Chordata; class Amphibia; order Anura; family Bufonidae; genus Bufo; species Bufo bufo. The sequence continues at coordinate 184,003,688 of NC_053397.1, read as the reverse complement.
TCCCGTGTAGTTCTAGGATGCTTTTTCACCTTTCTCAGAACCATTGACACCCCACGAGGTGAGATCTTGCGTGGAGCCCCAGAGCGAGGTCGATTGATGTTCATTTTGTGCTCCTTCCATTTTCGAACAATCGCACCAACAGTTGTCACCTTCTCTCCCAGCTTCTTGCTAATGGTTTTGTAGCCCATTCCAGCCTTGTGCAGGTCTACAATTTTGTCTCTGACATCCTTGGACAGCTCTTTGGTCTTTCCCATGTTGGAGAGTTTGGAGTCTGCTTGATTGATTGATTCTGTGGACAGGTGTCTTTTATACAGGTGACTAGTTAAGACAGGTGTCCTTAATGAGGGTGACTAATTGAGTAGAAGTGTCTAACCACTCTGTGGGAGCCAGAACTCTTAATGGTTGGTAGGGGTTCAAATACTTATTTCACTCAATGAAATGCAAATCAGTTGCTATCTTTTATTTAAAGTTATTTTTTCGATTTTCCTTTTGATGTGCTATCTGCCACTGTTACAATAAACCTACCATTGAAATGATACTGTTCTGAGACTTTTCATTTCTTTGGCATTGGACAAACTTACAAAATCAGTGAGGGGTCAAATAATTATTTCCCCCACTGTATGTATATGGGTATGTGTGTGTGTATGTGTGTGTATGTATGTATATATATATATATATGTATATAGTGTGTGTGTATGTATGTATATATATGTATATATGTATATGTATATGTAGGTATGAGGATTCACCTGTGACCCCCCCCCCCCCTCAGGTCTATGTTTTCTATATATATATAGATCCTGAAAAAATCTCTGAGTATATTATAACCCTCCAGATGAGGATTTTTGAACCCTCAGTAATCTCCACACTCCTCTCCAAATAGAAGAACATGAACAAAGCGATATGAATAATAATAACAAAAACTTTTCTCTACCACCATTTACCATCAGTATCCATGGTTAATTTAAAACGAGTCCCTCTTAGACATGTATCTTATCTACGTGTATGTGTGTGTGTATGTATGTATATATATGTATATATATGTGTATATATATCTCTATGCCCATGTACTATCTCTTAGACTATTTTTATTGATTTTTACTCCAATTTTATTATATATATTTTTTTCCTCCCGATCAACCACCATTATTTTCTATTAATAATGGTGCATATATAGATTTTTATCATCAGCATTGTATCCCTTTCTAAAAACATACAAACATGCTGCAACAAATGTGTCACAATCCTCATAATATCAAAACACATAATCATGCTGCTACAAAATAGCCGTCGCCACATCGGTATACACTGACAGTGGAAATACCTTTCCGCACGGCAGAAACAAAACAAAAACACAATAACACCGACTTTTGACCACAGGCCAACTACCTGCCGGTCCCAAGCCGAAATGGTGGTGATAGTGTCGTCCACCTGTGGATCTCCCCGTTATTATGTCCTTTAGTGCCGATACGATATCATCACGTCCATACCCAGCGCTACGCATCCCCTGACTGCTAGTAATCACCTGATTCCTAAAATATAAAAAATAAATATATAAAAAAGAGGGGAACATTCAGAGGAGCCCACAGCTAGACATAGAGTGTGGGACCCCCAGCACCAGCACCTAGAGAAAATGTACGGGCGGACACTGCATTATAAAGCATAACAAAAATCCCTACCAAAATCCAACTGCCGCAACTGCTGCTTCAATCAAGCAACAGTTTTCACAAACCATCACAAAGATCTGCGGCACTGTGACCTATGATGCCCCCCTCCCCTGCCAGCACCTGACCTGCAAAGAAATAATAATAAGATCGATACCTAGAACGCAGCCAGCAGACCACAGGGCACTATCTGCAACATTCCTTAGCGACACTGAAGTCTGACCTAACCCTACTGCCGTACCGTGCTGGCAGCAGTAAAATACACGGAAAAAATTAACAATACAAAAATAGGACAGCCACAAAATCTTATCTGGTATTCAGTAAAATCCTGCTAATAGATAAACGAGTTGTATAATAACTAGTCATCTCACAACAAGAAGCGCTGCATTCTCAGTGACAGCCAAATAGATAGGGGGTGTGTCGACCTGACATCACGAGTAGCGTCATAGTTACCAGACCCCCGCCCCTCCAAAAACCACTGGCCTGCGCGCCAAAATACTGTTTAAAAACGAGGTTCTGTCATCTCCCAACATATACCTTTTTATTGTCCTGATGAAGAGGGCTGTACGCCCTTGAAACGCGTTGACATTAATAATAAAAAAACAACTTTCCTTTTAAAGAAGCATCCACGTCTCCTGTGTTCAGCGCCGAAAAAAAGGTTCAGAAAATTTCTCTTTTTATCTCACGTAACAGGTGAGGAATGCCAGAGTGGGGATAATGTCTCTGTTTAGTGTCAACGGTGTCTCCTACCTTGGTACGGCTGGACTCCTGGATCCTGGCTCACTTGCAATAAAATGAGTAGGAGTAATTGAGGGATTTTGGTAACAGTAAATGAGATCCAGACTTGTAATATAATTCAACTTGTCTTTACTGGTTGCAGCTTTAATCCATACGAGATACAGCATTAGTCTTAGGTCCCAGCAGGTATTTGGCAATGTATGGCAGGGATCAATATCTCTTCTGCAGCTATACTATGTGCCTGGAGAATCTGGCAGGAATCTGTCTTCTGCTCTATCTTCTGCTTGGTATGGGCCTGACTAGCTGAGGAGGAATTTGGCTTCTCCTGGTCTCTGGATAAGTTACTCACAGTTCTGCTCGCAGGGAATGTTTCGTCCTGGAGATCTGTAGTTCTGGAGGTGCTGCCTGCTTGTCAACCAGCTGAGGCTGAAGGCTCAGTCTGGGAAGGGTGATCTTTGGTCTCAGCCGAGACAGATCCTGGTTTGGAATCCCTATTTCTGGGAGCTCCTACTAACACAGCCTTCCCCTAGCCGGGGTGGCTGGTACACTAACTAGAACTTCCTTTCCTCCCCATGAGACAGGACATGGGCCAGCCCACTTCTGCTCAAAGAGGGGGAAGTTAAAATGGAATGTACTATTCCAGTCTAGATATACTAAACTGTACTAAGGTCTGCTGAACACATTGCTGCCACCTGCTGGTGTACATGGAAATTACAGCAAACATATATATCAGGCTTTGAAAATGCACATAATGAAGAATGCAATGTTAGATTATACAAGATGACAATATACATACACTTAATATGTTGTAGCGGGGTAACAGAGTGTAGTAACATAACTCTGGGATGTTACAGAAGTCAATAGGAGAACCCGAGCATTAAACCAGGCACCCCCTGCTCTGAAGATGGGAGGGTGCCTGGTTCATAGGAAAAGGTCAGAAATTGATGGAAACACCACCAAAATAGTTCTGGAACAGCATGAGGAGGATTTCTCGATGCATCTTGGACTCCCAGGTTGCTGCTGGGAACGATGTTGTCCGAGTAGTACGCCACTTTTACAGTCTGACAATATAAATTTTAGAGGAAAAATTGTTAAGAAACATTCTTTCCTGTATATTTAATTGTATATATAGTGCAAGTGCTGCCAAAAATTACAAGGAAGAGGTACTCCGATACAACCCTTATATCACGTAATGAAGGGCCTCATTCACATTGTGGTATAATAGTTCAGGTAGTGAGACTCCTACACTCATAAAGACTACGTACTAAGTGAAAGGGTTGCCAAAAATTACTAAGAACCGGCACTCCAAAACACCCTTTGTTACAAAAAAAGGAAGGCATCATACACACCCTTAAAAAATTATGATTCATGGCCTGCTGGTGAGCCTCAAAAACATTTGGAGCAAGGGCCTGCTGATCTGACCATCTAAAACCTTAGGGGCGAAGGCCTGCTGCCGCATTGGTGACTCTAGATAACCTCTGGGCGATTGCACGTCCCCGTGATGGCGACGATCCATTTGGATGTCTGCCCTATCAACTTTTGATGTTCTTTTCTGCGCCTACCATGTTGATCATGGGTAACGGGGAATCAGGATTCGATGCCGGAGAGGGAGCCTGAGAAAGGGATACCACAACCAAGGGAGATCAATGGCCGAAATCTGATTGGCTGTTGTTGCCTTTCCCCTTTTTTTTTCTAATTGTGAACCACCCAGAGAGGGTGGGTCAAGTTATTAAAGCAAAAGTATGCAAGGAAGGCAGCAGGCGTGTGGCAATGACCCACTCCCGACTCAGGGAGGTAGTGACGAAAAATAACAATACAGGACTCCTAAGCGGCCCTGTTATTGGAATGAGTGCACTTTCCATTAACGAGGATCTATTGGAGGGCAAGTCTGGTGCCAGCAGCCAACTTGCTCCCGGCCTCCACAACGTTCACCCAGTGTGCCATCATTGTGAGGATTGTGTTGACCAGAATCTTGGTTACTGAGACTGGACTTGTAGGTGAGGGCCTGCTGTCGCTTTGTTGACTTTAGATAACTTCTAGGCGATCGCATGTCCCTGTGACGGCGATGATCCATTTGGATGTCTGCCCTATCAACTTTGGAGCAATTTTTCAACAAGGACCTTCTGGTGTAGCACCGTTTTGCTTGTCCTCCCCACCAGAAGAATGAGAGATGAGAAGTTCTCTTTGTAGCAGGGGTCGAGAAGGGTGAACCACCAGCAGCACTAAATACCCGCTCAGACAAAACGCTGGCGGCAGGGAAGGCCAGCACCTCCAAGGCGTAGAGCGCCAATTCATGCCACGTGTCCAGCATGGACACCCAGTAGTTGTAAGGATCACTGAGGACGCTGACACGGTCTGCTACGTACTCCTTCACTATCTTCCAAAACTTTTCCCTCCTTGTGACACTAGGCCGGGTAAGGGTGCTGGCGGGGTGTCATTTTTTGAGCAATTTTTCAATAAGGACCTTCTGGTACATGCAAAGGTCTGTCATATGTCACAAGTGCTTGAATGCCTATTTGTTTTCCTAAAGGACTTTGCCTGTCCTTTTTGAATTGTTTCTGTAGAAAGTTTAATGGTTAGCAGCAATTTAAATCATTGTACTGTACCATGTTAAAGTACAGCTATATGACAAATTACAAGGATTTACTTGTTTATTAGAGTTGAATCTTTGAACAAATATTTAGTTCGACCATTATTTCATGTCTATAAAATGTATTTTTCTTCCAGCTCAAAGGTCTTGGTACTGCTGGTGGTCTGGTTAATCTTGGCGGTGGTCTGCTTAATATTGTTGGTGGCCTGGGTGGTATCCTTCATTAAGTCAAGAACTAATCCTAGCTGTCAAAGAAACACGGTAAATTATGATAAAAGACGTTATTTAACATTCAATTAATCTTCAATAAGCCACCAGAAATGTTTTATTTCAACAACTGTAGCTTTCTACATTAAAACGCATGCTTAAGATTTATTCACACAACCGTAAATGTTTTGTGAAGCTTTTGAGATATTTAAAGGAATTTAATAATTCATGCTCAACAGAATTCTACAGAAAAAAAAGAACAAAATTTGGTGCACACCAGTTTTGTGCAAAAAAGATGTAATTTTTGGTGATTTGATGCCATTGTCTCCGATTTTGTAATGTCCGTGAAACAGTGGGGCTGCCCCCCTATTATAATGAGCTGTATATATCTGGATATAGCTGGATGTATCTGGCTTGTTTTTCCCAAACATCGTGCGGCATTCGATAAATTTAGTGCATTGTCTTAAATTGGATGCATCCTCCGGCAGAACAGGAGCTTTCAAAGACCAATATAAAACATCAGTCTCTGGTAAATTTCCCCAGTTATTTGAAGCATTAAGACATACCAGGCAATGATGTTACACTATGAGTGAATCAATTCTAATGAATTGATCTGGTTCATTAGCAAGAGTGCTTATAAGGGAATGTCCCCACAATTGAAGAGTCACCCACCTGCCATTTGAAACAGGGTCGGACATCTTGCACAGCCCTGTCAATCTCATGCAATTATTTAGCTGTCGCCGTCAGTACCAGAGCCTTTGGCATGGGATTGACTGTGCAGGGAAAGAATTTTAGCCCTGTCTATCAAACCACAAGTGAGTGCTTCTTCACCTTTGGAGAATGCCACTCACAGGTTAAGAACTCTTGCTAGTGAGACAAATTGATTTGAGAATCAATTTTCTTATCTCTGTGTTACACAACAATATTGTACATTGATTAGGAAAAAGAATCTTCTTATTATTTTCTTGATAGAAAGTTGTATGTATAGTGTTACATCTAAGTGTCTAATTCATATTTTATTTATCAATTTTTTCTAGCATTGGATGCATGTAGTAAAATAGAAGAAAGCATACAATAAAAAAGAAAAAAAAACATATGATTGATTATTTTATTTTCTTGATTTCTTATTTTCTTGAAGTCTTATGTGTAAACCTATCAATAAACCATTTTAAATCAAACTCCATGTGTGTTTTTAAAAAATGTATCAACAGTGTTGGAGTTACATTCATTAGTGCCACTAAAGGAATGATTGAGTGTCCACAAAAGATGTGCAGGGTCTCCTGAAACTGCATTGTAATCATTCTAGTTTATTTGCACACTGAATATATCATGACTAAGTTCTTATTAATTGCGCTGATATAACTTGGGAGAGTCTGAGTATAGGGTTCTAACAGGACCATCTATTAGTATCAGAAGTGTTGATCTAGTCTTAAAAATACTGTTGTTGGATGAATATACAGTAGCAGAGTAGAGATGAGTGAACCAGTTTGTAACGAAACAGGTTCATTCAGAATTTTCCAAAACTAAGTTCGACAGATGAACCCGAACATTTTCCAGTTCGTTTTGGACAAATTCAGTATAACAGCATGCAGAACCATTTCAATGCATATGTAGGTGGGAAAAAGCAATAGGGAGGAAGAAGAAGAATGTTCACATGACGCTAAGGAGAAATGAGGGGCTTGCACTGATTGGCTTACAGTCCAACGGACAGCCTGGATGAGCCAATTAGTGATGCAGCAGGCAAGGCAGTGCGCTTGCAGAAAGAGAAACTCGTCATTCTGTTTTAGGCTGTAAATGAGGGTGGATGGGTCAATGCATTGTCTGACAGAAAACAATCTTAGGGACAGTGAACATTCACAATCAAGCTTCTATTCTAGTATGAGGGACAGTGAAGGGAAAGGCTACAAAGAAGAAGAATTAAATTGAACAGGGAAAGGCAGGGAAAGCTGTCAGCCAGGAAGTGAGAAGTGAGGAGCTGAGGCTGGGTGTCTGGCAAAGCATTCTAGCTGCAATTGCTGCCTTATAACACAGATACAGCTGCAGCAGAACATCAAAAGCAGCTATCTATGAGGACTTTTCTTTTCTCTTTTTTTTTGCTATTGTAACAGAAATGATTTTTTATGTGTGAGTGGGTGGGTTGGTGGTGGGGGAATAAGAGTACTTTCACACTAGCGTTTTTCTTTTCCGGCATAGAGTTCTGTCACAGGGGCTCTATACCGGAAAAGAAAGGATCAGGCATATCCCCATGCATACTGAATCAGAGTAATCCGTCCAGGATGCATCAGCATGCTACGGTTTTATCTCCAGCAAAAAAAACTGAAGACTTGCCTGAATGCCGGTTCCGGTATTTTTTCCCATAGGAATGTATTAGCGCCGGATCCGTCATTCAAAATATCCGAAAAAAAGGTGAAAAAAGTAAATGCCAGATCCGTTTTGCCGGATGACACCGGAAAGACGGATCCGGCATTTCAATGCATTTTTTTGACTGATCAGGCATTTTTAAGACTGATCATGATCCTGATCAGTCTTACTAATGCCATCAGTTGGCATACATTTTGCCATATCCGGCAGGCAGTTTTGGCGACAGAACTGCTTTCTGGATATCTCTGCCGCAAGAATGAAAGTAGCCTAAGCGCAAAACTGTACAACACATGTGTAATCATTCAGAGAATAAATAGTATTTGGAATATATGAACTACTAATCCAAAATCCATGTCGGGGCATCTTAAGTGTCACGGATGGTGTTGCAGAACACTGGAAGTTATAAATAAACATCCAACTGACTTGATCCCAAACTAAGGAACATATGGGTGAGCCCTATAAAACCCCTAGAGCTCTCCCTGACTGCTCTGCCCATGCAAAGATCTTTATGATAGAAAATTGCATGCCCTCGTACCTAGACTGTGTGACACCTGAAAACCCTATAATAGTGAGGGGACATGACCACCGGCTCCCTGCACTTAATGCGGAGGGAGTCAGGGTCACCTAGAATCAAGCCAGCACGGAAACACAAATAAAGGAAAAGACTTATCTGAGGAACCAGCAGTTGCAGCATCTAGCAGTGAGCACAATCCAGGAAGTAGTATAAACCGCAAAGTGAGGCAGTATGGGAGGGGATATAAAGGGAGGCAATCAGTGTAAATAGATGACAGCTGGGAGAAGGAAAAGGGAAGACAAAGTGAAACCAAAACAAAGAACATCATGCAAGAGGTACAGAAGAACGTCTGCCAGAGCTTCTCAGAAAGCTGGCGGTGACATTAAGTCATTTTTTTTTATTTTTATAAATGTGAATAATGTGAAATACTAGTTAAAAATCCTTGTTGGTGCATCTCCAGACAGTTAAAATTTATTTATGTTTTGAGTTTGGTAAAATAGCATATACAGTATGTGTATCTTACAATTCAAAGGGTAACGGTTTATATCTTTGAGTGATAATGTAAAAAAACTGAAATCCGTGTTGGTGCATCACTAGGCAATTCAAATTTCTTAATTTTTGGGTTTGGAAAAAGAGCACAATTGTGTGTCTTATAAAACAAAGGGCAGCAGTTTATATTTCTGAATGATAACATGAAATCTGTGTCAGTGTTTTCTCCAAGCAGTTGAAATTTACCGTATTTATTTTTTTGTTAAAGTTTGGGAAAATATATTTCTTTTTTTATTTGTTTGGGAAAATAGCATATATGTATGTCTTACAATTCAAAGGGTAGCAGTTTATATCACTGAGTGATAACGTGAAATGCTAATTCGAAATCCGTGTTGCGTGTCTCCAAGCAGTTCAATTTTTTTTTAAAGTTTGGGAAAATAGTGAATGTATGTAAAAATAATAAAAATACAATATATATGACATTCATAACACTAATGATAATAACAATAATAGTACAATAGAATAAAATATTGCAGCAGCAGTTAATCGCAATAGAAATATATATATATATATATATATATATATATATACAGTACAGACCAAAAGTTTGGACACACCTTCTCATTCAAAGAGTTTTCTTTATTTTAATGACTATGAAGGCATCAAAACTATGAATTAACACATGTGGAATTATATACGTAACAAACAAGTGTGAAATAACGGAAAATAGGTCATATTCTAGGTTCTTCAAAGTAGCCACCTTTTGCTTTGATTACTGCTTTGCACACTCTTGGCATTCTCTTGATGAGCTTCAAGAGGTAGTCCCCTGAAATGGTCTTCCAACAGTCTTGAAGGAGTTCCCAGAGATGCTTAGCACTTGTTGGCCCTTTTGCCTTCACTCTGCGGTCCAGCTCACCCCAAACCATCTAGGACTATCAGCTGTGTATCCACCTGACTTCTCCTCAACGCAACTAATGGTCCTAACCCCATTTATAAAGCAAGAAATCCCACTTATTAAACCTGACAGGGCACACCTGTGAAGTGAAAACCATTTCAGGGGACTACCTCTTGAAGCCCATCAAGAGAATGCCAAGAGTGTGCAAAGCAGTAATCAAAGCAAAAGGTTGCTACTTTGAAGAACCTAGAATATGACATATTTTCAGTTGTTTCACACTTGTTTGTTATGTATATAATTCCACATGTGTTAATTCATAGTTTTTATGCCTTCAGTGTGAATCTACAATTTTCATAGTCATGAAAATAAAGAAAACTCTTTGAATTAGAAGGTGTGTCCAAACATTTGGTCTGTACTGTAAATAATTAAGCACAGTAGTCCTGAAATGACAGCAAATAAACTTCAATAATACAATAGAGTAATATGAAATAATAGCAATATTGTAGCAGCAGTTAATGGCAATCAAAATATATGTATATATTTCTGAAATAGCAGCAGATATATTTCAATAGTCGGCCTGATTTTGGTTTACCGATAATTCATCCTCAGAGCAATGTCAATGTCTCAATATTCCACAGTAGAAAATGAAAGTGCAATGTGCCAGTAATAATGTTTCAGCATATAATAGCAACAATGTTGTTGATAGCAGTAGCTGTTAAAAATAGCTGTGAATGCTGATAGCTTGATTTTTCCTTTCTTATACGATGCAGATAATCACACCTTTAAATACAGTCACGCTTTTTGGTATATGCGGTTCCTCCGTTATATGTGATAGATATAAATATCTTTACTCACGGTTTGGCTGTCTCCTGGTGCGGCGTCCTGCACAGATTCTGAGAACAGACTGACCTTTATCCTATTATTTTGGGACATTCCGATCGCAGCTGTACTCCAGATTTCGACGTTCCTCGTGTTATGGAGGCGTCTCTTGTATGATTCAGGTTCACCCCTCAAATATTCGATTCGCCTTTTTATTCCGCTGCCGGTGTTCCACTTGTATAGGGATGGGTCAGTTTTACTGTGAGTTTTTCTTTATTTTGGAGCGCTCCAGCACTGTAGTTTTCTGTATTCGTATGCTTGATCACCCAAACATGTTTCGGAGCGTAAGCTCGCTCCTTCCTCAGTGGTCAAGCATACTTCACATCATGCGGTCTTTTTTTTATGTCCAGGTTAATCAGAAAAACCAGAGTCAAATCCGGAATTGTCTCTCTGTATTTCTGTGGAATTTTTTTCTACTATTTGTAACCTCCAAGTTACAAATTACATTATCTTTCTTACAATACAAAGGGTAGCAGTTTATATCTCTGAGAGATAATGTAAAAAACTAGCTCGCAATCTGTGTTGGTGCATCTCCAGACAGTTCAGATTCTTTCGTTTTTTTGGGTTAGGGAAGTAGCATATACACATGTCTTACAATATAACAAGTAGCAATTTATATCTCTAAGTGATAATGTGATATACTAGTCTGAAATCTATGTCAGTGCATTTCCAAACAGTTAAAATTTATTTTTATGTTTGGAAAAATAGCATATATGTGTATCTTACAATACACAGGGTAGCAGTTTATATCTCTGAGTGATAATGTGAAATACTAGTCTAAAATCTGTGTTGATGCATCTCCAGGCAATTGAGCTTAAAGGGGTTTCCGAGTTCTAAAAAAAAAATATAGCACTGTAAATCTGATGGGCAGCAATATATAACTGAGCTAAGCAAGTTTAAGGTACTTTCACACTAGCTTTATTCTTTTCCGGCATAGAGTTCCGTCAAAAGGGCTCTATGCCGGAAAATAAATGATCAGGCATATCCCAATGCATTCTGAATGGATAGAAATCCGTTCAGTTTGCATCAGTATGCTTTCCGTTCAGTCACTGTCAGGCGTTTTGGCCAGACATAATACCGCAGCATGCTGCAGTATTATGTCCGTCCAAAATGCCTGATCAGTCGCAGGAATGCGGGATCCGGCATTAATTCCCATTGACTTGCATTAGTGCCGAATCCAGCATTGCAAAACAACTGAAGGATGCGCATGCGCAGACCAGGAAAACTGTGAAAAAGTCTGCAAGACGAATCCGTCCATCCGCATGACAAGCGGAGAGACGGATCCGTTCTTGCAATGCATTTGTAGACGAATCTGCACTCCGACGACGGAACTGCCTGCCGGATCACACTAACGCTAGTGTGAAAATAGCCTTAGGTAAAAATATACAGTATACATTTCCTCATTTCCCTGGTTTTCTTCTGGCCCTTTGTTTATATGCAATAACAACAATCTCTGCCCCTCCCCCTGCTCTGCAAAGGGAGTGAATAAGTTTGCCCTGAGTGACATGTCTGACTGCTGGGATACTCAGCAGCATGTTGTATGTCTAGGACTACAAGTCCCAGCTGTACAATGACACTGCTGATACACACAGGATCTTCCCCTACTAGTTGTGCAAAGCGCTTCAGAACTCCTCTGTCAGCTCCTGTGCCCAGCATTTGTCTCCTGTCACGAGGGTGTCAAGAGCCACGTCTGACTCCGTTATACCCGGGGTCAGGAAGTCGCAGCGGGTGGCTGCGCGCTCTATGTCTAAAGATAGCGCTGTTACTTAATGGTAGCTTTCTGGGTTTGCCTTGCAATCCTTTTTGTCCCACTCAGGGATCCGTAGCTCCTTCTCCTCAGCTGTTCCTTGTCCAGCACTCCCAACCTCCTTATATTCCCCTCTCCCACTTCTCTAGTTGCCAGATATAGAGCTTCCTGCCTGGACTTCTATACTGACCCACTGGAGCTGAGTTGCTGTTATCCCTGGTTGTCGTACCAGAGCATTACCCTCCGGATCCCTGTTGGTTATTTGTTGTCGCCCACCTGGGACTATATGTTTTGTCAGTATTGTCTGTCTTCTCCCTAGTGTTTCCCTTTAGTGTTAGTGGTGCGGACTAGTGTTCCCACCGCCCTATTCACTACGTAGGGCTCATCTTAGGGAAAGCCAGGGTTTAGGCATGCGATCGGCGTACGGGTGAGAAACCCGTCTAGGGACGTCAGGGCAGTCAGGTGCCAGCCTCAAGGTGAGTTAGGGGTCACCATCTTTCCCTCTCCCTTGGACAGGGCCTTCCTTTTCCCTCCCTTTGCGTCACGTATGTGATCGGCATGCCGGTCGTGATATCTCCTCACTGCCTGCAGATACTCAGTAAAGCCTTCAGCCCTGAGTCTGTGCTGCTTAAGGAGTTATAAATCCAGGGAGAGAGCAATAAGCAGCAGCAAGCAGTGCAGGGGGGCGTGGCCAGCACAGTGAAGTCTCGTGTACAGACTCATATCTGCTCTCTAAGGCTTGTGCACGAAACATTATCAGAGCAGGGAGAGAAGCTTACATCACAGGTCATGTGACCCTCAGTGAAATCTGGGAAAGAAGCAACTACAGATGCAGTAAGTGCATGGTAAAGCTGTTACATTTCATTAGTTAGAAACATACAAAGAACAAAATAACTCTGACATCCCCTTTAACTTCTGTTGTGGAAAAAAAATGTTTGAAGGACTCTTAAGGGACTATAGACAGGAGTATGTGACTCTTATAAGTGATAAGCAGCAACTTGATTTGTTTTTATGAGGAGGTGAGTAGAAGCCTGGATAGAGGGATGGCTGTGGATGTAGTCTTCTTGGATTATGCAAAGGTATTTGATACTGTCCCTCATAGAAGTTTAATAGGTAAAATAATGCCCATAGGCTTAGAAAGTATAGTTTTCAATTTGATTAAAAACTGGGTGAAGGACCATGTCCAGAGAGTTGTTGTCATTTTCTACTATTTTGAATATAAGTGGTGTACCCCAAGATCCAGTGCTGGGTTTCCTATTAGTTAATTTATTTATCAATGTCCAAAAACTATGAGCTGACTTGTACACTCTGAGATTGGGTATCAACTAAATGTAAAGTTATGCATCTGGGTGGTAATAATCTCCATCATCATATGTCTTAGGTGATACAACATTGGGAGAGTCCCTTGTAGAGAAGTATTTGTGTGTACTTATAGATCATAGATTAAATAACAGCATACAATGTTTATCAGCTGCTTCTAAGGCTACCTGAATATTGTCATGTATTAGGTGAGGCATAGACTCATGTGATGTAATATTACCACTTTACAAAGCTTTGGTGTGGCCTCATCTGGAATATGCAGTTCGGTTCTGGGCATCAGTCTATAGAACAGATACTTTGGAGCTAGAAAAAGTACAAAGGAGAGTGACTAAACTGATAAGGGGCATGTAGGGTCTTAGTTATGTGGAAAGGCTAAAATAATTAAATTTATTTAGTTTTGAGAAGAGACATCTAAGGGAGAACATGATTAACCTATGCAAATATATAAATGGGCCATACAAAAAATATGGTGAAAAATCTGTACAATGTAAAATCCCCTCAAAAATGGAGGGGTCACTGCCTCTATTTGGAGAAGAAAGAGTTCAGTCTCCAGAGGCATCAGTGGTTCTGTCAGTGAATCTGTGGAATAGTCTACCTCCGGGATGCTCAACCTGCGGCCCTCCAGCTGTTGTAAAACTACAACTCCCACCATGCCCTTCTGTAGGCTGATAGCTGTAGGCTGTCCAGGAATCAGGGCCGGCGCCACCACCCGGCAAACCCGGGCAAGTGCCGGAGCCCCCTGCTCCTGGGGGGGCCAACTGTGCCCGCTCACTCCTGCAGCTGTGTCCTGCCTGTTTTGAATTCTAGGGCAGCTTACCCCAGCAATGCAGACAATTTTCGCCATGTGCACTGCTGGGGTAAGCGGCCCCAGAACTCAGAACAGGGTAGATGGAGTTGTTTCCGTAGATGATCGATCCTATGCTAGAATGTAGTTGTTAGAAGGAGGTCTGTGACATCACTGGTCACATGCTCCTTCATGGTCACATGACAAGCCCTGACGGCAGCAGCAGCTTGTGGAAGGAGGAGGGGCTGTGTGTGCCTGCAAGATGCAGAGTGAGGTAGGATGTGCTGCTGGAGTACATACAGTTGTGTTCAAAATTATTCAACCCCCACTGAAATTGAGTGTTTTGGCCAGTTTGACATTGATTTTGATCATTTCAGTCATCTTGTTTACAATTAAATCAAAGAGGCACTTGTAAGTCAGACAAATATAACATAACATTTATAATGAAATAACCACAAATGTATTTTCTGTGCTCACATCATTATCAGTTTTATTCAACCCCCAAGTGACATTCAATCTTAGTACTTAGTACAACATCCTTTTCCAGTTATAACAGCTTTTAAACGTGAAGCATAGCTTGACACAAGTGTCTTGCAGCGATCTACGGGTATCTTCGCCCATTCTTCATGGGCAAAAGCCTCCAGTTCAGTCACATTCTTAGGCTTGCGCGCTGTAACTGCTTTCTTTAAGTCCCACCAGAGGTTCTCGATCGGATTTAAGTCTGGTGACTGCGATGGCCACTTCAAAATGTTCCAGCCTTTAATCTGCAACCATGCTCTAGTGGACTTGGAGGTATGCTTGGGATCATTGTCCTGTTGAAAGGACCAACGTCTCCCAAGCCTCAGGTTTGTGACGGACTGCATCACATTTTCATCCAATATCTCCTGGTACTGAAGAGAATTCATGGTACCTTGCACACGCTGAAGCTTCCCTGTACCTGTAGAAGCAAAACAGCCCCAAAGCATGATTGACCCCCCCGCCATGCTTCACAGTAGGCAAGGTGTTCTTTTCTTCATAGGCCTTGTTCTTCCTCCTCCAAACATAGCGTTGATCCATGGGCCCAAACAGTTCTAATTTTGTTTCATCAGTCCACAGAACACTATCCCAAAACTTTTATGGTTTGTCCACATGACTTTTGGCATACTGCAGTCGACTCTTCTTATTCTTTGGAGACAGCAAGGGGGTGCGTCTGGGAGTTCTGGCATGGAGGCCTTCATTACGCAGAGTGCGCCTTATTGTCTGAGCTGAAACTTCAGTACCCACATCTGACAAATCTTTTTTTTAGTTCCTCAGCAGTCACACAGGGACTTTTCTCCACTTTGCGCTTCAGGTAGCGCACAGCAGTAGAAGTCAGCATCTTCTTTCTGCCACGACCAGGTAGCGTTTCAACAGTGCCCTTTGCCTTGAATTTGCGAATGATGCTTCCTATGGTGTCTCTTGGTATGTTTAACATCTTTGCAATCTTCTTATAGCCATTGCCCTTCCTGTGAAGAGAAATCACCTCTTCTCTTGTCTTCCTGGACCATTCTCTTGACTTCACCATGTTTGTAAACACACCAGCAAATGTCTAGAAGGAGCTGAGTATCGCAGTCCTTTTAAATCTGCCTAATTGGTGCTTATTATGCTTGATTGCTGCTCCTTGACATCCACAGGTGTTTTCAATACCTGATCGAAAACACTTGAATGAACCTCTGTTCTTAAGAGTGGTAGTCTTTAAGGGGTTGAATAATTGTGTCAATGAAGAAATCACAAAAAAAACATTTAATACTATATTACAAAAACAACTGATGTCCTTTTAGTTGCATTTGGTTCTTTAAAAAGTCCTTGTAAGATTTCATTCTGAACACAATTACAAATGTACACTAAATTCCCTAAAACCCTTTACAGCATTGGGGGTTGAATAATTTTGAACACAACTGTAGTACTTCGTAAGGGGAAGCATATGCAACATCCTGAAGTATGTCACCAAACTTCTGTTCCCCTGCTTCATAATGTTATATGTAAATGTGTTTTTCCATCCTGTGTAATATAACTGTGCATTACCATCAAATGTATATTTTTAGACCTGTTTTGTATATATGCTGTAGTTCTTAATGTACACCAGCAGGTGGCAGCAGTATGCAGCAGGTCAGAGTTAGCTTCTAGCCTGGAACAGACCATTCCAGTCTAGTCTCCCCTATATGAGCAGAAGTGGGATGTCCCATGCCATGCTTTATAAGGAGGAGAAGGAAAGTTCTAGTGAGTGTGTGAGCCACCCCCTGCTGGGGTAGGCTGTGTTATTAGGAGCTCCCAGAAACAGGGACCCCAACCAAGGATCCAAGCCTCTGCTGAGGCCCAAGATCAACCCTCCCAAACTGAGTCCCTTACCTCAGCTGGTGGACAAAGAAAGCAGCCCTTCACAGAACTATCAGATCTCAAGGAAGAAACCATCATACCCTGCGAGCAGTCCTGTAAGTAAAGATCCACATACAAAGAGAAGATAAGTACCTCTTCAGCTAGTCAGGCCCAAATCAAGCAGACCACAGACAGAACAGAAGATAGATACCTGCCAGTTTCTCTAGGCATATGATCAGATGCAGAATACATATAAATTCCTGCCACATATTGCCAAAACCTGCTGGGACCCTAGACTATTGCTGCATACTTGTATGGATCAAAGCTGCATATCATACCACCAAGTAAAGACAAGTTGGACCCTATTATCTGTGTGGATTTCCATCATTCCTCAGTTACTCCTATTAACCGCACTCAATTTGTTGCATGTGAGCCAGGATACAGGAGTCCAGCCGTACCACAGGTAGGAGACACCGTTGACACTACCATATCTGCTAGACAGAGACATTATCCCCCTCTGGCATTCCTCACCTGGTACGTGAGCTCATTACATCTTAAAGGGCCCTGCTACAGTACCTGCGCAAGCTGCAACTGGCGTCACAAACTTATATACATATAAACTGACCCACTGCATAGCATGCCCACTGACCCAGTGTCCTGCTCATTGCACATATGGAGCTCATATATGAGTGGGCAGGTGGAGCACTCAGGGGCAGTGGGGTTCAAGTGGAGTGGAATATGGTGCAATTAAGGGGGTTTATCATACAGATCTGGGTGTATTCTGAGGGCCATGATGTGTGTGTGTCTGTCTGTCCCTGTGTGTGTGTGTGTGTGTGTCAGTCTGTCTGTCTCTGTGTGTGTGCCCTTTTCTGTGTCTATGGCCTCATGCACACCGGCCGTGGGCATCACGGATGCGGACCTATTCACTTAAATAGGTCCGCAGTCGCTCAATGGGAAGCATTACGGAGTGCTTCCGTGGGGTTTCCGACCGTGCCTCCGCACTGCAAAAAAATAGAACATGTTCTATTTTTTGTGCGGTGCGGACAGATCATGGACCCATTCAGGTTGAATGGGTCTCAATCTGTCCCGGCCGCCGCACGGACATTGCCAGTGCATTGGGGAACACAAATTGTGGACCCCAATGCACGGAACGGACGCATAACGACAGTGTGCATGAGGCCTGAGGCTTTGCTTAGACTCCATCCCACAGTCTAGCCAGTGCCTAATGGGTTACGATTTAGACCACCTTCTGGTACATGTTGATAATTCCCTTTTAAACCTTAGTCCATGTCCACTCAGTACTGGGAATCAGTGGGAGTCATATTATACTGCTCAAAAAAATAAAGGGAACACTTAAACAACACAATGTAACTCCAAGTCAATCACACTTCTGTGAAATCAAACTGTCCACTTAGGAAGCAACTCTGAGTGACAATCAATTTCACATGCTGTTGTGCAAATGGGATAGACAACAGGTGGAAATTATAGGCAATTAGCAAGACACCCCCAATAAAGGAGTGGTTCTGCAGGTGGGGACCACAGACCCCTTCTAAGTTCCTATGCTTCCTGGCTGATGTTTTGGTCACTTTTGAATGCTGGCGGTGCTTTCACTCTAGTGGTAGCATGAGACGGAGTCTACAACCCACACAAGTGGCTCAGGTAGTGCAGCTTATCCAGGATGGCACATCAATGCGAGCTGTGGCAAGAAGGTTTGCTGTGTCTGTCAGTGTAGTGTCCAGAGCATGGAGGCGCTACCAGGAGACAGGCCAGTACATCAGGAGACGTGGAGGAGGCCGTAGGAGGGCAACAACCCAGCAGCAGGACCGCTACCTCCGCCTTTGTGCAAGGAGAAACAGGAGGAGCACTGCCAGAGTCCTGCAAAATGACCTCCAGCAGGCCACAAATGTGCATGTGTCTGCTCAAACGGTCAGAAACAGACTCCATGAGGGTGATATGAGGGCCCGACGTCCACAGGTGGGGGTTGTGCTTACAGCCCAACACCGTGCAGGACGTTTGGCATTTGCCAGAGAACACCAAGATTGGCAAATTCGCCACTGGCGCCCTGTGCTCTTCAGAGGTGAAAGCAGGTTCACACTGAGCACATGTGACAGACGTGACAGAGTCTGGAGACGCCGTGGAGAACGTTCTGCTGCCTGAAACATCCTCCAGCATGACCGGTTTGGCATTGGGTCAGTAATGGTGTGGGGTGGCATTTCTTTGGAGGGCCGCACAGCCCTCCATGTGCTTCCCAGAGGTAGCCTGACTGCCATTAGGTACCGAGATGAGATCCTCAGACCCCTTGTGAGACCATATGCTGGTGCGGTTGGCCCTGGGTTCCTCCTAATGCAAGACAATGCTAGACCTCATGTGGCTGGAGTGTGTCAGCAGTTCCTGCAAGACGAAGGCATTGATGCTAGGGACTGGCCCGCCCGTTCCCCAGACCTGAATCCAATTGAGCACATCTGGGACATCATGTCTCGCTCTATCCACCAACGTCACGTTGCACCACAGACTGTCCAGGAGTTGGCAGATGCTTTAAGTCCAGGTCTGGGAGGAGATCCCTCAGGAGACCATCCGCCACCTCATCAGGAGCATGCACAGGCGTTGTAGGGAGGTCATACAGGCACGTGGAGGCCACACACACTACTGAGCCTCATTTTGACTTGTTTTAAGGACATTACATCAAAGTTGGATCAGCCTGTAGTGTGTTTTTCCACTTTAATTTTGAGTGTGACTCCAAATCCAGACCTCCATGGGTTGAAAAATTTGATTTCCATTTCCAAATTTTTGTGTGATTTTGTTGGCAGCACATTCAACTATGTAAAGGACAAAGTATTTCAGAAGAATATTTAATTAATTCAGATCTAGGATGTGTTATTTTTGTGTTCCCTTAATTTTTTTGAGCAGTGTATAAGGTAACAAAAGGTTGGAGCATAACTAAAGGTGGAATTCCATTTTAATGCTCCCTTAAGGTGGCCACACATTAGATAGAAGTTGGTTGATGATCGCACAGGTGTCTGTCCCTGTGTGTGTGTCTGTCTGTCCCTGTGTGTGTGTCTGTCTGTCCCTGTGTGTGTGTCTGTCTGTCCCTGTGTGTGTGTGTGTCTGTCTGTCCCTGTGTGTGTGCGTGTCTCTCCCTGTGTGTGTGTGCCTGTCCCTGTGTGTGTGTGTGTCTGTCTGTCCCTGTGTGTGTGTCTGTCTGTCCCTGTGTGTGTGTGTGTCTGTCTGTCCCTGTGTGTGTGCGTGTCTCTCCCTGTGTGTGTGTGCCTGTCCCTGTGTGTGTGTCTGTCTGTCCTTGTGTGTGTGCGTGTCTCTCGCTGTGTGTGTGTGTGTGTGTGCCTGTCCCTGTGTGTGTGTCTGTCTGTCTGTCCCTGTGTGTGTGTGTCTGTCCCTGTGTGTGTGCGTGTCTGTCCCTGTGTGTGCGTGTCTGTCCCTGTGTGTGTGCGTGTGTCTGTCCCTGTGTGTGTGCGTGTCTGTCCCTGTGTGTATGTGTGTGTGTCTGTGTGTGTCTGTGCGTGTCTGTGTCTGTGCGTGTCTGTGTCTGTGTGTGTGCGTGTGCGTGTCTGTGTGTGTGCGTGTCTGTGTCTGTCCGTGTGTGTGTGTGTGTCTGTCCGTGTGTGTGTGTGTGTGTCTGTCCGTGTGTGTGTGTGTCTGTCCGTGTGTGTGTCTGTTCCTGTGTGTGTGTCTGTCCCTGTGTGCGTGTCTGTCCCTGTGTGTGTGTGTGTGTCCCTGTGTGTGTGTGTCTGTCTATCCCTGTGTGTGTGTGTGTGTCTGTCTGTCTGTCCCTGTGTGTGTGTGTATGTGTCTGTCCCTGTGTGTGTGTCTGTCCCTGTGTGTGTGTGTGTCTGTCCCTGTGTGTGTGTGTGTGTCTGTCCCTGTGTGTGTGTTTCTGTCCCTGTGTGTGTGTGTCACCATCACCATGCCCACAGTGTTCCCTTTGTCTTGACACAGCTGCATCAGGACATTCTGTGCGGGGCAAGATGAAGATGGAAGAGGAGGCAGCACCACCAGCATGGAGTCCGTGGTAGAGGCACAGGGAGGCACACTAAGGATGCAGGTAACACTACTACATGATCTACACTAGTGTTATCTGTGGTTTTACATAGGACTGCAGGTAACACTACTATATTTTCTGTACTCAGATAGCCATGACTGTGTTATCTATGCAGTTACATAGGACTGCAGGTGATATCTACTGTATTATCTGTACTCAGAGAGTTACCACTGTGTAAGGGGGCCCACTGAGACTTTATCGCCCAAGGGCCCACATGATCCTGGAGCCGGCCCTGCCAGGAATGATGGTAGTTGTAGTTTTGCAACAGCTGGAGGGTCGCAGGTTGAGCATGCCTGGTCTACCTCATGACTTGGTTATTAACTTTAACTATAGAACACCTTAGAACATTTTAATTATAGAACACCTTACAAAGGCAATCACTGATTGTGAAAATAATATCACTGCTGCTGAACGTCAACTGAGAGATTGTCTGAAACTAGATGATTTAAAGGTACTCAAAGAAAAGATCGATAAACAGTGCATAGACCTGAGGAATAATATCCAAACTACTAAAAGGATTAAATACATAAGGTATTCTGAGGATTATTTAACAAACCGGATATACAAATGGCAAGACAAATCTGGTGTAGCAATTCCGCAACAAAGACGACCCGGCTGCAGGACTGGAACCGTATCATCTGGATCTGAGGGCGACTCTACAACTGGTCATCCGACGTCATTTTTAGGAAGACGTCGTCGTCCAAGAAAGCCAACACCAGGAGAGGACGCCGCCGCCATAATCGGGGACGCCGATGCACCGCGGATGACGTGCTCCCAGGTACATCAGAGACTTTAGTGTTAAATTTGGCATCTAAAAGTCTTAGTCCAATGCAAATACAGGTGCTTCAAAAAGGCTTATCATTCAGCCCAACTGCAACCTTTAATTTTTTTTTACTTAGACATGGACTTACAACTAGGGTTGAGCGAACCCAAACTGTAAAGTTCGGGTTCGTTCCCAACTTTAGGTTTTTGGACCCCGGACCCGAACCCGAACATTTCAGTAAAAGTTTGGGTTCGGGTTCGGTGTTCGGCGCTTTCTTCGCGCTTTTTGAAAGGCTGCAGAGCAGCCAATCAACAAGCAGTTAACTGTCTGACCTTAGAAGCCATCACAGCCATGCCTACTAATGGCATGGCTGTGATTGGCCAGAGCAGCATATGATCCTGGCTCTATATAAGCTGGAGTCACGTAGCGCTGCACGTCACTCTGCTGTTACAAGTGTAGGGAGAGGATGCTGCTGGACTTGTCATTTCAGGGAGAGAATAGGAGAGAATCTAACTCAGCGATCTACAGAGAAATAGTTGTGTGAGTGCAGGGCACAATCATTTTACCCTGCCCTGAGCTCATTGACCAAAAAAAACTTACTTTTATAATTCTGTTAGTTAGGAGGGGTGGCGGCAGCACTGCATCTGAGCTTTTGGGACATTGCAAATCACAATTTTTTTTGGCAAACTTCAACATCTGGATTAGTCAGTGTGCAATTTAAAGTAGAAATACACCCATCATTTTCTGGGGTTTTAAAAACACACTTTTTTGCCAAAAAACTGTATTTTCCTGATCTGCAAGTGTTAAATTCAAGTTTAATATATACAGCTTTCATATTCTGTTACCAAAAAAAACACTTTTTTGGCAATCTACAACATCTGGATTAGTCAGTGTGCAATTTAAGCTAGAAATACACCCATCATTTTCTGGGGTTTTAAAAACACACTTTTTTTTACCAATACCACTATTTTCAAGCCTTGCAGAATCTGTTTGTGTGAAATTACAGGCTTATATACTGCTGTCAAATTCAGTTGTTAAACAAACACTCGTTTGGGCAAAAAAAATTTAGTTGGCAGCCTTTGATGCAGATGTCATTGTGAGATACACCCTTAATTCATTTGGGTTAGATTCAGAAATTTGAAATACCGCCATTTGGTGCACCAATATTGAATTCAGCCCTACATTGGCTCAGGCCCTGTGAGATACCACGACTACATACAGGGGTTTGATTCAGGCATTTGAAATACAGTCATTTGAAATACAGCCATTTTGGACAAAGAAATATTTAATTTAGGCCTACACTGGTTCAGGCCCTGTGAGATACACCTTCTACATACAGGCGTTTGATTCAGGCATTTGAAATACAGCCATTTGGTGCACCAATATTGAATTCAGGCCTACACTAGTTCAGGCCGTGTGAAATACACCCTCTACATACAGGGGTTTGATTCAGGCATTTGAAATACAGCCATTTTGGGCAAAGAAATCTTTAATTCAGGCTCTACACTGGTTCAGGCCCTGTGAGATACACCCTCTACATACAGGGGTTTGATTCAGGCATTGAAATACAGCCATTTTGGGCAAACAAATCTTTAATTGAAGCCTAGTCTCGTTCAGGCCGTGTGAGATACACACTTTACATACTGTCGTTCAATTCTACTATTAATTAAACATCCATTTAGGGCAAGATCCTAAATTTGAAAAATATGAGGAGAGCGTCAAATAAGGGACGTGGCCCAGGTCGTGGTGCTGCTGGTGGAGCTCCTGTTGCAGGGAGAGGACGTGGTCGATCTGTGCCAGCTACACGCACAAGTGAAACCCCTTCCTCAGGTGCGAGTAGGCGACAGAACCTGCAGCAGTATTTGGTCGGGCCTAATGCTGCTCTACGAATGGTGAGGCGTGAACAAATATAGGCGATAGTAGATTGGGTTGCTGACAGTGGATCTAGTTCCTTCACATTGACTCCCACCCAGTCTACTGCTGAAAGACCACAGTTGGCACCTGCAGTCGATGTCCATCAGTCTTTCACCTCACCCCCTTGCAAATCAGCCAAGCAGTCTGAGCCCCAAGTCATGCAGCAGTCTCTTCTGCTTTTTGATGACTCTGAAATAGTTCATTGGATTGGGCGTCACTCTTTATCAGGCAACACAGACAGGCTGGATAATATATCAGATATCTTTATCACTTAAAATAATTTACAACATGTTACATAAAATTCATACACTAGGCAAATAAAATTCATACACTAGGCAAATATAATTCATACACTAGGCAAATATTAAAACTTAGACTAAAAATACATTTCTATACACTGAAAATCCTTAGGGGGGGCTGTTGAGCCAAAATAGTCCAGAGGCACTTATAGCTTTGGGTTATACTTATATCTATGAACTTGCACCAGTTGTGAAGGGCAATGTTCAAGAAAAGAGCAATATTCAAGAAAGAGTCATTGACATCCACAGATTTAACAATAATCAGATGCTGTACTTTGTACAGAGTACTTTACCGCTCCTGTATTCAGCCCATTTGTGCACCAGCTTGTTAGGTGCGGTGCTTTACTTGTAAGCTTCCAGGACCTGTCGGCAAAGTCTATGGAGTTTCCCCTCTTGCCTGGATAGCAGTGCAGCTTCTTTCCACTGCTTTGACCTTCCAGGACCTGTGTGGCGTCCCACGTGGTTAGCTGGGCGGGGTTTTCAAAATGATCTGTAGATATTCGTTATTCTGTTGAAGATAAGCGATTCCCAAGTGTTGCTTCTTGTTGTTCCCTCACTGTCTTTACCATACGCGTTTCGGGGTAACAAGGCCCCTTCCTCAGTGGTCCTGAGAAGCAATGCAAGGGTTGATGAAGCAGATCTTTGGGCCATGTCACTAGCCCTAGAACCAGAAGTTGAAGAAAAATTTCGAGCTATTGATCCTCAGGAAATTATTACAAAGGACAAGCTCAGAACTGCTCAGTCAGAAGACAAAGCTATTCGAGTGGTGATGGATCTAAAACTGAAGAAGGACGTACCCTCAAAGGAAGACAAAACGGACCTGGGAAGGAGAGGGAAACAACTCATACATGATTGGGGCAAACTGAGTGTGAAATATGACATTTTACTACAGCAGAACAAAATAGTGGTTCCAGAGAAACTAACCCCAATAGTGTTGAAACACTTACACAATGACATGGGCCACTGTGGAGCAGATAAAGTGATGCAGCTTGCAAGAGAAAGATTTTACTGGCCTTTCATGCAGAAAGAGATAACAGATTATGTCAGATGTAGCTGTCTCAAACAGAAGCATCCAACAGTACCAGACCGGGCACCTCTGGGTGCTATTAAAACAAGTGCTCCCTTTGAACTTGTCTCAGTAGATTTCCTTCACCTGGAGAAGAGCAGAGGTGGCTATGAATACATACTGGTAGTCATGGACCATTTCACCCGTTTTGCCCAGGCATGTGCTACTCGCAACAAAGTGGGAAAAACAGCTGCAGAGAAGATTTTTGACAATTTCATCCCTGTATTTGGATATCCTGAAAAATTACATCACGATCAAGGCAAGGAATTTGAGAACCACCTCTTTAGAAGGTTGAGACAGTTGTCAGGAATAGCCCATGCTAGGACTACACCGTACCACCCACAAGGCAACCCAGTTGAGAGACTGAACAGAACACTTTTGCAAATGCTTCGGACGTTAGAAGAAGAAAAGAAAACTCAGTGGAAAGAGTATCTCCCGCACATAGTACATGCATATAACTGTACCAGGCATGATGCAACTGGCTACGCCCCTCACTACCTGCTATACGGTAGGACACCTCGTCTACCAATAGATCTGATATTTGACCTGGATAATGGAAACGGAGCAGCTTCGCCTCAAGACTATGCTGAGAAATGGGCTTTGAAAATGAAGGAAGCGTATAGAATTGCATCTGAGACCAGCCAAAAGTCATCTCAAAAGGGGAAAAAGTACTATGACAGGCATGTCAAAGGAGTCGCTCTTCAGTCTGGTGACCGTGTTCTTGTAAGAAATTTGTCAGAGCGAGGAGGGCCAGGGAAACTCCGCACTTACTGGGAAAAAGATGTATACAGGGTAGTTGAACAGATAGGGCCAGAACATATTTATAAAGTTGAATCAGAGAAAATCAATAAACCAACAAGAGTGATTCATCGCAATTTGTTGCTTCCTGTCACAGATTTACCTCTGGAAAACAAACCAAAAAAATCAGGGAAGAGGATTCAAACCAGACCAGTAGCTAGACCTGAAGTAAACAGCAATGCAGAAAGCACAGACTCAGATTCCTCAGATGAAGGGTATTACTACTGTCCTGAACTGTTTCAATACAGTGAGCAAGGTATCACTCCTCAACTACGAGCTGAGGCTGAAGAATTTCATCCTAGGGATCGCAATGCCTCACAACAACAGTGGAAAAACCACAGCATGCTTGAGGAAAATGTTCAAGACCTGCCTATAGAACTTGCAGAAGAACAACTGGAAAGCCATCGCTCATTAGATGAGGAAGTCCAAGACTTGCCCATAGACTTTACAGAAGGGTCTGTAGCACCATCCTCACAACAAGTAGATTCAAGGTGTGACAAGGATGCAGTTATACCAAATGTCCCTGAAGAACAGAGACATGACAGTCCTCCACGCCAATCAGACTATTCCCAGAGAACAAGAAAACCAAAGAAGATATTCACATATGAGACCCTGGGAAAACCATCTTTTCAAAAGTGGAATGTTCATGCAGATGTGATCGAACAGCACTGTGATTCCCCAGAGATAGAGGGGCTCATCTAAATACCCTCATGTTCATACTTTTTGCCAGCAACATATGCCGATTGCGATGATCTGAACTATGATTGATTCCATGCATAAATGTCAGGAGACACTTATTAAAAAAAACAGGGGGAGTGTGTAACAGGGTTAAATTCAGACTTCCCAACAGCACAAAAACATAAGGCTGTCACTAGAGGGAGCTC
Organism: Bufo bufo; assembly: GCF_905171765.1. Classification (NCBI taxonomy): domain Eukaryota; kingdom Metazoa; phylum Chordata; class Amphibia; order Anura; family Bufonidae; genus Bufo; species Bufo bufo. The sequence goes on along the minus strand of NC_053397.1, from coordinate 183,977,388 downwards.
TAACATGATTACACTGGTTGAGGAGAGTTAGGGCCTGATGCTCATATTAAAGTTGGACATCAACTGAGCCACATGTTTGTGTCTCTCCTCTGTTAAAATAGGTTAGTGTTATAACTATAGATGGAAAATAATTGTTGTTATGTTAACCTATAGGGTTGCCTATTTTCTCTTCTGTATATTATTACAAGATATGAGATATTAAAGTTGGACATCAACTGAGCCACATGTTTGTGTCTCTCCTCTGTTAAAACAGACGCTGTCGGCTGCATCGTGGCACTAGTCTGCACTACCACCACGAACGCGGCTAACATTCTGCTCTATAAAACCAGCCACCTACAAGAAAAAAATATAATTTTTTTTCTCATTAGAACAAAGATGGCTGTTTTTTAGTGCTAAAATATCAAGTTTCTACATATTATTGCCAGCACATCGCACAAATAGCATTCTTCTTCTGAGCAATCGCACATTTTATTCAGTGCATTATATCTGCCCAGTGTTATTAAATGTGTTACATTAATGCAAAAGCATTTTACAGCAATAAAGCCACTATTATACCAGTAAAATTAAATTCAACTTAGACTGTAGACAGAAATATTATTGTCTTCCCTACATTGTTATATTAGTATTGTGGGAGAATAATTACATTGTGAATTTGCAATGTATGGTTTACAGTTGAGAAAAGTAAAAAAAAATTTAACGGCATTTTTAAACACAAATAACACAGTTGTCAGATCTTACACCAGGATTTCCTGCATTGTTATATTGGTGGTGTGTGGAGAGGGGGAGAATAACCACTTAATTACTGGGGTGTTTATCCCCCTTCCTTACCTGGCCAGTTTTTCAGTTGTAGCAATGCGTTTATCTAACTGCAGATAACTGATTAATTTCAGCCTATATGTATTTGATATTATTTTTCTCGTGACACCTTAGTCCTTTCCTTTGTGCCATTAGATGATGGATATAATTAGAGATGAGCGAATTTTTAAAAAATTCTATTCGCCGGTTCACCAAATTTTTTTGAAAACATTTGGTTCGATCCGAAAATATTCGCGGCTAATTGCATTAAAAAATGTCTTTCCTGTATGAAGAGAGCTTCTATAGTGGTGTAGAATACTGTGCCTTGCAGTAACACGCATAGGGAGTCTGCTTTGGTAGTGAAATAACACTGTGAGTCCGTATGACATGCAGATGACAGTCGTCACTCTTAGAAGCACTGCACATTTCACTTATTTGGGCAGTCAAGGGGCCAAATAACTCAAGTGTGAACTCAGCCTCACAGGTCGATGTTAGTGCCAAGAAGAAGCGCACTCCTTTTACACCATCGTCAGCGGATTCAACATAGATATCTACAAAACCTGTTCTATTAAACACTTATACAAGTATAGCCCCCCGACAGAGTGGAGAGGGTGTCAGCAGTAAGTTTGTGTTGACGTCACTGATTATTTTGCCCTTCCTCTGATCTGTCAGAACAATAACCCCAAAAAAAGTATCCTGTCTGTGGATCATCCGCCTTCACTCGGTCAGCATTTGGGCAGTAATCCATCAGTATTGCTTATGTCAAAAAAAACAGGAGTGGATCCAAAACAGAGATGACACGAGAATGGAATATTTGCATGTCTTCTGTGTTTTGTACCCACTCCTGCTTTTGGCTACCAAATCACAAGCCAATTCTGATGGGACCATACAGGCCTTACAGACAGGATCCATTGTGCGTCTCATTTTTCCTTCCTTCTGACAGATCATAAGAAGGGTCAAATAACAGATGATGTCAGCCAGGCCGAAAGCCAAAATAGTGGCCCAGTCATGAAGTGGGGAGGGTGGTAACAGCATGAGAAGTTCACATAGTGGCCCTATGACATAGTGGTGAGGTGGCAGCAGCATGAGGAGACCACATAGTGGCACAGTGACAGAGTCTAGAGGTGGCGGCAGCATCAGGAGGAGGCCACAGAGTGGCAGAATGACAGAGTATGGAGGTGGCGGCAGCATTAGGAGGCCGCAGAGTGGCACAATTACAGAGTGTGGGGGTGGCAGCAGACCATATGGTGTCATATTTACCCATCCATTACCTAATAATGAATCCAGACAAAGACCACAATAGATTATTAAATTATTTTATTTATGTGGCATATAATTGTCCACGGTGTTTATGGTTACCGTACACTAAATTATCAACCATTTTAATTTCCAACCATTTTATAAACTATCAGATAATTACCATTAACCAATAACCTTAAATATTTAGTCCGCTCTATGAGCGACTATTACCCCAAATAAACACTGTAACATTCTTTACTAGGGTGGGTGAGAGGGGATTTCTTTTTCGTTCCTGACGAGAATGCGCAGCACCTAACTGCTGTTTCCTTTTTACAGGTGCTCCGAGACGACAGTTACCCCATTTTCCAATCAACATCCCAGCCTCGAGGACACACAGACTACAGCATCTGTATCTGTAACCCAGGTAAGTTTATATTTCCAATCAATATATTGCGCATGCAAACCTTGAGGTTCATGACACCATGTCCCCCCCCCTTATTTGCATCCGCAATAAGGTTTGCTCATGGTGTCATATTTACCCATCCATTACCTAATAATGAATCCAGACAAAGACCACAATAGATTATTAAATTATTTTATTTATGTGGCATATAATTGGCCACAGTGTTTATGGTTACCTTACACTAAATTATCAACCATTTTAATTTTCAACCATTTTATAAACTATCAGATAATTACCATTAACCAATAACCTCAAATATTTATTCCCCTCTATGAGCGACTATTACCCATACCGCCATATAGCCAACCATTGCTAGATGGCTATCACACACCGCAGCCAACTTCCACAAAATTTTGTAAGCCAATGCTGAAAATATCTAAACCGATGTCAGACAAGGAATGTTTCTCAATGTCATACAGACCCAAAACGAACCCTTCTAGTTCCGTATGTCTACATGACAATCCATTGTGTTTCAACATGAATTTACCCAAGTTTCTATTGACTTTGATTCAGATTTCTTCCATAATATTCAATTGATCAGAATTCCAAACCCATTTAGCAAATATTTCTGAAAAGGCCAATTTAGTAACCGGCAGAATCTGCCAAATATTCAACAATGAATTCTTTAGTTCATTAATAAGTAGGTGTGTGCTAACTTTGCCCAAGTTCTCCTTGCCTACCTGAAGGATTAATAAATTCAGCAACGGCCAAATTGATTTAAAATGCAAACACCATTCATTAATGTACTTAATACGATTAGTAATAACTCTCCAGAATATTACTACCTTACTTTTAAAACCCAGGTTGTCGGACTTAAATCTCATTGTTTTGCGGTTGCAAGCGGCAGAGATTAAATTGGTTCCCAGAATCCTAATGACTTTCATTTCTGAAATAAATCAACATAACAAATCAGATCTAATATATAATTTGTACCTATCCAAACTCCATCTACCTATCTTCTTTATGGTTTTTGCTTGGAGACCTATTGTATGTGCGTATGTAGCTGCACCAATACAAAATGAGTGAGCTGATAATTTTTTATTATCTAATTTAGAATGTTTCACACACTTTGCGAAAATAAAGTTAAATTGATATTTTGTCAACGGAGATCCGTCTAAGTGTCTAAATAATGGGCCATTTGAAGTACTTCTAAATTGTAACCATTCCTTGAAAGACAAAACAGGGCAGATTTCATAGTTAGGAATCTTGTGAATAACAATCCAATTCCCCCTTCCAGCTTGGTCAGTTTTTGATCTTTTCAGAAAAGTATTTTATTTGATAACTGCAAATTATTAATAAGTAACAGTGCTTCTGCCTTTCTGTTTATAGCTGTGACTTTGGAGATACGAAGAGCACCGAATATTGACAATAAGAAGGCAGATTTAAATAGAGAAGATTCGTAGTCGGACCGGCAAATTACAAGTAAGTGATTAATAAATTTCTTCAGGTTATCTACAGATAATGGACGAGTTCTAGGTAAACTGGTTAATATTGTTATCGCTCCTTAATGATCTGTTTTAGAAAAAAGTTAGCTGAGAAGGGGGTTACATCCAAAAGCTTTTGAAAAAAGGAAATACCTGTTAAAATCTTCTGGATATACTGACCCCTTCTCCCAGATCTTAACAGGTCATTAATGAAATGGATAACCGGGATCAAAATCTTATGACTGAATCTAGAATTATTAACTAAACAGGAGTTTTTCTATTTGTTCCATCCTGCCGAATACGTGGCCCATGTATTTGGAGCTATAGCTTTACTAACTAAGGTGTTGATAATTGACCAATCGATTTCCAAAGATCTGTGGGTCAAGGAATTTCCTCTTCTCTCTCCCTCTGTCTGAATTTTGCACAATTCTGTCGGGATAGAGAAGCAGCAATCATGTTAGATTTACCTGTAATATATTGTGTCTTAATCCAAATGTTATTGTATAAGCATAGAAGAACAATTTGTCTCAATATGTGAATAACCGCCTCAGACCTAACCGTCAAGCAATTCACTGTGAACACCACTCCTTTATTATCAGAGTAGAATAAAATACGCTTATTTCTGAAATGAACTTGCCAAATTGTTAATGCCACCAAAACTGGAAAGAGTTACAGAAAGTTTATGTTCTTAATAAAAAATTTATTCGCCCAATCCACTGGCCATTTTCCGGCAGACCATTGCTTATTATATACTGCTCCATATCCTATTGATGCAGCCGCATCAGCATTCAAATGGAGGGATTCGGCTGTAACGAATTCTTCTTGCCACAAGGATCTGCGATTAAATTTCTCCAAGAAATGTAACCATACTATAATATCGTCTTTCAATAGTTTGTTTAAGCGGATATGGTCCCACGGGTTCTTTTTTCCAGCAATGGCAGCATACAGTCTTTTAGAAAAGATTTGTTCCATGGGGATTACCCTAGAAATTAAGTTTAGGGAACCTAAGGCAGATTAAACTCTTTTTAACATAAATTTTTTGCTTTTTAATAAATTCATTAATATTATTTTTGTAGAATTCATCTTTTCTATCGTAATTCTGAATTCCATATTAATAGTGTTGATATTTATGCCTAAAAACTTAATGCATGTCGTGTGATAGACTGTTTTCTCCTCTGCTAAAGGAATATTGAAATATCTGGTAATATTCCTGAAGGTATTTAATAAATTCATACAGTCATTGGAAACAACCGAACCTATGAATAGGAAGTCGTCTAAATAGTGAAGGGTAAATCCTCTATTATCTTGTGACTCTACTACCCACTGTAAAAAAGTAGAGAATGCTTTGAAATAATAACACAACAAAGAGAAACCCATAGGTAATGCTTTATCATAATAGTAGTGTCCCTTAAATTGGAAGCCTAATGAGTTGTAGCCTGTAACGGATTTATAGGTAATAACCTGAATGCTGACCTAATGTCCGTTTTTGCCATTAAGGCGTGTCTGCCAGGTTTTCTGAGCCAAGACGAGGCTTGGTCAAAAGAGGCATATTGTACCGAGGCAGAGTCTTTATCAATCAAATCATTAACTGAATTGCCTTTCGGATGAGATAAATCATGTATTAATCTAAAGATATTTACTTCCTTTTTTGGAACTAATCCTAATTGAGAGACTCTAAAATTATTAAATGAAGGAGAATAAAATGGACCTGCTATTCTATGCTCTGAAATTTCTTTATTTATCTTCTCCCGAACAACTTGTTTATTTATACAAATGGATTTTAAATTGTCAGATTTTAAATTGAAGTGAATCCTTCAATTAGCAACTCCGCTACATAAACAACGGTGGGAACTAAGCGGAGGTAAGAGATACTCAGTGCTCCATGACACGTGGGATGCCACCAGGATCACTGAACTCCGTAATAACCCACGGGTAAGTGAATATTTTGTACCAAGTTCACATTTGCAGTGAGAGGACAATCGATTGAAAGCAACCTGTATAACAGCGGGATAGTGTTCCAGATGGGACACTAAGCAGACTGCATTTAATCTTACAACCAATACTGCATTATATGTGCCCGTTCGAATTATCGGAGATTTGTTTTTTTGAATATGGCGGGCTGAAACAAATAATTCTTGGACACAAAAGGCAGATACATTTTTTACTCTTACTATTTGTGGACAAACCATTTGTGGATCTGATTTATTGAATTGGTAGTGTTATTCTACCCCCGTAAGTGCACAGGTAGGGAGATGCATTTTAATTGATATCAATTAATCGATTTTAATCTTATACCTACAAAAAAAAATTGCCCATAAGATTGTTTTATTTTTAAGATTTTTATAGGATTTATTCTGTATATATGAGTTTGTCTCTGTTTGGGATTGAATTATGCAAATAGTATGTAATTATACTACACGGACTAATTATACCATACCAGTAAATAATAGATTTTAAATTCTTACAGAGCAGCCTTTTTTAGACAAAACTCCCCCGCACCATCAACCACGCACACGACAGAGAATATATCAATCACTGATAAAACACTACCGATCCGACTCACCAATGACACATCGATACAACCTCAGACACAAACATTCGGATCAGGATCATAATTATCGAACCAGATATCAAAACCAATCAGCACAGTCATAGAATACAACTCACAATATGTCACAGAGAATAGAGCACAAAACACCAATTCACAAAGAAAGAAGAAGAAATTACGAAGAGGAGGGAGAAAAAAGAACAAGACACAACAGATAGAGGATGATACAAAATATAGTGGTGAATTTGAGCACAACAAATTTGACAACACAGATTAAATTATTAAATAAAGGACTAAAATTTGCATCCACCAATAGTTTAAACAAATTTGATACATCGGCATTGAAAAATTTATTAGAAAGCTTTAAAAAATATATTTTTTTAAAAACCCTATAAACAAAAGACAGTAGAAGACCATGAACCTATGAAGGATAATGCTAGAATAATACTACCTTTTAATGGCCAATATTGGAAGATTCAACAAATTGTGAGAAAATATTGGCATTATATACAGAAGGATATTTGATCCCTAAAGACCCCCAAATAGTGGTCAAAAAAGTAGCTAATTTAGGCCTTAAAGTTGCCCCACTGATTAAGACTAAGCACATTAAACAAAGCATTGGCATTCTCTTGATGAGCTTCAAGAGGTAGTCCCCTGAAATGGTCTTCCAACAGTCTTGAAGGAGTTCCCAGAGATGCTTAGCACTTGTTGGCCCTTTTGCCTTCACTCTGCGGTCCAGCTCACCCCAAACCATCTCGATTGGGTTCAGGTCCGGTGACTGTGGAGGCCAGGTCATCTGGCGCAGTACCCCATCACTCTCCTTCATGGTCAAATAGCCCTTACTTTCAAAGTTTTCCCAATTTTTCGGCTGACTGACTGACCTTCATTTCTTAAAGTAATGATGGCCACTCGTTTTTCTTTACTTAGCTGCTTTTTTCTTGCCATAATACCAATTCTAACAGTCTATTCAGTAGGACTATCAGCTGTGTATCCACCTGACTTCTCCTCAACGCAACTGATGGTCCCAACCCCATTTAGAAGGCAAGAAATCCCACTTATTAAACCTGACAGGGCACACCTGTGAAGTGAAAACCATTTCAGGGGACTACCTCTTGAAGCTCATCAAGAGAATGCCAAGAGTGTGCAAAGCAGTAATCAAAGCAAAAGATGGCTACTTTGAAGAACCTAGAATATGACATATTTTCAGTTGTTTTACACTTGTTTGTTATGTATATAATTCCACATGTGTTAATTCATAGTTTTGATGCCTTCATAGTCATGAAAATAAAGAAAACTCTTTGAATGAGAAGGTGTGTCCAAACTTTTGGTCTGTACTGTATAGTGTATATCCATGAAAAGCCGGGCAGCACTCCTTTGACTGAAAGATGGGTGCCAGCGGTAATCCCTCGATTCAGGGTGATGAACAAATAAAAAAATTGCTATTTATTCATACATGTCATACAGCAACGTTTCGGTTCTCTCTCAGAACCTTTATCAAGCCAAGTGAAACATAAAGTGCAGCAGTGCTAGTATATATACATCATGTAATCAATTCAAACTGGTGAATTTAAAATCCAGCATTTTTTTGAGTAGAGGAAGGTCAGCTGAGGACAAAGACTTACTTCAAACCAACAGATGTGAATGGCTACATTGATATGCAGAGCTGCCATCATGCCCCTTGGAAACATAATATTCCGAAGGGGCAATTTAAACGTGTTTGCCGCAATTGTACTGAGGTCAAGGACTATAGGGAGCAGAGTATGGTGATTCAGGAGAGGTTTGAAGAGAAGGGATGCAACCCTGAGGTTCTAAGATCAGGAAAGAAGTGGAAGATTGGGATGGGGGGGTTAAGAGTCACAATGGAAAGAAGGAAACAGCTAATGAGAAAAAAATGCTGGATTTTAAATTCAATATAACACGCAGATAGGACCACTAAAGAACTCCTTGCACAAAAGCTGGTTTATTTTGAAAAATGACCCAGTGTTGGGACAGATTATCCCCGAGCGGCCGAGTGTAGTATACAAAAGAGCACCAAACCTGCGAGATGCATTAGTACACAGCTGCACATTGAAAAATAAAAAACCAAGTAGGGATCAGTTCACACATCTGTACTTTGTGCAGGAACCGCACCAGAGAGGACAAAAAGGGAAAAAATCAGCAGGAAATTGTGTCGAGAGGAGGGCAGATGTATAAGATCAAAGGCGAAATGTCCTGTGAGACGATGAGGGTTGTGTACGTGCTGGAGTGCCCTTGTGGGCTCCAGTATGTAGCCAGAATTCATCGGAAACTGAAGACCCGACTGCAGGAACATATAGGGAACATTAGGAAGGGCAAAGAGGATCATAGTGTTCCACTACACTTCAAGCTAGCGCATGGTAAAAATCCGGCGGGCTTGAAGTTTAGTGGTTTAGAAAAGGTGGAGAGGAATTGGAGGGGAGGGCATCCTGTTGCTAATATCAACCGCAAGGAAGTTGGTTGGATATATACGTAAATTAGGAACCTTAAAACCAGCGGGACTCAATGTCGAGTTCGATCTAAAGCCGTGTTTGGTGGAATAAAGAGAAATTGCTAGGGGTTGTGTCGCTGTCACTATTGACCCATTTAGATTACTATGCAAGGGTAGTGGGTGGATTTCTTTGAGGCATTGTCAAGGTATAAGGGGTTAAGTTGTGGGTGGGGGGGTGGTTTGTCTCCGCTGTTCTTGGATGCCTTGTGTATTATGAATGAATTGAATATAGTGAGCCGTTATAGGCTCTGGGAGGTCATGTGATCGGAACGCTGCTATGTGTTTTTTTCATGAATGGAGAATAGGGGGATAGTAGTGAATGTGAATTATATGCTCTGTTGAGTTGATGTATTTTTCGATTTTATTTTAATACCGCTGGCCCTTGCGGGCTTTAGGAATCATGTTCAGTATTTTTATTTCTTGAGTTCTGTTGAACAGCCCAAAAAAAAAAGGTTGAATTAATGGGCGGTCTTTGGAAGAGACCATGGCTCAATAAATACTGCACCTGTGAAGGTGCACACTATCGCCCCTGACGAAGCTGGACTGGCGAAACCCGGGTTGGGTGGATCTCTGATGAAAGCAATTTGATTTTAGGCTTGAATTTTATGATATTTTGTAAGTACAATAAAACCTGTTGGTTGCGGAACTACCTGGTGGAACTTCACTATTTGTGCTATAACTTCCCTCTAGGGTGCTGTTGTACGTGAGTGCACCAGCCTCTGGTTACCGATTGTTTGGCTACAAGGTGGATTAACCTGGACATTTGAAAGAAGGGTCTGAGATTGGAACTCTACACTCATAAGGCAGCGCGATCAACATTTTCTGAAGTCCACTCTTCATGCAGCGGAGCAGAAATATTCAGCACAAGAGTCTCTAATCCTGGAAACTGCTACAGTGGTCCTTGGTCCAGAATTTTCCATACTGGAAAAATCGCTGTCATCAGGGAGCTGTTCGACATGTAGTGGTTCTGCAGCCAGCCAGTAGCGCAAAGGCAACACATGAGGTACACGGTGGACCGATGAGGGGCCAAATTATAACACACAGTTCATCAGTTTACTCACGGTTAGCAGAAAGCCTCCCTGGGCTAGCAGCACAGTGTTGAGGTGGACAGCACGAAATCCTCCGGGGCACGCTCTGTGGTAGGGAAGCATCAGCCAAGATGGTGGTTGAGGTGCCCTTGATGTTAGGGGTGCTTAGGGTGCTTGTTGCGGCTGAGTCCCTCGATGGTTTTTGTCGTGACTCCAGTACCGTTAATGGTGGTACAACCAATAGTAGTAATAATGAGGTAGACAGTGGTAAGGTGCAGCTCACAACTTTTACTGTTGTTGACTTGTTAACTGCAGCAGTACAAAATACAGTCTCTTGTTGGTATTAGAGTTAATCTGCAAATCCACTGTTTCTAGGCTTTCTTAGGTCTTGATTCAAGCTGTGGTCATGGAGTACCTTATTCCTGTTGATGTGCTCAGTCCTATACCTTGTCCTTTCCCTCCAAGCTGAATATTGGGACAGGTAGCTAATCTGTTTCCCAGAATTATGGTGTGGCTGCCAGAAGCTATAAGTCCTCCACCATGCGCAAAGGTGTCTGTGGCCCTAAATAACGGCTGTTATCACTGATGAATCTTTCTGATGCTTGGGTCTTTTCCAGGGAGGCAAACTCTCTCCTACTGGTCAGGGATGCAAGTATATAGTCCAGCCACAGAAGGAAAACGCTCTTCTGCGCCTCACACCTTGGTACTACCACATAGCGAAGTTGACTCCACTCACTAATCTGTGGTGTGAAGTCTTCACTCTGCATTCTCATATCTGTTTGAATTTGAATCCTCTCCTCATCTCGACTGTGATCTGATCTCAACTCTGATCTGATCTCAACTGACTAACTAGGCCTGACCTAGGTATATATATAGAACCTAAGTTTTATCCCCATCTAGTGGTGGGATGTATAAATTACACCTAATCTGCCTGGTAACAGGGATTTTGCAGATAAGTTAGTACAAACTCACATAACATAGCATAATACAATTTTTAGGGTAAAAAGTGCTTTTAAGCAGAGCCCACACACATGTAGTTGGACGCTGCAGTTCTTTTATGAGGATGTAGTTGTGTAACACCACACATGCCTTTACTACCTCATCAACAGTTTCAATTTTTAGTTGAATGGGTTTGGTGAAAATATGCCATTTACCCACCAGAAAGCCGAATGCGCATTCCACCATTCTTCTGGCCCTAGTAAGGCGGTAGTTAAATATGCATTTGCTCCGGTTTAATCCGCGGCTGCAATAAGGTTTAATTAGATTGCCACTAGTGTTGATCGAGCACCAAAGTGCTCGGGTGCTCGAGTAGAACACTTTGGGATGCTCGGGTGCTCTACAGAGCAGCCGAGCACAATGGAAGTCAATAGAGATGGTCTTGCGGTTCGCCTGGCGGTCGGTTCGCGCGTTCGCGATTCGCCGAACTTGCGAACATATGGCAATATTCGCGCACGCCATATTCTTTTACATTGTTAAGAACTTTGACCCATGACACATCCATCAGGTGGTACAGAACAGCCAATTGAAAAGTTTCAGCACATGGACATACCCCCTACCTTATAAATAAACCTGATCTGGGTGCCATTTTACATTCAGTCTTTTGCCAGTGTAGGGAGAGGTTGCTGTGTAGAGCAGGGACAGACTGTTAGGGACACAAATCGCTAGCTAATAGGGCCACAAAAGTCCTTTTAAGGACTGGTATAGGTGTGCTATCGATAGGTGTGACATATTAAGGGTTGTAATTTACTTATAATATACTTTGTAACATAGAAATTATATTATAGTGCAATTGTATTGTGCAGCAGTTGTGTGCGGTTTTGCTGCGTCACCGCATCTACACAGAGTGACAAACACTATTTGAAGAAATAATTTCTACTGGTGTGATTTTACCAGTTGCCCCCCAAAAAAAATGATTGAGGCAGGGGTGTTATATACCTTCTTCCACAAATACTGCTCTTCTATAGGGACTTTTGTCACAGGGTCATTTTGAAAATAACAGGCAGAGGAAGAGGCAGGCCCTTCCTCAGGGGTGGTAGGTGCACCAGGCCAGAGCCTAAGGGGAAAGTTGCAGAAGGTGCGTGCGATTACATCAAAGGACGCACCAGACTTGGTTGAGTGGCTCACTCAGGCTTCCGCTTCTGCACCTTCCTCATCCTCTCTATCTGCACTCTCTTCACTCTCTGTTGTGTCCACCCCCAAAGATACCACCACCACCATATCCCCTCCGCTCGAGTCAGAGGAATTATTTTCCCATACATTCCAAGACCTTACCAATGCGCAGCCATTCTTGGCATCGGATCAGGAAGAGGAGGTATCAATGGTCACCATCCAGCAGTCTGACGACAGTACCCAGATCAGCCCAAGGAGGGTGGTCCCAGCTGTTGCTGCCTACTCCAAGATCTCTAATGTCAGTGGTGGTGAAGGTGACGAATCCGATGATGACATGTCGATGGACGTCACGTGGGTGCCCACAAGAGAGGAAGAGGAGGGGAGTTCAGAGGGAGAAACGGAGCAGCAGATAGGGAGGAGAAGCAGGCAGAACTTACAGTGCACAGGAGGCAAAAAGCAGACTGCTAATGTATCTGGAACGAAACATCCACCATGCACGGTCACATCTGGCGCTCCCAGGAAGCTGGCACATGGCTCCGCAGTGTAGGTGGGCTTTTTTAATGTGTCTGCTGCTGACAATAGTATTGCCATCTGCAGCTTGTGCTGTAAACGCATGAGTCGCGGTAAGCCCAACACTCACCTAGGGACGACCGCCTTAAGAAGGCACCTGCCCTTCCATCACCGAGCCCAGTGGGAGCAACACCATCAGAACTCACAAAGCCACACTCCACCGTGCCGTCGTCGCGTTCATCTGGCAAAAGGCAGGCTTCCTTGCCCCAAATGTTCGAGCAAAAAAAGATGATGATGCCGGATAACCCTCTTGCCCAACGGCTGACCACTGGCTTGTCAGAACTGCTAGCCCGCCAACTACTGCTATATGAACTGGTGGACTCGGAGGCCTTTAGAAAATTTGTGGCCATTGGAACACCACAATGGAAGGTCCCAGGAATGAAATATTTCTCCCAGAAGGGCATCCCAGAGCAATATGGCCACGTTCAGCGGCAAGTGAATGTATCTCTGGCACACAGTGTCGGTGCCAAGATACATCTGACCACAGACATGTGGTCTAACAAACACGGGCAGGGAAGGTACACAACTTTTACTGCCCACGGGTGAACCTTCTGACGGCCATCAAGCATGCAACCCGTGGCACCAGTGTAGATTTGGTGTTACCGCCACGGATTGCATGCAGGCCTGCCTCTTCTTCTCCTCCTCCTACTCCATCCTCCCTCTCCTCCTCGGCTGACTCCTCCTTTTCCGCTGCTACAGTTTCTTCCGCTGCGCCCCCCAAGATCCCCAGAACCTATTCGACGTGATAGGTGAGACGTTGCCATGCTGTGCTGCGTCTGTTGTGCCTGAAAGCCAAGAGCCACACCGGTCCTGCACTCCTTTCAGCTTTTCAGTCACAGGCAGATCAGTGGCTAACCCCACTCAATTTGACAGTTGGTAAAGCGGTGTGTGACAACAGTGCCAATTTGCTGAGCGCACTGAAACAGGGCAAAATGACACACGTGCCATGCATGGCACACGTCCTGAACTTAGTCGTGCAGCAATACCCCGGGGTCCAGGACGTCTTGCAGCAGGCCAGGAAAATCTCTGGCTATTTTAGAAGCTCTTACACGGCCATGGGTCGCCTTGCTGACATTCAGAGGCAACACCACCTGCCAGTCAGACGTCTCATTTGTGACTGCCCGACGTGATGTTAAAGGGGCGGCCACTGTGAAAGTCACTGTTAAAGTGGCAGTCAGTGTGAAAGTCACTGTTAAAGGGGTGGTCAGTGTGAAAGTCACGGTTAAAGGGGCGGTCACTGTGAAGGTCACTGTTAAAGGGGCGGTCACTGTGAAAGTCACTGTTAAAGGGGCAGTCACTGTGAAAGTCACTGTTAAAGGGGCGGTCACTGTGAAAGTCATTTTTAAAGGGACGGGCACTGTGGAGGTCTCTGTTAAAGGGGTGGGCACTATGAAAGTCACTGTTAAAGGGATGGGCACTATGAAAGTCACTGTTAAAGGGGCGGTCACTGTGAAAGTCACTGTTAAATGGGCAGTCACTGTGAAAATCACTGTTAAAGGGGCAGTCACTGTGAAAGTCACTGTTAAAGGGGCATCACTGTGAAAGTCTCTGTTAAAGGGGTGGGCACTATGAAAGTCACTGTTAAAGGGGCGGGCACTGTGGAGGTCTCTGTTAAAGGGGTGGGCACTATGAAAGTCACTGTTAAAGGGGTGGGCACTATGAAAGTCGCTGTTAAAGGGGTGGCCACTGTGAAGGTCACTGTTAAAGGGGTGGTCAATGCTAAAGGGGTGGGCACTGTGGAGATCTTTGTTAAAGGGGTGGCCACTGTGGAGGTCAATTTTAAAGGAGCGGGCACTGTGGAGGTCAATGTTAAAGGGGCGGGTACTGTAGAGGTCACTGTTATAGGGGAAACTGTCGATATATATTTACGACACACGGAAACTGAAAATGAAATAGATTAAATATACCCGTGCGAAGCCGGGTCCTTCTGCTAGTTTTTATATATAAAAGAGACTAGCAGAAGGACCCGGCTTCGCACGGGTATATTTCATCTATTTCATTTAAAGTTTCTGTGTCGTTAAAAGATATCAACAGTTTCCCCCATAACAGTGACCTCTACAGCACCCCGCCCCACTGTCTGCTGAGCTGAGTATCTAATCCTGTGTGATACTGTCTGCTGAGCTGTGTATCTAATCATATCCTGTGTGATACTGTCTGATGAGTTATGTATTTAATCCTATCCTGTGTGATACTGTCTGCTGAGCTGTGTATCTAATCCTATCCTGTGTGATACTGTCTGCTGAGCTGTGTATCTAATCCTATCCTGTGTGATACTGTCTGATGAGCTGTGTATCTAATCCTATCCTGTGTGATACTGTCTGCTGAGCTGAGTATCTAATCCTGTGTGATACTGTATGCTGAGCTATGTATCTAATCCTATCCTGTGTGATACTGTCTGATGAGTTATGTATTTAATCCTATCCTGTGTGATACTGTCTGCTGAGCTGTGTATCTAATCCTTGCTGAGCTGTGTATCTAATCCTATCCTGTGTGATACTGTCTGCTGAGCTGAGTATCTAATCCTGTGTGATACTGTCTGCTGAGCCGTGTATATAATCCTATCCTGTGTGATACAGTCTGCTGAGCTGTGTATGTAATCCTTGCTGAGCTGTGTATCTAATCCTATCCTGTGTGATACGGTCTGCTGAGCTGTGTATCTAATCCTTGCTGAGCTGTGTATCTAATCTTATCCTGTGTGATACTGTCTGCTGAGCTATGTATCTAATCCTATCCTGTGTGATACTGTCTGCTGAGCTGTGTATCTAATCCTATCCTGTGTGATACTGTCTGCTGAGCTATGTATCTAATCCTATCCTGTATGATACTGTCTGATGAGCTGTGTATCTAATCCTATCCTGTGTGATAATGTTTGCTGAGCTGCATATCTAATCTTATGTTGTGTGATACTGTCTGCTGAGATGTGTATCTAATCCTTGCTGAGCTGTGTATCTAATCCTATCCTGTGTGATACTGTCTGCTGAGCTGTGTATCTAATCCTATCCTGTGTGATACTGTCTGCTGAGCTGTGTATCTAATCCTTGCTTAGCTGTGTATCTAATCCTATCCTGTGTGATACTGTCTGCTGAGCTGTGTATCTAATCCTATCCTGTGTGATACTGTCTGCTGAGCTGTGTATCTAATCCTATCCTGTGTGATACTGTCTGTTGAGCTGTGTATCTAATCCTTGCTGAGCTGTGTATCTAATCCTATCCTGTGTGATACTGTCTGCTGAGCTGTGTATCTAATCCTATCCTGTGTGATACTGTCTGCTGAGCTGTGTATCTAATCCTATCCTGTGTGATACTGTCTGCTGAGCTGTGTATCTAATCCTATCCTGTGTGATACTGTCTGCTGAGCTGTGTATCTAATCCTATCCTGTGTGATACTGTCTGCTGAGCTGCATATCTAATCTTATGTTGTGTGATACTGTCTGCTGAGCTGTGTATCTAATCCTTGCTGAGCTGTGTATCTAATCCTATCCTGTGCGATACTGTCTGCTGAGCTGTGTATCTAATCCTATCCTGTGTGATACTGTCTGCTGAGCTGTGTATCTAATCCTATCCTGTGTGATACTGTCTGCTGAGCTGTGTATCTAATCCTATCCTGTGTGATACTGTCTGCTGAGCTGTGTATCTAATCCTATCCTGTGTGATACTATCTGCTGAGCTGTGTATCTAATCCTATCCTGTGTGATACTGTCTGCTGAGCTATGTATCTAATCCTATCCTGTGTAATACTGTCTGCTGAGCTGTGTATCTAATCCTATCCTGTGTGATACTGTCTGCTGAGCTGTGTATCTAATCCTTGCTGAGCTGTGTATCTAATCCTATCCTGTGTGATACTGTCTGCTGAGCTGTGTATCTAATCCTATCCTGTGTGATACTGTCTGCTGAGCTGTGTATCTAATCCTATCATGTGTGATACTGTCTGCTGAGCTGTGTATCTAATCCTCTCCTGTGTGATACTGCCTGCTGAGCTGTGTATTTAATCCTATCCTGTGTGATACTGTCTGATGAGCTGTGTATATAATCCTATCCTGTGTGATACTGTCTGATGAGCTGTGTATCTAATCCTATCCTGTGTGATACTGTCTGCTGAGCTGCATATCTAATCTTATGTTGTGTGATACTGTCTGCTGAGCTGTGTATCTAATCCTTGCTGAGCTGTGTATCTAATCCTATCCCATGTGATACTGTCTGCTGAGCTGTGTATCTAATCCTATCCCATGTGATACACAGCTCAGCAGACAGTATCTAATCCTATCCCGTGTGATACTGTCTGCTGAGCTGTGTATCTAATCCTATCCTGTGTGACACTGTCTGTTGAGCTGTGTATCTAATATCCTATCATGTGTGATACTGTCTGCTGAGCTGTGTATCTAATCCTATCCTGTGTGATACTGTCTGTTGAGCTGTGTATCTAATCCTATCATGTGTGATACTGTCTGCTGGGTATCTAAGTCTTTTGTGTGATACTGTCTGCTGAGCTGTGCATGTCGTCATGTAGCTCTAGCCTAAAGCTGACTTATAGCAGCGAAGAAAAATGGCTGGGTTGTTTTGTGTTGTCTAATGCAGGTTATTTTTTGGAGAATATCTCAGGAACGGTACGTCCTAGAGAGCTGAGACCTGGTCTAAAACCTTCCTGGACACCTGATGTACCTGTGTGCCAAATTTGGTGAAGATCAGTACAGTCGTTTGGTCGCGCATAAAGAACGTCCAGACAGACAAACTCATTTTTATAATACAAGAGATTTTTTTTCTTAAAATAAATGCTTATTTTTTTCCTTAATTCATTCCAAAACTTTCATTCCTAGAAAAAAATTCATTTATTTGTAAATAAACACAGACAAGACGTATAGAGATTCATCTGTTACATACTGTTACAAGAGCCAATAAGTAAGTGTGACATGGGCGGCACAGTGCTTGAAAGCATAATGTATTATATATACAAGGAAATTCTGCTTGGCCTATGTCCTGGTTATTGTTCTGTCAGGCTGCATTTTTTTTTTTTATATTTACATTAATGCAAAGGTATGCACTCCACCTTCTGCTTTGACAAAGGGTCAACTATTTATTGATATCTATAAGACTGTTGCAATAAAAATAAACATTCTAAAAAGTGTACATATATACAATTCCCAAAAATTCTTAAAAAGACATGATGTCCTACATATATAGTTCCATTACCAATCGCAATGCATGATTTCATAGAGATGTAATACCTGATGATAACTAGCAATGCATTTATTGCAAAGATAAAAAATATATTACAAGTAAAAGAATAAAAAAGCAAAAATGACTCTGGTTATCCCTATCATTACATGCAGAGCAATATGTGGTATGCTTCCACTCCATAATATGTAATATTGGGTATATAGTCACAGTCTAGATTAGCAAAAACCCACATTTGCGACAGCCTTTTCATACCATAATTATATATGTATAATCAATATTGAATTATCAAGAGAGGTCTTTATACAGTAACTGCTTCAATATATAAATACACTGGTATCTTCCTCTGACAGAGAGAGAGAGAGAGATAGATACATAATTTGGCCCATCAGCACCTCTATTCTATATATATATATATATATATATATATATATATATATATATATACACACAAACTAATGTTTGGTTTTGGTATTTATTTACCCATTTTAAATATATAAAAAATTATATACATATATAATAATTTTTTATGTAGGTCAGTATAAATACATATCAGTAAATATATATTTGTATGTTAATAATAATAATAATAATAATAATAATGTTTTGTAGTATTTTATTTTTTTTAACAAAACTATGCTCTCCTAAATGTGCTGCAATAGAATTAGCTCTCCCAACCCCCAAATTCACCATCTATTGTTCTCAAAGGAAAAAATAAAAAAAAGGTGTAGTGCATACTTTGTTTAGCTGGTGACACCAGAGGAGGAGGGGTAAGTGCATTAACCTAACCCCACACCCTCAGGACTGACGACCTGTGCTTCAAGTACAAGTGACATTGGAGACAATACTAGAGATATAATAGAGATTCCATAATATAATAGAGATTCCATAAAAGGATTGCCTGTTTATAGTAGGTTGCGCTGAATTAAATCATGAGTCCATGTGTTTTGCCTGGTTTGTGAAACAAAGTCCATCATTGAATTAAAAGAGATCCCCCCCTGCGCTCCATTGTCAACACTTGTACTGGACTTGAAGCGCAGTTCATTATTCCTGAGGGTGCGGGGTTAGGTTAATGCACTTACCCCTCCACCTCTGGTGTCAGCGCAAGGTGATTTAGTACCTCATGGAGATCGCTATAGTAGTAGCCGGCTTCTTTTGATATATATAGTAGTAGCTGTCTTCTACTGATTATACACACACACACCGGCAGACATATAAAATAATTTAATGCATATATCATTTTTTATATATTTAAATAATAAATACTCCTTTTTCCAACCAAACATACGTGTGTGTATATACTTGTGATTTGAAATTCAGAATACTTGAGCAAGTACCTTTGTCCAGAATGGGTGGAGATAGGACGTCTAAAAAGAAGGGCGCTCTATTGGATTTTTGAGTTACAAACCCTCAAACCGAGAGGGCTCAATGTCGACTTTAGGGTTATATGAATACCTCTCACTTTTGTTTTTTCATTAATTATTTCTTTGTTGTTTGTTGTTTTTTGTGTCTTTCAGGTTTGTCTTTCCCTTTCTTTGTTTCCCTTCCCCTTCTCCCCTCCCCCCCCTCTTTTTTTTATTTTCGTTTATGGTTCTGATGGACTTTGCTCACCTCTCTCGTATGGTTTTATACATGTGCAATTATTGTATTCAATCCAACAACTGATGTTTTATTTTATTCTTTACACAGATGAATATGCGAATCTGTTTTATAATGAACCATCTCCTTGGGAGCTAAAAGACAGCAGGACCACTCTGGCAACTATTGATATGTGAAAAATTTGTTTTACCGGTTTTGATATATTATTTGACACATGGTGACACAGACAGGATGTGACTCGGCACCATACATGTCTCCTTGACTATGGGACCTTCGACACAGTATAGGTGGCCGGTTGTTCAGGTCACATATGCCTGGGATATGATACAGTCTGTATGTGAAAGGATGGCTCTCTTATGTTGGGGACCGGGGCACAGAGTCGCTTTACGGTGATGGCTGTGTCTGTGGTTCACCTCTAGGTGCGCTGCCTCTGCTCGGGCAACACCCGGCGGAGATGTCGCACCATTTGAGACTTATTGTGACTTCCCATGATTTGTGGACCATTAGAGATAAAACCATGATTATATGAATATGGGGACTAGGTGAATTAGGGTGATAGTGGCGGTATGCCATTGGCCCGTTTTTCACTGCTGGACTCCCTTTTTTTGAGCTATTAGTAAGGAATAATCGGTCCATTGTTATGAATGGCGGTCATGTGATCTGTCACATGATTCTGGTGTGTGTCAGACTGTTCTGCCTTGTCTTGGGAACGAGCATGCTCAGTCTCTGTTTGGTGCTGAGTCACCATCTTGGATGTCGGCGGCTATGTGTCCGTTGTGATAGATAGTCTCGCGGGATGAGGAGCTTCCCACGCCTGCGCATTACCCAATTCCGGATGCCGACTGAGTCCTGCCGTCTCCAGCTACATGTGAGCACCTTATGTCATATGACCTGCTTTTATTACATTGTAATCATGTACACTTGAAATTTACAGTTTTTATTATTGTTTTTGTAAAAATGGATGTATAATTATGTAATCACTTCTGTTAACTATGTATGCTATATAAGCACCGGATTTTGGCTCGACAAAGGCTCCATTGAGTGAGCTGAAACGTTGCTGTCTTCACATGGGTGATTAAAATACCCTTTTTTCACTGATATTTGAGTGCTGCCTTGGCCTTTTTTACATATATACAGTACAGACCAAAAGTTTGGACACACCTTCTCATTCAAAGAGTTTTCTTTATTTTCATGACTATAAAGGCATCAAAACTATGAATTAACACATGTGGAATTATATACATAACAAACAAGTGTGAAACAACTGAAATATGTCATATTCTAGGTTCTTCAAAGTAGCCACCTTTTGCTTTGATTACTGCTTTGCACACTCTTGGCATTCTCTTGATGAGCTTCAAGAAGTAGTCCCCTGAAATGGTCTCCAACAGTCTTGAAGGAGTTCCCAGAGATGCTTAGCACTTGTTGGCCCTTTTGCCTTCACTCTGCGGTCCAGCTCACCCCAAACCATCTCGATTGGGTTCAGGTCCGGTGACTGTGGAGGCCAGGTCATCTGGCGCAGCTCCCCCATCACTCTCCTTCATTGTCAAATAGCCCTTACTTTCAAAGTTTTCCCAATTTTTCGGCTGACTGACTGACTGACTGACCTTCATTTCTTAAAGTAATGATGGCCACTCGTTTTTCTTTACTTAGCTGCTTTTTTCTTGCCATAATACAAATTCTAACAGTCTATTCAGTAGGACTATCAGCTGTGTATCCACCTGACTTCTCCTCAACGCCCCTAATGGTCCTAACCCCATTTATAAGGCAAGAAATCCCACTTATTAAACCTGACAGGGCACACCTGTGAAGTGAAAACCATTTTAGGGGACTACCTCTTTAAGCTCATTAAGAGAATGCCAAGAGTGTGCAAAGCCGTAATCAAAGCAAAAGGTGGCTACTTTGAAGAACCTAGAATATGACATATTTTCAGTTGTTTCACACTTGTTTGTTATGTATATAATTCCACATGTGTTAATTCATAATTTTGATGCCTTCAGTGTGAATCTACAATTTTCATAGTCATGAAAATAAAGAAAACTCTTTGAATGAGAAGGTGTGTCCAAACTTTTGGTCTGTACTGTATAACACACAAAACAAACCTCCTGGTATAAAAGGATCAGCCAGAAAAGAAAATGGCTGTCCAATTTTGTTGGGGAGCACGATGCTGCTTTTTTTTTTTTTTTTTTCCTTTACAGCTACTTTTATATATCCCCTATATTTTTCTTTATTTTTTTCATAGACAATTACATTTATTTAACAACATATCAGGATGTTCTGTGTGTGTGTGTGTGTGTGTGTGTGTGTGTGTTTCTGCTGAAGCGGCAGGGAGCTCAGTGACAGACTGACAGAGACTGAATAGAGAAAGAATAGTCACTCCATAGTATTCAGTACAAAAGCTGACTACAGTAGTTGTTATCAGCAAGTCAAGTGCTGACTAATTTATGTCTGGAAGCCAAGCGTACATGCCTGGCTAGATTCAAGACACTCCGCAATACACAGTGAGAAGCAGGCTCAGAGATATCAGCGATCTCAGTGTTACCAGCGATTTGGATGATAGCGTCCTGCTTTGTTCATATTGTCATCAGTGCATTGTTAAATCATTTTGTGTTGGTCTGCGATCCTACAAAGGATAAACTGACATGCAATACTTTTAGATGTACCCATATTGCAAAAGGTTAAAAAATAAATATCTGATAAAATACCCATAACATATGGATCAACAGCATCTCATATCTCCAAAAATCTGAGTGGCCATATGATTAAAGGGCTTGTGGTGTGATGTAGTGCAGAGATCTATGCAATATGCGTATAACAACTGTGATCTAAATTAGACAGCAGCTTCAGCATATAAAGTACATCTCCATAACAAATGTAAACTATACTATATCAGCGCTAAATCCATATAGGTCAATATGCAGATGGTTATATGGGTACTACAGAAAGATATAGGGTAACACAACCACAGGAAAGATACCATGAATAAATAAAATGAATAAATAAAATAATTATCTGGAGAGAAAACAGCAGCCTTCATAAGTAAATATTGTATGTATATAATTGTATGCATGTTAATTGCCTTGTTAACAAATATGAAACTTTGTTTTGACAACCTGTCATCACCAATTAACCTTAATTACCTGTGAACTTCCCTCTGATTGGCTCTCATGACCGTGGGAACATTTATCTCAATGGCTGGCTATGCTGTTTTCTTTGAATGAAACCTCGTTTTATTAATGTGAATGGCCAGTGGAGGGCATGTGACTTGTGGAACCAATGAAAACACACCTCCAGCTATAAAAAGATCTGCCTGAAAATAAAACGGCAGTCTTTTTTTTGGTAGGAAACTGGGATGCCTCACTTTTTTAAAAATTTTTTATTTACCCTGGGTGTTCTGGAGCTTCCCTCTGACCTCCTGTCATACTGCACATTAACCCTTTCCTCCATTTTCTTCCATCACAGGTCTACCTCTGAAGCGGTGATGGAGAAAGTAGCAGTGATGTACTGTATATGGAGAGCTGAGCTGATACGCCTACAGTACTGTATGAAGTCAATGATTGGCTGCAGTGCTGACAATCCCTATACTGCCGCAGCTAGTCAGAACATGATGGCTGCAGCCAAAAAAACTGGTCAATAGCTGCAGCCCTGAAGATGACAAAGCAGCAGCGCTGGATTGGATCGGAGGAAATTTTTAAAGGTCCAGACCACATGAAAGATACCATGAATAAATAAAATAGTGTATTTCCCACTATTATAGGAAATACAGTATTTTATTTTATTTATTCATGGTATCTTTCATGTGGTCCACAACTGTGGTTGAGTTACACTATATCTTTCTGTAGTACCCAGATAACCATCTGCATATTGACACATAATGTATGGATTAAGCGCTGATATTAGCAATATATACGGATTAGCACAGATATATGGATTAACGCAAATGTAACATACTGTACTCATGGAATGAAAGTGCAGATTAATCATTATTATGTTTTAACACTGAGCGCTATATTGAAACCCAGGATATTACATGTGCGGGACATGGGCAGCATGCAAAACTGTATATTTATTTATACATATAACATACAATATACACTATTATATACATACACTATTATTTACATACAATAAACATACTATATACACTATGAAAGATACCATGAATAAATAAAATAAAAAACTGTATTTCTCCCTCCTCCTTCTATTGCAGCGCTGAAAGGCTGATACTTATGAAGGCTGCCACTTTCTCTCCAGATAATTATTTTATTTATTCATTTTATTTATGGATTTAACGCTGATATAGTATAGTTTACATTTGTTATGGAGAGTGTGGGGATTCGCTCTGGTAGGCAGGTTAGCAAACGCAATATAGAGCCAATGGACCAGGTTTTAAATCCATCTTCAGTGTTTATTCGCACGTATAACAGAACAGTCCGTTTTCAGGCTTGGTGCTTGTTCACACACAGAAAAAACAAAATAACATTCACCTGGTATCCTGGGTGACAGTTCACACCCGGCTGAATGCTCAACCTCAGAAAGTCCACTTGCAGGCTGTGGGGCGGCCTGCTCGCCTGACACACGGCCTTCAGATCTCAGCGAGAGAGCTCCGAAAACCACAGCGTCTCTACAGCTTCACTCTGAAGTGGAGGATAATCCATCCAGCTGAGACTGCTGGCTGGGTTTTTATATCCCAGCCAAAACCCGGCCTGGAGCGTGGGGAGCAGCCACCCACCCTGCACTTTGGCTGCTCCCAGTAAGAGCCGGCCCAGATCGGCTCTACAGCCACTAACTGCCGCTGACACTTAAAATTACCGGCTCTTACCTCATCGAGGCCAGGAATCTCGGTGACACAAACCTTCTGTCAATGACGGACCCTTGCGCCTTCCTACAAGAGGTACTTTATATGCTGAAGCTGCTGTCTAATTTATATCACAGTTATTATACGCATATTGCACAGATCTCTGCACTACATCACACCACAACCTGAGAATGTTCTTTTTACACAATATGAATATTCCCGCAGACAGAAATGTGATATTCTATGCAGTATGTAACAGATGAATCTCTATACGTCTTGTCTATGTTTATTTACAAATTAACATTTTTTTTTCTCTAGGAATGAAAATTTTGGAATGAATTAAGTAATAATCAGCAGTCGCCCTCCTATTTGGAGATAGATAGATAGATAGATAGATAATATGGTAGAAAATAAGATACTATGTAGATAAATACATATAGATAGATCGCAGTAATTGTGCTTGTAAGTTTGTGAAGCCGTGCCCCCAAACCACATGTAGTTTTTCCGTTTTAACCCATGTAAACTTACAGACAATACACTACAGTACAGAAGCATTGCAGAGCATATACTGCGCTCTGCTTTTCTTTTCTGTTTTGCACATAACTACATTGAATTCTTCTTTTTGGAAACTTCACTGACCTCTGGTGCTACAATTTTAACTGGTGTGGTGACTGTATATTATACCGGAGCATGAGATGCAGCTCTCCTGCTGCATGGAAACTCAGACAGCTCAATTACACTGCCCAAAGATCTTACTACTGTACAATTTATTTATTTTTTTCTGCACAGATTGTGAGCGCACGGCATCATTACTACACACATCACAGCTTCATTACGTATAAATACTACTGTATGAAACTGTAGTTCCATGCACCATCTACTGTTTACAAACTGCAATTGCACACAGAATTTTTCTCACTACTAATGTTACGCGCTTCCTTAGCTAATGAAACACGATATCGCTATGCGCTCATGTGATTCTACTATGAGAGCTAGCGCGACTACATCTATATACCCTTTGCCCCATATCAGAATTTTTGAAGACCAAATCGGTACTGGACATCAGCAATGGGCATTAATATAATGGAAAAATATTTTTTGTAATTAAAGTACTCAGAACTAGTGTTGATCGAGCACCAAAGTGCTCGTGTGCTTCTACCGAGCACAACGGAAGTCAATGGGAGAACCCCAGGCACCCCCTGTTCGGAAGAGATGAGAGTGTCTGGTTCACAGGAAGAAGATAAAAATTGATGGAAACCCCACCAAAATTGTTTGAAATTTCTTTCGAGAGCCACATTTTTAAAACCTAAAATATTGTGTCAACAGTACCAGTGAGGACTATTAGGGCTCATGCACACGACCGTGTGCCCGCCGCTGCCATATTGCAGGCCACATACTGCGGGTCCGCAATACACGGGCACTGGCCGTGTGCAGCCCGCATCCAGGACCCATTCACTTCAATGGGTCCAGGATCCGGGATATGAGTGCTACAGAGTGCTTCCGTGGTGCTTCTGGCTGTGCCTCCGCACCGCAAAAAAGCAGCGCATGCACTACTTTTTTGCGGTGCGGAGGCACAGCCAGAAGCACCACGGAAGCACACTGTAGCACTCATATACCGGATCCTGGACCCATTGAAGTGAATGGGTCCATGATGCGGGCTTCACACGGCTGTGTGCAGCCCGCATCATGGACCCATTCACTTCAGCATGCGCTACTTTTTTGCGGTGCGGGCAGTCGGATGCGGATCACGAACCCCATTCAAGTGAATGGGTCCGCGATCCTCATGCAGCTGCCCCATGGTCTGTGTACGTGCATTGCGGACCGCAATTTGCGGTCCGCAGCACAGGCACGGCGCCCTTACATTCGTGGGCATGAGCCCAGAGTGTGTTTTTACATACTTTTATATGTACTTTCTTTTATTTGGATCTTGATTATTATTTCATTTTATCTTTATCATTTTTTACTTTTATTAAATTTGTCTGCAGATGTGGATGACGCACTTATGGGGGATATCTGTGGATGACACATATATAGCATAAGATGCTATATATGTGTCATCCACAGATATCCCCCATAAGTGCCCTCCACAGATATCCCCCATAAGTGCCCTCCACAGATATCCCCCATAAGTGCCTTCTAGTAAGTAAAGTAATGTATTAGTGGGGGGAAGGGAAGAGGCAGGGACCGGGGGCAGCTCCTACCTTTCTGCTGCAGGACATTTCGCTCCTCCTGAGCGGCCTCTTCACCACTCCTCACATGGCCGGCAGTGGGCAGCCGAACTAGAGCCGCGCTGCCCGCCCTTCTGCTGCTGTGCGCAGCGTGATATCTCTCCCTCCGTCATGCGCCTCCTGCCCCGCCTGCCTGCTTCATTCATAAAGTTGAAGGAGCAGACAGACTGTGCAGGAGGCGCATGACGGACATTTTGCAAGCAGCTTGAGCGGCGCGATATGGCTGCGCGGCCGCCCACCCGCCAGCCCGCACCAAAGAGCCGCATTGAAGGTTCTAAAGAGCCTCTTGTGGCTCGTGAGCCGCGCTTTGCCAACCACTGACCTATGACATACAATAGACAACCACACAAAGGCTATATGCCAAAAGCCGGATATGTGCAAGCCAACAATCTATCCATGAGACAGATAACAGCCAGCATACCTTACAATGGCAGCCTTGTGCACTATGAGACATTCCAAACCAGCTCTCATCTGACTGAGAGCCAAAACTGTATAGAAAGGTTATTGAATATTATGTTAGAACAATCAGTGCGCAGGTCCACCCAAGCCATCCAACAGATATGAAGCAACTTTGAGGCTTACTGGCTCTCAGTCAGATAAGAGCTGGTTTGGAATGTCTCATAGTGCACAAGGCTGCCATTGTAAGGTATCCTGGCTGTTATCTGTCTCATGGATAGATTGTTGGCTTGCACATACCCGGAATACCTACATACCCAGAAGCACCAACAACAGCTGTACGGAACATGATGGAAGGAAGGCAACATGATGGTAGGCAAGCAAACAGGCAACAACAGTGGCAAGATAGGGCACCATTAGCAAGGCTAGATCTATTCATCAGCCTGAGCTAGAGAATAGTGGGATAATCCTCCCAGATCCATGCCTTGTTAATTTTGACAACAGTAAAGTTTTGGACACTGGTGGAGGACAACTTGGTCAGTTTGGGTGTCACTACACCTCCTGCCATGCTGAAAACCCTCTCCGAGATGACACTGGAAGCTGGGCAAGTAAGAAAACATACTGGGCCAGTTTAGGCTACTTTTCTAGTCTGCCTGTCCAGAAGTCCAGGGGGTCAGGGAACAGGGTATGAGCTCAAGAAAGGCCAGAGTCCAGGTAGGACTGAACCTGGGCGTTGAGGCATTCAGTTGCTGATCTGCCTCAGCTTGGGTCAACACATGAAAAAACTTCTCTGTCATACTGACGAGACTGACCTGGCTGATACTGCCGTCTCTGCTGCTGCAGAGGGGCCATCCTTTCAGACACGCTGGCAGCAGACATCTGCCAAAAGCTGTGGCAAGCTGCCTACACAGTGTTTCCTGGTAATAAAGTAATTTGGCCTCCCTTTCGGCAGGAGGAAAACATTCCCCCATTTTGCTTTGACAGGGTCTAAAAGCATGGCTATCAAGTAATTATGAGATTGCCTGATGTCAATGATATGCATGTCAATGTGTAAGCAAGCAAGCACACATCTTGCCATTCTGGCCAGCATGCCCTTGGAGCCAGTTGTTTCCAGCTCTGCCCCTGCTGAGACAATTGGGTATAGTGGCCGGTGTCATCATCCTCATGCTCCTCCTCTTGTAGTGGCAGCTCTTCATCCTCATCCTTCTATTCCTACTCCACTGAACTTTCTCCTTGTGTGTCCCCAACAGCTATAGGTGGACAGTAAGATGTATTAGGCTACTTTCACACTCGCGTTTGGTGCGGATCCGTCTTGTATCTGCACAGACGGATCCGCACCGATAATGCAAACGCTTGTATCCGTTTGCATTATTCATTCAAAAAAAAGTCTAAGTCAAAACGGATCTGTCTGATCTTACATTGAAAGTCAATGGGGGACGGATCAGTTTTCAATTGCACCATATTGTGTCAGTGAAAAACGGATCCGTTTGTCATGACGGATCCGTTTGGCTCCGCATCGTCAGACGGTCACCAAAACGCTGCAAGCTGCGTTTTAGTGACCGTCTAAAAAACGCAACGGAGGCCAAACACAGCCAAATTGATGCATTCTAAATGGATCCTTATCCATTCAGAATGCATTGGGGCTGAATTGATCCGTTTTGGGACGCTTGTGAGAGCCCTGAAACGGATCTCACAAGCGGACCCAGAAACGCCAGTGTGAAAGTAGCCTTAGCTGTTTTTCCGCCTTGATTCTTTACTTTATGAGCATGAGCGTCTGTTTTATGAGGGGGATGAGATCATTCATACTGCATTTGTCCCTACTGACAAATTTTGTGGCCTCTTTGAAGGGCTTCAGCACATGACAGCCTTCTCTAATGAGCTGCCACTGCTTGACATCAAAACAACACATGCACCCTGCGTAGGCAGTCTGGTGCATGACAAAATTATTTACGGCTTTATGTTGCTTGTCCAGATAGTATCCATAACAGCCGCTCCAGGTGTCCACCGTGGAATGCATCTTGCCACACAGGGACAATTGAAAGAAGCGGACCATGTTTTCCGCCACATGAGAGTACCTGGCCGGGATTGCTTTTGGGGAGAAATAATGCTGGCTAGGTAACTTCCTGTAAGGTTTAGCACATGTGCAAAATGGTAAGGAAGAGACTGCACCGCCAACAACTTGGTCAGGTGGGAATTAAGATTGCGCACCATCGGATTACTGGGCAAGTAAAGTTGTTTTCTGGCCACACATTCCATTATCGATGGCTGACGATGGAGCTGAGGAGAAGGAGTCTGAGCAGGAGAAGCGGTAACATGATGACCATGACAAATGCAATGCCCCCCCCCCACAGGACCCCTATCACATCCCAGGTGTAGTAGGA
Source organism: Bufo bufo (assembly GCF_905171765.1). NCBI lineage: Eukaryota > Metazoa > Chordata > Amphibia > Anura > Bufonidae > Bufo > Bufo bufo. The sequence goes on along the minus strand of NC_053397.1, from coordinate 183,948,136 downwards.
ATGCAGAGTGGTGTGGCCTAAATGCCTCTTTATGTGTCACGGTTCTTCTACCTGGATACTACTGGACCCCAGGCTTTGGTTCCGAAGCAAAATAAAAGGGGGAATAATTGAGGGATGAAGGAAAAATAACTTGAGTCCAGACCTTGTGATGAAATTCAATGGGAACTTTACTTGAATAAACGTTCATCCAAATGATTGGCAGGCTTTGTCTTGGTTCCAGCAGGCTTTAGCATAAACTGGCAGGCAAACAACTCTGCTTTCTCTGCTGTACTGACAGGCTTGCTTAATAACTTTGTTTTTCTTCTTCATGCTGCACTAAACTCTGCTTTAGTCTGGTTTCTGTACTTCTGATCTGCTCTGGTATCCTTGGATGGGGTGCCATCGACTGTTATTCCCCTCCTGACACTCAGTAAATAACTTATTTTCAGCCAAAGAACAATTTCCTCTGACTGCTACTTCTTTCAGGACTTCTCGGCTCCAACATGGAATCCCAACCGGAACAATCTAGAACTGCCACCCCTCCTTCTGGTAGCGAGCAGGACTGGCCCACTTCTGCCCAAAGGGGGGAGAATGGAATGGTGAGTTCCATTCTGTCTAAGGATAGCTCTGACATTTGCACTGCCACCTGCTGGTGAACCAGGCACATTACATGTAATAAACAGTTGCATACCAAGTATAGGAATGCACAGTGTAGAGGACCTGGACAAAAATACAAAATATGGCACTTAGGTGCCAATGTTTGTGTTTGGCTGTCCATAGCATAATTTACTCTTACAGATCTTGCACAGGACAATGCTGTTTTCTTCTGGCATCATGGAGAAAAACTGCCAGATGGGAAATACTTCCATAGTTCGCACAGACCTAGTGACAGCCGGGCATTGATTAGCTCTGGCACGCATCGGGCTTGCTGCACCCACAGTTTCAGCTGCATCACCAGTTCACAAAGAAAATCTGTCCCTATAAGTTCTTTGGGAGGTTCTGGTTGTATGTCATCTCTGCTCTTTATTGCTGAAGCTTCCAGCCCCCTCCTCCTCAGATGTTACTTCCTCAGCACCCTGATCCAGCTCCCTTTTCTTGTCCAACACGCTCCCAGTATAATAGATGACAATACCAGTATAGAGGGCATATTACTTATAGATAGCAGTATCGGTATACAGTTTACAATACCCATATAATAGGCAGCAGCTCTGGTATAGAGAGCACTGCACTCATATTACAGTGCTCAATACTAGGACTGAAGTTATCATACCCATCTACTAGATGGCAATAATGGTAGAGGGCATAATACTCATAATAGACATGAGTGGCAGTACTGAAGCACAGTCCCTTATAATAGACGTCTGTAACATTATAGAGGGCACTGTATCCATAAAATAGATGTCACTACCAATACTGACGTTACAGTACCTGTATAATAGACAGCAGTACACACCCAGCTAGACTAGGGCTGAAAACCAAAGGGGAGACCTGCATGACTGGGTTTGGATGGAATGGTAGTCAGGGATTGAAGGGTTGATGGGGAGGTGGGAGTATTGTGGCTTGGAGGTGGCGGACGTGAATTTAAAAGGGTCACAGGAGAGTGAACTGGTGTACATTTTGTTTGGACCCCAACTGGGATTGAATCCAACACCCCTACTTTCTGTCATTCTTTGTTTTCACTGAGTTGTGTTACATTAGGTGGTGTTGTGGTACATTAGGTGGCGTTGTGGCTAGGCAGTCGTTTTTATCATGGTGGCCATGGCAGTGGGGGTTGCTTGGAGTTGGTAGTAATTGTGGCTCTGGTGGGGAGGAAGCCAAAAAGGCTCTGGACTCCCCAGGTATGGGAATCGGGTGTGTGAGCTGGTGGAGATCTGTCCAGGTTTATTGCCTATGATTGCACTGTTCTGCCTCTAAGCTTATGCTTATCAGCTACAGGTAAATTATCAGAGGGGCAGGGCAGATATCATTCAGTTTTTGGGGCTCCAAGAACCCTCTCCTGGTTTAACTGGTACACTCAGGGAAAGTTATTAGGAGTTTTGACCAGTTGGGGTTTTAGGGGAGGACCTTCAGGGGAGGAGGCCTTGGTAGGATGTTATTTATGGTCACGGGAATCAAGATAGAGCGGAGGTGCACCCCCTGAGCTGCCACTCGGTCCCCTGTCTCTGCCTACTTGCACCACCCGCCCTAGGTGACGGAGCACAACTGGCGACAGTCCCTAACCTACTAAGTGCAAGCAGAGAGAAAGAGACAGCAGGGAAGAGGACAGCCACTGAGAAGTTACAATAAGCGGACAGGAGGTAGAACAAAAACGGAAGGCGAGGCGGGTCAACTAGCCGAGGTCAGTCCAGGAGGTCATGTCAGAACAAGGGAAGAGGCAAAGAAAAATCCGTAAACAAGCCGAGGTCAAAATCCGAGAGGTAGCGTCAAGGTACAGGGAGCAGGCAGAAGAGGTGTCAAGAGGCAGATCGAAGTTCAATTCCAGAGGTAGCTTAATAACAATAAAGTACACAGCCTATAGGACGAAAATCACAGGCAACCTGTAGCCAGCAGGCCGCCTGTATTTATAGTGGGGAGTGAGGGTCATGTGACGTGGCCAGCGTCACATGACCGACAGACAGACAAGTCGAGCACCGAGTGATCAGCTCGGCGCTCAAGGCAGACCTAGGAGCAGAGTGCCTCCCAGCAGCAAAGCCGCCCTGGGAACGAGGCCGAACACAGATCCTCGCTCCCGAAGCTAAGCAGCAGGCGCCCCGTTACATTTATATTATTTATGTTGTTTTGTTTAATAAAATGGCTGTTGTGGACAATTAAATCCACTTAATGGAGTTGTGTCTTTATTGGGAAGTGGGAACTGTTCGGGGTGGAGAACGTGTCGACAATACCCTTAGTCATGGTATAGTGGTGACTGAATTCATAATAGACGTCAGTGCCAGTACTGAAGGTGCAGTACCCATAAAATAAGCAGCAGTACCAGAATAGAGAGCAAAGTACTCTTCTAACAGACAGTACTGCCAGTACCAGTACCAATATAATAGACAGTACTGCCAGTACCGATATAATAGACAGTACTGCCAGTATAGAAGGAATAGTACCTATAAAAAAAAGATAACAGTACAACTATAAAAGCCAGCAAAGAACACATTTGTTATTTTTTATTAGTGTCAACATATACCACAGCAATGTACTCATATCGTAATTAATCACACTAGTCCCTGCCCACCGTGGGGTTAAAATGTAATTTTCTGTTTAACCAGCCTTAAAAGTGTTTTTCGTTTAAAAAATAGACTTGTATAAAAAAAAAGATGATTATTTACTCGACAGATCCAGTTCTGAAGCTCTGTTCTCCCAGCAGAACTCGACTTTCCCAGCTTTTGTGTGGGCATCACGTCAACAACATGTGATCGTTGCAGCCAATCACAGAAGTCAGATATTGTCAAAGTGACAATACTACTGCAGCCAGTGCAAAGTTCTTAAAAATTCGATTCGGCTGCTTTGCTGAATTTTACAAAAAATTTTTGCTTTGTGATGAATTACTTCGTCATGAAGCGCATTTATTTGTAAATAGCGGGTAAATGTATAGGGAGTGGCAATTGCACCGCCCCCCCATCATTTAACCCCTTTAGAAGCCGCATTCATCGCTGATCGTGGCATCTGAGATCCATATTAAGGCCACGGATTACTCAGTTAAAAAAAAAACAAAAAAAAAACATTTGATCGCAAAGAGGCAATCTCTTGAAATCTCGCATGGTGCGTGATGATATCAGGTCAGCCGGCGTGGTGACGTCAGATTTCACGCGGGATCTTCAAGCAAGCTGCCTTTTCGCGCTCCAACGGATGAGGAAAGTATGATTTTTTTGTTTGTTCTTTTACCGCCATTTTATGGAAATTCAGCTTTGCGGTGAATAAAATTTATCCTTAAATTTGGATTGATTTCCACTTAGTCAGCTTCGATTCACTCAACACTGAACAGAATCATGGTGGGAGAACCAGAGTAGCGGTGTGGGATCTGTCAGGTAAGTAATCTTCTATTCTTTATTTCAGGTTGAACCCCCGAGTTATCCTGTTTCCGCTTCAAAACGGACAATCCCTTTAATATAACTAAACTGTAGGGTCGATATTACAAACACAACACCCAGACCCCTGCCCCAGTTCATGTACAGTACACCACCATAGGGTTCTATGGTGGTCTAAGTATGTTTCGGTAATAGTGGAGGAGGTTTCTGGTTTAGGTTGTAATATGGACCCAGCCTAATTTAGGCATTACACACCCTACGGACAATTTTCCATGTCTGATGATTTATCCATTTCATCAGGAGAGTCCATCAGCGTTCTTCTCATCACAGAACTCTTGTAATATATCTGTTTCTAGTGATTCAGAGTCCTATAATTGGTAGACAGGCTGCTCATATCTATATTTGTCCCCGCGGTCACAAGGTAAGAAGTATGTTCTGTTATCCAGTTTTCTTAGAGCCTGAAAAATATAGCAAATGACAGCTAAATCCACATATAACAGTGAGAAGTATATTCCATATATATTCTCTAGTTTAACCCCTAATGCCTAGTTTGGTACTTGTGGCTATAGGATTTAATTATACTATTTTGAGATACTGTACATGCAACCTATTGATTATGCAATTTTTGGGAGGTGTGGTGTCCAAAAAATGACAATTCTGGCTTTCTCAGCCATATACAGTCCAGGAGCCTCCGGGCTGTGACCACACCAGCACCCTTCGGGGGAGATGGTCCAGAAGTCCTACCAACTCTGACCGTGCGACCCTCTTTCCGTAGGCGTCGATGGGCCCCCCAAACTTCAGGTTTTACGAAGCTTCATGGCCCCTCAGCCCTCCTGGCTGAGACCACACAGAGCCTCTCAGGCTCCCTTCTCTCTCAGGCTTCCTCAGCCTTTCTCCCTCTCAAGTCATACTTAGAGGGTTGTTTTATCCCTCCGTGATTACAGCAGCAGGCCTCACCTGTGATCACCAGCAGCAAAAGACAATACATGTAGTGGAAGGGTGTGGACTGGCAGATCCCACAACCAAACCTATCCCCCAGTCCACATGAAATGCAGCCCAGAACAACATTTAGACAAAACTGTCTCAGCAAACTATACTTTGCTGAAACCACTGCAGCTTTCTGGATTTCAGTTATATCCCACCCAGATACCTCAGCTGGGTGAGATATACACACCTCCCAGCACTTATACTGTACACATTATATATATATATATATATATATATATATATATATATATATATTAAAAGAAACACCGCTGCACTTCCAGATGGTGAAAAAATGTGAGATCCTTTATTCACCCGTGCAACGTTTCGGTCCACTTACTGGGACCATTCTCGGCTTGAGACTGGTCCCAGTAAGTGGACCGAAACGTCGAACAGGTGAATAAAGGATCTAAAAAATTTTCACCATCTGGAAGTGCTGCGTTTTTTTCTTTATATACACATACACACACACACACACACACACACACCACACACAACTGTAGTCGAGCTTGCACCGCTGACACTCCTTTTCAATATCAAGGTATGCTGTCCTGGATTTGTTTCTCTTTGATAGATAGATAGATATATTATACACACACACATACATACACAGTACAGACCAAAAGTTTGGACACACCTCATTCATAGAGTTTTCTTTATTTTCATGACTATGAAAATTGTAGATTCACACTGAAGGCATCAAAACTATGAATTAACACATGTGGAATTATATACATAACAAACAAGTGTGAAACAACTGAAAATATGTCATATTCTTGGTTCTTCAAAGTAGCCACCTTTTGCTTTGATTACTGCTTTGCACACTCTTGGCATTCTCTTGATGAGCTTCAAGAGGTAGTCCCCTGAAATGGTTTTCACTTCACAGGTGTGCCCTGTCAGGTTTAATAAGTGGGATTTCTTGCCTTATAAATGGGGTTGGGACCATCAGTGGCGTTGAGGAGAAGTCAGGTGGATACACAGCTGATAGTCCTACTGAATAGACTGTTAGAATTTGTATTATGGCAATAAAAAAGCAGCTAAGTAAAGAAAAACGAGTGGCCATCATTACTTTAAGAAATTAAGGTCAGTCAGCCTAAAAATTGGGAAAACTTTGAAAGTAAGGGCTATTTGACTATGAAGGAGAGTGATGGCCTCCACAGTCACCGGACCTGAACCCAATCGAGATGGTTTGGGGTGAGCTGGACCGCAGAGTGAAGGCAAAAGGGCCAACAAGTGCTAAGCATCTCTGGGAACTCCTTCAAGACTGTTGGAAGACCATTTCAGGGGACTACCTCTTGAAGCTCATCAAGAGAATGCCAAGAGTGTGCAAAGCAGTAATCAAAGCAAAAGGTGGCTACTTTGAAGAACCTAGAATATGACATATTTCAGTTGTTTCACACTTGTTTGTTATGTATATAATTCCACATGTGTTAATTCATAGTTTTGATGCCTTCATAGTCATGAAAATAAAGAAAACTCTTTGAATGAGAAGGTGTGTCCAAACTTTTGGTCTGTACTGTGTGTATATATATATATATATATATATATATATATATATAAAAAAGGGATTTCTAATATTTTTTGGGGTTGTTCTACATATTTTTAAAAACGTTATTCAACTATTTTTTTTATTTTAATTTTATTTTTTCTCACCATAGGGGACTTAACTCCTTGATTACTTGTATACAGTGTAATATTTCTGTAGGAGATTTTTACAGACAGATGCAGGATGTAAAGGCAGTTGGAAAATCACAGGTCTAGGGGCCTTCAGAAGTCTCCTGATGATGATGGAAAGACAGAAGGTGCTCCCTATAGCTTTCTAAGCTCTCAAATACCGCAGTTGCTATTAACTGCAGCATCTGAGTTGTCTCCAATCCTGGCAGTGAGAGCAGGGTGCCAGTTGTATAATATCTCTTAAGCCCGCACCATCAATGCCCTCTACTATTACACCACTGAGCATTACCAACTATTTATACTAAAGTGAAGTATAGTACAAAACTGGACATATTGATTATATTAATATTAGCCAAAACCTCCGGTTTCAGACCTATCAAATGATTATGGGGACTTTCCAACATTCCCCAGGCAGCAAGTCTGGAAGAGAGATGGATTAGACAGGCAGACTTCAACATGCCTGATCTTTTTGTTCTCACATGAGATAAGCCTCAGCCAGGGATGTCCAGCAGAGACTTACACCTCTCTCACCATTCAGAACATACTATATGCATGCTCTGCCAACCTGAGTACAAACGTGTATCAGGGCGTCAAGATAGATAGTTGTCAGCTGTCTAAAATGTCTGGCCAGTCCTGAAATGTTCTGTGTTGCTTCCAATATGCATACTGACTTTTGGGTATAGTATTGGGTACCATTGGCACTAAGATATACACACAGCTGTTAACCGCTTTACGTCCGCCCATAGGATATAAACGTCCTATGGGTGGACGTCTATTTCTAAACGGACGTTCCAGAACGTCTTTTCAGAAAGTGCAGCTGCACGCTAATCGTGCAGCTGCTGATCGGGTTGCCCGCTGTCAGTGACAGCAGGGCAACCCTAAGACAAGGCAGGGACAGTGCCCAGGTGTCCCTGCCTTCTGGATCGCTGCATACACAGCGCTCACCGAGCGCTGTGTCTGCAGAGAAGGAAGCGCTGTGCGCTTCCTGTTCCGGCCCGGCGGTCATGTGACCGCCGGGACCGGAGTGTGCAGGGGCTGTGTGAGGTCTCTCAGAGACCTCGATCAGCCCTGCTGTGAGGCTGTACAGCGCAGGATTGCTGCTGTACAGCCTCTCTAGGGGTGCATTTGTCCTGTATACAAAAAGTATACAAAAAGTATACATATTAGGTATCGCCACATCCGTAACAATCTGCTCTATAAAAATGTCACTTGACTGAACCCCTCAGGTGAACGCTGTAAAAATAAATAAATAGAAACTGTGCTAAAACAACCAATTTTTTGGTCACCTTGCCCCATAAAGTGTTATAATGAATGATCAAAAAATCATATGTACCCAAAAATAGTACCAATAAAACTGGCATCTTATCCCCTAGTTTCCAAAATGGGGTCACTTCTTGGGAGTTTCTACTGTAAGGGTGCATCAGGGGGCTTCAAATAGGACATGGCATCTAAAAACCATGTGGAGTTCCTTTTCTTCTGCGCCCTGCCGTGTGCCCATACAGCAGTTTATGACCACATGTGGGGTGTTTCTGTAAACCGCAGAATCTGGGTAATAAATATTGAGTTTTGTTTGGCTGTTAACCATCGATGTGTTAAAGAAAAAAATTGATTAAAATGGAAAATCTGCCAAAAAAGTGAAATTTAAAAATTTGATCTCCATTTTCCTTTAATTCTTGTGGAACGCCTAAAGGGTTAACAAAGTTTGTAAAATCGGTTTTGAATACCTTGAGGGGTGTAGTTTCTACAATGGGGTCATTTATGGGGGTATCCACTATGTAGGCCCCACAAAGTGACTTCAGACCTAAACTGGTCCTTAAAAAGTGGGTTTTGGCAATTTTCTTAAAAATTTGAAGAATTGCTTCTAAATTTCTAAGCCTTCTAACGTCCTTAAAAAATAAAATGACATTTCCAAAATGATGTCAACATAAAGTAGACATATGGGGAATGTTAAATAATAAATATTTTATGAGGTATCACTTTCTGTTTTAAAAGCAGAGAAATTGAAATTTAGAAAATTGCGAATTTTTCTAATTTTTGGGTAAATTTGTTTTTTTTTTCATAAATAAAGGTGAAATATTTTGACTCAAATTTATGACCATCATGAAGTACAATGTGTCACGAGAAAACAATCTCTGAATGACTTGGATAAATAAAGGCGTTCCAAAGTTATTACCACATAAAGTGAGATATGTCAGTTTTGCAAAATTAGGCCTGGTCAGGAAGGGGGCAAATGGCCCGGATGGCAAGTGGTTAATGTAAAAGTTTCTGAAGTTGTGAGAACTTGCAGTTGGTTGACCTGGAGTAATATTAGTATATTTACCTAGCATAAATCTTCCCACTAAGGGCAGAAATTGTTCCACAACAGTCCGGATTCTGTAAACTGAAATGAACAAGAAAATGACAATTGTACTCAGAGGAAGCATCATTAAAGGAGATTTTTGAAATCATGACCTATCCTCTAGATAGGTCATCAGTATCTGATCGGTGGGGGTCTGATACCCAAGACCCACACTGATCCGTTGTTTGAGAATGCACTGGTGCTCACAGTAGTGCAGCGGCCTTCTTCCAGCTTTGCCTACGCCATGTGATGGCACATTCATCTGTCACGTGGCCTAGGCACAGCTCAGCTCCATTGAAGTGAATGGGACTGAGCTACTGTATGATACTAAGCACAGCTGCTATCAAATGAACGGTGTTGTGCTTGGCGAGCAGAGAGAAGGCAGCGATGCTACTGCGAGAGCCGATGCCTTCTCTAACAGCTGATCGGCAGGGTTCGATCTGATCAGGAAAACCTTTTTAATGATTACAGTCATTGTTAGGAATTCTTTATATACAGTACCTATCCAATACTCTATAAGCAAAGAATCTTACTCTTTAAAATGAGGTTCTGCAGCAGCTGATGTATATGAAATTTTTAAGCAGTTGTGACTCAGAACTGCAGCTTCTGAAGAGCCTCCTTTGTACAAAGAGAGAACTATATCTTTCAAAAGCAGTAGATAGACTGCTTCTGTTACAAGAGATATCAGCATCTCTATAAAGCTGCCCATACACCTTAGATCTATATCCACCAAATTCGCCCATTTTGGTGGGACCAGCCAACAATCTATTGTGTATGAGGCCTCCTGACTAATGTTAGGGAATATAAGGATCAGGCATGTTGGATTTTAACTGCCTGATCCTATTGTTCTTAGTAGATAAGATGCTTCCAGAGCCCTTCTCCACACTGCCTATTCACTACATATACATGCTCAGCTCAGGGATAAACTGCTGGGAGTTATCTGCAATTTTTTCAGTAAGATAAGCAGCATCTAAATAAAACTAGATTTTATAACTGATGACCTTTTCTCATCATAGGTCATCGGCCTCTGATCGGTGGAAGTCCGTCAACTGAGCTCATGTTTGAGTGGGCATCGGCGCTCCTGTGAGCGCCGCGGCCTTCTGCATGCTCACAAAGCTACGTGACCAATGAAGGTGTCATCACTTAGCCTAAGGAAAGTTAAGAGAAGGCGGCAGCACTCACAGGAGCACCGATGCCTTCTCAAACAGCTGATCATGGGGGCCTGGGTGTCGGACCTCCACCAATCAGATACTGATGACCTATCCTGAGGAAAGATCACCAGTATTGAAGTTTCGGGAAAACCCCTTTAAATGTATATTGACCAAATCTGCCCATTTCAGTGGGTTCAGCAAACCATATATGTGTGAGAGAATTAGAAGAGAGATAGCAGTCGGTTGAACGATCATTTGTAGACAGTTATGTGTATGCCCAGTATATATTAAAATCTCTCCTTACCCAATCCAAAATAGATTCCAATGGTTTCCAGCGTTGCAAATGAAATTAAACCAAAGCCGGCTGAAACTGTCCAGTCTAAAAGATATATTCCCAAGAAATATATTAGAATACGTTACACTTTTGGGGTTTGGAAATCATTTGCAGAAATAAATTTCCAATATTTTTTTTGCATAAGCGGTTTACATAATATAGAACGTTGTCATCAATTCAATCCATATAAGATACAAAAGGGTATATATACGCCCCATATCGGTAAGTTATGCAGCTGCTATGGGGTCATTAAGAAAAAGGGTCCCTGTGCTGTTGGGTGGTGCGTACCTGTGCAGTAGTGTCCTCTCCAAGGAAATCACACTGCTCTCAACATGGGCGTGTGGAATTAGTAAAAGTCACAGAAATTGCAGGGAGGGGGGAATACGAACACCAGACCATTCTGTGATGGGGGGCCCAATACATTGTTTGCTTTGAGATTCCCTATCTACTATGTACTCCACTACGGCTCATGTTTTTATTGCAGCGGGAGGTTCCATATCCTGGACTTTTAAAGGGGTATTCCAGCAGAAGCATTTGCCACCTAAACAGGGGGTAGTTGATAAATGTTCAGTCAGTAGGAGACCAACCAATGAGACCCCAACTGGTCGTATAAACAAGGGATCCCTGTCTTGCATGCACCCCCATCTGCAAGACCATGAGAAGTTTGAATGGAGAAGTGGTCAAGTATGCGTCCTGCTTTGTACTTACAGAAAACTCTGCATTGGCAGTTTCCATCAGTAGACTTTGAATGGAGCGGTAGGGCTTATATACAACCACCTCTCCTTCTAGTGGCAGTAAATCAATTATCAGAATAGTTTCCTTTACAGCAATGATAGTCATTATTTGCAGATACCACCAGCAGGAGGTAAGTGCCCCTTGCTGATATCTGATCAAGTCCACTTGCAACGGGCGCCTCCCTTTAGGGCCCTCTGTATATAAAACGCGTCCCAGGTGTAGGAATTTCGAGTGGTATAGTGCGGCCTAAAATGTCCCGTTATGTGTGTCACTGTGCTCCTACCTGGACCCCAGGCTTTAGCTCCGAAGCAATAAATAGGGGGAATAAGTGAGGGATTTGAAAGAAAGATTGAGTCCAGACCTTGTATGTAGTTGAACAGCAGCTTTACTTGAATAAAAATTCATCAGAAACAGTCTTCAAGCTTTGTCTTGGTCCCAGCAGGCTTTAGCATCAAACTGGCAGGCTTGCTCAATAACTCTGCTTGCTTTCTCTCTCTCTACTGTACTGACAGGCTTGCTTAATACTCTGCTTCTTCTGTATGCAGCACTATACTTTGTAGTCTGACTGGGTTAGGCCAGGGAACTTTCCTCCTGGCTCCTGTGGCTTCAAGTTTTGGCCTCCATGGCCAGCAGAGCTTAAGGTGCTCTTGCTTGCATGGTCATGTCCAGCAGAGACGTGACCCTGCACACCTGTCCCCTAGCAGGGGGTAAGCTAGACTAACTCGAACTGGTATTCACCCTTCCATCAGGAAGTAGGACTAGCCCACTTCTCCATAGAGGGGGGTTAGAATGGAATGGAAGGCTCCATTTTATCTTAATATAGCTCTGCCGTGTTTGCTGCCACCTGCTGGAGAACCAGGCACATTACATGTGAACAGGACAGTTACAAACATTAGAAATGCACAGTGTGGAGGGTTGCAGTGTGCATTTCAGAGGATTTTGTTAAGGGAGTGTTTCTGCATGTAGAGGAATAAATGACAATTATACTTAGACATGGGAAATATCCCATTATTATTTTCACAATTTCCCTGCCATGTTGTACTTACCACTATAGTAGTATTCACATACCAGGACGGCTCCCAGCGCAAAACACACAATTATGAAGTGAAAAAACTCATCTACAGAAAAATTAAATAAAATTAGTTTCTATGAGAATATCCTGTACCACGGAGAACAGTTTATACAAAGCAGGGTTAGGTCCTACAGTAGATATCCATTGAAGATTAGACAAATACCGGGGTAGATTTAGCAAAATTGGTTTAAAGGAGAACTATAGAGGGAAAAGTTCGATCCAGCGAGTAAAATTAAAATAAATCTTTATTTCTTCATGTCAATAAAATATTGGACATCATTTCTTCTCCTTCTGACGCGTTTTGACCAATTTAGGCCTTAGTCATAGGGATGATGTACAATTATTGACATGAAGAAATAAAGATTTATTTTAATTTTACTCGCTGGATCGAACTTCTCTCTATGGTATACAAAGGGTGTGAACCCAATCCAGACCCCTGCTGAAGTCGGTGAACTGACCTTCCACCTGAGCGCTGGACCCCACATCTACACAAGGTAAAGTAGAACTGGCTTAAGTTGCCCATAGCAACCAATCAAATTCCACTTTTAATTTTTCACAGCACCTTTGGAAAATGAAAGGTGGACTCTGGTTGCTATGGGCAACTAAACCAGTTTTCATTTACACCAGTTTGATAAATCTCCCCCATTGTATCCATGCCCTAATCGCATCCACCTACTTAATCTATGTATCTATATATCTATTTATCCATCTATTTGTCTGTCTCTATCTTTACCTTCTTCTGACATTGATAAGCATTAAAATATAAAATGTCACCACTAGGCGGCACTTGCACAAATACAGAAGATTTTTTTTAAAGCTTCCAATGCATTGATGGGCGGAGTGTTGACACCTGTATGCAGTGAGCTCCCTCTAGTGACAGCTGAAAGCAAGAAGCCAGAACAGTGCAGAACCCCGACCCTCGGTGACACCAGGCCTTAGGCTAGGGCTACACGACCACATGTGTCGCGCAACACATAGGACACAACTACACTGCAACATGTGTTGCGCGACATTGATGTCACGCGAAATTTTTTATAATGATAGTCTATGGTGTTACACTGCAACATGCGACATGCTACGAATGCAACGCGACAGTCGCCGAAAAATTCACCTTGGATGGATTTTTTGCTACTGTCGTGTCGCAGCATGTCGCAGTGCGACACCATAGACTATCATTATTAAAATTGTTGCGCGTCATTGGTGCGACAACTGTCGCCGTGTAACTAGCTTTAGAGCACTAATGAGATCTGTCTCAGCGGTAGGTCCAATATTGCTAATGGGGATTAGAGTAAAAAAGCTGAGCTCATACCATCTTTTTTTATTCCCCATGATCTTCTTTGGGATTTTCCTTGATTTTTGTCAAATTTACCTACTGAAAATAGGAAAGGAATAAAATAAAACATGGAGCAGTACAGTAAGTTGAGAAATAATCCTTAGAAGACCCACAATATGGTAACACTGCATTAGGGCACACGTTCGGGTTTCTGCATTCAGTTTTGGAAGCCAAAACCAGGAGTGAATTAAAAACCGAGTGCAGTTTGTGTGCAGAAAATTGCAAGAAATATGCACCAAAACCGCACATAAATCAGCACTATTTGGGCTCATGCACACGATTTTTTTTTTCTCTGATTTAAGTCCTCTTCTATTCCGCTATTCCACAAAACATATCCGTATGTGATCCGTTTTTTGCGGATCGTAAACGGAACCAGTAACTTATTAAACACCAAACACATGAGCAATATGGGCTGGGCATAGCATTTCTACAGTATGGATCCGCAAAATACGGATGACATACGGATGTGTTTAATTTGTGTTCCGTATTTTTTGAGGAACCATTGAATTGAATGGGTCCTCGGACCGTGATTTGTGGACAATAATAGGACATGCACTACTTTTTTGCAGAACGGAATGCACACGGAGTACCTTCAATTGTTTTAGCGAACTCATTAAAGTGAATGGTTCGGTATACTCTCCGCAAAAAAAATGGAACGGAAGCGGAAAGAAAATACGTTTGTGTGCATGAGCCTTTTGTTACAGTATTTTTGAGTGAACTTCATCCGTTGCGCACAAAAAAATGCAACAATTGACACAGCAGGTCAATTTCCTCGCCTAAGAAAAAAGAAGAAGAAGAGTACATGAGATTTGTCTAATCTCATAAACTTTACTGGTACTGCATAACACTGCACGTAATTCCCACGGTGTGCAGCCACCCGAGGACTTTCTCTCCTTTTATGATCCTCTCCTGGGCTTGGCTTCCAAAACTGCATGCAGAAACCTGACCGTGTGGTCGTCCCCTGACTGCTACCTAATGAAACAGGCTGCAACAAAAAAAAAAAAAATTTTTACCACAAACTGCATGCTGAAGTGCACAAATCTGTCTCTTAGGCCTCTTTCACACGGGCGTTGCGGGAAAATGTGCGGGTGCGTTGCGGGAACACCCGTGATTTTTCCGCGCGAGTGCAAAACATTGTAATGCGTTTTGCACTCGCGTGAGAAAAATCGCGCATGTTTGGTACCCAAACCCAAACTTCTTCACAGAAGTTCGGGCTTGGGATCGGTGTTCTGTAGATTGTATTATTTTCCTTTATAACATGGTTATAAGGGAAAATAATAGCATTCTGAATACAGAATGCATAGTAAAACAGCGCTGGAGGGGTTAAAAAAAAAAAAAAAAAAATTTAACTCACCTTAGGCCACTTGATCGCGGCACGGCATCTCCTTCTGTCTCCTTTGTTGAATAGGACCTGTGGTGAGCATTAATTACAGGAACAGGACCTTTGATGACATCACTCCAGTCATCACATGGTACGTCACATGATCTTTTACCATGGTGATTCACCATGGTAAAAGATCATGTGACGTACCATGTGATGACCGGAGTGACGTCACCACAGGTCCTTTACTCAGGTCCTGAAGAAAGGGGACAGAAGGAGATGTCGGCAGCGCAAACAAGTGGACTAAGGCGAGTTAAATTATTTTTAATTTTTTTTTAACCCCTCCAGCGCTATAGTACTATGCATTCTGTATTCAGAATGCTATTATTTTCCCTTATAACCATGTTATAAGGGGAAATAATAATGATCGGGTCCCCATCCCGATCGTCTCCTAGCAACCGTGCGTGAAAATCGCACTGCATCCGCACTTGCTTGCGGATGCTTGCAATTTTCACGCAACCCCATTCACTTCTATGGGGCCTGCGTTGCGTGAAAAACGCAGAATATAGAGCATGCTGCGATTTTCACGCAACGCACAAGTGATGCGTGAAAATCACCGCTCATGTGAACAGCCCCATAGAAATGAATGGGTCGGTATTCAGTGCTGGTGCAATGAGTTCAACTCACGCATTGCACCCGCGTGGAAAACTCGCCCGTGTGAAAGGGGCCTTAGGGCTCATGCACACGACCCTACTGTGTTTGCAGTCCGATCCTCAGAACACGGATGCAGAACACGTGCGTTCCGCAATTTGCGGAACGAAGTGGGCCGCCCATAATAAAAACGCCTATTCTTGTCCACAAAAGGAACAAGTATAGGACATGTTCTATGTTTTTTGCGGGGCCACGGAACGGAGCAACGGATGCAGGGAGCACACGGAGTGCTGGCCCCATTTAAGTGAATGCGTCTGCATCCGAACCACAAGAAATGCAGATCGGATGCGGACCCGAACCACGATCGTGTGCATAAGCCCTTATTCTGATACTTCAGTGTATGGATTGGATAGACCGAATACAATTGTGCAAAACTGTGATAATCATTAAACTTTCTACTTGGAAAGTTGAAATGATGAGAGAAAAGGCGGAGTTTTATCATCTCCTATGCGCCTGAAAAGTGGCATTAAAAAGTCGCAAACAATCTGACACCTTTTTAAAAAAAAATGGAGGAATGGCCAGCGGCCACAACAAATTTATCTTCATTTACCCCGGTTTTCTGGCACACATGAAACCAGAAATCTATGGCAGTTCTGAGCTGCCGCAGATTTCTGCTTAGGCGCATGGACTGTAGGAGGGTGCAACCAAGTTATGACGAGGCCTGAGCTTCATAAATTAGGCGCATCCTCCGGCAGTGCAGGGGACGCAGAAAGCGCAAGTCTTGATAAATCTGATTATAAGTATTAACTAAAGGGGTATTCTTATCAAGTAAAGTGATATCACTAGCATAGACCATCACTGTATAATCAGTAGGGGTTTGTCCTCTAGAACCCTCACCAATCCGAAAGATGAAGAGGCTTCAGCGCCATTTCTTTCATTGTCATTTCCCTGCACAGCGGCACACCTCATTGACTTGTGAGGCTGACAATTATCAGGATGAATCAGGCTTCCAAAGATAGGACCCCACTAAGATCAATCTTGGGTTTACGTTATTTTATGACCAGAGAATCCCCATTTAAATTTTTTGCAATCATTGTTGTTAGAAGCGTCCCCAAATGTTATGGTCATTAGGGATGAGCGAATCGACTTCGGATGAAACATCTGAAGTCGATTCGCATAAGACTTCGTTCCAATACTATACAGAGCAGGAGCCCCGTACAGTGTTAGAATGTAAAAGCTCCGATGAATCTCGCTAGACTTCGGGTAATAACTTCATAAATTAATTTGTACTGTAAAAAAAACATTTCCCGAACTCGGGTTTGGTTCCAAGTGGTACCCTAGAACCAAA
The DNA here is from genome assembly GCF_905171765.1 of Bufo bufo. NCBI lineage: Eukaryota > Metazoa > Chordata > Amphibia > Anura > Bufonidae > Bufo > Bufo bufo. The sequence goes on along the minus strand of NC_053397.1, from coordinate 183,931,203 downwards.
CCCGAGTTCGGGAAATGTTTTTTTACAGTACAAATTAATTTATGAAGTTATTACCCGAAGTCTAGCGAGACTTCGCAAAGCAATAACTTCAGCTCATCGGAGCCAATACATTCTAATACCGTACGGAGCTCCTGCTCCGTACAGTATTTGAACAAAGTTTTATGCGAATCGACTTCAGATGTTTCATCCGAAGTCGATTCGCTCATCCCTAATGGTAATCGTAACTCCTTATGGAGGTGTCAATTTTTATTTTATTTTTTGTTGTCTTTTTTAATCTCCGCATTTCAAAAGCCACAGCTTTTTTATTATTCCATCAAGACAGCCGTATAAGAGTTTTTTTTTATTTTTTTTTAACAGGGCTAGTTATATTTTTTAATGGCACCATTTTGGGGTACATCTAATGTATAACATACATTTTGGGGAATAGGTTGTGGTGTGACACAACAATTAAACCATTGTTTTTTAGGTTGCGTTTTGTTTCATTGTGCAGTATAAGTGACTTGAATAATTTATTCTGTGTTTTGTTTTTCCTACTTTAGCACTTTTTACCAATCTTTTCGTGAACTTATTTTTAGTTTTCCATGTCAGCATCTATATAAAAAAAAAAACTAAAATCCTGCAGTATTTGCACTGGCCACAAAACCTAATAACAGGTGCCATTTCTTCGTATGTTCAGATTACTTTTCAGAAGTCATCTCCTTTATGAGAGAGAGATATAGAGATGAGTGTGAGATAGATGAGTGTGAGAGAGAGATTTAGAGATGAGTGTGAGATAGATGAGTGTGAGAGAGAGATATAGAGATGAGTGTGAGATAGATGATTGTGAGAGAGAGAGATGAGTGTGAGAGAGAGAGATGAGTGTGAGAGAGTGTGATGAGTGTGAGAGAGAGAGAGAGAGATGAGTGTGAGAGAGATGAGTGTGAGAGAGAGAGAGAGAGAGATGAGTGCGAGAGATGAGTGTGAGAGAGAGAGAGAGAGAGAGTGATGAGTGTGAGAGAGAGAGAGAGAGAGAGAGAGAGATGAGTGTGAGAGAGAGAGAGAGAGATGAGTGTGAGAGAGAGAGAGAGATGAGTGTGAGAGAGAGAGAGAGATGAGTGTGAGAGAGAGAGATGAGTGTGAGAGAGAGAGAGAGATGAGTGTGAGAGAGAGAGAGATGAGTGTGAGAGAGAGAGAGAGAGATGAGTGTGAGAGAGAGAGAGATGAGTGTGAGAGAGAGAGATGAGTGTGAGAGAGAGAGATGAGTGTGAGAGAGAGAGAGAGAGATGAGTGTGAGAGAGAGAGAGATGAGTGTGAGAGAGAGAGAGATGAGTGTGTGAGAGAGAGAGAGAGAGAGAGAGAGAGAGAGAGATGAGTGTGTGAGAGAGAGAGAGAGAGAGAGATGAGTGTGTGAGAGAGAGAGAGAGAGAGAGAGAGATGAGTGTGAGAGAGAGAGAGATGAGTGTGAGAGAGAGAGATGAGTGTGAGAGAGAGAGATGAGTGTGAGAGAGAGATGAGTGTGAGAGAGAGAGAGAGATGAGTGTGAGAGAGAGAGAGAGAGATGAGTGTGAGAGAGAGAGAGAGAGAGAGAGAGAGAGAGAGAGATGAGTGTGAGAGAGAGAGAGAGAGAGAGAGAGAGAGAGAGATAGAGATATAGAGAGAGAAATATAGAGATATAGAGAGAGATATAGAGATATAGAGAGAGATATAGAGATATAGAGATATAGAGAGAGAGAGATATAGAGAGAGATATAGAGATATAGAGAGAGATATAGAGATATAGAGATAGAGAGATAGAGAGAGAGATACTCCCTCCTGACCTCTGCACAGGTCACAGAGCATGTATAGCATGTCCCTTTAAGGTTACCATAGTCTCAATGTGATTGAGAATAATGATCATGCTGTATAATATACAGTTTTTTTTTTTTTGCTGTATTGTAAAATTAATTGCAGAAATTACCAAGTTTCCTGTCATTGATAGAATTTATTTAGATCGGATCCTGCACATTTCTCAGATTTTTAGCTACCCTCTGTAGGCAAGACTGTGCTGCCTCATTTTTAGCTTCTTCTAACGGTGTATTCACACACAGCAGAACTTTTGCAGGATTTCTGCAACCGTCTAATCCATCTAAATAGGGCTTGCAAACCATGTGCTTGCCTCCTGAACAACCCCATTCAGATAAATAAAACATTTTCAGCTGCAGAACTCATTACCTTTCTCAGAAGTATCTTCATTGATGTCTTTCTCTTCCAGATCTGTCTTCTCTGTTAGTATAAAGCATACATGGTTACACATCAGACATAAATGCGTATCTACTTTGCTTTGCATTTTTATCACTGGGGTTACCGCAACTAAACCTGGAATGTGGGCAGCACGGTGGCTCAGTGGTTAGCAGTAGTTGGTGTCTTGCAGCGCTGGGGGCCTAGGTTTGAATCTGACCAAGGGGAACATCTGCATTGAGTTCTCCCTGTGTTTGTCTAGGTTTCCTCTAGGTACTCTGGTTACCTCCCACACTCCAAAGCCATACTGATAGGGAAGTTAGATTGTGAGCCCCATTGGAGACAGCAAGTGCAGCGCCCATGTTTGAGGTGGCCCCAATGCCATGCTAGGTCATCCGGACACTGTCAAGGTGTTGCTGCTTTCCGGAAGGGATGGTAAGGTGTGAGGCACGGCAATAAACCAGTGTGCTTTACTGGAGGAACTCAAGTGCAAAACAATACATTTAAGGCACTGAGCCGGTTCTCCAGTCTCCTCCCTGGCAGAAGTAGGTTTCATGCTAAGGAAAGGCCTGAGCTAGCTGTCCCTGTCTCTTTTAGAAGGTTGGCTCCCTGGCCAAAGGCTTATGGCCCAGGGTCTGTGACTCAGTCGTCCAGCTGGCTCCCTGGTCACAGGGCTGGTGACCCAGGATCTGTGGCAGAGTATCACCATCTCAGCGTCTTCTTTTGGTAACTCATGCAGCCTGCCAGAGTATCTCCTACTAAGCACTGGTCCCTATCTGCAGACAACTAAGGGCCCTGACTGGTCTCCTTATATACAGTTTCTAACTGAACTAGAACCTTCCAGTTGGAGGGGTGAAGTGGAGAAGCACAGAGTTGTACAATAAATTATATAGATCCAGTACATCATGCATATAGATGTCTACAGTGAATCCACAGAGAAGTGGCCTACATAGAAGAGAGGGCACCACAGCAAGGAACAACCTGGGCTGCCCCACTCAGATGCATAGTTTTGTCATCCAGGACCAGTGGCGTAACTATAGGGGTCGCACCGGTCGCAGTTGCGACCGGGTCCCCAGAGGGCCCCCTTTGCCAGTGGTAACGATCGCGGTCACAGAGTGTGCGACCGCGACCGGCAGGGAAGGGGGGCTGCAGTTCCCCCGCAAGTGATTTAAAAAAATTTAATCTTATAATGGCCGGTCAGGTCATGCCTGACCAGCGGCACAGCACTGCACTCTCACAGTTAATTACATCCCGCCCCACCCCCGGCCCCGCCACCACCAATCCGGTGCTGCTTTCTTGCTGTGATCTGGCCGGATCACACGGGCCCGCGGCGCAAGCCGGATGACGGGAGTGGAGCAGTCTTCTCAGAGAAGGTGTGTAAATGTGCACACACCACTGGCTTCATAACTCACATTGGGGCACCTGGCAGCGTGGCACAGTGGCAATACACAGGGGACTGGCATGGCAGCAAATCCTTCATAGGGGCCCAGCCTGGGGGACAAAATCATGACATAAATAGGGACAAAGTAAAAAGATTAAAATATATACAGAGCGGGCAAAAAATGAAATATATACACAGGGAACAAATGTAATATATACAGAGGGGGCAAAATGGATTTCTATGAAGGCAGGGGTGTAACTATCACGGTCGCAGAGGGTGCGACTGCGATCGCTACGACCCTGCCCTTGCCCCCTGTATATATATCCATTTTTCCCCCTCTGTATATATTACATTTGTCACTTGTGTATATCTAAAAAATTTTGCCCGCTCTGTATATATTTCATGATTTTGCCCCCCAAGGCCGGGGCCCCTATAAAGGATTTGCTGCTATGCCAGTACCCTGTGTATGTCCGGGGGGGGGGGTGTCAGGCCCGGTGGGGGGACCCCAATTCAAAGTTTGCCCCGGGGCCCATAGAACTTTAGTTATGCCTCTGTCCAGGACTCAGGGACCTGGTGGTTATTTTCCCTGATCCATACAATCTATGCATTGAAGGGGATTCCTGCAGAAGGTCTCGCCACTCATTAGCAAAGGGAACAGATCTACCAAGTCTGGGCCATCTCCATGCCAGGACCACGCGAGGTACCACAATGGTGCACATACTTGTGCAGTAGAGTCTGTTCTATGAATGTATGTCTGCAAACACAGCACAGTCCAGCAGTGACCCTGAGAATTTAGCTCAGAGACCCAATGTTCAAAGCAACCATATTGTAAAGTGCAAGATGATTTGTAGAAGCCAGACAACCCCTTTAAATATGGATATTCATCTATTGTTGTACATGCGGTAATTCTTTGCAACCGGCAAAACTGCTGTAAAGCAGTAAACTGCTAAAAAGTGCGGCAAAACCAAAGCTATAGACTTACCATTTGTATTAAGTGAGGCATTCTTTTCTTCTTTTTTCTGTTTAAGTGGCCGCATGGGTGCTACCTGGGCAGCTGGCTTAGCAAATCCTAAAACACAATATAATCCCTATTAGATTATGTTCACGGTGCTCTGATTTTAGTGGATTCATTTTTACAGAGAAATAGACACATCAGCATTATAGAAACCATGAGCATATAGAGGACAATAATGTTCAGTGAATATCCCGCTGTAATCCTGAATATAAAGTATTACCTCTCCATCCCCCACACAGGTATAATATAAAGACCGCCATCTGATCCCGCCCGCTGTATGTACTAAGGTGACATTACTGACAATCCGCATGCTCCTGCAACCAATGCGAATGTTCCCAATAATATTATTAAAGGGGTTATCCAATGAATAATGTAAAAAATTAAAATGAGTACATGGCGACCTCTTTCTAACAAACTTAGAACCAACCCTGTGTCTCACGTGGATCCAGAGATCTCCCCATTCCTTGCTTCAATTGCTCTTCTAGATTCATTGGAAGCTGGCAGCTCGGGGGGCATGTCCTTTCTACTGCAGCTGGTGGCAGTTAAAGGATAGAACTGAGCATGTGCTTCCATCTTAGTGGGTAGGACAAAGTATTTTTAAAAAGAGTAAACAGCAGGGGGCGCTATACAGATAGATTTTTAATTACATGCAATTACAAAAGTATTCAGATCCAGATGCAGGTTTGGAAAATCTAGAATGTTTTTTGTGGGACAGCCCTTTAAAGGGGTTGTCCTGAATTAGGGAAAAAAAAAAAAAACAGTGCCACTCTTGACCAGTGATTAACTAGATCTATTATATAGACACAAACAATAGGGACACGGTTCACTATTCATTCTCTTTATAATATGGACTAATTAGAGTTCCAGAGCCTGCTTATGGATCATTGGTCCTTATGCCAGAAAACCTTAAATCATTCAATTTGATGTCTATCAAAATAAGAATAACAGGATGCATTAGGGATTAATTAAAGGCCTTCTAATAATTTTGTGCTTAAAAATGTATCTAATACTAAAAGATATTCTTTTGCTAAACCTGTAATTATACTAATGAGACTATGGTTACACCAGAAACTGTAACGGCCAATATCCAGTGTGCAGTGTGCCACAATCCTGATGTGACCTGATCACAATATCATTGTTGTGGATATGACACCCAAGTAATATCTATATAGCAAAAAACTTCAATGGAAAAAGTGCAAACATGGGGTCATTTATTAAGACCGGTGTTATAAACGCCAGTCTTAATACCTATGCGCTGGCGCTTGATGCGCCGGCCTCTGCATACTGTAACTTAGGCTCATCCTGGCTTGGATTCTGCAGCAAATCTCCTTTGCGACCGAATCTGCGACAGATTTACGCCAAAAAGTGATGTATAGCTAATCATAAATGACCCCCCACAGTTTTTAAAAACCAACTCCATATTTACCGCTGAGTTACCAGCTGCAGTTTTATGTGTAGGTGCTGCTAGTGGTTTCAGCTGTTTCTAGTAAAAATAAAATGCATGATGCTCTTATAAAACCCCGTTAGGCTTTTTCAATGTGTTTTCTCCAGTGGCTCAAAAATGCATCAAAACCGCCCTGCCTTAGGTGCTACCAGTTACCATGTAGCCTGGCCCTAAAGCTGGCTATACACATTTAATAGCTGTCGGCCAAACAATAAAAAAAAGTCATCCAACAGCTATCTCACGTGACTCCCCAGCAACTGCTCCATACCCATACTCGATTGGTTTGGGAAAAGGTATATGTGTATTCAATTGGGACAAGAGATGAAGCCTCTGCAGGCAGTGTAATAGGAGCCGACAGTGGAAGCTAGCCCCGCCCCTCCCTGCCGTCCAACCAATCAGAGGCAGCCAGCAGTCCAGCACTGACTCACAGCACAGGGGGAGGAGTCGCAGGGACTAAGAGAATCGTCTGAGTTTATTAGTTAAAAGAATCAAATGAGTCACAGACTGTGTCACCGAGTCCCTGCCAGACTTCCTGCTCTGCGGCTCCCTGTCTCCTGACAAGTCCGTCCGGGGGGGTGGTACAGTATTGCATGTAGCAGAGCTGTGTGTGTACAGTGTGCTTGCAGCAATGTAGCAGAGCTGTGTGTGTACAGGGTTCTTGCAGCAATGTAGCAGAGCTGTGTGTGTACAGGGTGCTTGCAGCAATGTAGCAGAGCTGTGTGTGTGTACAGGGTGCTTGCAGCAATGTAGCAGAGCTGTGTGTGTGTACAGGGGGCTTGCAGCAATGTAGCAGAGCTGTGTGTGTACAGGGGGCTTGCAGCAATGTAGCAGAGCTGTGTGTGTACAGGGTGCTTGCAGCAATGTAGCAGAGCTGTGTGTGTACAGGGTGCTTGCAGCAATGTAGCAGAGCTGTGTGTGTACAGGGTGCTTGCAGCAATGTAGCAGAGCTGTGTGTGTACAGGGTGCTTGCAGCAATGTAGCAGAGCTGTGTGTGTACAGGGTGCTTGCAGCAATGTAGCAGAGCTGTGTGTGTACAGGGTGCTTTCAGCAATGTAGCAGAGCTGTGTGTGTGTACAGGGTGCTTGCAGCAATGTAGCAGAGCTGTGTGTGTACAGGGTGCTTGCAGCAATGTAGCAGAGCTGTGTGTGTACAGGGTGCTTGCAGCAATGTAGCAGAGCTGTGTGTGTGTACAGGGTGCTTGCAGCAATGTAGCAGAGCTGTGTGTGTACAGGGTTCTTGCAGCAATGTAGCAGAGCTCTGTGTGTACAGGGTGCTTGCAGCAATGTAGCAGAGCTGTGTGTGTACAGGGTGCTTGCAGCAATGTAGCAGAGCAGGAAGCCTGGCAGGGAGTAGTCTTATATGGCGAGTATATCCCAAACTCTATATTTTCAGTGTAAAAGTTGGGGGTCGTCTTATACGCCCAGTCGTCTTATACGCCGGCATATACGGTATATCATCAATAATGTCTAATAGATTTTGAATGAAATAAATAGCTTGTAGTGAAACTTGATTATCTCCAAAGTCAGCTCCAAATTTTTTTTTCTTTGAAACGTTCCTTAGATACTCCCTATGTATAGGGGCCTTTATTTACTATAGTAGAAATAGTCCACTGTGTAACTTTAAAATATAGGTTCTCCTCTGCACACATTGCTTTATTTATATTGTAATGATCATGTGCTAAAGCATGGCTTATACTCTAGAGCTGTAATCATAACTCTGCAGGTTGCAAAAAGAATCAATCAATACCTAGTTAACAAACACACTCCTTATATCAAAACACTGTACACTGCCGAGACCGTTTCCAGAACTGCTGCTTTTTTTTTATTGGTTTTTATAAAAAATTTAGAGCCACTTTCTCTATACAGCCTTTAGATTCTCTAGTAGCAAGCTCTGTATTTCTACTGTGTTGGGCTCCTTATCTCTGATCTCTAATTTCTTAAACACTCATTATAGGTCAGTTTTTATCTTACTGATACGAATATGGCTTAAATCAAAGTGTTTATGACCTTTTAGTAGTAACAACAAAAAGTGAAAGTATGATTCACACAGCTAGACAAACAGTTAACCCTTTATTACAGAACGGCTGAATATTTTTCATAAAGACTAATTGAGAAAAATTATTGAGTAAAAATGAGTAAAATGCAATCAAATAAAAATTGCCCTTGATGGTGTACATAGCCAAGTAACGCCTATGGTTTAGAATACATTTTTACTCAGAATTTGTATATAAATAAGCCGTGAATTGATGTTAAAAAAAGTTATGAACAAGCCTAACTTACCATGGGAAAGTAATGGTTTGGTCGTATGCAACATTTCTGTAACTTTATTTTGTAATACATGAGATAATTTGTCTCTCATTTTCGATAAAAGTAACTTCTTGTCATCTACAAATAGAGGAGAAGCCGTAATAGTACATACACACAATACACCCACATAGTACATACACACTGTCAGCAAAATAATGATAGACCGCTCTTTTTTTTTTTTTTTTTAACTAATAATAAATTATATATACTTGTCAGAAGGCTGGTGTATACAGGGACTTCCACCCTTCCACTATCTAGAGGCCTCCAGCATGAGAAGCATGTCAAGTCTAATGGGTCCTGATAGCCCAAACCCCCCCCCCCCAAACCTCTCCATACAAGTCAAGACATCTTCCTGACCACTTTTCCACTTTCGGTGTGGTAGTGTCACCAATCAGCAGAACACAGCAGGGTATAAGCCCTGAATACTGCAGATAAGTTGGCTACCACAGCCCTATATCTCTCTGTTATCACTGCCCCTCTACTGGCTACTGTGTGGTGCATAGCAAGAGGAGTCTCTGTGTCTGGTTACACCATGTTAATAGAATTCTGGGACTGTAATGCTACCCTTTTTCCTGGCACTACACACCACGTCCCTCTTTTCCATAAAAAAAAAACCCCAAAAAAACCATGGAGAACCCACATATTTTCCGAAGGGTCATTCCCAATATACCTTGATCTGGACCTGCCTGTGTGCACAATTGTCACAGCATGCTGTGGGTAGTAGACTCCACACCGAACACAAGAGGGAAGGGAAAGGTATTAGGCCTGGAAACTAGGGAAAGGTCACCACCTAGTGAATCCCTAAGGCTGGGTTCAGACCTGAGCGTATTTGATATGCGCGTTTAACGCACGTTTTTGTCGCGCGTTTTTATGCGCGTTTTTTGCAATAGTAAACGCGCGTTTGACGAGCGTTTGTGTGATTGACTGCAGTGTCCTATGGCCACAAACGCGCGTCAAAACGCCCCAAAGAAGCTCAAGAACTTGTTTGAGCGTAGGGCGTTTTTCAGCGCGTTCAAACGCGCTGTAAAACGCTCAAGTGAGAACCAGGGCCATAGGGAAGCATTGGTTTTCATGTGTTGAGCGTTTTACAGCGCGTTTGAACGCGCTGTAAAACGCTCAAGTGTGAACCCAGCCTTAACCAAGCCCTGACTACTATCAGTATGAACACACCTCGATGGTAGGAATGTTCATACGCTGGAACCTAGAGCCCTAACTTACCCTAAAGGGCCCTTGAAATAGTGTCAGACAAAATATGTCCTGTTCCTTCCCAGCTGAAGGAACAGGAGACTCCCTCTCTAATACCAAAAGATAGGGGAATACAACAAACAAGAAATAAGGAAAAGACACTAAACTCTGAAGTACATGGACGAGCAGGAACTCAGAAGAGAACCAACACAAGAACTTCCACAACCAGAAAGGAGCTATCAACCGCATAGCATGATGGGTGAGACCAGCCTAAATAGAGGAGTTGGAATGACCACTTAAGCTACACCTGAGACAAGAGGTGTGGTCATACCCAGCAACAACACAGAAACAAATGAAACCTTGTCAAATCACCTCATGTGCAGCCAGTCTCTTAGATCTTCTGACCCCTGTCACGGGAGAGACCGTTACAACAATATATAGTATCTGTCATACGGTACCTCTGTCTGTCCCTCATATAGATTTTAGGGGTCATTTATTAATGTTATGTAGAGGCTCTGGACTCTACATAACTTCGGCACACCCAGCGCCGCTTCTAAATGTAAGACTGCCTCCTTTTTTGTCTTACATTTGGACCATTTTCTACACCAAAACCAGAAGCAGAAAATGATGCATGAGACAGGCCTGCCAGTCTGTCCCCGCTCACACCACAACTACTTTTTTAGTTCTGGCGTGAGCGGGAAAAGTCACTGATTGCGACGCAACTAACCATTGCGCTGCAATCTGTGCCTGAAATATGCCTAATATAGGCTTATTTCAGGTTAATAAATGACCCCCTTTCTTTTTTTTTACAGCATCTTAGGCTTTGTTCACATCTGTGTTGGTAGCTCTACCATGATCCTCCACTGCAGATTCATTCAGTCTTTGGCATCACTATTTTTCCCATTCAAACAACAGACACCTGAGTGATAAGTCAATGCTGATGGATCCATCACAGTGCCATGCCTTGCTAGAAACGGAGGCCACCCTGCTGATGTGAACAGAGCCTTATATCATGGAGTCTGAAAATAACTGATACAAAATAATATGCACACAAAATAAATACCATTCTCCTTGCAGCTGGGGAGCTCTCCGTAGGCTCTCTCGTCATTCATGTGTAGCAATAGGTAAAATATTGCAACCGCTTGCGGGCCTTTATCATCTACAGACTTCAGGAGAGCCAGCTGCTTGCCAGGAGGGTCACTGAGCTGAATTATCTGGAATACAAACCAGATGTTTTTTAGGGGTTGTATTCATAACCTTATTTATTTGTTTATTTTTTACTTCTTTGCTCTAGGGCTTATTCACAGGTCCCTCCCCTGTGCAACCCTCACTCCTGCGCTCTCTCAGACCAGGCCAGGCAGCTGCTATGTCCATATGGCACACGTATATACTGTATGTTATATAATGTCATTGTATAAGGGCTCATGCACATGGTTGTAGTTTCTGTCCGTATCTGACCCACATTTTTTGCGGATTGGATGCAGACCCATTAATTTCAATGGGGCCGCAAAAGACGGGGTGCTGTCCGCATCCGCACATCTGTTCCGCGGCCCTGCAAAGCAAATAGAACATGTTCTATTCTTGTCCGCTTTGTGGACAAGAATAGGACATTTCTACAGCAATTAAAAGCTGGCGGCATGCATTCGACCATGATCCCCGATTTGCAGATCCGCGATTTGTGGACTGCAAAACACTTACGGCCATGTGCATAAGCCTTAATACTCGTGACAGGGCCCTGAGAATAAAATATTTCAGTCCTCCTCCTGGGTGGGTCCCTTCTGAGTTTGGGCCCCGTCGCAGCCGCGCCCTTGCTTCCCCTATAGCTACGCCCCTGGACCACTGCATCAGAGTTTTGCATCCGCAAACATTAGGATGTCTCTGTGTTGCTTATACCATGGTTGATCTGGGGGACACGTTGTGGCTGATAAAAAAGCAACTTTTTTCAACACAATTTTGATCAATGTTCTGTGCAATGGATCAGTGTAAAACAGATTGAACACAAATGTCCCACAGAGTTGAATGGTGGGACCAAACTAGTGCATGCTTTATTTTTCCATAAATGTGTTAATAAAAACACTAAAATCCACCGACTTGTGCGGTTCATGCGAAACACGGACAGCACACAGATGTAAATCAGTGGCATATGAATAAGCCTTATGAAGAAACTCCCCAGCAATATTACAGCACTGCAAGATGTTTCATCCCAACTCAACTGCATCTATACAATGGGAACTCTTTCACTATGGGCAGCTGTGTCATGTCATCCCCAGTCTGACCATTAGTGCAGAGCTCGCTCTGCTGTGTAGACAGTATGCCAATCTCTCCTGTGTTGCTAAATTCCTGCAAACTACAGGATTAGATCATCATCTATTAAAGGGGTTTCCACCCCCCTCAAAAAAAAATTGCTGACCACCGAAGATCTGTTAAAAAGACCTCTTGAAAGCTGCCCAATTATAAGGCTGAGGCCGTCTCCATGATGCTTCTAATCTCCCAGTTGGGACCACTGTCACCCCTGTGGCCAGTGAAGGACCAGTGAGGGGGCATAATCACTTCCAGCTTTCCAGGGACTAGAAGCAGTAGGGATGAGAGCTATAGGACTCAGAGGGGCTTTTAAGAGGTGTGTTTTTTTTTTGTTTTTTTTTAAACAGAATCCTGGGATCTATAATTATTTGAGGACGGGGGAATTGAACAACCCCTTTAAATCCCCCTTACAGCTCCCCTGTAGTTCCCTCCCCACCCATCCTCTTTTCTCTGTATGTCCTTTTTATATAGAGTGCTGCTATGTCCTATCTACGGGACAAGAAGTGCATTAATGGTAATAGGTGAGCCCATACTGCTGATTTATAAAACACCCTACTCGCATTAACTATCCATACTATTTGTTTGTGCTTTGTGCAGTACCTCCTGTGTATTTCTACATGATGCAGCATCACACTGCTCTCCCCTGTATCCTGCTTTTAAGAGTTCTCAGGGAGAAACCTATCATAAGCAGGAGGCAGGAGAGACAGGCTGAAGCTACATCACACAGACACAATGAGACTCTGCACTTAGACAGTAGTTCTGTTACTGATCTATCACTTGCTGTCTTTAGATAGGACTGAGAGCAGAGAAAGTACAGTGTGGTTACACTCCACTCATTCTTTCTGTGACAGGCATGCAGCCCAAAACTACCAAAGGAGTCATGTGCATGTATGAAACCTCGCTGCTGCTGGACATGTAAAAAAAAAGACAGTCGAGGACCAACAGAGCAACAGTGCTCAGGCAACAGGGTATTTACTGCTAATTTAACCACTTTAGCCCCCAGTGCTTAAACACCCTGAAAGACCAGGCCACGTTTTACACTTCTGACCTACACTACTTTCACCGTTTATTGCTCGGTCATGCAACTTACCACCCAAATGAATTTTACCTCCTTTTCTTCTCACTAATAGAGCTTTCATTTGGTGGTATTTCATTGCTGCTGACATTTTTACTTTTTTTGTTATTAATCGAAATTTAACGATTTTTTTGCAAAAAAATGACATTTTTCACTTTTAGTTGTAAAATTTTGCAAAAAAAAACGAGATCCATATAGAAATTTTGCTCTAAATTTATAGTTCTACATGTCTTTGATTGGTTCTACAATGGCCAGACAGTACAAACACCCCACAAATGACCCCATTTCGGAAAGTACACACCCTAAGGTATTCACTGATGGGCATAGTGAGTTCATAGAACTTTTTATTTTTTGTCACAAGTTAGCGGAAAATGATGATTTTTTATTTATTTTTTTCTTACAAAGTCTCATATTCCACTAACTTGTGACAAAAAATAAAAACTTCTATGAACTCACTATGCCCATCACGAAATACCTTGGGGTGTCTTCTTTCCAAAATGGGGTCACTTGTGGGGTAGTTATACTGCCCTGGCATTCTAGGGGCCCAAATGTGTGGTAAGGAGTTTGAAATCAAATTCTGTAAAAAATGACCTGTGAAATCCGAAATGTGCTCTTTGGAATATGGGCCCCTTTGCCCACCTAGGCTGCAAAAAAGTGTCACACATCTGGTATCTCCGTACTCAGGAGAAGGTGGGGAATGTGTTTTGGGGTGTCATTTTACATATACCCATGCTGGGTGAGATAAATATGTTGGTCAAATGCCAACTTTGTATAAAAAAATGGGAAAAGTTGTCTTTTGCCAAGATATTTCTCTCACCCAGCATGGGTATATGTAAAATGACACCCCAAAACACATTCCCCAACTTCTCCTGAGTACGGAAATACCAGATGTGTGACACTTTTTTGCAGCCTAGGTGGGCAAAGGGGCCCATATTCCAAAGAGCACCTTTCGGATTTCACAGGTCATTTTGTACAGAATTTGATTTCAAACTCCTTACCACACATTTGGGCCCCTAGAATGCCAGGGCAGTATAACTACCCCACAAGTGACCCCATTTTGGAAAGAAGAGACCCCAAGGTATTCGCTGATGGGCATAGTGAGTTCATGGAAGTTTTTATTTTTTGTCACAAGTTAGTGGAATATGAGACTTTGTATGAAAAAAAAAAAAAAAATCATCATTTTCCACTAACTTGTGACAAAAAATAAGAAATTCTAGGAACTCGCCATGCCCCTCACGGAATACCTTGGGGTGTCTTCTTTCCAAAATGGGGTCACTTGTGGGGTAGTTATACTGCCCTGGCATTTTCCAGGGGCCCTAATGTGTGGTAAGTAGGTAAATGACCTGTGAAATCCTAAAGGTGCTCTTTGGAATATGGGCCCCTTTGCCCACCTAGGCTGCAAAAAAGTGTCACACATGTGGTATCGCCGTATTCAGGAGAAGTTGGGGAATGTGTTTTGGGGTGTCATTTTACATATACCCATGCTGGGTGAGAGAAATATCTTGGCAAAAGACAACTTTTCCCATTTTTTTATACAAAGTTGGCATTTGACCAAGATATTTCTCTCACCCAGCATGGGTATATGTAAAATGACACCCCAAAACACATTCCCCAACTTCTCCTGAGTACGGCGATACCAGATGTGTGACACTTTTTTGCAGCCTAGATGCGCAAAGGTGCCCAAATTCCTTTTAGGAGGGCATTTTTAGACATTTGGATACCAGACTTCTTCTCACGCTTTGGGGCCCCTAGAATGCCAGGGCAGTATAAATACCCCACATGTGACCCCATTTTGGAAATAAGACACCCCAAGGTATTCAATGAGGGGCATGGCGAGTTCATAGAAATTTTTTTTTTTTTGGCACAAGTTAGCGGAAATTGATATTTTTAATTTTTTTCTCACAAAGTCTCCCGTTCCGCTAACTTGGGACAAAAATTTCAATCTTTCATGGACTCAATATGCCCCTCACGGAATACCTGGGGGTGTCTTCTTTCCGAAATGGGGTCACATGTGGGGTATTTATACTGCCCTGGCATTCTAGGGGCCCTAAAGCGTGAGAAGCAGTCTGGAATATAAATGTCTAAAAAATTTTACGCATTTGGATTCCGTGAGGGGTATGGTGAGTTCATGTGAGATTTAATTTTTTGACACAAGTTAGTGGAATATGAGACTATGTAAGAAAAAAAAAAAAAAATTCCGCTAACTTGGGCCAAAAAAATGTCTGAATGGAGCCTTACAGAGGGGTGATCAATGACAGGGGGGTGATCAATGACAGGGGGTTGATCAATGACAGGGGGGGTGATCAATGACAGGGGGGGTGATCAATGACAGGGGGGGTGATCAATGACAGGGGGGTGATCAGGGAGTCTATATGGGGTGATCACCACAGTCATTGATCATGCCCCTGTAAGGCTTCATTCAGACGTCCGGATGCGTTTTGCGGATCGGATCCATCTATCAGTGCATCCGTAAAAATCATGCGGACATCTGAATGGAGCTTTACAGGGGGGTGATCAGGGAGTCTATATGGGGTGATCACCACAGTCATTGATCACGCCCCTGTAAGGCTTCATTCAGACGTCCGGATGCGTTTTGCAGATCCGATCCATCTATCAGTGCATCCGTAAAAATCATGCGGACATCTGAATGGAGCTTTACAGGGGGGTAATCACCACAGTCATTGATCATGCCCCTGTAAGGCTTCATTCAGACGTCCGGATGCGTTTTGCGGATCGGATCCATCTATCAGTGCATCCGTAAAAATCATGCGGACATCTGAATGGAGCTTTACAGGGGGGTAATCAGGGAGTCTATATGGGGTGATAACCACAGTCATTGATCATGCCTCTGTAAGGCTTCATTCAGACGTCCGGATGCGTTTTGCGGATCGGATCCATCTATCAGTGCATCCGTAAAAATCATGCGGACATCTGAATGGAGCTTTACAGGGGGGTGATCAGGGAGTCTATATGGGGTGATCACCACAGTCATTGATCATGCCCCTGTAAGGCTTCATTCAGACGTCCGGATGTGTTTTGCGGATCCGATCCATCTATCAGTGCATCCGTAAAAATCATGCGGACATCTGAATGGAGCTTTACAGGGGGGTAATCAATGACAGGGGGGTAATCAATGACAGGGGGGTGATCAGGGAGTCTATATGGGGTGATCACCACAGTCATTGATCACGCCCCTGTAAGGCTTCATTCAGACGTCCGGATGCGTTTTGCGGATCCGATCCATCTATCAGTGGATCCGTAAAAATCATGCGGACGTCTGAATGGAGCTTTACAGGGGGTTGATCAATGACAGGGGGGTAATCAATGACAGGGGGGTGATCAGGGAGTCTATATGGGGTGATCAGGGGCTAATAAGGGGTTAATAAGTGACGGGGGGGGGTGTAGTGTAGTGTAGTGGTGCTTGGTGCTACTTTACTGAGCTACCTGTGTCCTCTGGTGGTCGATCCAAACAAAGGGGACCACCAGAGGACCAGGTAGCAGGTATATTAGACGCTGTTATCAAAACAGCGTCTAATATACCTGTTAGGGGTTAAAAAAAACACATCTCCAGCCTGCCAGCGAACGATCGCCGCTGGCAGGCTGGAGATCAACTCTCTTACCTTCCGTTCCTGTGAGCGCGCGTGCCTGTGTGCGCGTGTTCACAGGAAATCTCGGCCATCGCGAGATGACGCATATATGCGTGACTCTGCGCAGGGCTGCCACCTCCGGAACGCGATCCTGCGTTAGGCGGTCCGGAGGTGGTTAAAGAGGACCTGCCTGTTTTAATAGCTACATGTATTCCCTGTGTAATAACATTTCTGGATTATCTATTCTTATGACTCTATGTTGTGCCATTCCTCTATTATTTCTACGAGAAGTTATGAATGAATTGACAGCAGTCTTCAGTAAGGGTACAGAGGGGAGGTAACCAGTTGGGGGTGTGTACCTGCACAGACTGAAAATGGCAGCACTGATTGGATAGAGTCAGACTGTGCAGGTACACACCCCCCGACTGGTTACCTCCCCTCTGTACCCTTACTGCAGAATGTTGGCAATACATTCATAACTTCTAGCAGGAATAATAAAGGAAAGGCACAACATAGAGCCATAAGAATAGATGTTCCAGAATTGTTATTACATGGGGAATGCACAAAGCTATTAAAACAGGTCCTCTTTAACTCCTCTGTGGATACTTTCACAGATTTTGCTTTGGGACTCAGAAGCTTCAATTTCTACCTATGCCTCTATTCCCATGTGAGAGTAGTAAATATTCTACTGTAATTTATCAATTAAGAAATATTACAACATTTACAATAATGTGTCCAGTTGGTGGCGCTGTTTTTGGGATTCATGATAGCAATGGTTCAATATTCTAGCAGTATCCAAATATTCAGCCTCATTCTAGAAACTACAGATATACAGTAGATGAACTCACATTCTGCGCTTCCTTGTCAGTGTATAAGGATAATGATGACATGTTGCAGGTGGTTACATAGAGACAACAGAATGATGGGTTAATGACTGGATTGGTCTTTAAATTCTCAAAATCTTTGGTGAATGCTTTCTGGAAAATATCTAAAGTAAAGCATATTTTATTTGAAAACACTCATTACATACAGAAATAAACATATTGGGTCATGGTTATAAAAGAAAGTCCAGGGGCGTAGCTAAAGGCTCATGGGCCCTGGTGCAAGAGTTCAGCTTGGGGCCCCCCTTCCCTCAGTGCTTTGTGGCCGGGGGGGAGGAAAGCACATAGCCTTCGTGCTGACCGAGGCAAAAATTGAAATGTCACCCCGCTCCCCCCCCCCCCCATCCTACCAATGCCAAATTCTCCCTCCAGCCAGAGGTGTAACTTGACCAGCATGCACTTTCTATAATACCAGCGTCTTCTTATGCGGCACAAGGGTCTTTGGGTCCCTCAGGCTCCTGCTACCTCTGCACCCCCTGTAGCTACGCCCCTGAAAACGTCCTTTTGCTGCTAGCGTTTCAAGAATAAAAAAAGTCTGTGAAAACCATTAAACAGCCATGGTATTTTTTACTAACCAAAAAAAATGTAAAATATAATTGTGTAAAAATAATTTGTGTGAAGGAAGCTTAATGGGTATTTGGAGACAGATTAAGGGTCCATTCACACGTCCGTTGTTTCTTTCCGGATCTGTTCCGTTTTTTGCGGACCAGTTGCGTACCCATTAATTTTCAATGGGTCCTGAAAAAAATCGGACAGCACAATGTGTGCTGTCCGTTTCCGTTGTTCCGTTCCGCATGTCCGAAAAAATATAAAACTTGTCCTATTACTATCCGCAAAATCGGATCCTGGTACAATACAAAGTCAATGGATCTGCAAAAAACGGATGACATACGGATGACATACGGAAACATTTTCAGGAACAACGGATCCGCAAAAAACGGACCGAAATTCGGGATATAGAAAAATACTGAAGTGTGAATGGACCCTAAAGGCGTTGTTCCATAACAAACACTTATGCCCTATCCACAGAGTCCGATTGGCAGGGGGTCTGACTGCTGGGGCCCCGGCATATCACAAGAATGGGGGCCCCTGTGTTCCCATGTTTTAATAAATCGGTGGTCACGCATGTGCAGTGTCCCACTCTGTGTGAAAAGGGGACACTTTAAACTTTTGCATATGTATGGAATGTATTTATAATTCCCTTTAACAGGCTGGCAGTGTCATTTCATTTATTCACCCCTAGCAGCACATATATATATATATATATATATATATATATATAGTCTGGGGTATGCTAATGAGAGTTCAGTTGCTGGTTGTTGAGAGGAGAACCGTGAGAAGGTAGGAAGTTAATGGAGGAGCAGAACAGGCCTAGTCCACAATGTAGCTGCTATTTTAGCCCTTGGCCTTGGCCAGGCTAAGGGAGTATAGAGAACAGTAAATTACAGCACAGACCAGCGAGTCTACGTCTGGATATGGAGAAAGTCTTGTGGAGGTTATTGCTAAATTAGCCAATGGACTTCACAAGCACCAGTGACCAGGAGTAACCTAAAAGTACATGGACACAGCCGGATGATTAAAGTGCAAAATTATCCTTTACCATATGCCTCTATGGACATAGTGGACCGTAATTCTTCAGTGAGCATCCATTCCAAAGAATGGAGCAGAAGACTCATGCCTGCCATTACGGAGCCGCCCTGTGGATTGCTACTGAACAGTAAGATTTATTATATTCAGTACCTGAGTGCTAGAGAATGGACTTAGTGCAGACTTATATAAGAAAGAGCCTTTTTCTTGCCTGTTAAAGTAAAAGTCTTAGGGAAACCCCTTAACTGACAACTGTCCAGCCTGCTACATAGATTACAGCTAAACCAATATCTGAGGCTGGGTTCACACCTGAGCGTATTCGATAAGCGCTGTTTACAGGCGTTTTTATCGGGCGTATTTTGGGGCGTTTTTGTATTTTGGAAACGCGCGTTCTTGCTATTGGACACAGAGGAGTACAATAAAAAACAGAGGTGTGACGCACGACAATACGCCCCAAAGAAGCTCCTGTACTTCTTGGGGCGTAGGGCGTTTTACAGCGCATTCGTACGCGCTGTAAAACACTCAGGTGAGAACCATGCCCATAGGGAATCATTGGTTTTTGCCTGTTGAGCGTTTTACAGCGCGTAGGAACGCGCTGTAAAACGCTCAGGTGTGAACCCAGCCCGAGTCATATCTTTATGCCATATAAATGAACTGTACTGAATACCTGGAGACAAGTGATTTAAGTAAAAATTCTGTGTTTTACTACAACCGACTCCTCATCTTTTCCACCTCCAACCTTTGCACCTAACGGTGCTGGTGTCACGAACAACCGGGGTCCCAGCCGCAAAAGCACCCTAACTGCCTATACCATCAAGGGCACCTCAACTACTATCTGGCTGGTGATCCCTGTACTAGAGAGTGCCCCGGAGGATTTAGTGCTGTCTTCCCTATGACTGCACGCCGGCCCAGGGCGCTACAAAAAAAATTGTGAGTACGAATACTACCCCCATCTGCCCACCATGCGCTCACAGATTGCCCCAGCGGTCCGGTTCGCTGCACATTTATGCCCTATTTAACTCTATGGGTCCCATAGAGTTGAATGGAGCAGCAGGAGTGTCAGTGCATTCCAATGGCAGAACAAAAGTCCCTCATTCTTGTGATAGGCAGGACCCCAGCAATCGGACCCCCTGCCAAATCGGACTATATATCTATACACACTATATACACCAAACCATAAATTAGGCACTCACATAGTTTTGGAAAGAGAAGTAATTATATCAAGTATATCCCACCAAAAGAAAAAATGAACCTCCAATTATTACAACAAATTGTACTTTATTGAGTATGATACATACTAATCTAAAATTACATAAAATGAATAGCAGCAAATATCAGCCCCTATAGAGGATAAGGAGAGGGCGGCAGAGTCTGTTCACCACAGTCATCAATCACTTAGGGTAATGGCCATCACCATAATGAGACACGATATAGTGGTATTAGGGCCCTAAGGGGCCATAGACAACTACTCAAAAGTCAAAGACTGTTGTAGAAAGCAGCAGTGTAGAAACACATAGCATCATCAATACAGGGAGTGCAGAATTATTAGGCAAGTTGTATTTTTGAGGATTAATTTTATTATTGAACAACAACCATGTTCTCAATGAACCCAAAAAACTCATTAATATCAAAGCTGAATATTTTTGGAAGTAGTTTTTAGTTTGTTTTTAGTTTTAGCTATTTTAGGGGGATATCTGTGTGTGCAGGTGACTATTACTGTGCATAATTATTAGGCAACTTCACAAAAAACAAATATATACCCATTTCAATTATTTATTTTTACCAGTGAAACCAATATAACATCTCAACATTCACAAATATACATTTCTGACATTCAAAAACAAAACAAAAACAAATCAGTGACCAATATAGCCACCTTTCTTTGCAAGGACACTCAAAAGCCTGCCATCCATGGATTCTGTCAGTGTTTTGATCTGTTCACCATCAACATTGCGTGCAGCAGCAACCACAGCCTCCCAGACACTGTTCAGAGAGGTGTACTGTTTTCCCTCCTTGTAAATCTCACATTTGATGATGGACCACAGGTTCTCAATGGGGTTCAGATCAGGTGAACAAGGAGGCCACGTCATTAGATTTTCTTCTTTTATACCCTTTCTTGCCAGCCACGCTGTGGAGTACTTGGACGCGTGTGATGGAGCATTGTCCTGCATGAAAATCATGTTTTTCTTGAAGGATGCAGACTTCTTCCTGTACCACTGCTTGAAGAAGGTGTCTTCCAGAAACTGGCAGTAGGACTGGGAGTTGAGCTTGACTCCATCCTCAACCCGAAAAGGCCCCACAAGCTCATCTTTGATGATACAAGCCCAAACCAGTACTCCACCTCCACCTTGCTGGCGTCTGAGTCGGACTGGAGCTCTCTGCCCTTTACCAATCCAGCCACGGGCCCATCCATCTGGCCCATCAAGACTCACTCTCATTTCATCAGTCCATAAAACCTTAGAAAAATCAGTCTTGAGATATTTCTTGGCCCAGTCTTGACGTTTCAGCTTGTGTGTCTTGTTCAGTGGTGGTCGTCTTTCAGCCTTTCTTACCTTGGCCATGTCTCTGAGTATTGCACACCTTGTGCTTTTGGGCACTCCAGTGATGTTGCAGCTCTGAAATATGGCCTAAATGGTGGCAAGTGGCATCTTGGCAGCTGCACGCTTGACTTTTCTCAGTTCATGGGCAGTTATTTTGCACCTTGGTTTTTCCACACGCTTCTTGCGACCCTGTTGACTATTTTGAATGAAACGCTTGATTGTTCGATGATCACGCTTCAGAAGCTTTGCAATTTTAAGAGTGCTGCATCCCTCTGCAAGATATCTCACTATTTTTGACTTTTCTGAGCCTGTCAAGTCCTTCTTTTGACCCATTTTGCCAAAGGAAAGGAAGTTGCCTAATAATTATGCACACCTAATATAGGGTGTTGATGTCATTAGACCACACCCCTTCTCATTGCAGAGATGCACATCACCTAATATGCTTAATTGGTAGTAGGCTTTCGAGCCTATACAGCTTGGAGTAAGACAACATGCATAAAGAGGATGATGTGGTCAAAATACTCATTTGCCTAATAATTCTGCACGCAGTGTATATACCACTATAGTATCGTGCTTCATAAGCGATAAAAAAAAAGCATAACCATCAAGTCATCAAACCATCTTCCCCGGAAGAAGCCTGGTTGGCGAAACGGCGTCGGGTGGAGGCGACCGCGGAGTCACGTTCCCACACTCTGGTATGGCTTGATGGTTATGCTTTTTTATCGCTTATGAAGCACGATACTATAGTGGTATATATTGATGATGCTATGTGTTTCTACACTGCTGCTTTCTACAACAGTATTTGACTTTTCAGTAGTTGTCTATGGCCCCTTAGGGCCCTAATACCACTATATCGTGTCTCATTATGGTGATGGCCATTACCCTAAGTGATTGATGACTGTGGTGAACAGACTCTGCCGCCCTCTCCTTATCCTCTATAGGGGCTGATATTTGCTGCTATTCCTTTTATGTAATTTTATATTTGTATGTATCATACTCAATAAAGTACAATTTGTTGTAATAATTGGAGGTTCATTTATTCTTTTGGTGGGATAGATTATATATATATATATATATATATATATATACACACATACACACACACACACACATACATACATACACACACACACTAGCAGAAGGACCCGACTTTGCACGGGTATATTTCATCTATTTGATTTAATGTTTCTATGTGTCGTTAAAAGAAAACAACAGTATCCCCTATAACAGTGACCTCTACAGTGCCCACCCCTTTAACAGTGACCTCCATAGCGCCTTGCCCCTTTAAGGCTAGGGCTAAATGTTTTGCGCAACATTTTGTCGTACCAATGTCGCGCAACAATTTCTACAATGATAGGCTATGGTGTCGCACTGTGACATGCTGTGACTGCGACACGACAGTCACAAAAAATCCATCCAAGTTGCATGCATGTAGCAGTGTAGTTGTGGCCTATGTGTCGCGCAGCCCTAGCCTAAAGCTGACCTACAGCAGTGAAGAAAAATGGCTGGGTTGTATGGAAACCTGGAGTAAAACTGGGTGTATGTGGAGACTAAGGGCCTGCGAGCTTCTATTGGCTGATAAGGAACATGTGACCGCATGTACGGCAGTTGGGATATGAAGAGAAACACTTGCAGACTTGCATTGGCTAATGCAGGTAATTTTTTGGGAATATCTCAGGAACGGTACGTCATACAGAGCTGAGACCCCCACAAGATTTCTTTCCAGGTAGCAAGGGATGTGTATACCAAGTTTCGTTGAAATCGATAGTTGCGTTTTTGAGTGATCGCGGAACATACACACATACATACACACACATATGTCCTTCATATATACACACACATTATATATATATATATATATATATATATATATATTATATATATATATATATATATATATATATATATATATATACACAGTACAGACCAAAAGTTTGGACACACCTTCTCATTCAAAGAGTTTTCTTTATTTTCATGACTATGAAAATTGTAGATTCACACTGAAGGCATCAAAACTATGAATTAACACATGTGGAATTATATACATAACAAACAAGTGTGAAACAACTGAAAATATGTCATATTCTAGGTTCTTCAAAGTAGCCACCTTTTGCTTTGATTACTGCTTTGCACACTCTTGGCATTCTCTTGATGAGCTTCAAGAGGTAGTCCCCTGAAATGGTTTTCCCTTCACAGGTGTGCCCTGTCAGGTTTAACAAGTGGGATTTCTTGCCTTATAAATGGGGTTGGGACCATCAGTGGCGTTGAGGAGAAGTCAAGTGGATACACAGCTGATAGTCCTACTGAATAGACTGTTAGAATTTGTATTATGGCAAGAAAAAAGCAGCTAAGTAAAGAAAAACGAGTGTCCATCATTACTTTAAGAAATGAAGGTCAGTCAGTCAGCCGAAAAATTGGGAAAACTTTGAAAGTAAGGGCTATTTGACCATGAAGGAGAGTGATGGGGTGCTGCGCCAGATGACCTGGCCTTCACAGTCACCGGACCTGAACCCAATCGAGATGGTTTGGGGTGAGCTGGACCGCAGAGTGAAGGCAAAAGGGCCAACAAGTGCTAAGCATCTCTGGGAACTCCTTCAAGACTGTTGGAAGACCATTTCAGGGGACTACCTCTTGAAGCTCATCAAGAGAATGCCAAGAGTGTGCAAAGCAGTAATCAAAGCAAAAGGTGGCTACTTTGAAGAACCTAGAATATGACATATTTTCAGTTTTTTCACACTTGTTTGTTATGTATATAATTCCACATGTGTTAATTCATAGTTTTGATGTCTTCATAGTCATGAAAATAAAGAAAACTCTTTGAATGAGAAGGTGTGTCCAAACTTTTGGTCTGTACTGTATATATATATATATATATATATAATATACATATACATATACACACACACACACACACACAGGGAATGGAGTAACTTACACATGTACATTCCATTAACAAAAACGCTTAGTTATCTTGCACTGATCCTGATTCGCAGCCTTTATAATACTCCAGAGCTGCATTCACAATTCTTCAGCCTTCAGATAACGCAGACTACAACTCAAGGTCAGTATCAACATGACGAGGCTGACCACATAAGGGAAGGGAACGCACATCTTTCTTATTATAAAAGATTCTTTTTAGGTAGTAGCCTAGAACTTAATGCAGGGATGAGATCACAATCTCTCGTGGTGCATTACAATCTTAATCTCTTAAGGACCCGATTAGCGGCAGGGGTCTGGCATCACTGATAGCCGGACCCCTGCTGCACGCACCGGCATCGGTGAAAGCATTCAGCGCTGACCGCGGCACGTGCGGACTTCAGACATGTGCGGGGTGGCCATCGAGTCCCCGCGCTGCTGTGACAGGAACCCGATGGCACTGAAGGCAGCCTGATGCCTTCCTTAGGCATTGTGGCTTCTCACAGGGAGAGCCTGTGAGATCCAGCCCCCTGGATCACACAGGCAGGAAGGCTGTAAGAAGTACAATATGTGATGAGAAGACAATCTCAGAATGGCCTGGAGAAGTAAGAGCGTTTTAAAATTATCACCACATAAAGTGACACTGGTCAGATTTGCAAAAAATTGCCTGGTCCTAAAGGTGAAATATGGCAGGGTCCTTAAGGGGTTAAAGGGAGTCTGTCACCTACATAGTAACATGTTTTAAACGAATAATATAGTTCTGCAGGACGCAAATACATAACACCTATGGTAACTTGGTTTCGTTTTGGAGAGTATCCAAAGCACCAAAAATGAAGTTTTAAAGATATGCAAATTAGCTGTCACAAGTGCCCAGTGCCCCTCCCCTTACTTGCGCCTGACTCCTCCCCTTTGTATCTTTGGCCAACCCTGTATCTTTCTGACGTCATTCTTATCTCCAGCACCTGCACGCATCACCACTGGGGCCGGGTATGCGCAGTACATTGCCCACTGTGGGCAGAGGCACAGTGATATGCAATGCGCATGCACCGGTTTAGTAACTAGTGACTGGCGGGTGTGCACTGCATATCAGTATGCCTCTGCCCACAGTGGGCAATGTACTGTGCATGCAAGGGCCCGGCAGTGATGCATGTAGGTGCTGGACTACCAATGGAGATAAGAATGACGCCACAAGCAGACAGGGCTTGCCTGGACGATACAGAGGGGGAAGAGTCAGGCACAAGTAAGGCGGGGAGCACTGGGCACTTGCAGCACACTTACCGCCCCTGGGCACTTGTGATATGCGACATGTTGTGTAGGTGACTGACTCCCTTTGAAGGGAATCTGTCACCAGCAACCCCCAGTCATTTGCATAGCTGTATTTCACCTGATTAAACCGCTGTTTATTTTTTTGGATCGAGGCTCCGTTCCCGAGTTATTAGACTTTTTCTTAACATGCAAATTAGGCCTTTGGTGCAAGGAGGGCGTTACTACTGCTCTTGTTTCACCAACGTTTTACTCATTTTTTGTGGCCAGCCCCTCCCTTAGATTCTTTTCCACTGCCTGGTCGTGTCAAAGCAGTGAGGGAGGGGCTGACCACAGAAAGGAATGACGTTTGAGTGCAACAAGAGCAATCGCAATGCCCTCATTGCACCAAAGGACCAATTTGCATATTAAGAAAAGTACCAGAAGGCTATATGCACGCAACAGTGAACAAAAAAAGTCAGTTAAAAATGGAATCCATTTTTAACAGACGTTTTTTTTTCACCGATACCTTTCTGAGAAACAGATGTTAAAAACTGACCCATTCAATTGTATAGGGACAGTCGGTCAGGGAAAAACGGACAAGATAAAAACCATGTTCTGTTTTTTGCTGTCCGTTATTCACTGGCTGTCAAAAAAAACTGCCATGTAAATGACCCCATAGAATCTACCATTGGTCTTAAAATGAACGTGTGATGCCCATTAAAAAAACGTCCATTACACGTCCGTGTTTCACTGTTGTGTGCATGAAGCCTAACTCGAGCCTTTGGCCTATGCCAGGGAAAAAGGACTGGGATTGTTCAAATTCTATTTCCTTCCTTTATTTTGAAGGGGGATAAGTCAGAGGTGTCCAGCAATGGCCTATTACCCTCTCCCCATTCAGGACACACGCACTCTTGCCAAAATTAAGCATGCTTGTGCATCGCCAGCATATAGTATGCACATATACATTGTGTGGAGATGTGACTTTAAACACGAGAGCAGGATCAGGCATATTATATCAACTCTTACTGCTTTCATGGTGTGGAGAGGTAATACTTTGTGAAAATACAGTGAAATGGTACATCGATATTGAAACATAATGTACATATTCACATCCGAAAATGACAAACATTGACGTAGAACCTTTTTACTTCATTCTAGCAACCAGCGCCTGATCGAGGAAAACTGATAGACTGCACCTGTAAAGGGTCAAAATCAAGATAAAATATTTCAGAGTGGCGTCCTCTGATGTCCCACCTTGCTCCTCCTGGGTGTGGTTAGGAAGGGACAGCTTCTCAGAGCTCATCTTCATTTCTGTAAAATAAAGAACAGGTCCCCCATTAGTTTTTGTTTGGGTTACGAGGACGTCTTTACGTCTAGTCCCACAGGGTGCATCATTCGTCACTAGAGATGAGCGAATATTCCAAAATTCGATTCAGCTTCTTTGCCCAAAAAAAAAAAAAAAAAAAGTCACAAAGCGCATTTCTGTGTAAGTAGTGGTTGCAATGACAGAGAGCGCCCCCCTCCCGTCCGTCATTGAACCCCTCAGTTCATAGCTGATTGCCGCATCTGATCATAATAACAGAGGGTTACATAAAAAAAAATATAATAATCATATCTCATCCATTTGCTAGCGATGGGCTTGCACGGCCCCTGATGACATCATCACGTCGGGCGGCGTGCTGACATCATATGTCACCACGCATGGGATTTTGTGCGAGATCTTCGAAAAAGTTGGCGGCGACCAGGTCGTCGCGAGCAAACGGATGTGGTAGGATTTTTTTGTTTGTTTGTTTTTTACACTATTTCCGGTAAAATCAATTCATCACCACGAAGCAAAAGAAACTTCGGCTTCGTAGCAAATCGAATTTATCCTGAAATTTGGTTACTGGTCACTAATAAAAGGGACTCGGTGACCCTTGATAGATTTGCATTGTGCAGTTACTTGTACACCACATAATTGTATTTTTTAGACACTATATGGTACACCTGGTGGTATCAATGGAAGGTATTGCATAGGGCACAATCTAATCCTTGCCTGGCCTTGGCAGCTACCAAATAGTCTGTAGTACTGATTGGTAGAAGGCAAATAATGGATATATTCGCTACATACAGCATTTTAATTAGCTTTTGTATTGCACATAAACCACAATCCAAAAGGAATCAAAATCTACTAGTAAATGCCTGATAGGCCTTAAAGCAGGGCCACAGGTGAGGCGATAGCCTCAGGCGGCGCGGTCCTGGTGACAAGTGGGGGGTGGCAGCGGCAGGGCTCAGGTAGATGAGCGCTTACATTGTTGAAGGACTCATCTCCATAGTCATCTGTATCGCTGTCCTCAAAACAGCGATACAGATGGATGTGCTGCGGCGGGGCAGGAGAGAGGCGTCTCCCTTCCCCGTTCCTCTGATAGACTGCAGGCACCAGGCCTGCAGCCTATCAGAGGCTGGTGCAGCTGCATGGCCGGAGCCGTACAGCGCAGGCCACAGGCCAGAAGAGGCCTGCATCGCATTCGCTGCCAGCCTGATGGAGGTAAGTATGTGAGTTTATTTTTTTATATGGTACAATACAGGAGAGGCGCGCTATGGGGGCACTGTAAAGGCACTTGTAACTGGCACATGATGGGGGGCATCTATGGGGGGGGGCTTCTTACTGGCACATGATTGTAGGGGGCACTTTATACTGGCACATTATTGGGTGGCACTATGGGGGCACTTTTTACTGGCACATTATTGGGTGGCACTAAGGGGGCATCTACTGAGGCCACAAAGAAGGGGTATTTTATATGGGGGCACTATGGGGGAAAGGGGGAGAGGAACACTATGGGGGCATCTACTGAGGCCACAAAGAAAGGGTATTTTATATGGGGGGCTCAGTACCCACCATAATGTGTCCCAGTATAAAATGCCCCTATACAGAGCCCCCCATATAAAATACCGGTAAGGGGGGGTCATCTACAGGGGGCACTAAGGGGGGCACTAAGAAGAGGTATTTTATACTTGCAAATTATGGGGGACACTGAGGACATCTACTGGGGCACTATATATGGGGCATTTTATACTGTTACGTTATGGGGGCACTAGGAGGAAGAGGGGAGAGGAGAACTATGGGGGCATTTACTGGGGGCACTATATAGGGGTATTTTATACTGGCACTTTATGGGGGCACTATAGGGACATTAGCTCAACTGGGGGCATTATAAGGGGGCATTTGTTGTACTGTCACATTATAAGGATAATTATTACTACTGGGGTGCATTATGGTGGGCTTTATTACTACTGGGGGTCTATGGGGAACATTATTACTAGTATGGGCACTATGGGAGCATTATTACTTCTGGGGCACAGTGGGGACATGTTGGGGGCACTGTAGGAGCACTATTACTACTATGTGTGCTCTAGCAGAGAATTATTACTATTAGTGCGACTTTGGGGAGCACTATTACTGTGGGGGCACCTTGGCACAGTTTCAGCTTACCACAGATATTTTTTGGGGAGACGTTATGTTTACAATATTAGTGTCAGGGGGACTATTGGCTGTGCGCAGTTATTTTAGGGCACTGTGTGCCAATAATTATTGAAGGGCATTATCTGCATGGTACTAGTAATATCAGGGGGTATATCGGTTTCTGCAGTAAAATATTGGGAAGCACAGCAGCACAATATTGGGGGTGGCAGGAAAATTTGTCCAGAAGATGGCGGGGGGGGATGATGGAAAAGTAGTAAGCTAAGATTTTATTTTATTTTTTTCAAACTGCAAAGGCTCAAAAATGGTGGTCTGGTCTGAAGGTCTAAAAGGAGAAGATGAGGAAAGAGAACATCTACATCAAAGGAGACGTCACTGGATGTGAGAGGTATGGGGCGCTGTATTAGCCGGTAGTAATATACGTAATGTTAGGAGGGAAGGGGTTAGGTTGCGAATTTGGTATGGGGTGTGGGCGCGTTTTCAATTTTCGCCTCAGGCAGCAGAAAGGCTAGGTGCACCACTGCCTTAAAGGGGTTGTCTCATCTCAGACAATGTCTTATAGATGCGGGTCCCACCGCTGGGACCCGCACCCATATCGGGAATGGAGCCTTGTGAAGTGGTGGCTGGAGGACTCCGGTCCGACCACCACCAAGCGCTATCCCCATAGAAGTGAATAGGAGCGCATCATGCATGACCGGCCACCATTCCCATTCACTTCTATGGGAACGATGGAAATAGCCGAGCCAGTGCTTGGCTATTTTTTGGCGGCCCCATAGAAAATGAATGGAGGTCCCACCTATCAGACAATGGGGGCATATGCTAGTGATATGCCCCCATTGTCTGAGATGAGAATAACCCTTTAAGGCCCCCCTACGCAATAGTGCATTGGCAGGTTCAGCCGGCAGTCAAGTATGCAAGTATGGAGAGCTCCAGACTCTTCCTCGACATTATCAGAGAAGGATCGTCTAGTCTTTCGGGAGATAAGCCAATACCAGAAGTGTCTGGCAGCAGCTTTCTTCTCACTCTCATCAACAACACATACATATTCGGCTAAACAGAACATATAGGTGTATGGACGTCGGAAGAGATTGGGGAGAGGCAGCTGTCGGACAAATGATGTTTCCTGACAGCTAGAGATGGCCTTGCAGTCCGGCCGGCGGTAGTTTTGCGGCGAACTTTGCGCACTCGGAATTCACCGAACATATGGCGATGTCCGCCAGCACCATATACTTTTGCGTTGCGCCGAACTTTGACCCATGACACACATATCAGGTGGGACAGGACAGCCAATTGAGATGTTTCAGCATATCGACACACCCCCACCCTATAACAGAACCCGATCTGGCAACCATTTTACATTCTGTGTTTTGCCAGTGTAGGGAGAGGTTCCTTTGTGGAGCAGGGACAGACTGTTAGGGACACCAAACGCTAGCTAATAGGTCCACAAAAGTCCTTTTAAGGACTGGTATAGGTGTGCTATCGATAGGTGTGATATACCTATAATATACTTTCTAACATAGAAAGTATATAGTGCATTTGTATTGTACAGCAGTTGTGTGCAATTCTGCTGCGATACCGCAGCTATATAGAGGGACAAGCGCTATTGGAAAAACTATTTGCAACGGGTGTGATATACCTGTTGCCACAAAAAAACTGATTGAGGGGTGCAATATACCTGCTTCCACAAAATACTGATTAAGGGGTTCTATATACCTGTTACCACAAAATACTGATTGAGGTGCGATATACATGCTTCCATAAAATACTGATTAAGGGGTTTGACATACCTGCTTCCACAAAATACTGATTATGGGGTTTGATATACCTGCTTCCACAAAATATTGATTGAGGCCTGCGATACACCTGCTTCCTCAAAATACTGATTAAGGGGTTTGATATACCAGCTTCCACCAAATATTTATTGAGGCCTGGGATATACCTGCTTCCACAAATACTGCTCTTCTCTAGGGACTTTGGCAATGACAGGCATAGGAAGAGGCAGGCCATTCCGCAGGTGTGGTAGGGGTCAGGCAGGTGCACCAAACCAGAGCCTAAGTGGGAAGTTGAACAAGGTGCGTGCAATTACGTCAAAGGACGCACCAGAATTGGTAGAGTGGCTCACTCAGCCTTCTGCTTCTGCCCCCTCCTCACTCTCTGCTGTGTGCACCCCCAAAGACACCACCACCACCATAGCCCCTCCACTCAAGTCAGAAGAATTATATTCCCATCCATTCCCAGACCTTACCAATGTGCAGCCATTCTTGGCATCGGATGAGGAAGAGCAAGTAGCAACGGCCGCCACCCAGCGGTCTGACGACAGTCCCCAGATCAGCCCAAGGAGGGTGGTCCCAGCTGTTGCTGTCTACTTCGAGATCTCTAATGTCAGTGGTGGTGAAGGTGACGATGATGACATGTCGATGGACGTCACGTGGGTGCCCACAAGAGGAAGAGGAGGGGAGTTCAGAGGGAGAGACGGAGCAGCAGATAGGGAGGAGAAGGAGGAGAAGCAGGCAAAACTCGCAGTGCACAGGAGGCAAAAAGCAGACTGCAAATGTATCTGGAACGAGCCATCCACCATGAACGGTCACATCTGGCACTCCCAGGACACCGGCACATGGCTTCACAGTGTGGGCTTTTTTTAACGTGTCAGCTGCTGACAATAGTGTTGCCATCTGCAGCCTGTGCTGTCAACACACAAGTCCCGATAAGCCCAACACTCACCTAGGGACGACTGCCTTAAGAAGGCACCTGGCCTCCCATGACCGAGCCCAGTGGGAGCAACGCCGTCAGTACCCACAAAGTCACACTCCTGGCACTGCACGTCCTGCCTCTGCCTCTTCTCCTTCTCCTCTCTCCTCCCATTTGTCCTCCACTCTACCTACCTCCATGCCGTCGTCGTGTTCATCTGGCAGAAGGCAGGCTTCCGTGGCCCAAATGTTCGAGCGGAAAAAGTTGATGACGCCGGATAACCATCTTTCCCAACGGCTGACCGCTGGCTTGTTGGTCATGACAAGCTCAGAGTCTTGTCTACAAATGCTTGCAGTTTAGGGAATAAGAATAATGAACTTGAGTCTATAATGGCATCTGAGAATATAGATTTAGTGGCAGTTACTAAGACATGATTCAATGAGAGTAATGACTGGGATATAACAATACCAGGGTTCTCTCTACACAGGAAAGACAGAGAAGGCAAGAAAGGGGGAGGGGTGGCCCTGTATGTGAAAGATAGCATAAAATCTAATTTAATGCAAGTTAGCAAGACCAATTTGGAGTCAGTTTGGGTTACATTGCAGCTTGATAATCATAAGGTAACTCGTGTAGGTGTGATATACAGACCACCTGGCCAAGTCAAAGAATTAGATGATCTACTACTTGAGGAAATGGCTAAAATGACATTGAAAAAGGGGAAGTTATCATTATGGGAGACTTTAATCTTCCTGATGTAAACTGGAAAACCAAAATAGCTAGTTCTGCCAGAACAGATATTATAAATTCCCTACTGGGATTATCTCTACAGCAAGTAGTTGAGGAGCCAACCCGGAAGGAGGCCATTTTAGATTTAGTATTCACAAATGGGAATTTGGTATCTGATATTACTGTGGGGGAAACCATGGGATCTAGTGATCACCAGTCAGTGTGTTTTACTATAAGTACAGTGACTGAATCACACCACACAAAAACAAAAGTTTTAGATTTTAGAAAAACTGACTTTTCTAAAATAAGATTC
This sequence comes from Bufo bufo, assembly GCF_905171765.1. NCBI lineage: Eukaryota > Metazoa > Chordata > Amphibia > Anura > Bufonidae > Bufo > Bufo bufo. The sequence goes on along the minus strand of NC_053397.1, from coordinate 183,898,357 downwards.
GTGGTATACGAGTCCCTATCAGATTAGAACAGTTTCAATGGAGTCCAGGAGAAATGGGACCACTTAAAAGTGGCACTATTGAAGGCAACAGATAATTGCATTAGGCTTGTCAGTAATAGCAAAAAAAGGAAGAGACCACTGTGGTACTCAGCATAAGTGGCCAAAATTATTTAAAAAAAAACAAAAAAAAAAACAAGGATGACAGGGAAATTTATAAGATTAGGCAGAGAGAGGCCAAGCAAATTATAAGACCTTCTAAAGCACGGGCAGAAGAGAAATTAGCTCAGTCAGTGAAAAAAAGTGATAAGACATTCTTCAGATACATAAATGAAAAAAAGAAATTAAAACAAGGAATTACCAAATAAACAAAAGGAAGGAAGGTATATGGAAGAAGATAAAGAACTAGCTGACTGCCTCAATGAATACTTCTGTTCAGTTTTTACAAAGGAAAATTAAGGAAAAGTACCTCAGTTAGGAAGGAAGACTAATGAATCTTTTGATGCATGTGTCTTTACAGAGGAAGAGGTTCTAAGTCAGCTGTCTAAAATTAATACAAATAAATCACAGGGGCCTGATGGGATACACGAAAAGCTATTAAAAGAGCTTAGCAGTGAACTAGCAAAACCATTAACAGATTTATTTAACCGATCACTGGTAACAGGAGTCGTCCCAAAAGATTGGAAATTAGCAAATGTTGTGCCCATTCAAAAGAAAGGTAGTAGGGAGGAATCGGGCAACTATAGGCCAGTAAGCCTGACATCAATTGTGGGGAAATTAATGAAAACCATACTTAAAGGAGTGGATTGTGGAACATCTAAAATCCCATGGATTGAAAGATGAAAAATAGCATGGGTTTACTTCAGGGAGATCATGTCGAACTAATCTTATTGATTTTTTTGATTGGGTGACTAAAATAATAGATGGCGGAGGTGCAGTATACATCGCTTATCTAGACTTTATTAAGGCTTTTGATACTGTCCCATATAAAAGGCTTATCAATAAACTGCAGTCTTTGAGCTTGGATTCCCATATTGTTGAATGGATTAGGCAGTGGCAGAGGGACAGACAACAGAGGGTTGTAGTCAATGTAGTATATTCAGACCAAGGTCTTGTTACCAGTGGGGTACCTCAGGGATCTGTTCTGGGACCCATATTGTTTAATATCTGTATTAGTGAAATTGCAGAAGGCCTCGATGGTAAGGTGTGTCTTTTTGCTGATGACAAAGATTTATAACAGGGTTTATGTTCCTGAAGGGATACACTAAATGGAAAAGGATTTAGGAAAACTAGAGGAATGGTCAGAAATCTGGCAACCAAAATTTTATGTTGATAAGAGCAAGCTAATGCACCTGGGGCGTAAAAACCCAAGAGCAGAATATAAAATCAGTGATACAGTCCTAACCTCAGTATCTGAGGAAAGAGATTTAGGGGTCATTATTTCAGAAGACTTAAAGGTAGGCAGACAATGTCATAGAGCAGCAGGAAATGCTAGCAGAATGCTTGGGTGTATAGGGAGAGGCATTACCAGTAGAAATAGGGAGGTGCTCATGCCGCTCTACAGAGCACTAGTGAGACCTCATTTGGAGTATTGTGCGCAGTACTGGAGACCATATCTCCAGAAGGATATTGATACTTTGGCGAGAGTTCAGAGAAGAGCTACTAAACTAGTACATGGATTGCAGGATAAAACTTACCAGGAAAGATTAAAGGACCTTAACATGTATAGCTTGGAAGAAAGACAAGACAGAGGGGATAGGATAGAAACTTTTAAATACATAAAGGGAATCAAACACGGTAAAAGAGGAGAGAATATTTAAAAGAAGAAAAACTGCTACAAGAGGACATAGTTTTAAATTAGAGGGGCAAAGGTTTAAAAGTAATATCAAAAAGTATTACCTTACTGAGAGAGTAGTGGATGCATGGAATAGCCTTCCTGCAGAAGTGGTAGCTGCAAATACAGTGAAGGAGTTTAAGCATGCATGGGATAGGCATAAGGCCATCCTTCATATAAGATAGGGCCAGGGGCTATCCATAGTATTCAGTATATTGGGCAGACTAGATGGGCCAAATGGTTCTTATCTGCCGACACATTCTATGTTTCTATGTAACTGATAGCCCGCCAACTACTGCCATATAAACTGGTGGACTCGGAGGCCTTTAGAAAATTTGTGGCCATTGGCACACCACAATGGAAAATCCCAGGAAGGAAATATTTCTCCCAGAAGGATATCCCAGACCTATATGGCAACATTCAGCAGCAATTGAATATACAGTATCTCTGGCACACTGTGGCTAAGATACATCTGACCACAGACACGTGGTCTAGCAAACACGGGCAGGGAAGGTGCATAACTTTTACTGCCCACTGGGTGAACCTTCTTATGGCCGTCAAGCATGTAACCTGTGGCACCCGTGTGGATTTGGTGTTACCACCACGGGTTGCATGCAGGCCTGCCTCTTCTTCTCCTCCTCCTCCTACATCTCCCCCTCGGCTGACTCCTCCTTTTCCACTGCTACCGCCTCTTTCGCTGCACCCCCTAAACTCCCCAGAACCTATTCGACGTGCCAGGTGAGACATTGCCATGCTGTGCTGCGACTGTTGTGCCTGAAAGCCAAGAGCCACACCGGTCCTGCACTTCTTTCAGCTCTGTGGTCACAGGCCGATCAGTGGCCAACTCCGCTCAACTTGACAGTTGGTAAAGTGGTGCGCGACAACGGTGCCAATCTGCTGAGCACGCTGAAACAGGGCAAAATGACACACGTGCCGTGCATGGCACATGTTCTGAACTTAGTCATGCAGCGATTCGTTGCCAAATACCCCGGGATCCAGGACGTCTTGTGGCAGGCCAGGAAAATCTCTGGCCATTTTAGAAGATCTTACACGGCCATGGCTCGCCTTGCTGACGTTCAGCGGTGACACCACCTGCCCATCAGACATCTGATTTGTGAAAGCTGGACGCGGTGGAACTCCACCTTGTATATGCTTCATAGGCTGCTCCAGCAGCAACGTGCCGTTAACGACTACCTGTACAAACTCTGCAGCATAACAGGTTCTGGGGAGCTTGGTTTCTTTTCACCGCGCCAGTGGTTGCTCATATGCGACGCATGCAGACTTCTGCGGTCATTTGAGGAGATCACCAAACTGGTCAGTCGCAGCCAAGGCATCAGTGACATCGTACCTTACACCTTCTTTCTGGAGTGTGCATTGCATCGTGTCATTGATCAAGCCATCGAGGAGTAGGAGCTGGGAGATGAGGAAGTCGCAATGCTGAATGAATTCCCGGGGGGGGGGGGGGGGGCTACTCCATCTGAGACAAGTCAACAGGAGTCTGAAGAGGAGTCAGAGGAGGATGGTGGCTGGGGGGAGGAGGAGGAGCAAGAAGAGCAGGCTTTGAGGGGGACTTTAAACTTTTCAGGGATCCCTGGTGTTGTCCGTGGCTGGGGGGAGGAGACCGAGGACGAAATTCTCCTGGGCGATGAGCTGGAGCAAAGGCGCTCCACTGCTTCCAATTTTCTGCAAATGGGGGCCTTCATGCTCCAGTGTTTGAAGAGGGACCCCCTTATAAAAATCATAAAGGGAAAGGACCAGTACTGGGTGGCAACATACTTAGACCCCCCATAGAAACACAAAATGGCGGACATGTCACCAGCATCACAGAGGGCTGTCAGAATGCAGCATTTCCAGGCCTTGCTGCGAGAGATGCTGCATTCTGCTGTTGCAGGCGCTAGCAGAGGAATTTCCACCCACAGCGAAACAGGTGCAGGTACCAATCCTACCACGCCTGCAAGAAAAAGGCGGTTTGAATATGTGTTGGACACTTCGGATATGAGATCATTCTTGCAGCCAACCCATCGACAGTCGCCCTCCGGATCCAGCCTCAGGGAATGCCTAGACCGACAGGTGTCCAACTACATCGGGTTAACAGCCGATAACCCCTGGACTACTGGGTATGCAAGCTTGACCTGTGGCCAGAGCTAGCACAATTTGCAATGGAACTCTTGGCTTGCCCCTTTGTCGAGTGTCCTGTCCGAAAGGACATTCAGCGCAGCAGGGAGGATCGTGACCAATAAGTGCACTCGCCTAGCTCACGACAGTGTGGACTACCTCACATTTCTAAAAATGAATGAGGCTTGGATCTCGGAGGAATTCAACACCTGTGACGACCACGTGTAATTGAATTTCCTCATGCCAGCCCACACATATCCGTCACCACCCAGAACAAAGAATGGTCCTTGTCTTATGTATATACAGCGGCATAAAAGGCCTTTTCTGTCATGTGAACGCCGCCAAATTTTTGGGGTCTCTACTCCAGTGGGCTACAGTAAAATTGTTATCCGGTGACCGCCTAATGTGCCTCCAGCCACTTGTTCTTTTCTGTCAGGTGAATGCCTAATTTTTGGGGCCTGTACTGGCCTACAGTAAATTTTTTATCCAGTGACCGCCTAATGTACCTCTAGCCACATAATCACTTGTTATTTTCTGTCAGGTGAATACCTAATTTTGGGCCTGTACTCCCGTGGCCTAAAATAAAATCTTTCTAGGCTCCAGTAGGGCACATTTTTGAGAGTTTCACTTTAAGATGCATTAAAATGGCCCCTGATTAAAATACATATTTTTTGTGTGAATTTTTGCCATTGACCCCCCCCTCTGGAATGTCACTGTCCATGTTGTGGGACTATTTGTGCACTTCTAGTAAGTATTTGGTGGGTCCAAATATGAATAAAACCTTAAGCTAATGGGTCAATAATAATAAATGTTGGGCAACCCTGTAAACAGAATATATAATGACAAAATGGGTGACCTTGTTAAGGCTTAACTTTTAATCAACAATAAATACAAGATAATAGCCCTAAGTACAATAATATACAAAAATATGTGCGTGCCTTGATTACCAGTGTTCAATAAAAAAGCTTACCAAAGGGTCTCAAAGTGGTGACAGCTATTGAATGTGTATGGCCAGCTTTAAGTAACATACAGAGCTGCCTTATCTCGTGAGATCATGCTGGACAAGGCTACTCTTTTAGACCTTAAAGGCCATGTACACCTTTGGGGGCATTTTTATATGATTGCATTTTACGCAAAAAAAAAATCATTTGTTTTTTTATTAAAAATGTTCAGCTGTCACGTCCTGGAAGGAGACAGGGCACCCCCTAGTCTCCAACCACACCACTGTCCCTACCTACTTGGATGATCCACCCTAAACGGCAGCCCCCAACTGGATGGTGGTCCGTAAGCAACTAAGTGCAGAGGCCTAAAAGTTAGAAACTATACGGACAGATCAATACACAGAGAGAAACTAGCCACAAACATATTCACAACACCAAGCCAAAAGTCCAAGACTATGAGGGCATGTCAGAATCACAAGGCAGAGAGACTAGGTCGCAGGCAGGCTAACGGTCAAAAATAAGTAATCCAAGAAAAAATGGCTAGTTCGACAAGAACAACAAATCACAAACATCAGAATGGAGCACATACCTGCTTTAAATATCACACTAACAGCCGGTTCAGACCTGAGCGTTTTACAGCGCGTTCCTACGCGCTGTAAAACGCTCAACAAGGAGAAACCAATGCCTCCCTATCGGCATGGTTCTCACCTGGGCGTTAAACAGCGCGTACGATCGCGCTGTAAAACGCCAGACGCCCCAAGAAGTTCAGGAGCTTCTTTGGGGCATAGTGTCGCGCGTTCCCGTACATAGACTTCCGGGAACGCGCAACAATGGGCGTTCGCTTCTGTCCGACGCGCGATCGTAAACGCGCGTACAGAGCGTACGTTCGGTACGCTCAGGTCTGAACCCGCCGTCAGACCAACGTGGGATGTCAGCAGGGATGTCAGTGGCCTGGAGTCTTACATGTCATGCCCTGACCTTAGCATCAATGGAGCATAGGTGCATGCTGACTGGCCTGGAATTTTACATGTTCAGAAGTGTCCTCAGCTAGCCTGATTGTCCTGGTACTCCTGCCTGCTGATTGCCGGGCAAGGATGCAGGCTATCTTAATTGGCAGCGAGGTGATTACCTGACATCGGCCATAATCACCGTATTGGTGATTACCTGATATTGGCCATTTAGGAGTACAGGGTTAAACATCAGCCTGTTTGCAGACTGTCAGTTTCTGTTTTCTTTTAATCCCACATCTGATGGCTCATGTGTAGCTCTTATCTCTGATCTCCTGACCTCATAAATACATGTTTAAGTCATATTCTTATCGGTTTGATAAGAACAGCTATAATGAGTGTTTATTAGGTGAAGAGATAAGAGCTACACATGAGCAGTAAGATGCGGGATTCAAAGAAAACAGAGACTGACAGCCTGAAAACAGAGTGATTTTTAACCCTGTATCTTAGAAAAAGGTTAATATTTTTAATAAAGGCCTGTTGAAAAAAAAAACGTTAAGCCCAAAATGAGTAAAATGCAATCATTAAAAAAAATTGCCCTTAAGGTGTCTATAGTCTTTAAGATTTCAGTGTATCTTCAGCCATAAAAAAAAACATTGATTTTCAGGGGTTAATACCTACATACACAGCATAATTGGACTGATAAGCAGCTGTAAGTCATCATACAGGAGAGCTAAGGAGGACACATCCCCAAAGACGACTTTTAGTGGAATTATACAAAAGTAATGATAGAGACGCACAGTGTGGCTGAAAACTGCACCGACTGTACCACAAGGCTTTGACTGTAACATAGTAACATAGTACATAAGGCCGAAAAAAGACATTTGTCCATCCAGTTCAGCCTGTCATCCTGAAAGTTGATCCAGAGGAAGGCAAAAAAAAACCTGTGAGGTAGAAACCAATTTTCCTCACTTTAGGGGAATAAAAAAAATCCTTCCCGACTCCAATCAGAATAACTCCCTGGATCAACGACCCCTCTCTAGTAGCTATAGCCTGTAATATTATTACACTCCACCTTTGAGGCTTTCAAATGATTGTTAATATCTTCACAGCTTTGCCTAGGCAGCCGCAGGTTGGCGTGGGTTTGCCGGAAATATTTTGGCCCGGACTTTTTGGTGGTCTAACAAAGAGGCCCCTAAAAGAGTCTCCATCCCAGATGTGAACTGAGCCTTACTGAGCTGATGTATACCACGTTGGAAGCAGAATTATGGCTTGTACCTTATATTCTGGCTGGAGTATGTTTTTCGAAGCATGTACCCAGAGCTTCTATTACCATCACACCACATATTTAACAACCTCTAAATCCATGGTGATGTTCTTCTTACATTTAGGCTACGTCTACACGACGACATTTGTCGCGCGACATTTTGTTGCACTAATGCCGTGCGACAATTTTTAGAATGGCAGTCTATGGTGTCGCACTGCAACATGCTGCGACTGCGACGCAACGTCGCAGAAAAGCCATTCGAGATGGATTTTTCTGCGACTGTTGCGTCGCAGTCGCAGTATGTTGCATGTTGCAGTGCGACACCATAGACTGCCATTATAAAAATTGTCGCGCGACATTAGTGCAACAAAATGTTGCGCTACAAATGTTGCAGTGTAGTTGTGCCCTATTTGTCGCGCGACAAATGTCGTCATGTAGACGTAGCCTTACACAGCGCCTGATTGTAGACAATCCTGACATTTTACTTTTTATCTAATGAAGCTTGAAACTTATATTAGGTTTAAATGTAAACCAGAATCAGAAGTGTCCCTTAAATTTCAGAAAGTTATAGGACGCACGGAAATAACTTACTTCCTTGAAATTCCAACCAAACTGCAAAATACTCTGTAACCACTCACGACATCATGATACAGTCCATAAGTTATCAGTTACCCAACAAGACAAGCGCCAGTCAAGTAGAAATATAAAGCACATCTTCTATGGATATTGTTGTAGAACCTACCTGCGCTGTGTGAATAGAAGGGATGTGAAGTCTCACTAGGAGGACGAGTCGTCTGCTCAGTGTCAGTCTGCTTGCATCTTCCGGCTTCAGCTTACTCACTGCCCATTTACAATCACAGACTGCAGAGCGAGACCGAGCTTGACTAACTGGATCTGCACCTCTCTGGCAGTGATCATAACAAATTATTATAGTCTTAGTTGTAGAAGAGAAAAAAGAAAAACGCACTAGACTCTGTCCACAAAACCCACTAAATGGACCTCCCCCTTAGAGGTCTGTCTTGAACATGTCATCCACTAAAATAATTCAGCAATTAAGATTTTTATTAGAAATAACACAGCAATAATTGTGGAAAGTATGTAACGCGAGAGGGGCGGGGAGGGACAGATGTGATTCTGAACTTTGAATCATAGTTTTGCCAAAATGCGAACAGACCGGTTTATCATGATGACACACCGTGCCTGAACATGTGTCATGTCGAGAATAGATTTTTCTTCACACACGCAATTTATTTCAGCATTAAAAAAGCCACATTTTTCAAGCATTTTATAGCGTTTTCACGTTATTGTTTTTTTAGGGGGGTACTATCTTTCCTTGAGTAGAGAGCGCCTTAGTGGGCGTGAGGAGACTTATGGGACATACATGCTCCTATGGAATGAAAGGGATGCAAATTAGGTCTTAAAGGGAACCTGTCATGTGGATATTTGATTATAATCTAACTAATTATATACAATCATTAACTACTAAAAAGTACCTTAGATGTATTCACTTACTGGTGTGACAGAGGGTTATCTCCTAATATACACACAAAGATGCCGCATGCCACATGCCACATGCTAATGAGCTGATTTGAGTCCAGCGTGATGTCAGTGAGTCCAGTGTATATTTAATTCAGAGCTATAGCCACTCCCCCGCCCACCTGCTGCTGATTCATATGGAAAAAAACTGTCATTCAGCAGCAGGTGGGCGGGGAGAGTCAGGAGCTCATGAATATTCATGACTCATCATTATCAGCTGGAGCTTTTCAATACAAGATGTTGGCAGATTGACTGGGTCAATTAAAGAAAGTGACCCAGCATTTCGCTAGGAGAATCAGTCACTTATTTATGTTGCCCTTAGTTAGGACACCATAAAACAGGTGACAGGTTCCCTTTAATAAGCTCTCTCTCTAATGCCACCAGATGTAAGGCATCAATCCTATAAGTCAATGTTCGACCCTTTAACTAAGCCCTGAGACATGACCCTGATATTAAATAAGCAAGCACCTCATCTGCAGACAGCTGTTTTCGGGGTGATTGCCCCTCATCAGTGATGAGCAGAGAGTACTGGTTTAACTGGGTGAGAGGCCTAAGTCAGGATTTGGGGGGTACTATCCCTCTTTGGGGAGAGAGCACCTTAGTCGGCATGAGGAGACTTATAGGTCATACACTCTCCTCTGGAATTCTGGGAAGAAAGGGATGCAAATTGAGCTCTTAACAGGCTCTGCCTCTAATGCCAGTCAATGTTCGACCCTTTAAATAGGCCTTGAAACATGACTCGGATATTAAATAAGCCAGCATCTCATCAGTAGACAGCTGCTCCATGGTGATTGTACGTATTATTGTGGCATTTTCAATTATTTATTTATTTTTAACCCCTTCAGGACTCCGTGATTTTCCATTTATGCGTTTTTGTTTTTTACCCCCTGCGTTTTTATTTTTCCGTTTACATAGCCGTATGAGCTCTTGTTTTTTGTGGGCCAAGTTATACTTTCTAATGGCACCATTTAATATTGCATACAATGCAGTGGGAAGGTGAGAAAAAAAAATTGAAAAAAGCGCGATGCGCTTCCCATTCATTTCAATGGGACTTTCAAAAATAGCTGAGCATGGTATTTTCAGCACTCCCATAATGGACGGCACCCATATATGCGCAGTGTGCTCTCCTTCACTTTTCTGGCTCCATTCTAAGGAAAGGTGCGGGCCCCAGAGGTGGGACCCACACCTATCAGACATTGGGGGCATATCCAAGATGAAATAACCCCTTGGCCGGTGTGATGGCGTCATCTCGGACCGCGCAAGATCTTCAAGCAAGATGGCGGCGGCTGGCCCGTTGTGAGCAAATGGAGGCGGTAAGTATGATTAAATTTTATTAATGTTAATTTTACACTTTATTATTACTCTCAAATGCCACGATCATGTATGAACACGGCATCTGAGGGGTACAATGATAGGGAGCTGCGCTATCGCAGCTCCCTGTCATTGCACCTGCTACTTCCAAAAAAAATGTGCTTCGTGACAAAGTAATTACTCACAAAGCGAATTTTTGGGTAAAATTCGGCAATGCAGCCGAATCAAATTTTCCAAAACTTCGCTCATCTCTAGTGGCTGACTACTTTTCAAACGATAATGCCAGCTAAAATGATCGTTCCGAACAGACGAATGTTCGTTTTAGTTGAAATCATCCATTTTGGGCCCATTCACATGGGCATAGCCATGGTGCACCTATTGCAGAGAGCAAATAGCGGTCTTCAATATACGGGCACCAGCTGTGTGAATCCCGTTTTGCAGTGCAGACTCATTGATTTGAATGGGTCTGCAATCCTCAAAATACTGCACATGTCCTATCTTTTGTGGAGCGGAGGCACGGATCAGAAGCCCCCAGAAGCGCTTCTGTGGGCTTTCGTGTCCGTACCTCCGCACTGCAAAAGATAGGACATGTCCTCACCCTGGGGCCCCTCTCCTTTATATACACCTGTGCATTGGATGTGTTTTATTACTGCTATAAAAGAAGTGCTTGAGACATGAAATATGATAAGCAGGAAATGCCCAAAAATGTTTCACTCGGGAACTGGATAATAATGGCACAAATAAACAATGAGGAAGTAATAATTCATAATCATATTCACTTATGTAACGTATTCCAGTGTGTACGCCTATTATGCTGTGTAGTCATAGCTGTGGTGTTACATACATCTGCCTATAAAATCATGTACTGCAAAGATTATTGTAATATAGGCATTACAGTGGATGCCTATGCCCCAAACAAAAAAAAAAAAAAAAGAGGGGGGCGGTAAAATGAGTTAAATTCCGTCTAGTGTTTTGACCTTTTTCAACACAAATAGAAAATTCCTACCTCTACAACTTAAATTATTTTGCATCTTGGTGTACCTGAAAGCCATAACGTTATATATGGACAAGGTTGCAGTTCCTTTCCAGGGAGGGTACAGTCCCTGGGAGGTAATGTTACAAAATAATCTTAAAAAATGTGTAAATATTACTATTAGTAAATAAATTGAATTAATTATCCCCGTGACTAACACCCGTGATTCCCCTGTATTTGCCGGGATTGAAGATACCGTATTTTTCGCCCTATAGAACGCACCGTTTTTTGAGGAGGAAAAAAATAAAATATATATTTTGAACCAAAAGGTGTGCTTTTGGTAGGTTTTGAACTAATGGTGGTCTGTGGATGACCCACTATTATGGGGGGCATCTGTGGATGTCACACTATTATGGGGGGTATCTGTGGATGGCACTGTTATGGGGGGCATCTGTGGATGGCACTGTTATGGGGGGCATCTGTGGATGGCACTGTTATGGGGGGCATCTGTGGATGGCACTGTTATGAGGGGCATCTGTGGATGGCACTGTTATGGGGGGCATCTGTGGATGGCACTGTTATGAGGGGCATCTGTGGATGGCACTGTTATGGGGGGCATCTGTGGATGGCACTGTTATGGGGGGCATCTGTGGATGGCACTGTTATGGGGGGCATCTGTGGCTGGCACTGTTATGGGGGGCATCTGTGGAGATCCCCCCCATAACATTGTCTCTGTGTAGTCAATGACCCCCAATACAGGGGGTGGGGGTCGGCATCTGGTTTTGTAATGGCATCAAATCCCGGTGCAGTCCCTGTATTCTATTACACCGGGCCCCGCTCACTGTAGTAATCATATCTAACCTGTAGGCAATGTTAAACTATAGAAATAATGTGCAAACCAGCCTGTAGTACTTACTACAATCTTCCGTAGCAGGCTGGAGGCCGGGCAAGCGGGCACTGGCAGCGTAACTCACTACGTCACGCACGTGCGCCACCTGCATCATTCATAAAGTGGGGAGAAAAAGTGAGTCTTATAAGGCGAAAAATATGGTAAATCCAATTCCAGCTATTTAAACAATTAGATGCTGAGGTCCTTCGTCTTCCCATCAACTTGTCCGTGATGTGATAGTAGGGTGTTGACGGTTGCTATGGCAGCCAGGGGGCTAAGAATGACTCCCAGGTCCGCCATCATTATGCAAACATGCAAAAATAAATAAAAATTCATTAAAATATAAAAAAAATACTAATAAAAAACAAAACAAAAAGCTATTATTTACCTGAACAGTGACCCCAGAATAAAAAGTAATTTAAAAAATGCCCAAATTGCTGGGTTTGTTTTATTTTTGTTTTTTTGCTCACTGACATGGAAAAGGATCTAGGAATTTTAATAAACAGCAAACTAAGCTGCAAAAAACAGGCAGCGGCTGCCAAGGCCAATAAGATAATGGGTTGCATCAAAAGGGGCATAGATGCCTGTGATAAGAACATAGTGCTACCACTTTACAAATCACTAGTCAGACCACACATGGAGTACTGTGTACAGTTCTGGGCTCCTGTGAACAAGGCAGACATAGCAGAGCTGGAGAGGGTCCAGAGGAGGGCAACTAAAGTAATAACTGGAATGGGGCAACTACAGTACCCTGAAAGATTATCAAAATTAGGGTTATTCACTTTAGAAAAAAGACGACTGAGGGGAGATCTAATTACTATGTATAAATATATCAGGGGTCAATACAGAGATCTATCCCATCATCTATTTATCCCCAGGACTGTGACTGTGACGAGGAGACATCCTCTGCGTCTGGAGGAAAGAAGGTTTGTACACAAACATAGAAGAGGATTCTTTACGGTAAGAGCAGTGAGACTATGGAACTCTCTGCCTGAGGAGGTGGTGATGGGGAGTGCAATAAAGGAATTCAAGAGGGGCCTGGATGTATTTCTGGAGCGTAATAATATTACAGGCTATAGCTACTAGAGAGGGGTCGTTGATCCAGGGAGATATTCTGATGCCTGATTGGAGTCGGGAAGGAATTTTTCTATTCCCCTAAAGTGAGGAAAATTGGCTTCTACCTCACACTTTTTTTTTGCCTTCCTCTGGATCAACTTGCAGGATAACAGGCCGAACTGGATGGACAAATGTCTTTTTTCGGCCTTATGTACTATGTTACCTCTTCCGTAAAAAAAATGGAAATGTTATGGGTCCTTGTGGAGATACAGATTTTTTGTAAAGTGTTTATTGCGCAAAACTAATGCAATCAGGAGTGTAGTTAAAGCCTCATGGGCCCTGGTGCAAGAGTTTAGCTTGGGCCCCTTGTGGTGAGGGGCAGGGAAGCACATAGGCTTCGTGCTGCCTGAGGCAAAAATTAAAACGGAATCCCCCATGCCAAATTCTTGACCTAACCCGCTCCCTCCAGCCAGAGGAGTAACTTGACCAGCACGCACTTTCTGTAATACTGGTGTCTTCTTATGCAGCACAAAGGTCTTTGGGCCCCTTAGGCTCCTGGTCCCGGTAGTGACTTACCTCTGCACCCCCTATAGCTACACCTCTGAATGCAATAACACACATAAAAGTATAGAAATTTGTTATCGCTGTAATTGTACTGATCTACAGAACCAAGCTGACATCTCATTCATACCGCATGGTGAGCGCGGGAAAAAAAAATCTGAATTGTTTTTATTAGATTTCCTTGCATAAATGGTTCCATTTCACCTGTACCATAAAAAGTACTATAGCAAAATATACGACCTTCAAAAGGCAAACACTTAAATGGACATGTCATGAGAAGAATGAAAAAGAAAAAAAAAGCAATGGCTCTCAGCAGGTAGGGATGCAAAACTGTCTGCAGCAGTAAGGGGTTAAATATAGGTCATAAAATGTATGAAGGCAGGCCTTTATATTTTTTATGCACTTACTCTGTATCATTACAAAAAAAAAAAAAAAAATTCTAGAATCCCTTTAGAATGAGCATTTCTACATTTTATCATGGATGTCAATAAAAAATGTATATCTATCAACTTGTACACAGTCTCAAACAGCTAAGAAAAGTAAAAAAAAAAAGTTGTGACCACCAGAATGAAAAGAGTAAAAAAAAACATAAGAACTATTCTGGCCCTCAAGGCCAACATGTGGCTGGTATGTGCAACTTCTCCACTTTTTTTTGGCTGAGATATTCAAAATTCCGATTATGAAAATCTTACGATGTAAGGGGGATTGCTGTCCTCAGACAGCCTGAAATCTAAGTTTCCTAATTATTTATTTTAAACTTGACCATCCCTTTAATGTTTAGAACTCTTTCAGTTTTATAGGCATGTAAGGCTACTTTCCCACTAGCTAAAACTAGGTCAGTGGCTAACCCAAACTGAAAAACCTATGGCTAGGTGCTCTACCCAGCGACTCGCCCAAGTGTGCAAGAGAAAGTAGGTTGTGGTAAATTTTAGATCTGGGAGGCACTCAAAATATCTAGGCCCCTACTGGACACTAATGGGATTTACATTGAACGACTAACAGAGAATATTTTATATTCCCATATACTGTGACTTCAATTTACATTATAATTTTAAAAATTTCTTTCTTTCATTTTTTATATATAAATTTCCATTCATTTTAGTTGATCAACTATAACATTATCTTTAAATTTTTTATCCTTTTCTCACTATGTTGTCTGAATTCGAAATATAATAAATTATTAACAGCATCATGTACATTGTGGTTAATACACACGACCCTAGAAATTTTGAGTGCCTCCCAGATCCAAAATTTACCACAACCTACTTTCACACTAGCGTTTTTGCTGGATCCGGCAGGGTTTAGCATTTTGCATCACTCTGTTCTGTTCAAATCAGTTTTGTCCCCATTGACAAAGAATGGGGACAAAACTGAAGCATCTTTTTCCGGTATTGAGCCCCTAAGACGGAACTCAATACCGGAAAACTTAAACGCTAGTGTGAAAGTAGCCTAAATTGTATAAAACTGCCAACTCAACATTACCTTAACAATGTAATGATACTAGAGAACCACTGGGTGTCACCTGTGAGGAATTTTACATAGAAGTACAATATGTATATTTTAATTACAGAAAGAATACTTGTCTTTTCTTTGGTAATTTCTTTATCTTTTTATTTTTATTTTGCATAAACCAACAAAACTCAACACACAAACAGATTCCTAAATAGTATTTTTCATTAGAGGATTTTTAGTGTATGGAAAATTCCCTTTGAAACACGAGGAAAAACAGCAGGCTGTTTTGAGAGCTCCATTTACACAAGCAGGCAAATAACACGAGTTTGTGAGCGTTCGCGTGTTTGATTTTTAAGTGTGTGTGCATTAGGTGTGTGACTTTAGATTACGTGACTTCAGATTCAGGGACTTTAGTGGGGGACTGCAGTAAATCAGTTTCTTATCACTGCACTGTAATGTATTTTTCTCTTTTCTTGTGTAATCCCCATTTAGTATGTGTTCCATTATTGACAGCGCAGTCCAGTGCACATCTTGTCTAATGTATGCAGTCCTGGAAAAGCAGTTTAAGGCTGCATATCTTTGTTCGAAATGTGAGCAAATTGCCAGTTTGGAATCGAACATAGCGTATCTAAACAGGCGAGTTTCAACACAGAGGCGTTGACAATTTAGAAAATAGTTTGCCGCTCACTGAGCAGGCACTCTATGGGGTAGATGTGGGGCAGGGTGGTAGCGAGGAGGCTGAGGAAAGTGAGGAAGCTAGCTGGGTAACAGTTAGAAAGCGGGGTAGAGGGTAGAGTGCCAGGGAGGCTAGCCCTGATCTGACACACCCCAAGTTTACAAGGTTGGCAGATGAGGGGGATGTCGGTTCAGGGACGCACTGCTGCAGCCGGACACATCCTCTGCCAGTCAGGGAAATGTCCGCTCCAGTAAGCAGGGGACCAGGAGAGCAGGGCAGGCCAAACAGGTGCTGGTAGTGGGAGACTCCATTATTAGGGGAACAGATAGGGTAATCTGTCACAAAGACCGTGATCGCCGAACAGTGTGCTGTCTTCCTGGCGCTAGAGTTCGACACATCGCGGATCAGGTTGACAGATTACTGGGAGGGGCTGGAGAAGATCCAGCGGTCATGGTCCATATCGGAACCAATGACAAAGTTAGAGGTAGGTGGAGCGTCCTTAAAAATGATTTTAGGGATTTAGGTCAAAAGCTTAGGGCAAGGACCTCAAAGGTAGTATTTTCCGAAATACTAACTGTCATGCCCCGCTCTGACGATGTGCGGAGGTCGGCCAGGATAGCAGCACGAGTTTAGTGTTTGTTTTGGAGCTGTGCTGGATCCGCCTCTCATCAGGTGCACTGGGTGGAGTCATTAGTTTAAATAGCACACCATCCAAGTGCTCTGAGCGGATTATAGGAATCATTGTGGTCTTGGAAGCTAGGAAGGAAGGTTGTCTGTTCCAGCTCAGCAAGCTAAGTGTGATTTCAAGTTTGGTTGTTTTGTGTCATCTCTCCCATCCAGGTTCTGTGCGAGCAGGCTGCTCCTATTTCCCCTCTTCACCATCTTAGGGAATTTAGGGTGTTTCAGCCCAGGCACGGGGACACATCATATCTACCATTAAGATCTGCATGTGGGCTGAGCAGTGCAGGGAAAGAGGTCAGGGATTAGCTAGGAGGTGACCCTTCCCCTGTCTCTCGCCCAGAGCCTGGTTGGTGGGTTATCTGTGAGTCTGAGTGCAAGCCCGCTGTGACAACTAACTGTACCACGAGCCACACAAGAAAGGTAGTGGGAGATTAGGGAGGTAAACAAGTGGCTCAAGAACTGGTGTAGGAAGGAGGGATTTGGGTTCCTGGAGAACTGGGCCGACTTCTCTCTCGGCTACAGGCTCTATCTTAGGGATGGGCTGCACCTCAATGGGGAAGGGGCAGCTGTGTTGGGGGGAAAGATGGCTAGAAGGTTGGAGGAGTGTTTAAACTAGGGACTGGGGGGGAGGGAAATTACATTATAGGAGGGGAAGATAGAGACCGGGGGCAAGGTAGTGGGACTGGGGGAGGAATGGAAGGAGGGACTAGAACAGTTCAGAAGGAAAGGTGTAGGGTAAAAAATATACATAAACCTCTCAAATGTATGTATACTAATGCCAGAAGCCTGACTAATAAAACTGGGGAGCTGGAATTAGTGATGTGTGAGGAGAACTATGACATAGTGGGAATAACTGAGACATGGCTGGATGATAGCTATGACTGGGCAGTTAATGTACAAGGTTAGAGTCTGTTTAGAAAGGATCGTCAAACCCGGAGAGGGGGAGGGGTCTGCCTTTATGTAAAGTCCTGTCTAAAGCCCACAGTCCGAGAAGATATAAGTGAGGGACATGAACATGTGGAGTCACTGTGGGTAGAGATACATGGAGCTAAAAACAATAATAAAATACTAATAAGAGTTTATTATAAACCACCTAATATACCAGAGTCCACAGAAAATCTACTACTAAACGAGATAGACGAGGCGGCAAATCATGATGAGGTGGTTATTATGGGGGACTTCAACCTTCAGGTCATATTTGCAACCACCAAATACTTACTAGAAGTGCACAAATCATCCCACAACATGGACAGTGACATACCAGAGGAGGATCAATGGCAAAAATTCCCACAAAAAAAATATGTATTTTAATCAGGGGACATTTTTATGCGTCTTAAAGGGAAACTCTCAAAAATTTCCCCTGCCACTGGAGTACAAGCCCCAAACATTAGGCATTCACCGGACAGAAAATATCAAGTGATTATGTGGCTGGAGGTATATTAGACGGTCATTGGAAATCAATTTTACTGCAGGCCCCAAAAATTATTCATTCACCGTACAGAAAAGGACAATTGATAATGTGGCTGGAGGTACTATAGGCGGTCACCGTAAAACAATTTTACTGTTGGCCAGTTAGATTACAGGCCCCACAGATGTCCTACTCCTCCTTATATGAATCTAAAGCAAACGCTGATGACACAGAGATTACAGAGTTTCTTGACCCGTTGCAACTCCCTACCTTAATTGAGGAACAGAGAAATTTTTTAGACGCCTCTAACTGTAAAAGAAATGGAAGCTGCTTTGGGAGATATGTCAAACAACAAGGCTCCGGGTGGAGATGGACCCATGCCTCCATACTATTACCTCAATTATTAGAAGTCTACAAGGAAGCCCAAGTTCAAAGCAAATTGCCCATGTCTATGAATGAAGCAATAATAGTAGTTACTCCAAAACTGGGTAAAGACATTCTAACGGCAGAATCCTATAGGCCTTTTTCCCTACTCCAGGTAGATGTAAAAATTTTAGCAAAAGTAATGGCGAACTGGTTGAATTCGGTGATAACATCACTTATACATACTGACCAAAGCAGGATTTATGCCTAATATGTCAACAGCGGTGAATATAAGGAGATTATTCCTGAATATTCGGGTGAGCCAGGTCCGCACCTTGAATGTGGCGGTCGTGTCTCTTGATGCGGCTAAAGCATTCGACCGCGTGGAATGGCGATACCTATGGATGGTGCTCAAGAAAATGGGGTTTGGACCAGAATTCATTAAGTGGATACAATTACTATATAATTGCCCCACGGCTAGACTAAGAGTAAATGGGAG
This sequence comes from Bufo bufo, assembly GCF_905171765.1. Lineage (NCBI taxonomy): Eukaryota > Metazoa > Chordata > Amphibia > Anura > Bufonidae > Bufo > Bufo bufo. The sequence goes on along the minus strand of NC_053397.1, from coordinate 183,879,851 downwards.
ACTCTCAAATTCCTTTAAGCTACACAGAGGAACTAGGCAAGATTGCCCCTTATCTCCTCTATTGTTCACAACTGCAATGGGGCCCCTGGCAGAAGCACTTAGGAAAGCAGACACAGTGAAAGGTTTCCGATTTGGCCCCTTATCGGAAAAAGTTGCATTATATGCTGATGACTTATTGTTGTTTTTAGATGAATGGGATTCCTGTCTTCCAGAAGCCATGGCCATTATAAATGGCTTTGGCAGGCTGTCTGGTCTAATCATTAATTGGTCGAAGTCAGTACTGATGCTAATGTTTAAAAGTAAAACTAAAAGGGATGTTAAATGTGATTTTTAGGGATCTTATCTGGAAGAGGGGAATTCCGCGTATAAAGCTTACTACTTTATGCAGACCCAAAACTCAAGGAGGATTAAATGTCCCAGACCCATGGATATACTATTTTAGCAGCCCAACTGCAGCATATATTAGGGGCTGGGGAGATGACGATAGGCTGCCTCAATACAACTGGGCGGATTGTGAGACAAATGATTACTGGTAAAAGCCTAATGTCAGCTATAGAGGATGGTACATTTCATAAAAAAAGGGGACAAATTTAAATTGTTACGCACTATACACAGAGTGTGGTGGAAGGCTAGAACTGTTGCAGGACTCACCGATTATACAAAGTTCACTCCGATATGGCCCAATCATATGTTTGGGGAGTTGAATAAAGTAAATGCCCAGATTTGGGAGAAATATGAACTTAATCGTATTCACCTTGATAATGGCACACTTAAGGAATAAGCTCAGCTACAACAAGAGTTTAAACTGACGAAAACCCATTTCTACCTGTTTTTACAGCTCAGGCATGCCATACAGTCACAGGAACAGCAGGGGGCGATAGTACCTGCCACAAAACATTCCATTATAGACCTAACTAATTCACAGGGGGATACCAATGGAGTTATTTCTCTTCATTATAAGAGTCTCATGGAGATACAATTTAAAAAACACCCCTTACAGCTACACGAAAAGTGGCAGAAAGATATAGCTGAGCTAACTGTGGAAACATGGCATAGACGATTTCACGGAAGTGGCAGTGAGTGAGGCCCATAGAGTCTCCCAATTATATCTGCTCCACAGGGTATATAGAACTCCGGTTGTATTGAAAAAAAATGGGACATCGGGAGGATGATGATTGCCCAAGATGTAGAACACCTAATGCTGATTGGATTCACCTTGTGGAACTGCCCGAGACTAAGACGCTACTGGACCGATGTTATAGACCTCTTACATAACTTATTTTGTGTAAAGATAAATAAGTCAGCCTTAGGGTCCATTCACACGTCCACAAAATGGGTCCGCATCCGTTCTGCAATTTTGCAGACCCATTCATTTTCAATCGGGTCAGAATGTGCTGTCCGCATCCGCATTTGCGGATCCGCACTTCCGTTTCCGCCCCAAAAAATAGAACATGTCCTATTCTTGTCCACAATTGCAGAGTAGACAAGATTAAGCATTTTCTATTATAGTGCCGGCGAAGTGCTGTCCGCAAATTGCCGAATTCACATTGCCAGTGTCCGTATTTTGCGGATCCGCAGAACACTTACGGACGTGTGAATGGACCCTTAGTATGTATACTAGGATATGTTAAAACGCTGCAAGTGATTCCAGAAAAAAAAAAAAAAGATTAGCTATTATGCGTATATTGTATCAAGCAAGAAAACTGATTGCATTCTACTGGATTAATCAAAAAAAAAAAAAAAAAACGTTTGAGAATTGGTGGAAAAGGTTCATATATTGATACAATTGGAAAGATATGTGTATAAGAAAAGAAACAATTGGAATTTTTTTTTGAAAATATGGAACTCATGGTTGCAGCATTATAATACCACAATCGAGTCTGTTGAGGTGACAGTAAGGGTAGTTTTAAGTGACGGGAGAAGACAGTCCTAGATTTTATTTCAAGACACGGAGGCGAGTATTGCATAATCTCTCTTTACTGACAACCACAGCACCAAAGCAACAGGCCCTCCCCTCCTGAGCCCCTATATAGTGTCCATGGGCCAGGAGAACCTCCTCTTTCTTTGCTGCTGCCACAGATAAGTACAGCTCTTATCTTTATGGTGTAATTGTTTATATTTATATATTTTTTCCCTATATATATATATATATATATATATATATATATTACCACAAATGATGCAGCAGCACAGTCAGATGTAGAGCTCTGGGTGCAAGAAATCCTCACAGAGGCTGGCTTGTCCTCCAAGATATATATTCAAAGAATGAAGAGGCAGCACTTCCAGTTGTTAGGTGATAGGGTGACGACCCCAAACTTTATTCCAGCAATATATATATATTATATCTCCTTTCTCCCCTGCATATTATAGCGCTTATAGGTTTGAGATATATATACCCCTTCTTTCTCTGTGCCCTCTTGCCCTCCCTCTACTGCCGGTCGTCACTTACTTCCCCTGCTCTGCTTGTCCTCTCTGCCTTTCTGTTCCTCTCTTATTTCCCCCTTCGGTCATCGCTCTCCTGCTCACCTCTGTCAGGCATTCTCCTTCCATCCGCCTTGCATTGCGGCCGATATCTCGCGAGATTTCGGCCACCAACGCGATTTCGGACGGCCATGTTCCAGGTTTTCTGCCCAGGCTCTCTCCTTCCCCTGTACTGTTCTTTTTGCGCTTTCTTGCTCATTCCCGGCCACACCCCTTCCGCATCCTCTCTGGGCCTTCTCCTGGCGACGGACAGCGGCTCCTCTGGCGTGCTCCGGTCAGGGTCTGCTGGGAAACTCTCCCTAGCTTACCCTCTTCCCTTTTTTCTCCTGGTCAGTAAATTTTTTTTATTCAAAATTGAGCCCAAGCTAGCCAACCTAGCGCTCACTGAAGCGGGGCGTGACACCCAGGGTCTTTTGTTCGGCGACTCCTTTATCAAGGATCTAGGCCGATTCGTAGGTGCCTTCACGGCCCTGGACAGAGCCCAGTCCTCAATGAAAAGGGTATTCCAGGGTCGGGTCTCCACCAGGGCCGGCAGCTCTAGGGGCCATCTGTCCGGCCACTCCACGTTCCAGACCCGTGCCTCGGGTCGAGGATCCTACGCCCACCATTCGTTTGGACAGAGGTCCACCTACCAAGTCTCAAGACAACCGGCCCATTTCTTCCCTTCCCACGGGACTCCGAACCGCAGAGGCTACAGACGATACTCGGGCTCACGCCGACTATTTGGTAAGTGCCAGTCTTCCCCTTTTTCCCAGGGTTGTGTAGGGGGCAGACTCCGACATTATTTTCATGCTTGTTCTGGAATTACCACGGACAGTTGCATCTTGTCCACGGTCCTCGGGTTCCACATAGAGTTGGTGGGTCTTCCGCACCACTTTCCTCCCCCTCATCCTCAGGTCCTGTCAGTGGCTGTGCGAACCTGCATGGACAGAGAACTGTCAGACTTCTACAGCAAGGAGGCAATCAAACGCTGCCCGGACCAGAGACCGGGCATCCTCAGCAACATCTTCCTGGTCCGCAAGAAGAGCGGCCAGATGCGACCCGTCATCAACCTACGTCCACTGAGCAGGTTTGTCCGATATCCGCATTTCAAGATGGAGGGCATCCATCTGCTCAGAGACCTCCTGAGACTGGATGGTAAAACTCGACCTCAAGGACTCGTACCTCAACGTCCCGGTTGCAGAGTTCTCCAGAAATCTTCTTTGTTTCCCATGGCGCTTCACCTGCCTACCTTTCGGCCTTTCCTCAGCCCCATGGTGCTTTACTAAACGTATGCACCCGGCTGTGGCTTGGTTTCGCAGCCGAGGGATTCGGTTAATAGTATACCTGGACGACATCCTCTGTTAGCCCAGTGTAATGACCGGTGTCACGCAAAGGGAGGGAAATGGGAAGGCCCTGTCCAAGGGAGAGGGAAAGATGGTGACCCCTGACTCACCTGGCGGCTGGCACCTGACTGCCCTGACGTCCCTAGACGGGTTCCTCACCCGTACGCCGATCACGTGCCTAAACCCTGGCTTTCCCTAAGATGAGCCCTATGTAGTGAACGGGGCGGTGGGATCACTAGTCCGCACCACTGACACTAAGAGGAAAACACCAAGGAGAGGACAGACAATACAGACAAACATATAATCCCAGGTGGGCGACAACAGCAGACCACCAAGGCCCAACAGGGATCCGGAGGGTAACACTCTGGAACAACAACCAGGGATCTCAGCTACACAGCTCCAGTGGGTCAGTATAGAAGTCCAGGCAGGAAGCTCTATATCTGGCAACCAGAGAAGTGAGAGATGGGAATATAAGGAGGTTGGGATTGCTGGACAAGAAACAGCTGAGGAGGAGAAGCTACAGATCCCTGAGTGAGCCAAAAAGGATTGCAAGGCAAACCCAGAAAGCTACCGTTAATAAACAGCACTGTCTTTAGACATAGAGCGCGCAGCCACCCGCTGCGACTTCCTGACCCCGGGTATAACGGAGTCAGGCGTGGCTCTTGACACCCTTTTGACACCCAGGATCCCGCTACCCTTCTCCGTCACTTGGATTCAACGATAGACCTCCTGTCTCACCTAGGTTTCCTCATCAATTTCGAGAAGTCGGTCCTTATCCCTTCCCAAACTATGGAGTTCCTCGGATTTTCGGTGGACTCCACGGCAGAGACCCTCAGTCTTCCGATTGCGAAGATTTGTGCGATCCGCAAGGAGCTACGCAGGACTCTAGCCATGCCCCAGTTCTCTTTAAGGCATCTGTCCCGGATCATCGGTCTCCTCTCGTCATCCATTCAAGCGGTCTTCCCGGCCCCACTCCACTACCGGTCCCTTCAGCGCCTGAAGACTGCCCATTTGCAGGCAGGAGCCTCATACACGGACTTGATCTCCTTGGATCCAGAGACCAGAGACAAGCTCCAGTGGTGGATCCACAACCTCGCGGCTTGGAATAGGAAGGCTATTTGCGGTCCACGACCGGATTTCACTGTGGATTCGGACACCAGCCTCCTCGGCTGGGGAGCACACTGCGACGGAGTGTCCACCGGAGGCCGTTGGTCGGAGGACGAGATCTCTCTCCATATCAACGCACTGGAACTTCTTGCTGGCTCCTTTGCCATTCGCATTTTCACGAAGGGCATTGCCAGAGCTTGCATCAGGTTACGTATGGACAATGTCTCTGCGGTCCGTTATGTAAACGCCATGGGAGGGACTCGCTCAGCCATGCTCTCGCACATTTGGCCAAGGAGTTCTGGTCCTTTTGCCTTCACCAGGATATCACGGTTATACCTTATCACGGAGTACCTTCCCGTTTGATTTACTTGTTTCTTCACAAAATGTTAATAAAAAAATTATCTGATTAAAAAATAATAATATTAAGGGATCGCTGTACTTGGGGGGGTCATTCTCACAAGAATCGTCGTCCACCGCAGCTTTCGAGGCCAAACATTGCATTTATTGGGACATTTTTCATACACAGCAAAATAGTAACAAGAGTCCAGGACAGCACAAGCCACAGCTCTACTGAACAAAAGAGGCTTCCGGCTGTTTAAGCATCACACGGCAACAAAGCAGCACTCAGTAGCACCTGCTCTTTGTCTTGTTGTTGCCCCTAGCAACCGACTGTTGCCCTTCTTCTACGGACAACTTGCCCGCATCCTCCACCATATGTAAGGGAGCGCTGGTCTTTGGGGGGTTCATTCTCACAAGAATCGTCGTCCACCGTAGCTTTCGAGGCCAAACATTGCATTTATTGGGACATTTTTCATACACGGAACAGTCCAGTTAATAATCACTGGGGTGGTGAGGTTCCCACATACATAAAAACAAAACAAATACCTGCCCGGCTGGGCTCTCACTACACCTGTTAACGTGGCCCTGACTCTGCTACAGAACCCTGTTCACACACGGAACCCATATGCGGCTTTTTCTCAGCCCGTAGTTCCCCAGCCTCTCCGGCTGTAATCAGTCCCATACCTGTATGGGGAAGTGTGGCCCAACAGTCCTCCCGACTCCGGCCTTGTGACCCTTGAATCCTGGCGTCACGGCGTTTCCCAAACTTCAGGCTGTCACAATGCCCTGGTCTCTCAGCCTGGCAAGCTGAGACCACACACAGAGCCTCTGCTCTGGGTCTCTGTATCTCTCCCCAGACTAACCTACTCTGAGGCGCTTTATGCCAGCCTGATTACAGCAGGCCTCACCTGCGATCATCTCAGGTAGAAAGGAAAACCCGTACTGGAAGGGTGTGGACTGGCAACTCCCTCTACTAAGCCTAGCCACCAGTCCAAGTAAAATCCAGCCCAGAAAATGTATACAAAAATGTCTCAGCAAACTATGCTTTGCTGAGACTACTGTCACTCTCTGGATTTTATCTGTCTCACCCATCTGAGGTACCTGAAGTGTGACAACACACCTTCCAGCAGTGTTCACATTACCACAATAATTGAAAACTATTATATGTCATGAAAATATGTCATATTCTAGGTTCTTCAAAGTAGCCACCTTTTGCTTTGATTACTGCTTTGCACACTCTTGGCATTCTCTTGATGATCTTCAAGAGGTAGTCCCCTGAAATGGTCTTCCAACAGTCTTGAAGGAGTTCCCAGAGATGCTTAGCACTTGTTGGCCCTTTTGCCTTCACTCTGCGGTCCAGCTCACCCCAAACCATCTCGATTGGGTTCAGGTCCGGTGACTGTGGAGGCCAGGTCATCTGGTGCAGCACCCCATCACTCTCCTTCATGGTCAAATAGCCCTTACTTTCAAAGTTTTCCCAATTTTTCGGCTGACTGACCTTTATTTCTTAAAGTAATGATGGCCACTCGTTTTTCTTTACTTAGCTGCTTTTTTCTTGCCATAATACAAATTCTAACAGTCTATTCAGTAGGACTATCAGCTGTGTATCCACCTGACTTCTCCTCAACGCAATTGATGGTCCCAACCCCATTTATAAGGCAAGAAATCCCACTTATTAAACCTGACAGGGCACACCTGTGAAGTGAAAACCATTTCAGGGGTCTACCTCTTGAAGCTCATCAAGAGAATGCCAAGAGTGTGCAAAGCAGTAATCAAAGCAAAAGGTGGCTACTTTGAAGAACCTAGAATATGACATATTTTCAGTTGTTTCACACTTGTTTGTTATGTATATAATTCCACATGTGTTAATTCATAGTTTTGATGCCTTCAGTGTGAATCTACAATTTTCATAGTCATGAAAATAAAGAAAACTCTTTGAATGAGAAGGTGTGTCCAAACTTTTGGTCTGTACTGTATATATATACATACATACATACATAAACACACACACACACAGGCCCCAAAAATTATGCATTCACCATACAGAAAAGATCAAGTGATTATTTGGCTGGAGGTATATTAGACGATCATTGGATATCAATTTTACTGTTGGCCAGTGGAGTACAGGCTTCAAACATTTGGCATTCACCGGACAGAAAACAATCAAGTGATTATGTGGCTGGAGTTACATTAGGCGGTCACCGTAAAACAATTTTACTGTTGGCCAGTTAGATTACAGGCCACAAAAATTATGCATTCACCGTATAGAAAAGATCAAGTCATTATTTGACTGGAGGTATATTAGACAGTCATTGGATATCAATTTTACTGCAGGCCAGTACAAATACTTATGTTTAAAAGAACTAAAAATATAAAATTGGATTAAAAATCCACCCTCTTGAAAAAAAAAAAAAAACACAATGGTAATAGGTGACATTCAATTAAATGTGGTCGTCACAGGTGTTGAATTCCTCCGAGATCCATGCCTCATTCATTTTTAGAAATGTGAGGTAGTCCACACTATCGTGAGCTAGGAGAGTGCGCCTATCGGTCACGATCACCCCTGCTGCGCTGAACGTCCTTTCGGACAGGATACTGGACGAGGGGCAAGCCAAGAGTTCCATGGCAAATTGTGCCAGGTCTGGCCACAGGTCAAGCCTGCACACCCAGTAGTCAAGGGGTTCCTCGCTTCTCAGAGCGTCCACATCGGCTGTTAACCCGATGTAGTCGGACATCTGTCGATCTAGGCATTCCCTGAGGCTAGATCTGGAAGGTGGCTGTCGATGGGTTGGCTGCAAGAATGATCTCAAACAGCCTTCTTCTTGCATAAAAGGTAGGATTGGTACCCGCAACTGTTTCTCTGTGGGTGGAAATTCCTCTGCCAGCGCCCGCAACAGCAGAATTCAGCATCTCTCGCAGCAAGGCCTGGAAATGCTGCATTCTGACAGCTCTCTGTGATGCTGGGAACATGTCCGCCATTTTGTGTTTGTTACGCGGGTCTAAGTATGTTGCCACCCAGTACTGGTCCTTGCCCTTTATGCTTTTTATACGGGGGTCTCTCTTTAAACACTGGAGCATGAAGACCCCCATTTGCACTAAATTGGAAGTGGGGGAGCGGCCTGGCTCCTGATCATCGCACAGGAGAATGTTGTCCTCGGCAAGACTGAATGTAAAATGGCGGCCAGATCAGGTTTATTTATAGGGTAGGGGGTGTGTCCATTAGGGATCGACCGATTATCGGTTTTACCGATATTATCGGCCGATATTCAGGATTTTGAAAGTTATCGGTATCAGCATCTATTTTGCCGATATTCCGATAACAAATCGGGAACACAGATCGCGCTGCTGTCAGAGCTCCCCATGTTACCTCAGCAGCACAGTGGAGAAGGAAGCAGTCTCTCCCTCCCCCCTGTGCCGCTGCTGCCGCCACCAATAAGAGGAGAGGGGACAAGAGGAGGGGAGGGGCTGTGGCCACTGCACCACCAATGAAGATAACTCTCTCATTAATTCATATACAGGAGGCGGGAGCTGGCTGCAGAATCACATAGCCAGCTTCCGACCTCTATGACAAGTAGCTGCGATCTGCGGTAGTTAACCCCTCAGGTGCCGCACCTGAGGGGTTAACTGCCGCGGATCGCAGCTACTGCTCATAAAAGGTTGGGAGCCGGCTATGTGATTCTGCAGCCAGCTTCCACCTCCTGTATATGAATTAATGAGAGAGTTATCTTCATTGGTGGTGCAGTGCACCCCCCCACCCCAGTTTTAAATACATTGGTGCCGCAGTGCGCCCCCCCACCCCAGTATTAAAAATATTGGTGGCGCAGTGCCCTCCAGTTTTAATCATTGGTGGCAGTGGCCACAGGGTCCCCTCTCCCCTCCTCCTCAGTGGCAGTTCCCATCGGAGCCCCAGCAGTGTAATCCTGGGGCTCCGATCGGTTACCATGGCAGCCAGGACGCTACTGAAGCCCTGACTGCCATAGTCAGCTCCCTGCTGCTGTGTATACAAAGCACAGAGTAGCAGGGACAGATTATTAACATTAGGGTTATTCACTTTAGGAAAAAGACGACTGAAGGGAGATCTAATAACTATGTATAAACATAAGGGGTCAGTACAGAGATCTATCCCATCTGTTTATCCCCAGGACTGCGACTGTGACGAGGGGACATCCTCTGCGTCTGGAGGAAAGAAGGTTTGTACACAAACATAGAAGAGGATTCTTTACAGTAAGAGCAGTGAGACTATGGAACTCTCTGCCTGAGGAGGTGGTGATGGTGAGTACAATAAAGGAATTCAAGAGGGGCCTAGATGTATTTCTGGAGTGTAATAATATTACAGGCTATAGCTACTAGAGAGGGGTCGTTGATCCAGGGAGTTGTTCTGATTGCCTGATTGGAGTCGGGAAGGAGTTTTTTTTCCCCCCTTAAGTGGGTAAAATTGGCTTCTACCTCACAGGGGTTTTGTTTGCCTTCCTCGGGATCAACTTACAGGATAACAGGCCGAACTGTATGGGCAAATGTCTTTTTTCGGCCTTATATACTATGTTACTATGATTGTATCAGTTTGTATAGGATTGTATGAACTCTAAAATGATCCCTCAAATATGAGTTTTGCATAAAAAATGAAAAAAAAAATTAAATTAAAATGTGGTCCCGACGGCCGAAATTGCCTTGGCCTTATGGGGTCAGTATTCACTATGTTGCCCCTCTCCTCTATGTATACCTGTGCAATGGATTTAGTTTATTACTGTTATACAATGAAGTGCTTAACACATGACATATTACAAGCAGGAAATACCGGAAATATCTTCACTCGAGAACTGGATAAAAATGCCAATAACAAACAACAGGAAGTAATTATTCATATAAACTTATGTAAGAAATTCTAGTGTGCACACCTATTACGCAGTATCATAGTTGTGGTGTTACATCTGCCTATAAAATCATATACTGCAAGGATGTCAAGTGACATTACTGTAGTTACTGGTACAGTCTCATACAGCTAAAAAAATCTTTTAAAAAATTATATGACCAACAGAATGTGAGTAGAGTTGAGCTGACACCTGGATGTTCGGGTTCGGCCGAACTTCACAAAAAAGTTCGCGTTCGGAACCCGAACTTGACCCCGAACCCCCAGTCAATGGGGACCCAAACTTTTGAGCACTAAAATGGCTGTAAAAATGTCATGGAAAGGGCTAGAGGGTTGCAAATGGCATCAAAATGTGGTTAAGAGCATGGCAAGTACTCTGCAAACAAATGTGGATAGAGAAATGACTTAAAATAAAATAAGTAAAAATAAAAAATAATCTTGATCTAGAAGGACGAGGTCCATATGGAGTAGGAGGTTGAGGAGGCGGTGTAGGTGGAGGTAGCCTACACTGCTTTTTGGTTTTAAATTTATTTTTATTTGTTTAAATTAGGGTACACCCCAAAACATTGGGAAATATAACCTGTGATAACCCCCTCCAGTTGTGCTAAACACACGTTCAGACAATAAACTGGCTGCAGGGCAGGTCAGCACCTCCAAGGCGTAAAGGGCAAGCTCAGGCCTTGTGTCGAATTTGGAGACCCAGAAATTGCAGGGGCTGACCCCTGTCAGTCAGTTCATGTAGGCGTGTGCACACTTAGTGCCCCACCATGTCGCACGTCCCCGTGATGTTCATGAGCCAATTGGATATCTGCTCTATCAACTTTCGATGTTCTTTTATGCGCCTACCATGTTGATCACGGTTAGCGGCGAATCAGGGTTCCACGCCGGAGAGAGAGCGTGAGAAAGGGAGACCACATCCAAGGGAGGTCAATGACTGCAATGGGATGAAGCGGAAATGTGGGACAAGTTATTAAAGCAGAAGGATCGAATGAAAGGGCCAATTAAGGCTACCTTCACACTTGCGTTCGGAACAGATCCGTCTGGTGTCTGTACAGACGGATCCGCTCCTATAATGCAAACGCTTGCATCCGTTCAGAACGGATCCGTTTGCATAACTGTTTTTTTCAGATCTGATTTTTCACTTTGTGAAAACTCAGATCTGACAGTATATTCTAACACAGAGGTGTTCCCATGGTGATGGGGACGCTTCAAGTTAGAATATACTAAAAGAACTGTGTACATGACCCCCCCTCCCCTGTATTTAACTCATTGGTGGCCAGTGCGGCCCCCCCTCCCCCCTGTTTTTAACTCATTGGTGGCCAGTGCGGCCCCCCCCCTGTTTTTAACTCATTGGGCGCTCCTCCTACTGGTAAGTGAAAGGTCTGTGCTATAAGCAATGCGCCGCACAGACCTTTCACTTACCAGTAGGAGGAGCGCCGGGCCGGTCACAGACATCGCAGGTAAGTATAATGCTTCTAAAATTGCTAAGTAACCATGGCAGCCAGGAATGGAATGCAGTAGCATCCTGGTTGCCATGGTTACCGATCGGAGTCCCAGCGATTAAACTGGGACTCCGATCGGAACTCTCCGCTGCCACCAATTATGGGGGGGGGGGTCGGTCATTTTAATTAGGGGGGGGAGGGGGGACCGGCCGCACTGGCCACCAATGAGTTAAAAACAGGGGGGGCGGCCGCACTGGCCACCAATGAGTTAAAAACAGGGGGGGAGGGGGGGGGCGGCAGCACTGGCCACCAATGAGTTAAAAACAGGAAGGGGAGGGGGGTCCGGCCGCACTGGCCACCAATGAGTTAAAAACAGGAAGGGGAGGGGGGTCCAGCCGCACTGGCCACCAATGAGTTAAAAACAGGAAGGGGAGGGGGGTCCGGCCGCACTGGCCACCAATGAGTTAAATATAGGGGAGGGAGGGACGGGGGGGTCTGTCCCCTGCTGCCTGTCAGCACCTGCCAGGCAGCAGTCATGTACACAGTTCTTTTAGTATATTCTAACTTGAAGCATTCCCATCACCATGGGAACGCCTCTGTGTTAGAATATACTGGCGGATCTGAGTTTCACGATCTAACTCAAATCCGATGGTATATTCTAACATAGAGGCGTTCCCATGGTGATGGGGATGCTTCAAGTTAAAATATACCATCGGATTGGAGAAAACTCCGATCTGATGGTATATTAATAGGGACTCCTGACTTTACATTGAAAGTCAATGGGGGACGGATCAGTTTGCAATTGCACCATATTGTGTCAACGTCAAACGGATCTGTCCCCATTGACTTGCATTGTAAGTCGGGACGGATCCGTTTGGCTCCGCACGGCCAGGCGGACACGAAAACGCTGCAAGCTGCGTTCGGGTGTCCGCCTGCTGAGCGGAACGGAGGCCAAACGGTGCCATACTGATGCATTCTGAGCTGATCCGCATCCACTCAGAATGCATTGGGGCTGTACGGATCCGTTCGGGGCCGCTTGTGAGAGCCTTTTAACGGAACTCACAAGCGGAACCCCGAACGCAAGTGTGAAAGTAGCCTAAAGACAAATTTTTGAAATTTAAGTCCCTGTCACCTATGCAGAGCAGGGGTTTTTCATTGCCAGAAATGTGTTAATGTCACCCACCAATGGAACAGATTATTTTTAAAAAATTTGGTCCCTGTCACCTATGCAGAGCAGGGGTTTATTCACATCAAAAATTGTAAAATGTCAACCCAAGAATGTAACAGAAAAATCAGTGAAATTTATTAACCTGTCTACTAGGTAGAGCAGGGGTCTATCACAGCCAAAAATTTGTGAATTTCACCCGAAAATGTAACAGACAAATTAGTGAAATGACATAAAATAAAAATAAAATACGTACAAATAAAATAAAAAATAAAAAATTGATTTATGAGGTGGAGGTCCATATGGAGTAGGAGTTTGAGGAGGCGGTGGACGTAGCGTTGTAGGTGGAAGCAGCGGTGGTGGAGGACGAGGTAGCCAACCCAGTTTTTTTGTTTTAATTTTAATTTAATTTATTTTTAATTAGGGTACACTCCAAAAGAGTGTGAAATATCCAAAATACAAGAATGAGCAATCGCGCTGTAGTATAACAATGGCTGGTTAAGGCCGGTATACATGTCTATTCTGCACAAGGTACGGACAAGTCCTGTCGGATCCATGCCTGGTTCATTTTAATGAACGTGAGCTTGTCTACATTGGCTGTGGACAGGCGTTTGCGCTTGTCTGTGATAACGCCCCCTGCCGTGCTAAACACACGTTCAGATAATACACTGGCTGCAGGACAGGCCAGCACCTCCAAGGCGTAAAGGGCAAGCTCAGGCCATGTGCCCAAATTGGAGACCCAGAAGTTGAAGGGGGCAGACCCGTCATTCAGTATGTGTAGGCGTGTGCACACATACTGCTCCACCATGTTGGTGAAATGCTGCCTCCTGCTAAGACGTTCCATATCAGCTGGTGGTGCTGGTTGTTGTGGCGTGCTGACAAAGCTTTTCCACATTTCGGCCATGCTAACCCTGCCTTCTGAGGTGCTGGTGGTGCCCCAGGTGCGTTGGCGACCTCTTCCTCCTCCTCTGCCTTGTGCTTCCACTGTGCCCCCGCTGTCAGGTGGGAATGCCACCAGCAGCACATCTACCAGCGTGCGCTTGTACTCGCGCATCTTACGATCACGCTCCAGTGACAAACCCCACACCGCGCAGGAGCTGTGGACGGGCCTTGAACAACAGACCGATGAGTGATTTGTGCCAGTCAGCCTCAAGCCCAGCCTGGTGGTGTGCGATAATGGGCGAAATCTCGCGCATCTTATGATCATTAAGGAAATCTTACGGAATTAAGGGCGGTACGTTGTCCTTGTAACGGGGATCCAGCAGCGTGGCCACCCAGTAATCAGCACAAGTTAGAATGTGGGCAACTCGGCGGTCGTTGCGGAGACACTGCAGCATGTAATCGCTCATGTGTGCCAGGCTGCCCAGAGGCAACGAAAAGCTGTCCTCTGTGGAAGGTGTATCGTCTGTGTCCTCTGTATCCCCCCAGCCACGCACCAGTGATGGCCAGGAGCTGGTCTGGGTGCCACCCTGCTGTGAACATGGTTCCTCCTCCTCATCTTCCACCTCGTCATCCTCTAGAACTGTGCCTTGGCTGGACAATTGTGTACCTGGCGTTTGTGGGTGCAGGAACCCACCCTTGGAGCCCCTTGTGAATGACTGGCCGGAAACCCTATGAAATGATCCCTCGTCCTCCTCCTCCTCCTCCTCCTGTGCCACATCCTCTTCCATCATCGCCAGCAGCGTTTTTTCAAGGAGGCCTAGAAGTGGGATAGTAACGCTGAGAACGGCGTTATCGGCACTGGCCATGTTGGTGGAGTACTCGAAACAGCGGAACATAGGTCTCGCATGGAGGCCCAGTCATTGGTGGTGAAGTGGTGCTGGTCCGCCGAGTGACTCACCCGTGCGTGCTGCAGCTGAAACTCCACTATCGCCTGCTGCTGCTCGCGCAGTCTGGCCAGCATGTGCAAGGTGGAGTTCCACCTTGTGGGCACGTCGCATATGGGGCGGTGAGCGGGAAGGCCGAAGTTACGCTGCAGCGCTGACAGGCGAGCAGTAGCAGGGTGAGAACGCCAAAAGCGCGCACAGACGGCCCGCACTTTCTGTAGCAGCTCTGACATATCGGGGTAATTTTTAAGGAACCTCTGCACCACCAAATTCAGCACCTGCGCCAGGCAAGGGATTTGCGTCAAACCGACTAGTCCCAGAGCTGCTACGAGATTTCTCCCATTATCGCACACCACCAGGCCGGGCTTGAGGCTGACTGGCACAAACCACTCATCGGTCTGTTGTTCAAGGCCCGTCCACAGCTCCTGCGCGGTGTGGGGTTTGTCCCCCAAACAGATAAGTTTTAAAACTGCCTGCTGTCGTTTACCCCTGGCTGTGCTGAAGTTGGTGGTGAAGGTGTTACGCTGACTGGATGAGGAGCCGATAGAGGATGAGGAAGCGGCGTAGGAGGAGGAAGCAACAGGAGGCAAACTGAAGCGCCCTGCAATCCTCGGTGGTGGAAGGACATGCGGCAAACTTCTATCCGCCCCAGGCCCAGCCGCCATTGCATTTACCCAGTGTGCTGTTATTGAGATATAACGTCCCTGACCGTGCTTACTGGTCCACGTATCCGTAGTTAGGTGCACCTTGCCACAGATGGCGTTGCGCAGTGCACACCTGATTTAGTCCCCCACTTGGTTGTGCAGGGAAGGGATGGCTCGCCTGGAAAAGTAGTGGCGGCTGGGCACGACGTACTGTGGGACAGCAACCGCCATAAGGCTTTTAAAACTCTCCGTCTCCAGACGGAATGACAGCATTTCAAAGGCCAGTTATTTAGAAATGCTAGCATTCAGGACTAGGGATCACGGGTGGGTAGGGGAGTACTTCCTCTTCTTCTCCAGCGTTTGGGAGATGGAGAGCCGAACTCTTCCGTGGGACATTGTGGAGATGCTTGGTGACCCAGATGGTGGTGTTGCTGGCAATCCTCTGTTTTCGGGGTGCCAGGTGGCACTGTCACTCCAGAGGTGGATGAAGAGGCTGAGACTGCAGCAGAAGAGGAAGCAGGAGGAGCCAGAGACCTTTCTTGGTTTTTGAGGTGTTTACTCCACTGCAGCTCGTGCTTTGCACTTAAATGCCTGGTCATGCAGGTTGTGCTCAGGTTGAGAACGTTTATGCCTCGCTTCAGGATCTGATTGCACAGCGTGCAAACCACTCGTGTCTTGTCGTCAGCACATTGTCTGAAGAACTGCCATGCCAGGGAACTCCTTGGAGCTGGCTTTGGTGTGCTCGGTCCCTTGCTGCGGTGGGCAGTAGCAGGTGTACTGTCTAGAGGACGGCCGCTCTGCTTTTGCACCCTGCTCCCTCTTCTGCTGTGCTGGTGGCTCTGTGCAACCACCACCTACTCCTCCGAACTACATAGGTCACTCGCATGACCTTGATTCCATGTGGGGTCGAGGACCTCATAGTCCTCCACATCATCTTCCACCCAGTCTTCACCCCTGCCTTCCTTGTCGGTCTGCACACTGCAGAAATCCACAGCAGTTGGCACCTGTGTTTCGTCATCATCCGAGACGTGCTGCGATGGTCCTCCTATGTACTCATCCTGAAAGATAAGTGGTTGGGCATCGGTGCACTTAATCTCTTCTACTTCTGGGGCAGGTCTAGGTGGATGGCCCTGGGAAAACCTGCTAACAGAGTCATCAAAAAGAAGAAGAGACTGCTGCATGACTTGGGCTCAGACTGCTTGACTGATTTACAAGGGGGTGAGGTGAAAGACTGATGGACATCAGATGCAGGTGCCAACTGTGGTCTTTCAGCAGGAGACTGGGTATGAGACAATGTGAAGGAACTGGAGGCACTGTCAGCAACTCAATCTACTATCGGCTGTACTTGTTCTGGCCTCACCATTCGTAGAGCCGCATTAGGCCCGACCAAATACCGCTGCAGGTTCTGTCGCCTACTCGCACCTGAGGAAGGGGTTACACTTGTCTGTGTAGCTGGCACAGATCGACCACGTTCTCTCCCTGCAACAGGAGCTTCACCAGCAGCACCACGACCGGGGCCACGTCCCTTTCTTGACACTCTCCTCATATTTCTCAAATTTAGGATCTTGCCCAAAATGGGTGTTTTTTTAAAAGCAGAATAGAAACACAGTATCTAAAGGGTATATCACAATGACATATGCAGCAAGGGCTGCAATATTAAGATTTTTGCCCAAAAGGGTGTTTTTTTTTTACTAACAGAATATGACAGCAGTATATAACGCTTGAATTTCACACGTGCAGCTGCAGCTAGGGCAGTAGAATTGTGTATTTTGCCCAAAAAGGGCGTTTTTTAAAACCCTGAAAATTATAGCTGTATTTCTAGTTTAAATTGCACGCTGACTAATGCTGCAAAGGCACCAGATGTAGGATATTGCCAAAAAAGGGTATTTTTTCAAAGCCAGATTATTATTGCAGTATTTCAAGCTTGGCTTTGGAGGTCACAAAAGCTCAGATGCAGTGCTGGTGCACTGAGCTTGCATAAAATGGCCGCCGCCGCTGCCCACCGAGCTAACAGATGGATAAAAGTTATTTTTCTCTGTCACTGGGCTCAGGGCATGGTAAAAAGATTGTGCACTGCACCCACACAACTAAATCTATGTAGGTCGCTGAGTTCTATTGGAGTTCGGATTAAAGATTCTGTCCTATTCTCTTCCTCACAGCAGCATCCTCTCCCTACACTAAGCACAGCAGAGTGACGTGCAGCGCTACGTGACTCCAGCTTATATAGAGCCTGGGTCACATGCTGCACTGGCCAATAACAGCCATGCCATTAGTAGGCATGGCTGTGATGGCTTCTAAGGGCACAGAGTTAAACTCTTGTTGATTGGCTTTCAAAAAGCGCCAAGAAGTCGCTGAACACCGAAACCAAACTTTTACAGAAATGTTCGGGTCCGGGGTCCAAAAATCCTAAAGTTCGGTATGAACCCGAACTTTACAGCTTGGGTTGCTCAACCCTAAATGTGAGGAGAACAAAAAAAATTACAATAAAAAAAAAAAAATATATATATATATATATATATATACACACACACACACACACATAGGGGTGGGCGATATGGCCCAAATCTATATTGCGAAATAATTTGAAGAATGTGCGATATGCGATATATATCGCGATATAATTTTCTTCTGTATGTATACAAAAAATACAAATTACAAAACTGCCATAAGACATGTCCCCCAGAGCCAGTGCCATCAGCCCCAAGCTCCATGGCATTTGCCATCATCTGCCATATGTCCCCCAGAAGAGCCAGTGCCATCAGCCCCATGTGGCATTTGCCATCATCTGCCATATGTCCCCCAGAAGAGCCAGTGCCATCAGCCCCATGTGGCATTTGCCATCATCTGCCATATGTCCCACAGAGCCAGTGGCTTCAGCCCCATTACCATCCTTTGCAAATAGATTCCCCCCCCCCCCCCGATCCTCCAGCCCCCCTTTCCAGAAGAATCGCTATACCTACCTTTCCTGCAGAGTGCTTAGCGAGTCGGCAGTCCGCAGGTGTTGTCGCGTCTTCTTCCCAGAATGCATTGCAGGACCTGACGTCACACACAGAGACAGCCAGCGGGCTGACGATGTGTGCACGCCAGGCCCTGGCAACTACAGTACAGCATGGTGCGGAGTCAGAGCCCCGTTGCGGTGAGAAGGTTCGTCTATT
Source organism: Bufo bufo (assembly GCF_905171765.1). Lineage (NCBI taxonomy): Eukaryota > Metazoa > Chordata > Amphibia > Anura > Bufonidae > Bufo > Bufo bufo. The sequence goes on along the minus strand of NC_053397.1, from coordinate 183,861,500 downwards.
CACTACCGCTCCGTGGTCATATCGCGGTCCTGCGATCTGGACAAAACCGTTGCACAGATTCATATCGTCCATATCGCATATATCGCCCACCCCTAATACCCCCCTAATACAGTCCTGATCAAAAGTTTAAGACCACTTGAAAAATGGCAAAAAATCATATTTTACATTGTTGGATCTTAACAAGGTTCCAAGTAGAGCTTCAACATGCAACAAGAAGAAATGGGAGTGAGACAAAACATATTTTGAGCATTCAATTTAATGAAAATAACGATTAAACTGAAACAGGCTGTTTTTCAGCTGATTAAAATTTTAGGACCACATGCCTTTAAAAGCCCAAATCTGTGCAAAGATGTGGATTCATTGTCATTTTCTGTCAGGTAGTCACACGTTGTGATGGCAAAGGCAATAAAACTCTCCCTTTTTGAACGTGGTCGTGTTGTTGAACTGCATAAGCAGGGTCTCTAGAAGCACGCCATCGCTGCTGAGGTGGGACGCAGGAAGACAGTAATTTGGAATTTCTTAAATGATCCTGAGGGTTATGGAACAACAAAGTCAAGTGGAAGACCCAAAAAAATGTCATCAGCACTGAGCCGGAGGATCCAATTGTCTGTCCGTCAAGACACTGGACGATCCTCGACCCAAATGAAGGCCCTTACTGGTGCCGACTGCAGCCCCATAACCATCAGACGGCATCTGAGACTGAAGGGCTTCAAAAACAAAAAACGTCTTCAAAGACCTCGTCTCCTTGAACGCCACAGAACTGCTCGTTTGGACTTTGCAAGAGAGCACCAAACATGGGACATTCAAAGGTGGAAGAAAGTTTTATTCTCTGATGAGAAAAAATGTAACCTTGATGGTCCTGATGGTTTCCAACGTTACTGGCATGACAAGCAGATCCCACCTGAGATGTTTTCTACGCGCCACAGTGGAGGGGACGCCATAATGGTCTGGGGTGCTTTTTCCTTCAGTGGAACAATGGAGCTTCAGGAAGTGCAGGGGCGTCAAACGGCCGCTGGCTATGTCCAGATGTTGCAGAGAGCATTCCTCATGACTGAGGGCCCTCGTTTGTGTGGTAACGACAGTTTTTTTCAACAGGACAACGCTACAGTACACAATGCCCGCAGGACAAGGGACTTCTTCCAGGAGAATAACATCACTCTTTTGGCCCATCCTGCGTGTTCCCCTGATCTAAATCCAATTGAGAACCTTTGGGGATGGATGGCAAGGGAAGTTTACAAAAATGGACAACCGTTCCAGACAGTAGATGGCCTTCGTGCGGCCGTCTTCACCACTTTGAGAAATGTTCCCACTCACCTCATGGAAACGCTTGCATCAAGCATGCCGAAACAATAACGGCGGAGCTACTCATTACTGAGTTCATGTTTGGAAGTTGGATTTCTGTTTTGGGGAGGTTTAGTTTTTTTTTTGGAGGTGTGGTCCTAAACTTTTGATCAGCTGAAAAACAGCCTGTTTCAGTTTATTCGTTGTTTTCATTAAATTGAATGCTCCAAAAATGTTTTGTCTCACTCCCATTTCTTCTTGTTGCATGTTGAAGCTCTACTTGGAACCTTGTTAAGATCCAGCCATGCTAAATAGGATTTTTTGCCATTTTTCAAGTGATTTTAAACTTTTGATCAGGACTGTATATACACACACCAAATTTTGGCATTTGGGATTATATACATTAGTCCAAAAGGCTAAAATTTGGTTGCTATGGGGACTTCTTCACTTTTGCTTTGTATCAAATCAGAAAAATTGTGTTGCAGTTTCTCCACTTTTTCAAGATCTCTGTTTGCTGTTAGTGGCTGAAATATTTATAATTTATAAACAAGAGGCTGAAAACCTTATGCTGTAAGAGGTTGCTGTCCCTAAATCCAGTCATTATTTTACACTGGACTACCCCTTTAAACTATACAACTCTCTATGTAAATTGCCAACAGAAATGCCAAAAGGCAGTCATTACTGTACAGTGTAATGACCCTAGAGTACCACAAGATGTCAGCTGTGACGCAATATAGGACTTTTGCATAGCAGTATAATATGTATCTTTTGATTACAGAAAGGATACTTGCTTTTTATATATTTTTTTTTTATCATTTTGTATTTTATACAAACAACCCGAAACATGAAATAGATTCCAAAATTGAATTTTTCTATTCTAGGATTTTTAGGATTAGGCTACATGCACACGACTGTGGTGTGTTTTGCGGTCCGCAAAACACAGATGGCGCCCTCGTGCGCGCTCTGCAATCTGCGGAACGGCACGGACAGCCTTTAATATAACTGCCTACTCTTGTCCGCAAAGCGCGGACAAGAATAGGACATGTTATTATTTTTTTGCGGGGCCAAGGAACGGAGCAACGTGTGCTGTCCGCATCTTTTGCATTGTTACCATTGTTACCATTGTAACTAGTGTTGAGTGAATCGAAGAGGACTTCGATCCGATGTTCAGGGAAAATTCGATTTGCCACAAAGCCAAATTTCCTTGTGCTTCATGGTAACGAGTCGATAAAAAAAAAAAAAAAAAATCATACTTACCTCATCCATTTGAGCACAAAGAGCCGGCCGCTGCCATCTTGATTGAAAATCACGCGTGAAATCCTGTGCCTGGTGACGTATGAGGTCACCACGGGCCGTGCAAGATTTTGCGCTGGTTCTTCAATCAAGATGGTGGCAGCCGGCTCTCCGCAATCAAATGGAGGCGGTATGCTGCAATCAGTGATGAACGCGGCATCTGAGGGGTACAACGACAGGGAGAAATTCGTCACAAAGGGAATAAAAAATAATAATAATTTGCCAAAGCAGCAAAATCGAATTTTGCAATACTTAGCTCATCTCTAGTTGCAACTGATGAGCAAATAAACTTCGGATGAAACATCTGAAGTTGATTCACATAATACTTTGTTTGAATACTGTGCGGAGTGAGTTGGTACCACTTGGAACCGAACCGGAGTTCGGGAAATGTTTTTTACAGTAGAAATAGATTTTTGAAGTTATTATGCAAAGTCTTGCGAGACTTCGCAAAGTAATAACTTCGGCTCTAGGAGCCAATACATTCTGATACTGTACGGAGCGCACAGTATTCAAACAAAGTATTAGGCCTCATGCACACGACCGTAGTCATGGTCCGCATCCGAGCCGCAGTTTTTGCTGCATCCGTTGCTCCGTTCCGAGGGCCTGCAAAAAAATATATATAGCATTTCCTATTCTTGTCCGTTTTGTGGACAAGAATAGGCATTTCTACAATGGGTTTGCGGACCGCAAAAAACGGCACGGTCGTGTGCATGTAGCCTTATGCGAATAGACTTCGGATGCTTCATCCAAAGTCGATTCGCTCATACTTAGTTGTAACCACCAAGTTTGCTGCCCCACGCGTGATCAGTAAAAGCTGATGTTCCTCTTTCATCTGCATCTGCCACATACATCACTCACAGGCCCAAAAGATCCTTTTTTGAACGGCTCCCCCCGTAGGTTCACACACCGAGGATTTTGTCCGTGACAAAATCCCGTCAGCGCTAAATCCGCAATGGAACCCGCACCCAAATCCTCCGTCTGACCCTAACAGAAGAAGAACACGATGCAGTGTTTTAGGAAAAGCTTTCAATTGGATTATACATATGTACAAAAAAAAACACATATCAAAGAGCCGACGGGTCGTCCTTAAATATGTCATCATCATCAACTGTGTATTCTCAATGGAGACCTGAAACATGTGCGGAATAATACATTTCAACCATTTCAGTCGCAGCTTAGCTCAAAAATCCAAGGATTTGTCAGTTTTTCCCTTATTTTTTTCTATTTAGTTTTTCTATTTAGACAGGTATCAAGGAAGTAGCAGCTATTTTTGGTCATAGAAATACACGCCGCTCCTTATCTTCTTTCTCTGTGGATCATATTTTACACTGAAGTCAATCCAGCACCTGAGCTATGGCTGCCTCAAATACCAAAAGTATAAAATAAAAATAAAAAAAACACCATATAAAACCTATGGATGGTGATTGCTGTTAGGGATTACTTCTTTGCGCTGCTACAGGATCATCCACTAGGGGGAGCACAAAATATATATATATATAACGGGTTCATAGAAGAGGTCCTGGGGCTCATTCAGAAGAGCCGGCCAGGCCAAGATGGACCTGCTGCCCTAACACCATCCACTTCCATACTGCAGACATTTTTTTTTAGCAGTAGGCATGAACCTGGTCACTACCTGGTCAGCATTTTTTGTATGTTTTCCATGTAGTTGATAGTTTTTTAGCTTTGGAGGGGGGGGGGGGTAGTAGTAGATGTCACAAGCAGGTGTCAAATTTATAAAGCTTGCGTGACATGTCCTACAAGGTGCACCTCATAGAAGGGGTTTGTCTGTCAAGAAGCTTTTTCATTTTATGAATTTTCTCTTTTTCATCATCAAATGTAAATTTTTCAAATGTCTGGTAAATTTTTGCAGATGGAAAACTTTTGTAAATATCTCTGAGTATGTTATATGTTAAAGGGGTTGTCCGGGTTCCAAGCTGAACCCGGACATAACCCCTTCTTCCACCAGGCAGCCCCTCTGAATCTGCTTTTTCAGCAGATCCGGTGACGTGCCGGGTCTCACCATGGGTATGCTAGGCGGAGGCTAGGGCAGCACTAAAGCCCGCCCATTAGTGCCAGTGATGTCACCAGGAACACTGCTAGGTGGAAGTCTGTAGTGTACGGGGACTGTAATACCCGTCACTACCAAAGGTCACTTGGTGTGCAGTCGTCCCTCCTTAATTATGGGGAAGTTGGTATATGTCAGTTTTATAAAATGTCATGTAATGTATGTATTTTCCTGTTACTGAAACTTGCATGTACAGGCCTGCTAGGGGTGTCATTCCAGCTTCTAGTCCTTAGAGGGAGCTAGGGAGCCCTAGTTTATATAAGGCCCAGACAAGGAAGGGAAAGTCAGTGTAACCTGATCTAGTGTGGAGTGCAGAAGCAGTCTAGACCTCAGCTCAGAAGTTTCTAGAGCCTGAGGAAGCTGAGAGGGACAGAGGCATGGATCAGAGAAGCAAGAGGTACTCAGAATAACAGAGGAGGTACTTTGTAAAGCTACAGCCAAGGATATAAAGCCAGAAATAGGTTAATGGGCCTTGGTGAAGATTTTCTATATTCCAGGATCAGACAGAAATAGAGTGCAAGCTCCTGTGCTGCAAGTCCTGTGTTCAACACTCTGTAATAACCTTGCTGTAACTGAATTGCCTGCATCGACCGAATTGCATAATCGACTGTATGCTGAGGAACTGCGATTCCAATATTGTCTCTGCCTGCAAACTACTAAAGTTGGAGTTCTGTTTTAACACCACGTTTCCTCAAATTATTCCTGCATCCGCAAACGGCGTGCCACCGTTTACTTGGCACTGGCGTCACGAACTATTTCTACCTATACCTGCCCTTGCAGAGAGTCAGCTGTACCAGGTTAGTGTATATTGCACTACTACACCCAGAAACACCTATTGCACACAACTTGAGTACGCTGCACCTCTCTTTTGGCGTCACGAACAGGATCCGCACGCTTTATAGTGCAAGAAGCGTGAACTTTGTGCCTTATACAGTTGCCCTGTGACCAAAGTGACAAATTGCCTGTTTTATTCAAGTGGACTTTGTGGACTGAAAATTATACCCAAAGTGTACCAAAAACTTCTAAAAAGCGCTGTGCAGTGTTGCGCTACCCAGAGGAAGAAAATCGCCACATTGGAGTGTGGTTTTGTGGACTTTTTACAACCCTGCTTGCTGTCAGTGAATGGACAGCGTTTTGCTAAAGATGGCCACCGGCTGCCTGGAGTGAAGTTTCCCGCGCCGCTGAGGACCTTCGTGGGCGGATCCCTGCAAAGACACAGAGAATCCCGCCCCTCGTCATCATCGCACCGCCGCGGCCCTGCTCCTCCTACGTCACCGCGTTCTCAGGACGTCCGGGATCTCGCGAGACTTGGCCTGCGCAAGCCGACGATACCGGTAAGCACTTGTAACCGGAGGGAAGGGGAGTGCTCCGGCCCCTTTAGTCGCCAGCGGCCACCTCTCAATAGACTACCATGTCAGAGCCAGGAGTGCCTGAGCAGCCGGCCCCGGGAGAGCTTGCGGCTCCTAATCATCCTACAGCCCCCAGCATGATGCCCTTTACCATGCCTTACTACTTCGGGGCCCCATGGTTCCCTCGCTACAGGGGAGAGACCCATACCCTAAGGGACTTTGAGGAAAAGTTGCTGGCACTATTCCGATTGTACCCTATAAATGCCGACCAGCAAATGGAAATCCTGCTGGCGCAACTGGAGGGAGCTGCCCGCAGGGAAGTGTTATCCTGGCCTGCTACTGAGCGGAGTACTCTAGAACAGATATTCACCCGCCTCAGAGCCACTTTTGAAACTAGGACTGCCTCAGAGATAAAGATGCACTTCTTTGGCAAGAAACAGAAGTCCGGTGAGTCCCTCCGTGACTATGCCCTATCACTTCAGGAGGCTTTAGGGGCTGTAATTCAGATAGATCCCAAGGAGGCTGATAACCGGGACCAGACCCTAAGGGAACAATTTATAACCGGGGTGTCTAGTGAGCAAACAAGGACCCAATTAAAGATGCTGTCCGCCCAGCACCCTAACAGTGCCTTTCTGGACTTTAAAGAACTGGCTATAAAAATTCTGGGGTCAGCAATATCCACGGAGTTAAACACCCCAACTGAGTCATCAGCCTGCAGACCGAAACCGCTTGTCACTAACCGAGCTGAGGCCGGCCAAGCTGTTCAAGTGTCAGCTACCGATACTATTGCCATGCTGACAGAGCAAGTAAATCACCTCACTAAAAGTCTAGAGAAGGTGTGCAGAAAAATAGAGGAATGGGAAAAACCCATAATGCTAGAAGAAGAATTCCTGTCACCTCCTAGGCCGTTCCCACCTCCTTACCAAGAGACTCACCCCAGGGATCCTGGGAGGCGTAATAGAGATCGCAAGCGGCCCGTGTGTACATACTGCAAAAAGCTGGGACACACAGAATCCACGTGCTGGCAGTTAAACGGGCAACCCCTGAGGCTGAGGACCACCCCTCGGGAGGTAGAACACTAGGTCCAGATGATCCAAATTGGATGCCGCGGTATGTAGGATCCCATCCTAAAATCAATATAGAGATCAACGGGGTCCCCTTTGAAGCCTTATTAGATACTGGGTCTCAGGTCACTACTATTCAGCTGCCCGCCTTTGAAAGGTTCTGGGACACCAACCAATTGACCCAGCCGCCTGAATCCTGGGTGGAGATTATCGCCAGCAATGGCAAACCAGTAAAGGTTCATGGATACTGGGAACCCACCCTGCAGGTGGGAGAAGTAACCCTGCCTCAACAGGGAGTGATCGTAGTACAAGCCGGTGACAGAGGAGGACATCCTGTCATTCTAGGCACCAATGTCTTCAAAAACTGTTATTCAGAAATACTTGCTGTATTACATCAGACTTTGCCCACTGCTTCCTCTGCATCCAGGAGGGTGATTCAAAAGACTATTACCGTGTTAAGTGCCCAGCAGAGGTTTGCTAATGGGAAAGGAGAAATTTGTACTGCCAAGATTCGTGATATTAAGCCTGTGACTTTGCCTCCTAATTCTCAAACTCTCTTATGGTGTCGTGCTGTCCTGGGAGTCGAAGGCCGAGATTATCCAGCCCTGGTGGAACCAATCCAGATGGAGGATTATCCTTATGTGAGAGCTGCCAAGTGCCTGGTGAACGTCTCCCAAGGTAAAGTACCTGTCCGTCTGATTAACCTGAGTAATCATCCTGTTGCGCTTACTAAGCATTGCCGTGTTGCCCAGCTGTCCCAGGTGTCCTTCCAAGACATCATTCGTCTTCCAGTGACAGAAAAGCCGCCAGCTGCAGACAGCGGATGTTCGCCGGTGACCCAGCCACAAGTGCCCTGGTGGGAAGAGCTCCATGTGGGGGACGAGACTACCCCCCAACATCAACAAGAAGGGATTCTTCAGCTTGTCAAGGAGCACCACCAGGCCTTCAGTAAGCATGCCACTGATTATGGAGAGGTGAGTGCCATACAACACACCATACCTACTGGCTCGCATCCTCCTATCAAGGAGAGATACAGACCTTTACCGCCTACTTCATATCAGACTGTAAAGGAAATGATCCAAGAGATGAAGGACTCAAATGTAATCCGGGACAGCCGTAGCCCGTGGGCGGCACCCCTAGTCCTTGTAAAGAAGAAGGACGGTGGTATCCGTTTCTGTGTGGATTATAGGAAAATCAATCAAATAACCCACAAAGATGCATACCCACTGCCCCGCATTGAGGAGTCACTAACTGCTTTGGGCTCCTCTGCCTATTTCTCCACCTTGGACTTGACCAGTGGCTACTGGTAAGTACCCATGGCCCCTGCAGATAGGGAAAAGACTGCTTTCACTACTCCCATGGGCCTGTTCGAATTCAATTGTATGCCGTTCGGGCTATGTAATGCTCCAGGAACTTTCCAGAGACTAATGGAGCGGTGTTTGGGTCACAAAAACTTCGAAACAGTGCTGCTGTATCTAGATGATGTCATTGTGTACTCAAAAACATATGAAGACCATCTGAAACATTTGGCAGAAGTATTTGAAATCCTTATCAAATATGGCTTGAAAGTAAAGCCATCCAAGTGTCACCTGCTCAAACCTGCAGTAAGATACCTGGGGCATGTGGTAAGCGGAGAGGGAGTGCAACCTGACCCTGATAAATTAGCAGCTGTCCGTAATTGGCCGGTCCCCACTACCGTCAAAGAGGTGAGGAGTTTCCTTGGTTTTGCCGGCTACTATAGACGTTTTATCCCCCATTTTGCTCAAATAGCTGATCCTATCCAGGAACTCTTGAGGGGGCAACCCAAAAAGAGTCCTAGAACTCCTGTGCCCATTGAGTGGAATGAGGAAAGAGAGATAGCGTTCCAATTGCTAAAAAAGAAACTGACCGAGCCTCCTGTGTTAGGTTACCCAGATTATAGCAAGCCTTTCCATCTTTATACCGATGCTAGCAAGCGAGGCCTGGGAGCTGTGTTAGCCCAAATCCAAGAGGGAAAAGAGAGAGTGATAGCATATGCAAGCCGCTCCCTGAAAGGAGCTGAGAAAAATGACCAGAATTATAGTTCCTTCAAACTAGAGTTCCTGGCATTAGTGTGGGCAGTGACGGAAAAATTCAAAGATTATCTAGCCGCCACCCCGTTCATTGCATTCACTGACAATAACCCTCTGGCGCATCTAAATACAGCTAAATTGGGTGCCTTGGAGCAGAGATGGGCCTCTCGCCTTGCCAACTATAATTTCTCTGTAAAATATCGTGCTGGACGTACTAATGATAATGCTGATGCTTTGTCCAGGCTTCCCACAGAGACAGCTCCTGATGATGTGCGAGATGATTGGGAAGATGTAGAGATGCCGGCTTTCTATAACAAATTTGCTCAACAGGATCAGGCTCGAGCTACCAATAACAGAGCTGCAGTTCCTTCATCCTCCAATAGGTCTGAACCTAAAGAAGAAAGGTGGGTGAAACTACAGTCTGAAAGTAGAGTGCTGGGTGAGCTGTTGGACTTCATTACTAGTGGCAGAGCCCCTGAGAGGATTCGGCGTAAGAGTGCAGATCCTGAGCTCATCAAACTGTGGAGACAGCGCCATCAACTCTTCATACAAAAAGGCCTATTGCTACGGAGAAGCCTAGACCCAGTGTCCAACGAAAGAGTACACCAGATTCTCATACCCCGACGAGATGCAGGTATGGTGTTGGAGATGTACCACAATCAATCCGGTCACTTTGGGGTCCAAAAGACTGAGGCTACTATCCGCCAGCGGTTTTACTGGGTGGGCATGAGAGAAGACATGGAGAAGTGGTGTCGAGAGTGTGTAGCCTGTGCCTTGAAACGAAGTGAGCACCATGATCAGAGGGCACCACTGAGACCCATTGTAAGTACCCGTCCTCTTGAACTTGTCGCCATCGACCATGTAAAACTGGAGCCTAGTCGCTCAGGGTATGCTTATGCCATGACTATTATTGACCATTTCACAAAGTTTGTTGTAGCAGTGCCTGTGAGAGACCAGACAGCCAAGACTACAGCCGAAATGTTCTGGAAGCACTTCCTCCTGCCCTATGGATGTCCAGAAAAGATCCTCACCGACCAAGGACCTGCTTTTGAGTCCCATCTGTTCCATGAACTGTGCCGCTTACACAACTGTAAGAAGATCCGGACAACGGCCTACCATCCTCAAGGTAACGGATTATGTGAAAAAATGAATCAGACCTTGATAGAGATGCTGAGGGCCGTGCCTCCTGAAAATAGAGGAGATTGGCCCAGTCTGTTGCCACAGCTCATGTTCACATACAATCATACCATACATTGTTCCACCGGGTATACCCCTTTTTACTTGATGTTTGGGCGCCAAGGGACATTGCCTGCTGATCATTCATTGGACATACACGTACCTGATTGCATTAACCCATTACCTAACACCGACTGGGTTGCTGAGCACCAAAGGCGATTGGATGCAGCCAAAGCCATTGTTCAGGAACGTATGGACTTTGCTAGAGACCGACAGCAGAGAGACTATGATCAGGCAGCCCATGCCGAACCCTTGACCATAGGGGCCGTGGTATGGTTAAAGAATAACCGCCGTACCAGTAAATTGGACAGTAAATGGGAGCGAAGTCCTTATGTTGTCACTGCAATCCCAAATGTTGGAACTCACACTTATGAGATCACCCGGGAAGACAAGGGATCCCAAATTGTACACCGAAACCGGTTGAAGCTCTGCCTGACACCAGAACCTAGTGCCGAGAGTTCTGGATCTGAATATCCTGTGTGAGAGTCAGCAATACAGCCCGAGGATCCTATGCAGGCTGTTAGTAATCTGAGGTATGACGCTGATCCCATGCATTGGCTTCTGACACCTTGGTTGAACTTGCTGGTGCCTGCTCCGGCACCTACCGTAGCTTCACCTCCAGAAGAGCCGGTTCAAGATGCCCCGGATCCAGTTCCCCCTCTCGTGGATATTGTTGTTCCAGTTGTTCCAGTTGTTCCAGTTGTTCCTGACCAGGGTCTCGCTGATGGAGACCCTCCTGTTGCTCCTGTCCCTTCTACTTCGTTGCTAAGGGAAGAGGAGACCCCTGTACTGAGAAGGTCTACCCGGATGACCAGGGGACGCCCGCCAGTCCGTTTAGGAGACTTTGACTATTCTGGTGGCGTCTCCTCCCAAACCGTTGCTACTGGGAATACCTTGTTGGACATTTGTGTGCAAGAATGGACTCCCCCACGTGAGCCCTTGCCTGTGCTACACCCACAGGAAACCCCTGGGTAGTTCCGTTATTATGCTGTCATTTTATTGTGCAACTTCATACTAAGGAAATGTGCCCAGAGATGGACTCCACCGCATGAGAGCCTCTGTGATTTACTAAAAAAATAACCTGGGTACGGACTCATGTTTGTTATTTGAGCCTCCAAGAACTTTTATACCGTTTTCTACTGTTTTATCATGGACTTATTCATTGTCATGGACTATCCTGGTTATAATGTTACGCTGTGTCAGGTCAGCGCCCCCGTTCCATTCACTATCCTGAGAGAAGAGAACGACGCCCCTTGTCACTACCCTGCACCTTTGCCAATTGGACCTGATATGAATGTAAATGCAGATGAATTACATGAGTGTATGCCTGCATGTCTCTTTTTCTATTTCAGGTAGAGATTCCAGTTGGGCGACCCATGATGGAGTACGAGGTCGTACTCAGCTTAAAGCAGTGGGGTATGTAGTGTACGGGGACTGTAATACCCGTCACTACCAAAGGTCACTTGGTGTGCAGTCGTCCCTCCTTAATTATGGGGAAGTTGGTATATGTCAGTTTTATAAAATGTCATGTAATGTATGTATTTTCCTGTTACTGAAACTTGCATGTACAGGCCTGCTAGGGGTGTCATTCCAGCTTCTAGTCCTTAGAGGGAGCTAGGGAGCCCTAGTTTATATAAGGCCCAGACAAGGAAGGGAAAGTCAGTGTAACCTGATCTAGTGTGGAGTGCAGAAGCAGTCTAGACCTCAGCTCAGAAGTTTCTAGAGCCTGAGGAAGCTGAGAGGGACAGAGGCATGGATCAGAGAAGCAAGAGGTACTCAGAATAACAGAGGAGGTACTTTGTAAAGCTACAGCCAAGGATATAAAGCCAGAAATAGGTTAATGGGCCTTGGTGAAGATTTGCTATATTCCAGGATCAGACAGAAATAGAGTGCAAGCTCCTGTGCTGCAAGTCCTGTGTTCAACACTCTGTAATAACCTTGCTGTAACTGAATTGCCTGCATCGACCGAATTGCATAATCGACTGTATGCTGAGGAACTGCGATTCCAATATTGTCTCTGCTTGGAAAAACTACTAAAGTTGGAGTTCTGTTTTAACACCACGTTTCCTCAAATTATTCCTGCATCCGCAAACGGCGTGCCACCGTTTACTTGGCACTGGCGTCACGAACTATTTCTACCTATACCTGCCCTTGCAGAGAGTCAGCTGTACCAGGTTAGTGTATATTGCACTACTACACCCAGAAACACCTATTGCACACAACTTGAGTACGCTGCAAGTCTCTGCCTAGCAGTGTAAAAATATAAACAAAACAGCCCTTGTCCTGCGCAATCCAGCACAGGGCAATGGAGGGCATCGGAGGCTGCCTGGGTGAAGAAAGGGATATGTTCAGGTTCAGCTCTGAAACCGCACAACCCCTTTAAAGGGCAGCTATTGGTTACAGGGAGTATCCAGTCTTTTGGGCCTCTTTCACACAGTCCGTGTTTTTCTTCAGTGTTTGATCAGGGATTGTGAGCCAAAACCAGGTCGGGGCCAAAGCACAGAACAGGAGGAAATCTTTCCATTCTATTTTAGGTCTGTGTAGCCTCCACTCCTGGTTTTGTCTCACAATCACTGATGGAAATCACTGATCAAACACGGACCAAACTCTGACCCAATACGGGTACATTCTCACATGCAGATTTTGTTCAGGTTTTCGATGCCAGGATTGAATACACATATACGTTCAGCTGAACCACACGTGTACGTATATGGGGGAGACAGGAGAGGCAGCTAATGAATGTGTATGACTATGGCCACCTTAAAGGGGTTATCCAAGACCTATAATGCCCCCCAAGTGCCCGGGCCCCTCACACAGATTGTATTTACCTCGCTCCCCGTGTCGCTCCTGATCCCCGCACGGGCCGCCGCTTCATCTCCCGGTCGTGCAGATAAAAACAAACATTCGGGTTCGGGGGACAGCTAATAGCAGGCCATGACGGGGATGAGCCTCCCTAGCGTCACCCGTGATGCTAGGAAGGCTTGTCCCCATTGCTACATACCTCCATACGCCCCCCCCATCGCCGGATGTTTTCATCCGTGCGACAGGGATATGCAGCAGCGGCCATGCCCTCATCAGAAGCGATGATACAGGTGCTGGGCAGCCAGGTAAGTACATTCTGTGTGAGGGGCCCGGGCACTTGGGGTGGCATTATAAGTCTTTGATAACCCCTTTAATATATTTGACTCAAAGTATATTAGAAAGTTTTAGAACTTTTTCGACATTGGCGGTCACATTATGTGGGCACTGTATGGCGGCATTATTTATATTGCATCGCATTTGTGCAGATTATGCTGTCTATTAATATACTGTCATTTCCAGTCTGATTTTCCTTAATTTCTTGCCCTTCCAAAAAGATTGAGGTGGCCCCCACACAATGTTCGGCCCACGTGTCTCCGCACGGCCGGATTCTGCCCTGTCTACATCATACCCCGATAGGCATCTCAGCATAAAGTAAGAAATGCCGATGATGACATAGCTGCAGGCAGGCGTCGGTACCTGGGGCTGCTGCGTTGTATAGATCTGTACGGCGGCCATGTTTAGTCATGCTTGTATCCCTGTACATCAAGGGTGTATTCCATGGTATTCCCAATAATTATACTCCTTGCTCCTGGCTATCCACATGATGTGAGAACTCGTGTACGGGAAGCCACGTGCGACTGCCACATTCTGCAAAGTAATCTATACCCCTTACACAACCAAAGAGTCAAGAGATCCGAGCGTCATCCTTCCTGACACGTGTGTAAGGCTGCAAGAATCGGAAAACAAAAATCACTGCGACGTGTTACCACAACTATATTATCAGGATTGTGATGAAGGGATCCAACCTGAAATGCTGAATATTAACATTTAACACACAGCTTAGGAGTTTACAGGGAATGTGTCATCAGAAAATGAGCTATTGTTTAAATCATGCTTTTATATTTAACATATTTTTAAAGCATTTTTGATGATATTTTTAACTTTCCATGTCAATATCTATATTTAAATAAAAACCATAAAATCCTGCAGTTTTTGCACTGGACACTAACTCTAATAATCGCTGCCACTTCTTGGTCTGTACAGATCACTTTACTGCAGTTACCTGCTTATCTGTCATTCTAATCCTGCCTGTAATGATATCACCTCTGTGTACAGATAAGACAGGATCCACCATTCACAATAGGTGATATTACAGCTTATCTGCTCCCTCCTGAACTCTGCACAGGTCACAGAGCATGCCTAGAAATCTCTCCCAAGTCAATAGGGTCCCCTCCTGACCACAGTGTCTATGGCCGCAAGGCTATTTTCTTAAAGGTCTAAGGCTACTTTCACACTGGCGTTTCTGGGTCCGTCTTGTGAGATCCGTTCAGGGCTCTCACAAGCGGCCCAAAACGGATCAGTTCAGCCCCAATGCATTCTGAATGGATAAGGATCCGCTCAGAATGCATCAGTTTGGCTCTGTTCCGTCTCCATTCCGCTTTGGAGACGGACACCAAAGCGCTGCTTGCGGAGCCAAACGGATCCGTCCGGAATCACTATGGAAGTCAATTGCTGAACACTGGTAAGTATTGGAAGTTTGTCTTTATTTTTTTCTATCTATTTGTTCTATCTATCTATTACTGGGGGGGGGGGGGCGCTGCTGTCTCTGGGGGGGGGTGCTGCTGTCTCTGGGGGGTGCGCTGCTGTCTCTGGGGGAGGGGCGCTGCTGTCTCTGGGGGGGGCGCTGCTGTCTCTGGGGGGGGCGCTGCTGTCTCTGGGGGGGGCGCTGCTGTCTCTGGGGGGGGCGCTGCTGTCTCTGGGGGGGGGGCGCTGCTGTCTCTGGGGGGGGGGGGGGGCTGCTGTCTCGGGGGAGGGGGGCGCTGCTGTCTCGGGGGGGGGGGCGCTGCTGTCTTTCCTTTTTTTTTTTTCTACCAGCAGCACTCGGGAGCCTGAACAACCTCCTGAGGCGGAACCGGAACGGATCGCCACCGCCAGCTCTCCTGTCCCTCATGCATCTGTTCAGGATAATCCGGATCCCTCCGCTCAACAGAGGCTCTTAGGTTTTCGGCCAAATTTGAGAGCCCTGGTGAGCGGGCAGAGATCCGATAGGCCAAATCGAAATGATCATGTGGACCTTGTAGAGGTAATTTCCGACGCTCTGGAAGGTTTTGCTGAACATCAGAAGGAGTTTGGTGCTGACTTGATTCGCCGCTGGGAGGGGGCGGAGTCGGCGATTCAACGCAGCCCTAACTACCATTATGGGCTAAGCATGATCAGTTTGATGGACTCAATGACGCCCGAGCAGTTGCATGAGTTTAAGATCATGCTAGAGAACGGGCCAATGCAAATCATGCACCGCCCCCATGTACAAGAGTCCGAAAGGTGTGGTCCGTGATCAGAGCTGAAACCGGACCGACTTGGAATATCAACAAGACGGCCCCCAAGAGATTAGCAACAGAGCCAGGCTATGAGCTGAGCGCTGCGATTGGCCAGCGCTACAGCATAGGAGAAGAAGACCGCGGCAGGATCAAGTGGGTGGAGCCTAACTACTTACATACCGGAGGCTATACCGGGCGAACGGAGCGGCGCCCGGGGATAACAGTAAGTGCAGCGGGATCCCTGGGCGCCGCTCTACACTTCTGTATAGTTAGTTTAGAGGCTTTCCTCTGGTGAAAGGTCCTCTTTAAGCACGTTTCACCAGATCACAGAAGATCGCTGGTGGTGTCAGCGACGGGACATTACTTTGCATTGTTTTTAACGCAGAAGTCTCCATCAGCAGATAATGAAAATCCGGGGGGAAAAGATAGTAAAAGCTGCCCATGCTTTAGTCTTTCTCCACTCTAGTGGTGGCTCCCTTCTTCACAAAGCCTGGCCACGAAATCCTACCAGGAGATTCTGGAATAATTCTGGACCTTTTGGCAAGTTCTTAAATATTTCCTGGTCAGTAGGAGTTAAATAGGGAGGGGGAAACATGTTCCATCTGCTGATGGATTTGATATTTGACGTCTTCCTGGGGCACCAAACACCTGCTTTCTTGAGTCGAGCAGCAGATGGTTAGGCCGGATTCTTTAGGTGTCCTCTGGTAGCCTGAGATTTTTCAGACAGCATCATATGTCAAATTCGGATTACATTTTCCACGTGACTCTTTAGGAGTATTCATGCATCTTCATCCCTGGACCTTGAAAGGGTTTTCTGAGATGTTTTAACTGATGACCTATCCTCTAGAATAGGTTATCAGCAGGGGCGTAGCTAGAACTGACTGGGCCCCACAGCAAATTTTTGAATAGGGCCCCCACCACCACAGACACTTCTTTGCAACCTTCTCATCCCATGTAAAATCCACTCCTGTGGCTATTTTACAAGTTTGTTTTTTTTTGTTTTTTAAGTACTTACTGTACATTTTAGCATACTTTTTGACGATGGACACGTGACCGCTGCAGTCAATAATTGGCCGCAGTGGTGACGCGTCATTTGTGTGGTACATGACCCACTTACAAACGTCATGGGTGACACATCACTGCTGCAAACAGTTACTGGCTGCAGTGGTCAAGTGCCCTGCTGTGTGGAGACCCAGGACCTACACAGACGGCAGAGATGCAAATTATGGCACACTTACATATACATGCCTCCGACTATCCTGGCACCACTTGTGTGCATATGTAAGGTCTCTTTCACACAGGCGAGAATTCTGCGCGGGTGCAATGCGTGAGGTGAACGCATTGCACCCGCACTGAATCCGGACCCATTCATTTCTATGGGGCTGTGCACATGAGCAGTGATTTTCACGCATCACTTGTGCGTTGCATGAAAATCGCAGCAAGCTCTATATTGTGCGTTTTTCACGCAACGCAGGCCCCATAGAAGTGAATGGGGCTGCGTGAAAATCGCAAGCATCCGCAAGCAAGTGCGGATGCGGTGTGATTTTCACGCATGGTTGCTAGGAGATGATCGGGATGGGGACCCGATCATTATTACTTTCCCTTATAACATGGTTATGAGGGAAAATAAAAGCATTCTTAATACAGAATGCTAAGTAAATTAGGGATGGAGGGGCTAAATTTAAAAAAAAAATAATAATTAAACCTCACCTT
Organism: Bufo bufo; assembly: GCF_905171765.1. Lineage (NCBI taxonomy): Eukaryota > Metazoa > Chordata > Amphibia > Anura > Bufonidae > Bufo > Bufo bufo. The sequence continues at coordinate 183,844,109 of NC_053397.1, read as the reverse complement.
ATCCACTTGTTCGCGCTGCCCGGCTTCTCTTCTTTCTTCTTTGATGACCTGGGAGGAAAAGGACCTTTGGTGACGTCACTGCGCTCATCACATGGTCCATCACCATGGTGATGGATCATGTGATGGACCATGTGATGTGCGCAGTGATGTCACCAAAGGTCCTTTTCCTCCCAGGTCATCAAAAAGAAGAGAAGCCGGGCAGCGCGAGCAAGTGGATAGGGTGAGTTTAATTTTTTTTATTATTTTTTTTTAACCCCTCCATCCCTAATTTACTTAGCATTCTGTATTAAAAATGCTATTATTTTCCCTTATAACCATGTTATAAGGGAATTTACACAACACCTAACCCAAACCAGAACTTCTGTGAAGAAGTCCGGGTACCAAACATGCCGATTTTTCTCACGCGCGTGAAAAACTCATTAAAACACTTTGCACTCGCGCGGAAAAATCACGCATTTTCCCGCGACGCACCCGCATCCTATCTGGCCCTCACATGCAACGCCTGTGTGAAAGAGGCCAAAGTAAGCACTAATACACAACACAGCAGTGGGGTGGATAAGGGAGGCTGCCATGTACTGTATGACATAATACAGAAGGATGGCAGAGGAAGGAGTGGGCAGAGGTTTGGATCAGCATGCAGCTGTCAGCCATCCCAGCCTCCTGTACTACAATTTGCATGCTATGAAAAATGGAAACGTGAACAAGGCCTAAGATCTCATCCCCTATCCACAAGATAGAGGATAAGTATCTGATTGGTGGGGATCTGACCACTGGAAATCAGAATGAGATCACAAGAATGAGGTGTTTGAGTCCCTGGAGTGAATGGGACGGCGGTCACACAAGTGCCCTCTGCTCCATTCAACTCTATGGGATTGCAGGTGGCAGGTCAGCGCTGAACACTTCCCCTACAGATGAATGGAGCGGCAGCGTGCAGGTTACTGCCATTCCATTTACCCTGAGGACTTCACCTTCCTAGCAGTCTGACCTAGACTGATCAGATACCTTTCCTCTATCCTGTGGATGGGGGATACTTATGACAACCCCTTAGGGTACTTTCACACTAGCGTCGCTGGATTCCGGCAGGCAATCTGTATGCAAACGGATACTATTTGTAGAGGGATCCGGATACGGATCCGTCTCACAAATGTATTGCAATACCGGATCCGTCTCTCCGGTTGTCATCTAGAAAAACGGATCCAGTATTTATCTTTTTCACATTTTTAAAGGTCTGCGCATGCGCGGACCGCAAAACCGGGTCCGTTTATATAAATAAATAATGCCAGATCCGGCATGTGTTTTGGCATGCTGCGGTATTTTCTCCATCCAAAAAACGTACAGTGACTGAACTGAAGACATCCTGATGCATCCTGAACGGATTACTCTCCATTCAGAATGCATTAGGATAAAACTGATCAGTTCTTTTCCGGTATTGAGCCCCTAGGACGGCAGTCAGTGTCGTTAAAGAAAAACGCTAGTGTGAAAGTACCCTAACTGTACAGAAAGAAACAATACTGGAATACATTATGCGGCATACATTTAAAAAAAACACACTTATATATACTGTATATATAGGCACGTTTTATCTCTCTATATATATTTACACCATTGTATATACAAACATTTACACATATATTAAAGGGGCATTCCCATCTTAGACAATGGGGACATATCGCTAGGATATGCCCCCATTGTCTGATGGGACCCGCACCTATATCGAGAATGGAGCAGGGAACGCTGTGGCTGGAGGACCCCAGATTTCCCGGGGTCCGTCCACCACCAAGCGCTAATCCCCGCCTCTCCCATAGAAGTGAATGGGAGCGTGCCGCACATGCGCGGCCCATGCTCCCATTCATTTCTATGGGGCAGACGGCAATAGCCGAGCTAGCGCTCTGCTATTTTCGGCGGCCCCATAGAAATGAATGGAGGGCAGCTGCGCATGCGCAATGTGCTCTCCTTCGCTTTCGGGGCTCAGTTCTTAATATAGGTGCGGGTCCCAGTGGTGGGACCCGCACCTATCAGACAATGGGGGCATATTCTAGCGATATGTCCCCATTGTCTGAGATGGGAAAACCCCTTTAACACACTAATTATATATATATATATATATATATATATATATATATACACACACAGTACAGACCAAAAGTTTGGACACCTTCTCATTCAAAGAGTTTTCTTTATTTTCATGACTATGAAGGCATCACAACTATGAATTAACACATGTGGAATTATATACATAACAAACAAGTGTGAAACAACTGAAAATATGTCATATTCTAGGTTCTTCAAAGTAGCCACCTTTTGCTTTGATTACTGCTTTGCACACTCTTGGCATTCTCTTGATGAGCTTCAAGAGGTAGTCCCCTGAAATGGTCTTCCAACAGTCTTGAAGGAGTTCCCAGAGATGCTTAGCACTTGTTGGCCCTTTTGCCTTCACTCTGCGGTCCAGCTCACCCCAAACCATCTCGATTGGGTTCAGGTCCGGTGACTGTGGAGGCCAGGTCATCTGGCGCAGCACCCCATCACTCTCCTTCATGGTCAAATAGCCCTTACTTTCAAAGTTTTCCCAATTTTTCGGCTGACTGACTGACCTTCATTTCTTAAAGTAATGATGGCCACTCGTTTTTCTTTACTTAGCTGCTTTTTTCTTGCCATAATACAAATTCTAACAGTCTATTTAGTAGGACTATCAGCTGTGTATCCACCTGACTTCTCCTCAACCCCACTGATGGTCCCAACCCCATTTATAAGGCAAGAAATCCCACTTATTAAACCTGACAGGGCACACCTGGGAAGTGAAACCCATTTAAGGGGACTACCTCTTGAAGCTCATCAAGAGAATGCCAAAAGTGTGCAAAGCAGTAATCAAAGCAAAAGGTGGCTACTTTGAAGAACCTAGAATGACATATTTTCAGTTGTTTCACACTTGTTTGTTATGATTATAATTACACATGTGTTAATTCATAGTTTTGATGCCTCCAGTGTGAATCTACAATTTTCATAGTCATGAAAATAAAGAAAACTCTTTGAATGAGAAGGTGTCTCCAAACTTTTGGTCTGTACTGTATATATATACACTCACCTAAAGAATTATTAGTAACACCTGTTCTATTTATCATTAATGCAATTATCTAGTCAACCAATCACATGGCAGTTGCTTCAATGCTATTAGGGGGGTGGTCCTGGTCAAGACAATCTCCTGAACTCCAAACTGAATGTCAGAATGGGAAAGAAAGGTGATTTAAGCAATTTTGAGCGTGGCATGGTTGTTGTTGCCAGACGGGCGGGTCTGAGTATTTCACAATCTGCTCAGTTACTGGGATTTTCACGCACAACCATTTCTAGGGTTTACAAAGAATGGTGTGAAAAGGGAAAAACATCCAGTATGCGGCAGTCCTGTGGGCAAAAATGCCTTGTGGATGCTAGAGGTCAGAGGAGAATGGGACGACTGATTCAAGCTGATAGAAGAGCAACGTTGACTGAAATAACCACTCGTTACAACCGAGGTATGCAGCAAAGCATTTGTGAAGCCACAACACGCACAACCTTGAGGCGGATCGGCTACAACAGCAGAAGACCCCACCGGGTACCACTCATCTCCACTACAAATAGGAAAAAGAGGCTACAATTTGCACGAGCTCACCAAAATTGGACTGTTGAAGACTGGAAAAATGTTGCCTGGTGTGATGAGTCTCGATTTCTGTTGAGACATTCAAATGGTAGGGTCCGAGTTTGGCGTAAACAGAATGAGAACATGTATCCATCCTCTGATGGCTACTTCCAGCAGGATAATGCACCATGTCACAAAGCTCGAATCATTTCAAATTGGTTTCTTGAACATGACAATGAGTTCACTGTACTAAAATGGCCCCCACAGTCACCAGATCTCAACCCAATAGAGCATCTTTGGGATGTGGTGGAACCGGAGCTTCGTGCCCTGGATGTGCATCCCTCAAATCTCCATCAACTGCAAGATGCTATCCTATCAATATGGGCCAACATTTCTAAAGAATGCTATCAGCACCTTGTTGAATCAATGCCACGTAGAATTAAGGCAGTTCTGAAGGCAAAAGGGGGTCCAACACCGTATTAGTATGGTGTTCCTAATAATTATTTAGGTGAGTGTATATAGTCAGGTCCTGTTCAGGGTAAGAAAGGTCTGTGTGTAGAGTCAGAAGCAAGAGGACACTTTAGCCAAAGAGGAGCTGAGGTGCAGGCTCTGACATGCAGCTGGACAGCCCAGGCTTCTAGTTGCCCCACCAGGAGAAGCGTTTGCCTCCTGAGAGAAACCAAGTTCCCACAAGAGCAGAGCCAGTATTCCAGCCAGACAAGAGAGCTGAAGGGCAGAAGGATTTATTTTAAAGCAAGGACATATACCTGAGGAAGTTTCCCTAACCAAGGATAAAGCCAACAATAGGGCATACGGGCCTTGGGATAAAGACAGACAGGATTTCTGAGGAATAGTGCAGCCTGTTCTGTAAGTGTTTTAACCCTCTGAGTATCTTGCAAGAACATTGTGCCTGCCAATTGTATAAGCCTGCTTGTGACTGCTACTGACATGTGGAGCTAAACCAAAGATTGTAAATAGTTAATTGTTTCCAGTAAAAGGAAGTTTTGGTTCACCACAACATCGTGTTCCTCAATTATTCCCATCATAGATCGGTGTGCCACCGTTACCGGCACTGGCGTCACGAACTTAAAGGGATCTTGCCACCGGCACTTTAAACCTGCAACACCCAAGGCACCTCACCTACCACCGGCCTGGTCCCTATACATTGAGAGTGCCCCAGAGGACTTCTGTGCCAGCCTCTCCATCACTGCTGTACGCCTGCCCAGGGTCTTTCTATAAACTGTGAGTAACCAAGAGCAACCCTCGTTTGCCTATTAACCGTGACCTCACCATCGCAATACCCTGCAGGGCTGCGTACTGCATATTGCTTGATAGGGTGGACTGTCAACGGTTTGTGGTCATGTGTGCTGACGCAATAGCATAATGTTTCATGGGCTCTGTACTAAGGTGAAGCTGCAGTATATAGTAAGGCATTCTGTAGACCAGGTGTCTGGTCTAAAGACAGGGTATGAGTAAAAATTGTACAGGGAACCTGGCAGGTGCAAGATAACTAGAAGTCTGTAAAGAGGATGCCAGCATTCATCACTGAGTGGTTGCGGACTGCTTCCAGCGCCCTGATCCTGAACTAGACTGTTATAGACCCTGTGTATTCCGTAATTGGTTTTCACTGTGGCCAGAGCTGTGGGAGAGAGATAGTGACAAACCTGCCGTGGCCCTGCACTTACTAAGTACTGTCAAGTGCTTTGTGTGTCCATATGGCCTCATGCACACGACCGTTTTTTATTTTTTATCCGTTGTGCCGTTTTTCGTGATTTTCTGCGGACCCATTGACTTTCAATGGGTCCGTTGAAAACTCGGCTAATGCACCGTTTGTCATCCGAGTCCGTTATCCGTGGTTCCAGTCCGTCAAAAAAATATAACCTGCCCTATTATTTTCGCGGAAAATGGTTCGCGGACCCATTCAAGTCTAAAAAACACAGAGGCACACAAGATTGTCATCTGCGTCCGCGCGTCCCTGTGTTAGATTTTTTTTTACTTTCCTTCATGTCTGGTGATCCTCCAAAAATAAAGGAAGACACACGGAAACAAAAACGGAAACGGATCACGGAACAACGGAACCCCATTTTGCGGAACGGAACACAACAACGGTCGTGTACATGAGGCCTTAGAGTCTTTAACTGCCAAACTGCGTGACCATTAGGCTACATTCATACGACTGTATGTGTTTTGCGGTCCACAAATTGCGGATCCGCAATAAAAGATGACATTCCGTATGGCATCCGTTTAGTTTTTTTTGCGGATCCATTGTAACAATGTCAGAAAAACGGACAAGAATAGAACATGTTCTATCCTTTTTGCGGGGCTACAGAACGGACATACAGATGCATTTTTTGCAGACCCATTGAAGTGAATGGGTCCGCATCCTATCCGCAAAAAAAACTGAACGGACACGGAAACAAAATACGTTCGTGTGAATGTAGCCTTAGAGACATTAATGGCCAAACTGTGTATCCTTTTGAGACTGTAACCATCAAACAAGTACCATTGCCTCCTATGCCCATTATGCTTTGTGCCCCAGCGGAAAAAAACTCGTGTTGAGCAAATTAAAGTCCACAAAGTGGACTTCGATCCGAATTTCAGGAAAAATTCGATTTGCCGCAAAGCCGAATTTCCTTGTGCTTAATGGTAGGGAAGCGATTTTCCCTGAATGGTGGTAAAAAATGTAAAAAACGTACTCACCTCATCCGTTTGAGCGCAAAGAACCAGCTGGCGCCATCTTGATTAAAGATCTCGGACGAAATCCCATGTACGGTGACGTATGATGTCACCGTGCCAGTCAACGGGCCGCAGAAGATTTCATGCTAGATCTTTAATGAAGATGGCCCACCTCTGGAACCAGCACCTATCCCGTAAACGGAGCCTTGAAAGTGACGGAGGGCGCACCGCCTTGCGTGGCCACCGCTCCCATTCATTTCAGTGGCCCTATTTAAATGAATGGAGGGCGGCTGCACACTACATGACTTTCAAGGCTCCGTTTACGACAGGCATCCTCAAACTGGGGCCCTCCAGCTGTTGCAAAACTACAACTCCCAGCATGCCCGAACAGCCTACAGGTATCAGCCTACAGCAGGGCATTGTGGGAGTTGTAGTTTTACAACAGCTGGAGGGCCGCAGTTTGAGGATGCCTGGTTTACGAGATAGGATATGACCCCAGCGGTGGGCGATGGGGGTCATATCTTAGCAATTTGCCCCCATTGTCTGAGATGATACAACCCCTTGTGCTGTCCGCAGCCATGGACAAGAATAGGCATTTCTATCATAGTGCCGGCCATGTGCGGTCTTCAAAATGCGGAATGCACAAGGCCGGTGTCCATGTTTTCCCGATCCGCAATTTGCGGGCCACAAAAGACTTGCAGACGTGTAAATGGACCTTTAGTAAGTGATGTGTTGTTTCCTGTCAATTGATGCTGAAAATTGTAAAACGTGTCAATTGGTCAGTATTTTTTTGTTAGCCCCCTGAAAATAAGCATTACATTGTGCCCTCCTCTTCAAAATGGGTTTTCTAAACCAGGCAACCCCCTTAATAGAAAAGGTTTCGCTACATGCTATACCCTCTAATATGCGTATGTAAGTTTTAGAATAAGTGGTGATCACTATATATAATGTACATAGAGGATTGAAGAGGATTAAAGGGATGAAAGGAAACACCACACCCATTTTGAATTGGGCAGATGAACTTAAAACACAAAAGTAATTATACAATTGTGGGCTAATATAAACCATGTCTATACCTGTGTGGATATCTGTACACAGGCTTTGTACATAAAAAAATGTATAAATTGCTGAGGTAGCTCTTCTTCAGGGTGTGTACTGGTTATAACTGCCAATCAGTATTCATATGCCCTAAACGGTGTAAAGACCTATAAGCAATCAATGAAGGCTGACATCTATGTTTTTTTACTTAAATAGGTACACTAGGTTGGGCACTTGTTACCCCAAGGGATTATAAAATATATGTTGGGTGTTGTCTCCAAACTTGATGCTTGTGAAACTCCAAAGGTAATTAAAAAAATATAAATAACCACAGTCGAGACTTGTTAGATGAAAACAAAAACCATTAATACCCCTAATGGTTCTGAAAAGGTAAAGAGGGACATGTACATGCGGCATTAGTAGAGTGATATGGCATATATCTTGATTACCATATTTGCCCATAACTAATGCTAGTTGCAGTTCTGCAAGTGCCAGCCTTGGTGTTTCAGTAAAAGTCACGGTTCCCCCAATGCCAATAAAAAAAATGCCACCCAGGAAACCACTATCCAGACCACAACCAGTGAAGCCAAAACCTGCTACCAGTCTTCCAAAGCCACTCTGGGTTATAGGAAGCTAAGGCTACCTCTAGGTTCCTCACCAGAGCCCACCGCGAGGCTGGGTGGACTTGCTACTAGGAACCCAGGAGGTTATGTCTGTAGAATTGGTAGCAGATAACTGGTGCGGGACACTAGTGACAGACCTACTAGGAGAACAAGGGAGGTGCAAAGAGATGTCGACAAGCAGGGTCAAAACCAGGAGATACAGACTTGGTCCGTGCAGTAAACGAGGGGTTATTTAGGAGACGAGGCCAAGGTCAGTATAAGCAGGAACAGAAGACACAGGGTAAATCTAGAAACAAGCCAGTAGTCTGTTCACCAGGAGAGTCATTATACAGAATAGGATATCTCACAGCATAGAGCCAGGGTACAACAAAATCACAAGCAACTCAATTAGGAATCGGCAGTCTTAAAACCCCACTTAGCTCACACAGAATTAGAAACCTGATTGGCTCGGCTTCCATTCATACTTATAGGTAGACCAGCCGGGGCTTGGCTGGTGAAAACGGCAACCTCCCTAGAACATCCCTGCACAGTGATTTTGCTGGATAAATTCCTGAGACCGATTTTCCACTCTGCTCATGAGTACTTGCAACGTCGTGTCCCAATCTACAAACCGGATTCCAAAAAAGTTGGGACACTAAACAAATTGTGAATAAAAACTGAATGCAATGATGTGGAGATGGCAAATGTCAATATTTTATTTGTAATAGAACGTAGATGATCAAACGTTTAATCCGAGTAAATGTATCATTTTAAAGGAAAAATATGTTGATTCAAAATTTCACGGTGTCAACAAATCCCCAAAAAGTTGGGACAAGTAGCAATAAGAGGCTGGAAAAAGTAAATTTGAGCATAACGAAGAGCTGGAAGACCAATTAACACTAATTAGGTCAATTGGCAACATGATTGGGTATAAAAAGAGCTTCTCAGAGTGGCAGTGTCTCTCAGAAGCCAAGATGGGTAGAGGATCACCAATTCCCACAATGTTGCGCAGAAAGATAGTGGAGCAATCTCAGAAAGGTGTTACCCAGCGAAAAATTGCAAAGACTTTGCATCTATCATCATCAACTGTGCATAACATCATCCGAAGATTCAGAGAATCTGGAACAATCTCTGTGCGTAAGGGTCAAGGCCGTAAAACCATACTGGATGCCCGTGATCTCCGGGCCCTTAAACGACACTGCACCACAAACAGGAATGCTACTGTAAAGGAAATCACAGAATGGGCTCAGGAATACTTCCAGAAACCATTGTCAGTGAACACAATCCACCGTGCCATCCGCCGTTGCCAGCTGAAACTCTACAGTGCAAAGAAGAAGCCATTTCTAAGCAAGATCCACAAGCTCAGGCGTTTTCACTGGGCCAGGGATCATTTAAAATGGAGTGTGGCAAAATGGAAGACTGTTCTGTGGTCAGACGAGTCACGATACGAAGTTCTTTTTGGAAATCTGGGACGCCATGTCATCCAGACCAAAGAGGACAAGGACAACCCAAGTTGTTATCAACGCTCAGTTCAGAAGCCTGCATCTCTGATGGTATGGGGTTGCATGAGTGCGTGTGGCATGGGCAGCTTGCATGTCTGGAAAGGCACCATCAATGCAGAAAAATATATTCAGGTTCTAGAACAACATATGCTCCCATCCAGACGTCATCTCTTTCAGGGAAGACCCTGCATTTTTCAACAAGATAATGCCAGACCACATTCTGCATCAATCACAACATCATGGCTGCGTAGGAGAAGGATCCGGGTACTGAAATGGCCAGTCTGCAGTCCAGATCTTTCACCTATAGAGAACATTTGGCGCATCATAAAGAGGAAGGTGCGACAAAGAAGGCCCAAGACGATTGAACAGTTAGAGGCCTGTATTAGACAAGAATGGGAGAGCATTCCTATTTCTAAACTTGAGAAACTGGTCTCCTCGGTCCCCAGACGTCTGTTGAGTGTTGTAAGAAGAAGGGGAGATGCCACACAGTGGTGAAAATGGCCTTGTCCCAACTTTTTGGGGATTTGTTGACACCATGAAATTCTGATTCAACATATTTTTCCCTTAAAATGGTACATTTTCTCAGTTTAAACTTTTGTTCCGTGATTTATATTCTATTCTGAATAAAATATTAGAAGTTGGCACCTCCACATTATTGCATTCAGTTTTTATTCACGATTTGTATTTCCAACTTTTTTGGAATCCGGTTTGTACACAGATGGTCTGCCCTTTAGGGCCGGGTCAAAAGCATTGTATCCTGGGACAGCAAACCTTTGCTGGTAATTTCAGACTATCCCAACTGAATATGGGAGGCTTGGAAAGTTTGTCATATGTAACATGGCCACATGTATTCTGCTCACATACATTGTACAGAATCTGCATGTATGGGATGACCCCCACGACAAAATGCAGATGAGGCAAAGCAGTCCCACATTTTTAAGTACATGAAATCAGTAAATCACATAATGTGTAATTAAAGCATACAGAGGTCAACATTTGATTTAAAGGGGTTAACTCAATAGACACATGATTTCCCTGTTGGATTTTTTTTTTATACTGACCTGCTTCCTGCCACTCTGTTCTGGCGCCCTTTAATGGTCTCCCAGTCCCCTTCCTGTAAACCTCCAGATGGATGGGTGCCACTGCAGCCGATGACTGCCTCCCCCAGTCACATAACCCCATTTGGGATGGGAGACGGGGAACGCAAAACTGCTTAATGGACCCAATATGAAGTGTGAAGTGTCATGGAGCAGGTCAGTATGAACACAGTACTGTCCAAAACAGCCGAAAAAACCCCATTAATCCTATCCAACCTTTTAAATTTTATGCAGCCAATCTCACTGAAGGCGGATTATCGAAATTTAAAAGGCCAAACAACCATGCTTGTTTTACTCTATATAACGTACAAAAGAGGTGAGTACCACCAAAATAATCGTAGTGTGCTTCCCTGTGTAAAACAGTAGCATCCACACAAAAAGACAAAGTATACAGGTAATAAAAGCACACCAAAAATACAGTATATACAAAATCACAATATACAAAACAGTTTATTCAAAATGCTAAGAAAAAAACAAGCAGACAAGCATTAAAAACAATTGATGAATTGCTGGATGGCGATAGGCGTGGGGTGCCTCCAATCCCTATGGCACAGGCTCTGTGAGACTTTATTTGAATGTTGTGCTCTTTCATGGGATTTTCACATTATTATTATGTTATTGATATCATTGACTTTTTCAGAGCATTTTTTGTCTCCTTATATTGCCCTTATGCAGTTCATTGTGGGGGATTGGTGTGTCCCAGGCATCCTCAACCTGCGGCCCTCCAGTTGTTGTAAAACTACAACTCCCACAATGCCCTGCTGTAGACTGATACCTGTAGGCTGTTCGGGCATGCTGGGAGTTGTAGTTTTGCAACAGCTGGAGGGCCGCAGTTTGAGGATGCTTTTTAATTGTGTCCTGCTGTGGATGCTTTTTAATTGTTTTTAAAGGGCTTATCCAACCCCTAAAATGCCCCCCAAAATGCCCGGGCACCTCATACAGGTTATACTACGCCGCCGCTGCATCTCCGCCGCGTCGCACGTATCAAAAAATCTGGCGATGAGAGGCAGCCAATAGCAGGCCGTGACGGGGATGAGCCTTCCTAGCGTCACCTGCTATTGGCTGCCCCTCCCGTCGCCAGATGTTTTGATCCGCGCGACGGGGAGATGCAGTGGCACCAGCGAAGCGGGGTAAGTATAACCTGTATGAGGGGCCCGGGCATTTTGGGGGGCATTATAGGGGTTTGCTTGTTTCTTCTTTGCATCCTTAATAAATATCTGTAATTTTGTTTATATTTTGTGTGCTTTTAGTACCGGTGTACTTTGACTTTTTGTGTGTCTAATTACTCTATATAACATATGATTGATAGGTATCTAGATTTTGTCTTCTACATGACTTTGAGGACCAATAAACAATGGATTTACTGTAACTATAAAAAAAAAGTCTATAAAACTCTTCACTTTTATCTACTGAATACGATGAGTGACACGAGCAAACACAGCAAAGTGACTCCTGAAGAGAAATGTGCAGTATATTATACCTGGTAATATCACACCCTGTAGACGGTAAAGCAGAAGTGGGCAAACGGGTTCAGTATGGGACCTACTTTGTGCAGAGCTTGAGGAGGTCTACACTAGGGCACCGGGGACATGTAAGGGGGTAAATGTATATTTCCCAAACCTTTTGAGTTAAGAGACTACAGTGCACGTTTCACTTTTAGGGACTGTTTTATTGTTATTGCTTTCTACACTGTGTACAGGTCATACTGTGTGCTAGTGAGCGGCAGTACTCGGCAGTGCACCATGGCCTATCATGGCAGCTGGTAATGAGGGGCATGTGTGCACTGTGACTCTAAAGCACCTCAGGGCTGATAAGAGAGAGAGGAGCTGATAAAAGGGTGTGCTTTGACACCAACGGGTGCAGTGTTACTGGGCCTTATGTGGTGTCAAGTAGGCCGATGACTCGCCGGTGTAAAGTATAAGATCTGGGGCCTGTCCATTGGAGGAGAACCCGTTAGATAAAAATCACATTGGGTTTGTTTGTCAGTGGAGCATCCACTTTGCTGCTGTTGTAAATTCGGCAGCATTTGCATCTGCAGCATGTCCATTAGGCTACATGCACACGACCGTTCCGTTTTTTTTTGCGGTCTGCAAAACGCGGATCCGCAAAAAAAAACGGAACATTGTAGAAATGCCTATTCTTGTCCGCAAAACGGGCATTTCCACACCAAAATCCGTAGAAAAATCCACACTTTTTGGAGCAGCAGATTTCAAACTGTGGAATCTTGTGTCTTGTGTCTGTCACTTACGGCTAGGTTCACATCACTGTTCACATTTCCGGTTCTGAACCATCAGATGAACAGAAAACAACAACCCCCCCCCCCCCCCCCCCCCCAAAAAAAAAAAAAAAAACAGATCCTGTATTTTAAGCATCCGTTATGCACATTTTGCATCTTTTTTGCCATTTCTGTCTAAGATCCGTTATTTTAGACAGAAAAAAAGGACTTTGTGGAGGACGTTATTTCCCCATCTAAAATAACAGATCTCAGATGGAAATGGAAGCATAACTGAGCATGAGGGTACTTTCACACTAGCGGTTTTCTTTTCCGGCGTAGAGTTCCGTCCTAGGGGCTCAATACCGGAAAAGAACTGATCAGGCATATCCCCATGCGTTCTGAATGGAGAGTAATGCGCTCAGGATGCATCAGTCTTCAGTTCAGTCTTTTTGACGTTTTAGGACGGAGATAATACCCCAGCATGCTGCAGTTTTCTCTCCGGCCCAAAAAACTGAACACTTGCCTGAATGCCGCATTCAGCATTTTTTTTCCGTAGGAATGTATTAGTGTCGGATCCGGCATTCAAAATACTGGAATGCTGCGCAGACCAAAAAAAAATGTGAAAAAAATAAATGCCGGATCCGTTTTCTGGATGACACGGGAAAGACGGATCCGGCATTTCAATGCGTTTTTCAAACGGATCAGGATCCTAATCAGTCTTACAAATGCCATCAGTTGGCATACGTTTTGCCGGATCACTCTGCCGCAAGTGTGAAAGTAGCCTAACGGATGATTAAAATAAAGGACCCGTCTTTTTTTTTTTTTTTTCCTGTTCTTCTGAGAGAATAGAAGAACAGAAAATGACAGGGTGATGATAACCTACCCCAAGAAGACACCAGAAGACGCCAGTGTTATAAATGGTAAATAATCAAGTGATAGGAGTTTTCTATTACAACCCCGTCTCAGACGGTCGACTTCGCCATGCCGAGCTCACTGAGCTTTTTCTGTGCGTAATGAAAATAAATGTTAATTGTGGGCTGTTGTTTGGCGATGACAATACTCCCCGTCCCGGCACTCCCCTGTGTCATCTCAGAATGTTCCTTTTTTTCTGCTTCAAGCGACAGTCGGAGAGGTTAATGAGAACAGACGGCACAGCCAGCTTTTAACCCCAGCCCTGCCGCCAGCACAAAACAAATTCCTGAGTCAGGCGGCTGGTAAATGGTGTATAATATGGGTGAGTAATGTTTGAGGATGGGTAACATTGGCATTGCGTTCATGACTTTTGCTGAAACCTGGTCAATGTGAAAATATAATCTATACCCTCACCATCGGGCCTTATTCACACATCCATCTATCCGTGAAGATGTTCGTGAAGGATCTGTTCTTGGTCCATCTGCAATGAGCCGGACCGTGGTACAGTTACACCGATGCCAAATTATGCAGTGGGTCAGGATATGGGTATAAAAGTCTATAGTTTGTTTGTGACGCCAATTGCAACGTGCGCAGGGTATTAACACAGGGCCCTTTAAAGGGTTTCTGTCAGCCCGCAAAACTCTTTTTTTTTTTTTGGATAGTTAGATTCCTCATAGTGCGATATAGCAGAATATAATGCTCTTACTTACTTTCATGCGGCCGATTCTTTATAAAACTAACTTTTATAATATGTAAATGAGGGCTCTACCAGCAAGTAGGGCGTCTACTTGCTGGTAGCTGCTGCAGAAATCCGCCCCCTCGCCGTGTTGATTGACAGGGCCAGCCGTGATCTCCTTCTCCGGCCGGGCCTGTCAGTAATTCAAAAATCGCGCGCCTCGCGTCATTCGGCGCAGGCGCTCTGAGATGAGGAGGCTCGTATCCTCAGCACTCCCTCAGTGCGCCTGCGCCGATGACATCACCGAAAGAGAAGACGTCATCAGCGCAGGCGCACTGAGGGAGTGCTGAGGAGACGAGCCTCCTCATCTCAGAGCGCCTGCGCCGAATGACGCGAGGCGCGCGATTTTTGAATTACTGACAGGGCCGGCCGGAGGAGGAGATCCCGGCTGGCCCTGTCAATCAACACGGCGAGGGGGCGGATTTCTGCAGCAGCTACAAGCAAGTAGACGCGCTACTTGCTGGTAGAGCCCTCATTTACATATTATAAAAGTTCGTTTTATAAAGAATCGGCCGCATGAAAGTAAGTAAGAGCATTATATTCTGCTATATCGCACTATGAGGAATCTAACTATCCAAAAAAAAAAAAATGAGTTTTGCGGGCTGACAGAAACCCTTTAAGGATGTTGTGACTCACATACCAGGTTAGGAATGCCAGAGTGGTGTAATGTCTCTGTATGGTAGTGGTAATGGTGTCAACGGTGTCTCCTACCTGGGTACGGCTGGACTCCTGGATCCTGGCTCACTTGCAATAAAATGAGTGTGGTGCTAGTAGGAGTAATAGAGGAATTTGCAGCAGAAATTGAGATCCAGACCTCGGGTAAAGTTCAAACTTGTCTTTACTAGTTGCAGCTTTCATCCAATCGAGATACAGCATTAGTCTTTGGTCCCAGCAGGTATTGGCAATGTGTGGCAGGAAATTATCTTCTGCTCTATCATGTGCCTGGAGCTTTTGCAGGAATGGGCGTCTGCTTAGTAGCTCTGTAATGTGGCAGGAATTTAGCTTCTGCGCTTTCTATCTTCTGCTGTCTTGGGGACTGACTAGCTGAGGAGGAATTTGGCTTCTCCTGGGGTCTCTGGACGGTACTCACTGTTATTGTCTCAGGGTATGCTTCTTCCTGTAACTGGAGGTGGCTGCTTGCTTCTACCAGCTGAGGCTGCAAGGCTCAGGCTGGGGATGATGATCAATTGTCTCAGCCAAGACAAGATCCGGGCTTGGATCCCTATAACTGGGAGCTCCTAGCATGCACACCCTACCCCTAGCAGGGGGTGGGTTACACTACTAACTAACTTCCTTCTCTCCCAATGAGGCAGGAAATGGGCGCAGTCCACTTCTGCTCATAGAGGGGGGAGCTAAACTGGAATGTACTATTTCAGTTTAGAAACACTAAACTGGCTCTAAGTCCCTGCTAACATTGCTGCCACCTGCTGGTGAACATGGAAATTACAGCAATACATATTTAACAAGGCTTAGGATGCACATTTGTGAGGATGTAAGGTGAAATTACATTAGATGACAGTGTCGAGGCCCTTAACAGATTGTAGCGGGGTAAAAAAGTTTCATAACACAACTCTGGGGTGTTACACATTTGTCTGCTGTTTCGCCCTCCGAGTGTCATCCATATTCCATGGACACTAATAGGCAAAAAAATAAATCTCTAGAGCAGGGATGCTCAACCTGCGGCCCTCCAGCTGTAGCAAAACTACAACTCCCAGCATGTTCTAATAGCTGTAGGCAGGGGCGTAACTACCATAGCGGCAGACCATGTGACTGCTATGGGGCCCAGGGCAAGAGGGGGCCCAGTCTTAGTTGGGATTATTTCCTCTTCTACTGGAGGTGAAAACTTGATTAGGACTCTACCCTCTAAGGCCTCTTTCACACGACCGTATGGCTTTTTCATTATTTTGCGGTCTGTTTTTCACAGATCCGTTGTTCCGTTTATTGTTTCCGTTTTGGTTCCGTTTTTCCATATGGCATATACAGTATACAGTAATTACATAGAAAAAATTGGGCTGGGCATAAAATTTTCAATGGATGGTTCCACAAAAACGGAATGGATACGGAAGACATACGGAGTACATTCCGTATGTGTTCAGTTTTTTTTGCGGACCCATTGACTTGAATGGAGCCTCAGAACGTGATTTGCTGGCAATAACAGGACATGTTCTATCTTTCAACGGAACGGCAAAACGAAAATACGGAAATGGAATGCATACGGAGCACATTCCGTATTTTTTGCGGAACCATTGAAATGAATGGTTCCGTATATAGACCGTATGCGGAAAGCAAAAAACGTTTGTGTGAAAGAGGCCTAAAGGAACAACTTTTAGCAAACGAGGCAGTGGAAAAATGGCCCAAGGGTCATTGAAAGGGGTTTAGGCGGAAACCCTTCCGTCCTGTGTGGGGGGGCTGATTTGATCCTTGCTATGGGGCCCTTACTTCTCTATATACGCCACTGGCTGTAGGCTGTCCAGGCATGCTGGGAGTTGTAGTTTTGCAACAGCTGGAGGGTGGATCATCCCTGTTCTAGAGCATCTCCTAAGACCTCTTGCACACAACTGTATGGTTTTGCGGTCCGTTTTAAACTGATCCCTTTTTCCGTTTTTTTTCCCGTTTCAGAAGTGTTTCCGTTATGCTTCCGTTACGTTTTGGAATGCATACGGACCACAAACGGAATCCGCAAAATCGGAACGGAAACGGAAAAAAAAAACGTTCGCGTGAAAGAGGCCTAAGGCCCCTTTCACACGAGCGAGTATTCCTTGCGGGTGCAATGCGTTATGTGAACGCATTGCGCCCGCACGGAATCCGGACCCTTTCATTTCAATGGGTTTGTGTATATGAGCGTTGTTTTTCACGCATCACTTGTGCGTTGCAAGAAAATCACAGCATGTTCTATATTCTGCGTTTTTGACGCAACGCTGGCCCCATAGAAGTGAATGGGGCTGCGTGAAAATCGCACTTGCTTGCGGATGCGATGCGTTTTTCACGGATGGTTGCTAAGATATGTTGTTTGTAAACATTCTGTTTTTTTATCACGCGTGTGAAAAACGCATTAAATCGCATTGCACCCGCACAATAAAAACTGAACAACTGAACTCGATTGCAGGCAAATCGCGCATTTTTCACTGAACGTATTCGCAATGCATCCAGAACTAATCCGGACACGCTCCTCTCCAAGGGGCGTTTTTTTCCCGTTTCCGTTCCGTTTTTTGCGTTCAGTATACGGACCGTATACGGAACCATTCATTTCAATGGATCTGCCAAAAAAAAAAGGAATGTACTTCGTATGCCTTCCGTTTCCGTATTTCCGTTCTGTTCAACCATAGAACATGTCCTATTATTGCCTGCAAATCACGTTCCGTGGCTCCATTCAAGTCAATGAGTCCGCAAAAAAAAACTGAATGCATCCGTATGTCTTCTGTATCCATTCCGTTTTTGAGAACCATCTATTGAAAATTTTATGCCCAGCCCAATTTTTTTATGTACTTTCTGCTTATACATTATTGTATGCTATCGTTTCCGTTTGTGATCCGCACAAAACGGATCACAAACGGAAACCAAACAGAAAAACGGATCGTCAAAATGGAACGGAAATACTACTGAAACCAAAAAACGGATCCGTTTAAAACGGACCGCAAAGCCATACGGTCGTGTGCAGGAGGTCTAAAAGTGGACTGTGACAGAACTTGGGCATGTTTGGTCTGTATCAGGGATCATATTAGTGCATGTCTCTGGTTTCACCACTGACTCACTGTCAGTGGAATATTACAGATGTGTGAATAAACGTATTACAATCAGTGGGTACATGTGGAGAAAGAACACGGACAGCACACGTGTGTGAAAAAGGCCGTACAGTGGATGGGGCCATCATGCAGTGCCAGTAATACTAATAAATAATACCGACATACAGTAACCAGCTACACACAGAGTAATCTAATAACAATGCTATATAATATCTAAATAACACTGAATGCCATCAGTAAGACCGTTAGTGGGCGCTAACCTCAAATGGCAGGCAATCTGTGGCGCCCCCTCAGCGGCGGCAGGTGGAGTTGAACTATGTGATCGCACAACCATATGACCAGCCCTAGTCTAGGGCTCATGCACACGCCCATGGTTTTGCGGGTCGGATGCGGACCCATTCACTTCAACCACAGCACACCGTTCCATGCCGTCCGCAAAATTATAGAACATGTCGTATTCTTGTCTGTATTACGGACGAGGATAGAACTGTTCTATTAAGGGCTGCCCGTTCAGTTCTGCAAAATGCGGAATGCACATGACCAGTATCCATGTTTTGCAGAGCCGCAATTTGCAGACCACAAAACATGGGCCCTTGTACATGGGCCCTTAACCAGATGTCTACACTACCAAACAAAAGGAAGCAGAAAATGAGTCAAGCCAGAAAATGCTCTTCAAATCTTTGACTTTCCAGTTATGGTGAGCATGCAACCTTTTTTTTTGTAATTCAGGATTTGCTAGATATTTGGCATTTGGGTTTATTGACCAAGTATTACCAAGAGTTCCATGCAACCCATCAAGGAATCAGCTACTGCAGCAAAAATATGGAATTAGTGGTCTCTTGTGTTTTATTCAAGAAATCCCACATATGGATTTACCCTCTAAAATGGCTTCTCTGGTGTTTGCAGGACTGACACATTGGCAAACTTTATCTTTGCATTCTACTCAATTCTGTAAAAAAATAATTTTTATCACTTGGTCTTCTACAGCTTTCACTTTCAGTGTCATTGCAGACTAGCAGGCTCTCTAAAAATCTCTCATTTATGGCTCATTTAGACGAGTAGATAATCGAGATTCATGGTGGACAATAAGCATGTCAAGGTCACCTGATGGTGGTAATGTAAATGCGCATTGTGTGACCTTTCGCTGTACACAGTCAATGGTCATCGTTTATACGATCGAATATCAATTTATACCAGATACTCCCTGCATGTATATGCTTGCCGTTATCATTAGAGTTGTGTTGGTAGGCCTCAACATCTCCTGAACAATTATCTACTATGAGACTTTAGGCTAAATTCTTATCAAACTGATAAGAGTTTAGCTGTGACCTCTTCAAGCAGCTTATTCCCCCTCTCCTTATTGAGAACATACACTGGAGTCAGGAGAGACAGCGGTTGACCGAGGGCTATCTGCGATGGGGTCTCACGTCTAATGTATTATTGGTGACTTTGTGTACTGGGTTCTCCATTGTGTCTGACCTCCCCATCTTCATTGCGACCCGGGATTGCTGTTATCTCACTTATCCTGTACATATTCAGGGTGGAAGGGGGTATAAAACTATGGAGTTTTACTGGGGGCTTCAATAAATAGACATCTTGCAGACTGTCCGAAGACAGAACCTCTTGGAATGTTGTATAGGAGGTAGGACTGCATGGACTTTATCACCTTTTGCTCAAGGACCCTTCAGGAGATGCTGGACTGAAGAAGAAGGGTAGTCGGGTGGGGGGGGGGGGGGTTGGTAATTATTCACACCTCTACTTGCCCATCTTCTGATCAGCCAGAGGGAATCATGAAAGGACAAAGTAGTGGAAGTTGGTAGTTGCTGTACTGTACAACATGCTTTGGAAGGTCCAGGATCTAAGGGCTCATGCACACGATGATATTATGATCACATGATATGATGAGTGTGGGACAATAGACCCGCGGGCGGCCCGATGTGCACAGCATCATAGTAACCGATGATGCTGTGTACTCCCGTGCACACGATGTATGCCGCTCCGGGACATATGGCCCGCTCATTGACCGTATGTCTCGGAGGGCTTACGGTCGTGTGCATAGAGCTGAGGACAGACCTTTGGGCCATGTGTGATGATCACTTGGTCGGGGAGATGTGACATATCGCTGTTACATTGGATTATAAATTAAACAGTTGAGCTCCACCTGGATCATCTGGCGGCTGTATGAAGGACCCTCGAATTGCCCCCTCGTGACAGCCTTAGGCTATCTTTTTCAATGACTCATTCACATGCACAATTGGTCAACCCTCCTCTCCCACTCACGGGTCAGGGAAGAGTCAGGAGGGCCTGATATACATTAGAGGGTGGCTGATATACATCTAATGAGCATGAACAGCTTAAGGGCTCATGCACATGACCGAATGTATTTTGTGGTCCACAAAAAAACGGATCCACAAAAAATACGGATGATGTCCGTGTGCATTCTGTATTTTTGCGGAACAGAACAGCTGGCCCCTAATAGAACAGTCCTATCCTTGTCTGTAATGCGGACAATAATAGGACATACGGAAACGGGATGCACATGGAGTAACTTCCGTGTTTTTTTTTGCGAACCCATTGAAATGAATGGTTCCGCATATGGTCCGCAAAAAAAAGCAGAATAGACACTGAAAGAAAACTACATTTGTGTGCATGAGCCCTAACAAACAGTAATTTTCCAAAACGGACTCATCCCGCTCTCGGACATCCCTGTTGTATTGGGAAGAAATTCATAAATGGGAAAGTGTCAAACTATTTATTTTATACTTTGTTTTTTGAACATTTATCTACATTTTACTTCTATATATATTTTCTGTAATAATATTGGTCTTTATTCCAGCCCTGGGACTGACGTCAGAACGCACGGCTTTCAGCAGGAATTTTATTATCAGGCGCGAGCACATGGAGAGGGAAGAGGGCGGTGATTAGAGCGAAAACCATTGGTCCTCGCAGACGCCTCCCCTATTGCGGCTGCATTGATATATGAAGTGTCTTGCATCTTTGTTACCATGAATGTCATGAGGGCCCAGAAAAATTCCAGTCATGCTTCACAACACTATGCAACGCTTCATGTTTTGAACACAATAGACTTTTTTTTTTTTAAAGTGTGAGAGTTAAATACATAATGTCCCCGCCACGAGGCGCAACACATAAAAAAATTATCAAATGAAATTTGCAAAAATGATGCAAGTGATGAGCAGCTTGAAAGATGCATCGCATATTTAAGGCTACTTTCACATTGGCGTTTTGGCTTTCCGTTTGTGAGATCCGTTCAGGGCTCTCACACGCGGTCCAAAACGGATCAGTTTTTCCCTAATGCATTCTGAATAGAAAAGGATCCGCTCAGAATGCATCAGTTCGCCTCCGATCAGTCTCCATTCCGCTTTGGAGGCGGACACCAAAACGCCGCCAGATGCGTGTCCGTCTTACGAAACTGAGCCAAACGGATCCGTCCTGACCCACAATGCAAGTCAATGGGGACGGATCCGTTTTCACTGACACAATCTGGCACAATAAAAAACGGATCCGTCCTCCATTGACTTTCAATGGTGTTCAAGACGGATCCGTTTTGGCTATGCTAAAGATAATACAAACGGATCCGTTCTGAACGGATGCAGGCGGTTGTATTATCTGAACGAATGCGTTTGTGCAGATCCATGACGGATCCGCACCAAACGCGAGTGTGAAAGTAGCCTAAAGGGGTTTTCCGAGATATTTTAACTAATGAGCTATCCTCTGGATATGTCATCAGTATCTGATCGGTGGGGGTCTGACACCCGGGAACCCCACCGTACAGCTGTTTGGATAGGCAATGTCGCAGGCATTAGTGCAGCAGACTTCTTGCAGCTTTTCCCAGGGCATGTGATGTCACGTTCCTCGGTCACATGGCCTAGGCGCAGCTCAGCCCAATTAAAGTGAATGGACCTGAGCTGCAATACCAAGCACGGCCACTATACAACATATGGCGCTGTGTTTGGTGAGCGCTACTGCAAGCACAGGGGCCTACTCAAACAGCTGATCGGCGGAAGTCCCGGGTGTTGGACCTCCGCCGATCAGATACTGATGACCTATCCAGAGGGAGGATCATCAGCAAAAATATCTCGTAAAACCCTTTTAAATGAACACTGTACACTTAGGGAGATTTATTTTACTCATTGATGTAGCGCCAAAACATTCCTGCAGCGTTGTGTTCAGATTCTCTTTGCTCTCTCTCCCCACGATCTAAACTCCAAATTAAAGGGGTTGTCTCACTTCAGTAAGCGGCATTTATCATGTAGAGAAAGTTAATACAAGGCACTTACTAGTGTATTGTGATTGTCCATATTGCTTCCTTTGCTGGATGGATTCATTTTTCCATCACATTATGCACTGCTCATTTCCATGGTTACAAACCACTCTGCAATCCAGCAGCGGTGGTCACGCTTGCACAATATAGGAAAAAGCACCAGCCTATGTGGTCCCGGCCACCAGAGAGGCTGACGCTTTTTCCTATAGTGTGCAAGCGTGACCACCGCTGATGGATTGCAGAGTGGTTTGTAACCATGGAAACGAGCAGTGTATAATGTGATAGAAAAATGAATCCAGCCAGCGAAGGAAACAATATAGACAATCATATTACATTAGTAAGTGGCTTATATTAACTTCCTCTACATGATAAATGCCACTTGCTGAAGTGAGACAACCCTTTTAAAGGGCATCTGTCAGCAGTTTTGTACCTATGACACCGGCTGACCTGTTACATGTGCGCTCGGCAGCTGAAGGCGTCTGTGTTGGCCCCATGTTCCTATGTGTCCGCATTGCTGAGAAACATGACGTTTTGATATATGCAAATGATCCTCTAGGAGCAACGGGGGCGTTACTATTACACCTAGGCTGGTTTCACACGGGCGTTGCGGAAAAAGATGCGGGTGCGTTGCGGGAACATGCGCGTGTTTTCCACGTGAGTGCAAAACATTGTAATGCGTTTTGCACGCGCGTGAGAAAAATCGGCATGTTTGGTACCCGAACTTCTGTGAAGTTCGGGTTTGGGTTAGGTGTTGTGTAGATTGTATTATTTTCCCTTATAACATGGTTATAAGGGAAAATAATAGCATTCTTAATACAGATTGCATCGTACAACAGGGCTGGAGGGGTTAAAAAAAATAAAAAAATAATATAACTCGCCTTAATCCACTTGATCGCGCAGCCCGGCTTATCTTCTGTCTTCTTCTTTGAGGAATAGGACCTTTGATGACGTCACTGTGATCATCACATGGTCCATCACATGATCTTTTTCCACGTTGATGGATCATGTGACGGACCATGTGATGGGCGTAGTGACATCACCACAGGTCCTTTTCCTGTGCACAGCAAAGATGAAGACAGAAGAGAAGCCGGGCTGCGCGATCAAGTGGATTAAGGTGAGTTATATTATTATTAAAAACAATTTAACCCCTCCAGCGCTGTTTTACTATGCATTCTGTATTAAGAATGCTATTATTTTCCCTTATAACCATGTTATAAGGGAAAATAATAATGAACGGGTCCCCATCCCGATCGTCTCCTAGCAACTGTGCGTGAAAATCGCACCGCATCCGCACTTGTTTGCGTATGCTCGTGATTTTCACGCAGCCCCATTCACTTCTACGGGGCCTGCGTTGCGTGGAAAAGGCAGAATATAGAGCATGCTGCGATTTTCACGCAACGCACAAGTGATGCCTGAAAATCACCGCTCATGTTCACAGCCCCATTGAAGTGAATGGGTCCGGATTCAGTGCGGGTGCAATGCGTTCACCTCACGCATTGCACCCGCGTGGAAATCTCGCCCGTGTGAAAGGGGCCTTAGAGGCTCAGCTTTCTCTGCAACTGCCACACCCTCTGCACTTTGATTGACAGGACCAAGCCAGGTGTAATCACGTTTACACTGCTTAGCCCTGTCAAATGTCAGAGAGAGCAGAGCCTCTAGGTGCAATGGCAACGGCCCCGTTGCTCCTAGAGGCTCATTTGCATATTTGCTCTTGTGGTAACTGGCGGATCACGATGTGATCAAATTCACATTCATTAAGCTGGGATGTAGCCTTGGGATACTGTGACCTTTGGGCACTCAACAGGTCTCATGGTCTGTGTAACCCTAGCCTTGTGCTGATTTTTTGAGCCCCACAAAACTAGATAATCAATCTGCTCCGCTCCTCCCGCTCTGTACTATGCTACCACACGCAGAACTGTATCTGCACCATGACAAGTTCCCTTTAAGTTGCACAATCTTCTTTTTGGCTTTCTGGTGATGAGTTATGTGTTTTGATTGTATTTAGCAATTATGTTTTTGACTCCCGCTGCGGTAATTGGAAAAATTTTGTGTGAATTGCTAACATCTGTCTGAAACAACTAAAAAGTATATACGGTATGTGTCATCATATACCTCAAACATTTAAAGGGGTTGTCCAGAAAACTTGGCTGCCTTCTTCCAAAAGCAGAACCCCACCTGTTTACAGGTTGTTAGCAGTATTGCACATCGGCCCCATTTCCCTTAATAATCCTGCACTGAAATACCAGATATGACCTGAAAAACCCCTTAAATGGCTTAGGCCCCTTTCACACGGGCGTTGCGGGAAAATGTGCGGGTGCGTTGCGGGAACACGCGCGATTTTTCCTCGCGAGTGCAAAACATTGTAATGCGTTTTGCACTCGCGTGAGAAAAATTGCGCGTGTTTGGCTTGGGATCGGTGTTCTGTATACATGTAACATGGTTATAAGGGAAAATAATAGCATTCTGAATACAGAATGCATAGTAAAACAGCGCTGGAGGGGTTAAAAAAAATAAAAAATAAAATTTAACTCACCTTAGTCCACTTGATCGCGTAGCCGGCATCTCTTCTGTCTTCATCTTAGCTGTGTGCAGGAACAGGACCTGTGGTGACGTCACTCCGGTCATCACATGATCCATCACCATGGTAAAAGATCATGTGATGGATCATGTGATGACCGGAGTGACGTCACCACAGGTCCTGTTCCTGCACACAGCTAAGAAGGAGACAGAAGAGATGCCGGCTACGCGATCAAGTGGATTAAGGTGAGTTAAAAAATTTTATTTTTTTTTTAACCCCTCCAGCGCTATTATACTATGCATTCTGTATTCAGAATGCTATTATTTTCCCTTATAACAGAAATAATAATGATCGGGTCTCCATCCCGATCGTCTCCTAGCAACTGTGCGTGACAATCGCACCGCATCCGCACTTGCTTGCGGATGCTTGCGATTTTCACGCAACCCCAATCATTTCTATGGGGCCTGCGTTACGTGAAAAACGCACAAAGAGGAGCATGCTGCGATTTTCACGCAACGCACAAGTGATGCGTGAAAATCACCGCTCATGTGAACAGCCCCATAGAAATGAATGGGTCGGTATTCAGTGCGGGTGCAATGCGTTCAACTCACGCATCGCATCCGCGCGGAATACTCGCCCGTGTAAAAGGGGCCTTAGGGTACTTTCACACTTGCGGCAGAGGATTCCAGCAGGCAGTTCCGTTGCCGGAACTGCCTGCCGGATCCTGCAATCTGGACGCAAACGGATGGCGTTTGTCAGACGGATCCGGATCCGTCTGACAAATGCATTGAAATACCGGATCCGTCTCTCCGCTGTCATCTGGAAAAACGGATCCGGTATTAATTTTTTTCATAGATTTAAAGATATGCGCATGCGCGGACCGGAAGAACAGATCCGTCAATGCAGCAATTTTAATGCCGGTTCCAGTACTAATACATTTAAATGGAAATTAATGGCGGATCCGGCATTCCGGCAAGTGTTCAGGATTTTGGGCCGGAGAGAAAACTACAGCATGCTGCGGTATTTTCTCCGGCCAAAAAACACAAGAGGGACTGAACTGATGCATCCTGAACGGATTGCTCTCCATTCAGAATGCATGGGGATAAAACTGATTATCTGACATTCTAATCCTGCCTGTAATGATATCACCTCTGTGTACAGATAAGTCAGGATCCACCATTCAAAAATAGATGATTCCTGGTCACAGGGCAAGTCTCTCATAGAAGTCAATGAATTCCACTCCTGACCATTGTGTCCAAGGCCCATGGGGCTGACATAAAGCAATTTTCTCAATGCTTTCTAAATAATATAAAAAGAACGGCTCAGGCAAGATGGCCGCCCCCATAATCATGTTCAGAAATATTGAATACAAAAATCTGCAATCAGAAAATAAAAAGAGATCAGAAAAAAAGGAGATGTGTCACTATCTGGCAGATAGCATTTTTGGTGACACATTTCCTTTAACTGCTCCAGAACCTGTCTGGTTCCTACCTGCAAATTAGACTTCAGTTTACATATTTTGTAAATTTTGGGCCTTAAGGGGGTTATCCTACTCTAGCAGAGTGGCCCAGACCTGCCCGACCCAGGGTGGGGGTGATGCTCACCTGATCCCTGCTCGGGAGCCTGACAGACCAGAAGCAGCAGCGGGGATCAGGTGAGCATCACCCCCAGCCTGGGTCGGGCAGGTCTGGGCCACTCTGTAAGGCCCCTTTCACACGGGCGAGTATTCTGCGCGGGTGCGATGCGGGAGTTGAACGCATGGCACCCGCACTGAATCCGGACCCATTCATTTCTATGGGGCTGTGCACACGAGCAGTGATTTTCACGCATCACTTGCGCGTTGCGTCAAAATCGCAGCATGCTCCTCTTTGTGCGTTTTTCACGTAACGCAGGCCCCATAGAAATGAATGCGGATGCGATTTTCATGCACGGTTGCTAGGAGACGATCGGGATGGGGACCCGATCATTATTATTTTCCTTTATAACATAGTTATAAGGGAAAATAATAGCATTCTGAATACAGAATGCATAGTACAATAGCGCTGGAGGGGTTAAAAAAATAATAATAATAATTTAACTCACCTTAATACACTTGCTCGCGCAGCCGGCTTCTCTTCTGTCTTCTTTTTTGCTGTGTGCAGGAAAAGGACCTGTGGTGACGTCACACCGGTCATCACATGGTCTGTCACATGATCTTTTACCATGGTGATGGATCATGTGATGGACCATGTGATGCCCGGAGTGACGTCACCACAGGTCCTTTTCCTGCACACAGCAAAAAAGAAGACAGAAGAGAAGCCGGCTGCGCGATCAAGTGTATTAAGGTGAGTTAAATTATTATTATTATTTTTTAACCCCTCCAGCGCTATTTTACTATGCATTCTGTATTCAGAATGCTATTATTTTCCCTTATAACCATGTTATAAGGGGAAATAATACAATCTACACAACACTGATCCCAAGCCCGAACTTCTGTGAAGAAGTTCGGGTTTGGGTACCAAACATGCACGATTTTTCTCACGCGAGTGCAAAACGCATTACAATGTTTTGCACTTGCGCCGAAAAATCGTGCATGTTCCCGCAACGCCTGTGTGAAAGAGGCCTTAGAGTTGGATAACCCCTTTAAAATCTCTATAATCAGATGATTTTTGTGCTAATATTTAAAGGGGTTATCCAATACAAAAACAGCTGGGGCTGCACATGCTGTAAAATAATAAAACTTAGGGTGGGTTCACATTACGTTTTATGCCTCTGTCTGACGTATACGTTAGAAGAAAAAAAAAACTATACAATAACGCAGCACACCACCTTCTTGTATCCTGCATAGTCCGGTAAAAAAAACATATACATTTTTTATTTTACAATGGAACTCTATGGTGAACAGATGCCACAGTACAGCGTGAGTCTGAGGCATCCGTTTAACAAATACGTTTTTTGTGTGCACATTAAATGGATGGGAAAAACGCAAATTGCTGTACAGCGGGACAATGCCGGTAGTTTAATAAAGAAAAATGAGGAGAAAGACTCTCTTCCCCCCTTCTTGCTCCTTGACATATTATAAAACAGCAGTTTTCTTGGCAATGCGGGCACCAAGGACGATGGCACCAAGACCGTGGCGTTCAGCTGACCAGCGCCCATCTCAAAGGTCAGCCATCTTTTTTTAGACATGTGGTGACAGATGCCCTCTAAGGGCTGTATTACACACACAGATCTTTTGGTCCGATTGGACAGAGATTGGTCAGATAATCTGTTGGTGAAGTACAGCCCTTAGGGCGCATTCACACGACCGTAGTGTTTTACGGATCCGCAGAACATGGATACCGCCGCGTGCGTTCCGCCATTTGGCCACAACTATAATAGAAAAT
Source organism: Bufo bufo (assembly GCF_905171765.1). Lineage (NCBI taxonomy): Eukaryota > Metazoa > Chordata > Amphibia > Anura > Bufonidae > Bufo > Bufo bufo. The sequence continues at coordinate 183,815,813 of NC_053397.1, read as the reverse complement.
GCCTATTCTTGTGAGTGATTGCTGACAAGAATAGGACGTGCTCTATATTTTTTGCGGGTGTGCTGTCCGCATCGTTTGCAGCCCCATTGAAATGAATGGGTCCTCGCCTGTTCTGCAAAATCGCGGAACAGATGCGGACTGATTCATACAGCCGTCTGAATGAGCCCTTAAAGGGGTTTTCCGGGGATAGGTCGTCAATATTGGATCGGTGGCACCCGGCATCCCCACCGTTCATCTGTATGAAGACACGGCGCGAACAGTGCGCACGTGCCGTCTCCCGTCCCTATTCATGCTGGCTAGGGATGAGCAGGAGCCCCGTACAGTATTAGAATGTATTGGCTCCGATGAGCCGAAGTTATCGCTTCGCGCAATAACTTCATAAATTCATTTGTACTGGAAAAAAACATTTCCCGAACTCGGGTTCGGTTCCAAGGTACCACTTAGCAATAACTTCGGCTCATCAGAGCCTATACATTCTAACACTGTACGGGGCTCCCGCTCCGTACCTTAGAACGAAGTTTTATGCGAATCAACTTCGGATGTTTCATCCGAAGTCGATTCGCTCATCCCTAATGCTCGCCATAGACATAGCACGAGAGATGGGAAACAGCACGTGCACACTGCGTGCGCCGTCTCCTCATACAGCTGATCGGCAGGGCTGCCAGGTGTCGGACCCCCGCCAATCTGATACTGAGGATAGGTCATCAATAGTAAAAGCCCGGAGAACCCCTTTAATCAGTTGAGACTTGAAAGATCTGGAAGGAGCGGGGAGTTTTGCTGTAAGTATAAACATTCTGCATTGTGTATGGAGCCTGGTAATTGTACCCTCAGGGCCACCATTTCTCCTCCTGACCCATCTCGGCCTCTGGCCTGGATATCTAATGACAGCTGATTGCCTGCACATGTTACAAGCACCCCTCCCCCCTGTGCAGCACCAACAGCAAAAGGAACATTTTTAGGCAGACGAGCGTGTCCGGATGCGTTGCGTCTGCGATCAGGGAAAATCGTGCGATTAGGTACGCAATTGCAGTCAGTGTTGACTGCGATTGCGTTCCGATGTTCAGTTTTTATCGCGCGGGTGCAATGCGTTTTGCACGCGCGCGATAAAAAAACTGACTGTGGTACCCAGACCCGAACCCGGACATTTTCACTGAATTTCGGGTTTGGGATCGGTGTTCTGTATATTTTATTATTTTCCTTTATAACATGGTTATAATGGAAAATAATAGCATTCTTAATACAGAATGCTAAGTAGAAGGTCAATTGAGGGTTAAAAAATAAGAAAAACATAACTCACCTCACCCTCTTGTTCGCGCAGCCGGCATCGTCTTCTTTCTTCTTCTTTCAGGATGTGCAAAAGGACCTTTGATGACGTCACCGAAGGTCCTTTTCCAGCCAGGTCCTGCAAGAAGAAGAAGAAAGAAGACGAGCCCGGCAGCGCGATCAAGTGGATGAGGTGAGCTACATTTTTTTTTACTTTTAAAATAATAAAGTAAATGGTGTCCCTGGTAACTCATCCCTCGTCTCCTTAGCAACCGTGCGTGAAAATCGCACCGCATTCGCACTTGCTTGCGATTTTCACGCAGAGCCATTCATTTCTATGGGGCCTGCGTTGCGTGAAAAAACGCAGAATATAGAACATGCTGCGGTTTTCACGCAAAGCACAAGTGACGCGTGAAAATCACCGCTCATCTGAACAGCCCCATTGAAGTGAATGGGTCCCGGGTTCAGTGCGGGTGCAATGCGTTCACCTCACGCATTGTACCCGCGTGGAAAATTCGCCCGTGTGAAAGGGGCCATGACGGATCCGCAAAAATTCGGTAATGTCAAAGTAGCCTTACCGATCCAGCGCTGCGCCCCTCCTTCTCTGCTGTTTGAAATAATGGAGCGTCACTGCTGAGCCTCCGCCACATGCAGGCACACACCGCTCATCTACCGGCACAAGCAATAGGTTACCTGTATGCATTATGGAAGTCTATATGCCGGCCATGCACAGAAGAGGAAAGATACGGCTGGTTCTGACCGACCGTCGCTAATGATCCCTCACAGCGCTCTGTCATGTGGGGTTGTTTTGAATGTCTGAAACTAAGGCCCCTTTCATGCATTGGACTCGCAGCGTGAGTATGCGGCAGCTCCCGTCCTGACCTCCCAGCACTGATGGGGTCACATAAGCATTATTTTGTGTATTTTAGTGTTTTATATATTTTTAATATTTATTTATTATACGGTAATTTATTTATATACACCGGTATATATATATATATATATATTTTTTTTTTTTACATTTTTTTTACACTTTTAAATGTTCCCATAGGGAACTTGAACATGCAATCATTACATTCCAAAGGAACATGGCTGTGGCAGCCACAGATAATTTAGGAGGACTATGGCTATGGCTGCCGCACGCACCATCCGGCATCCCCGATCCCTGCTAGGAGGAGCCGTTGAAGGCCCGGGAGCGAGCACTCCGTTTTTTTTTTTTTTAGCTCCCAGATGCCATGGTCGTATTTGACCACAGCATGTGAGGGGTTAAATGTCTGCGAACGCTGTTATTGTCGATCACAGATACCAGCCCCTGGTGTCTTCTGTTTAAAACAGCAGGCACCTGGGGGCCATGGGCGCTCGCTAGGCTCGCAAAAACCCACCCAAAGGCGCACATGTACAGCGCTGGGCAGGAAGCGGTTAAAATACGGGAGTCGCTGACTAAAAGTTGGAGTTCTACACGCTGGTCTTAGCTAAATTTATTAAAGGGGTTATGCCATGATTAATGTAAAAAATAAAATCAGACATTATATAGTACCGACAATCTCTTTTTTGAGAGTTTTTAAGTAAAAAATAAAATAAAAAGAGGTAACGTCTTTCTAATGACCCCCATGTCACAGATCTGCCAGTTTAGTCATGAAAGACCTTGGCACGGGTCTAGATGTCCTGCTGCGGACAGGTCTTCTAAAGTAACAGCTCTTCCCCCCTCTATCTCAGCAGGGACGGACGAGCTGCCGCTTCCCTTTGGCTTTGATCTTCCAGATCCCATGCGCCTTGCCCGTAGTCGTGGACGCCTTCCCGCGCCGTGTCACTACTGAGCATGCGTCTTGCCCTTGGCTGACAGGTAGGGAACGTCTACCAAGTATCCTTCTTGCAGCACATTCCAGCCCGTCCCTCCTTATTGGCGTTTTCACTTTCACCGTGGATTCTTCGGCGCAGTTGGCAGACGCTCCCCGCTTCGTACTCCCAGTCAGAAGGGTTAGGCTCGCATTCCTGCCAGTGTCTGCGGCGAGCGCCGGGCGCAGGATGCGGGGGACAATACGGGCATAAGGTTTGGGGTGCAGGGAAGGAACCCCGACGTTTTGATGACTGAAGTGAGCCCTGCACCCCACCCAGGGATGGCTCTCCTCATGGATGAGGACGAGTATGACAAGCTGGTCATGCAGTCCGGCTCAGACTGGCTCCGCTCTGAGATTAGGAGGCTGTTCAGGGAGCTGGGGGAGACCACCCGGGAGAAGATCCAGGCGGCCGAGTACGGGCTGGTGGTGCTGGACGAGAAGCAGCAGCTGAAGCAGCAGTATGACGAGCTGGAGCTGGAGTCCGAGACGGTGCGGCAGGAGCTGGAGCAGCTGAAGGAGGTGAGAGCCGCACACTGCACCGAGTGCCCCCCTCTGCTGTCACCGGAGAGACACTGCACTGTATGGAACCCCCCCCCCCCCCCCCCCATGCTGCTGTCACAGTGCTCACTGCACCTAGAGAGACACTGCACTGCATGCCGAATTCAGCTGTAACTGCACCAAATTCCCCTGCACTGCTGTCACTGCACCGCATGCCCCCCCCCACACATAGCTGTCACTGCACTAAAGGCCCCCTGCACTGCTGTCACTGCACTCACTGGCACTGGAGAGACACAGTATGGAATGTCCCCACACTGCTGTCACTGCACTGAAGGCCCCCTGCCCCCCACATCACTGTCACTCCACGACCCCCTACACTGCTGTCACTGCACTGAAGGCCCCCTGCCCCCACATCGCTGTCACTGCACCGGAGGCCCCCCGCACTGCTGTCACTGCACCGGAGGCCCCCCGCACTGCTGTCACTGCACCGGAGGCCCCCCGCACTGCTGTCACTGCACCGGAGGCCCCCTGCCCCCCACATCGCTGTCACTGCACCGCATGCCCCAACATCGCTGTCACTGCACTGAAGGCCCCCTGCCCCCCCCCCCCCACATCGCTGTCACTGCACTGAAGGCCCCCTGCCCCCCCCCACATCGCTGTCACTGCACTGAAGGCCCCCTGCCCCCCCCCCCACATCGCTGTCACTGCACTGAAGGCCCCCTGCCCCCCCCCCCACATCGCTGTCACTGCACTGAAGGCCCCCTGCCCCCCCTCACATCGCTGTCACTGCACTCCACGACCCCCAACACTGCTGTCACTGAACTGAAGGCCCCGTGCCCCCCACATCGCTGTCACTGCACCGCACGCCCCCCACATCGCTGTCACTGCATTACACTGTATACCCACACTGCTGTCACTATACTTGCCCACTGACACAACACTACAGCTCTACACTCCTGTCTGCATGGCGCACACTGCTGTCACTATACTTGCCCACTGACACAACACTACAGCTCTACACTCCTGTCTGCATGGCGCACACTGCTGTCACTGAGCTGCTCTCCAGGCCTAAATACCTGCCCTGCATGACCTTACCCTGGTATCGCTGCCATCCGGGCCTTTAGCCTATAGTCTAGCCTTGTGTCCTCCACGACTGTGCGGTGTTGTATGCACCACAGTACACGACGTCTCTGTCACCCTCCTCACCCACTGCCCTGCCAGCCGCACACCAAGCGATTGGTAATCTGCCCCCTGTCTATACTGGGGACCATTCAGACTCCCATTTGTCTGCTGGCTCCTCGGCACATGCTACGCTGCTGTCGGTGCTGCCATCCCATCCACATGGCACACACTGGCACAGTCCTCCCCGGTCTGCCAGATTCTCCTTCTGCGGCATCCGGGTCACAAACCCTGCAACTGAACAGTGTGTGGCGTGCCATAGAATACCAGCATGCCAGTCAGTGCGGTGCCTAGACGCTGATCGTTCTCCCCCCTGTGCCCTTCTAATATTCCACGGTTGTGCCTGTGTAGTGCCCTTGTAGCTGCGTGGATTTGTCAGGATTTATGTCAATTTAATTTCATAGGGTTGACGATATTAATTTGGAAAAAAAGCTATGCTGGCTGATAAAGGGTTAACGTTTCCCCGGCGTCAGCGCCACAGCCTCTCGTCATGGAAAACGTGTTTATTTCAGTCTTAGCGCAGAAAGAATTGGATTACAGGTGTCATTGGGCTCCTGGGTAGATCTGGTGCCCCCTGTGCCATCCTCTCACGTCCTGGCCTGAGCTGAGACCCCCAGTGCTCATTGCAATGTGTGGAGGAGATGTGGCATCATCCCCAGTGCTGGGAGTCTGCGCACACCGCCGCCTGCCCTTCCCAAGACATCTGCTCAGCTCCCAGCCTCCCCTCCTCCATCGGATAAGGCGTAAGAGAAGGAAAGGGGGGGGGGGGGGAAACCGGACTGTAAATGGATTCACCCGGGTTCTGTCCTAACGCCAGACGTGTGAATGCGGCTCGCTCCGCGCTTTACGATTTCTGTCCTCTTTGTTGCTTTGCTTTTACATCCTGTTTTATGCTGGAAGCTGCAGTTTAGATCATCGATGTAAACCGGAAATTAGACCACTGCCAAAAAAAAGGGCCAGTTTACACTAAGGGCTCATGCAGACGACCGTTCCTGGCCGAGACCGTATTGCGGCACGCAAACAGCGGGTCAGCAATATACAGGCACCGGCCGTCTGTGCACCATATCACGGATGCAGACCCGTTTACTTGAATGGGTCCGCAATCCGGAAGGAGCGGTGCGGGACGGAGACACGGAAACACTACGTAGCTCATGCAGTACTCTTTTGCGGTGCGGATCGTGGACCCCATTCGAGTGAATGGGTCCTGCGTCCGCATGCGGCGGTCCTACAGCCGGTGCCCATGCATTTGCGGACCTCAATTTGGGTGAGCCCTACGTTTTTTGACACTGATTTTGGAGTGTTTCTGCATCAAAACAGCCTCACAATCATTTCAATGGGAAGCAGCACTTGCTTTTTTTTTTTTTTTTTGGGAAAAAAGAGGTAGCGTGCCCTGTCTTGGGGCAGAATCGGCGCTAAATCTCCCATTGAAATAAATAGGAAGCAGAAAAAAAAAACAGCTCCATGTCAGTCCATGCGTATTCCACGAGTTTTTTGGGCGCAGATCCGCTTCAGAAATCTCAACTGAACTGAACACCCATTGGTTAAAAAAAGACCTGGCAAAATCCGGACGAAAAAAAAGTGCATTTTGTTCGCACTGAAAAATAAACACGAGGATTCTGTACTGATTTTTTTTTAAAGGGAGTCTGTCCCCACATTTTGACCTTCTAGACCGCTTACATAGCGCTGTAACATAACTGTAGATGATTCAGATGGTACCTTTGTTGTGTTCTTGTGAAGTTCACCCGAGGCAAAAACGGACTTTTAGTCGTATGTAAATGAGGGCTTTCAAGTGCCCAGGGGCGGCGTTCACTTGGTTGGAGCCCAGGCTGCTCTGCCTCTTTTGCTCATATCCCCACCCCAGCCTCTGCCCGCCGCTCTCTTCCCTTGCATTCTCCTTCTCTCCAGGCGAGATCCCGTGCCTGCGCTCTCCCTCGCTGGGCCGGGGCATGCGCACTGCGATGCCCATTGTGGGCACGGCATCACTGTAGCTTCTGTGCCTCTGGTCCGCAGTTTTGGCGGCTCGGATGCGGACCCCTTCACATCAATGGTGCCGCAAAAGATGCGGACAGCACTCCATGTGCTTTCCGCATCCGTTGCTCCGTTCCGTGGTCCGCAAAAAAAATATAACCTGTCCTATTCTTGTCCGCGCTTTGCGGACAAGAATAGGCAGTTATATTAAAGGCTGTCTGTGCCGTTCCGCAAATTGCGGAACGCGCACGGACGCCATCCGTGTTTTGCGGATCCCCGATTTGCGGACCGCAAAACACACCACGGTCGTGTGCATGTAGCCTAAGGCATATATATATGAGGTGGTCGGGAGGAATGGCAATCAGCTGAACGAGAGCCCGGCCATCCAAAGTCTCGCCCGTGGGTTTTCTGACTAGTGCGCATTTTGGCCTCTTAGGGGGCTGTAGATTTGTACAGATGAGGGTTTGACTCCAGCTGCTGGAGCTCATCGCGGTTCTAAGGTTTCCGCATATCTTGGGTTACCTTGTGGCCTCTGTGTAAACAGCCCATAGACATCAGGTTTCTGATCATCACAACAGGATGTGGTGATAAATGGATGCCTTTGGGCCTACAGACCCTTTACTGTAGGTTTTCTAGCGGCTGGATCTCTCCTGTCCAGTCCTATCCACTCTGTCAGAGATGAGTCTTGCCCCCCGCTGAGACGGACATGTAGACTTACGATTTACCGTATGATTATGGCGACCTAGTTTGCATTCTTCAGTGAGGAACATCTCAGCCTCCATTTTTGAGCTTGATAAAGATGACCAAGATAAGGAGTAGGAGGCCATAACCACACTTCATTCATGTCCCATGACCCAGACTAACGCGACGTCTTCTTATTACTCGGCTTCTGGAGAATCTTTTCTGCTGATCTGTAGGGTAGGCCAAGTCCTTGATAGGTCCCTCTAAGTACTGGTGATAACGAGCCGGTATTTCAGGAATGTGAAGCAATTCTGATGACAAGAATTCAGCAAACTGGAAACGCCACACGAGGGAAATTTCTTTGCAGTGATAAATTATTGCTGCGTGTGAAGCCTCTGGGGCCTCCCTGTATATACTTAATACCGTTTTACATTTTTTCCTCTTTTTCTTATATAGTGCAAGCATATAGGGTATAAGTATATTATGGAGACTGCATCATACAGCTCCTTATATCTGAGCTTCCTGGACAGTCGTGAGTGTTACATTCTTTTTCCATTGCCTATATAGCGGTGAAATATATTCATGATCACTCTCATCAGTCCCTGGCCTCAGTTTACTGGTGTGTCCCAACCAGCGGGTCCTGGTCGCCCTGCATGTGGCTGCAGACAAGTATTAGACCCTAGTGGCACCAGGAGTGGCACCATACCATTACCAGACCCAGGTACCATATCACCGGCATTTACTCTAGAGGTTGCCCCTACATTACAGCTTAGGTGACAAGTGTCTGATTGGTGGGAGTCCGGCTGCTGGGACCTCCACCGATCCAAAGAACGGGGATCCCGTTCATGGTGTGCTGTCCACATCTTTTGCGGCCCCATTGAAACAAACGGGTCCGCGCCCGTTCCGCAAAATTGTAGAACGGATGTGGACCCAAAACTACGGATGTGTGAATGGACCCTAAAGTCTATGGAGCTGCCAGATAGCCAGGCACTGTACACGAGTCTCCTTGATGGATCCTGCTAACAAAGAGGGATCGTCCAGATCGTGCAACCAATTCACAGTTCTATCCGTTTTTGTGTATAAGTCATCCATGACATGCTGGTAGGTTGATCTGGATAAGGCTACTTTCACACTTGCGACAAAGGGAATCCGGCAGGCATTTCCGTCGCCAGAACTGCAAACTGATGGATCCTGATCCACCTGACAAATGCATTGAAATGCCGGATCCGTCTCTCTGGTGTCATCCATAAAAACGGATCCAGCATTCATTTTTATTCACACTTATTTGCGGTCGGAGCATGCGCAGACCGCAATGCCGGATCCGTTTTGCCGAAACACTCGGGGGCCGGATCCGGCATTAATGCATTTCAATGGGAAAAAATGCCGGGCATTCAGGCAAGTGTTCCGGAATTTTGGACGGAGATAAAACCGCAGCATGCTGCGGTATTATCTCCGTCCTGAAAAGTCATAAAGACTGAACGGAAGACATCCCGATGCATCCTGAGCAGATTGCTCTCCATTCAGAATGCATGGGGGTAAAACTGACCAGTTCTTTTCCGGTATTGAGCCCCTAGGACGGAACTCTATGCCGGAAAAGAAAAACGCAAGTGTGAAAGTAGCCTAACAATACGTTTTCTGACATTGGGACTGCAGTAGACGGGAGCAAATTTCCACACACATCCAGCACTTTAGTGGCAGAGAGCGTGTCAGGGTATGACATATGTAGTGCCGTCTGGCTAACAGTTCAGGATGACAACTGTCGTGTTTTTTCCTGTCTGTAGATTACGGGACAAAAGCCATTTATATCTAGGGTTGATATAGGACCAGGATAATGGGCTGAACCGGATGGACGACTTTTTTAGCCGTACAAACTATGGGGGTCATTTTTTGATCACAAATAAAAATCCCCCTATATTGGGCTTATTTCTGGCACAGATTGCCTTTGCGCCACAATCTGTGACTTTTTGCCGCTGACACCACGTCTAAAAAAAGTGGAAGGGGAAAGGGGGCAGGCCGGCAGACCTGTCTCATTTGTCATTTTCTACGCCTGTTTTAAGACCGGAGTCTAAAACGCCGGTCTTAATAAATGACCCCCTATGTTACTGTAAGCATGACACCTGGGAGAGGAGCAGGTCACACAGTACTCCAGACAGTACTAGCGGTCTTAGGTGGTGAAGATTGGCGTCTATCTCCAAGGCAGATGTGACTGCAGATAGATGCCTTATCATTAGAGATGAGCGAACTTCTGTTTTAAGTTCGGCGTCTAAAGTTCGGCTTCCAGTTGGCGGAGAATCCCGATATGGATTCCGAATTCCGTTGTGGTCCGTGGTAGCGGAATCAATAATGACCATTATTGATTCCGCTACCACGGACCACAACGGAATTCGGAATCCATATCGGGATCCTCCGCTAACCGGAAGCCGAACTTTAGACGCCGAACTTAAAACAGAAGTTTGCTCATCTCTACTTATCATGCATCCAAGGTAACCCCCACAGGGGTCAGGAAGCCTGGAATTGAGGTGTTTGATAGAGTCCTTGATTACCAGAGATTTTCTTCAGCTGAAAAAAAACAAAAAAAAAACTCTACTTGAAATGTCTTCTTGACTCCCTGGTCTCGCCATACTCATTGTATTGTTTGCCAACCCTGCCGATCATCTCACGGGCCTGGGGGGTCTCCCAGCTGTCTGTTGGCGGCAGGTATCGGGGGAGAGAAGGATCAGGTTGTTGGACTTCAACATCCACCAACCTTTGATATTTTTATACTCGGCTGAGATAAGGCTACTTTCACACTCGCGTTTGGTGAGGATCCGTCATGGATCTGCACAGACGGATCCGTTCAGATAATACAACCGCATGCATCCGCTCAGAACGGATCCGTTTGTATTATCTTTAACATAGCCAAAACGGATTCGTCTTGAACACCATCGAAAGTCAATGGAGGACGGATCCGTTTTCTAATGTGCCAGATTGTGTCATAGAAGTCGTTTGGCTCAGGTTCATCAGACGGACACCAAAACGCTGCAGGCAGTGTTTTGGTGTCCGCCTCAGAAGTGGAATGGAGATGGAACGGAGCCAAACTGAATGCATTAAGGGCAAAACTGATCTATTTTGGACCGCGTGTGAGATCCCTGAACGGATCTCACAAACGGAAAGCCAAAACGCCAGTGTGAAAGTAGCCTAAGACGTCACCTGAGATGTCTGACACCATTAATGTCTTTTGGTTTCCGTTTGTGAGATCCGTTCAGGGATCTCACACGCGGTCCAAAATAGATCAGTTTTGCCCTTAATGCATTCTGAATGGAAAAGGATCCACTCAGAATGCATCGGTTTGGCTCAGTTCTGTCTCCATTCCGCTTTGGAGGCGGACACCAAAACACTGCCTGCAGCGTTTTGGTGTTCGTCTGATTAAACTGAGCCAAACGGATCCGTCCCCATTGACTTACATTGTGTGTCAGGACGGACCCGTTTGGCTCAGTTTCATCAGACGGACACCAAAACGCTGCAGGCAGTGTTTTGGTGTCCGCCTCCAAAGCGGAATGGAGACTGATCGGAGGCAAACTGATGCATTCTAAATCTGGCACCATAGAAAACAGATCCGTCCTCCATTGACTTTCAATGGTGTTAAAGAGGGATCTGTCTTGGCTATGTTAAAGATAATACAAACTGATCTGTTCTGAATGGATGCAGACTGTTGTAATATCTGAAGAGATCCGTCTGTGACGGATCCGCACAAAACGCGAGTGTGAAAGTAGAAATTCCTGCAGTCTGTTACAGCGGAGTATACGGCATATCTGCTGGCTTTTTTTGCCCATCTGAAAGCCGGCTTATATGCCGGATAAAGTGAACTCCGGCTGTCTATTCCTCCGCCAAGACAGACTGCCGGAGATCACAGTGCATATATGAACTCTGCCTTATTTCCCTCTCTCCATTGAGGACACATGCACGTTTGGCCAAGCTAGTCATGCAAGTATATGGGGGGATAGTCAGGCAAGTGTTCGGCTGACAGATTTCTAAGGTGTATGTACACGGGCCCCCTGGCGGGCAATTTTAGGGAACAAACTGTTTGGTTCCGACAATTAAACAAAGAGCAGAGCTGTGTTTACATGCAGCAGTCATCCTCTCTGTATAGGAGCCTACGATTGCTACTGCGATCATTCCTCCCCATACAGATTACTTTTTACAGCAGCAGATCCCTGTTCACACACGGCAATCTGCTGCCAGCAAGTACTGATTTTATGTGCGGCATAAAAGATGCGCTCATCCAACAAACAATCATTTGCTCATTCGTTGGGGACCGGCCGCACCTTTACACAGGTTAATTCTCGGGACGGTCCTCATAATTGCCCCAATCCTCGGCAGTGTAATCATGCCTTAAATGTTTTTTCCTGTAAATATTTTTTTTTATCAAGTGCTCGCAGCCTGCCCCCTGATACAGAAGATTCATACTTACCTGCTCCCCGCCACTCCGATCATCCCCTCTGCCTCCACTGTCTCCATCTTCCGATCCCCGGGCTGTTTACATCCGGCTGGACATGGACATGGTCACCTGCACCGCTCCAGCCAATGACTGGCTTCACCATAGATGTGGCCACAAGCAGCACATGACCCCTGAAACCAGTCATTGGCTGGATCGGTGCATGTGACCATGTCCATGGCTGGATGTAAACAGCCTGGGGACCAAAGGGTAGAGGCAGCACAGCTAGAGTGATCACTCATCCCCACCCACGTCCATTGTTTCTGAGCAGCAGATCACCGTTCAGACAGCACAACCTGCTGCCCACAAACTGATTTTTGGTGTCCGCACCAGCAATACTTTCACCCAGTGAACAAACATTTGGCCATTCATGGGGTGATTGGCGACACCTATACACAGGGCAGTCATCAGGAATAAGCCTTCTTAGGAAAGTTCCTCCCTGATAATTGCCCTGGGTAAGGGTACGACCACACAGTCAGGTTTCTGCATGCAGTTTTGGAAGCCAAAATGAGGAGTGAATTCCAAAAAAGTCGTGTCTGTCCTGTAGACTTTCTCACCTTTTTATGATCCACTCCTGATTTTGGCTTCCAAAACTGCATCAGGAAAACTCAATGCGTGGTCGTACCCTAAAGCGGCCTTAACTTATTCTATAGCTAAATGTTTGGAAGCCATTGATCATTTTTGTAAAAAAAATAGAAAGAAAAATATAACTTATTTTTTCATGGACCAACGCAGGCATTTCATGGTTCTGTGAGTGCCACGAAGCTTGGGTTTATTCCAGTAAATAGGTTCTGCAGATATGTGTCCTACAGGCGTTGTGAATAATCCTAGCGTATTCCCCGTCCATGTGTGTCTTCTTGCTGTTTACTCACATTGCAGACATAAGCGTGGTGCCTAAAGCGATTTCCCCATGTTATTGTACCTGACAGTGAAGGAACGGATCTGCGGCTGACAGATGTCACCATGGAAACGCCAATTTTGATCCGCTCCGCTCCTAACAAGACAGCGGGGAGCCCGTCATGGAGCCCACTGGGCGTATTTAATGTATTGTGCGCTAATAGCCGAGGGGCTTTGTTCCTTCTGACGTGATCATCTCGGCTGAGGTCTTACAAGAACTTGATTTTCAGGCAAAGGATGCATTCTTCCCTACCTGTAGCGCACATGCTTCATAGGGTGGTCAATGATGGGCCTCCAGTGATAGAAACCAGATGGAACGGTATTTGCAAGCACAGATGAGATGCGCTGGACCCAGATGAGATGACGACACAAGGGTGGTCACCTTAGGCTGTTGGGTCCAGAACTGCTTCATGGTTTTTGTGTCACACGACAGACACCATCCGTGCCCAATGGACTCTACTGACTTAAAGGGATTGTCCCATCCCATACATTGGGGGCATATTGCTACGATATGCCCCCAATGTCTGATAGAAGCTTGCCCCACCTCTTGGACCCTTCACCTAGCCTGCAAAGGAAAGGAGAGCACAACACGCTTGCGCGGTTGGCCTCCATTCATTTCTATGCGGGATCTTAGAAGAGCAGAGCAAGTATGCATGCTGGGAGTTGTAGTTTCACAACAGCTGGAGTGCCGGAGGTCGCCTACCCCTGGTACAGCGACTGTGCTTGGTATTGCAGCTCAGCCCCATTCACTTCTATGGGACTGAGCTGCTCCTAGGCCACATGACACATGAAGTGACGTCACTCGGCCTAAGAAAAGCAGAGAGAAGGCAGGAGCACCGCTCCCTTCTCAAACAGCTGATCGTCGGAGGTCCCGGGTGTTGGGCCCCACCGATCGGATACTGATGACCTATCCAGAGGACAGGTCATCAGTATTAAAATCTCAGAAAACCCCTTTAAGAAGTTCCCAGTTAGGAGAATGCGGATACGTTCTGTAGGTTGTATGTGGTTTGTAGATCTCTATCTATGACCTTTCATAGTCCAGAATAGAGGAACATTTGTGCCGACAGTAAGTGGATCCCACAGTTTGATTGTATTTATTGCTGGCTCACTTACCACTATGAATTTACCGGTATGTATTTATATAGTGTGTGAATGTATGATATATGCATACCTCCGCATAGGTATGTACACTCATATAGTATGGGCTTGCTGTGATTTCTGAACGAAATGCGCTAGCTGCTGTGCACAGTATTTCGTGTCATGACTAATCGGGAATGCCGGCGGGGGGAGAGACCCCCATGTACCATGAGTCATTTCCTAAGTATTTGGTTTCAGCTCAGGCTCCAGCTTCATGTGCGGCTTGCGAACAGCATTTTGCAGATAGCTGGTAACCAAGCAACTGAGCCGTGGTACCTACCTGCACGAGGTGCGGTCATTCTTCAACCATCCTTTATAGCTGTCTGAGTGTACACAGGGGGACTAGGCCAGATGGTGATCACCAGTATAGGCCGGCCATACACACAAGATCTCTTGTCAGCAAAAGGCCTCTTCCCGATCCTCCTGTACATGTGCATGCGCATTCAGCTCAGTCAAGCATGCATGTGTTCTGGATGGGGAGAGAGGAGAAAACTGCTGCCAGGTACCTCTGATGGTGACCTCTCCCAAATGACTTAAGGATTGGGCATGTTGAAATCCAACAGCCCCATCCTCATCGCCTCAGACATTTGTGTTAGGGGAGTCAGGAGGCCCCTATACACATAAGGATCCATTCACACGTCCGTAAGTGTTTTGTGGTCCGCAGATTGCAGATACTGGCCGCGTGTTTTCTGCATTTTGCGGACTGCACATGGCTGGCACTATGATAGAAATACCTATTCTTGTCCACAAGAATAGGACATGCTCTATCTTTTTTGTGGGACTGCGGAATGAATAAAGGGGAGACAGGAATACGGACGTGTGAATGGACCCTTAGCTGGTTGGTCGGTCCTGACTAGGGATGAGTGAATCGACTTCTGATGAAACATCCGAAGTCGATTCGCATAAAACTTCGTTCTAATACTGTACCACTTGGAACCAAACCCGGGAAATTGTTTTTTACAGTACAAATTAATTTATGAAGTTATTACCAGAAGTCTCGCGAGACTTCGCGAAGCAATAACTTTGGCTCATCGGAGCCAATACATTCTAATACTATACGGAGCTCCTGCTCTGTACAGTATTGGAACAAAGTTTTATGCAAATTGACTTTGGATGTTTCATCAGAAGTCGATTCGCTCATCCCTAATCAGGACGTGTAAATCGTTCCCAATAATCTGCCCGAATATCGGACCTTGTAAATCCACCCCAAATAGGTGGGTTCCTACACCTAACTCTCCTGAATGGCAGCCAAGTAACTAGCCGAATTAGCCTTCCAGTGGTCAGGTAGGTCGGTTGGGACAATCCAAGCCACCATATTGGCCTGAGTGATCTGCGGATTTCCCAGTTATACAGAAGATGACCATTTCTGGTGGGTTCACATGTTGATAAACTTTCCAAGATTCTTGAAGATCATTTCTGAGCCGCAATGTAAACCATGAAAAGCAAGGAGACGGGGCACATAGGAGGCAACACAGGACTGCATGATCAGACTACACAGGGTTTGTTTGTAGTCTGTAACCATGGAGATATGCAGGTCTGCACAGGGGCTGGATAGACAAGGAGGTTAGATGTTTTTACTCAAGGCTGTGTGCACAAATGTTTTATTTTGGATGCATTAGAGCAGGGATGGCCAACCTGAGGCTCTCCAGCTGTTGGAAAACTACAACTCCCAGGACTGCCTACAGCAGGGCATGGTGGGAGTTGTAGTTTTACAACAGCTGGAGAGCCGCGGCTTGGCCATCCCTGCATTAGAGTTATACAAAAACCTGGTTGCAAAATTGCATGTAGCCCACAACTGAAGATCTCCACCACGGCTGGGCCTCTTTCATTGTATACAGGGTAATAATATGCTGGATATTTTTAGACATTGGCATAGCTTCATCAGCGTCTATAAATTAAAGTGTACCTTGCCCATAATGACAGTGAAGGCCCAGCAGAGGCAGTTTCTTGCAATGCTGTGAGAACTTGTCTTTACTGAACTTTCACCTGAACCGAAGTGGGAGAAGCCGGTCCTAGGACTGCGATACACATTCACTTGACATAGGATGAATACGTCTTTAAAACATAAGGTTTTCATTAATGTGACATGATCTGGTATATCACATATTAAAAAGGGAACCTTGATGTGAAATACAGCTCTCTAGCAGTTGCAAAACTACAACTCCCAGCATGCCCTGTCGGTCAGATTTAGAGATTTGGTTTTGTATTCTGTCGGGGATAGAAGGCCCAGAAATATATTGCCCCTTACTAATTATCCCCCATTCAGAGGAGCATCTGATAGGTTAGGGTCCTGAGAACAAGGGGTCCAGATTCCCCCAAATAAATGGAGTAGTTGTCAGGCATGCACACTGCCGCTCCATTCATTCGCCATGGGACTGCCAGAAATAGCAGACTACAGTGCTTGGCTATCTCAGGCAGTCCCATGTAGAAAGAATGGAGCAGTGGCGCTCATGCATGACCTCCACTTCATATAAGGAAATCGGGACCCCCATTCTCAGGTTTAGTGGGGGTGCCAGTGGTCAGACCCCATTGATCAAATATTTGCCTGAACGTACCTATTGTGTAGATGCCTGACCTTTCATTCATTTTGGGGGGCTCCCAGTACTCTGTGTGTACCTATTCTCGTGATTGGTGGGGGTCCGAGTGGTAGTACCCCCACTGATCTAATAGTTAACAAGTCCTGTGGTTTGGGGATAACGTTTATCAGCCGGAATACCCCTTTAATGTCGATCATTTCCTTGGTGGTAATAATAATAATGTGTGTTTGAGAGTTAATCGTGTTCCTAAGAGTTGAACTCAAGTAGCCATGAAGTATGTGCAAGGTCACATTGGTTTGAAAAGACATTTATATGCCTGAGTGCTTATGGTGCGTGCTATTTCTGTGGCATCTGCTAGGTATGGATGCCAATAGCTTGGTACGGGTAGCGATACCCCCTGCAGCCTGTATTACTGGGATCAAGAGATGGGCTGTTGGGTCAATCTGGTAATCTTGGTTCTCCTGAACCAGGTGAGCGCCATATCCTCACCTGATGAAGGTCTACCTTCCATAAACACGATTATACCCAATAAATTGCGGCTGCACATTTTTATTTTTTACATATTATTATGATGCCCGAGCGAGCGGTCTGCGTCTCATGCACTTCCACATCTTCTCATAACTGTGTTTTAGTCTTCTCTCTCTCCGAGTGTCTCTGCTTAGATTTGTATAAAGCCTCTCCATTTCTGCCTCGAGTAACACAGACTCTGACCACCCACACCACGCTGTCCGTGTCCGCTTTCTGATTTAGGTCGGGTATCCGACACGCCTGGAAATTTGCTGCTTTAGGCATCACTTTTTGGATTGCTTTTGATTATGATTATTTCTCTCAACTTCAGTCAAAACTGATTTTGATTCCACTGCCATACTTAAAGGGCATCTGTCAGCAGTTTTGTACCTGGCTGACCTGTTACATGTGCGCAGGCATCTGTGTTGGTCCCATGTTCATATGCGCCCGCATTGCTGAGAAAAATCATGTTTTAGTGTATGCAAATGAACCTCTAGGAGCAACGGGGGCGTTGTCATTACACCTAGAGGCTCTGCTCTCTCTGCAACTGCCGCGCCCCCTCCACTTTGATGGACAGGACCAGGCAGTGTAAACATGATCACGCCTGGCCCTGTCCATAAAGAGCAGAGGACGCGGCAGTTGCAGAGAAAGCTAGGCTTCTGGGAGTAATGACAACGCCCCCGTTGCTCCTAGAGGCATTTCTCAGTAATGCGGACACATATGAACATGGGACCAACACAGATGCCTTCAGCTGCCGAGCGCCGGTGTCCTGGGAACAAATCTGCTGACAGATGCCCTTTAAAGAGCGCCTACTATCGACTTGCTATTTCATTGATCAGCCTTCTCTATGGGCAAAAATCTATACGGACCCGAAGTCCCTTCTGTGTTTGCCAATTGTACGAGTGAAGCGCAGCAGAAGTGTCCTTCATGGAGGATAAGATAAGGACAACTGGAGCTAACGGTTGCAGGTTTGGCAATGCTGGAGGACACAGAACAATGATCTTTCTGCTTGGGAAGGAATTGGAGGTGGCAGGCCGGGCTCTCGTTTGGTTTCATGTGGAATATCTCTTTGCACTTCAAAGCTCTTGAAGAAGATGTCTGTTCTTGACGTAGACTCCTGACTGACTTCTGCTCAGGCAGCAAGGTTTCCTGGTCCTGTCAGGACACATGTTTACACTTAGTTCCCGCTCAGCAGGAGATTTTATTTTCGGGGCAGGAAGTCTGAGGCAGCTGTTTGTAATCTGAATTGATCAAAAGAGAAGTTTTGCCCAAAAATCTGCGTTTTAGAGTTATTTTAGGCACCCGATAATTACGTGTACAGCTATTGTTTTTATGTTTCACTTGTTCCTGTCAGGCGCCCGTGGACATGAGGTTAAGAGTTGGCCACGTTGAGGGTTCTGGCCAACCAGCACATGGCAGAAGTCTGCAGGACGCAAGGTCAGAGTGTCCGGTGGCTCAGTGACCTGTGACAAGTGGCCAAAATACATATAGTGTGTGCCCTCTTGTTAGAGCGTCCATAGGTTGGTAAGATGGACATATGTTCTACCTAGCACGCTCTTGGGAGTGCGGTTTGTATGATTAGTTGTCTCTAAACATAGATGTACCAAACTGCACCACTTTTTAGCGCAATTTACTCCAAAATCTAGGTGCATATGTTTTTTTTCTTCTGTAGCTTTCTGTGGAAATGTAGACGCCTTAGGCCTCCTTCACACCAACGATACGGATTGTGTCAGGGTGCGTTCAGTGAAACAAAAAAAAACGCTCATGTACACAGACCTATTGAAATGAATGGGTCCGGATTCAGTGCAGGTGCCATGCGTTCACTTCACGCATTGCACCCGTGCGGAAAACTCACGTGTGTGAAAGGGGCCTTAGAGGTGACCAGGACATAATGTTGGATTGTAGATTTGCTTGGCGTGCATGCTGACCTGCATTCCCTGGATTTTGTGTGGCTGTCATGGCCCATGAACAGGTAGGAGCTAGTGTTAGGGACCACTCAAGTGAGACGACCTTGACGCGGTGAGTGGCTTATTGCGCTTTGGCCAAAATGTACACCAATGTCTCATCCAGCATGGAGGCAGGGCAGAATGCTGGATATAGAGTGCGATCACATTTGTATTCTCCGTTTGTATATGTATTTCGCCATAGTGATCTGCACCTATATACAGGTTGTGCTGACTCAATTCCCAATTTTTTTTCTTGGATTGTAGATTTCCCTGTCCGCGATGGACTTTGTGTCTCCGGTCCAAAGCAGTTCCCTAAATGGTTAGAGTTATCAAAAAACATTTTATATGTCTTAAGGCTGTATTACACTGGCCGAAATTTCTGATGATAATCGCTAACGAGCGTTCATATGATCATCTTGTATTAATGCCACTGATGAACGAGCAAACACTCATTCATCGGGCAAGTCTGACTTTTAAGCTGGCGGCAGATCGTGCTGTCTAATAGCGATCTCCCGCCGGCAAACCACTGGACAGTATGGGGACGAGCGATGGCATAGCGATCGCTCCTTTCCATGCTGCGGCAAAAATCGCTGCCTGTAATAGCAGCGGTCTCCTCCGCTAGATAGCAAGCAATTGCTGGGAAGGAACGCTTCCCTCCCGACAATCGCTTGCTGATCTGTCTAATATAGGCTTTAGGCCTCATGCACACGGCCGTTGATTTGGTCCGCATCCAAGCCGCATGGCTTGGATGCGGACCCATTCACTTCAATGGGGCTGCAAAAGATGCGGACAGCACTCCGTGTGCTGTCCGCATCCGTTGCTCCGTTCCGTGGTCCGCCCAAAAAATATAACCTGTCCTATTCTTGTCCGCGCTTTGCGGACAAGAATAGGCAGTTATATTAAAGGCTGTCCGTGCCGTTCCGCTAATTGCGGAACGCGCACGGACGCCATCCGTGTTTTGCGGATCGCAAAACACGCACCGGTCGTGTGCATGTAGCCTTAGAGACATATAAAACGTTTGATTGGTAGGGTCTGAGAGAGGCATTATCTGTCTTTGAACATGTAAATGCCATCTTTAGGGGGCCTGCACACGGTACGGATTTTACGCTGCACTGATTTACGTGCGGAAAAACGGCAGCATAATGCAGTATCAGCAAAAGTGTATGAGATTAGACAAATCTAACGTACACTTTTTATTTTTTCACCCTTTTTAATGGAAAATCTGCATAAAAACAAGTAAAACTAAGTAACAGCTGCGGTTTTTGTTGTGGATCTGGTGCGGAAAAGGAAAGAAATCCGCACAAAAAAACCTTGCCAATTTTTTAAAATCTCCATTCGTGTGCAGGTACCGTTAGCGTTTTCCATGTAACATATAGTGCATACAAATGCGTCAGTATAAATATACGGTATTATGTATGATCACACAGGGAGATGGCGATATTTAACCTGTTACATGTGAACTCTCAGTGGGGGAGGGTACGAGGAGAAGCCATGCCATACTGCTGGAGTTTAATCCCGGAATAAAATCGTGGACGCACTCAGACCCTGGTGTGAAAACGCGCGGTGTAGAAGAAAATTGCCATCGAGGGGGGGGGGGGGGGGGGAAAGTTTCCAGAATTTGCACTGATTGGTCCCGCTCTTTATTGGCACTGAGCGTCCAGTTTTTTGGAAGCTTTTAAGTGAAGTGTCAGTTATTAATTAGTCGCGAGGTAGGTCCGGCGAATAGACACTGACCCCCCCCCCCGACCCGCTGCAGACAATCTGTTTGAATGGATCACCGTGTAACCTTTTTAATAGGGACACTGTGCGTCCTCCTGAGTTGCTCCTGAC
Source organism: Bufo bufo (assembly GCF_905171765.1). Taxonomy (NCBI): domain Eukaryota; kingdom Metazoa; phylum Chordata; class Amphibia; order Anura; family Bufonidae; genus Bufo; species Bufo bufo. The sequence continues at coordinate 183,795,058 of NC_053397.1, read as the reverse complement.
CCCTCTAAGCTAATTCGGCTTGACACTATTTACAACAATGAAACAATTAAGGGATTATCTTCCCTTTAGATGAGATGGAAAATAGAGATTTCTGACTTTTTATTTTTTTATTTTTCAAAAATGTTTGCTCTTTCAGTTTAATTAGCTTTAGGGTGAAGAATACACTGTTTATGGTTTATGTTACTTTCAGAGTTTGTGTCTAAACATTCGGCAGGCCTCATACCTCCTCGTGCTGTGCCCCAACCCCCACCCCTTCTGTTCCCTCCAGCTTTATTCCACTAACAGTGAATGGAGGACGTGCATGTATGTGAATGGCCCACCATTGTGTTTACCCGTCACATTCCCTGGGTGTCTTCTACAAGTTACCAAGACGTTACGGTTTCCCCCCCCCCCCCAGCCCCCCCCATGTACACATTACGTAAACCTATTCATAACCAGACTTTATGCAAAGGATTCGATTAGCATTTTTTCAGTATTTCAGTTAGTATACGGTTTATTCATTGGGGCTCATGCACACACACTACTGTTAGGCCCCTTTCACACGAGCGAGTTTTCCGCGCGGGTGCAATGCGTGACGTGAACGCATAGCGCCCGCACTGAATCCTGACCCATTGATTTCAATAGTTCTGTGTACACGAGCGATGTTTTTCACGCATCAGTTCTGCGTTTCGTGAAAATCGCAGCATGCTCTATATTGTGCGTATTTCACGCAGCCCTGGCCCCATAGAAGTGAATGGGGCTGTGTGAAAAACGCATTGCATCCGCAAGCAAGTGCGGGTGCGATGCATTTTTCACTGACGGTTGCTAGGAGATGTTTGTAAACCTTCAGTTTTTTTTTATCACGCGCGTGAAACGCATCAAAACGCATTGCACCCGCGCGGAAAAAATGGAAACAGCTGAACGCAATCGCAGACAAAACTGATTGAACTTGCTTGCAAAATGGTGCGAGTTTCCCTGAACACATCCGGACCTAATCCGTCACGTTCGTGTGAAAGGGGCCTTGGGCTACTTTCACACTCGCGTTTGGTGAGGATCCGTCATGGATCTGCACAGACGGATCCACACCGATAATACAACCGCCTGCCTCCGTTCAGAACTGATCAGTTTGTATTATCTTTAACATAGCCAAGACGGATCCGTCCTGAACACGATTGAAAGTCATCGGAGGACGGATCCGTTTTCTATTGTGCCAGAAAAAAACGGATCCGTTCTACATTGTGTGCCAGGATGGATCTGTTTGGCTCAGTTTCGTCAGACGGACACCAAAACGCTGCAAGCGAAATGGAGACTTAACTGAGGGATTCTGAGCGGATCCTTATCCATTCAGAATGCATTAGGGCAAAACTAATCCGTTTTGGACCGCGTGTGAGAGCCCTGAACGGAAACCAAAATGCCAGTGTGGAAGTAGCCTGTGCGCATGGTTGGAGCCTGTACGGCTGCCCAAGGATTCCCTCTGGCCCTGCGCTGAGGACGGCAGGAGTGCCGCTGTACGAATGCCTCTATATAGCGCTGCATACGTGTGCTCGGCTATTTTCAGAACTTCCATAGAAGAGAATGGAGTCAGTGTCACGTGCACTGCCACCACTACATTCACAGTGGCTGCGAGACTGGGCCCCCGCTCTCGAGATCCCCACCTATTGGCCTTTTTTGGCAAATCCCATGGATATAAACCCCAAAAAATATATAATAAAGTACTCTGCCGGTGTAATAAAAATGTATTTATTGAATAATTCATATTAAAAGATATATATCGTAAAAATGAACAGACACATAAACAAAGTAAAATGCATAAATGATGGCATCCTCAACGGTGTAAAAATACTATGAATATGTTAATAATATAAGTGCAGCCTCAGCCCCCAAAGCAATATTTAAATGCATATAACAGTACAATAAGGCTACATGCACACGACCGTGCTGTTTTTTTGGGGAACGGAACGGGCGGCCCATTGTAGAAATGCCTATTCTTGTCCGCAAAACGGACAAGAATAGGACATGTTATATTTTTTTTTTGCGGGGGCCTCGGAACGGAGCAGCGGATGCGGATAGCACGCGGAGTGCTGTCTGCATCTTTTGCGGCCCCATTAAAGTGAATGGGTCTGCACCCGAGCCGCTAAAATGCGGACCCGAAAAACGGTCGTGTGTATGAGGCCTAATAGTACAAAAAAGCCAAGTAAAAATTTAAATACAGCCCAATAGGATAGCACACACCAAAACCCTGCTTGTGTTGTGCAGTCACTTCCTCAGGGCACTCGCACAAGTACCTTACAATCCAGAGAAGCATACTAGGCTCTCTGCGTCTCTTTCTCAGGCTACTTTCACATCTGCGTTTTTGCTGGATCCGTCATGGATCAGCAAAAACGCCTCCGTCACGATAATACAACCGGCTGCATCCAGTATGAACGGATCCGTTTGTATTATCTCTAAAATAACCAAGACTGATCCGTCTCTAGAACCATTGTAAGGGCTCATGCACACGACCGTTGTTGTTTTGCGGTCCGTTTTTCACAGGTCCGTTGTTCCGTATCTTGGTTTTTTTCTCAGCGATTTAAGTCCTCTTCCGTTCCGTTATTCCACAAAACATATCCGTATGCGATCCGTTTTTTGCAGGAACAAACATTAACTTATTAATCACCAAACGCATGAGCAATATGGGCTGGGCATAGCATTTGTACAGTATGGATCCATGAAATACAGAGGGTTCCACATACGGTCTGCAAAAAAAAAAACGGAACGGAAGCGGAAAGAAAATATGTTCGTGTGCATGAGCCCTAAGTCAAAGGGGGACGGATCCGTTTACTTTAGTGTGAGAGAAAACGGATCCGTCTCCGCTGACTTACATTGTGAGTCATGACGGATCCATCTTGCTCCGCATCCCTGGACGCACTCGAAAACGCTTTCAGCCATTTTGTGTGCGTCATGGGAACGTAATGCATTCTGGAGCACTCCGTTCCCTTCAGTTCAGTTTTGTCCCCATTGACAATGAATAGGGACAAACCGGAAGCGTTTCCCCCCCACTATTGAGACCCTATGACGGATCTCAATAGCGGAAAGGAAAACGCAGATGTGAAAGTAGCCCAAGTCTCTCTCAGGTCCTAGAGCAGGCATCCTCCAGCTGTTGCAAAACTACAACTCCCAGCATGCCTGAACACCCTACAGGTATCGGCCTAAAGCAGGGCATTGTGGGAGTTGTAGTTTTACAACAGCTGGAGGGCCGCAGTTTGAGGATGCCTGTCCTAGAGTCTTTCCAGAAAAAATATAAGCTGGAGAGTGTTCGAGAGTATTTGATCCAGGTATAATCGATTTTCTTCCGGAATCAAACTTTTAAAAAAATTTGAACCTTTCGCTCTTGCCACAGTTGTTTTTTGTTTTTGTCATTCTACGTGTAAATCTTACAGAAAGCTCTGAAATCAGAGGTGGCCTCAGCACCTTTGTTGGTTCGGCATTGCAGCTCTATAGAACTTGAATGTTGTACAGAGCTGTGATATGGCTTGTGTGCGTAAGCGCCAAATCTACTGGCGATTACAACTAGACAGACCTCAACATCCGGAGCTCTTCTGCAAAGTCGGTATGGGTTTTATTGAGTCGTTTCCTAATTTTACCTGGTTGACAACCAATATAGCTGCCACTACATCTTCCATTGTTGGTTTGTCACCCAGTGTACCTGACTTGCCATACAACAAAACTGCCGAGATACGTAGAGCTATTATTAAAATATTGGATGACAACCCTTATGAAATCGGCGATAGTGGACATGGTGGTTGTGGTCTAGCTTGTCAGCTTGCCCAGAAACCAAAGGTGCACGTACTATAAAGCAGTGCATGTAGCTGCTATGGGGCTCGTGGAGAGAAGAACCACCAGCCTTTGTGACATGACCTCACATGGTCATTAGAGCAGTGGCCCACACAGGCCAACCTCTCGTCGTCTTACAGGAATTTTCTGTAGACCTCATGCTGAACACGCCTTTTGTTCTTCAGTCAGGTGGATGATGGAGAGCACAATATCATGGGGAAGATAAAAGATGACACATGGGGTTGGAGAAGAACAGATCGTAGCCGCGCTCCAGATTTATTGCTCTTTCATGTATCCGCCAGGCCCCTCATTTTGGTCACATACGGGCTGCAGATACGGTGACGCCCTGGAAGATGTTTTGCCGAAGGAGATTGCATTTGCAGAAAGCGTGGATTTATGTTCCCGGTTTGGAAAGCTCTATTAAAAATGCCCGGCCTGAGCCGAGGAGGAGGATTGATTTCAGGCCTGGAAGAGGTTGTCTAAATTCAGCCTCGGGAGGAGATACATTGCTCACATGCAGACCAGCCGTATGAAGACTTCACCAGTTTTATTGGTCATCAGACCCCGCAGAGCTCGGCTATGCATATTCAGTAGTCCCATACGTTATCCATGTACGCTGCAGAGCGGCCATTTTTACTGTCAGAAAATGGAAGTACATTCGACAAAACCGGGGCAGGGCTGTATTAACACTAAGGTCTCATGCACACGGCTCTGTTTTTGTTCTGCATCCGATCCGCGTTTTTTGTGGATCCATTAATTTCATTGGGGCCGGAAAAAATTTGGACAGCACACCGCGTGCTATCTACATGCTTATGTCCGTGCCAGAGTGTCAGAATCAGGGAATGGAAATGTCATCACACCTGCCTGGCCCTGTCAATCAAAGAGCAGAGGGCGCAGCAGTTGCAGAGAGAGCTGAGCCTCTAGGTGTAACAGCAACGCCCCCGTTGCTTCTAGAGGCTCATTTGCATATATTAAAGCATCATTTCTCTCAGCAATGCGGACACATATGAACATGGGACCAACACAGATGCCTTCAGCTGCCAAGTGCACATGTAACAGGTCAGCCAGTGTCATAGGGACAGAACTGCTGACAGATGCCCTTTTAAAGGGAACCTGTCACCAGGATTTTGTGTATAGAGCTGGGGACATGGGCTGCTAGATGGCCGCTAGCACATCCGCAAAACCCAGTCCCCATAGCTCTGTGTGCTTTTATTGTGTTAAAAAAACGTTTTGATCCATATGCAAATTAACCTGATATAAGTCCTGTGTCCGGAGATGAGTCCAGCGGAAAGGAGCCCAGCACCGCCCTGCATCCTCCGAATCTCCTTTTTGCTGGCTGACGTCACAGAGCTGGAGCGCCGAAAGCTCGCGATGCGCGAGCTAACGCATGCGTAGTTCGTTCCCTGTGCTGATGCCATCGCGAGATTTCGGCGCTCCAGCTCTGTGACGTCAGCCAGCAAGGAGGAGATTCGGAGGACGCGGGGCGGTGCTGGGCTCCTTTCCACTGGACTCCTCTCCGGACACAGGACTCATATCAGGTTCATTTGCATATGGATCAAAACGTTTTTTTAACACAATAAAAGCGCAGAGAGCTATGGGGACTGGGTATTGCGGATGTGCTAGCGGCCATCTAGCAGTCCATGTCCCCAGCTCTATGCACAAAATCCTGGTGACAGGTTCCCTTTAAGAAAGCCTTTGTCCTCATGGCAACCCCCCCTGTCTGGCCTCAGCCTTGTCATAAGCACTTTAGTGAACATATGTCAGCAGGATCAACCCAATTGAACCAGGAATACTACCTTGCAGGGTCGCCCCTGCTGAGTGAAGCGACCCCTCTCCTGTTCAAATTTGTGAACTTAGACTTAGATTCTATATGCTAATAAAACTTAAGTGCACTGAGGGGTGAGCCTAGCCCCTCGAAGCCTCCCCCTTCAATGACAGAGCCAAGCATCCTCACCGTCTTCCTTCTTGCCCATGCGCCTGCGATTGCATCTTGGGCAGCGCCTTACAGTATGTCTTTGGTGTGTTTGGGGGGGAAAAAACGGAGTACCCGTATGAGAGAACATACAAAGTCCACGGAGATGGCCTTGGTCGTGGGACACATCTAGAGCAACTTTCCCCGTCCTTCACAGATTTGAGTTATTTTTCAGCCGTAAAGCCGCACTGTGCAGACAACAATATCTTCTTTCTACGCGGATCTACCGACACGAAGCAAGGGGCGATGATGAAGGGCCTCGTCTCCCTCTCGCTCCGCATTGCACCATCTCATCCCTGCCTCATTTGAATACAGATCAATGAGAGATTTGTGTATTCAGAGAGTGTTGTCGGCTATTCAAAAGAGATGGCAGCTGCCCGGGACTCGTTTTTCCTGTAGCCTCTCCCCTTTGTTTTTGGAGGTTCACACACGGGGTGGGGTGGCTGGTGGCTGCTGTCGCCAGGACCTGAGCCTGCTCGGCTTCTGCCGCACAGTTGCTTCTGTTACTATAGAAGGCTTTATAGACAAAAAAACGTTCATCCATGGCGCGTGTGCCAGCTGCGGCTGCAATTACACAGTAATCTCCTCTAAAGAGCGCCAACTTAAAATTAAACCCTTTCCCCGTGCTGCATAAGATGACAAATCAATGCCATTGTCGGCGCGGACTGTTGTTTTGGGCCTTTGTCCATTGCTTTACACTATAGCGCACTGTACTCGCTTTTTACCCCTTTATTCCGTCACCTCTCCTGACATGTTTGTTTTAGTAAATCCTTGTATTCCCCAAAAACTAACAATTCTAACAAATCTTTCCTTATATCTGTATGTTGTGCCATTCCCCTGCTACTCCTCCTAGAAACGGATGAATACATTGGCAACTGGGTGTTAACCTTCTCCTTGCCAAAGGGGCGTGTCCCTGCAAAGTCTAAAACTCTCAGCACTGATTGGGCAGTGTAGGGAGTGGGACGTCCCCCCCCCCTCATCTGGTAACACCCAGTCTTCAATTTATTCACAGATTCTCAGTAGGAATTATAGAGGAACTGCTTGATGCAGAGTTATAAGAAAGGAGTGGGGAATACTGTGGGGGATACAATCATTTGCTAAAGCAGACATGTCAGAAGAGGGGTTTTTGTGATCAGTGGGTGACTGACCGCTGGGTCCTACCCCTTGTCAGATATATGCTGGCTCAATGTACTGAAGTGAATGGGATATATCCTTACAGAGAGCACCTTAGAAGGCTTATAGGCCATGCTCCTCTGGAATTCTGGGAACGAGTGAATGGGAGTTATGGAAATCTGCAATGTCTCAGTAAGGGCTCGTGCACACGACCGTTGGATGTTTTGCGGTTCCACAATACACGTATACCGGCCATGTGCTAACTGCATTTTGCAGAACAGCTGGACCCTAATAGAATAGTCCTCTCCTTGTCCAGTGATACGGACAATAATGGGACACGTCCTTTTTTTTTTTTTTTTTTTTTTTTTTTGTGGCCCCACATATGGGCTGCAAAAAAAACAAACAACGGACACACAAAAAAAAACATTTGCATAATCCCTAAAGGCTGTATTAGTCGGAGGGATTTTTGGGCCAGTTATCGGGTACTAACTCTCATAGGAACGCTTGTTCCTGATAATTGGCTGTATAAACGTAATGCCGACAGATGAGCAAAATTTGCGTCTTCGTCAGGAGACACGACTAGGCCTCTCCGTCAGGGTTTTGGCTGGACAAAAATTTTTTTTTTGCATGCAACAGCTTTTTCCTTCCCCGGCCATTAGGCTGCATTTGCACCGGATCAGGCAACTGGATTAATGGAGAAGTGAACAAAGCCTTTTCGGCAGCACATCTTCCTGTGTAATCGGGGATGTGCTGCTGATGATCATTGGAACTGAACGAAGGAGCAGCAACTGCGGTAGCGATCGTTCCTTCCACATCCTCCTTGTATCGGTCTGTGGGCGCATTTATCACCTATCTCCAGTCTAATAGGTCCTGTTCAATGGAGACGGACCATTCATATGTGGCCGGCTATACACAGAGTTTGGGAAAACTGGACCTCCTGCTTCTTGGGATTAGTGGGCTTTTTAGCAGCCGGGGGCACCCTAGTAATGCATTTCTGTGATATGATAAGTCTGGGTCATCTGTAGCTCTGGACGACCCTGTTGGTCATGAGTTCTCATCGCTGTGGTTTATCCCCTCCCAGAGAAGGGAGCTCTGTATATAAATGCTGCTCCGGGGGTAAAGGGAAGGTCCTGCAAGAAGCCCCTAATAAGTGCACTGGCCTAATGCCATCTTATTGTGTGCACGGAAGGAAGACGTTCTCTTAATGCACTGCAGTCTAAATCTGGCGGCTATGCTTCACGGCTGACTCTCCGCTTCCTGTCTGACCTCATCTGAAATTTAACCCACGAGCTGCAGGGGATCACATGGCTACGGGTTTATGACTTCTCTTAAATTACCTTAAAATAGCATCCTGCAACTTTGGAGTGCACAGGGATTGCCATTTTTGGCCCCTTTGTCTGAATTCGCCGTACTATGTCCCCGGCCATGATGCCGTGAAACTATTGGTAGATTGATGGAAACCATTAGCAAGAAACTGAGATATTGATGGGGGAGGGGGGGGAGGTCTTCAGGGATGGATGAGGTGAAAACCACAGCCACATCCTGTGTATTGGGGCACGCTATAGTGCCAGGGTATTAAATGAAATTTATAAAGAAATTCGCGTTTGCTGTGTGTCCACCATCCACAGTGATGACTGCAACTATGGCTGCAACTACGGATTTTAAAATTTGGCAGGAGCAAGCATAGACAAAAGTGGGGGAAAAATGGCAGCGCGTCTTATAAAGTGAAAAGAGCAATCTTACCGGCAACATGGCCGGTACATCACAGGCCGTGCTGTGCTGCCTAGGGATAGCGGCCTGCGATGTACACCCGTGTGGTAGACTTGCCCTGTCCTCCGTCCCTCACGAGCCATATTAGCAGAGCATGTCAGCGAGTGGGCAGAAAAACCAGGCTTCCGGTTGGAGGAGGGAGATGGTGGGTGCATTGGTGGAAGGAGACGGTGGGCAGGTGAAGACTTTGGTCCACCTGCCCAGACTCGATGTGTCTGCCCCACCTGGTCATGCTTCAGGTACCAGCTTTAAAGGGGTATTCCAGTTGTTAGAAATTATCCCCTATCCACAGGATAGGGGATAACTATTAGATTGGTGGGGGTCCTGCCACTGGGACCCCACCTATCATGAGAACAAGGGCACTATGCCTCTTTCAAATGAATGGAGTGGCCAGTTGCACATGTGTGTGGAATACAACACTCGGCTATCGGGATAACTACCGGAATACCCCTTTAAAGTACCATATTTGTGTCCCCCACATATCTCCTAATAAAGTTTGTTCTTTACAGATTCCCTATTAAAGTATGTCATCTGCAGATGCCTCCCCCCCCCCATAACAGTGTGTCATCCGCAGATCTCTCCATAAGTGTGTCATCTGCACATCTTCCCCCATAATAGGGTGTCATCCGCAGTTCCCTCCATAACAGTGTGTCATCGGCAGATCCCCTCCATAAGTGTGTCATCGGCAGATCCCCTCCATAAGTGTGTCATCGGCAGATCCCCTCCATAAGTGTGTCATCGGCAGATCCCCTCCATAACAGTGTCATTGGCAGATCCCCTCCATAACAGTGTGTCATCGGCTGATCCCCTCTGCAATTTGCGGAACGGAACAGGTGGCCCATTGTAGAAATGCCTATTCTTGTCCGCAAAACGAACAAGAATATAACATGCTATATTTTTTTTGTGGGGCCACGGAACGGAGCAACGGATGCGGACAGCACACGGAGTGCGGCCCTATTGAAGTGAATGGATCCACACCCGAGCCGCAAAAACTGCGGCTCGTATGCGGACCAGAACAACGGTCGTGTGCATGAGGCCTAAGTGTGTCATCAGCAGATCTCCCCATAACAGTGTCTCATCTGCAGATCCCCCCATAACAGTGTGTCCTCTACAGATCCCCCATAACAGTGTGTCATCTGCAGATCCCCCATAAGTGTGTCATCCACAGATCTCTCATAACAGTATTATCCACAGATCCCCCATAACAGTGTCATCCACAGCTCCCCCATATCAGTGTGTCATCCACAGATCCCCCATAACAGTGTGTCATCCGCAGATCCCCCATAACAGTGTGTCATCCGCAGATCCCCCATAACAGTGTGTCATCCGCAGATCCCCCATAACAGTGTGTCATCCGCAGATCCCCCATAACAGTGTGTCATCCGCAGATCCCCCATAACAGTGTGTCATCCGCAGATCCCCCATAACAGTGTGTCATCCGCAGATCCCCCATAACAGTGTGTCATCCGCAGATCCCCCATAACAGTGTGTCATCCGCAGATCCCCCATAACAGTGTGTCATCCGCAGATCCCCCATAACAGTGTGTCATCCGCAGATCCCCCATAACAGTGTGTCATCCGCAGATCCCCCATAACAGTGTGTCATCCGCAGATCCCCCATAACAGTGTGTCATCCGCAGATCCCCCATAACAGTGTGTCATCCGCAGATCCCCCATAACAGTGTGTCATCCGCAGATCCCCCATAACAGTGTGTCATCCGCAGATCCCCCATAACAGTGTGTCATCCGCAGATCCCCCATAACAGTGTGTCATCCGCAGATCCCCCATAACAGTGTGTCGGCAGCTTCTTATTTTCCTCCTCCAAAACCTAGGTGCGTGTTATGGTCACGTGTGTCTGATAGGGCGAAAAATACTACATTGATCATGACTAATGAAGTATCACCTTGTTGTGTCCACAAATTAACCTACATTTAAAAGATCAATCACATGATGATAACCCGTGTAATGATAAGTAGCGCATTCTGCTAGGGCGACATCCGCTATTACGTGTCATTATATACCATTATAAATGTGGGTGTATGTGTGACAACCTGTTATGTATCCCTATGTTCTGCTGGCTTTCTGCATCTATTAGTTTTAGCCTCACACATACAGGTGAAACTCGAAAAGTTAGAATATCGTGCAAAGTTAATTTATTTCAGTAATGCAACTTATAAGGTGAAGCTAATACATGAGAGACTCATTACAGGCAAAGCGAGATATTCCAAACCTTTATTTGTTATACTTTGGATGATTATGGCTTACAGCTTATGAAACCCCAAAGTCTCAATTTTGAGGTCCCCTTTGCTCAGGGGGTATGGATTAATTAGCTGACACTTTGAGCCTAGAATATTGAACTTTTAAAAAAAAATTCTAATTTTAAGCTGCATTACTGAAATAAATGGACTTTGCACGATATTCAAATTTTTCGAGTTTCACCTGTGTATGCCTCCAATGAAAGATGCCCTCCCCCCTCCAAAAAAAAAAAAAAAAAATGGTAGGGGGCTAATCAGGAGTGACTACTTTGTGCGCCGACATATGGTACGGTATTAAGTACAGTCAGTAAAATCATTGTGATGTGCAGCTATTCATGAAGCGCCACATGCCGACCTGTATGGGAACATAAGGGAGCGGGGCGGCCATGTCTGTGGATAAAGGCCTTAAACCTTCTCCTCTCCTCGTCTGCTGCTGGACTGTAAAATGATAAGTGACTGCGTTAAGCCTCCAAGCAGAAAGTAGTTGTAATCAAGCTGTGTAAAAATAGCCAGCAGGCCGGCTGCGGCGTGGCGCCCCTACCCTCTCTGACTGGGTAATGAGTGTGTGGCACATGAGGTTAGAGGAGGAGGAGGGGGCGCCAGGCTTCCCGTTGTGCTCCACAACGTCTTATCAGGGTTGTGTTTTATGCGTTAGGCGTCTTGCACACGACCGTATGGCTTTTTCAGTATTTTGCGGCCCCTGATAGAACAGCCCTATCCTTGTCCGTTATGCTGACAATAATAGGACATGTTCTATCTTTGAACAGAAATACGGAAACGGAAGGCATATGGAGTACCTTCCGTTTTTTTGCGGATCCATTGAAATGAATGGTTGCGTATACGGAACGCAATAAATGGGGAAAAAAAAAACCTTTGTGTGCAAGAGGCCTTACCCTGTTCTTCCGTGAATATTCGTATAAAAAATACTGTGAATGGGTGACTGTATAACAGCTTAATTTTGTACTGTGCCCCAATAAGACCGCCATAGAGGTGCGTGAGTCTCCTCCTGTATGCCTCCGATTGAATATGGAGGCGGACAGAGTCTGGTCTGTCGTTCAAGAAGGGGTCCCTACTTCTGGTCTGGTGGGGACCGCTGGGAGCTATGGTTTATTTATTTTTTGCACACTCCATTCATGTTTGACTTGTGTACCTGGTTATTAAAGGGCTTGTCTAGGCTACAGATATTGAGGACCTATCCTCAGGACGTCAATATCAGATAGGTTGGGGGCCTCTGACGGCTGCCACCCCCACAACTGTTTCAGGCTGGCATGGTTTCTAAGACGGACAGTGTGCGGAGTGGCAGCAGAAGTTTCCTCCAGTGTGCTGAAGCTCGCCTCCCATTCACATGGCCACGACGGAGCTGTATAGCAGCAGTCCGAAACAGCCGATCGCTGGGGATGCTGATCGTCGAACCTCCACCAATCTGATATTGATGACCTATCCCGGAGGATGGATCATCGATATCTGTAGCCCGGAGAACCCCTTTAAAGGGGGTCGTCTCATCTCAGACAATGGGGGGCATATCACTAGGATCCCTACGTCTGGGTCCCACCGCTGGGACCTGCACCTATATCAGGAACGGAGCCCCGCAAAGTGGTGGCCACCACCAAGCACTCTCCCCATGAAGTGAATGGGAGCGCACGGCTATTTTCGGCGGCCCCATAGAAAATAGATGGAGGGCGGCTACCCATGTGCAGTGCGCCCCCTCCACCACTTTCGGGGCTCCATTCTTGATATAGGTGTGTGACCCAGACCTAGAAGACAATGGGGGCACATCCTAACGATATGCCCCCATTGTCTGTGATGAGACAACCCCTTTAAGAACTTGTACAGATGTATGGGAGTGTTGGGAGGATTAGCTGTCATTGGCGATCTTTTGGCCGACGGCGATTGAACGTGCGCGCCCCCTGCTTTAGTTTATGTAAGCCGCCATTATGTTAGCAGCCAGCTGGTTGTTTGGGTCAGCGGTGGACAAGCAGATACTGGGGGGGGGGGGGTCCTGCTTCATTGTTTCTTGCTATGGTGACGATGAAGTCATTCTTTCCTCCATCTTATTTCTCTTGGCACAGCCTCATACACCAAGTAGTAATGTTTAGGGATGCCTTTTGTTTTCTCGTCCTTGACTAGTTCATTGCCAGAGGCCGAATGGTCAGGAAGCATGGGGAGATGTCACAGTCGGGGAGGCTTCAGGCCTAGACCGCCTGCTTCGCTGGCTGAGGATTGCCCTGTTTAGCCGTCACTCCTGCTCCGGTAAAATAAATGGACTCCAGCTATGCCTCTGTACACACAGCGCCTCCTAAACATCCCTGTTAACCCTTTCCCATCCCATGTTTTCATAGAGATCGCGCTACAAACAGCATCTGTTTTAGGGTAGGGCCACACGGGACAGAGTTGCTAGGGATTTTGTTATGGGGAAATCCGCAGTAGATTGTAATCCAAAGCATGTGGATGAGATTTGAACACAATTTGCTTCACCAAAATGAACTGTAGCGTGTCAGTTTCTGTTGCGGATTTCTTCCTTTTCCGCGGTTAATCCACATGTTAAAGTGGTTGTCCAACATTTTGATATTGCTGGACTATCCACAGGTCGGCTTCCAGGACCCCCACCGATCAGCTCTGCAGCCTCCTACCCAACACAGCGCCATACAATGTATAGTGGCTGTGCTTGGTATTGCAGCCCAGGCCCATTCAGTTGAACGGGACTAAGGCCTCTTTTACACGACCGTATGGCTTTTTCAGTATTTTGTGGTCCGTTTTTCACGGATCCGTTGTTCCGTTTTTTGTTTTCGTTGTGTTTCCGGTCCATTTTTCTGTATGGCATATACAGTATACCGTAATTACATAGAAAAAATTGGTCTGGGCATAAAATTTTCAATGGATGGTTCCGCAAAAACGGAACGGATAGGGAAGACATACGGAGTACATTCCGTATGTGTACCTTTTTTTGGCGGACCCATAGACTTAAGTGGAGCCACAGAACGTGATTTTCGGGCAATATTAGGACATGTTCTATCTTTCAACGGAACGGAAAAACGGAATGCATACGGAATGCATGCGGAACCATTGAAATGAATGGTACCGTATACGGAACGCAAAAACGGCCTGCTATTGGAAAAAAAACTGTTGTGTGAAAGAGGCCTAAGGGTGGGTTCGCATCAGCGTTCGTAACAAAACTGAACCGTTATTTGCACCCATAGAAATGTATTAGGATGGAGCAAAATGTAATGCCGCTAAAGGGTTCCGTTTTTCATTACGTCCCTAAATTCCATTATATTCCATTATAACCCTGTTATAACGGAATTACGAACGCTGATGCGAATCCGCCCAAAGCTGCAAATAGACCATGTGACCGGTATCTAGGAAAACGCAGCATTGTAAATTGACCCGCGGTGTACATTTTACATCCACAGTAGGGCTGCAACGATTAATCGACGTTATCGATAATATTCGATAACCGGATTCGTTGTCAACGAATCCCGTTATCGAATAATCGGCCGATTCGTTGCTATACGGGCGGGAGCGGGCGGTCGGGCGCTATGCCTGCGGGTCCTTGAACTTTAGATCACCGCATCTTTATTACCTTACAATGAAGCTCCAGTAACAGGCAGAGCGGGCGGCAGCGTAACGTCACTTACTCACGTGACACGCAAGCGCCGCCTGCTTCATTCATAAAGTACGCGGAGCAGGTGCGTCACGTGAGTAAGTGACTTTACGCCGCCGCCCGCTCTGCCTGTTACTGGAGCTTCATTGTAAGGTAAAAGAAGTTGCGGTGATTTAAAGTAAAAGTTACTGCCGGTTAAGGAATACTGCTGTGAGCGGTGGGGCCAGGGCTGTTATGGGGAGGGGGATCTGTGTATGGCACTGTTATGGAGGGGATCTGTGTATGGCACTGTTATGGGGAGGGGGATCTGTGGATGACACTGCTATGGGGAGGGGGATCTGTGGATGACACTGCTATGGGGGAGATCTGTGGATGACACATATAGCATAAGATGCTATATAGTGTCATCCATAGATCCCCCCATAACATTGTCATCCACAGGTCCCCCTCCCCATAACATTGTCATCCACAGATCCCCCTCCCCATAACAGTGCCATACACAGATCCCCCCTCCCCATAACAGTGCACAGATGGATCCCCCTCCCCATAACAGTGCCATCCACAGATCCCCCATAACAGTGCCATCCACAGAACCCCTCCATAACAGTGCCATCCACAGAACCCCTCCATAACAGTGCCATCCACAGAACCCCCATAACAGTGCCATCCACAGAACCCCTCCATAACAGTGCCATCCACAGAACCCCTCCATAACAGTGCCATCCACAGAACCCCTCCATAACAGTGCCATCCACAGAACCCCTCCATAACAGTGCCATCCACAGAACCCCTCCATAACAGTGCCATCCACAGAACCCCTCCATAACAGTGCCATCCACAGAACCCCTCCATAACAGTGCCATCCACAGAACCCCTCCATAACAGTGCCATCCACAGAACCCCTCCATAACAGTGCCATCCACAGAACCCCTCCATAACAGTGCCATCCACAGAACCCCTCCATAACAGTGCCATCCACAGAACCCCTCCATAACAGTGCCATCCACAGAACCCCTCCATAACAGTGCCATCCACAGAACCCCTCCATAACAGTGCCATCCACAGAACCCCTCCATAACAGTGCCATCCACAGAACCCCTCCATAACAGTGCCATCCACAGAACCCCTCCATAACAGTGCCATCCACAGAACCCCTCCATAACAGTGCCATCCACAGAACCCCTCCATAACAGTGCCATCCACAGAACCCCTCCATAACAGTGCCATCCACAGAACCCCTCCATAACAGTGCCATCCACAGAACCCCTCCATAACAGTGCCATCCACAGAACCCCTCCATAACAGTGCCATCCACAGATCCCCTCCATAACAGTGCTATCCACAGAACCCCCATAACAGTGCCATCCACAGAACCCCTCCATAACAGTGCCATCCACAGAACCCCTCCATAACAGTGCCATCCACAGAACCCCTCCATAACAGTGCCATCCACAGAACCCCTCCATAACAGTGCCATCCACAGAACCCCTCCATAACAGTGCCATCCACAGAACCCCTCCATAACAGTGCCATCCACAGAACCCCTCCATAACAGTGCCATCCACAGAACCCCTCCATAACAGTGCCATCCACAGAACCCCTCCATAACAGTGCCATCCACAGAACCCCCCATAACAGTGCCATCCACAGAACCCCTCCATAACAGTGCCATCCACAGAACCCCTCCATAACAGTGCCATCCACAGAACCCCTCCATAACAGTGCCATCCACAGAACCCCTCCATAAGTGCCATCCACAGAACCCCTCCATAAGTGCCATCCACATAACCCCTCCATAACAGTGCCATCCACAGATCCCCTCCATAACAGTGCTATCCACAGAACCCCCATAACAGTGCCATCCACAGAACCCCTCCATAACAGTGCCATCCACAGAACCCCTCCATAACAGTGCCATCCACAGAACCCCTCCATAACAGTGCCATCCACAGAACCCCTCCATAACAGTGCCATCCACAGAACCCCTCCATAACAGTGCCATCCACAGAACCCCTCCATAACAGTGCCATCCACAGAACCCCTCCATAACAGTGCCATCCACAGAACCCCTCCATAACAGTGCCATCCACAGAACCCCTCCATAACAGTGCCATCCACAGAACCCCTCCATAACAGTGCCATCCACAGATCCCCTCCATAACAGTGCCATCCACAGAACCCCTCCATAACAGTGCCATCCACAGAACCCCTCCATAACAGTGCCATCCACAGAACCCCTCCATAACAGTGCCATCCACAGAACCCCCATAACAGTGCCATCCACAGAACCCCTCCATAACAGTGCCATCCACAGAACCCCTCCATAACAGTGCCATCCACAGAACCCCTCCATAACAGTGCCATCCACAGAACCCCTCCATAACAGTGCCATCCACAGAACCCCTCCATAACAGTGCCATCCACAGAACCCCTCCATAACAGTGCCATCCACAGAACCCCCCATAACAGTGCCATCCACAGAACCCCTCCATAACAGTGCCATCCACAGAACCCCTCCATAACAGTGCCATCCACAGAACCCCTCCATAACAGTGCCATCCACAGAACCCCTCCATAACAGTGCCATCCACAGAACCCCTCCATAACAGTGCCATCCACAGAACCCCTCCATAACAGTGCCATCCCCAGAACCCCTCCATAAGTGCCATCCACAGAACCCCTCCATAAGTGCCATCCACATAACCCCTCCATAACAGTGCCATTCACAATTTGTTTTAATATGGCCTTTTCAAGTGAAATCATATAAACCCCTTTTTTTGTCATTTTGGTGTTTTTTCCCGATTAATCGATGAAATTATCGACAACTAATCGATTATTCAAATAATCGTTAGCTGCAGCCCTAATCCACAGCATGCTAATTTATGCAGATTACAGGGCTACTTTCACACTAGCGTTCAGAGCGGATCCGTCTGGTGTCTGCACAGACGGATCCGCTCCTATAATGCAGATGTTTGGATCCGTTCAGAACAGATCCGTCTGCATTATAGTTTAGAAAAAATTTGAAGTGTGAAAGTTGTTGAGACGGATCCGTCCAGACTTTACATTGAAAGTCAATGGGGGACGGATCCGTTTGAAAATTGAGCCATATTGTGTCAACTTCCAACGGATCCGTCCCCATTGACTTACATTGTAAGTCTGGATGGATCCGTTTGCCTCCGCACGGCCAGGCTGCTGAGCGGAGCGGAGGCTGAACGCTGCCAGACTGATGCATTCTGAGCGGATCCGCGTCCACTCATGCATTGGGGCAGTACGGATGCGTTCGGGGCCGCTTGTGAAAGCCTTCTAACGGAGCTCAAAGTGGAGCCCCGACGCTAGTGTGAAAGTAGCCTTAATCGTGCAGATTCCTCTGCCGCAAGTTACATCCTTTGCTGTGTCATTTAGTGGGAATCCAGAGGATGAAAATCTGCGGTGTGCGACTCATCACAGTATATTTATCCATCTTGTAATCCAGGCATCCTCAAACTGCAGCCCTCCAGCTGTTGCAAAACTACAACTCCCAGCATGCTCGAACAGCCTACAGGTATCAGCCGACAGCAGGGCATTGTGGGAGTTGTAGTTTTACAACAGCTGGAGGGCCGCAGTCTGAGGATGCCTGTAGTAATCGGTTCACCAAACCCCCCATTTTCCTGCCATAAATGCTCGGGGCTGCCCCTTTAATTCTGCAGTTCGCTGCGACTTTCCTCTGCATTATTAGTAGTGTATTTTCGTAGTAATAGGTTATCTCAAACAAAACGAATGTCAATTTTCCAGCATTAGAGACTTTTTTTTTTTCTTTTTTTTCCCTTGAATGATTTGGTCTAATTCTATCTTATGAGTAGATCCAAATCCCTGATCATCAGATTTAAATAACATACTGTATATTGCTAAGGAAATCCATCCAGATAATTGGAACAGGAGATTATGCTGAATGTGAACTCATCTCGCCCACCCTAGAATATTAATTCAGCACTTTTTTTTGTTATGGAAATAATTCGTTTTTTTGCAGCTTTTTGCTTAGGGGTGAGATATGGTACATCAGACACGTGTTTATGATGGCCGCTCACCCTCGCTGAGAACGTCGCACATTATAAACACATGGTCGCCCGGCTTTATTTCAGCAGTTTTCCCATATCCAATCTCAAGGCTGTGGCTTAAAATAAGCCCCTTATGTAAGAATAAAGCTCGGATTGGATATCTGTGTAATAATGATATTCAGCGCCGCTGTCTTATTTCTTCGATTGTCTAGTAACTCTAGTGTATTCCTTCTACCAAGTCGGAAATGTGATACGGCAAGAGATTTGTGCCAGATTCTCAGGAGACTTTATTGCTGTAAAGTTATTTTTGTCTTCCTGCATGGATTTGCTGTAGGACTCTGGTTTCTCCACTAGATAGTTGAAGATCCTTTCGACTCCAGTGATTGACACTGCCGTAAAATATTGTTAAACTGGCCACTGAGATAACTGTTCTCTCCCGAATCCTCCATACGCATGCATGGCTTTACAATGGGAGCGGTGAGTAAGGTGCTACCAGACTCATTTGGCAGGCAGCTTATCTCCCCGAGAACAAAAAGATTGAGCATGTTGAAATCAGGAGTGGAGACTAGGGATGAGCGAACTTCTGTTTTCAAGTTCGGCGTACAAATTATGGTCCGTGGTAGCAAAATCTATAACGGAATGTTAGATGGTCTTCCAGTCGCACCAAAGTCAGCATACACATGCTTGGTGTCTGAATAGGAGCGGTGAGTATAGTGCTACCAGACTCATCTGGCAGGCAGCTTATCTCCCTGAGAACAAAAAGATTGAGCATGTTGAAATTAGGAGTCGGGACCCATACACTTTAGATGGTCTTCCAATCCCACCATGGCTTCTGAAGGGGAGCGGTGAGTAAGGTGCTACCAGACTCATCTGGCAGGCGGCTTATCTCCCCACGAACAAAATGATTGAGCATTTTGAAATCAGGACTCGGGACCTATATACTCGGTGGGATAGGCAGACCATCTAAAGTCGCCAGTTCAGTAGATGTGCATTGAAGGTGTATGGCCAACTTTAGGATCATCAGTATGTCTCAAGCTACCTTGTAAAAGTGTTTGTAAATTACCACGAAGACTGAGTGAATCTTCCGCTGTACGATAGAGGATCGCCAATTTAATACTATTGATTGAGGTGTATTGGGTAGTCTTAAGGGTCCATTCACACGTCCGTATGTGTTTTGCGGATCTGCAAATTGCTGATCCGCAAAACACGGACACCGGCAATGTGCATTCCGCATTTTGCGGACCGCACATCGCCGGCACTCTCATTGAAGATGGCTTTTCTTGTCCGCAATTGCGGATAAGAATAGGACATGTTCTATTTTTTTTGCGGAACGGAAGTGCGGATCCGGAAGTGCGGATCTGAAAATGCGGATGCGGACAGCACATTCCGGCCCCATTGAAAAAGAATGGGTCCGCACCTGTTCCGCAAAATTGCGGAACGGATTCGGACCCATTTTGCGGACGTGTGAATGGACCCTTAGAAATTGGTTGGTGGATTTCATCAGAGGTTTTAAGATTAGTTCTAACCATTCACCAACCAAGATTTGTCTTTGAGGGGCCTTTAAAGAAGTGACATTTTCTCCCTCATGGGAGGAAAGCGGGATGGAGCTAGAGCATAAATATTTTGCTGCAGTATAAAAAGGCACCCATGGGTGTCTAAGGAATCCGTAGTCTTGATACGGTTATCTGTAGTGCATTACAGTTTAGAGGTATCGTATTTAACACTATTTATGAGGGGTGCTACTTTATGCTTAAAATTTGGGGCTACAGCAGTACGAAAAAAATGTATCATCCCCTCTCCACCAGAAAG
The DNA here is from genome assembly GCF_905171765.1 of Bufo bufo. Taxonomy (NCBI): domain Eukaryota; kingdom Metazoa; phylum Chordata; class Amphibia; order Anura; family Bufonidae; genus Bufo; species Bufo bufo. The sequence continues at coordinate 183,774,711 of NC_053397.1, read as the reverse complement.
TGGCAAAGCTTGGAACGCGCCGTACTTGCTCAATGTTTTGCAACTTTTTTGGGGGTTTCATGCACGGCTCGACCATCTCCTTTATTATAGTCTACGCCAGTAAGCTGGTATGGATGATGGCGGAAATCCACACCAGCTCCCTTGCTGGTGTAGATCTCCGTTTAGACGCACGGACTTGCATAGATCCGCCACAACTATTAAAAGGCCTGAACCTCTTCATAATTGTAGCGGATCTGATGTCAGCGGGGACAGACCAGTGGCTAATGCGCAGGACTTGATAAATCTTCCCCTTAATGCTTTGCCATCTAAGCGGTTGTCATCAGTGGCGGACGGGCCATAGACCTTACAGGAAAATTTCCCAGTGGGCCGATGACCAGGAGGCTGCCTAGGCCCTCCTCATGGCCGCCGGCCGGATACATAACGATCTGATGCTCTAAGCATTAATTAATGCTAGGAGCATCAGGTACTCATGCACCTGGCCAATGGCCGTAGGTGTCCTCCTAAATTCAACTTTATTACTGTCCTTAGGATGGTGATACAGTCGAATACTGTGGTGAGGACGGTGGTATTTTGTGCTGCCCCACAGTATTGTAGGCCCAGCCTACTTCTGTTGTCAATCCCTACGGGTCTTGCCTATAACATGGGCTACTTTTTTTTTTTTTTCTAGGGCCACTTTAGGTTCTCAGTCCGCCGCTGGTTGTCATAACCTGTCAATTTTAATATGGACGAGACTGGGTAGCCTGAAAAACCCTGTAGATGTGTGCTGTAGTCTGCTTCCTTGGTGTTTAAGCTGTTTACTGGGTTCACAAAATCTTTAATTTAACTGATCAGGCATATCCCAATGCATTCTGAATGGAGAGTAATCCGTTCAGGATGTCTTTAGTTCAGTCATTTTGACTGATCAGGCAAAAGATAAAACCGCAGCATGCTACGGTTTTATCTCCGGCCAAAAAAACTGAAGACTTGCCTGAATGCATTTTTTTCCCCATAGGAATGTATTAGTGCCGGATCTGGCATTCAAAATACCGGAATGCCGGATCCGTCCTTCAGGTCTGCGCATGCACAGACCGAAAAAAAAGGTGAAAAAAATAAATGCCGGATGCGTTTTGCCGGATGACACCGGAAAGACGGATCCGGAATTTTAATTAATTTTTCTGACTGATCAGGCATTTTTAAGACTGATCAGAATCCTGGTCAGTCTTACAGATGCCATCAGGTGGCATACGTTTTGCCGGATCACTCTGCCGCAAGTGTGAAAGTAGTCTTAGGCTTCCAGTGGTTTGGAATAAAGTATCTGGTAACCCTGCACCGCTGTATTGTGCTGTGTGGGACACTGCGTTGTAAGTGATCACAGAACATTTTCTCTATAATGGAGCTGGATAGTTTAGCTATATATCCACATTTAAAGGGCATCTGTCAGCAGTTTTGTACCTATGACACTGGCTGACCTGTTACATGTGCACTCGGCAGCTGAAGGCATCTGTGTTGATCCCATGTTCATATGTGTCCGCATTGCTGAGAAAAATTATGTTTTGATATATGCAAATGAGCCTCTAGGAGCAACGGGGGCGTTGCCATTACACCTAGAGGCTCAGCTCTCTCTGCAACTGCCGCACCCTCTGCTCTTTGACACATATTTTCACTACCTGGTCCTGTCAATCAAAATGCAGAAGGTGGGGCAGTTCCATAAAGAAGAGGGCCTCTTGCTCCTAGAGGCTCATTTGCATGTATTAAAACATCCTTTTTCTCAGCAATGCGGGCACATATGAACATGGGACCAACACAGATGTCTTCAGCTGCCAAGTGCACATGTAACAGGTCAGCCGGTGTCATAGGTACAAAACTGCTGACAGATGCCCTTTAAGCTGATATATGATTATTTTTTCTTTTAGATCTTGGCATTTCCATAGTAGGAAGGAAAACTATCACGGGGAATTTTATCGCTGGTCATGAGACTCACTAGGGTTAGTCAATTTTTTTCAGTTTGGCTTAATCCCACAAGTTCCCGTATCACTAGTGACTGAACATCGTTCTTGATTTTTATGCATACAACACGTACTGTACGAGGTAGAATTTCTTTGAGAATTCCTTGAAATCATGACTATACTTCAACAAAAAGGGCCCATTCACACGACCATATTTTTATGTCCGCATCTGTACGTCCGTTCTGTGGCCCCACAAAAAAAATACAGCATGTCCTATTCTGGTCTGTATTTGTGAATGAGAGTAGGCGTTTCTATCATGGAGAAGTATGTATGTTCCCTTCTGCAAAATGCGGATGCACACAGCCGGTATCCATGTTTGCGGGTCCGCAAAAATGGATACGGTCGCGTGAATGAGCCCAAATGGTAAAGGAAAAAGCCTCGCTGGAGATGAGACGTTTTAGTGAATCGAGCAGCTGCATTGTGGGTAATGTTGGTCTTTTGTGATGGCCTTCGTTCACCAGAAATAAGCGGTGTGATCTCTTCCCCCCCCCCCCCCCCCCGATTCTGATCTGATCAGTGCCTGCATTCTTGAGAAATCGTTTATTTTTTTATTTTTTTTTAGATGTTAGAGAGCTGTTTGGTGCAACGAGGGCATCAACATTGCACCAAAAGGTCCTCTCCTTATCTCATCCAGCCCTGCCCCCCTCCAGCTTTGAGTGATAGTACAGGCAGGGAGGATATTATCTGGTCTGGCACTCTGTTCCTGCTACTTCATCCTTGGCAACCATCAGGACTGTACTGCGCATTCGCCCAACTCCCAGAGCTCTGGCACCTGCGCATGAACACAGGGCCAGGCAAGATTCCATTTCCCTTTCTGGCTCTATACTTAAAGCTGGTGGACATGATAAGAAGCAGACCTTTTGGTGCAACAAGGTACAACGTTGACACCATAATTGCACCAAACAAAATGGGGGAAAAAGCGCTGGAATCAGGAGACCAGAGCACTTCTGACACCCTTTAGATATGTGGTGTCAGATTCCCTTTATGTAAGACCTCTGCTGGGGCTAATTCAGATCAGCGATGGGAAACTCGTCAGTGTCCCGTTCCAGCCGCTAAACATGGACGAGTTTTGAAATGGACTGCATACGGATGAAGTCTGTGAGTGCACACTAGAATGGGCCTGTCGTGTGGGAAAACCAGAACTAAATGGTGGACGTTGCGATTGTCTTTGAGCAGACCCAGGTCTATGGCCCATTGACTATGGGCGCTCTACAGTTCTACAGTCGGAGGGCACCTGGACATGAACATTTTTCTTCTGAAGGAGCCCTAAATGGCAGCCTATATTCTGCTGATCAGATCCTTCAAGGAGTTACGTAAAGGTTGGGTGTCCAGTAACAATATATTAGGAAATTTGAGAACAAAGGCTGGACAAATCTAAGGTGCCAGGTACTGAAGAGAAATCTGCTACTGGTGCCCTAGAGTCCTTATCTATATAGATCTATGGTAGTTCTACTAGCTGTGGCATTATTACATACCAGCTTTTGGGGTGGTCTAATTGGCTACTGAAGTCTACTGTAATCTGTCCACACCTGACGGTGTCTCCAGAGTGGGGCCTCACATTGACGCATCATGTCGATGATGTGTCGATGATTGGACATTACGTGGTCTGATCCGGTTTCTAACCTTCTGGCATTGTCAAACGCCATTCTTCTAGATGTATTGTCACTCTAACTATAGAAAATGGAGAAATGACTGAGCTGTCACTCTATTTTTGGAGAAAACGTGATCCAAAGATGACAAAGTTAACAAGGCGTTTCACGGAATCTGTAATGGGTCTTTATAGAACGTGCTAAAATATGAGGGCCTTAAGAAATGTTTCGCTTCTGTGTCATGTCGGAACGGAGATCTGACTGATGCGACCAACCATAAGGGTCGACCATGCGGCCACGTGAAAAGAAAATTCTAGTAGAGCTAACTGGAGGCTACATGGTGTGGTCTCTGCTCGAGCTACTGCCACTTCTAGTGATCTGCAGGGGACACACCGGTTGGCCCTCCGCCGTTTGGACATTGGTGGCATGTCCTCTATGCTGAGACAACGCTTTAAAATAAAATGCCTGCTTGGATTATTCGTACAGGATCTGACAAGTAGCTGACATCCTGCTATATGTTTGCTTTGCAAACTGTCTATGTTTTCTTTATGGAAAATACCGCTCCTAACCCTGCTCGACAGATCATGTCGTTAGCCGTGTGAACATCGAAATTGACAGAGCAGCAAATTCAGCTTTGTATTGAAGTGAGCACCCACTGGTTAAAAGAAAAGACGCGTCAAAAGCTGCATGAAAAAACGTGGACTCCGCACAGATTTTTTTTAAAATTGTGTTTTTAAAATCAGTTGTGTGAACTGTCCCTTAGGCCTCCTGCACACGAATGTGTGCTTCCCGTTGCCGTATTGCGGACGCGGACCCATTCACTTCAATGGGTCGGCAAATCCGGAGATGCGGAACGGAACCCTACGGAAGCACTACTCAGTGGTTCCGTGGGGTTTCGTCCCGTACTTCCATTCTGCAAAAAGATAGAACATGTCCTATCTTTTTGCGGAACGGGCAGATTGCGGACCCATTAAAGTGAATGGGTCCGCGATCCGCTGCGGCTGCCCCACGGTCGTTGTTCGTGCATTGCGGCCCGCAAATTGCAGGCTGCAGCGCGGCCACAGGGTGCACACGTTCATGTGCAGGAGGCCTTAGGGCTGTTTCACACGAGTGAGTCCATTGCTGGAATCACGCTCCGTGTGTGAGTGTGATCCTCCGCTCTGGACTTGCAGGAGCGCACGGCATTATCATGATTTATAATGCTGTGTGTCTCTGCATGGCCTTTTTTCCACAGAATTATAGTGACATAAAGCTGTCAGTATGGTTCTGTAGAAATAAGGTCAAGCAGAGGCACATAGCATTAAAAATCATGATAATGCCCTACGCTCCTTCAAGTCCAGAGCAGAGGATCACACTCACACACGGAGCGCGATTCCCGCAATGGACTCACTCGTGTAAAACAGCCCTTAGGGTTTCTTTGCACACAATTTTGTTCCTGTTTTTTTTTTTTGCCTAAAAAAGACTGACTGGTGTTTTTTAATGGAGCTTTTGGAATGCCTAATGTTTTTACAGTACCTGCGTGCTCCCATGTAATGTCACATTCTCTGTAGAGCTGTATGGGGGGGGGGGGAAGAGGAAGCATTGGTAAAATACAAACAAAAAAAAACGTGCTTTTTTGAAGTGCCAGAGAAAATCAATGATGGTCTATGGGAGAAAAACCGCCAGACCCAGAGCATGCTGCGACTTGAATTTTTTTTTTATTGACATATAAAATGCATATCAAGGATGAAAAAATGCCACTGTTTGTCCTGAATTCACAATTTCCCATAGACTTTCATTGAACATATGGAGCTGGCATGGTTTACCTAAAAGATGTGGTAAATGCCATAGAAATTCCCAAAACACCTTTGTAAGACTCCAGCCTTATGGGTCCATAGACCCCTCTATGACAACATCCATATAATAAATGGCACATTGTCGGTATGGCATCCTGTTAAATATTGCCCCCGGCTCGTTCTCCTGGAGAACAGAAACACATTTCAAGCAGGAATCGTGGTATTTTGTGTAGAAAAAAAAGGTTTTGTAGTAATATTTGCTCCTACGAGTGTTTGAGTATAGTTAATAGAAAAGTATATTGTGATTTAGTCCTCTTTGTCTTAGGCCACTTTCACACTGGCGTTTTGGCTTTCTGTATCTGAGATCCGTTCAGGGCTCTCACAAGCTCACATCAGTTTTGCCCTAATGCATTCTGACTTTCAATGGAGTTCATGACGGATCCGTCTTGGCTATGTTACAGATAATACAACCGGATCCGTTCATGACGGATGCATTCGGTTGTATTATTGTAACGGATCCGTTTTTGCAGATCCATGACGGATCCTCCCAAAAGGCGAGTGTGAAAGTAGCCTTATTAGGCTACTTTCACATTAGCGTTTTTTGCGGATCCGTCACAGATCTGCAAAAACGCTTCCATTACAATAATACAACCGAATGCATCCGTCATGAATGGATCCGGTTGTATTATGACTGATCCGTTATGAACACCATTGACAGTCAATGGGGGACAGATCCGTTTTCTATTGTGTCTGAGAAAACGGATCCGTCCCCATTGACTTACATTGTGTGTCAGGACGGATCCGTCTTGCTCCGCACCACGTGGCGTCCGCCTCCAGAGCGTAATGGAGACTGATCGGAGGCAAACTGATGCATTCTGAGCGGATCCTTTTCCATTCAGAATGTATTAGGGCAAAACTGATCCGTTTTGGGCCGCTTGTGAGAGCCCGTGACGGATCTCAGAAACGGAAAGCCAAAACGCCAGTGTGAAAGTAGTCTTAGGTGCTGTATAGCATTGTCTGTTTTTACGTTTATTGTGTGTTGGGGGTCGGATTTGCCGTTCTGTCTGCTGTAATGTGAGCTCCGCATTGACAAAACCCTCACAAGTGCCTGTAGGACGCAGCCTGAGCCTCCAGTGGGAAAGGACAATTGGCGTCAGATTTCAGTGCCGTGCACGAGAGAAAAGGGCAGCGTGCCCTTCATTAAGCATCCACTGACATTCGCTACTGTCTGCATATTGTTTGGGCTTCACTGAGAGAGATAAACCACACTGGGGCTTACGTTACTGCAGGGACTCAATAAATTGGATGTACGAGATCCTCTTTGTGCTTCTGAGGGCATCCAGTGGTCAGCAGGAGCAATCGGACTGGAAAAGAGGAGAAGGCAGGGTTAGAGAAGAATCGGAGATGTAGTGGTCGTTCCTCTGGCTGGAAAATGTCTCAGGTGCCTTTATAAAATGATTGTTATGAGGCCCAGTGGTGACTTGTGACACTGCGGAACTTGAGTCCGCCATTGAATTCTTAAAAAGCGTTCCAGAGTTTTATAAATAAAAATAAAAAGTTTGCATAATGGCTGTACTTTTTTTGTACAATGGGTGTTTTTTGGGCTTCCCTAAAGTCTCTTTCAGTCATATTATTCCCTGTTTCAGCTGCACAGCTAGGTCCATTTCTCTTAGAAGCATGGGGCACCTTCCTTCTGCCAGTACTGTATGCACTGACCTTACTTTCCACTTAGGTTTCTTTTAGGGAGCTCAGAAAGCTGATAAGGAGGGTTAAATCATAGTTACAGAAAAGCAGGAGTCCTCTGTGATGTTCAGAAGCTCCGTAGAAGCAGTTCTTGTATCGGGCTCAGCTATCTCTGACCACTTCCTATCCGCCATCTTCTGAGTCTCTGTTACCAGAGGCCATCTTGCCTGACAACAGGCAGTGGACAGCAACTTAGGTGGAAGCGAGACCCCCAGTGGCCATGACTTTACAGCAGGCATGCTCAACCTGCGGCCCTCCAGCTGTTGCAAAACTCCCAGCATGCCCGAACAGCCTACAGCTATCAGCCTACAGCAGGGCATTGTGGGAGTTGTAGTTTTACAACAGCTGGAGGGCCGCAGGTTGAGCTTGCCTGCTTTACATGTTTTATTCAGGTGGATTCAGGCAGATCTTTTAAATGAAGTGATTTAGAAATTTGCTAGTTACCCCAGAGTATAGTGACTCTTTAAAGGGGTGTTTTGGTACTTAGATATTTATGACTTTATGTCTTTGGGATAAGTAATCAGTATCAGATCGGTAGGGTCTGACTCCATGCACCCCCACCTATCACCTGTTTTAGGCAGCTGCCAGTGCAGAAAACTATACAGCGGGCAAAGCCGGCAGCAGCAGTGTATGGGTGCCGGGCTGCATTACGCCTGTGCTGGAAACTGCGCAGTGGACAGAGCCCTTGGTACAATGTATAGTTTTTCCAGCAGCTGCCGAAACAGCTGATCTGTGGGGGTGCGAGATGCCGGACCCCACCCATCTGATGACATATCCCGAGGATAGGTAATCAGTTAGCTGAGGAGGCTCGTCCCTGCCTGCCATTGGCTGCTCCCCCCGACACCGGATGTGTTCATCCATGTACAGGGAGAAGCAGGAGCGGGGTAACTATATTACCTGGGAGGGGACGGCACATGGGGGGGGGGGGGGGGGGGCATGTTTCAGAAATGGGATAATCCCTTGAATATATTTGCTTAGAACTGTGTTGTGCCGTTCCTTTTTTATTCCTACTGGAGATGTATGACTAAGTTGACCCCATTTTGTAGGCGTCACTACGAACTGACACTGACTCATCAGTGCTGACCGTATCGGACCCCGTTACTCCTAGTTGGCAATTTATTTTAACATTTCCAGGAGGAATAACATTTTATGCATTATTTCTGTGCTTAGTGGATTAACCCTGTACGGTGACATCATTTGGGGTCTTTTGCTCCTGCAATGTCACTGTGTGCATGAGGAGTGACTTCACTGTATGTTGTGATATCACTGCGCACATGATTATTGTCATTATACCTTTACTGTAACATTACCATGTGTATTTTCTGTACTGAGAATTCCCTGTGTTTCCTCTTTTTAGTGAGTCATCCCTGTGTATTGCCTCTGTACTGTGACATCACTGTGTGGTATCTCTTTACTATGATGTCACTGTATTGCCTCTGTACTGTGACATCACTGTGTCAGATCTCTTTACTATGATGTCACTGTATTGCCTCTGTACTGTGACATCACTGTGTCAGATCTTTTTACTATGATGTCTTTGTATGGTCTCTGTACTGTGACATCACTGTGATCTCTTTACTATGATGTCACTGTATTGTCTCTGTCCGGTGACATCACTGTGCGTTCTCTTTACTATGATGTCACTGTATTGTCTCTTTGCTGTGACATCACTGTGATCTCTTTACTATGATGTCACAGGACAGAGACAATACAGTGACATCATAGTAAAAAGATAACACACAGTGATGTCACTGTATTGTCTCTGTCCTGTGACATCACTGTGATCTCTTTACTATGATGTCACTGTATTGTCTCTGTCCTGTGACATCACTGTGTGTTATCTCTTTACTATGATGTCACTGTATTGTCTCTGTACTATGAGGTCACTGTGTGCAGCCTTTGCACTGTGACATCACTGTGTGAGATGTCACTGTACATTGTGCATTATGGATAGACATATGGCATGGAGTGGAAAACAAAATAATCATAAATATTTCATCCTCTGAACTTGAAAACCGAGATGCTTGTGATAGGGTGGGGACCTCTTCCACCGTCCCTAGTTACGCCCCTGGGCTTGGATCAGTTCAAAAAATAGTCTATTAAATTCATAGCTTTTTTTTCTTTTTGTTAAACCTGGGATTGTCTTAAGTGTCTTAAAACTCCCTAGTTTTTCTTCAAGGAGCCTTGACGGCATGGTGACTTGGTTTCCGAGTTAATGAAGCTCAATCAATTACCTTCTTTAAGAACACAGATGTTTGATTCTCCCCGTCCCTGCACGTTCTACCAAACTAAAACTGCAGAACATCTGTCAGGAAAATCTGATGTTTTGTCACTAATTAGGCCTCGTCTGTCCAGGGACTGCTGGCTGTCCCAAAAGCGACGAGTCTGGATTTATTAAAGGATATAAATATTTTTGTTTCCATTGTTGTTCATTTGTTTTGTAATGTAATTTAAAGGGGTTATCTGGCCAGTTTTTTTTTAAAAGGGCTCCGAACACATAAAAAAAATACAAAAGTAAGACCTCGCCTATTCTCCACCACTCCTGTTCTGACGCGTCCCGGTTTCCTGCTGGTCTCTACACTTCCTGGGCCCTTGGAGTATAGACTTGAATGGAGCGGCAGCCCGAATGCATGACCGCTGCCCCATTCCACCTCCAAACAGGGCCCCAACGGTCAGATGCCCTTCTTTCAGAAACGTAGGCCTCATGCATACGAACATATTTTATCTTTCTGTGCGATTTATTTTATTTTTTTGCAGATCCGCATAAAAACGGAATTTACTCAATTTGCATTCCGCTTCTGTATGTCGCAAGGCCGTGCACAAAAAATAGAGCATGTCCTATTATTGTCCATATTACGGACAAGGATAGTACTGTTCTGTTATGGGCCGGATGTTCTGTTCCGCAAAGTGCGGAATAAACGGAGCGTGCTTATCTTGAGTGGAGCATGACCGTTAATTCAAGGTCATAGCCGTCTCATTCCCACCGCTCAGACATTTATGTGATATCGATTGGATATGCCCTAAAATCCTGGTAGGTGGGTGTCGTCTGCATCCACTGTAGTGAGAGCATGCCCACTCTTTTTTATACTGCAGGTTTCTAAGTTCAGTTCTCCAAGCATTACCTGCTTGTTCAGTGTCCGTGTGTAGATTGCCTGAGGAGGCAAAGTACATTCACTCCAGAGAACCTGGATGTAGGGAATAAGAACTCCCAGGATGCAGCGCAGCTGTTGGCGCCGTTTTTAGGCACCAAGATGTTAGGGGTGAATCTCTCAACAGACTGTCGACTGGTTCCATTAGCAGCTGGCAGAAAGCTGAATGCAGCTCCGGGCTATATTACAGGTTTTTACTAATGATTAGTAAAAGATAAAGCAAAGTTACTAAAAAATGTATATGTAGATTAAGGCTGGGTTCACATCACGGTTTCATTTTCCGTTCTTCTGATCCTTCAATAGAACAGAACAGAAAAAAAACCCTAAAAAACGGATCCTGTATTTTATTCTATTATGCTGTTTTAGGATAGTTTCACACTAGCGCCCCGTCCCCATTGACTAGAATGGTGGCGGGGGCGGTGTTCTGGCGGCAGCACACGGAGAGAGGCAGCTGGACTAAAAGTACTGCATGTCGTATTTTTAGTCCGGCTGCCTCTCGCCGTGCTCTGCCGTGCTGCCGCCGGAACTCCGCCCCCGCCCCCATTATACTCAATGGGGACGGAGCGGCAGTCCGGGGGCACACGTGAACTAGCGGCAGGATGGATCCGACAGTCTGTTCACCCGCCGGAACACAGCCTGCCGGACTCCCCTGCCGCTAATGTGAAAGTAGCCTTAGCCATAGATCTGTCTGGGATCTATTTTTTTAGACGAAAAAAAGTGCTCCATGCAGGACATTTCTTTTTTTCTGTCTAAAAAAACTGATCTTAGATGGAAATGGCTAAAACGGATGCAAAATGTGCTTAATGGATGCTCAGGATAATTTTTTTTTTTACAGGATCATTTTTTTATTTTTGTTGTTGTTCTTCTGACGGATCAGAAGAACGAAAAATGAAACGGTGATGTGAACCCGGCCGAAACCTGCATGTACACTGTAGAATAGAGTTAAAAGGATGAATTTGTAACGCATGAACGTTCGATGACAAAAACGATTCAGATGAAAAACTGACGTTTAGGTGACTTTCATGACAGCAGAACTCTGGTAAAAAAAAAAAAATAACCGATTGTTTTGAAAATGATAGACTTGTAGATTGAGAATACGCTTTGCCAGGTAAGTAGATTTCAACCACAGAAATGAGTGGCGAGTCCGATATTATAGTGTACAGAGTCAGGTGGGGTTATTTTATGAAGGTAACCCCTTATTATAAAGCCCTGCTAGGTCATATGGATCTCGTAGAGGGTGTCTCCCTCTCAGAACCGCCCTGTATCAGGCAAAATTGTCCCAAAGGAAAACATTGATGTTGCAGTAACCTATGAATTTACCAGGGCCGAAAGTTTCTGGGGAGCCCCGGCTTTAAGGCCCCTTCCCATGGGCAGCAAACAGGACAGTTACATTTATCCTGATCATTTGCTAGCTTCCTTTGGGCTGTCAGTACACGCGTGCAGTTTCCTGCCTTGCATTGTGTAACAGTTTTTTTTTTTTGTTTAAGCCACGTAAAACCACGTTGCAAAACTGCACTAAAAAACATGCAGGTTCACCGCAGGGCGCACTACTGGAACATGCAAAGCTAGCCTTACCTGTAACAGTCGTCCCTACTTGAAGAGGATGAATGATCACTACTGGGATCATTTATGCCCATATGGTTTTATTGATTGCTGGCAGCACATCCCTATTTACCCAGGACGATACACCGCCAACAAGTCATCATGTTTTGTGCCCTATTAATTATCAGAGGAGGCGACTAAACAGCTCCTTTATCAGGTGATCGGTGGGCCTTTTTCACAGGCCACTTATTCGAAACGAGCTTTCATACAAATGTTCATTCCCGATTTGTCACCCTGTGTGATAGTAACTTTTATAGTCATGTCCGCTAAGCTAGTGACATCTTAAAAGTCTTCTGACAAACTAGACTTTTAGGTATTTAAAGGGGATTTATGAGACTTTTATACTGATGACCTATTCTCCTAGACCAGGCATGCTCAACCTGCGGCCCTCCAGCTGTTGCAAAACTACAACTCCCATCATTCCTGGACAGCCTACAGCAGAGCATGGTGGGAGTTGTAGTTTTACAACAGCTGGAGGGGCCGCAGGTTGAGCATCCCTGTCCTAGACCATGTGACCGATGACAGTGACGTCACTGGTCTAGGCTAAGCTCAGAGAAGGCCATGGCACTACTGCCCGCGCCGGTGCCTTCTCAAACAGCTAAATGGCGGGGGTCCCGGGTGTTGGGCCCTCCGGCGATCAGATACTGATATTTATGTGATATCGATTAAAATCCTGCATTCACGGTCAGTTCTCTACTGTAGAGAACGCACGCCCACTGTTACCTCCCCGTCTCCCAAACTTTTTGACTGAGCTTATACTACCACTTCAATCATCCCGTTTGATGATTTGGGTCCCCGGGTGTTGGACCCCGACTGATGACCTATCCATAGTAAAAATTATAAAAATAAAATCCTTGGAAAAGCCCTTTAACTAGTGCCGCTTCCTAGTTATATTTCTGACTCCGCTGAGAGATTCGCTCTCATACAATGGCCTTGGGTAACAACGGGCTACATCTGATTGTACTGGAGTAATGTATTATCTGTGTCCTGAGCCTAGGTTGTGCTATTTTACTATAGACCCTGTATATTTTTGCAGGAAAAGGATATACACCTCCATATACAGTCTGGATTGTCTCTCTTGGTGTATAGGTATTGTATTCAGGGAGTGAGGAGCTGAGATTGCCCTAGTGACCTTCTGCTGCCGCATATGCAGACACTGCTGGCTGTCCCCGGTCATCGAGTGGCTGCCATGCATTATGTATTAGCAGCTGACCCATTTTCAGACAAATCCGTCCTTCGTCTAGGCAGGTCACACCAGAGCCGACGGGCAGATTTGAGGTTACCGCAGTGTACCCTGGGCTGGGAGGCACGGGGCCGCGCGGCCTGGCGCTCATCTCTTTTGTGTCTACGTAGGAGCAACATTCAGTGTAATGTATAAGCTATAGAAGCTGAATTGTCAGGAGCTATTAGTTCATGTTTGTTAGTTTTTTTTATAAATTAGTAGTCTGTACATTGCGGATATTTGTGACTATCGTAGACGGGCTGTTTGGCTTAAGCCTCGCTCATACTTCAAGGTTTTGGTATTTCCATCAGTGATTTTGAGCCAAAACCAGGAGTGGAGCTGCACAGAGATAAAGATCTGCACCGGTTCTGTGTTTCGAGCCGCCCCTGGTTTTGGCTCACAATCACTGACCAGTGAATGAGGCGTTAGGCATTATCCGCCAGTGCTGAATACGCCAAGGGGGGATTTATCTGCAAACTTCATAACCAGGTCGGAAGTACCGCTCCATCCATCTAGGACAGCAGGCGTCAATTTATGTCTCGCCATCTCTTCGAAAACTGCAACTCTGCTTGCTGTCAGGGCATGCTTGGCGTTAAACAGCTATACAGAAACGGGTTTGAAACCACTTGTCTAGGAGCTCTTCTTCCCCAATGACTTAGGGCGCATTCACACGACCGTAGTGTTTTGCAGATTGACGACCGCACATGGCCGCAACTACACTGCTCAAAAAAATAAAGGGAACACTTAAACAACACAATGTAACTCCAAGTCAATCACACTTCTGTGAAATCAAACTGTCCACTTAGGAAGCAACACTGAGTGACAATCAATTTCACATGCTGTTGTGCAAATGGGATAGACAACAGGTGGAAATTATAGGCAATTAGCAAGACACCCCCAGTAAAGGAGTGGTTCTGCAGGTGGTGACCACAGACACTTCTCAGTTCCTATGCTTCCTGGCTGATGTTTTGGTCACTTTTGAATGCTGGCGGTGCTTTCACTCTAGTGGTAGCATGAGACAGAGTCTACAACCCACACAAGTGGCTCAGGTAGTGCAGCTTATCCAGGATGGCACATCAATGCGAGCTGTGGCAAGGTTTGCTGTGTCTGTCAGCGTAGTGTTCAGAGCATGGAGGCGCTACCAGGAGACAGACCAGTACATCAGGAGATGTGGAGGAGGCTGTAGGAGGGCAGCAACCCAGCAGCAGGACCGCTACCTCCGCCTTTGTGTAAGGAGGAACACTGCCAGAGCCCTGCAAAATGACCTCCAGCAGGCCACAAATGTGCATGTGTCTGCTCAAACGGTCCGAAACAGACTCCATGAGGGTGATATGAGGGCCCGACGTCCACAGGTGGGGGTTGTGCTTACAGCCCAACACCGTGCAGGACGTTTGGCATTTGCCAGAGAACACCAAGATTGGCAAATTCACCACTGGCGCCCTGTGCTCTTCACAGATGAAAGCAGGTTCACACTGAGCACATGTGACAGACGTGACAGAGTCTGGAGACGCCGTGGAGAACGTTCTGCTGCCTGCAACATCCTCCAGCATGACTGGTTTGGCATTGGGTCAGTAATGGTGTGGGGTGGCATTTCTTTGGAGGGCCGCACAGCCCTCCATGTGCTCGCCAGAGGTAGCCTGACTGCCATTAGGTACCGAGATGAGATCCTCAGACCCCTTGTGAGACCATATGCTGGTGCGGTTGGCCCTGGGTTCCTCCTAATGCAAGACAATGCTAGACCTCATGTGGCTGGAGTGTGTCAGCAGTTCCTGCAAGACGAAGGCATTGATGCTATGGACTGGCCTGCCCGTTCCCCAGACCTGAATCCAATTGAGCACATCTGGGACATCACGTCTCGCTCTATCCACCAACGTCATGTTGCACCACAGACTGTCCAGGAGTTGGCAGATGCTTTAGTCCAGGTCTGGGAGGAGATCCCTCAGGAGACCATCCGCCACCTCATCAGGCGCATGCACAGGCGTTGTAGGGAGGTCATAGAGGCACGTGGAGGCCACACACACTACTGAGCCTCATTTTGACTTGTTTTAAGGACATTACATCAAAGTTGGATCAGCCTGTAGTGTGTTTTTCCACTTTAATTTTGAGTGTGACTCCAAATCCAGACCTCCATGGGTTAAAAAATTTGATTTCCATTATTTTTTTTTTTGTGTGATTTTGTTGTCAGCACATTCAACTATGTAAAGAACAAAGTATTTCAGAAGAATATTTCATTAATTCAGATCTAGGATGTGTTATTTTTGTGTTCCCTTTATTTTTTTGAGCAGTGTATAATGGAAAATGCCTATTCTTGTTTGCGATTGCGCAGAAGAATAGGACATGCTCTATATATTTTTTGCGGGGCTGCGGAATGGAACCATAGATGCGGACAGCACACTGTGTGCTGTCCGCGTCTTTTGCGGCTGCGTTGAAATGAATGGGTCCGCACCTGTTCCGCCAAATTTATACGCCCGTTTAAATGAGCCCTTATGCGTAGGCAAAGTTGACTGATGACTTCACATGCAAGGTGTGTATAGGCATTATCAGGTTGATTTGCATCTACTTTTAGTAAGGCTGAATCCATTTTTAGATTGGTTCCATATTTTGCAGTATTACAATGGTCGAATGGCCAGTCTTATTCCACTCCCGCCTCATTGAAAAAAACTGACGCTTGGCCATTGGGGGGGAATGGCTATTGATCAAATGCTGTCAGTGTATTGGCCACCGTAAAGGGGTTGTCTGACTGCAGCAAATGGCATTTATCATGTAGAGAAAGTTAATACAAGGCACTTACTAGTGTATTGTGATTGTCCATATTGCTTCCTTTGCTGGATGGATTCATTTTTCCATCACATTCTACACTGCTTGTTTTTAAGGGTTACAACCATCCTGCAGTCCAGAAGTGCTGGTCGTGCTTGCACACTATAGGAAAAAGCGCCGGCTTCTCTGGTGGTTGGGATCCTGGGAGCGCACATAGATACACATGGGTAGCAGATCCCATCTCATCCACCTCGTATCTGCGCTACAGCGGTGGCCGTAACCCCTGGAAAGGAGCAGTGTATCATGCGATGTAAAAATGAATCCAGCCAGCAAAGGAGGCAATATGGACAATCACAATACATTAGTAAGTGCCTTGTATTAATTTTCTCTACATGATAAATGCCATTTGCTGAAGTGAGTTAACCCCTTTAGGGCGTCGTGCATGCCGGCCGTGTGCGTCCCTCATTTTGCGAAATGTCTGGCCCTCAATAGAGCAGTCCTATCCTTGTCCGTGATACAGACAAGAATAGAACGTGTTCTATTTTTTCTTTTTTGTGCCGGGCCACGGAACAGACGCGTGGATGCGGAGTGTGTTGCTTTTTTAGACATTTTACCATAGACCTATATAGACATACAAACCAAAAAACGTGACGCGGCAGCAGCCGTAATGAGCCTTGGAACAGGCTGGTCAGTGAGCGAGAAGTATTAACACCCAGAGCCGGATTATGCTGAGGAGAGTGAAGGAATAGTCTCCTTCTCAGGATATTTGGCACTAACACCCATCACGGGGTCCGCGCACCCATCACGGGGTCCGTGCACAGAGGGTTTTACATTGCGGTCATTTTTTCTTTACCCTATTTTTATACGGTGGCTAATGTTGGGGCTGTAATACTCTAATGGCTGATTCTTTTGATCATCTTGGAGAATTAAATCTATGAATTTTATGGTGCTGATGGGATTATTTTTCTTTTATGGTTTATGAAAGAAATATTCATATAGCCATTCCTTAGACGGCCTGTCCACTCTCCTGAAGGGTCTGTTTTTAGTAAATGCTTGCATTTTCCATAAAATATGAATTCTGGAGCATCTTCTCTTAGGCCCCCTGCACACGAACGTGTGCTTCCCGTTGCCGTATTGCGGACCGCAATACACGGGGGCCGTTCCGTGGGCATTCCGCATCACGGATGCGGACCCATTCACTTGAATGGGTCCGCAAATCCGGAGATGCAGAATGGTGCGGAACGGAAGCACGGAACCCTACGGAAGCACTATGGAGTGCTTCCGTGGGGTTTTGCCCCTTACTTCTGTTCCGCAAAAAGATAGAACATGTCCTATCTTTTTGCGGAACGGCCGGCTCGTGGAACCATTCAAGTGAACGGGTCAGCGATCCGCTGCGGCTGCCCCACGGACTGTGTTCGTGCATTGCGGCCTGCATTTTGCAGGGGGCAGCACGACCACGGGGGGCACATGTTCGTGTGCAGGGGGCCTTAGGCTAATTTCACACTAGTGCTTTCCTGTATACATTGCCAGGAAGAATAAAAGAGGAATGGCACAATGTAGAACCGTAAGGCTAGTTTCACCCTAGCGTTTGACATCTCCGGCAGCCTGTTCCAGCAGGAGGCAGCCTTCCGGAGATGTCTAGAGCCGGCATTGCTGGATGCTACCTAACACCCGCCGGCGCCATAACCTATAATGGGAAGTGACGGAGATTTGCAAAACTATACAATGAGGGGCACACCGAGGAAATATATATATAATAAGAGGAGTGCAGACCTGGTATCAAAAAGCAACCATGAAAAGCGACAAGAAAAGAAATACCACACTGCAGTCGCACATCCAAAAATAAAGCATAATTTTATTTAAACAGACAATTAGACAAAGTTTAAAAACATGGATGGACAAGGCAGACCCCAAACATGGGAAAATGATTAAAGTGCCATGGTGCATAAATGATCATACCAAATGACAAGAAAATGTCAAAAAAATCCTAGAAAATATACTTATCATGAAGCACAGTAGTAACACATAGAATAGCACAAACCCATCAGGGAGGGGAGCCCAGCAATCCTAACGCGTATCGCCAGTACAAATGCTGGCTTCCTCAGAGATCCATGTTAATGCAAGTAACTGTTAAAACCTTTATAGTTCTAATAATTAAGACATAATCATATGCACCTGTGGTAGAGACTAATGAGGTAGCGGTGGTCTACAGAAGGGGGAGAGAGGAGGGCGGTAGCAAGGCATATGAGTTACCTGGGTCCTCCCCGGTGCATGGTCGCGCGCAGCTCGAATGCCGGAACAAGTCGGCGTGTTGGAAAGAACACTGCGCATGCGCAAGATGGCGACCAAACCGGAACTCGATGCCGTGATGCGTTCCAAAGACCGGAAACGCAGCCCGGCATCGACGTCAATGTAAACATTGATTTATTTTTTGTGGGCATGCAGCTATACTAGCTGCAAAATTGTGTTCATGCATAATTATCCCCAAACACACTGCGCAAGATCCTCTGACTCGCCCCTCCTATATATACTTTATGTATTTATTTATTTATTTGCATTCTCTGAATATCGCATTGATCCAACTATATAAGGTTTATATCTGAGTCATAAATTGTCGCAGGCACCATATTGCGCTTATTACATTGCCTGTCCATCTGCGATCCTGTGGCTGCTTTGACGCGGATGGGAGGCCGGCTGTGACGTCGATGCCGGGCTGCGTTTCCGGTCTTTGGAACGCATCACGGCATCGAGTTCCGGTTTGGTCGCCATCTTGCGCATGCGCAGTGTTCTTTCCAACACGCCGACTTGTTCCGGCATTCGAGCTGCGCGCGACCATGCACCGGGGAGGACCCAGGTAACTCATATGCCTTGCAACCGCCCTCCTCTCTCCCCCTTCTGTAGACCACCGCTACTTCATTAGTCTCTACCACAGGTGCATATGATTATGTCTTAATTATTAGAACTATAAGGCTGGGTTCAGACCTGAGCGTCTTTGATATGCGCGTTTAACGCGCGTTTTTGACGCGCATTTTTTGCAATAGTAAACGCGCGTTTGACGCGCGTTTGTGTGATTGACTGCAATGTCCTATGGCCACAAACGCGCGTCAAAACGCCCCAAAGAAGCTCAAGAACTTGTTTGAGCGTAGGGCGTTTTTCAGCGCGTTCTAACGCGCTGTAAAACGCTCAAGTGAGAACCAGGGCCATAGGGAAGCATTGGTTTTCATGTGTTGAGCGTTTTACAGCGCGTTTGAATGCGCTGTAAAACGCTCAAGTGTGAACCCAGCCTTAGGCTGGGTTCACACTTGAGCGTTTTACAGCGCGTTCAAACGCGCTGTAAAACGCTCAACACATGAAAACCAATGCTTCCCTATGGCCCTGGTTCTCACTTGAGCGTTTTACAGCGCTGAAAAACGCGCTGTAAAACGCCCTACGCTCAAACAAGTACTTGAGCTTCTTTGGGGCGTTTTGACGCGCGTTTGTGGCCATAGGACATTGCAGTCAATCACACAAACGCGCGTCAAACGCGCGTTTACTATTGCAAAAAACGCTCGTCAAAAACGCGCGTCAAAAATGCGCGTTAAACGCGCATATCAAAGACGCTCAGGTCTGAACCCAGCCTAAAGGTTTTAACAGTTACTTGCATTAACATGGATCTCTGAGGAAGCCAGCATTTGTACTGGCGATACGCGTTAGGATTGCTGGGCTCCCCTCCCTGATGGGTTTGTGCTATTCTATGTGTTACTACTGTGCTTCATGATAAGTATATTTTCTAGGATTTTTTTGACATTTTCTTGTCATTTGGTATGATCATTTATGCACCATGGCACTTTAATCATTTTCCCATGTTTGGGGTCTGCCTTGTCCATCCATGTTTTTAAACTTTGTCTAATTGTCTGTTTAAATAAAATTATGCTTTATTTTTGGATGTGCGACTGCAGTGTGGTATTTCTTTTCTTGTCGCTTTTCAAAGTGACGGAGATTTGACCGCAACCTGGAAAATATGCCGAGAACCATCCTGTCGAAAAACCGCTGCACGCACCAGTTTTCATCCAGCCAATTCTCTGCATATTTTCCAGGTTGCAGCCGGATCTCCATCGCTCCCCATTCTAGTTAATGGAGCCGGCGGGTGTCCAGCAATGCCGGATCTAGACATCTCCGGAAGGCTGCCTCCTGCTGGAACAGGCTGCCGGAGATGTCAAACGCTAGTGTGAAACTAGCCTTAAGGCCTCTTTCACACGGGCGAGTTTTCCGCGCGGTTGCAATGTGTGAGGTGAACGCATTGCACCCGCACTGAATCCGGACCTATTCATTTCTATGGGGCTGTGCAGATGAGCAGTGATTTTCACGCAACGCAGGTCCCATAGAAGTGAATGGGGCTGCGTGAAGAAGTCCAGGTTTGGGTATGGGTACCACATTCAGTTTTTTCTCACGCGCGTGCAAAATGCATTGCACTCGTGCAGAAAAAACTGAACAACGCAATCGCATACAAAACTCACCCCACTCGCAGGCAAAATTGCACGATTTTCCCGCTACGCACCCGCATCCTATCCGACCCTCACACGCGATGCCCGTGTGAAAGAGGCCTTAGGGTTCTACATTGTGCCATTCCTCTTTTATTCTTCCTGGAAATGTATATGGGAATTAACAACCACCATTACCATTTCCCTGGACAATATTCCGTACAGCTCTGCACATGGCATGTCTAGAAATGCTCCCTCGCGTGTCCGTGAATGTCTCCTGTCCATTGTTTCTACAGCCCATGTGGCTGCTGTAAAACATTTCTCTAAAAGCGGTTATTAGCTCAGGGAAGATGGCCGCCTCCCAATCACGTTCGGCAAATAGAAAAAAAAAATTATCTACAATCAGAAAATCCAAATTGAAATATCTTCCACTGTCTCTTTAAACAGGTTTTCCTAGATTCTAATATTGATCACCTATCCTCAGGATAGGTAATCAACATCAGATTCATGGGGCGCCTGCAGATCAACTGTTTGAGGAGGCTGCGGTGAGTAGCTTACCGAGGACAGCGCCCCCTATTGGATAGCGGCCGTGCTTGGTACTGCAGCCCAGCCCCATTCACTTGAATGGGACCGAGCTGCGCCAAGGGCTACGCGACTGATGAATGTGATGTCACTGGTCAGAAAGAGGCTGCAGCAGTCACTGGAGCGTGGTGGCATCCTCAAACACCTGATCGGTGGGGGTACCAGGTGTTGGACCCCCGCAGTTCTGATATTGAGGAACTACCCTGAGGATAGGCCATCAATATCAGAATCTCTGGAAACCCTGTTCTTTCTTCTTTCTTTCTTTTCCGTTCTTTCTTTCTTTTCCTTCCTTTCTTCTTTCTTTCTTTTCCTTCCTTTCTTCTTTCTTTCTTTTCCTTCCTTTCTTCTTTCTTTCTTTTCCTTCCTTTCTTCTTTCTTTCTTTTCCTTCCTTTCTTCTTTCTTTCTTTCTTTTCCTTCCTTTCTTTCTTTCTTTTCCTTCCTTTCTTCTTTCTTTCTTTTCCTTCCTTTCTTCTTTCTTTCTTTTCCTTCCTTTCTTCTTTCTTCTTTCTTTCTTTCTTTCTTTCTTTCTTCTTTCTTTCTTTCTTTCTTTCTTTTCCTTCCTTTCTTCTTTCTTTCTCTTTCTTTTCCTTCCTTTCTTTCTCTTTCTTTTCCTTCCTTTCTTTCTCTTTCTTTTCCTTCCTTTCTTTCTCTTTCTTTTCCTTCCTTTCTTCTTTCTCTTTCTTTTCCTTCCTTTCTTCTTTCTTTCTTTCTTTCTTCTTTCTTTCTTTCTTTCTTTCTTTCTTCTTTCTTTCTTTCTTTCTTTTCCTTCCTTTCTTCTTCCTTTCCTTCCTTCCTTTCCTTCCTTTCCTTCTTTCTTTCCTTCCTTCCTTCCTTTCCTTCCTTTCTTTCTTTCCTTCCTTCCTTTCTTTCTTTCTTTCCTTCTTTTCTTTCTTTCCTTCCTTTCTTTCTTTCTTTCTTTCTTTCCTTCCTTTCTTTCTTTCTTTCTTTTCCTTCCTTTCTTTCTTTCTTTCTTTTCCTTCCTTTCTTTCTTTCTTTCTTTTCCTTTTCTTTCTTTCTTTCTTTTCCTTCCTTTCTTTCTTTCTTTCTTTTCCTTCCTTTCTTTCTTTCTTTCTTTTCCTTCCTTTCTTTCTCTTTCTTTTCCTTCCTTTCTTTCTCTTTCTTTTCCTTCCTTTCTTTCTCTTTCTTTTCCTTCCTTTCTTTCTCTTTCTTTTCCTTCCTTTCTTCTTTCTTTCTTTTACTTCCTTTTTGTCTTGTGTATCTCCTGCTCTGATTTAAAACAAATGTCATTTCTCTCCTAACAATATGGAGGATAGGAAAGTCCTAGAATGATTTCACTCCTGCATATAATAAAATTCTCTCTCTGCACTTTAGCTTTAGGCATTTGATAAAAAGTTGTTCTCCAGAGTTTGCCATCCAATTTAAAATGTGCGACTTGGGGGAATTGGGCAGAATGCACACTCAGTCATTGCAGAATGTATTCTGTCTGCTCCTTCTCTTCCTCTTCATATAAATGAGCGTTATTCCAGCCAAGAGGTTTTTATTTTTAAATATAAAGTTAAATATAGCCAAAAATTCTTAAAACATTTTCACATAAAAACTTGATGTAAACAGAAGGCCATTTTCTGACGAGACGTTCCCTGTAAGCTGCATTTGAAAAGAAGAGACTGCTTGTGAGACTTTCTCCCTGTCTGATATGTGATGCTTTTTGATTTCCCCCGGGCCCTCCTTGTGAAATGTCTCTCAGTGGCATCAGTGGGGGTTTTTTGTATCTCATTTTCACTTATATTCTTATCTGAAATCAAACTCAATCTGATTATGGAAGTTAAATGGCAGCCATTAGATGACACGGGATTGCAGATATTCACTCAGCTCTCCATTCTCTCGCCAGTAATGACAGAGATACAGAAATTTCTCTGACAGATTGGACTTCTCCGTCCTTCAGTCCAACCTTGCTCTTCCGAGTACAATACTCTGGACTTCTATGTTCTGTCTTCCTGACAGTGAATGTAAGATGCACCAGTTATTCTTTACTTGCCAGATGATGTCGAAGTGTCTTAGAGGTATCTCCAAAGAGATATTGATGACGTGTCACTAGGACATGCCACCAAAATCAGATCAGCGGTGATTCGACAGCTGTGACCTCTGCCGATCACTACAACAAGTTGGCAGCAACTCTAGAAAGCATTTGGTTCCCTGTGGGCAGCTGCATGGTTGGCCCACTATAGTCATGCTTATCAAAATGCCTTCAAGGTCTCCTCAGACAACGTCTTGGTTGGACATTCACTTTACTTAAAGGGGTTCTCCAGGAATTAAGAAAATGAAAATGCATAAATATTACTTTCTTATAAATATATTCCCAAATACCTTTCATTATTTATAATGGCTCGTTTTGTCTAGGGTGCAATGGTTAGGACTGCCTGCCGGACTCCCCTGCCGCTAGTGTGAAAGTACCCTTATGGGTAGATAACGGGCAAGAAGGCTTGGCTTAAAGGAGGACTCTTTCCTCATCAGAATTTGGGAAACTGAAATTCCAATAGAGGAATCTTTTAAAGGGGTTCTCCAGGAACTAAAAAAATGAAAATACTTAAATATTACTTCATTATAAATATATTTCCAAATACCTTACATTAGTGATAATGGCTTGTTTTGACTGGGGAGCAATCATCAGGGGAAACAAAATGGCCGCTGTCCTATTAGTAAACACAAAACCTGTCCTAATCACACAGGAGGACAAGTTACTTCACAGCACTGAGGTAAAGAGCTGCTTCATCCTCCTCTCCTACTTGTCAGGGATTATGATCCTGAATACAGATGAGAAGATCTTCAGCTGGATCTCTTTAGGAATGGAGGAGACATGAAGTACAGAAAGGTGGGCATACAAGTGCTGCTGCCCATTAGCCACATCTTCTAATGAACTCCATTCCTACAGAGTTTCAGCTGAGGACCATATTAAACTGTATTCAGGATCATAATCCGTTACAAGCAGGGAGGAGGATAAGGCAGCTCTTTACCTCAGTGCTGTGAAGTAACTTGTCCTCCTGTGTGATTAGGACAGGTTTTTTGTGTACTAATAGGACAGTGGCCATTTTGTTTCCTCTGAAGATTGCTCCCCAGACAAAACAAGCCATTATAACTAATGTAAGGTAATATTTAAGTATTTTCATTTTTTTAATTCCCGGAGAACCCCTTTAAAGGATTCCTCTACTGCAATTTCAGTTTCCCACATTCTCATGAGGAAAGAGTCATTTAAACCAAGCCTTCTTGCCCGTTATCTACCCATAAGGGTACTTTCACACTAGCGGCAGGGGGGTCCGGCAGGCTGTTCTGACAGGTGAACAGCCTGTCGGATCTGTCTTGCCGCTAGTTCACCTGTGCCCCCGGACTGCCGTTCAGTCCCCGTTGACTATAATGGGGCAGGGGCGGAGTTCCGGCGGCATCACGGCAGCGCACGGCGAGAGGCAGCCAGTACTGCATTGCAGTACTTTTAGTTCGGCTGCCTCTCGCCATGTGCTGCCGCCGGAACTCCGCTCCCGCCTCCATTATAGTCAGTGGGGACGGAATGGCAGTCCCGGGGCACACGTGAACTAGCAGCAGGATGGATTCGACAGGCTGTTCACCCACCGGAACACAGCCTGTCGGACTCCCCTGGCGCTAGTGTGAAACTAGCCTAAGGCCTCATGCACACAACCGTTGTTTTGGTCTGCATCTGAGCCGCAGTTTTTGCGGCTTGGATGCGGACCCGTTCACTTCAATGGGGCCGCAAAAGATGCGGACAGCACTCCGTGTGCTGTCCGCATCCGTTGCTCTGTTCTGTGGTCCGCAAAAAAATATTTAACCTGTCCTATTCTTGTCCATTTTGCGGACAAGAATAGGCAGTTATATCAATGGCTGTCTGTGCCGTTCCACAAATTGCGGAACGCACACGGACGCCACCCGTGTTTTGCGGATCCGCAATTTGCAGACCGCAAAACACAACGGTCGTGTGCATGAGGCCTAACTCTGTAGTATTTCTGCTGTGAGCTGAGGAATTTCAAACAACCTGGTTTCTAAGGATATGATATATATTTGTAGCTGTATCCATAGCAACCTGTATGTCTCGAATGACTCCACTGTTTAATGTAAAGCTGAATTGGCACAACACAACATGTCAATGTAAAGAAAAAATGACCCTTTCATCACTGGCTTTCTCGAAAATTAAATACATACTCTACTGTGTGCTGGATCTTGTGCATCACCTTCCTCTCCTTGGCATCCGTGTCCATAATACTGATGAATGGATAGTTATTTGATGCCTTAAAAGCCATGTACACATTTTGGGGACATTTTATTATTATTATACTTGTTTTGAGAAAAAAAAAAAAATGTTTTTGTTTTTTCTAAAACATTTGGAGCCCTTTTCTCTGTACAGGGCTGAGTTTCTCTAGTAGCAGGATCTGAATTTTCTGCTGCTCCTTGGCGCATCTAAATGTGCCTTATAACAAGTGTTTATGACCTCTTAGTAATTTAGAGAGAAAGTTAAGGGTCTATTCAGACAACCGTATTTCTGGGTCCGCATCCTTTCCTCAATTTCATATCAATTCATTTCAAAGGTGCCGCAAAAGATGCAGACAGCACACCGTGTGCTGTCTGCATCTTTTCCATGGCCCCGCAAAAAAAATAGTGTATGTCCTATTCTTGTTCGGCACGGCGGATTGCGATTTGCGAACTGCAAAACACTTTCGGTAATCTGAATGGACCCTTTATTAAATGACCTATACTCATTGAAAGTAGAACAGAACGGCTCAATATTTTTAATAAAGACCAATTGAAAAAAAGATTTTTAGCCCAAAATGAGTAAAATGCAATCCATAAAAAATTTGCCCATAACGGTGTACAGTGGCGATCAAAATTAGAGAACAATTTATGAACGCTTGATTTTTTTCAGAAAGAATATAATCTACATTGATCATCATTTGAAGGATTTTCTTGTAAGGGGAAAGGGGTACACCATGCCATTAGAACAGCGTTTTCCAAAATAATCAAAGTATATCAACATAAGGGTACTTTCACACTTGGGGCAGGTAGTTCCGTCGCCGAAACTGCCTGCTGAATCTGGCAATCCGGACGCAAACTGATGGCATTTGTCAGACGGTTCCAGATGCGGATCCGTCTGACAAATGCATTGAAATACCGGATCCGGCATTATAATTTTTTTGGCATTTTTAAAGGTCTGCGCATACGCAGGCTGGAAAGCTGACTCCGTTTTGCCGGAACACTTAATGCCGGCACTAATACACTTCAATGTAAATTAATTAATTAAATGTTCAGTATTTTTGGCCAGAGAGAAAACTGCGGTATTTTCTCCGTCCAAAAAACGTAAAAGGGACTGAACTGATGCATCCTGATACATACTAAAAGGAATGCTCTCTATTCAGAATGCATTAGGATAAAACTGATCCTGTGACGGAACTCAATACCGGAAAACAAAAATGCTAGTGTGAAAGTACCCTAAAACCTTTTATTTTTCAAAAAAACTTGATGATCATAATTAGAGAACAGCAATGACTGTAGCACAGAGAAAGATTCTAACTAAATTTTCTGAAGGTTACACCGGTCACCAAGCAGTAGAAGGGTACAGGCCCTTGCTTTGAATGACTTCAGCACATCTGCGGCCACAGGACATCACTCGTCTCTCGCTCTGGTGGGATTTTGCTCCACTCTTCTTCCAGTCTCTTCATCAGTTCTGTGACTGTTGTGGGTTTCTTGACCATAACTTTGTCACCAAGGGAATTCAAGAGGTTTTCTATTGGTTTAGATCAGGACTCTGGGCGGCGATTTCATTGCTTCAATGTTTTCAGTTTCAAGGAACTGCTTTCCCCGTTTTGCTGTGTGACAGGGGACATTGTCCTGCATGCAAATTGCTGGCTGATTGAGTGATGAACGCAAGGAAGGAACCATGTGCTGGTGAAGAAGGTTCTCATCCACACTTGCATTCACTCTGCCATGTATCTGTATGAGGTCCAACTCCTGCTGCAGAAAACATTCCCCAAACCATGACACTTCCTCCTCCACCTTTCACTGACTTCTTTACACACTTTGGGTTCAGTCTTTCCCCAGTTTGTCGACGAACATAATGTTTCCCATCAGACCCAAATAAATGAAACTTGCTTTCATCACTAAAATGAACTCTGGAGCACTTCTCCTCTGTCCACACAACATGCTCCTCAGGAAAGGCGAGTCCAGCCTTTTGATTCTTCCTGCTAATGAGAGGTTTGGTCACTGCAGAGTGGGCTTTCAGTCTAAATGCCCTTGAACGTCGAGACACCGTATAACGAGACAGACCCTTAACCTGTTCAGTGCTGAACTGGCGAACAATTCGAGCTGCAGTGTTGAAACGATTACCCATGGAGATTCTCCGCATTATCCTGTCCTCTCTTGCATTTGTCTTTCGAGGGCAACCAGCCTTCTTGGGGGACTTGAATGAGTTTGTGATGTTGTAAAGATGCAATATTCAATCACAGACTTGGAACGACCAACTTCTCTTGCTATGGCTGATAGGCTCACCCCTTTGGCCTTCATCTGGACAACCTGCAGTCTCTTTGGAACGGCACACCATTTTGGCAAAGTCAGTGAAAACTGGAAAGTTAGGCTGCCAGTTGAATAGGGTTTGTCAGATCATTAAGGAAATTAGCGCCAGTTGCCAGATTAACACCAATAACTTGTAGGTATCTGAAAGTGTTCTCTAATTTAGATCAGTGTTCTTTTTCAATTATCTCATTTACATTTTTATTCTGTGCTTTAGAATAAATGCAATTTATGAAATTACTGTATATTAAAATACTGCTATTGTACTCATGTTGGGATATATTCACATAGGACTACACTATGACCTTGACATTTTGGAAATTGTGTGTTTTGATCGCTACTGTACATAGCCTTTAAATTTGTGGTATTTTCAGAGACAATTTTGGGGGCATTTCTAACATAACTCATTTGTGGTGGTATAAGATGAGCACACTCCTCTTAGTGGTTTTCAGAGATGTTGATGTTTTATGGCCTGTGCTTCAGTGAGTTCTACAGCCTCTTCCTAGGCAAGTGACATCACGTTCCTCAGGTCACATGGTCTACCTGCAGCTTAGTCCTATTCAAGTGAATGGGCCTGGGCTGCAATACCAAGCACAGCCGCTATACAATGTATGGCGCTGTGCTTGGTGAGCTGTAAGGAGGCCGCAGCACTCACTGGAGCACCATGGCCTCTTCAAACCGCTGATCATAACAGGTGCCAGGAGTCGGACCTTCATCAATCAGATATTGAAGACCTATCCTGATGATATCCCATAAATATCAGAATCCCAGGAAACCCCTTTTAATAATTTTGGCGCATATCAGCAGGTCTGTGCTCAGATTTCAGGTGTAACTTGCACCAGAAAACCAGCGTAAGCAGTCTGAAATCTGTCAGTTTGCATGTGCCCTGCCCACTTAATTAAAAAGTGGAGATCACAGTGTAAAACAGCTAAAGAGGCACAACATTTTTGCATGTTAGAAAAATTGTGACTTTTCATGGTGCAAATGGAATGGTAAATCCCAAAAAAAACAGTGTGTAAATATATATATATATATATATATATATATATATATATAATCTGCTCAGCTCCTCCTGCTCTATAATGTGCTGCCGCAACATTTTGTAGTGACGGGTCCTCTTTAAATTTATTACCAAACTACTCAGTCTGTGCTGAACATGAAAAAATTGTAGCTTATTATCACTGAAAAAAAAGCGTGAAATTGTTTTAAGTATTTTTTCCGCTCCCAGCCAAGCATCAGAGATATGTAGTGAGCGCCCATCTCCTCCCTTTCAACATTTCTTTTATTGCCACATTCAATAACTATTCCTGAATAATGAATAGAACGATTTTAGCACAAAATACAAAGTATAACGGGAAAATTAGCCCTGAGCAAGACCACTGATGAGGCAGGGAATCTTTTCTTTTCGAAGCTGGTATTTTAGCGGTCTGCTTCTGTAACACGTGTTATCTCCGTCCCGCAGGCATTTGGACAAGCACACAGTAACCATAAAAAAGTGGCGGCGGATGGAGAAAGCAGAGAGGAAACACTCATACAAGAATCGGCAACCAAGGAAGAATACTACATGAAAAAGGTCTTAGAACTGCAAACCGAGCTGAAACAATCCAAGAACGTTGTCGCCAACACACTATCTGAAAACGAGCGTCTGAATTCCTTGGCACAGGAGCTGAGAGAGGTAAGCCCCCTTTTTTTTATATACATTGGCCTGTAATAGCGCACTCATAGCCTTCATGGAAGCCCTACCTTTTATTGTATCTGGAGCCTATCCCCCTCTTCAGACCTTCACCTAGGAGCAGTTAAAGGGGTTAGTCCTCAGGATAGGTCATCAATATCTGATCGGCGGGGATCCGACACCCGTCACCCCCGCCGATTAGCTGTTTGAAGAGGAGACGGCGTTCCATGCAAGCGCTGCTTTCTCTTCCTTACACTGCCCGTTGTCTCAGAAGTTCTAGCGGCGCAGTGTAATTACATTCACTTGACTGGAGCGAGTACTTGTAATTACACTGCGCCGCTGCTGCAAGGGAGGGGGTGACGGGTGTCCGGTGTCTGACCTCCACTGATCAGATATCTATGACCTATCCTGAGAATAGGTGATCAATATATATTGCCTGCGCAATCCCTTCAATCTCACCTTGTAATATTTATTACTCCATTTGTTTTCGGTCTCATCCACATGGCTATAATATGGGATCCTTGTTGTTTTGATCCATAATCCGGCACTCTAACAAATTTTTAGGCCTATACTGTACCACCATATTTCTCCATTTCAAATGCAGATGGAGTGAGTCCATGCCATTTTATGAAGAAGGTACTTTTGCCACTAGACAGTACAGTGGCACTATACACTATGCCATCCCCTTATGATTGGTGGGAGTCCGACCTACGGGACCATCGCCAATCCTGAGAACGAAGGAGCTGCGGCCCATTTTACGGTCTTTTTCTGCCCTAGTGCAGGGGAACCGCATCACAGCTCTTCTGAAGTGAATGGGGCCAGCTGCAGGCAGTGCTCCCGACTCCCATTAAGGGGGGATCATTCATTCTTAGAATCGGCTGGGGCCCCAGAGGTAAAATCCCTATTGCTCATCAAATAATGGCCTACCCTAGCAATATGCCATCACTTCAAGATGGAAGTGCCCCTTTAATAAAAATGCATGCTCTAATAAATGGGAAAGGCCAATATGGGTTATATTGACGATTCTCAATTGAAGTCCATTCTCCCTAGTAAAAAAAAATAATAAAAATATCCTACACGTGCGCCTATCCTTTTTTGTGAACGTGAACATAGATCCTCCTTATAATTCAATATTTATTTACCACTGGTAATGATTTTCCGGTTGTCAGTAGTCACTGCATGTAATTGGGTTTAATCCTGTTTGCTGTATTTTGCCGGAGGGCTCGGAGTCGGTGTTGGACAGCTTCTCAGTAAACAGATCATCATGGGCCACACGGCCCTCTGCAAACACCAGGGCACTTAGAAGTAATAGGACGGTTGCATTACTTAATGAACTGGGAATGCAAATATCACTTGACGTGAATTACTGTGCAGCTAAATTGAAGGCAAACCCAAATTGTTTACTCAACGAAAACCTGCGCCAAATCCTTCACTGCTTCTTCCCCTGCTCTCAGGGCCTTCAGAAGCTTTTCCAAGACCACGGGTGTCTGCTAACTCTGTATTTAAAGGAGAACACCACCTGAGAAAAACGTACAGAACATGGTGTGCTACCATGAGTTACAGAAGACTGATCGAGTGTAATTCTGCTATCCATATTTCACTTTTTGAGTATTAAAATGTGAAATCATTTAGTATATCATTTGTATTACTTGTGTTGTACTGATTTTAGCTTACTCAGCCACAGACAGCGGTCTGCACGCTGTAGACAGTCACATGACTAACCACTTACTGTCTCACTGTCTCCTGTATTCTTGGATTTGAGGGGAGAAGACCTTATGCGAATAGAGATCTATATAATGCTCGTTTTTAGAAAGTTACAATACATTTTATGTGGATTTAAAGGTCTTTTCCCAATCATAGAAAGGAAGACCTACAGTATCAGTAGTCTATGCCATTCCGTTAAGAGGTGGACCCCCACCAATTAGGAACTAGGCCTTACTCACACACAAACCTGGATAAGTGGTTTAACTAGCCATTGCTTTCTTATTAAAGGGGTTCTCCGAGATTTTGATACTGGGGACCTATCCTCAGGTACTGATAAGAGGATAGGTCACCAATATAAAAATCTTGGAAAACCCCCTTAATAATACCAAATCTTAATCTACTGGGTGGCCCTGAGATGAACCCTGGAAAGACTAAAACTGGCCATACACATTCAAAGCTGTCCGTTCCGCCGATGTCTCTTCTGACTCCTCCATACACATTTGGTTCAGACAAGTATGCATGTGTATTCAATGGGAAGAAAGGAGAAAGCCACTACTAGACACTCCTGATGGCCGCTTATCTCCTGGGAGAACAGAAGGATCAGGCAAAAAAATTTATTATGCCCGATCCTTCTCTCCCCATAACCATTATAGTTTCCACTGATCCCCCTGTTCTCAGGACCTTAAAGGGGTTATCCCATGATTGATGTAAAAAATAGAAATCAGACATCATATGCTACTCTTTCTAACAAAACTAGAACCAGCCCTGTACACATGGATTCAGAATTCACCCCACTCATTGATCCAGTTGCTCTGCTACATTCTCTTCAGGCTTTCGCTGGGAGGCGGGGGCTTTCGCTGGGAGGCGGGGGCTTTCGCTGGGAGGCGGGGGCTTTCGCTGGGAGGCGGGGGCTTTCGCTGGGAGGCGGGGGCTTTCGCTGGGAGGCGGGGGCTTTCGCTGGGAGGCGGGGGCTTTCGCTGGGAGGCGGGGGCTTTCGCTGGGAGGCGGAGGCTTTCGCTGGGAGGCGGGGGCTTTCGCTGGGAGGCGGGGGCTTTCGCTGGGAGGCGGGGGCTTACTCTGGGAGGCGGGTCCTTTGTGCTGCAGCTCTCTTACTGTAGCAGCTTCTCACAGTAGATACAATTTGGTGGCAGTTGAAGGATGGAATTAAGCATGTGGACGTGCATGTTACTATACAGATTAAACACCACTTGGCACCATTATAATATTTTGAACCAAAAGGTGTGCTTTTGGTAGGTTTTGAACTAATGGTGGTCTGTGGATGCCGCACTGTTATGGGAGGATCTGTGGATGACGCACTGTTATGGGAGGATCTGTGGATGACGCACTGTTGTGGGGGGATCTGTGGATGATGCACTGTTATGGGGGTTTCTGTGGATGATTACATTGATGGGGGATCTGTGGATTACACTTAAGGGGCATCTGTGGATTACACTGATGGGGGATCTGTGGATTACACTGATGGGGGATCTGTGGATTACACTTAAGGGGCATCTGTGGATTACACTGATGGGGGATCTGAGGATGACACTTATGGGGCTCTGTGGATAACACTTAACTACTAACACATCTACAGATCCCCCATCAGATGCATCAGTGTGGAGGGAGGAGGCGGAGACACTCATGGCGGGGCCCGGTGCAGTGATTCTACTTTAATACATCGGGCCCCGCAACTGTTAAATACATTCAATCCGAATGGATCCGCAATTACTGTACTGTACTTACTGTAGTACCTTATGTATAGCATTAAGACGGCGCAGACCGGCAGCTCCCTCGGTCATGCGCCACCTGCCCTGCCTGCCGCAGCTCCCTCCTCATGTGCCGCCTGTCTGCTTATCTCACTTTATGAATGAACAGGCAGGCGGCGCATGAGGAGAGAGCTGCAGCAGGCGGCGCATGAGGAGGGAGCTGGGGCAGGCGGCGCATGACGAGGGAGCTGCCGGTCTGCGCCGTATTAATGCTATACATAAGGTACTACAGTAAGTACAGTACAGTAATTGCGGACCCATTCGGATTGAATGTACTTAACAGCTGCGGCGGGGCCCGGTGTATTAGAGTATAGTTCCTGCACCGGGCCCCGCCATGAGTGTCCCCGCCTCCTCCCTCCACACTGATACTTCGCTGGCCACGCTGTGCAGCATAGCGGCCAGCGAAGTATCCGCTTTATAAGATGCACGGCCATTTTCCCCCCTCTTTTTGCGTCTTGTAAAACGAAAAATACGGTATATGTATTTCTGGAGCCCTGGTATGGAATAGGGATCGACTGATTATCGGAGTTACCGATATTATCAGCCGATATTAATGATTTTTAAAGTTATCGAAATCGGCATCTAACCTTGCCGATAATGCGTCCAGCGCGCTATCGCAGAACATGAGCGCGTTGCTGACGGCACACATCCACATTTCCGGGGTGCGCCCCCCCGAACTTCCGGTTCGCGGCTCTAGAAAAAAATAGAACATGTCCTATTCTTGTCCGCAGTTGCGGACAAGAGTAGGCAGTTGTATGGGGGTGCCGGCCGGGTGTAATTTGCGGATCCGCAATACACTACGGACGTGTGAATGGACCCGAAGTTGCATACTCTCCTCTCCTAATCTCCTTCCAACTCACAACTACTGTAACTTTCTATGTCCTATATAACTGATGTGACAGCTACACCTAGTGGTGACAGTGTGTAAATGCAGTTACCAGCCTGTTGTGAGGAGTTTGCAGCTATTACAGAGGAAAATACCGTAGATAATGGCATAAGATGACATACACAAAAGTTTGAAGTGTCCCCTTTTCGCACATAGTGGGACATTGCAGCTATACGCTGTATACAGATCGCTATTCCCAGTCTCATGTGTGGTGCAGGTTTCAGTCTGATTATGTCAATTCACAGATTATTTTTAGCTTGATAAATTCTTGCTGAAAAGATACAATTCAACCACAGATGTTTCTCTCTATTTTATTTTATTTTATTTTTTTCATCTCAATTTAATGGCCCTTTTTTTTTTTTTTTTTTTAACTGCTTTCAAATTTTTTCTGTCACATTTTTAGCTCTTTTTTTTTTTTCTTTTCTTGGCTAATTGGACTTTTTCTGATTTCTTCTTTATCCCTGCATATTCATTTAACACTTGTAAAGCAGCTAATATTCTTTCATTCCCGTTCATGATAATTACCCTAATTATCCGGGAAGCTGATTATAAGGGTGATTTTTTTTTCTTTTTACGTTTTCATAGATGCAGCCTGACAGCGTGATTTTCTTTTATGCAGACATAGCAGTTCAGTGCATGCAAATTGTAAACAGCTAAAAGTAGTTGCTTTTTGAACAATAGATTTTTCACAACTTGAAAACAGTTCGTTAAAGGGGTTGTCTGGGATTTTTCTTAAATCCATTTACAGGTCACATACCGCTTGGGAGCATGTCACCGCTGAGGCCATTCATTGGCTTCAGCGGTGCACATGACCCCATCCATACGGATATATTGACAGATAGGGCAGCCTGGGAGCCAGGGAAAAGGAGTTGAGCGGGTGGGAGCGGGCCAGCATGTTTCCCTTCCATTCATTGGCTGCAGCGGTGCACATGACTACATCCATGCAGATGTTGAAAAGATAGGGCAGTCTCTGAATCGAGCGTCTTGGAGTGGACCAGCATGTTTCTTTTCACAGGTCCTACTGTGAAAATTGTGGACAACCACTTTAAAGAGGTGGCCTGGATGGTAACGTTTTTCTTAAATATAGGAAGGGCTTTTTAAAAAAAAAAAGAACAAAAGAAGTGATTTCCCTTCACTGACTGACTGGTATGTTTTAAAGGGTTTTTCTGACCGATTGAAAAAAGTAGAATAGTGTAAAAT
Source organism: Bufo bufo (assembly GCF_905171765.1). Taxonomy (NCBI): domain Eukaryota; kingdom Metazoa; phylum Chordata; class Amphibia; order Anura; family Bufonidae; genus Bufo; species Bufo bufo. The sequence goes on along the minus strand of NC_053397.1, from coordinate 183,740,093 downwards.
AATAAAACAAGTCATACCTTACCCGATCCCCTGACTACTCAAATCCAAAGCTTCCCAGGTCCCCTCTGGTCTCTACTTCCTGGTCCCTTTCGACACACAGGAAATGACCGCTCAGCCAATCAGTGGAGGAGACGAGTCCGGCCACTTTCACATTAGCGTTTTTTGCGGATCCGTCATATATCCATCATGAACGGATCCGGTTGTATTATGTCTTCTATAGCCATGACGGATCCCTCATGAACACCATTGAAAGTCATTGGGGACGGATCCGTTTTCTATCGTGTCAGAGAAAACGGATCTGTCCCCATTGACTTACATTGTGTGCCAGGACGGCTCCGTCTTGCTCCACACCACATCGCGGACAGAAAAAGGCTGCTTGCAGCATTATTCTGTCCGCGATGGGAGCGCAACCAAATGGAACGGAATGCATTGTTCAGTTCGGTTTTCTCCCCATTGACAATGAATGGGGACAAAACGGAAGCATTTTCTTCCGCTATTGAGATCCTATGACGGATTTCAATAGCGGAATTGAAACCGCTAATGTGAAAGTAGCCTCACCACTGTGACCAGTGATCAACCTAGTGGTCATTTCCTATATTTTGAGAGGACATGAGGACTCGGGAAGCTTTGGAACAGAATCGACATGAGATTGGTGAGATAAGAATGACTTCTGTTGTTTTTTTGTTTTTTCTTTCTTTTTCTGACCCTTTTAAAACAAAGATGGAAAACCCCTTTAATACTTTATTAGAAATGTATTGTACACATAATGTGAGCCAGAGATGGTTTATCGTAATTAGAAGATTCGAGTGTGTTGGTCATTATTTGTTTCTGTAGGGTTGCTCCACACCTGACCGCTATGTTTTCCTTATCCTGAATAAACTCTTTAAAGGGGTTGTGCCAAGTTTCAAAGTTATCTCCTATCCACAGTATATCAGGACCCCCACCCATCAGTCAGTTATCCCCTATCCACAGTATATCGGGACCCCCACCGATCAGTCAGTTATCCCCTATCCACAGTATATCGGGACCCCCACGATCAGTCAGTTATCCCCTATCCACAGTATATCGGGACCCCCACGATCAGTCAGTTATCCCCTATCCACAGTATATCGGGACCCCCACCGATCAGTCAGTTCTCCCCTATCCACAGTATATCAGGACCCCCACCGATCAGTCAGTTATCCCCTATCCACAGTATATCGGGACCTCCACCGATCAGTCAGTTATCCCCTATCCACAGTATATCGGGACCCCCACGATCAGTCAGTTCTCCCCTATCCACAGTATATCAGGACCCCCACCGATCAGTCAGTTATCCCCTATCCACAGTATATCAGGACCCCCACCGATCAGTCAGTTATCCCCTATCCACAGTATATCGGGACCCCCACGATCAGTCAGTTCTCCCCTATCCACAGTATATCAGGACCCCCACCGATCAGTCAGTTATCCCCTATCCACAGTATATCGGGACCCCCACCGATCAGTCAGTTCTCCCCTATCCACAGTATATCAGGACCCCCACCGATCAGTCAGTTATCCCCTATCCACAGTATATCGGGACCCCCACGATCAGTCAGTTATCCCCTATCCACAGTATATCGGGACCCCCACCGATCAGTCAGTTCTCCCCTATCGACAGTATATCAGGACCCCCACCGATCAGTCAGTTATCCCCTATCCACAGTATATCGGGACCTCCACCGATCAGTCAGTTATCCCCTATCCACAGTATATCGGGACCCCCACGATCAGTCAGTTCTCCCCTATCCACAGTATATCAGGACCCCCACCGATCAGTCAGTTTTCCCCTATCCACAGTATATCAGGACCCCCACCGATCAGTCAGTTATCCCCTATCCACAGTATATCGGGACCCCCACGATCAGTCAGTTCTCCCCTATCCACAGTATATCGGGACCCCCACCCATCAGTCAGTTATCCCCTATCCACAGTATATCAGGACCCCCACCGATCAGTCAGTTATCCCCTATCCACAGTATATCGGGACCCCCACCGATCAGTCAGTTCTCCCCTATCCACAGTATATCAGGACCCCCACCGATCAGTCAGTTATCCCCTATCCACAGTATATCGGGACCCCCACGATCAGTCAGTTATCCCCTATCCACAGTATATCAGGACCCCCACCCATCAGTCAGTTATCCCCTATCCACAGTATATCAGGACCCCCACCCATCAGTCAGTTATCCCCTATCCACAGTATATCGGGACCCCCACGATCAGTCAGTTCTCCCCTATCCACAGTATATCGGGACCCCCACCCATCAGTCAGTTATCCCCTATCCACAGTATATCAGGACCCCCACCGATCAGTCAGTTATCCCCTATCCACAGTATATCGGGACCCCCACCGATCAGTCAGTTCTCCCCTATCCACAGTATATCAGGACCCCCACCGATCAGTCAGTTATCCCCTATCCACAGTATATCGGGACCCCCACGATCAGTCAGTTATCCCCTATCCACAGTATATCAGGACCCCCACCCATCAGTCAGTTATCCCCTATCCACAGTATATCGGGACCCCCACCCATCAGTCAGTTATCCCCTATCCACAGTATATCAGGACCCCCACCGATCAGTCAGTTCTCCCCTATCCACAGTATATCAGGACCCCCACCGATCAGTCAGTTCTCCCCTATCCACAGTATATCAGGACCCCCACCGATCAGTCAGTTCTCCCCTATCCACAGTATATCAGGACCCCCACGATCAGTCAGTTATCCCCTATCCACAGTATATCGGGACCCCCACCCATCAGTCAGTTATCCCCTATCCACAGTATATCGGGACCCCCACCCATCAGTCAGTTATCCCCTATCCACAGTATATCGGGACCCCCACCCATCAGTCAGTTATCCCCTATCCACAGTATATCGGGACCCCCACCCATCAGTCAGTTATCCCCTATCCACAGTATATCGGGACCCCCACTGATCAGTCAGTTATCCCCTATCCTGTGGATACTGGATAAATTCAAAACTTGGCATAACCCCTTTGAAAGACATCTGTCAGCAGATTTGTACCTATGTAACCGACTGCTGACCTGTAACATATGCACATATGTTACAGAGAGAGCAGAGCCTCTAGGTGTAATGGTAACGCCCCAGTTGCTCCCAGAGGCTCATTTGCATATATTAGGACATCATTTTTCTCAGCAGTACGGACACATATGAACATGGGACCAACACAGATGTCTTCAGCTGCCAAGCGCACATGTAACAGGTCAGCCAGTGTCATAGGTACAGAACTGCTGACAGATGCCCTTTAAAGTCTAGTGTTTTACAGACTCCAATGTAAAACGATTGCAGCGAACAGTTTGTCCAAGCCTGTCATCTCTGCCTAGACTTACAAATCGCCTGACATTCACCCAGGAGATTGCACACATATAATCCACGTTTCCTAGAAGATTTCTTCCTTTGCGCAGCATTGTACGGCTCGAGAAGCTGTTTCCATCATCCACAGGCAGTGGTTCGAGGTCACAGGGCAAGAAAAACAACTCTTTCCTGCTCATGTATGAGAAACATTGATGGAAAAACGGAGTTGTCCTATCATTTTGTGAATAACCCAGCTGCCTCCTCTGAGGCTCAGAACATGTGCTGCTGTGGAATGGAGGAGATCCGTCAGTGGGGGGTGGGGGGGGGGGGGGGGGGGGGCCGGGCCCTCTGGAAACGCTTAGAGATTTTGTATGGCAGTATTGGAGCAGTCAGCTCTTATACTTCTGTATAGTCTGATGCAGATTTAATTCCATTCACATTCCAGAAAATCATGGATCCTTTATCTAGTGTTATAGAGAATAGTGTCCCATAGAAAGCTCTCTTACCGATTTTGCATTAGGATCCAGGAGTTAGGCTGCTTTTAACTGGACCAATAATCGGGTTGGCTACGGGGGGGATGAGAGTCTGTAGAAACCCCCCATTCCTGATGTTTGGCCTAAAAGGTTTGATTCGTTCCCGATAACTGCCTGAAACATAAGTCCATGTAAAAAGACCTTTACAGATTACGCCTCTGCATGAGCCTTTCTTCACCGCCTCCCAGCCAAGTGCTGGAATTTGGAGGCTGCAGTTGCTGAAGGCACGAGGATGATGTCACAGTCTAAAGTTAAAAACTTTAGTCTGTGATAATTTCCTCGTGTGAATCATCGAGCTGTACTTCTCCTCGACTCCTACCAACAGGGAGGAACCATCGTGAAAATGTCTCACATCTACAAGTTCATTTTTCCTGTCGGACACACAACACGTCCACTACTAAGGCAGTCCAGCGTTACACGACGCGTTTCACAGCCACCTTCTTTCCTCGAGCCCCACAGACAGCAATATTTGTGCTTTTTTTGCCTCCATGCTGAGTGGTGCACGTGGTTTGGGTTATAGTTAGCATGTGTGTTTTTGATTAGCTTTTCACCATCTCCATGTTCTCCGGGTTGTTTTTGGCTTTGTCTATGCTTTGCAATTATTTTAATACCATAAGTGAATCAGCAGCCTGAGGTCCATATTGGGTTACACCTAGGGGTGTGGATTTTTTGTTTTTTAACTCTTGTCTTGCGCTGTGATTAAACTAGTTTCGGAGAATTTCCTCATCCTCATTTGTCAGCATGCTTTTCCCGTCTGTCGGAGCAACTGCTTTACAAGCACACATGTCCTTGCTAAGCTACCAAGAGCAAGTGATGGGCAACAGGCAGCATGCCGAAGTGGTGGTGGGGGATGTGTGCTTCAGTAAATTGAGTTTAGGCCCGTCGTTGCTGATTCTGATATAACCGAGCTGGACTAGGCGATTCCTACAATGTCCGTAATGTTAGGTTGATGACGCAGACCACCACACCATGGAAGTGATTCTAGATGCACAAACTACCTTGTGGGGTATAAACAGACAACTAATCTTGCAATCATAGCCCGAACTATCAATATTCTGTGAGCAGTGGCGCCCCCACTAGGTATTTTAGGAAATGGTACTTGTGGCAAAATGCCACATTTGGAGATTTCCTTACGCCAACTGCAGATTCTTTGATATGAAAGTATCTCATCAGCTTCTGTCAGCTGTTGTCATCTGTCTCTTCCCTCCCAGCAGGAAATCATTGAATGTGGCATCCTGACATAAAGTATTATGGGCCTAAAATTTAGATACCGAGCATAAGTGCCATTGCACGTTGATAATATTGGGTTACAGTTGCAGGGTGGTTTTCTGTTCGTATTCTCTATACAGGTTGCTGTGTATTCAAAGGGCTGTGTCGTCAGTAAGCCCAATGTCAGACTGGGGCTCCTTGGACCATCAGAGGAAATTATTTTCATGGCCAAACCCCTATATCATCAATAAAGTCTAATATGATTTGGATCACAGGAATATACACTTGTGCCAAGTAATTGGCTCCAAGGGGAGCACCAAATGGGGGTTTCCTCCTGGACCTTTGGAGCCCACCATGGCTTCAGAGACTTCTCTGGTGGGCCAGTCCCTAAGTCCGACACCAGTGGAGATTCTAAGATAACACTGACTCCTCAGCTCCTCAGCCCTGTTTGGAATCAATAAATGGTGGTCCTTGTATGTGTCCATAGAGCAGCCTTCATCACCAGACACGTATACATAGCCCATCCAAGGCTGTGGACAAGACATGTAGAGACAAATGTTGCTCCTTCCCTCCTATTAGTCCCAAAAAGTGGCCAGGGGATCAGGGCTTTAAAACCATGGCAGTGGTCTGAGCCTTTATGTTTTTCTTTACTAATCTATAGAGACTCCTTAAACGCCCCCGATCGTTTGGCCAACAGCTATCTCTTCCGACTCCCTCACAACTCCTGCATACATGTTAGGCCAAACATGTATGTGTATTTAATGGTGAGAGTGGAGAAAGTCATTGCCAGACACATCTGGCGTTAATAAAAGGATTGGGCAAAATATTAATTTCACCCCATCCTTCGGAGGAGTGTCTGGAGCTCCCCATACACATTAAATTGTTGTCCCAACCCACTGTTCTTGGCAGGGTCGACCGACAATACACTAATGTGTATGGGGGGCCTAAAGTGGTGTCCTGTTGGACTTGTCATAATGTGATCATATTCTTCTTCAAAGATGTAATCAGTAGTCACCTTATGTACACAGGATCCCTCAGAAAATTAGAAATTCTACATCATTGTCCCGGGCTTGAGAGCTCTGCAGCTTGGTTTAGTAAGGCTATAAGTCAGATATGGCCGGTTTAATGAGACCTAAATGATTGACCATCGTTGTCTGAGTGCTGCAGTCATCTGGTCAATAGTTAGAGGCGTATTGACTGAAAAGTAATTACACACTGACAGTGATTGAAGCGAGAACCAGTGAGCTATCCTCTAGAGATTGACATTGACTTTCACCTAAAGTTAGAGGAGCCTCTGTACGTGTAATTTACAACTGGTGACCTTACATACCATTGGATATTCGTACCATAGCCATACGGTCCCTTTGCTGGCTGTTCGGCTAACACGTGAACGTTTCCTTTGTTGTTTCCTTCTTCGAATTGTCTACAATGAGCAAATTACTTGGACCCCTTCCAGCCAAGCTGAAATGATTCCAGCATTCAGAAAGGTGTCCCTTGTAGAAGACGCCTCCTGACGGAGGCAGGCCTGCAGCCTTCTATCCAGACGGAAAACGCAAATTTGCTTCCAAACATCTGAGACCAGAAGCTTCATGCTAAACTAGAAGAGGACTCGTAGGCCTTATTAACACATCAGTGAATTACAGGCGTATGCTGACGCTGTCCGTCTTCTCCATGGGGAGCGCATGGATCTGTTGAATTCAGTGGGTGTATTCAGACATTCGTTTCTTTCTGCGTACTGTTTGTCTGCCTAAAAACGGAAGTATGCAGGACTTTGGTGCGTTTTCTGGACCAAAAGCGCCCATTTCAATCTATGGATCTGTGAACCCTCTTGGACAGCACACGACTACCTTTCATTGTTGGTTTGTTTTTCACAGACCATTGCTAGGAGATGCTCTGTAAATCCCATTTTTGACCTTTTTTTTTCATGTAAAGAATAGTTGACATGAGAAGTGGTTAAAAAAAACGTACTCACGGAACAAAAACTGGTGCACAGTGGACATTGTCATTGGAGAACAGTTTTGTATTTTTCACGGACGGAAAACTGACAAAGACGTATATCAAAGTTGAGCTAACGCTTTCACAGCACCGACTCACCATCTTGTACTAGGGCCCCCTGACGAAAACTGGACAGACGAGCATCATCGTCAGTCAAATAGTCAATATGAAAGCAACAAAATAAAAAATGTATGGTATGGCCCGTCCTCCAGCAATGATCCTGCGACGCTGCTCTGGTTCTTCTGCCACTGCATGTTTACAAACTACAACTGCTGCAGCCAGGTAGAGCGGGGCAGTGGTGACGTACCATAGAGCTGCAGAGGACCGCGATTGGCTGCAGTGGTCAAGTGCCGTGAACAGTGTCCAGAATGGCCATTGGGGAGGGGGCTTATCTAAGTTTTTTAATTATCTTGGACAACCCCTTTAATGATCCTCATGCAGTAATTAATCTGTGAATGGATCTGCAATGCCAGGCACAAGCTGATGTGTGGTGCTATTTTTGGTGGGCGGCTACAGACCCTTTTTCTTAAAAAATCCTAGTCAACCCCCCTAGGCCATGCTATCTTCTGTCTGGCCACCTAAATGGCCTACAGTATGTCACTGCTGAATATTCGGCTGCATATCATTTCAGCTACAGTAGAAGCATTGTTCCATTTTGCCTGCCGCCCTCTGCAGCGAAGCTCTGCCCATCCATCATCTCTATGTGCGTGAGCGTTCCCTCATTAGTGCTGGGTGTAATAAGCTGGCATCTGTCGCCTATATTTACTGCCACACTTCCCAAGAGAGAATGACCCCTTTGTCGTCGTGTGGATTACTTGTCAGACCAAGCCAGGCTGGATGGAAATCACTTTCAGGGCAATGTCTGCTTCTTTTGTCTTCAGATTACGGGGCACATTGGGCAATCAGACGTAAGTCACGGGCATTGTCTTGGACTTTGTAGCCCTGGGATTTCAGGCCTTTAGACGTCCCGCGTTGGACGCCGTATGATATAGAACAGGTACGCTGGAGTGCGTCTACCATTACTACAAAAGCTAAATCACGTCCTGAAGCAAAAGCTGCAACTTTCTGCACTGCTGTTCATACATGACTAAAAACAAACGCATTTCGGACGGTCAAAAATAGCGCAAGGAAAAAGTGGAGCAGCGACGAGCTTTTATTGGACCGTGTATGGCTCTTGAAATATGGGTCATATATTTACCATCATAATGTGCCAACCCCCAAATTATTTACCTTCAAGTGGTTGTACCTGTACGGAGCAGCAGTCCCCCCCCGCACTGGCAAACCCAGCCTGTCCAGGCTTTTCAGGGATCCTGGGTTCGAATCCAACCAAGGACAGTATCTGGTTAGAGTATGTTCTCTGGGTTTACACCGGGTGCTTTCCTCCCACACTCCAAAAATCACCCCGATTAGGTAAGTGTGCTCAGAATCTCTTGAGATAACAAAGTTAAAGGCCCTATTGACACGGCCGTGTCCACTTTGCAGACCGCACATGGTGGATCTGCAAAACACAGGCATCGGCCGTGTGCACCCCACATTGCTGTGTTAGGCCTCATGTACACGACTGTGTTTTGTGCTCCGCAAATTGCGGATCCGCAAAACACGGATGCCGCCCTGAACAGGTGGCCCATTATAGAAATGCCTATTCTTGTCCGCAAACTGGGACATGTTAGGTTTTTGTTCTTTTTTTTTCTTTTGTGGAGCCACAGAACGGATGCGGACAGCAAGTTTTGCGGCCTCGTTTTTTGCAGCTTTGATGCGGACCCAAACAACGGTTATGTACATAAAGCCTTAGACCCATTACCTTTAATTAGTCACATCGCGATCAACAAAATGGGACCAAAGGTAGGACTTGTACTATCCTTTTGTGGTGTGGCGTGGCTGCACAGACCCAGAGGCCCACGGAAGGCCCACATGGGATACTGGAACTGATGCGAATGTCGGCAATCTGTACAGTGCTGTGTAATATGTAAGTAATCAATATCTGATCGGCGGCCCGCGGGGCTCTGGCGCTGGAGCAGTCCATCGTGTGTAGTGGACGGAGCTGTAGATCTAGAACAACTGATCGGTGGGGTTGCAGAGTGTCAGACTCTCCGCCAATCAGATATTGATGGCCAATTCTAAGGATAGGCCATAAAAAAAAAAAAGGTCTGGAAAACCCATTTAAGAAAAAGGCTGACACAATAGAAAACGGATCCATCTTCCATTGACTTTCAATGGTGTTCATGACGGATCCGTCATGGCTATAGAAGACATAATACAACCGGATCCGTTCATGACGGATGCATGCGGTTGTATTATGGTAACATAAGCGTTTTTGCAGATCCATGACGGATCCACGAAAAACGCTAATGTAAAAGTAGCCTGACTTATGTAAAATAAACTGTCTGTCCCTCCATTATAATTTCTATTTACTCATATACACTTTGTCTGTGTGCACTGTCCTGACCTGCAGTGTCATGAGATGAATGACCGTATTCTGTACCTGACCACTGCACAGACTGCACATGTACCTGTAGATAGTTCCTCTCATATACTGTATGTACTGCATAGCAAAAAGAGGAAATAAAGTCTTCACGTTATTGACTTAGCTTTTCGATATTGTGCTGATGAATTTTTCTGATAATACACTGGTTGCAGGTTAATCTGTAATCGCACAGCCTCTCTTTATTCATGCCTGGGTATTATTCACCTGGATGACAGCTACATGAGGAATTGCAGCGCACTGACAGTCACCGGGCTGGCGACATGTAATGCTGACACCTAGTGGACAGCCGTGTAATAGACCGAGGGACTTCATCCTAAAGTAGCCATTGTAAAAGTTGCAACATGTCTAGTATTACAGCTCACTGTTATCTGTAGAGTCTGTTCTCACAATACAAAACTTCATTTTTCAATAAAAGATGCATGCAGAGTTTTTGTTTTTTTTAAACTAAGTATGTGGTGGAAGTTTAGTTCATAATCAAAGGGGTTGTGTCACTTTAGCAAGTGGCATTTATCGTGTGCAGAAAGTTAATACAAGGCACTATTGTGATTGCCCATGTTGCCTTCTTTTGCCTGGATTCATTTTTCAATACAACATGCCCAATTTCCTTGTTCTCAGAGGAGATGCCTGGCAGCGGCTTACTCCCCTCTCCCCATGTGTATTGGGGGAGGGTATTCAGCTGAAATCTATTGAAAGTTAAGTGGATACCTTAAAGGGGTTGTGTCACTTCAGCAAATAGAATTTATCATGTGGACAAAGTTATTACAAGGCACGCCACTTACTAATGTATTGTGATTGTCCCTATTGCCTCCTTTGCTGGCTTGATTCCTTTTCTTCATCACATTATACACTGCTCGCTCCCATGGTTACGACCACCCGGCAATCCATCAGCGGTGGCCGTGCTTGCACACTATAGGAAGAAGTGCCGGCCTCTCTGGTGGGGATCGTGGAAGTGCATATAGGCTGGTGCTTTTTCCTATAGTGTGCAAGCGCGGCCACCGCTGATGGATTGCCGGGTGGTCGTAACCATGGGAGCGAGCAGTGTATAATGTGATGAAGAAAAGGAATCAAGCCAGCAAAGGAGGCAATAGGGACAATCACAATACATTAGTAAGTGGCGTGCCTTGTAATAACTTTGTCCACATGATAAATTCTATTTGCTGAAGTGACACAACCCCTTTAAGGTATCCACTTAACCTTCAATAGATTTCAGCTGAATACCCTCCCCCAATACACATGGGGAGAGGGGAGTAAGCCGCTGCCAGGCATCTCCTCTGAGAACAAGGAAATTGGGCATGTTGTATTGAACATACACATCATATAGTTGGCAGTCTAAATTCAGTGGGTTTGGCCAACTTTAATGTGTTTTAGCACCTTTAGGGTACTTTCACACTAGCGTTTTTGTTTTCCGGTATTGAGTTCCGTCACAGGGGCTCAATACTACCAGAAAAAACCTGATCAGTTTTATCCTAATGCATTCTGTATGGAGAGCAAATCTGTTCAGGATGCATCAGTTCAGTCCCTCTTACGTTTTTTGGCCGGAGAAAATACCGCAGCATGCTGCAGTTTTCTCACCGGCCAAAAATCCTGAACACTTGCCGGAATGCCGGATCCGGCATTAATTTTCATTGAAATGCATTAATGCCGGATCCGGTCCCAAGTGTTCTGGCAAAACGGATCCGGTTTTTGCGGTCTGCGCATGCGCAGACCTTTAAATATGAAAAGAAAAAAAATACCGGATCCGTTTTTCCGGATGACAACCGGAAAGACAGATCTGGTATTGCAATGCATTTGTGAGACGTATCCGCATCCGGATTGCCGGATCTGGCAGGCGGTTCGGATGCTGCGGTGGCTGTCGGGGGTTCGGATGCTGCGGTGGCTGTCGGGGGTTCGGATGCTGCGGTGGCTGTCGGGGGTTCGGATGCTGCGGTGGCTGTCGGGGGTTCGGATGCTGCGGGGGCCTGTCGGGGGCTCGGATGCTGCAGTGGCTGTCGGGGGTTCGGATGCTGCGGGGGCCTGTCGGGGGTTCGGATGCTGCGGGGGCCTGTCGGGGGTTCGGATGCTGCGGGGGCCTGTCGGGGGTTCGGATGCTGCGGGGGGCTGTCGGGGGTTCGGATGCTGCGGGGGCTCGGATGCTGCGGGGGCTGTCGGGGGTTCGGATGCTGCGGGGGCTGTCGGGGGTTCGGATGCTGCGGTGGATGTAACATTTAACATTCAGGCAGGTGACTTCTGTCGAATACGGCTTGAGAAGACTTAAACAATGATGAAGTATTGTATCTGTGACCTTTAAAAGCCCTGCCTCAGGCTCAGTCATGGTATTTCTCGTTTTGTCGCTGTGACTAACTCACTTTTATTACATTTTGGAGCCATCAGCCTACCTTTACATATATTTCAGACTGCTGCCTACAGATCCATTGAGGAGGGGTGCAATTTATGACTTGCAAAACCCAAAACTGCTTTCTACCTTTGAAATCTTGTAAAAAAATAAATAGTTTGTATTGCCAAATTTTTTCTGAATTTTAGATTTCTGTGCTGTGAATGCCAGAAGGCAATGAGCATTTCTGTTCATTTTGACAGGAGGCTGTGAATGGTGGCTCATCTGACTGCTATATCGCTGAACTTCTGACACGTGGGAGCGGTGTTCAGAAAGCAAGGCAGTTTTGTAACATCCTTGTCCCTTGTTATGATTATGGTTACCCCATTTCCGGACTAGCAGCAGTGCCCTCCATAGCGCTGGCCTGGGAAAACGGGCGTCTTGTGTGACTGTTATTGTAGCTTTTGCATTTGTCTTATACATATTCGTTGATATTATGAATACGTGGTCTACTTTTTTATATTTGGATCATTAGACTACAAGACCTCTACATCATATTAAATAAACGTAGACTAGACCTGCTCTGTTTGGTTTGACTACAGGGTACAGCGTGCCCCTTCCTCCATTCCTTAGTGGGTGCGTAGAGTTATCCCCTATTCTGTGGATTGAATGAAGTTTCTTCAGATTTTCCCGGTTTCTGTGGCGATCAGGAAGGAATGTAACTGTCTCTCAAGAGCTGAACTAATAATGAGAGCCTGTGTATGCGCTCTGCTAATCTTCTAGATACAGAACAACCTGTAATCCATTCTTGCGCCTTCATTCCCATCCACATCCTAATTAATATACAAAGGGCACATTGAGTAAAGGAATGCCCCATGTTTTTTTTGTTGCATTTCACTTTACACAGTGATATTTCAGCTTATGACTCAATGTAAAAGTAATTTCAGCAAGGTATGTTCTTTATTCCAGCTTATAAATGTTCAGAACGCGTTTCGTCCCGTCCAGCCTTTCTCAATTGATTGTCTCATTCACACAACCATGTCCGCTCTAACCCCGCCGATCACATTTTTTTATTTGTCAGACAGAAGTTTGCCATCGGTCATAGATTTCTAATGTGTATGGGAGTGCTGGTCATTGGATACAGCGAAGGACAGAAATGGAGGTCACACTTCACAAATAAATCAGTAAGCAGTCTGCCGACACGACAATTTTTTTTTTTTTACATCCAGCAGCCCGCTAACAGACCAGTGGGTAACATTTTTTGTTGGAGTAGATCTTTAAAGAGTACCTGAGTTTTAAAAAAAAAAGTTTGCATAATGGTTGTGCTTCTTTCTACAATCATAAATGAAGGAACAGTTATGTTTGGGCTTCTCAAAAGTCTCTTTCAGCCATATTATTATTCCCTTTTTCAGCTGCGCAGCTTAGATGCATTTCTCTCAGAAGCAGGGAGCATCTCCCTTCAGTGACCTCACTTCCCTTACTTCCCACTATGTTTGTTTTCTTCTCGGGAGCTCAGAAAACTGATAAGGAGGGAGAAACCACACTTGCAGAAAAGCAGGACACTCATGTGATGTTCAGAAGCAGTGTAGAAGCAGTTGTTTCACCAGGCCTAGGATCTCAGCTAGCTCTGACACGTGCCAATTCTGGTCAGCCATCTTCTGAGTCTCTGTTACCAGGAATGGCTCTTGCCTGACAACAGTGGACTGCGTTAGGTGGAAGTGAGACCCCGAGTGGCCATGACTTTACAGCTTCTTCAGGTGGATGCAGGCATATTTTTTTTAAATGAAGTGATTTATTAATTTTCTAGTTACACCATGCTCTGTTTAATGAAATGAAATTGTGTGAAAGTCTAGTGACTCTTTAAGTTGCATAATCTTAGGTGCCATGTTGCATGTCTGCTTGGGTCCCAATTCACATCTATTGCAAGTTACCAAAAAAGATATGCAGTCCATATATATTGCACTCAGGGGTACTTTCTCTTTTGGCTTTTGTTTATTAAAAATTACATTTTGTTTGTCCTCTTTAATTTTACCATTAATAACCTGTAGTGCTCGGATGTAGAACATTCTGCTTCTGACTGAGATGACCGGCGCCATCAGGTGATGATTGATCACGTGCAGTTGTCTGTGCCGGTTATAATGCCTAAGATTTATTGTTCTGCAGTACAATGCGACCTTTACACTAGATGTTCCTACAGCGCCTCCTCACCTAGTCATATCTGCATCATGTGTATTTACCTAGACGTTGGATCCATTTTTAAGCAACTGTACTTTACGTTGTTTCAGCTGAATCAGAATGTGGAGGCCCAAAGAGCTCGTCTGCGCGATGACATCAAGGAGTACAAATTCCGAGAAGCGAGATTACTCCAAGACTACACCGAGCTGGAGGAGGAGAACATCTCTTTGCAGAAGCAGGTTTCAGTACTTAAGCAAAATCAGGTAATTATGAATTGTTATTTAATTTCTCTGGTATTTTATAGGGCATTTACCGGCATGTGGAATTGTGATATTTTTATGTGTCAGAATATTGATCGGCTTTTGGATACTTTTTGGCAAATGGTAACGTTTTAGACTTTCACGTTCACCTTACCGATCTCTTGCCACTACAATTCTGTCACTTCTCAATCCACTGCCGGTCTCCACTTCCTGCTCCCCCTTGACTCACAGGAAATTAAGGCTCAGCCAATCACTGGCTGATGCAGCCACCTGCAGCCAATCACTGGCTGAGCAGTCATTTCCTGTATGTCAAGAAGAACTGGGAAGTAGAGATCAAGCAGTGAACTGGGAAATGTTGGAATGGGAGTGGCAGGGGATCGGTGAGAGGAGTATAAATTATTATTTTACACCTTTCTGGGTTCTCTATGTGCATGAAGAAAAAAGTTTTTTCATCAGTAAACTCAACTCCCCATCTTTTTCCATGTGTCATTTAAGACCACAAAATGTGCACTTACCTTCTGCTGCCGGCTGCAGCATTAGGGACTGGTGGCCATCTTGTAATGACAATTGTGTGTTCGCAGGCATGTAGGCCTTAACCAGTGGTCGATTATATCACGTGACAGCAAAGTAATGATGTGATTTAACATTATGTGAGCAAGTGTCATTGCCTTTAATAGTCACACTTTACCTTGGATAACTTTTTTTTTTAATAACCCACATTTTAGTTTTTTTGATCAGCCAGTATATGAGTTTGCTATAGACCTTCAGACTGTAGGTGTTTTCTTTTAAGATCTTCTAAGAAATAGATTTAAAGGTTATAAAATGACAGCAAGTACGGACAACTTTAGATGCTGGAAGCGGAGTAGAAGCAACAATTTTCTGCTAACTTGAGAGGACTTGTATGGGAAAAAAACTTGTGGGCTAAAACAATAGTCGTGAAATTAGATTGCAGGGTTGGACAACTTCACCTCAGGCTGTGGGTTCATAAACTGTTATAGGGGTCCCACAGTTGGAGGCTCCAGTGACCAGCTGTTATTATGCGGAGCTGCTTGGAAATGGACATATGCCATCCTAAAGGGTTGAGAGCTATGCTGGACATAGCTCTTGTCACTAATGCAAAGAGGGGGGATTCTGAAGAGTGGGACAACACCATTAGGGTGTATTCATACAGCCGTGTCCATAGATCCGCAAAATGGGTACCAGCTGTGTGCACCCTGCATCGCGGTGTGGACTCATTGACAACGCAATGAGGGGTGTACATAGCCGGTGTCCATGTTTTGCGGGTCCGCAAAAAGGGACACGGCCTTGTGAATACACCCTTATGGTCATGGGTAAACCCACTCCCAATCAATTTTTGGACGGTTACAAGTAGGATGAGTAAGTTGATACTATGACATTTCATTGCTCATTTATTATAATAGTTGTATTGCAGTATAAATCGTTCAGAGGTTTCTGATAGTTTCTTTTATGGTGTCCTCCAGGTGGAATTTGAGGGTCTTAAACATGAAATCAAAAGACTGGAGGAAGAGACAGAGTTTCTGAATAGCCAGCTTGAAGATGCCATCCGATTGAAAGAGATTTCAGAGAGGCAATTGGAGGAAGCACTGGAGACCCTAAAGACTGAACGTGAACAGAAGAACAACCTACGCAAGGAGCTGTCCCATTACATGAACATCAATGACTCAATGTACAGCAACCACCTAAACTTATCCCTTGATGGATTGAAGTTCAGTGATGAAATCACAGAGCCCAACAACGACGATGTTATGAATGGTTTTGAGCATAATGGAGTCATCAAGATGAATGCTGATAACAAAGCGTCCACCCCCAAGAAGAATGATCCAGCACCAAGTCTGGTCTCAGACCTACTAAGTGAGCTCAACATCTCTGAAATACAGAAACTGAAGCAACAACTGATGCAGGTATGTGCTGTATTACCACTTCTGTAGTGCTGAACCCACAGTCGCTCATATCAACCACTTTTACCAGCGGGGATCAAAAATGAAGATATACATACATTAGGGTCAGTTTAACCCAGACAAGGCCTAGTTTGAACACAGCATTTTTTCAAGCCATAAATTAAAAGGGTTGTCTCATCTCGCCGTTACTAAGGTAAGATGAGACACAGTACCGACCACCAGCCGGGCGGGGAACAGCAGAGCGCTCTAGCGCTTGCTCTTTTGGTAGCCCCCCATTGCGGTGCATAAGAGCTACGAAAAAAGCGTAGCACAGCTTAGGGAAACATCATGGCTTGTTGTGCTACACTGTTTCTGTAGCTCTCATGCGCCGCAGTGGGGGCTACTATAAGAGCGAGCACCAGAGCGTTCTGCTGTTTCCTGACCAGCTGATGGTCGGGACTGTGTCTCATCTTACCTTAGTAACTGCGAGATGAGACAAGCACTTTAACATTTTATATTTTTTTACATCAATCTATCCATATAAGGGTTTGTTGGCAGGGGTGTGGAAATTAAAAAAAAATAACTACTTGTCGAAGGACTTAAGCGGGGGCTCGATCTACTTGTCCCTCATGACAGTCTACTTGTCCTGATACAAAAAAAAATTATTTTAAATCAAAACCATATTTCAATGCACCGCCACGCTTACTTATGCAGGGAGGTGGCTGACTTGCGTTACAGTCTTGTAACGAGGAGTTAATTGCGCCTACGGCAGCTCCCTGTCAGAGGTCGGGTGCTGGAAATGTTTCTACAATGTTTGCATTGGTGGGCAGTGCGCCCTCCCTGGTATTAAAACCATTGGTGGGCAGTAGACAGTTTCCCTTTTTCAGTATAGGGGAATGGTAATGTAAAGGTCATTTAGTGTACATCCCGTCTGTTGGAAGCCACCTTGTCACTGGTAGATGGGCCAAACGCAAAAAGCTTCTGATTTTCATATAGTAAGTTTAGCAGTAATGCAATTTACCTTTATTTGTGTTTTCAGTGAGTCTTTGTGCATTAAGCAGTGTGCTGATACTTTTACTACTTGTTTGCTTTTATATTGCAACCAAGGTAGCTTTCACGTTAACCCCCCCCCCCCCCCTCTTCTTTTTGGAGCTGCAGGTCTGACTCGCTTTTGAATCATATAAAACTCCATTAAAGGGGTTGTCCAAGTTATATTTATTGATGACCTATCCTCAGGATAAGTCATCAATATCAGATCGGCTGGGGTTCCCACACCTGGCACCCCCGCCGATCAGATGTTTGAAGGTGCGCGCCGTGCCAGCGCCGCCTCCTCTTCACTGTTTACCTGCTCGCCGTTGCATCTGCAGCGGTGAGCAGGTGTAATTACACCTAACCGTGCCATTCATTTCAATGGGACGGATCGTTCCCATACACTTGTATAGGAGCGATCCGTACCATTGAAATGAATGGGATGGCTTGAGTGTAATTACACCTGCTCACCGCTGCAGATGCAACGGCGAGCAGGTAAACAGTGAAGAGGAGGCGGCGCTGGCACGGCGCGCACCTTCAAACATCTGATCGGCGGGGGTGCCGGGTGTCGGACCCTAGCCGATCTGATATTGATGACCTATCCTGAGGATAGGTCATCAATAAATATAACTTGGACAACCCCTTTAAGGTGTTACCTGGTCTAGTACCACATATCTACACATTGGGGGACATATATCAAAACTGGTGTAAAGGAAAACTGGCTCAGTTGTCCATGGCAACCAATCAGATTCCACCTTGCATTTTCCAAAGGAGCTCTAAACAATGAAAAGTAGAATCTGATTGGTTGCTATGGGCAACTAAGCCAGTTTTCCTTTACACCAGTTTTGGTAAATCTCCCCCATAGTCTATTCAGGTGAATTTCTGCATCAGACACTACCCGGAACTATTGTCTTGATGTTGTTTTTACCATTCTTCATTATGAAAAGGTTTTGACATGTTTATAGCCTACCTTCTGGCTACATTAGAAATGTCTGCGTGTCTTCCAAGAATCTTAAATCATTTGTCTCACATGTTACTTTTCATCTTTAATAGCAGAAGAAGTGGCTATAAAAATGTAATGAACATACTCCCTTCCTACTATATAAAACCTTACCACTATCATTGAATTCCGCCTGTGTAGGGTCACACATTAGCTTCTTCTAGAATACTCTGGATTCTTGCCTTAAAGGGGTTGTCTTATCTCAGACAATGGGGGTATATCGCTAGGACCCGCACCTCTATCAGGAAAGGAGCCCCACAAAGTGATGGCTGGAGGACTCCGGTCCGGCCACCACCAAACGCTCTTTCCATAGAAGTGAATGGGAGCGCACCACGCATGACCGGCCACCGCTCCCATTCACTTCTACGGGCTCGACGGAAATAGCCCGACTATTTTCGGTGGCCCCATAGAAAGTGAATGGAGGGCGGCTGTGCATGCGCAGTGCGCTCTCCACCACTTTTGGGGCTCCGCTCTCGATATAGGTACAGGTTCCTCCTCCCGTCCTAGCGATGCGCCCCCATTTTCTAAGATGAGAATAACCCATTAAGCACATGCTATGCGGTCTTACACAGCTCTTCCGTACAAAAACTGGGGGGGGTTATAAAAGTTATTCTTTAAAATCCACATATCCTCTGAAAGTATCTCTGCTAGGGCTGGGCGATTAATCAAATTATTTAGATTAATTCACTTTTGAGGTATCTGACGATTCTTTTTTTTTTATATTTTTTTTTTACAGAGTCCTAAAATCAATTTGGCCCGCCTTCCCTCGTCACTTGCCTGCCCTTTTTGTAGTAACCCCTACACCGCCAGTCTATGTACAGTAAACCCTGTTCTGCCAATCTATATAGTCTTGGTAGTTTTTCAGTTTAGTTAAAAAAATTAAAAAAAATAAAGAAAATTGAGATTCAAATTGAAAATCTTCCATAGGGTTGAAAATAACAAACAAGATATTATTTTTTGGCAAAATCGTCCAGCCCTAGTGTCTGCTAAGAAAAGTGGAACGTCATTTGGCATTGTGGCATCACTTGGCGTCACACACAGTTATTTTATTTTTTTAAGCCCCAGGTGCCCTGTTACATTGTTCCGTACAATGTGTTGCTATGTTATTCATGACCATAGAGTTTAATAAACTTCTTGATTGACAATTGAATAATTAAATCAACAAGAGCTTGGAGCCAGGAAGCCAATCCCCTCCGATCGCTTGTTTCCTGCAGCCTCCGGAGCCAGCACTTTGAACAGAGCCAGAAGCACAGCTCCTGTGTAGTGGCCGTGCCTGTTTACTGCGGCTCAGCCGTGATAGAAACCAGTGGGAGCTGTACTGCAGTAACCCAGCATGGCCACTACACTTTGAACAGCGCTGCACTTCAGGCTCTGTTCAAAGTGGAGGCTGCAGGGAGCAGCTGGGCGTTGCGGGATGTCAGACCCTCACTGATCGGGTACTGATGACCTATCCTTAGGATATGTCATAAATATCGGGAGCCTGGAAAACCCCTTTGAATGGGTTGTCTAACATAAGTCAAACATGAATATAGTGTGCAAAAGATAATTATAAATAAAAGACTCACTTTTTAAAAATGGCCTTAATTCCAGTGCCACAGCTCACGGCGGTCCCCACCAGACCAAAAGTGGGGACCCCTTCTTGAACAAGAGACCACTGCAGCGAAGTTGATAAGCATTCAATTTGTCTCAATATCACTGACGCATAAAGTAAAGGACTATCTAAAACGGGGCTGAATTGCATTTCACAGAACACAGTTGGGAAGTGGTCTTGGAAGGAGACTTGACCACCCTTGAGTCTTGTGATTTTTATTTATTTTTATTTTTTAGCAGTCCTGTGGTCCCAGTCTGTATGTAATAGTGCTTTCAGTTGTTATAATGGCTAAGGCTACTTTCACACTAGCGTTTCTATTTTCCGGTATTGAGATCCGTCATACGGTCTCAGTACCGGAAAAAAAACGCTTCAGTTGACAATGAATGGGGACAAAACGTAACTGAACAGAACGGAATGCATTTTGGTTGCGTTCTCATACCGGAGAGCAAACCGCAGCATGTTGCAGTTTTCTTTCCGTCCTGGGATGCGGAGCAAGACGGATCCGTCATGACCCACGATGTAAGTCAATGGGGACAGATCCTTTTTCTCTGACACAATAAAAAATGGATCCGTCCCCCATTGACGTTCAATGGTGTTCATGACGGATCCGTCTTGGCAATGTTAAAGATAATACAACTGGATCCGTTCATAACGGATGCAGATGGTTGTATTATCAGTAACGGAAGCGTTTTTGCTGATCCCTGCCAGATCCAGTAAAAACGTTAATGTGAAAGTAGCCTAACCCCAAATTAGACAAATGTAAACTTCAGATTTGTAAACTTTTGCAACTAAATCAATGGATTGTAATGTTGTACACTGATTTGTATTGTCATTTGTTGTACTGATCCTGTTTTCCTCGACTTTTCAGGTGGAAAGAGAAAAGGTTGGTTTGCTGTCTACTCTTCAGGAGTCACAGAAACAGCTGGAGAACACCAAAGGTGCTCTCTCTGAGCAGAATGACAAGGTCAGCCGGCTCACTGAAAACCTAAATGCCATGAAAAAACTTCATGCCTCCAAGGAACGCCAGTCCTCTCTAGACCATGAGAAAGAGCGGGATAGTCACGAGGACGGAGATTATTATGAGGTTGATATTAACGGTCCAGAGATCTTAGAATGCAAGTACAAAGTAGCTTCGGCGGAAATACACGACCTCAAAGATGAACTGAAGAGCGTGAAGACCAAGTATGAGGAATGTGAGACAAAATATGAAGAGGAGAAGACCAAGTTTGAGAGTGAAACACAGGCCATGGCAGAAAAGATCTCCTTGCTGGAGAAGACCACACGGCAAGACAGAGACCAAGTTGTGAGACTTGAGAAAGAGTTGAAGAAAGTGAGTCATGTGGCTGGAGAAACACAAGGTAGTCTCACTGTGGCTCAGGATGAGCTGGTTACGTTTAGTGAAGAGCTGGCCAATTTATACCACCATGTGTGTATGTGCAACAACGCGACTCCCAACAGGGTGATGCTGGATTATTACAAGGAGGGCAAAGGCGGAAGAAACAGTCCTGAAGCTAAAGGTCGTAGGTCACCAATACTGCTTTCTAAGGGTCTGTTAAACAACGAAAATGGCCATAGTGACTCTGGATCCCCAGTTTCTCCAATCCCGTCGCCTGTTTCTGATCCTAGAAAAGAGCCCATGAACATTTATAACCTCATAGCTATTATCCGTGATCAGATCAAGCATTTACAGGCTGCAGTGGACAGGACCACAGAGCTATCCCGGCAGCAGGTAGCCAGCCAAGAGCTTGGACCAGCAGTTGATAAAGACAAAGAAGCACTCATGGAAGACATCTTGAAGCTGAAGTCTCTTCTGAGCACGAAGAGGGAACAGATTGCTACACTGAGAACTGTGCTCAAAGCCAACAAACAAGTGAGTCTCCAATTTGATACGGAGCTTAAGCAATTATTTTTTCAATTATAATTTATTCATTGTGTGATACGCTCTGAGGAAAGTAGGTTATGTCTTATTATTTTAGAAGGGGGAGTATATTTGCAATTACGCTCTGGAGCAACTGAATCTTAAACCATTTTTAAGATTGAATGGACAAATCTTATCCTATTTCTTATTCAATCTTATCTTTACTTTAAAGAAACGTGTCCGTCCGTGGCGCAGCAGATGAATGTGTATTGTTGCTTTTCCGGATTAACAATATCTTTGTGATACATTCAATGCAGTGATCTTCTCCATCAGAATGAAATGCCTGATATTGATAAATATAAAAATAATTTGCCGCTAGAAAAAATAAATTTTTATTTTTTTAGCAGTGTTCAAAATTATTTAAAAAACTATCAAATAATATATAAATAGTGTAGTAATAATTTGAACATGTAATGTTAACATCTAACTGCTTTACCTTCTACCTTCAGACTGCAGAGGTAGCTCTTGCCAACTTGAAGAGCAAGTATGAGAATGAAAAAGCCATGGTGACGGAGACCATGATGAAACTGCGCAACGAGCTGAAGGCGCTCAAGGAAGACGCTGCTACGTTCTCCTCCCTCAGAGCCATGTTTGCCACAAGGTACGTAGGCACGACTGTATACAAGTCCCTGACTTACCGGGGTATTCCCCTCTGGTACATTGATGGCATATCATTATCATTGTCACCTCTGGGACCTTCTTCCATCTCTAGAACGGGGGTCTCTAAAGTCCACTTGCTCAGCTCTTTCTTGCAGTCCCACAGCGGTGAATCGAGAGGTTGCTGCGCTTGTCTAGCTGCTCTCTGTTAACTTTTGGCGCCCAATTCTGGAAATAGGTGCAGGTCCCACCTCTGGAACTCAATCCTATTTGAAATTGACGGCATATCCTAGCAATGTCCCAGATGGCAATACCACTGTAAAGGCGTTTTCCAGTACATTTTATATTGATGGTCTGTCCTCAGGATAGGCCATCACTATCTAATTAGCGGAGATACACCCCCACCAATCAGCTGTTCTGAGATAGCTCTGGCGCCGAGTACCACTCACAATACTGGTAGCAGCACTGCAGTAAGCAGCGCAGTCCACTACACAGTGGGCAGGACTACTGCAGAGCAGCGATCAGCAGGGCTGTGGGGTGTCAGACCCCAGCCGGTCAGATATTGATGACTTATGCTGAGGACCACCTTTAACAACGACAGTCCTTTTTTTGTTACAAGAGTCCCCAAGTGACAAGAAAATCACACTTTCTCCTTCTGCTGGAGCCCCCAGTGATCACCTGTAATCACCAGCAAGTGTCCAATCTCTCTTGCATCGCCACCACAAGTGAAATGGTTCTTATTGAAATCCTCCAAGAGGTCAACACAATCCACTCCGGCTAATTTATAAATTATAAGTGAGCTAGACGAGAGGATTAGTTCAAAGTAAACCTTCTTGGGCCAATATTTTGTGTATCCAGTTTAGGCAGTACATGGTGAATTAAACAGTACCCACAGTCAGGGTGGATTTGATTTAAATCAAACTGATTTAAATCACTAGTCAGTAAGGCTTGATTTACGGTTCAATCATTATTTTATTAAATCGTATAATTGAATAATGTATAAATACATCCAATGAGTATACAAAACAGTAAAGTACAAGGTCAAGAACTGAACATACCAATAAGTCTGAGGTAGTATTACATTCAATAATTAGTCTTACGGAACAAAATTTCAAGTATTAGTGCCGTTGGGGCTTCCATAAATGAATCTAAGAGCATACACGGCATTTATTCTCTAACTTCCAGACTAATAACCACATAAGACCGGGAAGACATCACAAGACATGACAGACCAAAACCAAGACATATACACAGGGGAGGGGGAGGGGTGTATAGGATAGGATAGGAGATTCTACTTAGTGTAGTATTATTTAGGCGCTAATACCGGGTACAATACCTGTTGTCAACCAATCATGGAAAGATGTGGAGGTACGAAATTGATTCCATGGGTCCCAAGTCCCCCAAAAGGCTGTAGCAGATCCTGAATCCCTAGCGCTTAATTCTTCCATATGAACTAGTGAGTCCAGGGCGTTAGACCAGGTCACTCTCAAAAGACTCTCTGTAGACCTCCATTGACGGGGAATTATCGGTCTCATAGCTAGGATAAATAATCGGAGGGCTCCCTTCTTAATCTGTGAGATCCGCCCTGAGAACATGGATAGAAGAGCTAACGCAGGTGAGGGTGTAATAGTAACTTTGTATAAGAAATTATATAAGTCAAAGATCTCCTGCCACAGTGGGGCTACACCCGGGCAGTCCCACCAAATATGAGTCATGGATCCCCTTGCATTAAGACATCTCCAACATGCATCAGATACCTGAGGATAAAATTGGTGTAATCGCACTGGGGTCCTATACCATCTGCTAAGGATTTTATAGTTGAGTTCCTGTAAATTACAAGACACCGTTAATTTGTGAGTGAAGAGGAGAGATCTGGACCATTGGTCTACAGAGAAGGTGGCTCCCAGTTCCGATTCCCAATCAGACATGAATTTGAGTTTAGTTCCCTGGATGTCTGTGGAAGAGTCCTCTTTCTCCCCAGAGTTCAACATGGCATATAAATGAGATATAGCATGATCAGGAGCTGACCTCGCTGTGCACATCTTTTCAAATTCAGTTAAGGGGGCACATGACCGCGATCCTGGTATCAGGGATTTAATGAAGCTTCGCAACTGAAAGTAGAGGAGCCAACGCCCAGGGCCTGCTGGAATAATATGGGAAAGATCCTCCAAAGGGAGTAAACAATTCTGTTTATATATGTCTATTAATTTGATTGGTTGTCTATTATGGTCTCCTAAAGCTGGGAGTTGACTCAAGCCTGTGGGGAGATCTGTATGACCCGTGAGTGTCGTGAGAGGACCAGGAGAATGTATAAGGCCAAGTTTACCCGCAAATTTAGCCCAGGACCTAGCCAAGGAATATAGAAGCATCGGGGATTGCGAATTAGATAATGAATTCAAGGAGGTAGGGGACAACCAAAAGATTCCAGTGGCTAAATGTGGAGCCATTTCATGCTCAATTTCTACCCATAGTTTAGTAGAGCGGTTGTGACATAGATCAAGCACACAATTCATGATTGTCGCTTTATAGTATGAGCTAAAATTTGGTAGTCCCGTACCCCCCAGGGCTTTAGAACGAGATATTAAGCTATAACTTAGTCTAGCTCTGGGTGCTTTCCATACAAAAACCGAAACCATTCTCCTGATCTTAGCAAAATAGGTTAAAGGGATTTTACATGGGATCGTCTGAAACAAGTATAGAAGACGCGGTAAAATGTCCATTTTCACCACATTAATCCTCCCAAACCAAGAAATCTGGAGTGAAGTCCATTTATGGAAACTGGATTCAATAGCTCTAAGCAAAGGTAGATAGTTAAGTTTAAAAACATGTGTCAAGTTGGCTGGGATATGTACTCCTAAATATTTAATATGTTGGGAGGTCCACTTAAAGGAGAAAGAGTCCCTTAAGGAATCTGCTTCCCGTTGGGGCATGTTTATGTTCAAAATCTCTGATTTCTGCACATTGACTTTGAAGTTACTAAGGCGCCCAAAAAGATCAAATTCGCGAAGAATCGAGGGCAGGCTAATCCTGGGAGAGGTTAAGTAAATACAGGTCATCTGCGAACAGGGACAGTTTGTGCTCTTTATTGCCCAGCTTGAGACCCGAGATGGAAGGATTTGCCCGAAGAGCATTAGCCAGGGATTCCATCACAAGGGTGTATAAAAAGGGGGACAGGGGGCACCCTTGACGTGTTCCATTCCGGATCTCAAAAGGGGCAGAAAGAAGTCCATTAACACGAACACAGGCTGAAGGGGAGGAATAAAGAGCTAATATCCTATAGATCATTTTGTCTCCTAGGCCAACGTGGCGTAGGGTCTCCTCTAAGAACCGCCAGCTCACCCTATCAAACGCCTTCTCAGCGTCTACAGCGAGAAGGCATAGTGGAATTTTGGTTTGTTGTGCTCTCGCTATTAACCCTAGCGTTTTAAGTGTATTATCTCGGGCTTCTCGTCTAGGTACAAATCCTACTTGCTCTTTGTGTATACAACCTGGAATGTGGGGATGGAGCCTCAGAGCCAAAAGCTTGGCATACATTTTGAGATCCACATTGAGCAAGGAGATAGGCCTGTAATTAGAGCATGACGCTGGGTCCCTGCCTGGTTTGGGGATGACTGTGATATGTGCCTGGAGTGCCTGTCGTGTAAATGGACAATCTGGTGCGATGGAATTAAAGGTTTCAACCAGTAGGGGTGTAAGGTCTTCTCGGAGAATATTATAGAACCGTGAGGTCAATCCATCAGGGCCTGGGGATTTCCCATTCTTCAGGTTCTTGATCACTGACTCTAGCTCAGGGAGGGTGAAATCATCTTCCAACGTGGCTGTATCCTCGTCAGATATAGGTGTAGGGCCAAATTGGGTTATGTATTCACGAGTTTCATCACTAAGGGGTTCTCGTGGGAGAGCGGATGCTGGTAAATTATATAAGGATGCATAATAGGATCGAAATTCCGCTGTGATATCTACTGGGTTGTGTACAGAGCTTCCAGTACCTGTATTAATTGATGGCACGTGAGTCAGAGCAGTTCGGGGATGTAAGGCCCTAGCTAGCCAGCTTCCACATTTATTACCATACTCAAAGAACCCGTGTCTAATTTTATCTCTAAAACATAATGATTTTTGGTCTAGGATCTGCAATATTTGGTGTTGGACTAGAGAAATGTCTGATTTTAAGTTGTCAGTAGGGGAATTTTTGTTTAGGTTTTCTTTTATGGCAAGGTCAGATAGAAGAGATTTCAATTTGTGGGACCGTTCCTTCTTCAGTCTGGAGCCATGTGAAATAAACACCCCTCTAAGCACGCATTTGAGGGCCTCCCATTTAATAGGGGGGGCGGTCAAATCCGTTAGATGATCATTAGTAAAGTTGGTAATAGCTTTCCTAATGTCTGCTAGGCAGGCTACATCTGATAACAGGTTATCATTCAGTCTCCATGAGAAGGGTCGGGTGTAAGAAGGTTGGGAGGAAATAATGCCACACACCGGTGCATGATCAGACCACAGGCGAGTGTCAATAGAGCATTTAGGCCCAGAGTCCAGCAGTTGTTGAGATATAAAGATGTGATCGAGTCTACCATAGCTATTATGGATTGGAGAGTGGAAGCTATAATCCCTGACACCTGGATGCAAAATGCGCCATAGGTCCACCAGGCGAAGTGCCATGAGCTCGGATTTAAAACTGCGCAGAGAACTCAGGGAGATCGAGGACTTACCAGATGAGGAATCCAGCAGTGGGTCCATCACCAGGTTGAAATCGCCTCCAAGTATGATTGGGGAACCATCTGCAAATTTGGATAGTTTTTTCAGGATCTTGGATCCAAAAGTTGTTTGTCCCTGGTTAGGAAAATAGACATTAGCTATAGTTATGACAGAATGATCCACAGAGAGCTTAATGAAAACAAACCTGCCCTTTAGGTCTATCTCAGAGGATAAAACTGTATGGCTAAATGACTTGTGGAGTCCTATAGAGACTCCCCCTGATCTGCTAGTGGGATTAGGACCATGAAACCAATTCTGATAATAACGGTTGGCATATTTGGGAACGGCGCCTGCTTTAAAGTGAGTCTCCTGTATCATAGCAATCATAACTCTCTTCTTATGGAGGTTGTATAGGATCTGACTCCGTTTCTCGGGTTTATTGAAACCCCTGACATTAAAAGTGCAAAACGATATGGGTGCCATTTTGAGGAATATTAGTGAGAGGTAAGCATAATCTCCCATATTCTGCCAGTACTATCTGAGATGTAGTAGGAGTATGGGGAAGGACACATGAGGGAAGGAAGACAACAAGGGGAACAATTAAACACAGAGCAGTGCACATATAAAGCATATAAATCTTATTTGGAAGAACCAACATCGTCGGTTCCAAGGGTGCTAGGTGACAACTGAGGTCTTTCGCAGCGGTGTGTGCTGCGGTCCCTAAGTGGGGTGGGGAGAAAGCAAGGACCAACCGTCTCCTTACTGGACTCCAACTTATAATAACGCAGACATAACATTTGCTGAATATATAACAGGACAGGTGTGTGTATAGGTCTAGGAGACCTATACATAAGAAAATGATATGCACATAATTTCTATAACAGTATAGAACAATAAAGGCAACAGGAGGGTGTAGATCCCCTCAGGTGGGTGAGCGAGAATGTCCCAACAGTCAATCGTTAGGGTTAGGCTCACGTCTAGAGGTCCTCTTCTGCTTAGGTGAGGTCGTCTGCCATCTTTCCCTCTGTGGGATGGGAATGGGTTGCTTCGGACTAGGCCAATCCGGCAACTCCAGCAGCGGGATATCAAACGCTGCACAGAGGTTGGCGAGGTCATCAAGGGATCTGAATACAGCTGACCTCCCTTCTTTAGTAGCGGACAATTGAAATGGATATCCCCATCTGTAAGGAATGTCCTTGGCTTTGAGTGCTGTCAGTAACGGTTTCAGTGCTTTGCGTAGCTGCAGAGTACGCCTGGCTAGATCCTGTAGAATGATGACTTCTTTGTCAGCATGCATGATTTTGCTTGCAGATCTGGCAGCTTTCAGGATGGCCTCTTTATCTTTAAAGAAATGTATACGGCATATGACATCTCTGGGGCGATTAGGATCGCTTAGTTTAGGACCAAGGGCTCTGTGGATACGATCTATTTCAAGAGATTGTCCTGGTTCTCTGGACATCAATGTATTGAAGAAGGAAGTGGCCCATTTCTCAAGATCTTGTGGTAAAATATCTTCAGGAAGGCCCCTAATGCGTAGGTTATTCCTCCTATTTCTATTTTCAATATCGTCTAGATGTGTGATGATATCTTGGATCTGAGCAGAGTGTGTCTGGATGACTTGTTGGTGTGACTCCAGGACCCCCAGTACTTGTTCCTGCATGGATTCTGCCTCCTCTACCCTCTGACCCACCTGCTTTAAGTCATGCTGCAAGGCCTCCATATCTCTTTTATGAGAAGTTTCCAGCCTGGAAAATAAGGCATCTATTTCATGCCTGGTGGGGAGGGATTTGAGGTGAACCTTCCAGTCCCAGTCCTCATCCTCTCTCTGTGGGGTTATGGATGCCCCTGACTCCAAAATCGAGGTCTGGGAGCAGCGGCCTCTAGAAGAATGTCCCTGAGGTGCTGCTGAGAACGACCCTGTGTATGGCGGGGATGAAGCCGCCGACGAGCCGGAGCTTGCTGCCGCAGCATAGGATGCCGGCGAACCGGTAGGTGTACCCCTCAGCTGCTGTGGTGACTCTGGGGCTTGTGGGCCTGAATCTTCATGGTGCGTGGGGGACGCCGCTCTGACCTGTCTCGCCGCCATCTTGGGAGAGTTGTCTTCCCCTCGGTCAGCGTCTGTCTGGCTGGAGGGGACGAAGAAGCGGGAAATCGCTCCCGTTTTGCGGCGTGTCGGAGCGGGCGTCGATGAGGGTCTTCTCCTGCGACCTGTCATGTGGTCAGCGAGGCGGATGGTGTCCTGTCAGGCTTTAAAGTTGGAGTCGGTCGGGAGCCGAGGTAAAGCACGTCTTACCCGGCCATTGGTTAGCTCCGCCCCCCAGTAAGGCTTGATTTAAATAATAGTTTTCTACATAAAGACTAATTCTTGCTGGTATAACTTATAATATGCAAGTAGATGAAGATTTTTAGAATAACAACTTTTCATATTAGTTTGATTAGGTTGATTCTGTATTCATAGGTTTGTAGAAGTTAGGATTAAGGTCTTTTTCTCAACTCTGTTCATGTTATAACATTTTTGCTGTGAAGAAGAGGCATGTGATCTCTGCTGAGTCAAATTCAGTTTTGAGAACTGCAAAAGTAAACCAAGCATCTGTGATAATATCTTGTAGGCAGAGAAACTGCCCAATAATCTTACAAAAACCTCTGGAAGAGCATGACATTGTGAATGGATTAATGGAATTTATTTACCAAAAAAATTAAACATATACAGCCTTATTCTACATAATTAAAAAACTAATCTTTATTTCATGATGGAATAACCTTTGGATGGTAATATATTTTCCTCAAAAAACATTTTTATAAAAAAAAAAAAATCATAGATTTTTATCCACCCTGCCCACAGTCAATTGCAGGACAAAGTTATGTCCCCCTCTGAGTCGTTAGATATGTTATGATAGGGCCAACCCGTCATAGTTTCTACTGCAGCAAACTTTGAATGAATGATATTTGCTGCTGCATTGTGTTGTAAACCCTTCTGCGTATGATCATGTAAAGTTCTGGTAACTTGAAGCTTTTGAAGCAGGTACAGGTTTTGTATAACTCTCTGCCAGATTCTTTGATGTGGGTTCAGTAGTCTCCTATGGTGACATTTGACTGGCACCCAAGACGCAAGGCCAAGGTTGTGAAGCCCCAGGAAACAATTCACAATATGTGACACAAGTCGGCTCTAGGAGTCAGATGTCTTTTATAATAAATGAAAGGCAAGGAATCTTTTTACATACGGCATCATTATTGCATTTTGTACGCTTTGATCTTGACATATCCATCGGAATTAGAAATAATCAAGATTAGTCATTTTGAAGAAAAAACCCTTATAGATCGAGAAATCTAGGGAAGAGAAATACCTGGGTTATTGTAACTTTACTTCATCACCAATCCCTTCATACGTATGCGTGCTTGGCTGAACCAAGCATACATGTGTCTTAACCAGGGGAGAGGGGAGAAAGCGGCTGTCAGACCTCTATGACGGCAGCTTGTCTACCCGAGAAGAAAGGGATCGGGCAGTTGGAAATTTCCTCCAACTTCTGCAGTCAGGAGACCCCCATACACATTAGGTTGTAGGCCGGTACTGTCAGAATCTGCAGGTTCTCCAACATTTATCTTATGTGTATAGGCATTGAATCATCCAGCTGATATTTTCTTCATTGGAAAATCCTTTTATTTGTAGGTAGGAGTAGTTGTCCACATATTGGTCAGAGTTGTAGAAGACTTTGCATTCCATAGACACTTTACTTTGTAGTCAGGACTATACTTTTTTAGTTTATAGCATAGATTTTTTTTCACTTGCCAACTTTCAGAGGATTAACCCCATTCTAGTTGGTTATTCCTAACCTAATGAATTATGCTTCAGCCGCCCCCGCAGTTTTCTGGGGATCTGCACTGACATTACAGGTGATTTGTATTTTAGCTTTTATAATCTTTAATATCAGCGCATACTCCGGTGTGTCTGCTCCCCTGCAGAGAACAAGGTGCTCATTTCATCTTGATTTAACTAATTGGGTTCGAACTTCTGAGTAATGTTCCTGACCCATTGCAGCAGTGGAGGGGGTTCCTTTTGCAGCCAGTTGCTTTACAGTCAGATGTAGGTGGGCAAGTAGAATAGTAATAGAATGAATTTGTTTTATATTAGCAATTTTGATTACAGGTACAAAGTAAGTTTTAAAGGGGTTGTGCATGTTTGGGGGGTTTGGCAGAAGGGAAGCATACTTATATGAACTTGGGGTACTTTTTTCTTTTCCGGCATTGAGTTCTGTCCTAGGGGCTCTATACCGGAAGAGAACTGGTCAGTTTTATCCCCATGCATTCTGAATGGAGAGCAATCCGTTCAGGATGCATCGGGATGTCTTCAGTTCAGTCTTTTTGACTGTTCAGAACGGATATAATACCGCAGCATGGTACTGTTTTATCTCCGGCCAAAAATCCGGAAAACTTTTTTCTATAGGAATGCATTTAAAATACTGCCATGCCGGACACGTCCTTCCCTTCGAAAAAAATGTGAAGAAAATAAATGCCGGATCCGTTTTTCTGGATGACAGTGGAAAGACGGAGTAAGACAGATCAGGATCCTGATCAGTCTTACAAATGCCTAGTTGGCATACGTTTTGACGGATCCGCCAGGCAGTTCCGTCTGCCGCAAGTGTGAAAGTACCCTTAAAGGTGTTTTGCAAGAATAGAAGGGGGTTTGGCAACACACACACACTCTCTCTCGCTTTCTCGCTCTTTCTCTCTCACTCTCGTTTTTTCATATTGACAAAACCCCTCATTCTTGCACTACCACTTTAAGAGCGCTTTTCTTTCTTTTATCACCTCAATTCTACAACTTGTAAATCTGCCACTAGTATTCCAAGCAAGGCTCCTCTTGTGTCCCTGACACTCTGATCCATATAGAGTTTATTTATTTTTTGTTAGTGATCATAGTGCCCTTTATATCGGATTTCGGGTTATTCTGTCCCATGCACTGGTATAGTTTAAGAGTGTGCAGAATCCATTTTGGGAATTGATTCTGTGTGCCGGTCACGTACCTTCCAGCCAAATGCCATTAATCAAACAAAAAAGCTTTATTAAAGTGGCTTTAAGTGAGGCCCATCTGTGCTGATCATTCCTGCACAGAACATTAATCACTCAGATCTGATCACCGGTTATATATAGGCCGACCGCTGGAGGCATTTACAGCAGGCTGATCCCTGCACCATGAAACCTTCTCCAGTAATTTATGATACTTTTTATAACCCGCTGTAGCTCATACGCAGTGGAGGCGGTTTTATCGATTCCAGCACTATTATGTGTATACCGTATGTGTGCTCTCTGGCTAGGACATAAACAGCACTATGAGCCTGTGTAGGCTATGGCTCCATTGCAATACACAACTTGTGTTGATATTCGGGCATTACTACTATTGCGTGGAAAAAAAGGTGCAGTTCACCTAGTAAAATAGCCTTCCATGGCGACCTGGAGGCTCCTGCCACAATCTTTCCCTTAGGGAACCATTGTGATGCAGTAATGCTACAATTTTTCAAAAAATATGAGATTTAGGCCTCATGCACACGACCGTTCCATTTTTTGCGGTCCGCAAACTGCGTATCCGCAAAAAACGGAAGCCGCCCGTGTTGGCTTCCACAATTTGCGGAACGGAACAGGCGCCGGCAATATAAATGCCTATTCTTGTCCGCAAAGCGTGGACAAGAATAGGACATGGTTATATTTTTTTAACGGGGTAGCGGAACGGAGCCACGGATGCGGACAGCACACGGAGTGCTGTCCGCATCTTTTGCGGCCCCATTGAAGTGAATTGGTCCGCATCCGAGCCGCCAAAACGGCGGCTCGGATGCGGACCCAAACAACGGTCGTGTGCATGAGGCCTTACTGTGGGGCGCTCACCTAATTCTAGCATTGGGGGCATTTTCACTCCACTGCAACAACTGATGCAAACCATGTGGCTCAGGCTACTTTCACACTAGCATTTTTCTTTTCCGGCACTGCGTTCCGTCATAGGGGCTCAATACCGTAAAAGAACTGATCAGGGTGTCTTCAGTTCAGTCACTGAACGGCGTTTTGGACAGAGGGCATGCTGCGATATTATCTCCGTCCAAAATGCTGTCCATCAGTTGCCGGATCCGGCATTAATTTACATTGAAATGTATTAGTGCCGGATCCGGCATTAAAAATACTGCAATGCCGTATCTGTCAAAAATGTAAAAAAATATATATAACAGATCCGTTTCTCCGGATGACATCCAGAGAGACGGATCCGTTCTTGCAATGCATTTGTAAGACGGATCCGCATCCGGATCAGTCTACAAATGCTGTCCGTTTGCATGCAGATTGCCGGATTCCGGCAGGCAGTTCCGGCAACGGAACTGCTTGCCGGATCACTCTGCCGCAAGTGTGAAAGTAGCCTCAGTCGTTTAGTATAGACTTTATAATTAAGTGTAGGCATACATACATTAAGACTCTGACTTCCTAATGTACTTCATTCCTTCATATTACTTCCTTCAAATTGTCTGTGAAGGTTCTCATTTATCCAGGTCATGGTATATCTGTAAAGCAACTGGACTTACTGTAGATTTCTCTCACACTCGTCTTTTAGAGGCACTATGGATGTCCATGATCCTGTGGAGACAAGTCACCCATCTGTAGTGATATAGGTGGCACATATAGATGACTCTCCATCAGTACCAAACGCTTGCTCAGCCACCAGCCGTTCTTCCCGATACCTACCCCCATACACATGAGCACTCGGCTCAGAAGAGAGGAAATTAGGCTACAGTCACACTACAGTTTTTCATGGGCATTTTTCAACCATTTTTGCATCCATTTTCTGTCCGTTTTTAATGGCTGTTTTGCATACGTTTTTATTGGCTGTTAACTAAGGCCATTAAAATGGATGAATTCAATTTACTTCTTTTTTTTTTTTTTCTTAAATCCCAACCCTTGCCTTTTCTATACATAATGCCCCTCTAGTGCCCCTTGGGACTCAGATCCCCCCCCCCCCCCCCCATAGTGCCACTAGTGTGATTAATGCCCCCCATTATTAATGCTCCCATTAGTGCCCCCTAGTATTATTAATGCCTCCATTAGTGCCCCCCATTATTATTATTAATATTTCCATTAGTCCCCCCCAGTATTGTTAATGCCCTTATTAGTGTCCCCTATTATTATTAGTGCCCCCATTATTATTAGTGCCTCCTAGTATTATTGATGCCCTTGTTAGTGCCCCCCTAGTATTATTAATGCCCCCTAGTATTATTAATTCTCCCCTATTTTTTGACGGCTGCTATTCGATGGCCCTTAAAATAATGGCCATGTGAATAGCCCTATTGAATTCATTTGGCCACACAACCGTTTTTCACTGGCATGTGAATGTAGCCTTAAGCTGTTGTCCAGCACCTCTGGCTGCAGCTTATCTCCCTTAAAGGGGTTTTCCGAGTTCAGATCTGAACCCGGACATAACCATAATTTCACCCAGGCAGCCAACCTGATGTTAGCATCGGAGCATCTCATGCGCGATCTAGCGCAGGGGAAGGGCTCTTTTATTTACAATATAACATTGCCGGGGCGGAAGCTTCCGCCCAGCAGTGTGTTCGGTGACGTCACCGGCTCTGATGGGTGGACTTTAGTACTGCCCTAGCCGTTTTACAGGCTAGGGCAGCGCTAAAGCTCGCCCATCAGTGCCGGTGACGTCACCAGGCTTCCTGGCAGCCCCATGGAGAGCCCAGTACGTCACCGGAACTCCGGAAAATGCCTTTGCCCTGCGCGATTTAGCACAGGGCAAAGGAGAGCATCGGAGCATGAACTGTCATATTACATATTACAGTCAGGGCTGTCTGGGTGAAAATGGAGGTATGTCCGGGTTCAGCTCTGAACCCAGACAAAAAAACAAATCCAACATGCCCCCCCTTTTTTTGCATGACCCCTCTACACAAACTAGATGATCGATGGGTCCCGGCCAATTCAGCGTGTTTGACCTACATTCATCTATGTGTATGGATACCTTTAAAATATGTCCACACAAGGCTGAAAATACAGTGGGGAAGTCCTCTGCAGCAAAAGCCGCATGTATTACACTCCATATACTTTCCATTGCAAAGTGAAATCTATGGTGGACATCCGCAGCATAAAGTGACATGCTATAAATTTCAAATCTGAACCGCAGGCCATTTTACGCTGCAGTTTTCTTACCCAGCATGTGCTTTGCCGGTACCGTACAACACTGCGGATTTGCTGCTTGAAAATCCACAAAGGCAGATCCTCAGCTATTCAGTCAAGTGTGGACATGCACTTACAGTTTACCTGTCACCAGGCCAGGCCTCTTTAAAGGCTTTGTACACATTTGGGGGCGTTTTTGTTATTATTGCCCAACTAAAAATAATTTTTTAAATTGGTCTTTATTAAAAAATAAGGCGTCCTTTTTTCTGTACAGAGTTGAGATGCTCTAGTAGCACCCTTTGGATTTTCAGTCTTTACTGTCAGACCAGGAGCTGACGGACTCCTTATCTCTGCCCTCTAACATTATAAACACTCATAATAGCTCCCTCCATTCTTATCTTACTGTTTATGACCTCTCAGTAGTTTAGAGATAAGGTTTATTAAATGCACAAAGTGAAAGTACCAGTCACACAGCTAGAAAAACAGTTAACCCTTTGAGACAGAACAGCTCAATATTTTTAATAAAGGCCAATTGAAAAAAAGATTTTTAGCCAAAAATGAGTAACATGCAATCATTAAAAAAAAAATGCCTCCGAAGGTGTACATAGCTTTTAAATCAGGCCAATTTATCGATTGCTTTCTCATGTGAACTCTACCCTACCTCATACTAAAAGAAAAAGTGGGTTCTCTACTCCCTGCCAGCCAGCTAAATAACATCCCCAAAAGCATGAATTATTTTGAAGTCTGACTTGGGGCCGGTCATACATAATGTAAAATTTAAGGGAGAAAAGTTCTGTTGCTTGAAATAAGTGCAGCAATTAGTCTGCAGCCATTTAGTACTACAGAGACTAAAGACCTCCGGAGGCAGCTCCGGCACAAAGGGAGTTATTAATACATGAAAGCGGTAATTATATATATATGCAGCTCTGAAATACAGGGAATAAATGAAGGGGGAGGGGGGTCACCTGGGAACTCGATTTAGGTTAGTTATAACCAACTATTTATTATTTTCTTTTATAGAAATTTAAATAAAAGTTATTTTAAATATCATTACATTACAGCTTATCGCTCGTACACTTTTTACAATTGACATATGGGGATTTTCTCTGCCATAGAGCCTATATGTAAGTCACCCATGGCAACACAACGGCCTTTGTTGCCCATAGGAACCAGTCACAGGGCGTTTATGCGGAATAGGAAACTAAAGTTGTGCCATGATTGGTTGATATGGACAACAAAGACCTGTTTTCCTTTACACAGTTTCATAAATGTCCTGTGCTTTAGGGCTCATTCACACGACCGTATGAATGAGTCCCCATCCGTTCTGCAATTTTGCGGAATGGGTGCGACCCATTCATTTCATTTCAACGGGGACGCAAAAGATGCGGACAGCACACTGTGTGCTTTTCCGTAGTTCCGTTCCTGCAAAAAATATAGAGCATGTCCTATTCTTTCCCACAATTGCAGACAAGAATAGGCATTTTCTATGATAGCGGCGGCCATGTGCAGTCCACAAATTTCGGAACGCACATGGGCCGGTATCTGTGTTTGGTGGATCCAGAATTTGCAGGTCCGCAAAACACTATGGTCGTGTGAATGTAGCCTTAGGGTGCCCGTTTCAGGATGACCTGCAATATTTCTCACAGCCCATGGGCTAGAGTGCCACTGTTTTAAAGGGCTTGTTCACTTCTGGGAGCCTTTCAAGGAGACCCCCCCCCCCCCCTTCCCCTTTACCCAGCATGGCTGGACTTGCAAAGGGAATCACTTACCTGATGCTGGGTTCCAGATCCTTTGCTCCCCTGCTGTGGCCTTTGTTCCCTCTATCAACATCTGGTTCGATGCAGGTCATGTGGCCACTGCAGCGCTGCCTTGTCTCCCATGGGGCACGCCACCGCTGCAGCCAGTCATTGGCTGCAGTGGCCACGTGACTCGGGTCAAACCAGATGTTGGAGCGGAGGCTGCTGTGGAGGAGCAAAGGAGCCGGAATCCAGTGGAAGGGATCAGGTAAGTATGATTCCCTCCACAGATCGGGCCACACTTGGGAGTCCGCCAGAAAGGCCCTCGGGGTGAACAACCCCTTTAGGGGAACACTCTTAGCAAACCTAATACTGTGTAATGGCTAGTTAAAGGGGTGTATGCCAAATAACCTAAAAATGATGATTCCTGTGTCATGCACCCCCCCCCCCCCCAGCTCCTGCCGTAGACATAGCACACTGCCTCATTTTTGCTTGCGTTGTTCCCGTAACTAAGACAGATAAACATACATGAATACACGGATGTTAAAATATTAACGCATCGTTTTTCCTCCCCCTCCAGATGTGACGAATATGTCACACAGCTTGAAGAAATGCAGAGGCAGCTGGCGGCTGCAGAAGATGAGAAGAAGACGCTGAACTCTCTGCTCCGCATGGCCATCCAGCAGAAGCTAGCACTGACGCAACGTCTGGAGCACCTGGAACTGGACCACGAGCAGGCCAAGCGCGTGCGCACAAAGTCAACGTCCAAAAACAAAACTAGTAACCCCAGTGTAAGTCACGTCCGCTCTTGTGCAGACAGGTCCGAGGGGTCTGTCCTCAACAACCAGGTGTTTTGCAGTGAGAAATATAAGATTTGCTGTGACTAGAGGAGGCAGAGCCTTGGTTTTCCCGCTTGGATAGTCCGCATGAAACGCCAATTGCTACCACATTGCAGCCACTTAACCTGTGCTGGTCTGTCGTTAAACTGTGTATGCAACTGGTATTATTAAGCTGAGCTTAATTCTAACTAACGCTTGTATGGGGGGAGCTTGCTACAAGTTAATGCAGGAAGGAGACGGAGCAGCACTTCCGAAGTTAACCTGTCAGGCGTCTTTGTTATTTTTTTGGCGGGGGGGGGAATGGATTTCAAACTGAAGCCATAATCACTGTGTTGGACCGGGCTTGCATTATTAAAGTCACAGGCTGGTACCAGAGGCCTGGCAGCCATTCTTCTTGCAGTAGAAGAATGGACGTTAAAACCATATATTGGTTAAACAGGACCTATTGTGGTCCCTCTCACCAAGCGGAAGGGATTTTTCTGCCGCTTTGTGGTTAAAACGCACGGGCGCATCCAAAATGTATAATTGCGGCCAAGAATTTGAATGGCAATTGAAGACCCGTAACGTCTTGCCCATCTTGTTGCAGTGATTGCAAGCTTCAGGAGTCAGTTGGTGTGCCCGTCCCGGGTCCATTCAATTTGGCGGCCCGCTGTAATGCATGTGTTGATCATTGTATCATGCGCCTGCTTAAGGTGACCATAGAAGTCCAGGGTAGTTGTAAAAGTCACGTGGAGGAATAGGGCAAGTTTAGCGTAGGTCTTACCGTCTGCCACCTTTCACGAGCATCTCTTCTAGTAAGACTATTGCATGCTTAGCTAACGTCGGTCATGTTCATCCAAGTCAATAGGAGCACAGATGGAGAAATAAAATGACCTAGAAGTCCTTATGTGCCACGTGTGGTGGGGAAAATACGCTCAAGTATTACCAAGCTAACAGTATACAGAAGTTAGTGTGCGCTTGAAAATACAAGCGAGGAACAGACCAAAAAAAAATCTTACATATTTACACGCTGTAAAAGGAGACTACGCCAGTTCCGCTAATAGGGAAAGAACGGCAAGCGTCTTAACACTTACTCCAGATTTAGTGGCTGATTTTTATTATTTTTTAATCTTGTAAGTGTGATAGTATTAACACTTATTCTATATTGTCATAGAATACTACTGGAATGGCTTTTCCGAAGAAATCGGCATTATTTATGCAAGCACATAGCTTAACAGGGCTCTACAATTAGAGAAATGCTGACCCCTAGGGGCCAAACATAATAAAATACTGTGGAAATTGTGCCGAGGAAAAAAAAAAAAGGAAGAAATTGATTCCAATTGACGGGAAGTTTAAATTCGGCACGATGGTTTGATTCTAAGGGGGGGGAAAAATACATTTAAAGTGCCTACTTTGTAATGATGTACTATTGTAAAGCCCTGTTGTTTCTGGAATTTTTCTTAGCAATTTTTTTACATATCTATATAGCTTCTTATGCTGGTTCAGGTCGGAATGGATTGTGTCCTGTCACTATCCCTCGCCTGCTTGTATCCTCACTGTACCCGATAACCCTTTTTTTCTACACGCTATGACCCTGGCACCGCTTCTCGTCACATCACTGCCATTCTTTATAGATCATCAGCACTCTGCTTCCCGCCATGTCTCGGCACTCCGCCACCAAGTAGCCCCCGGGTTACCGGAAGGTAATCAAGAGCTCGTGGCCTGGTTTTCCATGTGGTGGAGTGTAGTGGAAAGTTTGCATGCTAATAGGGTGTCTTTGTTTTTTTTCTATATATATATATATTTTTTTTTTTTCTTCTAAAACATTCTTGGTTAATTAGCACATTAATAGGTTATTTGGAGAGCTTGCGCTAACCTTGTTTTTGTTCTAAAAAGAGTAATATTCCTCCTCTATTTTTTTTTTATATTGCACAAAAACTGGTAAACTTCCCACACAAAATTAGCTTTTTGGATTTATTTTTTTTTCTTACTAGCTTTTTCACTTTAAATTTTCTTTTTGTATTTTATGTCTAATCATCTATGTGTTTAGCACGAAATAAATTTAGCACAAGCACAATAACCCCCTATTTTTTCCAGCCCCCCTCATTTTAGTTTTAATAATAGAATCTGCTCTTTTCCTCTCTCAGTGCAGTGATAGAAATTATTATATTATTTTTTTATTTAAGCCACCAGGAATCTTAACGTGTTAAGGTTTTATGTTTGCTTGTCTAATATTATTTTAGTCTTTCTTCAATTGTTTATGAAGTGGTGGGATTTTTTTTACATTTTTTATAAAGTTCTTAGGTTCGCGTCAGATATTTGTCATGTTCTTCTACAATATTATAATTCTTAGCCCTTGTGATAGTACTGATGCTTTTCTCCCTAACCACCAGTGCAGCATTCACTTTTGGCTTTATTTCTCTCTCTCAGCACGGGGATAAGCCTTTGCTCATTTATCTTCTTGCATGTCCAAAACACCTTAACTTTTTTTCCTTTCACCTTTATTTATTTATTTATTTTTTTTTGGGGGGGGGGGGGACTCCAGAGCGTCAGCAGATATTGCTCAACACCTGTAAGAAGTTTGCCACCTTGCAGAAGTGACTTTTCAGTCCTGCTCTTTTAGGAGCACCGCTTCCTTTATATGCCTGGAACTAACGCCTGCCTGGCCTCGCTTCATTTCCTCAGCCGTCTAACACACTGCGCACAGCTCCTTTCAGCAATTCCCTATTTGTCGTTTTGAGTCTCTAATTTTAATTTTTATTTTCCATTTTTTCAGTTGTAGAATAGCTCGAGGAGAAGAACTTGCGATCCAGTGCACTGAGATTAACCTAACTCCAGTCCAAGTAGCTCTTGACTATTAGAGCCAATGGCTCAAAATTACATATATATAAGACGGGAAACTACTGCGCCCTCCTTTAAATCTGATATGATCTTTTACAGTAAGCCTTCCTTCCCATTCGTTTTCATGTTTAATATCTCTAAATATATTCTCAGATTCAAAAAAAATTAAAAAAAATAAAAAGCTTTACTATATAATATGCTGCTGGGGAAGAAAACTTACAAGTGCTGAACAAAACGCTACGATCAGTTATCCTATGTTAAGCATCAGTAAAGTTGGGTAAAGGGTTTTGTTTTTGTTTTTTTTATTATTTTACATCCGATTGTTTTAAACCTGTGCACTTTTGATATTTTAATATTTTCTTTTTGTTTTATGATATTTTATGTAGAAATGTTCTGAACATGTAGTGGCGGCATAATATAGCCTCAACATGGCGGTTTTCCTGGGTAGTATTAACGCTTGTGCTTGTTGATTTACGTATCAGCATGTTGCAGGGAATATACCAATTTTTTTATTTTATTTTACGGTTTAATACACTTGTTGGCGTTAAATATATATATAAATATATGTGTTCTGTCTTACTATGGCTTTTTCACTACAGTTTTTTTGTGTTATGATTGCTGGTTTTAACTGCCATGTTCATGAAAAAAAAAAAATCCAGGGTCTGAAAATTCTGGGGTTTTCATACTATATTATTATTCTTAGGAATAGCTTAATGTAACAAGGAAAAAACTTGACTCTCTTTGGTTAAAACAGTAATAGGCACTTGAAAAAAAAATTGCATTTAATAAGTAGTATTACCTAAAAGTGTCAGAATCTTCTGATTTTTAGGAAATCAAGAATTGCTGATGAACAGAATTTTATACAACTGTTACCAATTAAATTCCAAATTGGAATTGTTTCTTTTTTTCTTTTCTTTTTTTTCTTTCTTTATTATCGTGCCAAATTCTGGTACATCTAGGAACTTCAATTCTAAACTTGTCAAATACCGAGTGTTTCTAAGCCTTTGTTATGGATACCAGTAGTGCCTTTTATGAGACGTCTTAGATCAGCTTTGATGGGTAAAAAAAAATAATAAAAAAAAATTGTGAGACATTACGAAAAAAGTGCGGAGCAATAAATGCAAAGGACAACAAAAAAAATCATCTTGCTTATTTTTAAGGGATGAAAGTCTAGATTTACGGAAAACAAAACAAAAGAATTGTAGAAAATTCCGTTGGTCAGTGATTCTTCTTCAGCGCAGATCCTTGCTAATTCAGGGATTGAGACAAATAATTAATGTCTGCAAACCAAAACTAATAGCTTTGGAAAGAAAAAAAAAAAAAGTGTATTTTTTTTTCTTAAACTTTTTAATATAGCAAGATGTATTACTGACACATTTGTGGTGGCGGTCCGCCAATCTCTGGGGGGGGTCACAAGGACTTATCTGTTACCTGTGTATGGTGGTGGACATGGGCTTCTCATCCTATCACTAGCAAATGTGGGGGAAAACAACGCATTAATATCTGCTCTTGCATGTCGTATTTAACTGCTGTCGTTTTCAGGAAACAGAATCTGCAAGCGGCATCAACAAGCTCCGCTCGGCGGCTGCTCGTTGAGGCCCGGGGAAATTTGTTTGTAATTTGGTACTCACAAACGAAGGTCATTTTTGCAAAATGATGGAAAATAAATAAATAAATAAATAAAAAGAAAACTTTTTGGAAATTTTATTGACGTTGTTAAAGAGGTGGAAAAGGTTTCTGTTTGCTGGAAAAACAGTTTGGACTCTAGATGTTGGGTTTTTGTACGCTCATCTTTTACAGTATTGATCTTTAAGATATTGTTAGCGCAAATGATTTCATCTGTTATGTGGGTATTTATTTGAAATGATTTCATAAAGTACTGTATTATGTTTATGTGAATTATTTTTAGTGGCAAAGCGTTCTTCAGTTACATGTCATATGCACGTACTCTTGCCAAGTAACCTTTACACAGATCGGAACGTGGAAGCGGTCGCCGTCGCGTAGATTGGCGCTTCTTATATAAAAGGTCTGCCTAGTGAATGAAAAGTGTTAACGACATTAATACAAGGTTGTGTGTAGAGAGTTGCCTGTGTAAGGGTAGTCACATGTATCAATAAAGACGATAAAGGAACTTTGCGTCTGCTTGCATTTCTTTTCTGGACTTCTCAGGACAGGTTCCATTGATTTCAGGCGGGTCATCCCTTGTCCATGTGACTTATTAGGTCCGATAGTCGCCTTCGGCTAGTTGCACAATAGCATTAAAATCTTCCGGCGGAGCGACAGCCTTCCAGAGTTCATTGTATCCGGCCTTTCCCCACTGTAGCCCATTGACTATAATGGGAACCAGCAGGACACTGGCCTGTTTCCGGCCGGACAAAAAACTCCTATTTTCAGCGGTTTTTGTCCGGCCAAATCCTGGCACTGATGCTGGAAACGGCCCAGATCACAGCCGGGTCCCAATATAGTCAATGGGGCCTGGTGGTGATCCGGGCCATTCCAGCTATGATGAACTCCGCTAGGCTGTTCCTCTGCCAGAAGATGTTAACGCTAGTGGGCAGCTAGCCTTAGAAGTGGCCCCCTCTATTGGGACTCTATCATAAGGTCCTGTTCACTGCAGCATTATTTGGGCCATCAAAAATTGCTGGAATCCTGCCGTACCCCATTACAGCCAATGAGATCCAACAGGATTCCCCAGTATCCATTGGAAAACATGGGGCATGGCGCCATGATGCAATAA
Source organism: Bufo bufo (assembly GCF_905171765.1). Classification (NCBI taxonomy): domain Eukaryota; kingdom Metazoa; phylum Chordata; class Amphibia; order Anura; family Bufonidae; genus Bufo; species Bufo bufo. Next base: position 183,696,782 of record NC_053397.1, on the reverse strand, counting down.
GAACAAGGGCCTAGCCATAGCTAGTCTCTTTTTGGGGGAAATGTACACATAGCAGAATTGGTGCAAATTGTCTGTGTGCATTTGTGCACAGGAAAGCCCCAGCAGATTACAGTACAATACGTGTGGTTGGGATGTTAACCAACTGCATTCACATGTGGCAGTAATTGACTCGCATTACGGATTTATAAATCCATAGCCTATTTCTGCTTCAGCTTTTTATTGCGGATTGCATCCCTTTCACTGTAGAAGGGTGAAACCTGCCACAAAGCATCAGCAAGATCTGCCTGTGTAATATATGCAGATTTGCAGCTGCCACATGTTCACCTACCTGTTTGGCTCCATGTTGTACAGATCTGTAATACTACACCCATAGGCTGGTATGGGCTCATCATATTTTATCTCACATGACCCAATGCCATATTACAGAGGTATTCTCCCCTAGAAGCAATCAGTATTTCACACGCTGCTTATGGTCCCAGAGGAGATGAATGGGACAGTTGTAGAAATTTTCCAAATCTGAAAAAAAAAGAAGCTTTTAAGTATGCCATAACCAAGACTACAGTGAACAGCTTAAATGAAAATGTTGACAATTCTTCATGATTGGACATGCAATAGTAGCATTTGGCCACTAGATGGTGCAATGTTCATTATATTACCCAATGGACATCAGTGTGTGTAGTAACAAGCCATTGATTTGGGTGTGCCGGACTAAGCAAATATACAAAAAAAAAAACAGCCTGGCTTATGGATATTTAAGGCTACTTTCACACTTGCGTTGAGATCTCTATACCGGAATTAAACAGATCCGTTTTGATTTTGCACATCAAGATGAATCTGTTCTGTTAGGATGTGGTTGTGTGAAATCAAAACTGGAAAGAACCAGATCCGTCGCCCAATACATTGAAAGTCAGCGAGTGACGGATCCGGTTTTTTAGGCTCCATAAAAAATGGATCTGTCACCATTGACTTACATTGTCTGGTCACAAAACGGAATGCTGCCGAAACAGAAGAGATCCTGAGCGGATCCCTTTCCATTCAGAATGCATGAGGACTAAACGGAAATGTTTTTTTTCTCGTATTGAGATCCTCTGCCGGATCTCAATACCGGAAAACAACAACGCAAGTGTGAAAGTAGCCTAATAGTGGTTTATGGAGGGGACATTGCAGATGAATATGTTTTGCATTTAGGTTTCTGGGCCCAAGTGTTCCTGTAAAATCTGATAAGGCCAAAAGGTCATTACAAAACAAATGGATCCAATCAAAGTACAGTCAGCACTCCGTATTCTCGGTGGTGCGGTGCACGTGTCCGGGGTCAGCCTCCCATATACGTTTATGCACTCACTGGATGCAATATCTTTTCTTTATTGGTCACATAAAAAACTGTTGTGACGCGTTTCGGCTCGTGAGGTGAGCCTTTCTCAAACAAGCCTTGTTAGAGAAAGGCTCACCTCACAAGCCGAAACGCGTCACAGCTGTTTTTTTTATGTGACCAATAAAGAAAAGATGTTGCATCCAGTGAGTGCCGGTCTTATCTTGCATATACAAAGCAAATGGATCAGAAGAGGAAACCGTTTTGGAAGGTCAAGTATTCTCTGTTAAAATCACTCTCAGTTCATGGAATGGAGCAGGCATGCTCAACCTGCGGCCCTCCAGCTTTTGCAAAGCTACAACTCCCAGCATGCCCGAAGAGCCTACAGCTATCAGGCTACAGCAGGGCATTGTGGGAGTTGTAGCTGGAGGGCCGCAGGTTGAGCATGCCTGCATAGTATAGAGGCATCAACATGAAGATGGAGGCATATCCTGCCAATAAAGCCATACAGGAGACATCCCCAGCATCTCATTTCTACCAGTTACACCTTGGCAGCCAAATTCTCTGATTGCTTCAGTGTCTCTAAAGTCAAAATAAATCAATTTTGCAAATAGTCCTGATTTAAATATATATTTTTTTTTTTACCATTTTGTGTCTGCAGCCCATATGCAGACCTGTGTGCATCCGTGGTTATAGTTTGAAACAAACTCTGTATCTTACATTTCGAAGGGTAGCAAGAAGCAAAGGACAGCTGAAAACCAGCTGCTAGTTTGTAGTCTGTTACCATGGAGACACATTAGTCTGCATAATATTTGTGTACAAAACAATAGGAAACTTTTAACATTTTCACATTTAGGCTACATTCACACTTTCGTTTGTAATTCCGGTATTTGTTTGGTCCTCATCCATTCTGAATGGAAAGAGGTCCATTCAGGATGTCTTCTGTTCCGGCAGCATTCCGTTTTGTGACCGGACACCAAACCGCTGCAAGCTGCAGTTTTGTGTCCGGTCATAAAAACTGAAAAAAACATTTCCGGTACTGAAAACAATGTAAGTCAATGGTGACTGATCCGTTTTTTTAGGAGACACCCATTAAGTACTGTATTAAGTCACCCATTAACTTTCAATGTAATTAGTGCTGGATCCGTTTTTTTTGTTTTTTTGGATTCCACACGACTGCATCCTAACGGATGCATCCTGATGTGCAAAATCAAAACGGATCCATTTAATTCCGGTATTGAGATCCTCTGCCGATCTCAATACCGGATTTACAAACGCAAGTGTGAAAGTAACCTAGATGCACTGGAGCAATGAAAAACGGTTGCAGAAGTATACATACCCAAACAAACATTTATATGAAATATCGTACAACTTATATGAAAAATAGAAGTAGGGCTTCACAACAGTTATCTAAAACGTGCCGTAATGATTCTCTGTGGGAGACGCTGACGACCTTGCAACCACCTCGGGGTGCGAATCTTTTTTTTTTGCTATTATAGAAAAGTCGCACATTCTCATTTTCCATAGGAAACATGGAGGTTGCTTTCTTGTAATACTGTGACCATCAGTTGACCTAAAGTTGCCACAAAGTCCTAGCCTTAACTAACACCGTTCCTTTGGCTCCCTGTTTTCATATATGGGGCCTATGTGGTGCCGGGTGGCCCTGGAGTCAGGCCTCATACAGAAATAGGTGGTGACTGAGCTCATTTTTTCGCCCTAGGCTTTAGTTTGCATATTAGTGATCAGGTAGTGTTCATGACCGGGCTGGTTTACTGGAAAAGTGTACTGGAAATCAGATGAGAAATGTATAGAAGCTAGCTCGGCAGAATGTGGTGCCATCTTGCCACATACCCCTGGGGCCTTGAATAAGGAAAGCGGCAATAATGAGGTCAAACCTGTCAGTGCAGGAGCTAAGTTTGGTTAATGAGGACAGCAGATGACTCTGGGACAAATGTGAACATTTTTAGAACAGATTTAAAATGTAATACTATGTATTATAGGTCGGCCATTTTTCCCTATGCCTGTGATTTTCTCCTCTATTGTTAGAATGTGCAATCCAGGCAGATTTCAAAAATTTAAGCTGGTTTCTGCAGCCTAAAAAAAACAAAACCCATCCCAGTTAATAATATCTAATGTCCTTAACAAACTAAAGGGGGGGATTTATCAAAACTGGTGTAATAACAACCAATCAGATGCCACTATTCATTTTTCAGAGACCCTTTAGAAAATGAAAGATGGAATCCGATTGTTATGGGCAACTAAGCCAGTTTTCCTTTACGCCAGTTTTGATAAATCACCTAATTTACCAGAGACTAGAACCAAATGAAGGGACTAATGTGGAAGAAGCACATGCTCTTAGTGACTCAGGGGGACATTTATCAAGACCGGCGTTTTCCCCCTGCACCGCCGGAGGATGCGCCAAATTTATACAGAGGCGCGCGCCTTTTATAGATTTGGAGAATCCTCCTGCTGGCCGTGAGACAGTTGAAAACCTAAGGCAGCCTCCTAGCTGACGTAGAATAGTCTTTATTCATGCCAGAAAACTGGAGTGAATAAAGATAACCGTGGCCGACCTGCAGCACCGCCGCCTTTTCTCGCCACTTCTAAAGAGTGGAGTGGAAGGGGAAAATAGGGAGTGTGATAAAATCGGTGACTTTATTATGCCATTATTATTGTAAATGTCTGGGGTTTGTACGTTCTCCCCATGTTTGCGTGGGTTTCTTCCGGCTGCTCCGGTTTTCTCCCACACTCCAAGGCCATACTGATGGGGAACTTAGATTGTGTGACCCATTGGGGGCAGAGTGATGCTAATGTCTGTAAGGCGCTGTGGAAAATAAATAAGGTAAGTACTGTTACAATACAGGAATAATAAACATGGTGATGTCACAGTACATGGATAGTGATGTACCAGCTTGTGTATAATGTGTGCAGTGATATCACAGGACTGATGTGATCAACATAGTGATGTCACACTACAGTGATAATAAATAACAGTCATAGGAAAGGCTTGTTCCACACAGTGATGTAAGGAAAAATAAACAATAATAAACTATTATTTCACAGCCAATGGATAAAGAGCACTGTGATGTCACTGCACCGAGATCATAAATGCAGCTTCACAATGCAGACAGTGATGTCACAGGGCACAGGTAATAATGTTGCAGCACAGAAAGGGTAATGGATACTGAAATAATACTAAAAGATAATGCGCACAATACAATAGCTGTCACAGTACTATACTCCCTATAGCTACACTCCTGAGCATTACTAGATCACTTCCCTGTCTTTTGGGCCCCTGGTGGGATCTGCAACACACATACACCTGGAGACAAACTGGACATACATATAAAATAGTTATCTCCCCTGCCTTCCCTATAAGGCTACATGCACGCGATCAGGACTGCGCACGGATTTGAGGTCATGTACATTGTATTCTATGAGAATTTGATATTCTCAATGCACACGATGCAGATTTTTTCCGCTCGGATTTTGACCTGCGGTGCGGATTTTAAAATCCGCAGCATGTCAATTTATCTTCTTTTTCCTGACCGGATTTTCTTCATTCACTTAGGAAAATCTGCACGCAAATCCGCACCAATTGATGCGGATTGACCGCACAGATTTGCCTGCGGATTTCAGTGCGGATTCTCCGCACATGAATCCTGAACGTGTGCATGTACCCTAAAGGTGCACACTTGACTGATTGTGCACATTTATTCAGTTGGGAAAAGAAAGACAAGCCTCTATAGTGTTCCTGGTATATATTACAGACCGGATGTGAAATATCAGACACCTTCATAATGTCATTCAGCATGGTGTAATAACATTTTGTATATTACATGTACGGAGAGAGTAACAGTGGCGTAAAGGGGTTGTCCAATTTATAAGAAACCTCTCCCAGTGACCCCAAATGTGATAAAATATCGGGTACTCCCCATCGTTAATGGCTGCAGCTCCGGTTTCTGTTCACAGGCTTTACTGACAGACTCTTGAGACAATTTTTCTTGAGAAGGAACTTACATGTTTGAGACAAGCAGCAGAGCAGGAAATTAAGAAGATGGCAGAGTATAGAATGGAATGGTAATGTTTTTCCCCAAAAATAGGTTTTTATAGCCATGATGACAAAATCATATCATAATCATAGCTTAAAATGCCGCATTCTACTGCAGTACTTTCACATCAATGGTTTTCATGCATGACATCATCATCATCGATACATTATTATTCACGTACATGATGACATCAGAACATTATTATTCATATGCATGACATCAAAGCATTAATATGTATAAGGGAAGATGCACCTTTTGGTATTCTTTGTAATTCTTGATTCGATTAAAGTTTTGCGCCTCGTTCAGTACATGGATACCGAATATATTCTCTTAGGAGTTATAAAAGAATAATCTTTGATCGTACTTCCTTCTTTGCTCATAATCTAAAAGAATAAAATATCTAAACCTATTACAGATTTTAACACTCGCACAAATTAGACCCAATCGTAAATATATCAGTGCCTATACTAGGAAGGCTCAAACGGGTACATGATTTTCTCATGGGGACGCCATTACCACTTCGAAGAGTATCTTGTTTTTCAAAAGGTCAATATTACTACATGGCTACTTATATTAGAAGTCATTTCCTGTAATTGATTACCAGAGAATTCACAGAATTCAGAATTCACCCCAAGTACCAATTTATTTCTTCGCTATGCAAGATGTCTGAATAGAACAACATGGCCGACTGTCCGATAAGACCTGATTCTCCTACGTATAGCATGTGACCACTGAAGCCGATCATACAAAACTGAAACATAGGCTCAGAAGAGGACATGTCTGTTCTAGTACATACGTGTGTTCCCCATGAAATAATTCTGGAGCATCTTTTCCTAGAAGTCTACATTGTGGCTTTTCTTTGGTATCTAGACTGAAAATGTCAGACAATGTAGGGACATGCCTCATTGACAGGGAGAATGATGATGCCCAGTTGTCCAGGAGGAATCTTACAATCCAGAGTAGTAAGAACTGTTGCCCCAGAATTTTTATTTCACAGGGAATACAAGTATTTAGTAAAACCGCCATGAAAGGAGACCAGACACTTGTAACTGGGGCTTATGACATAAAGTAAAATCACTTGTAATTTCAATGTGAGGCCGGAGAACCAGGAGGGTTTTCCGATGTTAAAGGGTTTCTGTCACCAGATTTAACCCTATTAAGCTAGCTGACGATAGCGATCTGCTAATGTCAGCTAAACCTAACTAGCCTATTCCTACTTTTATCTATGCCACCGTTACGCCAGAAATCTAACTTTTATAATATGCTAATTTGCCTCTAGGAGCAGGGGGGGGGGGGGGCGTTGTTCCTGCTCCGTTCTCCCACCTTTGTCGCCTCCCTCTAAGTCCTGATTGATAGGGCCAGGCCGCGCTCACATCTGTCTGCCAGCCCTGTGCTCTGCTGAAATCTCGCGCCGTTCAACATTCAGCGCAGGCGCGGGGAGGAAGCTGGCAGCCGGCGAGCGTCTTTCCCTCACCGCGCCTGCGCCGAATACTGAACGGCGTGAGATTTCACCAGAGCACAGGGCTGGCAGACAGATGCGAGGGCGGCCTGGCCCTGTCAATCAGGACTTGGAGGGAGGCGACAAAGGTGGGAGAACGGAGCCTCTAGGAGCAGGAACAACGCCCCCCCCCCCCCCGCTCCTAGAGGCCAATTAGCATATTATAAAAGTTAGATTTCTGGCGGAACAGGGTCATAGATAAAAGTAGGAATCGGCTAGTTATGTTTAGCTGACATTAGCACATCGCTATCGTCAGCAAGTTTAATAGGGTAAATCTGGTGACAGAAATCCTTTAAACCATCATTTCATACTGTGTGTGATGCCCAGAAACGATGTTTTCTTTGTCCTGACCAAATGGCTAAAAAGTGCATGAGACTCATGTGACACCTCGCAGAATAAAGTGATAATTGTGCAGCGAGCCTTACTGAAGAGAGATTCTGAATCATTCCTCAGGACTACAGACCAGGCACGTGTCTTATCAGGGATGTTTGGAAACAGTTTATGAAACACGATTATATACTACCGTCGCAGTGAATTCATTTTTATTAAAGGGGTTTTCTGAGATTCATATATTGATGACCTGTCCTCAAGATAGGTCATCAATATCAGATCAGTGGGGGTCCGATTCTCGGCACCCCTGCTAATCAGCTCTTTGAAGAGGCTAGTGATCTCTGCAGCCTCTTCTTAGACCAGTGATGTCACATTCATTTGTCACTTGACCTATGTGCAGCTCAGTCCCATTTAGGTGGCTGAGCTGCAATACCAAGAAAAGCCACTATAAAATGTATGGCGCTGTGAGGAGGCTGTGGAGCTCACCAGAGTGCCACGGCCTCTTCAAACAGCTGTTCAATGGGGTTGCCAGGTCTCTGACCTGACCCCTAAGATCCGATATTGAGGATAGGTCATGGTCACGCATGAGGGATGGGGAGTCAAATCGGCCCCACCCTACTACTCACAACCAGCAGGATGTGACTCTAAGCGGTAACGTCACTCCACAGCTCAATCTCACACTCGCCCCAAACTCAGGCTATCAGTTCTTCAAAGCATGTACCCCCAACCAGTACAAAAGTCCACAAACTCACATCAGCGGGGTTCCCGGGTGTTGGACCCCCGCCGATCAGATGCCGATGATCTATCCAGAGGATAACCCTTTAACTTAATCAGCAGGGAGCTCCAAGGGGTACGGAGGTCACAAAGGTTTTAGGCAACAACAAAAAAAAAACAAATTCCAGATGTATGGAAGTCTATGGGAAATATTAAATGCAGCACATGCAAATGTTTATTTAAAGAGGACCTTTCACTGATCCTGACATTGTGAACTAACTATACAGACATATACAGCGGTGCCCGGGGATCTCACTGCACTTACTATTATCCCCGGGCGCCGCTCCGTTCTCCCGCTATGTCCTCCGGTATCTCCGCTCACTAAGTTATAATAGGCGGAGTCTGTCCTTGTTCTGCTGTAGCGCTGGCCAATCGCAGCGCAGAGCTCACAGCCTGGGAGAAAAGAACCTCCCACGCTGTGAGCTCTGCGCTGCGATTGGCCAGCACTACAGCAGAACAAGGGCAGACTCTGCCTACTATAACTTAGTGACCGGAGATACCGGAGGGCATAGCGGGAGAACGGAGCGGCGCCCGGGGATAATAGTAAGTGCAGTGAGATCCCCGGGCACCGCTGTATATGTCTGTATAGTTAGTTCACAATGTCAGGATCAGTGAAAGGTCCTCTTTAAAGTGACGCTTTTTCACGGCTGAGGTCCATTTTTGGGTCAGTAGCCCGTTTTACTAAATCACTGCATGCTCTAGGTTTGGTTTTGCTCCATAGACATTCATTGGTTTGGCCCTGCTTTTTTTTGTAGCTGTATTTTCCCCACACTGCTCTACACAGGAGTGACATTGGGTGGTAATACTTTCCTTTAAAAAAAATGGTAAGACATACAAAATAGCCAATAAAAAAATCGCCAGGTGGTAAAACGCACTACATTGGCAAGACACTGACCAAATCAGGTGTTTTTTAGTCTTTTTTTGGCCCCAAAAATTGTGGTTACCTCTTTATAATCTGAATATGCTGATGGACGACATTTGTAAATGGCATAGAACGGGGCACCCAGCTTTCCAAAAATCATGAATGGCTTCTAAATAGAGCCAGGATAAGATCTTGAGGGCTTCAAGGCAAGGTGGGTACTATTCACCTCACCACTAAATGCCTAACTTTCAGCATAATAGCTGTTTTATGGAAATTCAGTCATTACGTTGACTCGATGCGAGTCAAATTGTAATACTAAGATGAGTATTGGATATCGGTTATCAATGGCGTATCAATAGCGGTAATCTGTGGAAGCCTCCTGGAATATTCTTTAGCCCACTGCAAACCTGCATGGACAAGTCATAATTCAGGCAGCACTTGCAGCTACCACTAGGGGCAGTATAGGAGCCTGCTGTACACTGTTTTTGAATTGGACTTAATAATAAGTTGTAAGTAGGGATGAGCGAATCGACTCCGGATAAAACATCTGAGGTCGATTCACATAAAACTTTGTTTCAATACTGTACAGAGTGAGCGCTCCGTACAGTATTAGAATGTATTGGCTCCGATGAGCCGAAGTTATTACTTCGCGAAGTCTCGCGAGACTTCGCATAATAACTTCAGAAATTGATTTATACTGTAAAAAAAAAAACATTTCTCGAACTTGGGTTCGATTCCAAGTGGCAAAGTTGTTTTTTTTTAACCCCCACCCGTTCCAGAGATCTGGGTCCTATACGTTTTTTAATAGTTCCGAATACCTGAATCTGTCACTGTTTTGCCAAGACGGTGGCCACCAGGAGTCTCCCTGATTGGAGCTGATTTTCTTCCATCTGATGCTGTCCAATTATCACAGTTGAGCTGCCACATTACTGGGTGATTTAACGTAACCTAATTACCATGAGTTCTTGTTAGATGTCACTGGATGTTCACAAGAAGTGTGGGGCGATTACAGCCATGAATTATCCTGTAAGTATATAGACTGGATGTGACACAGTAAGTGACAATGTTGTAGGGCCAGTCCTGCAGCCACAGAATGCGGTCTATCACTCTTATTATGGATTATAATTACGGAGATTTCTGCAAATCTGGAATTTAACAATTTTGGAATACGTCAGATGATGGATAGTGATTTAGTCATCAGGATACATTTGTCTACGATCCATGAATAAATCTCACGATGTATAGCCATCTGGTGTAGTTTGTGCCTGGCCTCCATATCCCACGGGATGTTGGGAGATGTAATATTGTTGTAAGACACAGTGAAAAATTCCATTCAACATTCTGTCTGCGATATCAGTAAATAAGGGAGATATTCCCATCAGAAAACATTGCATACACTATCGATCAGATTGTGTTTTTCTGGGTACACACACATAAATCTTTGTGAAGCACTGACCTTTTATATTTGGCATTTTTACAGGGTGAAACATCTTTTGTTCACTTATTAAAGGGGTTGTAACAAAGTGGTTGTAGATCAGCTGTGTCTACTGGTGAAACTGTAGTCAGGGGCAAGCCGAGGTCAGGGCAGACGGACTTTGTGCGTCTCAAGTGTCAGTCTGAGGTTCGAACAGGCAGCTCAGGGCCAGTACGGAGATCAGGCTGAGGTCAGAGCAGGTATATTCTGTGAAGTTCAAAGTCAGTCTGAGGGTCAGGCAGGCACCTCAGGTCAGGGCCATTGCAGAGATCAGGCCGAGGTAAGGGCAGACGGACTTTGTGCAATCCAGTGTCAGTCTGCGGTTCGAACAGGCAGCTCAGAGCCAGTACGGAGATCAGGCAGAGGTCAGGGCAGGCATATTCTGTGCAGTTCAAAGTCAGTCTGAGGGTCAGGCAGGCACCTCAGCTCAGGGCCAGTACAGAGATCAGGCTGAGGTCAGGGCAGGCATATTCTGTGCAGTTCAAAGTCAGTCTGAGGGTCAGGCAGGCACCTCAGGTCAGGGCCAGTACGGAGATCAGGCCAAGGTAAGGGGCAGGCAGATTCTGTGCAGTTCAAAGTCAATCTGAGGGTCGGGCAGGCAGCTCAGAGCCAGTACGGAGATCAGGCAGAGGTCAGGTCAGGCAATGAAGGTTCAAATCAGAGTCTGGCAGAAGCTGGTAGACTGCAGGAAACTAGATGATTACAATCAATTGCTCAGGCACCCTCCCACAGGGGAAGGTGCCCTAAATACCCTAAGGTGACCAGCCATTAGCTAGGGAAGATTAGATCACACACTGTCCTTTTAAGAGCTGAAGGGAAGAAGTGCATGCCCAACGGGCAGAGCCAGGTGTGCAGCAGGACTCAGCCTGCAAGGAGGGATCAAGGGGCTCGCCGGGATGAAGAGTCAGGACGCCAGTGGGCACGAATCACTGGAGACTACTGCAGCAGCCTTTCTGGCACAAGCCTCCGCCATAACAGGGATTGTCCATCACCTTGAAATTTTTGACTGAAAGTTTACAATGGTGTAAATAAGCAAAACCCACCTTACTGATCCTCAGTCTCTCCTGTGCCACCACTTTCTAGACTTCACTGGTCTCTGTCTCCTGACCAGCAATTATGAGGTTTTGACATGGACACGTGCGACCATTGAATGTGGTTGGCTGCAGTGGTCACAGGTCCTTGTCGAAACGTCATTGTCGGAGTGCCGTATACAGAGACTCGCGGGGGACCTAGATCTTTTACATTTTACAAATGTCGCAATGTTGCACTACAAATAAGCTTTCTTACAATGTCCCAATCTTTTCATTGGTCAGGTTTGCCGTGTGTGGCTTGGAACCAAACATATATCTAACTATGGAGCCATGCACACATCCACTAATTATATATACTCTTCCCTTTTTCCCAATTTTGTAGAATCAAAGAACGCGGTGTACAGCACAGCGAGGTTCAGTTCTCAATAAAAATGTTTATTTCCCACAATTAGGGACGCTACTGTACAATCAAATTGATGCATAACATGGTGGCCAATAAAATCCATGAACATTTATTCCGTTCATTGATTTTAACTGGAGCATATAAGCTCATTAACCACCTCCCGACGCCTAACGCAGGGATGCGTCCTGCGGGCGGCCGGGTTATTCCTCCTGGATGCATATACGCGTCATCTCGCGTGAGCCGAGATTTCCTGTGAACGCGCGCTCACAGGATCGCGAGGTAAACAAGTTGATCTACAGCCTGCCAGCGGCGATCATTCGCTGGCAGGCTGTAGATGCGATTTTTTTGACATCAGAAAGGTATATTAGACGCTGTTTTGTTAACAGCGTCTGATATACCTGCTACCTGGTCCTCTGGTGGTCCCTTTTGCTTGGATCGACCACCAGAGGACACAGGCAGCTCTGTAAGTAGCACCAAGCACCACACTACACTACACCCCCCCCCCCCGTCACTTATTAACCCCTGATCACCCCATATAGACTCCATGATCACCCCCCTGTCATTGATCACCCCCCTGTAAGGCTCCATTCAGACATCCGTATGTGTTTTGCAGATCCGAGGATCCGCAAAACACGGACACCGGCAATGTGCTTTCCGCATTTTGCGGATCCGCACATTGCCAGAACTATATAGAAAATGCCTTTTCTTGTCCGCAATTGCGGACAAGAATAGGACATGTTCTATATTTTTGTGGAACGGAAGTGCGGACCCGGAAGTGCAGATCCGCAATTCCGGATCCGTGCGGGACAAAGTCTGTCCCCATAGAAATGAATGGGTCCGCAATTCAGTTCCGCAAAATGCGGAACAGAATTGCGGACGTGTGAATGGGGCCTAAGGGTCCCTTATCACCGCCAGTTAGTTAGCCACTTGTTAGGTAGTTAGCGCCCAGCCCACCGCAGTCACTGATTAGTCGCTGATTAGCGTCATCGCTGTCGCTAATCAGCACTAGTACTATATAGTATCTGTAAGTGATCAAGACTGATCGCAATCAGATCTATATCAGTACATTAGGGTCACCTTAGGCTCTATAAAAAACGCAGTGTTCGCCCGATCAGGCCTGATCTTGTGCGCACACTTGCGTTCAGTCCGCCCCACCGCAGTGACAGAAATGTTTTTTTTCTGATCACTGCAAAAACACAGTAAAATCGCTGCGGCGCTATAAAGATCACTTTTGAGCTTTTTGGATCTTTATTAGCGATCGCAGCTTTTTTTTTTTTTTGCACATTTTTTGGCAGAGATTTTTTCATCCACATTGATCGATGCGAATGAAGAAATCTGTGCCGTTCATTTTTTCTTTCAGCCCAGAGGCTGAACGGAAAAAAAAAATCTCATTACCCGTATGCTCAATATAAGGCCTCATGCAAACGACCGTGCCGTTTTTTGCAGTCCGCAAACCGCGGATGCGCAAAAAACAGAAGGTGCCCAGAAGGCAATATAAATGCCTATTCTTGTCCGCAAAGCGCGGACAAGAATAGGACATGTTATATTTTTTTAGCGGGGCCGCGGAACGGAGCCACGGATGCGGACAGCACACGGAGTGCTGTCCGCATCTTTTGCGGCCCCATTAAAATGAATGGGTCCGCATCCGAGCCGCCAAAACGGCGGCTCAGATGCGGACCCAAACAACGGTCATGTGCATGAGGCCTAAGGAGAATAGCAGAAACTCTTAATGCTGGCCATACATGTAATGATTGCGGAGACCCTCAAATGCCAGGGCAGTATAAACACCCCACAAATGACCACATTTTGGAAAGAAGACACCCCAAGGTATTCGCTGAGGGGCATATTGAGTCCATGAAAGATTTAACTTTTTGTCACAAGTTAGCGGAAAGGGAGACTTTGTGAGAAAAAACATAAAATAATCAATTTCCGCTAACTTGTGCCAAAAAAAAAAAATCTTCTATGAACTCGCCATGCCCCTCACGGAATACCTTGGGGTGTCTTCTTTCCAAAATGGGGTCACATGTGGGGTATTTATACTGCCCTGGCATTTTAGGGGCCCTAAAGTTTGAGAAGAAGTCTGGAATCCAAATGCCTAAAAATGCCCTCCTAAAAGCTACTCGTTGGACTTTCGGCCCCTTTGCGCATCTTGGCTGCAAAAAAGTGTCACACATGTGGTATCGCCGTACTCAGGAGAAGTAGGGCAATGTGTTTTGGGGTATCATTTTACATATACCCATGCTGGGTGAGAGAAATATCTCCTTAAATTGACAACTTTGTATAATAAAATGGGAAAAGTCATCTACAGAGATATTTCTCTCACCCAGCATGGGTATATGTAAAAATACACCCCAAAACACATTGCCCTACTTCTTCTGAGTACGGCGATACCACATGTGTGACACTTTTTTGCAGCCTAGGTGCGCAAAGGGGCCCAAATTCCAATGAGTACTTTTAGGATTTCACAGGGCATTTTTTACGCATTTGGATTCCAAACTACTTCTCACGCTTTAGGGCCCCTAAAATGCCAGGGCAGTATAAATACCCCACAAGTGACCCCATTTTGGAAAGAAGACACCCCAAGGTATTTCGTGAGGGGCATGGCGAGTTCATGTAAAAAAAAAAATTTTGTCACAAGTTAGTGGAATATGAGACTTTGTAAGAGAAAAAAAAGAAAAAAATCATTTTCTGCTAACTTGTGCCAAAAAAAAATATTCTAGGAACTCGCCATGCCCCTCACGGAATACCTTGGGGTGTCTTCTTTCCAAAATGGGGTCACTTGTGGGGTATTTATACTGCCCTGGCATTTTAGGGGCCCTAAAGCGTGAGAAGTAGTTTGGAATCCAAATGCGTAAAAAATGCCCTGTGAAATCCTAAAGGTACTCATTGGAATTTGGGCCCCTTTGTGCACCTAGGCTGCAAAAAAGTGTCACACATGTGGTATCGCCGTACTCAGGAGAGGTAGGGCAATGTGTTTTGGGGTGTATTTTTACATATACCCATACTGTTTGTGAGAAATATCTCTGTAAATGACAACTTTAAAAAAATATATACAAAGTTGTCAATTTACAGAGATATTTCTCTCATCCAGCATGGGTATATGTAAAAATACACCCCAAAACACATTGCCCTACTTCTCCTGAGTACGGCGATACCACATATGTGACACTTTTTTGCAGCCTAGGTGCGTAAAGGGGCCAAAAGTCCAACGAGTACCTTTAGGCTTTGCAGGGTTGCTCACAATTTAGCCCCGCCCAAAATGCCAGAACAGTAAACACACCCCACAAATGACTCCATTTCGGAAAGTAGACACCCCAAGGTATTCACTGAGGGGCATAGTGAGTCCGTGGGAGATTATTTTTTTTTTTGCCAGAAGTTAGCAGAAATGGAAACTTTATTTATTTATTTTTTTCCTCAGAAAGTGTCATTTTCCGATAACTTGTGAAAAAAAATTAAATCATACATGAACTCACCATTCCCCTCCGTGAATACTTTGGGGTGTCTTCTTTCTAAAATGGGGTCATTTGGGGGGTATTTATACTATCCTGGCATTCTAGCACCTCAAGAAACATGACAGGTGCTCAGAAAGTCAGAGCTGCTTCAAAATGCGGAAATTCACATTTTTGTACCATAGTTTGTAAACGCTATAACTTTTGCGCAAACCAATAAATATAGTTATTGGATTTTTTTTTAATCAAAGACATGTAGCACATGTAGTTTATTATAGCACCGAGCAATAAACGGTGAAAGTAGTGTAGTGCAGAAGTGTAAAAAGTGGTCTGGTCATTAAGGGGGTTTAAGCTAGGGGAGCTGAGGTGGTTAAGGAGCGAGAACTGTGAAATCAGGCTATACTAGCGCCACAATCAGCTGAACATACCATACGGGTGCTGGCTTTAAAACTGAAATTCCACGTGGATTCTTGTGCGGATTTCTCTGCATTTCCGCACCAAATCCACACCAAAATCCACATGTGTTACTTAAGGATTTTGTTACGGACTTGCTCCGATCTCATGCTTTGTATTTCAAAGGGTGAAATCCGTACTTTACGGACTTTAAAATCCACACCATGGGTCAATTTCTGCACTAATTGTACATGTAATAATAGGCCTCATTCACATTTCCGTGTCTGTTTGACATCCGTGAAAAAAAATCAGCCGGTGTTTCACCAATGAAGATGCCTGTGTTTGGTCTGCGTTTCCATTTTTTGCCCTCTGTGTATCCACGGACGCTGCTCAGGTGAAAGTTCATTTCCAGAGCGTCTTCTGTGAGCGGTCAGTGAAAATAGACCAAACACAAATGCAACATGGGGACCATCTGTGTAGTGTCCATGTTTTTCACGGACACATAGACTATAATGGGAGTGTTTGGTCTGTATCACAGTCCGCCTATAAGCAAATATGCCGAGAATCGGTCGGGTACATACCGTTGCGTGCAATGTTTTTTGTCCAGCCGATTCTTGGCATTCTATGTTGGAACAGTCTGCCGGAAGGCTATACCGCTAGCCTAATTTGCATGCCTCGTCATGAATTAGCTGACTCTTACGGCAGCTTAGGGAGGAATCTAAGGCCTCATGCACACGACTGTCCGCAAAAAACGGAAGCCGCCCGTGTGCCTTCCGCAATTTGCGGAACGGAATGGGCGGCCCATAGTAGAAATGCCTATTCTTGTCTGCAAAACGAACAAGAATAGGACATGCTATATTTTTTTTGCGGACCACGGAACGGAGCAACGGATGCGGACAGCACACAGAGTGCTGTCCGCATCTTTTGCAGCCCCATTGAAGTGAATGGGTCCGCACCCGAGCCACAAAAACTGCGGCTCAGATGCGGACACGAAAAACGTGTGCTTGAGGCCTTAGGGTACTTTCACACTAGCGTTTTTGTTTTCCGGTATTGAGTTCTGTCACAGGAGCTCAATACCGGAAAAAACTGATCAGTTTTATCCTAATGCATTCTGAATGGAGAGCATTCCGTTCAGGATCAGTGATGGCCAGTTCGCATTGTTCGCCTACGAACACATGCGGGCTGCCATCTTTTCTTACAAGTCCAGCGAGGCACAGGTAAGTCCTTACCTGGGCCTGTGCGCGAGCCGGTCTGAAATTAAATGCGGTCAGCAGGAGCAGGCAGTTCAGAGAACAGCCGCCGGGGGCCTTCATCGGGCTGTTCTCGGAACTGCTTGCTCCCGCTGACCGCATTTGTTTCAGACCAGCTCGCAGCACGGGCACAGGTAAGGACTTATCTGTGCCTCGCCGGACTTGTGAGAAAAGATGGCAGCCAGAATGTGTTCATGGGTGAACAATACGAAGTGGCCATCACTGTTCAGGATGCATCAGTTCAGTCCCTCTTACGTTTTTTGGACGGAGAAAATACCGCAGCATGCTGCCGTTTTCTCTCCAACCAAAAATACTGATCATTTGTTTTGCGGAACCATGGAATAGAAAAGGGCCACATAGAAGTGAATGGGTCAGCATCTAATCCACAAAATAACGGATCCGCATTTTTGCAGATAGCATACGGCCGTCTGAATGAGCCCTAAGGCTCCATTCACACGTCCGCAAATGGGTCCGCATCCGTTCCGGGTGCGGACCCATTCATTCTCTATGAGGACGGAATGGATGCGGACAGTGTGCTGTCCGCATCCGCATTTGAGGAGCGCGGCCCCGATCTTTAGGTCCGCAGCTCTGCAAAAGATAGAACATGTCCTATTCTTGTCCGCAGCTTGCGGACAAGAATAGGCATTTCTATAGGGGTGCCGGGCGGGTGTGTTGCGGATCCGCAATTTGCGGGTCCACAACACACCACGGTACGTGTGAATCGAGCCTTAGACCCGTGTCAATAAACGACCCCTAATTAGTGCAAAAAATTGCCAAACTATGTCTGGTTCGTGAAGACTGAAATTACCCTGGTCCTGAACTGGTTAAAATTGAAAAGAAGGCTCAACCTTTAACTACCAGAAAACCATGGAAATTTGCTGTACGGCATCAAATCGCGGTGTGCTTTTTTTCTTCTGCAGTACGAAGCCACATTGCCATCAGCCCGTCCTAAGGAAAAAAAAAAAAAAAGGACCATATAACTAGTAATGCCTTATATATATATATATATATATAATATAGGCATCATCCATGAGGCTTATGTGTGTTCCCTTTATGGTTGGAAGGAAGTGTCCTCAAACATGTCCATTTTCTTTTCTTCTGTAGGATGACAGCTCGGAGAGCTCCCCCAGTCCTCCCCTGCACTGGTGATTGGTCCCTGGGACTGTGGGCTGGGGATTGCCTCTGACACTGAGATGCAGGACAGGACTCTGCTCTTCACAGCTGCAGCAAGGACTATGTGGCTGCACCTCGAGGAGTCCTCGATTTCATGCACTGGGTAAATCCTTCCATAAAGCAACAAAAACCAAAAAAAAAGTGGAACCAGCAGAGAATTAGTTAACAGCGCCAACATTAAATCCCTGCAGAGGAGAGCAGGGGCAGGAGCATGATGACTGGGAACAGACCCAACCTGCAGCCGGGGGCAGAGGGTAAGTTTGCTAAACTTTTCTTTATTCCCCCCCCTTTAAATCCAATATGCCTCTAAGCCGCTTTTAGGAAACGGGATTTGTGCTCTGTGATTTAACCTGTTATGTGGAGGGTGGGTGATTCCCATGGAGGAGCTTCACCGCAGCTGTTCCACCAATGTGTGGCTCGTTGGCTGATCCCGCACCAGGGAAACCCTTGCCTTGGATCAGAACAACCTGAATTGCTCTTAGGATTTGGGATATTTCCGTGTCTCGCTTTGCGTAGACTATTTTCATGGCGATCGCAATCTCCGGGACATCTGACTCTGTATAGTGATCTAGTAATATAAAGAGTATATTGTCCTGACGTATAGCCTGCAGAGGAAGAAGCTGAGATCTTATGTGTCCTATAAGAAACTTTGGAAAACAAATGAATTACTGTTCGATATTAATTGGCATTAACCCATTGGTGCTCAGACAGGAAGATGGTAAGGGGATGGTATGTTAGAATACTTTCACGTTTTGCGTTTGGTGCGGATCCTTTCAGATAAACATCTGCCTCCGTTCAGAACGGATCCGTTTGTATTATCTTTAAATAGCCAAGACGGATCCGTCCCCCATTGACTTGCATTGTCCCCCATTGACTTACATTGTTTGGCTCAGTTTCGTCAGACGGACACGCTGCAGGCAGCGTTTTGGCGTCCGCCTCCAGAGCGGAATGGAGACCGAACGGAGGCAAACTGATGCATTCTGAGCGGATCCTTTTCCATTCAGAATGCATTAGGGCAAAACTGATCCGTTTTGGACCGCGTGTGAGAGCCCTGAACGGATCTCAGAAACGGAAAGCCAAAATGCCGGTGTGCTAGACCCGTTCAGATGTGCGGTATATAGCAGATATCTATAAATCCACATGCACAATATGGTGATAAATGACGGCGGTATAGACGCATAGACTAATGACATCACGCCAATGCAAAATATTTCATGTGTGTCCGATGTTAAATGGATAATTCCCACTGTAAATGGATGGATCCTCAAGTATCATGCGTAGAAGGCAAATTAAGGGGTTTATTCACATGATGCTGTTGTTGACACAAATCGTGATCCTGACGTGTGAATAAATCCCAAGGTTGTCAGATTAAGGGCTCATGCATATTAACGTATGTATTTTGAGGTCCGCAAAAAGTACGGGTGATGTCCGTGTGCATTTCGTATTTTGGAACAGTTGGCCCCTAATGGAACAGTCCTATCCTTGTCTTCAGACAATAATAGGACACGTCCTATTTTTTTGCAGAACGGATATACGGAAATGGAATGCACATGAAGTAACTTGCTTTTTTTTGCGGACCCATTGATATGGACGGTTCCGCATACGGTCCGCAAAATAAAAACAGAACGGACACGGAAAGAGAATACATTTGTGTGCATGAGCCCTAAGGGTTCATGCACACAAACGCATTTTTTTCTGTGTCTATTCCATTTTTTTTGCGGCCCATATGCGGAACCATTCACTTCGATAGAGCCGCAAAAAAACTGAAATAACTGTGTGCATTCCATTTCCGTATGTCCGTTCCACAAAAAAATAGATCGTGTCCAATTATTGTCTGCATTACGGACAAGGATAGCACTGTTCTGTTAGGGGCCAGCTGTTCCGTTCCGCAAAATGCATGATGCACAGAGCCGGTATCCATGTTTTGCGGATCTGCAATTTGCGGAACGCAAAACATCCAACGGTCATGTGCATTCGCACGACTCTATCGGTTTTGAGGTCCGCAAAATACGGATATGGTCCGTGGGCATCCTGTACTTTTTGCAGGTTCCATTGAAAAAAATGCCTTTTCTTGTCCGCAAAAGAATAGGACGCATTTTATAATTTGCGGCTGGGCCACACGGATACGAATGTCATCCGTCTGCTGTACTCATTTTTTGCAGTCCCATAGAAATTAATCCACGTGCAATCCAAAAATAATGAGGATCGGATGCAGACCAAAAATACAGTCGTGTGAATATAGCCTAAGGCCTCTTGCACACAAACTTTTTTTTTTTTCCTTTTTTACGGGTTCCGTGTGCGGTTCATATGCAGAACCATTCATTTCAATTAGGGGTGCACCGAAATGAAAATTCTGGTCCGAAACCGAAAATTCAGGATGCCCTTGACCGAAAACCGAAACCGAAACTGCCTTTTTGCCCAAATACTTTTAAAATACTTTTTTTTAAATGATTGGCGCTGTTATGGAGAGGGCGATCTGTGGGTGGCTCTGTTATGGAGAGGGCGATCTGTGGGTGGCGTTGTTATGGAGAGGGCGATCTGTGGGTGGCTCTGTTATGGAGAGGGCGATCTGTGGGTGGCTCTGTTATGGAGAGGGCGATCTGTGGGTGGCTCTGTTATGGAGAGGGGGATCTGTGGGTGGCGCCGTTATGGAGAGGGCGATCTGTGGGTGGCTCTGTTATGGAGAGGGCGATCTGTGGGTGGCTCTGTTATGGAGAGGGGGATCTGTGGGTGGCTCTGTTATGGAGAGGGGGATCTGTGGGTGGCTCTGTTATGGAGAGGGGGATCTGTGGGTGGCTCTGTTATGGAGAGGGGGATCTGTGGGTGGCGCTGTTATGGAGAGGGGGATCTGTGGGTGGCGCTGTTATGGAGAGGGGGATCTGTGGGTGGCGCTGTTATGGAGAGGGGGATCTGTGGGTGGCGCTGTTATGGAGAGGGGGATCTGTGGGTGGCGCTGTTATGGAGAGGGGGATCTGTGGGTGGCGCTGTTATGGAGGGGGGGGGGGGGATATGTGCACTGTTATGGGCATAACAGTGCACAGATCCCTTTCCCCATAACAGTACACAGATCCCCCCTCCCCATAGCAGTGCCATAGACCGATCCCCCTACCCATAACAGCCCCGGCCCTGCTGCTCACAGCAGACTAATCACTCACTGCATCTTTATTTTACCTGACAATCGTGACGCTCCAGTAAGAACTCTGCAGGCAGAGCGGAGGGCGGCATAACGTCACTTACTCACGTGACGCACCTGCTCCGCCCACTTTATGAATGAAGGAGGCGGAGCAGGCGCGTCACGTGAGTAAGTGACGTTACGCCGCCCTCCGCTCTGCCTGCAGAGTTCTTACTGGAGCGTCACGATTGTCAGGTAAAATAAAGATGCAGTAAACCGCCCGCCCAGCGCCTGCCCGCAGATGGTGGGTGACAAATCCCACACCCCATATTTTCGGCCGATATGTAACAATATCGGCCGAAATGGATTAGGTACATTTTCGGCCGCCGAAATTTCGGTGCACCCCTAATTTCAATGGTTCCGCAAAAAGAAAAACGGAATGTACTCTGTATGCATTCTGTTTCCATATTTCCGTTCCATTCAAAGATGGAACATGTCCTATTATTGGCCGCAAATCACGTTCTGTGGCTCCATTCAAGTCCATGGATCTGCAAAAAAAAAAAGAATGTACTCCGTATGTCTTCCGTATCCGTTCCGTTTTTGAGAACCATCTATTGAAAATTTTATGCCCAGACCAATTTTTTTTATGTACTTACTGTTTAAACATTATTGTATGCTTCCGTTCCTGTTATTATTGTATGCTTCAGTTACCTTAAGGGGGTTGTCCCATTAGGAGAACTTATTCCCTATCCCCAGAATAGGGGATAATCGTCTGACTGGCAAGAGTCCAACTGCTGGGCCCTCACCGATTAAGGCCGAATGCACACGGCTGTGTTCCGCGGCCGAGAGCGGTCCGTGGTATGCCGGGCTGGATTCCTGTTCACAGCAGGAGCGCACGGCGTCATTGGTTGCTATGACGCCGTGCGCTTCATGCCGCCGCTGCTGTACAGTAATACACTCGTATAGTGTATTACTGTAGTGCAGCGGCGGCATGAAGCGCACGGCGTCATAGCAACCAACGACGCCGTGCGCTCCTGCTGTGAACAGGAATCCAGCCCGGCATACCACGGACCACTCTCGGCCGCGGAACACAGCCGTGTGCATTCGGCCTAAGCCTCATGCACACGTCCGTGGAACACGGACCGTGTGATACCGGCCTGGATTTCTTCTGAGTGCAGGAGAGCATGGCGTCATAGCAACCAATGACACCGTGCGCTTCTGCACTCAAAAGAAATCCAGGCCGGTATCACACGGTCCGTGTTCCACGGACGTGTGCATGAGGCTTTACAAGAACGGAGGTCCACGCTCCCTGTTTGAATGGAATTGCAGACAAGCACGTGTTTTGGCCACTCCATTCACCTCTTCGATGGCTGGAGATGGTGGAGTAGAAGCTCTCTGCTTTCTTCAGCAGCTGAATGGAGCGGTTTGCGTGCATGCATGACCACCAGGAGCATGGGCCCCTGTTATCGTGATCAGCGGGGCCCCAGCAGTCAGAACCCTGTCGATCAAATACCCTTTCACCCATCCTTTGGATATGGGATAAGTTGTCATAATGGGGCAACCCCTTTAAGTGCAACGTGCCAGACCGCAATGGCAATATGTGAGTGTAATGGTGTGCCGAACAGGTGTAGTAGTTGTACTCACCTTTTGTCGTAGCTACCTGGGCCGGCCTAGCAGTGGAGGGAAAGACAGCACTAAATCCTCCGGGGCACACTCGGTTGCAGGGAACACCAGCCAGATGGAAGTTGAGGTGCCCTTGATGGTAGCAGGTATGCTTAGGGTGCTTTGGCGGTTAGAGTTGAATGATGAGAGAGGCAGTAGTTGAACCAAACAGGATCTTTACTTGTCTTGCAATAAGTATAGCAGCACTGTGTCATAAGTACAGATGGTGAAGCTGTAAATCCCAATAACGGGCTCAGTGAGGTGGTGTACAGTATGTAGGTTCCAGCTCAACTGTATCGGAGTGATGATCTTACTTGTACTTGGTTCCTGATCTTGCTCTGGTTAGTCAGCCTTTCAATAATAGTTTGGATCCTCTAAGTTCTATTCTGCAATTCAGCAATATTCAGTGATTCAGTAATTCAGCAACCCAAGGGTGGTCTCCCTCATGGCAGGCAAACTCTCTGCTCCATTCTTTAAAAAGGTTGCACAAGATACAGTAATTATTCTCTTAAACCCTGGAAGGGTCCCTGGAAGGGGTATTACAGTAAAGGATCAATAAGTCCTAGTCTTGTACTACAAAGGTTGTAGTAGTATGGTCCCATGGGCTAGGCCCAGGAGAGCAGAGACAAGTCTGTTTCCTCTCCTCCTAAGGGCTTGTTGACACGAACGTATTTTGTGTTCCGTATACGGTCCGTTTTCTGCGTTCCGCATACGGGCCGTATACGGAATTATTCATTTCAATGGGTCCGCAAAAGATGTGGACAGCACTCTGTGTGCTGTCCGCATCCGTTGCTCCGTTCTGTGTACCCGCAAAAATTTTGAGTCCTGTCCTATTCTTGTTCGTTTTGCGGACAAGAATAGGCATTTCTATAATAGGCCTCCTGTTCCGTTCCGCAAATTGTGGAAGGCACACGGGCGCCATCCGTGTTTTGCGGATCCGCAATTTGCAGACCGCAAAAAACTGCACGGTCATGTGAACGAGTCCTAACCCCTCACTCCTAATCTCCTAAATCTCTTGAACTTCCTGTGGATGACCTATATAAATGGTGTTAAAGTGACACCTAGAGGTGGATATGTGTAGTGCATTGAATCAGCCTGAAATGGGAATTTAACAGCATTGACAAAGGAAAATACAATAAATAGTGCAAAATGACATATAGCAATTTGGAGTGTTCCCATCCACCTGGAGTGGGACACTACATAAGGACAAGGCTCCACACCTACAATTACATTGTACTAATGAAATGTTACAATAGATCGCAGAACAATATCTTGGCTGATGTGCCCCTCACCTCCGCACATTCATATATTCAGGATATCAGAACAGCAAAATACCCAAACTTGTCAAACGTAAAGTGAATTATACAGTATATACAGTATGTGTCTGTCTAAAAAGTGGCGTATACAAAATTTTCTGACTTGCTCAAAAACAGGATGGGACATAGAGGTAAGGGGTGCAGCTTCTCATGGAAGGGGTATTGTCTAATATTCAGGGGAGGACTGGCCATAGACTCTACAGGTAAATTTCACAGTTTTCCAATGCCCAGGGGGTGCCCGAGCGCTCCTGACGGCCACTGGCCTTGTACATAATATCTGATGTTCTCAGCATTAATTAAGGTTTAGGAGCATCAGGCCCCCATGTACCTGGCGAGTGGCTGCAGGTGCCTTCCTGAATACTGCGATGGCGCCAGTATTTTGTGCTGCACAGTGATATCTGGTTCTGCTGGGGCGGTATTTTGTGCTGCACTGTGGTATTGCTGACCCCATCTGCTTGTATGACCCCACCTTCTGACAGTCTGGACTTGCCTATAGCATGAGACCACTTTTATTTCTTTTTTCCAGGACCACTTTAAATTCCAAGTCCGCCCCTGCTAATATGCAACATTTAGTTACGCCACAATTCTGGCATTAAATTATTTAAGTAAGCCAACCAATAGTTAAGAGCTGGACAAAAGTGTCTGTCCCTGCACCAGATTTATCATCCAGCCTCAGCCCCTGTGATCAATCAGATGCAGGACTAAGCAGCCAGTCTAAGCTTAAAGGGGTATTCCATCTTAATGATCACTGTTAAATTTGTTAACGATTTAACAGTGATCATTTTTCTAAATATATTTAATTAACTAATTCCCACCCCTTAGAAGAAAATAAACATATACTTACCTGACTGTTGTCTTCCGTCTCCCCTGGTTATGGCCACCGCTCTTCTCAGGAATCGCGGTGGTCGCGCTTGCGCAGGCGACTTCTTCTCTTATCCTGGCCGGCCGCGGGCAGTCCCGAAATTGCACGCCGAGGCTGCGCATGCGCTACGGTGATTTCTTCCTGGCCAGTATAGTATACTTGCCAGGATGAAGTCACCAGGGCGCATGCGCGGCGGCGTGCGCGTTCAGTCCAGCGCGCGGCCCAGCCGGGAGAAGACTTCAATCAAGATGGAGCCCGCCCCCTGCCGAAACCAGGAAGTGGACAGCGCGCCGGGAGCAGGTAAGTATGAAATTGCGTGATGAGAATACCCCTTTAAAGCCTCATTCACACTTCCATGTCCGTGCTTAAGGCCTCATGCACACGGCCGTTGGGTGGCCCGCAAACGGCGGGTTGGCAATCCACGGCCGCTGGCCGTGTGCACCACGCGCCACGGATGCAGACCCATTCACTTAAATGGGTCTTCAATTCCGGAGATGCGGAACAGAGTCACGGAACACCGGAAGCACTACAGAGTGCTTCCGTGGTGTTTCTTCCCGTTGTTCCGCACCGCAAATAAATATGACGTCATATTTTTTTGTGGTGCGGACAGACCACGGACCCATTCAAGTTGAATGAGTCCGGCCCGCTGCACAGCCGTGTGCATGAGGCCTAAATCTGTGAAAAGGTTACAGTGATGCCTCTGTGAAGATGTCCGTGATGGATCTGTGGTGGGTCCATGGGTCAGTTTTTTGCTGTCCTTGTGTCATCTGTATTTCACTGACACTGCACAGCTGAAAGATGATTTTAAAAGAATCTCTTCCTAATGATCCGTGGTTTTCACGGACCCATAGACTATAATGGGCGTGATGGATCAGTGAACACGGACAAAATAAAGCCTGCACCTGTGCTAAAAACATGGACCCACGGACCGTGGTAAAAAACAGATGTGTGAATGCACACATTAAAATGAATGGGGACGTGTACTGTCCGTGGAGAACATGTACAGCACACGTATGTGGAACACTGATGTGTGAATGAGGCTTTAGTCCCCAATAGGATTAGTAAATCTGCCCCATTGTGATTCAGAAGCCTCCTCTGGTAATCAGAAAACCACTTGTGAAATCGCTGAGCTGTAATACCACACATAACAGGTGGAGCTGTTTTTGGAAGAAAGCGCGCATCTTTTTCTAGTCCTGGACAACCCCTTTTAAGGCTAAATGCACACGATCAGGATTGCATGGGGATTTTCCGCACGGATTTTAACCTGCAGTGTGTTTTTTAAAATCCGCAGCATGTCAATTATTATTTTATTTTTTTACCGGATTTTCTCCATTCACTTAGTAAAATCCACATGCAAATCCGCTCCAATTGATCCGGATTGACCGCAAGGATTTGTCTGCAAACACCTGCAGATTTCAGTGTGGATTCTCCGCACATGAATCCTGAACGTGTGCATTTACCCTAAAAGGTTTCTCTGAGTGTTTTATACTGATCTCCTATCCGCAGGTCATCAGTGTCCGATTGGTAGTGGCCCAACTCCTATACCCAGCGCTGATCTGCAGTTTAAGGCCTCTTTCACACGACCGTATGGCTTTTTCAGTGTTTTGCGGTCCGTTTTTCATGGATCCATTGTTCCATTTTTTGTTTTCGTTTCTGTTCCGTTTTTTCCGTTCCGTTTTTCCGTATGGCATATACAGTATACAGTAATTACATAAATTGGGCTGGCCATAACTTTTTCAATAGATGGTTCCGCAAAAACAGAACGGATACGGAAGACATATCCGTATGTGTTCCGTATTTTTTGCGGACCGATTGACTTGAATGGAGCCACGGAACGTGATTTGCGGGTAATAATAGGACATGTTCTATCTTTCAACGGAACGGAAAAACAGAAATACGGAAATGGAATGCATACAGAGTACATTCTGTTTTTTTTTTTGCGAACCCATTGAAATGAATGGTTCCGTATACGGAAAGCAAAAAATGGCCCGTAAATAGAAAAAGAAAAAAACCGGTTGTGTGCAGGAGGCCTAAGGAGGCTGTGATTACGGGCGTAGCTATAGGGGGTGCAGAGGCAGCAGTTGCTACCGGGCCCTGAATCCTGAGGGGGCCCAAAGACTCTTGTGCTGCTTAAGAAGATTCTGGTATTATAGAAAGTGCATGCTGGGAAGGCTATGTCCTGGGCCAGAATCTTCAAGTTACTCCTCTGGCTGGAGGGAAGGGGTTAGGTCAAGAATTTCAATTTGGCGTTTCAATTTTTTCCTCAGGCAGCAGGAAGTCTATGTGCTCCCCTTCCCCTGACCACATAGCACCGAGGGAAGCCCAAGCTGAATTGTTACACCAGGGCCCATGAGCCGTTAGCTACGCCCCTGGCCGTGATGCTTCACCAGTGAGTTCACATTCATCAGTCACATGACCTAAGCGCACCTTAGTCTTATTCAAGTGAATAGGGCTGAGCTGCAACGCCAAGCACAGCCACTATCCAATGTACGGCACTGTGCTTGGTAAGCTGCGAGGAGGCTGCAGTGCCCACCAGAGCGCCGCTGTCTCTTCAAACAGCTGATCATAGGTCATCAGTATTAAACACCAGGAAAACCCCTTTAAATCTGCACTGCAACAACACGCAGTTTTAGCCTATGAGCATCATATGGCATTGATTGTGTACACTAGTGTCATTCATCTGATATTTCACAATTACAGAAATCCAGTTTAGAAACACAACTGAAATTTTGCATGAAAAATTTGCATTGTCCTCATGCATGAGACATCAGTGACATGAAAAGGTCATTCCCACTGGTGGTGAGGGACTGACATCTGCAATGTTCTCAATGTGCTCATTCACCACTGCAGCCACTTCACTGCTCAGCTGGATGACAGCCGCTCGGCTCCATTCACTTGTGCTGAGCAGTCAGTGCTGCTACTATTTTTAAAGGAATGGCATATCCCAGGGACTTAATACTTTTTGATATTATGGAGACATGTGGATGGATGAGGTGGACACTGCATTATATAGTTATTGCCCTAAAAGATCTAAGGACGAACATCTCTTTAAAGGGGTTTTGAAGGATATTGATATCCCCAAAATAGGCCATCAATATCTCTTTAGTGGGGGCCTGACTCCTGGCACACCTGCTGATGAACTGCGGCCTCTTCCTAGGCCAGTGACATCAATCTGTCACATGGCCTTATAGTGGCCAGATGTCCGGCTTTGTTTCCTGACACCCTGTCCTCCGTTCAGAGCTAGGCCTGGATGCACACTGGTGTGACCTCCTTTTCTGCAGCCACAAACTGACCGAGGCTACTTTCACACTAGCGTTTAAATTTTCCTGTGTTGAGATCATAGGGGCTCAATACCGGAAAAAGGCGTTTCAGTTTTGTCCCCATTCATTGTCAATGGGGACAAAACTGAACGGAATGCTCCAAAATGCATTCTATTCCGTTTAGTTGCTTTCCATCCTGGGATGCGGAGCAAAACGGATCCCGCATGACCCCCAATGCAAGAGCAATGCAGACGGATTCGTTTTCTCTGACACAATAGAAAACGGATCCATCCTCCATTGACTTTCAATGGAGTTCATTACGGATCCATCTTGGCATTGTTAAAGATCATACAACCGAATCCTTTCATAACGGAAGCGTTTTTGCTGAACCCTGCCGGATCCAGTAAAAGCGCTAGTGTGAAAGTAGCCTCAGGCTAGTCACTCTGTGACTGACTGAGGGTGAGAGAGGCACTCCGGTCCGCACGCAGTCCATCTTAACCACCTCCGGACCGCTGTACGCACAGACGCGTCCTGGAGGTGGTTGATTCATTCCTCCTGGACGCATATACGCGTCCTCTCGCGAGACGCGAGATTTCCTGTGAACGCGCGCACACAGGCGCGCGCGCTCACAGGAACGGAAGGTAAGAGAGTTGATCTCCAGCCTGCCAGCGGCGATCGTTCGCTGGCAGGCTGGAGATGTGTTTTTTTTAACCCCTAACAGGTATATTAGACGCTGTTTTGATAACAGCGTCTAATATACCTGCTACCTGGTCCTCTGGTGGTCCCATTTGTTTGGATCGACCACCAGAGGACACAGGTAGCTCAGTAAAGTCCCACCAAGCACCACTACACTACACTACACACCCCCCGTCACTTATTAACCCCTTATTAGCCCCTGATCACCCCTGATCACCCCATATAGACTCCCTGATCACCCCCCTGTCATTGATTACCCCCCTGTCATTGATCAACCCCCTGTAAAGCTCCATTCAGATGTCCGCATAATTTTTACGGATCCACTGATAGATGGATCGGATCCGCAAAACGCATCCGGACGTCTGAATGAAGCCTTACAGGGGCATGATCAATGACTGTGGTGATCACCCCATATAGACTCCCTGATCACCCCCCTGTAAAGCTCCATTCAGATGTCCGCATGATTTTTACGGATCCACTGATAGATGGATCGGATCCGCAAAACGCATCCGGACGTCTGAATGAAGCCTTACAGGGGCATGATCAATGACTGTGGTTATCACCCCATATAGACTCCCTGATCACCCCCCTGTCATTGATCACCCCCCTGTCATTGATTACCCCCCTGTAAAGCTCCATTCAGACGTCCGCATGATTTTTACGGATCCACTGATAGATGGATCGGATCCGCAAAACGCATCCGGACGTCTGAATGAAGCCTTACAGGGGCATGATCAATGACTGTGGTGATCACCCCATATAGACTCCCTGATCACCCCCCTGTCATTGATTACCCCCCTGTCATTGATCACCCCCCTGTAAAGCTCCATTCAGACGTCCGCATGATTTTTACGGATCCACTGATAGATGGATCGGATCCGCAAAACGCATCCGGACGTCTGAATGAAGCCTTACAGGGGCATGATCAATGACTGTGGTGATCACCCCATATAGACTCCCTGATCACCCCCCTGTCATTGATTACCCCCCTGTCATTGATCACCCCCCTGTAAAGCTCCATTCAGACGTCCGCATGATTTTTACGGATCCACTGATAGATGGATCGGATCCGCAAAACGCATCCGGACGTCTGAATGAAGCCTTACACGGGCGTGATCAATGACTGTGGTTATCACCCCA
Organism: Bufo bufo; assembly: GCF_905171765.1. Classification (NCBI taxonomy): domain Eukaryota; kingdom Metazoa; phylum Chordata; class Amphibia; order Anura; family Bufonidae; genus Bufo; species Bufo bufo. Next base: position 183,666,736 of record NC_053397.1, on the reverse strand, counting down.
TATAGACTCCCTGATCACCCCCCTGTCATTGATCACCACCCCTGTCATTGATCACCCCCCCTGTCATTGATCACCCCCCCTGTCATTGATCACCCCCCCTGTCATTGATCACCCCCCCTGTCATTGATCACCCCCCCTGTCATTGATCACCCCCCCTGTCATTGATCACCCCCCTGTCATTGATCACCCCCCTGTCATTGATCACCCCCCTGTAAGGCTCCATTCAGACATTTTTTTGGCCCAAGTTAGCGGAATTATTTTTTTTTTTTCTTACAAAGTCTCATATTCCACTAACTTGTGACAAAAAATTAAATCTCACATGAACTCACCATACCCCTCACGGAATCCAAATGCGTAAAATTTTTTAGACATTTATATTCCAGACTTCTTCTCACGCTTTAGGGCCCCTAGAATGCCAGGGCAGTATAAATACCCCACATGTGACCCCATTTCGGAAAGAAGACACCCCCAGGTATTCCGTGAGGGGCATATTGAGTCCATGAAAGATTGAAATTTTTGTCCCAAGTTAGCGGAACGGGAGACTTTGTGAGAAAAAAATAAAAAATATCAATTTCCGCTAACTTGTGCCAAAAAAAAAAAATTTCTATGAACTCGCCATGCCCCTCATTGAATACCTTGGGGTGTCTTCTTTCCAAAATGGGGTCACATGTGGGGTATTTATACTGCCCTGGCATTCTAGGGGCCCCAAAGCGTGAGAAGAAGTCTGGTATCCAAATGTCTAAAAATGCCCTCCTAAAAGGAATTTGGGCCCCTTTGCGCATCTAGGCTGCAAAAAAGTGTCACACATCTGGTATCGCCGTACTCAGGAGAAGTTGGGGAATGTGTTTTGGGGTGTCATTTTACATATACCCATGCTGGGTGAGATAAATATCTTGGTCAAATGCCAACTTTGTATAAAAAAATGGGAAAAGTTGTCTTTTGCCAAGATATTTCTCTCACCCAGCATGGGTATATGTAAAAAGACACCCCAAAACACATTCCCCAACTTCTCCCGAGTACGGAGATACCAGATGTGTGACACTTTTTTGCAGCCTAGGTGGGCAAAGGGGCCCATATTCCAAAGAGCACCTTTCGGATTTCACTGGTCATTTACCTACTTACCACACATTAGGGCCCCTGGAAAATGCCAGGGCAGTATAACTACCCCATAAGTGACCCCAGTTTGGAAAGAAGACACCCCAAGGTATTCCGTGAGGGGCATGGCGAGTTCCTAGAATTTTTTATTTTTTGTCACAAGTTAGTGGAAAATGATGATTTTTTTTTTTTTTTTTTTTTTTCATACAAAGTCTCATATTCCACTAACTTGTGACAAAAAATAAAAACTTCCATGAACTCACTATGCCCATCAGCGAATACCTTGGGGTCTCTTCTTTCCAAAATGGGGTCACTTGTGGGGTAGTTATACTGCCCTGGCATTCTAGGGGCCCAAATGTGTGGTAAGGAGTTTGAAATCAAATTCTGTAAAAAATGACGAGTGAAATCCGAAAGGTGCTCTTTGGAATATGGGCCCCTTTGCCCACCTAGGCTGCAAAAAAGTGTCACACATCTGGTATCTCCGTATTCAGGAGAAGTTGGGGAATGTGTTTTGGGGTGTCTTTTTACATATACCCATGCTGGGTGAGAGAAATATCTTGGCAAAAGACAACTTTTCCCATTTTTTTATACAAAGTTGGCATTTGACCAAGATATTTATCTCACCCAGCATGGGTATATGTAAAATGACACCCCAAAACACATTCCCCAACTTCTACTGAATACGGAGATACCAGATGTGTGACACTTTTTTGCAGCCTAGGTGGGCAAAGGGGCCCACATTCCAAAGAGCACCTTTCGGATTTCACTGGTCAGTTTTTACAGAATTTGATTTCAAACTCCTTACCACACATTTGGGCCCCTAGAATGCCAGGGCAGTATAACTCCCCACAAGTGACCCCATTTTGGAAAGAAGAGACCCCAAGGTATTTCGTGATGGGCATAGTGAGTTCATGGAAGTTTTTATTTTTTGTCACAAGTTAGTGGAATATGAGACTTTGTAAGAAAAAAAAAAAAAAAAAAAATCATCATTTTCCGCTAACTTGTGACAAAAAATAAAAAGTTCTATGAACTCACTATGCCCATCAGCGAATACCTTAGGGTGTGTACTTTCCGAAATGGGGTCATTTGTGGGGTGTTTGTACTGTCTGGGCATTGTAGAACCTCAGGAAACATGACAGGTGCTCAGAAAGTCAGAGCTGCTTCAAAAAGCGGAAATCCACATTTTTGTACCATAGTTTGTAAACGCTATAACTTTTACCCAAACCATTTTTTTTTTACCCAAACATTTTTTTTTTATCAAAGACATGTAGAACAATAAATTTAGAGCAAAATTTATATATGGATGTCATTTTTTTTGCAAAATTTTACAACTGAAAGTGAAAAATGTCATTTTTTTGCAAAAAAATCGTTAAATTTCGATTAATAACAAAAAAAGTAAAAATGTCAGCAGCAATGAAATACCACCAAATGAAAGCTCTATTAGTGAGAAGAAAAGGAGGTAAAATTCATTTGGGTGGTAAGTTGCATGACCGAGCAATAAATGGTGAAAGTAGTGTAGGTCAGAAGTGTAAAAAGTGGCCTGGTCTTTCAGGGTGTTTAAGCACTGGGGGCTGAGGTGGTTAAGGTCATCCTGTCTTAGGCCTCTTCCACACGACCGTATGGCTTTTTCAGTGTTTTGCGGTCCGCTTTTCACGGATATCCGTTGTTCCATTTTTGTTTCCGTTGTGTTTCCATTTCTGTTCCGTTTTTCCATATGGCATACACAATATACAGTAATTACATAGAAAAAATTGGGCTGGCCCTATCATTTTCAATAGATGGTTCCGCAAAAATGGAACAGATACAGAAGACATACGGATGCATTTCCGTATGTGTTCCGTTTTTTTTTTTGTGGACCAATTGACTTGAATGGAGCCACGGAACGTAATTTGCCGGCAATAATAGGACATTTTCTATCTTTCAACGGAACGGAAATACGGAAACGGAATGCATATGGAGTACATTCCATTTTTTTTTTTTTGCGGAACCATTGAAATGAATGGTTCCGTATACGGAACTCAAAAAACGGCCCGTAAACGGTAAAAAAAAAACGTCGTGTAAAAGAGGACTTCTTATTTTTATTTTTTTTGCACTGGCTACTAGGAAAAGTTTTTGTCTTGGGGGGGTTGGGGCGTGGCCTACAATGTCTGCCTTTTTGGGGTGAAGCAAGTGGCGACCCTGCATGGCCTAGACGCAGCTCAGTCCTATTCAAGCGAATGGGTCTGGGCTGCAATACCAAGCACAGCCACTATACAATGTGCGGCACTGTGAAGAGGCTGCAGCGCTTTTCAAACAGCTGACTGGTGGCGGACCCGCACCCATCAGATATTTATGACCTATTCAACATCCTATATAACCCCTTTAATACCCTTGTACGGAGGCGCCGTGCTTATGTGCTGCTGTAAAGGCTCGCCTGTGTGCATGAAGTCTTATACTTTTCAGGTTCGGATAATATCGTACGTGGATAAAAGTGAGTGCAGCAAACAACTGTGCTATGTGAACCCTGCCTAAAAAACTTCCAGTTTCCTCATCCACTGATGCAGAATGACACAAACTTAATTACAGATTCCATGTCGATGGTGGCCCTGAGGTGGGTGACGCACATATACACCTGCCCGATGTGGGACAATAAATGTGAGACGTTCACTGTCCCTGCCAATCCCTTCACGCACTACTCAAAAGTAGGGAAAAATGTCACAACAGTCCTAAATCTGGCGCATGAATGGTCATAACCTAGCGATGCGGACAGGAGACACGTGTCTATAATACCGTAGAGGGAGTGTGTCTCTGCCTGGGACGCCCTCAAGCGGTGGGGGGCCATTCGGTAACGTTAACCTATTATAGTACCAGAGGGCGTCATTCTTTTATATGCACAAGCAGCTATTAATTTTTAGAAATGTAATGAGCGCAGACTGTACGTGTAGCTGCCAGACGGCTAATTACAGGCGAAACATGTCGGGCGGTAATTAATATCTGCAAACGTGTGTGAGGAAATGCAGAAAGTACAGATTAGAAATATAAATTGCAGCTCGCAGAGTAAATAGTCGGAAACCTAGACAGTAATTATATTTCATCCAATAACAAATCACCTCCCGGACTGCGGAGTAGCAGAGCAGAGCGAGTGCCCTCCTCGATGTAGAGTCAGAGGGAAGGTGCCATAGAGACCTGTAGAGTAGGTATTGGGTGGGGGGGGTCAGTGACCACTCGTTGGGTCCCCCTCTGATTAATGCTCTGCCAAGCCTTGTGACCCTTCAGGTTATAGCTTAGAGATTTCTGTATCAGAAAAATCCCCTATTAGTGACATGCACACCGTATGTATTAGGCCTCCTGCACATGACCATTTTTTTTCCCCGTTTACTGGCCGTTTTTTGCAGTCCGTATACGGAACCATTAATTTCAATGGTTCCGCAAAAAAAACGGAATGTACTCTGTGTGCATTCCATTTCCGTTTTTCCGTTCCGTTTAAAGATAGAACATGTCCTATTATTGCCCGCAAATCACGTACCGTGGCTCCATTCAAGTCAATGGTTCCGCATAAAAACGGAACACATATGGAAATGCATCCGTATTTCTTCCGTTTCCGCTCCGTTTTTTGCGGAACAGTCTATTAAAAATGTTATGCCCAGCCCAATTTTATCTATGTAATTACTGTATACTGTATATGCCATACGGAAAAACGGAACGGAAACAAAAAACGGAACAACGGATCAGTGAAAAACGGACTGCAAAACACTGAAAAAGCCATACGGTTGTGTGCAGGAGGCCTTACTCGTGGTTTTTCCATGCAAATTTTCGTGTGAAAAGTCAGTGGTGTAATACAGTACCAGCAAAGTTAAAGGGGTATCCCATAAATAATGTAAAAAATGAAAATCATATATCCTCTAGTACAGGGATACCCAACCTGCGGCCCTCCAGCTGTTGCAAAACTACAACTACCAGCATGCCCGGACAGCCTACAGCAGAGCATGGTTGGAGTTGTAGTTTTACAACAGCTGGAGGGCCGCAGGTTGAGCATTCCTGATCCTAGTACATGAAAACCTCTTTCTAAGAAAGCTAGAACCAGCCCTGTACCTCACATGGATCCAGAGATCTCCCCACCTATAGCTCCAATTGTTCTGCTAGGTTTATTTCAAGCTGGCAGCTTAGGGAGCATGTCCTTTCTCGGCGGGGGGTGTGCCTTTTCTGCTGCAGCTGGTGGCAGTTGAAGGATGGAATTGAGTACGTTTTTCCTTCTCAGTGAGCAGGACAGAGAAATTTGAAAAAGAGCAAACAGCAGGTGGCGCTGTGCAGATAGATTTCAGTGAATAATTCGGCAGCTATAATACATGTTTAATTACATACAATTACAAAGGTATTCAGATCCAGGGGCTGGTTTGAAAAACGTAGATTATTTTTCATGAGACAAGTCCTTTCATGAGTTTTTCTAAATCTCATGCAATTGGTGTTTGTTTTTTTGTTTTTTAATACACAGAAATTAAACAGTGGTGAAATCCATAGCATGTCAATGTGTGTATTTTCAATGCAATGCAAAGAGTGAGATATGGGGTAAATCTGAGTCAAAATCTGCAACAAAATCCACAAGTAACATATATGGCTCTTGGTGGGGATTTGGTGCAGAAACGCTGCAAAATCACCGGGAAAGTCTCGCTCGAGCGCACTCTGTCTCGGAAACAGTCCATATGGGAGCTGTATTTCTCAGACTGAACACTGCTGCTCTGAAGTGGACTCACAGTATCATAAGGATTTATCATGCTGTGAATTCCCGTCTCACCACAGATCTACTGTAGTGTAGTCGTGGCATGGAACCACAGTTCAGCGGACCCGTGGTCAGGAAGGAAAACACAGCATCATCATCCTAAATCATGATGCTGCTTTGAGTTCACTTCAGAGGAGCAATGTTCACTCTGAGAAGTTCAGCTCTTATACGGAGCATGTTTCCCAGGTTGAATACGCTCATGTGAAACTATTCTCGCGGTGGTGTCACACATAGGAGGACATATATATCTACCCCCGTACACGTGAAAACTGGCTTAAAAAATTAGCAACGTTTGTGGCATGCCCCTTTTATGGAAACATTTTCTAGGTTTTGTGCCCTGCTCGACAATTTTCCAAAAAGTGGGGATCAGGCATTGTGGGTCCAGGCATAGCCCACGTCAAACTGGCATAGATTATACCTGAAATCTTTTATGAAATCAATGCATGCTCTGTCTCTGGCTTTTTTTTGCCTCCTTTTCTGGCTTTTTATGCAATAAACATCTATTGTTTTTTGTTTGTTTTTTTGACCCTGCTTGAAAATAATGAGAAGAAAGTATAGGAGGATATAATATTTTTTGTTACGATGGGTGTAAATGTGGATATGAGGTGTCTAACTGTCCCATTGCGACACCCGTTTAAAGAAGTTCTCCAACCCTTTCCCATCACTGTTTCTCCTTTCTGTTCTCCGGCTCCATTGAGGAGCAGGAGAACAGAAAGGTCTCAGTTATCTGCAGAATCCGTCCTAACTGAGCGTAACGGAGCCTAAAGACCCCATAGACTATAATGGGGTCCGTTCGGTGTCCGCTCAGAATATGATTTTTGAGCGGAGACGAAAGTCCTGCATGCAACTGTTGCATCGCAGTATCAGCATGTGGCATGCCGCATGGCAACACCATTGGGATACATTACATGAAATGTGTCTCTTTCTTGTCATGTAACACATTTTTCCATGTAGTTCTAGCCTTAAAGGGATTGTCCCACAAAAAAGTATTCTACCGTTTTCAAACCAGCCCCTGGATCTGAATACTTTTGTAATTGCATATAATAAAAAATTAGTATAGCCAGTGAGTTATTCAATAAAATGTATCTGTATAGCGCCACTGCAGTACGCAGCCCTGCAGGGTATTGCGATGTGAGGTCACGGTTACTTAGGCAAACGAGGGTTGCTATGGGTTACTCACAGTTTGTAGGAAGACCCTGGGCAGGCGTACAGCAGTGATGGAGAGGCTGGCACAGGAGACCTCTGGGGAACTCTCTGTATATAGGCACCAGGCCTGATGGTAGATGAGGTGCCTGGATGTTGCAGATGTTTAATGTGCCTAGAGCAAGGTCCCTTTAGGGTTCGTGACGCCAGTGCCTGTAACGGTGGCACACCGATTGGTAGTAGTAATAAGTGAGGAACACGTTGTTGTGGTGAACCAAACTTTCTTTACTGGAAACAGTTAACTTTGTACAGTCTTTTGTAAGTTCAGTTCCATATAGCAGTATCACATCACAAGAAGGCTTTTACACAAATGGCAGGCAACAATGTTCTTTGCAAGATACTCAGAGGGTTAAACAACACTCACAGATCAGGCTGTACCTTCTCCTCAGAAATACTGTACACTGTTCCTCAGAACTCCTGTCTGTTTGGATCCCAAGGCCCGAATGCCCTGATGCTGGCGTTATCCTTGGTAGCAAACTTCCTCTCGTATAAATCCTTCTGCCCTTCAGCTTACTTGTCTAGCTGGAATACTGGCTCTGCTCTGCTTATGGGAACTTGGTTTCTCAGGAGGCAACTCTTCCCCTGGTGATCATCTTCTGAGCTAACTCTGGCTCAATATCCACAGGCTGGCTTATCCACACACTCACTAGCCTCCTGGTGTCAACTAGAAACCTGGGCTATCTAGTTGCATGTCAGAGCCTGCACCTCAGCCCCACTCTGGCTAAAGTGTCTTCTGGCCTTTGACTCTACACACTCTGAACTCCCTCCTCCCTGTCTGGGTCTAGACTATATATATATATATATATATATATATATATATATATATATATATATATATAATTAGGTGTTCCCTAGCTCCCTCTAGTGTCTAAGATGTTAAACTACATCCTAATAGGCCTGCTACACATATCACAGGGAAAATGCACATAAAAGCATAGCAATACACCTTAAAATGTGATGTAAAATACAATGCCACTGTTCCACAGGAGATGGAGAACAACGTGGCCCAATTGACCCTTGTGTAGTGCCCACATCTACCTAGTGGGACACTACACCACCTGCTGTTTTTTTTTCTTATTATTTCTTTGTCCTGCTCACTGAGATGGTCGCACATGCTCAGTTTCATCCTTTAACTGCCTCCTGAGTTGTGATAGGGAGAGCATGGACACGCCCCCTGAGCTGTGATAGGGAGAGCATGGACACGCCCCCTGAGCTGTGATAGGGAGAGCATGGACACGCCCCCTGAGCTGTGATAGGGAGAGCATGGACACGCCCCCTGAGCTGTGATAGGGAGAGCATGGACACGCCCCCTAACCTGCAGCAGAAAAGACCCTCCCCTGTAAAAATTTAGAAGAGCAATGAATGTGGAGATCTCTGGATCCATGTGAGGTGCAGGGCTGGTTCTAGCTTTGTTAGAAATAGATTGTTATGTGCTATATGATGTCTGATTTTTCATTTTTTACATTAGTCATGGCATAACCCCTTTAATGGTAGACTGACCAAACAAAAAAGCAGCGACCCAAGTTGCGTTAATGCACACTGTCATATCATTGCACCACACATGCTCTATATAGAAGCCTGTGGAGCCCTGCTTTACCATATTCCTCTGGAGCAGTACAGATGGGGCAGATTTATAAAACTGTCTCCAACTCCATGGCAACCAATTACAGCGCAGCTTTCATTTTTCAAGAGCACTGAAGGAAATGAAAGCTGTGCCGTGATTGGTTGCTGTGGGCAATAGCAAATTTTTCTTTTAGACGTTTTCCTTGCTGATTGCTGCGTACAGATCTGCATTATTTTCTTGAACGCCATTTCATTGTGAAGTTTGAAGTGGTGATTGGATTTGCTAGGCCATGTTTAGATATTTAATGTTAGATGTGGAGGACGCCACATAGGTGGCGAAACATGTTGGGGGAGCTTCTATTTTGTTTTTTAAACTAAAAAGCACATGAGTGATCCACAAGGGAACGCACTGCAGACGCTCCCAAAATAGGAATGATAGTAGATATAGGAGACTGACCAAAGCCAATAGATAGAGATGGTGTGTGTGTGTTGGGAAAAGTCCTGTTAATCAAGTGATACTTTTAGCAGAGTGATATCTGTTATAGATCTAGGAAGTGTTTATTTGTAGCAGACAGTAATGTTGCAAATAAAAATAACAAACAACAAAGTGATCTGATTAAGATACCAAAAGAAAGTTAATATATTTCTTAAAGGGAACCTGTCACCGGGATTTTGTGTATAGAGTTTAGGACATGGGTTGCTAGATGGCCGCTAGCACATCTGCAATACCCAGTCCCCATAGCTCTGTGTGCTTTTATTGTGTAAAAAAACTGATTTGATACATATGCAAATTAACCTGAGATGAGTCCTGTCCCTGAGAGGAGTCCAGTGTGAAGGAGCCCAGCACCGCCCCGCATCCTCAGAATCTCCTCCTTGCTCCCCGACTTCAGACAGCCAGAGCGCCGTAATCTCGCGATGCGCGAGCTAGTGCACGCGCAGTGTCATCATAGTGTTCCTTCCCTGTGCTGGCATCAGCCTCTGGGAACGAACAGCGCATCGCAAGATTACGGCGCTCTAGCTTTCTGACGTCGGGGAGCAAGGAGGAGATTCTGAGGATTCGGGGCGGTGCTGGGCTCCTTCACACTGGACTCCTCTCACGGACAGGACACATCTTAGGGTAATTTATATATGTATCAAATCGTTTTTTTGACACAATAAAAGCACACAGAACTATGGGGACTGGGTATTGCGGATGTGCTAGCGGCCATCTAGCAACCCATGTCCTCAGCCTTATACACAAAATCCCGGTGACAGGTTCCCTTTAACAGGTACACTAATAAGAAATGGATATCTCTGTGTGTATGATCTCCATAAATAAGAGAACATGGTTTACAAAAACCTCTAATATAATAATAGAGATAGTGTGAAAGAAAACACATCTACTGTTTAGACACAGAATTGATATACCACTATCTCTAGAAGTCAGTAAAAAATAAAGAATTGATACAGCCTTTGGCTATTGAAATATGATTGTCTAAAATATTCTGGGCCAAAAATGGGTCTCTGCTTCTAAACTAGGTCACGTTTGGCTCATAAGATACAGCTGGGTAATGGCACCCAGTGAACATTTGCTTTTTTTCAACAGCTGTAGATCAGTTAATGGGGGCCGAACACTTGACAGATGTAAAGCCCCTCTAACCTCGGCGCTGGCACGCTCATTACAGGCTCGTAAAACATCCACATCAGCAGCTAAGATCAGGACGGTTGAGTGTGCCAATGTGGGGTGGGCGCTATGACTGGGTAAAGGGATGGGGCTCAGCAGAATAACATCGTTAGGCCTGACTCTTCTGAAATACTTGGAACCGGAAATTCAGCATGGAGCGCACAGCTGTGCCGCAGACACATGTCACGAGATCGCATAGAGTAGGAAAACAGTCCTTGTCTGACAACTGCTAGCAACCCCATGGTTCTATGTGACGGTAGTATAGTGCAGACATAACTGAATGGTTATGCCCTAAAGCTGCCCATACACATTCAATAGTGATTGTTCGGCCGACGGTTATCTCTCCTGCCACCCTCCCGTCTTCCCCATACACGATCGGCTTTGCCAGACGTGTATGCATATTATATGGGGAGAGCGAAGAAATCCACTGCCAGACACTTCTGGAAGGGGCTTATCTCCTGGGAGAACAAAAGTATGGGGTGAAAATATTTATTTTGCCCAATACTTGTCTCCCCGTCTGTCATGGAGAGTCGGGAGCTCCCTGCGCACTTTAATGTGACGGCGGGACTTGCTGTTCTGTGCGGGTTCTGTCAACAAAAATATAAGGGCTCATGCACACAAATGTATTTTTTCCCCATATCCGATCCACATATTGTGCTGGTCGGATGAGGACCCATTCACTTCAATAGGAGCACAAAAGATGCAGACAGCAAACCGAACGTATGTCCTTTCCGTGGCACACGCAAAAAAATAGAACGTGTCCTATTCTTGTCCATTTTACAGACAAGGATAGGACTATTCTATAGAGGCCAAGGCGTTCCATTTTGCAAAATGCGGAACGTACACAGCCGGTATCCGTGTTTTGTGGACCTGCAATTTGCGGACCGCAAAATGGGCTACGGTCATCTGCATGACCTCTCATGTGTAGAGCCAGACTTAGAAACAGAAGCTAATTGTCAAAGGCCCTTTGTGATTACAACCACCTGGCGCGGTGGTGTCACGGTTGCAACGCAGCTGCACTGTGGTCAATTACCACCGGGCCATATGAGTCACGTCCGAATCTAAATAAACCAATGTTAACCGTGCAGATCGACTAAACCGTGCAAGCCAAATTAGTTTACTGAGCTCTCGATTGCGGGGGTGTGGTACTCGACTGCAGCATACAAGGAAATAAAATGCGGGGCACACCAAATAAAGATCCAAGAGTGCAGACCACGGCATCAACAGGTAACTACACAGAGCAAGATAAAGAAATACTGCATACAAATGCTGCACATCTTATTATAAAAATATATAATTTATTTAGAAACACAAAGCCCAAGAATTAAAATATTTGTGTACAATTTACAGCATTGTGTGTGGACCAACAATATGTCCAACATACATACCCACAGCTACTAAGTTCTAGATAATAACATAAATGCGCCGCCACAGAAATGCAAAATAGTTAAATATGGCATCAAAAAGTGGCGATCATGGTATGTGTCCCACGCATATCTCCGGACTAAACCAGCTTCCTCAGGGGTCGACTACAGCATTGCTGTGTTGCAACTGCTACACGACCGTCCTGTGTGCTTGTACTGGTGCACGAGCGATTATCAGAAGAGATAATTGATTGTTTAGCCGAGGTGATAGCTGCATTTGCAATCGCCTCCTCTGTATGGGACCGAACAATCACTACTGTGATCATTTATCTCCATACAGATTCATTGTTTCCTGGCAGTACAGTTCTTCCCAGAGCAATGTGCTGCTGGAGAAAGAGGATTTTATGGGCCACATAAAAGATATCACTGACAAACAAGCATTTGTGGTGGCACCATTTACAATTCTAGGGAACGTGACGGTCAGCACCTCTGCCCCATTAGATAGTACATTAGATAGCAGCGGTGCTTGGTATTGAGGCTCAGCCCGTTCACTTGAATCGGACTGACTTGCGCCTAGGCCATGTGACTGATGAACATGATGTCACTGGCTTATGGGTAAGCTGCAAAACAGAAGTGCAGCGGCCTTCTCATACAGCTGATCAACCAGAGTCCTGGGTGTCAGACCCCCACTTATCAGATACTGATGACCTATCCAGAGGACCTCTTTCTTATTCTCTGTGATGCTATGTCCATGAGCAGGACAGTGATAGGAGAGTGTCTATGTAACTAGGTGGGTAGCAGGAGCTAGCTGAGTGTAATCAGGGATGGTGCGGGAGCTGTGACTGTAGTGCCCTGGAGTAGGGGCACTTTGAAGTCTGGATATTTGTGGACATTTGCCTGTTTCCCCTCTGCAAAGTAATCAATGCCTTTACTTTAAAGGGTTAACTTGCACTGTCATACTGTTTAATACCGTGTAACTGCATTTTATAAGCATGTACTGGGTTTGTGGAAATGGTTAATGAATACTGAGAGACTTTTGGGACTTTCTAGCTAATAATGAGAAGCTGGTCATTTTCCACAGCTACTGCAACGGGTGCCTCCCCCTAGGGCCCTCTATAACACGACCCACGTGTAGGAATGCTGAGTGGTATAGCGTGACCTAAAATGTCTCTTTATGTGTGTCACGGTGCTCCTACCTGGATACGGCTGGACCCCAGGCTTTGGCTCCGAAGCAATAAATACGGGAAATAGTTGAGGGATAAAAGAATAACTGGAGTCCAGGCGTTGAGATGAAGGTCAATGACTGCTTTACTTTGCATAAACGTTCTCCAAAACGGTTTATAGGCTTTGTCTTGGTTCCAGGCAAACTCCACTCTGCTTTCTTTCTCTTTCTGCTGTACATGAAAGATGATATTTGTAACATTGTATTTGTTTGTGCTGAGTTTCTCCACTCCACCCCACTAGAAAGTTCTAGTCTAGCAAAAACTGTATATAAGGAGAGCAGTCAGATCCCCTAGTGTGCTGCAGTTAGGGAACAGTGCTTAGAACAGGAGACTCTGCCGGACTACTGAGTAACAGAAGAAGACACTGAGACGGGGATACTCTGCCACAGACCCTGGATCACCAGCCTTTGGCCAGGGTACCAGCCTTCTAAAGACAGATAGAGGGACAGCTAGCTCAGGCCTTTCATCAGCATCAAACCCTTCTTTTGCCAGAGAGGAGACTGAAGAAACCATCTCTATGCCTCGCCTGTAATGTTTTGCACCTGAATTCCCAGAGTACAGAAGCACCCTGGCTTATTGCAAACCCTGACTCCCACTGGGGTGCAACAGGTGGCGACACCATGATGGTGTCCGGGGGACCCAGCATAGCATTGGGACGACCCCAAACCTGGCTACAGCATGACAGAGGAAGGAGAAGTGCATCATGGGTTTGGTTGGATATAGCAACAGGAAGAGGTTCATACAGGATGGAAACAAACCAGAGGGATTGGTTTACATGCTGAAAATAGGTCAGGAGAATTTGAATCGGAAAAAGAAGGGGAGGGGAAAGATGTTCATGAGGTAAGAAAATACATAAGGATATCTGTTAAAGGTACTGGAAAACCCCTTTAAGATCTAAAAGCTCTTAAAATATTGTAATACTAAAGATGCAGTGATTGGCGCCGGTGCTGTAGGTTTTATAGGAGGATTGATAGGATCAATTTAAAAAAAAAAAACTTATGTCCGTAGTCAGCGTGAAAAGTTTTTATTTGAGGGATAAGTACCTCTGGGATTTAGCTGAGAAGCGGCAGTCCTCTCTGAAAATGCTGATCGCGCAGAATTAATGTGTGCAGGATAATTGGGTCCCGGGCACACCGAATTGAGAATGACTGCTATCAAATCTCATGTGTGCTATTTTTAAGAATATCCTTCGCCTTCAGTAATACTGGAAGTCTGCGGCAGAGTAAGACTTCAAGGGAAGGTCATATTTAAACAGATTAAGAATTTAGGACTTAAGAAGATAATTCTTGCATACTCAAGGAAGGCATGCTAATTAGAATATGTCATCTTTAATGTATGTGAGGAGACTTAAAAAAAAAAATGACTTCAATATGATGACTTATGACAGAGCGACGAGGCCCCTCTTATGTGTGGTAAGCACATCAATGCCAGATAGCTGCCTCATCCTCATGGATTTGACTGGTGTGATGGGGTTGGTGAGCCAGTAACACATTGTGAAGCCCCCTCAGCTGAGGAACGCCACTCTGTAAATGAACATATCATTTAAATAGTTTCCAAGGTACTGTGGGTCATATTAAAGGGGAATGTTAAGAGAGTCATGAGTAATACCCCTTTAAATCCCAAACTTATGTGTCGGGTTGCCATGTGTCTGTTGGTGGTAGTCCAGTTGTAGACGATCCATTACTACAAGGCTGTTTCGTAGGAGGCTGAGTGGCATGTTGGTAAATAGGCTGAGATGAGGGTTAGGTAGAGTGGGCAGCTGCCTATGGAGCTGTTTGGGGGTTGTGATTTATGGATGTAATGAGAGGTCTGGCAGAGTAGCTGTAGATATGTGTTGAATGGGTTTTCCAGGATTTTGATATTGATGGTCGATGTTCAGGATAGCATCGATATCTAATTGGCTGAGGTCCAACTCCCGGCGCCCCGACTGACCAACTGAAGAAGCCGTGGCACTCTGGCCTCTTCCTAGGCCAGTGACATCACGTTTGTCGGTCTCATGGCCTATTTGCAGCACATTCCCATTCAAGTGACTGAGCATGAACTGCAATACCAAGCACAACCACTATCCAATGTACAGCGCTGTGTTTGGTAAGTTGTGAGGAGGCTCTCACTGGAGTGCTATGGCCTCTTCAAACAACTGTTTCTGGGGGTGCCGGGATTTGGACCCCCCCCCCCACTAATCAGATATTGATGATCTACCCTGAAAATAGCCCATCGGTACCAAAATCCCAGAAAACCCCTTTAAGGTGGCCCCTGACAACTGCACATGTATGGAAGGGATGAACAAAGAGGAAAATGGGGAACATGTATCATACACAAACACTGTAGGGATTGATGGGGTCTAGGGGACAAAAGGCAAATGAATAATTGTCTATTTGCTGATCTTCAGGGATCGGAGGTGATGGGGCGCATTTTGGAAACCATAGGCTCACCCGTATTCCAGACAATGAACATAGACAAGTTTTTAAGCATTTAGGGGCTCATGCACATGACCGTATGTATTTTGTGGTCAGCAAAACATGGATCCGCAAAAAAAATAGATGACATCCGTGTGACATCAGTTTTTTTGCAGATCCCTAAGGGCTCATGCACTCGAACGTATTTTCTTTCCATGTCCGTTCTGGGTTTTTTGCGGACCGTATGCGGAACCATTCACTACAATGGGTCCACAAAAAAAGGAAGTTACTCCGTGTGCATTCCGTTTCCGTGTGTCCGTATTTCCGTTCCGCAAAAAAATGTCCTATTATTGTCCGCATTACGGACAAGGATAGTACGGTTCTATGAAGGGCCAGCAGTTCCGTTCTGCAAAATACGGAATGCACACGGATGTCATCCGTATTTTTTGCGGATTCGTTTTTGGCAGACCGCAAAATACATACGGTCGTGTGCATGAGCCCTAAGTGACAGTTTTGTGAGAAATATGGACAAATGCAGAACATGCTGTGATTTTTCTTGGCAAGGTCTGGGCACAAATTCACTCAATTAAATAAGTAAGTGTTCAGCTTGAGGCTACAAGCACGTTGTTTGTTTCCGTGTCCGTTCAGGTTTTTTTGCGGATAGGATGCGGACCCACTGTCCGCATCAGTATGTCCGTTCCGTAGCCCTGCAAAAAAAATAGATCATGTCCTATTCTTGTCCGTTTTAGGCATTGTTACAATAGATCCGCAAAATAAAACGGATGGCATATGCCGTATTTTATTTTTAGGTGTTTTTGTCCTTATAGTGTGTTTTAAGAACCGGTTTTAAGGGTATATTTTCTATACATACCATCTTTTAGAGGAAAGTATTTCCCCTTCCCCCTTGTGATGTCACTTTCTTTGTTGAGCAGTATGGGGAAAATACATGGTTATGAAAAAAAAAATATATATATATCAAAACGCGAACACAAATTGCCCCTGCATTCTTTTTATTTTTTTATTTATTAAAGCTGCAAAATAAATAAATAAATAAAGACCTATGGGATAAAAACGGCTGGCAACGAGGGAAGAATGCCCGACCCAGAAAATGCTGTAATTTGAAAAAAAAAGAAAAAAAACGCACCTCCAAGGGTGAAAAAAAAACACCACTACTAATAAAACACCCATATACTTCCATGCAACATCTGGAGCTGCCATTTCTGCCTATAAAAAATAAAAAAAAAGCAAAGCGCAATAAAAACACCATAAAACCCGACCTTCTTTGAAGCCCACAGGACGAACGTTTTCGATTTTGTAATTCATGGCTTTGGAGCATTTCTGAACAGTCCTACTGTCCCCATATTCTGCCTATACTGAGTGCAAGTTGATATTCCTACACAGATCACTAGGGGGCGCTCTTACCTATATTATAATCTTTTTGGCTGTTATGCTAAAAATCAACAGGATTGTGAAAAGTTAGTGGACATCAAAAGGAAATAATGAAGCATATGATAAGCTTTGACATCACAAAGTGGAAAATGCTCGTTCATAATGAGTTTACAATCTCCTATTGTAATTGTGTCCATCCTATGGACTGGGATATGAAAGGCTGATCACAAAATACCTATTCTATGTGGACTTGTAGCTGGCTATAAGAAAGAGCACAAACCTATCTATCTTCTCAGGCCGTTCCAAGGGTAAGTGGCTTATTGTTGTAACTCTTTTTTTTGGGGTGGGGGGCTGCACCTTCATAAGGAGCTGTCCACACTGTCTTTGACAAGAATATTGCAATTTGCAGATATATTCTTGGTATCAAAAACACCAGATTATAGACAAAAAGGTATAGATCTCATTATCAATCAATAGGATCTGTCAAGATTCACTTGAATCCATTTGAAAATGGCTCTGTCATGGTGGTCATGGCTATGTTGATAACATAAGGCATGATGGTAGCATGAACAGAGCCAAAAAATGCTTAAATATGAGTAAAATGTTGATCTGAGCCCTCTAAGGCTCAATAGTAGGCTTGGGTCATGTAACTATGCTGATCGCTACCACATTTGGATCGCTCTGTTCCCATTTCGTATCTGCGACAGAAAAGCAATATTCTATTTATAGTTTATCCACGTTGTAAGTTTGTAAATGAGGGTAAATTCACACGTGGCAGATATTTTACTCCATGAAGCTGCAGCAAATCTATATGTGTTAAAGGGGTAGTCTGGTTTCCTATATTGATGACCTATTCTCAGGATGGGTTATCCATATCAGAACGTCGGGAGTCCGACTCCCGGCACTTGAATGGGAAGGAGCAATTGTAGTTACACTCTGTCCCATTCAACTGAATGGGAAGAAGGAGCAGTAATTACAACTGCTCGCCGCTGCAATATTGACTGTAACCGGTGAAGAAAACACAGCGCTCGCTCTATCTTCAAATAGCTGATCGCCGGGGTTCCGACTCCTGAGGATAGGTCATCAAAATCTGAAACTGGACAAACCCTTTAAATGTGGATTTCGTTGCACATTTTTCAAATATTTCTCCCTATGCATTGCAAAGGGTGAAATCCGTGGTGAGAATCCATGCAAATTTCCCACAAGAATAAGGCTACTTTCACATTTGTGTTTTTGCTGGATCCCTCATGGGTTCAGCAAAAACGCATCGGGTATATAATACAACCGCCTGCATCCGTTCAGAACGCATCCAGTTGTATTATATCCCAAATGAACAAGACAAATCCGTCGCTAAATCCATTGTAAGTCAATTAGAGTTATATCTGAGAGTTATATCTGAAATTTAACTGTTCTACTGGATAAACTGGGTTTGCAGTTAGCTATTTGCAGATTGGTTGAGTATGATCTGGTATGGTTGTATGCAATTTGGATTGCAATATGTTTGTATGGTATTTGTAGATTGCAATTGTATTTGAACTTTGTAGTTTGAACTGGTTCAGTATACAGTTCTAAGCACAATACTAACAATATGAACATTATATAACTGTTTTAAATACCTATTGTGACCTCTTGTTCCCATAAAACTCAGCTCTCGGTGGAGTGAATGTCTCTTCAGCTCCTGTCTCTGGTGAATAATGATTCTAGCAGCAGGAGCTGGGGGAATTCCCAGACAGGCTGTGTGTGAGGCTGGCTGTGATTGGTCAAGACTCCTGCCCAGCAACAACAGATTAACACTATGCCTTCTGTTGTTTTTGCTGTGTCACTGAGCTCACCTTACATTACAAAATGAAACTTAAAGGCATATTATTATTTTCTGCTTCTGTGAATACAAAATATAACAGTTATATGACATCCAAAACATGATGTCACAGTAAATAACTCCACTTTTGTCTTTAACACCTAAACATAGGAACTGTATTAAGGCTATTGGCAGGTCTAGCTGTATACACATATAAGCTATACTAGCAACCTAGGACAGGTCTTAGCTGGCCAGCTACACGTCCGGTTTTGAGATCCTATGACTGATCTCAATACCGGAAAGGAAAATGCAGATGTAAAAGTAGCCTAAGCTGTAAACTGAAAATCTGCAGTATATGCTGATGTCCACACAGATTTTTCATCTATATGTGGATGGGAAACACACATCCTCATGTACTGTACTGGAACCTGCCACAAATTTGCAGTGAAACATCCTTCAGGAACTTTTTTTTTTTTTTACAAGTCTGAAAACCTTTTGTTGTTCCAGTGCATTTAAAATAGGAAATCGTATGGCTTATAAATTGCCTTCTGTCTCATATATTTAGCTCCTATGCAGACCTATGAGACTACAAAAAATATCTGCCATCTTCTGCTGCTCGTGTAAGGCTACTTCCACACTAGAGTTATACGATCTCAATACCGGAGAAAAATACTTCTGAACAGAACGGGATGCTCCAATATGCATTCCGTTCTGTTTGGTTGCGTCCCCATCGTGGACAGAATAACGCTGCAAGCTGCAGTTTTCTTTCCATCCTGGGATGCAGAGCAAAACGGATCCGGCATGAGCCACAATGTAAGTCAGTGGGGATGGATTAGTTTAAGGGCTCTTTCACACAACCGTGCCGTGTTTTGCGGTTCGCAAATTGCAGATCCGCAAAACACGAATGCGCCCGTGTGCCTTCCGCAATTTGTGGAACGGAACAGGAGGCCCATTATAGAAATGCCTATTCTTGTCCGCAAAATTTTTTTTGCAGGCCCATGGAACGGAGCAACGGTTGCGGACAGCACACAGTGCTGTCCGCATCTTTTGCGGCCCCATTGAAGTGAATGGGTCCGCACACGAGCAGCAAAAAATGCAGCTCTGATGTGGACCAAAATCACGGTCATGTAAAAGAGCCCTAACTCTGACACAATGGAAAACGGATCCGTCCCCCATTGACTTGGAGTTCATGATGGATCCGTCTTGGCTATATAAGACATAATCCAACCGGATCCGTTCATAACGGATGCAGATGGTTGTATTATCAGTAACGGAAGCGTTTTTGCTGATCCCTGCCGGATCCAGCAAAAACGCTAGTGTGAAAGTTGCCTTACCTATAAATTCTAGAAAAAGAAGCAAATGCATGACTACAGGTTTTATTTTGTAGTCTGTAACCTTGGAGACACACAGGTCTACACTGGAGCTGCATACACAATCGTTAATCAAGATAATCTACAAAGTTGTTTGCAAAAGTGTACATACTACTACCAATATGTTTTCTCTACTAGGTTTTCCCCTTCTGGTCTTGAGAGTCATTATCTCTATGCAGCATACAGGGGGTTGATGAAATGCTAATAACATTTTTTCCATGTGTAATTTATCCATATCTTTTTACGAATATGTTAAGGAGGTTGTCCGGCCTTGGAGTCAACAACCCCTGTGGTCCTAACCTGGGCTTCTACAAAAGAGACCTCAGTCTCCTGTTGCTGCTCCTTTTCTGGTCCGCGGGAGCAGGAAGCTGCTTTGTCCTGTGACCACTGCAGCCAATCACAGGCCTCAGCTGCTACAGTGGCTTGAGTGCTACTATACCTCAGAGGTATGACAGTACAGCGGTAGAACAATGGACAGGAATGTGGTTTTTTTTATGTTGAGGGACACAAGGTAGGACCCAAGGGGTTGTCGGCTTCAAGGCTGGAAACCCCTTTTAGGCTACATTCACATGTCCGTGGTGTGTTGCGGACCCGCAAGCTGCGGACAAGAATAGGACATGCTCTATCTTTTTGCGGAGCTGTGGACCCAAAATCGGGGCCGCGCTCCGCAATTGCGGCTGCAGACAGCACACTGTGTGCTGTCCGCATCCATTCCGTCCCCATAGAGAATGAATGGGTCCGCACCCATTCCGCAAAATTGCGGAAAGGATGCGGACCCATTTTGCGGACGTGTGAATGGAGCCTTAACCCCCTACATTTACGGTGAAAGTTGGGTATTTAAAAAACAAGCTCTCATACGGCTATGTAAATGGAAAAATAAAAACGTTATGGCCCTGGAAGTAAAAAACAAACGGGAAAAAACAAACAAACTGAAAATGGCCCAGTCCTGAAGGGGTTGAACATTGCTGTCAACATATTTAAGGTGCCATTCACATTCACAGACAAAGGCAGTGGTAAGGCCGACATTTTTTAAAAAGTGTAATGACAGGGGTTGAGTATGATGCAGCCTGGGGAATAGCAGCAGTCGCTAGAATACAAAGGTTTGGGTTCCATATTGCCTACAGCAGGGATGCTCAACTTGCGGCCCTCCAGCTGTTGTAAAACTACAACTCCCACCGTGCCCTGCCGTGTTGTGCTGTTAATTACGAGCTGGATGACAATGGTTGGTTGGACGATGGTTGGTTTAGAAATGTGACGCTTCATTCAGTAATGATAATTGTGTTTCCATTGTTGGAAATAATTAACCCTAATCTTCCTGTTTTCCCTTCAATCGCAAATATTCGGATGGAAATGTGCCTCCCTTTCCACTAGAACGGGTGTGTTCTATAGAAAAACAAAACCTAATGATGCAGATGAGCAAAATAAACTGGAAACATGACCTCGCGATTTATCCATAGAAATTTTTAAAAAAGCAAGAATGTATTGTACAGTATACGGTTCTCCGAGGATAAATAGAATTATAGGGAATGTACCATAAAGAAATATATTATTCTTTATTTTATATTTAAAAAAAAAAACATTAAAAATGAGAATAAATATTCTCTTCTGACCACTGCGAGTTGTTTTCAGACTTTATTATATGAGCAGCAGTTGTGATTTTTGGGATTTTCAAAAGATAAAACAAATTTATCTTTGTCTAAAATGCCAAAATAATTAAAAGGGTTTTCCAGGATAGTGCATCAATATTAGATTGGTGGGGGTCTGACTCCCCATCACCGATCAGCTGTGGGAAGGGGCAGTGGTGCTCTGGGGAATGGGGTGGCTTCTTCCTGGGCCAGGGATGTCACGTCCATCGGTCAAATATCCTTTGTACGTTATTTGAATGGGAAAGTGCTGCAATACAAAGCACAGCCACTGAACAATGTATGGCGCTGTGCCTGGTATACAGTGAAGAGGACACATTTGTTTGCCCTTTTAAACAGCTGATCTGCAAAGGTGCGAGGACTCAGACCCTCAACGATCTGCTAATGATAACCTAGCCTGACAGGAGATCAATATTGAATTACCATTAAGCCCTTTAAATTCTCAGTTCTTCGTCATTGCCATCTCAGGTATCCAGAAGCCCCGGGGTGGACATCACTCTGGTCAACATGTCATTGCAGTGATGTGCCATTGAGTAGCCTGCTCACATAAAAAAGTATGTCCACAAGCTGGAATTTTTTTTTTAGCATTTCGAACAAAAATAATTTGTTTCTATTATCCAAGAAAAAAACTTTTTAAAATATAAAAATATAAACATTTCTAGAGGTTCCTTGGCCGACTTGTATGAAAGTTTTCAGTACTACTTGCACAACTGAGACTATATTTTCTTCAAGATCCTGAAACCAGGCTTTTAAAGGGGTTTTCCAGGATTCCTATGGTATTTAACAGATATGCCCATGTAGCTGCTTACCTCATGTACATCTTCATCACACTTTTTTATTTTTTTTCAATTTTGACCCTTTTTCACCATGTAAACGAATCCCTCTGGTTTGTTTCCATCCTGTATGTAGCACTTCCTGTTCCTATATCCCACCAAACCCATGATGCACTTCTCCTTCCTCTGCCACAGCTCCAGCACCGCCCCTAACAACATCCAGCTAGTTTATAGCCCCTCCCACCCAGCCAGTTACATAGACACTCCCCTATCACTGCCCCACCCATGGAAATAACATCACAGGAAATACGAAAGAGCTGCATGGACATGGTCATGTGACCACAGCCCAGAACAGGACATAGGAGCAACCAAGGTAAAAGCAACAAGCTTCATAAATGGTTATTTTAAAGGATGTTGATGCAAACTGGAAAACCCCTTTAAATGGATTTTCCAAGCAACTGATATTGATTCCATTGGAGGCTGCAAAGAACAGCTGATCGGCGGGGGTGCTGCATGATTGGATATTAATGACCTATCCTGATGATAGGTCATCGTTATCAGGAACCTGGAAAACCCCTTTAAATACATGGGACCGATCTCCATTGCAGGAAGATGGCAGGTTCCTGCTGCAGGAAGTGTCCTCCTAGCGAGGGGCAAGCTAAGCTTTGACCCTTTTTCCAAACCTACTGGTCACACGTCTGTGGAAGACAAAGGCCTTGCTGGTGGTTTATTCTTTTATTTTCCTGTCTCTTATCTATAACTCATAAGTGATGTGTAGAAATCTTCAGAAGTTTTCCTAACTTGCCTTTTTCTCCTCGAAGGAGCTTGTTTTCGGACTTGTCCTTGGTCTTCGTTATTAGCTGACTGCACAGTAACGCTTTTTTGCTTGTTGCACGCCATTCTTCTCACATATTTCCTATTCTCTATTATAATGTGGCTTGGTAAACATGACTTGACGGGTTGAGGCAGTATTCTGCATGACATGCTAAGATCAACTGGCCCAGCAGCGAAATTTCCCTAGTAACGAATGTAAAGTCTTGGCAGCTTTGTTGCACGCTTCCTTAAAAGTTACCGCTCGCATTGTCATCACGTGGAGTAGAAATATCCATCAGCTCTCATTATCTTCTCTGTCATAATATTTTATTTATGTTCGTGCTACGCACAGCAGCGCCAGGCTATGTCAAGACCAATTAGGAATGCTGTAGGCATGAACTTACCACTAGGTGGCGCTGGCGGGCTGATTTCTGTATATATGTTCCTTCAAGCAAAATGCTGCTTTTGGGCGATAATTTCCAATGCTTTTAAAATCTGAATTACGGAATGTTTTCTTCTTTATTCACGTGCAAAGGTAAATTGTGTATTTTTTTGGGTTTAGAGAGCAATGCATTGTGGGAGCTCAGATGAATTAAAGGGGTTTTCCATGATTTTCATATTGATGGATAGGCCATATGTGGATAGGTCAATATGAGATCAGTGGGGGTCCGACTCCCAGCACCTCCGCCAATCGGCTGTATAAAGAGGTCACAATGCTCTGTAAATGCTTAGGCCTCTTCCTAGGCCATGTGGAGTCACGTTTATCGGTCACGTGGCCTAGGCGCAGCTCAGTCTCATTCAAGTGAATGGGTCTGAGCTGCAACACCAGGCACAACCACTATCTAATGTATGGCGCTGTGCTTGGTAAGTGGCAAGGAGGCCACAACGCTCACGCTCGGCTTCCTGAAACAGCTAATCGGCGGGAGTGCCGGGAACAAAACACCCGATGATGTTATATTGATGATTTATTAAAATCGTGGAAAATCCATTTAACACAGCTGAACAGTCCGACATTGGAGTGGAGAAACACTAGCAGAGTTTTCAAAGCGGCCATAGCTGCCATACCCCTCCCCCTGCCCCCCCCCCCCCACACACTTGCTCATTGTAAATATTTTTTCAGCTGCCATTGGGTTTAATGATGCATTTAAAAATTACTGTGGACTGAGCTCCCCCTAGTGGTGGTTTTAGGCAGCTAGTTTTATTATATATGGAAGGGAAGCAGTGGACACAGAACTGTGTTGGGGGAAGGGGGGCATTTACTTATTTATACCAGCTGTCTAATGTACATAGACATATTGGAAGTTGGGTGGCGTGGCTGAGGCCGAACACCATTCCTATTGTATTAAAACATTTCCTCCACTTAATGAAATAAATCTGTAAATGTATATGAAATGTCACCATGGGGCCCTAAGTTGTGCCTTGGGGCCCTATGATATATGTGTATGCCCCGCTTAGCAACACTCCACTGAAACTTTTCTCAATCTCTACTTTTTGAGAATATCCTTCAAGGGAGTCTGCCGCCTCCAAAATAAGTTTCAAAGTACGGATACTGCCATATAGGGTCGGTTTCTCCAAAGATAGCCATACCTTTCTTGTGAAAATCCGGCCTTCTAATATTAAGAAATGCGTCTTTTTGTTTTTATGCAATTCCATTATTGCCCTGTAGGTGGGGGCCTCCCACCATTGTTCAACCAGTAGCGCCATCCAGTCCTCCCCCTCATGATTGATTGACAGTCGTTAATGCTTCAGAGCCAGTAGCCATGACGCAGGGGAAGCCGGGTGCACCACATGAAGCAGCCACACCCACGTGCAATGAAAACCTTAGGCTACTTTTACATCTGTGTTTTCTTTTCCGAATTTGAGATCTGGCAGAGGATCTGAAAACCAGAGGAAAACGCATCCGTTGTGTCCCCAATGACAGTCAATGGGGACAAAACTGAACAAACCAGAATTCGTTCCGTTTTGTTGCGTTCCCATGCCGGACACAAAACCGCTCCGAGCAGTGTTTTTGTGCATTATGGGATACCGAAAAACGGATCCAGCGCCATTGACTTACATTGTGTTTCATGCCGGATCAGTTTTTTTGGACACGAAAAAAAACCAAATCCGGCGCCCATTGATTTATAATGGTTTTAGTGCCGAATCCCTCTTGTTCATTTTGGACATAATTATTTATTTATTATATATTAACCTGACATCTGAGCCTTAGGCCTCATGTACACGACAGTGTTTTTTCACTGTCAGTGATTTGGCTTCAGTGGTCCGTGTCCGATTTTGCTTCAGTTGTGTTTCCTTGTGTCTTCCTTTTTTTTTGTCTGACGGGAAAAAAAAGGAAGGTTAATGAAAAGTGTAATTTTATTGCACCAAGGTCTTGTAGAAAAAAAACGGACGCGGACACGGATGACATACCAGTTGTGCATCTGTTTTTTTTGACGGACCCATTGACTTGAATGGGTCCGTCCTCCGTTTTCCACTGACAAGAATAGGACAGGTTATATTTTTTTGACGGACTGGAATCGCGGATCACGGACGCGGAGAAAAAAAGGGATCACTATCAGTTTTTTTTTTCACAGCTCCATAGAAATGAATGGGACCTCCGCTAAACTGTGAAAAATGACGGAACGGACGCGGATGCACACAACGGTCGTGTGCATGAGGCCTAAATGACATAATCTATATTTCTCAATACTTCTGTGTTTGTATTTCTTAATTGTCGGTGTTGGGGCTCGTTCAAACGACCATATGTCTTTTTCAGTGTTTTGCGCGCCGTTTTTAACGGATCCGTTTTTCCGTATGGCATATACAGTATACAGTAATTACATAGAAAAAAATTGGGCTGGGCATAAAATTTTCAATAGATGGTTCCGCAAAAAACTGAACGGATACGGAAGACATACGGATGCATTCTGTTGTTTTTTTTTGCGGATCCATTGACTTGAATGGAGCCACAGAACGTGATTTGCGGCCAATAATAGGACATGTTCTATCTTTGAACGGAAATACGCAAAATAAATGCATATGGAGTACATTCAGTTTTTTTTGCAGAACCATTGAAATGAATGGTTCCGCACACGGAACCCGCAAAAACGGAAAGGAAAAAAAAAAACATTTGTGTGCAAGAGGCCTTAGGCTACATTCACACGACCGTAATTTTGGTCCGCATCCGATCCTCATTATTTTTGGATTGCAAGTGGATTAATTTCTATGGGACTGCCAGTACACGGAGTACATTCCATTTGTGTTCCGTTTTTTTTTGCGGACCCATTGACTTGAATGGAGCCACGGAACGTGATTTGCGGGCAATAATAGGACATGTTCTATCTTTGAACGGAAAAACGGAATTACGGAAACGGAATGCATACAGATTTCATTATTATTATTATTATTATTATTATTATTTTTTTTTTTTGCGGAACCATTGAAATGACTGGTTTCGTATACGGACCGTATATGGAATGCAACAAAACGTTTGTGTGAACGAGCCCTTAGTCAGAAGTGGCCGTGTAAAATGTAGGGATGTGTATGGGAATCTGTGTCCGCCTGAGTTTACTGTGAAATGAAAGAATTTTTGATCCGACTAATGAGCTGTCATCGTGAATCTCTGCACCCCAGGGAGAGATGTTGACTGCGCGATCTTCTCCGATGACACGGGGCTTAAAGCGAACCTGTCACCATGATTTTGCGCATAGAGCTGGGGACATGGACTGCTAGATGGCCGCTAGCTCATCTGCAATACCCAGGTCCCATAGCTCTCCGCGCTTTTATTGTGTTAAAAAAACGTTTTGAGTGATATGCAAATTACCTGATATGAGTCCTGTAGCCGGAGATGAGTCAAGCGGAAAGGAGCCCAGCACCGCCCCGCGTCCTCCGAATCTCCTCCTTGCCGGCTGACGTCACAAAGCTGGAGCGCCGAAATCTCGCGATGCGGAGGACGCGGGGCGGTGCTGGGCTCCTTTCCGCTTGACTCATCTCCGAGTAGACACTAAATGTGGGCAAATGCAACATGCAGACACATAGAGGGGATTTAAAAAAAATATAGGAGGCATCAAAATAAAAATTTTAAAAATAAATCGCCTCTTTTCCGATATAATAAATATAAATAAATTAAAAAATAAATAAAAATCATAGCCATCACTCCCAAAATGCCTGTACTAGTAAAATATAAATGTATTTAACCTGTACGGTGAATTCCATAACAAAAAATCTAAATGGCCAATTTTTCTTCATCTTTTCACCTCCCCCAAATAATTGAATACAAGGCGATCAAAAAGTCATACACACTCAAAAACAGAATCAATAAAAATTACAGATCACCCTGCAGAAAACGAGCCCTCAAACAGCTCTGTAGAAGTAACTATAAAAATGGGGGTCAGAATATTTAATATAAATGTGGTATCGCCGTAATCGCTCTGACCCGGAGAATGAACGGAACAGGCCGGTTTTTCTGCATAGGGAACACAGTAAAAATAAAACCCATAAGGCCTCTTGCACACGGCCGTTGTGCTCCTGTGGCCGTTCTGCAGGCCGCATACGGCGGTTCTGTAATACGCGGGACACTGGCCGCGTGCATTCGGCATCACGGATGCGGACCCATTTACTTGAATGAATCCGGAGATACGGAACGGAAGCACGAAACGGAACCCCACGGAATCCCTTGTTCTATCTTTTTACGGAACGGACGGATCACGGACCCATTCAAGTTGTGGTCCCCAGTGCACGGAACGGACCCAATACGTTTGTGTGAAAGAGGCCTAAGACTGTGGCGAAATTGTGTGTTTTTTTAGTTTTTGTTTTTTTCTTCAATTCCACCCCATTTGGTATTTTTTTTCTAGGTTCCCACAACTGTGTGAATGGAAAATTAAAAAAGTTATGGGAAGGCAGGGAGTGATGAACGTAAATACGAAAAATTGTCCGATCATGGAAAGTGTTAAAACAACCCATTTAATACAACCATGTACTCGGAGACCTATAACCTAAAAAATCCTCTGGTACACAAACACACATTGTCCAAAATATTCCAAAAATGAATACACCTACAAAATAGGAGGCCCATCAACACATGGTGAGCAAACAGCAACTGTAGCAATTAGATAAAGAATGGGAGTAATAGTAATTGGGCAATATGGCAGTTCAGAGACCCAGAGAATCCACTTCAGACGCTGACGCGCTTCGGTCCTTGGCGTCTAATACAGTTGTTTCTAGTACAACTGATCAGTATTTGGATCCTGTAAGAAAAGACTTATGTCAAAAGATAAATTGTTGGATAGATTATTTCTGTAGCCTCCAAATTTTAGGTGGTTCCTCCAAGACTAATCAACCATCTAAGATTTTACAAGCTATTTACTGTTGGTGAAATAAATAAAAAATCCATAGAAAACTTTACAGGCCAAGTTACAAAATTGGAGGAATTCCGGAACAGATTGGTGTTGGCTTCCATAAACAGCGCCACACTTGCCAGTCGGTTGTATCTGGCACTGCAATACCACAAACAACCTAAGGACAGGTTAGGCACTATTTTGTAATCTCGTACAACACTAGGTCCAGACTCCAGATTTTTTGTGTGGTACTTGTATGCATGTAATTGGCATATTTATTACTGTCTGCTGATAATGTGTTTTATTTTTCCGAGGCTGTGGATGAGCCGTGTAAAGTATTCACAGAACCTCCTTGAAATGAAGTCAATTATTCACTGAGGATGTTATGAGAGTAGATTAAGTGAGTGCGGTTATTAGAACAGAGCGGCTCTGTGCCTCTGCTTGAAGATATGGCTTTAATTGTCAGCCGGAGTTCTTAATGTTAGGCACTAGACATGACCAAATCCAAGGAATTCTGAGGCTTGTGTATGAAAACTAGAGGAAAAATGTGAAGGAATCAATCAAGAAGCTGCATCTCCGAAAATAAAGAGGAATCTGGGCGACCAGGGCAACACCTCCTTTTCTGAACACCAATTTTAGGCCTCATGCACACGACCGTTGTTTTATTCCGTGTCCGTTGTGCCGTTTTTCGTGATTTTCTGCGGACCCATTGACTTTCAATGGGTCCGTTGAAAACTCGGCTAATGCACCGTTTGCCACCCGCGTCCGTGATCCGTGATTCCAGTCCGTCAAAAAAATATAACCTGTCCTATTATTTTTGCGGAAAACGGTTCGCGGACCCATTCAAGTCAATGGGACCGTGAAAAAACGCGGAGGCACACAAGACTGTTGTCCGCATCCGTTTTTTTTCCTATCATTTGCATGGCAAACTTGACTTAGATTTTTTTTTTACTTTCCTTCATGTCTGGTGATCCTCCAAAAATAAAGGAAGACACACGGAAACAAAAACGGAAACGGATCATGGAACAACGGAACCCCGTTTTGCGTAACGGAACACAACAACGGTCGTGTGCATGAGGCCTTAGCCACATTATTATGACCGTCCACTAATATCCAGAGTAACCTCTGTGTGCAGGACAGACAGCAGCTAGACGGCCAGGAGTAACTCTATAAGGTCCTGGTAGGTCGTCACAGGTATCTGGAGCCATGCTGACTGCAGAGCATCCGACAGCTGCTGGGGGGTGAGTGGGGGAGGATCCATAGAGTGAACATAACGATCAAAGTGGTCCCACAGATGCTCAATTGGGTTCAAGTCTGTGGAATTAGGGGTCCAGGGTAGTACTTTGAAGCCTTGGTCATCCTCTTCCAAACAATGTTGGGCATTTCTAGCCGTGTGACCTGCCGCATTATCTTTCTAGAAGATCCCATCCTCCCCAGGGAAGACCATGAGCATGTATAGGTGTATTACCGGGCTGCGGAACGGACATATGGATGCGGACAGCAGATGGTGTGCTGTCTGCATTATTTTTTTTTGCGGCCCCATTGAAATTAATGGGCATGCATTTGTTCCGCAAAAAATGCTGGTCCTGTGAATGGGGCCTTAGACGCACATCTGATAGCTCACTGGTTTATTTTGGTGTAGAGCTGCTCCGCTGTAGTGTGTCGGTCCTCCCTTGTGCGCCTTTGTAGCCGATGTTCACATCTCGCATCAATGGCACACGGTGCTGCGCATTTTCCACTCAGTTTATTTGCAACGATGCCATTTGTCCACTAATGATACGCTTTCACTACAGCAGCACGAGAACAGTTCACAAACTGCTGCATTGGCGCACATGACTCTACGTCCTGGAACTTTACATGCAGGGACCCATGGAGCGAGAACAGAGCAGCGGGGAGCAGGTAAGTAGGCTTCCTGTCACAGGTTCAGGAGGGAGAGGGTGGTGCTTACAAGACAAATCAATCCTGGTCAACCCCTTTAAGGCTAGAACTTGGTGGTTAAATGGTGTTGCCTAGGAGTCTCAACACAGTCATGATCCAAGCCCAACTGTGGTCCGATAATGAGAACTATCACACTCCCATGAAACTTTCAGTCCAAGTCACTAAATCCCTGGATGGACCAAGATTTGCAGCCATACTATGGCTATGGAAATGCACCCTCATTGCAGTGGTGTTCAACAGGCCTAAGGCCCATATCAAGTCTCAAGTAACTGGCTCATGGTTCTACTAAATTTCACCATAAACTTTTCCACATAATTGCCAACTTTCTTTCAATGTCAAGAGGTTGCCCCACATATTCACCTCCCTTGCTGTTCCTACACGACTTTCCTCTGCACTAAGGAGTTGTCTACAGCAGCACCCCGGAGCTAAGGGAACCACAGGAACCAGTTTTTTTTTTCGTTTTTTTTTGGGGGGGGGGGGGGGGGGGGGGGCTACCAATATAACGGGGGTCTGTATACGGATGGGGGATGGTCTGGGGTCTGTAAGTGTAAAGTTCTGTTCTGAGGACTGTATACAAGGGTGGTCTGGTATGAAGTGTATGGGGCCATCATATAGGACCCATGTCCACAGCCTTAGAATTGTGTGTGCCCATTCTATATCTCCATATGGCTTGGAATTTACACAAATCATAATGAAAGGCTTTCTTCCCCTTACAGATTGACAATTGGCATTGTACATCGCATACTATGATATGGAGGTGCAGTAGCCGGCCCTAAAAATAGTGTTTTTAATGGAAAAAATGGTAATGCTACTTTTACCATGCAAAAAAATGTGTTGGAAGAAGTACTGCTGATGACCAGCAGATGGCCACATATGTTTACTGTATTAATTGCAGAAGACTTGGGAAAGCGCTTACCCACAGAGTAATAAAGCTCTGCTTTCTGAACCTCTGCAAATTCTGGGAAGTGACCTGTAAATTGTAGACGTGAATCATCCCCTTGTCTACATGTAATTTTGCTACTGACGTTACAGACGTCACAGACCATTGTTTACCATTCACAATGAATGAGAAGTCCTTTATGTGCTGACAAGATCTTAGATCCAGATCAAGTTCAACTGCATAATAATAGCACACGCTAATCCAAAAAATGCATCTTTTTGTATCTTGATGTTTTGCTTCGCCCTTTGAAGGCTATATGTGTGTGTGTATATGTATGTGTGTATATATATATATATATATATATATATATATATCAGTTATCACCCAAAATTATACAGACATATACAGCAGCCTGCAGGGGAGATAAGAGGACAGGAGTGGTGGTGGCGGCATGTATGGTGGTGGCACTAGTACTCACGGGGGCTATGGTACTCCCCAGAGCTCCCTGGACCAAGCACAGTGAGGGGTGGGGGGCATACCCTGGTCTCTTGCCTGATGGCGGTTGGTTTGCCCTTGGTGTTGGTGAGTTGTAGAGTGCAAGGCAGGGAACGTGAAATAAACTGTCCGCCAGCAGTGGTATGGTGGTAAAATAGTAAGTTCAGAGGAAGTAAAATTGAACAAGCTCCATCAAACATAACTTGAAATTCAGCAGCATTTTTATACACCATGGGGTGCAGACACATCACCTAAACATTATCTATCTATCTATCGA
Organism: Bufo bufo; assembly: GCF_905171765.1. Lineage (NCBI taxonomy): Eukaryota > Metazoa > Chordata > Amphibia > Anura > Bufonidae > Bufo > Bufo bufo. Next base: position 183,634,782 of record NC_053397.1, on the reverse strand, counting down.
TCTATGTCATTCTACAATACCACTGTGGCTTGTAGTCCTTTAACAGACTTGCATTGCATCTGTTCAGTATGACTGGGAGCCTGAAGCCTCTAGCCTAGCCAATGCTATGAAGTCCAAAGCAGGAATGTGTGGATTATCTTCACAGATTTGTAGTAGGCACTGTCCCTCTATATGGCTGCTTAACCACTCCAGAATACTACAGTTTTTTTCTTTTCCTTAAAGAGTGGCACCTCTTGTCCGTTTTGGCTGTTCCCTGCTGTTTCCAGTCTCGTGCTCTGTTCTACACTAGAGCAGGGCTCAGCAACCTCTGGCACTCCAACTGTGTTGAAACTAGAGCTCCCAGCATGTTCTAGTCACTTCTGCAGGAGTTTAAAGAACAACTAGGCAAGTGTGCATGCTGGGAGTCGTCGTTTCACCACAGCTGGAGTGCCGGAGGTTGCCGATTACAGGACTAGTCCACTGCTGTGGAGCAACTGTATCCAAGGGGAGTCTGTTAACCCCATATTCACAGCCTCCAGGGAGGAAAACATAAAAACAATATAAATACATAACTCTTCAATTAACCCCTTCTGCAGTGAGCAACTGGGCCACTGCACATACAGCAGTGGTAGCCCTAGATTGCATGTCGGCTCCAACCAAATGTGGGCAGTTACCAGTGCCCACTGTACCTAGAGGGCCCATAGTGATTTGGGTAAGCGTACCCTATGCTTGTTAAAGGAAGATGGAGAAGGTCCACTGTAACACTCACCCATATACACCAGAAGTAACCCTATAAGCGCCAATGCTCTTTTAACAAAGCAGTAAGTTAGTACAATGTGGTCTTGAATATGCCTGGCACATCTACGGAGTACAGATGAGAAATTGGATAACTTGTCTGCCTGTGAGATATAAAAACTGAAAGGCCAGATTCACACAGGCGTATTATGGGCACATTCTTTGCGCCCTTATTACAGCTGAGTGTCCTGGTCCGACCGCTGGTGTTCAGATCTGGGCTCACAATATGAAGTGGATGCATGTGTGAAACTGGACTAAAGCTATCACAGATTTTGACAAAAGTCAATCCAGGGACAGACTGGCCATAGACACTACAGGGAAATTTCCCATTGAGCTGATGCCCCAGGGAAGCTGCCTGAGCCCTTTTCATGGATGCCAGTTGGGTACATAATGCTCTCAGCCTTAAATAATGCTAGCAGCATCAGGTACTTATGCACCTGGCTGGGGGCGGGAGGTGCTCTCCTGAATTCAACAATATTACCATCCTCAGAACGGTGATGCAGTTGAATACTGCAGCAGTGGTGGAAGTATTGTGTGCTGCACTGTGGTATTTGGTTCTGCTGGGGCGGTATTTTGTGCTGCACTAGGGTACTGCTGGCCTCCACCCACTTCTGTTGACCCTGACTACTTGTGTTGCCTCACCTTCTGACAATCTGGATCCACCTACAACATGGGCCCACATTTTAGTTTTTTTTCCAGAGCCATTTTCCCAGTCTACCCCTGACCCCCACTGTTCAGACACTTCTCCCCTAACCTGTAAATAGGGGATACGTTTTCTTTATGGCACAACCCCTTTAAGTGACTGCCGGGAACCAACATTATAATCAGTGTTGAGGGAATCGAAGCCAAATGAATTGACTTCGATCTGAATTTCAGGAAAAACTTTATTCACTACGAAGCCGAGTTTCCTGCGCTTCGTGGTAATGAATCTATTTTTCCTGAAATGGCGGCAAGAAAAAAAAAATATATACAGTATATACATTCACTTCATCCATTTGTTTATGGACAGGCTGTTGTGGCCATCTTAATAGAAGAAATGGTGCGAAATCTTGCACGGTGTGACGTCACCACGTCACTGTGCTGGCCGGCCAGCATGATGATGTCTGACCCCCACCGATCAGACACTTCTCCCCTAACCTGTGAATAGGGGATACGTTTTCTGCCTTCTGTCCATTTGGACCTTCCTACAACTTGAGGCCACTTCTATTTTTTTCCCCAGGGCCACTTTAAAGGAATATTCCCATCTGAGATAATGGGGGCATATCGCAAGGGATATGCCCCATTGTCTGATAGGTGTGGGTCCCACCTCTGGGACCCGCACCTATACTGACAACGGAGCGGGGAAAATGGTGGCCGGAGGACCCTGGGTTTTCTGGGGTCCGGCCACCACCAACCTCTCTCCCTGTAGTAGTGAATGGTAGTGCACCGTGCTTGTGCGGCTACCACTCCCATTCATTTCTACGGGGCCGATGGAAATGGCAAAGCCAGTGCTCGGCTATTTTCGGCAGCCACATAGAGATGAATGGAGGGCGGCTGCGCATGTGCAGTGTGCCCTCCACAACTTTTCGCGCCCCATTCTCAGGTGCAGGTCCCACCTCTGGGATCCACACCTACACTATCGGACAGTGGGGGCATATTTTGTCTGAGATGGGAAAACCCCTTTAAGTTCCCAGTCCACCCCTGAATCAATCACATACAAAATTAGTCCTAATGGTGGACAGTTCATGAGATTATCGTTATAAATTGGCAAAACTCTAATCTTTCATCAGATAATGCTGAGGGTAGTAGTAATAATGAACAGTGTGAACAGCCTATTTTGTTGCCATCTATAAAACCATATTATTCTGCGGAGTATATGGTACCATTGTCATCCTCTCTCTCTGTGGACGCTCTATACTGTTTTAGGGTACTTTCACACTAGCGTTAGTGTGATCCGGCAGGCAGTTCCGTCGTCTGAGCTGCCTGCCGTATCCGCCGATCAGTGTGACAACTGACAGCATTGGTAGACTGATCCGGGTGCGGATCCGTCTACAAATGCATTGAAAGAACGGATCCGTCTCTCCGCTTGTCATGCGGATGGATGGATCCGTCTTGCAGTCTTTTTCACAGTTTTCCCGGTCTGCGCATGCACAGACCAGAAGGATGGATTCGTCCTTCAGTTGTTTTGCAATGCCGGATCTGGCACTAATGCCGGATTCGCTATTCCGGCGACTGATCAGGCATGCGGTATTATGTCCGGCCAAAACGCCTGATAGTCACTGAACGGAAGGCATACTGATGCAAACTGAACGGAATTCTATCCATTCAGAATCATGGGGATATGCCTGATCAGTTCTTTTCCGGCATGGAGCCCTTTTGACGGAACTCTATGCCGGAAAAGAATAACGCAAGTGTGAAAGTACCCTTACACTATTATTTTACTTATTATCAGAGACCTTTCTCCCTCCCTGTAAAGATCACTACCTGTGTTATATGACATCATGTCTTATTCTCCATAGTATTGGCCTCAGGTGACTTGAAGAACCTGAGACATCAGTGATCAGTACATGTAAGTTTATTCAGACCTACGTAGTACATACTGCAGATGTAGCAGGGCTGAGTATTGACAAATCTCGCCATGTGATATCTGTAGATATAGCTCCGAAACTGATAAGCCGTCAAAACATTTTGGCCACAATATTTATTTCAGTATTTATTTTTAAAAAAAGTATTAAAAAGCAACAGAAAGGTTTACAAACAATAATATTTACTTTTGCTTGTATACATTAGAATAGAAAATTGAAACAAACAAGTGGATGTTGACTCTGGTTCACGTAGTATCAGTATGACAAGGCAGACTAAGGCCAGAGAGCAGAATAAGTAGGGTTGGCATGGGGGCATTTAAACTGCAATACTGTCCCAATGACTGTGCCATATAGTGGACACCTATCACACAATGCAGTCACTATGATGTACACTTACACAAGCCATCTCCACCTGTTGCTTTCCAGCTGTTGTGAAGCTACAACTCCCAATACAGCCTGACAGCCGCAGGAATGTTAGGAGTTGTAGTTTTGCAGCAGAGAACATTAATTTAGACCACGGTGGGCACAGGCTGTGCAATCCTAAATCTGAAGGAATCCTGGGGTAATTATGTTTTGGCCATTCTATAACTGACATGGTCTTAATGGCCGTGTACAGGGGACATTATTTCTGTTTGCTGCCAATAACCAATCACTGGGTCTCCTTCTGTTCATTATAGGAGGGAGATAATTGGTGGAGCCTTGACCTGGGAAATCCCAGGAGTAGTTCTACTGTCTGTCAGTACAATTTCATCTAGTCTGCACAAACAGACCAAACCACTGAGGAAGGGACATGTTGTAGCCCCGAAACGCGTTTGGTAAAGAATCTGGACCCCACCCGTGTGGGCCTCCCTATAGGGCTAGCGTACGGATATTCAAAAATAAAAAATTAAGATGTTCGGCACACCGATTGTATTTACCATTGCAGCGGAGCGGTGAAAAAGCTAGGACCTAGAGGATACGCTCTGCTACCTGCCTCCGTCACGTGGGACGCAACGAGGAGACAGCGGGATCACGTGGGACGCGGCGTAGGTCCTGGCAGGCCAAAAGAGAAGGAACCAGTCTCGAGACGATACAAAACCGAACATAGAGTGGTAAAGTACTAACACTAAGGCTCCATTCAACGTCCGCCCGGCACCCCTATAGAAATGCCTATTCTTGTCCGAAAGCTGCGGACAAGAATAGGACATGTTCTATCTTTTGCGGAGCTGTGGACCTGAAGATCGGGGCCGCGCTTCGCAAATGCGGATGCTGACAGCACACTGTGTGCTGTCCGCATCCATTCCGTCCCCATAGAAAATGAATGGGTCCGCACCCGTTCCGCAAAATGGACGTGTGAATGGAGCCTTACGCTGTTATCTATGTGTTGACTGCATACACATCGGTATTAATGTATCGAACGCATGATCCGACACAGTATTGATTGAACACTCAGATTGTGAACGCAGTTTGGAAATGAAAGCAGGAGGACTCTGATTAAGTGATCTAATGAAAGATTATTATCAACATTGTACCGACAAATAATTGCTCACTACTATTAAGAGATATACCAGTGAACTAATGTGATGAGAATACAGGTGGTCGCGTTAGCAATATTGTAGCCTATGGATTTCATTTCATTTTATTTGAGCTTGGTATTTATAATATTTATTGCATTTATATTTTAGCTTGGTATTTAGTCTATTTACTATGTGGTGTTTATAATAAACTTATTTTTAGCGATCCATATAGCCGGATATTGAGTGCCCCCCCCCCCCCCCCCCCCCATGCTTTCATATTTTAGGTTGGTTGTATTACAGGCATAGGGTGAGCCCGTGGGGTGTGCACCGTCTCCATCTCCGGTTCGATAGGTGAGCCACTTACAATCCAGTTGTTTCATAGTCTGCACAAACAGCAGATATTCCCCAGTCATGTGGGACACGTACAATGCCATGAGAGTCAATTTTACAATTCGCCAGCGCTAGATACAGTGTATATGTGTGTGTGTGTATATATATATATATATATATATATATATCATTTTAAAGATTGATAAAACTATTTAAAAAAAATGTTATTTTGCATTATTGAATACTTTTCCTATATGTTGTGTTGTAGAGAGGACTATGGGCAAAGGGCGAGCAGTTAACACCATTCATCTTCAGGCTTATAGGGGCTTCTGATTTGTGGCGGTGAATTAATCACACTTGATCTTTGACCTCTGCACTGTTTAGGTCCAATTAGCAGCATCTGGCCATGTTTCATCCCCAAGTGTCGATAGCGGACGGTGATGTACGACGTGAGGTCTACCATATTTTGTAATGCTGAAGCTGGGAAGACTGTATACATTAGAAATGACCCAGGAGGTCTTAAGGCTTCACAAGGATGAATGGGAGAAAAAACTCCCTGAGTCAGATCCCTTTGGGTTGGGGGAAGGGTATTTCCTGTGGTTCTTTTCCGAATCTCCGAGGTGGAAGTGCGGTGGTGTAAGTCCTTTTGTTGCTAAGAGACAAGGTAGATCCTTCCAAGTGTTTCATTGATGTTGGATGTGAGTCACTGGGAGAGAAAACAGCATGGTCAGAGGAATATCAATTCATGCATTAAATCCTATTGAAAAAATAGTTTAGACTGAATGTATTGCTTGAGTTCAGGCATTTTGCCCTAATGGAAAATCCATAGGCGCTCCTAACTCCTACCGCTGCTGTGAATAGATTAGAAAGCGGAAGATGAGAATGTAAAAGTAATTAAAGGGAAGCCGTCATCAATTTTATGCTGTCCTCACTGAAGGGGTTGTCCCATGAAGACCACTCATCCCCTTTCCAAAGTGTGTGATTAGTGGGGGTCAGACTGCTGGGGCCCCCGCTGATCACAAGAAAAGAGACCCCTTTACCTTTGTTTGATTGGGGGAGCGGTTATGCATCTGTATCTGCCTCTCCATTCAAATGGAGAGCATGAGGCCCTGTTCTTGTGATTGTCAAGGGCGGACTGGCCGGAGACCCTACAGGGAAATTTCCCAGTGGGCCAATGCCCAGGGGCGCACCCGAGGCCTCCTCTTGACTGCAGACAGTGTACATAATGATCTGATGCTCTCAGCATTAATATAGGACCATCAGTTACTTATGCCCTTGTCCGGTATCCACCGGTGCCCTCCTGAATTCAACTGCATTACCGTCCTCAGGGCAGTGATAAATTTGCTTACTGTGATGTGGGCGACAGTATCTTATGCTGCACTGTGGTATTTGGTTCTGCTGGGGCGGTATTTTGTGCTGCACTAAGGTACTGCTGGCCTCCACCCACTTCTGTTGTCCCTGACTACTTGTGTTGCCTCATCTTCTGACAATCTGGATCCACCTACAACATGGGCCCACTTTTAAGTTTTCTTTATGGCACAACCCCTTTAAGTGACTGCGGGAACCAACGTTATAATCCGTGTTGAGGGAATCGAAGCCAAACGAATTGACTTCGATCTGAGTTTCAGGAAAAACTTGATTCACCACGAAGCTGAACTTCCTGCGCTTCGTGGTAACGAATCTATTTTTCCTGAAATGGCGGCAAGAAAAAAAAAGTTAAAAAAATATATATATATACAGTACAGACCAAAAGTTTGGACACACCTTCTCATTCAAAAAGTTTTCTTTATTTTCATGACTATGAAAATTGTAGATTCACACTGAAGGCATCAAAACTATGAATTAACACATGTGGAATTATAAACATAACAAACAAGTGTGAAACAACTGAAAATATGTCATATTCTAGGTTCTTCAAAGTAGCCACCTTTTGCTTTGATTACTGCTTTGCACACTCTTGGCATTCTCTTGATAAGCTTCAAGAGGTAGTCCCCTGAAATGGTTTTCACTTCACAGGTGTGCCCTGTCAGGTTTAATAAGTGGGATTTCTTGCCTTATAAATGGGGTTGGGACCATCAGTGGCGTTGAGGAGAAGTCAGGTGGATACACAGCTGATAGTCCTACTGAATAGACTGTTCGAATTTGTATTATGGCAAGAAAAAAGCAGCTAAGTAAAGAAAAGCGAGTGGCCATCATTACTTTAAATTACCCCTATTTGCCTGCTAAGATATTTGAAAATGGGTTTTCTAAGCCAAGCAGCCACTTTAAAATTAAGATTAAATAGGGGCAGCTTCATGATGTCCATGAGGTGGTAACACAGTGAGTGACGACAGCAACCACCATACCTGGTACCTGTAAATGGTGTCCACTTACTAGCTCAATCTGTCGACAGATTAGTGCCATTAAGGGGAGGTCCTGTCTGTCGGTGGCTCTCAGCCTGCCTAATGTTCATCTGATTTGGCATCAAATTCATGTGTTACGTGGACATCTGAACTCCTGCTATGGTTGTTTCATGGTCATTCTCGGCACCCTTCTTGTAGTTCCTCCCAGTTTGATGTGAGCCTGTCTTAAGAATTTGTCTATTAAGTGACAGGGCCCAGCAGAGCAGACAGCGCTCTGCTGGCCGACACACAACCTTCCCGTAGGAAGGGGTAGACTAGACTGACTTTCAACTAACTTACTCCTCCCTCTCTAGAGAGGGCTGGAATGGAACTAGAAGTTTTCCTCTCCAGGGAAACTAGCTCTGCACAGATTGCCACCATCTACTGGTGAACCAGGCACATTACATGTGAACAGCCATTTATAAGGAAATACATACATACATACATACACTATGCAGGACATGGCAATAAATATGTATTATGACACAGGATCACACAAAGGAGATAGTGGGGGTACAAAAGAGATGGTAATGCCACTCTGGGTCATTTCACATTTGTCTGGCCAGAATTTATAGGCATAAACTGAAGCCTCCCTGTAAATTTTAGATTGTGCCTGCATCAGCCCCTACTCCCTGAGCAGCTGACTCCCTGTTTAATTTTCCCTATCTCAGATACACACACTGGAAACTGGAGAACCCAAAGGAAACACATGGGGAGAAAAAACATCGTGATTTAAAAATGAAGAGGATTAAGAGGCTGTTCTGGTTTCAGTCTCATGACGGGGTTAATCCTCTATATGCATAAACTATAAATCATTAAAGAGCCATGTCACTGAAATGTCCTCCTCTGTGCATCAAACATAATTCTGCTTACCAGTTTCTTACATCCCTGTTTCTTGGAAAGCTGGTTGACAACTTATATGGCCGCTAGGATATCTCTCTCTGGGGTTGTCACCCAGCTTTCCCAGGCTGAATGGCAATTGTACCATGAGCAATAGATGTAATGTTTCATGTCTAAATCCATTTACTATCCATATGCCACTCCTTTACTATTGATGTCCTGTCCTCAGGACATGCCAACAATATCTTCTTGACACCCTGCACCCCCGCGATCAGCTGTTCTGCAGTAGTTCTGTTACACAGCTCTGTTTATTATATAGTGGATGGGGCTGGTAACTGCAGCACTGCCCCCATTCACTTCAGTGGGAGCAGTACTGCAGTAAAAAGCTCAGTTCGCTACGCAAAAGACAGAGATGTGTAGTGCCGCTCCTGTCCAGCGCCAGAACTACTGCAAAACAGCTGATTGGCAGTGGTGTGGACCCCCCCTGCCAATCAGATATGGATGGTCTATCCTGAAGATAGGTCATCAATAGGTGTGGACAACCCCTTTAAGAATTGTGACAAATTTAAGAATTCTAAAGAATGTATATGAATTTGGGGCAATGCTCAAAAATGTTGCATTCATTTGTCAGAATGAATAAATGCATGGCTTTTAGAAAAAATGCACACAGTGCAGATTACTTGCGTTTTTTCCATTTGTCTAATCTCATATACACTTAGCTTTTTTCATAGGTGCGGAAATTGACCTGCTGTGTGGATTTTGAAATCTGCAGCATGTCAATTGTTGTCATCAGAAGGGCGAGATTTGTGGAAAATCTGTACCAAATCCGCACCAAAACCCCCACGAAAAACTTGATAAATAGTGCATTTTTGTGCGGTTTTGGTGCAAAATTCATGCAGATTTTCTGCACATAAGGGCTCATGCATACGAACGTATTTTTTGTCCGGGTCCTTTCCGTTTTCTTTGCGGAACCAATCATTTCAATGGGTCTTCAAAAAAAAAACAACGTAAAGTGGGTTACAAGTAGAGATGAGCGAATTTCATATTTTGAAATTCGTTCGCACTTCGTTTGTTGGTAAAAGGTGAATTGCGTTATGGATTCCGTTACCACGGGCCATAACGCAATCCTATGACAGAATGCCTAACGGAATGTCTTTAAGAGGCATTCCGTTATTCATTCTGTCATCACAGAAGTCTACGGGCTGCAAAAACGGATCCGTCGCCTTTCCGTTAGGCAGGGGAGGTCCGCGGTAACAGAATCCATAACGCAATTCTGCTTTTACTAACAAAACGAAGCGTGAGCGAATTTCAAAATCTGAAATTCACTCCTCTCTAGTTACCAGGGCTGCACTTCAAATGAAAACCATGGTCTGCACCTGTTGTGACGTCCATGAAAACGTAGCCCCGGGGGGGGGGGGGTGATTTCATGCGGCAGGGCTGACGGCCTCCTCTGATCTGACACTTTCTTTAGTGCTACAGATCTCACTTGGGACACTGATCCTTTGGAAATCAGTAAAACCCCATCCCATTTACAAGTCTCTCCCCAACAATGCCTCCTATCATAATGCTAATGGAACATGTGTCTGCGCATCCCCGGCCCCTGCACCACTAGGAATAAGCCAGGGATTCGCCTTTATTCTCTCAGCGTGCAGCCCCCCATCCCCTTTTTTCCCTTAGAGCGAGAACAGGGCGACTCATCCTCTCCGCAGCTTCCTTGCAGCTCCTCAATGTGTGCACTGGATGCTTTTGTCATCCCTTCCCCTCCTCCTTCCCCCTCCCCTCTTCACATTTATTTCCATGGCAACAATTCCAAGGCATTCTGCAGGCTGCAAACTACTTTCTCCGTGCAAGCTGGCATTGTCAGGGCTCAGCGCGTCCGCACAGCTCCGAATGAATTAAGGGGACAGGAGATGTCTAGGTCCCGGAGAGGCCCAAGGAGCGGTAGAAAATAACCAACCTTCAAATGACCTCCCCAACTATTACTGGTCCAGCTGGGGAATTCTCTAATTCTATGGGAAAGAAGATAGACGGGGACCTGGCGTTGACCAAAGAAGGCAGATGTTGGTGATCTATAACTGGTAAGGTTCATCCTGCTCCTGTCTGGCTGCTCGCGGGTTCGTAGAATTCTGATATAATGCGCCTTCCGCATCCCTCGTTGTCTGCAAATTGATCTTTACCCTCAGAGCTTTGGTTACGTACGTCCTTGAGGATGACTCCGGCGGTTCCTACCAGCATCACGTTGTAGCAAGGCTGGAGGTGGCACCTAGTAAGGTTGTACTATGCCCAGATTGCACCCAGGGATTTGCTTGCTTTAAACTTGTAATCATCGCCTTCACAAAGTTCTGCGGCGATATTTGATTGCAATAACGTTTTTTTTTTAAAGGGCTAGGGCAAATCTCAACTTGGAGGTGGGGGGGGGGGAGTGGGGGTGGCTGAAGAGTAGCGACGGTCGCATTCCATAGGGATGCACGGAGATGCGCACAGGTGCAGTATGCAGGTAGCTGCCATGCGTTTTGCCTATGCATTCAGCTAGAAAGGATTTACTTGCAATCTCAATTTTTTTTTTCAAAATACGAGATTATGGGCTCATGCACACGACTGCGGATAACGTCCGTGTGCATTCCGTATTTTGCGGAACGGAACAGTTGGCCCCTAATAGAACAGAACTATCCTTGTCCGTAATGCGGACAATAATGGGACATGTTCTATTTATTAATTTTTGGGCGGAAAAACAGAATGCCCACTGAGTAACTTGCGTTTTTTTTTGGCGGACCCATTGAAATGAATGGTTCTGCATATGGTCCGCAAAAAAAAACGGAACAGACACGGAAAGAAAACACGTTTGTGTGCATGAGCCCTATAGCTACATTGACACGACCGTATTTTTGCTTTGCATCCAATCCGCATTTTTTTTGCAGATTGGATGCGGACCCATTCATTTCAAAGGGTCCTTAAAGGGGTTATCCAATTTGTAAAACATGCCACCCCCCCCCCAATGCCTGTGGCACCCACATCGTTCCTGATCCCCGCACAGCCGCCGCCGCTGCATCTCCCCATTGCGTGGATCAAAACATCTGGCGACGGGGGGAGCAGCCAATAGCAGGCTCCGACAGGGACGAGCCTCCCTAGCATGTCGGGTGAAGCTAGGAGGTTTGTCCCCGTTGCGGCCTGCTATTGGCTGATCCCCTGTTGCCGCGACAGGGAGATGCGGCTGTGCGCGGATCAGGAGTGACGCGGGTGTCGGGGAGCAGGATAAGTATAATCTATACGAGGGACCCAGGCATTGGGGGACATGTTTTAGACTCTGGATAACCCCTTTTAAAAAATGCAGACAGCACACTGTCCACGTTCCGCAAAAAGGATAGAACATGTCCTATTCTTGTCCCTTTTGCGCACAAAAATAGGCATTGTTACGATGGGTCTGCAAAAAAAGAACGGATACAACATGGACTTTTCTAGCCCCATTCACCTCTACAGGCCATTACAAGAAGACGTTGTTGTTAGTATTATTATTATTATTATTATGTATCCGTCGGTGAGGAGTTGTTACATTGTAGCAGTTGTATCATTGTGCAGTGAAGCAGGAAGCATTCCATCTGGATGGTTGCTTCCTTCACCTGATCTTGAGTGTATGAATCATCATGAGAAGAGCCCGACCTATAAATGATGCTTCTTTTCCATGACCCAAGACAAATCCTGAAGATTTATGTGAAGGGATTCATCGGTTTCAGTCTGATGACAGGTGGAAGCTCTAAAACCAATTTTCACTCCTCTGTACATTCATGATGACAAGAGCGCTGTCTGCGAGGTTACCCTGACAACCGGCAGCCCCGGTAATACTGGCTGAGATGATGATAATGATTTTAGGGTCTTCATGTTCCTCGTCAGCCTCCCACAGGGGTTAACGTTCCGTGTTCGCCGTCCTTTCAGCCTGCTCTGCTAATCCTGCTCCATTAGCCAGAATTGTTGAGTTGTGTGTAAACTAGGCCATTCACTAAGGTTTAATTGTGTGGAAGGAGATCTGTCTAGTTGTCCGGCAGTCAGAGACCATTTTAAGGCTTTAAATATTAATTATTGTGTGCATAATGTGGAGCGCCATGTCTGCTACATGTGTTTAGAGTCACTTTTGCTTTGTGTATACAGAAAAAATCCTTGTATATGGCTTTTTTTTTGCTTTTATTAACCAGATAGAACATATTTAAAGGGGGAGTCTAGTTGGGAAAATCCACTTTCAATTAGGCTACTGGGGAATTCGGAGTTAATAGTGCAGGGCCCCTCATTTAAAGAGGTTATGCCATGACTGATGTAAATCAGACATCATATAGTACAGTGAGGAACAGAAGTATTTGAACACCCTGCGACCATACAATGTGATTTCCTGAATTTCTTTTTTTTATTTAGTCTCTGAGTGGGAATGCACCTACAATGTAAATTTCAGACCCCTCCATGATTTCTAAGTGGGAGAATTTGCAAAATCGCAGGGTGTTCAAATACTGCTGTTCCTCACTGTACATGACAATCTCTTTCTAACAAAGCTAGGACCAGCCCTGTACCTCACATGGATCCAGAGATCCCCCCGCCCCCCCATTCGTTGCTCCAATTATTCAGCTAGATTTATTTCAATCTAGCAGCTCAGGGGGCGTGTCCTTTCTCAGGCAGTGTGTTCTTTCTTCTGCCGCTCTCACCCTGTAATAGTACATTCACGCAACCATATGTATTCTATGGTCCGCAAAACATGGTCCCATGCCCATATGTGCCCGCATTGCTGAGAAAAATTATGTTTTAGTATATGCAAATGAGCCTCTCGGAGCAATGGGGGCGTTGTCATTACACCTATAGGCTCTGCTCTCTCTGCAACTGCTGCGCCCTCTGCACTTTGATTTGACAGGGCCAGGCAGTCTAAATGTGATCACTCCTGTCCTTGTCAATCAAAGTGGCTGCAGTTGCAGTGAGAGCAGAGCCTCTAGGTGTAATGGTAACGCCCCCTTTGCTCCTAGAGGCTCATTTGCATATAATAAAATGAACTAGCAATGGAGGCAATATGGACAATCACAATACACTAGCAAGCGCCTTGCAGTAACTTTCTCTACATGATAAATGCCGCTTGCTGAAGTGAGACAACCCCTTTAAAGGGATTCTGTTACCTCGTTTTAGGTTATAGACATGCACGGCCAGATCGCCGCTAGCATGTCCGCAATATACATGTCCCATAAAGCTGTGTCCTTTTTTATTGTGTTTAAAAAATGATTTTATAGACATGTAAATGAAGCTGGTAAGGAGCCCAAGGGGCTGTACGAACCTTCTTGGAGCCCAGCCACGCCCCCCCGTGAAGGAGCCCAGCACCGCTTGCGTCCTCCAAATCTCCTCCTTGCTCACAGTTAGATTGCCGTAATCTCGCGATGCGCAGTTCCTTCCCTGAGGAACACTATACCGGCACTGCGCATGCGCGAGCTCGCGCATCCCGAGATTACGGCAATCTAACTGTGAGCAAGGAGGACGCAGGCGGTGCTGGGCTCCTTCACGGGGGGGGGGGGGGCGGTGCTGGGCTCCAAGAAGGTTAGACTGCATTCACACGTCCGTGGTGTGTTGCGGACCCGCGAATTTTGGGTCCGCAACACACCAGCCTGTCACCCCCATAGAAATGCCTATTCTTGTCAGCAAGCTGCAGACAAGAATAGGACATGCTCTATCTTTTTGCGGAGCTGCGGACCCAAAGATCGGGGCCGTGCTCCGCAAATGCGGATGCGGACAGCACACTGTGTTCTGTCCGCATCCATTCCGTCCCCATAGAGAATGAATGGGTCCGCACCCGTTCCCGCAAAATTGCGGAAAGGATGCTGACCCATTTTGCGGAGGTGTGAATGGAGCCTTAGTACAGCCCCTTGGGCTCCTTACCAGGCTCATTTACATGTCTATAAAATCATTTTTTAAACACAATAAAAGGACACAGCTTTATGGGACAGGTATATTGCGGACATGCTAGCGGCGATCTAGCCGTGCATGTCCGCATCTCTATAAGCTAAAACGAGGTGACAGAATCCCTTTAAGCACATGTCTGGATTCATGCATTCACTTCGTGATACAGTTTTTTGACCCACACAGCAGTGACTATATAACAGTAGAGAAGACGTCACTTTATATTCTTGGGTCCACTCCAAGGTTTGGCCCAGAAACTGCAGCAAAAACTGCATATGTGAATGTGTCCTAATGCTAACCCTCGGGAGGATGCACCAGCTGGATGAGACGGAGACGGCTGCAGGGGATGATGGGAAATGTCATGTTAGTGTGCAGCCCTGTATTATGCTGCTTTCTGCTTTGACTGGGCCTAGGGGGTGACAGCCGAGGACAATCACATTAAAAGTTTAATGTATTATTTTATTAATTATTGCAGAGTATTAGTCAGGAACTGTTATGTGAAGTCAGGTTACTAGCCAGTTAAGATTTTACTAGTCCGTTCCTGGGTCCACTGTACGTGGGGTGGGCAGGGTGGCATCATAAGATTTTCAGACCTCTCCACTCCCTCTGAGGCTCCACATTTTCACATTCTATAGTTGTATTGTTTCCATAGATAATACTGGGCTTATAATGTACATGCGTTTGATGTACAGATGTAGTAAGCGCCAACATCAGTGGGTTAAAGGGGTTTTCCGGGATTCTTTAACTGATGACCTATTCTCAGGATAGGTCATCAGCATCTGATCTGTGTGGGTCCGACACCCGGGACCCCTGCCGGTCAGCTGTTTGAGAAGGCACTGGCACTCGCAATAGCACCGCGACCTTCTCTCAACTTAGCCTAGACCGACTGAAGTCACGTTCATCAGTCACGTGGCCTAGACACATCAAAAAATTATAATAAAAATCACGGAAAATAATGCACGAACACAATAGATGCAAACCTATATGGACTAAGCACCCACTCTGAGATGATAAAATATGAGACTCTCAGATAATATATTTTGATCAAAACACATCTGTGCCCGTCTACCAGCACCAAGGTGGTCTCAGTCAGGCAGGTCCTACACTAAACCTACCTATGCCGTATGGGCATTTACATTCACACAGCTCAGCCCATTGAAGTGAATGGGGCTGAGCTGTAATACTAAGCACAGCCACTAGGAAATGGGTGGCGCTGTGCCTGGTGAGCAGGGAGAAGGTCGCGGCTCTGAGTGCCACTGCCTTCTCAAATAGCTGATCGGCGGGGGGTGTTGGACCCCCATCAATCAGATACTGATTCACTTTGGATACGTCTATTTGCTCAACCCTACTCATAATTATTAACAACTTAAAGGGGTTGTCTGGGTGTTTAATATTGATGACCCATCTTCAAGATAGGTCATCCATGTAAGATTGGCAGGTTTCCTACTCCCACCACCCCAACGATCATCTGCTCACCAACCCCAACACTTTCCATTGTGTAGCAACTGTGCTTGGTTTTGAAGCTCAGCCCCATTCACTTTAATCAGGCTGAGCTGCGCATGGGCCATGTGACCGATGAACGTAATGTCACAGGCCTAAGAAGAGGCCACGGCACCTGGTGGTGTAAGGAGTTGGATGCCTGCCGGTCAGACATTCATGACCTATCCTGAGAAGAGGTCATCAATATTACACACCCAGACAACTCCTTTAATTTGTTATTAATAATTATGAATCATTTACATATTGTCAATAGTAAAGGGGTTGTCCACTTTATTTATATTGATGATCTATCCTCAGGTTAGGTCCTCAATATCAGATCGGTGGGGGTGCCAGGAGTCGCGTCCATTGTATAGCGGTTATGCTTGTGATTGCAGCTCAGCCCCATTCACTTGAATGAGACTGAGCTGTTCCTAAGCCATGTGACTAATGAACGTGATGTCACGGGCCTAGGAAGAGGCTGGAGTGCGGACCCCTGCCAGTGGGACGTATCCTGACGATAGACCATCAATATCAAAATTCCAGAAAACCCCTAAATGCATGCAGATTTCCAGAGCCAACCTTCCATAGTCATTCTACAGAATTCAGTACTCTCGATATTGGGCTAGTGCCTGCGGTCAATTGAATTAGCTAAATCAAGAGTTATTGTCATGCTTTACTGCTTCCCGAACACAAGGAATTTTGATAAAGATTGTGGTTTGGATATCGTCCTAATAACATAATTATATTACACAAGACCATTTTATCGTCGGCTTTACCCAGAATTCAGAATGTTATTTCAGATGTAGCCACAAGATAAATGGTTCCTCTGCAATAAAGTCCTAATAATTCAGAGAAGTCCATGAATTGGCTAGAGTCAGCCTATCAAGAAACAATCTGAGATACTTGTGTCATGCACATTTAGTAAATATGCTAGCATGCAGCTTATCTCTCTGATTTAGAGCTTGTAAATGTAATGGAAGAAAGTTCCAAACTCGGGACCATTATTGGCCAACTCCTGGGACACTCAACAGCAGAACCACCTGTGATCAGCTAATCAGCCATGTACCGGTCACATAGGAATGGGTTATCCTTTCGTGCTTACTCTAGTGCTTGCAAAAAACGACCACTGTAGCCATTATAACCAGTATTGGAGGTCCTCTGCAGTAAGAGCCAGCATGGTCCAGCAGCCAAAGTGGACATTTCAGGGGAGCAGAGAGTTTTTTCCGTCAGTGACTCAGTTCTTATGAGCATCACCAATAGTTCTACTGAAGGCTTATGGCAAGTGGTATCTCAACCCACACAATTCCAGATGTGTCAGTGACCAATGATATAGGGTCTGGAAGTGTGAGTTGGTACACAGCTGCTGATTCCACATGTGTACATTTAAAGGGGTGTTCCGGCTAATTCAAAATAGGTGGCAGGTTGTTCGGGACTTAAAAATATAAAAGAAGAGATTCTCACCTCCACTTATTCTTCACCATTGTTGTGACACAGCTGTCCAGTCTTGGCTGTTCTCTACTTCTGGTTCCCATCAACTCTAGAAACTTTCTTAGAATGCCCTCGAAGCCGGTCACTGGCTGGAGCGGGTCACGTCTGTAGCCAGTAATTGACTAAGAGGGCATTTCAAGGCAATTGGGGCATTTGGCATCTTTGGAAAGGCAGCAGCAGGGGATTGGTGGAGGGATGTATCTCTTCTTTCATGTTTTTAAAGGGTTTGTCTGGTATTTTGACTTTGATGGCCTATCCTCAAGATGGGGTATCAATATTTGGTTGGTGGAGGTCCAACCATTTGCAGAACCCCTGCTGATTAGTGATGAGCGTCAGGGGCAATATTCGAATTTGCGATATTTCACGAATATTTGGGGGAATATTAGTCAAATATTCGCAAATTCGAGAATTTGCAATTATTTTCTTGATTGCGAACATCGGCAATGTAATATGCGCGTGCAATACAGGCGTGGGTCACTGTTGCTACATTTTTCAAGCTGCTAGAAGTTTCCTGAGACTGGAAAAAATGTTTGGCACGGCCGAACATCACAATAGCTTTATATGCAGATAGAGTGCTCCAATATATTTGCGATTGCGCAAATCCGCAATTAATGATGCGCATATTTTTGTGCAATACGTGCAACTTCACATTTTAGCAGGTCTGACTACATATTACTGATTGGTACACTAAGTATTGTTGTGAACTTGTGACATCACAGCACTATGTCTGTAGCATGTATGTATGGTCAGCTACACAGTATCACTATCTAACCTACACTGACTATCTCCCACTAACTATCTGTAATATATATATATATATATATATATATGCTATCTAATGTAATTAAACAGTAAAGCACAGAGCACAGCAATGTCACTGCTGTCTCTCTCTCAGAACTCTATAAAACTACAGAAAATGGCTGCTGGGGAGGTTCTTATATAGTAAGGGGTAGGCAACTTTTCTATTGGTTGCTAGGGATGTTGCTAAGCTCAGACAAAGACATTGCAGCCTTCTCATTGGCCCACAAGCAAGAAGGGAGGTTGGTGATGAAAAGAAAATCTAGAATATTCGAGAATACGAATATATAGCACTATATTCTAAATCTTTGCGAATTCTCAAAGTGGTGATATTCGCGATTTAAAAATTCGCGATTCGAATATTCGTGCCCAACACTACTGCTGATCAGCTGTTGGCAATGGTCTCTTCCTAGGCCAGTGACGTCATGCTTTATCGGTCACGTGGCCTAGGCGTAGCTTAGTCCCATTCAAGTGAATGGGCCTGAGCTGCAATACCAAGCACAGCCGCTATGTAATGGATGGCGCTGTGCTTGGTAAGCTGCAAGGAGGTCTCGGTGCTCACCGGAGAGCCGTGGCCTCTTCAAACAGCTGATTAGCCAAGGTTCAAGGACCCCCACCAATCAGATAATGATGACCTATCCTGATATTTAATGTCAAAACCAAGACAGCCCCTTTAAGCCCCTCTCACACCACTGGAAATCCCCTTTTAAGATGAAGGAAAATCCATGAAGAAAGGGCCCCCATGGTTGTTTGACTCAAAAAGCATATGGTTCATACAGACCATTGTGGTATTTGGACAGTGACCAATGATAATTGTCGGGGGAGGGGGACTGCCTTGTAGTCAGTTGCAAAACTAATCATTTGAAAGTTGGGTGTACCTAATACACACCATTCTCCTAGACCAGGGATGCCCAGCCTGCGGCCCTTCAGCTTTTGCAAAACTACAACTCCCAGCATGCCGAGACAGCCTACAGCAAGGCACGGTGGGAGTTGTAGTTTTACAACAGCTGGAGGGCCGCAGGTCGAGCATCCCTGTCCTAGACCAATTAGTGCTCTAGACTGAGACCTATTTCATTTTTTCTGTGCCGTAAATAAAGATAACCATTCACTTTTTACAGGTTGTCACAGCCCCGCCCCATTCCTAGTCTTACCATTGCTGAGCACTAGATTTTCCTAGCATTCAACCAGTGTAGCTGTAAAAATGGAAGGACTGCTCCTTTTAAAGGGGTTCTGCAGTTTGTTTTAACTGATGATCTATCCTCTGGATAGATCATCAGCATCTGACCGGCGGGGGTCCGACACCCGGGACCTCCGCCGATCAGCTGTTTGAGAAGGCAGCGGCGCTCCGCTGACTAGTATCAATTTGCCTGGGCACGGCCAAGCTCTGTTCACTCGAATGGAGCTTAGCTGCGCCCAGGCCAGTTGATACTAGTTGTGACGTCACTGGACCTGCGGTAATCAGCGAGAAGGCCGCGGCGCTGCTGGAGCGCCGCTGCCTTCTGAAACAGCTGATTGGCGGGGGGTCCCGGGTGTCGGACCCCCGCCGGTCAGATGCTGATGATCTATCCAGAGGATAGATCATCAGTTAAAACAAACTGCAGAACCCCTTTAAGTTGGAGAAAGACTTTCTGTGATGTATATACCGTGTACAATTTCTATGTATATGTGTATTGACACAAAATATATTTTGTATCTAGTAATAACTACTGTTTTTTAAGTCTATGAAAACCTGGGCGACTTGTTCCTCCTCATAACCGCCTATTCATCGCACGTGGATATTTCTTTTCTCTTGAAGATTTATAGCTTGCTCCTCTTAAAGGCGGTGTCTGTCTATTTGTCGGGTTTGCAGATAATACCGATGACGCACGTAGTAGGGAATTCCATTACATATCTGTAACGTGATACTTTCTCCTAGTTCACCTGTGCGTTTGCATTTACCGCAGTTGTTCATAGTATCCACATGTATCTGTGACATCTACCCCTTTAAATATCATGGAGAAGAGGAGGTGACACATTGATCCATGTAGTGCGGGTTACCTTATGGGGAATCCACACAAATGTGTGTGAGAAACGCTGAATAAATGTCAATTCTTTAATATTTACTTTATTATTGGGATGGTCTCATGAAGACAAGCCCTTTTCATATGCCCTAGAGCTGAGAACTGCTAAATACCAGAGGCTTCCACTGTCGCAGACCCATCCATCCATGGACTACGTGAATAGTCCTTCGTTTGAATAGTTGCCATGTAATACATGAAATGTATAGCTGACCGCTAGACCCACGACAGCTGACTGCTAGGGGGTTGCAGCCACATCAGTGTCAATCACCTGATCACTAGGCCAGCTTAATTTCAAGGAGGGGTTTTCTTGGTAGGATATCCCCTAAATATTACAGGAAGTCAACTGTCATGGTTGCCAAAGATGAAACCCAGTACATTAGATGGATTAGGCTACTTTCACATCTGCGTTGTGCTGTCCGGTTTTGTGATCCAGCACTGAGTCTAAAAACCGCAGCACAAACCTTCAGTTTTGTCCCCATTCTTTGTCAATGGAGACAAAACTAAACAAACTGGAATTCAGTGAACCAGAATGCATTCCGTTCCGGTTTGCTGCGTTTCCATGACGGGCACAAAATTTCAAAACCGTGCAGCAAAAACGCAGATGTGAAAGTAGCCTTAGCAGGAATTGCAAGCATAGATTTTGATATTAAAGGGAATCTGTTAGCACCGAAGCACCCCCTTCCCCACCCAAACTAGAGTAACCAGTGTATGGTGTAAGTGTTGTGGAGTCCAGTTATGTAATTTTTATCTTCATATTTACTTGCATTTTGACGTTGTGCTCCGACAAACTAGGACTCCTGAGTTCATGCACATAATGGAGAGGACTTAAAGAGGAGTCCTGTCAATGCATTTTACTGCTGGTTTATCGGAGCACAGCGTCTGAATGCAAGTGGGTATAAAGATAAAAATTACATAGTGAGTAGAGAAAAATTTTGTTTTGGCTACTTTGTGGACTTCGATTCTCTCAACACTAATAATGAGACTCGGCACCACAAACTATACACCGCTTACTCTAGTTTGAGGGGTGTTTCGGAGCTGACAGATTCTCTTTAACGCCTGGGAGAACACACCCAAGATGCAGTGACTTTTGGGCTGCATCCGACTTCTTCTAATACTGATCTTTGCAGATTTGGTGTCTGGTGGCATTCTGGTTCGCCAACCGACCATGTAGGGGAAAGAGGTTATAGTGGGTGGGTGATCAGCCGATACATGAGAAAGGAGGGTGATCAATCCCAACATGTCTCTTTAAGTAATGCTTGCGTTCCCCATTCCTTAACCATTCTGGAGAATATTTTCTCTTACTGTTCCTATTATAAATATATGAATACATTGCCAACTGGATGGAACCATTCCCCCTTGTCACTGCATTGTCTGGCAGCACTCATTGGTGAGACTGCGCACGGACACTCCCCCAAATAGCAACACCCAGTTGGCAATTTATTTAGAAACTTTTAGTAGGAATAATAGGGGAATGGCCCATGACACAATTCTAAGAAAAGATTTTCCAGAATTGTCATTTTTAAGGGGTTCTCCAAGAATTAAGAAAATGAAAAAACTTAAATATTACTTTATCATAATCATATATTCCCAAATACCTTTCATTATTTATAATGGCTCGTTTTGTCTGGGGAGCAATCATCAGGGGAAACAAAATGGCCACTGTCCCATTAGTTCACACAAAACCTGTCCTGATCACACATGAGGACAAGTTACTTTACAACACTGAGGTAAAGATCTGCCTCCTCCTCCTCCTCCTTTCTACTTGTCAGGGATTATGATCCTGAATACAGATGATAAGAAATTTAGCTGAATCTCTGGGGAATTTAGTTAGAGGAGACATGAAATACAGAGAGGACGGACAGGACAGACTGCGGTAATGTGGGGTTGTGGTAATGGAGACTGCATACAAGTGCTGCTGCTCATTATCCACACATCACCCTCCTCTCGTGTCTCCTTATCATCTCCATTCCCACAGAGATTCACCTGTATTCAGGCTCATGATTCCTGACAAGCTATGGCAGGCGCAGCACTATGAAGTGCCTTTTGCGCTGTGGCATTAGAAGAATTTTGGTATCTCTGACCTTTTAGTCTAACCAGACTGTGTGTTAATCTGTAATTCCTCTAGTGCCGTTCTATGGAAACAGTAGGTTTAAAGAGCACACCAAATGCTTGAAAATAATTCTTTATTAACTTCAACTTTTCTTCATATATAACACTGCCGCCTCCACAGCAGATAGTCCATGTACATAACACGTGTTGAAAAGATATCACAAAATGATTAAGATGGTGGTTCAACTGTTCAATCCTGTCATTCAACATAAAATGGTGGATATATTTCTCTCTTGAGTATCTGTACTCTCTCTTTAAGTTATTTAAGCACTTTATGATCTCTTTGAGAGGTATATCTGAGGTCTAACTAATAGTTCTGCTTGCTCAACTTGGTTTGCAGTATGCAATTGCTTATGATCTGGTATGAGCAGTTCGCAGTTTGTATGCAATTTGCATGAAATCTGGTTTGTATGCTTGCAATTTTTATTTGCAATTATATGGTTGCATTTGTAGTTTGGTGGAACTATTTTGGCCTCTTGTTCCCATAAAACCCAGCTCTCAGTGGAGTGAATGTCTCTTCAGCTCCTGTCTCTGGTGAATAATGATTCCAGAAGCTCCTGCTAGGGGAATTCCCAGACAGGCTGTGTGTGAGACTGGCTGTGATTGGTGAAAACTCTTGCTGTATGAGAAGCTGGCTGTGATTGGTCTAGACTTCTGCCCAGCAACAACAGATTAACACTATGCTTTCTGTTGTTTTTGCTGTGTCACTGAACTTACCTTACACTATAAAATGAATCTTAAAAGGCATATTATCTTTTCTACTTCTGTGAACACAAAATTATGACAGTTATGATATCCAAAACATGATGTCACAGTAAATAACTCTGCTTTTGTCTTTAACACCTAAACATAGGAACTGTATTTAGGTTATTGGCAGGTCTGGCTGTATACACATATAAGCTATATTAGCAAACTAGGACAGGTCTTAGCTGGCCAGCTACACAAGCAGAGCAGAGAGGAGGATGAGCCAGCACTATGTCTCATTGTGGTGAAGTAACTTGTCCTGTGTGATTAGGACAGGTTTTGTGTGTACTGATAGGGCAGCTGCCATTTTGTTTCCCCTGATGACTGCTCCCCAGACAAAATGAGTCATTATAACTAATGAAAGGTATTTGGGAATATATTTATAATAAATTTAAGTATTTTCGTTTTCTTAATTCCCGTATAAACCTATTTAAGTGGAATACAATTATTTACTAAAACAGACATGTACGAAGAGGTGACAGCTCTTCTTTACGGTTGTGGTTGAAGGCATGCATAGGGTGTGTGGTGGGGGTATAAAATTATTTTGTTGTGAGGCCATCCCTCCACAATTTACTTCCCTGATTAATGGGCTGTAATGATACAGAAATAACATGGGCAGGTTAGAAATTTGTTTGGTGTACTCGATTTGACTTTTTAATTTTTTTTTATATTAAACGTTGTTGTTTTATGCTATCGTTTTATGTTGTTGTTTTATCTGTTTCTGCAATGTGCCACCCCCCCCCCCCCCCCCAAGGCCGATCGTGTCCCAGGTCTTTAGGAATGCTGAGTGGTGTGATGCGGCCTCAAAAGTTTTGTGTGTGTGTCACGGTGCTCCTACCTGGATACCGTCGCTCCGCAGGGTTGGGCTCCGAAGCAATAGGGGGAGAGTAATGGTGGAGGTGGAGAAATAGTAGAGTCCATACTTTTATAAATCTGTACAAGAAGTGGTGTTTCTCTTGGTTCCAGCAGGTTTTGGCATAAACTGGCAAATTTAACTATTCTGCTTTATCTCTTTGCTGTGCTAAACTCTGCTTTAGTCTGGTCGCTGGACTTTAGGGCTGTTCTGGTACCTTTAGAGTGGGGTGCCTTTGATTGTTTACCCCCTCGCAACACTCTGTCAGTTAATCTGTAAGGAGTCAGAGGGATTCTCCTCTCCTTCCATCTCTAGACTAGGCTAAGACTGACTGAAAACTTCCTGCAGCCCCTTCCTTGGTAGGAAACGAGACTGGCCCACTTCTGCCCAAAAGGGTGAGAATGGAATGGTAAGTTCCATTCTATCTAATGATTTCTCTGCCATATACGCTGCCATCTGCTGGTGAACCAGGCATATAACATGCAATACAACAAATAACAGTTATATAGCAGAACAATTAATGCACAGTGCACCTCCAATGAGGCCAGGTAAGAGGATCGCCTCAGGCAGCACCAGGTAGGGGCAAGAGAGGGGAAGTTTAAGGGCCATGGGAAATATACTGACTGAATCTGGAGGAATATGACTTGAACCTGAGCATTATTTGAACTAATAACTTGGTTTTCTCTTTTACAAGAACTTCCTAAAACCTAAAAATGTGATGTACTAGGGGGCACAAAAAAAAAAAATTGGGAATAGCATCAGGGGTTAAGAATGAAGTCAGCAGAACATTTAAAAGATTAGTGTGAGATTTACTGCATCAGCTTGGGCTTGGGCCAGTCTAGATTACATTCCCCAGATATCTATCATGTATAAATAAACCGAATATAAAAATTACAGTAGTTGGATAAAGTAGTTATTTAAAATGTCATTGTGTGTGAATGCGGAGGGTCAATGAACTGCTGCCTCCAGAAAGCCAAATATAAATGCGAGGTCTGAAAAAAATCTTTCTAGGATCTGAGCTCAACAAATCCATTTCTTTCCATAGTGCATCGCCCTACCCTCAGGAATAACGGAGCCATAACACTTGATTTTATACGATTTGCAACATGTTTATCTATTTTAATTTCATGAAAGTCGATTTGTAGGAATTTGAGGTCATTTTCCTCAGAAAGGACAAAAAATTAGTTGCTATCTACAGGCGTTTCCTTTAAAGTGAACCCTGGTGTTTGCCATGCCGAGGTTCACATTGAAAGCCCCTCCCTTGGTTTTCAGTACACTGATTTATGGCTATGTTGAAATGCAGTAAGTATCGACCAAAGGGGTTAAAGTCAATGGGGGACATTGATTATCCCCTGGACATCCGATTGTGTTCACGCAGCACGATCTGCTGCCCAGAAAAGATGATTGAGGTGACCACACTACTGATCATTTCACTCAATGAACAAGCGATTTACTCGTTCATCGGGTGATCTTTGCACCTTTACACTGACAGATTATCGGGAACGAGCGTCTGGAAGAATGTTCGTTCTCGATATTCTACCCGACAACTGGGCAGTGTAAATGCTCCCTTAGGCCTCATGCACATGGCCGTGCCCGTATTGCGTCCCGCAAACAGCAGGTCCGAATATACGGGCACTGGCCGTGTGCACATCGTATCACTTGAATGGGTATGCAGTCCAGAAGGTGCGGTGCGGAACGGAGTACTTCTGTGAGGTTTCTCTCTGTGCCTCCACACTGCAAAAATATAGAACATGTTCTAATTTTTTGCAGTACGGACAGATCAAGGACCCATTCAAGTTGAATGTTTCCGGATCCGTCTGTGGAAACCATGCAGCGATCTCCTCCGCATCATGGGGAGGAGTGATCGCTATGCCATCGCTCGTCCCCAAGCTGCATACTGGTTTGCCGGCGGTGGATCACTATTAGACAGCACGACAGCGCTGATTTTTAAGCATGCATCAGTGACAGTATTACACTACAAGATGATCGCTAACATACGCTCATGTGAACGCTCGGTAGCGATTTTCAGCCGAAATATCTCAACTTAATGTCTTGTAAAGTGGTTCCCAATGACACGTGGTTTGTCTTTCTTGTCTGCCAAATGTGATTGACAAGGATGATTGTCTCTCTCCTAAAAGGAATATCAGGATTTACTGCATGGTGACAATGTGATGTGTATGTCTGGAGGACTGAGAAACGCATAAGAGGATAGACCTGATCTTTTTAACCTGTAAATGGCTTAGAGCATTTGTATTGAGACAAAACCCACAAGGATTGAGAATCGTCTTATCTTAGCGGTGTGGCAGAAACATCCGAATTTCCTATTATCCAGGTTGGACGCAGGATGTGAGGCTCTCGTGTCAAGGGATTTTCTTCTTGCTTATTGTAAAGTAGTCTATAAACCTAAGCACTCTGTGCTTGTGAACGGCGAACCAAGATATTTAATTGGGTGCCTGCAGAAAAATTACAAATCTAGGGCAGCGTCACCACTAAAGTACGCTCCCAATTGACATCGTATTGCTAAATATTTGCCTCGTCGTGAGCCTCTCATCCATTCAGCAGTTGACCCTAACTCCTAAACGTCCTGTTCACACTTTACTTGCTGATATTGGACGGCATTGGGCATGTATTACATTTAAATAGTCTCTCATGGTAAAAAATATTATTTCAATGCTCATGCACATGGCTAATAGGGGAGCGTACAAAGATCTCTTAGGATTCCATAGAAAAAGTTAGCATGGGCCCCCTCTCTCGCATCCAGATTCCAGTACACGTGTCAAACACTCCCAGGCAAGGAGGAATACAAAGCTCAACTCCCCAGATTTCTGATGAATTTACGATTTGTTTTTATTTAATGAAATATATTTCTAATAAAAACTAAAACTGTAATAAAAAATATCACCCTCTAGGTACTTTACCATATTTCCCCACCACTTTATATAAATAGATTGATAAATCTTTAGCATTTTATATTATTAAACTGGCTGCCTGCAGCCACCACTAGGGGGAGCTCAGTAGATGGGGATGTACATAGTTACCATGGATTTTAATAGAAGCTGTAAATCACTGTGCACTGAGCTTGGCAGCTGATTGTTAATTCAATGAATCTTTGTTAGAAAAGGTGAAGCAGTCCTCCCCGAGACCCCATAGCAGACGTGTGGTCTGCCTTTGTGGTAGGTAACTGTACCTCTGTGTTACTTCAATTTAACATGAAAGCACACTGAGTTTTTTGGAATCCATGCAAAAAATTTGGGGCACAAAACATGGTATCCCATAATACTGAGTTATTCTCCCGTTGCCTCACAGTGGAACCCAATAGTATTATGCCTATGGGTTCATAATAAGGACCTGAAGGTATCTGTGTGCCACCATAAAGGCCCACATACAGTGCATTGCTTGAGGCCAAAAGCCCATGTTATTATATTTTGCCACAATTTATTTTAGATTTTGTCAAACCATTTATCTTCGATTTGTGCATTTTTATTTGGAATTTCTCCTATTCCTTTAATCATCTAATAGTCTACTATTGACTCCATGTTTTCAAGTATCCTCCGATAAGATCTTATCGGAGGATACTTGAAAACATGGAGTCAATAGTAGATTGATAGTCATCTATCAGATTCCAACGGTGATGTTCTTGAGTGGGCTGAAATAATCCTAGATTTTTCTCTCAAAAACATTGATGGCTGACTTGTCGCCTAATGGCAGAAAGTAGGAAGGGGCAAAGTAGGTTAATAAAAGATGGACCCAGGAAGAACATCTTTAAAAGGATGTAATAGGCTCCAGCTATTGATTTCCACATACCGGTAATCTTTTCAAGGTCGATAGTTCCTCTCGTCATGGCTGCTCTTGCTATGCACAGGAGTGTTAACATGCTGTCCTTAAGGATGGTGATCAGACGAAGGGATGATGCATGGACTGTACTGCCTTGACCTATGTCTTGAAGGGTTCATCATATATAATGATTCAAGTTGTCATCTACTCTTATCAGATACGTTTCAAAGCACAAGGCCTGGGGGGGTCTTTTCAGTTTAAATATAAGCAGTGTTGTTCTTGTCACTGTCCCTGATGGTTTGCGGTTGTCCTAAATCTTTATTTGTATTGCTATGTTAGACATTTATCTATCTAGACATCTATCTACCTATCTAGATGAAAATAAAACGCGAGCGGCACGAGGTAATGTGTACAACGGTGTGCCAGCAGCTGCGGAGGCGGTCCAGCATCCAAATAAATAGAAGAAAAAATGCCATGGCTCGCCAAAAACTAGTTTAAAAGTAGTGTTCTTTAATCACCAATTGAGATGAGCAAAGTTTTCAAAAATTCTATTTGGCTGCTTCACCGAATTTTCTTAAAAAAAAAATAATTGTGACGAATGAAGTGCATTTCTTTGGAAGTAGCGATTGTGCCGCCCTCTGTCATTGTACCCCTCAGATGCCGCGTTCACAGCTGATTGCGGCATCTGACAGTAATAACACAATTCTTTTTACAAATAAATCATACTTGCTTCATCCATTGATTGAAGATCTAGCGCGAAATCTCGCACAGCCCATGATGACGTCAGCCGGTGTGGTGACATTATAGGTCACCGTACACAGGATTTCATGCAAGATCTTCAATCAAGATGGCGGCGACCGCCCCGTCCTGAGCAAATGGATGAGGTAGGTATCATTTATTTTATTTTTTTTACCGCCATTCAGAAAAAATCAATTCACTACCACGAAGCACGAGGAAATTCAGCTTTGTGGCCAATTGAATTTTCCCAGAAATTTGGACTCAACACTAGGGATGAGTGAAACGGCCATTTGGCAGGTTCGTGTTTGGATAAGTAGTGAATTACGTTATGGATTGCGGTATCTTGCCACATAACGGAATATACTGACGGAATGCTTAACGGTAAAGGCATTCCGTCATGATAGAAGTGTATGGCCAGCAGGACAGAGTCGTACAACCTCTTTCTAACAAAGCTAGAACCAGTCCAGTACCTCACATGGATCCAGAGATCTCCTCATTCCTTGCTGCAATTATGTGCTTCCATCTTAATGAGGTGGACAAGGAAATTAGAAAAAAAGACAAAAAGCAGGTGGCGCTATACAGATAGATTTTCAGTGGTTATACTAAATGTTTTATTACATGCAATTACAAAAGTATTCAGATCCAGGTGCTGGTTTAAAAACTGTAGAATATTTTTCTTGGGACAACCCTTTCAAATGAGACAACTCTTCACCTCCCAGAAATTCTGAAAACCAGATGTGGTCAATTTCACAGAAGATAATTACATATAGAACTTCTGGCCTATATTTGCTGCTCATTTCTTTATTTTAGACGTCTTTTGAGTTGTATTTTTAGGCTTCTGCTGATTTTATCACTATCGGGGAGTATTGAACTTGCAGGAATGGCCCGTGCTAAAAGTCAGAAACTGGTGCCTGCTTCTTATCAACAAGAAGGATCAGAGCTGTAAAGTGTAATTACCCTCTCCTGATCTTCAGGATAATAGGCAGCTTGGCCTCTGAAATGTTTTCTTATATGTGGAAATGGAAATGTTAGGAGGGAGTGCGGACCCTACACTGCCTCCCGTTATTGTCCCTGCCGCTAACCAAACAAATGAGCTTGACTTTCAATAAAACAGAGGTCATCTTGTACTCGTCCCTTCATTCTGTCTTCACTGGAAAGATCTTGAAACTCCTCAACTCTCCAGGTTCTTAGAGTATTTTAAGCAAGAGGAGAAATATTTACCAGGCGTCCTGCGGTGCATGAATTAAATTGCACTTGTCTCTAATGTCTGAAACTGTTTAAAAGTTGAATTTCTTAATTTTTGTGACATTAACACAAAGTGTAAAATTCTCTTTGGACGGGCCCACCACAGAACTAGAGGATTCCTCCAGGGGGTTGGATAGCAAAAGTTCAGCAGGAGTCTTATTTAAAGCTGATGTTGGATGCAGGTTGATTCACAAATAACCAGATCGTATTGTGTCCTGTGTGTACAATAATAGCAACATAGTTTGCAATGCAAATAAAAGAGGATGTGCACATGATATAGATGACAGTAGGCTTCAGAATCGTTTCCTCTGGTGGATCCAAGGAAACCCAGTCCAACACTAATCATACGCAGATACTTTCTCTAAGGTACAAACTTCCAACTGCTGAAATATAAACTTTTTTTGCGAGAAGGGCTGGTTTGGTTGTAAACGTTTTTAGTTAACACAAAATTTTAGCCCATTTTTTAAGAGTATATTTGAGACAGAATTTCTATCCACATATTAATATCTATTGAGCAATTAATTGTATAATCTATCCACCTCATATCTATCTGTCTAGTAATATCTATCGATTTAATCAATTTTATTTAACTATTTCGGTCTATTTATATCTATTAATCGATTAAATCTATCTCTCTATATCTATATATCTCTCTGTATTATCTAACGATTAGGCCCCATTCATACGACCATGGTGCCGCCATGCCTGTGTTTCAGACAGCAAACAGCACGTCCGCCAAACATGGACACCAGCCGTGTGCATTCCCCATTGCCATGCAGAGCAATTGACTTCAATAGGTCAGCGATCCGCAAGATGCAGTGAAAGATATGAGACAGGTTCTATCTTTTGCGCTGCAGAGATTCTGAGCCAGAAGCACATGCAACCACATGGAAGCCCTTCCATGTGCTTCTGGGTCCGTGCCTCTGTGCCACAAAAGATAGAACCTGTCCTATCTTTTGCCAGATTGCGGACCCATTGAAGTCAAAGATTTTGCACCATGGTCGCGTGAATGGAGCCTTAAAGGGCATCTCTCAGCAGATTTGTACCTATAAACCTGACTGACCTGTTACATGTGCGTTTGGCATCTGTGTTGGTCCAAATGATGTTGCAGAGAGAGCTGAGCCTCTAGGTGTAACGGCAACGCCCCCGTTGCTCCTAGTAGCTCATTTGCATATATTAAATCATAATTTTCCTCAGCAATGCGGGCACATATGAACATGGGACCAACACAGATGCCTTCAGCTGCCAAGCGCACATGTAACAGGTCAGCCAGTGTCATAGGGACAAATCTGCTGAGAGATGCCCTTTAATCTTATCATCTATCTATCTGGATAATATCTAAAACAGAGGTTCAAATTCAGCTATAAAACACAGAGCGGAAAAAGTTGTTTCATTGCTGTCAAGCAGATTGACATGATAACCTCCCAGCTAATTACAGCACAGCGCATGGAAGCACAGGAGAGAACAAATCGAGAATTGTAGTCTTTGAAAACATAACCGTAAATCAAACATAAATTAAAGTTTTGACCTAAATTTGCTTGAGGCAAGGACCGATCATTAGTTATCACTTGAAGGGGGTGTGCAGTGGCATACTATTAGTGACCTATCCTCAAGAGAGGTCATCAATATCAGATCGGTGGGTGCCGGACTCCCACATCCCGTCTATCAGCTGGTTGAAAGGGTTGCGGCGCTAGAGTGCGTGCAGCTTCCTCTTCTTCAAAGTTTACCTGCATGTCGTCTCCAGTGGTGTAACTAGAATTCTATGGGCCCCAGGGAAACTTTGAATTGGGCCCCCCTCGAACCCCCACCCACTATAGGTTTGAATGCGTTGTAGTAGAATATTAAATAGAAGAGGTAGGTGTTAATTATAATTTTTATTATTTTGCCCCCTCTGTGTGTGTGTGTATGTATGTATGTATGTATGTATGTGTGTGTGTATGTATGTATATATATATATATATATATATATAATCCATTTTGCGCCTTCTGTATATACTGTATATATACATTTTGCCCCCTCTGTATATATATCTTTATTTTGCCCCCTCTGTATATATATCCATTTTGCCCCCTCTGTATATATATATCTTCATTTTGCCCTCTCTGTATATATATCCATTTTGCCCCCTCTGTATATATATATCAATTTTGCCCCCTCTGTGTATATATATATATATATCCATTTTGCCCCCTCTGTGTGTATATATATATATATATATATATATATATATATATATATATATATAATATCCATTTTGCCCCCTCTGTATATATTTCATTTTTTTCATTCTTTGCGTTTTGCCCCTATATTACATGATATTTTCCCTGAGGCCGGGCCCCTATGAAGGATTTGCTGCCAGTGCCGTGCCGGCGTGCCACTGTGCCGAACTGCCAGGTGCCCCCCTGTGAGTATGAAGCCGGTGCTGTGTACACATTTACACATACAAGAAAAAAATACTTACCTACTCTGAGACTGCTCCGCTCCCGCCGTCTTGTTCTCGCACAATTCCATCATCCGGCGTGCACCGCGGGCCCGCGTCAACCCGCGTGATCCCACCGACACTGAGGTCACAGGTCTGAATTATTCATCACAGCAAGAATGGCGCAGCACCAGGTGGGTGGGGGCCCGACTGCCTATTAAACCATTAAAAATTAAAATCGCTTGCGGCGGGCCCCCTGCCGGGCCTGGTCGTGGTCGCACCCTCTGCGATCGTTGCGCCCTTGGTTGTCTCCTTTATAGCTGATGTGCATTGTAAGTTTAGCTCCTTCTCCCATTAAAAATAATGGGACGAGCGGGTGTAATTACATTGCACTGCCACTACAAGGGAGACGACACATGCAGGTAAACTTTGAAGAGAAAGCAGCACCCACACGAGCACCACGACCCCTTCAAACAGCTTATCGCCGCGGGTGCTAGGAGTCATGTTCCTGCTTATCTGATATTGATCACCTATTTTAAAGGGGTTCTCCGGGCCTTTAATATTGATGACAGTGTGCATGTGCCGTCTCCTGTCTCTCTTCCTGCCTCTCTTCCTGCTCACTGCTGCTTTGCCATAGACATAGCAGCAGGAAGAGAGATGGGAGAACGCACTCGTACACTGTGCACGCCATCTCCTTATACTGCTGAGCGGCGGGGGTGCCGGGCGTCGGACCCCCGCCGATCTGATATTGATGACCTATTCTGAGGATAGGTTTTCATTAGTAAAAGCCCGGGGAACCCCTTTAAGGATAGGTCATCAATATTACACCACTGCACCTCCCCTTTAAAGGGAACCTGTCACCGGGATTTTGGGTATAGAGCTGATGACATGGGTGGAGATGGCCACTAGCACATCCGCAATACCCAGTCCCCATAGCTCTGTGTGCTTCTATTGTGTAAAAAAAAAACGATTTGATACATATGCAAATTAACCTGAGATGAGTCCTGTCCATGACTCATCTCACGTACAGGACTCATCTCAGGTTAATTTGCATATGTATCAAATAGTTTTTTTTACACAATAAAAGCACACAGAGCTATGGGGACTGGGTATTGCGGATGTGCTAGCGGCCATCTAGCAACCCATGTCCTCAGCTCTATACACAAAATCCCGGTGACAGTTTCCCTTTAACATTAAAAGGACAAGATGGATGCGTAATGTAGGAATATATAGAGGGAAAAGGAAGAAGGAACTAACCCAGGGAACTTTTACATATATTGATATTTATACATTAATTCATATACAGTATTCGTTGTTTTTTTTTTATAATTATCGCTTTTGTAAATTGGATTCTTCTGAAATTGCAGACACTGATCTTTGTGTAATGAGCGCATTTCTTCTAGTCGCTGCTCTAATTATGTGATGTCAGTGGGACATATGAATAGCTTGTGGGCTCGCTATCTCTTGGGTGGCATGTAAGGAGTGGGGGGATGCTGTCTTCCAGGATGCATCCCATTCTCTCAAGAACAATGCCATTATCTTAGCTCTTTGTATTTTGTATTCTGATGTAGAAGACAGGACTGTGGCTCTTTTTTTTTTTCTAAATTCCTCGTCGGTGAAGAACTGTGAATTTCTTGGTGAAAACCTGTAACATCTGGGTCACTGCCCAACAAAACCACTCCTCATTGAATTGTTTTTTGAGATGGCATTGAGGGCAATCATAAGTGTCCTGCTGTTCCTGAGAATAGGAGACCATGCAGTGAGCAGACAGTCCATTCAGATGATGGTCATTAGACAATATGAAGGGAAGATGGCCTTCTAGTATAAAAGTAGGTGCATATTGAAAACCACATGAATATGGTTATAATGATAATAACATATGAAACAACCAGGTGGAAGCAATCTCATGGTTATATAGTTGAGTTGTAGAGCCACCTATATGATAGACAAGTGTCCTATACCTGTAAACTGATGGCAACTACCAGTCATATATGACCAGTTGGCTTTTGGGTCAGATTCACCCTGCAGAAGCCTACAGGAATGTCAACTTCTATGTTCTTACTGTTGATTTCTTTTTTCACAAAGAACATCCTTTCGAGCAGTATATACCAATGAACCCTTCCATCCATTTTCTCTGTTGCTACAAGGAAATCTGGATGATGCCATAGATTGTGTACCAGTGTTCCTCTTGACTAATGCCACAAATGGGCACATCTGTTGGGCCTAATGATACCTATAGCCCAGCAGAGGACCCTACGAAGAACTCATTAATGGGCACTTAAGATGTTTACACCACTAAAGTGGACGGGGCTTGGCAGGAGGGGTGATGCTACTCGTGGTCCCCCAGATTTATTATACCTTATACCAGAAAAGGGCTTGGGGCAGTCATAGACTTTTTCGGTTTCCCTATGCACGGGTTGCAAGAGGTGCAACTAATTTATTTACAGGCATCTGCCTCTTAATAAATAAAGCCATCAGAGGGATCAACACCAGCGTAGGGGAACGCCGGTCTTGATAAATGTCCCTCACTGCCTTTGATGTTGATAAAGAATACACTTGGTTGCGATGACTCAATACAGAGTTCGAAATCAGACAGGTGAATTGCCAAATAGATCAAGTGTTGGATTCAAAAGATGGAACAGCGGGCCAAATAAACCGGAAAGAAAATCAAAGTCTGAGCATGAACAATGGATCTTTAGAGGAATAACTACAATACTCAACGCAGAGGAAGAAATCCAGGTCACGTTACCGCAGGATTACATAGATAGGGTTCAGGTAACATAAGAGACATGTAAGGAGTGGAGAGGGAGTTGCCTTGAGGTTAGAGCCGTCATCTCCTTTCTTTATCACCTTATTTATGATTATGTTCAAGAATCTTGAAGTATTCACCCCTCCTCCCATTACACTTCTATCTACTTCACATATACTATATGACCTGATTTCCATCATGATGCAAGATCATAAGCATCCTGCTAGAAATCTGGGGAATTTATAGATAAAAAATTGGCCATAAATCAGTGGGTTCGTTGCAGCTTTAATTGCTGAGTGAGGATGATTCACGTACTTGTGCTTGTCAATGTTACACTTTGCAGGTAAAAATGTGTTAATCTTATCAGTAAACTGCCCAATAGTAATGCTGATTCTGCGTAACACATTATAGAAGTGTGAACTATATCATACAGTGTAAAAAGCTGAAGAACCTTGTGTAGGAGTAATCTCTGTATAATGTCACACTCCAGCCCCCTGTCAGCAGCCCAGCACCATTAATGCAGAGTTTCAGTCCTGTAGCAAAAAGCGCTAAAATTGTGGGTCAGGAAGAACCTGAAATAAAGTTGTCTTTTTAAAAAAAAATTTTTTTTTAAAGGGGTTGTCTCACTCCAGTAAGTGACCTTTATCATGTAGACAAAGTTAATACTAATGTATGGTGATTGTCCATATTGCCTCCTTTGCTGGCTTGATTCATTTTTTCATCACATCATGCACTGCTTATTTCCAGGGGTTACGACCACCCTTCAATCCAGCAGCGGTGGTCGTGTTTGCACACTATAGGAAAAGGCGCCTGCCTTTCTGGTGGCCAGGACCGTGGGAGTCCGCATAGGCGCACATATGCAGTGGCTCCGTCCCAGCCACGTCGTATATCTTCTGCAGCGGGGGTCGTAGCCCCTGGATACAAGCAGTGTGTAATGTGATGGAAAAATGAATCGAGCCAGCGAAGGAGGCAATATAGACAATCACAATACATTAGTAAGTGCCTTGTATTAACTTTGTCTACAAGATATATGCCATTTCCTAAAGTGAGACAACTCCTTTAAGGCTCTAATTAGATATCTGAATCCCCTCTGTTGGATCCATGTAAAAGTGAAGGATTGATTTGTTTGGTGCAAAAATAATGTTATACAGGGGTCCTAGCCAAAGGCTCATGGGCCCTGGTGCATAAGTTCAGCTTGGACCCCTCTTCCCTCAGTGCTCTGTGGCCAGGGGCAGGGAAGCACATAGCCTTCGTGCAGCTTGAGGCAAAAATTACCCCCCCCCCCCCAACTGATGCCAAATTCTTGACCTAACCCTTTCCCTCCAGCCAGAGGTGTAACTTCACCAGCATGCACTTTCTATAATACTGGTGTCTTCTTATGTGGCCAAGGGTCTTTGGGCCCCCTCAGGCTCCTGGGCTCGGTAGCGACTGCTACCTCTGCACCCCCTACAGCTACACCCCGGTCCTAGCTACAATTCGATTGAGGAAATCAACTCAGAAACATATATTGAAAGTTCTCTCAATCAGGTTAGATTTTGACCAAGACATTTTGCTTATTTAATTGATACAGTACAAAGCGTAGACCGATAACATAATGGGTCTTACAATCACATCCATATGGTCACAGACAGAAGTGTAATGGAGTTAAGAATTTCCCATCAGGCATCCTGGTAGAAAATTAGTAGCAGTGCAGCGTACTCAAGTTGTGTGCAGTAGGTGTTTCTGGGTGATGTAGTGCAATATACACTAACCTGGTACAGCTGACTCTCTGCAAGGGCAGGTATAGGTAGAAATAGTTCGTGACGCCAGTGCCAAGTAAACGGTGGCACGCCGTTTGCGGATGCAGGAATAAATTGAGGAAACGTAGTATTAAAACAGCACTCCAACTTTAGTAGTTTTCCAGCAGAGACAATAGTGGAATCGCAGTTCCTTGGCATACAGTCGATTTTGCAATTCGGTCGATGCAGGCAATTCAGTTACAGCAGGGTAATTACAGAGTGTTGAACACAGGACTTGCAGCACAGGAGCTAGCACTCTAATTCTGTCTGATCCTGGAATATAGCATATCTTCACCAAGGCCCATTAACCTAGTTCTGGCTTTATATCCTTGGCTATAGCTTTAATCAGTACCTCCTCTGTCTTTCTGAGTACCTCTTGCTTTCCTGATCTTTGCCTCTGTCTCTCTCAGCTTCTGGAAACTTCCTCAGGCTCTAGAAACTTCTGAGCTGTGGTCTAGACTGACTTCTGCACTCCACACTAGATCAGGTTACACTGACTTTCCCTTCCTTGTCTGGCCCTTATATAAACTAGGGCTCCCTAGCTCCCTCTAATGCCTAAGAGCTGGAATGACACCCCTAGCCGGCCTGTACTTGCAAGTTTCATAGCAACAGGGAAATACATGCATTACATTACATGACATTTTATAAAACTGACATATACCAACTTCCCCATAATTAAGGAGGGACGACAGCACACCAAGTGACACTTTGGTAGTGACGGGTATTACAACTCCCGTATACTACATACCCCACTGCTTTAAGCTGAGTACGACCTCGTACTCCATCATGGGTCTCCCAACTGGAATCTCTACCTGAAATAGAAAATAGAGACATGCAGGCATACATACATGTAATTCATCTGCATTTACATTTACATCAGGTCCAATTGGCAAAAGTGAAGTGTGGTGACAAGGGGCGTCGTTCTCTTCTCTCAGGATAGTGAATGGAACGGGGGCGCTGACCTGGCACAGCGTAACATTAGAACCAGGATAGTCCATGACAATGAATAAGTCCATGATAAAACAGTAGAAAACGGTATAAAAGTTCTTGGAGGCTCAAATAACAAACATGAGTCCGTACCCAGGTTATTTCTTATTAAATCACAGAGGCTCTCATGCGGTGGAGTCCATCTCTGGGCACATTTCCTTAGTATGAAGTTGCACAATAAAATGACAGCATAATAACGGAACTACCCAGGGGTTTCCTGTGGGTGTAGCACAGGCAAGGGCTCACGTGGGGGAGTCCATTCTTGCGCACAAATGTCCAACAAGGTATTGCCCGTGGCAACTGTTTGGGAGGAGACACCACCAGAATAATCAAAGTCTCCTAAACGGACTGGCGGACGTCCCCTGGTCATCCGGGTAGACCTTCTCAACACAGGGGTCTCCTCTTCCCTTAGCAACGAGGTAGAAGGGAGAGGAGCAACAGGAGGGTCTCCATCCGTGAGACCTCGGTCAGGAACAACTGGAACAACAGGAACAACAATATCCACTACAGGGGAAACTGGATCCAGGGCATCTTGAACCGGCTCTTCTGGAGGTAAAACTACAGTAGGTGCCGGAGCAGGCACCAGCAAGTTCAACCACGGTGTCAGAAGCCAATGCATGGGATCAGCGTCATACCTGAGATTACTGACAGCCTGCATAGGATCCTCGGGCGGTATTGCTGACTCTGACACAGGATATTCAGATCCGGAACTCTCGGCACTAGGTTCTGGTGTCAGGCAGAGCTTCAACCGGTTTCGGTGTACAATTTGGGATCCCTTGTCTTCCCGGGTGATCTCATAAGTGTGAGTTCCAACATTTGGGATTGCAGTGACAACATAGGGACTTCGCTCCCACTTACTGTCCAATTTGCTGGTACGACGGTTATTCTTTAACCATACCACGGCCCCTATGGTCAAGGGTTCTGCATGGGCTGCCTGATCATAGTCTCTCTGCTGTCGGTCTCTAGCAAGGTCCATACGTTCCTGAACAATGGCTTTGGCTGCATCTAATCGCCTTTGGTGCTCAGCAACCCAGTCGGTGTTAGGGAATGGGTTAATGCAATCAGGTACATGTATGTCCAATGAATGATCAGCAGGCAATGTCCCTTGGCGCCCAAACATCAAGTAAAAAGGGGTATACCCGGTGGAACAATGTATGGTATGATTGTAAGTGAACCTGAGCTGTGGCAACAGACTGGGCCAATCTCCTCTGCTCTCAGGAGGCACGGCCCTCAGCATCTCTATCAAGGTCTGATTCATTTTTTCACATAATCCGTTACCTTGAGGATGGTAGGCCGTTGTCCGGATCTTCTTACAGTTGTGTAAGCGGCACAGTTCATGGAACAGATGGGACTCAAAAGCAGGTCCTTGATCGGTGAGGATCTTTTCTGGACATCCATAGGGCAGGAGGAAGTGCTTCCAGAACATTTCGGCTGTAGTCTTGGCTGTCTGGTCTCTCACAGGCACTGCTACAACAAACTTTGTGAAATGATCAATAATAGTCATGGCATAAGCATACCCTGAGCGACTAGGCTCCAGTTTTACATGGTCGATGGCGACAAGTTCAAGAGGACGGGTACTTACAATGGGTCTCAGTGGTGCCCTCTGATCATGGTGCTCACTTCTTTTCAAGGCACAGGCTACACACTCTCGACACCACTTCTCCATGTCTTCTCTCATGCCTACCCAGTAAAACCGCTGGCGGATAGTAGCTTCAGTCTTTTGGACCCCAAAGTGACCGGATTGATTGTGGTACATCTCCAACACCATACCTGCATCTCGTCGGGGTATGAGAATCTGGTGCACTCTCTCGTTGGACACTGGGTCTAGGCTTCTCCGTAGCAATAGGCCCTTTTGTATGAAGAGTTGATGGCGCTGTCTCCACAGTTTGATAAGCTCAGGATCTGCACTCTTCCGCCGAATCCTCTCAGGAGCTCTGCCACTAGTAATGAAGTCCAACAACTCACCCAGCACTCTACTTTCAGACTGTAGTTTCACCCACCTTTCTTCTTTAGGATCAGGCCTACTGGAGGGTGAAGGAACTGCAGCTCTGTTATTGGTAGCTCGAGCCTGATCCTGTTGAGCAAATTTGTTATAGAAAGCCGGCATCTCTACATCTTCCCAAGCATCTCGCACATCATCAGGAGCTGTCTCTGTGGGAAGCCTGGATAAAGCATCAGCATTATCATTAGTACGTCCAGCACGATACTTTACAGAGAAATGATAGTTGGCAAGGCGAGAGGCCCATCTCTGCTCCAAGGCCCCCAATTTAGCTGTATTTAGATGCGCCAGAGGGTTATTGTCAGTGAATGCAATGAACGGGGTGGCGGCTAGATAATCTTTGAATTTTTCTGTCACCGCCCACACTAATGCCAGGAACTCTAGTTTGAAGGAACTATAATTCTGGTCATTTTTCTCAGCTCCTTTCAGGGAGCGGCTTGCATATGCTATCACTCTCTCTTTTCCCTCTTGGATCTGGGCTAACACAGCTCCCAGGCCTCGCTTGCTAGCATCAGTATAGAGATGGAAGGGCTTGCTATAATCTGGATAACCTAACACTGGAGGCTCGGTCAGTTTCTTTTTTAGCAATTGGAACGCTATCTCTCTTTTCTCATTCCACTCAATGGGCACAGGAGTTCTAGGACTCTTTTTGGGTTGCCCCCTCAAGAGTTCCTGGATAGGATCAGCTATTTGAGCAAAATGGGGGATAAAACGTCTATAGTAGCCGGCAAAACCAAGAAAACTCCTCACCTCTTTGACGGTAGTAGGAACCGGCCAATTACGGACAGCTGCTAATTTATCAGGGTCAGGTTGCACTCCCTCTCCGCTTACTACATGCCCCAGGTATCTTACTGCAGGTTTGAGCAGGTGACACTTGGATGGCTTTACCTTCAAGCCATATTTGATAAGGATTTCAAATACTTCTGCCAAATGTTTTAGATGGTCCTCATATGTTTTTGAGTACACAATGACGTCATCTAGATACAGCAGCACTGTTTCGAAGTTTTTGTGACCCAAACACTGTTCCATTAGTCTCTGGAAAGTTCCTGGGGCATTACATAGCCCGAACGGCATACAATTGAATTCGAACAGGCCCATGGGAGTAGTGAAGGCAGTCTTTTCCCTATCCGTAGGGGCCATGGGTACCTGCCAGTAGCCACTGGTCAAGTCCAATGTGGAGAAATAGGCAGAGGAGCCCAGAGCAGTTAGTGACTCCTCAATGCGGGGCAGTGGGTATGCATCTTTGTGGGTTATTTGATTAATTTTCCTATAATCCACACAGAAACGGATACCACCGTCCTTCTTCTTTACAAGGACCAGGGGTGCAGCCCACGGACTACGGCTGTCCCGGATTACATTAGAGTCCTTCATCTCTTGGATCATTTCCTTTACAGTCTGATATGAAGTAGGCGGTAAAGGTCTGTACCTCTCCTTGATAGGAGGATGAGAGCCAGTAGGTATAGTGTGTTGTATGGCACTCACCTCTCCATAATCAGTGGCATGCTTACTGAAGGCCTGGTGGTGCTCCTTGACAAGCTGTAGAATCCCTTCTTGTTGATGTTGGGGGGTAGTCTCGTCCCCTACATGGAGCTCTTCCCACCAGGGCACTTGTGGCTGGGTCACCGGCGAACATCCGCTGACTGCAGCTGGCGGCTTTTCCGTCACTGGAAGACGAATGATGTCTTGGAAGGACACCTGGGACAGCTGGGCAACACTGCAATGCTTAGTAAGCGCAACAGGATGATTACTCAGGTTAATCAGACGGACAGGTACTTTACCTTGGGAGACGTTCACCAGGCACTTGGCAGCTCTCACATAAGGATAATCCTCCATCTGGATTGGTTCCACCAGGGCTGGATAATCTCGGCCTTGGACTCCCAGGACAGCACGACACCATAAAAGAGTTTGAGAATTAGGAGGCAAAGTCACAGGTTTATTATCACGGATCTTGGCAGTACAAATTTCTCCTTTCCCATTAGCAAACCTCTGCTGGGCACTTAACACAGTAATAGTCTTTTGAATCACCCTCCTGGATGCAGAGGAAGCTGTGGGCAAAGTCTGATGTAATACAGCAAGTATTTCTGAATAACAGTTTTTGAAGACATTGGTGCCTAGAATGACAGGATGTCCTCCTCTGTCACCGGCCTGCACTACGATCACTCCCTGTTGAGGCAGGGTTACTTCTCCCACCTGCAGGGTGGGTTCCCAGTATCCATGAACCTTTACTGGTTTGCCATTGCTGGCGATAATTTCCACCCAGGATTCAGGCGGTTGGGTCAATTGGTTGGTGTCCCAGAACTTTTCAAATGCAGGCAGCTGAATAGTAGTGACCTGAGACCCAGTATCTAATAGGGCTTCAAAGGGGATCCCGTTGATCTCTATATTGATTTTAGGATGGGATCCTACATAACGTGGCATCCAATTTGGATCCTCTGGACCTAGTGTTCTACCTCCCGAGGGTTGGTCCTCAGCCTCAGGGGTTGCCCGTTTAACTGCCAGCACGTGGGTTCTGTGTGTCCCAGCTTTTTGCAGTATGTACACACGGGCTTCTTGCGACCTCTATTACGCCTCCCAGGATCCCTGGGGTGAGTCTCTTGGTAAGGAGGTGGGAACGGCCTAGGAGGTGACAGGAATTCTTCATCTAGCATTATGGGTTTTTCCCATTCCTCTATTTTTCTGCACACTTTCTCTAGACTTTTAGTGAGGTGATTTACTTGCTCTGTCAGCATGGCAATAGTATCGGTAGCTGACACTTGAACAGCTTGGCCGGCCTCAGCTCGGTTAGTGACAAGCGGTTTTGGCTTGCAGGCTGATGACTCAGATAGGGCGCTCAACTCAGGAGATACTGTGGACCCCAGAATTTTTATAGCCAGTTCTTTAAAGTCCAGAAAGGCACTGTTAGGGTGCTGGGCGGACAGCATCTTTAACTGGGTCCTTATTTGTTCACTAGACACCCCGTTGATAAATTGTTCCCTCAGGGTCTGGTCCCGGTTATCAGCCTCTTTGGGATCTATCTGGATTACAGCCCCTAAAGCCTCCTGAAGTGATAGGGCATAGTCACGGAGGGACTCACCGGGCTTCTGTCTCTTGCTAAAGAAGTGCATCTTTATCTCTGAGGCAGTCCTAGTTTCAAAAGTGGCTCTGAGGCGGGTGAATATCTGTTCTAGAGTACTCCGCTCAGTAGCAGGCCATGATAACACTTCCCTGCGGGCAGCCCCCTCCAGTTGCGCTAGCATGATTTCCATTTGCTGGTCGGCATTTATAGGGTATAATCGGAATAGTGCCAGCAACTTTTCTTCAAAGTCCCGTAGGGTATGGGTCTCTCCCCTGTAGCGAGGGAACCATGGAGCCCCGAAATAATAAGGCATGGTAAAGGGCATCATGCTGGGGGCTGTCGGTTGATTAGGAGCCGCAAGCTCTCCCGGGGCCGGCTGCTCAGGCACTCCTGGCTCTGACATGGTAGTCTATTGAGAGGTGGCCGCTGGCGACTAAAGGGGCCGGAACACTCCCCTTCCCTCCGGTTACAAGTGCTTACCGGTATCGCCGGGCTTGCGCAGGTCAAGTCTCGCGAGATTCCGGACGTCCTGAGCACCTGATGACGCAGAAGAAGCAGGGCCGCGGCGGTGCGATGATGAAGAGGGGCGGGACTCTCTGTGTCTTTGCAGGGATCCGCCCACGAATGTCCTCAGCGGCGCGGGAAACTTTACTCCAGGCAGCCGGTGGCCATCTTTAGCAAAACGCTGTCTATTCACTGACAGCAAGCAGGATTGTAAAAAGTCCACAAAACCACACTCCAATGCGGCGATTTTCTTCCTCTGTGTAGCGCAACACTGCACAGCGCTTTTTAGAGGTTTTTGGTACACTTTGGGTATGATTTTCAGTCCACAAAGTCCACTTGCATAAAACAGGCAAATTGTCACTTTGGTCACAGGGCAACTGTATAAGGCACAAAGTTCACGCTTCTTGCACTAGAAAGCGTGCGTATCCTGTTCGTGGAACGCCAAAAGAGAGGTGCAGCGTACTCAAGTTGTGTGCAGTAGGTGTTTCTGGGTGATGTAGTGCAATATACACTAACCTGGTACAGCTGACTCTCTGCAAGGGCAGGTATAGGTAGAAATAGTTCGTGACGCCAGTGCCAAGTAAACGGTGGCACGCCGTTTGCGGATGCAGGAATAAATTGAGGAAACGTAGTATTAAAACAGCACTCCAACTTTAGTAGTTTTCCAGCAGAGACAATAGTGGAATCGCAGTTCCTTGGCATACAGTCGATTTTGCAATTCGGTCGATGCAGGCAATTCAGTTACAGCAGGGTAATTACAGAGTGTTGAACACAGGACTTGCAGCACAGGAGCTAGCACTCTAATTCTGTCTGATCCTGGAATATAGCATATCTTCACCAAGGCCCATTAACCTAGTTCTGGCTTTATATCCTTGGCTATAGCTTTAATCAGTACCTCCTCTGTCTTTCTGAGTACCTCTTGCTTTCCTGATCTTTGCCTCTGTCTCTCTCAGCTTCTGGAAACTTCCTCAGGCTCTAGAAACTTCTGAGCTGTGGTCTAGACTGACTTCTGCACTCCACACTAGATCAGGTTACACTGACTTTCCCTTCCTTGTCTGGCCCTTATATAAACTAGGGCTCCCTAGCTCCCTCTAATGCCTAAGAGCTGGAATGACACCCCTAGCCGGCCTGTACTTGCAAGTTTCATAGCAACAGGGAAATACATGCATTACATTACATGACATTTTATAAAACTGACATATACCAACTTCCCCATAATTAAGGAGGGACGACAGCACACCAAGTGACACTTTGGTAGTGACGGGTATTACAACTCCCGTATACTACAGCAGCTCCTTGGAGAAGTCAAGCCATTCCATTTTTATATAACAAACTAGCAGAAGGCCCCGGCTTCGCACGGGTATAATTAATCTATTTCATTTAATGTTTGTGTGTGTTGTTAAAAGATATCGACAGTATCC
Organism: Bufo bufo; assembly: GCF_905171765.1. NCBI lineage: Eukaryota > Metazoa > Chordata > Amphibia > Anura > Bufonidae > Bufo > Bufo bufo. The sequence goes on along the minus strand of NC_053397.1, from coordinate 183,590,280 downwards.
CCCATAACGGTGACCTCTACAGTCCCCCATGCCTTAACACTGACCCCCCCTCCCCACAGTGCCCCGCGACTTTAAAATGGGAGCTCCACAGCAGCCCATCCCCTTAACTTTGACCTTCACAGCAGCCCGCCCCTTTACAGTGAGTTTTACAGCACCCCACTCACTTGACAATGACCTCCTCAGGGGCCTGCCCCCTTAACAGTGACTTCCACAGAACCCTGCTGCCTTAACAGTGACCTCACAGTACCCTGCTGCCTTAACAGTGACCTCCACAGTACCCTGCTGCCTTAACAGTGACTTTCACAGAACCCCGCTGCCTTAACAGTGACCTCACAGTACCCTGCTGCCTTAACAGTGACCTCCACAGCAGTTGCCCCTTTAATAGTGGCTCCTGCCCCTTAACAGTGACCTCCACAGTGTCCACCCCTTTAACAGTGACCTCCACAGTGTCCACCCCTTTAACAGTGACCTCCACAGTGTCCACCCCTTTAAGGGCTCATTCAGACGGCCGTATGCTGTCCGCAAAAATACTGAATGCTATCCGTTTTTTTGCGGATCCGCAAAAAAAATGAAACATGTCCTATACTTGTCCGTGAAAATCAGGACATGGCCCCATTGAAGTCTATGGGTCTGCAAAAATACTGAATGCTATCCGTTTTTTTGCAGATCCGTTTTTTTGCGGATCCGCAAAAAAACGGATAGCATTCAGTATTTTTGCGGACAGCATACGGCCGTCTGAATGAGCCCTTACAGTGACCTCCACAGTGTCCACCCCTTTAACAGTGACCTCCACAGCGGCCTGCCCCCTTAACAGTAACATCCACAGTGCCCGCCCCTTTAACAGGGACCTCCAAAGCTCCCTGCCCCTTTAATGCTAGGCCTACACGACGACATGTGTCGCACGATATTTTGTCTCAACAATTTTTATAATAATAGTCTATGGTGTCGCATTGCGACATGTGACATGCTGCGATTGCGACACGACAGTTGCAAAAAATCCATCCAAAATTGATTTTTCTGCGACTGTCGCGTCGCAGTCACAGCATGTCACATGTCGCAGTGCGACACCATAGACTATCATTATAAAAATTGTCACGTGACATTAGTGCGACATCAATGTCACATGACACATGTAGCAGTGTAGTTGTGCCCTATGTGTTGTGTAACATTTAAAAAAAAAAAATGGCTGGGTTGTTATGGAAACCTGGAGTAAAACTGTGTGTATGTGGAGACTAAGAGCCTGCGAGTTTCTATTGGTTGATAAGGGACATGTGCCTGTCTGTATGGCAGTTGAAATATGAAGAGAAAGGCTTGTATTGGCTAATGCAGGTCATTTTTTGGGAATATCTCAGGATCAGTACGTCCTACAGAGCTGAGACCCCCACAAGATTTCTTTCCAAGTAGCAAGGGATGTGTATACCAAGTTTCGTTGAAATCGATGGTTGCGTTTTTGAGTGATCGCGGAACATACACACATTCACACATACATACATACGTCCTTCTTTATATATATATAGATAATGTAATCTCAACAGCTGCCTGAATACTATACTGTATAGAATTAATTGGGTATCCGTAAGAATGCTATTGGCCCCAAGTGGAAATACAACTATTCCACAGCAGTTTTCTAATCTGTAAGGATTGGCTGTTCTAATGGAACACTAGTCAGAAACTTTAAACTGGAAAAACTTTTTAACGTCTACTTGAAACTCCTAAAAAATCCGTAACAGGGCCCATGCCTATCAAGTGCCACATATAATACCTATGTCTTCTTTTGTGTCTTGCCTCTGGACCCCCTCAAGAACCAGGACCTAGGTGTAACTGTTCACTCTGCCCCCCTATGGCTCCTACCCGGCTACTAACCTACCTACTGCTCCAGTGTAAACTTCTTTTACACCTCAGTTTCATGTAATGTCCTACAGCAGTGTTTCCCAATTTTGGGCGCTACTAGCGGCTAGACGTTGTGGTTTTGTAACTGCTGGAGAGTCTGTGTCTACGTTCTTCTGCACCCATCCACAGGTTGTGTGTGGTATTTCTGTGCCACTACATTTTCTTCAGCGGAGCTGAGATGCAATACCAGGCACAACCCATGGACGTGGAGCTGTTTTTGGAAGAAAGAAGCCATGTTTTTCTAATTCTAAACAAATAAAAGGTGTTTTATCATGGTGATGACTTTGAAGTTGTGACTCCATTGTGTCTAGGTAATAAATAGTAAATGACCAAAGTTGGCCATATCCATTGGAGGTATATTAAACTGAACAACTTTTCCCCAATGGCAGGTATTTGGGGGAGATAAGGATCGGTCTGTTGGATTTCAATACGCCTGATCCTTTTGTACTCTGGGAGATAACCACAGATGAGTCTAGTGGAGGCTTTCTCTCCTCAACCAGTCCACAACAAATGCCCGCTCGGTCAATGTCAGGAGAGATAGCTGTCGGACGAATGTTCATTCACCATCTCATGGGTATGACCGGCCTTAGGTTCTACAATATCTGAGCTGTAGATAAAAAAAAATCAAAATAAATTAAATATCTGTATGGGAATTATGTGTGTTACCATGTAAACTGAAAATGCCGGATCTTGTATCGGTCATGTGCCATTCGCTGACATTTAGTATAATCTCCTCTGTGATCGTGGCTGGACTGAGACGGGTTACACACTAATACAAAGCAGTCATCACTGGTTCTCTTCAATCTGTTCTGTAACGTCTAGATTGCAGGTTCAGATTTCAGCTCACTCTTTCATCTTCCCGCCTAAATGACGTCCATTTATCCTTTGTTAATAATATCTGAGCTACTGGTGTAATTGCCTCTGTTAAACAGTCTGAAACTAGAAGCTGGACGAAAAGTAGAAGATAAGTCCACGTATCTGGAATTCTTACTACGTTCTACGTTCTGCTAGCAGAACCTTAAAAATGCAGATTTCCTTCAATGATCTTCCTTTAAAACGTGAAAACCAATTTAAGGGGCCCAAAGACCTGAGGCAGAACAACCGATGACTGAGAGATTCTGATGACAACATGCTCCCTTCTGATTTCTGTCAGGTGCAGAACTATAAAATAGCAAGAGAAACCTTAAAGGAGTTGTCCCATAAAAAATATTCTACAGTTTTCAAACCAGTACCTGGATCTGAGTACTTTTGTTATTGCATGTAATAAACATTTAGTATAGCCAGTGAGCTATTCATAGTAACGTAGTTTATTCAATAAAATGTATCTGTATAGCGCCCCCTGCTGTTTTTTTTTTTTTATTTCTTTGTCCTGTTCACTGAGATGGCCGCACATGCTCAGTTTCATCCTTCAACTGCCTCCTGAGTTGTGATAGGGGACCTGCAAGACCGCCTCAGTGTTCACATTGGGCAGCCTTGCAGGTCAATTTCTCCGCAGCGATGACATCTCCTACTAAATCGGCAGAGGTGAAGATTGGACAGGTGAGTAATTTTTTTATTTTTTTTAATAGCTCTGCCTTTACACATTTTATGGTGTATGGGGTTTCTAAGAAAAGCCCTTTAAGGTTAATCAAGGGTGCAGCTTCAGGTTTTGAGTAAGTAACTTCTGTATCAGGAAAAGTGCTGCCCCTCTTTTTCTGTACAGGAAGGAATAAGACCTAAGGCAGGAGACTCATAGTATTCAATCAAACTGCTACCACGTATAATCCTCTACGGTCTGACTTAGAGTCTCACCACGACTCCGTATTATCAGTCTCTATACTCTATTCAGCTGTATATTATTCTTCATATACATATACAGGTGAGAAATAGATGCTACTCACTCTTCTGACCTACAATCAGCCGCACTTTCATTCATTTTTATGAATTAAAAATGATTCAACGACGTGGAAACGTCGCACATTATGGGATAGGATACAACTGTGTTCTCAAAGAAATAGGTCTGCGAGCCATGAATCGTTCTTAATTCATAATAAAGAATTGAAAGTGCTGATTGTACGTCGGAGGAGTGAGTAGCATCTATTTCTCACCTGCAAATGTATATGAAGAATAATGGCTGAATTGAGCACAGAGACTAAAACAAGGAGACTCCCTCCTTTGGGGCGTCCATATTCCCGAAAAAGGCTTATGGGCAAGGGTTGTCCAGGGAGGACAACGTCTGTAAATTGTGTAATGAAGGTGAATTAGGATACATATGATTTATTTTTCTTTTGGGAATTTATTGAAGGCTACACAATTCCCAGTCGACTAGTTCTTCAGTGGATCCACCAAGATGGTCATATTCCACCATTAAAACCACACCACTAACGGAACTCTGTTAAAGACGATTACCTTTATAGCTTATTCCCTGATTCAGATATATTAACTCAAAATTGGGGTCGGATTGATTTATCAGATTATTCTCTGGTGGACCCCAGGGCCGGATTAACGTAGGGGCGGATGGAGCTGCAGCTCCAGGCCCCTGCATGAAAATAGGCCCAGCAGCCCGCATAGGCCAACCGGAGCTAGGCCCACATAGGCCGCCTCGCTGAGGTTGCCTGGCGGCCGCCCCACAACCCTTTAGTAGGACCGAACCGTGCCGACTGTCAGATGATGACAGGGCCGGCGCGCAAGGAGAAATCTCCCAGGCCGGCCCTTTACAGAACTCACCAGGACAGTGACAGCTGACAGATCAGGTCAGGTGACAGGTCAGCTGTGTACGCCGCGCTGCGTCGTCACGTCAGACTCCTCCCCTGGGGCCTAGGCCATGCCGTAAAGTGAAAGACTGTGACGGCTGCTGCGCGCGGGAAGTTCAAAATTCTTCCTGCGTGGAGTCAGAGGTGCTGCCGGCGGTGAGTCGCGTTCAGCAGCCTTCGGTGTACTGCCCAGAAAACAACTCATAGGCGGTTAGTAAATCAGCATTGGCTCACCTCACCTATTATACTGTATAATGTATAATTTATACATGTCATTCAGGAGCATGGAAAAGCTGGGTGATGATTTTTTTCACCTAGCTTTTCCATGCTCCTGAATTGCATATCTGCTTATAGGCATATATATCTTTATAATAGCTGAGCCTGATCTATTATAAACAGATATGCCATTCAGGACCATGGAAAAGCTAAGTGAGAAATAGTCACCTAGCTCTTCAATGCTCCTGAGTGGTATATCTGCTTATAATAGTTCAGCTATTACAAACAGATATGCCTAAAGGCAGATCTGCCATTCAGGAGCATGGAAAAGCTAGGTGACTGTTTCTCACCTAGCTTTTCCATGCTCCTGAATGGCAGATCTGCATATAATAGCTTGGCTATTATAAACATGTATGCATATAAGCAGATATGCCATTCAGGAGCATGGAAAAGCTAGGTGACTATTTCTTGCCTACCTATCTTTTCCAAGCTCCTCAATGGCATATCTGCTTATAATAGATTAGCTTTTATAAACACATATGCCATTCAGGAGCATGGAAAAGCTAGACGTGAATAGCTTTTTCATGCTCCTGAATGACATATCCAGCAGCACTAGTTAACTCCTTGGGGGGTGGCTATACATAATACAGCCATCTATATAGATGGCTGTATATTTAAACTGTGGCCAGAGATGTACACTTAGGCTAAGTTCACACAGCAGATTTTTCACACGCAAACCCGTGCGTAAATCTGCTTCAAAATTACGCATGAACTTTAGTCCAATAGACTTGAATGGGATTACGCAGACCCGTTCACACTTCAAACTTTATGCATGCGTATTTTCACATGTGTAATTTTGCGTAAATTCACACTTTATTTGTGCTATAAAAAGTTGCTTTGCGTTGCGTTTTCATTTTCTATAAAAAGTCCCATTAAAATCCTCTGCACCAGGCCCATGATGCTCTTAATCCAGCCCTGGTGGACCCATATTCTAAAATGTGCCATGCTATAGCATGACTCGTAAAATCCAGTAGAAGACAACCTGACCTAAAGCTTGACTTCCAGCTGATCACTTGTTTCTAGCATCTATAACCGTTCTTGAGTCATTCACAAAAAATCTATTGATGTTGTGACCTGTGTGGGCAATGATTATAGCAGAATTTACAATGCATTTGAGGTGAGCATGACCTTATTCTGTGTAGCTGAAGATTTGGTCTCTGGTGGGCACAAGTTACCCGACCAAGTCTGACGCTCCACAAAACTTATGGCACATGGTTGAGCAGACCTAAATGAATGATCTCACCACAAGAAATTGCTCTACAGATTGTTTTACAACTTTCAGACACTGATATTTCACACTCGGCCCATTGACAGCCCATGCCATAATAGAAGTCAGAGTACTAGATTGTTTATGGCAGGAGAGTCATAAGTGCAGGGAGAAGTAGGAACGCTGCCAGTGGCTCAAATGAGAACTGGGATAAAACTATCGCTTCTGACTCCGTTTTCCATCTGATCCAGTTAGTCTGCTGGAATCTGTCCTGACACCTGGCAGCGCTATCTATATACGATTTTAATTTGTTTGAAGATACGTCCAGACAGGGAGAAAGCCAAACATTTTATGAATGAAAGAACCTTCCCTTGAAAGGACAAAAGATGTCTACAGGTACAGTGCACACTTTTCAATGGGGCAGGAAAATGCATTAGTACTTTTCAATTACTTCAAAGAGGTTGGAAAGTATCAGCTTTCATCCTACTATTTCACTCAGCATTTCTCATCTAACAGACGTGTAATGCTTTATTATATATATATATAACACAGTTAAGTCACATTATTATGACCACTTCCTACTTTCAACGTGTATATTAGGTGTGCAATAGGCTGTCTGCACACGTATCCCTCGTCATGGGTAAAAGGGACGATTTATCAGAGTCACAAAAAGGGATGATTATTGGCTTTCAGGCCAAGGATGGCAGTATTTCTGAAACTGCGCAGTTTGTGAACTGTTCACAAATGGCACCACTGCAAATAAGTGACGTGGAGACTGCTCAGCACCACTTGCCATTGTTGTGAGAGGTGAATGCCAGGTACGAAGGTGCGCAAGGGTGGACCAGGGGTGGACTGGCCATAGACCCTACAGGGAAATTTCCTGGTGGGCCGAAGCCCAGGAGGCCACCCTAGCCCTCCTCCTGTCCGCCAGCTGGATACATAATGATCTCATGCTCTCAGTAGTAATTAATGCTAGGAGCAGCAGCTACTTATGCACTTGGCCGGCAGTAGCAGGCGCCTTTCTGAATTCAGCTGTATTGTGAAACAATTCAATACTGCAGCAGTATTTTGTTCTGCACTGTGGTATTTGGTTCTGCTGGGGCAGTATTTTATCCTGCACTATGGTATTACTGGTCCTATCTACTGGTGTTACCCGGCCTTTGGTCAACTTGGACCCACGTACAGCATGTTTTTTTCCAGGGCCACTTTAAGTTTCCAGTCTGCCCCTGGGGTGGACCGACATGCTACAATGGAGCAGCTCCAAAGTATGGGTGTCACGGATGAAGTAAAGGAGTAAACACCACACCGACAATCAGAGGGGAAGGGAAAAGCCACTAGGCCTCAATGCTAGGGAAGGGAAAGGGTCACCACCTAATGAACCCTACTCTTGGCCCTGACTCCTAACTGTATGGGCACCCCTTGAAGGTAGAAATGCCCATACACAGGAACCTGGAAGCCATGGATACCCCGAGGAGCCCTAAAGATATTGGCAGGGCTGAGACAACCCGTTCCTTCCAAGATGAAGGAACAAGCATCTCCCTGAGGCCTAGTAACCACAAAGAAGGGGAAAAGACAAAATATAAACAAGCGAGACACTTAGCTTCTGTTGTAGAAGTATGAGCAGGAACTCATACTCTTTCCAAACCCAAATGAAGCAATCTACTGCATAGTCAGAAGGGTGGGGTCAGACTATAAAGGGTAGAAGTGATGACCACTGAGCAACAGCTGAGACAAGGGAAGTGGTCATTAACCCTATCAACACTGAATCAAGAGAAATCAAGGAGGCAGTTAGATTCCTCCACGCTCAGCCAGTCTCCTTGATCTCCTGACATCAGTCAACTGAGGGACTGTGACAATGGGGCTCCAAGGCAGACGAATGGTCACTGCACCTCTAATGAAGTTGCTTCGGTAGAAAAGGCTTCAATTTTCACGGCACGATTGGAATTGGACCTCTGCTCATTGGCAAAGGGTTGCCTTTCTGCTTCATTGAACGGATGGACGTTGGCGTGTCAGGTGACAAACATCAGAAAACAACACCCTGCAACCGAGGAGGAACTGATTATCCAGAAGGAAGCATTCCTTCCCGACAACTGGCTACTTGTTAATTTACATGCAGTGATCACCTCCAAAGTATGGGCATGACTTACTTGCCTGCAAGAATGTCTGACTGTTTTGCTCATTCATCCGCTGATGGGCTGCACCTTTAGAACAGCAGATTATCGGGAATGAGCGTTTGCAGGAACATTCGTCCCTGATAATCTGCCCTGGTAACCAGCGCCATAACAGTCTATTCTTCTGTCCATAACTATACCCATTATTTCCTGTCTGGGGATTTAAGCTACACTATACCATTCAGGAGAGAACTGCGTCCCTCAAGATTATGAACTCCTATGTACTTACCTAAGCAAATTTTATGAGTGGAATAAGGTAGCTTTATGTAGAGCTTACTTTTTTAAAGAGAATATAACATTGGTTTGGTCTTGTGGTTAGCACATGCAGATATTTTTAAACTCATGATATTTTGTGCGTAAGCTCTGATGATACCTACCATAATATCTGCTGATACCTACCTGCTACTGCACTTGGCCGGCAGTAGCAGGCGCCTTTCTGAATTCAGCTGTATTGTGAAACAATTCAATACTGCAGCAGTATTTTGTTCTGCACTGTGGTATTTGGTTCTGCTGGGGCAGTATTTTATCCTGCACTATGGTATTACTGGTCCTATCTACTGGTGTTACCCGGCCTTTGGTCAACTTGGACCCACGTACAGCATGTTTTTTTCCAGGGCCACTTTAAGTTTCCAGTCTGCCCCTGGGGTGGACCGACATGCTACAATGGAGCAGCTCCAAAGTATGGGTGTCACGGATGAAGTAAAGGAGTAAACACCACACCGACAATCAGAGGGGAAGGGAAAAGCCACTAGGCCTCAATGCTAGGGAAGGGAAAGGGTCACCACCTAATGAACCCTACTCTTGGCCCTGACTCCTAACTGTATGGGCACCCCTTGAAGGTAGAAATGCCCATACACAGGAACCTGGAAGCCATGGATACCCCGAGGAGCCCTAAAGATATTGGCAGGGCTGAGACAACCCGTTCCTTCCAAGATGAAGGAACAAGCATCTCCCTGAGGCCTAGTAACCACAAAGAAGGGGAAAAGACAAAATATAAACAAGCGAGACACTTAGCTTCTGTTGTAGAAGTATGAGCAGGAACTCATACTCTTTCCAAACCCAAATGAAGCAATCTACTGCATAGTCAGAAGGGTGGGGTCAGACTATAAAGGGTAGAAGTGATGACCACTGAGCAACAGCTGAGACAAGGGAAGTGGTCATTAACCCTATCAACACTGAATCAAGAGAAATCAAGGAGGCAGTTAGATTCCTCCACGCTCAGCCAGTCTCCTTGATCTCCTGACATCAGTCAACTGAGGGACTGTGACAATGGGGCTCCAAGGCAGACGAATGGTCACTGCACCTCTAATGAAGTTGCTTCGGTAGAAAAGGCTTCAATTTTCACGGCACGATTGGAATTGGACCTCTGCTCATTGGCAAAGGGTTGCCTTTCTGCTTCATTGAACGGATGGACGTTGGCGTGTCAGGTGACAAACATCAGAAAACAACACCCTGCAACCGAGGAGGAACTGATTATCCAGAAGGAAGCATTCCTTCCCGACAACTGGCTACTTGTTAATTTACATGCAGTGATCACCTCCAAAGTATGGGCATGACTTACTTGCCTGCAAGAATGTCTGACTGTTTTGCTCATTCATCCGCTGATGGGCTGCACCTTTAGAACAGCAGATTATCGGGAATGAGCGTTTGCAGGAACATTCGTCCCTGATAATCTGCCCTGGTAACCAGCGCCATAACAGTCTATTCTTCTGTCCATAACTATACCCATTATTTCCTGTCTGGGGATTTAAGCTACACTATACCATTCAGGAGAGAACTGCGTCCCTCAAGATTATGAACTCCTATGTACTTACCTAAGCAAATTTTATGAGTGGAATAAGGTAGCTTTATGTAGAGCTTACTTTTTTAAAGAGAATATAACATTGGTTTGGTCTTGTGGTTAGCACATGCAGATATTTTTAAACTCATGATATTTTGTGCGTAAGCTCTGATGATACCTACCATAATATCTGCTACATGGTTGCAATTTTTTGTTGACCGGGTCGTGCTCGTACTAAGATCACACTCTCCCCATGAAAGCCATACAGAGGCCTCTCCCTATTCTATTGCATTGTCAGAGGATTACCACAACTCAATGAGATTGACAAGACATCTAAAAGGGAAAAGAATAGCACAAAAGTTTTCCAAGTGAATGCTCCACAAGTAGATGTAAAGCACATAGAAAGCTATCTCCAATAAGCTGTTTTGGATTAGTGATTGTTCTTGTATGAATAATCTTTTTTTTACAATGTTTTTTTTTGTATGATTGCTCACCATTTAGCATATCTCTCATGTTCAAAATGCCTTACCATTACAGTTGCTAATCCCATCATTGCTTGAAACCTATAATAAGAACATGTATTGATGTGAACACAATTAGCATAAATTATGGTCTCCTATTACAAGTTACAACTATGGGTCAGGATCTGTTCAGTAGCTTTGGTTCGACAAGATCACTTTCTGTAGTTTGGCCTGAACTACCGAGTCTTAATTTTTTTGCCTCATTCTATAGTAATGCATATTGACCCTGAGGGACCAGGAAGATATTTTCTCTGAGGCAAAATTGTTTATAGTTTTCTTATGCCTTCCTCTGGATCAAACCGCTAAGACCCAGAAGGCTTGAACTTGATCGACAAGTGTCCTTTTTTTAAACCAGAATATCTACCTAGTTATGTATGCCCCTTGTTGATTACCTATAAAGAACAAGGACGCTGCCCTGTGTGAGCCCTGTGAGAGAAATGGCTACCACACCGTGAATAACAAAGCTTACCAGAGGGGGTTGTGCATTCCCAGGCACACCTCCAGAAATATCAGAAAGGTATCCTCAAATGGTGCAATACCTGTAGCTCCACTCCCTGGGATCAGGTCGATCCCACTTGCAAAGGATGAGGATAAAATAGGAGGTAAAAAGTGGTGCTATATAAATGCAAGTTTTTTTGAAAGCTATAAAACTAGAAAGGATAAAAGTACAAAACAATAAAATCAGTGCAACGTGTTGCAAAGGGGAATTCCCTTCATCAGGCGCATCGCCTTGTCCTTTAGAACATATAGACAGATTTCCCATCAACTAAAGTGTATAATTTTACACCAATTTTTAGGAAGCAAATAAATGCTTCCCATAAAGTTATACAGTCATTAGCCATGACAAAAACCACTCACAAATTGTTGACAAAATTGTTCAGAAATGGATTGGGGAACATGATAAAGAGTTTACGTATTGACTTCCTCCATGTTACCCAGATCTCAAGCTGATCAAGCATCTGTGGGATGTAATGGAAAAAGAAGCATAATCCATGAAGGCTGCACCCCACAACTGCTGACGTCTTGGTGCCAGATACCACAACATATCTTCAGAGATCTTGTGGTGTCCATGCCTTGATGCGACAGAGATATTTTAGGTAGGGAAGGGGGGGACCTACACAGTATTAAGAAGATGGTTTAACCCCTTAAAGACCGGGCTTATTTTTACCTTAAGGACCAGGCCTTTTTTTGCAAATCTGACCAGTGTTACTTTAAGTGGTGCTAACTTTAAAACGCTTTGACTTATCCAAGCCATTCTGAGAGAGTTTATTTATTTTTTTGTCACATATTATACTTCATGACACAGGTAAAATGGATTAAAAAAAAATCATTTTTATTTATAAAAAAAATACAAAATTTACCAAAAATTTTGAAAAATTTGCAAATTTCCAAGTTTCAATTTTTCTACTTCTATAATACATAGTAATACTTCCAAATTTGTTATTTAATTTACATTCCCCATATGTCTACTTCATGTTTGGATCATTTTGGGTATTACATTAAAATTTTTTGGGGACGTTACAAGGCTTAGCAGTTTAGAAGCAAATCTTGGAATTTTTAAGACGTTTTCAAAAACCCACTTTTTAAGGACCAGTTCAGGTCTGAAGTCACTTTGTGAGGCTTACATAATAGAAACCACCAAAAAATGACCCCATTCTAGAAACTACACCCCTCAAGGTATTCAAAACTGATTTTACAAATGTCGTTAACCCTTTAGGTGTTCCACAAGAGTTAATGGCAAATGGAGATAAAATTTCTGAATTTCTATTTTTTTTTTTTTTGGGCAAATTTTCAATTTTAATCAATTTTTCCAGTAACAAAGCAAGGGTTAACAGCCAAACAAAACCTAACATTTATTGCCCTGATTCTGTAGTTTGCAGAAACACCTGATATGTGGTCGTAAACTACTGTACGGGCACACGGTAGGGCGTAGAGGGAAAGCAGCGCCGTGTGGTTTTTGGAAGGCAGATTTTGCTGGACTGGTTTATTTATACCATGTCCCATTTGAAGCCCCCCCCCCCCCGATGCATTCCTAGAGTAGAAACTCCATAAAATTGACCCCATCTAGGAAACTACACCCTCAAGGTATTCAAAACTGATTTTACAAACTTTGTTAACCCTTTAGGTGTTCCACAAGAGTTATTGGCAAATGGAGATGAAATTTCAGAATAAAAATTTTTGGGCAAATTTTCAATTTTAATCAATTTTTTCCAGTAACAAAGCAAGGGTTAACAGCCAAACAAAACTCAATATTTATTGCCCTGATTCAGTAGTTTATAGAAAAACCCCATATGTGTTTGTAAACTACTGTACAGGCACACGGCAGGGCGCAGAAGGAAAGGAACACCATATGGTTTCTGGAAGACGGATTTTGCTGGATTCGTTTTTAGACACTATGTCCCATTTGAAGCCCCCTGATGCACCCCTAGAGTAGAAACTCCCAAAAAGTGACCCCATGTTGTAAACTACAGGATAAGGTGGTAGTTTTGTTGGTACTATTTTAGGGTACATATGATTTTTGGTTGCTCTATATTACACTTTTTGTGAGGCAAAGTAACAAAAAATAGAAATTCTGAAATTTCATCTCCATTTGCCATTAACTCTTGTGGAACACTTAAAGTGTTAACAAAGTTTGTAAAATCAGTTTTGAATACCCTGAGGGGTGTAGTTTCTTAAATGGGGTCACTTTGTGGAGTTTTTACTCTAGGGGTGCATCGGGGGGCTTCAAATGGGACATGGTGTCAAAAAACCAGTCCAGCAAAAACTGCCTTCCAAAAACCATGTGGCGTTCCTTTCCTTCTGCGCCCTGCCGTGTGGCCATACAGCAGTTTACTACCACATATGGGGCATTTCTGTAAACTACAGAATCAGCGCAATAAATTATTGAGTTTTGTTTGGCTGTTAACCCTTGCTTTGTTACGGGGAAAAATGGATTAAAATGGAAAATTTGCCCAAAAATAGCTGTTTTGGCACTGTTTTTATTTTTTATTAATTACAACGTTCATCTGACAGGTTAGATCATGTGCTATTTTTATAGAGCAGGTTCTTACAGACGAGGCAATACCTAATATGTAAACCTTTTTATTTATTTAGGTTTTACACAATAAAATCATTTTTGAAACCAAACAAAATCATGTTTTAGTGTCTCCATAGTCTGAGAGACATAGTTTTTTCAGTTTTTAGGCGATTGTCTAAGGTTGGGTATCATTTTTGCGGGATGAGATTATGGTTAGATTGGCACTATTTTGGTGTGCATATGACTTTTTGATTGCTTGCGATTAAATTTTTTGTGATGTAAGGTAACAAAAAAATTGCTTTTTTTACACTGTTTTTATTTAAAAAAAATTAGTGTTCATCTGAGGGGTTAGGTCATGTGGTATTTTTATAGAGCAGGTTCTTACAGACGTGGCAATACCTAATATGTATACCTTTTTTTATTTTTTTTTTATTTATGTTTTACACAATAATATCATTTTTGAAACAAAAAAAAAACATGTTTTAGTGTCTCCATAGTCTGAGAGTCATATATTTTTTTAATTCTTTGGGCGATTGTCTTATGTAGGGTATCATTTTTTGTGGGATGCGGTGACGGTTAGATTGGCACCATGGTGGGGGGGCATACGCCTTTTTGATCGCCTGGTGTTGCACTTTTAGTGATGTAAGGTGACAACAAATGTTTTTTAGCACAATTTTTATTTTATTTTTTTGACAGTGTTCATCTGAGGGGTTATGTCATATGATATTTTTATACAGCCGGTCGTTACGGATGTGGCGATACCTAATATGTATACTTTCTTTAATTTTTTTTAACTTTTACACAATAATATCATTTTTGAAACAAAAAAAAATCATGTTTTAGTGTTTCCATAGTCTGAGAGTCATAGTTTTTTCAGTTTTTGGGCGATTGTCTTAGGTATGGTATCATTTTTGTGGAATGAGATGACTGTTAGATTGGCACTATTTTGGGGGGCTAATGACTTTTTGATCGCTTGCTATTACACTTTTTGTGATGTAAGGTGACAAAAAATGGCTTTATTTACACTTTTTTTTTTTTTATGTGTTCACCTCAGGGTTTAGGTCGTGGTATTTTTATAGAGCAGGTTCTTACGGACGCGGCAATACCTAATATATGTCTACTACTTTTTTTTTTTTACGTTTAACAGTTTACTTGCAACTGTGTGTGTGTGTGTATATATATAGCACCACCTGCTGTTTTGTTCTGTCCCTTATTTCTCTGTTTACCTTAGTGACATCACTGGGGTCGTACCACATGCTTGGCTCCACCCATCAATTGCCAACTAACACAAATGAAAATAGGCTCTCCTGACTAGAGGCTCATGCACACAAACGTGTGCCAGCCGAACCTGTATTGCGGGTCTGCAATCCAGAAGGTGCAGTGCGGCACTAAGGAGCGCTTCTGTTTGGGTTTCTCTCCGTGCCTCCGCACCGCAAAAAAATAGAACATGTTCTATTGTTTTGCGGTGCGGACAGATCACGGACCCATTCAAGTTGTAAATAATTGTATATCCATTAACAGGAGCAAATGATATGAATAAAACGGTGGAATCTATGGAAGTCTCCTAGGAAACCACCCATCTGTGGTATAACGGTATACAAGTTACAGAACAAGTATAGAAGATTACAAAATAAACATTCATATAAAGAACATTTCTCTCAGTTCAAACGACCATGTCTAAGGTTTGCCGTTGAATAAGCTTACGCTTCATGGGACATGTAGTGGAGTTATTAACCAGGGGGCCCATGTAGCGTCTCTCTTTTTGGGATCAATAATGGAGGGTGGGAGGCATTTCTCATATCTGCATGTATTATTTACTGTACCTATGACTTCCTGCAAGTCAGGGGGGTTCACTGATTTCCAGTGGCGAAAAAAACATTTAATTTGGCACTCAATAATATGTGGCCAATCAGGCCCATATAGTCCCTATTACAATGGTGGATGCCCAAAAATAATTGCGCTAATTCTGGGAATGGAGGGATCATATTAAGGGCAATTTGAGAAATCAAAAGAAAGACTTGTTGTCAGTAGTTGTGAAGTTTGGGGCAGGACCATAGGATGTAATATAAGGTGCCCGTACTTCCACACTCTCTCCAGCAGCAAGCTGATACACCCGGGTACATTTTACTTAACCTTTCCGGAGTGAAATACCATCTTAAGAGGGTCTTCACACCTGCCTCATAATGGGTTACACATTTAAAGTTGGAAGAAAGGAAACCAATAGCTTTAGACCACTCTTCTTCACGGTATGAATGCCCAAGTCTGTTTCCCATGCCAAGATGGGCTTAGATTTAACAAACATGTTTTTGTCCCCTATCAGATCGTATATATACCGTACAGACCAAAAGTTTGGACACACCTTCTCATTCAAAGAGTTTTCTTTATTTTCATGACTATGAAAATTGTAGATTCACACTGAAGGCATCAAAACTATTAATTAACACATGTGGAATTATATACATAACAAACAAGTGTGAAACAACTGAAAATATGTCATATTCTAGGTTCTTCAAAGTAGCCACCTTTTGCTTTGATTACTGCTTTGCATACTCTTGGCATTCTCTTGATGAGCTTCAAGAGGTAGTCCCCTGAAATGGTTTTCACTTCACAGGTGTGCCCTGTCAGGTTTAATAAGTGGGATTTCTTGCCTTATAAATGGGGTTGGGACCATCAGTTGCGTTGAGGAGAAGTCAGGTGGATACACAGCTGATAGTCCTACTGAATAGACTGTTAGAATTGGTATTATGGCAAGAAAAAAGCAGCTAAGTAAAGAAAAACGAGTGGCCATCATTACTTTAAGAAATAAAGGTCAGTCAGTCAGCCGAAAAATTGGGAAAACTTTGAAAGTAAGGGCTATTTGACCATGAAGGAGAGTGATGGGGTGCTGCGCCAGATGACCTGGCCTCCACAGTCACCGGACCTGAACCCAATCGAGATGGTTTGGGGTGAGCTGGACTGCAGAGTGAAGGCAAAAGGATCAACAAGTGCTAAGCATCTCTGGGAACTCCTTCAAGACTGTTGGAAGACCATTTCAGGGGACTACCTCTTGAAGCTCATCAAGAGAATGCCAAGAGTGTGCAAAGCAGTAATCAAAGCAAAAGGTGGCTACTTTGAAGAACCTAGAATATGACATATTTTCAGTTGTTTCACACTTGTTTGTTATGTATATAATTCCACATGTGTTAATTCATAGTTTTGATGCCTTCATAGTCATGAAAATAAAGACAACTCTTTGAATGAGAAGGTGTGTCCAAACTTTTGGTCTGTACTGTACATCTTGTGGTTTGCTTTTTATGCAGTGTCGGGTTTAGGAATAACCTAAGAAGATCTGAATAGATTTTTAAAGGCTCCTTTAAGCTTATGTCATAGTAATGTCTCACTCTTAGATAGTTCCCTATTGGGATATGGAATTTTTGGGGATATGGAAGCGGTCTCGAGTAGACTCAAAAGGATTTTTGGGGATATGGGAGCGGTCTCGAGTAGACTCAAAGAGAATCATTGAGGTTCCCTGAACAATCTCATCCAAGGTGTATACTCCCACTTTGCACCATATAGACAGGTCAAGACCCTCAGAGCCACTTTCAAGGATGTGGGTCGAGACCATCTCGATCGGGAGTTGTCTCATCTTCCCATGAACTTTATGGATTCGCTGCCATAAATTCCCCACATGAACCACGGTAAGTAGCTGTGTTTGGGGAGGTTTGGGAGACCATAACGATTGAACTAAATAGTCTCTCAACGAGTGGGATTTTATTGATTCCAACTCAATTTGAATCCACTGTTTATCAGGTGAGTCTGTCCACCACTCCCTTAGGAACGATAGTCCTATAGCGCATTGGTAATCTTTTATTGATGGAAGTCCCACACCTCCTGCACCCCTCCTCCGTTTCATCAAACTGTGTGCAATGCGAGGTCGGCCAGATTTCCAAAGGTACCTATTCAGAATTGCATGTGCTTTTTTTAAAAAGGACTCTGGGACTGGTATAGGCAGGGCCCTGAAAACATAAATAAGTTTGGGTAATGTCATCATCTGGAAAGAAGCTATTCTCCCTATCCCGGATATATCTTTCATGAGGAAACTGTTGAGATCCCGAGTAAGTGTGGACAGAAGGGTTCATAATTTTGTTTATATAACAGAGAGCTAGAATTTGTGAGCTTAATTCCCAAGTATTTTAACTCTGTTGTCTGGCAGTCCAGGGGATGAATAGCCTGTATCTGCCTGATAACTGGATGAGGAATATTAATCGGGAGAGCTTGTGTCTTTGATTCGTTAACCTTGTAATAGGACAATAAGCTGGAGTTAGAGATAATCTTCAAAGCGGCCCCTAAGGATTTTGGAGGGTCTGACAAAGTTAGAATAATATTGTCAGCATATAACGAAATGGTGTGTGTGGTGGAGCCTACCACGAATCTAGCCACGTCATCTGAATTAAGGATATGCTGAGCTAAAGGCTCCAAGGCCAGAATGAAAAGGAGGGGGGATAGTGGGCAGCCTTGACGAGACCCGTTTGAGATCTGAAAGCTAGAAGATAGCACAACGTTCACAAAAACATTTGCGGTTAAATTAGAATAAAGGCTGTAAATAGCATTTAAAATAGAACCCTGGAAACCCATCTCGTCTAGAACTGAGAAAGCGTATTGCCAAGGCAGTCGGTCAAACGCCTTCTCGGCATCTAAGGTCACTGCCAACAGGGGTAATTTATGCATTTCGGCATAATTAAATAAATCCATTACTCTGCGGGTGTTGTAGGATGCAAGACGGCCTTTAGTAAAGCAAGATCTATCACAGCATTGAAGTCCCCGCATTAAAACTAGTTTACCCAGCTTGAGTCTGTGCACCTGTCTCATAACTTTGTGTAAGAAGGATAACTGGCGTTCGTTCGGGGCGTAGATGTTCACTAACGTGTACACAATATTGTTAATGGAACAGACAATTATAATATATCTCCCGCTTTGATCCACTTTTTGGGAAATTTGTGTGAAAGAAACTGAATTTTGTGAGTGGACTATGTTGGGAAATAACTGATGTTTGATACGATGGGCATCACTACATAAAAGGTGGGATTCCTGCACACATAATATATCAGCTTGTAACGACAGTGCCTCCCTCCATACAAATGACCTCTTCTGAGGACAATTGAGCCCCTTTGCATTTAAGGACATTATCTTGATTCCCATGGCACGAGAAAATGACCCCATAAGAGAACAGAAGCGTTGTCTGAGAGAATCAACATAATGTAACAGAAGTCCTGATAGCAAACACAACCATGAAAAACAATATAACCAGTAAAGCAACAAAATGAAAAACATGAATACCAGAACAGTGATTTCCGTTTAGAACTTAGTGGGGCAAAAGTCCTTGCGAGGAAGACGGGGTGTCATTTTCCGAGGTCTTGTCAGCTTCCGTTAGTGAGAGCAAGATACTGCACCTGCATGGCGTCCAAGCTGCCCATTCTGGGTCTCGACCTCTGTGGCCTTCCAGAGGGAGATAATTCTGACTGCACATGTGGAGCCTCATTCTGGAGGTCCGCCTCTAGTAATGGCCGCAGTCTGGTGTCCTCTGGCATCGGAGGGAAGGAAGGAAGGAATGGAGGGCTCTTGCAAGATGGGGGAGTCCGGTCCTGCCAGTGGAGAGGGTGAGTGCGGGAGCAGCGCGGGAGACATGCTTCTAATAGAGGCGGGGGACTCTACCTTACCGCGGGAGTCGGCCCCATCTTTACACTTCCCTCAAAGAAGGACTCCAGCGGGTTAGGCTGTTTGTTTTTGGCCATGCTGACCGAGGACGTTATCTGCTGTATGCACACTGAGTGGGGGTATAGTTTAGGCTGAATACATAAAGGTTCTGCTGTTAAGAAGTCGCTGTGGTGCCGCAGCTCAGCTCTCATGCGGCGATCATCCTCGGCAGCCAAGCTACGCCCTGGACCCATTCAAGTTGAATAGGTCTGCATCCGTCTGCAGAAACTGCACAGATTTCGCCCGTGCATTGGGGACCCTAATGCACGGAACGGTCAGGCAATGGGCGTGCGCATGAGTCCTAACAGAAAGTGTTCTCAAGCAGATCCCCCTCCCCTCCATGACATTCATGTGCCAGAATACGGTATATGGACAGAGGTTCTCCGAGTAGGAAAACCCTTTTAGGCAGGGTGTGGACTTACTTCCACCATTATTACTGAAGAAGCATGGCGTAATGAACAAGTAATCTGTATAATTATATCAAACATGATGATGAAAAGTCTTTAATTTTCGCCAGAAAAAAGCCATAAAAGTTTATTTTTTTCCTGTAGCTATAATTATCTTGTAATACTCATCCACACTTCTAGATTAAATGTCATCCTGTAATTGAAATGTCCATATGTGAAGAACAGATTTTGGGCTTTCTGATTCTTTGTGTAGCCCTCCATAAAAACCTTGTATAAAACAAAAAACGTCTCCTGCCTATAAGAAGAAAAAGCCCCATCCGTTTGTTTTTTAATTGGTAATGCATAGTTGACGTGTCCTACATATCCACACCATGACACATGAGCCCAGATGGTATGTACGATTATTTGTCTTACATACAGTATGTACCTAAGGGCTCATGCACACGGCCACATACAGCGAGTCCGCAATACATGGGCACCGACTGTGTGCACCCCGCACCACGGATGTGGACCCATTCACTTGAATGGGTCCGCAATCCAGGAGATGCGGTGCGCAACGGAGGCACGGATCGGAAGCCCACTGAAGCACTACGGAGTGCTTCAGTGGGTTTTCTGGATATACCTCCGCAAAAAAGTAGTGCATGCACCGTCGAAAAAATCTCAGAAAACCCCTTAAGGACTCGGCCCTATTTCACCTTAAGCATTTTTTGCAAATCTGACCAGTGTCACTTTAAGTGCTGATAACTTTAAAACGCTTTGACTTATCCAGGCTATTCTGAGATTGTTTTTTCGTCACATATTTTACTTCATGACACTGGTAAAATGAAGTAAAAAAAATTCATTTTTATTTATAAAAAAAATACCAAATTTACCAAAAATTTGTAATAAATTGCAGATTTCCAAGTTTCAATTTCTCTACTTCTATAATACATATTTTGGCACCAAAAATGACAGAAATTCTGGCGGATCCAGCATGCATGTGGAACCTGCACTTTCTGAATTATATGATAGCCGTCATGGCACATAACAGGTAAAATTTTGTGTTAGGAACCAGTCTAACTAGAGATCGCCTTGACGTGCGGCAGACGGGCTCAAATAATTTTGTACAAAACGATTTGCCAAGCATCTCTAACTTATTAGTATAGCATTTGCAATTATGATGCAATTTTGAACTTTATTTGGTTTGCAGTGAGCTGTTGCATTGCATGTTTTGTTTAACAGTCTTGTGTGCCCCTGCGCTTTGGGATGTGCTGACTGACCCCCTTTTTCTATAATACATAGTAATACCTCCAAAAATAGTTATTACTTTACATTCCCCATATGTCTACTTCATGTTTGGATCATTTTGGGAATGATCTTTTATTTTTTGGGGATGTTACAAGGCTTAGAAGTTTAGAAGCAAATCTTGAAATTTTTCAGAAATTTTCAAAAACCCAATTTTTAGGGACCAGTTCAGGTCTGAAGTCACTTTGCGAGGCTTACATAATAGAAACCACCAAAAATGACCCTATTCTATAAACTACCCCCCTCAAGGTATTCAAAACTGATTTTACAAACTTTGTTAACCCTTTAGGTGTTCCACAAGAATTAATGGAAAATAGAGATACAATTTCAAAATTTCACTTTTTTGGCAGATTTGCCATTTTAATAATTTTTTTCCAGTTACAAAGCAAGGGTTAACAGCCAAACCAAACTCAATATTTATGGCCCTGATTCTGTAGTTTACAGAAACACCCCATATGTGGTCGTAAACTACTGTACGGGCACACGGCAGGACGCAGAAGGAAAGGAATGCCATACGGTCTTTGGAAGGCAGATTTTGCTGGACTGTTTTTTTTTTTCACACCATGTCCCATTTGAAGCCCCCCTGATGCACCCCTAGAGTAGAAACTCCAAAAAAAAGTGGTCTCATTTTAGAAACTACGGGATAGGGTGGCAGTATTGTTGGTACTAGTTTAGGGTACATATGATTCTTGGTTGCTCTATATTACACTTTTTGTGAGGCAAGATAACAAGAAATAGCTGTTTTGGCACCGTTTTTATTTTTTGCTATTTACAACATTCATCTGACAGGTTAGATCATGTGATATTTTTATAGACCAGGTTGTCACGGATGTGGCGATACCTAAAATGTATACTTTTTTTTTATTTATGTAAGTTTTACACAATGATTTCATTTTTGAAGCAAAAAAAAACATGTTTTAGTGTTTCCATAGCCTGAGAGCCATAATTTTTTCAGTTTTTGGGCGATTACCTTGGGTAGGGTATGATTTTTGCGGGATTGGCACTATTTTGGGGTGCGTGTGACTTTTTGATCGCTTGCTTTTACACTTTTTGTGATGTAAGGTGACCAAAAATTGTTTATTTAGCACAGTTTTTATTTTACCTTTTTTTACGGTGTTCAGCTGAGGGGTTAGGTCATGTGATATTTTTATAGAGCCAGTCGATACGAACGCGGCGATACCAAATATGTATACTTTTTTTTTTATTTATGTAAGTTTTACACAATAACAGCTTTTTTAAAACAAAAAAAATGATGTTTTAGTGTCTCCATATTCTGAGCTATAGTTTTTTTGGGCGATTGTCTCAGATAGGGGCTCATTTTTTGCGGTATGAGGTGACGGTTAGATTGATACTATTTTGGTGGGCAAACAACTTTTTGATCGCTTGCTGTTGTACTTTTTGTGATGTAAGGTGACAAAAAAATGGTTTATTTAGCACAGTTTTTATTTTTTACAGTGTTCATCTGAGGGGTTAGGTCATGTGATATGTTTATAGAGCCGGTCGATACGGACGCGGCGATACCTAATATATATACTTTTTTTTTTTTTCCTATTTTTTGCCAATTTTTTTCTAACTTTATTTGGGGAAAATGACGTTTTTGTTTGTTTTTACTTGAAACTTTAAATTTTTGGGGGGGAAAACCTTTTATTTTTTTCAACTTTTTTTTTTATACTTTTTTTTTTGTCCCACTTTGGGACTTGAACTTTTGGGCGTCTAATCCTTTACAATGCATTCCAATACTTCTGTATTGGAATGCATTGTCTGTATGAGTAATACTGTGTGTATTACTAATACAGCTTCCGGCCTGTGAGATCAAGGGGGCTGGATCTCACAGGCTCGTCACCGGAAGGCAGCGCGATGCCTTCCTTAGACATCGCGCTGCCTTCCATGCCATCGGGTCCCCCCCACAGCCGCACCACCACTGCCGCACCAGGAAAAAGCCGCAAACCGCAGGTCTGAATTGACCTGCGGTGTGCGGCGATCGCCGAGCGTTGTGACAAGATGCCCGCTGAATTATTTCAGCGGGCATCCTGTCACAATTAACCCCCGCCGCGCCGCAATCTACTTTTAAAGTTAGGACGTACCGGTACGTCCTGAGTCCTTAAGGACTAGGCAAACGTGGAGTACCGGTACGTCCTAAGTCCCTAAGGGGTTAATCCAGCATCTGATCATCCAGAAAGTTTTGTAGTTGACACTTGTTTTCAACATAGATTGGAAAATGGCAATATACTGTATTGTGGAATATCACGAGAACAGACATAGATCCATCAAAACACACTGGGCAAAATGTTCTGTTTAGTTCACATTTTTCACCCAGGGTATTTCTTTAACCCTTAAAAGGGGTTGTCTCACTTCAGCAAATAGTATTTATCATGTAGAGAAAGTTAGACAAGGGACTTATTAATGTATTGTGATTGTCAATATTGCCTTCTTTACTGGCTGGATAAATTTTTCCATCACATTAAACACTGCTCATTTCCCTGGTTACGACCACCCTGCAATCCAGCAGCAGTGGCCGTGCTTGCACACTAAAGGAAAAAGTGCCAGAATCTCTGGTGGGCAGAACTGTGGGAGCGCACATAGGCTGGTGCTTTTTGCAACGGCCGTGTACATGAGCTCTAATAGAGATTCTATTAGGGTGAATGGGATTTTGACGCCCTCCCTGGTGAGCGGTGCCTCGTGGGAGGCCTGGTAAGCCTCAGAAGCGTCCAGGTTGTCATGATAACTGATCAGAGCCTCGCGATTTCACTGCTGGGGCTCCGATCGGAAGACAGAGGGAACTGCATCCCTCTGCCTTACCTCACAGATGCTGCGATCGCTGTTGATTGCGCACCTGGGGTTACATCTTTGGCATAATCGCAGTTCCCCGTCATTGCAGCCGGGTGCCTGCTGTATTATACAGCTGGCACCCGCCACGTATGGAGCGGACTCAGTGCAGCAGCCCTCTCCATATATTACCTCAGCCACTCTGTCATACCGGTACGTCGTGGTGGCTGAAGGGGTTAAGGCCTCATGCAGTGCCGTTTCTAGGGAATTTTACCAACAGGGCAAACATTAAAAAAGCGCCCCCCCCCCCTAAAAAAGTTGTCTCACTTCAGTAAGTTGCATTTATCATGTATCAGTATTACACATGATAAGCTAAAACACAGTGGTTCAGTCGGCAGTATCATACACGGCCTTTGGCTGCTATCAGTAATATTTTCCTTTTAATCTACCACTGCATTTCCAGTAACAGCCTTCCCAGCACACGATGACAGCCCCACATACCTCTTACATCCAGTGACGTCTCCATCTTCTCCTTTCAGACCAGACCATCATTTTTCAGCCATTTTTCGTCTCTGCAGTTTGACAAAAAAAATCTTGGTTTACGTGTTTTCCATCATCCTCGCATCTTCTGGACAAATCATTCTACCACCCCCAATACTGTGCCGCTGTGCTCCCCAATATTATACTGCAGAAACCAATAAACCCCCTGATAATACTAGTACCACACAGAGCCCCCCATATAAAATACCCTTCTTTGTGGCCTCAGTAAAAGCCCCCATAATGTTCCTCTCCCCCCTTCGTCCATATAAAATACCCTTTCTTTGTGGCCTCAGTAGATGCCCCCATAGTGCCCCCCAATAATGTGCCAGTAAGAAGTGCCCCCCAATAATGTGCCAGTAAGAGATGCCCCCCCAATCATGTGCCAGTAACAAGTGCCTTTTCTATGCCCCTCATCATGTGCCAGTAAGAGATGCCCCCCCAATCATGTGCCAGTAACGAGTGCCTCTCCATGCACCCCCAATTATGTGCCACAAGTATTGTCCCGTATAAAAATAAAAAAAACACTTTTGCTTGCCTCCATGGCAGCGATGTGATGCAGGCCTCTTCCAGCCTGTGTCCCGCGCTGTACGGCTCAGGTGGCGCGATGACGTCATTGCGCCGCCTGCATCGGCCTCTGATAGGCTGCGGGCTTTGTGGGAACAAGGAAGGGAGACACAATCTGCAAAATAGAGATACCGTCTGTGTTGCATCCGCATTTTTTGCGGACCCATTGACTTTAATAGGTCAGTGGTCCACATTTTGGGGGTCATTTACTAACATCATCCGTATTTTTTGCGGATCCGGGTTTTGTGGACCACAAAATACATACGGTCTTATGCATGAGACCTCATCAAGAGTTTTACTATACAAGGAAGTAGGTTTCATGAAATTACCTGATGAAACTGCTCATCTCCTCACCAGATGAGAACTAGTTGTATTTGTATGTTGTTTGTATGTAGGGATTAGAGGATAACTGCCGATGATGGCCTTAATCTACTGACAACAATGCAGTGAGTGACACATCTTGTGTGCATGTGAAATATGACTTACAGACAGTTTCTGGTAGGTAGTCTTTGCACGTAATCTACCAGAAATGTAAATGCTCGGTCATTTTGGTAGCAGCTCTTCAAGTTTCAAAATAGGAACTAGCAGCAGCAGCAGCAAGTCAGGAAGTGATATGTAGCCGAGGCAGACAAGGCTCCTCTTCCTTCAAGGTAGGTTCTAAAAGATACTGCACTGTAATATTATGGTGGTGAGTGTAGTTTATACTGTGTTTTATGTGTATTCTATGCATTGTGAGCTAGAATTGTTCATGGGAGAAGAAGCTCTCTGCTAATAATCCTCTGACAGAGCTCCATTTACAGCTGCAACTTGACCGACGGCTGCAGGTCTGGGAGGAAAGTCTAACCACTTGGCTCTTGTGTGTAGTGAAAAGTCACCTATTGTGTCACAGAGAGGCTCTTACGTTGTTTTTGAATTTTGCTTATGTAGGTCATTGTAGCTTACGTTGGAAATGCTTATTTTATTAGTCTCTGGGGCAGATTTACTAGAGGTTGGTGTTTTTTATGCCACGCTTAGTAAAAAGTCTGTTGGACCAAGATATGCTTCTTCATAAATTTGAGGCGTCTTGAAATCTTCACAAGGTTTTTGAATGGTATCCCCTCTGGCTGGGAGTCTGCCACATCACATTTTGGTCTGCAGCTATGCTGGGAGAGTTGAAGTTTGTCAAAAAGGTTACAGGTTGTAGACCACTGCAGGTCAATGTATCTAACTATGGTGTCCATACATGGTTCAACATTATGAAGGTTCAGCTGGTTTTTCAAGGAGTTTAGCAATGAAGATACTCAGTAAGGTAACTTCATGGAATTGAACCTTTCTCCACATCTCAAATATCCAATTTTTGTGTGGTAATGGACAGCTGGACAGAAACTCATCATTAAAGGGGTTTCCCATTTTAGAAACTTTTGTTAGAAGCTTATCCAAATGATAAGCAGAAGCTGAGACCCCAGTGATCAGAAGCTGAGATCCCACCGATCACGGAAATGTCCAATTCCACAGCGCCACTACAGGAGAAATATAGCATTACACAATTCTCATTTGAAGTCTTTGACCATGACCATGCTAGGTCCTCCAAAACTGCTGGGTGTGTCCTGGCGTGTAAATGAGGGTCCTGAATGGGTGGGAATTGATTTTCTAAACCAAACAGCTCTGCAGAGGGGTTGTCCCATGAAAAATATTCTTCCTGTTTCAAACCAGTACCTGGATATCAATACTTTTATGCTTGTGTAATTAAAAATGAAGTATAGCTACTGAGGTTCTCAATAAAATGTAGCTGTTTAGGGCCCCACTGCTGTTTGTTCTTTTCCTTATTTATCTGTCCACTTAGCTCAGTTCCATCCGTCAACTGCCCCCAGCTGTATCTACAGTTACAGGGAGAGAGTTGTAGTAGAAAGGACATGCACCCTATTCTGGGCAGAGCTGCAGTATTAAGGACAGATTCCCTTAGAAAGGACACCTGAGCTATGATCGGGAGAGAGCTGCAGCAGAAAGGGCATACCTCCTGAGAAAGGGCACACCTCCTGAATGGCCAGTTTGATATAAATCTAGCAGAGCAATTGAAGCAATGAGTGGGGAGATCTCTGGATCCAGCAGGGGTGTAACTACAGTATACTTCTTAGGGCCCCATAGCAAAATAAGGTAGGGCCCCCAAACACCTATTTTAAGAAAATTAAAATGGCAGAATAAGTAGCAAAAATTAAACTATGTATGATAGGACCATATATCAGGAAACTCACTTTATAACAAAAAGTCACCATATTGTTATTTCCTACAAAATGTACAATGTTGTTACACCTGATTGGGCCCCCTCCCCCGGGCCCCAACCTGTAGCCCCATAGTAAGTGTTGTTGTAGCAAATATTGTCTGAAATAGAAATATTAATATTCAAAATCTGCTCTCCAATGTCTTTGTGTAAGGAGAGGTAAAAATCTCAACCGCAGTCAGCCAAAGGTGTTCTCATGTTAAGTTCTGCTGAGCATCTGCCCCGCCCTGCTCAGTCTGCTCACTTTTATTTACTAACAAAAGGTGTAAAAGGGGCTGGCCCAAGACAAGGGAACAGGAAGTGATGACATAGGAATATAAGACACCATCATTTAGAATAACCTAGCTAGCTAACAAACACATGTATACTATAACCTACCATTACCACTGGAGATAATTTTATCCAGCCTTGCTCAGTGATCAATGCCAGATAAAATTACTATGATCCTCATGCACGTTCCTTTCGTTATATTGTTCTCTTAACAAATGCATCCACGCCAAGCCAATAAATCCGCGTCTTGCGCAGGGGCCCTAGCTGGCGTCCATACATCAGCCAACAAAACACTGCTCTGCTGAACACATCAGTCTCCCCCGGCCCACAGCACAGTGCTTAGCACATGGACCATTCGCCGACGGAGACCTCTGCGCCAAGCAGCTGTGACAGGACATACACGGGAAGATATCCACTCCAATGGTTACCCTGACACTGAGAGACATGATGACAATACACAATATATTAAATACACATCCTAATAAAATTTCCACAACAGTGTGCAGCTGGCGCCTCCCCCAGGGCCCTTTAAGAAGAAAAAAGTACTTGTTTTTCGTGACGCCAGTTGCAGTGAAGTAACATGAGTACAGGGCCCCTTTTAGTGATATGGTAGATGGTACCCAGGTGTGGGAATGCCAGAGTGGTGTAGGGTAGCCTATAATGTCACTTAATGTTGGTGCTCGTGTCACGGTTCTCCTACCTGGATACACTGGACCCTAGGCGTTAGCTCCGCAGCAATGAAAAGGGGATTTGTTGAAGAAAGGCATGATGAAATAAATTGAGTCCAGACCTTGTGATGAAGTTGATAACAGCTTTACTTTGTATAAACGTTCTCCAAAACGATTTGCAGGCTTTATCTTGGTTCCAGCAGGCTTTGCATTAACTGTGGCAGGCAAACTCCTCTCTGCTACATCTGTTGCTCTCTGGCTTTGCTGTGCTGACAGGATAGCAGTATAACTTAGTTTTCTCTGGGTGCTGCAACTTCTCTCTGTAGTCTGACTTTAATTTGTCCAGGGAACATTACTTCCTGGCTTCAGAGGCTTCCAGCTGTGGCCTCCATGTCCAGCAAGGCTGAAGGTGCTCTAGCTGGTCCAGATAGGGCTCGTCCAGCAGGGACATGCACCTGCTGCACCCCCCCCCCCTCTAAACTTGAACTTCCCCTAGAAGGGGGTAAGCTAAACTGACTTCAAACTAGAACTCCACCATCCCTGCAGCAAGTGGGACACGCACACCACACCACACCACAGAGGGGGGTGTTAAAATGGAAAGGAAAGCTCCATTCTCTGTGAGATAGCTCTGCCATTTATGCTGCCACCTGCTGGTGAACCAGGCATATTACAATTGAACAGTTACATAACAAGATTATGAATGCACATTGTACAGGACCTGGAAATAAATACATAAATGACATGACACTAGCCCATTAGAGATGGTAGCAGGGTGCAGAAGTAGTAATGCACCTCTGGGGCATTACAAGTGCTATGGCTATAGCAGGCATGGCCAACCTGCCCCTCTCCAGCTCTTGTAAAACTACAACTCCCACCATGCCCTGCTGTAGGCTGATAGCTGAAGACTGTCCGGGCATGATGAGAGTTGTAGTTTTGCAACAGCTGGAGAGCCTCAGGTTGACCATCCCTGGGCTATAGTTATGCCCATGCCTTTAAGTACTGTATACAATCCGATGGTGACTGTTTTTGGAGGTCTACTAGGACCTCCGGAGTGTTAGCAGACTCGGGAACAGACAGGCTGGTATAATAATGGCTGTACATATATGAACTTGGGTAATGAAAGAAATAACCAAGTCGATTAATCAGTTTGCAGCTAGTTCAATAAAGGTGACACACACAGTAGATTAATCTCAAGCAGGAGGTGACCTAATTGATTAAATCACTTGCAGTACAATAATTGCTTTCTTCAAGAATAAATGCACAATGAATACATTAAAAATTTATATACCGGTACTTAATTATTCGGGGCATAGCAGGAGGCTATGTCAGTAATCTGGGCAATATTAGTATTTGGCCCCTAACCTCATCTGACATTGATTATTTTACAGCATTAAAGGGGTAATCCTCTGTCCATAGGCCCAATAGGATGAGGGGGCACTCGGGACCCTCCACTGAATCACAATAGAGAGAAGCAGCGGCTCTCGCTCTGTTTTACTTGAGACATTCATATATTACATGGCCTTTCAGATAAATGACTATCCATTATTTATTTATTGTAAACACTTATATAGCGCTACTATCTTCCTCATCACGCTGTCCCCAGTGGGGCTTACAGTCTGAGGTCCCTATCAGTATGTCTTTGGGGTGTGGGAGGAAACCGGAGAACCCGGAGGAAACCCAGACAAACAAGGGAAGAACATACAAACTCCATGCAGATGTTGTCCTTGGTCAAACCTAGGACCCAAGCACTACAAGGCACCTGTGCTAACCACTGAGCCACCATGCTGCCCTGTAATCCATCATATAAGGCTCCATTCACACGTCCGAGGTGTGTTGAGGACCCGCAAACGCACCCGGCAGCTGCGGACAAGAATAGGACATGTTCCATCTTTTGCGGAGCTGCGGCCGCGCTCCGCTAATGCGGATGCGGACAGCACACTGTGTGCTGTCCGTATCCATTCCGTCCCAAAAGAGAATGAATGGGTCCGCACCCGTTCTGCAAAATTGCGGAACGGATGTGGACCCATTTGCAGACGTGTGAATGGAGCCTAATACTACATTTTCCCAGCTATCTACAAACGGCTGATTTTGCTGGAAGTCTTGAGAGACAAACCCACAGCGAAGGGAAGGGCAGAGGGCATTAGCAGTTAGGAAGTGCGCCATAATTTTCTGCAGACAAACATTTAAAGGGGTTGTTCAGAGATAGAAAAAAGCAGCCATGTTTTTCTATCTGTTCTATGAATTTTTTCTGATATTGCAGCTCAGGACCAGAAGGGAATGACTTTTGAGCTTCAGTACTAAACAAAACCTAAGGACAGGTATGACCCAGTTTTTGGAAGAGCCTATGTTTTCTAATCCTGAACAACCCTTTAAAGCCATATGTGACTTAAGTTGTGGCCTACTTGATGAGCAGATTATAAGATCCCAAATAAACTGTGCCTACAGGCTCTTACAATGTACTGGGCACCATCAGATTTGGTATTTCTAGGGCCCAGGAAAAGTTATATCCGGGGGCCCTTGTCACACCTTTAAACTCCACTCTGTAACACTACTAAACTCTGCCTCATAGCACCGCTAAGCTCCACCACCTCCATCACACTGTTGATATGGTGACTCCTCATGTGCCAGCGCACGGTATACTGCCCCCTTATGTGTATCCAACACAATATAGTGTCCCTTATATGCCCCAACACAGAATAACACCCTGTTGATGTGCCCAAACATAATAGGGTGTCTCTTAGATGCCTCAACACTAAATAATGCCCCTTCTATGCCCAAACACAATATGGTGCTCTTTTAGTGTCTTTTAAATGAGTACTCGCCTAGCCATGGTCTCACGATCAAGGGAGCAGATCTCTCTCTGCAGCTCTGGTCTTGTATGTCCGGCAGCTTGGCGTGGCAGGAACAATGACGCCACTTCATCCACACTGCTCCCTACTTCGCCACTGTATTCAACTGTATCCATGTCCTGAGGACATGGACACCGTCTAAATAGATGTTGCTACCAGCAGGGGGCACCCTTGATCTGTGGGGCTCCAAGCAATTGTATAGTCTGTGTAGTGGCCAAATCTGAGTCCTATCGAAGCTCTAATGGCAGCCATTTTGGTTGTCACCCAACTTTTCCAAACATGAGGATTCATATTACTGGCTTGTTTTTTTAATTTTATTTTTTTATATATTTCACGTCATGGAATTGTTGCTTGTTGCACACTAGCATTATGTATCCATGGTTACAACGCTCCTCTATGACAAATCAGGGTTTTGTGAAGTAACATTCTGGTTGCACTATTAACCGATTCAAACATGGCAGATGTTTATTCTGGTTTAGATCTGTAATACAGTCATAACACTGTGTGGTATGAGAACCTCAGATGTTTCCTCACTCCAGAGATACAAGGGTCGTGGTTCTTCATATTTAAAGAGCCACGGCTATTTAGCATAATTTTACTATCACTTTTTCAGTGGATCTTTAGCAGCCATCGTAAGACATTGTGGAATTATAGACAAGGATCCTAAATCTCCAGTGGAAGGAAAAAGGGCAGGGGGTCATTTACTAATATGCCAGTCTTCGGCTACTTTCACATCAGTGTTTTTGCTGGATCCGTTATGGATCAGAAAAAAAACGCTTCCGTTGGGATAATACGACCGTCTGCATCTTTTCTGAATGGATCCAGTGATGTTACATGTATTAGGAAAAGCTGGGAGATGGCCACGGCCCTACTCTGAGCCCCGGTGCCTTCTCAAACAGCTAGTGGTCAGACCCCCACCGATCAGATACTGATGAGCTATCTAGAGGTAGGTCATCCAGTAGAAAAGTCTCTGAAAACTCCTTTAAGAAGGGAATGCTCCTTTAAAAGAGGTCCCCTCTCTTTTCACAACCTTCTACTCTGGTCCTATAGTAAAGCCAACTCTGCTATTATCGAACTGCTTCCTCCCCTGTCACTTGTGAATACCGTATGTCCTCTGACTCAGACATTAATGCTTTTGGGAATGACGGCTGAGCCACCAGTGATGTAAGCTGTTCAGATGACCAATATGTCATGGCCATTAGTCCATACCCACCCAAGCTATCATCGGCGTGGAGTTTGTAGTTTCCTCCTGTATTTGTGTAAGTTTCCTTCCTTGCTCCAAAATATGCTTCATTAATTGGCTTCCTGTGAACATGGTCCTATGGTGTATGTGCCTGAGATTAGACTGTGGCTTCACACACATCAGGCCATCCGGCGTGGTTTCTCTCCAGTGTTGGGCAGAAGCTTCGGGAGGAAAACTGATGCCACAACTGAGCCCATGGTTTTTTATGCCATCGATTTTTAACACTGAATGTCTCCTTGCCCTGGATAGAAAGTCGTCAGCTACTGCATGCTACTGGCTCTGGCATAAAACAACTGTCCTATCACAAATGACCCCATCTTGTATGTCCGAGTTGTCAGCTGACACCTGCTAAATGTGATGCGTTTGTTGCAGTCCTTACAATTTCACAATGCAGTACAACAATACGTGAGGTTTCACAATATGGCGCATGTTTCTGCCAGAGATGCATTAACCTAACATGCTGCCATCTGGTCCTTCAATAGCGTGGAATGGCTACATGTGGTTGTTAGGAATTTATGCAATAAATCTCCTACCTCCATGGGCCTCAATAGGTGAATATCAGAGAGAAGGCATACCCTGGTATGGCCAGTGAAATGCACGCTTCCTTTGTGTCCTTTTCTTGGAGGGATAGTCTGTACCTTTTGACTCAAGTCCCGCGATCCTTCTTATCTCCTGGCATATTATCGTCCACTG
Organism: Bufo bufo; assembly: GCF_905171765.1. Lineage (NCBI taxonomy): Eukaryota > Metazoa > Chordata > Amphibia > Anura > Bufonidae > Bufo > Bufo bufo. The sequence continues at coordinate 183,557,413 of NC_053397.1, read as the reverse complement.
ATGGCCATATACACTCACCTAAAGAATTATTAGGAACACCTGTTCTATTTCTCATTAATGCAATTATCTAGTCAACCAATCACATGGCAGTTGCTTCAATGCATTTAGGGGGGTGCTCCTGGTCAAGACAATCTCCTGAACTCCAAACTGAATGTCAGAATGGGAAAGAAAGGTGATTTAAGCAATTTTGAGCGTGGCATGGTTGTTGGTGCCAGACGGGTCGGTCTGAGTATTTCACAATCTGCTCAGTTACTGGGATTTTCACGCACAACCATTTCTAGGGTTTACAAAGAATGGTGTGAAAAGGGAAAAACATCCAGTATGTGGCAGTCTTGTGGGCGAAAATGCCTTGTGGATGCTAGAGGTCAGAGGAGAATGGGCCGACTGATTCAAGCTGATAGAAGAGCAACGTTGACTGAAATAACCACTCGTTACAACCGAGGTATGCAGCAAAGCATTTGTGAAGCCACAACACGCACAACCTTGAGGCGGATGGGCTACAACAGCAGAAGACCCCACCAGGTACCACTCATCTCTACTACAAATAGGAAAAAGAGGCTACAATTTGCACGAGCTCACCAAAATTGGACTGTTGAAGACTGGAAAAATGTTGCCTGGTCTGATGAGTCTCGATTTCTGTTGAGACATTCAAATGGTAGAGTCCGAATTTGGCGTAAACAGAATGAGAACATGTATCCATCCTCTGATGGCTACTTCCAGCAGGATAATGCACCATGTCACAAAGCTCGAATCATTTCAAATTGGTTTCTTGAACATGACAATGAGTTCCCACAGTCACCAGATCTCAACCCAATAGAGCATCTTTGGGATGTGGTGGAACGGGAGCTTCGTGCCCTGGATGTGCATCCCTCAAATCTCCATCAACTGCAAGATGCTATCCTATCAATATGGGCCAACATTTCTAAAGAATGCTATCAGCACCTTGTGGAATCAATGCCACGTAGAATTAAGGCAGTTCTGAAGGCAAAAGGGTGTCCAACACCGTATTAGTATGGTGTTCCTAATAATTCTTTAGGTGAGTGTATTTCACGTTTATCTGGTACTACAGATTTAGTAAGACTGGCGTGTTATGTCCTCCACTGGCACATTGCTTGCTGGATCATGAGCCACATCCGCTATTGGCTGCAGTGGTGCACGTGACTCCGTCCTTCCAGAACGTTACAGGACGGGGACCATACGACTCTACAAGTGAGTCAGGGACTCAGGGAACCGGAACGGAGCACCAGGTTGTAGACATGTACGGTATTTTCAACAGGTATGATGGACTGCTATTGTCCTTAAAAAATCTAAAAATCTGGACAACTGCTTTAGGGCTCTTTCACACTTGCGTTCTTTTCTTCCGGCATAGAGTTCCGTCGTCGGGGCTCTATGCCGGAAGAATCCTGATCAGTTTTATCCTAATGCATTCTGAATGGAGAGAAATCCGTTCAGGATGCATCAGGATGTCTTCAGTTCCGGACCAGAATGTTTTTTGGCCGGAGAAAATACCGCAGCACTTGCCGCAAGGCCGGATCCGGAATTAATGCCCATTGAAAGGCATTAATCCGGATCCGGCCTTAAGCTAAACGTCAAGGAAGGAAAGGGATGGCACTCAGAACATTTGTGTAGTATGGGTAGATAAATTAATATATTTATTAAGGGGTGGCTATATGCCTAAAAAAATATGATAGGAGGTTGTATCAGAGTGGTAAAATTACATATCTAAAATAGCAGTATGAATAAAGCACATTAGAATAACAATTGATTCTACAAAATCCTGTTCTCTATCAATTACTGCAATCCAAATTTGTTCTCTATCAATTACTGCAATCCACCTCCACCTATAACACATCTGGACAATCACTATGACGCAACATCACACACATATACAAAATTAACAACTATAGTGAGGAGAACAGAATAGCATTATGTTTTATTGATTGCTATACCATATATTGACCTACGTATTTATATCTATTTATGTATCCATATCTCCCATCCCACACCACCATCAATCGATGGGTTATATGGATTTATTCATATCACTCCTACCTGATATATATTTTTATTAATATTTTTATTAATATCATTACATATATATTTTTTGCATTATGTATAGTTCCATTTTTACCATGTCTTCAGTTTTATTATATTTATATCATGCTTTCATACTATTCCAATTTTATTGTCATAAATGCATTGACTTTTAATTGAATATATATATATATATCTATTGAGATATACTATTCATCCCAATCTTGTCTATGGAAGTCCAGCACACAATTTACTCAACCCCCAGAAAAAAGAAAAAAATCTCCTGACCACTCTTACAACTACTAATTGGATCTAATTAGATCCATATAAATCTCCAAGAAGAAATGGGCCACTCATTCCCACTGATGAAGGAGCAGCAAGCTCCGAAACGCGTATGGGGTATTGAGCCAAGCCCATTGTAACTAGCTAGCACCAGGATCCTACAACCAAAGGAAAGCTCCGGAGCTTATTTTCCCTCCTGCAAGCTGTAACGTCTCTTCCCGCCACCTATCTCCACGTGGCACGCTGGGATTGAATTGAGCGGGAGATCCCTCACACGTATGTGACGTCACCGGAAGTGACGAAGAGCAGCAGCAAACCAACGGCCGGATCACACAGTGGGCGCGAAGAACACACGTGGACGCCAACCTTCAGGCAGGAGCCACTCCCCGATCCACTGACGGCCCCGATCCATGACGGCCACCAGGAGGGTAATGTACCTGCTTTAACAGCAGCAATTGATGACTACATAGTACTATCATCAAATCGGATATGATTGATTCTCAAATAATAAGGAGATATCTATTCTGCACCATTCCACATTACTTCCTATAGGAAGCTTTGATTTTTCAGGAGATTATACCACAGTATATTGCTGGATATCGAAACTTGAGACTGTAATTTCCTCCCACAGGTCTACAAAACATTTCCTATTATTCCCCCTTCCTCAACAGGATTTCTTTCACTAACTGATATTTTATCTATGATCTACCAGGATAAGTGACATTATACATGAGGATATGTTATCAACTTCTTTTACCTAAGACTGAATTTTCAATTTTTAAACAGACATCTATCCAATTTTTAGGATTTTCTTTTCTTAACAGGATTTTGTAGAATCAATTGTTATTCTAATGTGCTTTATTCATACTGCTATTTTAGATATGTAATTTTACCACTCTGATACAACCTCCTATCATATTTTTTTAGGCATATAGCCACCCCTTAATAAATATATTAATTTATCTACCCATACTACACAAATGTTCTGAGTGCCATCCCTTTCCTTAATTGCACATTATTCTTACTACAAGCGTTGGGTACGCTTGTCTGGATTGAGCACCTAACTCCATCTTTTTGGGTTATAGAGAGCCGCCCTATTCTTATATCACATACAGTCTAGTTTACCCATTGGCAGAGCTCCTATTCTCACAGAGATGGACATTTGGGATTGTATGGAGAAAAAATCTAAAACAATTGAGACATACACATTCGATCTAACAGATGATCCCATTCATATACATCCAACAGACAGATCTAATTCTGAGACATTCAGAGACCTAGAAAAACTCCTACATAAACAGCTTAGACAACAATGGGAAATCAAATCATTAAACCAATATTTAGCAAAGGGTTTGATACCAAAAGGACTACTACTCACAAAGGATCCAGCAGATGACCTCTATAGTATAGAATTCAAACAAGAATGGGATCAGTTCCTACAAACACAATCATGTATACTAATACAACTGATAATTAAAAGACGCTCCCAGATCCTAGAGGATACTATAGGACAAATTACAAAATTAAAAGGAATAATAAATAAAATGCCGAAGGACGACTCTTTCAATATTTGGCAAGAAAGAATCTGTACTAGCCTGGATAATCTAGAAAGAACAATCATGAATAGAAAAAACAAAAAAATAAAATATGACACACAGCGTAATCATGTCTATAATAGATCAAACAATCATACCAACCATAGAGAAAACATCATCCCCAACATAATAGAAAACCCTGCCGAGAGACAGGGAGACAAACAAATTAGGAAAAACATTCAAGATCATTATAATATCCCAACCAACAATTATTTTGAATCACTCACTTCACCTCATTTTTTAGACCAAACCCCACCTCATCACAGAACAAAGACACGGCACCACCCCCGTTCCCCACAGAGACACAAGAGACCACAGACCCCGACACACAAATACAACCTAAGACACAGGAACGAAACACACAAAGAAAACCCACCCAGACGACATCGAGAAAGGACACCGAGGGACACTCCCCAATACTCCAGGGAACACCGAGAAGTGACACCAATGAACACCCCCCACCATCAACACTACCACACGAACTATCAGACAATGTTAGATCCACAAAGAGAAAACCCACCCAACATACGAGATTACAGAGGACAAGAAGGAGTAGACACAAGAAGAAGACAGAACAGATATCACAAGACCTAGACGACTCAATGAATATTATCGTTAACCTGAGCAACACAAGCCTTAATGAGACACAAAAGAAACTACTCAGTAAGGGACTGAAATTCTCACCTACAGCAAAAATGGATAATTTTTTTTTTTTTTTTTATTGAAATTTTTCGGTACAGCCAAAATAAAGACATATGCAAATGTAAAAAGCGTGTAACAATTTAAACATCATGTCCACAGAACTGTGTTGGGTAGATACCCATTATCACATAGTATGGCTCATGAGAAAATATGAGTTAGACATATCTGAATGGACATGTGAAATCTCAGTAACATATAGACAGACAAGACATTGGATAGGGGAGTAGGGGGAGGGAAAGGAAGGGGAAAGGGTACAATTCTACTAAAGCGGTTAGACCTGCGCATCACGAAATGCGGCTGAAGAGCGAAAGGCTTCCCAGGGGCCCCAAGTCTGCACAAATCGTGTGATGTCTGCGGGTGTAGTACTAATGAGATCCTCCAACCTCTGATATAAGGCAATTTCGTCAAACCACTCCTCAGACGAAGGGGGAGAAGGGGATTTCCAATGCCTGGGGATCACCGCCTTCGCTGCCTGAACCATGTATTTTAGAAGGGATTTCTTATATGCTGGGACATTCAGGACACTATCAAAGAGTAGGAGAGCTTCTGGGGAGTTTTGGATAGGGATACCCGTGACCTCTTTAATAATTTTATGAACGAAATTCCAGAAGGGCCTTAAGCCGCTGCAGTTCCACCACACATGAATCATCGTGCCTTCCTCTGTAAGACATCTCCAACAACGGTCCGATACCGTCGGGAACCATCTATGAAGTAGCGCAGGTACCCTGTACCATCTAGATATAATTTTGTAGCTCGTTTCCTGAGCTTTGGCCGAGATCGTAGATTTATGTGCTAGAAGGAAGCATCTGTTCCACTGGGCTGGGGTATAATGATCCCCCAAATCCCGCTCCCAGGCTTGACAATATGGAGGAAGGCACGAGGATCGCTGATGTATCAGAAGTTTGTATACTGAGGATATGGGGTGTAAGATCGCTGAGGATGAGACACACATCCTTTCAAACTCAGTGAGTTTCCTGGCCAGAGTGTGAGTTCTGCTTAGAGAGGTGTGAAAATGTTGGAGCTGCAGGTATTCAAAGGAATTGCGGGTTAGTGGAACCTCTAAAATCTGGGGCAAGGGTTTTAGTGCAGGGCCAGAGAGAACGTGATAGAACCTGATCGGTCGGGATCTTGAGCTTTGAAGAAAGTGTTTGGAAGAGTGCCCTGGAGGGAATCTAGGGTGGTCAGTGACTGGCACCAGAGGGCCTTTTGGGTCAATCAATGAGGTCGCACGACTAATGGATGCTAAAGTTGCAAAGGTATGATGAGCAGAGAAGGACAAGTGTGACGACGTCTGGCTTGAAGAGCCCATTAACCATGGGAGGGTTGATACCGCACACGTTGAAGTGTCTTTTGTAATTTGTACCCACGCCTTGGGCGATTCAGCACATGTCAGGTCCAACAGTCGGGCATATGCTGCAGAATGATAATACAGTCTGCAATCTGGCAGACCCACCCCTCCCGTTTCTTTGGTGCGGGTCATTATCTCCCATTTGATTCGTGGTCGGCCAGGAGCCCATACAAATTGTGTGAAGCACCTACGGAGTTGGGACCAGAAGGTGGACGGTATGCGGATGGGAATAGTTTGTAGAAGGTACAGTAGTTTTGGTAAAAGGGTCATTTTTACTATACTAATCCTTCCAAACCAAGAAAAGTCTCGCTTACGCCAACCATCTAAATCTTTTTGAAACTGCACGAGGAGTGGGGTAAAGTTCAATTTATGAAGACATGAGAGGTCTGCTGTCATTTTGATCCCCAAATATGTTATGCCTTTGGGTGGCCAGGTGAAGGGAAAGGAAGCCTTAAGAGCAGGAGCCAGATCGCTCAGTAAAGAGACATCCAGGGCCTCTGACTTGGACATATTAATTTTAAAATTGGACCAGGTACCAAATTGAGCTATTTCCCGAAGTACGGACGGCAAAGATATACGTGGGTTGGTTATGTAGAGAAGGAGATCGTCCGCAAACGCCGCGCATTTATACTCTCGTGATCCGATCTTTAACCCTGTTATGTCTGGATTGGCCCGAATAGAAGCTAACAGATGTTCCATAACCAGGACGTATAGTAAGGGGGATAGTGGACATCCCTGTCGTGTCCCATTGTGGATTGGGAAGGGGGGGGAAAGGGCACCATTTATTTTGACTCTAGCGGTAGGATGTTGGTACAGTGTCAGGATCTTTGACAGGAATATTGGGCCCAGACCTATATGTGAAAGGGTCTCATGGATGGCACGCCAAGATATCCGGTCAAAGGCCTTTTCTGCGTCTAGGGAAAGTACCATGAGGGGGGTCTTTTTGGACTTGGCATAGTGGATAATGTCCAGGGTTTTAAGAGTGTTGTCCCGGGCCTCCCTCCCCGGCACAAACCCAACCTGATCAGCAGAAACCAGGGAAGGCAGATAAGCGCTCAATCTGTTCGCCATTAATTTGGCAAAGATCTTGAGATCTACATTTAAAAGGGAGATAGGACGATAGCTGGCACACAGGTGCGGGTCCTTTCCTGGCTTCGGGATGACCGTAATGTGTGCCTCTGTGGTCTGCGCCGGGAAGGGGAGCCCAGGAGACACCCCATTGAAAACCCGGAGCATAATAGGGGAAAGATTAGAGGAAAAGGCCTTATAGAACCTAGCCGTGAACCCGTCAGGGCCTGGACTCTTACCACCCGGGAGCGACTTAAGTACCATATGGAGTTCAGTGTCTGTGAATGGAGCCTCCATCGTGGCAGAATCAAGCTCAGAAAGCTTGGGAAGTAAGAGGGGTAGGTCGGGGTGTTTGCCCACTGCTGGAGAGGATGTCTGGGGCAGGTTGTAAAGCTTCGAGTAGAAGGAGTGAAAAGTAGCCGCAATATCAGTGGTTGTGTGGATCAAACGATCCTGGGCATTTTTGATAGCGGGGATATGGGAGGCTGCCAATCTTCCCTTTAGAGCCCTTGCCAACATACGGCCACTTTTGTTCCCGTACTCGTAGAACTTACTCCTGCAAATTTGTACCATACGTTTGTAGGATGCATCTAGGAGGCGCTTAGCTTCCATACGCGCATTCTGGAGATCATGTAAGGTTTGCAGGGTAAGTGCTCGTTTGTGGGCCAGTTCCAGGGATGTGACTTTTTGCAAAGCAAGTTTAAGTGAATGGGCTTTCTCCCTCTTGAGGCGGGAGCCGTGTTTAATGAGTACACCTCGAAGAACACACTTCAAGGCCTCCCATCGGATCGGTATTGGAGTAGAATCCTCCTTATGATCCGCTAAAAAGTTCGTTATACTGCTAGCAAGGTCAGCAGCGCACCCCGCGTCAAGAAGGAGACTCTCGTTCAATCGCCATGTCCACTCCTGTCTAGAGAGGAAGGGCAAATTCAAGGAGCAGTATATGGGGGCATGGTCCGACCAAAGGATATTTCCTATTTGTGTGGAATCAAGCCAAGCTAGGGCCGATTGCTGAATAAGGATATGATCAATACGACTATATGAGCCATGGGGGGCGGAATAAAAGGTGTAATCCTTATCAGAAGGATGTTGGATCCTCCAGGCATCTCTCAGTTGCAGTTGGAGCAGTGCCCGTTTTACCTTTTTAATGGTGGGATATGTGAGGGATGCACGTCCCGTCGAATTGTCAAGTGTTGGGTCAAGTGTCAGATTAAGGTCGCCACATAAGATAACTGTCCCCCTAAGCAACGGTATGACATTATCAATGAGGTTTACAATAAAGAGAGCTTGATTCTGATTAGGGGCATATACATTAACCACCTCAGCCCCCAGTGCTTAAACACCCTGAAAGACCAGGCCACTTTTTACACTTCTGACCTACACTACTTTCACCGTTTATTGCTCGGTCATGCAACTTACCACCCAAATGAATTTTACCTCCTTTTCTTCTCACTAATAGAGCTTTCATTTGGTGGTATTTCATTGCTGCTGACATTTTTACTTTTTTTGTTATTAATCGAAATTTAACGATTTTTTTGCAAAAAAATGACATTTTTCACTTTCAGTTGTAAAATTTTGCAAAAAAAACGAGATCCATATAGAAATTTTGCTCTAAATTTATAGTTCTACATGTCTTTGATAAAAAAAAAATGTTTGGGTAAAAAAAAAATGGTTTGGGTAAAAGTTATAGCGTTTACAAACTATGGTACAAAAATGTGAATTTCCGCTTTTTGAAGCCGCTCTGACTTTCTGAGCACCTGTCATGTTTCCTGAGGTTCTACAATGCCCAGACAGTACAAACACCCCACAAATGACCCCATTTCTGAAAGTACACACCCTAAGGTATTCGCTGATGGGCATAGTGAGTTCATAGAACTTTTTATTTTTTGTCACAAGTTAGCGGAAAATGATTATTTTTTTTTTTTTTTTTCTTACAAAGTCTCATATTCCACTAACTTGTGACAAAAAATAAAAAGTTCTATGAACTCACTATGCCCATCAGCGAATACCTTGGGGTCTCTTCTTTCCAAAATGGGGTCACTTGTGGGGTAGTTATACTGCCCTGGCATTCTAGGGGCCCAAATGTGTGGTAAGGAGTTTGAAATCAAATTCAGTAAAAAATGACCTGTGAAATCCGAAAGGTGCTCTTTGGAATATGGGCCCCTTTGCCCACCTAGGCTGCAAAAAAGTGTCACACATCTGGTATCTCCGTACTCAGGAGAAGGTGGGGAATGTGTTTTGGGGTGTCATTTTATATATACCCATGCTGGGTGAGAGAAATATCTTGGCAAAAGACAACTTTTCCCATTTTTTTATACAAAGTTGTCATTTGACCAAGATATTTATCTCACCCAGCATGGGTATATGTAAAAAGACACCCCAAAACACATTCCTCAACTTCTCCTGAGTACGGGGATACCAGATGTGTGACACTTTTTTGCAGCCTAGGTGGGCAAAGGGGCCATATTCCAAAGAGCACCTTTCGGATTTCACTCCTCATTTTTTCCTGAATTTGATTTCAAACTCCTTACCACACATTTGGGCCCCTAGAATACCAGGGCAGTATAACTACCCCACAAGTGACCCCATTTTGGAAAGAAGACACCCCAAGGTATTCCGTGAGGGGCATGGCGAGTTCCTAGAATTTTTTATTTTTTGTCACAAGTTAGTGGAAAATGATGATTTTTTTATTTTTTTATTTTTTTCATACAAAGTCTCATATTCCACAAACTTGTGACAAAAAATAAAAAGTTCTATGAACTCACTATGCCCATCAGCGAATACCTTGGGGTCTCTTCTTTCCAAAATGGGGTCACTTGTGGGGTAGTTATACTGCCCTGGCATTCTAGGGGCCCAAATGTGTGGTAAGTAGGTAAATGACCTGTGAAATCCGAAAGGTGCTCTTTGGAATGTGGGCCCCTTTGCCCACCTAGGCTGCAAAAAAGTGTCACACATCTGGTATCTCCGTACTCAGGAGAAGTTGAGGAATGTGTTTTGGGGTGTCTTTTTACATATACCCATGCTGGGTGAGATAAATATCTTGGTCGAATGCCAACTTTGTATAAAAAAATGGGAAAAGTTGTCTTTTGCCAAGATATTTCTCTCACCCAGCATGGGTATATGTAAAATGACACCCCAAAACACATTCCCCAACTTCTCCCGATTACGGAGATACCAGATGTGTGACACTTTTTTGCAGCCTAGGTGGGCAAAGGGGCCCATATTCCAAAGAGCACCTTTCGGATTTCACAGGTCATTTTTTACAGAATTTGATTTCAAACTCCTTACCACACATTTGGGCCCCTAGAATGCCAGGGCAGTATAACTACCCCACAAGTGACCCCATTTTGGAAAGAAGAGACCCCAAGGTATTCGCTGATGGGCATAGTGAGTTCATGGAACTTTTTATTTTTTGTCACAAGTTAGTGGAATATGAGACTTTGTATGAAAAAAAAAAAAAAAATAAGCATTTTCCACTAACTTGTGACAAAAAATTAAAAATTCTAGGAACTCGCCATGCCCCTCACGGAATACCTTGGGGTGTCTTCTTTCCAAAATGGGGTCACTTGTGGGGTAGTTATACTGCCCTGGCATTTTCCAGGGGCCCTAATGTGTGGTAAGTAGGTAAATGACCTGTGAAATCCTAAAGGTGCTCTTTGGAATATGGGCCCCTTTGCCCACCTAGGCTGCAAAAAAGTGTCACACATGTGGTATCGCCGTATTCAGGAGACGTTGGGGAATGTGTTTTGGGGTGTCATTTTACATATACCCATGCTGGGTGAGAGAAATATCTTGGCAAAAGACAACTTTTCCCATTTTTTTATACAAAGTTGGCATTTGACCAAGATATTTCTCTCACCCAGCATGGGTATATGTAAAATGACACCCCAAAACACATTCCCCAACTTCTCCTGAGTACGGCGATACCAGATGTGTGACACTTTTTTGCAGCCTAGATGCGCAAAGGTGCCCAAATTCCTTTTAGGAGGGCATTTTTAGACATTTGGATACCAGACTTCTTCTCACGCTTTGGGGCCCCTAGAATGCCAGGGCAGTATAAATACCCCACATGTGACCCCATTTTGGAAAGAAGACACCCCAAGGTATTCAATGAGGGGCATGGCGAGTTCATAGAAATTTTTTTTTTTTGGCACAAGTTAGCGGAAATTGATATTTTTTATTTTTTTCTCACAAAGTCTCCCGTTCCGCTAACTTGGGACAAAAATTTCAATCTTTCATGGACTCAATATGCCCCTCACGGAATACCTGGGGGTGTCTTCTTTCCGAAATGGGGTCACATGTGGGGTATTTATACTGCCCTGGCATTCTAGGGGCCCTAAAGCGTGAGAAGAAGTCTGGAATATAAATGTCTAAAAAATTTTACGCATTTGGATTCCGTGAGGGGTATGGTGAGTTCATGTGAGATTTTATTTTTTGACACAAGTTAGTGGAATATGAGACTTTGTAAGAAAAAAAAAAAAAAATTCCGCTAACTTGGGCCAAAAAAATATCTGAATGGAGCCTTACAGAGGGGTGATCAATGACAGGGGGGTGATCAATGACAGGGGGGTGATCAATGACAGGGGGGTGATCAATGACAGGGGGGGTGATCAATGACAGGGGGGTGATCAGGGAGTCTATATGGGGTGATAACCACAGTCATTGATCACGCCCGTGTAAGGCTTCATTCAGACGTCCGGATGCGTTTTGCGGATCCGATCCATCTATCAGTGCATCCGTAAAAATCATGCGGACATCTGAATGGAGCTTTACAGGGGGGTAATCAATGACAGGGGGGTAATCAATGACAGGGGGGTGATCAGGGAGTCTATATGGGGTGATCACCACAGTCATTGATCATGCCCCTGTAAGGCTTCATTCAGACGTCCGGATGCGTTTTGCGGATCCGATCCATCTATCAGTGCATCCGTAAAAATCATGCGGACATCTGAATGGAGCTTTACAGGGGGGTAATCAATGACAGGGGGGTAATCAATGACAGGGGGGTGATCAGGGAGTCTATATGGGGTGATCACCACAGTCATTGATCATGCCCCTGTAAGGCTTCATTCAGACGTCCGGATGCGTTTTGCGGATCCGATCCATCTATCAGTGCATCCGTAAAAATCATGCGGACGTCTGAATGGAGCTTTACAGGGGGGTAATCAATGACAGGGGGGTAATCAATGACAGGGGGGTGATCAGGGAGTCTATATGGGGTGATCACCACAGTCATTGATCATGCCCCTGTAAGGCTTCATTCAGACGTCCGGATGCGTTTTGCGGATCCGATCCATCTATCAGTGCATCCGTAAAAATCATGCGGACATCTGAATGGAGCTTTACAGGGGGGTAATCAATGACAGGGGGGTGATCACCACAGTCATTGATCATGCCCCTGTAAGGCTTCATTCAGACGACCGGATGCGTTTTGCGGATCCGATCCATGTATCAGTGCATCCGTAAAAATCATGCGGACATCTGAATGGAGCTTTACAGGGGGGTGATCAGGGAGTCTATATGGGGTGATCACCACAGTCATTGATCATGCCCCTGTAAGGCTTCATTCAGACGTCCGGATGCGTTTTGCGGATCCGATCCATCTATCAGTGGATCCGTAAAAATCATGCGGACGTCTGAATGGAGCTTTACAGGGGGGTAATCAATGACAGGGGTGTAATCAATGACAGGGGGGTGATCAGGGAGTCTATATGGGGTGATCACCACAGTCATTGATCACGCCCCTGTAAGGCTTCATTCAGACGTCCGGATGCGTTTTGCGGATCCGATCCATCTATCAGTGGATCCGTAAAAATCATGCGGACGTCTGAATGGAGCTTTACAGGGGGTTGATCAATGACAGGGGGGTAATCAATGACAGGGGGGTGATCAGGGAGTCTATATGGGGTGATCAGGGGTGATCAGGGGCTAATAAGGGGTTAATAAGTGACGGGGGGGGGGTGTAGTGTAGTGTAGTGGTGCTTGGTGCTACTTTACTGAGCTACCTGTGTCCTCTGGTGGTCGATCCAAACAAAGGGGACCACCAGAGGACCAGGTAGCAGGTATATTAGACGCTGTTATCAAAACAGCGTCTAATATACCTGTTAGGGGTTAAAAAAAACACATCTCCAGCCTGCCAGCGAACGATCGCCGCTGGCAGGCTGGAGATCAACTCTCTTACCTTCCGTTCCTGTGAGCGCGCGCGCCTGTGTGCGCGCGTTCACAGGAAGTCTCGCGTCTCGCGAGATGACGCGTATATGCGTGACTGTGCGCAGCGCTGCCACCTCCGGAACGCGATCCTGCGTTAGGCGGTCCGGAGGTGGTTAAGGAAGGTTAATTCCTGGCCACCAATCAGTAATGTGAGTGCCAGGTATCTTGCATCTGGATCGGCAGTACAAGCTAGCACTTGATAGGGTAAAGACTTGTGGATCGCTATGGCGACTCCTTTGGTCTTATTCACCGCGTTATTTGCTAAGTGCCAGGTGGTGTAGTGTCGATGTCGGATGTTCGGGGCGCTACCCTCCTTAAAATGCGTTTCTTGGAAACAGATAATATGTACCTTTTGGCGATGAAAGTGGTGAAGTACCTGTGCCCGCTTTTCGGGAGTGTTGAGGCCTTTCGCGTTGAATGATGCAATCTTCAGAGACCCCATTGCTACGGGAGGAGGGGGAAAGGGAAAAAAACACGAGGAAGGCACGGGGAGACAACTGACAAAAAACAAAAAGAGAAGAACAACAGTTATAAACAAATAAACATGTGGAGTACCCCGAAAAGGGGTTTTTATGTGACCCAGAGGTCTAAAGAGGCTGTCACCTGGGGCAGATACCCCAAGGGAGAGTCTCCGCTTATTCGGGGGAAAAAGTGTCAGCCAAACAGGAGCTGGCCCCCCACAGCACCAATGGATGCAAGTGAAAACTTATAAGCACCAGCAAAATTGGAGCATAAATACAGATAAAGAAAATGAGCAAACGGCTAAAAACCAATAAGAAACAATCAGTATATTAGATCATTAGTAGTCCCAGGTAGCAAAAGCAGGGATCCCCTCAGGTGGTAAGGGGAGGTGAGGATCTACGACTTGAGTAATCTGGTCCTCTCTGGCGTCGTCCCCTTGAGGCCTGAGCAGAAGAGCTGAGCGCTTTTTCAACAGATAATGGACGTTGTCGCCCCCTCGACTCAGAGGCAGGCGGGAGGAGGGAAGGCCAGAGACCCAATTCAACCGGTGGCAAGTCCAGCTGCTGTAGAAAATGGGAAAGATCTGTGGGGTCCCGCAGGGTGACGACTTGGTCTTTAGGGCCGGCAAATAGAGCAAAAGGAAAGCCCCAGCGGTAAGGGATACCGCGCTCTTTGAGAAGGTGTAACAGTGGGCGCAAGGCAGCACGTTGGGCTAGGGTGTAACGGGATAAGTCCTGCAGCAAGATAAAGGGGACACCGTCGTAGGACAAAGACGACATCTGTCGAGCCCTGAGCAGAATCTGATCTTTGATGGCATAAAAATGAACTCTGCATATGACGTCCCTTGGTTTTGAGGGGTCAGGGTTGGGAGGCCTCAATGCCCTATGGGCTCGGTCAATTTCAATGCTGGAACTTGGCGGACGTCCCAGGAGGTCATTGAAAATTTTTACAATGGTGGGTAAAAGAACCGCCTGCGTTATAGACTCCGGGAGACCTCTGATCCGAATATTATTGCGACGGCTCCTATTTTCGACATCATCCAGATGGTATTGTAAGGCGTGTATCTGTGCATCATGGGCTTGCAGCTTGTCTTTCAATACCTGCACGTCTGCAGATAGGTGATCATGTTCCTGTTGAACAGTGTCCACTTTTGTATCAATCAAGGCCATCTCAGAGCGTACTTGCGTGAATTCTTTTTTACATTCCTGTAAAATGTTAGCTGCAAAACTAGAGAGGTCCGCCTTGGTGGGGAGTGAGCCCATCAGGTTGCGTAAGTCCGCCATAGTAGGTGGCCGGGAGTCCTCATCCGGAAGAGGGACAGGAGACCCAGATCTCTGGGGCAAGGGTGGAGAGCCCCATGAGGCCGGCACTGCAGGGGCAGCCAGTGTCTGTGTGCCCGATGATACGATGCCCTCCTGGCGTGGGTGAGATCCGTCCCACGACGAGCCCGTGGACCAGTGTGGGGAATTTGCTAGGGACGGCTCAGGAGAGTGAGTTAAAGGGGGCTCCCGCAGCATATACGGGGAGGAGGCCGCAGCCTGTGGCGAATCTGAGGCCTTTTTATCATCCTTTTCAGGTTGCCCCCTGTGAGAAGTTTCTCTCTGTGACTGGGGGTACCCCATAAGGCTGGCTGAGGTACCCGACCAAGGGGACCCAGTGGGGGATCTCACTGGTGGGCTAAGTGGAGCTGCAGGAGAGGTGGGGGTTCTAGGGCCCCAGGCGACAGGGTGAGGGGTCACCTGAGAAGTCCCCTGAAGTGGGGGGAACTCTTCCTCACTAACCTGGATCGCCGGGTCGCAGGGAGACATCACTGCGACTGCTAGGCCTCTGTCCTGGGCTGAAGAGGAGGGATCAGCGCGTGCTTCAGAGTCCCCTTCCACCTGGGCATGCATCATCTGGGTCCGGTCGGAGCCACTGCCCAAGGACGGCACCGATGCAGACCTGACTCTCCTTCTATCCGGTGAGTACCGGCGTTGATTCCGGTGCTCAGTCTCAGGCTCAGCTGCTGCTGAGAGCTGAGATTCTCCAGGGCCGGCGGCGCCATCTTGGAAGCGCTTGGCGCGCTCAGTCAGGTCGGGGCCTGGAGTTGCAGGTTGCCGGGCGAAAAGCCTGGAAATGTCCCCCTGTGGAGACGCCCGGGGGGCTACAGAACGAGCCTTGGCTTTCTTGGGTAGTTTGCCCATCTTTAAAGGGCCGCTGGTGGTGGATTATCTCCGGTGCTGTGGAGGAGCTCACAGCCGCACGTCTTCACTCCTGCATAGCTGGCCACGCCCCCAAAAAAATAAAAATAAATGGATAAATTTAATGCCTATATAGGAATAGAGAAATTCGTGAGGAAACTCTGCCTGAAAAAATATTTTATAAAAAATCCTATACTCAGAGATAATCCCCGATCCTCAATATATATCCACACGGATCTGAAAACGAAATCGACAAAATATCCCAAACAAGAAATGGGAGACAATATAGCCACATTCCGCAAATGCATAGAGTCCGACATTAGGAGAATGAATTTGAATAAAACACAATATAATATTACCAAAAGGGAGATACATGCAATTAAACAGATTCAATCGACCTTAAATTTAACCATAAGACCAGCAGATAAAGGTGGAGCGATTGTCTTACAGAACACAGAGGACTACATATCAGAATGCAGAAGACAACTAACAGACCAACAAACGTACACGACTCTTAAAAAAGATCCCACCGAAGACTTCTATAGAGAATTAGTGACACTGACACAAATTGGGAGAGAAAAAGGCATTTTGAACGAACAAGAATTCACATTCATCACAAGTCCACAAAATAGAATCCCTATCTTCTACTATCTACCAAAGATTCACAAAAATCCAACCCACCCACCAGGCAGACTAATCATTTCAGGAATTGGATCCCTCACCTCCAACCTCTCCCAATACATAGACAGACTACTACAGCCCACAGTTAAATTAATACCATCATACATAAAGGACACCACAGACATTGTAAAGACAATCGAACAGATAGACTATGATAACCACTGGATATTAGGTACAATGGACGTCAACTCACTGTATACCATTATTAACCATAACCAAGGCACCACTGCCTTGAGAGGACGACTAAACCATTATCAGACTCTCCACACAGACCAAATAGATTTTTTAATAGATGGTGTTATTTTTATTCTCACTCACAACTATTTTATGTTTGACTCAACATTTTATCTACAGCAGCGTGGGACCGCCATGGGTACCAGGTTCGCCCCCAGCTATGCCAATATCTTCATGGCCCAGTGGGAACACGATTACATCAAACCACTGCTGGGGACGAGCCTGGTACTATGGCGGCGATATATTGATGATATTATTTTTATCTGGAGCGACACAAGGGAGAAACTAGACATTTTTTTAGAGAACATCAATGTAAACGATAGAAACATAACACTGACGGCCAACATTAGTCAAACAAAACTAGAATTTCTAGATCTATTAATCGAGACGACTGAAAATAAACTACAATGTAGGACATATCAAAAGCCAGTGATGAAAAACAACTTCATCCTACACTCTAGCTGTCACCTACCTAGTTGGCTACTAAATATTCCAACTAGCCAATTTAGGCGTTTAAAAAGAAACTGTACGCTTGACAGTCAGTTCGAGATAGAAGCGGATAACTTAAAGAAACAATTCCTAGCAAAAGACTATCCGATAACAGTGATTGATAGATCTTTAGAGAAAGTAAGAACAATGGACAGGACAAAGTTCTTTGACAATAGCACAAATATCACAAGAATGACCAAAAAAGAAGAAACCCCCCGCATCATTTTACCTTACAATGCACATTACAAAAAATTAGAGATGAGTATTCACAAACATTGGCACCATATTTTAAACGACAAAATTATAGGCCAATTTTTACCTGATAAACCACAGATCACATACACTAGAGCCCCCAATCTTGGCTTACGCCTAGCACCAACTGTTAAAATCAATAAGAATACACCTAACCAAAGCTGGCTGACATTACAGGGTTTCTTCAGGTGTGGTAAATGCAACAATTGCAAAGTCACTAACTTCCCTAAAAAGACAACGACAGTCAATTCAACCAACAGTATATACAAACATGAGATCCGCGAACACCTTTCCTGCCACTCTAATAATGTAATATACATTCTACAATGCCCATGTCTCAAACAGTACGTGGGACGCACAAAGAGACTACTTAAAACGAGATTATCCGAACACATATCGAACATCAAAAAAGGGTATGAATTACATTCGGTCTCTAAACATTATAAGGAATATCATAACTGTGATCCGTCAACACTCACTTACGCTGCCATAGAGAGAATCCCACGTCAATGGAGAGGCGGCAACCATATAGCCGCCATGTCCAGGTCTGAATCTAGAAAAATATTCGAATTTAATACAATGATTCCGAGAGGCCTCAATGCAGAAATGGAAATCTTTGGCTTTTTATAATAAGCCAGAATAGTAATACATCACTACGTTGACCTTGGCGGGGTGCCCCCCTTTAGGAACTGGGATCGTAGTCAGGCTGTTTACCAGCATTCCGACCCCTCTTCCTTGGGTGGGCCCCTCCCCATGTTCTCTATCAATTACTGCAATCCACCTCCACCTATAACACATCTGGACAATCACTATGACGCAACATCACACACATATACAAAATTAACAACTATAGTGAGGAGAACAGAATAGCATTATGTTTTATTGATTGCTATACCATATATTGACCTACGTATTTATATCTATTTATGTATCCATATCTCCCATCCCACACCACCATCAATCGATGGGTTATATGGATTTATTCATATCACTCCTACCTGATATATATTTTTATTAATATTTTTATTAATATCATTACATATATATTTTTTGCATTATGTATAGTTCCATTTTTACCATGTCTTCAGTTTTATTATATTTATATCATGCTTTCATACTATTCCAATTTTATTGTCATAAATGCATTGACTTTTAATTGAATATATATATATATATATCTATTGAGATATACTATTCATCCCAATCTTGTCTATGGAAGTCCAGCACACAATTTACTCAACCCCCCAAAAAAAGAAAAAAATCTCCTGACCACTCTTACAACTACTAATTGGATCCAATTAGATCCATATAAATCTCCAAGAAGAAATGGGCCACTCATTCCCACTGATGAAGGAGCAGCAAGCTCCGAAACGCGTATGGGGTATTGAGCCAAGCCCATTGTAACTAGCTAGCACCAGGATCCTACAACCAAAGGAAAGCTCCGGAGCTTATTTTCCCTCCTGCAAGCTGTAACGTCTCTTCCCGCCACCTATCTCCACGTGGCACGCTGGGATTGAATTGAGCGGGAGATCCCTCACACGTATGTGACGTCACCGGAAGTGACGAAGAGCAGCAGCAAACCAACGGCCGGATCACACAGTGGGCGCGAAGAACACACGTGGACGCCAACCTGCAGGCAGGAGCCGCTCCCCGATCCACTGACGGCCCCGATCCATGACGGCCACCAGGAGGGTAATGTACCTGCTTTAACAGCAGCAATTGATGACTACATAGTACTATCATCAAATCGGATATGATTGATTCTCAAATAATAAGGAGATATCTATTCTGCACCATTCCACATTACTTCCTATAGGAAGCTTTGATTTTTCAGGAGATTATACCACAGTATATTGCTGGATATCGAAACTTGAGACTGTAATTTCCTCCCACAGGTCTACAAAACATTTCCTATTATTCCCCCTTCCTCAACAGGATTTCTTTCACTAACTGATATTTTATCTATGATCTACCAGGATAAGTGACATTATACATGAGGATATGTTATCAACTTCTTTTACCTAAGACTGAATTTTCAATTTTTAAACAGACATCTATCCAATTTTTAGGATTTTCTTTTCTTAACAGGATTTTGTAGAATCAATTGTTATTCTAATGTGCTTTATTCATACTGCTATTTTAGATATGTAATTTTACCACTCTGATACAACCTCCTATCATATTTTTTTAGGCATATAGCCACCCCTTAATAAATATATTAATTTATCTACCCATACTACACAAATGTTCTGAGTGCCATCCCTTTCCTTCCTTGCACATTATTCTTACTACAAGCGTTGGGTACGCTTGTCTGGATTGAGCACCTAACTCCATCTTTTTGGGTTATAGAGAGCCGCCCTATTCTTATATCACATTAAGCTAAACGTTGTTTCGGCGCATTGCCGGATCCGACGTTTAGCTTTTTCTGAATGGTTACCATGGCTGCCAGGACGCTAAAGTCCTGGCAGCCATGGTAAAGTGTAGTGGGGAGCGGGGGAGCAGTATACTTACAGTCCGTGCGGCTCCCAGGGCGCTCCAGAATGACGTCAGAGCGCCCCATGCGCATGGGTGACGTGATCACATGGATCGCGTCATCCATGCGCATGGGCGCTCTGACGTCATTCTGGAGCGCCCTTGGAGCCGCACGGACTGTAAGTGTACTGCTCCCCCGCTCCCCACTACTACTATGGCAACCAGGACTTTAATAGCGTCCTGGCTGCCATAGTAACGCTGAAAGCATTTTGAAGACGGATCCGTCTTCAAATGCTTTTAGTTCACTTGCAGTGTTACGGATCCGGCGGGCACTTCCGGCAAATGGAGTACACGCCGGATCCGGACAACGCAAGTGTGAAAGAGCCCTTAAGCCAGAATTTGACATGTGCAACTACGATGACATGCCTCACGTATTGTGCCAATTTTTGGGCTTAAAATTTCATTTATATGTCAGAAGGATGCCGTCTGTTCCCTCTCTTGGTGACACCTGTCAATATTTCTCAATACTTTTCAAAAATATGGTGTGCATCATAATTTTGTGATTTTTCCACCCCATAAAAGTGGTACAAATGAGAAAATAAATTTTATGTTCAGTTGACTTCATGTAGTGACTTGCAAAGTGACACTTAAAGGGGTTGTGCAGGACTAGATGGGATGTGCCTGGTATCGCAGGTGAACTCCATTAAAGTGAATGGCTCATGGGTGCTATACCACACACAGCCCATGGACCCATGTGATGCTGTTTTTTGGACGAATGAGCCATGTTTTTGTAGTCCGGTACAAAGGAGAAGACAATTAGCTGACAACCAAAGACAACATCTGCAAGGAGTTTGTATGTTCTCCTTGTGTTTGCGTGTTTCCTCCGGGTACTACGGTTGGCTCCCACACTCCAATAGCTCAAAATAAAAAAAATAACAAATTGGTGCCATTTCTGCACCTCTAACTCCCAAATGCACTAGTAGAAAGCCCTGATGATCTGACCACATGAGCTACACGTGGATCCATAGGCTAGATCAGTGATCTCCAACCTGAGGCTCTCCAGCTGTTGCAAAACTACAGCTCCCATCATTGACTCAGACTGAGGCCTCATGCATACGGCCATTGTGCGGCCGTTCCGTGCAATTTGCGGTCCCCAATGCACGGGCAACGTCCGTGCGGCCAGGACGGATCGAGACCCATTCAACTTAAATGGGTCCGTGATCCGTCCGCACCTCAAAAATAGAACATGTTCTATTTTTTTTATGGTGCGGAGGCACGAACAGAAACTCCACAAAGGCACTCCGTAGTGCTTCCATGGGGTTCCGTGCCTCCGTTCCGCACCGCAGCTCCGGATTGCGGACCCATTCAAGTAAATGGGTCTGCATCAGTGATGCGGGGAGCACGCGGCGGGTGCCCTGCAAATTGCGGAACCGCTTTTTGCGGCCCGCATTACGGCTACGGCCGGGCAACTGCCTTGTGCATGAGGCCTGACTGTGTTGATCAGACTTCTCTCTGCCAAGTGTTGCAGAATCTGTAGCTAATCAGCGTATGTAAGATGATCTAGACGTGGGTGGATGTTCCTTGCGACAGACTGTCTGATTGTAAAATGATTGACACATAGGAGTTTAATTAATTTCCTTCCCTGTTTCGTTTTGCTTCTGCACGCTACAAACGGTGCAGGAGATGTGTAGGGCTGGAGGTAAATAATCTAATTAAGATGGAGAATCCAGTAAAAGTATCCAATTAGTGAAATCTTCTATTAGAAAGATGAGCTCTGCAGAGGAAAAAAGGAGTTTAAATGCATGATGTGGAAAAACTGAAAATTCATTAATATTGTTTTTCACCAAGGTGGTTTAATTATCGACCTCTTAAAGGGTTAACTGAGTGCCAACCTTAGGCTGTACAGTGATTTTAGCTTGTGCAGCAGCTGTGTGAAATTAGAGGAATGGAGTCTCATTATTGATACAACGTAGGTTACGTTGACACAACCGTGAAAAAAAAAATACGGCTGTTAAAAACTGTCAGTTTTTCATGGCCATTTTGCATCCATGTGTGATTCCGGGCCGACTACCTGCCCATTTGGAACCATTTTTAACACCTGTAACACCTGGAATTTTTTAAACCCCAACACCCCTGCAGTGCTCTCAGTATGTATTCTGCTCCCTCACCTGTGCTCTCACTATATAATAATGCGCTCCCCACAGTGCCCCCAGTGGGTGTGTGTGTGTAAATCTAATATATAAAGCTGAGTGTGTGTGTGTGTATGTATGTATATCCGCTAAAGGAATCCGCACCATCACATTTACAATCACAAAATTTGGCACACAGGTACACCAGGTGTGCGGGAAGGTTTTAGATCAGGTCTCAGCTCTCTAGGATGTACCGTTCCTGAGATATAAAAAAAAAATGCATTAGCCAATAGAAGCTTGGTCACATGACCCTTATGAGCCAATAGAATCTAGCAGTCCATTAGCCTCCACATACATAGTTTAACTCCAGGTTCCATAACAACCCAGCCATTATTCTTCACTGCTGTAGGTGAGCTTTTACGGAAAAAGGTCACCAGGATAATTGCTATTGAAGTAAAGCCATGGTTTAATAGCTGTGGATGACACTGTTAAGGGAGCAGAGTGCTGTGGAGGTCACAGTTCAGGAGGAATGGCCACCCTGAAAAGATGGACTTAAAACCTCGCCCCCAGGTCCCACTAAGCCACGCCTTCGATCTAGCTAGACCACACCCCCTCCACTCCTCAGCCGACAGGGAATGAAAAAATTAAGTTAAGAATTAACTTCTAGATCACGCTAAGCCACGCCCAGATCCTGTTAGGCCACCCCCACTCCCACTCAGCTGACGGGGATTGAAAAAATGAAGGTAAAAATCAACTTCTGTCAGCTACAGGGGTGGGGGGGAGGGTGACTTTCTCCCCTGCAGCTCACACTCAGACAGCACAGTGGTGCTGTCTAAGAGTGAGCTGTTCAAAAGGACATCCTTGTGTCCGTCGGGTGCAGGGAGTCTGAAAGCCGGACTGTCCAGCCTAAAACTGGACCTCTGGCCACCCTAGGGGCAGGCTGCTGTGGAGGTCACAATTAAGGGGATGGTCCACTATGGAAGTAGGTGTTAAGGGGCAGATTGCTGTAAAGGCCACTGTTAAGGGGGCAGGCCACTGTGGAGGTCACTGTCAAGGGGGTGGTGTGCTGTAAAACTCACTGTTAAAGGGGAAGGCTGCTGTAAAGGTCAAAGTTAAGGGGGTGGGCTGCTGTGGAGGTCCAATTTTAAGGGACGGGGCACTGTGGGGGGGCAGTGTTAAGGGGTGGGGGGCTGTGGAGGTCACTGTTATAGTGGGTAGTGTATCTTTTAACGACACACAAACATGAAATGAAATAGATAAAATATACCCAAGCAAAGCCGGGTCCTTCAGCTGGTATATATATATATATATATATATATATATATATATATATGAAATTCCAGCTATTGAAGAGGAGTGGACCAACATTCCACAGGCCACAATCAACAACCTGATCGACTCTATGCGACAGAGATGTGTTGCACTGCGTGAGGCAATTTGTGGCCACACCAGATACGGACTGGTTTTCTGACCCACCCCCGCCCCTCCAGTAAGGCAAAACTGTGCAAATTTCAAAGTGGACTTTTATTGTGGGCAGTCTAAGGCACACCTGTGCAATATTCATGCTGTCTAATCAGCACCTTGATATGCCACACCTGTGAGGTGGGGTGGATTATCTCGGCAAAGGAGAAGTGCTCACTAACACAGATTTAGACAGAATTGTGAACAATATTTGAGAGTAATGGGTCGTTTGTGTATGTAAAAAATGTTTCAGATCTTTGAGTTCAGCTCATGCAAAATGGGAGCAAAACCGAAAGTGTTGCGTTTATATTTTCAGTGTGTGTGTGTGTGTGTATATGTATATATACATATATATATATATATATATATATATATATATATATATATATATATATATATATATTTATAAAATCCCAAATATTGCAGCAGCACAGTCAGACGTTGTGCACTGGGTGCAATTCCTCACAGAGGCCGGCCCCTCCTCCAAGATATATACTTAACAAAATGACGAGGCAGCACTTCCAGCTTTAAGGTGACAGGGTGAAGACCCCAATAGACTTTAATCCGGCAACGTTTCGGCCTGCTCAATGAGGCCTTTATCAAGCTACATATATATCTATACATATATATCTATATATATATCATTCCATAATGTATAAAAATTCATAGATGGATAATGAGCCCATTAGATGGATAAGTAGGTCCCACCTGATGAGAAGCGACCTTGCCGTCTGGTAGGTGGGCCCGACATATTTTTGATCAATAATATGCGCTAAGAGCTTCTCCACTGCTTTGCAGTAACTATATACTATTATACTATATGGCGTCATGTATTTGACCCTGTTCACACATTCACCTGTTTACTCAAAATTCTTAGTGCATATAGTGGTGTGCTGCTACTATTTTCTGTTTGCTATATATATATATATATATATATATATATAGTTATGCAATTTATCAATTATGTATGCACCTTGAATGAATTTGGTATATATATGTTTGACACATGGCACTTTTTTGTATTGCTTGAAAAAGGTCCCAGTAAGTGGACTGAAACGTTGCATGGGTGACTAAAGGACACAATTTTTTTCACCATATGGAGGTGCCGTGGAATTTCTTCTATATTTGCATTTGGTGATTTTGTCAGGATCCGCAGCCGTTGGCACTCCTCACATTTTTTATTGGTTTTACAGTGCTGCTCTTGTTAATAAATAAAAAAAATATATATATTATCTAAATATAATGGGCGCCACCCCCTCGGGCCCTATTTGAGATGGGACAGAGTCTCGTGACGCCAGTTGCAGCGTTCTCTGCGACCCAGGGTCCTATTTTCAAGGCAATGGTACTGGGTACCCAGGTGTAGGAATGGCAGAGTGGTATAGGGTGGCCTACAATGTCTCTTTAAGTAATGTGTCACGGTGCTCCTACCTGGATATGCTGAACCCCAGGTGTTGGCTCCGAAGCAGAAAAAGGGGAAAAGTTACCTTGGGGATGAAGAATAAATTGAGTCCAGACCTTGTGATGAAGTTGAAAAGCAGCTTTACTTTGCATAAACGTTTCTCCAAATGGTTTATAGACTTTATCTTGGTTCCATCAGGCTTTAGCATTAAAACTCTGGCAGGCAAACTCATCTCTGCTACATCGGTTGCTCTCTGACTCTGCTGTACTAAAAGGCTTAAATAGAATCCTTTGCTTCTTCTCTATGCTGCAACTTCTCTCTGTAGTCTGACTCTAGATTATATCAGGGAACTTTTCCTCCTGGCTTCTGAGGCTCTAAGCTGTGGCCTCCATTTCCAGCAGAGCTGAAGGTGCTCTAGCTGGCTTGGCTTGGGTATGGGCAAGTCCCGCAGTGACATGCCCAGCACTTGCTTCCTTCCCCTAGCAGGGGTAAGCTAGACTGCTCACTAAACTAGTTCCCACCCTTCCTGCAGGAAGTGGGACTCGCTCACTCCTCCACAGAGGGGGTTAGAATGGAATAGAAGGCTCCATTCTCTCTAACTATAGCTCTGCCATGTTTGCTGCCACCTGCTGGTGAACCAGGCACATTACACATGAACATACACATTTGCATAGAAATAGATATGCACATTATACAGGACCTGGAAATAAATGCATAGATGACGTGATATTAGCATACACAGATAGAAGCAAGGCGTAGGAGTGGTAATGCCACTCTGGGGCATTTCAGCACCGTCCCTGATGCAAGCTGGTGGGTGCAACAGCCCAATACGGATTAATGCCAATCCACAAATACAAAATAGAAAGGATGGGCAGTACTCCAAAAAGTAAAAAATACAAAAATCTTTATCTACCCCAGTGGGAAATGCAACGTTTTGGCTCTAGACAGGAGCCTTCCTCAAGCTTGAGGAAGACTGTCAAAAATAGTAAGTCCTATATGTGGACATCCATTATTCACTGTCCGTTAAAAAAAAAACAGTGAATAGCCCGGTAGATGGCAGTGGTTCTGAAAATGGCAGTCACGTCATGTGAATGAGAAACAGATGTGATCCAGCCTAACCTGCACAGCCATGCAAGCTGCAGCTATGCAGATTGGTAACATTTATCATCACTCACTTGCTTATTGTTAATTTCACAAGGTTTTGTAGGTTTACTCGCAAATCCAAGTGGCCATCATCAACAGTAAAATGGCTGCGACTTCCACGTTTTTGGCCTCATTGTAGCCTTTTCTCCACTGCCCACCACATCTGTTCCTACCCTAAAAGTGGCCAAACCCAACAGGCACATTTGAATGGTTTTGCAGTGTTTACAGATAGCCATAATTTCAGGAATTTATTTTACTGATTTGAACATTTCATTATTATTATTCTTTCTTATTACGGAGGCAGCAGTAATCTGGCCGGGCCGCTAGACCCACAGAGAGGCGAGATACCACTGTGGAAAGCTTCACTGTTCTTCAGGAAATACATCTCTGGATTTTCTGCTATTTTAAAGAATTATCAGCTAGTCTGGGAAAGTCCAGGAGGGGGATTAACGGGCTGTAAAGCATTACAGGAGATTTTAAAGATTTTCGGCATGAAGCTCTGTAGTCTGTCTGTTTGTTCTTGATGTCTAGATCGGAGCGTTACCAAACATTTCAGACGCAAAAATACATTGAAACAACTCCAAATCCAAACAATGCAGATAGATTGATGGAAGATGCACAGTGTTATGCACACATTGAATACATGACATGTATGAACATATTATTATATACTTTACATGGCCAAGTGGTAACTCAAGAGGCAGTGGCGTAACTAGAAATGACTGGGCCCTCCTTCCCCAGTAACTTCTTCCTACTCCCTTCTTTCATGGAACCCCCACTTCTTTGGCTAGTAAAGATCGCTCTCTCAGATCAGGCCTGGCAGCTGCTCCATCCGTTTCCTACACTGTATATACTGTCACTGTATATAATGTCATTGTATAATTGTCACGGTGGGGAGTGGGGGAAAAAATCCCCATTGTATAACGTGGGAAAACGGGGAAGCAGCTAGGCCTGGACACCGGGAAAAGGGAGCTGGTCACCTCCTAGAGCTTCCCTAATCCTCGCCCTGACTCCTAACCGTATGAGCGGACCCAGATGGTAAGACGGCTCATACCCAGGAACCTAAAACCCTAAGTCGCCCTGATAATCCCTGGAATAGGAGCAGGGGAGAGACGACCTGTTCTTCCATGACATGGATGAACAGGAGTCTAACAGGCCTAGCAGCAAGGGAAGGGAAAAACAGCTACTGCATCGGCAGGTAAGAGCCCAACTAGCACTTACCTGCCGCGGCAAACAACAACGACCGGAACCCCATGCAGAGCTGCACACTGACTAGTGGTTCCCCCTCCGGGAAACCCTGAGACCCCCTTCCAGAGGCACACCACACAGGGAACATGTCTAGCAAGCATGCTGGAATACAGACGCCAACAGACCAAACATGTAACAACCACTAGACAAGACAACAACCACCCATACATAAAACATCACCAAACATATGAAAGGGTAGTGAAGGGAAGGTAGACAACAGGATGACATAGATGACCTTGATGTTCTACAAGGTGGCCCTCAAACACTGGGCAGATGGTATAGGCTGGGCAGGAGCACAGCTCCAGCACACAGCAAGGCTGGAGGAACACTGAAACAGGCCACAGGCAATATAATCCTCGTGGGCACACCAAGGCACGCCTAAATCCACACCAGCTAGATAATTAACCCCTACGGCACCAGACAGGGAAGGCCCCAGGAGAAAGGAGGATGCACCTACATGCTGCAACCACAACACGTTGCTGCTGGCAACAGCATGCACGGCAACCGTGTCACGGCGCACACCACAGAGGCCGTGACAATAATACTGTTGACAGGGCCTTGACAATAAAATCTTTTAGTCCTCCCCCTGGGAGGGCCTCTTCTGAGTTCCAGCCCCAAAGCAACCACTTCCCCTGCGTCCCCTATAGCTATTCCCCTGTCAAGAGGGGTGTCTCAAAACAGATATTGATGGAATATCTCTAGGGCATGCCATCAACATCTGATTGATTGGGGTTTTCAACCACTGTAACCATACTGAGTTCTATAACAAGGTGGCAGCAGTCCTAGGTGGGACATTGAAAGGGGCTCTTCTAAAGTCCTTTCATTTAGGCTCCATGCACATGACTGTATTTTTTTGTCTGCATCCAATCCACCTTTTTTGTGAATCGGATGCAGGTCTATTCATTTCAATGGGGCTGCAAAAGAGGTGAACAGCACACCTCGTGCTGTCCACATCTGTTTCCATTCTTTGGCCTCCCAAAAAATATAACAGGTCCTATTTTTTTCCGTCCTTTTCCATTTCTACAATAGTGCGGAACAGGAAAGTGCGGGGCTTGTACGGCCATGGTTTGCAGATTTGCATGAGGCCTTAGGCATTATATACTGATGATATGAGGCCACAACTTCTAACCCCTAACCCTGCAGTCAGGCAGAACCTTATACTGAGCCGAGTTCGGTTTCAAGTTTTAAAGTGGTTTTCCACTTAAAAAATCAACTATCGAAGTTATTCAACGAAGTCACGCGCGACTTCGTTAATAACTAACTTCGGCTCATCAGAGCCCATATGGATCTCCGTACAGTATTAATCAGAAATTTGTTAGCGGTCTTCTTCAGAGTTGTTGCCGTCACTTTTTTCTCAGTTATAGTTTTTGTATCTGAACTAATAACGATAAATTGATTAGTATAAATTTATGGAAGTCTGACCACAGATAAAACATGTGGTTTGGTGTGCTTTTGCTTCCTTGACTGGATTTTACTGACAGGTAGTAATAAGCTGTTTATGGTTATTTGAATGGAAATCGATCAAGTGTGGCTGGATTCACACATAGTTTATTTGTGGAATTTTTCTCAACTTTTGCATCTTTTTTTTTCATGCATTATCAGGCTTGTTGTTTTAAGGGGTTGTGAAAGAATGAGGGCAGCTTTGGCAAACCCCATCCTACTTGGCTGGACCTATAAAGGGAAGATAACTTACCTGCTTCTCAGTGCCACCTCCCAAACTTTTTCTTTCAGGCCTGTGATGCTCCACTGGGCTTCTTGATGTCAACATCCAGTTTGACATCGCCACAATCAATCACAGGCTGCGGTAGAGACCGTCCCCCTTACGTCATGACAAATGGATGTTGACATTGAGGGCTCCCAGCAGAGCATTAGAGGCTTCGATAAAAAGGAGTGACTGTCCAGCCAAGTCAGGGGTTTTGCCAATCCCTCCCCACATTCTTGCACAACCTCTTTAAGGCCTCATGCACACAATTTTATATTGTTTCGGCCTACAATCCCCATTTTTTGTGGATTGGATATAGAACCATTCATTTCAATGGGGGCCACAAAAAAATTATGTAAAAATGTATGTCTGTTCCACCAGCAATAAAGATAGAACATGTCCTATTCATGTCCATTTTGTGGACAAAAATAGAACATTTCTATAGATGTGAAAAAAAAAACTGTACAGTATAGTGAAATCCATGTGGTTCTCGTGAAGATGAGAATAGCCTTAGGCAGGGGTGGACATTACCAACACTCGAAGTATGTAAATACTCGGGTCTTCAGAGATTAGGGGCCCCAAGCAGTTGCCTGCTAAAGGTATGGATATATCGCTGGTTCAACTTCACAAGGGTCCAGGAGGGAGGGGGGCTCTTCCCAGCTGTAGAACAGTGGCAGGAGTGTCCGGGCTGCACTGATACACGGAGAGTGGGGCTTAGAGGGGTTGTCCGGGTTTAGAGCTGAACCCGTACATATCCCCATTTTCACCCAGGCAGCCCCCTGATATGAGCATCAGAGCAGTTCATGCTCCGATGCTCTCCTTTGCCCTGCACTGAATCGCGCAGGGCAAAGGCATTTTGTGGAGTTCCGGTGACGAATCCGGGCTCTCCTTAGCGCTGCCAGGTGGAGGTTTCCACCCAGCAGTGAGCCCGGTGACGTCACAGGCACTGATGAGCGGGCTTTAGGGCTGCTCTGGCCTGTAAAACGGCTAGGGCAGCCTAAAGCCCGCCCAGCAGAGCCAGTGACATCACCGAACACACTGCTCCGCCCAGCAGTGTGTTATAGTAAATAAAAGAACTGCTCCGATGCTCAAGTCAGGGGACTGCCTTTGTGAAATTATGGGTATGTCCAGGTTCAGAGCTGAACCCCTTTAATGATGCGGCGGGGGCTCCCAGACATAACTTGGCTGGTTGCCCCAAAAATGCCAAATCCACCATGCAAATACAGATCAACCATACAATTTCTTACATGATATGTGCTATATGTACTGTATAGTAATCATAAAGATGTATAGGAAATGCAGTCGTAGCGGTATGTATCATTTATGCAGTGATTGCACTTATAATTGCAATTAGTTAATTAGGATTTTGAAGACGTTTCCAAAGACATTAAGCCATGTAATGAGCCCCCTCACTGCGATACTGATTACACGGGTCTGTGATATTTGGCTGCGATTACAGGCAGCTCTACAGATGTGTGTGTGTGGGTAGCCGCAGGGGCAGGTTAAAGATAATGTCTGCCGTGTGTAGATGGTTTAATAGGATATGAAATACTAGTTGGATTATCACATTGTATTTCAGATGTCTTATCGCTTACTCCTTGAAAGGATGCTTTATCTCGCCAATAATTTCTTAGTACAGAGCTGTGTTTTCCGCCTAGAAGACAACGGAGGTTGAAATGGTTAAATATGGATCCATATGTCCAACACTATTGTCTTATAGGAATGTTGGGTTTTCAAAGATTTACTCATCTTCACTCACCCCTTATGGCAGTTATACTCAGGAGGGTGATACTCAGGAGTGGTTGAAGTAAATAAATATGAGCCTTATAGCATTGGAAACATACAATGTAGAAAGAGTTAAAGGGGTTGTCTTATCTCAGACGATGGAGGCATATTACTAGGATATGCCCCCATTATCTGATAGGTGCAGGTCCCACCGCTGAGACCCGCACCTATATCGAGTACGGAGCCCTGAAAGTGGTGGAGGGCGCACTGCGCATGCACAGCCGCCCTCCATTAATTTTCTATGGGGCCGCCCAAATAGCCGAGCACTGATTCTACTATTTCCGTCGGGTCCATATAAGTGAATGGGAGCAGTGGCCGGTCATGTGCAGTGTGCTCCCATTCACTTTTATGAGAAGAGGGCTTGGTGGTGGCCGGACCGGAGTCCTCCAGCCACCACTTTGCAGCGCTCCGTTCCCAATATAGGTGTGGGTCCCGGTGGTGGTACCCGCACCTATAAGACAGTGGGAGCGATATGCCCCATTGTCTGAGATGAGGCAACCCCTTTAAAGCCACATGCCAGGAGTCAACTTCATATATATGAGCAGAGTTTACTTCTAATTTCTTATTTTCTCATTTTAGTTCATGATCTAATTTTAAAGTGTTTTCCGACACCCGGGACCCCCGCCGATCAGCTATTTGAGAAGGCACCGGGGCTCGCAGTAGCTCCGTGGCCTTCTCGCAGCTTTGCTTAGGTTGTGTGACATCAGGTTCATCGATCACATGGCCTAGGCGCAGCTCCCATAGAAGTGAACGGGGCTGAGCGCGACACCAATGTACGGCACTGTGCTTGGTGAGCACGGAGAAGGATGTGGCACTCACAGGAGCGCCGGTGCCTTCTAAAGCAGCCAATTGGCAGGGGTCCCAGATGTCAGACCCTCACCAATCAGATATTGAAATTCAGGAAAACCCGTTTAAAAAGGACCTGTCACCTCTTCTGACATGCCTAATTTAGTAACTACTTGCATTCCCCATGTGATAAGAATTCTGGAGCATCTATTCTAACTCTATGTTGTGCCATTCATTCATTATTCTTGATGGACATTTGTAAATAAATGTACAACTGGGTGTTACCAGTGTGGGGGGGGGGGGGGGCCTGCACAATCGGGTACTGTCCAATCAGTGCTGCCAGTCAGCCTGGGACAACCTCCCTTAGGGCGGGTTTACATCACCGTTATGGATTCCATTTTTGTTTTCCATAATAAGATGTTTATAACAGAAAATAATGGAATCCATAAGACGGAAGTCAAAACGGAAGCCTTTAAGAGCCTTTCAGTTTTGAACCGTCATAATAGAAGTCTATGGGAATCATAACGCATCCTTCTGGATCTCGTTATGCAAGACGGAAAACAAAGTCCTGTCGACAGGACTTTTTTTCCGTTCTGCATCACGGCAACCAGAGGGATCAGCTATGATTCCCGTTGACTTCTATTATGACGGAAAGCAAAACGGAATGCCTTTTAAAGGCTTCCGTTTTGTATCCCGTCATAATGCAAGTCTATGGACAAAATAACGGTTCCGTTCTGGTTTCCGTTATGCAGGACTGGACTCCTGCATAATGGAAACCAGGATGGATCCATTATGCTGCTCGTAGACTTGTATTATGAAGGATCAAAACGGAATGCCTCTTAAAGGCTTCCATTTTGACTTCCGTCTTATGGATTCCGTTATTTTCCGTTATAACGGAAAACAAAAATGGAATTCATAACGGTGGTGTAAACCCGCCCCCTTACAGGTAACACCCAGTTGGACCTTTATTCATAAACTTCTAGCAGGAATAACAGAGGAATGGCACAACAGAGTAAATGCTCTGGAAGGGTCAGTTCACATAAAATACTATTATTTACTAAAATATTAGCAAGACAGATCCTAGGTAGATTGATGGTTACTAGTTGATAGGGGTATTTTCCCCTTTGACACCAGACTTCCTGTTAAGTAAACGTCTAGGTAACTACATTTTACTGGAAACTTCTATGAATGAGGAACTGAGCATGTTAAGAACTGACTATTAATTGTCTGCCCAGATGATATCCAGCCATTGGCGAACAGATTATGCTGAAAAAACTGTTGTTGATACTGGCAGTGTAGCACTGGCGGCTATGTGTAAGTGAATGAACGCTCCTGATATTTCAGTACAATATGGACCTTTCCATTATAGATAGTCTAATAGGAGGGACGAATATATGCATATAAGCGCGCTCCTACAGCTGGCCGTACACTTTACTCCAATCTGACTAGCGTCCCCGTGTATTGACTTGCTGGACTACTTCATTTTATTGGTCTTAGGCCTCCTGCACACGACCGTTTTTTTTTCCGTCATCCGTGACCGTTTTTTCTTCCGTGGGTCTTCCTTGATCTTTGGAGGATCCACAGACATAAAAAAAAAAGTCGTTTTGGTGTCCGCCTGGCCATGCGGAGCCAAACGGATCCATCCTGACTTACAATGCAAGTCAATGGGGACGGATCCGTTTGACGTTGACACAATATGGTGCAATTGCAAACGGATCCGTCCCCCATTGACTTTCAATGTAAAGTCAGGAGTAAATATACCATAGGATCAGAGTTTTCTCCAATCCGATGGTACATTTTAACTTGAAGCGTCCCCATCACCATGGGAACGCCTCTATGTTAGAATATACCATCGGATTTGAGTTACATCGTGAAACTCAGATCCGACAGTATATATTCGAACACAGAGGCGTTCCCATAGTGATGGGGACGCTTCTAGTTAGAATATACTACGAACTGTGTACATGACTGCCCACTGCTGCCTGGCAGCACCCGATCTTTTACAGGGGGCTGTGATCAGCACAATTAATCCTTCAGGTGCCGCACCTGAAGGGGTTAATTGTGCGTATCATAGCCCCCTGTAAGAGATCAGGGGCTGCCAGGCAGCAGGGGGCAGACCCCCCTCCCTCCCCAGTTTGAATATCATTGGTGGCCAGTGTGCGGCCCCCCCCTCCCTCTATTGTAATATCATTGGTGGCCAGTGTGCGGCCTCCCCCGGCCCCCCCTCCCTCCCTCTATTGTAATACCATTGGTGGCCAGTGTGCGGCCTCCCCCGGCCCCCCCCTCCCTCCCTCTATTGTAATATCATTGGTGGCCAGTGTGCGGCCTCCCCCGGCCCCCCCTCCCTCCCTCTATTATAATATCATTGGTGGCCAATGTGCGGCCTCCCCCGGCCCCACCTCCCTCCCTCTATTGTAATATCATTGGTGGCCAGTGTGCGGCCTCCCCCGGCCCCCCCTTCCTCCCTCTATTGTAATATCATTGGTGGCCAGTGTGCAGCCTCTGTCGGCCCCCCTCCCTCCCTTTATTGTAATATCATTGGTGGCCAGTGTGCGGCCTCCGTCGGCCCCCCCTCCCTCCCTTTATTATAATATCATTGGTGGCCAGTGTGCGGCCTCCCCCGGCCCCCCCTCCCTCTATTGTAATATCATTGGTGGCCAGTGTGCGCCCCCCCCCCCCCCCGCCCGATCATTGGTGGCAGCGGAGAGTTCCGATCGGAGTTTCAGTTTAATCGCTGGGGCTCCGATCGGTAACCATGGCAACCAGGACGCTACTGCAGGCCTGGTTGCCATGGTTACTTAGCAATATTACAATATTAGAAGCATCATATTTACCTGATGCGCTGTCTGTGACCGGCCGGGAGCTCCTCCTACTGGTAAGTGACAGATCATTAAGCAATGCGCCGCACAGACCTGTCACAGTATATTCTAACACAGAGGCGTTCCCATAGTGATGGGGACGCTTCTAGTTAGAATATACTACGAACTGTGTACATGACTACTGCCTGGCAGCACCCGATCTTTTACAGGGGGCTGTGATCAGCACAATTAACCCTTCAGGTGCCGGCCGGTATCGGTGTTTTGTGCATCCGCAATTTGCAGACTGCGAAACACTTACGGTCGTCTGAATGGACCCTTAATGTTAGGCAAATATACTATTCTGGCGCATGGGCCTTTGTAAAGTTTGGGTGTCATAAATCCTGCTCCAGATTTTGTTTGTGTGCCAAAAATTGTGTCCCGTTCTAGCGAGTCCACCCCCCCTTGCCGTACGAGGTGGAAAAATCGTAGAAAAGTGTGTAAAATGGTTAGTAAATGTGATTCAAAGCATCTACTCCAGTTTTTTGGTGAAAATTGTGCCAAAAAAAGGTGCACGTTTTCATTAGTAAATCTGCCTTCCTGGATTGTAAAATATAACTTTCTTAGTGTTAGATCGTTGTTGCTTTATCTGTCACGTCATGTTATATCATATTGGATATCTCTGTACTTTAGCATTGCTAAACAGTTGTGCCGCCGAGTCCTGTAAACCAAACCGCCAGGAATCTCCATATTAAATACCTTTCATTCTTCTAGGAATAAGATATGAGATCGAACATTGTGTTTTTTTTCCTGTAGTCATCTTATTATGCACATTCCTGTCATTTTGGAGACTGAAGAGTAAGAGAAATGTCTCCTGATACAGCGGCAATGTCCAGACCGAGCCAAAAGGCTCTATATGAAAAGTTCACTGTATCATCCTTAAGGCAGCTCATTTTCCTCTGACCTAAATACCTCTCGCATTGTCTCATCAGTTTCTAGCTTCTGAACCAGTTGCTTATTTAGGGTCATAACATCTCTGGCTATAAACTGCATATTTTATTGAACCCGTGTCGTGGGATGAAGGGCCTGTGGTGCAGAGTCGATGACAACATGAGTGCGGACATTGCAGCTTCAACATTTGCACAATACTATTTCTCTCTGCGTTATGTCATTGTCTGTTTCTGGTTTTAGGTTATACTATATTTGAGGAACTGCATAATACCATTGCTTTCAAGAATGTCTTTTAGATGTATGCACAATAGGGGATATTTCATGTTGACTGTGTGCATCCAAGGCCATTATACTTGAAATTGTCCCTAAAAATCATGAGATTTTCTTTCCACAATGAATACAGGACCTCAATAGCATGTATTTTGTAGAATCAGAAATAGCCCTGTCTGGTTTGGGCAACCCTATCCTGCAGGCCATCTGCTAGGTCTTCTCAACAATCATCCTCTAGTGGCTAGATGAACTTGATGTCAATGCTAGTTGAATGCAGTGTGCCATTGGATAAGTGGGTGACCATGGTTTTTAATACATTACAGTCCATCCTCTAGTTCAGAGAGCCAGATTAGATGTAACCCTTAGCTTTAAATAGGTTCTCCAAGACTTAAGCCTTAGTGGCTTATTTGTTTGAGAGGGTCTGACCTCCAGAACTCCTGCTGGACAGCACAGTGAATAGACTATGGCATTTAGACAGGCACAGCCCCTCATCCATATCTAAGGCTGCGTCTAGTATGGGACAACCCATGGTACCGAGATCAGCCATGCCTACAGACAAGTTGGTGTTCTGTGTTTACCAGTAGCTTTCACTGCGATGAGTTAGAGCATCTCCAAAATGGTCTTGTAGGGTGTTTTCCAGTATGCAGTGGCTAGTACTTACCAAAACTGGTCCAAGAAATGACAATCAGTGAACCAGCAACAGGGTTATGGATGCCCCAAGGCTTACTGAAGCATGTAGGCCAGCCCATCTCGTCTGATCTCACAGAAGAGATACCGCGGCACAAATTGCTAAAAAGTTAATGCTAGCTATGATAGAAAGTTGTCAACCACACAGGACATTGCAGAATGCTGGGTATAGGACTGTGTAGCTGCAGTCCATTCAGAGTGTCCATGTTGACCACCGAAAACACCTGCAATGGGCATGTGAGAATTAAAACTAGAACATGAAGCAATGGAAGAAGGTGGCCTGGTCTGATGAATCACATTTTCTTTTACATGTTTTGGGTAGCCATATGTGAGCTTGCATTGCTTTCCTGGAGTTGAGATGACGCCTGGATGCAATATGTCAAGAAGGCAAGCCAGCATAGACAGGGTGATACCCTGGGAAGTATTCTGCTGATATTTTTTAGGTCCTGACATTTGTGTGGATGTTACTTTGACACGTACCACCTACCTAAACGTTGTACCGACCAATTACACCCCTTTATAGCAATGATATTTCCTAACAGCAGTGTTCCCTTTCAGCAGGAAAATGTCCCGGCCGCACTGCAAAAAGTGTTAGTTAGGAATAGTTTTAGGGAAATGACAAAGACTTTGTGGTGTTGACTTGGCCTCCAAATTCCCAGAGCTCGGTATGAGCTCGGTACCACCCCGGACCCGAAGGACTAAAATGTTATGCTGCTAATGTTCTGGTGACAGATACTACAGGAAATCTTCTGAGATCTGATGGAGTCCATGCCTAGACAAATCAACGTAGTACACTCGTTCTCAAAACTTGGCTTATGTAGAGGTGCTGCCAATCACCCCACAAAGGAGAGTTTTCTTGTTTGTTGGGTGATTGCATTTTTCATGAGGCAACAAAAATCCTCTTTGGCTGCCCATATATCGCCCTCTGTAATGGGGCAGTGCTCCCAACAAACAGTGAAACTATGGGAATAAATGATCGTAGTAACGATTGTTAATCCCCATACAGCAGTGATCTCTGCTGCATGTAAATGGAAGAAATGAATGGGCAATGAGCAGAAATGAATGTTTCTCTCTTCCAATCATTTGTAAAAGGGCTCTTTGAAGTGGTGTGCAAGAAAGGATGGGGGGGACGGGGGGGACAAACCCCGCAACCGTGGCCGTACCTGTAAAGGAAAGGCTACTTACCTGCTTCCTGGCACCGGCTCCCTACTCCTTCTCCTCCAGGCCTGTGATGCTCCACTGGTCTCCTTTGATGTCAACATCCAAATTGACAATACCGCAGCCAATCAATGGCCAACATGGAGAATGGATACCTTGCATCATGTGATCATTAGTCAGGACATAAGGGCATCCTAGGCCTGGAGGAGGGAGAGTGGGAAGAAGAGAAGTAAGCTTACCTTTACTGGTATGACCAAGCAGGTGGGGGGGTGCCACTACCCCCCCCCCCACACACACACACAAGTCTTGCACAACCCCTTTAATGTTTGACTGATGAGGATTTGACCTAGCATAGCAATTCATCCCAATTCAGATGACTTGGTTTGAACTGCAGTACACAGCTCATGGACATGGCACTATTTCTCGGGAAAAAAGCAGACCCAATCCCTTTAACGGTATGCTGGAAGGTGAAGCCTCACGAAAACTGGAGAGCCGCAGGCTGGAATGTAATGCGGTATTGCTTGACAATGACAACCCATTTACTGTATGGAGCCGTTTAAAAATGAGACCTTTGCCAACCTGTACCTAAGCATTGGTTAAATAAAAGCGTATTATTATTATTATTATTATTATTATTATTTTAGTCTGTATTGTGTAGCATTATGTTATTTGTCAGCCAATAGCCTTTGTTTCGGTGTTTGCTGAATGCACCTGTAGGTAACCGTATTCACTGTGCAGAAATCTTTTTCCTATAACTTACAAAAAACAATAAGGTTTACCCTCCAATGTGCCGCCTTCTTTTCTATTCCTTTTTCAATATCCAGGGTGCAATGTGTCGCTAATGTGAGCATGTTACCATCATACCGTTGTCTCGCAGGAAGCAGAGCAGTCGATAATTGTAACAGGCACAAAGACATCCTCTTTAGACATCAAAGACATACGGTAAATCATAGGTGAAAAACACCAACGTGGAAAAGAGAAAAACATTACAAAGGGCCCGTTGCTGTAGGGATGGGAGGTATATGATTACATATACTTGTCCATGGATGTGAGCTCTAGGTATGAATCTTGTGCATGTCCATGGATGAACATACGTAAACACTTTTTTAGAGTTGTCCCACAAAAAAAAAAATCTACCGTATTTTTTGCCCATAAGACGCCCCTCAGTTATAGACCCCATTCAGATGTCCGTAGTGCATTGCGGATCCGCAATACACCCGGCCGGCACCCCCATAGAAATGCCTATTCTTGTCTGCACCTGCGGACAAGAATAGGACATGCTCTATTTTCTTGCGGAGCTGCGGACTGGAAGATCTTCGCATCTCTTCCGGCCCTATAGAGAATGAATGGGTCCGCACCCGGAACGGATGCGGTCCCATTCTACGGATGTCTGAATGGAGCCTTAGAGGAGGACAATAATTTTATTTTATTTTTTTTACAATCAGCCTCCATATGCCTCATATTAGCCCCCATTGCCTCATATCAGCCCCCATGCCACAGAGAACATAACATAAAAAAAACACCTACCTCTCCTACTCCAAATGCTGCCACTCCTCATTATATGCTCCTGAAGAAGGGGATTTACCTCTGTTCCCCGAAACGCATTGAGCTTTACGTTAATAAAGCACCTTTACTGAGAAGTCCTCCAGTCCATCATCTGTTGGGACGTGGTGTTTGGACAACTACGAGCGACCTCGGCGAGGGTGGCAAGTGTCATGAGTTTATCTTTTATCTCACTTTATCATTACACATGTGGGACGCCACATAGTGCTAACAGCGAACGACTCAACGCCAATCACTCAACTTTGCAGCAAGACTCTAGACGTGAAGTCGAAACACTCGTTGGACTGGTAACGTACACTACCACTAGTGTGTGGATGTAACCGTATACATGTGTTTACTTCGGTGTCGTAGTTGAATCACGGAGTGCTGTTAATACATTGAGGAGGACATGTGGTTTAATACATATACACTCACCGGTGTTGGACCCCCTTTTGCCTTCAGAACTGCCTTAATTCTACGTGGCATTGATTCAACAAGGTGCTGATAGCATTCTTTAGAAATGTTGGCCCATATTGATAGGATAGCATCTTGCAGTTGATGGAGATTTGAGGGATGCACATCCAGGGCACGAAGCTCCCGTTCCACCACATCCCAAAGATGCTCTATTGGGTTGAGATCTGGTGACTGTGGGGGCCATTTTAGTACAGTGAACTCATTGTCATGTTCAAGAAACCAATTTGAAATGATTCGAGCTTTGTGACATGGTGCATTATCCTGCTGGAAGTAGCCATCAGAGGATGGATACATGTTCTCATTCTGTTTACGCCAAATTCGGACTCTACCATTTGAATGTCTCAACAGAAATCGAGACTCATCAGACCAGGCAACATTTTTCCAGTCTTCAACAGTCCAATTTTGGTGAGCTCGTGCAAATTGTAGCCTCTTTTTCCTATTTGTAGTAGAGATGAGTGGTACCCGGTGGGGTCTTCTGCTGTTGTAGCCCATCCGCCTCAAGGTTGTGCGTGTTGTGGCTTCACAAATGCTTTGCTGCATACCTCGGTTGTAACGAGTGGTTATTTCAGTCAACGTTGCTCTTCTATCAGCTTGAATCAGTCGGCCCATTCTCCTCTGACCTCTAGCATCCACAAGGCATTTTCGCCCACAGGACTGCCGCATACTGGATGTTTTTCCCTTTTCACACCATTCTTTGTAAACCCTAGAAATGGTTTTGCGTGAAAATCCCAGTAACTGAGCAGATTGTGAAATACTCAGACCGGCCCGTCTGGCACCAACAACCATGCCACGCTCAAAATTGCTTAAATCACCTTTCTTTCCCATTCTGACATTCAGTTTGGAGTTCAGGAGACTGTCTTGACCAGGAGCACCCCCCTAAATGCATTGAAGCAACTGCCATGTGATTGGTTGACTAGATAATTGCAATAATGAGAAATAGAACAGGTGTTCCTAATAATTCTTTAGGTGAGTTAGTTGCTGATACACAATCAGTACGTATCGCAGGGACGTGTGTTCCACCAGTGTGCCGCAGCACGTGTATGTGTTACTGATACGAGCACATAACTATCTACCTGTGCTTACCCCAGTGAAACAGCTAAATTACCAAGTGTTGTTACATTAAGGAGAGACGGTGTAACTACCCTTCAGTACGCAACATATAAAATATATTCGGCTGAATGCGACCAATGTTACACAGGTGGATAATGGTTACAACTGGATATTTTGTTCTATTGCAATATAACCATTGATTTATACGGTAATCATTTGCACATCGCACGGACGTGTGTGGCATAGGTCGTGGAAGTTTATACAGCCTATCTCTGAATTTAGATGTGATTCAAAGAACGTCAATCCTATTTTCACATTGAATACCGTTTTACGTGCGCGTACTATTGAGCGGCTGCTTACTGTTACCACATATGAGCAGTTCACCTTGGTTATAGGACTTTCTTGTTGTTTTTATATATTTTTATATATTTTTATATGTTTTATAATGTGTATGTAGAATACATTTTTTTAAATAAATTTTTGAGTCTGTGTAGAACCAGATATTTGTGTGCCCTCCAACAGACACATTATCTAATAATCATAATTTTTTGACAACTTGGGGTCAGCTGCAGAGAGAGCACCATCTCCATACCTGCTCAACCGGTGGAGCCACTGTAATACCTACAATTATTTATCATTTCAGACTATTTGCTATTTGGTTTGGTTGTAGTTGCCCCGCAGGGATCCTGCAGCATAAACACTTCATATCTAAGGTCTGAAATGCGTCAGCACGGCATGATGGATTTTATTGGATTTATTTATTAAAGCCTAAGAATTTTAGCTGCCTTCTTGGACTCAGGAATTTATATATTTCTACCTAAGTGGAAAGGGTATGGCGCTACCCTAACTGTCTCCG
Source organism: Bufo bufo (assembly GCF_905171765.1). Lineage (NCBI taxonomy): Eukaryota > Metazoa > Chordata > Amphibia > Anura > Bufonidae > Bufo > Bufo bufo. The sequence continues at coordinate 183,515,968 of NC_053397.1, read as the reverse complement.
ACCCCTCTTATCGGTGACTACTTAATTCTGCAGCATTGGTGTGTTTCTATACTGGGCAGGATTTTACATAGTTTTGGTCTATAAATCAGCTCAAGTGTTACTTTTATTTGTCTTTTTTTTAGGATGTGGCTATACCACTTTCCAAGTTAAGTGTCATATCGAATCAAGTCAGTTTGGAAAGACTCAGCACACAAGCCCAGTACCATGTATTCAGCAAACTGGAAAGAAGCCACGGGCAAAAGCTCCTCCAGTCAGAAAGTCAAATCTAGAAAAACCTCAAGGTTGGTATTTAATCTGTTGTGATGTGTTTTGACATCCCATTAAATGTCATTTTTTGGGGGGAATCAAACCTAACCTAGCTATCACATGACATTATATGCAATGACGTAACGCTGTGTAGGGGCTATGCATTTTACTAGAAGTGCAGAATTAATTTCTATAACAATACAGCTATGTGTGCTCTTATTACATTATTGTGCAATTATTGTGAAACTCCATTACATTTACCTTTTAAGGTATGCGTTAGAATACCTTTGAACCCCAACATGTATTAGGGCATAAAACCCCTGCACCCCCAGTAGCGACCTTTATCATCTCTTATGTTCATCCTATTCTTCTCCATGTCATTTGCAAAATGTCAAAAGTAGAAAACTAGTTTAGTGCTCTCATTAGGCCCCTTGCAGACGAGCGTTCCTCCCGCAGCGAATCCCCAATGCAGTTCCCGGCCTGACCTTCCAGCGCTGCCAGGGATCACATAGCATTATATTGATTTATGATGCTATGTAACCCTTACAGTTCTGGAATGTATTGGATAACACTGGCATAATGCTGCCAGTGTTATCCAATACATTCCAGAACTGTAAGGGTTGCATAGCCTTCTAAATCAATATAATGCTATGTGAATCCAGTCAGTGCTGGGAATTCAGGCTGGGTGCTGCGATGCGGACTCGCTGCGGGAGGAACGCTCGTCTGCAAGGGGCCTTAAGGGCTCATTCAGACGACCGTATTGCGGAACAGGTGCAGACCCTTTCATTAAAGCATGAGCATGAAACCAGTTTTCTACTTTTGATATTTTGCAATGTCAATAATTTTGCGGATGGGTGCCGACCCCATGGGGCCGCAAAATATGCGGACAGCACACCGTGTGCTGTCCGCATCCGTAGTTCCGTTCTCCCGCCCCACAAAAAAGATAGAGCTTGTTCGCAATTGCAGACGAAAATAGGCATTTTCTATCGTAGTGCCGGCCGTGTGCAGTCCACAAAATGCGGAACGCACACGGGCCGGGATCCGTGTTTTGCAGATCCGCAATTTGCAGACCGCAAAACACTACGGTCGTCTGAATGAGCCCTAAGAGAAACAAAATAAGAGTTTTGCAGGTTTGATACTATTTAATGGCTAAAAAAAATTGAAGTAATGATGTTAAATAGCGAGCTTTCAAGACATCACCAGTGCCTTCATCAGGCGTCCTACAAGAATGTATGAAGAAACAGCAATATAAAACTACAGAGACATGGGGGAATGAATGCACATTTGAAATACAACAGAATATCAAAGATCTTGAGAATGAGTCCTTGAGTATCTTACAGATAAGGGGTGTGATAAGTTTTATGGTCTCTAAATTTATGTTATCTCAGAGACCTGGTGCCCAGACTATGTCTATAGAGGACTCTAGATCTTGTAATGTGTCATAAATCCTGGGGACAAATTCAGTCCAGTATTCAAAGTGTCAAGCAGTGTTCTACATTTCTATTCCCAAATTCTTCTGGCTCTTTGAGATTTGAAATTACCTTTTTAATATGAGAACTTTCATGTGTGCCGGGCTACAGAAATGCTTCGCATCAGAAAAGTGTAGCTTCTTCTCTTTAATTGTGTGGTGGTGGGTCCTCATCTTCAAGGTATTCTATGTATTTCAAACTAGAACTTGGATCTGAATTCATTTGTAATTGCGTGTAATCAAAAATTTGGTATGAATTTAGTATGTGCCACCTGCTGTTTGCTCGCTGAGGTGGACGCGCATGCTCAGCTCAATCATTCAACTGCCACCAGTTGTATCTTCTGTTAGAAGCTGGGATAATTACAAGTAGAAAACTGCTGCAGAAAGGACACAACCCCCGAGCTGTGATAGGGAGAGAGATGCAGCAGAAAGGACATGTTCCTGAGCTGTAAGATGGAGAGAGAGCTGCAGCAGAAAAGCATGCCCCCTGAGCTGCCAGCTTAAAATAAATGTAGCAGAGCATTTGGATAAATGAATGGAGAGCTCTCTGGACCATGTGAGGTACAGGCTGGTTCTAGCTTTGTTAGAAATGTCTTGTCATGTACTAAAGTGCATTCGGAAAGTCTTCAGACCCTTTCACTTTTCCCGCATTTTGTTATGTTGGTCCCTGTGCTAAAAAAAGAAGAAAAAAAAGTTTCCCCCAATGGTTCTGTACTCAGCAACCCATAATGACAAAGTGAAAGCAGAATGTTAGAAATCTTTGCTAATTTATTGAAAAGGAAAAAAAATAAAATCTTGCACTGTCATAAGAAGTATTCAGACCCTTTTACTCAGAATTTATTTGAATCATCTTTAGCAGCAATTAGAGCTTCCAGTCTTCTTGGTTGTGATGCCACAAGGTTTGCATTTTCAGATTTTCTGCCATTCTTCTCTGCAGATCCTCTCAGGCTCTGTTAGGTTGGATGGGAACTGTCGATGGACATCCATATTCATGTCTCTCCAGAGATGCTCGACTTGGGTTCAAGCCAGGACTATGTCAGGACTCTGTCTGGAGCACTCAAGAGCATTCATAGACTTGTCACTAAGCCACTTCTATGTTATCTTAGGCTACTTTCACACTCGTGTTTTGGCTTTCCGTTTGTGTGATCCGTTCAGGGCTCTCACACGCGGTCCAAAACCAATCAGATTTGCCCTAATGCATTCTGAATGGAAAAGGATTCGCTCAGAATGCATCAGTTCGCCTCCGATCAGTCACCATTCCGCTCTGGAGGTGGACACTGTGACGGTATCATCCGTGTCACCGTCTAGTATTCCCTTCTCCCCTTGAAATAGCACAGCCAAATAATCCACAGAGCAATAAATCGCTATTATTGCTAGTATCGCTGGTATCGCCGGTATCGCCAAATAAGTCTATACATTAGCCCAAGCTGAATGCTAGAAATACTTTACTAGAAGGCCTCACATTGAAAAAATACAATTGCTTTTATCCCCTGCTCCCATGCAAGGGAGACACCCACAACAAACATACATTAACCCATAACACAAAGGTTACAACCCACATAGACTCCTCCCCTCTGCTTGTGATATAATCATGGTACACCATGGTTAACATAATCAACACAGGCAGGAGAATACACATTGCCCTCTGTCCTGAGAGACAATCGAATTACAACTCTGTTGTCTCCAGGACAGAGGACATTTGCCAATACACACAGAGAGACAATGGAACAGACATCACTTACTCAAACATACAATGTCCCACCCTTTACAATACACATAGACATTTAACACATCCCAAAATGGCACGAATTAGACCAGGAATTCAAAAGTTAGAACAAGTCTCTTTGGCCTGGCTGTACTCATGGCTTTTCTGCACAAAACCGGTGCATACAACAAGGGACCATAATCACATGGTAAGAGGCTGGCAAGTAGTCCTCTCCAAGCACTCGTGGCAACCTCAAAAGAGGGGAGTTTGTCACATATCTTCCCTTTTGGGGTTAAGACTAAACAGGTATCTGACCTCCTGTCGGTCAGTACCTAGATTAGTCGGGAAGCCCACCCACAAAGAAACATTAGCAGAGTTGCCCACCCACGGTAAATAGTTAACAGGGTAGCTCACCCACCAGGGACTGTACTGGTCTGTAGGTCCCAGGTTGTGGTGAAACAGATCCGCATCCTCAGTCTCCCTGGTGCAGCTAGGCAAACCGCTGGGGCTACTTGGGGAACAGCGGCCAGCGGTGTTCTGTACTGATGCCAGCACTTCTGCTGGGGCGAGGGGGGTGCAAGCAAGTCCTGTAACAAGGGGGTCGGTGGAGCAGAGGCTAGCGGCGCTCTGTCCTGATGCCAGCTCTTCTGCTGGGGTGAGGGGGGTGCAAGCCAGCCCTGTAACAAGGGGGTCGGTGGAGCAGAGGCTAGCGGCGCTCTGCCCGGATGCCAGCTCTTCTCCTGGGGTGAGGGGGGTGCAAGCCAGCCCTGTAACAAGGGGGTCGGTGGAGCAGAGGCTAGCGGCGCTCTGCCCTGATGCCAGCTCTTCTGCTGGGGTGAGGGGGGTGCAAGCCAGCCCTGTAACAAGGGGGTCGGTGGAGCAGAGGCTAGCGGCGCTCTGCCCTGATGCCAGCTCTTCTGCTGGGGTGAGGGGGGTGCAAGCCAGCCCTGTAACAAGAGGGTCGGTGGAGCAGAGGCTAGCGGCTCTCTGCCCGGATGCCAGCTCTTCTGCTGGGAAGGGATCAGTGGGTATCGCAGGCTCATCCCCTGCCCCCAGAACTCGGTTGGAGGGATCAGTGGGTATCGCAGGCTCATCCCCTGCCCCCAGAACTCGGTTGGGAAGTAGCTGGGAAGGGGAGGGCTCGCTTACCTCCTCCTCCTGGTATCCCTGCGGAGATGGCTGGGGATCTGGACCGACCGTCCAGCATCCCTGTAGGACTGGCACAGAGCCCGCGGTCTCATCTGCGCCCGTGTAGAGGGGTTTGTGTTCCCCTTTTCCCGGTATCTCCGGCTGCTGGTGGAAGGTGAGGCCGGTTGCCTCTCCTCCCCAGGACTCTGGTTGCTGTAGGGCAGAGGGACCCAGCATCTCCTCCCCCTGGAACTCAGGTTGCCGCTGGGGAGAGAGACCAGTTGTCTCCTCTCCCTGTGATATGCAATGCCGCTGGAGATCTGGGCAGGCGGCCCAGCATCCCTGTAGGGCTGGTAGAGAGACCTCGGTCCCATCTCCACCTGCCATCTGTGGGTCCTCCCAGGACAAGTCAATGAGGTTGCTCACCTCTGAGGTTGGTTGGACAAAAGAGGGTATAATTTCCAGGCAATCCTCTGGGCTGAGGGATGGTGGTTGAGCTAGGTTGAACAGTTGACGGTAGCTCTGCTCCAGCTCCCACTCCATGGTGACTAGATGCATCAGGTCTGGCCCAAGGTCGTTCGCTCGGTGAAGGTCCAGCTCGGTTTCTCTGATGTCGTGGATGTCCCAGAACCGACATTCTGTGGGGCATCCAAAGTCATCGCCCTCATCAAAGGCTTCCCACAGTAAGCCCGGACCATTATAATCCTCTCCCTCCGGCAGATAGTGGTTAGTCATCCATGGGTTGCGCTGGGTGGCATACCACTTTAGTGCCCGGTACGCTTTGTCCAGCCACAACTCCCTCCAAATCAGGGTCCACAGTTCTGTCACCCACTCAGCCAAGGGTTGCTCTCCTAGGAAGGGTGACCGCAGGGCCACGAGTACTTGGAACCTCTGTTCCTCACCGGGAAGGCTCTCTCTCCGCTGCCGCTGTACCTCCTCTAAGGCGTCATACCACAGCCCCTTTCGAGTGGCATCTCTGTAGTCCAGTATGCCCTCCTCTGATAAAGGCCCATCCTGTTGGGCCAAGTACTGCTGCAACCTCCAGTGAAACTCCTCTTCCATGTTGCTGTGGATAGGAACGCTGTCCGGTAGCTAGCTCTGTCCCTTGAGCTCCTTCAAAGCCAGGGTCGCTGCACGAGTGCCAGCATTGCCCTCCATGCACCATACACTAGTGCCTTCCTTGAATCCTCTGTGCAGGGAAAAAGAAGGGAAAATCCCACTGCTTGCCACCAGTTGTGACGGTATCATCCGTGTCACCGTCTAGTATTCCCTTCTCCCCTTGAAATAGCACAGCCAAATAATCCACAGAGCAATAAATCGCTATTATCGCTAGTATCGCTGGTATTGCCGGTATCGCCAAATAAGTCTATACATTAGCCCATGCTGAATGCTAGAAAATACTTTACTAGAAGGCCTCACATTGAAAAAATACAATTGCTTTTATCCCCTACTCCCATGCAAGGGAGACACCCACAACAAACATACATTAACCCATAACACAAAGGTTACAACCCACATAGACTCTTCCCCTCTGCTTGTGATATAATCATGGTACACCATGGTTAACATAATCAACACAGGCAGGAGGATACACATTGCCCTCTGTCCTGAGAGACAATCGAATTACAACTCTGTTGTCTCCAGGACAGAGGACATTTGCCAATACACACAGAGAGACAATGGAACAGACATCACTTACTCAAACATACAATGTCCCACCCTTTACAATACACATAGACATTTAACACATCCCAAAATGGCACAAATTAGACCAGGAATTCAAAAGTTAGTACAAGTCTCTTTGGCCTGGCTGTACTCATGGCTTTTCTGCACAAAACCGGTGCATACAACATGGGACCATAATCACATGGTAAGAGGCTGGCAAGTAGTCCTCTCCAAGCACTCGTGGCCACCTCAAAAGAGGGGAGTTTGTCACAGACACCAAAACACTGTCTGCAGCGTTTTGTTGTCCGCTTGACGAAACTGAGCCAAACGTTTTCTCTGACACAATCTGCCACAATAGGAAACGGATCCGTCTCCCATTGACTTTCAATGGAATTCATGACTGATCAGTCTTGTCTATGTTACAGATAAAACAGAAACCGATCCATTCATGACAGATGCACGCGGTTGCATTATTTTAACTGATCCGTTTTTGCAGATCCATGATGGATCCGCCAAAAACGCGATTGTGAAAGTAGCCTTGGCTGTATGCTCAGGGTCTTTGTCTTTTTGGAAGTTGAACCTTTAGCCCAATCTGAGATCCAGAGCACTCTGAATGAAATATTTATTAGGAATATTTCCGTGCTTTGGTCTATTCAGCTTTTTTTGGCAAATGTTTATGTGTATTTAACTGAGGAGAGGCTTCTTTCTGGCCACTCTGCCATAAAGCCCAGATTAGGGAATGCTGCAGTGATGGTTAATCTTCTGGAGGTTTCTGCCATCTGCACACATCTGCAGGATCTTTGGAGCTCAGTCAGATTGACTATTGGATTCTTGGTCACCTCTCTTACCAAGGCCTTTTCCCCCAAATACTTAGTTTGGTAGGGTGGCCAGCTCTAGGACAAGTTTTCCATGTAAGAATTATGTAGACCACTGTGCTTTTGGGAACTTTCATTGCCGCGGAAAGTTTTTGTACCCTTCTCTAGACCTTTGCCTCCACACAATCCTGTCTCTAAGCTCTACAGGCAGTTCTTTCCTCCTCATGGCTTGGTTTTTGCTCTGATGAGCATTATTAGCAGTGAGACCTTATATAGATAGGACTGTGTCTTTCTAAATCCTGTCCAATCAACTAAATTTACCACAGGTGGACTCCAATCAAGGCGTAGAAACATCTCAAAGATGATCAAGAGAAATGAGAGGCCCCCAGAGCTAAATTTCAATGTCATAGCAAATACTTATGTCTATGCAAAATGTTAGTTTTTCCTTTTTTTAATAAATTTTGCAAATATTTCTAAAATTCCTTTTCTCGTGAAGGGAGATTGCAGACTGATGGGGATTTTTTTTATTTTTTTATTTTAGCACAAGCTGATAATATAATAAGAAGTAAAAGGATCTGAAGCCATTCTGGATGCAATGTATATGATGAACGATTTTCAATAAAAAAATAAATAAAATGAATCATGATAATGTGTTAATACAGTGAAAATTACACACACTAGTCTAGATGCACTTCTCTATGTGACCTTCTCTGCATATTACTTATTAATTTCCTAACTGTAAGCCATTGACATAGCTGAAAACTCTTGCTCCTTTTATCTCATCTGTTGTTTAGTCCTTCCGGTAGATATTGAGTTAGAGCTCAGCAAATGCAAGCACAGAAGGAAGTAAGGTTGACGGTGGTTAGCCGCAAATTTTCAGAAAACTAAGTGTATGTGTGGGAGGGACAAGGGATATGTAAGCAGATATACAATTCCATGTCTCTGCACATTTCTGACATGCCGGGTAAAAGGAAGGGTCACAAAGAATTAATTCCAAGCATTTAATCACAAGATCGCTTCCAGCTAAAATTGTCTGCATAGTACATAATGCTAATGGAACTTTAGCATGAATACAGAAAGGGGCAGATTGGCCATAGACCTTACAGGGAAATTGCCCGGTGGGCCGATGCCCAGGAGGCCGCCCAAGCCCTTCACACTGCCGTTGGCCGGGTACATAATGAGCTCTCAGCGCTAATTAATGCTGTGAGAATCAGGTACTCATGTACCCAGCCAGCGACCGCACATGCCCGCCTGAATTAAACTGCTGTTGCCCCCCAGCTCTCCTCCTAAGCCCCCTGCACCATATCTTAATTAGAGACAACTTGAGGATTAGGACAGAAAATTACATCTTCTGATGGTCATCAGAGTGGTTCAGATTTTGGGGCAATAACTTGTGCTGCACTGTAGTATATGATGGGATGATATATTGCTGACTCTGCCTGCTTGTGTTGCCCGCCTACAGAATGGGGCCACTTTCAGTTCCCAGTCCACCCCTGAATACAGACATACTAGGTTATTTAAGGTTGGCTAACTTATAGGATTATTACATAACGATTATGTCCCGGTTACATGTATTATTGTCTTATGTCAAATTATTAGAAATTATATAGGACTCCTCAGGGGCAGACTGGGAATTTAAAGTAGCCCTAAAAAAATAAAATAAAAGTGGCCCCATGTTGTAGGTGGACCCACGTTGACTGAAGGTGGGACCAACACGAGTAGGTGGTGTACAGGGCAGTATATTGTGCTGCACTGTGGTATTAGGTTCTGCAGGAGAAGTATATTGTTCTGCACTTGGGGTTTGGCTCAGCTGGGGCAGTATACGGTGCAGAACAATATACTGCCCTGGCAGAACTTGTCCGGACGGTGTTAGGTTATTATCTACCTGGCTGGCCCACTTGTTATCCGGTCACCAAAAATCTTCTCTGTAGCGTCTATGGCCAGTTCGTCCCTGGGACTCCTAGTGGATGTTAATGAATATAGCGGCATCACTAGTTTTCCTGGACTACTGCATGCCTAGTTTTGCAGCAATATGAAGGTGTGGTATATATCTTTGGATATCTAGACAGATCTGACACCCAAGCTGTGCAGTGGCAAAGGGGCTCAGTAGGCAAAGAACCCTAATACTGTTTGTTTTAATTGGGCTATTCCCATCTTAGACATTTGTGGCATATCCACATGCTACCTCTGAGACTGGCACTTATCTCCAGAACAGAGATCCCCCGATACAACAGTTTCTGTGACTGCCATAAAAGTGAATGTAGAGAGATGTGTACATGGACGGCCATTTCTCCATTCATTCTCTGCCCGGATGCCGTCCTACTAGGTGGGACAGGGGTTAGGGGACCTCCATGCTGGAGTAAGACAGGAGTCCCTGAGGTGGGAACCATTTCTTCAGACATTTCTATGTCTACAGTGGGTATACTCCTTTTAAAAGCAGCTTCTTACTCTCTATTAGATTTCATGTAAGGGACTGGGCAAATGACTGTGGATTGTAAGAGAGATATTAGGAGGACCTCCATGATAGGCTGATGGGGAGTAAGGGGCCCATATACTGTTCTTGCTATCTACTTGAGAGGCTGCTTTACCTCTGCACCATGTCCGCATCATATTATGTGTGTATATGTATTTTTTTGCATTCCTGGATGTGTTTATTGGCACATAGATAACTTAACCTTGCTTCAGGGAAGCATGCATTGATTGATGAGTCTCAGAGCTTCCCTGTGGCAGTCTACCTGCGTACGTCTATCACACATGCTAAATGACATTGACCAGTGTAGAATGCTCCAGAAAATGTCTGTATAGCAAACACTGAATCCAAACCTTCATGTCATTCATGTCATTCTTTTTTTGATCAGTACCTCCTAAGCCAGCTCATCTTATATCAGCGGGACAAAAGAAGCCTGGCCCAAAAATCCCTCCAGCACCCTCAAAACCATTGCCATCCATACCTAAAGTCACCAGAAGACCTGGAACACGAGAGCGGAACCAGACTAACACCTCAGATATCAGTATTCTCATCGCAAAGTTTGAGAATTTCAGGTGAATATAAATTCTATGTTGCTCATTCACACGTTAGTCATGTATTTCTCATCACTATCTTTGAGTTTTCAGGGTTATTGGATTATGGCATTATGTAGAGTTGATTATAATATTCTGTTACATATTCTATGTATAACTTTTAAGGCAACCTTCCATGTTTGTTTGTCATTCTACCCTAATGTCCTTTAGACATCTTCTCTGCCAATTAAAAATGGCTTCCATTGAAAAATTAGAATATGCATTAAATAACTAATTGTCATTGATACATCTAGAGTGACCGTTTCTTCCTGTCTTTGCAATATAATTTACCATAATATACCACCTCTGAGACCTGCAGTTATCACCTGTCACTACCAGAGCTTTGGGACGTTCTCACAGCTCTGTTTCTCCACCCCTGTGATGATGTCACTACTAGAGCTGGGAGGCGTTCTCACTACTCTGTTTACTTCTGGTTTCTTTCACCACAGCTGTCCTTCATGTGTTTGATTTCCCCCTCTTTATATCACCCCTCCTCCTATGTTAGGATGTGGATTATAGTTCTCACTTCAGTTGTGGCTCTAGCTTTGGTTTCTTCACTTGTGGCTATCAGTCCACTGGACCTGTGTTCTGCTGCAGCTAGCACTCCGGATTTTGCCAGCCTGTCCTTGGATCCGTCTTCTCTGCGGCTACAACACCTTCAGCTAAGTCTGCAGACATTGTTGTATTCCTGTTTGTTTTCTGACTGGATCTGAGGTGGCCACGGTTCCCTCCATATACTGAGTAGGGCACTGGTGGCCGTGCCCCTTCCACTATTGTAGGGGTTACAGTGGTCATTAGTCTTAGGCACGTGGGCATGCCTCGTTCCGCCTTTTGGATCCGGGCATGTGCTGTAGCAGAATAGGGAAAGCGTTGAGGGTCGGACAGGGGTCACCCTTTATACTCCCTAGTTCTGGGTCCAGTCAGTTGCTCTGTACTGTGAATTACTATCGTTGCTCACATACACCTGTGACATTATAATCCACCAAAACCGTCCTTTTTGACATGGATCCGCTTTCTGACCTGGTTGACCGCATGCAGGGTCTTTTTTTGGAAGTAGCGGATCTCCGTCAATCTATGATCCAGCTTCAAGCATTGGGCCCTGCTCCGGCTCATGGAGTCTGTTGCGAGCCAAAGGTCTCACTTCCGGAGACGTTCTCCGGGGGCAGTGAGAATTTTGTTCGTTTCAGAGAGGCATGCAAACTCCATTTTTGCTTGTGTCCCCACTCTTCTGGTAATCAAGAGCAGAGGGTGAGGATTGTCATCTCCCTGCTCAGGGGTAATGCTCAGACTTGGGCTTTTTCGCTGCCATCAGGGGATCCCTCCCTTCGATCCGTGGAGGGATTTTTTGTGGCCCTGGGGCAGATTTATGATGACCCGGATCGTGTTGCTCTGGCCGAATCTAACCTACGTGTTTTATGCCAGAACAAACTGTCTGCGGAGCTTTATTGTTCTGAATTTCGGAGATGGGCAGCTGATTCGGGTTGGAATGATGCTGCACTCCGGAGTCAGTTCTGTCATGGTCTCTCGGAGAGATTAAAAGATGCGTTTGCTTTCCATGAGAGACCAACGTCCTTAGAGTCTGCCATGTCATTGGCGGTACGCCTTGACAGGCGTCTAAGAGAAAGAAACGAGACCTCTCTGTCCAACCATTGTCAGTCTAGGGGCAGTGGTGCGGACTCATTCAGTGTGCAGGGGCCTCATCCTGTCTCGCTCCCCTCTGAGGAGGAGCCCATGCAGCTAGGTCGACTTGCCCCTGATAAAAGAGGATTTAGTCCTCAGAGTATGGTCTGTTTTTGTTGTGGGGGAATAGGTCATTTGGCAAATGTTTGTCCGTCTAGGAGATTCTTGAACCGTACTAAGAGCGATAATAAGAGAAAAATCTCAAAAGGTAAATCATCGAGTTCTGCTTCATCTGCTACTTTGGGCAAAGTTGATGTAGGATTTGATGCTTTTCCTCTGACCTGCAGTTCCCGTTTTCTCCTGTCTGCCAGGGTGGCGCTAGAGAGCAAGGTCATTTCTTGTGAGATTTTTGTCGATAGTGGAGCGGCCGTCAATCTTATTGATACTCAATTTGTAGCCATGCATGGTTTTCAGGTTTGCACATTAGATAAAGATATACCTGTTTTTGCTATTGACTCTGCTCCACTCTCACAGAGATCTCTGAAGGGCATTGTTCACAATATCCGGCTAGCTGTAGGTGACACTCATGTGGAGGATATATCTTGTTTTGTCCTTAACGGATTGCCGTCTCCTCTAGTTTTGGGGTTACCCTGGCTCACTAGACATAACCCCACTATTGATTGGCAAGGAAGGCAAATAAATGAGTGGAGTGATTTTTGTAGAGAGAATTGTCTCACAGCGACTTTTGCAGAGGTGTCTACTAAAACGGTGCCATCATTTCTCTCTGATTTCTCGGACGTGTTTTCCGAGAGCGGTGTTCAGGAGCTACCTCCTCACCGGGAGTTTGACTGTCCCATTAACCTCATTCCCGGCGCCAAGCTGCCAAAAGCACGCCTCTACAATCTCTCACAACCGGAAAGAATCGCAATGCGAACTTACATCTCCGAGAGTCTCGAAAAGGGGCATATTCGTCCCTCAAAGTCACCTGTGGCCGCGGGTTTTTTTTTTGTTAAAAAGAAAGATGGCTCTCTGAGACCTTGCCTAGATTTTAGGGAGCTGAACCGTATCACGATTCGCGATCCCTATCCCCTTCCTCTGATCCCGGACCTCTTCAATCAAATTGTTGGGGCCAAGGTGTTTTCCAAATTGGATTTGAGAGGCGCGTACAACCTGGTCAGGGTCAGAGAGGGGGATGAATGGAAAACGGCCTTTAATACCCCTGACGGGCATTTCGAGAATCTCGTTATGCCTTTCGGCCTGATGAATGCTCCGGCCGTCTTTCAGCATTTTGTTAATAGTATTTTCTATCATTTAATGGGGAAATTCGTATTGGTATATCTTGATGATATTTTGATTTTTTCCCCTGATGTTCAGACCCATCAGGATCATCTTTTTCAGGTTCTGCAGATTCTGCGGGAAAATAAATTGTACGCCAAGCTGGAGAAATGTCTTTTTATGGTATCGGAGATTCAATTTCTGGGTTTTCTCCTGTCTGCTTCTGGTTTTCGCATGGATCCCGAGAAGGTCCGTGCTGTACTTGAGTGGGAGCTTCCTGAGAATCAGAAGGCATTGATGCGCTTTCTGGGTTTTGCGAACTATTACAGAAAGTTCATTTTGAATTATTCCTCTGTTGTCAAACCCCTCACTGACATGACAAAAAAGGGGACGGATTTTTCCTCTTGGTCGGAGGAGGCGCTTGCAGCCTTTTCTAAGATTAAAGAAAATTTTGCGTCTGCTCCTGTCTTGGTGCATCCCGATGTTTCCTTACCTTTTATTGTTGAGGTGGATGCTTCCGAGGTGGGTGTGGGTGCGGTTTTGTCCCAGGGCCCTTCCCCTGCCAAGTGGCGACCCTGTGCCTTTTTCTCTAAAAAACTCTCCCCGGCAGAGAGAAACTATGATGTGGGAGATAGGGAGTTGTTGGCCATCAAGTTGGCTTTCGAGGAATGGCGCCATTGGTTGGAGGGGGCCAGGCACCCTATCACCGTTTTTACCGACCATAAGAATCTGGCATACTTGGAGTCGGCCAGGCGTATGAATCCGAGACAGGCCAGATGGTCTCTGTTCTTCTCCAGATTCAATTTTGTTGTTACATTCCGACCTGGGATAAAAAATGTGAAGGCTGATGCTCTCTCTCGCTGTTTTCCGGGAGGAGGAAACTCCGAGGACCCGGGTCCCATTTTGGCGGAGGGGGTAGTTGTTTCTGCTCTATATTCCGATTTGGAGGCCGAGGTCCAGGCTGCCCAGACTGAGACACCTGCCCGTTGTCCTTCTGGGAAGTTGTTCGTGCCTCCTGAGCTACGTCACAAACTCTTTAAGGAGCATCATGATACGGTTCTTGCTGGTCACCCCGGGAGTAGAGCCACGGTGGATCTCATTGCTCGGAGATTTTGGTGGCCGGCTCTTCGTAAGTCGGTGGAGGGTTTTGTGGCTGCTTGTGAGACGTGCGCTCGCGCTAAGGTCCCTCGTTCACGGCCTTCAGGTTCCCTTCTCCCGTTACCCATTCCTTCCCGTCCTTGGACACACCTGTCCATGGACTTTATCACGGATCTTCCTCGTTCCTCGGGGAAGTCGGTGATCCTGGTGGTGGTGGACCGTTTTAGCAAGATGGCTCATTTCGTACCTTTCCCTGGTTTACCCAATGCTAAAACGTTGGCGCAAGCTTTTGTCGACCATATTGTTAAATTGCACGGCATTCCCTCTGATATTGTTTCCGATAGAGGCACGCAGTTTGTGTCCAGGTTCTGGAAGGCTTTCTGTTCTCGCCTGGGGGTTCGGCTGTCCTTCTCTTCTGCTTTTCATCCGCAGTCGAATGGTCAGACTGAGCGCCTCAATCAGAATCTGGAGACATATTTGCGCTGTTTTGTTTCAGAGAACCAGGAGGATTGGTGTTCATTTCTCTCTCTTGCTGAGTTTGCTCTGAACAACCGTCGTCAGGAATCTTCTGATAAGTCACCATTCTTTGGTGCATATGGGTTCCATCCGCAGTTTGGTACATTCTCGGGAGGGGCTCTTTCTGGTTTACCTGAGGAGGAGAGATTTTCCTCGTCTTTGTCTACCATTTGGCAAAAGATTCAGAGTAATCTTAAAAAGATGAGTGAGAGGTATAAGCGTGTGGCTGATAAGAGACGTGTGCCTGGTCCGGACCTGAATGTGGGTGATCTGGTGTGGTTGTCTACTAGAAACATTAAGTTGAAGGTTCCCTCCTGGAAATTGGGTCCCAAGTTTATTGGGCCTTATAAAATCTTGTCAGTCATCAATCCTGTTGCCTTCCGTCTTGATCTTCCACGGGTTTGGAAGATACATAATGTATTTCACAGATCTCTCTTAAAACCATATGTCCAGCCCACGGTACCCTCCTCTTTGCCTCCTCCTCCGATTTTGGTTGATGGCAATCTGGAGTTTGAGGTTTCCAGAATTGTGGACTCTCGCATGGTCCGCGGTTCTCTTCAGTACCTCGTTCATTGGAAGGGTTATGGTCCTGAGGAGAGGATGTGGGTTCCGGTGTCGGACATTAAAGCCACTCGCCTCATCAGGGCATTTCATAGGGCTCATCCTGAGAAGGTGGGTCCTGGGTGTCCGGAGTCCACCCGTAGAGGGGGGGGTACTGTCACTACCAGAGCTTTGGGACGTTCTCACAGCTCTGTTTCTCCACCCCTGTGATGATGTCACTACTAGAGCTGGGAGGCGTTCTCACTACTCTGTTTACTTCTGGTTTCTTTCACCACAGCTGTCCTTCATGTGTTTGATTTCCCCCTCTTTATATCACCCCTCCTCCTATGTTAGGATGTGGATTATAGTTCTCACTTCAGTTGTGGCTCTAGCTTTGGTTTCTTCACTTGTGGCTATCAGTCCACTGGACCTGTGTTCTGCTGCAGCTAGCACTCCGGATTTTGCCAGCCTGTCCTTGGATCCGTCTTCTCTGCGGCTACAACACCTTCAGCTAAGTCTGCAGACATTGTTGTATTCCTGTTTGTTTTCTGACTGGATCTGAGGTGGCCACGGTTCCCTCCATATACTGAGTAGGGCACTGGTGGCCGTGCCCCTTCCACTATTGTAGGGGTTACAGTGGTCATTAGTCTTAGGCACGTGGGCATGCCTCGTTCCGCCTTTTGGATCCGGGCATGTGCTGTAGCAGAATAGGGAAAGCGTTGAGGGTCGGACAGGGGTCACCCTTTATACTCCCTAGTTCTGGGTCCAGTCAGTTGCTCTGTACTGTGAATTACTATCGTTGCTCACATACACCTGTGACATCACCAGAACAGAACCACCTCATGTGTGGCCACCCTCGGCTCACTGCTATGGGAGTTCTGACAATACCAGAGCACACTCACTCTGCTGGTTTCGGAATTCCCATATAGATGAATGGGCAGCATGCTGCGCAAGCACAGTGCACTCGCTTTTCCTTTGGGGGCTCCGTTTTAAAGATAGGTACGGGTCTCACCTCTGGGACCTGCTACTATCTGACAATGATGGCATATCCTAGTGATATGCCATCAGGTCTGAGATGGGAATACCACTTTAACACCAGTTTGTTACTCTGTGAAGGAATAACAAAGGAACAACAAAGCATTCTAGGAACTGATGCTCGAGAATTATGTCATGTTGAGTACAAGTACAAAATAAAGAACACAGTTCAGAAGTGGTGCCAGGTCCTCTTTAATTTGCATGGACATAAGTTATTTGAGTGCATACACACTAATACGGCTTTAGTCTTTCTGATACCATAAGCCAATACCAACCCCTCCCCCTTCATAATTTTCATAGAAAAAATTATGGGGGACATTTATCAAACTTGTGTAAAGTAGAACTGGCTTAGTTGCCCCTAGCAAGCAATCAGATTCCACCTTTTATTTTTCACAGCCTCCTTGAAAAATGTAAGGTGGAATCTGATTGGTTGCTATGATAAACTAAGCCAGTTCTATTTTACACCAGTTTGCTAAATCTCCCCCTAAGTTTGTTGGTACAACCATGTGTCAAGAATAATAGAAATAAATAATGTTGGCATACTTCCATTTCTGTGATGTCCCCTATAGTTCTGGTGTCCATAAAATTGCTAGAGGACACAAGTAGTCCTGATGTGGGCTAAATTTTGATATGATTACAAGCTTTTAGGGCTCATGCACACAACCATAGCCTGTTTTGCGATCCACAAATTGCAGATCCTCAAAACACAGATGTGCGTTCCGCACTTTGTGGAACGGAACGCCTGGGTCATAATAGAACAGGCCTATCCTTGTCCGTAATGTGGACAAGAATAGGACATGTTCTACATTTTTGGAGATGCCACAGAATGGACATACGGATGCAGACAGCACACGGTGTCCACATATTTTGATGCCTCATTGAAGTGAATGGGTCCACATTCGACCCGCCAAAAATGCGGATTGGAAGCGGACAAAAAATACGTTTGTGTGCATGAGCCTTTGCATATTACACCGTGTTGACATGAACAACATACCTGTCTTATAATTTTTTCAGAAAACCTGTAAAACCTTTCAAACCGAGCTATCTGAATTCAAAGTTCAAAATGGAACCTGGATCCGGACCTTCCAAATGCCCTCGCTCATCAAGGAACGATACGGCAGTCGAGGGAGGATTATCTGCAGATGAACAGAATGGACCAGATGACAATGATCCTGCCATATCTCACAGCCCAGAAATGTCAAACTCTGAGAACATCAAATTTAAGGACTTGGGCATCACTGACATCAACAGCTGTGGAGAAAGTTCATCTGTACATACAGTGGAGGAATCAAACAGAGAGAACGACAACGAGGACCTAACAGTAGATCAGAACGACAATGGTAAAATACCCAACCGAGACAGTGGCATTGATAGCCCCTCATGTTGTGTAGTAGAAGAGGTGTTTTCTAATGATGAGACTGTCGAGTCAAGAAAGCTCATGTTACCTGTCGCAGCTATTGAAATGAGAACAAGCACATCTGGTGACCAAAAGAGGGACTCAACTCAGGATGAAGATAGTGACATGGACGAAGGAAGCAGTGAGGAACATGAAAGCACAGAACTGACAAAGCCAGAGAACAGTGAAGCCACCAAGGTAAGCGTTGTATGTATATGCCTGAAAAGAAACATTTATTTTTATGTCATCCTAACTCAGCAATGTTTATGTGCTGGTCTTTTTTTCATACCTAATGAGGGGACAACCAAACAGTAATAAATGCTGCTTGGAACCTATGGAAAGCTGGTCATCTAGCTTAAAGGGGTTTTCCAAGTTCACAATTTTGATGACCTTTGCTTAGGATAGGCCATAAAAATCAGACTGATGAAGGTCTAACTCTTAGCACCTCCACCCATCAACTGTTTGAAGAGGTCTTGATGCTCATGTAAAGCCCGAATCCTCTTCATTGTTTACGTGGGTCCGTCTACCTGCACACCCTCTACTGAGTTATGGTGGAGCAGAGTATTGCAGCTTCGTCCAGTTCATTTGAATGGAACGTAGCTGCAATATCCTGCTTCAATGCTACGAAGTAGATGGCGTGCAGATAGACAGACCCATGTAAACAATTAAGAGGCTACAATACTTTTACAAGTGCCACGGCCCATTCGTATAGCTGACTGGTGGAGATGCCAAGAGTTGGACTTCCACCAATCTGATATTGATGGCCTGAGCTGAGCATTGACCATTAAAATTCTGAAACTGGAAAACCAGGCCATCAATATTCTTAACCCATAAAACCCCTGTAAGGACTCATGCACATGAATGTGTGCAGCCCGTGCCCGTATTGCGCTTTTATTACAGCTGTGGACTCATTCACTTGAATGGGTCCACAATCCGCAAGATACAGAGCGGTGCAGAGCAGAGGCATGGAGCAGAAGCCTGCGGAATCACTACAGAGCGCGTCATTGGAATTTCAGTCCATGCCTCCGTACAGCAAAAAAATAGAACAGAGGACAGAGTCTTGCATATCGAAGACCAATTCAGGTGGATGGTGAATGGTTGTGCTAACGGAGGGCACACGACCGATGTCCGTGCAATGCGGACTGCTATTTGCGGTTCGTGTGCATGAATCCTAAGACTAGGAAGAATAGGATCAGCTGGAATGCAGCAAACAGTGGGACTGCGCTAAGTAGATAATCGACTGTAACTGAGCGATGACTCCATACAAGCCTAGTTTCGATGGCCTATAAAATATGAGATCGCAGTTAGAATCCCAGTTCCACTGCAACTGAAGCTCTACTTTAGCTGAACTTGTATGGGCTGGTTTTGCTTCTCCTGAGTCAAACGATCAGGCACAGTCATAGGGGGTGGAAAACTGGGAAATTGTATAGAGCCTCTAATTCTAAGAAGGCCCCCAAAGACTGAATGACCAGTGGCAACTTCTGGGTGCAGCACGTAAACCTTCACAGTCTTGAGTCACCAAGGAGTTTACTACTAAGGCTACTTTCACATTGGTGCTGCAGTCTTCCGGCAGGCTGTTGCGGCGCAGAATTGGCTGGAAAAAAAAAAAACGCTATGCGTAGCGGTTTCTGTCCAGTCGTTTCTCTGCATTTTTGCCGCATCGCAGCCAGATCTCCACCGGATCCCATTATAGTTAATGGGGCTGGTGTGCATTCCGGTAGCTCCGGCAGTGCCAGATCCGGAGAACTTTGGCAGCCTGTTGTCTGCTGAAACTTGTGCTGCAGATGTGAAACTAGCCTTACCCCTTCACTATTTAGGCGGTATTATTTGGAGACTCAACAGCAGTTTTATTTAGGCATTGAATGGAACGCTTGAGTGAAAAATATATGGCAGGGTTATGTGGGCACTACATGGTAGTTTTTGCATACTGTATGAAGATATTGTTTAGAAACTGTATGACGGCATTATATGGGCACTGAACAGCAGTATTTTTTGGGTATTCTTAGTAAATATTACTGTATATAAAAAAATTTGGGCGGTATTTGGATGTAAATCTTCAAATAAAAAGTCCATCTGTATCTGTGTGTCTATCACTGATCGGTTTTATGGCATGCTGTTTATTTGGAGATGGACCATCATTTGTACTCACAGATGCTTTCAGCATTATATCTAATCCAGTGCTGGTCCTATGTGACTTATGGATGATCTGAGCTCTATAAAGTTGTCTTATATCAGTAATATGTTTTTTAAAGAAAATCACAAGGGTCCGTGCATCTTCTTGAAATGACCCTGCTGCACACATTACAGTTGTAATTATGATGGATATATTGATTACAGACAGGAAGTAAAGCCAATAAAATATAGGTTGTATGTACCATTTACAAGACCCCATTGATTTGATGGTCTTTGTAGAACAGTGAATCCAGCTAATTGTTTCTGTAACAGTCCTGGGACATTAGGGTCGAGGGTTAGTTGGTCTTTAGTTGAATCTATTCTTCCTTCCGTCTGTACAGAATATACTGTAATTGGCCATATGAATACCTTTTATAATTTTTTGATTAGTAGTAATAGGATTTGCAGAGGAGCTGGGATCACACATTGCTGAAGTGATGTCGTTTTTCTGGATAAAAAGGACTGTGGCACCATGATCTGATTGGCTAACACACATTGTATCACTGCCAATCCAATGTTGATGGGCAATCCTAAAGATAGGTCCTGAATGTGGTATTCTCTGAATACTTTGTTAAAGGCTATGGACACATTTGCACAGATTTTTTTTTTTCATTACTCGCTTGCCTCCAAGTTCAGCCAAGTCCTTCAACAAGATGCTGGTGCTGCAGAATCCAACACCAATCCATTTCTTCGACCTCAGCATTAGAAATAGCAGCAGGGAGGGGGAAGAGTTTATACACAGCGGATCGGAGTGTGGAGAGGGGTAACAGTTCAAAGAGTTGCAGCTCACACAGTACGTAGATAGAGAGGAAAGTGAACACAAGGCAGTTTGCAGGGGGCAGACAGCAGGATCCTAGACATACATGCTAGATCTGTATTACTGGTAGGGAAACACTCAACTATGAAACATCTGAAAACAGAATAATAACGTGTTTGCAAATAGGTGTCCATAGATTTTTTTTTTTTTTTTGGGGGGGTGGGGGGGATTTGCTCCACATATTGAGGATCAGTATAAGGGGGCACTCTCATGACCATAACTGTTTTGTGTTTCACAAAACACAGATACCAGGCATGTGCATGCCATATCACAGTGCAGACCCATTGACTTCAATGGGTCCGTGGTCCGCATTTGCGGCAAAGCATAGAAGACGTCCGATCTTTTTCGGCATTGCTTTATGGATGCGAAAGAACACGGAAGCCCTTCATTGGGGTCCTATTCCTCCGATCTGATGGAACGGTATATCAGGCATGCACTCCATTCATTCTCTCTGGGTCCATCGGAAGTAACCACACTGTTCTATCTCTGGCAGTCCCATACAGAATGAATGGAGCGGCAGGGCACATGCCTGATTTGCCGCTCCATCAGATCGGGGGAACGGGAACCCTATTCTCAGGATTGGTGGAAGTCCCAACGGTCAGACCCCCGGCAGTCAGTTAGATATCATGAGATAACATGCACAATCCCTTTAATACACTTATTATCATTAATTCTGTTTGGTTAATCTATTTCTATGAAATCACTGATTGTACCGAAGGACTATTCCACCCTCCTCCTGCTGACTGCAGCTTTACCTCAGTCTGTAGGGAAAAACCGCTGACTACAGATTACTGTAAAGATGATGATCCATTAGTTAAGGCCTCTTTACACTGCTCAATTGAGCAGACAATTGTCGAGAAGGAAGCGTTCCTTCCTGAGAATCTGCTCCTCAGTGAAGGAGACTGTCGCATTTACATGCAGTGATCTCCTTCACAGTATGGGGAGCAGTGATCGCTAATGATCGCCGTACGATCTGCCAGCAAACGATGATTTAGGTGACTGCGTAAAAGATCCAATTACCCGATGAATGAGTGTTTTCCTCGTTTTCCATCGGGTAATTGGCAGCACCTTTATGCCCTTTCACACGAGCGTTTTTTCTGCGCGTTTTTTCTGCGCGGGTAACGTGAACGCATAGCACCCGCACTGAATCCTGACCCATTCATTTCATTGGGTCTGTGTACATGAGCGTTTTTTTTTCACACATCAGTTCTGAGTTGCGTGAAAAACGCAGCCTGTTCTATATTCAGCGTTTTTCGCGCTGCCCTGGCCCCATAGAAGTGAATTCACGCATTGCATCCGGAAGCAAGTGCGGATGCAATGCGTTTTTCACTGATGGTTGCTAGGAGATGTCTTTTGTAAACCTTCCGTTTTTTATCACTTGCGTGAAAAAGGCATCAAAACGCATTGCACCCGCGCGGAAAAAACTGAACGACTGAACGCAATCGCAGACAAAACTGACTGAACTTGCTTGCAAAATGGTGCGAGTTTCACTGAACGCACCCTGAACGCATCCGTAGCCAATCCGTATCATTTGTGTGAAAGAGGCCTTACACATGCAAATAATCTTTTGCTATTGTGCTTGAGAACTTTCTACGCCTGGTTTAGGCGTAGAAAATGGTCTAAATGTAAGACGGCAAGGAAGTTGTCTTACATTTAGAAGTGGCGGTGAATCCGCTGGAGTTATGTAGAGGCTCTTCATAACATCATAACTTTGGCGGATCCACCGGCAGCATAGGGCCTTAATAAATTTACCCCATAATTTACATTGAAATACAAAATGCTCCGATTAATATGTCAATTTTCCTTCTAGCAGATGCTTTTCATCTAGGGCTACCTATAGGAACGAGTCCGCTGTTTCTATAGGTAAATCCAGTCCCTTGATCCCATCACGGTTGTTCTTGGTGCAATTATTACCTCTATGTGACATCCGATAGACAAAATTTGGGCACGTTTTTTGTGGCTCCTAGTAAAATTAAGATAACATTTTTTTGTAAAAATTAAATACGTTATTACCTTTATATTTTCAAACTGGTAGCGGTGCATCTTTTGGACTCCTAAATGTGAATGGCGCCAACTGTTTTCTTCCAGTTCTGATCACACAAGGCTCAACTGAGCAAACATCAGGAATGTGTAATTGATTTTGGAAAGAAACTGTGCCACTCGTGGTGCAATTAAAATTAACAATGTAACATTTACATTCCTTTAAATGAAACAATTTGCCAATGTTAATAGTCTTTACCTGCGTCCACTAATGTGGAGTAAGGGGAGGAAAATGAAAATAGATTTTTATTTTGCTTGAGCCAGCAGTTTGCTAATCAGTGGCCATTAATGCTGAGTAGATGCATGGAAGGCGATGCAGACGAGCGTAATTACAGAGGTGAAAGGAAAGGCCACAACCTCAGCTCATGTTTAGACAGGGGCTTGTAGACCAGACATTCAGGAGGCTGCCGCTGTCTGCCGTTATGTAACATTACAGCCTATTATGTTGCTTCTGATTCTTGCATCTAGAAAACGCCAAAATGATAACGAATTGTTCCATAGTTTATAAAAAAAATAAAACGCACCACTTAGGGCCATTGCAACAAAGAAAGATTTGCACCAACCGGAGAAATAAACGGAATATAATTTTCAAATGTTTCTTTTTTTTCTATAATATTTAAATCTTTTATATTTTGGTTAATAAGTTTCATTCTTATTTGGGGAATTTATCACCTGGAAATTCACTGTAAAACTAGCTCAGCTGATGAAAGCAATGAAACTTTTCACTTTGTGATTTGTTGCTTCCTTCTGGAGAAAAAGCACTTTTAATCCATATGCAAACGAGCAGTTAAGTGCACCGAGGCCCAAGACACTGCACCCTTGCTCTTCCTGTTTCCTCTGCCAGCCCCTTCCTCTCCTTAGTGATTGACAGGGCCTAGTGAGATGGCTATGCAAGAACCTGGCCCTGCCGATCAAGAAGGAGAGGGAAGGCCTGGCAGAGGAAGAAGGAGGAGCAAGGATGTGCACAGTGTAGCTTGGGCCCGCCCTCTGTGCACTTAACTGCTCATTTGCATATAAATTCAAAGTACTTTTTCTCCAGAATGAAGCCAAGGATGGCTAAGTGAAATGTATCATTACATTCAGCTGAGCTAGCCCTACAAGGCACTGGTTTATCACCGAATTTCCTGGTGACAGACTCCGTGTAAAAGCCTCTAAAATAAACTGTATGCTGTTTTATATACTAAAAAATAATATCATTCTCAAACTATAATAAATCTATACCTCAGACACCTCTAAGAAAAAAAATTTAGATTTTATTCTCAATCTCCTTTTATTGATTTTACGTATAAAACCTGTAAATTTGCTCCGTTTTCTCCATCCATTCCTGAATTGATGGGGAGACACCAAGAGCCAAAGAAAAGTATGTCTGATCTTACTGAGTTAGACCATGATGTTTAGGCCTCTTTCACACTTGCGTTGTCCGGATCCGGCGTGTACTCCACTTGCCGGAATTACACGCCGGATCCGGAAAAACGCAAGTGTACTGAAAGCATTTGAAGACGGAACCGTCTTCCAAATGCGTTCAGTGTTACTATGGCACCCAGGACGCTATTAAAGTCCTGGTTGCCATAGTAGTAGTGGGGAGCGGGGGAGCAGCATACTTACCGTCCGTGCGGCTCCCCGGGCGCTCCAGAGTGACGTCAGAGCGCCCCATGCGCATGGATGACGTGATCCATGTGATCACATGATCCATGCGCTTGGGGCGCCCTGACGTCACTCTGGAGCGCCCGGGGAGCCGCACGGACGGTAAGTATACTGCTCCCCCGCTCCCCGCTACACTTTACCATGGCTGCCAGGACTTTAGCGTCCCGGCAGCCATGGTAACCACTCTGAAAAAGCTAAATGTCGGCTCCGGCAATGCGCCGAAACGACGTTTAGCTTAAGGCCGGATCCGGATCAATGCCTTTCAATGGGCATTAATTCCGGATCCGGCCTTGCGGCAAGTGTTCCGGATTTTTGGCCGGAGCAAAAAGCGCAGCATGCTGCGGTATTTTCTCCGGCCAAAAAACGTTCCGTTCCGGAACTGAAGACATCCTGATGCATCCTGAACGGATTTCTCTCCATTCAGAATGCATTAGGATAATCCTGATCAGGATTCTTCCGGCATAGAGCCCCGACGACGGAACTCTATGCCGGAAGACAAGAACGCAAGTGTGAAAGAACCCTTAATATGTCACAATTTAAAGGGGTTATGCCATGATTGATGTAAAAAATGTAAATCACAAATCATATAGTACACGACAATCTCTTTCTAACAAAGAACCAGCCCTGTGCTTCACATGGAATCAGAGATCTCCCCATTCATTGCTCCAATCATTCTGATAGATTTGGTTCAGGCTGGGAGCTCAAACTGCCACAGGTCTAACAGAAGCTGCGACTGGTGGCAGTAGAAGATTTAAACTGAGCATGTGCGACCACCTCAGTGAGGTGGACCGAGAAATAAAGAAAATAAACAGCAGGTGGCGCTATACAGATACAGTTTATTAAATAGCTCAGTAACTATGCTAAGATTTTAATTACATGCAATTACAAAAGTGTTCAGATCCGGGTGCTGGTTTGAAAAATGTTGAATGTTTTTTGTGGCACAACCATTTTAAAGATTTTTTTATTTATTTCCAGTGTAGGGAAAGGGGTTATGGGAGTAAAGGGCTTTACTGTAATAATAATTAAAGGAGTATTCCTAGATCAGACATTGATGGTATATAATTAGGATAAGCCATCAATGCCAGATACTATAGGTGCAGGTCCCACCTTTAGGACTTGCGTCTATCTTCAGAACGGTCCGCCCAAAGTGAAGGAGAGCACACCGCGCAAGCGCCGCC
This sequence comes from Bufo bufo, assembly GCF_905171765.1. Lineage (NCBI taxonomy): Eukaryota > Metazoa > Chordata > Amphibia > Anura > Bufonidae > Bufo > Bufo bufo. Next base: position 183,490,550 of record NC_053397.1, on the reverse strand, counting down.
AGCCTCCATTCACCGCTATGGGAGTTCAGGAAATAGCCAAGCGCTGGCTCAGTTATTTAAGGCAGTCCTATAATGGTGAATGGAGAAGCGATGTGCATGCGCGGTATGCCCTCTCTGACTTGGGACAACTGTTCTGGAGGTCCAACCTTTGGGACCCGCTCCAATCTGACATTGATGGCTTATCGTAGCAATATGCCATCAATGTATGACATGGAAATACACTTTTAAGGTTTTAGCTGGTTTGTTTTTTATGTTTTGTTTTTTGTTTTTTTTTAATGAATACAAATATCCCAATGCTCTCTTATCAAGCCCTATCACCCATTTCACACTCTGTATGTTACCAATTTTTGCTAAATTTTGTAAATGGAACAAAAAAAGAGCTTTTAGTTGTGTTAATGAAGATTCTAATTATACCCCCACCTTTTTTCTTTATGGTAAAAACATACCGCTAGCTGAAACAATGCCCACATGTAGTGGGTGGGGTTTTCAAATAGCCTGTAAATTGGCCAAGCAATTTTACTGGGACTAGTGCAGTCATTAACAGCCATCCATATGGTCTTACCCATAGGCTCTCAAAAATGGTATGTGAAAAGTGCATCAAAATCCAGATTGTCAACTGAGCCTCAAGTGTACAAATCTGTTGGAATCTGTTCAGATAAAGATCGTTTAAAAAAAGGCATTAAATCATTTTTGAAACGGATATTCCTATATAGGCTAAACACGTATGCAGAAAGAACAGATGTATCAGAGGCACACTTCCAGCAACCATGGTGGAAAGAGAAGCTCCAGCTTTCCCCATCAGCATCCATTTACCTCAGGTTAACCTCCTTGGCAGCATCCACTGTACATACATACCAGATGCTGCCAAGAGGTTAACCCAAGAAAATGACAGAGTTTTAAACATGGTGCTTGCTCAGGAACTGAGTGGGCACCATAACTAGACGCTGATTGCTGTATTATACAGCAGATACTAGCCAACAGTGTCTGTGATCAGAGAGAACTCTGCTCACGGACATTTAAACCCTCAGATGCCCTGATGAATTGCAATCACCGCATCTCATGTTTACCAAACAGCCCCCATGACAAGATCACAGGAGCTTTTCGGTTGGTATGGCAGCGGGCAGCTCCTGAGCCTGTCATAGTAAAGTTCTTAGAAAGGTGTCCAAGATTACTATGGTTTTAACAGATATGCTTGCATAGTTGCTTACCTCATGTCAACTTTCCTATGTTTTTTTTTTTTCATTTGGACTCTCCTGACAAGTTTTCACCATGTAAACCAATCACTCTGGTTTGTTTTCATCCTGTATGTAGCACTTCCTGTTGCTGTATCCAACCAAACCCATGATGCACTTCTCCTTCCTCTACCACAGCTCCAGCCCCTAACAACACCCAGCTAGTTTATAGCTCCTCCCACCCAGTTACATAGACACTCCCCTAACAACACCCAGCTAGTTTATAGCTCCTCCCACCAAGTTACATAGACACTCCCCTATCACTGCCCCTAACAACACCCAGCTAGTTTATAGCTCCTCCCACCCAGTTAGTTAGCTAGACACTCCCCTATCACTGTCTGTAACATCCAGCTAGTTAATAGCTCCTCCCACCCAGCTAGTTACATAGACACTCCCCTATCACTGCCCCTAACATCCAGCTAGTTTATAGCTCCTCCCACCCAGTTACATAGACACTCCCCTATCACTGTCCCTAACATCCAGCTAGTTAATAGCTCCTCCCACCCAGTTACACAGACACTCCCCTATCACTGCCCCTAACATCCAGCTAGTTTATAGCTCCTCCCACCCAGCTAGTTACATAGACACCCCCCTATCACTAACACATCCATGGACATAACATCACATGTGACCACAACCCAAAACGAGAGATAGGAGCAATAAGGTTAAAGAAATACGTTATGAAATTACAGCTACTTTCATAAATGATTATTTTAAAGGATGTTTATACAAACTGGAAAACTCCTTTAATCCCTTATTGACCACCCATACACCTTTTTACGGCGGTCACTAAGGGGCCTTAGGCTGGGCAGCGGAAAGCAGGGGCCCGGCTATCACATGAGAGCCGCGGCCCTGCTCTAACAGCCCAGACCGGCAGCCCAGGCTGGTCACTAAGCCCCGATTGTGGTTGAATGAACCAGAATTGGAAAGACCGCCTCATCTATGGTAAATCTTTATTTTTTATTTAGACCCGGGCAGAGTTCTTTTCCGTAATCCATTTCACCAGTTTGCATGTTCTCACATGATGACTGCAGAATACAATATAGATCATGTAAAGTAGTTGTTGATAATTAACCTTTATAGAGGATCTAAGTAGATCTCATGTGTAAAAAAATAAATAAATACGTGGTGGTGGTGTCCAAAGCAACTAGGCACATATCTTTTTGATTGTTATGGGCAACACGACTTTTTGATGACTTTGATCTTTATAAACACCCTGTTCATGTGCTGTAGTTACCCTGTTTACCTGTTTAACAGTCCATACTAATGCTCACAATTAATATCCAGGTCGATTCGCTTTGTTGCCAACATTTGTCTTTGTCCATCGCTCCATTACACGTTGTTTTACTGAATGGGTTTTCCTGTCGCCCAAGTAACCCCTTTATTGGTTACTTAAATTTTTTCCACTGTAGTTTTTTTTGCTCTTTAGTTCCTCTTTAGAGTAATATTAGACTAAAACTCAAACCACACTTTGCAATTTTCAGACTTCCTTTTGTCTTTACTTCCACCTTAACTAAAATATCCAATATTGTTTTTACCTCTTCTTTTTGTTGTCAGTGCAAAAAAAAAAAAAACTATCTGTGCTCTCTATTAACTCCAGACTGATATGAATCCAAAAAAATCATATCATTGTAATATAATAATGACAATATATTACTGTAATCACCTAGCTTTATGTCCCTTTCCTGCTTTTGGCTTAAGAAGATGCAAGTAAACTACCCAAAATGAAATTTGTTTTAAAGCAACGTACACCTTTTACACAATATCATTGTATGGACTAAAATTCTGCCAGCAGCGACCACCACTAGGAGGAGCTCAGGAGCTCTATACTAATCATTAGAAATTGATCTTACTAATAACACAGTATTCAGTGAGTTAATAAGCTGCCGCTAGTGCAGAATTTTCTCATGGGTATTAGAAGTTAAATGGGTTCTCCAGGACTAGAAAAAAATGGCTGCTTTCTTCCAAAAACAGCACTATACCTGTTCAAGGGTTGTGTGTGGTACAGCTGTGCCCCATTCACTTCAATCGGGCTGAACTGCAATACCACACACAACTCATGGACAGGTTTGGTGTTTGTTTTTGGACTAAGGCAGCCATGTTTTTTCTAATCCTGAGCAACCCCTTCAGTATCAGATTTTCACAAGGTGTACATCAAGGATTTCCTGTTGTTGTTTTTACTTTATATCTTATTCTAATAAGCCACTTTAAGATGTTAAATTCGCGCAAAACACGCGTCGGGGTAGCGCCATCCTGGTCCTAACAGCCCGGTTGTTTGGTGAGTCGGCTTCATTACATTGTTATATTTGGGATCGTGTCCTTTATCATCTTGGGGCCTGTGTGTACATATGCGTAATTGGTCATTGTGATGGTAACTACTGCTCATGATTATCGTTGAGTGTGAATATTCGAATCGCAAATTTTAATCGCAAATATCGGCACTTGGAGAATTCACAAATATTCAGAATATAGTGCTATATATTTGCAAATAGTGTTGATCACGAATATTCTAATCATTCGCGAATATCAGCATTTAGCAACATCCCTAGCAACCAATAGGAAAGTTGCCTACCCCTTAGTGTTGATCGCAAATTTTTATCGCGAATATATTTCATTGCTGATTTTCGCAATTAAGTAAATAATGACTGGAGATGACGAATTCTTGAATTTGCAAATTTATGGCAAATAGTCGGCCACAAGTTCACAAAATATCACGAATTCGAATATTGCCTATACCGCTCATCCCTACTCATGATCCTGCTGATTCATCTTGCTATTGTTTTACTTAGCATTTAATGCGGTCTGTGTAGAGCCGGGATGGTGCTTTTTTCTGTCACTTTCTTCTTTTTTAACGGTATGATGTCTGTTATATATTGAATATGTAATAAAATACTTTTTTTATGGGTACTTATGAGCTCCATGTTTTTTCTGCTCTTTGGTTTAATGTAAGGACATTTTTGTCATCTCATCTGATTGCCGCTTACATTTCAGTCTCCACAGACACATTTTTTGACAATGTGTTTTTTATGTTGAGTATCTGTCAGTTGTAATCAGTCATGACCAAAAACTATCATGATAAATACAAGAATTGACCAAAAACTATCATGAGAAATGCAAGAATTTCTTCTAGGCGCTCAGTCTCAAAAAATCATTTAAACTCTGTGATGTTGACTCCTTTCCAATTTCTCTTACAGTGCACAGAACCACAGAAGCTATTTAACATTGCCAATGAGCTTCTCCACACGGAGGAAGCCTATGTGAAGAGACTACATCTACTAGATCAGGTATTCCAAAAATGTCATATTTTATCAAAAAAGAACTTTAAAGGCCTTCAAGCTTTGGGGACTTTTTTAATTTGAAGCCAGTCTGCTGCACCTGTTGAAAAAACATACTCGCCTGCTCCCCATCACTCCATTCCAGTTCCCCGGTTTCCTTTGTGATCTTCAGGTCTTGTAAACTTCTGGATGGATGGAGTCACCAGTGCTAAAACCAGTGAGTAGCCTAAATGGTGACATGTCCCCAAGCTGCACATCAGTGCTGGGTAACATGCCACTTGGGGGCATGTCACCACTGAAGAGGGTGACTGGCTGCAGCAGCACGTGTGGTCCTGTCCTTCTGGAAGGTTTCAGAACAGGGACTAGAAGCCCACAGAATGGACCCAGGAAACTGGAACAAAGCATCGGGAAGCAGGGGAGTGCTTTATTTTCCAACAGGTGCAGCAGGCTGGGCTTAAAAGTCTCCAAAGCTGAACTACCCTCTTAATTTTGTTTTAAAATTGCAGAAAATCTCCTATTTGTGGACGACTCCTCAGGCATGGTCATCTGCTTCATGAGGCAACTGCCCAAAGTGAAGGTCTACTTCACAGACCATGATCTGACAAAAATGTTTGGCTGGAACCCAACGCTGGGACCTCCATCATATGCCATATTCCCTGTTTGCTGGAGAGAGTGCTCACAATATATGGTCACTGGAAAACAATAAGACCATTCAATTAGTTTTCTTTGGAATATCTCCCATAGACAAAATAGTCACTGCTAATATGCCACCTATCTATTGCAAACTGGGGAAACAGTGAAACCAGTGCTGAGTTTGGTCCTAGGGAGGTATCAAGAACCACATCTCAGGCCATCATGTTATAATAAATTGTCCACCACTGCATTAAACTATTGTCAGGATCAAAGAAGCTTACGAATATGCTTATTTTATTGAAGACAGTAACCAGCCAATTTTTGGTCATGTTGGTGTGGACAAACCTGCATGTGACTTGGACTAGTCCCCTGGGAGCAGGAAAGAAATTGGTGTTCATTAGTGTTGGTCAAGCACCAAAGTGCTCATGTGCTCTGGTGCTCGAGTAGAACACTTCCCGATGCATGGGTGCTCTACAGAGCACCCAAGCACAATGGAAGTCAAGGCGAGAACCCAAGCATTAAACCAGGCAACCCCTGCTCTGAAGAGGGAAGGGTGTCGGGACTCTAGTTCGGCTTAGGAGTCCCTGCTCTGACTCCATATATAGCTATGTCCATATATGGAGTCAGTGCTTGGGGACACCCAGTGAATTTAAATCTAATTTAGCCTAATTTCTGGTGGGATTCGATTTCACAACCTTCTACATTACAGCCAAGAATCTTATCCACTACCCTATGGAGCTGCATGGCCAGTTACTAAAAAAAAACAAAAAAAAAAACTTCTGCTGTATAGGAATACTTACTACTAGTAAGTATTCCTATACAGCCGAAGTCTCCAATATTTTTTTTAAGTAACTGGCCATGCAGCTCTATAGTGTAGTGGTTAAGATTCTTGGCTGTAATGTAGAAGGTTGTGAGTTTGAATACCGTCAGAAACTTTTCAGAAATAGAGGCTAAATTTAATTTAAATATATATATATATATATATATATATATATATATATATATATATATTTTGTCAGGATCAAAGATTTGAATACACTGACTCAAGCATTTCGCTCGAGCACACGCGATATTCGGCTGAACACCGCGAAGTGCCGAGCATAGCGATGCTTGAGTCGAACTGGTGTTCGGCCGAGCATGTTCGCCCAACACTAGTATTCATCATTATCTATCCAGCTTGCTCTAGAAAAGTTTAAAAAATAAAGCAAGATTGCTGACTTCTGAGGTTTAATGTAGATTTAAGAACATTTTAGAAAACTAGAACAAAGCAACATTATTACTACCCACAGCAACCATCCAGATTCCTTGTGTTAGCCGTAGTAGTGCTGAGCGAATCGAAGCATGCCAAGCAGAATTCAATACGAAGTTTAGGAAAAATTTGATTTGCCGCAAAGCCAAATTTCCTTGTGCTTCGTGGTAATGAATTGATATTTCCTGGTGGCTGAAAATAAAAATCTGTGCTGACGTCACCACGCGGCCAGCGGGATCATGTGGTTATGTCATCACGCTTGCCTCAGGTCCTCTGATGTGTTTTCTTCAATTAAGATGGGAGCAGACGGCCTCTGTCCGAGCAAGTGGATGTTTTAGTATAATTTTTATTAACCCCCTGAGCACCTGAATGAGAGTTTCAGATGCCGCAATCAGCGTTGAACGCGGCATCTAGGGGTTAAACGATGAGGGACGGCTCAATCGCCGTTCCTAGTCATTGCTCCCACTACATACAATGAAAAGCGATTGGTGACAAAGTTATTTGTAATGAATTACATTTTTTGACGAAGTTCGGCAAAGCTGCCAAATAACATTTTTCAAAACTTCGCTAATCACTAATCCATAGCAAAAGCATAGTCACCTTATATTTGTTTAAAAAAATGACTTTAAAAATTAGGTCATCTTAAGTGTTAAGATATTTTCCAGTCATCCAGCAAATGTATCGATGCAATATTATTTCATTCCAGGTATTCTGCACATCATTAGCTGATGCCGGAATTCCAACAGAAGTGACCACAGGAATATTTTCTAATATTTCTTCCATCTACTGCTTTCATTGCCAGTTTCTTTTGCCAGAACTTAAGACTCGTATAACCCAGGAGTGGTGAGTTTGTTGATGGTGATCCACACCCTGTATTCAATCAACTTCAGATGGCATGTTTTGAAAATAATAGGCAATCATTATAAAATGGAAGCATCATTAAGTTAAAAACTTTTTTACCTGGACCTGCTAAAAAGCAAGCTGTAAGTCTTTATGCACGGATCACATAGTTCAGCAGCCATACAAATCTATGGGCCCATACAGTATGTCCATGTTTCTCTAAATTCATACAGAGGTTTTTTTTTTTTTTTTTTTATCAACAATTATTCCATAATATTGTATTATTGAGCTTTTCTCATTCAAAGCATGATGAAGCACTGTATGGAAGTACCATATTGCAGAAGATAGAGTGCGTGCAGCTCCAAAATATGGTACTGCAGGAACTCTATTTGCTGCCCTACATGCCCCATGAATATGGATGTGCTATTTCCATCAAAGGCCGGAGGCCCACAGTCTGTATCTCAGTAGTCCAGGTGGCTCCTTAGTCACAGGGCTGGTGACCCATGGTCTGTGGCTCAGTGTCACCATCTCAGTGTCTTCTTCTGGTCACTCTGGCAGAGTCTCCTCTTCCAAGCACAGTTCCCTAACTGCAGAACACTGGAGGCTCTGACTGCTCTCCTTTATATACAGTTTCTGGCTGGACTAGAACCTTCTAGTGGGAGGTGTGGAGTGGAGAAACGCAGCACAAAAAGATACATTGTTACTCTTTTCGTCTCTCATAGACTTACATTAGAGCTTCAGTGATACTCAATGGAAATAACACAGTAGCTTTTCCAGACAAAAACAGGGTTTCAGACATAACAACATAGCTAAACCAGACATTCAAAAGGTCAGTATAAGTCAATGCAAGTTAACCCTTTATAGTGAAATAAAATGAGGAGTTGATGACTTTACTTAAGGGAAACAATGGCAAATGCCCACAAATGTCCAGACTTCAAAGTATCCCTTCTCCAGGGCACTACACTGTACGAACATGGCAATTTGACCACAGCCCAGAATGCGAGATAGAAGCAATAAAGGTAAAATAAATATATTGCATTACTGCAACCTTCATAAATTATTATTAACTGGAAAACTCCTTTTAATCTAATATATAAATCAAACCAGTACACAGACCTTTATGGAATATTTCCATTAATTTGTCTTCTGGAAGATGAGAATGATGGTAATAAATTATTTAAGTTCCACAAGTAAACCATAAATATAGAGAACGTGAACGTATTTAAAGTCCCCCAGGTACAATTATTTCCTACATAACTATTATACAATGTCTTCCCAGGAATACAAACCCACGCATTGGGGATATTCTTCAAAAACTGGCCCCATTCCTGAAGATGTATGGAGAATATGTAAAGAACTTTGACAAGGCTATGGACATGGTGAATTCCTGGACCCAGAGGTCTCCTATTTTCAAGGAGGTCATTCATACAATTCAGGTACAGCTTGAGTTAACCTTTGGAATAACAATTCTATCATAAATGAGAATGTCAACTACCATGACATGTCAAACATTGGTAGCACATTGCTATCAATCCTATCCACTAAGGTTTGGACTGCTGTAATTAACTCTTGCATTTGCTAGAATGAAGTGTCAGCTTTGAAGACCACATGGTTGGCACATTATAGCAAAAAGCCATAATTTTTTTTCACCCTGCCGATCTCCCATTGCTGTTTTTTTTTGATAGTGCCAGGGTCTCCACTGTGCTACACTTCCTGCTGACATCTCTACACAGCAGGAGATACCTGGGAATGTCACTCAGCCAATCACTGGCTAAGGCGGGTCATGGCCACAGCCAGTGATTGGATGAGCAGCATTCACAGCCATTTCCTGCCGTGCCGAAACAGGAGAAGGAAGTGCAGTGCGGTGGGAACACAGGCACCATCATAATGGTAGAGGTGGAGGACCAGTGAGATGAGCATATGCTTGTTTAATTCTCAGACAGTTTAAGAATTTTTTTTATTGGGCTGGAGTACCCATTTCATGCATAACTTATTATTATACACTTTGTGCAGTTTTGTGCATTTTTGCCGCAATATGTAAACCTAGCCTAAGGCAGTTTCCGTCTAGAATAATATTTCATGTAATGGATTGCAATACAAAATGCTTAGGGATAGCGTAGACTCTTCCTCTGCTCAAACATAATTGATATTTCATAATTTAGCAAGATACAGCTACATGCCATATATCTTTTCAATAAAGGAGTGTTCAGATATTAAATTTCCAGCTGTTGATAAGTGATAAAGCGCAGCAGCGTCGGGTTGTGTTACTCCTGATGTAGCGCTTATTGGAATTCCCACAATATCTGAGGAAATGCAATTTGTTGGAAAGCAATCTGCCAAATAATTGTAAATGTGAGCTAGGCCTCAACAATGGAGATGAATGCGTTGTGCTGTGAAAGCAGAGGAAACGCTTCTCCACTGAACATTGTATAAAGTCACTGCATGGTTTTGGATTAATGCAGCAGCACTTAGCTGCATGGAGGATTTTCCATGTACTAATTGCAGACTCCATCATCTTGTCAAGCGAAGCTGCTGGTTTAGATGCTTTTAACAATGTGAATTCAAGTGCAAAATGTTCTGGTGTGTGATATATCCCAGGCTTTGTGTCATGCTGGTCATGTGCTGTGGCGCTAATGTGAAAAAACAAAAAAACGTCATATAATTCTGAAATCTAAAATCATGTTTCATATATTTAATGCAAAATGTCATAATAGACCCAAAAAATTCTACATTCTCCAGGCAATGTGGCAATTTGCAAAGAAAAGCAAAATAAAAAAAATAAAAATCTATGGTGACTCCGTTCTATTGTCCCCTACAATTATTGGTTAAAACTATTGAAACCATGACCATGGTGAATATGGTGGCTCACAAACAGAGGTGCCTCACACAGACAGTGCCAATTCCTACTGTTATTTTTTCCCCTTTTTTCTCTGTCCACCTAACTGAGGTGGTCGCATGTGCTTAGTTTAAATCTCCCAATGTCACCAGTCATATCTTCAAGCTATGGCAGTTACAGGTAAATAACTACAGCAGAAAAGACACATATCCATAGAAAGGACACCACCGAGCTGCCAGCCTGCAAAAAATCTAGCAGAAGAATAGGAGCACTGAATGGGGAGATCTCTGGATCCATGTGAGGTACAGGGCTGGTTCTAGCTTTCTTAGAAAGAGAAAAATATTTTTTTTACACCAATCATTCATGGCATAACCCTTTAAGGGATATAAACAGCACTGGTATTTGTCACTATGATGCTGTTGGTTTCGACATAGCAGCAACCCAGCAGTAGACCAAAGGACACCACTTCATGTAGAAGACCTTGTAGACATGACTAAGTAACATTGAACAGGATGACCACGCAATGGTAAATCTATGTTATGTTCTGCAACATCCTGAATTTCAAGTGACATCTGTCTAATGTTCATTCTTTACAGAAACAGGACATCTGTGGGAATCTGACATTACAGCATCATATGTTGGAGCCGGTCCAACGAATTCCTCGCTATGAACTTCTCCTGAAGGATTATCTAAAGAAGCTGCCTGAGGACTCGGCGGATAGAAAGGATGCAGAGAGTATGATCTTTAATAACCATGTGTTGTTAGACGCCACTCCTGACACAATGATCCTACTGTTCCTCCATCCTCATGAGATCCGTTTTATCGGATAATAGTTGTTTGTGTTTGTATCACACAGTATAGATTGAGATCTGTCCTCTGACAATTGGTCACCTTAACATAACCTTGCAGTACACTATGAGGAACTGCAGTCTCAACGTAGACTGAATGTTTAATATGTGTAATTGGATCATCCTTATTACAGAGTCCCTGGAGCTTATTGCCACCGCGGCGAATCACTCAAATGCAGCCATTCGAAAAATGGTAAGTAAATCCGTTTACAGATCTGTAGCATTCTCTTCCTAAAATGTGTTGGTTCCACCATTATGTGATCAAATTGAAGCAGCAAAGTAGTAGCCTCTGAGATAGCTATGTCTGAATAGGTAGGTTTCCGACCCAATCCTTTCTCATGGATAGACTACTTACAGCACCATGTAGGGGTGTGAAACGCATTAGCAAATATACCTTTATTGATGTGCAGAGAGAACACAACAAGCTTCTCCTCCATGATCCCTGCCTTATGCTTCCCCCTTTTTGTCTTGACTAATGACCCCCTTTCTGTCTAACATCATTCTTTGAGTCACCGAAATTCCGTACGTTCAATTGTGAGACCGTACTCTCCAACCTACAGGCATCAACTTCAAAGACCTACCGCACAGGCAGCGCCTACATGGTCAGTGCATCATTGAAGAAGATATTCATAGGTGGAAAAGTACTGCACATGCGCTGTCCCACTTTCACATGCGCACGCAAACAAAGATTTCGGTGCCGAAGAGAGCGCCATTGGACAGCGAAGGGGTTGTCAATCAAGACAACGGAGGAGGCAGGGAGCAGGGATCATGGAGGAGTGCCACAATTGGAACTGCAAATTAGGCGCTTGCAACTTCATTTGCATATGCTATCCACTCAAATCCTCCCTTAAAGGTGTTCTGTTGGGTTCCTTCTCCCAGCGTATCAGAGACTTGCTGTACTGGTGACCATGTGAAATATACAGGGTGGCCCACAAAAAGTAGCCTGCCTTCAGCGACAGTATGACAAGGTGAATGAGCAAGGGGATTGTTTTTATTTTTTTAGTTACCCACAAGTCACAAAAGATGCTGAAAGTGGTCTCTGTTCAGGTCTATGCATCTTTGGGCAGGTCGGATTATGTTGGCTGATACAGTTTGCAGCTCTTTAACAGGGATGCTGCAGAAGTATAAATGTCCTGCTTTTTCCAACAAGATGGGGCAACATGCCACACCTTGCGGAACGCACTGGACGGGTTCATGAACTGTTTACGGAGGAGCGAACTGTGAGCAAGGGGTTATGGCCACCATGTTCCCCAGACTTGTCCACGTGCAGTTTTTATCTGTGGGGAAATGTAAAACAGAAAGTGTCCTCTAACAATCCACATCCTCTGGATGAACTCAAGGAGAACATCACAAACACTGTCCGCAGCATCACAAGCAGTATCAGCCAACATAATCCGACCTGCCCAAAGATGCATAGACGCGAACAGAGACCACTTTCTGCCTCTTTTATGACTCGTGGATAATAAAAAATAAAAAAAATACAATCCAATTGCTCGTTCATCGTGTCAAACTATTGCTGGAGGTGGTCTACTTTTTCGTTGGCCACCCTGTATAATAGACAATATTCTTATGGCGGTCACCAGCAGTTATTCTGTGCAGTGCAATAGACCATCCATAATACAGGATGAGGCTATGCTCACATTACTTTGACTTTAGCATATACGCCAGATAGGCTATTGACTTGCTAAACGTGTCCATAGGGTCAAATTATCCGGACTTCATTTTGGCTTCCATCTGGCAACGTATGGAATAGCATAGTAGACTAAAACGCTTTAGTAAAAAAAATAAGTATACTTTTTTTTTTTTTTATGGTTGATGCCAATAAAATAATACCTTGTGATGACTGGCATCTCTTCCAAATGACTCCTTTTTTTTTTTCTTCTTTTTTTTATTGGTTCACGTTTCAGCTATTTCCTAGACTTTTTCAAGAATTCAGGCCGAAACTTTGCAAAATCTTATTTGTGTACTATGAATCAATAAAAAAGTGTTGTTTGGAGGAGATGCTGGCATCACAAGGTGTTATTTTATTAGTGTTATTCGGCTGGTGAGGACCCATTGGCAGACGTCCTGCTGCATTCCTGATTTCATTTGGGTGAGAGACATTGGTGATGTTCTCACTTTGCTATTTATATGATTGATAGACCTCAGTGAAGGTATCCAATGTATACCCCCTGGAATATCTATTAAACGGAGGAGCATAAAGTTCCTTTTACACAACCAGGTGACCTACCTTAAATGTCTATCGATGAGTGGCAGTGGTATGTTCAATTGCTCAATTGCTGGGCGTCCACTCTAATAAGCTACTGCCTTGCTCAAGATACCAGAGATGGGGTAGCTTATTGATAAGCAGGGTGAGTTTGAGGTTAGCTCAGGGTCTAAGGTTCCTGTGCTCATCTTGAGTCACTGTTTTTAGGCCGGTAGCACCAACCATGATCAATATTTAAAGCTAGAGTTCTCTATTATCAGGCATCTGGAGCAAATCCTTCTAGTAACTTGTCCTCACTGAGACCTGCTCACATAGCTGATGGTTTTGTTACAATGAAAACATCTAGACAGTTATCTAGTTGAACATAACCGCACACTGTCATAGACACTTGGATGATTCCACTGAGATTTGGTTATATATTGCAAAGAACTGCTAGGCTTTACATACATAGTTATACATTATTACTATTTTTTTCTCTTGTCCCTGATCTCAGACTTTTGATTGATGGCTATAATGACACTAAAACCCCAGAACTATTTTACTTAATCATTAGCCAAATGGAAGCAAAGGGAGGAGATTATAAACTAATGAAACATCTTATCACATGGGTGTCCTGGTTTTCCTTCTCAAGTTGATATGAGCCATCCGCTTTCCTCATTATCATTCCAAGCCTGCTCTTCTAGTCTCCCTGAGGCTGAAACGGCATGATCTGATCATCCACGTCTCTAAACACTGTGCTTAGCTGGATGCCTGACCTCGATATGTAGATTATCAGGAGCACAGTTTAGGCATTTGTCGGCCTTGTTCATGCTATATGACTACATAGAGATTTAGCAAAAGGTATGAGATATTCTACTTGAAGAATGTAGATGTTAATGGTAGATTTCTAAAGTCTATACAGTTATAGCTTGTGAGCATTTTTTTGGGATAGTGATTTTAAATAGGACTGCAGGTAAATTTTCCTATGTACTTAGCTTGACTTCAGACTTCAAACCTTTATTGATGAAGCTGTGAATCTCCAGTGTCAAAAGGTCTCATACTTACAATCAGTGTCGTCCTGGGTAGACTGGGGCCTATCATACGAAAAAAATATTATGGATTAGTTAAACAGAACACGAACGTGCCTGCATCACAAACATTGTAAGGTCGTATCATCCGTGATGACTGATTTATGAAATGACCCAAGATAATGATAGACCCTAGTGGCCAATGACCTCCCCCTAAGCCCACTTCAAATACGATAGTTTTTTTCACAGAACCTAATGGGTCCAGTTATAACAGGGCCCCATTATTGTATTAGGCCCACTGGAGCACCTTCTGGAGGACCAGCCTAACCCTTGTTTTATTAGACCTTTAAGGAGAATCTGTCAGCATGATCTTGGACTATTATCTGTTGTAATACATGAATAGTCCTGCAGATAAGGAGTCCAGATCTCTACTTTTTATGTTTTACTACAGCAGTACCCACAATCCAAAATGTATCTGTATAGCACCACCGCTGTTTTTTATTCTCATTTCTTTGTCCGACTCGCTGAGATGGCCGCACATGCTTAGCAGAAAACTTTAAAACATGGACTCCTGAAATGGGAGTCTGGACTTATACCTATACTACTCATGTATACTGCATATAATAGTCCAGATTCGTCGTGCAGATTCCCTTTAATTGATGCGAATGTACAGTATTTTATACTTGCCATCTCCAGTTTTTCACTGATGATTCAGACAGGACACTGTTACGTAATGCTAAATGTAGCATGTTGGAATGGCCTTTGCCGTCTGTCAGCAGAGAGATCCATCAGTGCTCCATTGATATTTTCCAAAGTGTTTCAGCCTATGAGGACATATCTACTGTGTGCGGCGTAGCTACCTCTGCAGACAGAAGAGGTCAGACACTCAGCTGGAGCACAGCAGCCGTTCCAGTAATTGGGTTGGAACAAATGAAACACACGATCAGTGTTCGAGCGTCTGAGATTTTCTTGC
Organism: Bufo bufo; assembly: GCF_905171765.1. Classification (NCBI taxonomy): domain Eukaryota; kingdom Metazoa; phylum Chordata; class Amphibia; order Anura; family Bufonidae; genus Bufo; species Bufo bufo. The sequence goes on along the minus strand of NC_053397.1, from coordinate 183,475,451 downwards.
AGAAGCATATGATTATTTTTCTATATGAATGGTCGTGTTATGGTTGCAGCTTTCAACGGAGGTTCTCGCTATTGAATGGGAGAGTAAAATAACAATGGCCCAAGCAGCTCAGGTAATATCAGCTGATAAATAGTTAAATCTTTCCACCAACCAACCACTGCCGTGTTTTCAAGGTTCTAAATAATGCTCGCGTCCTGGTGTTGTCTCAATTGTGTACCATATACCACGGGTGCAAAACTTTGTGATCCACAGACTTTGACATTTACCGTTTCAAAGTCTGGGAGACACGCTCCGTGTGATGGTTACATTTCCTGGACTGAACATTGAGCCTCTGACCTGAGCTCACAGCATCATAGCCACTTAAGATGCTGTGAGTTCCAACCCAACTGCAGTTCTACTGTACTGTACTCCTATAATGCCCCGAGTACAATATGGTAGACCTGTGGTCAGGTAGGAACTCACAGCAATTATGACGCTTTGAGTTTGGATCAGAGGAGCGGTGCTCGGTCTGGGAAATGCAACCATGACATGGAGCTTGTTTCCTGGACTGAACATGCTCATGTTAAACTATGTCAACAGCTTAAAGAGGACCTTTCACCACTCCTGACAGGCCTGTTTTAATAGCTTCATGCATTCCCCATGTAATAACAATTCTGGAGCATCTATTCTTATGGCTCTGTGTCGTGCCATTCCTTTATTATTTCTACTAAATGTTATGAATGAATTGCTATCAGTCTTCAGTAAGGGTACAGAGGGGTGGTAACCAGTTGGGGGAGAAGAGGGGTGTACCTGCACAGACTGAAAATGGCAGCACTGATTGGATAGAGTGAGACTGCAGGTACACCCCCCCCCCCCCCCAACTGGTTACCACCCCTCTGTACCCTAACTGAAGGCTAATAGCAATTAATTTATAACTTTTATCAGAAATAATAAAGGAATGGTACAACATAGAGTCATAAGAATAGATGCTCCAGAATTGTCAGGAGTGGTGAAAGGTCCTCTTTAAAAGAACAGATGGTTGTCACGTTGAAATGCAGTCTGCAAATCGTGACACAAGGAAGGGAAGAAGTTTGGTCCTTGGTTCTCATGGAAACATTTACATTATCGGATTTACCAGGGAAATAGTCAAAATGGTTTTCTAAAATATGTCATAGATAAATACGAGAAGATCAGATTGCTAAAGTCTGATTTTGAAACACCGCTGGTTTCCAGAATGAACAGGCTTTAGAGATGACTCAAGCCATTTCAACACCGCCAAGAGATTTCTTGTGTTCTTAACAAAGAGCCAATGACATTAATGAAATTTAAAAAATCTGAGCAATGCTGAAGAGAAAATCAGCGGTGGACCCCCTCCAAAGTGATCTCCCCATTTAAGGGTACTTTCACACTTGCGTTATTCTTTTCCGGCATAGAGTTCAGTCAAAAGGGCTCAATGCCGGAAAAGAACTGATCAGGCATATCCCAATGCATTCTAAATGGATAGATATCCGTTCAGTTTGCATCATTATGCCTTCCGTTCAGTCACTGTCAGGCGTTTTGGGCGGACATAATACCGCAGCATGCTGCGGTATTATGTCCGTCCAAAAAGCCTGATCAGTCGCCGGAATGCATTCATTCCCATTGACTTGCATTAGTGCCGTATCCGGCATTGCAAAACAACTGAAGGACGGATCCGTCTTTCCGGTCTGCGCATGCGCAGACCAGGAAAACTGTGAAAATGACTGCAAGACGGATCCGTTCTTGTAATGCATTTGTAGACGGATCCGCACCCGGATCCGTCTACAAAGGCTATCAGTTGTCACACTGATCGGCGGATCCGTCAAGCAGCTCCGGCGACGGAACTGCCTGCCGGATCACACTAACGCTAGTGTGAAAGTACCCTAAGCCATGTTCTTATCAGTTTGATCACAGTTTAGCTATAATGAGTGTTTAAGAGGTCAGAAGATCAGAGATAAGGCTTCACAGGAGCCATCAGCTGATGGGACTGAAGTCATACTCTGTAGACAGATTTTAAAGGGGTTGTCCGAGTTATGAAAAAAAAAATATAGCACTGAAAATCTGATATATAACTGAGCTAAGCAAGTTTTATGCAAAAAAATATATATATTTCCTCATTTCCCTGATTCTTTTCTGGTCCTTTTGTTTACATGCAATAAAAACAATCTCTGCCCCTCCCCCTGCACTGCTAAGGGAGTGGATACAAGAGCTGCCCTGAGTGACATGTCTGCCTGCTGGGAGACTCTGCAGCATGTTGTATGTGTAGGACTACAAGTCCCACTTGTATAATGACACTGCTAATACACATAGGATCTTCCCCCTACCTTCTTGTGCAATGCTCTCTCTAGTATGTCAGCTCCAGTGCCCAGCATTGTCTTCTCACTGCCTGCAGTGAAATCTGAGAAACCAGCCACTGGAGATAAAGTGAGTTAATTGGAAAGCTGTTACATTTGCTTAGTTAGGAACATAGAACAAAAAAAATAGCTCAGACAACCCCTTTAAATCCTTGTATCTCAAAAACAGCTAAACGTTTTTAATAAAGACCAATTGAAAAAAATTTATTTTAGCCCAAAATGAGTGAAATGCAATCAGAAAAAAACGGCCCTGAAGGTGTCCATAGCCTTTCGTGACCCTCCCGTAAGCTTATATTTGTGGGCTAAATTAGAAACCACATCCTTTAGTTAGTAATTCAATGGCCTTATAACTGTATGTAAAGTTTTCACCAGTCTCTGTGAATGTTGATGATGATACTCAAAAATATTTCAGGAAAAGATGCATAAACTGCTGGAAGTATACGAGCGACTGGGAGGTGAGGAGGATATTGTGAACCCTGCCAACGAGCTTATCAAGGAAGGACATATACAGAAGCTATCTGCAAAGAACGGGACAGCACAGGATCGCTATCTATACCTGGTAAGCCACTGTTAGTCCATCACTCAGTCCATTGTGTTCTATGGTCCTTTTTGTATTGTGCTAGTTTTCACAGTAGTACGGTATGTACTGTAGCATCTTTTTTTGTGCTGAATTACAGTACGAGTGGCCAAGAGGGTATTATCATAAAACGTAGATTTTACAAATCTATTGCTAAGAGGATTATTTGTGGAGGTCTGCTGTGAATTAAAGAGCTGCTTCAGGAGAACTGAGTTTTGAATACAGGAAGCTATGTAAATGATCTGACTTTTAGAAGGTTTTGTTGTATTTTATGCACGATGATCGACTGGAGGGGTCCTCCTGCCTGAGACGTAAGGTTCAGCTGTACAGAGGCTATTATTATATGGTCCCTATGATGCCACAAATATAAGACATGGTTTAAAAAGATTTTCCCATACATACATACCTGTCCTTGAAGGACTCGTCAGTATGGGATAATTGGGGATCTAGCAACCCAGAACCCCAACAATCAGCTGTCAGTGGGATCCACAATAGTCAGACGTATTTTTGTTCAAGCCCGAACAGCTCCATACACCATGTAGTGGCCGTTCTAGGGTACTGCAGCCCAGCTCCTATTCACTTGAATGTGATCATCAGCTGCAGTCCCCAAGAATGGCCACTACATGGTGTACAGAGCTGTGGTGTTCCAGCTCCATGCACAGTTTACTTCTGGCTGCCCCTAACAGCTGATTGGGGAGGTTGCAGAGTGTCAAACCTCCACCAGTCTCATATCGATGACCTATCCCAGTGATGGCGAACCTATGACACGGGTGCCAGAGGCGGCACTCAGAGCCCTCTCTGTGGGCACCCGCACCCTGGAAAAGTTTTGGGTTCACCAATATGCCTTAGACTTTTCCTGCCATTCATCAGTGAAGGACATGCTATGAACAGCACAGGCAGCAGATTGAATGTAGGCAGGCTATTATAGCTAAATGATAAAGTACATGGAAGATATATGATATTGGTGTTCAGGTTAAATTGCCGTGTTTGCACTTTGCAATAAATAAGTGGGTTTTGGGTTGCAGTTTGGGCACTCAGTCTCTAAGAGGTTCACCATCACTGACCTATCCTATGGCTACGTTATCAATAGGTGTGGCCCAGAAAACTCCTTTAAAGAGAATGTCCATATGAAGTGTGATACATTAAAAAGTTCAGCACATTTGTAAAGTACATTTATTAAAAAGATATATTAAAAGAGGTAGGGGAGCTCAAAACAACCATAGAAAAAATTAAAATCAAAGGGGTGCAGACGGGTGCCATGATGGGAATAAGGCAAACAGTGCTGAGATAATTGGAAATGGGCAGGAGGCAGGGTGGGTGAAGGACCTCCTGACTCTACACTGTACCCTAAATACCTTTAAGGGGTTCTGAAGTTTGTTTAAACTGATGATCTATCCTCTGGATAGATCATCAGCATCTGATCGGCGGAGGTCCGACACCCGGGACACCCGCCGATCAGCTGATTGAGATGGCAGCGGCGCTCCAGGAGCGCCGCGGCCTTATCACTGTTTTCCGCAGGCCCAGTGACGTTACGACTAGTATCAACTGGCCTGGGCGCGGTTAAGCTCGGTTCACTTGAATGGAGCTTAGCCCCGCCCACGCTAGTTGATACAAGTCGTGACGTCACTGGCCCAGCGGTAAACGGTGAGAAAGGCCGTGGCGCTCCTGGAGCACCGCTGCCTTCTCAAACAGCTGATCGGCGGAGGTCCCGGGTGTCTGACCCCTCCGATCAGATGCTGATGATCTATCCAGAGGATAGATCATCAGTTTAAACTAAGTGCAGAACCCCTTTAACATTGCAAGGCACCCCTCAAAGGGAACCCTACAACACTGGAACCTACCCTTAGTTGGTTGCACCCTGATCAATCCCTATACTGTCCTGACAAATTCCTCCCCCTGCCCCACCCCTAACAAAAATCCCCCAAAATATAAAAAAGGGGATGAATCAAACAACAACTAAACTTAGATAGTAACATCCACAGAAAACAGATATGGAAGTGATCATATCTCACACTCATAGATCACTTGATAAAACATGAATGGTGATGATAACCAGGCCCACAATGGGCAACACACTCCACCCATGTGCTAGGATGATCAGCAGGGTGCCCTGCAAAATTAGGGTACAGTTTAAGGTCAGGGGGTCCTATAACCTCCCCATCCACTGCCTATTTACTAATTTATTTACTAAATCTTATCTCTTGTCTGCACCCCTGTGATTTTAGTATTTATGATTGTTTTTGCGCTATATTTACCCAATATTACATGATACTGGATACATTTGATGAATAATCTTTAGGTCTAAAGGTTCTGTCTTGAGATGTTACGCCACTTTCTATGTCGTCCCTTTACCGGAATAAGGTTGCAACAATTTTTGAAACTTTTTAGAAAGTTTCAGCTTGACAGGCTAACCATGTCCACTTTTCCACCCACATCTCCAAATTGGAGTGGTGTAGAAATCAGAACTGTTTCAAACTTTTGGAATGATAAGCTCAAAATGTTGCAAAGCCCTAAAGGGGTTGGGCAACAATGGGGGGGGGGGGGGATTTGGCAAACCTCTCCATTCTGCCAGACATGCAAAGAGAAAATGACTTACCTGCTTCCCAGCACCGTCTCCCTGCTCCTTCTGCTGCAGGCCTGAGATGCTCTGCTGGGCTCTTTCAATGTCTGGTTTGAAATTGCCTCAAATGGTCACATGACGCAAGGGGAGCGGGACACCACCGCGGCCTACGATTGGCTGTGAAAATGTCAAACCCGATGTTGACATTGATAGAGCCCAGCAGAGCATCGCAGGCCTGCAGGAAAGGGAGCAGGGAGATGGTTCCAGGAAGCAGGTAAGTCATTTTCCCTATTTGGGGGGGATTCTTGCACAACCCCTTTAAGGTCTTAGTGTACCCCATGCAGTGTTTTATTCTACTATGGGTATTGAATATGCAGTAACAGAAGGTGGAGTATCCAGCCATGCTGCAGTCTATTCTAACAAGCCCACGATTGTATTACTGAGCCTTTATTATCCTGTTATCTTATTATGTAGGACTAATTACAAAAAAGTCTTAAACTCTCAGCATTCCTTTAGTGGGTCATATGTCTACATGCTGACCTTTTGTTTCTTATACTTTTGTAGTTGAAGTGGAAAAACAGACTACATTTGTAATACCTAGTAGATAGTGGATCCAGTCAACAAAAGGCAGTACCTATTCATATAACAGAGGGAATATGTAAGGTTGAAGGAATTAGAAGTGATGGCCAATCTTTATCTGATCGGCGAGAGCCTGACACCCTGCACCCCCACTGATCAGCTGTTCTGGCATCGGTCCTACACAGCTCCGGTTACTGCAGCGCTGGTCCCATTCACTTCAATACTCAGCTGATCAGTGGGAGGGTGGCGTATAAAAATGATGCCGATCATATATTGATGATCCATCCTGAGGACAGGCCATCAATATTAAAAATCCCCAAAAACACTGCCAGCCAGTGGCATAGCTAGAAATGTCTCGGCTCCACAGCAAAGTTTTGAATGGGCCCGCTTTCCCCAGCAACTTCTTCACAACCCCCGACTCTCGTGCAATTCCCACTCTTGTGGTTAGCCAAGATCGCTCTCTCAGACCAGGCCCAGCAGTCACTCCATCCGTTTCCTACAGTGTCAAAGTATATACTGTACGTCATGTCACTGTATATAATGTAATTGTATAATACTGTTGAGGGGCACTGACAATAAAATCCTTTAGTCCTCCACTTGGGTGGGTCCCTTCGGAGTTTGGGCCCTTGTAGCCACTTCCCCTGCTTCTACTATAGCTACGCCCCAACTGCCAGCATGACCTTCTAGAAAAAAAATTGCTGAACTGACTGATATTTAGTTTTCTGGGAAAAGATTCTGAAAAACTTGTAATGTATTCATTGAAATGTTCAATGGGTAATCTTATGAGTGATTAACAGTCATAACAGGGAAGGCGGCCAATCACTAATAGGACCGCCCGTTGGATTCCTAAATGTGGTAAGAGCAGGAATTTCAATGAATAAATTAAGTTCTACTTGTACTAGTTTTATATCAATCTGCTCAGCTCTACAACATGCTGCCTTGTATTTTCATGGTTCCCTTTAAATTTACATTGTTTCTGAAAGGCATAAAAAATCTTGCAAAAAAGTTACGTAAAAGGAGACCTACTGTAAGATTTTAGATGAGGTTAAGGACTTTTGCACATGGGATTGTGCATTTCGTCCACAACACAGTAGGCAACGAGGAACATTATATGGCATCATATTGTGGCCTGCCTAGGTTCCTACTCGTAGAAAGAAATTCCCCCTAGAAGCACTGGAAAACAGTCCGATATATGGCATCTGATGGCAGATGCAGAATTCTTTTATATTAGCATCTCCTTTCAACACCGTATTTGGTATACTTTAAATCTAATGGGTAAACTGACCCCTCTACATGAGACTTTTACAACAGGTTTAGGTTCCAGAGAGATCACAGTGGCCACCATGGACAAGCTAAAGTTGTTCCAATCAGGAGTCTGAACATCTGGTTCCTTTGCATTATTCAAGTCCAGTAAGGTCGGACTGGAGGCAAAGCCTTTGGGGGAGGCCGGCATGACGGGGGGTGGTTAAGGGAAGCATGCTGATAGTGAGTGGTGGATTTAAATGGGGAGGTGGGGCAGGCTGAATAGGGGTGGGTGTTAGGGTTAAAAAGGGAGGCAAGGGGGAGAGTGAGGTGCCATTTTGGGTATTGAAAGGGACAATTCACACCTGCCCTGTAACATTTTGAATCCATCCCATTACCTTTTATCCATGGCTGACTTGGAAGCTATGTTTCAGCAGCTGCCGTCAGCAGCTGAATCCCGGGGTCCTGAGTGGCTTCTGGGGCAGATGGAGAGTGTTCTGGGGGCTGCTGCAGTGGATGCCTCCCTGCAGTAGGTAGCGAGATGGCCGCGGAGGGCATGGCCTCCGACACGCCTGAGCCCTGATGTGACCCCCAGGGTCCGGCGCCGGGTTAGGAGCCCCTCTGGGGGGACCAGCCTTCTTCTAGGCCTCCCCGGCGTAGGAGAAATCCTGTTGTGCGGCGGGACCCAGGGGGGATGTCCCCCTTTCCCCTCCAGAGCAGCAGGCATCGATGGTGCAGGAGCTGGAGCGGCAGGTTTTCCACCCTCGGTGGGGCCTGTGCAGCGTACTCAAGTTAGGTTTAAAAATGTTCCTGGGTGTTGTAGTGCAATCGTGACACTAACCTGAGACAGCTGACTCTCTGCAAGGGCAGGTGATGATAAGTAATGTTCGTGACGCCAGTGCCAATTAAACGGTGGCACGCCGTTTGCTGATAGCAGGAATAATTGAGGAACCACATGATGTTAAAACAGAACTCAAACTTTAGTAGTCATCATACATGGACATAGATGGAAGCGCAGTTCCTTTGAAGACAGTTGGTTTCAGTACATTTGATGCAGGCAATATATAGCAAGGTGACTTCAGAGTGTTAAACACAGGACTTGCAGTACAGGCGGCTTGCACTCTATTCCTGACTGATCCTGGAACATAGAAACTCTTCTCCAAGGCCCGCTGCCCTAGCTCTGGCGTATATCCTTGGTTTTATAATTATCAAGTACCTCCTCTGTTGTCTTTAGTACCTCTTGCTTTTCTGGACTTGCCTCTGTCTCTCTGTTTCCTCAGGCTGGTTAACTGTGGTGTTCCTGCTTCTGCATATATAAACTCAGGAGGGGAACCTTCTCCTTGGATCTGGAACCCGGTTACAGGGACTGCAATACCCTCTCCTGGTCTGCAGGCTCCAGGCCTGGACTTAACTCAGACATGGTCTAATCTCCAACCTCAACTCTTCTTCAACTCAACTCCAACTCCAACCCCTCTTCCTTTCCCTGACTGGGCCTTATATAAACTAGGGCTCCCTAGCTCCCTCTAGTGACTAAGAGCTGGAATGACACCCCTAGCAGGCCTGTACATGCACATTTTACAGTAACAGGGAAGTACATAGCATTACATTATATTTTATGCAGATGACTTATACCAACCTCCCCATAAATAAGGGGAAACGACAGCACAACAAGTGACCCTTCTGTAGTGACGGGCATTACAGCTCCCGTACACTACACCTGCCCGGCGTGGGAGTGACATTGGCACCACTCCTGCAAGGATCCAAGCAGGGGGTGGTGAGGAGGCAGCACGGGCCTGGCCTGGCTTAGCCTGCACTGATAGACGTGCATTCCTTTGGTAACAGTGCCACCTGCTGTCCAGGAGCAGGAGGGCAGCCTTCTCAAGTTCATCTTCATGGAGACCATTCCTTCAGCGTTGGACCTTCATCACCTGAGACGACTTCGCAATGTCAAGTCCGCGGAAGTTCAAGATCATCTGACAACCGTTCCACTGTGGGTGGAGATGTCGGTGGCTCGTTGTATCCGGATTCTGGAGTTGCGGCTGCGGGGTTCACAGGGCCCGGGTAGCTTGGTAAGTACGCAATGTGTCAATTTTCGCAGTTGGTGGCTGGTCTGGGAGGTAGTGGGACGGGAATGCTATCTGGGAAATTGGGGAGAGGGTTAGGTCAGTTGTTGGGTGGGGTTTATTGGGTTTGTTAACAGGGGCTGGGGTAGCTCAGCCATCGACGAGTCAGGCATGGGGTGCTGGAGGGTCTGGTGGGACCGGATTGGCGGCTGGGGGTACTGGGGTGTCCGTGGGGTCGGCTTTGCGGGATGCTGTGGCAACAACAGTGAGGGAGGCTGTGTCTGTCCAGACGCAGGCGGGGGGTACTGGGGAGGAGGGTCCGCGCTTGGATGATGCGGCAAGGGGTAAAGTCTGTCTGTTTCGAGGGGCCGTTTGGGGCTTGGAAAGGGGAGTATGTGTATATATTTTCCCTGCTCCCACTGGAGTGGTTTAATTTGGATAGGGTAAAGAAGGATAAGAGCAAGAAGGATGAGGAGGAGAAGAGGCGATATTGTTTAATTCCTCGCACCTTCTCGAATTGGCTTCAGGCGTTCGCTATTTTTTCTAGTGTGGTGGGGGAGAAAGCGCCGGAAAATAGTTTGGCTCTGTTTTGTTATTTGGACACTAGCGGGGAGGTTTATGGGGGGCAGGCTTGGTAACGTTATGATGAGCAATTCAGGCTTATGAAGGCGGTGCGCCCGAGTATTAGGTACTGTGCTCCACTTGCGCGGGCAGTCATGGCGCCAATAGATGTTTTAAAGCGGGAAAGCAGAAATGGGAGACGCTGCTGCAAAAGGGAATGACGCCGGTGCGGCTGGAAAAGATGGAGCCGTTCCTAAGTAGATATCCTGATCAGGAAGCGGCGGTGTTATTGCGGGAGGGTTTTCAGTTTGGGTTCTGGATTCCGTTTGTTTTGGCAGAGGCAGTTTTGGGCACTAGGAATTTACCGTCAGCAAGGGAACATCCAGGGGTTGTTTCGGAAAAGTTAGCAAAGGAACTGCTATTGGGTAGGATGGCTGGTCCGTTTACTTTGCCTCCGTTTGAGGATTTAAGGGTGTCTCCTTTGGGTGTTGTGCCGAAGAAGGACACACACAAATTTTGACACATTCATCATTTGTCATTTCCAAGGGGTACGTCGGTCAATGATGGTATAGACCCTGAGTTTTGTTTGGTGGTTTATACCTCGTTTGACGCCGCAGTAGAGTGGGTCAGGCGGTTGGGGGTCAGGCTTTGTTGGCAAAAACGGATGTTGAGGCGGCGTTTCGTTTGCTTCCGGTGCACCCAGAAAGTTTACATCTGTTGGGTTGTTACTGGGAGGGGGGGTATTTTGTGGACTAGTGCCTTTTTATGGGGTGTTCATTGTCCTACGCATACTTTGAAACATTTAGCACGTTTCTGGAATTGGTAGTGTCCGATGTTTCCATTACTTGGATGATTTTTTGTGTTTGGGTCCTCCGTATTCTGGGGTGTGTTCCTTAATGTTGTATTCTTTGGAGTCGGTGTTTAAGAGTTTTGGTGTTCCATTGGCATAGGAAAAATTGGTTGGCCCGACCACAGAGCTCAGTTTTTTTGGGGATTGTTATTGACACGGAAAAAATGGAGTGTCGTTTACTGGAGGACAAGTTCTGTGGGTTGCGGCAGGAAGTGGCGGGGGCAGTTCGTAGGAGGAAGATTCGGTTACGGGAGTTAGTTTCTTCTGGGTAGGCTAAATTTTGCCTGTCACATTATGTCGATGGGGAGAATTTTCTGCAGGAGATTAGCAGCGGCTGCTGGGGTGGCTTCCCCCATCATTTTATTCGGTTAGGTAGGGAGTTGAGGGAGGATTTGCGGGTTGGGGCTTCATTTTTGGAGACTTTTAATGGGTGGGCGTTGGTCATGGCTGGAGTTGTGGATTAATTAGATTTTGAGTTTGAATTCAGATATGGCTAGTGGGGTGGGGTTTGGAGTGATTTGTCAGGGTCAATGGTGTGCGGACCGCTGGCCCGACCAGTGGGTCTCAAGAGGTTTGGTGCATAATTTGGCATTGCTTGAGCTGTTTCCGATTTTCGTGGCGGTCGTTCTTTGGGGTGAACTTTTTCGGGACAGGAAGGTCTGTTACCACTGTGTCAATTTGGGTGTGGTTTAGGCAATTAACCAGTTATCTGCCTCATCCCCACCGGTGGTAAGATTGTTACAGCATTTAGTTTTGTCTTGCTTATCTATCAATGCGTGGGTGGTGGCGGTGCATGTGACGGGGGTTAAAAATTGCATTGCTGACGTGCTTTCTCGTTTGCAGTGGGAGCGGTTCAGGCAGTTGGCACCAGAGGCGGATGACGTGGGTTTGGTATGTCCAAATTATGTGAGGAATCTGCTGGAAGAACTGTAGCCACTCTTACTAGATCGTTGTTCGTGCCGGGCACGTGGGCTGCGTATTCATCAGCTTGGAGGTATTGGGAAGGTTGGTGTGATGCATTGGATGAGTCTGGGGGAGATTTAGATATTCCTTTGCTGCTGTTTTTGGGCCATTGCAGGGACGAAGGGTGGTCGGTTGCAAAATTGAACAGGTGAATGGCGGGTTTGGCATTTGGGTTTAAGTTACAGGGGTTCCCGGACATCACAAAATTGTTTTTGGTGTCGCAGGCTATGAAAGGGTGGAGGTGTTTGCGTTCAGATCGTCGCAGGCCGGTTTCTTTTCAGCTGTTGATTGATCTGGGGGTTAGGTTGGGAGTAAGTTGTTTAGTTTGCTGTTTTTCCGCTGGCTTTTTTGGGGCCCTTAGGTTGGAAGAGTTAGTTAGTTAGTGATAGGGTGAATCATCCGGGAGGTTTGTTTGGGGAGGATGTGGATTTGTACGGGGATCGGGTGGAGTTGACGGATTCGGAAGTCAAAGACTGATCCTGAAGGTAGAGGTTGCAGGGTGGTGCTGTTTTCGGTTCCAGGTTGCCATATGTGTCCGGTAAAGTGTTTAACAGACTATTGGGCAGTGAAGCGTAGGGATACTCTTCCTTTATTGGTTCACAGGAATGGGACATGTTTGTCCCGTTTCCAGTTTATTGCTGTCTTCCGGCGGTGTTCACGGTTGTTGTGGATTGATCCGAAGGATTACACGGGGCACTCGTTTAGGAAAGGGACAGCTACCGAAGCTGCCCGCCTGGGCCTTGGGGAGGATGTGATTCGGAGAATAGGGCGTTGGGAGTCAGTAAGGTTGCGGTCCTATGTTTGACTGGGCGGGTCGCAGAATGTGGGTGCAGTTTAGGATGCTTGTTGGCAGTGCATTTTCAGTAGTTAGTGTGTTTTATCTTGTTTGTTTTTTCTTTTCAGGTTTTTTGCTCCAGCCCTTCTATCGATTTTAGGTCATTCCTTCGTGTTCTGGGGAGCTTCGAGAGCAGAAGTGTGACAAGAGGGATGTCAGTTGGGGTTTTCCAGGGAGGAAGCGAGGCTGCATTGGTTGGGTCGGAGAAGTATGTTATGGAGTGTGGTTTTGCCAGAGGTACACATATTTGTTAGGCTGGATCGCCCCCCAGACATATTGGTGCTGCATGTTGGGGGGAATGACCTGGTATTGAGGCCGTGTCGTGAATTGATCAGGAACATGAAGTTCGACTTGTTGCGTTTGTGGTCACTGGTTCCGGGGATGGTGACGGTATGGTTCGACATAGTGCCTCGGAAGGTATGGAGGGACGCTAGTAAATCCAGAATTAAAGTAAATCGAGCAGTGGGCCGTTTTTTGGCTAGGAATGGCGCTGTGGCAGTGCGGCATCGTGAGTTGGAGCAAGGAGTTGTGCATTTTGGAGGCGGGATGGGGTTAATCTGAATGCGGTAGGGATGGATTTATGGTGCTTGGGGTTGCAAGGTGGCATTGAGACAGCGTTGTCTATGTGGAGGGACACTCAGGCTTAAGGTGTCAAGCCTGTGTGTTGGTGGCGGTGGGAGGTCCTCGGAGTTGCCTGGTTGCTGAGAAGGGGAGGGCTCCACGGTTCGGGTTGGACTCCCATGGTTGGTGGCAGATTTGAGGGGTCCATCAGTTGGTGTCTCCAAGCTGGTGATCAATGGCTGGAGGCCGTAATTAATTATGTAGGCTCCGAGGACCTTCCTTCGTCGTTTGTGTTATTTATATTTTTGTATGTTTGAATAAAACGGCTGCTGTGGCCGATAAAATCCACTATAGTGTCTGAGTTTTATTTAAGAGTGGGTAGTGGAAAGTAATAATTAGTGTGGTAAGATGGCGGACCAGTAACCATTACCAACGTCATGGGTTTGAGACGACAGATCTGATTCTTCTATGCATTAAAAACTACCTATAATCTATTTGGTCTCAGAGGCACCATAACTCTAGTGAGGTTATTATTCGAGAACCAGACTTGACTATAGTAATTCCAATTTCCTAATGTAAAAGAAAAGTTGATTTATTTCAAATTATTCAAGCAATATGCTGTAAATGATGTCTAAAAGTAGTATTCTCCTAATCTTGTGATTTGAGAAGTGTTTTTGGATTTTGTTTTTAGCCTATACTTCATTTATGATAAGTCTAACGATCGCCCCATTGAGATGGGCCTTGGGCAAACTCATGTCTGCCTCTTTATTAAGACAGCCTTGACAGATATGTCAGCGGGTTATGCTTGGTTGAGTATAGATCAATGTGAATAATGCATGAGGAGTCCCAGATAAATTTCATATTGTCCTTGAGGTTCTTTTTAAGCTGCAAACTCTGACTTAACTTTGCTCCTGAATACATCAGTCATAAGATGTACATGGTAATCTTGGTTATAAAATGCTCCCGGACCACATGGATGATGCCATAATTAGGTTGTAAGTTTTTATGATACTACTCCATTATTACTTTCCAGGAGACACTTCAGGTCACTGTCTAGACCAGTTCACCAGATCCTCCAATAAGTAATGTGTAATGAGAATGACGTTAGGAATTAACAGCAGAACATGAACATTGCGGTTTAATAGTAAAACATCACATGCATAACATGCAAATTCATATTTCAACGCCATATTTATTTATTTATGGACAGGGGGTGGACAGTTCCAGGGGCTTAATTACCATGTCTGGTGTCACCGTGAAAGCCCCCAAGGCTATTTCTTGAAAGTGCTTAAAATGTTTACTTAAAGGGGTTATCCCATGATTAATGTAAAAAATGAAAATCAGACATCATATAATACACTACTATCTCTAATAAAGCTAGAACCGTTCAGAACAAAGGTTGAGGTTATATACATGTATTCACAAATCATCATATGGCCAGTAATGTCCAGGAGGCGGGTTTCAAACTTATGTCACGTTGGTACAGGGTCCCAACTAGGCTCAACTCCATCTTTCCATCTACCTCGCCCATGTGCTGGCGTTGTGGCTCTGAGAGGGGTACATTATTACATGTATTTTGGTCTTGTCCCCTTCTCTCGGCATTCTGGGATTCTGTGTGGGGGATTACATCGAAGTTTACTACATACACCCTCCCGAAGGAGCCGACCTTTTTCCTGCTCCATCAGTGCGAGATTCCTCTGTCATCCTACAACAAATCTGTGGTAAGACATTTGGTGAACGCGGCGAGAGCTTGCATCCCGTGCCTATGGAGGCAGTCTTCCGCTCCCTCCATATCAATGTGGATCAGTAGAGTCCAGGAGATTATGAGAATGGAGGATCTCACTTCTTCTTTGAGACACACAGAGAAAAGATTCTCTAAAACTTGGAGTCACTGGCTGATCTTCTACGAATCGGCTGAATGTAAGGCGCTATTGTTACCTGAGTGAAAGTAGGGTTTGCGAATGCTGTCCCCCCTTTCCTTCACCCCTCCTCCCCTTTCCACCTCTTCCCTCCCCTGTTTCCCCCTCTTCGTGTCTACAATTTGTTTGTACTTAATTTACATAATACTGTTCCACAGTCGTTTGTGGTTTCTCCCGAGTAGGGATATAGAATTCTACGACCCATTGATTGGCATTTATTTTACCTTTGCTGTGATACTGAGATTTATTCAACATCTGTCTCGTTACTTGTCATGCTTTGGTCTATTGAAAATTAAAAATTAAAATAAAGAATTTAAAAAAAGCTAGAACCAGCCCTGTACCTCACATGGATCCAGACATCTCCCTATTCATTGCTCCAAAAGCACTGTTAGATTTATTTTAGCTCAGGAGGTGTGTCCTTTTCCAGGATGTGTGTCCTTTCTGCTGTGGCTCTCACTACCATAGCTTCGGGGCTGTGTCCTCTCTCAGGGCTCATGTCTAGAGAGTTGGCCAATAAATTTGATTTGTTCCAAATAAATTTGTCACGAATCGCTATAAATCAGGTATACCCGGACGTCACGGTGGCTGAAAGAACGTATGGCATGGGCTGCTGCGGCAGCTGCCGGCAGTATCATATAGCAGACACCTGGCCACAATGGTGAGGAATGGTGATCCCGCCGTACCCCATAGTGACATCTGTGAGGTAAGACGTAGGGATTCGGCTTCCTCTGCCTTCCGATCGGAGCCCCCACAGTGAAATTGCGAGGCTAAAATCAGTTACCACGGCAAACTGGATGCTTCTGAAGCTTTCCAGGCCTGCCATGGTAAGCTCCATGCAGCACTGTGTGTGAGGCACAGCTCTGCAGGGAGCGTGGTATAATGCCATTTACCCTAATAGATCTCTATTAGGGTGAATGGGACAAGGGATTAAAAGATCCCAGGTTCTTGCTCCATAAGGGGGCTAAAAGTTATTACTAAAAAAGTTAAAATAAAAAACAGACATTAAAATACTAAAAGTTTAACTTATTCTCCTTTCCCAATTTTACATATAAAATAATAATAAAAAATAAACATATCAGATATTGCCCAAAAATCTGAGCTATTACAATATTTTTTTTTATTTCTTGTGCGGTGAACGCTGTAAAAAAAAACAACTTTTTTTGTCACCTTTATCCCCCCTAAAAAGTCTAAAAGTTGTACATACCACAAAAATTGTACCATTGAAAACTGCAGTTCGTCCCGTAAAAAACAAGCCCTCATACAGTTATGTAAACTAAAATATAAGAAAGTTATGGCTGTCAGAAAATGGCGATGCAGTACTAGTGACAATGGTGTCCCCATGACATAGTGGGGAGGGTATCGGCATTGGCAGTAAGGATATGTTCACATCACTGTTTATTTTTCCATTCTTCTGATCCGATAATGGTAAGAGCACAAAAAACAAACAACAAAAAAACGGATCCTGTATTTTCAGGCCTTTCACACAGTCGGTATTTGATCAGTATTTTTGATCAGTATTTGGTCAGTAATTGTAAGCCAAAATCAGGAGTGGGTCCAAAACTGAGATAAAATGTAATGGAAATATTTGCATCTCTTCTGTGCTTTAAATCCACTCCTGTTTTGGACGGAGTGCAGAGAAAATGTTCTTCCTGTTATGGTTCCTATGTCCAGTTGGTGAGGAGACAGCCAGTGTTCGATTTCTTTATTGATGATGCTGAGCAGTTCCTACTTGTTGTGGCTCCATTCGGCCAGGCTAATGAGGTCCAGAACCAGATGATAACGCCTATCATCATGGGTGATATGCTGGAGTACCACTGTGAACTGTGCCTAGAGGGGAGGATGAGAACAAGGTGGAGGATGAGGAGGCAGAGGAGGACACTGGCGCAGAAATCCCAGCATTACAACATGAAGGCAGCATTGCCATTCCCTGGCCAAGTTGCTGATTTGCCTAGGCCAGAACCACGTATACTCAGTGGGCTGTGAATGACATATATTGTCTTTGACCATAGTTACAACTCCATGCTTTGGCGTGAACTCTACCAGACACGAGAGGCTCAAGGACTGGCCAACCTTCTGCTCAACGTGCATGTTCAGACCTGGTACAGCTTTTTTGGGAAAAGGAATGTTGGCTTGGGACTCTCCACCTTAGGCCTCATGCACACGACCGTTGTTTGGGTCCACATCCGAGCCACCAAAACGGCGGTTCGGATGTGGACCCATTCATTTCAGTGGGGCCGCAAAAGATGCGGACAGCACTCCGTGTGTTGTCCGCATCCGTGGCTCCATTCCGCGGCCCCGCTAAAAAAAATAACATGTCCTATTCTTGTCCGCGCTTTGCGGTCAAGAATAGACTTTTATATTGCTGGCGCAAAAAACGTCACGGTCGTGTGCATGAGGCCTTAGGTGGGCAGAAGCCATCATATCTCTGAAATAGGCAGAGTAAACTATATGAAAAGGGAGGGACTGTAGCACCAGCAACTTGGCCAAAAGCACGTTCAGCTTCTGCGCCGTTGGATGAGTGCACACATACTGTTGTCTGCAAGGCAGGGCAAGGCTAGGCTTTAAAATGTCTTACAATTTGGGATTCAGATTTCACACAGCATGTGTTGCCCATGGGATGAGCATGGACTAAAGCTTCTCTATTCACCTTCCAGGATAGTGTCTGCTCAATGACTAGGAGAAACTCCAAAATCTCAAGACATGTTATAAGTAACAAATAATGTCTCCATAAAGTTAACGTGTTTCATTTTAACTGTCTCAAATGCAGCTCTGTGAAACATTCTAGAGAATTGCTCCAACGTTTCCAGCACATGGGTTATCTTCTGGGCACCCAGAGGCTCTTTCGGAAATTAATGGTCATTACTGAAACCGCATTCAGCTAATGAATATGCTTAGGACTGGCTTACCATGCCTGCCCCTGCCGTCTGCTCTGGTTGTGCTCAGAATCATTTAACTTAATTTAGTGAATTGGGTTCGGAAACTAATTTTAAGTAATTGCTGCTTTGAGCTTTTGGTTACCTGGTTAATGACTTTCATTAAATTCAAGAAAACTGTAGCAATAGTAGCCGTTAAAGAGGAACTAGTGGTCCTTCCCTCAAGGCTTATTTGACATAGTACAATTGTTCTACTTGGTCCCCTTTTTCTCATACAAGGCAGCAGCTATAGGAAGTGCCTGGAAGTAGTTGTGCCCAGGCCTTGGAGCCTGAGGGGCCCCAGTGACCCCTCTGCCATATTAGAATACAGCATGTATTATAACTATTACAAGGTACTGTAAGTGGGGGCACCATTTAAGTTCTTGGACTCAGGAGCTTCTGGTTAAACGTCTGTTCTAGTAAAGGAAATCAGCTCAGCCTGCAAGAGTTGGAGAGCCTGTGATACATCACGGCCAATCTGAGCAGAGCTTCAGTGTAAATTATGGGGGAGAGGGAGAACGGCAGCTGAAGCCAAGGATGAGACAAGGGGTGTGTTTTCAGAATAGCTCTGATTTTCCAGCTAGGCTACCATGTACCTAAGATGCAGTCCCAAAAGGAAGGGGTACACTGGTCATTTGGGAATTAGAGCAGTAACTGAGGGTGCTTAGATATTAGGGCCCACAGCCTCTGCAAAAGATATGTTTAAAGGCTATGTACACCTTTGGGGGCAATTTTTTTTAATGATTGCATTTTACTCATTATGGGCTAAAAATATTTTTTTCAGTTGGTCTTTATAAAAATTTTTGAGCTGTTCTGTCACAAAGGGTTAACTGTTTGTCTAGCTGTGTGAATCATACTTTTTACTTACACTATGTGTCTGTCATCTAATAACTAGTGTTGATCGAACACCAAAGTGCTCGGGTGCTCCAGTAGAACACCTCAGGATGCCCGGGTGCTCTACAGAACACCAGAGCACAATGTAGTCAATGGGAGAACCAGAGCATTAAACCAGGCACCCCCTGCTCTGAAGAGGGGAGGGTGTCTGGTTCACAGGAAAAGGTCAGAAATTGATGGAAACACCACCGAAATGGTTCGGGAACAGCATGGGGAGGATGTCTGGATGCATCTTGGACTCCCAGGTCGCTGCTGGGAACAATGTTGTCTGAGTAGTACGCCACTTTTACAGACTGACAATAATACGCACAAAACCGAAGATAAAATCGATTTTAGAGGAAAATCTTTTAGGAAACATTCTTTCCTGTATATTTACTTGTATATGAAGTGCAAGTGCTGTCAAAAATTGCAAGGAGGAGGCACTCCGATACAACCTGTATATCACATAAAGGAGGGCCTCATTCACACTGTGGTACAAATGTTCAGGTAGTGGGACTCCTACACTCATAAAGCCTATGCACTAAGTGACAGGGCTGCCAAAAATTACAAGGAACCGACACTCCAATACACCCTTTATTACACATAAAGGAGGGCAACATACACACCCTTTAATAAATTATGATTGATGGCCGGCTGGTGACCCTCTAAAACATTAGGGGCGAGGGCCTGCTGCTGAGCTGACCATCTAAAACAGTAGGGGCGAGGTCTGCTGCTGAGCTGAGCATCTAAAACATTAGGGGCGAGGGCCTGCTGCTAAGCTGACCATCTAAAACATCTGCGAGGGCCTGCTGGTGACCCTCTAAAACAGTGGTCCCCAACCTTTTTTGCACCAAGGACCAGTTTCATGCAAGACAATATTTCAAGGGACCGGGTGGGGGGCGGGGGTTCTGGGGGGTCTTAGGGGTAGGCGAAGCTTAGGGGGTGCTAGTCGGCGCTGACTGATTTCACGCGCATAACAAAACACAAGGTGCATATTAAAATATATAACACTATATAACGACTATATAAACTGGCTAGGGTCTCTGCTGCACCTGGTCTCTGCTGCACTGGACCGTATTTTACACCCATTAAGATGCACCTAGGTTTTAGAGTAGAACAATAAGAAAAAATATTTTTCATTACACCTCAGGTCAGACCAGCAATCAGACCCCCAATGTTAATCAGACCTCTGCTGACAGCCCTAATCAGACCCCAATGTTAATCAGACCAAAGATCAGACCCCCAATGCCTCAGATAAACCCCCCAACCTTTAGCCATCCATCAGCCCCCTGTGTCAGCCATCAGCCCCCTGTGTCAGCCATCAGCCCCCTGTGTCAGCCATCAGCCCCCTGTGTCAGCCATCAGCCCCCTGTGTCAGCCATCAGCCCCCTATGTCAGCCGTCAGCCCCCTATGTCAGCCATCAGCCCCTTATGTCAGCCATCAGCCCCCAGCCCCCCATGTCAGCCATCAGCCATATGTGAGCCATCAGCCCATATGTCAGCGCCCAGGGCAAATTAAAAAATTTAAAACACACTTACCTCTCCTGCTCCTGGTCACCATCGCGATCCTCTTCATCCTGCTGTCGGCTGTGTATCGCGGCGGACTGTGTGAGGTCGCAGAGCGACCTCACGCTGTGCGCAGCCCTGCACAGCCGATAGCCTAGCCTAGCCGAGGACCAGGAAGCGGTGAGTACAGATTCTGCACTGCTTCCTGGTCCTCCTGTACTAATAAAGCACTTCATTAGTACCGCGTTAAAGACTGCCCTGATCGCCGCGGCCCGGCAAACAATCTTCCAGGGCCCGGTCCTGGGCCGCGGCCCGGCGGTTGGGGACCGCTGCTCTAAAATATTAGGAGCGAGGGCAGCCTAATAAGCATGTTGATATGATGGAGGAGGATGAGGAGGACGAGAAAAGGAAGATTGAACCATATACCCTTTTTTGTGGTGGAAGGGAATACAGTGTATTCAATACACCATAAAATCCACGTTTAGAGTGCCTTTATGTTCAGCCACTTTCCTCTGGTGGAGTAGAGAACTCAGGGGCAATCCAGGCCTTGTTCATTTTGATAAGAGTCATCCTGTCAGCATTTTCAGTTGACAGGCAGATGCACTTATCAGTTATTATGCCCCCAGCAGCACTATATACCCGCTCTGACGAAACGCTGGCAGCACGGCAAGCCAGCACCTCCAAGGTGTAGAGTGCCAGTTCATGCCACGTGTCCAGCTTGGACACCCAATAGTTGTAAGGCACAGAGGGATCACTGAGGACGCTGACACAGTCTACTACGTACTCCTTCACCATCTTCAAAAGGCGCATCAGGGAGAGGGTGCTGGCGGGGTGTCATGAAACTGTCCCAGGCTTTGGAGAGTGTTGCCCTGCCTCTGTTGGAACTGCTGTGTGTTCCCCTCGTCTCCCCTCCTCGGTTGTCCAAGGAACTACGTACTCTGCGTTGTCAGCTGGAAATTTTTGGAGCAATTTTTCCACAAGGATCTTCTGGTATTGCACCATTTTGCTAGTCCTCTCTACGCTGAACAGATGGAATAAACCTGCTATAGGTACTGTAGCGGAGGCAACCGTCTCCTGCTCCTCCTCCTCCTCATCATCCAATTCGCGCTGAGAAGACGAACTGAGGGTGGTCTGGCTATCACCCTGTGTACTGTCTTCCCCCATTTCCACCTCTTCCACATGCAAAGCGTTCGCCTTCATTGTGAGCAGCAAATGTTTCGGTAGACACAGAAGTGGGATGGTTACGCTGATAATAGTGGCATCGCCGCTCACCATCTGTGTTGATTCCTCAAAGTTGCGTAAAACCTCAGAGGTCAGACATCCATGCCAACTCGTCGCTTGTGATAAGCGGAAGCTGACTGGAGAGGCGATGACCATGTTGAAGCTGGTATTCCACAACTGCCCTCTGCTGCTCACAAAGCCTGGCCAACATGTGGAACGTGGAATTCCAGCGCGTGCTCACGTCGCACAACAGTCGGTGAGCTGGCAATTGTAAGTGCTGCTGCAGCGTTGCCAGACCGGCGGCAGCTGTAGATGACTTTCGGAAATGGGCACACATGCGGTGCACCTTCACCAGTAGCTCAGGCAAATTGGGGTAGGTTTTAAGAAACCACTGAACCAAGTTGAACACGTGGGCTAGGCATGAGACTGTATGTACAGTACAGACCAAAAGTTTGGACACACCTTCTCATTCAAAGAGTTTTCTTTATTTTCATGACTATGAAGGCATCAAAACTATGAATTAACACATATGGAATTTTATACATAACAAACAAGTGTCAAACAACTGAAAATATGTCATATTATAGGTTCTTCAAAGTAGCCACCTTTTGCTTTAATTACTGCTTTGCACACTCTTGGCATTCTCTTGATGAGCTTCAAGAGGTAGTCCCCTGAAATGGTCTTCCAACAGTCTTGAAGGAGTTCCCAGAGATGCTTAGCACTTGTTGGCCCTTTTGCCTTCACTCTGCGGTCCAGCTCACCCCAAACCATGTCGATTGGGTTCAGGTCCGGTGACTGTGGAGGCCAGGTCATCTGGCGCAGCACCCCATCACTCTCCTTCATGGTCAAATAGCCCTTACTTTCAAAGTTTTCCCAATTTTTCGGCTGACTGACTGACCTTAATTTCTTAAAGTAATGATGGCCACTAGTTTTTCTTTACTTAGCTGCTTTGTTCTTGCCATAATACAAATTCTAACAGTTTATTCAGTACGACTATCAGCTATGTATCCACCTGACTTCTCCTCAACGCAACTGATGGTCCCAATCCCATTTATAAGACAAGAAATCCCACTTATTAAACCTGACAGGGCACACCTGTGAAGTGAAAACCATTTCAGGGGACTACCTCTTGAAGCTCATCAAGAGAATGCCAAGAGTGTGCAAAGCAGTAATCAAAGCAAAAGGTGGCTACTTTGAAGAACCTAGAATATGACATATTTTCTGTTGTTTCACACTTGTTTGTTATGTATATAATTCCACATGTGTTAATTCATAGTTTGGATGCCTTCAGTTTGAATCTACAATTTTCATAGTCATGAAAATAAAGAAAACTCTTTGAATGAGAGAAGGTGTGTCCAAACTTTTGGTCTGTACTGTATGTGAGCTTGCCGAGCTCCAAAGCCGCCACCAAGTTACGGCCATTATCAGACACAACCATATATACAAATAAAGATAAAAAGCTGTTAGTACGTTGCCTTTTTATGGTGCGTCGCGAGTTCCAATTGTGAAGTGGGTACTGTTCACATATACAGTGGGATGCGAAAGTTTGGGCAACCTTGTTAATCGTCATGATTTTCCTGTATAAATCGTTGGTTGTTACGATAAAAAATGTCAGTTAAATATATCATATAGGAGACACACACAGTGATATTTGAGAAGTGAAATGAAGTTTATTTGATTTACAGAAAGTGTGCTATAATTGTTTAAACAAAATTAGGCAGGTGCATAAATTTGGGCACCACAAAAAAGAAATGAAATCAATATTTAGTAGATCCGCCTTTTGCAGAAATTACAGCCTTTAAACGCTTCCTGTAGGTTTCAATGAGAGTCTGGATTCTGGTTGAAGGTATTTTGGACCATTCCTCTTTACAAAACATCTTTAGTTCATTCAGGTTTGATGGCTTCCGAGCATGGACAGCTCTCTTTAAGTCACACCACAGATTTTCAATTATATTCAGGTCTGGGGACTGAGATGGCCATTCCAGAACGTTGTACTTGTTCCTCTGCATAAATGCCTTAGTGGATTTTGAGCAGTGTTTAGGGTCGTTGTCTTGTTGAAAGATCCAGCCCCGGCGCAGCTTCAGCTTTGTCACTGATTCCTGGACATTGGTCTCCAGAATCTGCTGATACTGAGTGGAATCCATGCGTCCCTCAACTTTGACAAGATTCCCAGTCCCTGCACTGGCCACACAGCCCCACAGCATGATGGAACCACCACCATATTTTACTGTAGGTAGCAGGTGTTTTTCTTGGAATGCTGTGTTCTTTTTCCTCCATGCATAACGCCCCTTGTTATGCCCAAATAACTCAATTTTAGTTTCATCAGTCCACAGCACCTTATTCCAAAATGAAGCTGGCTTGTCCAAATGTGCTTTAGCCCACCTCAAGCGGAGAAAAGGCTTCCTCTGCATCACTCTCGCATACAGCATCTCCTTGTGTAAAGTGCGCCGAATGGTTGAACGATGCACAGTGACTCCATCTGCAGCAAGATGATGTTGTAGGTCTTTGGTGCTGGTCTGTGGGTTGACTCTGACTGTTCTCACCATTCGTCGCTTCTGTCTATCCGAGATTTTTCTTGGTCTGCCACTTCGAGCCTTAACTTGAACTGAGCCTGTGGTCTTCCATTTCCTCAGTATGTTCCTAACTGTGGAAACAGACAGCTGAAATCTCTGAGACAGCTTTCTGTATCCTTCCCCTAAACCAGTGGTGGGCAACCTTTTTTTTCAACTGAGCCAAATCTCGCCAAAACCACGATTGAAATTTATTTTGAGAGCCACATTTTTAAAACCGAAAATACAGTCAGTGACGCCTCCTTTGGCCTGAGCGCCGCACGGCACACATGTAGGCAGGACAGCCGCAGGCTGCCGCCCCCGAGAGGAGGGAGGGCAGCGGGCGCCCGGCACACAGAACAGTGCTCCAGACTAAAAAAAATTCCTAGTAGCCATTGGCTCCTGAACTGAAAGATTTAGGAGCCAAATCAAATTTTTAGTCGCCAAATCGAAACTGAATCAAAATTTTGGTATCGTGACAACGCTACGCCGATCAGATCGGCGTAGGGTTGTTTTGAAACCAAAATTTTGATTCGCTTTCGTCACCATAAAAAAGTATTGTGATACTCAATACCGTGCAAAAAAAAAAAAACACCAAAAAAAGCCACGTGCATTTCGCATTTTATGAAACATTCGGCCCATAATAGAACAGTCCTATCCTATTTTTTGGGGTGACAAGGTGACTAAAAAGGCTATGTAATATGTTTATTTATTTATTGTTTATATATTTTATATGTAAAATTGGGAAAGGGGGGATTTAAACTTAATATTTTAAAGTACTTTCACACTAGCGTTTTTCATTTCCGGCACTGAGTTCCGTCACAGGGGCTCTATACCGGAAAATAACTGATCAGTTTTATCCCCATGCATTCTGAATGGAGAGTAATCCGTTCAGGATGCATCAGGATGTCTTCAGTTCAGTCATTTTGACTGATCAGGCAAAAGATAAAACCGTAACGGTTTTATCTCCGGCGAAAAAAAATGAAGACTTGCCTGAATGCCGGCTCCGGCATTTTTCCCCATAGGAATGTATTAGTGCTGGATCCGGCATTCAAAATACTGGAATGCACCCGCACTAAATCCGGACCCATTCACTTCTATGGGGCTGTGCACATGAGCGGTGATTTTCACACATCACTTGTGCGTTGCGTGAAAATCGCAGCATGCTCTGTTGTGCGTTTTTCGCGCAATGCAGGCCCCATAGAAGTTAATGGGGCTGTGTGAAAATCGCAAGCAAGTGCGATTTTCACGCATGGTTCCTAGGATGAAAGTCTATTCACTGTATTATTTTCCCTTATAACATGGTTATAAGGAAAAATAATAGCATTCTGAATACAGAATGCATAGTAGAAGGTCAATATAATAAACATTGGTGGCGCAGTGCGCCCCCCCCATCACCCCAATATAATAAACATTGGTGGTGCAGTGCGCCCCCCCTCAATATAATAAACATTGGTGGCGCAGTGCGCCCCCCCATCACCCCAATATAATAAACATTGGTGGCGCAGTGCGCCCCCCATCACCCCAATATAATAAACATTGGTGGCGCAGTGCGCCCCCCCCATCACCCCAATATAATAAACATTGGTGGCGCAGTGTGCCCCCCCTCAATATAATAAACATTGGTGGCGCAGTGCGCCCCCCCATCACCCCAATATAATAAACATTGGTGGCGCAGTGCGCCCCCCCATCACCCCAGTATAATAAACATTGGTGGCGCAGTGCGCCCCCCCATCACCCCAATATAATAAACATTGGTGGCGCAGTGCGGCCCCCCCTCAATATAATAAACATTGGTGGCGCAGTGGGCAGTGCCAATGAGGGTTAAAAAATAAAAAAATAATTAACTCACCTCCTCCAATTGATCGTCTCCTGTTCTTACTTCTTTCTAGTTTCTTCAGGACGCAGGACCTGTGGTGACATCACTGTGCTCATCACATGATCCATCACCATGGTAATGGGCCATGTGATGAGCTCAGTGACGTCACCACAGGTCCTGAAGAAACTAGAAAGAAGTAAGAACAGGAGACCGGCAGCTACCTGATCAACTGGAGGAGGTGAGTTAATTTTCTTTTATTATTTTTAACCCTCATTGGCACTTCTCACTGTGCCACCAACGTTTATTATACTGGGGGGGGGGGGGGGGGGAACCGCACTGTGCCACCAATGTTTATTATACTGGGGGGGGGGGGCGCACTGTGCCACCAACGTTTATTATACTGGGGGGGGGGGGGGCGCACTTATTATACTGGGGGGGGGGGGCGCACTGTGCCACCAACGTTTATTATACTGGGGGGGGGGGGGCGCACTGTGCCACCAACGTTTCTTATACAAATACAGGAGGCGGGTGCCGGAATCAAATAGCCGGCACCCGACCTTTGTGACAGGGAGCTGCGATCAGCGGCAGTTAACCCCTCAGGTACCGCACCTGAAGGGTTAACTCAACTGCAGCGGATCGCAGCTCCCTGTCATAGAGGTCGGGTGCCGGCTATTTGATTCCGGCACCCGCCTCCTGTATTTGTATTAACAGGTCAGTTTTCTTCATTGGTGGCGCAGTGGCCACAGCCCCTCCCCTCCTCCTCCCGTCTCTTCTTATTGGCAGCGGCGGGGGCAGCAGCAGCACAGGGGGGAGGGAGAGACTCCTCCTGCGCTGCTGAGAACGATCATCTCCTGTGCCCGCCGCTGTATTGAGCAGAGCTGCGGCGGCGGGTCCAGTCGCAAATGGCATCTGGAGCCCTGCAGAAGAGCCGCATTAAAGTGTGTAAAGAGCCGCATGTGGCTCGCGAGCCGCGGCTTGCCGACCACTGCCCTAAACCATGATGGTGAACAATCTTTGTCTTCAGGTCATTTGAGAGTTGTTTTGAGACCCCCATGTTGCTAAGCTTCAGAGAAAATTTAAAGAGGGAAACTTACAATTGACCCCCTTAAATACTCTTTCTCATAATTGGATTCACCTGTGTATGTAGGTCAGGGGTCACTGAGCTTACCAAGCCAATTTGAGTTCCAATAATTAGTTCTAAAGGTTTTGGAATCAATAAAATGACAACAGTGCCCAAATTTATGCACCTGGCTAATTTTGTTTAGACAATTATAGCACACTTTCTGTAAATCCAATAAACTTCATTTCACTTCTCAAATATCACTGTGTGTGTCTCCTATATGATATATTTAACTGACATTTTTTATCATAACAACCAACGATTTATACAGGAAAATCATGACGATTAACAAGGTTGCCTAAACTTTCGCATCCCACTGTACAGGTGCGTTTGTTCAAATGGACCCCGCTGCTCCAGAGCAAACAGAAAGATCCTCCCTTCCAAATCACACAGACTTCCTTGGATATTGGAAAGCATTCAGGTCACTTGGATTCTCTTTCCCCTCTCCTTTGTGAACCTCTGTGAAAGATTAAGGTTGCCACAAATAGTGAAGCACAGTCACATGGGTTGAACTGCGAAGGTTTTATTGTACTTACAGGATAAAAGAAGGTAACAAGCAGAGTATAAAAATCAATCACCCAGTGATTGATTTTTATACTCTGCTTGTTACCTTCACTATTTGTGGCAACCTTGATCTTTCACAGAGGTTGACAAAGGAGAGGGGAAAGAGAATCCAAGTGACCTGAATGCTTCCATATCCAAGGAAGTCTGTGTGATTTGGAAGGGAGGATCTTTCTGTTTGCTCTGGACTCTCTGGAGCAGCGCGGTCCATTTGAACAAACGCATCAGACACAACCATGCCTGGTTGTAGTTTGAGTGGCGAGAGCCACAGCTCAGTCTGGTCCCTTATACCCTGCCACAACTGTGCGGCGGTGCGCTGTTTGTCACCTAAGCAAATTAGTTTTAGGACGGCCTGTTGCCGCTTCCCCACTGCAGTGCTACACTGCTTCCAGCTACTGACTGATGGCTTACTGGTGCTGCAAGATAAGAATTCACATGTGGAAGTGGAGGAGGAGAAAAGGGGGGGGGGTTGCACCCACTAATGTAGGTGCTGGCGGAAATCCTGATGGAAGTACAGTAGGGCCCGCCATCCTTGTCATCGGTAGCACCTGTGCCATCCCAGGGTACGACTTGCTCCCGGCCTCCACAACGTTCACCCGGTGTGCCGTCAAGCACTTGTCCATGTATCAGGTGGGCCTTCCCAATAACTGCGTTGGTCAGGGCACGGGTTATGTTACGGGACACATGCTGGTGTAAGGCGGGGACGGGACATCGGGAAAAATAGTGGCGGCTGGGGACTGAGTAACGAGGGACCGCCGCCGCCATCAGGCTGCAGAAAGCCTCAGTGTCCACAAGCCTAAATGGCAACATTTCCAGGGCCAGCAATTTGGAAAGGTGCGCATTTAGTGCTATGGCCTGTGGGTGGGTGGCTGGGTATTTGTGCTTTCGTTCAAACGCCTGGAGTATGGACATCTGTATGCTGCGCTGGGACACAGAAGTGGATGTGCTAGCTGATGGTGCTTGCGAAGGTCCAGGTGCAGGGCGGGAGGCATCCGGGCCTGCGACTTGGACAGGGGATTGGCCAGCGCGTAACACAGGGGAAAAGGAGGCAGTGGTGTGACCCGCAGACAGAGATTGTGCACCCAGACATTCGGCCCACCTATTACGGTGCTTTGATGCCATGTGGCGGATCATGCTGGTGGTGGCGAGGTTGCTAATGTTCACGCCCCTGCTCGTTTTGGTACGGCACAGGTTGCAAATGACAATTCTTTTATCGTCCTCACTTTCCTCCAAAAAGCGCCAGACTGCGGACCACCTACCCCTTGGCAAGAAAGATTGCCGCAAGGGGGGTTTCAGGGAACAGTTGTGGGCCTGTTTGGTGTGGCCCGCCTTCTCCCTTTTTCCACCCCACTGCCTCTTCCAGCCTGTTGCAGTGCTGCGGATCCAACCCCCTCTGTACTGCTGTCCGCGCTCGGCTTGCCACCTTCCCAGGTTGGGTCAGTGATTTCATCGTCCACCACCTCCTCTTCCACTTCCTCACTCTGTTCATCCTTCTGACTTGTTGACCTAACAAGAACCTCACTTATTGACAACTGTGTCTCATCCTCATCATCAACCTCTTGAGACACTAATTGCCGTGGACTTATTGGCACCTGTGTCTCATCATCATCATCCACCTTGTGAAACACTAATTGCCGTTCCCCACCGTCATCTTCTTCTGACTGTGGATGCTCAAGAGTTTTGGAATCAGTGTGCAAGATCTCCTCATGTCCCTCTTTAAGCGGGCTTGGCGAGTGGCCCAAATCAAAGAAAGGCACTGAAAAGAGCTCCTCTGAATATCAGAGTGTGGGATCACTTGTTTGGCCAGACTCTCCATGGTGGGAGGAAGGAGGATCAGGGTGAGGATTGTGTTGACCAGACTCTTGGCTACTGAGACTGGACTTTGTGGAAGACAGGGTGGTGTTTAATCGACTGGAAGCATTATCTGCTGCAATCCAACCAACTACCTGGTCACACTGGTGTGACTTTGAGAGTGGTGTCCTGCGCCGCCCTGCAAACTGGTACATGAAGCTAGGTATCTTGGATGAGTGTGTTTCTTGTGCTCTGGCAGCAGGCACAGTTTCACTGTGCCAAGGGCCGCGGCCTCTGCGTGCACCCTCAGCAGCACGGCCACTTCCCCATCCGTATGTCACACGTACAGTAGCGCAGGTTTTGTAAGTGTATGCGCAAATAAATTACACTGAAAGTCACAGATATTTAGGATGCGCAAACGTTATACAGGAGATGCAATGCAGGTAATGTTGCTGTCACCAGTGGCTAAGAAAAAATTACACTGAATGTCACAGATATTTGGGATGCGCAAACGTTATACAGGAGATGTAGCGCACGTAATGTCGCTGTCAGCAGCGGCCAAACAATTGCGCTGAATGTCACAGATATTTAGGATGCGCAAATGTAACACAGATGTAGCAGAGGTTGTGTCACTGTCAGCAGCGGCCAAACAATTGCACGCAATTTAGCGCAGGTTGCACTAATAATATATATTGCAGCCAGATAAAACAATAGTCCTTAAAAGGACTTTTGGGTCTCTAACACCTTTCAACAGTAAACCCTGCCTGAAAAAAAAAACCTGTTCCTGTCCCTTCTGCTGCAGCTCTCCCTGACTAAGACCGAGCCGAACCACGTGTCATTGGGTGCTATATAGCACCCGATGACACGTTCTGGCCAGCCAATCACTGTAAGACCAGTAACCAACATGGCTACGGCATCAGTGAGTGCCAGTACCCAGTGCTCGAGTCAAAATGGTGTTCGGCCGAGCATGTTCACCCAACACTACTAATAACCCTTATCTCTAATTTACTAAGAGGTCATTAACACTTATTTAAGCCCCATTCTTATCAGTAAGATAACAATTCAGCATTAATAAGTGTTTAGGAGGTCAGAGATCAGAGGTAAGGAGCCGTCAGCTGGGTTGCCTGACGGAACAGGGTGAAAATTCAGAGCTTCCTAATAGAGAAACTCAAGGCTGCACAGAGACAGGGGTTCAATATTTTTACTAAAGACCAATGTAAGAAATAATTTTCAGCTCAAAATGAGTACAATAATAAATGCCCCCAAAGATGTACATAGCCTTTAAGTGTAGGAGTACAAAAGATATATATGTTAAACTATGGCAGCAATGTTGGACTGTCTGGCCACATTTGCAGCAACTTGCAAGCCGCAATGGGACACCATTCCTTTACATGACTTGTGATAAAGGCAGTGATCGGGGGCCACAGCCAAAGTCGCCTGTAGCCCCAGTTTGAGATATGCAAATATATGATAAACTGGTAGAAATTATCTTCCACCATAGCATTAATTACTACAGTATCCATACATAAGGACAGGGGTGTTAATCAAGCATATTAACTGGGCATGAAATGGTGAAAATTTAGTTAATAACCCCAAATCCCAGTTGGACAGTTTAGGAAAAAAAATAGAAAGGAAAAAATATGCAATTCAGTCCCTCCAGCATTTACACATAATAATTAAGGCACTGCATTTACTTCCATCCTACGCCACAAAAAAAGGCCACCAAGATATTTTTGGAAGCCAACTTTATCTTGGCAGCCATATTCCTTCCAGTTCTTGAAATAATGATGTCCCAAGAAACAAAATTTGAGAAGAAAGGTGACTATTACGGTAGACTGCACGGTGTGTTGGAATATAGGCGCCAATTGCAGAGATGTGTGATTCTCCTCTTGAGAAAATAGAGAGTTTATTTGCTAAAATCTTCAGCATCATCAAGGCTGTGAAAGATATCATGGACTTAAGCAAGTAATTGCAAACCAAGCGAGCGCCTGGCATGGAATTTCTTCATGTCTGCCAGCTTGGTAGGGGGCTTGTAAGTTTTATTTAATCAGAGATTAGACATATGCTTCAAGATCTGATGCTGAGACAGCTGCCAGTGTGACCACCGTGCAATCAACTCCGACTTAGGCAATCGAGGCTTGCTATGGCGGATTTGTCTGGTTCCGCATGGTCAGAATGTTAGGCTGAATTTGTCATGTGGGTTTTGTAGCTTAGTATATTGCAGTCTCATCTGCATAGGTCAATATATAGTTATTAGGGCATATAGATGTCATAGATGGGGTCTCTGCTCATATCGCCCTCTACTGGCTGGAGGAAAGTTGTTGAAAAGAGCAGCTCCTGGCTCTGAGGACTAAGCGTGATGTTGTATTAAAGGGGTTGTCCAGCTATTTTTATGAAATGCTTAGAATGCTCTAAAATAATTAACACCTATAAAATAAGTACCACTTTAATGATCCCCTGCTGCCCCCATTTTGACACTTCCTGACTCCCCAATGGTCTGTGTTCGTCCTGCTCCAGCAAAGATGTGTTGCAGCCAGTCATTGGGCACAGCAGTGACATCAATGGAGTTGACATTTCACCACTACAACCAGTGATTGGCTGAAATAGTCACGTGTCTTTGTCAAAAGGAGTGTACTATACTAGGGTGTACTATAGAAGAACAGAGACCGGGGGAGACACAGGATGTCTTGGAATGTGAAAGTTGGGGGACCAGTAAGGTGACTGTTATTTATTTTATTATTTTACAGCAATCTAAGCAATTTTTTTTTATTAGGTTGCTGTACTTAAAAAAATATATAAAAATCTTGCTGTGTAATACCACATTTCTCCTGTAGTGGCCACTGCAGGAGAAATGTGCAGCTGCCTACAGTTTTTTCCTGGCTGATCGCATCAGGTCCTGATTTAGAGAAGAGGTTGTTCAGATGGGACAATCCCCTAACTCATTTTTTTGCCAGTTTCTGAAGCTTAGCCAACCTTTGTCCTGATTCAGACTGCCATATGAAAAATGTTCAGTTTTGAGGAAGCACCACAAGGATGATTCTTAATACAAGGTCTGTCTGTCGGAGTAGGACACAGGGAGTTGCAGGAGACAGTTGCCTCTAATGGTCTATAGGTCCGTGTTCCATGGCCTGATGAACCAAAGTAGTACATGCTTTGAGTACCAACAGTCCATGGGAAAGTCTAATGAATAGCACCATTATATTGGGTCCATTTGCTGTCCATATGTGTAATGGACAGTATACAGATGAATAATACGCCCATCTGAATCAGGCCTTCATGTAATATTTTCAGTACATGCACTTTTTGTGGACAGAACATTCCATACATTTGGCAACTTTGTTGTCCGTTCCGGGTCGCCAGGTTTTATGGGTGAATTAAAGGAATTTTATACATTGCAACCAGGGTCGTAGCTAAAGGCTCATGGGCCCTGGTGAAAGAGTTCAGCTTGGGCCCTCTTCCCTCAGTGCTTTGTGGCCAGGGGCAGGGAAGCACTTCCTTCGGCCTGAGGCAAAAATTGACCTAACCCCTTCCCTCCAGCCAGAGGAGTAACTTGACCAGCAAGCACTTTCTATAATACTGGTGCACCACAAGGGTCTTTTGGCCCCCTCCAGGCTCCTGGGCCCGGTAGCGACTGCTACCTCTGCATCCCCTATAGCTATGACCCTGATTGCAACTGTATATTATTAACAGAAATGCAGATGGAAATCTAAACATCCTGACACTAAACTATTCACATGTGTTATTTTGTGTTCCAGTTTAACAGCATGATGCTATACTGTGTCCCCAAACTGAGGCTGATGGGGCAAAAGTTCAGTGTCCGCGAGAAGATAGACATTGCCGGATTGCAGGTGAGGTGATTTTCTTTCTCTTTTTTTGACCATGTTTATTTGAAATGCCATTGTGTATTCTGGTTTTACCAGAAGTTTACATATAAGTCAGTAAGGTGCATCTTTTTTCCACCACTTATGCCCAGTTTAAGGGTATGTTCACATCAGCGTTCAAAATCCAGCAGAAGACCAGTCTGCCGTAGTTCACCAAATCCGGCATAGCTGAATAATGCTGTGAATCGCCGGATTGCCAATGACTATAATGGGATCCGGCGGTGATCCGGCTGCTCTCTGGCATTAATGCTGGGTTTTGGACAGACAAATACCGCTGCATGCAGAAGTTTTTGTTTGGCCGACAGTCGCCATTTATGCCAGAACAGACTACTAGAGCAAGAAAGTCCTGATTACCTAATCTCTTCTGAAAAATAACAGACAAAACATGATGATATCACAGCACATGTGTAATGACAGACTCCACACTGCTACATCTGTAATTGTAATGACCAATGGAATGAAACCAAAGCACAGGCTGGCGTCAAACATTGTGGCCCCGAAGCAGCCAAAACTGCGCCAACATGCAGGTCAGCATGGTTTTCAGATCGGCTGCAGGCCGCTGAAAGCTGTTGCATGGTTAATGGCTGCATGATAAACTCCTGTTTAGCTGCTTAAGCATTGAAGTGTATGGTCCTGTCCCAACTCTCCCCTGTTGGCAGATGTCAGGAGAAATCCAACATGCCCAATCCTCATGGGGTTGCCACCTTTCCCAACAAAATATACTCGCCAAGGTAAGCCACACCCCAAAGGGTTGTGAGGGCATGGCTTAACACAGGGTGTTAAGTGGCTGTCATACTGTGGCTCCCAATAATATTAATGCCTCCATTAATGCTCCCCAGTAATATCCATGCCCCCATTAGTGCCGCCCCCAGAATTAATAATGCCCCCATTAATATTAATGCCCCCAGTAATAGTAAAGTCCCCATTAGCGTGCCCCAGAATAAATGCCCCCCATTAGTGCGCCCCCGAATGAATAATGCCCCCATTAGTGTGTCCCAGACTTATTGCCCCATTAGTGCGCCCCAGAATTATTGCCCCATTAGTGCGCCTCAAAATTATTGCCCCCCAGAATTAGTGCCCCCCAGAATTAGTGCCCCCCATTAGTGAGCCCCAGAATGAATAGTGCCCCCCAGAATGAATAATTCACCCATTAGGGCCCCCCAGTAATAATAATGCCCCCAGTAGTGCCCCCAGTAAGAATATGCCCCATTAGTGCCCCCCAGTAAGAGTAATGTCCCCCATTAGTGCCCCCCAGTAAGAATAATGCCCCCATTAGTGCCCCCCAGTAAGAATAATGCCCCCATTAGTGCCCCCCAGTAAGAATAATGCCCCCATTAGTGCCCCCCAGTAATAAAAATGCCCTCATTAGTGCCCACAGTAAGAATAATGCCCCATTAGTGCCCCCCAGTAAGAATAATGCCCCCATTAGTGCCCCCCAGTAAGAATAATGCCCCCCAGTAAGAATAATGCTCCTATTAGCTCCCCCCCCCAGTAAGAGTAATGCCTCCATTAGTTCCCCCTCCATTTGATCGTGCCGCGGTGAACACTCGCTGCTGATTGGAAGCTCAGGACAGCTCCTGCACTTCAGTATCATGACATCTCACAGGTCCTGTCCTGCACATCCAGTCAGCAGCACAAGCAAATGGAGGAGGAGAGTTCTTTTTTTTTTTATTAACACAAGGGGGAGGTAAAGGCAGTACTAATGAGAGCTCCCCAATAGAAGCGCTCACTAGTAACAGTCCGCACAGGAAAATTACCGGCACGGCAGGGCCACTAAATTACAGGCCTTGCCAGTGAGATACTGGTCAGGTGGCAACCCTAAATCCTCATGGGGGATGAGCAATTGCCAGAGGTGTCTGTTACTGGCTAATTCTACTCTCACTAATAAAAATACATGCTTTCTTGGCTGAGCCGAGTGTGCACATGTAATGAGGGGGTCAGAAGAAATAAGTCACCCTAATGCTCATTCAGGGAGTCTAAAGGTAGCAGTCCCATCTAGGCTCATGTCTCCAAGGGGCCCCAAAAGTATCCTCTGCCATAGAAGAGCACAGCAGGTGGGAGTCCTGTTGCAGATTTTTTATTGGGGCCCAGGAGCTTCTTCAAGTCATGGCGAAGACAAGGCTACATTAGTGTAAAAATGCAACAAAATGCTAGGTGCCTATGTGTATTTTTTGCCGAAAAATTATTGTACTGCACGCTGGGTTCTTATTTCTCACATATTCTGAATTTCATTATTCAGGCAGTGAAATAGCATAAGATGCACCAAGCTGTCCATCAGCTGCTATCTCTCAATGATTTGCAGGTTTTCGATTGACGGCTTCATTGCCCAGGAGTTTCACACCAGTATAAAGTTATATTACAAAATCTTTACTATTCTAAGAAATGATTGAAGCCAAGTCTTGATATTTCCCTAATATAAACCTGCAGGTTTTAATCTTAAACAATTTTGACTGTCAGGTCCAGGAAATTGTGAAACCAAACGCATCTCATACCTTCCAGATAACAGGGAAGAAGCGATCCCTGGAACTGCAAGCCAGGTATTTTATCTGTTGTGTCCTGGGTCAAGTTGCCCAATGGAATGTATTATTTTTGCTTTATGTAATCTAGTCAACGGGGTTTGCTAGGACTTTTTTCTGTTCAAAAATGGACATGCCCCTTTGGACATCTTATAGGGGCTATCAAGGTAATGCAACCCTTGCCTTTATGTGTAGCACAACACATGAACATC
Source organism: Bufo bufo (assembly GCF_905171765.1). NCBI lineage: Eukaryota > Metazoa > Chordata > Amphibia > Anura > Bufonidae > Bufo > Bufo bufo. The sequence goes on along the minus strand of NC_053397.1, from coordinate 183,439,429 downwards.
ATAGAGGGGTCTGTTTTGGACCCTTTCTTTCAAAGCAAAAAATGCTACTATAATAGCATTGGGACTCATTACATACATGGATGACCCATTGATTTCAGGGGGTGCTATATAATGCAGCATTTATCTTTTAGTGGCACTGCATAGGAAATGAGGGCAGGCTTCCCTAGTGATGACTGGAGTCCAAGAAGTAGGGCCCCATATAATCAGCACTTTGTTGGACAGGTGTCTAAACTGGGCAACCTCCTTCATTCTGGATCAGTTACTATGCAACGTCTATGGCTAGCTGTAAATTGGCACTATTGAAAGTTAAGACAGAACATCTTTGGGTTAACAAATAATATATGTTTACATTCAGAAGCTTATAGGGGTTCTCCAGTTTCATTATGGCCTTTTTTTCTGCCCAGAGTACCCCAAACACTTCATACTGTTGCCCCATACACCTGTTTTTCATGTCATCTTTTTCCTTCCCCTCTTCTTAGCATTACTGCATCCTGGCAGGATGTTTACATGCAGAACTTCCTGTTTTCATCAGCTTCCTGTTGGGTTTTCTAACCAAACCCAGCATGCTTTTCTTTGTAAGGTTTCTCAGGGCTTGCTCAGTCTGCCACAATGTTCTCTCTGCAGTAGTCATGCCTTTCATGGCTTGTTATATTTTAACTTGAAGCATCCCTATCACCATGGGAACGCTTCTATGTTAGAATATACCATCGGATTTGAGTTAGATCATGAAACTCAGATTCGACAGTATATTCTAACACAGAGGCGTTCCCATGGTGATGGGGATGCTTCAGGTTAGAATATACTAAAAGAACTGTGTACATGACCCCCCCCCCCCCCCCCTGTATTTAACTCATTGGTGGCCAGTGCGGCCGGCCCCCCCTCCCTCCCCTGTAGTACTGTAGATTCCTTGGTGGCCAGTGGGCCCCCCCTCCCTCCCCCTCCTAATTAAAATCTCCCCCCCTATCATTGGTGGCAGCGGAGAGTACCGATCGGAGTCCCAGTTTAATCGCTGGGGCTCCGATCGGTAACCATGGCAACCAGGACGCTACTGCAGTCTTGGTTGCCATGGTTACTTAGCAATTTTTAGAAGCATTATACTTACCTGCGAGCTGCGATGTCTGTGACCGGCCAGGCGCTCCTCCTACTGGTAAGTGAAAGGTCTGTGCGGCGCATTGCTTATAGCACAGACCTGTCACTTACCAGTAGGAGGAGCGCCCGGCCGGTCACAGACATCGCAGCTCGCAGGTAAGTATAATGCTTCTAAAAATTGCTAAGTAACCATGGCAACCAAGACTGCAGTAGCGTCCTGGTTGCCATGGTTACCGATCGGAGCCCCAGCGATTAAACTGGGACTCCGATCGGTACTCTACGCTGCCACCAATGATAGGGGGGGAGATTTTAATTAGGAGGGGGAGGGAGGGGGGGCCCACTGGCCACCAAGGAATCTACAGTACTACAGGGACGGGAGGGGGGACGGCCGCACTGGCCACCAATGTGTTAACTACAGGGGAGGGAGGGGGGGCCGGCCGACACCGGCCACCAATGTGTTAACTACAGGGGAGGGAGGGGGGGGGGGCCCACTGGCCATTAATTAATTTAAAACTGGTGAGGGAGGGGTCTGTGCCCCCTCCTGCCTGGCAGCACATGATCTCTTACAGGGGGCTATGATACGCACAATTAACCCCTCAGGTGCAGCACCTGAGGGGTTAATTGTGCGGATCACAGCCCCCTGTAAGAGATCGGGTGCTGCCAGGCAGCAGGGGGCAGTCATGTACACAGTTCAAAGTATATTCTAACTAGAAGCGTCCCCATCACTATGGGAACGCCTCTGTGTTAGAATATACTGTCGGATCTGAGTTTTCACGAAGTGAAAACTCAGCTCTGAAAAAGCTTTTATGCAGACGGATCAGCGGATCAGTCTGTGTGAAAGTAGCCTACGGCCACGGACCACGGACGCGGATGCCAATCTTGTGTGCATCCGTGTTTTTTCACGGACCCATTGACTTGAATGGGTCCGTGAACCGTTGTCCTTCAAAAAAATAGGACAGGTCATATTTTTTTGACGGACAGGAAACACGGATCACGGATGCGGCTGCAAAACGGTGCATTTTTTCCGATTTTTCCACGGACCCATTGAAAGTCAATGGGTCCGCGAAAAAAAAAAGAAAACGGCACAACGGCCACGGATGCACACAACGGTCGTGTGCATGAGGCCTTAGTATAGGAGTTTTCAGCTTCTGTGTATACTAGAAGATTTTTACAAGATTTTTTTTTAAAGTTGGACAGGACAATCTTTCTAACATGGCTTATACCTTTACTACCATACATAATCAGTTTGATTGATCATGAATAATACTGATGCTGCTTATGTCAAGCCATAAAAAGTCAGTTCTGTTTAATCTATTGTAACCCAGCATCTCTGTAGTCCTGCAGGACAATTGCCTGTTATGGCGGAGGTGACATCTATTAAACCTCTGAATGTAAATATTTTTTTGTTATCACTGATGAGTGGCAGTCTGATATTGACTTTGAGTAATGATAGACGAACATAGAACCCCTTGATCCCACAATATATAATATGAAGCTCACGTCTGATAACCAGAGCTGCATGCAGCTCATAAGATAAAGAAAACTGAGCAGATTTTTTTCTTATTTTCAAAGGGATCCTTGAAAAATGTGATTGCGTTTTTTTTATAGTGCATTGTATTATACTGTTGGAGAACATTAGGTTATTACAACTTTCTTTATCTCTTTATAGGACAGAAGAGGAGAAAATGGAATGGATTCAGGTGTGTAGTATTTTGTAGGGTTGATAAAGTAGCCATTGTTATGTTACGTAAGTATGAAACGTGTTCATGTTACTCAGATCACATTTGTCCCTTTTTCTCTAAAGATAGGCCTCAACAAAAGCCCCAGGCAAACCTATAGCTGCTTGATTGATTGTTTGTAAAGTTAAGTTGACCAAAAACATTTGTAACATGATGGGAGTAATAGTTCTAATCATTTGCAATGTTTCCTTACATATATAGAATTAAAATCAATCAGATGCGACAGACAGGAATTACAGATGAGCGAACCTGGCAAGATTCAGTAGGTCAAATTTTTTGAGAGAGAGAGCGCCTAGTATACAAATGTGTGTTCCTCAACAATATATATGCGTTGTCTAAGGGGTATGCTTTCTCATTATGGAGAGCCCCTAGTATACCGAGTACATGTACACAGTATTATAGGTGAGGCATGGTACAACTGAAGTTGAGCCAAAATAGTGAAGTAATATTACTAAAGGTGTTGTCTATACTGATGATGAATCCTCAGGTGAATAGGAAGGAGCCATCCCATTGAGGAGAATTGGGACAGCAGGAGCTACAAGTATAACTACTTACAACTGCATAGCAATTAACTGTTATTTTTTTTATATTATTTTCACACAGTGGATTGGCAGGGATGTTTTTAACCTTTTAAACAAGCTTATGTAGAATAGCTAGGAAAATAGCTAAGCCAGCCTCACATTTCATTTACAACTAGCTCTTTCTGGACAAAAGCCCTTTATCAGAGCAAAGCAGATGAAAAATGGCTTTTCTAGTTGCAACAAGGCCTGGGTGAGTACTATTTCTATTATGGAGACCAGTTAATATACATGATGGTTATTGTAGGCTACACGACGTTCCCCTTGATTTCTGAGAAAAATATATGCAAATGATCATGTCTAACATCTGCTGACATCAGATCAGGTTTATGAAAGCTAATTTGAATATTTTTCCCAGAAACACATAGGGACATCGCCTGGCCTACAATAATGCACACATGTACTTGGCATACTAGGGGCTCTCCATAATGAGAAAGAGTACCCCTTAGAAAATGTATATATATTGTTGAGGAACACACATTTGTACACTAGGTTCTCTCTCTTCCAGAAAGGAAGTGCCAGTAACATAAAATAAAAATAAAAAGGCAATCGGGAGAGCTAACTGATAAGCCTTTTATTTATTTTTTTTATAAAAGAGAATGTCCCTTCTTCTTCAGACCCATGAGTGTTTCATCCTCATGTAGCAGACAAATCACATGTGGAAAAAGGAGAATGCTTCCATGTATAGGGGTGAAATCTGCAGTGAATCCACACCTAATACATATGGATTTTGTTCCTGCAACAAGATCTGTGGGGGAAAAATGCCCTCATGTGTAGTTTACCCTTATGAAAACTACCCCAAATTTATGAAATTTTTTTAAAAACTACTATTTACCTTTCCATTACCCTGCTGATCCAGCACAGCGGCTCCAGTTGGACCCCCCATCTTTGTTTACAATTGGTTACTATCTAAATGTTGCAGCTGGTCAGTGACCTAAGTGGTCACACAAGCTGTACTACTAGCATTATGGCTCCTGTCACTAAGTGGTAGTACCAGTAATGCAGCAAATGACCACGGAGACCGACTGCATCATTTACATGCTGGCCGACTGTAAACAAAGACTGGGGGGCCCACCGGAGCCTACGCACTGGATCGGCAGAGAATTGTAAAGGTAAGAACAATGTCATATACTGGTATGTGCGTAGGAATCACTGAATCTGGCATTTGCCGCACCCCTGGATCCCATTGTGTAAAATAGGGTCCATTGGGTTTCTGGCATGGATTTCGGCATTCTTACAGACAAAATATGACTGTGTGCATCAGTGTTTTTCATTATAATTTTTTTTTGTCAGAATATACAATGGAGGCTCCTGCCAGAACCTCAAACATAGACGCGAACCTAGCCTAAGTGACATGTTTTATTATATATTTATTACGTATTTATTTTTTATTATTTGTTATATATTTATTATTTACTTTATATTATTTGTTATAATATATTTATTTATTGTTATTCAGAAGTTGACTAATATCTAGGTTCTTTTTTTGTGTGTGGTTTTTATATCCCTTTCCAGGATATTTCCCCACTGTTTCTTAGGCCTTTTTCACATGAGTGTTTTTTTTCCCCGTTTACGGGCCGTTGTTTGCGTTCCGTATACGGAACCATTCATTTCAATGGTTCTGCAAAAAAAATTAATTTACTCCGTATGCATTCCGTTTCCGTATTTCCGTTTTTCCGATCCGTTGCAAAATAGAACATGTCCTATTATTGCCCACAAATCACGTTCCGTGGCTCCATTCAAGTCAATGGGTCCGCAATAAAAACGGAACACATACGGAAATGCATCCGTGTGTCTTCCGTATCCGTTCTGTTTTTGCGGAACCATCTATTGAAAATTTTACGCCCAGACCAATTTTTTCATTTGGAAAACCGGAACGGAAAAACGGAACAGAAATGGAAACAAAAAACGGACCGCAAAACACTGAAAAAGCCATACGGTTGTGTGAAAGAGGCCTAATACAGTCAGCATTTCTATATTTATTAGGACTGCATTCCCGTCTGGATGACGTGTTACATTTATCGTGTAGCTTTGTGACCTGCTCCTTGTATTAAACCGCTATCCTCATCCTCACTTTTTAATTTACCGTTTCAGGTTATTCAGGCAACAATTGAAAAGCACAAACAGAACAGTGAAACTTTCCGAGCGTTTAACAGTTCATTCTCCCGGGAGGAGGAGCACTGTCCAGACTCGCCGGTAATTATCGCCAATACTGATATAGCAATCCTGATTAATGTCGTTTTTCACAATTATTAAAGTTAGTCTGTGTCACATCTTGTTATTAGAGGGATAGAGTATAATATCTAATATTCCCAGGCTACATGCACACGGCAGTTCAGTTTAGGCAGATTCTCTTGCGGTTTTCACACCAAATCCGCACCAAAATCCAAATGTGTTACTTGCGGATTTGCCTCAGATCTCTGCGTTGCACGGGGTGAAGTCTGCACTGAAAATCCACAGAAACAATGGACATGTTGTGGATTTTAAAATCAATTCCCACATGCAAAATTTCCACGCGGTGCACATAAGATTTTGAAACAATCTCGTCACTTAGCTGGTGCTGTATTAACACTGCGGATTTTCCGCACAAAATTTCGTATGGAGAATCTGCACGTAGTGTGCATGCCATATTCCCTTAGAGCTGTGATGGCTAACCTCCGGCGCTCCAACTCTGGTAAAACTACAACTCCCAAGATGTACATTCGCTTGGCTGTTTGCAGAACTCCATAGAATTGAATGGAGTATGCTGGGAGTCGTAGTGTCACCACAGCTGGCGTGCCAGAGGTTAGCCATCACTGCCTCAGAGGATAAGCACACCGTGCGGATTTATATGCAGAAAATCGACATGACAATAGTATGAAATAAGCAATAAAAACCGCACATCACTCTGGACTATTTATCGTGGTTATCGTGTGAATGGATGCTAAAATCATTTCATGAATGGGCTTTTTCATAAGATCCGGTAACGTAGCGATACTTCCAGGTTCAGCTCTGAACCCGGACAACCCCTTTAAAGGGAGCCTGTCACCAGGATTTTGTGCATAGAGCTGGGGACATGGGTTTCTAGATGGCCGCTAGCACATCCGCAATTCCCAGTCCCCATAGCTCTGTGTGCTTTTATTGTGTTAAAAAACCGTTTTGATCCATATGCAAATGAACCTGATATGAGTCCTGTGTCCGGAGATGAGTCCAGCGGAAAGGAGCCCAGCACCGCCCCGCGTCCTCCTAATCTCCTCCTTGCTGGCTGACGTCACAGAGCTGGAGCGCCGAAATCTCACGATGCGCGAGCTAGCGCATGCGCAGTGTTGGCATCATGTTCATTCCCTGTGCTGGCATCAGCACAGGGAACGAACTGCGCATACGCTAGCTCGCGCATCGCGAGATTTCGGCGCTCCAGCTCTGTGACGTCAGCCAGCAAGGAGGAGATTCGGAGGACGCGGGGCGGTGCTGGGCTCCTTTCCGCTTGACTCATCTCCGGATACAGGACACATATCAGGTTATTTGCATATTGATCAAAAACGTTTTTTTACACAATAAAAGCACACAGAGCTATGGGGACTGGGTATTGCAGATGTGCTAGCGGCCATCTAGCAGCCCATGTCCCCAGCTCTATACACAAAATCCTGGTGACAGGTTCCCTTTAAGAGTTCATCCTGTAGCACTGATCCTTGAGCTTGTTCACTTTATCCTTTGATGACATATATCCCGTCCACATGGAGGATCGCACCTAAATGGTGGTGCCTCTTTTCCCTGCACCCAGGGCTCAACCCTATTTCTGGTCCTTATTGAAGGGATGACTTCAGCACTGGCTGTGATATAGCGTCCTCCACTTTGCATCTATGGCGGGTTACTGTGTCATGGCTGTGTGATAACATTGCTTTGTTGGGAATAAAAAAATAAATAAATCCAAGTCTGTGTTTTATCGTTTCTTTCCAGATAACAACTCTGGGAGCCCACGAGTCAGCGGCAGGATCAGACGGGTGCGGTTCACCAGGGGGAGTAAGTGTTCTTATGGCCATGATGTTGCATTTTAAATGTGGCTTTTACGTACATGCATCATCGGGAGCCTAGCATGCATGTGTTCTAAGTGGGGAAAGCTACTGGGTGACCCGAGAGAGGCAGCCGAGGATGGGGGGCATAGAAGTTGGGACCCAGCGCCAGGGAGCCATCAAGTATGCTTTCCTTTTGCAAGTCTGGCCAGGAGGGGGGGGATTTGCCAAAACCCACAAAAAGGTGGCCAACCCCGTTAAAGGGGTTCTCCGGCACTGAACAATTGATGACCTATCCTGAGGAAGGGTTAATATCAAATTGGCGATCAGCTGGCACCGGAACTTCACAGCCCCATCCACTGTGTAGTGGCCGCGCCTGGTTATTGCAGCGTTGCTCCCGTTCAAGTGAGAGTGGAGATCGGCTACACAGGGTTAGGCCTCATGCACACGACCGTTGTTGTGCTCCGTGTCCGTTGTTCCGTTTCCGTGATTTTTGGCAGACCCATTGAAAACTCGGATAATGCACCGTTTGTCATCCGCGGCCGTGATCCGTGTTTCCAGTCCGTCAAAAAAATATGACCTGTCCTATTTTTTTCACGGACAGCGGTTCGCAGAGCCATTCAAGTCAATGGGTCCATGAAAAAACACGGAGGCACACAAGATTGTCATCCGCGTCCGCGTCCGTTTTTTTCCTATCATTTGCATGGCAAACTTGACTTAGATTTTTTTTCACTTTCCTTCATGTCTGGTGATCCTCCAAAAATAAAGGAAGACGCACGGAAACAAAAAACGGATCACGGAACAACGGAATCCCGTTTTGCGGACCGTGAAAAAATTCTGTCGTGTGCATGAGGCCTTACAGTAATGTGAACATAACCCAAACCTTACAAATGCAAAAATAATATGGTCTTTCAGCACCATTTTGCCATTTCCCGACCAGTCCGCCTACTGCCTTTCAGTGGGTCCTTGCTGCTTCCATTGTCCAGATGACGCTTGCCCTCCATATAGAAGTGCATGGATACAATATAAAGGAAAAATGCTCAGTAAAATTTTGAATATTTTTTTTTTAATCCCCAGCTATACTCCTTGATCAAATGCCTTATAAAGTTGCACGATTATGCAAGGTCTACCCATGGCGGATTTCTCTGACTGTCCCATTTGGCTTGTTTGTCTGAGCGGATTGCTGTGAAATCAGTTAATACAGGATGAGATCTGAAAACAATTAAAATTAATTCGGAGCTGTGTGTTTGCTCCAGCTGAGATTACCGGATTAATCTCCTGCTGTACAATACTTATTTCATGACACAGATTTGCAAGTCATGAAGTTGTCCACTAGATGGCAGTAACAGCCAGCCATTGTAATGCTGGTGAATATTACTGTCTGTGACTGCAGGACCCCTAGAAAAGGCCTTTTTTTTTAATAACATTGATGGTTTCTCCAGCTAAAATTAATGGGTTTTTTTAAAAGTTTTTTTTCCAGGTTCTGCATATTAGTATCAGATTGGTGGGAGCCTGGCAGCTGTTTGAGGGGGCCGCTTTGCTCATGGGAACATGTACTACTGTGCGGCAATGTAGAGGGTTGCTTCATTTGAATGGGACGAGTCTGCAGTACCCAACATCACGGCAAGAAGCCACAGCTGCCACCAGCCAATCGGCAGTGGTGCCGGGCCCCCACCAATCCTAAATTAATGACCTGTCCTGAAAATAGGTCATCAATATGCCGATCCCGGAAAACCTCTTTAACTTTCGTGCAGCAGCAGCAGCATTTGCCTGGCCAGTTCTCGGCATGTTTGCCGGGTTGCGACCGGATCTCTAATTAACGGGGCCAGCGGGCATTCAGGCAGCGCCCAGCAATGCCGGATCCAGAATGCTGCCTGAAAGCTAGTGTCAATCTTGCCTAAATGCTGAAATCTATTGTCTATTTGTGCAGACAATTTGTGACTATTTCATATCTCCAAAGGCCGATGGCGACATAAATCCGTAGTTTTAATTAAGTATGTAGTAAAACAGTTCTATAATTTTAAAGGGGTTGTCCAAGACCGGACAAAATCCAGCCAAGGATAGGAAAAGCCATAAAAAAAATAAAATAATGAAAGACTCATTGCCACTCAGGCCAGTGATTGGCTGCAGCTGTCACGTGTTGTTGACGTGACGTCATTGCTTCAGCCAAGCAAGCAAAGGCCTACGGAGCAGGAGCGCTGAAACGGCAGGGGATTTACCAGGTAAGGGTGGGTTCACACTAGCGTAACGGAATCCATAAGGCCTCTTTCACACGGGCGTTGCGGATTGGGGCCGGATGCGTTCAGGGTGCGTTCAGTGAAACTCGCACCACTTTGCAAGTGAGTTCAGTCAATTTTGTCTGCGATTATATTCAGTTGTTCAGTTTTTTCCGCTCGGGAGCAATGCGTTTTGATGCGTTTTTCACGCGCGTGATAAAAAACTGAAGGTTTACAAACAACATCTCTTAGCAACCATCAGTGAAAAACGCATCGCACCCGCACTTGCTTGCGGATGCAATGCGTTTTTCACACAGCCCCATTCACTTCTATGGGGCCAGGGCTGCGTGAAAAACGCAGAATATAGAACATGCTGCGTTTTTCACGCAACGCAGAACTGATGCGTGAAAAACAACACTCATGTACACAGACCCATTGAAATGAATAGGTCAGGATTCCGTGCGGGTGCTATGCGTTCATGTCACGCATTGCACACGCGCGGAAATCTCGCCCGTGTGAAAGGGGCCTAAGACGGAAGGACGGATCCGTTTTGCTGCCCATAGACTTGCATTATGACGGAATGCAAAACGGACGCCTTTAAGAGGCATTCCGTTTTTCTCCCCCGTCCTAATAGAAGTCTATGGGAATCAAAACGGATCCGTCTGGTTCCCGTTATGCAAGACGAAAAACAAAGTCCTGTCGACTGTTTGTATGATTTCCCATAGACTTCTATGCCTTTTTAGGCTGCATTCACACGTCCATGGTGTGTTGCGGACCCGGAAATTGCGGATCCGCAACACACTCGCCCGGCACCACTATAGAAATGCCTATTTTTGTCCGCACACTGTGTGCTATCCGCATCCATTCCGTCCCCATAGAGAATGAATGGGTCCGCACCCGTTCCGCAAAATTGCGGAACGGATGCGGACCCATTTTGCGGACGTGTGAATGGAGCCTTAAAGGCGTCCGTTTTGCATTCCGTCATAATGCAAGTCAATGGGCAGCAAAACGGATCCGCCCTTCCGTCTTATGGATTCCGTTGTGTTCCGTTATAACCCTGTTATAACGGAAAGGCATAACGGAATCCCTAACGCTAGTGTGAACCCACCCCAAGTAATGGGTCTTTGTTTTCACAGACAAGTCCTCCATACCCCCTGCTAGATTTTTTCTGACCTCCCTTTAATCACAGGAGATGGGTTCTCTTAAAGGGGTTGTCCCACAAAAAATGTTCTATTCTATATTCTATTCTATATACATTTTTTGACCCAGCACCTGGATCTGAATACTTTTGTAATTGCATGTCATTAAAAACTTAGTATAGCCACTGAGTTGTTCACTAAAAATCTATCTGTATAGCGCCACCTGCTGGTTGCTCTTTTCTTCTAATTTCTCTGTTCACCTTAGTGAGGTGGACACACATGCTCAGTTCCATTCTTCAACTGCCACCAGGTGCAGCAGAAAGTGCACGCCCCCCTGAGCGTAGTAGGGCAATTAGAGCAATAAATGGGCAGATCTCTGGATCCATGTGAGGTACAGGGCTGGTTCTAAGTTTGTTACAAAAGAGACTGCAATGTACTATATGATATTGCATTTTTTTTTTTTACCTTAATCATGGGGCAACCCCTTTATTAAAGACATTATTATTGCTTTATCATTTACAAGTTGATATTTCCTCCATTGATTTCAATTATATAACTGCTCTACAAAAATCTTGTATAAAGCTTGATAAGAGCTTGTCGGCTATAGAAAACTCCTCTTCACCTACTGTATTGAAAAGGGGAGAGACCCTCAATCGGCGGGAGTGGAGAGCTGCCACAAAGAACATCTCCCTGCGGAGTGCTCCAAATGCCCATTGATTTCAGTAGGGGCCATGTAATGTTCCATGTGCTGTATGGTGTTGGTGCTGAATGCTGGGGGTCCTACCAGTGAAGCTGTGAACAAGAGCACTGTGTGTGCTCGAAACGCGTAAGCATGAGGTTTTTTATGTAATTGGAATAAAGGAATTGTTTTTATTTAAGTGCTGGAGCTTCTGTATCCACCAGTGAGACACCGTGTGCTCAGATTTCTGTTAGAGGAAACTTCTAACTAACGAAATCAGATTGTTGAAATTGGACAACCCCTGTAATGTCTATTTACAGTGTCCAACTGGGGTTCCTTGGGCCCACCAGAGGAAACGATTGTCAATGCCTAAGCCCAAGATCATCAATAACGTATAATAGGTTTTGAATCAAAGAAATAGACCTGAGGGACAGCTGGGGCTCCAAAGGCAACCTCCTGGATCTTTGGGACCCACGATGGTATCCGAGCCTGGGACCACCGCAGGATCCTCTGGTACTCTGGTGGACCAGTTCCACCCTGGCTGTTTACCACTCTTTTTTTCACTGGCAATAGTTTTTTCTGCACAATGGCTGAATAGCAGCATCTGGTCAGTGCACAGAAACCATATGCAAGTCACCAGTGCTGCAGCCCCTCATTCTTTTGGGAGGAGGACTGACCAGCATCAGTCTTATCTCAGCAATGTTTGTGGAAATTGCACCTTGGGGTTATCCATTAAAGGGGTCCCGGACATGCCTATATTTTCACCCAGGCAGCCCCCCTGATGTGCTCCCTTGCCCTGCGCTGGATCGCGCAGGGCACAGCCTTTTTTATTTACCATAACACACTGCTAGGTTAGGCTGTCCTAGCCATTTTACAGGCTAGGGCATCGCCAAAGCACGCCCATCGGTGCCGGTGACGTCACCAGGCTCACTGCTGAGCGGAAGCCTCCGCCTGGCAGCACTATGGAGAGCCCGGTATGTCACCGGATCTCCTGAAAATGCCTTTGCCTTGCGCTGTTTTGCGCAGGGCAAAGGAGAGCATCGGAGCATGAAATGCTCCGATGCCAACATCAGGCGGGCTGCCTGAGTGAAAATATGGGTATGTCTGGGTTCAGCTCAGAACCCGGACAACCCCTTTAATTTGATATTAATGTCTTATGCTCATCAATATCAGATCGGTGGGGGTCTGACTCAGGCACTCCTGAGAATCGGCTGTTTGAAAAGACCACTGCGCTCATCAGAGCTCTTCACCGCTCACCAAGCACAGCGCCATCCATTGCATAGTGGCTGTGCTTGGTATTGCAGCTCAGTCCCTTTCACTTAAATGGGACTGAGCTGGGCCTAGGCCTTGTGACTGATCAACATGACTTAAGAAAAAGCCTAAGTGCTCACTGAGCTCTGCGGCCTCTTGAAACAGCTGATCGTCAGGGTTCCTCGGAGTTGGACCCCTGCCAAACTCATATTGATGACCTATGTTAAATTCCTGATAACCCCTTTAAAGGGGTATTCCCATCTTCACTTTTTATACTTACCCTTGTTGAGCGCGACGTTCACTTCCCTGGTTCTTCTCCCGGCCGGGCCGCGCTTGCGCAGAAGACTGAATATTTTCTCCGGGCCGGGCAATGTCCTGGTGACTTATTCCTGGCCTGTAGAGTACAGAGCCGGCGTGCGCGTTCGCAGCTCTGTACTATACTGGCCAGGAAGAAGTCATCATGGCGCATGCGTGGCGGCGTGCGTGTTCAGGACATTGCGCGGCACGGCCGGGAGAAAATCTTCAGTCTTCTGCGCAAGCGCGGCCCGGCGGGATTCGACAGGAGAGGTGGCCGTAACCAGGGGAGACGAAAGACAACGATCAGGTAAGGGCTCTTTCACACTTGCGTTCTTGTCTTCCGGCATAGAGTTCCGTCGTCGGGGCTCTATGCCGGAAGAATCCTGATCAGGATTATCCTAATGCATTCTGAATGGAGAGAAATCAGTTCAGGATGCATCAGGATGTCTTCAGTTCCGGAACGGAACGTTTTTTGGCCGGAGAAAATACCGCAGCATGCTGCGCTTTTTGCTCCGGCCAAAAATCCGGAACACTTGCCGCAAGGCCGGATCCGGAATTAATGCCCATTGAAAGGCATTGATCCGGATCCGGCCTTAAGCTAAACGTCGTTTCGGCGCATTGCCGGAGCCGACATTTAGCTTTTTCAGAGTGGTTACCATGGCTGCCGGGACGCTAAAGTCCTGGCAGCCATGGTAAAGTGTAGTGGGGAGCGGGGGAGCAGTGTACTTACCGTCCGTGCGGCTCCCGGGGCGCTTCAGAGTGACATCAGGGCGCCCCAAGCGCATGGATCATGTGATCACATGGATCACGTCATCCATGCGCATGGGGCGCTCTGACGTCACTCTGGAGCGCCCCGGGAGCCGCACGGACTGTAAGTATACTGCTCCCCCGCTCCCCGCTCCTACTATGGCAACCAGGACTTTAATAGCGTCCTGGGTGCCATAGTAACGCTGAAAGCATTTGGAAGACGGTTCCGTCTTCAAATGCTTTCAGTACACTTGCGTTTTTCCGGATCCGGCGTGTAATTCCGGCAAGTGGAGTACACGCCGGATCCGGACAACGCAAGTGTGAAAGAGGCCTAAGAGGGGACTTATTTTCTCAAAAAGGGTGGGAATTGGGTAATTAAATGTATTTACAAAAATGATCACGGTCAAATCATTAACAGATTTAACAGCGATCATTGGGATGGGAATACCACCCTTTGGTTGTAATACAATTTACCATTTTAGTCTCGTGGGTGGAAAATCCCTTTCAGTTAATTAGAATCAGCCCAGAGTTTCCTGGGATCCCGACCGCCCACTGTCAGGTAGATATTTGTCGTTACATTTGGTGATATAACTGCGCCATAGCGCTATATTTACCAGGATTTCTTCTGCCAGCAGTGTGACGCGGCAAACGTCAGGACTATTGTCAGGAATCCCAACACCCACGGTGCGGGATCTGCCAGGGACAGATGGGGATCTATGGCAGAGATTTTATTAACCCACAATGTAATAATCCGTTTCTTGCAGAAATACACTAGGAGAGCAGTAAATAGTCCCATGCCCGTCGCGCATTTTATGCCCTCTTTCAGGGGTAAGCCAAGGTTTTTAAAAATGGCCACAGATCAGAGGAAAGGAAAACCTTTTTTTAATTACATTCATTGGTGATTTATTGGTCTTTGTCCCTTGGGGGTGAGTAGAGAGGATTTGTTTACTGGTAAAAGCAGAATTGCGTTATGGATTCCGTTACCACCGTTCTATGACGAAATGCATAAAGGAATGTCTTTAGAGGCATTCCGTTATTCTCTCCGTCATAATAGAAGTCTACGGGCTGCAAAACGGATCCGGACATCCCTGCATAATGGAAACGGAGCGGATCAGTTATGCAGCCCATAGACTTCTAAAGGCATTCGGATTATGCGCTCCATCATAGAATGGTAACGGAATCCATAACGCAATTCTGCTTTTACCAGTAAACGAATCGCAAACAAATTTCATAAGCGGAGATTCGCTCATCTCTAATGGGGAGTAATGACACTTTTTTATTTCTTTTTTCCTTCACGGAGTGATCCCCACGTGCCTTATTGAGCCGCTGCCTAGAAAAGGTCCTTGGTGACGCTTAGAAGTTTAATACAAAATTCTTCAGAGTCCGATTAAATGCAGCCATTGTGGTTGTGCGTTTCCCGTTTAACGCGCTTTGCCATAGCCATCAATCTTGCTCAGACGGATTACATTTCATCTCTCTCATTTTGTGGCCCATGACTCATTACACATTAAACTGACTGGTTTCAGGCCAGAAAGAATTGATACGTTGTAATAAGCAGAATGTACACGGCCGGCGGCTTCATCCGAATGAAAAATGCCATAAAAGTGGAGACAGAGATGGACGCATTCTGTTTAGGTGCAATCCTTAAAGGGGATGTGTCATCAGAAGAGGAAAATGTTTAAATCATTTTATTTTTTTCATTTTTATTTACAATCTATTTTTAAAACTAATTATTTATAATTAGAATATTTCTATTTTCCTATTTTATTCATTTCTAATCATTGTTGGGGATATTTTTTTCTAATTTTCAATGTTATCTATATTTAAATCTGGCCTTTTTTTACTCTGAGCTTCACGATAGGCTGACCCTTCCTGTGGTCACATCTTACCTCCTCCCCCTCCCTGCACAGGTCACAGACCAGGATTAAACACTATTCTATAGAAGTCAATGGGTCATCCAGATTATAGGTTCCTATACGACATGCGGCTGCTGTAAAGTAGATCTCTGAACTGCTGTTAACAGAGCAGAACAGCATCTGAGGCAAGATGGCCACCTCCATAATCGTGTACAGGAAACAAAAAGAGTCCGAATTAGAAAAAATAGGAAAAAATAATTTGTTTCAGTATCTGGTTTCAATTAGTAAAAGAACAGTCTAGGTGACACGTTCCCTTAAAAATAACCAAATTTCACATAGTTCTCATATATTATAATATTATATTAGTCCCATGTCCTTTGCCCATGTCCATTTAATGAGTGGACATGGGCAAGTTCTGTAAAGCTAGGGGTTGACCCTCAGAGAAATGTCCTCAGATGGGCTTGTTCTAATAGGATACTTGAGCTTCGCATAAAAAGGGGTTTCTGAGTTTGTAATATTGATGGCCCATCCTTAGTATCAGATCACTGAGGATCCGCCTCCTGCCAGCCCCTAAAGATGCTGCAGCATTCTGGGTCGGGCACAGCTCCACACAGTGGGCAAGACTGGTACTGCAGGTCTCTCCCATTCAAGTGAATAGGAGAGAGCTACAGCTGTGCCTGTTCTACCTGTGCCAAGGCTCTTTTGGCCAGCTAATCGGTTAGCGTGCCAGAAGTGACAGACCCCCAAACCTACTGTCCTGCAAACTTTTTTTTATTTAATTTTTTTTTTTTGGGGGGGGGGGGGGCTGTTTTGGGGATGGTCCTGACAAGTAAAGGGGCTTACAAATCCTCCCCAAACTGGTAATGATGAACTGTACTTTACAAAGTTATATTTACAACCAGCGAAGGAGAATATATATAAAAAATAATGGCATGAAATGAAATGAAATTTGTTAGCGCTTGTGAATAAATTGGTATGGATTTCCTGTCCAGATCGGCGGGCAGAAGATCTGCAGCGGAATACAGTGCACAAACGGCATAAATTTTCCGTGCAGAAATTGACCTGCACTGCACATGGCAATTCTTGTTGCAGATGAATCGCGGAATTATTGTGGATTTTCCCTATTGAGTTCAAGGAGAAAGTCAAAATCCACAACACGTCCCAATCGCTGTGGAGACGTCATTGCAAGAGTCAGGGTTGTAAAGGGACTGGCAGGGACCAGGCAAGAGTGTCAGAACCTGGGCCTGAGTGGAGGATGCTCTGGTCGTTACCTTACATGTATATAGTATATATACCGTATTTCTTTTTTTTTACTTTTTCAATATTTTTTATTGATTTTTTAATTTTTTTCCAGCCAGAATCATTCAGAAAATCAACCAAGATTAAACGTGACAAAGAAAAGCACAGCTGTAAAGGATGTGGAGAGACTTTCAACTCCATCACAAAGAGGCGACATCACTGCAAGCAATGTGGGGCAGTAAGTGTCTGATTACGCTCAACTCAAAATCACTGTGCACATCATGTAGCATATTGCTCAATGAATTTGAACCAGACCACTTATAATACAAATACGTTGATAGGCCTCCTTCGTACAGATCTACATCCGGTGAATCTTTTCATATGGCACATGGCAAAACTGACTGCCTGCAGTCACCACTAGGGGGAGCTCAGTGCATACACATTTATACAGTTAGCATTGAACTTAGAATAGAAGCTGTAGATGTATGCATTGAGCTCATTGTATGGGCGGCTGATGGAAAATTCTGTGGCTTGATTTCAGTAGCAGAAGAAGTTGTTCAGCACATAACCAAATCTCCCATTCAATGCAATGGAGCTGCATGTAAAATCCGAAGTCTTTGGAGTCAGAAGGTGAATTCAGCATTCCTGCACTCCATGGGATCACAGGGCATCTACCGCCACTGATGATAAAGTTGAACCTTTCCTATAAAGGGGTTGTGCCACGAAAAATATTCTACATTTTGCGTACCAGCAATCTGGATACTTGTGTAAATGCAAGCAATTAAAAATTTTGTATAGCCACTTAGTTATTCAATAAAATGTATCAGTATAGCGCCACCTGCTGTTTGTTTTGTTTCCTTATTTCTTGTCCACCTCACTAAAGTGGTTGCACATGCTCAGTTTAAATCTTCACCTGCCATTAGCCATTTCTTCTGTTAGAAGCTATGACAGTTACAGGGGAAGAGCTGGACTTGAAAGGACACTTACCTCCTGAGCTGTGATAGGAAGAGAGCTGTTGCAGAAAGGACATGCCCCTCCTGAGAAGGGACACACCCCCTAAGAAAGGACACACCCCCTGAGCTGTGATAGGGAGAGAGCTACAGCAGAAAGGTCATGCCCCCTGAGCTGCCAGGCTGAAATAAACCTATCCGAACAATTGGAGCAATGAATGGGGAGATCTCTGGATTCATGTGAGGTACAGGGATCTTTTTTTAGTCATGTCCTATATGATGTCTGATTTTCATTTTTACATCAATTATGACATAAGTGCATCTTTATTATTTAATTAGTCTTCACATCACACCGAATGTCTTAGTTTGCGGTAATACAATATTGATATTTTTCTGCTTGCAGGTGATCTGTGCAAAATGTTCTGAATTCAAGCTCCTTGCAGAAAACGCTCGAAATAATCGGGTTTGCAAAGAGTGTTTTGCCTTGAGCTCTGCTCCGTGCAGTCCAGGGGGAGCAGACATCCCTGAAATGAAGAAGAAAACAAATCTAGAGGTAATCTTTCAGGAAGCCCCTAACGGGATATTAATTAAAGCAGCGTGGCGTTATGGCATCAGGCCAACAATAGAATTGCCTCTTACCACTTCATTAGCAGCAGACGTGTGACCAAGTTCCATAACTGGCGTTTTTATGAACACATTATAATAATGAATCCCAAACCCGAGGAACCACCATGATAAACATGTATTTGTGGCTGTATTTTCTGTCTTGTTTTTTTTTTTTTTTTTCGCTTTTATGGCTTAAAGATAATAGGGAGCAAAAATGACTGCAAAGGAAAAATGGAGGAGATGCTCACAGGAGCCAATTATGGCTACAGGTGGTCAATTAGTTACTATGGACAGCGCTATTTGCACTGGTTTCTGTCAATCTCTCATTATATGGCTTCACCTTCTAACTGGATTATTCTCACCTCCGATAACCTTCATGTTATTCTTTGCTGATGTAACAGAAAATCATTGCCCTGTGAGACGTGCCAAGGAAATCCTTGACAGCTTTGACACCACTTCTTGGATATCTCAGGCTAGGTTCACATCTGACACGAAATTCGTTTTTTCTGAAAGGAGCAGAAAAATTTAATTGCTGGATCTCATATGACGTATATGGGCAGCATATCTACCAAGGGTGGCAGGCCTAGCAGCTGCTTTGGGGTTCCAATAATTAAGCGGGGTCCATCTGTAGTACCCCAGACTTGGAGGCACTACAATTGTAAATAGTTTTGTATTATAATGTTATGTGTTTTATTGTATGCATTTGGCCGTTGTCTACGGTTAATGATATGGATGGCAAAGAACAGGGCTATCCTCCCTGTTCCTCCCCTCTTGGTAGGAGTGGGCTGGTCCTGCTTCCTGCCAGGGGAGGAGAGTTCCTGTTTAGAGACAGAGTGGAGAGGACACACAAGCCAGAGCTCCTGCTCTTGTCATAGATTCTCCAGAGATCTACTTATATTCCTGCCTCAACTGAAGTCTTCAGATGTTAGACAGCAGAGTGACCTGCTGCAGGATCCATTAAAGACACTGCTGCAAGGTGAGGGATTACCGTCAAGACACCCATCACCCAGAACGTTACTAGGCCATTACGACCTAAGTACTTGCCTCCATCCAACCTGCCTCCATAATCCTTACTGGTGCCAGGGAGGATTTGCTACTGAATAAATATAATGTTACATTTAATTCTGGCCTCATTCTTCAATACTACATTTCCACTG
Organism: Bufo bufo; assembly: GCF_905171765.1. NCBI lineage: Eukaryota > Metazoa > Chordata > Amphibia > Anura > Bufonidae > Bufo > Bufo bufo. The sequence goes on along the minus strand of NC_053397.1, from coordinate 183,419,897 downwards.
CACCAATCCGCAGGGACATAAAGCATGAGCATGGCCACATATGGTCAGCTAAGCCTACTTTCACACTTGCGTTGTTAATTCCGGGAATGAGATCGGGCAGAGGATCTCAATACCGGAATTAAACAGATCTGTTTTGATTTTGCACATCAGGATGCATCTGTTCCGTTATGATGCTGTTGTGTTAAATCCAAATGGAAAAAGACAGATCTGTCACTAAATACATTGAAAGTCAATAGGTGATGCATCCGATTTTTTATTTTTTTTTGGCTCCTAAAAAAAAAAATGGATCCGTCACCATTGACTTACATTGTTTTCAATGCCGGTTCTGTTTTTTTTTTTTTATGACCGGACACAAAACCACAGCTTGCAACGGTATCACAATACGGAATGCTTCCCAGAATGGAAGACATCCTGATGCATCCTGAACGGATATCTTTCCATTCAGAATGCATGAGGACTAAACGGATCTGCCGGATCTCAATACAGGAAAACAACGACGCGAGAGTGAATGCAGCCGCCTAAGCCCATAGCTAAGGTTTGCCTGGCACTCAAGAGGTTAACCACACCATGGCACACCACTGCATAATCAATACAAACCTGTCAGCAGGTGCCTACAGTTTTTTTTCTTTGTCAACAGGGCTTTAAGCCCAGCAGAAGGCAGTATGCATAGGTGACATTGCTCCCTCCCATTAGAGTTGGGGGGTCTCTTGGAATCCTATTTTAGAAACATTGTCCCATTAGTTTTGACATGACAATATTTCCAGGGCTGGTGACACAATGCCGCTGTTCTACTGTAATTCTGAAATTATAATCTCGATGCGCTAATGACTTCTTGCAAGCATCACTCATTCCACTTCATCACTTTTGTGGAATTATCTCAGCAGCTTGCACTGCATAAACTTTTTTTTTTTTTTGCAAACTTCATAAAGTCTTCTTGTAAGCAATACTTTTAAGTGCTCGCGGTGCAATGAAATCACCAGCACCTCTCCCAAAGCTTCTTATTGTGAAGCTAAAAGATGTAAACTTCACTGCCGTGACTATAAAATGGAATGAAATCCTTACAGTGCCCTGGAGGCATTTCCTGGCGTACGAATTATGCTGATTTACATGAAATTAGCAATTGGTGTTTTTTTTTTCTTTTTTTTCTCGGAGCGTTAAAAATGGAAACTGCAAGCCATTAGTACTTCTATAAGAAGAAGAAGGAGACGCCTGGTGCCGAACACAATGGCACACAGCCCATTAGCTGATTAAACTAGAGATCTCTATTGCCAGCGTCTGCTCCAAGGATGCAGTTATTCCCAAATCTATCCCTAATCTATTTCATTCGCTGACCCCAGCCTTATAGATCACAGAATTGTATATTCCATTACTATGAGTGGGTGCAGGGCGTCACATTCCCAGTGCTATCCTGAGAGGCTATCGGCAGGAGGAAATGATCAATAAAAGGCTTGCAGGGCTGCAGGAAATCCAGTTCTCAGCATCTGCCCTACTTCAGAAGAACATAAAGGTGTAGGCCAAATACACTGGGTCCGATAGATGCATCTGGTGTGTGTACGTATTTTTGGATTTAGATTTTATTGCTCCACTTTACAATCCATTGAAAAGGATTAGAAAAAAATGGTTCTGATCCCTTTTTACCCCCTCTATAATGTCCATCAGTGGTGCACTTACCATAGAGGCAGACCACGCCACTACTAAGGGACCAGTCAGTGGTGAGGAGGTGCTGAACTTATTCTCCTTCTACAAGTAAAAACACAACATATTTCTGCAGCCACCACTAGGGGGAGCTTAATGCATACAGATTTTACAACTTCCATTGAGTTGAATGATAATTGTATACATTCCTATGTACTGAGCACCCCCTAGTGGTAGCTGTAGGCAGCCAGTTTTATAAAATATTATCAGCATATTCCAGAATGAGCACCATATCCATAAAGCACCTGTTCCACTTTTTGTGACAAAGGTGTTCCTCCATGGATAAAAAGGTACTAAATGTGTCAGAGTGGGGAGTCTATATTAAGTTTGCTCTAGAGCCGTATGATATCTGTGTACTCCCCTGATGTCTATAATATATAATATATATTATAATAAAGAATATAATATAATATATAATATATATATATATAGACTATAATAATATAGACTATATATGCCTTAATAAGGAATACAGCAAGGAACATATCCTAAAGGGGGGAGACAACCCCTTTAAGGATATGTAAAGTATCCACACCTGTAGACATTAGAACATCATAAATAGCAATATTTGTATAAATCTGTGTTATAGCTTCATAATTTGTACAGTTTTAATTGTCTAGTTGTCCTTATTCCAAATATGATATTTATAGCAGAGCATATTAGTCTAAAGTTTTAATTGCTACTGATCATGACTGTAATACAAACATTACTTTGTGCATAGGTAAGTCTTTCCATTGCCATCTGGTGATGTAAAGGTGTTATTACAGTCATAGTTGTATTCTTCTTCTGGAGAGCATCTGCATTTGGGTGGATTCCATGCACCTGCAATCTTTAATCTGCGAGGAGGGAGTACAGTTCCTATGTAATCATATCCACACCGGAGATGACTCTCAATTATCAGCCATATATTAACTTTTTTACTTTGGGCAATGGATTCTGCTTGCTAACATTTTTTTCTACATTTTAAGCGATTTCTGTCTTTAAATTGTTTTCTGCATACAGTACCTAAAGGGTAATTTCATTTAATTTTTGAATGTGTAATGACAGAGAGTGTAATTGTTTTTGTCATAGCCTTTATTAGGGCTAGGGAAATATGTTAATTTTTATTACAAAAATGATATGCAAAGTCTCTGCTATAAAAACCATCTTCAGCATTCTACTGAACGCTGAAGACACCGGATAACAGTATGATGCAGGGACAATCTTCTCAGCCTGCTTATGATCTCCCTGCTCCGGCTCGGTCTCCTTAAATGTTATATAGCTTACTAAAACTAATGTTACATGCTTCCCTGCAGACAGTTTTTCTGCTGCAAGAACTGATCACTGGGGGGCGGAGCTGTGGTCAGTACTGACATTAAGTATATAGGAACATAGTACACTTACTGCTGATCGCTGTAGCCCTGCTACTATATCTGTCTTCCTATTGCTAAACAGAGCTAAGATGGGAAGGTAGAGTGGAGTGCTGGCATCAGATAAACTGGCTGCAGGGAAGCTCTATTACACATTGAGGGAAGCAGGGCTGCGATAAGAAGGCAGAGGCTGGAACAGGGATACTAGAGGCAGATTGAGAAGCCTGCCTCAGCATCATACAGTTATCTGATGTCTGCAGCACTCAGTAGAATGCTGAAGACAGATTATTTTATGTGACCTTTAGTTAAAGACTGTTGCTAAGGGGAGACTTTATAATGTAGTTTTCTAATAAAATAAATAAATAAAAATATTTCCCTAATAAAGTATATTATGAAAACAATTATGCTCATTTTTCAGAATGGAGTAGGTTGGTAGGGGGACCTGCCATTCCACCCTTTATTCCAGTACTACTTTTTCCCCTAGCCTAGGGTAATCCCAGGTGTAGCTACTGTGGTCATTACTGGGGGCAATAAATACAAGCAGAAATGCTCATTCTGTGTTAGGCTAGGTTTACACGACGACATGTGTCGCACAACAATAAGTCATACGATATATAGGGTACAACTACACTGCAACATGTATTGTGCGAAATTCATGTGGCAGTAATGTTGTGCGACATATTTTCTAATGCTAGTCTATGGTGTCGCACTGCGACATGAGTCACACACAAATCCATCTTGGATGGGGTTTTTGCAACTGCCATGTCGCAGTCACAGTATGTCGCAGTGCAACACCATAGACTAGCATTATAAAATATGTTGCGCGAAGTTACTGCGACAAATAGTTGCATGACAAATGTTGTCATGTAGCCCTAGCCTTAGAGAGCATGGGAAGCTGCATGACCTGCTGGCTGTGTGAGCCTGATCTCCTGTTATCCAATGTTGAGGCTGCGCAAAGGTGAGGAAAATCTTGTTTAGTTAGCGCCTAGATGGAAAGGATTTTTTTTTGCTGTTTTATGTTAATTTTATTATGGATCCATGCAAGTGACAGTTTAACTTGTGTTGGAGGAAAAATAAACATTATTTTGGACTTTTTAACCCCTTCTACCCCAGGCCAGTTTTCACCCTCCTGGCCAGGCCATTTTTTGCTAATCTGAAATATGTCACTTTACATGGTAATAACTTTGGAACACTTCTACTTATCCAAGCCATTCTGAGAATGTTTTCTCGTGACGCATTGTACTTCATTAAAGTCATAAATTTGAGTCAATATATTTCACCTTTATTTATGAAAAAATCACAAATTTCCTAAAATGTTTTAAAAATTTGCAATTTTCTAAATTTCAATTTCTCTGCTTTGATACCTCCATAAAATATTTATTAATTAACATTCCCCATATGTATACTTTATGTTGGCATCATTTTGGAAATGTCATTTTATTCTTTTAGGACGTTAGAAGGCTTTGAATTTTAGAAGCAATTCTTAAAATGTTTAAGAAAATTTACAAAACTCACTTTTTAAGGACCAGTTCAGGTCTGAAGTCACTTTGTGGGACTTACATAGTGGAAACCCCCCATAAATGACCACATTGTAGAAACTACACCCCTCAAGTTATTCAAAACTGATTTTACAAACTTTAACCCTTTAGGTACTCCACAAAAATTAAAGGAAAATGGAGATGACATCTCTAAATTTAACTTTTTTGGCAGATTTTCCATTTTAATCCATTTTTTTATTTAACACATTGAGGGGTAACAGCCAAACAAAACTCAATATCTATTACCCTGATTCTGCGGTTTACAGAAACACCCCATATGTGGTAGTAAACTGCTGTATGGGCAAACAGCAGGGCGCAGAAGAAAAGAAGCGCCATATGGTTTTGGAAGGCAGATTTTGCTGGACTGGTTTTTAGACACCATGTCCCATTTGAAGCCCTACAGTAGAAACTCCCAAAAAGTGACCCCATTTTGGAAACTATGGGATACGGTGACAGTACTATGGAATACGGTACTATTTTGGGGTACATATGATTTTTAATCGCTCTATATTACGTTTTTTGTGAGGGAAGGTAACCAAAAAATGGCTGTTTAGGCACCGTTTTTTATTTTTATTTTTTTACAACATTCATCTGACAGGTTAGATCATCTGCTATTTTTATAGAGCAGGTTGTTAAGGATGTGATGATATCAAATATGTCTACTTTCTTTGTTTCAGTTTTACATAATAAAGCATTTTTGAAAGAAAAATTATGTTTTTGTGTCTCCATTTTCTGAATGCCATATTTTTTTTTATTTTTCTGCCAATCGTCCTGTGTAGGGGCTTGTTTTTTGCAGGAAGAGTTGATGTTTTTATTAGTACCACTTTTGGGTACATATGATTTTTTTTATCATTCATTATTGAACTTTATGGGTCAAGGTGACCAAAAAATTGGTTGTTTTGGCACAGTTTTTATTTATTTATTTTTACATTGTTCATCTGAGGGGTTAGGCCATGTGATATTTTTATAGAGCAGATCGTTACGGACGTAATATGTTTATTTTTTATTTATTTAATTCACTTTAACCCAATAATAGCATTTTTGAAAGAAAAAAACTGATGTTTTAGTATCTCCATATTCTGAGAGCTATAGTTTTTTTAAAATATTTTGGGCAATTCTCTTATGTAGGGTTTCATTTTTTGCGGGATGAGGTGACCGTTTTATTGGTACCATTTTTTTGATCGCTTGGTGTTGCACTTTTTGTGATGTAAGGTGACAAAAATGACTTTTTTTTTTACACAGATTTTATTCATTTTTTTTCACGGTGTTTATCAGATGTGGTGACTTATGCGATATATGCATAGAGCTGTTCATTACAGATGCCAAATACGTGTGTGTTCTTTTTTTTCTATTTCTTATAAAATCAGGGAAAGGGGTGTTTTTTATCTTTTTTTTTTTCTTGAAACTTTATTTTTTTTAATTAAAAATACTTGTTTTGACTTTTTTTTAAAACTTTATTTCTGTCCCACTCTGGGACTTCAACTTTTGGGCGGTCTGACCCCCTCTGCGATGCATTACAATACATCTGTATTGTAATGAATTGCCTGTTAGTGTATTACACAGGTTGCCTAGGAGACCGGGCCTGGGGCTGGATCTCCTCGGCACCAGTAGAAGGCAGGTCCCGATGGCGTGCAAGGCATTGGACAGCCTCTGCGAGACATCGGGCTGCCTTCTCACCCATCCGGTCCCCACCACAGTAGCACGGGGCCCACTGGGCTCCCTCACCCGCCGCAAATACTTTCTATGCCGCGGTCAGCGCTGACCGTGGCATAGAAGGGGTTAATCCGCTGGCATCAGCTTTTACAGCCCCTATTGACTTTCAATGGTGTTCAGACGGATCCGTCATGGCTATAGAATACATAATAAGACTGGATCCGTTCATGACGGATGCATGCGGTTGTATTATGGCAACGGAAGCGTTTTTGCAGATCCATGACGAATCCGCAAAAAAACGCTAGTGTGAAAGTAGCCTAAAAAAGATAAAAAAGTGCGATTGAATACTCATTGTCATACGTCACATGTTGGATGGCTAAAACTAGCAGCAGGCACCAGTGCCCGAAAAATGCCCTTCAAGTGATGGAAATGTTTCCAGTTAAGAGGTTTCAGTAAAACTGCCTCTGCCAAGCTGCCCGTAAGACATTTACTATTGTTAAAAATTATTAAAAAAGCGAATATCCCAATAAACGTATCCATTTCTACTTAGGTTTATTGCCTCTTTCCTAAACCGAGTTGTTTTATGGGTACTGTTATTTGTTATATTGATTATGTTGGGTTTATTCATAATCACGTAGTTACTTTGTAATGTTTCACGGTAAGCACTGTTACTTTATTGCTGCCTGTTCTCTTATAATTAACTATCTCCCTTGATTTAATCATTCATTGAGGGTGCTTAAACTGGATCAATGTAGCACATTAATAGCATTATGAAATTGGTAGAAGATTGAATTTATACTCTTGATATTCATTACATTGTCAAATGGGTCATTTTTAAAATTTTCATTTTCTTATAGAAACAACTGTCCTCGCCGCCAGAAAGCAGTATGATTAGCAGCAGCCTTCTATTCCTGGAGAAAGGGAAGACATGGCACAAAATGTGGGCATATGTCCCGAAAAGCGAACCTCTTGTTCTGTATCTTCAGGTTTGCAGTCAGGTAACGTCCCTTCATTTATTTCATTAGTCTTATCTATAGTATAGTGGAGATTTGATACAGTTCTGCCCCTAGAGGTCGATCATGAGCACTGCAGATACAAGATGCTTCTTAATCTGTCTTGATATAGTGGTTGGGCTTCATTTTTCTGATAGAGAAATCCAAATCTCCAATAGGGCCCTAGGAGGACATTCTAAAATTCCACTCCTCTTTAGCCACCAGTTGTACCCAATAATAAAACTGTTTGCCGTAAGCTACTAATTTCCTTTCAGGGGTTGTCCGGCTTCAGGAAGAAATCTGACAACCCCTTTAAGTGGCATTTGCAGGCAGCTAGAAGTTTGTTAAAAATTATTGAGCTATAATGAGTGTTTATGTGGTCAGGAGATCAGAGAGAAGAACTACACATGAGCCATCAGATGACGGGATTCAAAGAAAGCAGAAAGTTTGCAGACTGATGTTTAACCCCTGTATCTCCAAAACGGCAGAACATTTTTAAGACCCATTGAAAAAATGACTTTTATCACAAAATGAGTAAAATGCAATCATAAAAAAGGTGTGTATGGCCTTTAAGCCACTCGGATACTATTGCCACCAATTTTTGTAGTGCTGGAAAACCCTTTTAATTGGCACATACTTTTGGACATCATTAGATTTTGAAAAAATGATGTTAAAGGATGTAACTGATTGACTTCAGATTTGCCGTTGTGGGTTTTCATGTGGCAAATCCACAGCGCTGTACACGGTACCAGCAAAGTGGATGAGATTTTACAAAAAAAGGCAGAGTAAATTGACCTGCAGTTCAGATTTGAAATCTGCTGCCTGTCAATTTATGCTGCGGATTTTACCTTTTGCAAAGGCCAGTGTGAAGTCCACTGGTTTTTCCATTGGAAAATGACATGTAGTATATGCAGATTTTTTTGCGGTTTTTGTTGCACATGTGGACTTAAGGTGGATTTACACGGTCCGAATATCGGAAACAAGCAGGACTATGTCGGCTCGTTCCCAATAATCTGCCTGTCTAAAGGTTCTGCAGACAACTAAATCATCGTTCCTGGGCAGCAGATCGTGCTATCTAAACAGTGATCCTCTGCCCAGGAGCAATGATTATGTATGGAAAGAGACATGGCAGCAGCCGATTGTCAGGAACGAACACTCCCTTCCGACAATCTGCTTCTCCTCTTCTCCTCAGTGCTTCTACATGCACCTTTAGCCACAGGGTGGACATTCAATTTAAATATGGGCATTTTTTTTTTTTTTACTACATGTTTTAGTCTACCTATTGTTTTAAATAATTGTCCAGTTAGGAAATAGCACTGAAATATGTGGGTTCCAAAGGATTTGTGATCTCCATAGGATCTTGTTGTTTTCCTAAGGAGGAGTTTCCTTATGAGTTTTAGAAGAGATGTGGTTTTGGCAAAAGGATTTGATGAGTTACATTAAAGAGCATCTGTCAGCAGTTCTGTAAATATGAAATTGGTTGACCTGGTACATTTGCGCTCGGCAGCTGAAGACATCTGTGTTGGTCCCATGTTCATATGTGCCCGCTTTGCTGAGAAAAATGATGCTTTCATATATGCAAATGAGCCTCTAGGAGCAACAGGGGCGTTGCTGTTACACCTAGAGGCTCAGCTCTCTCTGCAACTGCCTCGCCCTCTGCACTTTGATTGACAGGGTCAAGAGTGATGACGTTTACCCTGCCTGGCCCTGTCAATAAAAGTGTAGAGGGCGAGGCAGTTGCAGAGAGAGTTGAGTCTCTAGGTGTAATAGCGACGCCCCCGTTTCTCCTAGAGGCTCATTTGCATATATTTTAAAACATCATTTTTCTCAGCAATGCGGACACATATGAACATGGGAACAACACAGTCCAGATGCCTTCAGCCGCCAAGCGCCCATGTAACAGGTCAGCCGGTGTCATAGGTACAAAACTGCTGACAGATGTCTTTAAAACAATATGCACAATAAGAAGAATTTATCAGTATATAGAGCGTAACACCAGTTTTCGGATAATTATGCCCTTAATCAGGCTAGGACTGGCCCACAGGGGTACAGGTGAATCCCCCGATGGGCCCCTGAGCAAGGTGGGCCCCTAGTCTCCCACCCCCTACACAAGTGGCACATAACACAGTAGACTTACTGCGCTACTTACCTATATGCAATGTACAGCACCTCAACCAGCCCATGTTCATATAAAAAACGTGTTAAATTATTTATTATATTTGAATGTATCCGTACGGTGGGCCCTCAAAATAAATTTTACTAGTGGCCCCTAGGTACCCCAGTCCGACACTGCCCTTAATAATACTTTGAGTTGTGTCCACAGTTTGCCACCAATATGGGTAGGTTTCTGCAAGTTCGTATGATTGATTGAATGATTCATTTCAATGGATCCGCAAAAGAAAACAGAAGTTACTCCGTGTGCATTCCGTTTCCGTATGTCCGTATTGCCGTTCCACAAAAAAAATTGAACGTGTCCTATTAGGCCTCTTTCACACGAGCGTGACGGATTGGCTCCGGATGCGTTCAGGGTGCATTCAGTGAAACTCGTACAATTTTGCAAGCAAGTTCAGTCAGTTTTGTCTGCGATTGCTTTCCGTTGTTCAGTTTTTTCCGCGCGGGTGCAATGCGTTTTGATGCGTTTTTCATGCACGTGATAAAAAACTGAAGGCTTACAAACATCTCTTAGCAACCATCAGTGGAGATCGCACTGCATCCGCACTTGCTTCCGGATACAATGCGTTTTTCACTGAAGCCCCATTCACTTCTATGGGGCCAGGGCTGCGTGAAAAACTCTGAATATAGAACATGCTGCTTTTTTCACGCAACACAGATTTGATGCGTGAAAAAAACCGCTCATGTACACAGACCCATTGAAATGAATGGGTCAGGATTCGGTGCAGGGGCCATGCGTTCACGTCATGCATTGCACCCGCGCGGAAAACTCGCTCGTGTGAAAGGGGCCTTATTGTCCACATTATGGACAAGGATGGTGCTGTTCTATTAGGGGCCAGCTGTTCCGTTTTGCAAAATACGGAATGCACACGGACGTCATCCGTATTTTTTGTGTATCAGTTTTTTTGCAGACCGCAAAATACATACGGCGGTGTGCATGAGGCCTTAGTCTGTTCATCCATTTTCAAGTACTGACTCGGAAATCTATACTTTTCCATATCTGCAGTTCTTTAGAGGGCAGAGAACAGGTTTTGGTTTTACAGTTTTCCTTACTGTACACTCCTCCATTCATTTATCCTTAAAAGCATAAAATGTGTAAAAAACAACAACTCAAGTATTCCGACCCATCTGGTGTTTCATTGTGTAGCAAAATAAATATTATATCTTGAAAATATAGAAGTTTAATGACTTTACCCCTAACCTGCATAACATATGATTCTCTCCAGCGCTCGGCAGTCATAAAGTTTATGTCCCTCAGAACGTTAGAGCGAGATGCAGCGTACAAATAATTTCCGTGCATTTCAGCCCTTCTTTTTTTGTATTCTTCCCAAGGTGATCGTACAAATTTTACTCCAGACGATTTGAGAATAAAACATATCACTTGTTCTAATGCAGCTTCCATGAAGTAGGAACAGAGGCGCACTATATACATACATGGGTATCTGAAGGGGTTATTTATTTAAAGGGATTCTGTCACCAGGTTTCACCCCTGTCAGCTAAACATATGCTGATGTTCAGGGCCTCATCAGGATTCCTAATGTGGGCTTCTAAATGTGATCCGTAGCCTTATTTTGCTAAAAAACAGGTTTTACTAACCTGTCACTCAAAGAAATAAGGTGCCCAAGGGGATGTCAGGGGATGTCAAGGGATGCAAGGTGCCCGCCACACCCACCGCCGTTCATGCCCAGCGCCGCCTTTCCAGACTTCTGCACCGCCTCCTAATCCTCTGTGCCGCCTCTCGCTCTCCCTCCCCCTCCTCCTGCTGTAAGATATCGCGCGTGCGCACAGGGCTCTGAGAGGCTGGCGCCAGAGTGCAGGTCATACCTGGGTTGAGCGAAGTGCCGGCGCATGCGCACTTCGCTTCAAGAAGCCAAATCGTGAAGTCCGCACGGGCACATCAGGCAGAGCCCTGTGCGCACGCGCGAGATCTTACAGCAGGAGGAGGGAGGAGGGGGGGGATGGAGGAAGAGCGAGAGGCGGCACAGAGGATTAGGAGGCGGTGCAGAAGTCTGGAAAGGCGGCGCTGGGCACGAACGGCGGTGGGTGCGGCGGGCACCTTGCATCCCTTGACATCCCCTGACATCCCCTTGGGCACCTTATTTCTTTGAGTGACAGGGTAGTAAAACCTGTTTTTTAGCAAAATAAGGCTACGGATCACATTTAGAAGCCCACATTAGGAATCCTGATGAGGCCCTGAACATTAGCATATGTTTAGCTGACAGGGGTGAAACCTGGTGACAGAATCCCTTTAAACTATTGATCTTTAGTCTTCAAACCAGTTGGATCAAGTTACATATAAAGATATATACTCTAGAATGTAAGGCTGTTGTTGCTGTTGCTTTCACCATCTGATTTACTCAATGAGTCCGGATAGCTTGCTTGACTGTAAAAATATTGCAGGTTGTGAATATCAGATTTCTGGAGATGGAACATAGATATAGGGATTTTTGGAGTCTGGTCTCCCTTTAAAGAGGTTTTCCCACGTACAAATTCACTGCCAGTGTTCACACAATGTGGCTATTTGCATTACCACATGCGGATTGTTTACTGCTAGTGTTCATACAATGTGGCTATTTGTAACACCACGTGCAGATTCACTGCCGGCGTTCACACAATGTGGTTAAATCTATCACTGCATGCAGATTGATCACTGCCAGTGTACATACATTGTGGCTATTTGTATCTCCATGTGCAGATTCACTGCCAGCGTTCACACAATATGGCTTTTTTGTATCCCCACATGCCGATTAATCACTGCCAGCGTTTGTGAAATGTGGCTGTTTGTATCACCACACTCAGATTACTATCTGCCGGCATTCCAGCCCATCCACACAGGCATCCACTCAGTCACTCTATCTATCCTCAGCTGATGTGTTGTTTCTATTGCTCAGCCCTGTCTAAAATCACACATACAGTACAGACCAAAAGTTTGGACACACCTTCTCATTCAAAGAGTTTTCTTTATTTTCATGACTATGAAAATTGTAGATTCACACCGAAGGCATCAAAACTATGAATTAACACATGTGGAATTATATACATAACAAACAAGTGTGAAACAACTGAAAATATGTCATATTCTAGCTTCTTCAAAGTAGCCACCTTTTGCTTTGATTACTGCTTTGCACACTCTTGGCATTCTCTTGATGAGCTTCAAGAGGTAGACCCCTGAAATGGTTTTCACTTCACAGGTGTGCCCTGTCAGGTTTAATAAGTGGGATTTCTTGCCTTATAAATGGGGTTGGGACCATCAGTTGCGTTAAGGAGAAGTCAGGTGGATACACAGCTGATAGTCCTACTGAATAGACTGTTAGAATTTGTATTATGGTAAGAAAAAAGCAGCTAAGTAAAGAAAAACGAGTGGCCATCATTACTTTAAGAAATGAAGGTCAGTCAGTCAGCCGAAAAATTGGGAAAACTTTGAAAGTAAGGGCTATTTGACCATGAAGGAGAGTGATGGGGTGCTGCGCCAGATGACCTGGCCTCCACAGTCACCGGACCTGAACCCAATCGAGATGGTTTGGGGTGAGCTGGACCGCAGAGTGAAGGCAAAAGGGCCAACAAGTGCTAAGCATCTCTGGGAACTCCTTCAAGACTGTTGGAAGACTATTTCAGGGGACTACCTCTTGAAGCTCATCAAGAGAATGCCAAGAGTGTGCAAAGCAGTAATCAAAGCAAAAGGTGGCTACTTTGAAGAACCTAGAATATGACATATTTTCAGTTGTTTCACACTTGTTTGTTATGTAAATAATTCCACATGTGTTAATTCATAGTTTTGATGCCTTCATAGTCATGAAAATAAAGAAAACTCTTTGAATGAGAAGGTGTGTCCAAACTTTTGGTCTGTACTGTACATAATTACTGCCCCTCCCGATATGTTTCGCCACTGTTGCGACTTCGTCAGGGGAATAGGGGTAATAGTTTTTAATTGTTCATGATCTGTCGTCTGTAGGTTTAATTTTAAAGGTACAATTAAAGAATTCGTTTTATATACATTAAACTTTTATCACCTTCACAATTCTTGCATCTATTGAACTTGTGCGTTTTTGGAGAGTTTACGTTTGAATTTCTTTGCAGGATGTCAAAATAGCCTCCCAGAGCTGCTGCTTTGATGTGAACTGCCTCCCACCCTCATACTCCAAAGGTTCTCAATAGGGTTGAGGTCAGGGGAGGATGGTGGCCACACCATGAGTTTCTCTACTTTTATGCCCATAGCAGCCAATGAGTCCTGATGAAAATGACACTAATTATATCAGCTGCTCAATATTAAGGAAATCTTGAAAACATGATCTATAGGTGGGCCCTGAGGACTGGAGTTGAGGAACCCTGCTATATAGCATATCCTCATCTATGACTAACTAAAAGTTGTAGGATCCACTGGAAAGATGTTATCCATAATAATCTCATAGTCTTATTTTTGTAAACCATTTTCTGGTTCAGCAAACTTGAATTATTTGGTTTCATCCCAACCTTGTGCTGTAATACAATTTGTAGATGGCATCTAATACTAAATGTTCCTCGTATTGTGATAAACGTATAAACAGCAAATCAGCAGTCAAAGATGGGACAGTTGAGAGTCTCCATAGCGGTAGAAACTTATATTTTGGAACAAAGAGTCTCACTAGTTGGATTCTACTGATATTGTGGTTTCAACATCTGCGTATAAGGATGTTCTTGACTGTGAGAGTAAACCATAGGTGGAGGTGTCTCAGATAAGCAAAGCAATGGTGAAGTCCACATTGATTATTTCTATTGTTTGTGTAGCACAAACATATTCCACAGTCCTCAATTCATATCCTTCATGGGGCTCACAACCTATTTTCACTGCCTGAGACACATCCCCAGTGGGGTCAATTTCATAGGAAGCCAGTTGTATAAATGAGTTATGACCATCCTTATCAACACTAGATCTCAATGATGCTTTAATTTGAGCTCACATGATCTAATTTTGTCTTCTTCTGGATTAACACATATAGAAATGATGACAACTTGGTGTTGATTAGTACAAATTAATAGGAACTGTATCTAAGCCTATGTCTACATGTTCTCTTGTAGGATGCACGATATCAGCGAGCTATACCACTACTAGGCTATGAAGTCAGCTTACCAAGTGCCAGTGACAAAGTGGACTTAAAGCACGCATTTAAATTAACCCAGTCCCAGCAAACGTTATTTTTTGGTGCCGAGGATGAAGATTTGCTTGTGAAGTGGATGGGAGTTCTAGTCAGAGCATCAAGGGGAGAGACCGCAAGCGATACAGACTATCCTGGGAACACCTAATGGTCACTGTTCATAAACTTTTACGGTTCTTTGGCAAAAACCAGAAGTTCGGAGTATTGACCCTTTGACAGCAAAGTAACTTCCTGACTTTATTGTGTCTACGTATTAACATCCGTGGTGTTCCCCTTTGTACGTTTCATATTTGTACCGGTGTACAATGAGTATCCCGTGTTTTATTCCTTCATGCAGACTGATCAAACGACAGATGTCATGAGGTTGCAGACACAGCACAATGTTTTTCAGTCTACTGTTTTTGTATATGTGTATTTAAGAAGAAAATCATCCAAAATACTATTTAGTGCAAATTGTATATGTGAAAATTGTTTAATTATTGTTGCCCTTTAAATATCCAGAGCTAAAAGATCGAATGACAGGTAAACATACAAAATAACCAAGGCCTTGCCAGTGCAATTTTGGAACTAAACACAAGGATGTGGCTGGCCACGTACCGTTCCTATACCTGGATCCTCCTGGCATCCACGAATGATACCTTTTCTTTGTCGTAAATGTCCAATATTCTGATTGTGTATGCTCATCTGACACGCCATGTAACAATAGGTATGGGGAGGGATAGTCTCGAAGTGTTGTCTATATGTGAAGCTTTAACAGGCTATAGAAGGACTTTCCTCCATCTCCCGCACATGAAGAAGTCCCTGACCAAGCACCTTCTGCACGTTTAAATAGCTGTAAACCCATTTTTATAACGTGCGTTTGAAATGTCAATTTTAGCACTGCTGGGAACATGCGTTTTTTTTTTAACCGTAATTTCTGGTTAATCTTGTGTTTCTATTTATGATTTGTAAATAATGTTCTATACATATTTTCAGACATTTTAAAAAGAAAATAAGCTAATAAAAAGTTTAGCACAGAGTGACTCGGGATGTATTTTTCAGTTCTTATTTATGTGATGTAAGGCTCTGTTCACACTACGTTTGCAGCTGATGTATAAGCTGAAGGTCTCCTTCTGTGGTCACAACATATGCCATAAGAACAATGGGAATCCATGGGTGACATCTACATGGTATACAGTTGCATACAGTGCTATAGGCTGTAGTGTAAATGGCAGGATATTTTCCCACTATACAAACACTGAAGACGTGGTGTGAGCAGAGCATAAAGCTATTCTGGATTTTGTTTAATGCTCACGGTAATGATGAAATCATTGAAGGGGTTGTCCAGTTTCAAGAGGAAACCGGACAACTCAGGGGATGGACCTGTAATAAAGAATAGATGATTACTTACCTGACAGATCCCATGGTGTCGCTCTGGTTCTCCAGGCAGGGCTATGTTTTCCTGGATGCAGCAGTGATGTCACATCAACAACATGTAACCACTGCAGCCAATCACTGACCTCAGTAGGGAACTGATGACACCAGTGATTGGCTGCAGCAGTGGCATCATGTGTCAACGTGACATCACTCCTCCAGCTGTGGAAATAAAGCCCTGGCAGCATGTCTCTAGTAAGTAATCATTTATTCTTTATTATAGGTTGATCCAGGTTCTCCTTGAAACCCAAGAGTTTCCAATGGCTCCACAGTATAGTGAACATTATGGTGTTTTCTGGTGACAAGCACATCCACCGCTGGGTTAAAGAAAATAAAGTTTGTCAGAAAGCTGGGCTTGTGTAATGTTTCAAAGTTCTTTAACCTTAAATCTTAATGACAACTGAGATATGGAATTGTGAGGCCACTCTGGAAAGGATGTAACACAATGAGCCTAATTTATCGCTTTATCTTAAAGGCGTTGTCTAACCAACTTCATAATCATTGTATAGATCATATAAAATAATCATTTACATTCTGTTAAAAAAAAAAAAAACTATCCAGTGAAGCACCATTTGACTGCCCCACCAGAGTTCCAGAGCATCTTCCGATGGGACAAGCTCTGATGGGCCCCTAAGGTCCTGGAGACAAAAAACATTTGGAGCTGTGTTTGGCGTCAATAACTAGGGTCTATTTCTTTGAATCAAAATCTATTAGAATTTATTGATGATTTGGAGTTTGAGCCCTGTGAATAATTTCCTCTAGAGGGCCCAAGGAACCCCTGCAGTGAAGAGGTATTTACATGCATAGTATGGCAGAACCTGGTGTTCAAAGTGTTTAGCAATCCGTACATCCATCTAATGAGCTTCATGTTGATGGTCAACATGCTCAGTGACTCTCCCCACTCTCCCCACAGCCGGGTCTCTGCACAGTGATTCTCCTGTTCATAACAAAGCAGCCATTAGCAATGGCTTTCTGACTATCTTGCCAATGAAGTAGCAGAGCCTCTGCAGAAACATGACTGTACAGCTGAGAAGACTCCTTCTGTAGGTGAAGTAACAAGGAGAACTTATCATAGATCAGCGTCTTACACCGGTCTTTGATATCACCTGCGCTCCCGGACGATGCACCTAATTTTTGGAAAGTGTCAAGGGCGGCTTAATATTTTATCACAATGGAGTTAAAGTTATGAACACAGTGTATGTAACTTTTTATGCAAGAAAAGTGCTGTACGGGGAATGATAAATTCTCCCATATATTTTCACCTTCCAAAGAGGGAAGGAGAACTGCATTTTCAAATCCTGGCTAACCCCTTTATGGCACGATAAGTAATAACATTGGCCCACATTTACTAATTTGAGTGCACCTAAAATGTTGTGTAAATTGTACCAAAAAGTAAACCCTATTTTTTAAACCAGAACAACCCTTTCAAGTTTCTGAAGAAGGAAGTAATAGCTACTTCTTAACAGGTCCTTCTTCGCCCATTTCTCTTGTCATATGTCACTGTGCAAAGACATGTTGGACTGATTTGTGTTCTTACAGAAAGTGAAATGTGAATCAGTCTAACCCTATCCATATAGAAATGACCTAAGACCCTATCTTCACGGACCCCAAAAGAGCCCAGCACCTAATACAGACCCAAGACCAGATGATAGTGCTCATTCCTGCAGTTCTCTTCACTCCTGCATTGAGTGTTATGACACCAGGGTTTTCACAAGACTGCAGAACTGGACCTCACCTACTCAGATGCCCCAATGACTTACAGTAGGGCTGAATTTTATAACAACCATTTGGTCGCAAGAATAAAATACAAAACATGTATCAACAATGGCAGGAAAAAAGTATACGGAAGTAGAAAATCACAGATAAATGACCAGAACCAAATAATGATGTCAACCTGATGATGCCACAAAGAGATGTCAGCCAGGAAATGGAGCAGACGGAAGATGGTGATGATATTCAGACTGGAAGCGAGTGACTGACAGAGAATAGAAATAAATGATACTGACAGAAACTGCATTAATGACCCTAGCAAGATAACAAGATTTATCTTCAGCCCAGAAACAAGAAAATAAAAATGTAAACTCGACAAAAAGAATGCACAGGAAACCAACAAGGCTAGAAGCAAGGTAAGGTCTACGAAAACTACAAGAACCAAGCCACAGTGACCATCACAAATCTAGGTTAGGAACAAGATGCAAGGAATACAATTGATGTTGGATAAAATTTCACAAAGCTCAAGATGTTTATTTTGTTTCATTATTTATATAGAAACAGTCCCAGTACCAGGGCAGGTGGCACAAAGTCACGATCTAGGCTGAAGAGGAACACAGGCAGACGAACAGACTAAGGTAACAGGCACAGGTCAGACAGCAGACAGACAGGCTAGGGACTGTCCACAGATAGACAAATGGATTATAGCTCCTTCTCACTCTGACTCCAGCAGACTAGAAAAAGCAGACAGAACCTGTTGCTCAGGCAAGGGGTGAAACAAACCACACAGAATATAGCACAGGACTGTTTAGCCTATTAGCCAAGCAGATGCACACAAAAACCAAACCAAAGAACATTAACCCTTACAGTACTATCAGAATACAGTAACAAAGGAGGGATAAACTCCTATCAATGCTGCAGAAGGAGGGTCGTGGGGCAGCAGCAGACACAGAACAACATTGTAACACAGCAGGAGAATCCTAACATCTACATGTCCTGAAGAATACCAAGTCAAATTTGTTAGCATATTTCAGTATATCTGCAGTACCCCAGAAGGACTACTGCAAAGGGTTAATTACCATTCACAGAGTTAATGCAATGTTTCTTGATTTAAAAGTTTTGATTTGTTAAGTAATTGCACTTAATGACACTGTATAGAAAACATATGGTTTACAACCTGACAAAATCTGTTAGGTTGTCAGGAGATTGGCTTAGTCTGCCCCTGGCTAGTAAGTGTTGTGTTGAGGGAGTCTAGTCTGAAGCAACCTGGAAGGAATATGTGTCTGTTCAACCTTGTGCACAACTAGGCTCAAATTCAGAGAACCCCAGTCTCTGAGCCTACAACTGCCCAGAAAGCAACCAACCTTCCTAAAGTACTCCATAGACATAGAGAAAGAGAGATCAGACATTGGAGAAGATCTAGAATTCACAAGGCTGTGTATTGGACAGCAGGGTATTGTGCTCATTTATGGCAAAAAGGCTTTGATGCTGTGGAAATGAATATTGCTAAAGCAGCCCCCACAATTCGAGATGGATTGGGCACCCATATCTCCTGCACCCCTCAGTCCAGGAACTGCAGAAGGACTTAACAAGAACATTACTTCATGCCTGTGGTTCTGATCTGAGACTGCAAAGCATCTTTAAAGAGAGGGAGTACTATGGCCTGTCCATATGCTGCTAGTGGGAGAATATTAGACTGTAACATACTGTTGAAACTGTGCCTTTTGCTGATATTTGTACTACAATCCCTATCATCAACTTAGTATAGATAGACTTTATTTATTGCAAACAACTGGCCTGATTATCAATCAATAACAGGATCCGTAGTTTCAGGTGCTGCACATCTCGTATCATCTGAAGGCAATTGTCTATGCTGTGAAGATACGAGATGTGCAGCACCTGAAACTACGGATACTGGAAGCCTGTGCTAGCATTTCTCCTGCCGTGTTGCTATCAGTGTGTGAAGAGTGGGAGAAGAGGGTTGCATTGACAATCCAACACAATGGGCAGCACATTGAACACATTTAATAAGTGGTCAGAAACTTGTAAATAACTCATGAAAGAATAAAGTTACGTTAAAACCAAGCACACCATTGTTTTTCTTGTGAAATTCCCAATAAGTTTGATGTGTCACAGGACCCTCTTCCTATTGAAAAAACAAAATTTGGATTCAAAATGGCTGACTTCAAAATGGCCGCCATGGTCACCACCCATCTTGAAAAGTTTACCCCCTCACATATACTAATGTGCCACAAACAGGAAGTTAATATCACCAACCATTCCCATTTTATTAAGGTGTATCCATATAAATGGCCCACCCTGTATATGTGCCATTATTTGGGAGTTTTGTGTACGATGTATATGGGTACTGTTACTACTGTAGCATTCTCTGTGCATTGTATGTATAATATTTCTGGGCATTATATGACACTATTTACATTACAGTATTTGGGCAATGTATGCACAATTTTGTATTGTTTTTTTTTTCTTTCTAAAGCAATTTATATACATTGCTTTTTACCTTCGTCCAAATTTTAAATAAAATAGAAATCCCTTAAAAAAAACTAACAAAATAAAAACTTCCATTTGTTCCACAGCAGCAGGTACAGATATAACTGAATGAAACGAAAGGTAAAATGTGGGATTTTTCACAAGGATGCGTCTGTTGTTCAAATCTCTGCAAATACACTTTCAGAACAACATTTCCCTTAGAATTGTTTGATGTGCCCCTCAATGAACGTCTCCCTTCTTTTCCATTATAGAAATGTGCAGCACCTGTTGCTAGGAAATAATGAAGAGCACATCCTAGCAAACACTGTGCGATATAAAAAAATATATAATAATAAAAAAGAATAAAAAAGGCCTCTTTCAGACATGATACAGACCTCTTCCGAGTTCTGTCAGTGAAAAACTGATGAATTTCCACCAGTTTTGCCTCAGTTTGCTTCAGAGTTTTCGGCAAATGTGTTCCGTTTTTGCATTCTACAGTATTGTGTGCAGATGTCACCAGTGTCGGACAGGGGTACTTAGGGCCCACCAGTATAACTCATTCTGGGGGCCCACCTTAGGGCTCCTGCACACAAACTTATTTTTTTTTCCATGTCCGTACCATTCCCTTCACTTCAATGGGGCCTCAAAATAAAAATAACTCTGTGTGCATTCCGTGTTTGTATGTCCGCATTGGCCGTTCTGCAAAATGATAGAACATGTCCTATTATTGTCCACGTTACAGACAAGGATAGGACTGTTCTATTAGAGGCCGGCTCTCCTGTTTCACATAATGTGGAATGCACACACCCAGTATCCATGTTTTGCGGATCCGCAAATTGCAGACTGCAAAATATCCAACGGTCGTGTTCATGATCCCTTACAGTGATAACAATATTAAAGATGAAGTATGATGGCAGACACTCACAGCAAAATGCACAAACATACATGTGGCAGAATTTACACATACAGTTGCAAGAAAAAGTATGTGAACCCTTTGGAATGATATGGATTTCTGCACAAATTGGTCATAAAATGTGATCTGATCTTCATCTAAGTCACAACAATAGACAATCACAGTCTGCTTAAACTAATAACACACAAAGAATTAAATGTTACCATGTTTTTATTGAACACACCATGTAAACATTCACAGTGCAGGAATGTGAACCCTTGGATTTAATAACTGGCTGAACCTCATTTGGCAGCAATAACTTCAACCAAACGTTCCCTGTAGTTGCAGATCAGACGTGCACAACGGTCAGGAGTAATTCTTGACCATTCCTCTTTACAGAACTGTTTCAGTTCATCCATATTCTTGGGATGTCTGGTGTGAATCGCTTTCTTGAGGTCATGCCACAGCATCTCAATCGGGTTGAGGTCAGGACTCTGACTGGGCCACTCCAGAAGGTGTATTTTCTTCTGTTTAAGCCATTTTGTTGTTGATTTACTTCTATGCTTTGGGTCGTTGTCCTGTTGCAACACCCATCTTCTGTTGAGCTTCAGCTGGTGGACAGATGGCCTTAAGTTCTCCTGCAAAATGTCTTGATAAACTTGGGAATTCATTTTTCCTTCGATGATAGCAATCCGTCCAGGCCCTGACGCAGCAAAGCAGCCCCAAACCATGATGCCCCCACCACCATACTTCACAGTTGGGATGAGGTTTTGATGTTGGTGTGCTGTGCCTCCTTTTCTCCACACATAGTGTTGTGTGTTTCTTCCAAACAACTTAACTTTGGTTTCATCTGTCCACAGAATATTTTGCCAGTACTGCTGTGGAACATCCAGGTGCTCTTGTGCAAACTGTAAACGTGCAGCAATGTTTTTTTTGGACAGCAGTGGCTTCCTCCGTGGTATCCTCCCATGAAATCCATTCTTGTTTAGTGTTTTACGTATAGTAGATTCGCTAACAGGGATGTTAGCATATGCCAGAGACTTTTGTAAGTCTTTAGCTGACACTCTAGGATTCTTCTTCACCTCATTGAGCAGTCTGCGCTGTGCTCTTGCAGTCATCTTTATAGGAAGGCCACTCTCCATTTATAGACAATTTGTCTTACCGTGGACTGATGAACAGCAAGGCTTTTGGAGATACTTTTATAACCCTTTCCAGCTTTATGCAAGTCACCAATTCTTAATCGTAGGTCTTCTGAGAGCTCTTTTGTGCAAGGCATCATTTACATCAGGCAATGCTTCTTGTGAAAAGCAAACCCAGAATTGGTGTGTGTTTTTTATAGGGCAGGGCAGCTGTAACCAACACCTCCAATCTCATCTCATTGATTGGACTCCAGTTGGCTGACACCTCACTCCAATTAGCTCTTGGAGATGTCATTAGTCTAGGGGTTCACATACTTTTTCCACCTGCACTGTGAATGTTTACATGGTGTGTTCAATAAAAACATGGTAACATTTAATTCTTTGTGTGTTATCAGTTTAAGCAGACTGTGACATTTATGATTAACCCTATTAAGTGTAGCACACTTAAAGGGGATAAAGGGTTTGTCTCACCTAAGCAAATACCATTTATCATGTAGAGAAAGTTAATACAAGGCACTTACTAATGTATTGTGATTGTCCATATTGCCTTCTTTCCATCACATTATACACAGCTCGTATCCATGGTTATTACCACCGTGTAATCCAGCAGCAGTGGCCGTGCTTATACACTATAGGTAAAGGTGTTGGCCTATGCGCACTTCCAGCCTTTCCCTATAGTGTGTAAGCACGGCCACCGCTGCTGGATTACACGGTGGTAATAACCACGGATACGTGCTGTGTATAATGTGATGGAAAGGAGGCAATATGGACAATCACAGTGCATTAGTAAGTGCCTTGTATTAACTGCACGATAAATGCCATTTACTGAAGTGAGACAAACCCTTTAACCCCTTGAAGCATAAATGTCTGGCATGAAATTTACCAAATCGTAACCTCCTCAGATTGCACATAATCTACATTATAATTGAAAGGGTTGTCCTACCATAATGACCTATCGTCTATCTACAGGATTGGTGATAAATATCAGATTGCTGGGGTCTGACTGCTGGTCATGAAAAAGGGGTCCTGAGACATTCAATTACATTACCGCCATGTACACAGGGGGCTTAAGATCACGTTCCCTTGGTCATGGGGGTCCCAGCAGTCAGACCCCCTATCAATCAGACACTTATCACCTGTCGTGTCATAGCTGTTTCACCTTTTCACATTCCCTATCTTTAAAGGTTTATTGGGGGTGTAAAAAATAAAATAAAAATTTAAAAATCTGGCCCAAAATATGTGTCAAACTAAAATAGAAATGCTCACCGGTTAAAGGGCCTGTGTCCACTTTTCTAGTTATCCTCTATCCACAGGATCAGGGATGACTAAGTGATCTGTGGGGGTCTGAACACTGGAGCCCCCATGATCCCCCTTCTTTATTGAGTGGCAGGTCGAGCATATGCCCAGCCTCTCCATCCATTCTCTATGGGGTCACCGGAGATGGCAGAGTACAGAGCTGGCTATTTCCAGTGGTCCCAAAGTGAATAAATGGAGCAGCAGGGCTTATGTGGGGCCTGCCACATCATCAAAAAGAGGGAACAGGATCCGTTCCTGGAAACAGGGGGGGGGGGGGGGGGGGGGTCGCAGAATCGGACCCTACTAATCATATAGTTATGCTCTATGGTGTGGAGAGGATAACTTGAAAACCTGGACCACCCCTTTAAATCCTCCACCACTCCACCACCAGTATCGCTTTACATGGCAGCAGTGATGCCTGTAAATACGGAATATCATCACTGCTGCCATGTAAGGGTACTTTCACACTAGCGTTTTTCTTTTTCCGGCGCTGAGTTCCGTCCTAGGGGCTCAAATCCAAAAAAGAACTGATCAGTTTTATCCCCATGCATTCTGAATGGAGAGCAATCCGTTCAGGATGCATCCAGTTCAGTCTTTTTTACTGATCAGGCTTTTCAGAAAACCGTAGCATGTTGTATTTTTACCTCCGGGCTAAAAATCTGGAACACTTTCACTGAATGCCGGCAGTGGCGTAGGGATCGCCATAGCAACCATAGCAGTGGCTATGGGGCCCTACGCCACTGAGGGCCCGCCCGACCACATTCATTTTATTAATTTTTTTATTAACACACACAGACACTACACACAGGCAGCCAGGAGGTGGCGTAACTACAGGGGAACCAGCTGCTTTGGGGCCCGACAGTTTATTTTCAAGTTAGTTAAATATCGATGTCTTAAAGGGACACTGACAGGCCTAATTAGCATATTTAGGTATATATATGTCAGTACAGGTCTTATAAAGTCTATTAAAATCATCTAAGTATCCCCCCTGTCCACCTTATAAATACTGAAATATTAAGTTTTATAACCTGCTTGTCCGGTCACAAATCTGCCCAAGGGGCGGCGTTTCATCTCAAAATGCGCCCAGCCAGCCGCTCCAAACTGCCGTTCTGAAGCCCCGCCCAGCTCATCAATATTCACTTCGCTGGGCGGCGGCTACAACTCTCCCGACTCAAGTGCCTGGCGCATGCGCATAAAGCAGGGGCTGCAGCGCTCTGTTCGCAGGCGCGATGTGACCCCGGCCGGGCGCATGCGTTGAAGATTGGACCGAGGATGTGCCCAGAGGATCGAATGGGCTGTGCGCAGAATCTTGAGTCGGGAGAGTTGTAGCCGCCGCCCAGCGAAGTGAATATTGATGAGAACGGCAGTTGGGAGCGGTTGGCTGGGCGCATTTTGAGATGAAACGCCGCCCCTTGGGCAGATTGGTGACCGGACAAGCAGGTTATAAAACTTTATATTTCGGTATTTATAAGGTGGACAGGGGGATACTTAGATGGTTTTAATAGACTTTATAAGACCTGTACTGACATATATATGCCTAAATATGCTAATTGGGCCTGTCAGTGTCCCTTTAATGTTCAGGCCCCCTCGCTAATGTGATCTAATCTTAGTGTATTCTAAAGTCTCCTGATGTGTCTGGGATTCGAACCCACAACCTCCAATGTATCAGTGTATCAGAGGCAAAGCATTTGCCCTCACAACCATAAAGGAGGCCTTGCAACTGATTGAAAAAATATGACACTTCTACTGTTATAGCTGGCTAAGTATACATCTATACACATGACTGTTGCCCCAACACACCCAGCACTGCTATATCTCTATATGACAGCTGTCCCAGCACACTCGGCTCTGCTATATCTCTATATATGAGCAGCTGTCATGTGTATAGATGTACACTTAGCCAGCTATAACAGTAGAAGTCTCAAAAATTTTTCAGTCAGCAGCAAGGCTTCTCTTATGGTCTTGTGGTTAGATGCTTTGCCTCTGATACAGAAGGTCGTGGGTTCGAATCCCAGCAGAAACTTTTCTGAAATACACAAGCACTGACTCCATATATGGACATACAGGGCGGGACACAATACAGCGGGACACAGGAAGAGGCTGCATCGCATCGCTGACATGTAGGTAAGTAGAAGTGTTTATTTTATTTTTTTTAATACCCGACTGTTACTGCCATGGGGGGAGGGGGGTTGGCACCTGATACTGGCACCTGGGGGGGGGGTTGGCACCTGATACTGGCACATGGGGGGTGGGGGAGAGGCACCTGATACTGTGGATGGCACTGTTTAGGGGAGGGGGATCTGTGGATGGCACTGTTTAGGGGAGAGGGATCTGTGGATGACACTATTTAGGGGAGGGGGATCTGTGGATGGCACTATTTAGGGGAGGGGGATCTGTGGATGGCACTATTTAGGGGAGGGGGATCTGTGGATGGCACAGGGGGGGGGGCCCATAAATTTTTTTTGGTATGGGGCCCATGCATTTCTAGCTACGCCCCTGAATGCCGGATCTAGCATTTTTCCCATTGACTTGCATTAATGCCGGATCCGGCGCCGTGTGTTCCGTCAAACCGGATCCGGTTTTTGCATGTTAAACCCAAAAAATGTGCAAAAAAAGTAAAAGTACATAAATGGCGGATCCGTTTTTTACGATGCATTTTTTCATTGTGATCAGAATCCTGATCAGGATTCAAATGTAATCTGTTTTTACACGTTTTTTTGGGATCCGGCGGGCAGTTCCGGCGACGGAATGGCCCGCCGGATTCAAACAACGCTAGTGTGAAAGTACCCTAAACCATACGTGTCAATACTGGAGAATCTGACTCACTGTGCAGAATTTTTCAGTCATAAGTCCAACCCCCTTTGCAGGTCATAACCTTTAACAAAGCCCAAGCAAAGGTGCTAGAGGAGCAATGTGAGCAAAGGGCACAAACGGAGGGTCATAACTGAAACAGAGGCATTAGGGTCACCTGAGGCAGGGTAGTAGTGTGGATCCTGGAGCAGGGGTAACTGGAGAAGAGGCAATATTAGGGGTGCATTTAGAGTGGGGGCATCTGGAGCTGGGGCATTTATGGGGGTGCACCTAAAGCAGAGGCATTAGGGTCGCCTGAGGCAGGGTAATAGTGGTGATCCTGGAGTAGAGGTAACTGGAGAAGAGGCAATATTAGGGGTGCATTTAGAGTGGGGGCATCTGGAGCTGGGGCACTTATGGGGGTGCACCTAAAGCAGAGGCATTGGGGGGACCTAGGGCAAAGTCCCCCCAATGCCACTCTGAACTCTGCAGAGAGCAGCACACATTCAGAGATCTGAGTCTGCTATAAACAAATCCCTTATTTCCCCCTTACAGACTCCTACAGCTCACTACTGTCACACACCTGAGAAATCAGCCCAGCACCGCAGAGGAGTCCTTCTCTCCAGCAGGCAGTTTTCTGACAGCAGGGAGGGCAGGAGGATGGCCAGACATGTTCTCTCCTCCTTCACTGCCAGCAGCTGGGAAGTTTAGAAGTACTGCAGCGTCCCACTACGTGTGTGTGGGCACTGCTTAAAAGCACTTTCTACCTTGTCAATTGCATTATGTTGTATTGTGGTACTTTGTATTGATGTATCTGCAAAATCCCTGTTACCAGGCAGATTAGGTGTAATTTATACATCCCACCACTAGATGGGGATATAGCTTAGGTCTTATATATACCTAGTTCAGGCCTAGTTTAGTCAGTTGAGACCAGGATTGAGTTGAGATTAGGCAGATTAAAAATGTAGTTCAGACGAGAGCAGATCTGAGTAGATCAGATCAGACTAGTGGGAGAGAATGTAGAGTGAAGACCCCATGACACAGATTAGTGAGTGGAGCCAACTTCGCTAGGAGGTGATGTAGTGTCCCACTAGTAAGGGTGGGCTCTACACA
Organism: Bufo bufo; assembly: GCF_905171765.1. Taxonomy (NCBI): domain Eukaryota; kingdom Metazoa; phylum Chordata; class Amphibia; order Anura; family Bufonidae; genus Bufo; species Bufo bufo. The sequence goes on along the minus strand of NC_053397.1, from coordinate 183,392,523 downwards.
AGGGTTAACATGTCTATTGCATTAATGTGATGTTTAACCACTTGCCGCAACTGTAACGCCGAAAGGCGTCATCGCGGCGGCTCCCCCAGGCTACACTAACGCCGATTGGCGTCATCTCGCGTGAGCCGAGATTTCCTGTGAACGCGCGCACACAGGCGCGCGCGCGCTCACAGGAACGAAAGGTAAGAGAGTGGATCTCCAGCCTGCCAGCGGCGATCGTTCGCTGGCAGGCTGGAGATGTGATTTTTTTAACCCCTGAAAGGTATATCAGACGCTGTTTTGATAACAGCGTCTAATATACCTGCTACCTGGTCCTCTGGTGGTCCCCTTTGTTTGGATCGACCACCAGAGGTCACAGGTAGCTCAGTAATATGTTGCACCAAGCACCACTACACTACACCCCCCCCCCTGTCACTTATTAACCCCTTATTCACCTGTGATCACCCCTGATCACCCCATATAGACTCCCTGATCACCCCCCTGTCATTGATTACCCCCCTGTCATTGATTACCCCCCTGTAAAGCTCTATTCAGACGTCCGCATGATTTTTACGGATCCACTGATAGATGGATCGGATCCGCAAAACGCATACGGACGTCTGAATGGAGCCTTACAGGGGCGTGATCAATGACTGTGGTGATCACCCCATATAGACTCCCTGATCACCCCCCTGTCATTGATTACCCCCCTGTAAAGCTCCATTCAGATGTCCGCATGATTTTTACGGATGCACTGATTGATGGATCGGATCCGCAAAACGCATACGGACGTCTGAATGGAGCCTTACAGGGGCGTGATCAATGACTGTGGTGATCACCCCATATAGACTCCCTGATCACCCCCCTGTCATTGATTACCCCCCTGTCATTGATCACCCCCCTGTAAAGCTCCATTCAGACGTCGGCATGATTTTTACGGATCCACTGATAGATGGATCGGATCCGCAAAACGCATATGGACGTCTGAATGGAGCCTTACAGGGGCGTGATCAATGACTGTGGTGATCACCCCATAGAGACTCCCTGATCACCCCCCTGTCATTGATTACCCCCCTGTCATTGATCACCCCCCTGTAAAGCTCCATTCAGACGTCCGCATGATTTTTACGGATCCACTGATAGATGGATCGGATCCGCAAAACACATACAGGCATCTCCCTGGAGCCTTCCAGGGGGGGTGATCACCCCATATAGACTCCCTGATCACCCCCCTGTCATTGATCACCCCCCCTGTCATTGATCACCCCCCCTGTCATTGATCACCCCCCCCTGTCATTGATCACCCCCCCTGTCATTGATCACCCCCCCTGTCAGGCTGCATTCAGATGTCCGTATGATTTTTACGGATCCACGGATACATGGATCGGATCCGCAAAACACATACGGACATCTGAATGGAGCCTTATAGGGGGGTGATCAATGACAGGGGGGTGATCACCCCATATAGACTCCCTGATCACCCCCCTGTCATTGATCACCCCCCTGTCATTGATCACCCCCCTGTCATTGATCACCCCCCTGTAAGGCTCCATTCAGACATTTTTTTGGCCCAAGTTAGCAGAATTTTTTTTTTTTTCTTACAAAGTCTCATATTCCACTAACTTGTGTCAAAAAATAAAATCTCACATGAACTCACCATACCCCTCACGGAATCCAAATGCGTAAATTTTTTTTGAGATTTATATTCCAGACTTCTTCTCACGCTTTAGGGCCCCTAGAATGCCAGGGCAGTATAAATACCCCACATGTGACCCCATTTCGGAAAGAAGACACCCCAAGGTATTCCGTGAGGGGCATATTGAGTCCATGAACGATTGAAATTTTTGTCCCAAGTTAGCGGAACGGGAGACTTTGTGAGAAAAAAATAAATAAAATCAATTTCCGCTAACTTGTGCCAAAAAAAAAATAATTCTATGAACTCGCCATGCCCCTCATTGAATACCTTGGGGTGTCTTCTTTCCAAAATGGGGTCACATGTGGGGTATTTATACTGCCCTGGCATTCTAGGGGCCCTAAAGCGTGAGAAGAAGTCTGGGATCCAAATGTCTAAAAATGCCCTCATAAAAGGAATGTGGGCCCCTTTGCGCATCTAGGCTGCAAAAAAGTGTCACACATCTGGTATCGCCGTACTCAGGAGAAGTTGGGCAATGTGTTTCGGGGTGTCATTTTACATATACCCATGCTGGGTGAGATAAATATCTTGGTCAAATGCCAACTTTGTATAAAAAAAATGGGAAAAGTTGTCTTTTGCTGAGATATTTCTCTCACCCAGCATGAGTATATGTAAAAAGACACCCCAAAACACATTCCCCAACTTCTCCTGAATACGGCGATACCACATGTGTGACACTTTTTTGCAGCCTAGGTGGGCAAAGGGGCCCACATTCCAAAGAGCACCTTTAGGATTTCACAGGTCATTTACCTACTTACCACACATTAGGGCCCCTGGAAAATGCCAGGGCAGTATAACTACCCCACAAGTGACCCCATTTTGGAAAGAAGACACCCCAAGGTATTCCGTGAGGGGCATGGCGAGTTCCTAGAATTTTATATTTTTAGTCACAAGTTAGCGGAAAATGATGATTATTTTTTTTCCTTACAAAGTCTCATATTCCACTAACTTGTGACAAAAAATAAAAACTTCCATGAACTCACTATGCCCATCACGAAATACCTGGGGGTGTCTTCTTTCCAAAATGGGGTCACTTGTGGGGTAGTTATAGTGCCCTGGCATTTTAGGGGCCCAAATGTGTGGTAAGAAGTTTGAAATCAAAATGTGTAAAAAATGACCAGTGAAATCCGAAAGGTGCTCTTTGGAATATGGGCCCCTTTGCCCACCTAGGCTGCAAAAAAGTGTCACACATCTGGTATCTCCGTACTCAGGAGAAGTTGGGGAATGTGTTTTGGGGTGTCATTTTACATATACCCATGCTGGGTGAGAGAAATATCTTGGCAAAAGACAACTTTTCCCATTTTTTTATACAAAGTTGGCATTTGACCAAGATATTTATCTCACCCAGCATGGGTATATGTAAAATGACACCCCAAAACACATTCCCCAACTTCTCCTGAGTACGGCGATACCACATGTGTGGCACTTTTTTGCAGCCTAGGTGGGCAAAGAGGCCCATATTCCAAAGAGCACCTTTCGGATTTCACTGGTCATTTTTTACAGAATTTGATTTCAAACTCCTTACCACACATTTGGGCCCCTAGAATGCCAGGGCAGTATAACTACCCCACAAGTGACCCCATTTTGGAAAGAAGACACCCCAAGGTATTCGCTGATGGGCATAGTGAGTTCATGGAAGTTTTTATTTTTTGTCACAAGTTAGTGGAATATGAGACTTTGTAAGAAAAAAAAAATCATCATTTTCCACTAACTTGTGACAAAAAATAAAAAATTCTAGGAACTCGCCATGCCCCTCACGGAATACCTTGGGGTGTCTTCTTTCCAAAATGGGGTCACTTGTGGGGTAGTTATACTGCCCTGGCATTCTAGGGGCCCAAATGTGTGGTAAGGAGTTTGAAATCAAATTCTGTAAAAAATGACCAGTGAAATCCGAAAGGTGCTCTTTGGAATATGGGCCCCTTTGCCCACCTAGGCTGCAAGAAAGTGCCACACATCTGGTATCTCCGTATTCAGGAGAAGTTGGGGAATGTGTTTTGGGGTGTCATTTTACATATACCCATGCTGGGTGAGAGAAATATCTTGGCAAAAGACAACTTTTCCCATTTTTTTATACAAAGTTGGCATTTGACCAAGATATTTATCTCACCCAGCATGGGTATATGTAAAATGACACCCCAAAACACATTCCCCAACTTCTCCTGAATACGGAGATACCAGATGTGTTACACTTTTTTGCAGCCTAGGTGGGCAAAGGGGCCCACATTCCAAAGAGCACCTTTCGGATTTCACTGGTCATTTTTTACAGAATTTGATTTCAAACTCCTTACCACACATTTGGGCCCCTAGAATGCCAGGGCAGTATAACTACCCCACAAGTGACCCCATTTTGGAAAGAAGACACCCCAAGGTATTCGCTGATGGGCATAGTGAGTTCATGGAAGTTTTTATTTTTTGTCACAAGTTAGTGGAATATGAGACTTTGTAAGAAAAAAAAAAAAAATCATCATTTTCCGCTAACTTGTGACAAAAAAAAAAAGTTCTATGAACTCACTATGCCCATCAGCGAATACCTTAGGGTGTCTACTTTCCGAAATGGGGTCATTTGTGGGGTGTTTGTACTGTCTGGCCATTGTAGAACCTCAGGAAACATGACAGGTGCTCAGAAAGTCAGAGCTGCTTCAAAAAGCGGAAATTCACATTTTTGTACCATAGTTTGTAAACGCTATAACTTTTACCCAAACCATTTTTTTTTTACCCAAACATTTTTTTTTATCAAAGACATGTAGAACAATAAATTTAGAGAAAAATTTATATATGGATGTCGTTTTTTTTGCAAAATTTTGCAACTGAAAGTGAAAAATGTCATTCTTTTGCAAAAAAATCGTTAAATTTCGATTAATAACAAAAAAAGTTAAAATGTCAGCAGCAATGAAATACCACCAAATGAAAGCTCTATTAGTGAGAAGAAAAGGAGGTAAAATTCATTTGGGTGGTAAGTTGCATGACCGAGCAATAAACCGCTAAAGTTGTCGAGTGCCGATTTGTAAAAAAGGGCCTGGTCTTTAGGGGGGTATAAACCTGTGGTCCTTAAGTGGTTAATGTTCATTTCCCTGTGTTATCTGGGTGTCAGGCTTGTTAGGGTGTAGTTCAGCCTCCTAGACGTTAGAGGGAGATAGAGAGCCCTAAGTATATAAAGGTAGGCCCAGACAGGGAAGAGTCAGTGTAGTCCAGGTGGCTAGAAGTGTAACCTAGTCAGTCTGAAGTTCCTGAGTCTAAGTTTAGCTCAGAAGAGTAACCCCAGAAGAAGAACTTGCCTCCTGGGAGAAACCTGCAGTTACCCTCAAGCCAAGCAGAGACAGTGCAACCAGCTCAGATAAGTAAGCTGATGGGCAGAGGAGTCATTAACCTAATGCAAGGATAAATACGGGAGGAAGATTATTTGCCAAGGATAAAAGCCAGCATTTAGGCATCCGGGCCTTGGGATAGAAACCAGACAGGAGTTCCAAAGAACAGTGTACACTATCTCTGAGGAGAAGGTACAACCTGATTCTGAGTGTGTTGTTGATTACCCTCTGAGTATCTTGCACAGAATTATACCTGCCAGTATTTGAAATAAGCCTGCTTGTGAAGCACTTGATATAAGGGACTGCATTACCATCTTGTTGTACAAAGTTGGACTGTTATAAGTAAAGTAACGTTTGGTTCACTATACCACCTGTGTGCCTCACTTATTGCTATTGAAAAACGGTGTGCCACCGTTACAGGCACTGGCGTCACGATTCTTAAAGGGACCGTGCCTCAGGCACTCAAAACACCTGCAACATCCAGGGCACCTCATCCACCATCAGGCCTGGTCCCTACATACAGAGTGTGCCCCAGAGGAACTTTGTGTCAGCCTCTCCTTCACTGTCGCATGCCTGCCCAGGGTTCTCCTATGAACAGTGAGTAACCCTCGATTGCCCATAACCATGACCTCACTTCGCAATACCCTGCAGGTCTGGCGTGCTGCAGTGATACTAAGATGTGAGGCGCAGAAGAGCGTTTTCCTTCTGTGGCCGGACTATATAGTTGCATCCCTGACCAGTAGGAGAAGAGTTTGCCTCCCTGGAATAGAAACAAGCTTCCTAAGGAATCATCGGTGATGAGAGCCATTATTGAGGGCCACAGACACCTTTGCATGGTGGTTTTATAGCTTCTGGCAGCCACATACTTCTGAGAGACAGTTGAGTTTTCCTGTCCAAATGTTCAGCTTGTAGGGAAAATACAAGGTATAGGACCCAGCCCATCAATAGGAACAAGGTACACCTAACCCACTGCTCCAAATCAAACCTGAAAAGCCTAGAAACAGTGGATTTGCAGAATCAACTCTGTAACATCAAGAGACTGTATTTTGTACTGCTGCAACCAAAGTCATCAACAGTAAAAGTTGTGAGTTGCCTCTTCCCACTGTCTACCTCATTATTACCACTATTGGTTGTACCACCATTAACGGTACAGGCGTCACAACAAAAACCATCAAGGGACTCAGCCGCAACAAGCACCCTAAGCACCCCTAACATCAAGGGCACCTCAACCACCATCTTGGCTGATGCTTCCTACCACAGAGCGTGCCCCAGGGGATTTCGTGCTGTCCACCTCAACACTGTGCCCAGGGAGGCTTTCTGCTAACCGTGAGTAAACTGATGAACTGTGTGTTATAATTTGGCCCCTCATCGGTCCACCGTGCACCTCACGTGTTGCCCCTGCTCTACTGGCTGGCTGCAGTACTGCGGGGCCTCCCGTACAATTTACACCAGTAGGAGGCTGCATCACTGTGCGATACTGCCACCTAGTGGCTACAATAATTATCTCACCTGAGAAGCAAGAGAAATAATTATTCCTCCATCTTATCTCCAGGCGCAGGAGACTTGGGGCCTAGCGAGGAATCCCCCGCCTCCCTGGTGGGCCAGTCCGAGCCTGGCTGTCACCAGTTTTTGTGCGTTTTTCATGAAGGATAACACTCAGTGGGGGAAAGTTATCAAAACTGGTGTAAAGAAGAACTGGCCATAGCAACCAATCAGACTCCACCTTACATTTTTCAGAGCTCCTTTGGAAAATGAAAGGTTAAATCTGATTGGCTGCTGTGGGTAACTAAGCCAGTGTTCCTTTACACTAGTATCTGCTAGCAAACATCAGTGAAAATCCGACAGTCCTTCAGAGTGCTCCAGAGTGGTTCCATTTTTTTTTCACTGGGTCACATTTACTAACATTGTCTTTTTACGCTGGTCTTAGTTTGGCTAATTTATGAAGAGGTGTGCGTCTCGTCATAAATGAGGCGCATCTATGGCAGGCCTTGCTCCTGATGATAAAACTACCCCTGGCTGGCGTACTTTTTTTCAACCTTTTTCCAGTTTTTAATGTTGGTAAATTTTCCTAACTTGCCCCCATACCACCCAACTGCTGAACACAATGTTAAAAAAAAGAACTTGTGACTATTTTTTCAACTAAAATAGTCGCAAGTCCCTTAATAAATGACCCCCATTGACTTGAATGGACCAGCCCTGCATGCAAATGGATGAAGATAGAACATGCTGCGATTTCTCCTGAACTGAAAGATGGTCAGTGAAGAACAACGGGGAAGATTTATCAAACTGGTCTAAAGTAGAACTGGCTTAGTTGCCCATAGCAACCAATCAGATTCCACCTTTCATTTTCCAAAGCAGCTGTGAAAAATGAAAGGTGGAATTTGATTGGTTGCTATGAGACACTAAGCCAGTTCTACTGTACATCAGGTTGATAAATCTCCCCCAATGTTCATGTGCACGTACCAATTCAAATGATTGGCCTAGGGTCGAATCCAGATACTGTCCATTGTAAAAACGGACTAAATCTGGATGGAAATGGGACGAGCAATTGCAACCTAGATGGCATGCAGTTTAAACAGTGAAGAGGCCACCATGCTTGGCACATGTCCCTTTAAACAGCCAGTCAGTAGGGATGCCAGGAGTTGGACTCCCGCTAATCTGACATCCTCAGGATACGCCGTGAGTATACTAGCGCTGCACAACCCCTTTAAGTCGATGCTGCGGTGTCATTTTGGAGCATTTTGTTGTCTCTTGTTCAGGATTTACATTAGATCCTCTTAATAATTTTGTATAAATATTTAATTACCATCATTAATTTTCAATGCCATACAAGCCTTTGTAGGTGCTTCCCACTGAGTAGTAAATGTTAATTAATTTCTCTGAACATTGCAATTATTGGAAACATTCTCTAGAAAATTGTTTCAGCTGTGCATAAAATGGGGGGTAACTGAAAGATCCTGGACCTCAATGCATAATCTGTAACGAAGGGGCTGCTACCCTCGTGTTCCAGGCTTTATATAGGCCCACTACCTCTGCATCCCCTTTACCCATGCCACTTATTGATGATATGCTCTGTCTGTGCCCTGGTGACAGCAAAGTACATGACACAATTGGAAGTAGACATGTACATGTTCTGTGTAGATGGATGGTGGAACCTCAGGGTATGTTCATCAAGAAAATGGAGCTTAGCTGTAATACCAGAAACAGCCTATGGACAGGTGTGGCGCTGTTCCTAGAGAACAAAAGCCATTGGGGCACATTTATCAAGCTCGTCTGTTTTTAGGCGTAAAATTAGACAGGCGTATTTGCTTTGTCTGCTGTTCTTTTGCCGAGCATTTATTGAAAGTCGCACAGCACTTACTGGATTAGACTAGGCGAATTGATATTAGGCCTCATGCACACGGCCGTTTGTGCAGTGCATCACGGATTGCGGACCCATTCACTTGAAGAGAACATGTTCTATTTTTTTTCAGTCTGGATCCATCTGCAGCAGCCGCACGGATGGTGCCTGTGCACGGTACGGCTAGGCAACGGCCTTGTGCATGAGAACTTAGTCTGAACTTTGGTGTTTTTTTATCAGTACGACAGGTTCATATTCACTATTGGTTGCTATGATGCTGTGCGCTTTGTGCCGCCGCCGCTGTACAATAATACACTCGTATAGATCATACTTGCATAAACGTTTATTAGGAAACAATCTTCCAACTTTGTCTTGGTCACCAGCAGGCTTTGGCAAAAATTCTGGCAGGCGAACACACTCGGCCTTGCTACATCTGTTGCTCTCCGGCTGTGCTGTGCTAAAAGTATATAATAGGATTATTTTCCTTTATGCTGTATTTACCTTGGTAGACTGGTCTGTCTCTAGTGGTATCCAGGGAACTTTATCCTTGGCTTCGGAGGCTTAAGGCTTCTGCCTCTATGTCGAGCAGAGCTAAAGGTGCTCTAGCTGGCCTAGGCAGGGCTTGTCTAACAGGGACGGGCTCCTGCTGCACACCCTCCCTTGGCAGGGGGTAAACTGTACTCGACCTCTCCCCTAGAAGGGGTAGGTTAGACTGACTCTAACTAACTAGACTCCTCCCTAGAGGGAGAGAATAGAATGGAAAGAAGGCTCCATTCTATGCAAGATAGCACTGCCATGCTTGCTGCCACTTGCTGGTGAACCAGGCACATTACACTTAAACAGTTACAAAACAATATTATGAATACACATTTTGCAAGATCTGGAAATTAAAACATAGGATGACATTTGGTTAACCATAGGAGATAGTAGAGGGGTGCGGAAGGTGGTAAAGCACCTCTGGGGCTTTACAAATAGCACAATGTCGTTCTAAGAAAATCTGCTCCAGAGTTGCTATTTGTTGGGGAATCTAAACAGTTACTGAACAGACATGTCATGAGAGGTGACGGGTTTTCTTTGAGGAGTGCATCGAGGACTGTCTAATCGAAGCGTATAAGAATAGGTAAAGGCCGTGGGGTATTCATATTCTTATGCGGGCTTTTTAACAACAAAATAAATACAGTCAAACCTTTTCAAGCTTCACAAGTGAAATACATTTACACTTCTTTTTTATGTGACACTAAAAGCCTAACTAGCAGTGATTGCTCGAGCAATAATATTTTACGTCTTGATAATTTATACTGACTTACATAAAACTTTTTTTAATGGCAGCACATCAATGTCTATGGCAGGGGTACTCAACCGGCGGCCAGCTGTCTGGACCCCTGCCATGCCTTCCATAGGAAGCAGCACTTTAGGCTGCATCCTAATCTCCCAGTGCGCCGCTGGGGCCTCCTTATGCAGGCGCTGGATGGAAGGGCAGGAGCGCGCTGAAAGAGACAGGTCCCTCCACATGCAGGCATCGGGACTTGTCTCTCTTAGCGCTTTCATCCAGCGCCTGCACGTGGAGGAAGCTGTCTCTCTTAGCGCGCTCAGTCCCTCCTCTCCTGCAGCAGCGGCAAAAGAGGTACTATAAAACACCGCCCCCGGCTCCGCTAAGCCACGCCCCAGATTGGTTAGACCATGCCCCTCCCACTTCCCAGCCAATCGGTATTTAAATACTCACTGTAAAATCAACTTGGGGGTGTGGTGTGGAGGGGATTGAGAGGTACAGAAAGGACAGGAACGCATCACTGACCGCAGGAAAGGACTCCACAGTGTCAGTGTTGCCATCTTGCCTGTGCCTCTCTCTGTAAGGCTACTTTCACACTAACATTTCTAATTTCCGGTATTGAGATCCGTCAGCTTCCGTTTCGTCCCTATTCATTGTCAACGTAACTGAACAGAATGAAATGCCCCAAAATGCATTTCGTTCCGTTTGGTTGCTTTCTCATACAGTTTTCTTTCTGTCCTGGGATGCAGAGCAAAACGGATCTGGCATGACCCCCAATGCAAGTCAATGGGGACGGATCTGTTTTCTCTGACACAATAGAAAACGGATCCGTCTCCCGTTGACCTTCAATGGAGTTCATGATGGATCCATCTTGGCTATGTTAAAGATAATACAACCGGATCTGTTCATAATGGATGCAGCAAAAACGCTAGTGTGAAAGTAGCTTACTGGTAAAATAAAGGTAAGGCTCCATTCACACCATGGCATTTTTGTTCCACATCCAAGCCCCATTCTTGGTGGATTGGATGCGGACCCTTCATTTCAATGGGTCTGCAAAAGATGAGAGAGTACACTGTGTACTGTCTGCATCTTTTGTGGCCCCATTGAAATAAAGGGGTCCGCATCCAATCCACCAAGAATGGGGCTTGGATGTGGAACAAAAATACATATGTCTGTTCTGCGGCTAGGTTTGCCACCCGGCCAGTACCTCACCGGCAAGGCCGGTATTTTAGTGGCCCTGCCGGTATTTTCCTGTACGGACTGCTGCTAATGAGTGCTTCCATTGCAGAGCGCTCATTAGTACAGCCTTTACTTCCACCACCACTTATTGCTCGTGCTGTAGGAAACACTCACTGATGACTGGAAGCTCAGGATAGGACCTGCTAGACGTCATCACACTGGAGCGCAGTTCCTGTCCTGAGCTTCCAGTCAGCATTATTCTTAATGGGGGCCTTCATCTTTACTGTTGGCATTCAGCTCGGACCTTCACCTGACTGCAGACCGAGTTATGTGGACCTTTAATAAAACTAGTTGAGTACCCCTGGTCTATGGCTTCCTATTTCTAACTACTTAGCAACTTAAAGGGGTTATCCAGAGAGCTCCCCATTCATTGCTGCAATTGTTCTGCTATATTTATTTCTAGCTGGCATGCACTTTTTCAGGGGGCATGCACTTTCTCAGAGGGTGTGTCCTTTCTACTGAACCGGGTGGCAGTTGAAGGATAGGACTGAGCATGTGTGTCCACTTCAGTGAGCAGGACATAGACAATAGGAAAAGAGCAAACAGCAGGTGGCGCAATTACAAAAGTATTCAGATGCAGATGTAGAAAAATGTAGAATATTTTTTGTGGGAAAACCCCTTTAGCGCTTTATATTTTTCCTCTCCATGTAAACCATATCACCCCAAAAGGTCCCATATAAGCAATGTGTGGGATATTTGTAGGATAAACGAGGGATCTGTTTTGGTATCCACAAAAATGTAGTAGCGCTACTTAAAAAAAAACAACACACACACTCAAGTTACACATTCAGCAAAAAAAAGTTATTTATTGTATAATGAAAAGTTTTAAAATTTTCAAATATATTTTCAGTTTAATAAAGGGGTTGTCCAGGATTACTTAAATCAGAAAATGATGTTCATATACAGTGCAGACCAAAAGTTTGGACACACCTTGTCATTCAAAGAGTTTTCTTTATTTTCATGACTATAAAAATTGTAGATTCATACTGAAGGCATCAAAACTATGAATTAACACATGTGGGATTATATACATAACAAACAAGTGTGAAACAACAGAAAATATGTCATATTCTAGGTTCTTCAAAGTAGCCACCTTTTGCTTTGATTACTGCTTTGCACACTCTTGGCATTCTCTTGATGAGCTTCAAGAGGTTTTCACTTCATAGGTGTGCCCTGTCAGGTTTAATAAGTGGGATTTCTTGCCTTATAAATGGGGTTGGGACCATCAGTGGCGTTGAGGAGAAGTCAGGTGGATACACAGCTGATAGTCCTACTGAATAGACTGTTAGAATTTGTATTATGGCAAGAAAAAAGCAGCTAAGTAAAGAAAAACGAGTGGCCATCATTACTTTAAGAAATGAAGGTCAGTCAGTCAGCCGAAAAATTGGGAAAACTTTGAAAGTAAGGGCTATTTGACCATGAAGGAGAGTGATGGGGTGCTGCGCCAGATGACCTGGCCTCCACAGTCACCGGACCTGAACCCAATCGAGATGGTTTGGGGTGAGCTGGACCGCAGAGTGAAGGCAAAAGGGCCAACAAGTGCTAAGCATCTCTGGGAACTCCTTCAAGACTGTTGGAAGACCATTTCAGGGGACTACCTCTTGAAGCTCATCAAGAGAATGCCAAGAGTGCAAAGCAGTAATCAAAGCAAAAGGTAGCTACTTTGAAGAACCTAGAATATTACATATTTTCAGTTGTTTCACACTTGTTTGTTATGTATATAATTCCACATGTGTTAATTCATAGTTTTGATGCCTTCATAGTCATGAAAATAAAGAAAACTCTTTGAATGAGAAGGTGTGTCCAAACTTTAGGTCTGTACTGTATATGATCACTCGCATGAATCAAGGAAAAGGGGAATAGTGAATAGTGATCTGGATTATTTAAGACTTAACTTTTACTTCTTATACATTATAAAATACAGTATATCCCTCAAAATATAATAGAGGTTCAATGTGAATACAATTTCCACAATCCCGCACACAGGGGGACTCCTTGGAAACAAAGACAACTGTGTCTACACTTGTACATTCAGTGTAAGATACTAGAGGGTGACAAGAGCCGGTATGCACAAGTACCATAGGAGCACAAAAATAAGGTAGCAGTGACCGGTATGCACTGGCACCTTATGTACACAATTAAGCAATGATGTGAGAGAGAACATATAACAGTGTATACATAATGTACGGCGGCATAAAGAAAAAACACACAATGATTAGGTGCAAGGATTCACCATGCAAAAGGGATGCACAGCTGCACCTGTATCATGAAGGTGCACGGCGGCACCAATGAAACCCAGTGTCCTACTCTACAGATGATGGACTCTTCAGACACCTTCATTTCACTGTTTCTTGGTAGGGTGGTCCGGTTCGATGGTGGGAGGTCCTTAAGATATGAGGGAATCACAGGAAGATGTTCCTATATGTCCCTGGATGACCCTATAGGGCCCTACAATAGCCCTGTTGGTCTAACCACGGAGTGTCCTACTAGTGAAGAAGTTCGGGTCTGGGCACCACAGTCAGTTTTTTATCATCACAAAACTGACTGCAATTGCATACCTACTCACGTGGGTTTGCCGCAATGCACCGGGACGCATCCGGACCTAATCTGGACACGCTCGTCTGCAAGGGGCCTTACAGTTGCAGACAGTCATTGGTTGCGGCGGCCCCATGACCCTCATCAAATAAGATGTTGCCGCAGGGAGACCTGAGATCTGCAGTTTTGGAGGGGGAGAAAAAAGCCAAAACCTAGCGGAGGGGATCAGCTAAGGCCGGCTTTACATCACCGTTATGGATTCAGTTACTGTTTTCCGTTATAACCATAATAACGGAATCCATAAGACGGAAGTCAAAACGGAAGCCTTTTGATCCTTTATAATACAAATCTATGGGCAGCATAACGACAGGACTTTCTTTCCGTTCTGCATAACAGAAACCAGGACGGGTCCATTATGCTGCCCATAGACTCGCATTAAGACGGAAGTCAATACGGAAGCCTTGAAAAGGCATTCCGTTTTGCTTTCCGTTATGATAGAAGTCTATGGGCAATCATAACGGATGCGTCTGGTTTCCGTTATGCAGAACGGAAAAAAAGTAATTTCGACAGGACTTTGTTTTTCGTTTTGCATAACGGGAACCAGACGCATCCGTTTAGATTCCCATAGACTTCTAATATGACAGATCAAAACGGAATGTCTCTTAAAAGGCTTCTGTTTTTACTTCCTTCTTATGGATTCCGTTACTTTCCATTATAACCATGTTATAACAGAAAACAATAGCGGAATCCATAACGGTGATGTGAACAAGCCCTAAGTATTATTCTGGTCACAGGTCCTGTCACGGTGGAGGAGCTCATGCCCGAAAGACCCTTGAGGTGAATAACCCCTTTAAGTTTATTTTTCTAATTAATTTTTACAATTTTTTTTTTATCCGCCGTAAACCCAAGAAAGCGATTAAAGAACCTTCACATCAATCCTTCTGAAATTCATATTAAGTAACTGATATTTGTGCTGCCTTGAGCAGTTTGTAGTTGCAGTTTATTGGATCTGGAGCTGCCTCAGGCATAGTCTGTATTGCTGATGTGCTGGTGTCATCTAGCATGAGCAGGCCTCTAGCTTTGATAACATTATCACGACACCCTGCTCTCGCTGATTACTTTTAATCTAGTTCGGAATGAACGCCACAAACCTTCCATTCTGCAGCCTTCAGAAAATTCCGTTCAGGTTTTAAGAAAGTAATTAATGTCTATGTAAGGGAAATTCCACTGTACTCAACAGACAGGTCTGGAGACAGAAGCTGGCGGAAGATATTATTTGGTTAGTTCACTTTAATCTTCTCTCCTTGGTCGGTTTTAATGAATGGCAGTATAAATATTTAATTCCCATTTTTATTAAATTGTGAACTTATTAAAATAATAAACAATTAAATTCTTTAAATATTTTAATCCAGAGCAAAGGAATTGTAGACTGTTCATAAATGTATTTTTGGAATCACAGTATTCCTCAAATCAATTTTTTATGTTAAAGAATAAAACTTATATGAGTAAAGAATTTTTGGTGGTTATTTTTTTCTTTTCATGCCATTTATATTTTAAAAAATATGTGCAGTTTTCGCACTGGCCACTACGCTTAATAATAGGCACAACATCTTGGTTTGTACAGATCACTTTACTGCAGTAATCTGCTTATCACTACAGACAGGATTTGAATGACAGATATAACCTCTGTATACAGTAGATAAGAAAATATCCACAATTCACAATAGGTGATATGACAGCTTATCTATTCCTTCCTGACCTGTGCACAGGTCACAGAGCATGCCTAGAAACTCTACTATGGAAGTCAATGGGGTCAGCTCCTGTCTATTTTGTCTATGGCCCATGGTGGCTGCCGTAAAGTATATCTCTAAATCCTATTAAGAACAGCTCAGGCAAGATGGCTGCCTCCATAAATAGAATAAAAAATATACAATCAGAAAATAACAAAGACAGATGACAAAAAAAGAAAACAATGTAAAAATATACAATCAGAAAATAAAAAAGACAGATGACAAAAAAGAAAACAATGTAAGTCAATGGTGATGCATCTGTTTTTTTAGGAGCCTAAAAAACTAGATCCGTCACCTATTGCCTTTCAATGTATTTAGTGACGGATCCATTTTTTCTGTTTTGATTTCACACAACCGCATCCTAACAGAATGGATGCATCCTGATGTGCAAAATCAAAATCAGCAGCATCAGAAGACCACAGAGTGGCAAGGTGACATAGTGTGGAGGTGGCAGCAGCATGAGGAGACCACAGAGTGACCCAGTGACAGAGTGGGGAGGTGGGTGGCAATACCATTACCAGCTGAAGATGGTGGGTGAAAGAAGAAGCACTTGGAATCAGGTGTATGGCATCAGGCGGGTGACAGCATCAGAATAATAGCTGAGGAAGGTAGCCAGAAGAAACCGGTCTCTTTTGTCAAAGTGTTGGTGTGGCACCATGGATGATCTAGTCGGATGGCATTGGTGGGTGGAAATCCTGGCTGATCCATGCCTGATTCATCCTGACAAAAGTTAGTCTCTCCACATTTTGGGTGGACAGGCGAGTGCTTCTTGGGATAACTATGCCCCCCACCCCACTAAACACCCGCTCTGATGCCACACTACTGGCCGGGCAGGACAGCTTTTCCAGGGCAAACTGGCCACAACTCCAGTTTGGCTGCCCAGTAGTCCAGCGAATCTTCAATGACGGCTGGCAGGGTGCACTCCAAGTATGCCACCACCTGTTGGTTCAGGTTCTGCTCTATGACTAGCTGCTGGTGAGTAGTTTCTTCACTATGCGGGTGAAGAAAGCTGCTCATCAGTGACTGTACAGTAGACTCAGGCTGCTGCTGATGGAGCTGGTACTGCTCCTGCCACCCCACCTCTCCCCAGCAGCCATGGCAGTGGAACGTAAGCGCAGAGGGCCCCCCGGTCAGACCTGCGAGAGAATGGACGATGGTTCAGATAGCAGCGGCCAACTGACTACATAGGATGTCTCTATAGTAGTTCAATTTGTCCTCCCTCTCAGCGGGTGTTAAAAAGGCCCCCATTTTGGATGGGTAGCGAGGGTTCAACAAGGTGGAGAGCCAGAAGTCATCCATCTGCCGAATGCTGACAATTCGGCTGTCACTATGCAAACAAGTGAGCATGCATCGGGCCATTTGTGCAAGTAACTCGGAGGGACTCCCTGCCTCCATCTCCACTGCATACTGCCATGGTGTGTCTGGGTCATCTGCCTTGTCTTCCTCATCGCCCGGTAGCTCCTCTGGCTGCTCCTACTCCTCCTCTCCTGTCACCTGTGTATAAACCACCCATTTCGCTACACATTGCTTGTGCTCCAATGTCCTCCTGCTCCTCCAGTTCAGCCCCCACAGGGCTCATGTGGTTGTGAGAACTAGGCACCATGTCTCCAGTCCCCTGACCAGCAAGATTTACCAGCATCTGTTCCAGGACATGAAGCAGTGGAATGACGTCGTTCATCCCGTAGTCCTGGCGACTGACAAATAACGTAAAAAAGAAAGATATTTAGACACCAGTCCGCAAAAATGTTTCGCTGCAGGTCCAAGGAGTGTTGTGGGATCAATCACACTTTCATGGAGTATACATATAGGGTTCGGACCGCGCGTGTCATAAATAGATGGTATACAAACAGTTTTTTTCTCCTTCTCCTTTTAGAAAAGTACCGAAAAGTGCACTGCTACTTCCCGGGCAGATAGGCTCCTGCAAAGCGGATGGTCTACCCCGGGCACGTTTGGCTCCCGACCTCCCACTGCTGCCACCCTGCTGACTCCCGGCCACGCTAGCGACTTGCTGGCTCCGCTGCTGCCTCACGGGCAAGTTGCCACCCTCTTCTGATGATGATGAAGCCCCTTCATCACCCGGCTCCCAAGTGCGATCAGCTACATCATCATCATCGAGTACTGTCTGCACGTCACTGATGTCCTCCTCAACCGTCTCTGGGTCAGGAGCCTGACTGCTCGCAACACCAGCTCCCACGCCACTCTCCTTATCACTACTTGCCCACCTAGTGGAGGAAGCGGCGGATGTCTCCTCCACATCTTGGTTTTCCAGTAGCTGCTGTCTTCTAGTAGCTCGTCCTCACTGTATAGTGGAGCTGAGCCCACAGCATACAATACTTCTCTGGCTGAGGAAACAGAAAAGAACAGAGGCAGATTGAGGACAGATGAGGGCACAGTGCCTGCTCCCGGGCCATGCCAACTAAGGGTTGTGTCTGACGAACCCACTGACTCTTGGCTGGGGGTGTCGAAGATCGAGTCAACCATTTAAGAACCGCTGGGTTGCTGATCAAGACACGACAGCTAGCTGACACTGGGAGCTCAGGCCTCTCGAAGTGACCCCTGCTGCCAAGGCCCCTTACTCTGATGCGACCTCTGCCTGCGCCAGAAACATTTAGGCCTCTGCCACTCCCATGTGCAGGGCCTGGCACTTCTCTATCTGACCTAATGTTAGATCAAATAATGAAATAAAAAGGAAATTAAAACACCCCAAAAAAGTCAGTAATTTTCTCGCTTCACCACCACACAACAGCTAATAAGCCCTTTTTTCCCACTAATACACGCAAAAAAGGGCTTTAGAACATATAACTGCACCGCTGAACGGCAAATATATTTTTCTTTTGCACTAATACACGCCACAAAAGGCTTTAGAACATATAACTGCACCGCTGAACGGCAAATATATTTTTCTTTTGCCACTAATACATGCCACAAAAGGCTTTAGAACATATAACTGCTCCGCTGAACGGCAAATATATTTGCTGTAATTTTAGCACTTCACCACACCACATCTAATAAGCCCTTTTTTCCCCACTAATACAAGCCAAAAAATGCTTTAAAACATATAACTGCACCGCACAAGGGCAAATAAGACAGAAATATTTCCTTGTAATAAACCCTGGTAATGCCTGTATCAATGTATCAAACAGCACTCGCACCCCAATAACAAGAACGGTTTGCTGTAATTACAGAGCTGTATAAAGGCAATTTGGATCCCCAGTCAGTGCAGCAAGATGTAATAGGATTGTTCTTATTACCCAGGCTGTGTCCTCCCCTACTGAACCCTGTTTAACATAAATGCTGTGGAATGGTTCCTCCCTATCCTTTCCCTACACCTTGAATAATCTTTCCATGCACTTGTAAATTGTTTTTTTAGCACAATTACGTTTTTTCTAGCACTGTCCCTAGCGCCTGCTGAAGTCTTTCCCTGCACAAAGTACACTGAAAAATGGCAGAATCCAAGATGGCTGAGGCTATTTATAGGGCTGTGACATCACAGGGCTGGCTGCTGATCGGCTGCATGCATGGCATTATGGGTGACCCCCCCCTTCCCAGAGTTCCTTGCTCCATGTCCTCACACGTGCAGCAGCCATTTTAGCAAAAAAAATGCGATTTGTTACCATGAAGCGTGAGGAAGTTCAGCTTCGGTGCAAATCGAATTTTTCCTGAAATTCGGATCAAATTCCACTTCGTCAGCTTCGATTAGCTCATCTCTCCTCTTGAACATCTAATCGACAACACGGACCCTTGACTCAACTGTGCTTGTCCAGAAGACCATTTTCATTTCACATCCAAAAGGTAATATAATTACTTAGCCTCTCGTAAGAATTCATTTTGTTCGTGTCATGACTTTGAAGATTTAAGATCTGCCTCTCATTTACTGACCTTCATCCGAGCTCTCAAAGATTGAGTTATGGAGTGAACTAGCAATCAAGCCTTGAGCCATAAAAAAGTTTCATTTGTGCAGATTGCAGAAGATCACAATCGCTTATTGTCTGGAGACATGTTTGACAGCCCATTTTCTTCAGAAATAGGAAGTCAGACAACATCTCTTAGAACTTTAGAGAACTTTGTGGACCCAGCAGTGATTACCTTAGATATAAATATATAATTTAGGCAGCTGTAGCATGTTTGTAATACTCTTTTACTACAATATTTTTCTGATGTCTTAAAGGGTTTTTGTTATGAAATATTATAAAGTTTTTTTTAGATCTCTTTGGGCTCTTACATCCAGAGGCTTCTTACTTTTGTATATAGTTAAGGAAATGTGAGCGAAAACAAAAGGACAAATTTATCTCCTGTGACAATAGTTTGCTACAATATATAAAGGTGAGTATAGAGTATCCGCCTGGAGAATTTGCAGCTCAGAGGATTGCCTAGACTGGATACTATTATGACAGCTCTTCAGCAGTCCTCAGTAGGTTTCTCAGAATTTCTATTTGAATACAAACATGTCCATTTTGTTGCAGAAAATTGAAATCTTAAAAATAGTGAGGGAATAGTACACCAAGTACTGTATATTAGAAAGGTTCAAAAGGTTTTGTTATACAGTAGTTTAAAAGGGGGTTGTGGTTTCTACAATTATTTCAAGGGTTTTCCAGTTTCTACAATATCATATTGTGGGTGTTCGACACCTGACACCCCACCAATCAGGTGTTTTCGGCAGTCACAGTGGACAGAACCCAGAGCAGAAAGAGTCATCTACTGGCTGGAAACAGCTGATCAGTGGCAGTGCTGGGTAAGGATAGATGCTGGAGAACCACTTTAACCACCTCAGCCCCCAGTGCTTAAACACCCTGAAAGACCAGGCCACTTTTTACACTTCTGACCTACACTACTTTCACCGTTTATTGATCGGTCATGCAACTTACCACCCAAATGAATTTTACCTCCTTTTCTTCTCACTAATAGAGCTTTCATTTGGTGGTATTTCATTGCTGCTGACATTTTTACTTTTTTTGTTATTAATCGAAATGTAACGATTTTTTTGCAAAAAAATGACATTTTTCACTTTCAGTTGTAAAATTTTGCAAAAAAAACGAGATCCATATATAAATTTTGCTCTAAATTTATTGTTCTACATGTCTTTGATAAAAAAAAAATGTTTGGGTAAAAAAAAAATGGTTTGGGTAAAAGTTATAGCGTTTACAAACTATGGTACAAAAATGTGAATTTCCGCTTTTTGAAGCAGCTCTGACTTTCTGAGCACCTGTCATGTTTCCTGAGGTTCTACAATGCCCAGACAGTACAAACACCCCACAAATGACCCCATTTCGGAAAGTAGACACCCTAAGGTATTCGCTGATGGGCATAGTGAGTTCATAGAACTTTTTATTTTTTGTCACAAGTTAGCGGAAAATGATGATTATTTATTTATTTATTTTTTCTTACAAAGTCTCATATTCCACTAACTTGTGACAAAAAATAAAAAGTTCTATGAACTCACTATGCCCATCACGAAATACCTTGGGGTCTCTTCTTTCCAAAATGGGGTCACTTGTGGGGTAGTTATACTGCCCTGGCATTCTAGGGGCCCAAATGTGTGGTAAGGAGTTTGAAATCAAATTCTGTAAAAAATGACCAGTGAAATCCGAAAGGTGCTCTTTGGAATATGGGCCCCTTTGCCAACCTAGGCTGCAAAAAAGTGTCACACATCTGGTATCTCTGTATTCAGGAGAAGTTGAGGAATGTGTTTTGGGGTGTCTTTTTACATATACCCATGCTAGGTGAGATAAATATCTTGGTCAAATGCCAACTTTGTATAAAAAAATGGGAAAAGTTGTCTTTTGCCAAGATATTTCTCTCACCCAGCATGGGTATATGTAAAATGACACCCCAAAACACATTCCCCAACTTCTCCTGAGTACGGAGATACCAGATGTGTGACACTTTTTTGCAGCCTAGGTGGGCAAAGGGGCCCATATTCCAAAGTGCACCTTTCGGATTTCACTGGTCATTTTTTACAGAATTTGATTTCAAACTCCTTACCACACATTTGGGCCCCTAGAATGCCAGGGCAGTATAACTACCCCACAAGTGACCCCATTTTGGAAAGAAGACACCCCAATGTATTCGCTGATGGGCATAGTGAGTTCATGGAAGTTTTTATTTTTTGTCACAAGTTAGTGGAATATGAGACTTTGTAAGAAAAAAAATAATAAAAAAAAATCATCATTTTCCACTAACTTGTGACAAAAAATAAAAAATTCTAGGAACTCGCCATGCCCCTCACGGAATACCTTGGGGTGTCTTCTTTCCAAAATGGGGTCACTTGTGAGGTAGTTATACTGCCCTGGCATTTTCCAGGGGCCCTAATGTGTGGTAAGTAGGTAAATGACCTGTGAAATCCGAAAGGTGCTCTTTGGAATGTGGGCCCCTTTGCCCACCTAGGCTGCAAAAAAGTGCCACACATGTGGTATCTCCGTACTCGGGAGAAGTTGGGGAATGTGTTTTGGGGTGTCATTTTACATATACCCATGCTGGGTGAGAGAAATATCTTGGCAAAAGACAACTTTTCCCATTTTTTTATACAAAGTTGGCATTTGACCAAGATATTTATCTCACCCAGCATGGGTATATGTAAAAAGACACCCCAAAACACATTCCTCAACTTCTCCTGAATACAGAGATACCAGATGTGTGACACTTTTTTGCAGCCTAGGTGGGCAAAGGGGCCCATATTCCAAAGAGCACCTTTCGGATTTCACTGGTCATTTTTTACAGAATTTGATTTCAAACTCCTTACCACACATTTGGGCCCCTAGAATGCCAGGGCAGTATAACTACCCCACAAGTGACCCCATTTTGGAAAGAAGACACCCCAAGGTATTCGCTGATGGGCATAGTGAGTTCATGGAAGTTTTTATTTTTTGTCACAAGTTAGTGGAATATGAGACTTTGTAAGAAAAAAATAAATAAAAAAAAAATCATCATTTTCCACTAACTTGTGACAAAAAATAAAAAATTCTAGGAACTCGCCATGCCCCTCACGGAATACCTTGGGGTGTCTTCTTTCCAAAATGGGGTCACTTGTGGGGTAGTTATACTGCCCTGGCATTTTCCAGGGGCCCTAATGTGGGGTAAGTAGGTAAATGACCTGTGAAATCCGAAAGGTGCTCTTTGGAATGTGGGCCCCTTTGCCCACCTAGGCTGCAAAAAAGTGTCACACATCTGGTATCTCCGTACTCGGGAGAAGTTGGGGAATGTGTTTTGGGGTGTCATTTTACATATACCCATGCTGGATGAGATAAATATCTTGGTCAAATGCCAACTTTGTATAAAAAAATGGGAAAAGTTGTCTTTTGCCAAGATATTTCTCTCACCCAGCATGGGTATATGTAAAATGACACCCCAAAACACATTCCCCAACTTCTCCTGAGTACGGCGATACCAGATGTGTGACACTTTTTTGCAGCCTAAATGCGCAAAGGGGCCCACATTCCTTTTATGAGGGCATTTTTAGACATTTGGATCCCAGACTTCTTCTCACGCTTTAGGGCCCCTAGAATGCCAGGGCAGTATAAATACCCCACATGTGACCCCATTTTGGAAAGAAGACACCCCAAGGTATTCAATGAGGGGCATGGCGAGTTCATAGAATTTTTTTTTTTTTGGCACAAGTTAGCGGAAATTGATTTTATTTTTTTTTTTCTCACAAAGTCTCCCTTTCCGCTAACTTGGGACAAAAATTTCAATCTTTCATGGACTCAATATGCCCCTCACGGAATACCTGGGGGTGTCTTCTTTCCGAAATGGGGTCACATGTGGGGTATTTATACTGCCCTGGCATTCTAGGGGCCCTAAAGCGTGAGAAGAAGTCTGGAATATAAATGTCTAAAAAAATTTACGCATTTGGATTCCGTGAGGGGTATGGTGAGTTCATGTGAGATTTAGTTTTTTGACACAAGTTAGTGGAATATGAGACTTTGTAAGAAAAAAAAAAAAATTTCCGCTAACTTGGGCCAAAAAAATGTCTGAATGGAGCCTTACAGAGGGGTGATCAATGACAGGGGGGGTGATCAATGACAGGGGGGTGATCAGGGAGTCTATATGGGGTGATCACCACAGTCATTGATCACGCCCCTGTAAGGCTCCATTCAGACGTCCGTGTGCGTTTTGCGGATCCGATCCATCTATCAGTGGATCCGTAAAAATCATGCGGACATCTGAATGGAGCTTTACAGGGGGGTGATCAATGACAGGGGGGTAATCAATGACAGGGGGGTGATCAGGGAGTCTATATGGGGTGATCACCACAGTCATTGATCATGCCCCTGTAAGGCTCCATTCAGACGTCCGTGTGCGTTTTGCGGATCCGATCCATCTATCAGTGGATCCGTAAAAATCATGCGGACGTCTGAATGGAGCTTTACAGGGGGGTGATCAATGACAGGGGTGTAATCAATGACAGGGGGGTGATCAGGGAGTCTATATGGGGTGATCACCACAGTCATTGATCATGCCCCTGTAAGGCTCCATTCAGACGTCCGTGTGCGTTTTGCGGATCCGATCCATCTATCAGTGGATCCGTAAAAATCATGCGGACGTCTGAATGGAGCTTTACAGGGGGGTGATCAATGACAGGGGTGTAATCAATGACAGGGGGTGATCAGGGAGTCTATATGGGGTGATCACCACAGTCATTGATCATGCCCCTGTAAGGCTCCATTCAGACGTCTGTGTGCGTTTTGCGGATCCGATCCATCTATCAGTGGATCCGTAAAAATCATGCGGACGTCTGAATGGAGCTTTACAGGGGTGTGATCAATGACAGGGGGGTAATCAATGACAGGGGGGTGATCAGGGAGTCTATATGGGGTGATCAGGGGTGATCAAGGGTGAATAAGGGGTTAATAAGTGACAGGGGGGGGGTGTAGTGTAGTGTGGTGCTTGGTGCAACATATTACTGAGCTACCTGTGTCCTCTGGTGGTCGATCCAAACAAAGGGGACCACCAGAGGACCAGGTAGCAGGTATATTAGACGCTGTTATCATAACAGCGTCTAATATACCTGTTAGGGGTTAAAAAAATCACATCTCCAGCCTGCCAGCGAACGATCGCCGCTGGCAGGCTGGAGATCCACTTTCTTACCTTCCGTTCCTGTGAGCGCGCGCGCCTGTGTGCGCGCGTTCACAGGAAATCTCGGCCATCGCTAGAGGACGTGCCGGCGCGTCCACTCGGAATGAATCAACCACCTCCAGGACGCGTCTTTGCGTACAGCGGTCCGGAGGTGGTTAAGATGGGCCTGAGTCTAGTATTGCAACTAATTCCAGCTCACATCAATAGGACAGCTGCATTACCAGACATTGCCCAAGTATAGAAGAGCTGTTTGCTGAAGCTCTTTTTATTCTTTTATTTTTCTAATGCTATAGGGTGGTTTCATGCAGTGTGTTTTGACAGGTTTTGTTGCAGTTTCTTTATATAGTTCTTTGAGCCAAAACCTGAAGTGTATTCAAAAATGAATCGTAAATATAAAGAAAGAACTTATAACTTTCCTTCCTGCTGGGTCCACGTCTGGCTTCATCTGAAAAAGAAACTACAGTAGAATTTTCTTTGCCAAAAAGAACTATGTTTGAAACTGCCCTAAAGCTACTCTTTGAATCCCAAAAGCACCAACATATCTACAGCTTGGACAGTTATGAGGTGATCACCTGTGAGACTTTCTGCTGTGAAAAATGCAGTGAAAACCACATCAGTTACAGTACTTTATATTATGGGCAGTGGATATGGAACCACTGTGCCAACCAACTGGTTTGACTTTGGGCTAGACCTATAGGCATTATGCTGGTGGCTTGCTGGTATTCACCCTTAAACACCTATATAGGAATCTGGCCTTTACTGCAAGGGAGCCACCAGGCCGCTCAGAGACACCGGCTGTAACGGTCACGTACACACACACACAGGGGGGAGTATAGTGACCACTGCGCTCCACCCTCACCCCTGGCCCTGCCTACTTGCCTCACGAGTCCTGATGACAGGGGACAACTGGACGGCAGTCCTTAACTTAGTATACGTGCGGGAAGGACAGACAAGACAAATAACGGATAGTGAACGGACCGGGTCAAAAGCAAGAGGACAACGCAGTACAGAGGGATAAGCAAAGAAAGATCAGGAGAAGCCGGGGTCATAAATACCAGGAGAGTCGAGAAGTACCAAAGGAGTCCGCAAAGAATAGTCAGGTGGAAGCCGAGGTCAATATACCAGGAAGGATGCGCAGTACAGGAGGAGCAGGCAAAGGATCGTCAGGGAACAGGATCAAGTAAGTACACAGGTATCCAACAACTGCCAGGAACCTAAATTAGAAAGGTAACAGAAAAAAAGAAAGGAGGTTAGGAAGACCTTGATACAAGGAAAATTCCACTTGCAAGGCGCCAACGGTGATGGGACTAGGGATTACTGGAATATTAATTCTAAGTGGACAAAAAACTAAAGAACAACCAAAAAAAAAAAAAGGGGTTAGATGATAAGGATAGCAGTGATAGGGGAGGCTGCACGAGAAAATAATAGTGTTAACACCAGGTTAAACACTTAGGTAGCGGAAGATATATTTATGTGTAAGATTTGGTCTATAGTGTTGATGACCTTCAGAACTTCTAGATACACATAGATAGCGCCAAATCCCCACAAACATAAAACTACGTACAGAAACGTAATGAGATATAGCGATATCCCTAAAGGGCAAGTAAATAGCCGTAAATGATGACTTACTTCAGTGGGGGGCTGTCAAACCGGTATAAATGCACCTGCGACAGTGACCCCCCAAGCAAGTTTACCAGAAGAGAAGCAGAAATACGTGAAGGTCAGTGTTTATAACTTGAAGTGAACTGGACTACTCACTTCACTGGGGGGGGCTGTCACATAGGTCAGTGGTCGCAAATACCTAGGACAGTGAACCCCCCTGGCCGAGGTCGCTGGAATTCACTTGAACAAACAAGTACATTTATAAAGGCACTGTGAACTGTGTTGTTGGCACTTAAATGATTATCTCTCAAATATCATTAATATGTTATGGAATGAATTGCATGCAAAGCGCAAACATCAAATGGCTGGTTCTTGTCCAATTTGGATGCCAGTGATAGTATTCTTGCATTTCAATAGTTGACCTAAGGGCAAAAACAGAGCTTGTGTGGGTTTTATTTGTAACATATTAATTATCAATGAATTCTCGCATTCATGTTATGGAAAGTACTGCATACAGCACATCGACCAAATAATAAAATTGTACTGTGTTTTTTAATGTTCCTCTCTCTGCACAATTTGTGCTCAGGAGCTGATCTTCTTACTAGGGCAGGATGGTGCCACCATAGTCTTTAGGTCACCCGCTTACAACTTTACACTTGTAATTTTTGAATACCTTACTCCACTACTATAGTCTATGCTTAGGGAAAATCACTATATTATTGACGAAACAAAGCCCACAATAGCCCACATGTGTGTCTCCAGGCCAGATTTAACAGAATAACTGTCTCTTTTTAATGAAGTGCAAAATAGAAGTTGTAGTACATCCAACAATAGCAAACACAGTTACCACAATATACAGTGGAATTCTCCCCAGATGGTTTTGTATGGATATGACTGGCCAAGTTGTGTCCAAGTGTGAAGGGTGCCTCAGAGTCAACAGTATTCCCTTCATTGCGATAAAGTCTAAATAGCTTAGGTAGCAGGATACCTTACTGACTCCAATGCTCTGTCATGCAGATTTCTTAACCTTCTTGTCTCTTTCTCTCTTTCTTCCTTTCTGTTGATTATGTAGAGATTGGTGAGTCTCTTTAGCTTTTGTCCAGTCCCATCTTGGATCCACACACAAGCTTCCTTTCAGGGGCTGTGCCGGAGTTGATTTACTCTATAACTTACATCCATAACCCTACTGGGTATACAGTGCAAAAAGAAAAAAAACACGACAAGCATTAAACAGCAAACCATTTGCAAGTAGCCCCTGCTCTGGGGTACTGCACTTGACATAGGAACAGGCAAAGCAGTCAATATTTTCTCCAGAATGTAGAATCATTGTATACAGTACTCTACTTTCCTCTATGCCTTGTTTTTTTTTTTTTTTTTTTTTTTTTGAAGGTAAGAATTGGAGTTGGTGTTCCCTGGAAATGAAGAATCATTTTGGGGTTCTTCCTTGGTAGGGAATCCCTGTCTTAGAGTTTCTGCTGGATGGAAGAATCAGGTGGTGTACAAAAATGCTCTTCCTACCACACCTAGTACATAGTTCTGTTGTGGTATGGATGGGCTGCGTGTCTAATCTCACCATTAGCATCTTGCTATATATGATGCAGGTAGAAGGTTACATTCAGATGTTACAGTATCGTGAATTTTATCAAATCTCATCCATGTAGTATGATGGGAAGCTGCACATTTTTAGTGTATGGATATGGAAAAGTTTATGTAAACCATAGCATGCCCTACTTCACTTCAGTACAGAATCCACAATGAAACTATAGGTACAAATTTAGGTTTTCTTGAAATAGTATACAATGATGCTATTGAGGTTTTCTATTGACGTTCTAGAACTGTCCCTTATAAAGAACAACTGCAATTACTGAAAAACTTTCTGCCCCACCATTATCACCCTGTTTGAATTGCCCTAGGGTAATTCTACATGGTATATGCACTGAATATTTTCCACAGGGGAATTGCGTAGGAATTTTCACAACATTTACAGTAGCAGTGAAGTGAATGACATTTTAACGAATCTCATCCACACCCTCAGGAAAATGTCCACCATAAAAATACACACATAACTTTGCAATACAAAGGTTGACATCTGCAGCAGGTTCACACCATTTCTGCACCAAAATTCAAAATATCTGTTGAAGACTTTTCCAGATATTCTACATGTGGCCAAACTCGCAAGATAAACCATTTTAATAGCACCATATCTCGTGTGGTCTAAGCTACCAGTCTTACTTCTGCCTTTATATTGGTATATACAGTGAACAAAAATATAAACGCAACACTTTCGGTTTTGCTCCCATTTTGCATAAGCTGAACTCAAAGATCTGAAACATTTTCTACATACACAAAAGACCCATTCCCTTACGTCCTCAACAGCAGCACAGATGGGGTTAACTGCCCCTGTGGACTGGTAGGACCGGCGGAATTTTAATGAGCCCAAGAACCAATAAACGATCTTCAGCTCCCTGAAAGGGAGGAGATCACCCCCCAGCCCACCGTGTTTTTTTCTGTCCTCTGGACAGGTGGACTGGCGTGTCGCTCCCTCTCTGGGAGCTGAAGATTGCTTAGGGGTTCTTTTCCCCTCCTTAAGCTTAGCTCGCTTTCTATGGATCTCAGTGCCTTTATTTTAGGCCTGATCATGGCGATTTCGGTCTGGGGTACCGTCGGGGAGGGGGGCGTCCCCTCCCCTCTTCTCTCATCATCTGTAGACGGTGCTCCGTCCCTCCGTTACCGCATGTGTGCGGCGCTATGGGCGCCGCCATTTTCCGGAAGTGACGCGCCCTAGGTGCGCTACGTCACTTCCGGTTTTCCGAAGCGTTGCGGTGATGTATAAAACTCACCTTTCTTTTAAACTGGCTCCCTAGAAGGACATCCTGGACTTAGGATTAGTCTGGGGAGACAATTTTCGTATAGGTAGAGCCAGTATAGGCTCTGGTTTTTCTACAAGAGAAAAAAAAAAAAAAAAAAAGGGAGTGGTGCTGATCTCGTTTCAGGAACCCGCCCATTGGGCGGGGCTTCCTCCTTTTAAGCGCCCAGAGCCCATCAGTCAGTGCTCTGGTTGCGTTGCTTTCACAAGTTAGCTCCAGAGCTCTCCTGTGCTTTGTGATATTCCTGCAGTATTGCTTTGCTTGGGTTTTGTACTTCCTCTTCTTTCAGCTCTATTTCTTCTAGTGCTGGTGGGCCCCCTTAAGGTCTGGTTTTCTCCACCTCCTGATATTGTGACAGGTGTTATGACCTGTTTTGTTTCTTCCATTACAGACTATGGCTTCCCCTAAGGAGCAGGATCAGCGGAAGGCTGGGGCCAAGAGGAAGCATTTGGCATGTTACGAATGTAACACACCCCTAGATGACAGCTGTCCTTACTCCAGATGTGAGAGTTGTCGCACGGCATCCACGGAACCCACGATGCAGGAGATGTTCCAATAGACCAAGACATACGTGGATGATTCCATCAAGGGAGTAGTTCAGCTGCTTAATGAGAGGCTACCAGGTCCCTCTCAGACTCCCATGGAGGTGGTCGCACCGGTCGAAAGACCTACCCCCTGTTCAGTGGGGTCTTCTTCTTCTGAGGAAGAAGAATCTACTTCTTGCTTTTTCCCTCCAGAAAAGACGCAGAAGTTACTCAAGTCCATCAGGTCGGGGGACCAGGATGTTGACATGGGGGAGTCCTCCGATCCCGCCGGTCGGACACAGCGTGTCTTTAGAGCGGATGAGACCCTCCTCTCTGTGATGCGCACAGAGTGGAAAAAGCCTGAGAAGGGTCCAGTGCTTACCAGAAAATTCAGGCTCATGTACCCGATGGCTAAACCCTTGGTGGAATCGTGGGGTTCCGTTCCCAAGGTGGACATGGCTATAGCCAAGTTGTCCCGGCGCACTCTAGTCCCTGCAGACGATGGGTCTAGCCTGCAGGACCCTCTAGACCGGAGGGCAGAGTGCACCCTTAGGAGGGGTTACGCGGCGGCTGCTGCCTCCGCATCTACTTCCATTGCGGCCACTGAGGTAGCCACCTATCTACGCTCTAGGCTTAATCAAATCCAGACGGATGTGGACCAGAGCGTATCAAGAGACGACATCCTGGCAGCCTTCAAGTCAGCCAACCTGGCTATGGACTTTTTAGTTGATTCCTCCCAGATGCAGCTGAAGCTGGCCGCCAAAACTATGGCCCTAGTTTCAGCTGCCCGCAGACCACTCTCGCTGAAACCGTGGATCGCGGATAACGCATCCAAGTTTAACCTTTGTGGGCTCCCCTTCGAACCAGATAGGTTATTTGGGTCCGAATTGGACAAAATAATGGAGGGGCTCTCCGATAAAAAAGGGAAGAGCCTCCCCCAGCAGCCCTTTCGGGGACGCCCCAGACAGGAAAAGAAGGGCGGAGGTCGTCCTGGGCAGCAGTCTAGGCGCAGAGATTGGGGGGGGCGGTCTCGTAAATATCCGAGACGCCCCCGCAAACCCACCAGGGAGGCAAAACCGTCCTGACTATGGGCCTCCTCGAGGCTCTTGGATAAGCCCTGCTGCCCCTGCAGTGTCTCCTCTAGATTTTCCCGTACCCCTCCCCCAGATTCCCGTGGGGGGCCGTCTTACCCATTTCAAAGACACTTGGAGCCGGTTGATTGCAGACCCCTGGGTCCAGGACATAGTTTCCGCCGGGTACCGGGTAGATCTTATCTCTCTCCCCCCAGAGAGATTCATCGCCACACGAAACTTCGGGTCTGCCAAACAGGTGGTCCTAGAATCTTACATTCAGGACTATATTTCCAAGGGAGCCCTAGAGGAGGTACCGGCAGGGGAGAGGGGCCTAGGGATTTATTCACCAGTGTTCCTGGTTCCCAAGAAGACAGGAGAAAACAAGGTTTCGCATGGAAACCATAAGGTCAGTCAGCCATATCCTCAATCCTGGGGACGTCATGGCTACTCTGGACCTCAAGGATGCGTACCTTCACATTCCGATCCATTCCGCTTCCCGGAAACTCCTCAGGATCGCGGTCCAGATTTCAGGGGTTTGCAGGCACTTTCAGTTCGCCGTGCTTCCCTTCGGAATCTCTTCTGCCCCCCTTATCTTCACCAAGGTGGTGGTTTCGGTGGTGGCAGCTTTGAGACTCCAAGGACTGACTATTATTCCTTATCTGGACGATTGGCTTTTCATAGCCTCTTCAGTTCCGATCCTTACCCACCATCTTCAGGTCGCAATCTCTTTTCTCTTCCGCCTAGGCTGGATTATCAACTGGCAGAAGTCGAATGTGAGCCCATCGACTTCAATCCATTACTTAGGATTCGTGGTCGACTCTGTGGAGATGTCCCTCCGGTTGACTCCAGAAAGGAGAGCGCGGATTCAGGACCTGGCAAAGGTCCTTTATGTCCCTCGTCGAGTCTCTATCCGGACTCTCATGAAGATGCTTGGGCTCATGTCAGCGGCTGCGGATGCGGTCCCTTGGGCGCTATGGCACCTCCGTCCTCTTCAGTCGGAGGTCTTACACCTATGGAACGGCAGCCCTGCGGGGCTAGATTCCCTGTGCTCCCTGTCCGGTCAAACCCGAAATTCCCTCAGATGGTGGTTTCAGCTACTAGCAGGGAAGTCTATGACCCAACCAGCTTGGGTCATATTGACTACAGACGCATCCCTTGTAGGCTGGGGCGCTCACCTGGACGGATCCCCAATCTTGGTCTCCTCTGGAGCAGCATCTTTCCTCCAATCTTCGCGAGATGCGAGCTATCCGGCTAGCCCTCCTTCACTTTGCGCCTCAGATCCGGGGCAAAGCAGTGAAAGTCCAGTCAGACAATATGACTGCAGTTCTCTATATAAACAAACAGGGAGGCACAAGATCATTGCCCCTTCTATCAGAGATCGGGGTAATTCTTCGGTGGGCAGAGCTGAACCTTTCCCATCTATCTGCCGTTCATATTCGAGGCTCCCTCAATATGATAGCGGACCGCTTAAGTCGAGGATTACCGACCATGGAGTGGTCTCTGCATCCGGAGATCTTCAGGCAGCTAGTTCACAGATGGGGTATGCCAGAAGTGGATCTCATGGCAACCAGGTTCAACGCCGAGGTGATGAGGTTCTGTTCCCTCTACAGGGAAGACAACCCCCTGGCGATAGATGCTCTGTCAATACCGTGGAGGTTCAGGCTGGCTTACATCTTCCCTCCCTTTTCCATGATACCGAGGGTATTGATGAAAATCCGTCAGGATCAGGCCTCGGTAATAGCCATCATACCGTTTTGGCCCAGAAGATCCTGGTTTACCCAGCTCATTCAGATGAGTCGGGGACAATACTGGAGACTCCCCCCGGAGCAGACCCTGGTGTCGTGGGACACTCACCTCTGCCTAGATCTGCACAGGTTCAACCTGACAGCCTGGAGGTTGATCAGTCCCTTCCCAACATAGAAGGGCTTTCCGAGTCGGTCCTGAGAACTTTGTCGCATTTCCGAGCAGAGTCTACAAAGAAGGCCTACTCCAGGATCATGAGAATCTTCGAGGCATGGTGTGATTCCAGACAGGTGGCGTCTGCAGATCCGCCCCTTCCTGCGATACTTCAATTTCTTCAGGATGGATTAGATAGAGGCCTATCTCCAGCTACCTTGAAGGTACAGGTTTATGCCATCTCGGCCTGTCTCAACAGGCCACATTCTCGGGACCCGCTCATCAAACGCTTCCTGAAGGGAGCTGAAAGACTAAAGCCTACTATACTGAAACCTATCCCCCAGTGGGATCTTTCAGTAGTGCTCAGGGGGCTAGCATCTCCCCCCTTCAAGCCCTTGGAGGAGGTAAATTTTAAATTTTTGACTTTAAAGATGGTCTTTCTTCTGGCTATAGCTTCAGCCAAAAGAGTTTCTGAATTGCAGGCTTTCTCCGCAATTCACCCGTACATTATTTTTCTACAGGATAGAGTACTCCTGAAGTTTTTACCTTACTTCAGGCCTAAGGTGCCTACTTTCCAGAACATCAATCAGGTAATATCTTTACCAGTTTTGTTTACAGACTCCTCCTCTGATACTCCAGCTAGAGACCTGCTGGATATTTCAAGATGCCTCCAGATCTATGTGGATAGATCTAGTGAGTTCAGGATAGATGAGAATCTTCTTATCCTGTTTGCCGGTAAGTCTAAAGGCCGTAAAGCGTCTAAAGCCACCATTAGTCGCTGGATCAAGGAGGCCATTATGGAAGCTTTCGTCTCCCAATCCTTAGATCCTCCTGAGTTTGTGAGAGCCCATTCTACTAGGGCGGTCTCCACCTCGGTTGCGGAGAGAAGACTCCTCCCCTTAGAGTTGATCTGTAAGGCGGCCTCCTGGAGCTCTGAGTCAACCTTCATCTCCCATTATAGGATAGATGCTAGAATGGCAGAGTTTTCGGCTTTTGGGCAGACTGTTCTTAGTTCTGCCAGGCATGAGGACCCTCCCTAGGGGATTCTTCTTGCTATCTGCCCATCTGTGCTGCTGTTGAGGACGTAAGGGAATCGTTAATTTCCAACGATAATTTGTTTTCCCTTAGTCCTAACAGCAGCACACAAATATCCCACCCTAAATACATTATGCTTGTTAAAAACACGGTGGGCTGGGGGGTGATCTCCTCCCTTTCAGGGAGCTGAAGATCATTTATTGGTTCTTGGGCTCATTAAAATTCCGCCGGTCCTACCAGTCCACAGGGGCAGTTAACCCCATCTGTGCTGCTGTTAGGACTAAGGGAAAACAAATTATCGTTAGAAATTAACGATTACTCTCAAATATTGTTCACAAATCTGTCTAAATCTGTGTTAGTGAGCACTTCTTTGCCGAGATAATCCATCCCACCTCACAGGTGTGGCATATCAAGATGCTGATTAGACAGCATGAATATTGCACAGGTGTGGCTAAGACTTCCCACATTAAAAGGCCACTCTGAAATGGGCACAGTTTTGCCTTACTGGGGGGGAAGGGGGTCAGAAAACCAGTCAGTATCTGGTGTAGCCACCATTTGCCTCACGCAGTGCAACACATCTCCGTTGCATAGAGTTGATCAGGTTCCTGATTGTGGCCTGTGGAATGTTGGTCCACTCCTCTTCAATAGCTGTGCGAAGTTGCAGAATATTGGCAGGAACTGGAACACACTGTCGTATACACCGATCCAGAGCATCCCAAACATGCTCAATGGGTGAGATGTCTGGTGAGTATGCTGGCCATGCAAGAACTGGGATGTTTTCAGCTTCCAGGAATTGTGTACAGATCCTTGCAATATGGGGCCGTGCATTATCATGCTGCAACATTAGGTGATGGTCATGGATGAATGGCACAACAATGGGCCTCAGGATCTCGTCACGGTATCTCTGCGCATTCAAAATGACATCAGTATAATGCACCTGTGTTCGTTGTCCATAACATACGCCTGCCCATACCATAACCCCACCACCACCATGGGCCACTCAATCCACAACATTGACGTCAGCAAAACGCTCACCCACACGACGCCACACACGCTGTCTGCCATCTGCCCTGAACAGTGAAAACCGGGACTCATCCATGAACAGAACGCCTCTCCAATGTGCCAGATGCCATCGAATATGAGCATTTGCCCACTCAAGTCGGTGGACAAATACTCAGTAAGGTCCAAACCCTGATGAGGACGACGAGCATGCAGATGAGCTTCCCTGAGACAGTTTCTGACAGTTTGTGCAGAAATTCTTTGGTTATGCAAACCGATTGTTGCTGCAGCTGTCCGGCTGGCTGGTCTCAGACAATCATGGAGGTGAACATGCTGGATGTGGAGGTCCTGGGCTGGTGTGGTTACACGTGGTCTGCCTTTGTGAGGCCAGTTGGATGTACTGCCAAATTCTCTGAAACGCCTTTGGAGAGGGCTTAAGGTAGAGAAATGAACATTGATTTCACGGGCAACAGTTCTGATAGACATTCCTGCAGTCAGCATGCCAATTGCACGCTCCCTCAAATGTTGCGACATCGGTGGCATTGTGCTGTGTGATCAAACTGCACATTTCAAAGTGGTCATTTATTGTGCCATTTCTAAGGCACACCTGTGCAATATTCATGCTGTGTAATCAGCACCTTGATATGCCACACCTGTGAGGTGGGATGAATTATCTCGGCAAAGGAGAAGTGCTCACTAACACAGATTTAGACAGAATTGTGAACAATATTTGTGTAAGTGGAAAATGTTTCAGATCTTTGAGTTCAGCTCATGCAAAATGGGAGCAAAACCGAAAGTGTTGCGTTTATATTTTTGTTCAGTGTATTTCCATGCAGAACACTATTGTAGCCACCAGTCTGAATTACTCCCTGGCACAACATCATTACCCGGCAGCAGGGAATGTAAACTACAGTTGTACGTTTCTTCAGGAGCAGCATTCCACACCTGATGTTAGGAAATTCACACTGATGTCTGTGCGAATATAGCAAATAGTCTGAATTCTTGTCATTGCATTGTATATAGAAGAACCACAGCTACAACAACACAATGTGAGGCAGGTGATCGACAAAAACGCTAATATATTTTTCCTTAGAAAGTTTTTCTTTTGCAGTCATTGATATTACAGAAGGTAGAAAATACTTGATGGTCCTCCAGTGGGTCCATAATTGATGCTCTTAATCAAAGAAAGCCTTATTCAACTGTATATTATTATGCAGTGCTAGGCTGGTCATTAAAGGAGTTGTCTGAGATAACTAAAAATCAATATCTAATCTATGTATCTATATATCTCTGTATACCACTGAGGACAGTGATTGGCGGCATCGGTCACGTGCCGTATACCAGCACGCCCACGCTGCAGTCTGTATAAAAGCAGTGGCAGGAGAATCAGACCAGTGGCACAGAGAATTGCACTGGAGGAAGAAGTAAGTATATCTTACTTTTTATTTTATAGTATTCGGTGACATGTTTGAGATTTTAAATCGCCTCAGACACCACTTTAATGTTACAAAAAGGATCCTGTAGACCAGTGTCTCTCAAATCCAGTCGGCAGATACTCCCAACAGGCCTTCACTTGAGGTTACCCCATAGACAGAACATCTAGACAATTCCTGATCACCTGTGAAATACTGAGATACCGGTAATCTTGTCAATTTGATGTGTTAGTGGCTATTTGAGAACTGCAGTCTATCAACATTGCTCCAGGCCTTCAGACTGGTGGATGGCGTGGACTTTCCTATGCAGTTCTTGAATAGATTTGTCAAACCTTCATGACCCCAGGAGGCAATTCAACAGTTTTGAGACAAGTTATTTTTTATTTCACATTACTGGCTTTTAGTAAAAAAAATTATAACATGGAAACCTCTTTCAAACTCACCCCTAGCTAAAAAGGACATTAATCCTAGCAACATCTTCTTGACAGTTGCACAATCGGATCAGTAGAACAGGGGTCCCTAAGTCTCCACCCTCTTCCTCCTAACTTCCAACCACAGTGAGGAGGATTGGGGAGGTTGGTCAATCAAATATTTATCACCCATTGTATGGATAGATGATAGATGTTCATTGTAGGAAAACCTCTTTTTAAAAAATTACAGGACAGTTGAACATAACATGGACAAGGGTGGTGGTTTCTATGAAAGAAAAAGCACATCCTCCATAAGCACCTTAGCCTCAGATGCCAGAATAATGAACCAGCCACAGATGTCCTCCAGAGTTCTAACTGCGAATGTCCACCAGAACCCTACTCATGATGGTGTTTTAGGCTACTTTCACGCTCGCGTTTTTCGGCGGATCCGTCATGGATCAGCAAAAACTGATCCGTTACAATAATACAACCACATGCATTCGTCATGAACGGATCAGTTTGTATTATCTGTAACATTGCCAAGACGGATCCGTAATGAACTCCATTGAAAGTCAATGGGAGACGGATCAGTTTTCTATTGTGCCAGATTGTGTCAGAGAAAACGGATCCGTCCCCATTGACTTACATTGTGTGTCAGAACGGATCAGTTTAGCTCAGTTTCGTCAAGCGGACAGCAAAACGCTGCAGGCAGTGTTTTGGTGTCCGCCTCCAGAGCGGAATGGAGACTGATCGGAGGCAAATTGATGCATTCTGAGCGGATCCTTTTCCATTCAGAATGCATTAGGGCAAAACTGATCCGTTTTGGACCGCTTGTGAGAGCCCATGACTGATCTCAGAAACTGAAAGCCAGAACGCGAGTGTGAAATTAGCCTTACTTCTTCACAACATGTAATCTGATGATTAGATCCTCTTCATGTGTTTCACAGCAGGGGTAGGCAGGATTTGGGTATGGCATCTGCACTAATTGCCCTAAGCTTAAAATGTTCCAACTGGATAAATGTGTGATATATTATTGATAGATGGTCTGGTTTTTCATATTCGGGGAAAATTTTAAGTTTATTTCAATAATTATATTAGGATTCTTTTAGGTAAGCAGAAAATGAGTCCAGCTACTAATTACTCCAACTGTTACTACTGCTCCTCCTGAAGACCAGACTTCATCTCCATGATGAGTAGTGTCTATCAACCAAAATTGGTCAGGATCTATAAAGGGAATCCAAGCACTAGATGCAATAGGAAGCCTTGGTGAAGATCTGTACAACCATACTATGATATCTGAAACTGACCTACAGATGAAGTTCCAACCTCAGCTGACATTTCTCCAATACAAATTATGGATCTAATTTCAATCCAATCACCCTGCAAATCTAATAATGCACAAGAGGGGCTTGATTCTTTACGGCCTACAGATCATCTATGTAAAGGGGTTATGCCATGATTCATATAAAAAGTGAAAATCTGACATCCTATAGTACATGACAACCTCTAACAACGCTAGAGCAATCCCTGTGATTCACATGGATCCAGAGATCTCTCCATTGATTGCTCCAATTATTCTTCTAGATTTAGTTAAGCCTGGCGGCTCAGGGGGAGTGTCCCTTTTCAGAGAGTGTGTCGTCCATGTTTCATCTCTCTCCCTATCACACAGCTCATAAGGAATGTCCTTTCTGCTGCAGCCCGGTTTAGAAGCTGTGAGAGTTACAACAGAAGATATGGCTGGTGGCAGTTGAAGATTTAAACTGAGCATGTGTCACGCCTTGCCCTGTGAATGTGCGGAGGTCTGTCAGACTGGCTGCGCATGTCTGACTTCTCTGTTTTGATTTGGGTTTGAGCTGGATCCACCTTTCCTCAAGTGTACTGGGTTTCATTGTTAGTGAGGCTATTTATCCCTCCTTCCCCCAGTGGCCTGTGCAGGTTATAGTTCTTTGCTGGGAGCTCTTGATTTGTGGTGGATCATCTGCTCCAGCTCTGCTCAAGATAAGTTCTCTCCTTTATTTCCCTTTGTGTGTTTTGTCTAGGCCTCTAGGGTGACGCTTGCTTCCTCTTGGTTTGAAGAAGCAGGTTGCCTCTTCCCTTTTCCCTGCTGCTTATGGTTTGCCCAGGGTGTTTAGGTTTAGGCACGAGGACATGTGCATATCCACCCTAAGGGTGTGCACATGGGCACAGCAGTTTAGGGAAAGCTTTTAGGGATCGCTAGGAGGTGACCCTTTTCTCCCTGGCTTTTGGGCCTAGTCATTTGTTCTGTTTGTTTTCCCCTGTTCGGTTATTTCCCCGCTTACCAACCTATCGTGACAGCATGTGCAACCACCTCAGTGAGAAGATGGCGCTATACAGTTAGATTTCACTGAATAACTCAGTGGCTATACTAAATGTTTAATTATATCCAATTACAAAGGTAATTAGATGCACGTGCTGGTTTGCAAAATGTAGAATACTTTTCATGGCACAAACCCTTTAATTTAGTTATTTCTACACAGGTTGAAGCCTTAGTAGAGTTTATTTTATCCAGTCAAAGCTAGCAGCAGGTTAGCCATGTTGGATGTTATAATATTCATTAAATGTAAAAGGTGAGTGAAACATGCCTTCTTGATGATCTCTTATATTTATAGCTGATGCTGATGAATAATTAATGTCTCTTGACACATTTAATAAAGCTAGAACAGCTATGGAGGCTGACCTGTGAAGTGTCACCTGCCTCTACACATATGACAAAAAATCTGCTCTTCTTTTCTAGGTATGCACTATTATAGGTATAAATATCCTCTTCATACCTAAGGCCTAATGCACACAATTGTATTTTTCTTCACTGTGCTACCTGACAGTTGTTTTTTTTTTTACACAT
Organism: Bufo bufo; assembly: GCF_905171765.1. Lineage (NCBI taxonomy): Eukaryota > Metazoa > Chordata > Amphibia > Anura > Bufonidae > Bufo > Bufo bufo. The sequence continues at coordinate 183,353,598 of NC_053397.1, read as the reverse complement.
ACCACACTTAGGCCTCTTTCACACGGGTGTCACGGATTTGGTCTGGATACGTTGCAGGTGCGTTCAGGGAAAATCGGGCGATTTTGCTTGCGACCTCTGTTAGTTTTGTATGCGATTGAGTTGCGTTATTGCATTTTTCCTGCGCGGGTGACATGCGGATTGCATGCGTTTTTCACACGCGTGAAAAAAAAAAAGATCCATCCTCTACATTTACCTGTTACTGCAAACACATATAAATACCCCCAGCATGGCTTGGTTTTTTGGACAGCTCCATTTGTTTGGGGAGTTTTTGTCGTTTGGCGTGTGTGGGTTTGGCGATTGGATTTCCATTTGCAGGATGTCCACTTTCACTGTATCATCCACTGACCATGTCTTCTTGCACTGGCTGGTCTTCCGCTGTTTTGGAGAGCAGCCAGAAATGATTAAGGAGGAACCGCAGAGGAAGTGTATGTGGATGCATCCTATTATTTCGCAGCGGGCCAGCGAAGGTCAATTTGTTGGCTTGTACTCTGACCTCCGTGCGCACCCTCTGAAGTTCTTTAATTATTGCCGCGTGTCGGTGGCTACATTTAATCGGCCGTTGGGGGAGTTGAGGCCTGCCTTGACTTTCCAGGACACCAACATGCGGTGGAGTGTGTCACCTGAAGAACGTCTTATTATTAGACTATAGATTAGACTATATATTATCATACTCATACAGTTTTGGCTATGGCCTGTCTTCATAACTTTACCTGTTTTATGTCTAAGTACTTAATAGTAAACATGTATTATATATAGTTATTTTTTATTCATTAATTGTGTGTACTTTTGGGCCAGCCACTTTGTCTAAAGTAACTTGTTGTACTACCAAGTCCTCATTGATTATTCTAATGCTGGCTGTAATGATGAGGATACCGTACGTCATCTGTGTGTATATGGTAATGGTGTTGAAGTTGATTTAGCTAAATGCTATTCCTTTCTTTAAAGTATCTATCAATATAAAGTATTGAGTCCCAAACTTGGAGTATGGTCTATTATAATTTCAACTTGCCAGACACATTGCCATTAAATAATGTAAAGTAATGTAGATGATTTTTAAATTTGTGCAAATTTGTGTATTAATATTTTATTTTTTTCATTTCAGATATCTGGCCACGGGAAATTATTTTTCTTCATTACATTTTGAATTTAAAATGGGGACCTCCACAATTGCTGGCGTGGTACGGGCTACATGTGCCACCATTTTGTTGAGACTGAAGGCTTCAGCGCTGCCACATCCAACCAGGCAGCAGTGACTTGATATAGCCCAGGGCTTCCAGGAGAGGGCTCAATTCCCAAATTGTATTGGTGCCCTTGGCGGGAAGCACATACGGGTTAAGAAGCCACCAAACTCAGGGTCCCAATACTATAATTATAAACAGTTTTTCTCTGTAGTTTTGTTGGCCTTGGTTGACACAAACTACAGGTCTATAATTGTAGATATTGGGTCCTTTGGAAGTACTGCATCTTCAGGGCTTCCAGAATGGTTCGCTGGCTTCAGTCCAACCAACTGGACGTACCACAGCCAGCAAACATTCCTGGCTCCTCTGGCCCACCAGCGCCTTATGTGGTTGTAGGGGACGAGGGTTTTGCCCGTTCTACCCACCTCATGCGTCCCTTTCCTAGGCGAGGTTTGGATGCAAATAGGCGCACTCTTAATTATCGGTTAAGTAGGGCCAGAAGGTTTGTGGAGTGCGCCTTTGGGATTTTTTCTAATAAATGGCAGGTTTTTCTTTCGCCCATCCAGCTGGCCCAACAAATTATCAATGTGGTCATCAAGGCGTGTGTAGTGCTGCACAACTATATACGCACCTATGAGTCAACACCTGATGAAGATGCCCAAGTCTACAGTCCGCCATCAGGAAGAGACAATTTACAACTTGAAAGATCTGGATCTGCTGGACTGAGAGTGAGGGACTTATTTTTACAATATTTTATGTCCCCTATTTGTTCATTCCCTATTCAGCAGTAGTACTACTGTTTGCCAGTATTTTTGTTTTACCTGGATGGTTATTATTTAGTTCGTTTTTGTATTTTTTTAGTTAGGGACTCGCAAGATCATGAGGACCTTTGACGTGGGTTGGGAGCTTACATATTTTACTTACATATAGTTGTTTTCCACACGGTATGTGAAATATGTACTAATACCTCATTCATTGCAGGTGGCAAATGTAGCCTAAAATGTATGAATGTTTTCCCATCATCATTATTAAAGTTTTATTTGGCCTCATTCTCATATAATTAAAAATATCATTACATGTGTCATGTCATGGCGTTTACACTTCAAATGTAATGTTTTGACTATCGTGTGCGTAAAGGAGATTATATTATTTCTAACATGTTATGTATATATGTACCATATTTTTTGCCCCATAAGATGCATTTTTCCCCCCAAAAGTGGCGTCTTATGGGGCAAATACTAATGAGCGCTTCCATTATGGAAGCGCTCATTAGAACCAGAGGTGAAGGCTTTGTACTCACCGCTTCCTGGACGTTGGCTGTGAAGGCTGCGCACAGCGTGAGGGCGCTCTGTGACCTCACGCTGTGCCCCTCAGATCACAGCACAGCCGACAGCTGGACGAAGAGAATCGCGGGCGGTGAGGAGCGGTGGCATCTAGGAGCAGGAAAGGTAAGTGTTTTTTTATTTTATTAAACATAGGGCTGCTGGAGGCATAATGGTGGCTGCTGGAGGCATAAGGGGGCTGCTAAAGGCATAATGGGGGCTGCTGGATGCATAATGGGGCTGAGAGGAATAATGGGGGCTGCTGGAGGCATATTGGGGGCTGAGAGGCATAAGGGCTGATATGGGGGTGATGAGAGGCACGGTGCTCTTATCGGAGGTCTGATTGGGGGTCATTTATATTGGGGTCTGAGCTGAGGTCTGATTGAGGGTCTGATTTGAGGTCTTATTAACATTGGGGGTCTGATTGTTGGTCTGACCTGAGGTGTAATGAAAAATATTTTTTTCTTATTGTCCTCCTCTAAAATGTAGGTGCGTCTTATGAGCCGGTGCGTCTTATAGGGTGAAAAATATGGTATAATAAAGGTATTTATTTACGGTATAATACAGTTTTTAATTTATTTGCTATTGGTGAAAACCTCACAAATAAGGAAACTAAGTTAAATTAGTAATTGGATTGGGGTCATATTAATGTTTACTACAAGTGTACAATTATTTTAATGTCATGTATGTGTTGGTGCAACATAAAGATCATTATGCAGTGTATATAATAAAGAGAACTAACTATAAAAATCAGGAAAATAAAACTATGTTTATTAACATAACAATAGTCAACTCGACTATATTTTCTTTTTCTGGTAATAACAGAAAATAAAATAAGTATAAAATAAAATTTTTATACATTTACATAACGCCCAGATGGCGAGGGGGGGAAACCGGATACTGAGGGACTGTTGGGACGGGGGCCTGAGTACTGGGATGGCCCTGCTTGTGAGGAGGAGGGGACATGCCGGCCATAGGAAACTTCCCCCTGATACTGGGGCCCATATGGCCGCATAGGTGGGCCATAAGAATCCGTGGGTGGAGGAAATTGTGGGGAACCCTGTGTGCCCTGGGTATTTTGCATTGGCCAGGGGCCAAACATGTGGCCATGGAGCCCCCAATTTTCTAGTGCCGAAAACATTTCGGTCGGGTTGTGGGGAGGAGTGGCTGCCTCCAGAACGATTTCAAGAGCTGATCTGGTGCTAAGTAATTGTTCTGGAGGCAGCTGGCGCAAATAATGGCCCAGACTCCGGGCAAAAAGATTGTGATGATCCTCCTGCCGGGCTCTAGATAAATAATCTAGAACCTGCGCATTAATGTGCGTTTCGGCAGGAGGCATTGCCCGTCGTCTGGCCCGGCTGGGTAGAGGCAAAGGAGGGGGGGGGGAATCGCCTGCGGATGCTGCTGGAGGCCTGGATTCTGCAATGCTGGGTCCTGCCACACTCTGCATCTGTGTGGCCCCAGAGGTAGCGTCTTCTTCTCCACAGGCGCTTGATAGCTGCGGAGCAGACTCCTCCCCTTCATCCTCTAGGTTGTCCTCCGTTCTTCAAAAAAGAGAAAAAAAAACATTACTATATGAACACCATTTAGGATGAAAAATATTAAAGTCACATATTACTATCATCAGCAAAATAATTTTATCACAAAGTACTACATGAGCTAAACAACATATTACATATGGGGTCATTTAGCAACATTGGGGAAATTAGAAGTGTCATAGCTGCCCATAGCAACCATTCTTAATCCACTTGTCATGTTGTTCACCTACTTTTGGTAATGAAAGGAGTAATCGGAATGGTTGCTATGACATTTCAAATTTTACAATTGTTAACAATCACATTACCTACATAGTCTACATACAGTGTGTATCGATAAACATGTAGTGGTCAGTGTGTAGATTTCACTTATGGACACAGCGCAATAACGTCACAGAAAAACATCAGCTGTTCCTTGAAGATATAGGGTTTCTTTGGGGGCCTGGAACCACTCCGCCCATGCTGCGTTATCTCTTTGCGGAACTGGTCGCTGCAGCTCCGCCAACGACTCTTGACCTCTTCAACTTGTAAAAAAAAAGACAAGAAAGGGAAATGTAGCCAAATATACAATTCTACAGAGGACTACGTATGACATGGCGTATACTAGGGAGGATTACATATGACATGGCGTATACTAGGGAGGATTACATATGACATGGCGTATACTAGGGAGGATTACGTATGACATGGCGTATACTAGGGAGGATTACGTATGACATGGCGTATACTAGGGAGGATTACGTATGACATGGCGTATACTAGGGAGGATTACATATGACATGGCGTATACTAGGGAGAATTACATATGACATGGCGTATACTAGGGAGGATTACGTATGACATGGCGTATACTAGGGAGGATTACGTATGACATGGCGTATACTAGGGAGGATTACGTATGGTATGGCGTAAACTAGGGAGGATTACGTATGACATGGCGTATACTAGGGAGGATTACGTATGACATGGCGTATACTAGGGAGGATTACGTATGACATGGCGTATACTAGGGAGGATTACGTATGACATGGCGTATACTAGGGAGGATTACGTATGACATGGCGTATACTAGGGAGGATTACGTATGACATGGCGTATACTAGGGAGGATTATAAATGACATGGCGTATACTAGGGAGGATTACATATGACATGGCGTATACTAGGGAGGATTACATATGACATGGCGTATACTAGGGAGGATTACATATGACATGGCGTATACTAGGGAGGATTACATATGACATGGCGTATACTAGGGAGGATTACATATGACATGGCGTATACTAGGGAGGATTACATATGACATGGCGTATACTAGGGAGGATTACAAATGACATGGCGTATACTAGGGAGGATTACATATGACATGGCGTATACTAGGGAGGATTACATATGACATGGCGTATACTAGGGAGGATTACATATGACATGGCGTATACTAGGGAGGACAGCAAGGATCAAACATGCATACATTGTCTACTTACCCAAATTCTGCCGACTTTTGCCTTGGGTTTTCTCCTAGATGGAGGAAAAAAGATCCTGGGTTATCTCCACCCAGGCCAAATCTTTTTTATAGCGGTCCTGGTAGTCCCCATAACGTAGGTCCCAAATGCAGGGCCTCTCCTGCACGAGGACAATGAGCCTCTCGACATCCATTGCCCGCGGTGTCTTCAGCATGACTTTAATTTCTGTCCGCAAGGGCTGGAAAAAGGTGCTGCAAACTCATGTGCAGGCTGGAGCCTGACTCAGAGAAAATCTACTTCCTGTCTGATATTCCTTGAGTGCTGCTAAGTTATCAGTGCATCCGGATGCAATGCGTTTTTCACGCAGCCCCATTCACTTCTATGGGGCCTGCGTTGCGTAAAAAACGCAGAATATAGAAAATGCTGCGATTTTTACGCAACGCTCATGTACACAGCCCCATTGAAATTAATGGGTCCGAATTCAGTCCAGGTGTAATGTGTTCACGTCACGCAATAAACTCGCCCGTGTGAAAAGGGGCCTTACCCTTTCATTTCTATGGAGCCATGCACACAACTATGTTTTTTGCGGATCTGCATGACTGCAAATTATAAAACAAATCCTATTCTTGTCCGTATTGTGGACAAGAATAGCCTTTCCTAAGAATAAGAAAAATATGAAATGAACATTTGTTTTTTGACATCTCACTGAATAAATTATTTTTTGTATTCATGTGTATTAGGAAACACATCACATAGAATATAATGCAGGATGGGGTTTTACAAACAAAAGTAAAAACTTTACCAGCGCCACATCTGCAGTGTAACGTGTGCGGTTAAAAAATGTATCTGTAACATACAGTGTTCTTTGTCATTAGACTGTGTCCCCTTCTGCCAGTGACATTACCAGGGCCACATCTGCAGTGTAACGTGTGCGCTTCAAAAATGTATCTGTGACATACAGTGTACTTTTTTGCGTAGACGTTGGGGACAGTGACATTACCGGTGGTACCTCTCCTGTATAACGTTTCCTCATCCCAAATACCTGTGACATTCCCTGTCATTTTTCATTAGCCGCTGATGACAGCATTGACATTATCTGCGGGATATCTCCTGTGTGACGTTCCCAAATACCTTTTTAAATTTGTTTGTGCATACACTTCCAAATCCTACTCTACTGTACGTGTGACATACTTTCAATCATATATAACATTTAATATGAAGAACGCGAGCAGTAAGGGACGGGGAAGTGGCCCTGGGCGCAGTGAAACTGTGCCTGCTGCCAGAGCACAAGAAAGACAATCATCCCCGATACCTAGCTTCATGTCCCAGTTTGCAGAGCAGCGCAGGACACCACTCTCAAAGTCACACCAGTGTGACCAGGTAGTTGGTTGGATTGCAGCAGATAATGCTTCCAGTCGGTTAAGCACCACCCTGTCTTCCACCAAGTCCAGTCTCAGTAGCCAAGAGTCTGCTCAACCCAATCCTCCTTCCTCCCACCATGGAGAGTTTGGGCAAACAATTGATCCCACACTCGGATACTCCGAGGAGCTAATTTCAGCGCCATTCCTTAATTTGGCCCTCTCGCCAACCACGCTTAAAGAGGGACAGATATTGTGCCCTGATTCCCAAACTCTTGAGCATCCACAGTCAGAAGAAGATGACGGTGGGGAATGGCAATTAGTGTTTCACAAGGTGGATGATGATGATGATGAGACACAGCTGCCAAGAAGGTCAACCGCAATTAGTGTCTCAAGATGAGACACAGTTGTCAATAAGTGAGGTTCTTGTTAGGTAAACAAGTCAGAAGGATGAACAGAGTGAGGAAGTGGAAGAGGAGGTGGTGGATGATGAAATCACTGACCCAACCTGGGAAGGTGGCATGCCGATCGAGGACAGCCATACAGAGGGGGAGGGATCCACAGCACCGCAGCAGGCTGGAAGAAACAGTGGGGTGGCAAAAAGGAGAAGGCGGGCCACACCAAACAGGCCCGCAACTGTTTCCCGGAACACCCCCTTGTGGCAATTTCCCTTGCCAAGGGGTAGGTGTTCCGCAGTCTGGCGCATTAGTAAAGTGCGGACGATAAAGGAATTGTCATTTGCAACCTGTGCCGTACCAAAATGAGCAGGGGCGTGAACATTAGCAACCTCACCACCACCAGTATGATTCTCCACATGGCATCAAAGGACCCTAATAGGTGGGCCCAAACGCCTGGGTCCACAATCAGTGTCTGCGGGTCACACCACTGCCTCCTCGTTCCCTGTCTTACTTGCTGGCCAATCCCCTTTGAAGGCGCAGGCCCGGATGCACCTTGACCTTCGGAAGCACCATCAGCTAACACATTCACTTCTGTGTCCCAGCGCAGTGTACATATGTCCATACTCCAGGCATTTGAACAAAAGCGCAAATACCCAGCCACCCACCCACAGGCAATAGCACTAAATGCGCATGTTTCCAAATTGCTGGGCCTGGAAATGTTGCCATTTAGGCTTGTGGACACTGAGGCCTTCTGCAGCCTGATGTCGGCGGCCGTTAGGCAATACCCAGTCGCAACAATTTTTTGCGGTGTGCCGTACCCGCCTTACACCAACATGTGTCCAGTAACATCACACATGCCCTGACCAACGCAGTTACTGGGAAGGTCCACATAACCATGGACACATGGACAAGTGCATTCGGCCAGGGACGCTACATTTCCCTGACGTACCCTGGGATGGTACAGGTGCTACCGACGCCAAGGATTGTGGGCCCTACGTCAATCAGGGTTTCCGCCAGCACCTACGTTAGTGGCTCCAACCCCCACTTCTCCTCCTCCGCCTCCTTCTCCACTTCCACCTCCGAATTATCCGCGTGCAGCACCAGTCAGTCATCAGTCGGTAGCTGGAAGCAGTGTAGCACTGCAGTGGGGAAGTGGCAACAGGCCGCGCTGAAGTTGATATGCTTAGGGGACAAACAGCACACTGCAGCAGAGCTGTGGCAGGGGATACGAGACCAGACTGAGCTGTGGCTCTCGCCACTCAACCTAGAACTAGGCATGGTTTTGTCTGATAATGGCCGTAACTTGGTGGCGGCTTTGGAGCTCGCGAAGCTCACGCACATCCATGCCTAGTCCACATCTTAAACGTAGTGGTTCAGCGATTTCTCAAAACCTACCCCAATTTGCCTGATCTACTGGTGAAGGTGCGCCGCGTGTGTGCATATTTCCGCAAGTCATCAACAGCGTCAGCCGGTCTGTCAACTCGAAATTGCCAGCTCACCGACTGTTGTGCCACGTGAGAATGCGCCGGAACTCGACATTCCACATGTTGGCCAGGCTTTGGGAGCAGCAGAGGGCAGTAGTGGAATACCAGCTGCAACATGGTCGTCGCCATTCCAGTCAGCTTCCGCTATTCACAAGCGAGGAGTGGGCATGGATGTCTGACCTCTGTGAGGTTTTAATAAACTTTGAGAAATCAACACAGATGGTGAGCAGCGATAACGCTATTATCAGCGTAACCATCCCACTTCTGTGTCTACTCAAACGCTCGCTGCTCACAATTAAGGACGACGCTTTGCATGTGGAAGAGGTGGAAATGGGGGAAGACATTACACAGGTTGATAGCCAGACCACCCTCAGTTCATCTTCTTGGCACAAATTGGACGATGAAGAGGAAGAGGAGGAGGAGCAGGAGACGGTTTCCTCCGCTACAGAGGGTAGTACCCATAGAAGTTTAATCCCATCTGTTCAGCGTGGGTGGTCAGAAGAAGAGAAAGAGGATGAGGAGATTGAGAGTGATCCTCCAGATGATGACAGCGAAGTCTTGCCTGTTGGTACTCTGGCACATATGGCTGACTTCATGATAGGCTGCCTTTCCTGCGATTAGACAACTCGGATTACTGGTTGTTCACCCTTCTCGACCCCCGCTACAAAGAGAACTTATCATCTCTCATTCCTCTGTTGGAGAGGACGAGCAAAACGGTACAATACCAGAAGATCCTTGTTGAAAAATTGCTCCAAAAATTTCCATCTGACAACGCTGGCGGCAGAGTCTGTAGTTCCTTGGCCAACCGAAGAAGGAAGACAAGGGGAACACACAGCAGTTCGAACAGAGGCAGGGCAACACTCTACAAAGCCTGGGACAGTTTCATGACACCCCGCCAGCACCCTCACCCTGATGCGCGGCCTAGTATCATAAGGAGGGAAACATTTTGGAAGATGGTGAAGGAGTACATGGCAGACCATGTCAGCGTCTTCAATGATCCCTCAGTGCCTTACAACTACTGGGTGTCCAAGCTGGACACGTGGCACGAACTGGCGCTCTACACCTTGGAGGTGCTGGCCTACCCTGCCGCCAGCGTTTTGTCTGAGCTGGTATTTAGTGCTGCTGGTGGCATTATAACAGATAAGCGTGTCTGCCTGTCAACTGAAAATGCTGACAGGTTGACTCTTATAAAAATGAACAAAGCCTGGATTGACCATGACTTCTCGACTCTACCAGAGGAAAGCTGATGAACATAAAGACACTTTAAATGTGTTGTTTATAATATATTGAATACAATGTATTCCCATGCACCCCTTCCACCACAAACAAGGGTATATGGTTGAATCTTCCTTTTCTTCTCCTCCTCCTCTTCCATCATATCAACATGCTTATTCGTCGCATGTAATGCCTTCGCATATATTCCCTTTGTATATAATGTTTTACTGGGCCAGCTCAGCTGCAGGCCCTCGCATATAATTTTTTAGAGGGTCAGCTCACCAGCAGGCCTGCACCTAAAATCTTTTACAGGGTCAGCTCACCAGCAGGCTCTTGCATATAATTTTTTAGAGGGTCAGCTCACCAGCAGGCCTTCACCTACAATCTTTTACAGGTTCAGCTCACCTGAAGACCCTCACATATAATGTTTTAGAGGGTCAGCTCACCTGCAGGCCCTCACCTACAACCTTTTAGAGGGTCAGCTAACCAGCAGACCCGCACCTAAAATATTTTACAGGGTCAGCTCACCAGCAGGCCCGCACCTAATATCTTTTACAGGGTTAGCTTACCAGCAGGCCCTAGCATATAATGTTTTACAGGGTCAGCTCACCAGCAGGCCCTCACATATAATTTTTTACAGGGTCAGCTCACCAGCAGGCCCTTACCTACAATCTTTTACAGGGTCAGATCACCAGCAGGCCCGCACCTAAAATCTTTTACAGGGTCAGCTTACTTGCAGGCCCCACCTAAAATCTTTTACAGGGTCAGCTCACCAGCAAGCCCGCACCTAAAATCTTTTACAGGGTCAGCTCACCAGCAGGCCCGCACCTAAAATCTTTTACAGGTCAGCTCACCAGCAGGCCGTCGCATATAAAGTTTTACAGGGTCAGCTCACCAGCAGGTCCTCGCATATAATTTTTTAGAGGGTCAGCTCACCAGCAGGCCTGCACCTAAAATCTTTTACAGGGTCAGCTCACAGCAGGCCCTTGCATATAATTTTTTAGAGGGTCAGCTCACCAGCAGGCCTTCACCTACAATCTTTTACAGGTTCAGCTCACCTGAAGACCCTCACATATAATGTTTTAGAGGGTCAGCTCACCTGCAGGCCCTCACCTACAATCTTTTACAGGGTCAGCTCACCAGCAGACCCGCACCTAAAATCTTTTACAGGGTCAGCTCACCAGCAGGCCCGCACCTAATATCTTTTACAGGGTTAGCTCACCAGCAGGCCCTAGCATATAATGTTTTACAGGGTCAGCTCACCAGCAGGCCCTCACATATAATTTTTTACAGGGTCAGCTCACCAGCAGGCCTTCACCTACAATTATTTACAGGGTCAGTTCATCTGAAGGCCTTCGCATATAATGTTTTAGAGGGTCAGCTCACCTGCAGGCCCTCACCTACAACCTTTTGGAGGGTCAGCTAACCAGCAGGCCCTCACCTACAATATTTTATAGGGTCAGCTCACCTGCAGGCCCGCATCTAAAATCTTTTACAGGGTCAGTTCACCAGCAGGCCCTCACCTAAAATCTTTTACAGAGTCAGCTCACCAGCAGGTCCTCGCATATAATGTTTTACAGGGTCAGTTCACCAGCAGGCCCTCGCATATAATTTTTTAAAGGGTCAGCTCACCAGCAGGCCCTCACCTACAATCTTTTACAGGGTCAGCTCACCAGCAGGCCCGCACCTAAAATCTTTTACAGGGTCAGCTTACTTGCAGGCCCCACCTAAAATCTTTTACAGGGTCAGCTCACCAGCAAGCCCGCACCTAAAATCTTTTACAGGGTCAGCTCACCAGCAGGCCCGCACCTAAAATCTTTTACAGGTCAGCTCACCAGCAGGCCGTCGCATATAATGTTTTACAGGGTCAGCTCACCAGCAGGTCCTCGCATAAAAATTTTTACAGGGTCAGCTCACCAGCAGGCTTTCCCCTACAATCTTTTACAGGGTCAGCTTACTTGCAGGCCCCACCTAAAATCTTTTACAGGGTCAGCTCACCAGCAGGCCATCGCATATAAAGTTTTACAGGGTCAGCTCACCAGCAGGTCCTCGCATAAATTTTTTTACAGGGTCAGCTCACCAGCAGGCTTTCACCTACAATCTTTTACATGGTCAGCTCACCAGCATGCCCTCGCATATAATGTTTTAGAGGGTCGGCTCACCTGCAGGCCCTCACCTACAACCTTTTAGAGGGACAGCTCACCAGCAGGCTCTCACCTACAATCTTTTACAGGGTCAGCTCACCTGCAGGCCCGCATCTACAATCTTTTACAGGGTCAGCTCACCTGCAAGCCCACGCATATAATGTTTTACAGGGTCAGCTCATCTGCAGGCCCTGGCATATAATTTTTTAGAGGGTCAGCTCAGGAGAAGGCCCTCAACCATAATTTTTTAGATGGTCAGCTCACCAGCAGACCCTCACCTATAATGTTTTATTGTAAAATTATTTTTTATTATTTTATGTGAAAGACAAAACATTAGGATCCAAATAATAATAATGCTATTAGGCAGTCAAGAGCCTTTTAAACATGCGCAAATATTACAATAAAAAGTTCTGTCACACCTAAATGCTCAAGTTTTAACAGATTGGTATAAACTTGTACATGTTTCTATATTGAATACAATCATAATTGTCTTAAGGAGTTAAAACATAGGGTAGACTTAAACAAGGAAGGGGGGGGGGGGGAAGGTAGAAGGACAACTGTAAATCAGGATGGTCTTATGGTAGATTAAATATATAGATATGGTGTTTTGAAAAGTATGTTAATATTACCAGAATACTTGAACCAAACAAATATCTCATGGAAAAAAGGCTTATTATAACCAAAGTACCTAATGTAAAATGATGTCTCCTGTTGATGTGGTTGTACTTAAGTAGGAGATCTACACTCTATTCATTCCAGACCGCCCTTTGGGTGCTTTACTTCTAGGCCAAACTCTATCTTTAAGGAAGTAGAGAACCCCCTATACCTACTCCAGGGTCCCCAGATTTCTTCAAATTTATGAATGGATCTAGAGTCCCAGTGAGCTATCTGCTCAAGTCGGAATATCTGATCACATCTCTGAATCCACTGAGATTTTGTGGGTTGCTCAGTAGATTTCCAGCTGACTGCAATCAGTAGTCTAGCAGCTGCAATCAGGATACCGCAGAGGGATCGGTGAGTTCTTGAGCACTGGGTATCATTGAATAATCCGAAAAGGCACACTTTCGGGGTCACTGCAATTGTAAAACCGCTAAGATCAGAGATAGTTTTGCATACCAGTTCCCAGTAGGGTTTTATTTTGGGACAGGACCACCATATGTAATCATGCATGCCAATTTCAGCCGGGCATCTCCAACATTCTGGGTTGCAATCTTGGAACATACGGCTGAGATGGTGTGGTGTATAATTGTCACGAGGGTGTCAAGAGCCACGCCTGACTCTGTTATACCCGGGGTCAGGAAGTCGCAGCGGGTGGCTGCGCGCTCTATGTCTAAAGACAGTACTGTTTATTGATGGTAGCTTTCTGGGTTTGCCTTGCAATCCTTTTTGGCTCACTCAGGGATCCGTAGCTTCTCCTCCTCAGGTGTTTCTTGTCCAGCAATCCCAACCTCCTTATATTCCCATCTCTCACTTCTCTGGTTGCCAGATATAGAGCTTCCTGCCTGGACTTCTATACTGACCCACTGGAGCTGTGTTCCCTGGTTGTTGTTCCAGAACGTTACCCTCCGGATCCCTGTTGGGCCTTGGTGGTCTGCTGTTGTCGCCCACCTGGGATTATATGTTTGTCTGTATTGTCTGTCCTCTCCTTGGTGTTTTCCTCTTAGTGTCAGTGGTGCGGACTAGTGATCCCACCGCCATGTTCACTACATAGGGCTCATCTTAGGGAAAGCCAGGGTTTAGGCACGTGATCGGCGTACGGGTGAGGAACCCGTCTAGGGACGTCAGGGCAGTCAGGTGCCAGCCGCAAGGTGAGTCAGGGGTCACAATCTTTCCCTCTCCCTTGGACAGGGCCTTCCCATTTCCCTCCCTTTGCGTGACGCCGGTCATTACATTATATCTGGCCCTTATTTTGTGTAGGTAAAAAAAAAAAAAAAACTTTTTCTTTCTACCTACTTAGAATCCAGTATGGATCCAATTGCTGCTTTGTCAAAGCAACTTCAAGGCCTGTCTTTGGAGGTGGCAGGATTGAAGGCGTCGGTCCTCCAGCAACAGCAGCAATTGCTACAGACCGCAAGCCCAGCGGTTGCTACAGGTAACCAGGTTGTTGCGGAACCCAAGGTTGCTCTTCCTGACAGATTTTTCTGGGGGAAGGGACAAATTTGTGACGTTCCGTGAGGCCTGTAAATTATATTTTAAACTGCGCCCTTACTCCTCTGGTAATGAAGAACAGCGGGTGGGGGTTGTTATTTCCCTGCTTCAGGGGGACCCGCAATCCTGGGCGTTCTCTTTACCCACTGATTCCCAGGCTCTCCGGTCAGTGGATGAATTTTTTGGGGCCTTGGGTCTCATATATGATGACCCTGACCGAATCGCAGTGACTGAATCAAAGTTACGGAGACTCCTACAGGGAGAGCGGCCAGTAGAGGAGTATTGCTCAGAGTTCCGTAGGTGGGCTACGGATACCCAGTGGAACAACCCGGCTCTCAGGAGTCAGTTCTGCTCTGGGTTATCCGAAAGGATTAAGGATGCGCTTGCGCTGTATGAGACTCCCTTTTCCCTTGATGCGGTTATGTCCCCTACTATCAGGATAGATAGACGTCTTAGGGACAGATTGAAAAATCCGGAGCAACTGGTAACCCCTCCCAAGCAGCAGTTAGTCTGTACGGACTTAGACGAGCCTATGCAGCTAGGAGGAACTACTCGTCAGGTCCGTCCTCCTGAGGCTCGCCATGGCGTGGGGTTTGTTTTTTCTGTGGGGAGAGGGGTCATTTTATTAATGTCTGTCCTTCCTTTCTCAAAAACAAAAGACCGTCGGAAAACTACTAACCCCAGGCTGTGTGGAGGATGTCAGCCGGGGAGTATACGTTTCCTCCATACGAACATCGCAATTTGTGTTGCCAGCGGTTGTTGTTTTTGGTGTTAAGACAGAGACTATTTCTTTTTTTCTAGACAGTGGAGCAGGAGTAAATTTGATAGATGCCCATTTTGCCCACACTATTGGTTTGTCTCTCTGTACGCTACAGAGACCTATTCCCATATTCGCTATTGATTCTGCTTCTCTGTCTCAGAGAAACCTCACTCACATTATCTATAACTTACACCTTCGGGTAGGGGACCACCATAACGAGTGGCTTTCATGTTATGTTCTGGAGGGGCTTCCCACTCCTGTGGTGTTGGGTCTTCCCTGGTTGGTAGCGCACAATCCAGTGGTGGATTGGCAGGCCAGGGAGATATTGGAGTGGAGTGAGCATTGCAGAGAAAATTGCTTAAATAGCAATTGCTTAGTCGCCTCCATAGCTACCCTACCTACATTTGTTTCGGACTTTGAGGACGTTTTTTTCTGAAAAGGGTTGCCAGAAGTTACCACCTCACCGTCCTTATGATTGCCCGGTTAACCTGATTCCCGGTGCAAAATTACCCAAGACCAGGTTATATAATCTTTCGGGTTCGGAGAGACAAGCCATGAAAGATTATATCTCCGAGAGCTTGGCTAAGGGACACATCAGACCCTCTTCTTCACCCGTGGCTGCAGGGTTTTTCTTCGTTAAAAAGAAAGATGGGGGCCTGCGTCATTGCCTAGATTTTCGCGAATTAAACCGGAAAACCATCCGAGACCCATACCCTCTTCCTCTCATTCCTGACCTGTTTAATCAGATTGCGGGTGCTAGGTGGTTCTCCAAACTTGATCTTAGGGGGGGCCTACAATCTGATTCGTATCAAGGAAGGGGATGAGTGGAAGACAGCTTTTAACACCCCTGAGGGGCATTATGAAAATCTAGTCATGCCTTTCGGTCTGACCAATGCTCCTGCTGTCTTCCAACATTTCGTTAATGACATTTTTGGTCATCTTATCGGCAGGTTTGTGGTGATATACCTAGATGATATTTTAATTTATTCGTCTGATCTGAAAACACATGAGGTGCATGTCAGACAGGTACTGCAGGTCCTACGGACGAATAAATTATATGCTAAAATTGAAAAGTGTGTCTTCGCCGTTCAGGAAATACAGTTCCTAGGTTATTTATTATCTGCTTCAGGTTTCCGTATGGATCCTAGGAAGGTCCAGGCAATTTTAGATTGGGATCTTCCTGAGAACCTCAAAGCACTGCAACGGTTCTTGGGCTTCGCAAATTTCTATAGAAAGTTCATTAAAAATTATTCGGTGATTGTAAAACCCCTTACTGACATGACTAGGAAGGGGACTGATTTTTCTAAATGGTCTGACGCCGCTAAAATTGCTTTTTCCTCTCTAAAAGAGAGGTTTACCTCGGCACCTGTACTAATCCAACCTGATGTTTCCCAGCCTTTTATTGTTGAAGTTGATGCGTCAGAGGTGGGAGTGGGGGCTGTGCTGTCTCAGGGTCCGTCTCCTGGCAAATGGCGTCCTTGTGCGTTCTTTTCTAAAAAACTATCTGCAGCAGAGAAGAACTATGATATTGGCAATAGGGAACTATTAGCTATTAAAACTAGCATTTGAAGAATGGCGTCACTTTTTAGAGGGGGCAATCCACCCCGTCACTGTGATTACGGACCACAAAAACCTTCTGTACCTAGAATCTGCTAAGCGTCTCACCCCTAGACAAGCTAGGTGGTCGCTATTTTTTACCAGGTTTAACTTTGTTATTACCTATCGTCCTGGGGCAAAAAATACCAAGGCAGATGCACTATCTAGTTGTTTCCCTGGAGGGGGTAATGTGAGTGATCCGGTACCCATTCTACAAAGAGGAGTGGTTGTCTCTGCGGTACACTCTGTTCTGGAGGGGAAGGTGTTAAAGGCCCAGGGGGATGCCCCGGTCTCTTGCCCCTCAGAGAAATTGTTTGTACCGTTAAACCTGCGTCTCGAATTATTAAAGGAACATCATAATTCGGCACTTGCTGGGCACCCGGGTAGTAAAGCAACCTTGGAGCTATTGTCTCGTCGTTTTTGGTGGCCAAGGTTGCGTCAGGATGTAATGGATTTTGTGTCTTCCTGTTCTACTTGTGCGCGCGCGAAAGTCTCTCATACACGTCCTGCAGGGTCTTTATTGCCACTTGTCATTCCCAATAGGCCATGGACACATCTGTCAATGGATTTTATCACTGACTTACCTTTGTCTGCGGGTAAAACAGTTATCTTGGTAGTAGTGGACAGGTTTAGCAAAATGGTACACTTCATTGCGTTACCCGCACTACCTAATGCTAAGACTCTTGCTCAGGTATTCATCAGTGAAATCGTGAAGCTTCACGGGGTCCCTTCCGATGTTGTTTCGGATCGGGGAACCCAGTTTATTTCTAAATTTTGGAAAGCTTTTTGTTCCCGTTTGGGGGTACACTTGTCCTTTTCCTCAGCTTTCCATCCTCAGTCGAATGGACAGAGCGTACCAACCAAAACCTTGAGACATATCTAAGATGTTTTGTGTTTGAAAACCAAGAGGTGTGGTCATCATATTTACCGTTAGCCGAGTTTGCCATAAATAATCGCCGTCAGGAATCTACTGGCAAGTCACCATTTCTTGGTGCATATGGTTTTCATCCCCAATTCTGTACTTTCAAAGAGGGGGGGGGTCTTCTGGGGTTCCCGAAGAGGAACGGTTTTCGTCATCTCTTTCTTCTGTATGGCAGAAAGTGCAAGCTAATTTGAAAAATATGGGAGGTAAATATAAATGCATGGCTGATAAGAGACAGTCGCCAGGTCCGGAACTAGGAGTGAATGACTATGTGTGGTTGTCTACTAGGAATATTAAATTAAAGGTTCCCTCTTGGAAACTGGGTCCTAGGTTCATTGGCCCTTACAAAATAGTAGCCATCATTAACCCTGTGGCTTTTCGCCTGGAGCTACCTCAGACTTTTAAAATCCATAACGTCTTCCATAAGTCGTTACTCAAGAAGTATGTTCCACCTCTAGAACCGTCACCGCTGCCACCTCCTCCTGTTGTTGTGGATGGTAATCTAGAGTTTCAAATATCCAAAATTGTTGATTCTCGTCGGGTCCGCCGCTCTCTTCAATATCTGGTGCATTGGAGGGGTTACGGTCCCGAGGAAAGAATGTGGGTTCCAGCGTCTGAGGTAAACGCCGACAGGTTAGTTCGGGCTTTTCATGCCTCTCATCCTGAGAGACCTAGTCCTGAGTGTCCGGAGGCCCCTCGTAGAGAGGGGGGTACTGTCACGAGGGTGTCAAGAGCCACGCCTGACTCCGTTATACCCGGGGTCAGGAAGTCGCAGCGGGTGGCTGCACGCTCTATGTCTAAAGACAGTGCTGTTTATTGATGGTAGCTTTCTGGGTTTGCCTTGCAATCCTTTTTGGCTCACTCAGGGATCTGTAGCTTCTCCTCCTCAGCTGTTTCTTGTCCAGCAATCCCAACCTCCTTATATTCCCATCTCTCACTTCTCTGGTTGCCAGATATAGAGCTTCCTGCCTGGACTTCTATACTGACCCACTGGAGCTGAGTAGCTGTGTTCCCTGGTTGTTGTTCCAGAACGTTACCCTCCGGATCCCTGTTGGGCCTTGGTGGTCTGCTGTTGTCGCCCACCTGGGATTAGGTCAGGTGCCAGCCGCAAGGTGAGTCAGGGGTCACCATCTTTCCCTCTCCCTTGGACAGGGCCTTCCCATTTCCCTCCCTTTGATTGACGCAGGTCATTACAATAATACATAGAAACATAGAAACATAGAATGTGTCGGCAGATAAGAACCATTTGGCCCATCTAGTCTGCCCAATATATCTGAATCCTATTAATAGTCCCTGGCCCTATCTTATATGAAGGATAGCCTTATGCCTATCCCATGCATGCTTAAACTCCTTCACTGTATTTGCAGCTACCACTTCTGCAGGAAGGCTATTCCATGCATCCACTACTCTCTCAGTAAAGTAATACTTCCTTATATTACTTTTAAACCTTTGCCCCTCTAATTTAAAACTGTGTCCTCTTGTGCTAGTTTTTCTTCTTTTAAATATGCTCTCCTCCTTTACCGAGTTGATTCCCTTTATGTATTTAAAAGTTTCTATCATATCCCCTCTGTCTCTTCTTTCTTCCAAGCTATACATATTAAGGTCCTTTAACCTTTCCTGGTAAGTTTTATCCTGCAATCCATGTACTAGTTTAGTAGCTCTTCTCTGAACTCTCTCTAGAGTATCTATATCCTTCTGGAGATATGGCCTCCAGTACTGCGCACAATACTCCAAGTGAGGTCTCACCAGTGTTCTGTACAGCGGCATAAGCACTTCACTCTTTCTACTGCTTATACCTCTCCCTATACATCCAAGCATTCTGCTGGCATTTCGTGCTGCCCTATTACATTGTCTTCCCACCTTTAAGTCTTCTGAAATAATTACTCCTAAATCCCTTTCCTCAGATACTGAGGTCAGGACTGTGTCAAATATTCTATATTCTGCCCTTGGGTTTTTACGCCCCAGGTGCATTATCTTGCACTTATCCACATTAAATTTCAGTTGCCAGAGTTCTGACCATTCTTCTAGTTTTCCTAAATCCTTTTCCATTTGGCGTTTCCCTCCAGGAACATCCCTGTTACATATCTTTGTGTCATCAGCAAAAAGACAAACCTTACCATCGAGGCCTTTTGCAATATCACTTATGAAGATATTAAACAAAATTGGTCCCAGTACAGATCCCTGTGGAACCCCACTGGTAACATGACCTTGTTTTGAATGTTCTCCATTGACTACAACCCTCTGCTGTCTGTCACTCAGCCACTGCCTAATCCACTCAACAATATGGGAGTCCATGCTCAATGACTGCAGTTTATAATACACAATACCATTGTGATAGTACTTTGTAGCTATTTTCCTGTAGTTTGGCACACCTGGATACCCTCGACGGGTTCAAAAGAGCATTTTTGACTTCACTGGGGGTAAAGATGATATTTAGGTCTTTTTCCCACCGTTTTATACAAGATATGTTCTCATAACCCATTGGGGATAACAGAAGATCATATATCTTCGATATCTTGCCTTTTGGATCTTTTTTTTTGTAAAGCTAGTTTTTCAAATGGAGAGTGTTCAAGGGGATCAGGCAATGTTACAAAATGTTGTTTCAAATATTGGGTGAGGTGCATCAAGTGGAACGTAGATAAACTGTTCAACAAAGGGTGTTCTTTTAGTGTCTTAATCGTCGGGACATCATTGTCAGGGCACAAGTCGAGGGCAGGAGAAGAGAGATTTATGACTCTTTCTGGGAGAGTCTCCTGAAAATGAATAGTGGAGTTAAACAGCACATCTTTTATTTGCATTAATATTTGATAATGTGGAGTTAATTGTCTCAACCAGTCAGACTCCCTCCACATACGCAATGTGTAACCTGTTATTGGGCTTAGAGAGCGTAGTGCTTTATTCATGTGGTTACGTTTTAGAAATAGTAGGGATCTGACCGGCAGAGGAGATAAGCTGTTTTCCACCACTATATCTAGTCTCTTCCCGGCCGGTCTCAGCCAATCTAAACATCTCGAACATATTATTGCCTTATGGTACGTATAGAGATCTGGAACACTCAGACCGCCCCTTGCTGAGCGCTGAATTGTTTGTTTGTATGGTAATCTGGCTTTCTTTCCTCCCCAAAGGAACTTCGAGAATTTTTTTTAAAGTTTTGTAAAGTACTCCCTTGGCATTGGTATAGGTAAAGCTTGGAGGTAATAGAGGATAGTAGGCATGAGAATGGACTTAATCAACACCCTACGTCCAAACCATGAGATAAAGGGAATATCCCATGAACTTATCATATCTTCAAGCCTTTTGGGGAGTGGGAGAAAGTTTTCTTTATACAAACACGAGAATTCAGGTGTCAGATTGACCCCAAGGAAGGTGACTGAATGTGATGTCCACTGAAAGGATGAGAGATTTTTTAGCTCATTTAAATCTTTTCCTGGGATAGACACATTTAAAACTGTAGATTTCGATATATTTACCGAAAAATTGGAGAGTGTATGGAACTTCTTCGGGGTTGTCTCAACGGCAGGAAAAGCAATCTTGGGATTGGTGATCAGTAGCAATACATCATCTGCGAACGCAGCCGTTTTATCACCAGTACAAATAGCAATTGCGACAGAGGACATCCCTGTCTCGTGCCGTTTGTTATGGGGAACTTCGGGGAGAGGGTACCATTTATTAGGATGCGTGCTGTAGGTTTTTGGTACATCGCCATAACTCCTGCAATGAAAGAGTCCGGAATGCCAAATTTACTCAAAGCCTGAGCCATAAATAGCCAATCAACTCTATCGAAGGCTTTTTCAGCGGTACTTTTTTTGGTTCGCAAATTGCATAAGCTGAATGGTTCTGATTATGTTGTTTTTTCCCTCTCTGCCAGGTATAAATCCCACTTGCTCTGGTGATAGGAGATCCCGTAAGTATACTTTCAGTCTGTTAGCTAGTAATTTGGCGTATAATTTTAGGTCATTGTTTAAAAGTGAAATTGGTCTATAGTTTGAGCAAAGTGAATGGTCTTTGTTAGGTTTAGGTATAACAGTAATTTGAGCCGCCAACATATCATTGGAGAAAGATACTCCATCCCTTGCTTTGTTACAGACTTGCAATAATCTGGGTAGTATTTCTTTAAATGTGGAGTAATAGATGACCGGTAAACCGTCAGGGCCGGGGCTCATATTTAGGGGGGAGTTTTTCAAGCTTTTTGCAGTTCAGTCAATGTGAATGGGGAACTAAGTTTGTTTACTTGGGCTGCGGTCAGGGAAGGTAAGTTTAGTGTACCTAGCCATGATTGTATGTGTTTTTTCCTCTCCGCTGTAAATTCAGGTGTTGCGTCATTTTGAAGGTTATAAAGCTGTGTGTAGTATTTGCTGAATTGTTCTGCTATAAGATCGGTTTTGTGAACTAACTTTGACTCTTGTGTCTTGTTACAAGATATGTAGGAAGCAGCCTTCCTTTTTTAAGTTGAGAATACATTAGTTTTGAGGCTTTGTTGCCATGTGCATAGTGTTTATATTGTGTTTTTCCCATTTGGAGATTTCCAGGGTGAGATCCGCAATTTTTTTCAGTTTTTGTTTTTTAACATAAGCACCTAGTGCAATCAAATGACCTCTGACTACCGTTTTATGGGCGTCCCAGAGCGTCATAGGAGAAATATCTGCAGATTCATTCAATCGGAAGTATTCCTCTATCAGATCCCTTAATTTTGTTTTGTGGGAGTTGTTTAAAAGAGTCTCGTTCAATCTCCATCTAAATTCCACTTTCAACATATTTAGAATAGTAAAGGAGACTGTTACTGGTGCATGGTCCGATAGGAGAACACTTCCGTTTTTTTTGAGGAAATACAATTGCTGAGATGCTGATGTGGAGTGAATATACACTGCTCAAAAAAATAAAGGGAACACAAAAATAACACATCCTAGATCAGAGTTAATTAAATATTCTTCTGAAATACTTTGTTCTTTACATAGTTGAATGTGCTGACAACAAAATCACACAAAAATAAAAAAATGGAAATCAAATTTTTCAACCCATGGAGGTCTGGATTTGGAGTCACACTCAAAATTAAAGTGGAAAAACACACTACAGGCTGATCCAACTTTGATGTAATGTCCTTAAAACAAGTCAAAATGAGGCTCAGTAGTGTGTGTGGCCTCCACGTGCCTGTATGACCTCCCTACAACGCCTGTGCATGCTCCTGATGAGGTGGCGGACGGTCTCCTGAGGGATCTCCTCCCAGACCTGGACTAAAGCATCTGCCAACTCCTGGACAGTCTGTGGTGCAACGTGACGTTGGTGGATAGAGCGAGACATGATGTCCCAGATGTGCTCAATTGGATTCAGGTCTGGGGAATGGGCGGGCCAGTCCATAGCATCAATGCCTTAGTCTTGCAGGAACTGCTGACACACTCCAGCCACATGAGGTCTAGCATTGTCTTGCATTAGGAGGAACCCAGGGCCAACCGCACCAGCATATGGTCTCACAAGGTCTGAGGATCTCATCTCGGTACCTAGTGGCAGTCAGGCTACCTCTGGCGAGCACATGGAGGGCTGTGCGGCCCTCCAAAGAAATGCCACCCCACACCATTACTGACCCAATGCCAAACCGGTCATGCTGGAGGATGTTGCAGGCAGCAGAACGTTCTCCACGGCGTCTCCAGACTCTGTCACGTCTGTCACATGTGCTCAGTGTGAACCTGCTTTCATCTGTGAAGAGCACAGGGCGCCAGTGGCGAATTTGCCAATCTTGGTGTTCTCTGGCAAATGCCAAACGTCCTGCACGGTGTTGGGCTGTAAGCACAACCCCCACCAGTGGACGTTGGGCCCTCATATCACCCTCATGGAGTCTGTTTCTGACCGTTTGAGCAGACACATGCACATTTGTGGCCTGCTGGAGGTCATTTTGCAGGGCTCTGGCAGTGCTCCTCCTGTTCCTCCTTGCACAAAGGCGGAGGTAGCGGTCCTGCTGCTGGGTTGTTGCCCTCCTACGGCCTCCTCCACATCTCCTGATGTACTGGCCTGTCTCCTGGTAGCGCCTCCATGCTCTGGACACTACGCTGACAGACACAGCAAACCTTCTTGCCACAGCTTGCATTGATGTGCCATCCTAGATAAGCTGCACTACCTGAGCCACTTGTGTGGGTTGTAGACTCTGTCTCATGCTACCACTAGAGTGAAAGCACTGCCAGCATTCAAAAGTGACCAAAACATCAGCCAGGAAGCATAGGAACTGAGAAGTGGTCTGTGGTTACCACCTGCAGAACCACTCCTTTATTGGGGGTGTCTTGCTACTTGTCTATAATTTCCACCTATTGTCTATCCCATTTGCACAACAGCATGTGAAATTGATTGTCACTCAGTGTATATTGGAGGGGGCTGGAGAGATGGTGTGATGTTATTTACATGGGACTGTATGGCGGAGGGAGGAAAATAGTGTTATTTACATGGGACTGTATGTTGGAGGGAGTGAAGGAAGGGGAGTAATGTTATTTACATAGGACTGTATTTTGGAGGGGGCAGGAGAGATGGTGTGATGTTATTTACATGGGACTGTATGGTGGAGGCGGGAATATAACAACAGGGGGGACTTCAAATCCAGGGGACATTATAGGCGTTCTTATTACTACTGAGGGCTCTATAGGAGGGACTTATAGATCCGCCTTATTTCTACTTAGAGTACTATGGGAGGCCTTATTACTACTGAGGGGTCTGTAGAGAGCTTTATTACCACTGGGGGAACAATAGGGCGCCTTATTTGTACTGGGTGCTCTGTGAGGGTATTATTAATACTGGAGGGCTCTTCTACTAATGGGGGCACTCTTGGGGAGCATTATCATGGTTGGGGGCACTGTAGGGGGCAGTATTACTATAGGGGCACAAATTTTTCTTCAGGATAGTATCTGGGGGTATTGGGGGACACAGCGAGCAGCGGGATAACACTGTTGGGACTCCAGTTTAGGGGATGATGATAGAAATATGAGGAAGCTAATACGTCTGTGTGTCACACTCTGCAGAGACGAGGTGGCTGAGAGAAGTTGTACGGACCAAATGAAGAAGATGATGACAGAGAAGATCTACATCCGAGGAGAAGTCACCTGGGAGGCCCTGGATGTGACAGGTATGTGCTGCTGTATAGCAAGTACAGCAAAATGTGGTGTGTGGGGGAGGGGGGACGACTTAGAGAACTGGGCTATATTCATTGGGGCTTGGGCCCCGGATCTTTTGAGACCCTAGCAACGCCCCTGCCACTCTGTCAACGGGTCACTCTGTGGTCTCCAGATGCTGCTGCCACCTCACCACTCAGGTCTCCTGATGCTGCTGCTGCCACCTCCACACTGTCATTGTGCCACCCTGTGGCCTCCTCCTGGTGCTGCTGCTGTCGCCACCTCCACACTTTGTCATTGTGCCACTCTGTGGCCTTCTGATGCTCCTGCCACCTCCATACTGTCATTGTGCCACCCTTTGGCCTCCTCCTGATGCTTCTGCTGCCGCCACCTCCACACTCTGTCATTTTGCCACTCTGTGGCTTCCAATTGCTGCTGCTGCCATCTCCACACTGTCATTGTGCCACTCTGTAGCCTCCTAATTATGCTGCTGCCACCTCCACACTCTGTCATTGTGCCACCCTGTGGCCTCCTCCTGATGCTGCTGCTGCCACCTCCACACTCTGTCATTGTGCAACTCTGTGGCCTCCTGATGCTGCTGCCACCTCCACACTGTCATTTTGCCACCCTGTGACCTCCTCCTGATACTGCTGCTGCCGCCACCTCAACACTCTGTCATTGTGCCACTATGTGGCCTCCTGATGCTGCTGCCACCTCCACACTGTCATTGTGACACTCTGTGGCCTCCTCCTCATGCTGCCACCTCCAGACTCTGTTGCTTCCACCTCACCACTATGTCATAGTGCCACTCTGTGGACTTCTCATGCTGTTCCCACCCTCCCCACTTCATGACTGGGCCACCATTTTGCCTTTCGGCCTGGCTGACATCATCATTTATTTGACCCTTCTTCTGATCTGTCAGAAGGAAGGAATAATGAGACGCACAACGGTTCCTGTCTATGTAACAGCTGTAAGGCCTGCATGACATGGTCCCTATTTTGCATCAGAATTGGTTTATGATTTGATAGCTAAAAGCAGGAGTGGGTACAAAACACAGAAGACATGCAAATATTCCATTTATCTCTGTTTTGGATCCACTCCTTTTTTTTTGGCATTAGCAATACTGATGGATTACTGACCAAATGCTGACTGAGTGAAGGCAGATGCTGCACAGACAGGATAGGTTTTTTGGGGGTTATTGCTCTGACGGATCAGAGGAAGGGCAAGATAATCAGTGATGTCAACACAAACTTACTGCTGACCTTCTTTCCACTCTGTCGGGGGCTCTACTTGTATAAGCGTTTAATAGAACAGGTTCTGAAGAGATCTATGTGGAATCATTGAATTGGTGTAAAAGAAGTGCGCTCTTTCACGCAATAGTAGGATCTTGGGCCTCTGCATGGTTTTTGATACCGGGCGCTAACATTGACCTGTAAGACTGAGTTCACACTTGAGTTATTTGGTCAGTTTTGGCCCCGTAACTGCCCAAATAAGTGAAGTGTGCAGTGATTCTAGGAGTGACGCCTGTTATCTAGATGTCATCCTGACTCACAATATTGTTTCACTACCACAGCAGACTCCCTATGCGTGTTACTGCAAGGCACTGTGTTCTACAACACTATAAAGGCTCTCTGCAGCCAGGAAATAGCCATTTTAACGCGATTCGCCATGAATAAATTCATATCGTACCAAATTTTTTCGCTAAATTCGGTGAACCGTCCGAATCAAATTTTTTAGAAATTCACTCATCTCTAGTCATGATCTGAGGAATTCAGCAGATAATTTGCCATTGTGCTCAAAGACCAGGGAGTCACTTTGCTGGTGGCCAATTATGACTGGCATGTTACTGGTGGGATTGTATAAATGGTCCTATAGACAACCGATCAGATGCAAAATGCCAGACCCACAGCATGCTAAAATTTGAAAAAAAAAAGAAAATTTACACAAAAAATGTACCTCAAGGGTGAACAAAAATGCCACTACAAAAAAGTGTTTAATTATTCCCTCAGATTGACATGCAACATCTGGAGCTGGTGTTTTTTTGAAAACATAACGCCAAAAGAAAAGAAGCCTAGCATGACACCAGCCAAAGGCCTCCTGCACTCGACCGTATGGCTTTTTCAGTGTTTTGCTGTCTGTTTTTCACGGATCCGTTGTTCCGTTTTATGTTTCCGTTGTGTTTCAATTTCTGTTCCGTTTTTCCGTTCCGTTTTTCCGTATGGCATATACAGTAATTACATAGATAAAATTGGGCTGGGCATAACATTTTCAATAGATGGTTCCGCAAAAAACGGAACAGAAACGGAAGACATACGGATGCATTTCCGTATGTGTTCCGTTTTTTTGCGGACCCATTGACTTGAATGGAGCCACGGAACGTGAATTGCGGGCAATAATAGGACATGTTCTATCTTTAAACGGAACGGAAAAACAGAAATACGGAAACGGAATGCATGCGTAGTACATTCCGTTTTTTTTGCAGAACCATTGAAATGAATGGTTCCGTATACGGACCGTATATGGAATGCAAAAAAAAGACCATTAAACAGGGGGGGGGGGACGGTCGTGTGCAGGAGGCTTAAAGCTGCAAGTCGCATAGCTACTAATGCTGAAATTTCCCTTTTTTATTGTTAGCTTAATTTCTCTATTTGCCATCTAGACAGGAAAATCCAACCAATTCTAACTTGCAGTCTTGTTTTATGCTGCTTCACTGGCATAAGTGAAAACTCATAAATATTACACTAAAAATATGAAAAATTATAGACAGAATAACGGCTGATCTCCTGCTGTTAAAGCAACCTTCTGGTTAAAAGGAAAAAAAAGAGAATTAAAGGGAACCTGCCCATACTAATGGCAGAATAAAGTAGAGACAGGTGAGTTGATTTCAGCGGTCTGTCATTTATAAGTTAAAATTAAGTAGTTGCAGAGAACTAACATCACAATCATTGCAGACTGGGCCTGGAAAAGAGTCACGGCCACCTGAGAAGAGTCCTGGTTATTCATGAATTCCTGCTCTCCCACCCACCTGCTGATGACTGACAGGCTTCTACCTAGTTTTCTCCCTTTCTCTCTAGGAGAGAACCATCACTCATCAGCAGGAGAGCAGGAGATTATGAATAACCAGGACTCTTCTCAGGTAGATTTGACTCTTCTCAAGGCCTGGGCTGCAATGATTATGATGTTGGTTCTCAGCAACCACTTACTTTTAGCTAGAGATGGGAAGGGGGATTCGTCGAATCCACAAATCCATCGAATCTTGCTGGATTCGTGGGATTCATGGACTCGAATCCCGACGTCATTTCCATAATTCGAATCCGACGAATCCCGCCGAGTAGGGCTGAAACGATTATTTTCCCTGCATCGAGTAATCGTTACATCACATGATCACGGAGCGGGAGTGAAATTAAGCGTCTCACTCACCGCTTCCGTGTCCGGAGGCCAGAGAGGCAGGACTTTGCGTAATGCGCAGTTGCGCTCATACATCGTCATCACACCGGCTAACGATTTGTGTCTGACGTCACGTAAGGTCCCAGTGCATGCTGGGATGAAGACGGTCTCGGACCCCATGTGTCTGCGGCTGCGCCCTCCTCACTAGTGCCAGTGCCATTAGGTAATTTAAGTTAACAGCAATTGAGGCACGTCAGGGGGGAATCGGGGTCACTGAGTCACTGTAAATTGATATTGAAATGAAAGGCAGATGGAGAGAGAGTGGTTAATGGAGGCTGCAGGCACCACCTTGGCATGTATAAAGTTATTGGTTTAGAGAGGGGTTAATGAACGCACCTCCAAGGTGCTTTCATTAACCCCTACAAACCAATAACTTTGTACATGCCTAATGCCAAGGTGCTTCCATTAACCCCTCCAAACCCAATGGGCATGTATAAAGTTATTGGTTTGGAGGGGTTAATGGAAGCACCTTGGCATTAGGCTGGCATGTATAAAGTTATTGGTTTGGAGAGGGGTTAATGGAAGAACCTTGGCAATGGGCATGTTTAAAGTTATTGGTTTGGAGGGGTTAATGGAAGCACCTTGGCATTAGGCATGTATAAAGTTATTGGTTGGAGGGGTTAATGGAAGCACCTTGGCAATGGGCATGTATAAAGTTATTAACCCTTTCAAACCAATAACTTTATACATGCCTAATGCCAAGGTGTTTCCATTAACCCCTCCAAACCAATAACTTTATACATGCCTAATGCCAAGGTAGGATTCGTAGGATTCGAGATTCTAAAGATTCGAAAAATTCGAGAACCTTTTCGGATTCGGATTTGAAAAAAATTGGATTCGTCCCACCTCTACTTTTAGCTCATGAGTGACACACCGCTGACATCAGCATGTCTGTCACTATTTTATGCTGCCCTCAGTGAGGTCAGCATGAAGTTGATAACAGATTCCCTTTAACTTGGGAACAAACAGAATCCTTACATGGTGACCTTCTTTCAGCCTTCTCATCTGCCATAGCAAGATGCCCGCACCACTTCTCAGACTACCTGGTAGCCCAAAGCACTTCCTACTGCCCTGGACTGGCTAGCACTGCTCACATGAACAGTGCTGGCCAATTCAAGAGCAGGGCTGGACAAGTAGGAAGAGTCTTGGACTACTAAACTCACAGTGTACATCAGATAGTCTGAGAAGCTGGTTGGCCATCTTTGGTGGCAGAAGAGGACCCCAGGAATTAATGGATCTGCAGCTATAAAGATGAAAAGGAAGGTACCATGTACTGTTCTGTTTGTTCCCCAGTTAATGTGAATTTTCTTTCTTGATCTGGAGGGTTGCTTTAAGCAATGCACATTTTGAATTAAATACAGGCCCTTTAATAAACGGTGGAATTTCACACATCTACAACAACATTATAATGCTACTTCATGGGGTCTAAAAGGTGACCTTACGTTTCGATCCTTACATTTCAGGCATCTCAGATCTGCTCTAATTAGATTGTTCCATTATGATTTCTTTTGAACAGAATGTAACAAGACAGAATTAGAAGTCTATTATTTGTAGGTAATTTTGACAGCTAGACCAATTCTTCTGATGAATAATATAACCTCATGACTTTTAGTCTTAATAAGCCTTTCTAGCGGCATCTGCAGCCGATTCTTCTTTGAAACATTTTTTTGGGTGGGCCCATATGATCAAAAAGCACGTGCCTTCCGCAGTGTAGATTCCACAGGGTGCCCAGTTTACTAGTTAGAAAAGTAGTGGAAATTTTTGATTATTTTTCCCTACCCATCAGACGTTCCTATGCTTCCAAAAAAGTGGTGCAGTCCATTGATAAATATGCCACATTGTAATGGTCGTATATATAGGGCAGTTTTTCAGCCACCTTAGGCACTCCAGCTATTGTAAAACTACAACTCCCAGCATGCTCCATTCACTTAAGTTCTGAGAACAGCCAAGCAAATATGCATGCTGGGAGGTGTAGTTTCAGGTGGAGTGCTGGAGGTTGCTTACCCCTGCTACAGGGGGTGGAGGGGTAGCAGTGGTCAGCATACCCAGGGCCTAAGGGGTCCAAAAAGCTCATCTGCCACATAAGGCAAAACCAGTGTTATACATAGCTCATGGCAGGTAGGTAGCCCTATTACAGATATTGCATTAGAATTTATACCTACAGTATGCATATGTCTTTACATGTGTTGTTGTATATATAGTGCCAGTCAAAAGCTTGGACACACCTTTTCATTCCAGTTATTATTTTTTTTCCCCTACATTGTAGATTTATATGGAAGACTATGGAAGACATGAAAATGATGAAGGAACACATATGGCATTAAGTAGTAAACAAAAAAACAAACCAGAATATATTTTAGATGCTAGATTCCTCAAAGTAGGTCCCTTTTGCTTTGATCACAGCTTTGCACACGTTTGGTATTTTCTAAATCAGCTTCATGAGGTAGTCACCTGGACTAGTTTTCCAACAGTCTTGAAGGAGTTCCACAGGGGGTGAACACTAGTTACCGTATTTTCCGCCCTATAAGACGCACAGGCCCATAAGACTCATCTAGGTTTTTGAGGAGGAAAATAATAACATGACACTACTATGGGGGATCTGTGGATGGCACTGTTATGGGGGGATCTGTGGGTGGCACTGTTATGGGGGGATCTGTGGATGGCACTGTTATGGGGGGGATCTGAGGGGGGCACTGTTATGGGGGGGGGGGATCTGTGGATGGCACTGTTATGGGGGGGTGATCTGTGGATGGCACTGTTATAGGGGGGTGATCTGTAGATGGCACTGTTATGGGGGGTGATCTGTGGATGGCACTGTTATGGGGGGGGTGATCTGTGGATGGCACTGTTATGGGGGGGTGATCTGTGGATGGCACTGTTATGGGGGGGGTGATCTGTGGATGGCACTGTTATGGGGGGTGGATCTGTAGATGGCACTGCTATATATGTGTCACCCACAGATCCCCCACCCCATAACAGTGCCATCCACATATCCCCCACCCCATAATCGTGGCATCCACAGATCCCCCCCCCATAACAGTGCCATCCACAGATCACCCCCCCATTACAGTGCCATCCACATATCCCCCACCCCATAATAGTGGCATTCACAGATGCCCTAATATACGGGAGCTAAACCTGTGGGAGGGGCCGGTGTCCTGCAAATGCGGCGGGGCCGGTGCGGTCACTGTACTCCGGCCCCACCGCTCACTCACTGCTTTATTGCCTAAACATTTTATAATAATAGCTTTCATTGAAGTTCCGATCCCCAGCCCCATCTGTACTACTTACTAAATGTCCTGTAGCAGACAGAGCAGGGCGGCCGGCCGGAACTTACTGACGTCACGTGCCTGCGCTGCCTACTTTATGAATGAAGTAGGCGGCGCAGGCACGTGACGTCAGTGAGTTACGGCCGGCCGCCCGCCCTGCTCTGCCTGCTACAGGACATTTAGTAAGTAGTACAGATGGGGCTGGGGATTGGAACTTCAATGAAAGCTATTATTATAAAATGTTTAGGCAATAAAGCAGTGAGTGAGCGGTGGGGCCGGAGTACAGTGACCGCACCGGCCCCGCTGCATTTGCATGACACCGGCCCCTCCTCCCTCTCCCGCCCAGCTGATACATCGCAGTCTGCGATGCTGCAGCATCGCAGACTGCGATGTAAAATGGCAGCATTCGCCCCATAAGAGGCAGGGGCATTTTTCCCCCACTTTTGGGGGGGGGGGGGGGGAGTGCGTCTTATGGGGCGAAAAATACGGTAGTTGCTTTTTCCTTCACTCTGAGGTCCAACTCATCCCAAATCATCTGGGTTAAGGTCGGGTGATTGTGGGAAGGCATGTCATCTAACACAGCACTCCATTACTCTCCTTCTTGGTCATATAGCCCTTACATAGCCCTTCAAAGTTTATTTGAATGTCATCTCCTCTATAGCGGAGATGCAGTGTAATTACAACTTCTCTGCTCCATTCAGGTGAATAGGAAAAGTTGTATTTACAGTGTACCAGCGCTACAGAGGAGATAGCGCACATGTAAATGTTGAAGTGGATGTAGTGCTCGCATGAGTGCTGCAACCCCTTTAAACAGGGGGATGCCGGGAGTCAGACCCCCTGCTGATCTGATATTCGTAACCCTACACGACCACCTAAACACTCACTTAGCCCCAAGAGCTTTGCTGAAGGCTCATGGACCATCTTGCAAGAGTTCAGTTTGGGCCCCTTTTCCCACAGTGCTTTTTGGCAAGGGAAGCACATAGCCTTCATGTCTCCTGAGGCAAAAATTGAAAGCCTCCCCCCCCCCCATAACAAATTCTGGACCTAATCCCTTCCATCCAGCAACTTAACATGTCCATAATACCTGTATCTTCTTATGTGGCACGAGGGTCTTTGGGCCCCCTCAGGCTCCTGGGCCCGGTAGCACCCCCTATAGCTATGCCCCTGCTTAGCCCTGTACCCATGACAAAACAAACTTGGTGGAGACCTATCATTGAATAAACTGAAGATAAACAATGGTGTAGTAGCTGCTAATAGGAGAAATTAGTGCAAACTGAACTCTACTACAAGAGGTTTACTAGATTCAATTAAAAACATGAAGTCCTTCATGTAGGCATAGCCTTCTGCTTACTGGACTTTGGTTCTGCTAGATGGAGGATGAAAGGTGAAAGGAGATGCCTAACATTTCATGATTAATCATGCAAAACCTTTTATGAGTTGTAGTCCAGCTAATGAAACAATGAATGCCAAATGTGTACACCTAATTATATTCCCTTTTTTGGAACTATTATATATGCATTATACCGTATATGTAGAGATAACCCCCTAATAAATTGGGCTGTACATGCCTATAATGGATGAAAAGTATTATACGCAATTACTTCATGAAATCCTAACAAGCATCATATAGAGAACTTGAACGTTGCCACTGCATGAAACTGATTATACAAAGAAGATTAGCCATTATGCAAACTTTTTTCGAAAGATCAGGTACGCTAAATCTAAAATTTCAAATTAAGCCATTTTGCATGAGGTATTACTTAACAATTTTCTCTGTGGTAGCAGACAGAAAAAAAATCTGGGTAGTATAATTCTTCAGTCTTGGAGTATCAGACTTTCTTCCATTTGTCGACTACTTTTTGCTAACATTTATTTGGTAGATTAGCCGGAAATAGAGGACAGATAGAAGAGGATATGACTCTGGTAGTGTTGAGCGAAGCGAGCTTCGGATGCTTCATCCGAAGTCGCTTCATTAAAATCTTCGGAATAATACTGTATGGAGATTTGTCTCTGTACAGTATTAGAGTGTATGGGCTCCGATAAGCCAAAGAAAGTTATTCGCAAAGTCACGCATGACTTCGTTGAATAACTTCGGTAGTTGATTTTTAAAGTGGGAAATTTTTGACATTTGGTGATACATGGTGAGGTTTCACTAGTGGATTGCATGGGTAAGGCCATCACTGATACCCAGAATAAAGAACCCCTGGAAGTCACCGATCACAGCTCAGATATACATTACTGAATTCTGTCACCATTTTTTAAGCAAAAGACCAATTGACTTGAATGGCCCTTTCTTTAGAACTTGAAGTCCTCCAAAGATATCATCTTTGATTAGAGGGTCCACACTCATAGGCTCCAATGCTGTAATTTTCTGAGACAATTATCTATAACATCTCAGAAGATCACTTGTGGGTTCATTTTCCCTTTTTAATAGGATTCCAGCATTTGTAGTCCCAGCGCCATGTCGAAAAGTAAATCCTGTGCACGGCTTCTGTTGTTGACATTTGATTGACTCAGATTTGACGGCGGATTTACTTCCATTGCTCTACAGAGGTTTATTCATATAAACAACACGCTGTTTTCTACGCGATGTTCTATCATTTTTGGCGCGATTCCAGACATATGGATTAGATGACAGGATTAACTAAAAACACAGTGAGCAGCCAAGCAGTCAGGTTTGCAACACCGAGGAATAAATAGCATCGGGGAACAGATGTGAGAACACACATTTTAACAATGATAATCTCCTGGATGTAGAAGCTACCTCAGCAAAGAACTTGCAAAACACATTCTGAATAGTGTGCCCACCAAGTAGAGTAGACTGTACAAACAGACGGTTTAACTAGCAGACGATGAAATGCACATAAAGGATAGAGATTTAGAGGACATAATGGCGAGGAACCCATTCTTATAATGTACATTAAGATTAAGATCTGGACATTTGCATAATCCCAACAAAAAAAAGATAAAATCTGCACAAAAACATATATTCTGTTCTGAAAGACAACTCAGATATACTTTATAAGTCCTATAAAAATAATAGCATTGCCAGGCAAAAGCACAGCTGGAGAAGATGTGGTGGCAAGTTCCCATGGTGCATCAACTAAGCAATTAGCCCTAGAGTAGTGTTCATGTGGAGGGGCATGCATCGTATGGCTGGTCTGGAGGATGAAGACAGGGTGTAAAAATAATGAATGCCAAGATTGCCATCACAACAGCCTCTATGCCGCGTTAGAGCACAGTAGTATTTTACATGGCACAAAAGAGCTGGTGGTGGTGGAGGGGAATATAATCTTTTTGGCATCGAGTCTCAGAGACTTCAAGTGTTGCCTCTTGAGGAGAAGGCTTTGAAAGAAACATACAGATCTTGAAAGGGTAAATGTGGTGTGGCCACTAATAAAGTCACAGGTTTAATTTAAAGGCTATGTAAACCATTTTTTTTTATTATTATTGCATTGTACTCATTTTGAGCTAAAAATATTTTTTTAATTGATCTTTATTAAAATATATGGTGTCCTTTTTTTCTGTACAGATATAACATGCTGTAGTAGCACCCTTTGGATTTTTTGTCTTTTCCATCAGTAGGGGATCTGACAGGCTCCTTATCTCCTTATCGCTAAACACTCATTATAGCTCAGTTCTTAAAGGGAACCTGTCATCAACTTCATGCTGATCTCACTGAGGGCAGCATAAATCAGTGATAGCAACGCTGATTTCAGCGGTGTGTCACTCATGAGCTAAAAGTAAGTGGTTGCCGAGAACCAGCATCATAATCATTGCAGCTCAGGCCTTGAAAAGAGTCAAATCTACCTGAGAAGAGTCCTGGTTATTCATAATCTCCTGCTCTCCCCCATCTGCTGATGATTGGCAGTTCTCTCCTAGAGAGAAAGGGAGAAAACTAGGTAGAAGACTCAGTCATCAGCAGGTGGGCAGGAGAGCAGGAATTCATGAATAACCAGGACTCTTCTCAGGTGGCCGTGACTCTTTTCCAGGCCCAGTCTGCAATGATTGTGAGGTTGGTTCTGGGCAACCACTTACTTTTAACTTATAAATGACAGACCGCTGAAATCAACTCACCCGTCTCTACTTTATTCCGCCATTAGTATGGGCAGCATAAAGTTGATGACAGGTTCCCTTTAACTTACTGATAAGAATGTGGCTTAAATAAGTGTTTATGACCTCTGAGTAGTTTAGAGATAAGGTTGGATGACCATCACAAGCAAAAGGGAAAGTACCAGTCACACTGCTAGAAAAACAGTTAACCCTTTGTGACAGAACAACTTAAGATTTTTAATAAAGGCCAATTGAAAAAATGATTGTTAGCCAAAAATTTGTAACATGCAATCATTTATAAAAAAAATTGCCTCCGAAGGTGTACATAGCCTTTAAGTCACACGTGCTATCCCTCTTCAATGAAATCAACAGAGGCTATGAAAAACGTTAAAGGTTCATTTACATGCACCAACTGAGCAGGCAATTATCGGGAAGGGACAGTTCCTTCCCGATAACTGCCTACTCATCAGTGGAGGAAAGAGCTGCATTTACATGCAGCGATCACTTCCACTGTATGAGGACAAGCAATGGCTACTACTGCTATTGCTCGTCCTCATACAGATTCACCGTTTTTGGGCATCAGATCGCTGTTTATACAGCATGGTCTGCTGCCCAGAAACAATTATTTTGGTGTCATTTCACTCAATGAACGAGCATTTTGCTTGATCATTGGCCTAACGTTCATACCTGATAATCGGCCTGACAATTGTGTGGTATAAATCCTCAATTGTATGCAAATCTACCGCTCTACTAGCACCAGGACAACATTGTTCTTGAGATGCTGGCCCTAAACCAACTTTACCCTAGTGTTATATCTGATTATCATGCCAGTTACCGAATAAAAGGTGGAAAACGGAGCCTTTAAATTTGTTACTGCCCTAGACCACTAAGGACCTTTCCATTAGCCCCTTCATTGCCCTAGACCACCCTTATCCCCTTACTAGCCTAGATCAAAAGGGATTTTACCCTTTACTGCCCTACATCAGTAGAAAATTTATATATAGGTAAGGCTGGTTCCAGCCTGCATTTGTGGGAGGGGCGTCTGGCCTTATATTCCGCTCACTCCCGTCCAGCCAGGCGCCCGAGCTTCACGCATTACTGCGGCTTACACTCCCTCCTTCAGTATCGTCACTTCCGGGTATCGCGGTCACGTGCCTCCGCCGCCAGTTCCGCCGCCAGCCTGCCAGGTAATCGGGGTGTCGCGTCCCCACTCTACTTTCACGTTCGCCCGGGTTACTGGCTTCGGGGGGTTGCCCGGTGGGATGCCGCTCTCCCCCAGCATGTTCCGCCCACGCAGGCACAGGCGGCCGGGTCGGGGGAGCGGTGTCCTAACTCAGCACACTTCCATTTATGCCGCTCTGCATAAGGCTCATTAAAGAGTTCAGGGGCCAGCGGCAGCGCCGCGGCGTGGCTTTGTTTGCATGCACTAAAAGTACTCATTAATTCTGTGGTTTTGGTGCAGGGGTTCTCCTGTGTCACGGCGGGGTTTTGTTCATATGCCTTTATAACAGCGCTATCTGCACTTTAGGTACTCGCGAATTCTGATGTTATGGTGCAGGGGTGCTCCTGTGTCGGGGCGAGTCGGCGTGTTATGCCTCGGGAGCTGCGCTGTCAGCTCTGGAGGCATGCACGGTTCTCAGGTTTGGTGCAGGGGTACTCCTGTGTCCAGGGGGGCTTCGCTACATTCATGCCTCCTGAACCCCTCCGGCAGGTCACCAGCGGGTTTAGGAGCTGCAATGCTGGTTGTTAAAAGAAAAAAAAAAAAAAAAAGGGGGGGCGTTATTTTAAAAAAAAAAAAAAAAAGAAACAATATATCAATTCACGCTTATTTCTGGGTTCGAAATCCTCCAGCATCATGGTGCCAGAATTTGCGAGGGGATTTTTTCACGTTACTTCCCGGTTCCCCCTTTTGCGGGGTCCTGGGATCACCCAGGTTGTCAATGTCCCTGGATCGCCCAGGTTGTCTATGTCTCTGGATCACCCAGGTTGTCGATGTCCCTGGATCGCCCAGGTTGTCAGTGTCCCTGGATCGCCCAGGTTGTCAGTGTCCCTGGATCGCCCAGGTTGTCAGTGTCCCTGGATCGCCCAGGTTGTCAGTGTCCCTGGATCGCCCAGGTTGTCAGTGTCCCTGGATCGCCCAGGTTGTCAGTGTCCCTGGATCGCCCAGGTTGTCGGTGTCCCTGGATCGCCCAGGTTGTCAATGTCCCTGGATCACCCAGGTTGTCAGTGTCCCTGGATCGCCCAGGTTGTCAGTGTCCCTGGATCGCCCAGGTTGTCGGTGTCCCTGGATCGCCCAGGTTGTCAATGTCCCTGGATCGCCCAGGTTGTCAGTGTCCCTGGATCGCCCAGGTTGTCTGTGTCCCTGGATCGCCCAGGTTGTCAATGTCCCTGGATCGCCCAGGTTGTCAGTGTCCCTGGATCGCCCAGGTTGTCAATGTCCCTGGATCGCCCAGGTTGTCAATGTCCCTGGATCGCCCAGGTTGTCAGTGTTCCTGGATCGCCCAGGTTGTCAGTGTCCCTGGATCGCCCAGGTTGTCAGTGTCCCTGGATCGCCCAGGTTGTCTGTGTCCTTGGATCACCCAGGTTGTCAGTGTCCCTGGATCGCCCAGGTTGTCAGTGTCCCTGGATCGCCCAGGTTTTCAATGTCCCTGGATCGCCCAGGTTGTCTGGGTCTCCGGTTTATTCTTAGGGTCTGTTTATGTTCTTTAAATCCTATCCTTGTATTGTTCCTCCCTTTAGTTCGGACTTTAGTTGTACGCGTTCCACGTTTTCGACCAGGCAATTCCGGAGCGCTCTCTGGTAAGTCAGTTCATAGAGGGTTCGCAAGGCAGGGTTAAAATTTCGGTTCTACTCAGGGTCATTTTCCTTTCATTAGCTCCATCTTTGGCATTTGGGGTTTTTGGGGCCGTGCTTCCAAACTCAGTCGTGTCCTACCAGGTAGGTGGTTCGTCCGATGGGCATTTTTTACTTTATTGTTTCTCACATTCTTCCGTCCGGCCTCTTCGCATACGTCTGTTTCGTTGCTTTTTCTGGGTGTTCTTTACTCGTCTTTTTTCTCAGGTCAGATATGTCCCACGTCTCCTCCGATATGGTCGATAACGTCTCCATACCTGGAACTCCCGTCTCTGGGCGCGACAGCGGTACATCATTAAGAAGCTGGACGGTGCCTAGATTGGTCGCCGAACTCAACCGCAGGGGGATACGGCATCCGGCGTCCGCTCGCAAGGCCGAATTGTATCGCCTGCTGATGACGGCCCCGGCCCCGATGGCGGGCCCTTCCAACCCGGATGCTATACAGCTGGCCTTAGCTCAGATTCAGTCGTCCATCGCTGGGCTGGCTGGCTCAGTTTCGGACATTCAGGCTAGGTTAGCGGTCCTGGAATCCAGGCCCACGGTTCCACCGCAATTTCCAGGGTCGGCAGTCACCCCTGCCATTCCGCTGGACGTTGCAGGTAGGCCTTCTGTCACCCCTCAGATCGCCCCTTCCCACTTCGTCCCCGAGCATATTAAAAAGGATATCCTGGCGGGCAAGGACGTGAACCTCGCATTCATCCTTATTGCCTCCCAGGATATTTCAGAGAATCGGGTCGTCAACTGCGGAGAGGTATCTGTGGTATTGAGAGCTAAGGATGCTCGGCTCAATAGGAAACTATCTATGTCCGAGTTTGTCCTGGCCTTCAGCCTTTACAGGGACGTGGTGTGTTCTGCTCAACCAGATCGCAGGGCAGAGCTGGACACTTACTTGTACCGGATTGCGGACTTGGGGCACAAATACGGCGGCACGGCTTTTTACGATTATCATCGTTCTTTTTCGGCTAAAGCCGCGGCCGCTTTGAGTCAGTTCCAGTTCGTGTCTAGCTGGGCGGAGCTGGATATGGAATTGTTTTGCCGGCATTTTGCGGGTCTCAAGGCCCCCCTCTGTGCTACCTGCCAGTCCATTTTTCATTCTACCGACTGGTGTCCCAATCCGGTGCAAGCCCCACAGTCAGCCCCCTCGGCAGGTCCTTCTGGGTCATCCAGGTCTTCCCCGTCGTTAGATAAGCTGGGCAGACCCATCGTGTTTCTCGGGGGCAACCAGGTTTGCAATAATTTTAACGCCAAGGGATGTGCCTTCAATTCCTGCCGGGCGCTCCATATTTGTTCCCTTTGTTTTCGGGCCCATCCCCGCTCCTCCTGTCCCAGGAGGGCAGCCAAGGATTCCTGACTAGCCGACATTAATTTGGGGTTACTGGCTGCTCTCCTGCGGGACCACCCTGATCGGCTTTTTGTCTCCTTCTTGTTGGATGGGTTCCGAGAGGGTTTCCATACGGGCCTCATTACTCTCCCGCAGGGCTGTTGGACGGGTCCTAACCTGCTATCCGCGGCCAACGATCCTGAGGCTGTCACCTCTCTCATCCAACTGGAGGTCGACAAGGGGTTTGTCATCGGTCCGTTCTCAGACATTCCTTTCCAGTCCTGGCGTATCAGTCCCATTGGTCTTGTTACTAAACTGTCATCTAATAAAAAGCGTCTCATTTACGACCTCTCTGCGCCTCATATGTCGGCCATCCCGAGTCTCAATTCTCTCATCCCATCCGAGGAGTATTCAATGCAATATTCCTCGGTCGACGAGGCAATTCAGTACATTTTGCTGGCAGGGGCCGGGGCTTGGTTGGCTAAAGTAGATATAGCCGATGCTTTCAAGCAGCTTCCTATCCACCCTCAGCTTTGGAAGTATTATGGCTTCAAGTGGGCGGGCAATTACTACTTCGCCAACCGTCTCACTTTCGGGTCTAAAAGTAGCCCGTGGCTTTTCGACCAACTAGCCAAAGCACTGCACTGGATCCTTACCCATCATGGCGGGTTATCCATGGTAGTTCACTACCTGGATGACTTCCTTATGGTAGAAAGTCCTAGTCAGGTCCCATCCATTCCTCACACTCTTTTGGATATTTTTGCCCGTCTTCAGGTCCCTGTCGCTGCCGCCAAGACGGAGGGTCCGGCCACCAGGGTCACCTTCTTGGGCATAATTCTGGATACAGTTAAGATGGAGGCCAGCCTCCCCAGCGAGAAATTGCATCGGATCCGATCTGCCATCTCTCGGGCGGTCCGGTCCCTCTCTTTGACCAAGGTCGAGTTGCAATCCTTGCTGGGGATGCTTAATTTCGCCACCAGAATCATGCCTCAAGGCAGGACCTTTCTCGCCAGTTTATTATCTCTGTTGCCCTCCGCTCCAGAGCAGGATTCTGTTGTCCATCTCGACGGTCATGCCATCGCGGACCTGTGCATGTGGGACAGTTTTCTGTCCACTTGGAATGGCATTTCGCTATTCGTGCCACGGTGGGGTTCAGCTTCTCCTCTCGTCTTTTCTGATGCCGCGGGGTCATTCGGGTTCGCTGCCATTTTCAGGTCCCATTGGTTGGCCGCCGGATGGCCGCCAGAATTGGCCTCTGATCCTGCTGCTCTTAAATCCTCTCCCCTCCTGGAACTATATCCCGTAGTGGCGGCAGCCCAGGTTTGGGGTCACCTTTGGTCTAATTCGTCC
This sequence comes from Bufo bufo, assembly GCF_905171765.1. NCBI lineage: Eukaryota > Metazoa > Chordata > Amphibia > Anura > Bufonidae > Bufo > Bufo bufo. The sequence continues at coordinate 183,312,671 of NC_053397.1, read as the reverse complement.
GTGTCCTTTGTCACGGATAGTCAGACCTTGGTGGACATCGTTAACAAAGGCAGGGCCCAGTCGTTCAAGATCATGGCTTTTTTGCGCAAGCTAGTCTGGCTGTCCCTCCGCCACAATTTTCATTTCCGATGCATACATATATCAGGCGAGCAGAATAGGGCCGCGGACGCTCTTTCCCGCTTTAATTTTCCCGTTTTTTTCCAGGAAGTGCCCGACGCGGATCGGTCAGGTGCGCCCGTGCCTCATTTCAGCACCCTCACCCTGGGCTAGATGTCCTCATAGACGAAGCCAAGGGTCTGGTCAGAAAGTCTCTTTCGCATAATACAGCGAGGAATTACCAGGCCGGCTTGAGGGCGTTCGATAAATTCTCCAGAACTCACCCAAGGGGTCTTCATTCCGAAACGGCTCACATCATGGCCTTTTTAGCCCATTGTCACTACCAACTGGGGCTGTCACACAATACCATCAAACTCTATTTAGCTGGGCTGCAACACCACTTCATGATGGATGATCCACACCGCGGGTCCTTTTTCTCTGTTCAGGCCATTAAGGCCACCCTTCGGGGTATTCAGAAAGAGGGTCAGGGGTCCCAGAGCCGTAGGCAACCCGTGTCTAGCGAGTTGTTTAGGGCTCTCTCCTCGTCTTTGGACGGTCATCCTTTTGGGCCCTCCACTAGCTTGGTCTTGAAAGCAGCCATGTACCTCATTTTTTATGGGTTTCTTAGGCCGGGGGAAGTTTTAGCCGGTCCGAACCGTCAGGGTCACCCGTTGAAACAGCATCTGTCTTGGGGCCGAGGTTGCTACACTCTTCTCCTTCCCTCTACCAAGACCAGTCAGACGGGTCCCCCTACTGCAATCAAATTTTATCCGTCCTCCAACTTATGGTGCCCAGTTCAGGTGCTGCACCAATTATTATCACTCATTCGGGTCGGTCCTTCAGATAGTCCTCTCCTGCCGCACGCCGGCAAACCCCTTACCGCCACACGGTTCATTACCTGCATCCGTGCTCTTGCCCAAGGTTTAGGATACGACCCCAAAATTATATCAGGGCATTCTTTCCGCATAGGGGCAGCTTCTGCCGCATCACGACATCAGGTGCCAGCTCACGTCATTCGAAGCATGGGGCGTTGGCGGTCCTCTTGCTACACTAGATATATTCCTGATCCTCAATTTGAGATCGCACGTGCCTTTTGTTCTTTGGCTTTGTAAATCATGTAATAAAATGTTGTTACTAATGGTTGTTTTTGCCCCCTTTTCTTGGTGTACCCTCGTCGTGGCTCCCGGCATAATTCAGCCACCTTGCTCAGGGCAGGGGTCTCTGCGTACGCTGACGTTTCCTAGCCCTGACCATAAATAGGTAAGGCTGGTTCCAGCCTGCATTTGTGGGAGGGGCGTCTGGCCTTATATTCCGCTCACTCCCGTCCAGCCAGGCGCCCGAGCTTCACGCCCCTCCCCCCCGCCCCTTTTTCCAAGGTTTCACTGGGTATGCCCCCTTTTCTTGGTGTACCCTCGTCGTGGCTCCCGGCATAATTCAGCCACCTTGCTCAGGGCAGGGGTCTCTGCGTACGCTGACGTTTCCTAGCCCTGACCATAAATATATATATATATATTGCTTAAGTATTTCTTGGTGGGGATCAGCAGGTATTTTGGTCATGTGGACTGACTTTATGCCAACCTGACATGCTTGATGTGTAAAACTAAGTTTTATTGGCACCAGTGATTCAATTCAATCATAGGTTATATACTATGTATATGTAATCCTAGGAAAATGTGGCCCATCTACTGTCATAGTAAATTTCTATGAATGACTTAGATCTCATTTTGATGTCTTTATTCCCCCGATTTTCACTGAACGTTTTGATTGCTTTTCAATTCAGTAGGTTTTTCTGTAGCAGAACAAATATACACCCAAAGAATAGCGTCTCCGTTTTTTGGACGGTCTGCCTCATTTACATACATTGTCATTCCAGCTCACCGAAACGTATCTTTCCAGGACTAAGCAGTGTTGTCTTTTAGTTTTATGTTACCGTGCCTCATTTACCTGTTTTATGATTCCGTTTAAATTTGAGCAATGAATATGGTAATCCACATAGCTATGAATCGACAAATTCTGAAAAAAGTGTGTTAACAAAAAAAAATGGCCTTGTCTTAAAAGTTCAAAAAATGCTAATTTTGATCTTTTGGCTGATGAAATGATATTTACTTAAATCAATTTGAGCGGAGCATTATTTCTGAATGTGTAAAATCACAACGAACAGTTAAAAGGGATCTCAACATTGTTTTATTGTAATGTGATTGCAGATTTACAAGCTGCCCTACTATGGAAATCCATCAATATACGGAAGCAGAATTTATTTTATTGGCCATAGGGAAGCAGAAAATAAAAATATGAATGTGGCAGAAACATGGTTAAGCGCTCCCTAATACAGTTATGGCTTTAAAAAGGGAACTCTCACTTTGCATATTGTACTGGATGTAACTTTAAATGGCATAAAGTTGGAAAACTTTCTAATATCACGCTTGGAGGTGAGTTCTGGCTTTTAAGTATCCTTTATAAGGGCTGATTGACAGGCAATTATCAGGAACAAACTGTTCTATCCCAATAATTGCCTGACCATAAGTGGAGGTGAGAGCTGCATTTACATGTAGCAATCAGAGCCACTGTATCACTCATCTCCATACAAATTCATTGTTTCTGGCTAGCAAGTCCCTGTTTTCACAGCACAACCTGCTGCTCAGAAACAATGATTTTGGTGTCCACACCAATGAGACAATTTCTCCCAATAAGGGTGCAATCATATTATCTTTCCATTCTTCTGATCTGTCAGAAGAAAATATAGAAAACAAACCGGATCTTGTAAAAAAAAAACATGATCTGTTGCATCAGTTGGCATCCGTTTGAGCCATTTCCACCTGAGATCAGTTTTTTTGAAGGGGAAAAAAAGTCCTGCATGCAGTATTCCCCCCCCCCCATCTAAAAAAAATGGATCTCAGACAGAAATGGCTCAAACGGATGACAACTGATGCAACAGGATCCGTTTTTTTAAGGATCCTGTTTTTTTTCTCTTATTCTGACGGATCAGAAGAACGGAAAGCTAAACGGTGATGTGAACTCAGTAAGGGTGCATTGACATCACCATGTATCTTTCCGTTATTCTGATCCATCAGAAGAAGAGAGAGAGGAAAAAAAACAGGATCCTGTAAAAAAAAAAAACGCACTATGTTGCATCACTTGTCATCGGTTTGAGCCATTTCCGTCTGAGATCCGTTTTTTAGAGGGAAAAAAAAGTCCTGCATGCAGTATTTTTCCCTCTGTCTATAAAAAAAAAACTAATCTCAGATGGAAACGGATGACAACTGATGCAACAGGATTATTTTATTTTTTACAGGATCCTATAAAAAAAATACATAACTGATGCAACAGGATCCGTTTTTTTTTTTTTTTATAGGATCCTGTTTTTTTTTCTTCTTATGACAGATCAGAAGAATGGAAAGCTAAACAGTGATGTGAACTAAGGGTACTTTCACACCTGCGTTAGAGGATTCCGGCAGGCAGTTCCGTCGCCAGAACTGCCTGCCGGATCCGAAAATCCGTATGCAAACGGATAGCATTTGTTTCCGGATCCGGATGCGGATCTGTCTGACAAATGCATTGAAATACCCGATCCATCTCTCCGGTGTCATCCGGAAAAACGGATCCGGTATTTTTTTTTTCCACAGATTTAAAGGTCTGCGCATGCGCAGACCGGGAAACCGGGTCCGGTTTTCCAGAACACTTGGTACGGATCCGGCATTAATACATTTTAATGGAAATGAATGACGGTCTGGGTATTCCGGCAAGTGTTCATGCTGCAGTATTTTATCCGGCGAAATACCGTAAGAGGGACTGAACTAAAGACATCCTGATGCATCCTGAACGGATGGCTCTCCATTCAGAATGCATTAGGATAAAACTGAAGCGTTTTGAGCCCCTGTGACGGAACTCAATACCGGAAAACTTTACCGCTAGTGTGAAAGTACCCTTAGCCTAAATGAGCTTTTTCTCGTTCATTGATTGATTGGCGGCACATTTACAAAGGGCAATTACTGGAAACAGACATTAGTAAAATTTTTAGCCCCCATCAAGCAGCCTGATAATCAGCCAGTATAAAAACGTCTTTAGGCCATGTTCACATTACGTCTTTGCATCCCGTTGAAAGGTAGTATTTTTTTGGTAGGGCAAATTTATCATTAAATGGAATCTGTCACCACATTGACCCAGCTGACATGCGCCGAATGCACTCCCGCAAGATTTCAAGGCCAGGCATAAATATGGGGCGGATTTACATATTATAAAATAGTTATTTTCTCAACATTGTGGCCAACTGTGAAGATGGGACCAACAGCATTACATTCAGCTAACAAGAGCACATTTCGTATGTCAGCTTGATTAATGCTGATATATGTGGATTCAGGCTCAGATCCCTGCCGTTCTAGTATTACAGCTCAGCCCCATTCTGTTAAATGAGACTGAACTGCGATACCAGATAAACAGAATGAACAAGAGTGGCGCTATTTCAATATGTGATGAGTAGTGGTAGAGGAGAAGTATTCCATTTTTTGAAATTTAAGTATAATATTATATAAGCTCATTAAAAAAACAGTGTACTGAATCTATTCAGAATTGTGCTCAAAACGCCTTAAATTCAATACTGAATGCTGAGGGATGGAAGTAAAAATTTCTTCTGTCATTTTTTGGTCTATCAAGGCCTAAAGCTTAAAGAGGCTGTGCATGAATGGGCGAGGGAGGGGGAATTGGCAAAACCCCCACTTGGCCGGACCTGTAAAGGAAAGCTTATTGGTAGCAGCAGTGACCAGATCAGGGAAGCCGGTCACTGCTGCGTCCAGTGATTGGCTGGAGGTGGCGTCAAACCGGATGTTTGCTGCAAGGGAGTGCGACAAAGCATCGCAGGCCTAAGGGGAAGGAGAGGGGAGCCAGCGCTGGGAGGCAGGTAAGTAATCTTCCCTTTACAGGTCCAACCAAGAGGTTGACAGACCCCCACCCTTCTTTCACAACCCCTTTAAAGTGATGTAAACAGGGGCATAACTATACATCATAGGGCCCTGTAGCAAAATAAGATGACCGCCACCACGTAGCATAAAAAATAAAATAAAACAGCAGCATAAGTAGCAATATTTAGAGGTATGTGTATAATTGCGCCATATATTAGAAGACTCAGATTATAGCAAAAAGCCACTATTGTTATTCCTCACAAAAACCTACAATGTAATTGCACCTGATAGGTCTCCCCCCACCCAAACTCTAGGCCCCATAGCAAGTGCTATGGATGCTATGGCTATAGTTACGCTCATGGATGTATATTAGCAGAACCCAAGAATCTTGGTGGGATTGGAGCATCATCTGTATTGGGGCCTCCTGATTTTCCATCCACTGCAGATTAGTTTACAGCATGCCAACCCTTTTGTTCTCCAGTAACATAAGCCATGATCAGAGGTGTCCTGCAATGATCATTGTTCATTGGGCAAGTGATTGGCTCCAAAACCAGTCAACAGTTTTTTTCTCCTGGACCTTTGGGGCTCATTATGGTGTCCTCTGGTGGATCAGTCCGACCCTATCTTGTGTAAAGTAGAAGCCAGTTGCAGCCTCTTCACACAAGTCAACAACACTTTAAAACAGCTTCCAGAAGTGAGACAATAGGGAATATATCTGGCACTACGGACTATAATGGCTGGGATATAATTATTTAGGATTAGTTTTAAAGCCAACAGCACTGAAACGAACGTCTTCATCAGGAGAGCGCTGGTTAGGTGTTCTAAATGTATAAATAGTGGTTCACTTTAAAGGGGTTAGCCACCTTTTGGGATTTTTTTTGGGCAACCCCCTGCCCTCCTTCCTTCTGGGCAGACCTGCAAACATCTTCTCCATGCTTCTAAGGACCCATTTCCTTTGCTCCCCGGCCTCAGCTGCCTTGCTTGTGTCCCCCATTGTCAACATCTACTTTGACAGTGCTGGAGCAATGTGACACAAGGGGAGTAGGTCAATCTCTGGTCGCAGTGGTGTCAAAGCAGATGTTGACAGAGTGGAACCCAGGTGAGGCAGCTGAGAATGAAAGAGCCTACCCGTTTAAATAGCGAGAGACCTCCCTATGTAACTGTTTGCATAGACACATAGCTGAGGTCCACCTGCAGCGTACTCAAGTTGTGTGCAATAGGTGTTTCTGGGTGATGTAGTGCAATAGACACTAACCTGGTACGGCTGACTCTCTGCAAGGGCAGGTATAGGTAGAAATAGTTCGTGACGCCAGTGCCAAGTAAACGGTGGCACGCCGTTTGCGGATGCAGGAATAAATTGAGGAAACATAGTATTAAAACAGAACTCCAACTTTAGTAGTTTTCAAGCAGAGACAATATTGGAATCGCAGTTCCTTGGCATACAGTCGATTTTGCAATTCGGTCGATGCAGGCAATTCAGTTACAGCAAGGTGATTACAGAGTGTTGAACACAGGACTTGCAGCACAGGAGCTTGCACTCTAATTCTGTCTGATCCTGGAATATAGCATATCTTCACCAAGGCCCATTAACCTAGTTCTGGCTTTATATCCTTGGCTATAGCTTTAATCAGTACCTCCTCTGTCTTTCTGAGTACCTCTTGCTTTCCTGATCTTTGCTTCTCTGTCTCTCTCAACTTCTGGACACTTCCTCAGGCTCTAGAAACTTCTGAGCTGTGGTCTAGACTGACTTTTACTTCCTTGTCTGGGCCTTATATAAACTAGGGCTCCCTAGCTCCCTCTAATGACTAGAAGCTGGAATGACACCCCTAGCAAGCCTGTACATGCAAGTTTCAGTAACAGGAAAATACATACATTACATGACATTTTATAAAACTGACATATACCAACTTCCCATAATTAGGAGGGACGACAGCACACCAAGTGACACTTTGGTAGTGACGGGTATTACAGTCCCCGTACACTACATACCCCACTGCTTTAAGCTGAGTACGACCTCGTACTCCATCATGGGTCGCCCAACTGGGATCTCTACCTGAAATAGAAAAAGAGACATGCAGGCATACATACATGTAATTCATCTGCATTTATATTTACATCAGGTCCAATTGGCAAAGGTGAAGTGTGGTGACAAGGGGCGTCGTTCTCTTCTCTCAGATAATGAATGGAACGGGGGCGCTGACCTGGCACAGCGTAACATTATAACCAGGATAGTCCATGACTATGAATAAGTCCATGATAGAACAGCAAAATAACGGAACTACCCAGGAGTTTCCCGTGGGTGTATCACAGGCAAGGGCTCACGTGGAGGAGTCCATTCTTGCGCACAAATGTCAAGTAAGGTATTGCCCGTGGCAACTGTTTGGGAGGAGACACCACCAGAATAATCAAAGTCTCCTAAACGGACTGGTGGGCGTCCCCTGGTCATCCGGGTAGACCTTCTCAAAACAGGGGTCTCCTCTCCCCTTAGCAACGAGGTAGACGAGAGAGGAGCAACAGGAGGGTCTCCATCCGTGAGACCTTGGTCAGGAACAACTGGAACAACAGGAACAACTGGAACAACAATATCCACTAGAGGGGGAACTGGACCCGGAGCATCTTGAACCGGCTCTGCTGGAGGTGAAGCTACAGTAGGTGCCGGAGCAGGCACCAGCAAGTTCAACCAAGGTGTCAGAAGCCAATGCATGGGATCAGCGTCATACCTCAGATTACTAACAGCCTGCATAGGATCCTCGGGCTGTATGGCTGACTCTGACACCGGATATTCTGATCCAGAACTCTCGGCACTAGGTTCTGGCGTCAGGCAGAGTTTCAACCGGTTTCGGTGTACAATTTGGGATCCCTTGTCTTCCCGGGTGATCTCATAAGTGTGAGTTCCAACATTTGGGATTGCAGTGACAACATAAGGACTTCGCTCCCACTTACTGTCCAATTTGCTGGTACGACGGTTATTCTTTAACCATACCACGGCCCCTATGGTCAAGGGTTCTGCATGGGCTGCCTGATCATAGTCTCTCTGCTGTCGGTCTCTAGCAAGGTCCATACGTTCCTGAACAATGGCTTTGGCTGCATCCAATCGCCTTTGGTGCTCAGCAACCCAGTCGGTGTTAGGTAATGGGTTAATGCAATCAGGCACATGTATGTCCAATGAATGATCAGCAGGCAATGTCCCTTGGCGCCCAAACATCAAGTAAAAAGGGGTATACCCAATGGAACAATGTATGGTATGATTGTATGTGAACATGAGCTGTGGCAACAGACTGGGCCAATCTCCTCTGTTTTCAGGAGGCACGGCCCTCAGCATCTCTATCAAGGTCTGATTCATTTTTTCACATAATCCGTTACCTTGAGGATGGTAGGCCGTCGTCCGGATCTTCTTACAGTTGTGTAAGCGGCACAGTTCATGGAACAGATGGGACTCAAAAGCAGGTCCTTGATCGGTGAGGATCTTTTCTGGACATCCATAGGGCAGGAGAAAGTGCTTCCAGAACATTTCGGCTGTAGTCTTGGCTGTCTGGTCTCTCACAGGCACTGCTACAACAAACTTTGTGAAATGGTCAATAATAGTCATGGCATAAGCATACCCTGAGCGACTAGGCTCCAGTTTTACATGGTCGATGGCGACAAGTTCAAGAGGACGGGTACTTACAATGGGTCTTAGTGGTGCCCTCTGATCATGGTGCTCACTTCGTTTCAAGGCACAGGCTACACACTCTCGACACCACTTTTCCATGTCTTCTCTCATGCCCACCCAGTAAAACCGCTGGCGGATAGTAGCCTCAGTCTTTTGGACCCCAAAGTGACCGGATTGATTGTGGTACATCTCCAACACCATACCTGCATCTCGTCGGGGTATGAGAATCTGGTGTACTCTTTCGTTGGACACTGGGTCTAGGCTTCTCCGTAGCAATAGGCCCTTTTGTATGAAGAGTTGATGGCGCTGTCTCCACAGTTTGATGAGCTCAGGATCTGCACTCTTACGCCGGATCCTCTCAGGGGCTCTGCCACTAGTAATGAAGTCCAACAACTCACCCAGCACTCTACTTTCAGACTGTAGTTTCACCCACCTTTCTTCTTTAGGTTCAGGCCTACTGGAGGGTGAAGGAACTGCAGCTCTGTTATTGGTAGCTCGAGCCTGATCCTGTTGAGCAAATTTGTTATAAAAAGCCGGCATCTCTACATCTTCCCAAGCATCTCGCACATCATCAGGAGCTGTCTCTGTGGGAAGCCTGGATAAAGCATCAGCGTTATCATTAGTACGTCCAGCACGATACTTTACAGAGAAATTATAGTTGGCAAGGCGAGAGGCCCATCTCTGCTCCAAGGCCCCCAATCTAGCTGTATTGAGATGTGCCAGAGGGTTATTGTCAGTGAATGCAATGAACGGGGTGGCGGCTAGATAATCCTTGAATTTTTCTGTCACCGCCCACACTAATGCCAGGAACTCTAGTTTGAAGGAACTATAATTCTGGTCATTTTTCTCAGCTCCTTTCAGGGAGCGGCTTGCATATGCTATCACTCTCTCTTTTCCCTCTTGGATCTGGGCTAACACAGCTCCCAGGCCTCGCTTGCTAGCATCAGTATAGAGATGGAAGGGCTTGCTATAATCTGGATAACCTAACACTGGAGGCTCGGTCAGTTTCTTTTTTAGCAATTGGAACGCTATCTCTCTTTTCTCATTCCACTCAATGGGAACAGGAGTTCTAGGACTCTTTTTGGGTTGCCCCCTCAAGAGCTCCTGGATAGGATCAGCTATTTGAGCAAAATGGGGGATAAAACGTCTATAGTAGCCGGCAAAACCCAGGAAACTCCTCACCTCTTTGACAGTAGTAGGAACCGGCCAATTACAGACAGCTGCCAATTTATCAGGGTCAGGTTGCACTCCCTCTCCGCTTACTATATGCCCCAGGTATCTTACTGCAGGTTTGAGCAGGTGACACTTGGATGGCTTTACCTTCAAGCCATATTTGATAAGGATTTCAAATACTTCTGCCAAATGTTTCAGATGGTCCTCATATGTTTTTGAGTACACAATGACGTCATCTAGATACAGCAGCACTGTTTCGAAGTTTTTGTGACCCAAACACCGCTCCATTAATCTCTGGAAAGTTCCTGGGGCATTACATAGCCCGAACGGCATACAATTGAATTCGAACAGGCCCATGGGAGTAGTGAAGGCAGTCTTTTCTCTATCTGCAGGGGCCATGGGTACTTGCCAGTAGCCACTGGTCAAGTCCAATGTGGAGAAATAGCCAGAGGAGCCCAGAGCAGTTAGTGACTCCTCAATGCGGGGCAGTGGGTATGCATCTTTGTGGGTTATTTGATTAATTTTCCTATAATCCACACAGAAACGGATACCACCGTCCTTCTTCTTTACAAGGACCAGGGGTGCAGCCCACGGACTACGGCTGTCCCGGATTACATTAGAGTCCTTCATCTCTTGGATCATTTCCTTTACAGTCTGATATGAAGTAGGCGGTAAAGGTCGGTATCTCTCCTTGATAGGAGGATGAGAGCCAGTAGGTATGGTGTGTTGTATGGCACTCACCTCTCCATAATCAGTGGCATGCTTACTGAAGGCCTGGTGGTGCTCCTTGACAAGCTGTATAATCCCTTCTTGTTGCCGTTGGGGGGTATTCTCGTCCCCGACATGGAGCTCTTCCCACCAGGGCACTTGTGGCTGGGTCACCGGCGAACATCTGCTGTCTGCAGCTGGCGGCTTTTCTGTCACTGGAAGACGAATGATGTCTTGGAAGGACACCTGGGACAGCTGGGCAACAGGGCAATGCTTAGTAAGCGCAACAGGATGATTACTCAGATTAATCAGACGGACAGGTACTTTACCTTGGGAGACGTTCACCAGGCACTTGGCAGCTCTCACATAAGGATAATCCTCCATCTGGAGTGGTTCCACCAGGGCTGGATAATCTCGGCCTTCGACTCCCAGGACAGCACGACACCACAAAAGAGTTTGAGAATTAGGAGGCAAAGTCACAGGCTTAATATCACGGATCCTGGCAGTACAAATTTCTCCTTTCCCATTAGCAAACCTCTGCTGGGCACTTAACACAGTGATAGTCTTTTGAATCACCCTCCTGGATGCAGAGGAAGCAGTGGGCAAAGTCTGATGTAATACAGCAAGTATTTCTGAATAACAGTTTTTGAAGACATTGGTGCCTAGAATGACAGGATGTCCTCCTCTGTCACCGGCCTGTACTACGATCACTCCCTGTTGAGGCAGGGTTACTTCTCCCACCTGCAGGGTGGGTTCCCAGTATCCATGAACCTTTACTGGTTTGCCATTGCTGGTGATAATTTCCACCCAGGAGTCAGGCGGTTGGGTCAACTGGTTGGTGTCCCAGAACTTTTCAAATGCAGGCAGCTGAATAGTAGTGACCTGAGACCCAGTATCTAATAGGGCTTCAAAGGGGACCCCGTTGATCTCTATATTGATTTTAGGATGGGGTCCTACATAACGTGGCATCCAATTTGGATCCTCTGGACCTAGTGTTCTACCTCCCGAGGGGTGGTCCTCAGCCTCAGGGGTTGCCCATTTAACTGCCAGCACGTGGATTCTGTGTGTCCCAGCTTTTTGCAGTATGTACACACGGGCTTCTTGCGACCTCTATTACGCCTCCCAGGATCCCTGGGGTGAGTCTCTTGGTATGGAGGTGAGAACGGCCTAGGAGATGACAGGAACTCTTCTTCTGTCATTATGGGTTTTTCCCATTCCTCTATTTTTCTGCACACCTTCTCTAGACTTTTAGTGAGGTGATTTACTTGCTCTGTCAGCATGGCAATAGTATCAGTAGCTGACACTTGAACAGCTTGGCCGGCCTCAGCTCGGTTAGTGACAAGCGGTTTTGGCTTGCAGGCTGATGACTCAGATAGGGCGCTCAACTCAGGAGATACTGTGGACCCCAGAATTTTTATAGCCAGTTCTTTAAAGTCCAGAAAGGCACTGTTAGGGTGCTGGGCGGACAGCATCTTTAACTGGGTCCTTATTTGTTCACTAGACACCCCGTTGATAAATTGTTCCCTCAGGGTCTGGTCCCGGTTATCAGCCTCTTTGAGATCTATCTGGATTACAGCCCCTAAAGCCTCCTGAAGTGATAGGGCATAGTCACGGAGGGACTCACCGGGCTTCTGTCTCTTGCCAAAGAAGTGCATCTTTATCTCTGAGGCAGTCCTAGTTTCAAAAGTGGCTCTGAGGCGGGTGAAGATCTGTTCTAGAGTACTCCGCTCAGTAGCAGGCCATGATAACACTTCCCTGCGGGCAGCCCCCTCCAGTTGCGCCAGCATGATTTCCATTTGCTGGTCGGCATTTATAGGGTATAATCGGAATAGTGCCAGCAACTTTTCTTCAAAGTCCCGTAGGGTATGGGTCTCTCCCCTGTAGCGGGGGAACCATGGGGCCCCGAAATAGTAGGGCATGGTAAAGGGCATCATGCTAGGGGCTGTAGGGTGATCAGGAGCCGCAAGCTCTCCTGGGGCCGGCTGCTCAGGCACTCCTGGCTCTGACATGGTAGTCTATTGAGAGGTGGCCGCTGGCGACTAAAGAGGCCGGTACACTCCCCTTCCCTCCGGTTACAAGTGCTTACCGGTATCGCCGGGCTTGCGCAGGTCCAGTCTCGCGAGGTTCCGGACGTCCTGAGCACCCGATGACGCAGGAGAAGCAGGGCCGCGGCGGTGCGATGATCAAGAGGGGCGGGACTCTCTGTGTCTTTGCAGGGATCCACCCACGAAAGTCCTCAGCGGCGTGGGAAACTTTACTCCAGGCAGCCGGTGGCCATCTTTAGCAAAACTCTGTCCATTCACTGACAGCAAGCAGGATTGTAAAAAGTCCACAAAACCACACTCCAATGCGGCGGTTTTCTTCCTCTGGGTAGCACAACACTGCACAGCGCTTTTTGGAGGTTTTTGGTACACTTTGGGTATGATTTTCAGTCCACAAAGTCCACTTGCAATAAACAGGCAAATTGTCACTTTGGTCACAGGGCAACTGTATAAGGCACAAAGTTCACGCTTCTTGCACTATAAAGCGTGCGTATCCTGTTCGTGACGCCAAAAGAGAAGTTGCAGCGTACTCAAGTTGTGTGCAATAGGTGTTTCTGGGTGATGTAGTGCAATAGACACTAACCTGGTACGGCTGACTCTCTGCAAGGGCAGGTATAGGTAGAAATAGTTCGTGACGCCAGTGCCAAGTAAACGGTGGCACGCCGTTTGCGGATGCAGGAATAAATTGAGGAAACGTAGTATTAAAACAGAACTCCAACTTTAGTAGTTTTCAAGCAGAGACAATATTGGAATCGCAGTTCCTTGGCATACAGTCGATTTTGCAATTCGGTCGATGCAGGCAATTCAGTTACAGCAAGGTGATTACAGAGTGTTGAACACAGGACTTGCAGCACAGGAGCTTGCACTCTAATTCTGTCTGATCCTGGAATATAGCATATCTTCACCAAGGCCCATTAACCTAGTTCTGGCTTTATATCCTTGGCTATAGCTTTAATCAGTACCTCCTCTGTCTTTCTGAGTACCTCTTGCTTTCCTGATCTTTGCTTCTCTGTCTCTCTCAACTTCTGGACACTTCCTCAGGCTCTAGAAACTTCTGAGCTGTGGTCTAGACTGACTTTTACTTCCTTGTCTGGGCCTTATATAAACTAGGGCTCCCTAGCTCCCTCTATTTACTAGAAGCTGGAATGACACCCCTAGCAAGCCTGTACATGCAAGTTTCAGTAACAGGAAAATACATACATTACATGACATTTTATAAAACTGACATATACCAACTTCCCATAATTAGGAGGGACGACAGCACACCAAGTGACACTTTGGTAGTGACGGGTATTACAGTCCCCGTACACTACACACCTGATTAAAGCAATGTTTTTCTTTCATAGATCCGAGGCTCCAAAGGTGAAATTTGCACACAAGATCCAAGACAGGGCCAAGCAGGGGCAAGACAGTCACTGAGGGGCCTTGTATGCAACAAGAGCAACGGTGATGCCCTCATTGCGCCAAATGCCTTTTTGGATAATAAGAAAAGGTATCATAACTTGGGAATGGAGCTTCAGATCAACAAACAAAAACAGTGTTTTAATCAGGTGAACCACAGCTATGTGTCTGCAAACAGTTACATAGGCAGGTCGCTGGTAAGAGATTCCTTTTAATGAATAATTTTGAAAAAGTCAACACTTCAGAAACTTTCTCTTTAAACCCTCCAGTGCACCCTCCCCAACTCCAGGCTTCAGGGCCCACTTGCCGGTCAGGATTTAGGAGTATCCCACAGAATGAATACCTGTGGTAAATCCTGATGGATGGACACTAATTATATCAGCTGCCCAATACTACGGAAATCCTGAAAAAATGACCGGCAGGTGGGCCCTGACGACTGGAGTTGAGGACCACTGCTCTAGTGCACTTCTGACTGTTCCCTGAGCCCCTCCTGTGCCGGAGAATTTATACTGGGAAACTGAAGGTCCAGTAATTTGTTAGAGTGACAACTCCATATTTGTCTCGCAGTGAATTAACACTATGAGCGGTCACACGTATGAAACATGGGAGTATTTAGAAAGTCTGTCAGGTTTGATGGATTTGGTACATTTCAGCACAAAACTACTGACTTCTTTGCAGGTCGTAGCACAATCCTCTGGAAAAGTTTCATTTTCTCACTAATGATGTTGCCTATTCAGTATCTATCTGGGCCGGCCTGGGAATGGAAAATACAGTTTTTGACAATTATGATGGCTTGTGGATGATAACATGATTTCGGTAAATGTCACATTTCCACTCTAATGCGTCCTGCAATCTTTGTGCGTCAGTCTGGTGTTAGCAAAACTGATGAACACATTTCAAAAGGGAATATTTAACCTAGTCAGCCTGGATCCCCAGGAATCGTGTTCTCTGAAGCGTTCATTTTTACATTACCGTATCATTCTGTGTGTTGGATACATAAGTCCCATTCTGAGAAATACATTTTAAATCAATTGCATAATATTCAGCATCTTTGCCATCCTGGCAAGCTGTGCTTGTTCCTCTACCTCTGATACATTTGTATAGGAAATGAGTATAGAAGTGGAGACTGTGGCGGCTAAAGAAACTCATCAAGACAATAATGTGTTCCCTCAACAGGATTCTCCATGAATATGAATCACCAACCTTTAAGAAACATGGCATCTATGTAAAACAAAACAAAAAAAATAAAATTTGGTTATTATAGATAGAATTTGGGGAAGGTAAGTGACCATTGGATATATGCAGTCAAGGTTGGAATGGTCAACCATAGGTCTATTCTAGAAAACATTGACAAAGTTTCAGAAGAAGACAACCATTCATTGCAGCCAACTTTGGAGACAATTACTTCTCACTTGGATCTAGTTTTCATAGGTTCAGTCACATACTGTATAACCTAGTAGGTCTTTATCATGATGAGTCCTGTATGTGAAATGATATCAGCAAATCTAACAATGCAGCATGTAGGGTAGACCCCCAGAATCTGAGGTCCCGCCCTCAGAGACCTCTCAAATGTAAAGAAACCTTTAGTGAAGTCACGGCACTCTCAATCTTGAATAAAATCCTAGTGTTTATTCACACCAAAAAATACAGCAACGTTTCAAAACACAGGTCTTTCTCAAGCTATATGTAGCTTGAGAAAGACCTGTGTGTCGAAACGTTGATGTATTTTTCGGTGTGAATAAATACTACAATTTGATTCAAGATTGAGAGTGCCGTGACTTCCCTAAAGGTTTCTGTATGTGAAAATAACAGTGATAACAATGATCTCCAGTGACTGGGCTCTAAACTTCCAGACCAACCAAAAATTAATTATCTGCCTCTTGAGCAGCATAAATTGGACACCAAGGGCTTTTTTAGAGAAGTAATATAAAAAATTGTCCAAGTTCTGTCTGGTAAATACTGACAATTTTCAACCCATGTTGAATCAGTGAAATGAATGAGCCTTTAGTCGTTGAGTCAGTAGCCAGGTAGGAAATAACGGTCCATCATAAACTAAACAACCCCTAACAAGTTAACAAGACGCTGAACATTACTGCTAGATCAGTGGTCTCCAACCTATGGGTCTCCATTTACTGCAAGATCACAACTCTCAGGGCATGCTGGAAGTAGTAGATTGGAACACTATAGGTTGGAGACCACTACACTAGATCATCAGTCACTGGTCACTATACTATTGGGTCAACAAGGACATGCCACACACTTCTTGGATTAAGTACAACAAATTCTACCCCTTTGATTTCTAAGGGTATATCCTGCAACAATGAAAAATGGCTGTGTGACAGCCTTTTTTTTAGTGGCCATTTTCAGAACTATGACAGTCTAAGGGCTCGTTCACATGAACGTGTGCTGCCCGTTGCCGCATTGCGGACCAAATTTGCGGATCCCAATACACGTGCACCGTTCCATGTGCATTCCGCATTCACTTCAATGGGTCCGCTCCGTGCCTCCGCACCACAAAAATATAGAACATGCTCTATCTTTTTGCGGAATGGAGGGACGGACCCATTCAAGTGAATGAATCCACGATCCCGCAATTTGCGGTCCACAGCATGGGCTTTTACACGTTCGTGTGAACGAGCCCTAAGGATGCATACACATGTCCGTGAACAATGGCAGTCAAAAAATAGGACATGTCCTATTTTGTCCGTTTTCATGGCCCAACAGCCCCCAAAAAATTAAAGGTGACCATTTTTAATTGCTTTTTTCAATGATTTTTCAGAAAGGCATCCATGAAAAAAGGCCATGAAAAACTGACAGTTTAACCTTTTTTTTCACTGAATGTTGTCTAAATGTAGCCTAAAATAATTTTTTTAACCAATTACACCAGTTGGTGTCAGTCAGCATCATAAGGTGACCTTCCAGTTTTGCAGTTCAGTCAATGGCAATGCGATGGGCAGGGATTCCCTCACAAGCTGAGCAAACCAGTAGTAGGAAAAAGCAGCATTTAGGCCTCTTGCGCACGAACGTTGTGCATCCCTTCCGTGCATTGGGGACGGTTATTTGCGGTCCCCAATGTACGGGCAACGTCCGTGCGGCGGCCGGGACGGATCAAGATCTATTCAACTTGAATCGGTCCGTGATCCGCTTGCACCGCAAAAAAATAGAACAAGCTCTATTTTTTTGCGGTGTGGAGGCACGGACAGAAACACCACAGAAGCACTCCATAGTGCTTTCGTGGGGTTCCGATCCGTGCTTCTGTTCCACATCTCCGTGTATTGCAGACCCGCTGTATGCAGGCCGCAATACGGCCACGGGCACATAATGTTCGTGTGCAAGAGGCCTTAGGGTCCTGTATATTAGGTGCACTTCCTAACAACCGATTTAAAGGGAGTCCGTCACTTCCAAAATTGGTTTAAAAGTAAGCATACCATCATGTAGGCTAGGTGTCCCGAAACATAACCAGACGTTTCATGTGAAAATCCAGTTCTCTGATCTTGAGAAATGCTTCTTTTTAGCGTTATGCAAATGCATTCTTCGGTGCACCATGGGCAGCCTCTCTCCTTTTGGTGCACCATTGTTCCACCAGTAACACCACCCAGCACCTCCCCCCTTGTTTTATGGACAGTCCCTCGGATTTCAGAGCTGTTGGCGATGACACAGTGGAGGTCAGGTAGAAATAGCAAAGCCGTAAACAGAAGCATTTCTCAGGATTTCTCATGCACGCGACCGTTCCGTTTTTTGCGGCCCTTAAATTGCAGATCCGCAAAACACGCAAGCCGCCCGTGTGTCTTCCACAATTTGCGGAATGGAACAGGCAGCCCATTGTAGAAATGCCTATTCTTGTCCGCAAAACGGACAAAAATAGGACATGTTATATTTTTTTTGCTGGCCCACGGAACGGAGCAATGGATGCGGACAGCACACGGAGTGCTGTCCGCATCTTTTGCGGCCCCGTTGAAGTGAATGGGTCTGCACCCGAGCTGCAAAAACTGCGGCTCGGATGCGGACCAGAGACACGGTCGTGTGCATGAGGCCTTAGAGGAGCAGATTTTCACACAAAGTGTTTGGTTATGTTTCAGGGCCTCTACCCTACATGATGATAGGCATAAAACAGATTCTGGAGGTGACAGACTCTCTTTGACTTTTTATGGACACATTTAAGATGTCCACCTTTGAAGTGTATATCTCATGTGGAATATAATTAAGTGACTTATCTGGTTTCAGGAGGAAACTGGACAACACGTGTGATCCGCTTACAATGAAGAACAGATCGAAAGTTATCTGACAGATCCTGCGCGGTCGCTCTGGTTCTCCTGGCAGGGCTCTGTTTACCTGGCTGCAGCTGTAATGTCGCATCCACAACACGTGATGTCGCTGCAGCAGCCAATACTGGCCTCTTCGGGGCACTGCTCAAGAAAGTGATTGGCTGCTGCAGTCACATGTTGTCAATGTGATGTCACTGCTGCAGTCAAGTAAAGAGAGTCTGGCCAGGAGAATCCGCAGTGCGGGATCTGTCAGGGAAGTAACAGTCTACTCTTTACTCCAGGTAGATCTCACATGTTGTTTAGTTTCCTCTTGAACCTGAACAATCCTGTAAGGGCTCATGC
The DNA here is from genome assembly GCF_905171765.1 of Bufo bufo. Lineage (NCBI taxonomy): Eukaryota > Metazoa > Chordata > Amphibia > Anura > Bufonidae > Bufo > Bufo bufo. The sequence goes on along the minus strand of NC_053397.1, from coordinate 183,294,097 downwards.
ACATGACCGTATGTATTTTGCGGTCCGCAAAAAACGGATCTGCAAAAAATACAGATGACATCCGTACACATTCCTTATTTTGCAGTACGGAACAGCCAGCCCCTAATAGAACAGACCTATCCTTGTCCGTAGTGTGAACAATAATAGGACATGTTCTATTTTTTTGCGGAACGGAAATATGACGGAGTAACTTCCATTTTTTTTTGGACCCATTGAAATGTATGGTGTCGTATACGGTCCGCAAAAAAAATGGACACAGAAAGAAAATATGTTCGTGTGCATGAGCCCTTAGGCCTTTTTTTTTTTTTTCGTTTCCGTTCCGTTTTTGCGGATTCCATTTGCGGTCCGTATACGGAACCATTTATATTAATGGTTCCACAAAAAAAACTGAATGTACTCCATATGCATTCCGTTTCCGTATTTCTGTATTTCCGTTCCGCTGAAAGATAGAACTTGTCCTATTATTGCCCACAAATAACGATCCGTGGCTCCATTCAAGTCAATGGTTTCACAAAAAAAAAACGGAATGCCTACGTATGTCTTCCGTATCCGTTCCGTTTTTGTTGAACCATCTATTGAAAATTTTATGCCCAGCCCAATTTTTTTTATGTACTTACTGTTTAAACATTATTGTATGCTTCCGTTTCCGTTTGCAATCCACAAAAAATGGATCACAAACGGAAACCAAACGGAACGTCAAAACGGAACGGAAACACTACTGAAAAAACCCCTGAAAAACTAATCCGTTTAAAACGGACCGCAAAACCATACGGTTGTGTGCAAGAGGCCTTAGGCTGAGTTCACACTTCAGTTATTTGGTCAGTTGTTTTCAATCAGTTAGGGCTCGTTCACACGAACGTGTGATGCCCGTTGCCGTAGTGTGGATCGCATTTGCGGATCCGCAATACACGCGCACCGTTCCGTGGCCATTCCACATCACGGATGAGGACCCATTCATTTCAATGGGTCCGCAAATCCGGAGATGCGGAACAGAAGAACGGAACACTACGGAGTGCTTTCTGGGGTTCCGTTCCGTGCTTCCGCACCGCAAAAAGATAGAACTTGCTCTATCTTTTTGCAGAACGGAAGGTTCGCCGACCCATTCAAGTGAATGGGTCTGCAATCCCCATGCGCCTGCCCCACGGACGGTGCCCCACGCACGTTCTTGTGAACGAGCCCTTATTGTGAGCCTACTCAGAGATCCGGTATAATGATTTCATTTGCACCTATTCTGTGTTTTTGACCTGGTTTTGGCTCACAATAACTGATGGAAATAACTGACCAAATTAGGGCTTGTTCACACGACTGTTCCCGTTTTTTGCGATCCGCAAAACACGGATGGCGGCCGTGTGCCTTCCGCAATTTGCAGAACGGAACAGGAGGCCTATTATAGAAATGCCTATTCTTGTCCACAAAACGGACAAGAATAGGACAGGACTCATATTTTTTGCGGGGCCACGGAACGGAGCAACGGATGCGGACAGCACACCGAGTGCTATCCGCATCTTTTTGCGGACCCATTGAAATGAATGGTTCCGTATACGGACCGTAGGCGGAACGCAGAAAACGGCCCGTATACGGAACGCAAAATACGTTCGTGTGAACGAGCCCTTACTGAAATGTGAACACAGCCTTAGGGCTCATTCACACGAACATTTTTTGCGTTCCGTATACGGGCCGTTTTTAGAGTTCCGTATACGATCCGTATACGAAACCATTCATTTCAATGGTTCCGTAAAAAAAACGGAATGCACTCCGTATGCATTTTGTTTCCGTATTCCCGTTTTTTCGTTCCGTTGAAAGATAGAACATGTCCTATTATTGCCCACAAATCACGTTCCGTGGCTCCATTCAAGTCAATGGGTCTGCAACAAAAAAAACGGAACACATACGGAATGTATGTATCCGTTCCGTTTTTGTGGAACCATCTATTGAAAATGTTATGCCCAGCCCAATTTTTGCTATGTAATTACTGTATACTGTATATGCCATACAGAACAATGGAAAGGAAAAAACGGAATGGAAACAGAAACACAATGGAAACCAAAAAACAGAATAACAGATCCGTGAAAAACGGACCGCAAAACACTGAAAAAGCCTTACAGTCGTGTGCATGAGCCCTTAAGAAGCACTAAGACAAACCTTCTAGTCGGTCTAATCCCCGGTTAAAGTTTGTAAAATTTTGTAAAAAGTTGACTCCTCTTAACTAAATCAGGTTAATCATGGGAAAGTCAAACGGCTTGAATGGAGTCATTAACATGAATAGGTGATTTTAGTTTTGAGATGTCAGTTTTTTTTATCTATTTCTTTTATTAGATTTTTACGCCTAATTTTGATGTAAGTGAAAGGAATTTCTTCATCCAACTATTCCTGATTACATGAGCCAAGCTCTCTGACACCCCCAATACAAGTACATTTGTCTTGGCCGAAAATGCATAGTCTTTCAATACGGTGGGAGAGATGAGCAGCTGCCAGACAGCTCTGGCAACGTTTATCAGCTGGGGAAATGTGCTAGAAAAACTCATCCTGCCCAAACCATTCTTCCCTTGAGAGTGTATGTCAGGTTTGTAAGGCCCCAGACATTCGGAAGGCTTGTAATATGTAAATCAGATAGACTTTGTTAGATAATGTCTTCATATTCCAATTTGAGAGGAGCAAAAAAAAACTGCACAGTTGTAAAAACTGTGAAAAAAAACTAAAGTAATAAAAAAATGTTTTTGTAGGTTCAGGAAAAAATAACTATGAAGATATGTTTTGTATTGCGTCTCCTTTGTCCTGGCGTCACATGTGAATGATTTATCGAAGCAATCACCCAAGCTTCCTCAGCAAAGACTTCAAATGGCAAAAAAAAAAACACTCAAATGAAACCATTTAATTGTCCTGCGTAATGAGCCTTGCTGCTATAATGAAACTTTCCACAAAATGGGTTTTAAAATGCCTACCAATAAAAAACACTGGCTTCTCCCTAGAGTCGGGAACCAGCATTTAGATGGGTTTAGAAAGCTGCACTCACCGAGGAACACAGCTTATTGGGAAATCGTGGAATTTTGCGTTCCATATTTTTTATTTCAGAAATTTTTTAATTCACAAATATTTATTCATGATATCGCATCACACAATGCTGAGAGAAAGAAAACTTTTCAGCAACAAATGTAAATGTTAAAGGGGTTTTCTGGGACTCCAATATTGCTTACCTACCGTCGGGGTAGGTGATCAATATCTGTTCGGTGGGGGTTCGACTCCTCCCTCAACGCACCAATGAGGCTGCGGAACTCTGGCGAGCGCCGCAGCCTCCTCACAGAAAACCAAGCACAGATCCGTGCATTATATAGTAGCTGTGCTTGGTATTACAGCTCAGCCCTATTCACTTGAATGGAACTGAGCTGTGCCTAGACCATGTGAATCATGAACGTAAATTAACTGGCCTAGGAAAAGGCTGCAGGACTCACTGAACCATGCAGCCTCTTCAAAAACGAAGGCTCCTTGCAAACGAGCTTTTGTCACGCCGCGAGTCCTAGCCTGATCTCCCAGCGCTGCTGGGGTCACATAGCATGACATTGATTTATGATGCTATGTAACCCTTACAGTTCTGGAATGTATTGGATAACACTGACATAATGCTGCCAGTGTTATCCAATACATTCCAGAACTAGGGTTACATAGCATCATAAATCAAGGTCATGCTATGTGACCCCAGCAGTGCTGGAAGTTCTGGACGGGAGCTGCGCTGCGGACTCGCAGCGTGACAAACGCTCGGCTGCAAGGGGCTTAATGGGGAGGTGCCGAGAGTCAGATCCCCACCGATCAGATATTGATGACCTATCCTGAGGATAGGTTATCTCAATTAAGGACTCCTGGAAAATCCCTTTAATGAAGGGGAATCATATTTTATGTGAAGTGGTTACTCAGTATGAGCATTATTAATTAGTCATCCAGACTCATGATAATCCTAAAGAGTCTCTTTAATCTTATTTTCCTGCAAATACGTTATGTGTAAACCCTGTTATAAATTATAAGTATGAAAGCATGCTGTAGCAGAACCTTGATTGGGTCTGCAGCGAGCCCTTGAGGAGCCGGTGCAGAGGATGGGAGTGGTGGTGGTCCTGATGAGGTGTTGTGTCACTGTGTATTCCTTCAGACCATTGTTCCCTGGGGACCTGTGCAGAAAGGTTTTTTGAAGAATTAGGCCAGAAGTAAACGTATAACAGTCTCTATTTACTTTGTACAAAATATAACTTGTGGTACATCCAGCAGTATTAAGTACAAAGTACAGTTTCTGACACCACATGAGAAGGTATGGTAGCAGATTAGATTTAATGGCACTTGTGGGTAAAGATATCCACTGTTTGATACAGGCTTGAAGTTAGTATAGCCTGGTGGTTGTTCATGGTGATAGGTGTCTAACCTGTTTCCCTCACCTGCAGCAGGGTCTGTGAAGCTGTAGTTTTGCTGATCACTCTGCTGTCTTGGAAGCTTCTTAGAAGCAGTGGTCTTGATGATCTCTCTGGAGTGATGGTCTAACAGGAGAATGCAGAAACAAGCTCTAGAAATAGGAGCTCTGACATGTGCTTCCTATCTCCTTCACAATCTCTCAGGAACTTCACCTCCTGGCATGAAGTAGGGCCAGAAAATGCCTACCAAGAAGGGAGGAACAGGTTGGTTAACCCTGTTCCTGCCAACTATTCCTTCTTTTTCTGGAATAAACTGCCAAAATATAATATTAACATTACATAATATTTATAAAACATTGCATATACCCCAGGTCTGGACTTCTGCAGGTCTTTTTTTGGATTCCCCTATTTGTTGTTCTAGATACTCCCCACTTTCCCTTTATTTCCCTCCACCTGGAATGTGATGATGGAATAGATTCTACAAATTCATTACGAAATTCCCCAAAAATTTGGATTTCAGCAAATCTGAAGCTTTTGTGATTTTGTCCCTTACTCAAAATAGCCACCATTTTACACATCAGAAGACAGAGAATACATCTGCTAACAAAGAGGGATTATTTTTTGACCCTTTTTTAAAAATCTGGCACTGTAGTGTGTTATTAAAGAGACAGTTTTTACCCCCGGCTGCCATCCATTTACCCGTAGCCATATATGTCACTGTCACTTTAAGAATACTAATGTTGTCTTCATTGGAGTTACATACAGTCATAGGGGACCTAAGAGTGTCATACATGGCTTTTTAGGGCAATTGAGGCACTTTCAATTTGGGTTGAAATTATTCGGACTGAATCAGATCCAAAACAAATTTTAAAAATTTCTTTCATCTTTAAGGCTCCATTCAGATGTCCGTAGTGCATTGCGGATCCGCAATATACCCGGCCAGCACCCCCATAGAAATGCTTATTCTTGTCTGCAATTGCGGACAAGAATAGGACATGCTCTATTTTCTTGCGGAGCTGCGGACCGGAAGATCTTCGCATCTCTTCCGGCCCCATAGAGAATGAATGGGTCCGCACCCCTTCCGGATAATTGCGGAACGGATGCGGACCCATTCTACGGACGTCTGATTGGAGCCTAAGTGTATACTGTACACATACATTATTTGTATTCCCCCTGGGCAGAAGTGGTATTTTTTTTTATTTTATTTTTTTACAAATTAGCCAAAATTGTTCTTTTTTTCCTACTTAATCAAGATTGTGGAAACTAAAACTCATGATGATATAACGACATTGCACAATTTCTGATACTGAGGGCAAAAAAGGCACCAGGAGAGACAAGATATGTGTGTTCCCTGCGTTCCTTTATGTGTAGATTATTGAAATGTTATGGTCAGCAGATAATACATCTTGGTTAGCAGATATGAAGGGAGCAGCGAGTGGGCAAGGTTTACTTCAATTTTATACTGCATAAGAGTATATACACAAGGTAGCGTAGTAAAGCGGATTTTCATGTGGATTTCACTGCATTTCCACACGAAAATGTGTTACTTGAGGGTTCTGATGTTGATTTGGCCCAGATCACACCCCTTGCATTTCTGTACTGAAGATTTGCAGAACATTTCAAAATCAATGTCCATGTGGAAAATGAATGCTCCATGTAGATGAGATTTTGACAATAGCATTTACTTAGGCTCGTTTCACACTAGCTTCTCTGCCAGAACAGCCTGCTGGAGTCCTCTAGATCCGGCGTAGGTGCACGCAACGTTTTTTGTCTCGCAGAATCCCCGCATATTTGTCGGGTAGTGGCCATATCTCTGTGGGATCCCAGTATAGTCAACATTATTATTATTAAAATTTATTATTAAAGCGCCCTTCATTCCATGGCGCTGTACATATAAAAAGGGGTATACATACATAATACACGCAATTGCAGTATGAATAAGACGAGTTACAAACTGGTACAGAAGGAGAGAGGGCCCTGCCCGTGAGGGCTTACAATATACAAGGTATGAGGGAAGGACACATTAGGTGAGGGTAAAGCTGGTCATGGCGGTATAGCAGCAGCAGGGTCACTGGTTGTAGGCTTGTCTGAAGAGGTGGGTTTTCAGGTTTCTTATGAAGGATTCCACTGTAGGGGAGAGTCTGATATGTTGGGGTAGAGAATTCCAGAGTATGGGGGATGCACGAGAGAAATCTTGGAGGCGATTGTGGGCAGAGGTGATAAGAGGAGACAAGGAGGTCTTGTGAGGATCGGAGATTATATGTGGGGAAGTTTCGGGAAACTAGCTCAGAGATGTATGGAGCGGACAGGTTGTGGACAGCCTTATATGTATTTGTTAGTATTTTAAACTGAATTCGCTGAGGAATGGGGAGCCAGTGAAGAGATTGGCAGAGGGAGAGGCAGAGGAGTAACGTGGTGAGAGGTGAATTAGTAGGGCAGCAGAGTTGAGGATAGATTGGAGGGGTGCGAGAGTGCTAGATGGAAGGCCACATAGGAAGATGTTAGAGTCATATAGACATGTCGTAGTTTTATTCCGGCCACCTCTCGGCATGTTTGCCGTGCTGCGGCCGGACCTCCGGCACACCCTTATTATAGTGAATGGGGCCAGAGCGGACTTTCGGCAGCATACGTGCACTAGCGGCAGCACCAATCCGGCAGGCTGTTCACCTGCTGGAACAGCCTGCCAGAGGAGGCTGCCGCTAATGTGAAAGTAGCCTAAGTCTGTCCTCTCTGGCAGGTTGTTCCAACATAGAATGCTGCCAATCTGCTGGACAAAAAACGTTACGTGCAACAGTTTTGCCTGGCCGATTCCAGGCATATTTGTTGAGCAGTGGCTGGATCTCTGCCAGACCCCTTAATAGTCAATAGGGTTTGGTGGGCAAGTGGCAGTATCTGGCAATATCGGATCCGGGGAACTCCGCCAGGCTGTTCTAGGCTGGAACAGCCTGTTGGAGAGAACAGACTTTGAGATTTGAAGCTAGCCTGTGTGATTTTGCCCTCATTATCTGTTCTGTGAGCTCCTAAGCTGAAAACAAACATAATGGGAAGTAAGAGAAAGGATGTCACAGCAGTACTGTGCTGGCAGATTCCACATAAGGGAGACAGCCCTTGCTTCTGACTGAAATGCATCTAGCTGTGCAGCTGAAACAGGGAATAATATGTCTGAAAGAGACTTTAGGGAAGCCCAAAAAGACCTGTTATTTCACAGTTATGATTGTACAAAAAACCACAGACATAATGCAAACTTTTTTTTAAAACTCATGTACGCTTTAAAGTGTACCTGTACTTTAAAAAACTTTTGATAGGTCAGTGGCATATCAAAGGTTTTGATCAGAAGGGGTATACATTTTCCCTCCATTTAGAAGATAGAAACAAAAACTTCACGGCTTCAGTAGAACACATTTGAGGCCAGAGTCCCATTAGGGGTATATATGAGAAGATCAATAATGACATTTTTCACACTGGGAAAAAAACTAGAAGATCTTGCATCCAGCCCTGGAGTTGTTATGTATCATTGTGCAAAGACATTAAAAGGCCCTTAAACAATGTGTTTTGCAATACACACAGGGCTCATTACAAACCTATTACATATTATATAGTACATTTATCTTCATAAGTTAAATATGTGAATGCATTTCCTAGGAACAAATAAATCTGATAGCAGAAAGCTCAGCGGAGCTCGGGGGAGTCATTTATCAAGCTGCCTTATTACACCACTTGAAAGTGCTAAACCAGTTATTCACTTTTAATTATTTGTGCTGCTTATTTTGGAAAGAATATAGGTTAATGAACACTCTACAGTTCTCTAACATAGTGACAGATAAGCAATGATGAACTGTACTTCAGAAGCAATATATGATATTCGGTATAAATGATAATGAATTGTATCACAAGATTGATTCCTTTTTTTCAATTTGGTCAGCGCGTCGCATGAAGGAAATATTAATCTGATTTTGCCATAAATATTCCTGAATAACTCCGCACAACCAATGCTCTGGTCCAGAAATTTTAAATCAGACAATCATATTTCACCCCAGTGTTTTCAACGTTTTCTGAAATATGATACAGAAAAAGCAATGTTTAGTAATCACTAGAAATGAGCAAATCAATTTCCGGCGATTCGACAAATTTCTCAAAATGGCATCAGCCATTTTTCAGATCACCTGTGTGGATGCCCTATAGTGACTCCATAAACACATAGGGCTACTTTCACACTTGCGTTGTTAATTCCGGTATTGTTTTTTTTTTCAGTTTCTATGACCGGACACAAAACCGCAGCTTGCATCGCTTTTGTGTCCGGTCACTAAACGGAATGCTGCCAGAACAGAAGACATCCTGATGCATCCTGAGCGGATCTCTTTCCATTCAGAATGCATGAGGACTAAACGAAAACGTTTTTTTTCCGCTATTGAGATCCTCTGCCAAATCTCAATACCGGAAAACAACAACGCAAGTGTGAAAGTAGCCGACGTCGAGTATACTTTTTTTTTTTTGCAGGACAGAATAGCCTGGGTGTGCCGGAGACAACCGAGACAACCAGGGCGCAGGTTTGACCTGCCACTCCATTCAATTCGCAGAGTCTCTGTGGGCTACTTGGCCTCCCAATATCATCATCGGTAGGGTCCCAACAGTTGGACTTCCACGGATCTAATAGGTATTCTCTATCTTGTGAATAAATGAAGGGGATAAATAATTATAACCAGAATATCCCTTTAAGTCATGCATATATAACACACACATTCATTTATACCTAAATACTGCCGTACTCTACCAAATTAATACATCTTTATAATATCCATACCAAGCAGCCATTCGGTGCCTAAATAATACAGCCAAACAGTATCCAAATACAATTATGACTATATAGTGCCTACATGACATTGCATGTATTTCCAGTCCAGTCCTAAGGAAGTGTCACGGCGGGCGTGCACTCAGTATAACAGATAACGCACCAACCAGGCTCTGGGCGCGAGACAGGGGAAGGGTCACCTCCTAGCTAATCCCTCTTTCCCTGCACTGCTCAGCCCACCTACAAACCTTTAAGGTAGGTATGAGGTGTCCCCGTGCCTGGGCTGACAAAACCCTGAATTCCCTGAGATGGTGAAGTGGGAAATAGGAGCAGCCTGCTCGCACAGAACCTGGATGGTATAGAGGACACAAAACAACCAACTAGAGATAAAACTTATCCTCCTGAGCTGGAACGGACAGCCAACCTTCCTTCCTAGCTTCCAAGACCACAATGATGAGTATAATCCGCTCAGGGCACTGGGCTGAGGAGCTATTTAAACTAATGACTCCTCCCAGTGCACCTGATGAGGGGCGGATCCAGCACGACTCCAAAACAAACACTAAACTCGTGCTGCAATCCTGGCCGACCTCCGCACATCGTCAGAGTGGGGCATGACAGTACCCCCCCTTCTACGGGTGACCTCCGGACACCCCGGACCAACCTTATCCGGATGGGACCTATGAAAAGCCCTCACCAGTCGGCTGGCGTTGACATCCGACGCCGGAACCCACATCCTCTCCTCAGGACCGTATCCCCTCCAGTGCACCAGGTACTGAAGGGAACCCCGAAGAACTCTCGAGTCGAGAATCCTGGAGATCTCAAACTCCAAGTTTCCCTCGACTAGAACAGGAGGAGGAGGCGGCAATGGCGATGGTTCCACCGGTCTCACATATTTCTTTAGTAAAGACCTGTGGAACACATCATGGATCCTCCAAGTCTGCGGAAGATCCAGCCGAAACGCCACAGGATTGATCACCGCAGAAATTTTATACGGACCAATAAATCTTGGACCCAGTTTCCAAGATGGCACTCTCAATTTGATATTTTTAGTGGACAACCACACCAGATCACCCACACACAGGTCCGGATCAGTCATACGTCTCTTGTCAGCCATTCGTTTATACCTCTCACCCATCCTCTCCAAATTCCCTTGAATCCTCCGCCAGATAGAGGATAAGGCAGAAGAGAATCTCTCCTCCTCTGGCATCCCAGAGGAACCAGACCCAGAGAAGGTACCAAACTGGGGATGGAAACCGTATGCGCCAAAAAATGGCGACTTACCCGTGGACTCCTGTCTACGGTTATTCAACGCAAATTCTGCTAAAGACAAGAATGAGGACCGGTCCTCCTGATTCTCAGCCACAAAGCACCTCAAGTAGGTCTCCAGGTTTTGATTAGTACGCTCCGTTTGACCATTCGACTGCGGATGAAAAGCCGAAGAGAATGAAAGTTGAATGCCAAGCCGAGAGCAGAACGCCCTCCAAAACCTGGAGACAAACTGCGTGCCCCTATCAGAGACCACATCCGAAGGAATACCATGCAATTTCACAATATTATCCACAAAAATCTGCGCAAGAGTCTTAGCGTTAGGCAGACTAGTTAGTGGTATAAAGTGAGCCATCTTACTGAAGCGGTCAACCACCACCAAAATCACTGTTCTCCCGGAGGAACTCGGCAGATCCGTAATAAAGTCCATAGACAAATGCGTCCAAGGACGAGATGGAATAGACAATGGAAAAAGTGAACCAGGCGGTCGAGTATGAGCAACCTTTGACTGAGCGCAGGTTTCACAAGCTGTCACGTAATTCTCAATGCTCTTACGTAACCCTGTCCACCAGATCCTCCGGGATACTAGATCACAGGTGGACTTACCACCAGGATGTCCAGCGAGAACAGTATCGTGATGTTCCTTGAACACCTTGTATCGTAGGCCCTCAGGAACAAACAACCTCCCTGGGGGACAAGAACCAGGAGCCCCCTCCTGGGCTCCCAACACCTCCATCTCCAATTCAGGGTACAGAGCGGAGACCACCACCCCATCCGCCAAATTCGGCACCGGATCTTCTGAATCACCTCCCCCAGGAAAGCTGCGAGACAAGGCATCTGCCTTGACGTTCTTGACCCCTGGGCGAAAGGTAACCACGAAATTGAACCTGGTAAAAAACAGTGACCATCTGGCCTGCCTAGGGTTCAGACGCTTGGCAGATTGCAGGTAAGCCAAATTCTTATGGTCAGTATACACCGTAACGGGGTGAGACGCCCCCTCCAACCAGTGGCGCCATTCCTCAAAGGCCAACTTGAGAGCCAACAACTCTCTATCTCCAACATCATAATTCCTCTCGGCGACCGAGAGCTTCTTGGAGAAGAAGGCACACGGGACCCACTTGCCAGGAGATGAACCCTGTGACAGCACCGCCCCAACCCCCACCTCTGATGCATCAACCTCCACTACGAATGGTTGAGACACATCCGGCTGTACCAGAATGGGAGCGGACGCAAAACGCTCCTTAACAGCCGAAAAGGCCTGCAATGCCTCATCCGACCAGACAGAGACATCGGCGCCCTTCTTGGTCATATCAGTAAGAGGTTTTACTAGGGTAGAATAATTCGAAATAAATTTCCTATAATAATTCGTAAACCCCAAGAACCGCATCAAAGCTTTCTGTTTCTCTGGTTGGTCCCACTCCAGAACCGCCCGGACCTTTTCGGGGTCCATACGAAAACCGGAATCAGAAAGCATGTATCCCAAGAACGGACGCTCTTGCACCGCAAACAAACATTTCTCCAACTTGGCATAAAACTTATTCTCCCGAAGGATCGTCAAAACCTGTCTTACATGATCCTGATGGGTCTTCAGATCAGGAGAATAAATTAAAATGTCATTCAGGTAAACTACTACGAACCTCTCCACCAAGTGATGAAAAATGTCATTGACGAATCGCCGAAATACTGCTGCCGTGTTCGTCAACCCAAAAGGCATCACCAGGTTCTCAAAATGACCCTCGTGCGTATTGAAGGCCGTTTTCCACTCATCCCCCTCCTTGATCCTGATCAGATTGTAGGCTCCTCTCAAATCCAACTTGGAGAACACCTTGGCTCCAACAATCTGATCAAAAAGATCAGAGATCAAGGGCAGGGGATATGGATCCCGGACTGTAATACAGTTCAATTCCCGGAAATCCAAACACGGTCTCAGTGATCCATCTTTTTTCTTCACAAAGAACAAACCTACTGCCACTGGAGACTTAGATGGTCTAATATGATCCTTTGCCAAACTCTCGGCTACATACTTTCGCATGACCTCTCTTTCGGGTTGAGAGAGGTTGTAAAGCCGAGACTTTGGCAATTTAGCGCCAGGAATGAGATTAACTGGACAATCATAGTCTCGATGAGGGGGCCATTCCTGAGCCCCACCCTCCGAAAAGACATCCGCAAAATCAGAGAGATACTGAGGTAAAGCAGTAATGGACATACCAGAGATAGATGTGCCAAGACAATTATCCGAACAAAACTCGCTCCAACCAATGATTTGTTTCGCTTGCCAGTCTATAATTGGGTTATGTCTAGTCAACCATGGCAACCCCAAAACTATAGGAGCTGGCAAATCCTTCATGACAAAACAAGAAATAATTTCAGAATGTGAATAACCCACCCTTAAGTGAATACCATGAACAATGTGCGTAAGGCTCCTTTGAGAGAGAGGGGAAGAATCAATTGCAAAAACACGAATCTCGTTCTCTAGCGTGCAAGTACTTAGTCCCAGGCCTTGAAGAAAAAGAAAGTCAATTAGGTTTACCCCAGCACCACAATCAAGGAATACATCAACAACCACATTTTTTGACTCTAGCACCACCATAGCTGAAAGGAGAAAACGGGAACTGCAGGGAGCTTGCATACCTCTCTGCTCCACCACACCACTCATACAACCAAGTGTGAGGGAAGTTTTTTTTTTCTTTTTTCTTTTTCTCTTCCACCTGTGATTTAACATGAGGACAAGAAAAAATAAAATGACCCCTCTTTCCACAAAAGTAACATAGATTGTGCACTTTTCTAAAGTCTCTACTATCAGAATGGCAAGATATCTGACCTAACTGCACGCAGGAGGGATCCCCTGCACGGAGGGACCCTTACACCTCTCTCTGATACGTCTATCCAACCGTATAGCCAAAGACATTGCTTTCTCTAAAGTATCTGGGTATTCATGAAAAGCCAGGGCATCTTTCAACCTTTCAGATAACCCCTGACAAAACTAACTACGTAATGCGGGGTCGTTGCACCCCGACTCAGTAGCCCACCTCCTAAACTCTGTGCAGTAACCCTCTGCAGTATGTTTACCCGGTAGTAAGTTACGTAATTTCGATTCTGCCATCGAGACCCGATCTGGGTCATCGTAAATCAATCCCAGGGCTTGGAAAAATTCCTCCACTGACCGGAGAGCCAGAGAACCGGGCGGCAGAGAAAAAGCCCAGGATTGCGCGTCCCCTTTAAGCAGAGACATGATGATACCAACCCTCTGATCTTCATTACCTGACGAAAATGGACACAGTCGAAAGTACAATTTGCATGACTCTTTAAAGCGGAAAAAAATCATCCGTACCCCCTGTAAATCTCTCGGGAAGAGCGACTTTAGGCTCCCCACCAATTTGACCTGTACCTGATGCCAGAAACCTCTGACACCGTGTGACCGAACTACGCAGATCAGCAACCTCTAGGGATAAACCCTGCATGCGGTCACTCAGTGCATCAATTGACGCCATCACAAAAGCGCTGAGTGATGGCAGTCACAGTATGGCGGATTATAATGTCACGGTGGGCGTGCACTCAGTATAAAAGAGAACGCACCACTGAGATGGTGAAGTGGGAAATAGGAGCAGCCTGCTCGCACAGAACCTGGATGGGATAGATAACACAAAACAACCAACTAGAGATAAAACTTATCCTCCTGAGCTGGAACGGACAGCCAACCTTCCTTCCTAGCTTCCAAGACCACAATGATGAGTATAATCCACTCAGGGCACTGGGCTGAGGAGCTATTTAAACTAATGACTCCACCCAGTGCACCTGATGAGGGGCGGATCCAGCACGACTCCAAAATAAACACTAAACTCGTGCTGCAATCCTGGCCGACCTCCGCACATTGTCAGAGTGGGGCATGACAGGAAGCCCCTAGGAAACTGGAACCCCGGACAACTGACCAGTTTGCTACTCCAAACACCGGCACAGTATGTAAGAGCTCATTATTTTAGTAGTTTTATCATTTTCTTGTTAATCACGCATACACATTGCCAGCGACTGAGTTGTCAGCTGCAGGATACCTTTGTTTCGCGCTAGTTCTTATGAATACTCCTGCAGCGGTAGCGACAAGACGTATTCTCACAGAGGATAAGCAACATCATTTTAAGTTCAGAAGAACCGGAGTCGCGGAGGGTATTTGTCTCACGACTTATTTGAATATTCGTGTAATAATTGTTTGTTGCGTTTGGTTAAATTGGTTATCAGAATGAAACAAAGTGGAGATCTGGTACGTTAAGAGCCCGCCACTTTCCTAATTTACTTCACAAAAGGTACTTAGGCTGAAAGCGCTTTTGTTTTCGCATAGTAATATCAGAAGCCTCTTCTCCAGAAAGGGATTAGGTATAATGAATTCAATTTTAGCAAGAAATGTCTTTTCTATGAAGAAGAAAAAAAAACATTATGTAGAAGGACAAGAAATAATGTCTTAATCCAAAAATTATAAAAGCATTATGCACTTACAGAATAGAAAGAGGCAGAGAAATGCATTAACCTTTTATTCTAGTGGAGGCACATGATTCTCAATGTGAAATAAATTAATACCGAGCAATAGTCATTTAGGGACATTTTACACCCAAAAAATGTTAAATATAAAAAAAATCTGTTTCTAAAAAAAACAGTTTGGTTAAAGTGGTCTTCCAGTACAAAAACTAATTGGAGACAGTGGGGTCAGAGTGGCATAAAGACATAAAAGAACAGATACTCACCCCACCGAACACCCACCGTTCCAGTGCTGCTTTAGTCCTTGCTTCTCTCCACTTCCGGCCCCCATCTCAACACACAGGAAATTCCTGCTCATCTTATTACAGGCTGATGGGCGTCACCATTGCACCAGTGATTGGCTAAGGGGGCATTTCCAGTGTGCCAACACAGAAGCAGGAAGTAGAGAACAATGAGGACCAGAGCAGCGACAGATCCACAGCGGTCTGTTTCCACCAATTTTTTCACACTTAAAAACCCCTTAAAGTGTACCTAGCCTTATAAATTTATTTATTAAAACGTAAATGACCTAAAATGATTTTTTTCTAATATACTTTATTTTTTTATTTCTCCTGCATTTGCTCCACCCTGGTCGTTACACCTAGAGACTCTGCTCTCTCCGCAACGGCTGTGCCCTCTGCACTTAGATTGACACGATCAGGCAGTGTAAATGTCATCACACCTGGCCCTGTCAATCAAAGTACAGAGGGTGCGGCAGTTGCAGAGAGAGCATTTTCATGTAGTAAAACATCATTTTTCCCAGCAATGCGGGCACATATGAACATGGGACCAACACAGATGTCTTCAGCTGCCAAGTGCACATGTAACATCAGCCAGTGTCATAGGGACAAACCTGCTGACAGATGTCTTTTTAAAAATCCGTATTTGTTTCATTGGGTAAGACTAGTTCATTCATGGAATAATCTTATTTAGATGTTGAATAGCATAATCGGTCGAAATGGCTGGATCCTGAATGAGTGAAATGCCTCTGGAATGGATGCGAAAAACAAATGTATTTTCTGCAAAATCTGAAATATTTAGAATTAGATAGTATTGCATTAATATGTATTCAAAATCTATGTGTCAGTAACATTGCAGTGTATAGAATAGATCTTTGGGTCCGGATCAGACAAGAAAGATTTTAAGATTCTACCAGATTTATGAGGAATTGTGGCAACGTTTTTTCATCATTTGTCAAGCTTACGGCAGCAAGTATTTGGGCATAAATGCCTACTGAGATATGCCGGTTAGCTTACAATATCCTTCCGTCTCCAGAGTCTGAGAACTCCATTTCGCTAGCAGTCCGAATATATATTATATGTATTTTCTTTTTAGTACAGCACAAATTTCATTCACAAATTCCATTTTGTCTAATTGCTCTTTGTTTAGTGTAATCAGGGATGTAACTAAATATGGTGCAGAGGTAGCAATTGCACCGGTGCCAAATGCCCCTCTACACACCATTAGTTTCCGATAATTGCCTGCTCATCAGAGGCGGTGAGAGCGGCATGGATGAGCAGCAATCACCTCTGCTGTGTAGGGATGAATGATCACTAGAGTGATCACTCATCTCCATACACATTGGTTGCTTCTGGGCAGCAGAATCTGCTGTTCAGAAACAATGATTCAGGTGACCACAGCAATGATGCTTTCGCCTATCTTTACACAGGGCAATTATCATCTAGGGACTCCCTCCTTCCTGATAACTGCCCCAATCATTGGCCCATGTAAAGGGGCTTTAAGGGAGAATGGGGACCCTATAACAAATATAAGGCTAGCCATACATAAGGATAAAGATCAGCCAAAGCTGCCGATTTTGGTGAGACAGGCAGACTATCTAATGTGTATGGGGTACTCGTCTGTGATGGCATATGGGGTGGGACATAAGGATTGGGCATGTTGGATTTTAACTGCTCAATCCTTTTGTTCCTGGGCAGATAATCTGCTGCCAGAGGTGTTTAATTCAGTTTTTTCTATAATCTGAATTATTTGATGTGAGAATGAAGGGAGGAGTATTTCTTACAGGGGTTACCCGAGAGTATAAAAAGCCCCCCAATATGCCGGGCCCCCCACACAGAATATACTTTCCCCACGCCGCTCCTGGTCCCCGCACCGCCGCTGCTTCTCCCCGTGGGCGGATGAAAACATCCGGTGTCGGGGGAGAGCAGCCAATGGCAGGCGGGGACCAGCCTCCTTAGCATCGCGGGTGCCGATAGAGAGGCTCATCCCCGTCCCCACCTGCCATTGGCAGCACCCCTCTGACACCGGATGTTTTCATTCGCCCACGGGGAGAAGCAGCAGCGGCGGTGCAGGGACCAGGAGCGGTGCAAGAAGCGGGTAAGTATATTCGGCGTGGGGGACCCAGCATATTGGGTAGCTTTTCATAATCTTGGATAACCCCTTTAAGATCTGTTTTTTGCCTGTAAATGATAATGCAGGTAGGACTGACTCCTGTATCTCAGGAAGCCATTAGCAGTATACTGAAAAGCTGGAGTTAGCATTGGAGGAGCAGTGGTAGCAGTATATTATCAGTGGTCTTTTGTTTAAATGATTTTACCGTGTCGCTTTCATCACTTGGACATCTCAATGATTGGGCGGGTCACAGACGGCTGGTATTGATCCCCACCTTTTGTAATACGGCCATTGTTGGGTCAGCAGTAAAGTACTCTAAAGGAAAAAGCATTGTAATTAAATCAGACCATTATGAGAGAAATCAATGTGCTTAAAATTGTAAGAAATATGTTTAAATGACAAGAAACTTTGATAGAGGAACATACCGGTCACATTATATAGCAAATCGAAGGGTTTGTCCAAATTAATATTATTGTGGCACAAGATAAATAGTACTTTAGTATATTACATATGCAAGATTTAAGGAAAATTACCCCCATCGAGAAAAATCTTTCTCCCACCCAACGCTATTCATCTAAGGGTGTGTGCCCACCTTTGTACTAATTTTTTCGTATTGCCACATTGGATCAAAAAAAAATAAAGCATCTTTCCAAATGACCTTCATAACCCTTTACACAGACAGATGAAGCTGATGATTGTCAGGAAGGAACGATTCCTTCCTGACAATCACCTGCTCGTCAGTGGAGGAAACCACTGCAATTAAACATGTGGCCATCCCCTCCACATTATGGGGAGAGGGGATCACTAACGCCATTGCTCGTCCTCATACAGAATCATTGTTTGCCAGCAGCAGAGGCTGTTTAGATGGCCCGATAAGCTGGCCCCAAATAATAATTTAGGTCACCGCACCAACGATTTGGTGGCACTTTCAGACTGGTCGATTATCACTATCGTAAGAGCGTTCGTTAGCGATTATCTGCTGTGGGGATTCGCTCTGGTAGTTAGGATAAGCCGGCTCAGTACAGAGGCAAAATACAAGTTCGTAATTCAATCTTCAGTGTTTATTCACACATGATGCCAAAAACAAAACATCACTTTTGCAGTGTTGGTGTTACTTCAAACCCAATGGCAAGTTAATAAAACAAAAGTCACCTTGGTGGCAGATCTGCCTCAGAAAGTTCAAATACAGGCTTTAGGCGGCCTGTTCCCCTAACACACGGGTCTCCGCTCTCCAGCCCAGCACAGGCACCAGATCCCAGCACACAGACCTCCTGAGCTCCACTGTCAGACGAAAGTAATCCTCTCCACCTGGCAGTGCTGGCTGGTTTTTATGCCTGGCAAAACCCGGCCTGGAAAGTGAGGAGTAGTCACCCACCCAGCACTTTGACTACTCCCAGTAAGAGACGTCCCGGATGAGCTATTAGAGCCATGCTAAGTACCAAGGTGTCGAACAGCAACTGCTGCTGACACATAAAAACCGGCTCTTAATCCACCGAGGCCAGGAACCTCGGTGACATGTACCCATCATCCACAATGATTCCTTGTACCTTCTTACACTGCCCAAATATTGGGCAGTATAAAGGGGCCTTTACTGTTTTCAGGATAGCAGGGGCAGATGAAATAACACACAACTCCAGGGTCAGACTACACATAGGTAGGCTTGTAGTTTGTAAACATGGAGATCCATAGATCTACTGCACATACAAGCTGTGGAAGAAACACACCCATAATACATAATTAGGGCTTATTTAGACGGCCGTTTGTTTTGTCCCGCACCCGTTCCGCATTTTTGAGAAAGGGGTGCAGACCCATTCACTTCAAAAGATGCGGACAGCACACCGTGTGCTGTCCGCATCCATTGTTCCGTTCGGCGGCCAGCAAAAAATATAGACCATGTCCTATTTTTGTCCGCAATTGAGGATAAGAATAGGCATTTTCTATAAGGGTGACGGCCATGTGCGGTCTGCAAATTGAGGACCGCAAAACACATACGGCCACCTGAATGAACCCTAACATTGAGAAACAATGGCTTATAATCCCGTTTCCATTTAATCCTCTTTCGCTCATTGTTCACTTTCATCTCTGTCAGCAGACACCAA
The DNA here is from genome assembly GCF_905171765.1 of Bufo bufo. Classification (NCBI taxonomy): domain Eukaryota; kingdom Metazoa; phylum Chordata; class Amphibia; order Anura; family Bufonidae; genus Bufo; species Bufo bufo. The sequence goes on along the minus strand of NC_053397.1, from coordinate 183,274,694 downwards.
AAATCTAGTACCATTGTTAATGAGAATGCTGCAAAGCCCCAGAAACATAGTTCCCATAGCTCAGCACCAAAGGCACTCACAGAACTCTACCAATAACAGGTTCTGACATGGCAATTAAAGAGAGTTTCCTGGAGTTCAGTAATGATGGTCTATCCTCAGGATAAGTCCTACTCCTGGTATCCCCACCGATCATATTTTCAGTCAATCCATTCAAGTGACTGGGCCTGGGCTGCAATACCAAGCACAGCCACTATACAACGTACGACGCGGTGCTTGGTCTGCAGTGAGGCTGCTCACTGGAGTCCCAAAACCTCTTCAAAAAGCTGATTAGCTGCGGTTCCGGGAGTCAGTCCCCCAGCTATCAGATATTGATGACCTATCCTATGGACTTTTTCTTAAAATTCCACTGGACAAATTCCTGAACCAGTTGTATGGATACTAAATTCCCTATTTCCATGTAATTGATATACAGTGCAAGCCTTAGAGCTGTGCAACCTGTGAAGTTACCTCTACTAAGGGATGCGCCACTGATGGATCGGACAACCGACACTAGAACCCCAGTTTCTCTTTGGAGAGGCAGCAGTACAAGATGCAACCACATGCCCTAGTTTATAGATTGGGCAGTATTATTGTAATAGTTGGGCACCAAAAGGAGCACCATAAGGGAGGCACATCCATCGAAGGTACTGCACAGAGTATCTTACTGTATAGCATCAGCCTGGACTACCTTGAGCCCACCAGAGGAGATAAGTCTGAGGGTCCACTTCCAGCTTTACAGAACAAGTTCATGTTCCTTTTAGTTGCATCATAAACTCTGGATGTCTTGGGCCCTGGCCCCAAAGTAGGGCCAGTCCAATCATAGATTGCAATAAATAATAATGCCAACAATATCATTGAGTTCCCTTTGTTCCTTAGAAAATAAAATGGCACAGAGTGCATCTGCTGACTTTACCACAGTCAATATGCCAACAAGTGCAGTGTCTATAAATGTAAGAAACAGCAGCTTGAAAACAGATGCTGCTCAACTGCATTACGGAAACGTGGCTTGGAAAAGTCTATTATTTGCATATTCTACTTTTTAATTAAGGGCACAGGGATGTAGCTATAGGGAGTGCACAGGCAGCAGTCACATTTGAGTCTTGGCGCTTAAAGGGATTGTCCGAGTGTTTAAAACTGATGACCTATCCTCAGGACCATCCTTGAAACAGCTGATCAGTGGAGGTGCTGGGAGTCAAAGGCCCACCGATCAGCTGTTTAAAGAGACCATAGCAATCCGTTAGCACTGTGGCCTCTTCCTGGGCCAGTGATGTCATGGTCACATGGCCTAGGAGCAGCTCAGTTCCACTGAATTGAATGGGGTTGAGCTGCAATACCGAGCGCGGCAGCTATCCAATGGACAGTGCTCTGCTTGGTAAGCTGCTCGGAAGCCGCAGAGCTCATCAGAGTCACCATTCATTCCAAATGAACTCACACATGCCATGGTCACCGGGGCTAGCTGAGCTAAACTGCTGAGATGAACTGCTTCTACACTGCTTCTGAAGAGAAAAGAAGCTCCTGTGTGTATGTAAGTATGATCTCTTCCTTCTTATCAGCTTTTCAAGCTCTCTTAAAGAAAACAAACATAGTGGTACATAAGGGAAGTGAGGTTACTGCATACAGTACTGGCAAATTCCACGGAAGGGAGATGACCCCTGCGTGTGAGAGAAATGCATCTAGCTGCGCAGCTGAAACAGGGAATAATATAGCTGAGGAAGACATTAAAGAGGACCTTTCACCACTCCTGACATGTCTGTTTTAATAGCTTAATGCATTCCCCGCGTACTAACAATTGTGGAGCATCTATTCTTCTGTCTGTATGTTGTGCCATTCCTCTATTACTTCTACTAGAAGTTATGAATAATTGCTAGCTGTCTGCAGAAAGGGTACAGAGGGGAGGTAACAAGTTGGGGGGTGTACCTGCACAGTCTGAAAATGGCAGCACTGATTGGATAGAGTCAGTCTGTGCAGGTACACCCCCCCCCCCCAACTTGTTACCGCCCTCCTGTCCCCTTACTGCAGACTGCTGGCAATTCATTTATAACTTCTAGCAGGGATAATAAAGGAAAGGCACAACATACAGACATAAGAATAGATGCTCCAGAATTGTTAGTACGCCTTGAATGCATGTAGCTATTAAAACAGACATGTCAGGAGCAGTGAAAGGTCCTATTTAAGAAAGCCCCAAAAGACCTGCTCCTTCACAGTTCGGATTCTTTAATGTCTAAAGCTCCTGACTACTCCAGACTACTTAACGCCACAGCAGGTCGCGTAGACGTGTTGGACTGCAGACTCTGACTCTGGGCGGTTTGGAGTTAAATCCTCAGTCGCCTGCAGCTATCCGAGTTGTAGTGGACATAGGGGTGTTAGTAGCCTGAGGGAGCCTGTTAATTGAGCTGCTCTTCCTCCCCTTCCCCTCGAGTCTTCAAATGGTAGGTTCGGCCCCTCCCCTCAGAGTTAATAAAAAGGAGGGTCCCCCCCCTGGCCAGGTCTCTTTGATCCGGACCCACTCAGCAGGGAGCTTTTCCCTTTTGAAGTATGGCAGAGGCTAGAGCCCTTGTGGCAGCAATAGCTGCCAAAATTCAAGCTGAAGGAGCGGGATTCTTATCCCAGTTTATCTCTGGCATGCAGGAGCCCCCTCCTGCTTTGCCAGTGCCTGTTAGTGGCGTCGCTACAGGGGGGTGAGGGGGGGCAATTGCCCCCCCTATGTTATTCTTTGCCCTCCCCAGGTGCCCCCCCGCTGATTCCCCCCAAAGCAGGCCGGTGAATACTAATGAGCGCTTCCATTATGGAAGCGCTCATTAGTACCGAAGGACCAGGAAGCGGTAAACGCTCTGTACTTACCACTTCCTGGTCCTCGGCTGTCGGCTGTGCAGGGCTGCGCACAGCGTGAGGGCGCTCTGTGACCTCACGCTGTGCGCGCCAGTTCAGAGCACAGTCGACTGAGGAGAGAGAAAATTGCAGGCGGCGTCCAGGAGCAGGAGAGGTAAGTGTTTTTTTATTTTATAAAAAATGTGGCTGCTGGGGGCATAATAGGGGCTAATCATGAGAGGCATAATGGGGGCTAATTGGAGGCATATGGGGGCTAATTAGAGGCATATGTGGGCTAATTAGAGGCATATGGGGGCTAATGAGGCATATGGGGGCTAATGAGGCATATGGGGGCTATTGATGCATAATGGGGGCTAATGAGGCATATGGGGGCTAATGATGCATAATGGGGGCTAATGAGAGGCATCATGGGAGCTAATTAGAGACACAATGGGGGCTAATTAGACTATTAGAGGCATATGGGGGCTAATGAGGCATATGGGCGCTAATAAGAAGCATATGGGCGCTAATAAGAGGCATAATGGGGGCTAATTAGAGACATAATGGGGGATAATTAGGCATATGGGAGCTAATTAGGCATATGGGGCTAATAAGAGGCATAATGTGGGCTAATGAGGCATAATGGCTTATAATGGGGGCTAATGAGGCACAAGGGCTGATATGGGGGCTAATGAGAGGCATGGGGGCTGATATAGGGGGTGATAAGAGGCATAATGGGAGCTAATAAGAGGAATAATGGGGGCTAATGAGGCATAAGGTCTTATAATGGGGGCTAATGAGGCATAAGGGCTGATATGGGGGCTAATGAGAGGCATGGGGGCTGACATGAGGGGTGATAAGAGGCATAATGGGGGCTAATAATAGGAATAATGGGGGCTAATGAGGCATAAGGGCTTATAATGGGGGCTAATGAGGCATAAGGGCTTATAATGGGGGCTAATGAGAGGCATGGGGGCTAATATGGGAGTGATGAGAGACATAATGAGGACTAATGAGAGGCATAATAAGTGTCATCCACAGATGCCCCCATAACAGTGTGTCTTCCACAGATGCCCCCATAACAGTGTGTCTTCCACAGATGCCCCCATAACAGTGTGTCTTCCACAGATGCCCCCATAACAGTGTGTCTTCCACAGATCCACCATAACAGTACGCCTGCGCACTGACAAGAGACAGAAAGAAGAGGAAAGAATCCGTGGAAGCAAGCAGAGGACGGCACAGCAGACGACTGAATAGCTTCTTTTGTAAGTAAACTGTTTTATTATAAATGTATACCTGCATACCGCAATTCTCTCGTATTTAGTAATCTTATTTATATATACTTATTTTGTTTTTGCCCCCCAATTTTTGACTGTGGTATCTTTGTGCCCCCCTATATATTGTACCTAGAGTCGCCACTGGCACCTGTTATATCAGGGGCCAGTCGCTCTAAGCGGCGTACCCGCCCCCCTGAACGTTTAAGCCCCAGCCATCACCCTCCTGTATATAGACATCTGGTCCTTGGTTACAGTTGACCAGCATACGGTGGACAAGGAGCGTCGACCTAATTCAGATAGATTTATTGATCGTCGGCCTAAGGTGGCACGCACCATGGGCAATTGGCTCCAGGCATTTTCGGTTTTAGGTTATGTAATGGCTCAAAAACACCCAGAGCAATGTGCAGAATTATTTCTTTATATGGATTCCATTTATAGCACCTACAAGCGCCTACAAGGCACACGGCGTAACCGCCTGGTGGCGTTATGACGAGGAATTCCGCAGACGTTTGGCACTTCACCCAGAGATTGGTTGGGGAGTCAAAGCTACGGACCTGTGGTTGCGCCTCATGCTGTCTCAGAGAACTAATCCCTTTCTGTCCGCGGCCCCTGGCCCCCCCTCTGGTGGCCAGGGGCCCGTCGCAGTTTGTAGGCCAGGTGCCTGCTGGCTCTACAATGAGGGTCACTGCAAATTCTTCACGTTGTGTAAGTATAAACACGAATGCTCAGTTTGTGGTGGGGCCCACGCGGTCATCCACTGCCCCAGACAGCTACCCGCAAAAACAACAGCTTCCGTTAGCGCAAAAGACTCCAGTGAACGTAGCCGAGATGTCGCCATGGCTAGACCGGTACCCCAATAAATCCGCTGCTGCGCAGCTGCGTTTCGGTTTTACTTTTGGTTTTTTCATTCCCTTCCGTTTATCCTGGAGCTCCTGACTATCACCCAATTTGCCTTCGGCCTCTCAGCATCCGGAGGTTTTGCGATCTAAAATTCGAAAAGAGGTTGAGTTGGATAGGATTGTTGGTCCTTCCGACTCACCCCCTTTTGCCAATGTCAGGGTCTCCCCGCTGGGACTAGTTCCAAAACATGAGCCGGGATGTTTTCGGCCTATTCACCACTTATCCTTTCCCAAGGGTGTGTCAGTTAACGACGGTATCACCAAAGATGACGCCTCAGTTTCCTACGTTTCTTTTGACGGGGCTGTCACATTGGTTAGGGCTGCAGGAAATGGGGCGTTAATGGCCAAGTCAGACATTGAGGCGGCCTGTCGCCTACTTCCGGTGCACCCGGATTGTTATCACCTTCTGGGTTGCATGGTAGATGGCTGTTATTACTATGATACGTGCTCATGGGATGCTCCATTTCCTGCCATTTCTTTGAATTATTCAGCTCGTTCCCCGAATGGGTAGTGCGTTATGAGACTGCTTCCCGTTCCATTATTCACTATCTAGACGACTTTCTTTTTGTTGCCCCTGGTGACTCCCCCAGTGTCAATTCTTGCTAGACACCTTTTGTTCGTTAATGGCCAAATTTGGCGTTCCCCTGTCTGGGGACAAGACCCTGGGGCCGGCCACCTCCATTGTCTTTTTAGGTATTGAGATTGATTCCCTGGCTATGGTTTTCCGGCTTCCCGGAGAGAAGCTGGCAAAACTTTTGGCCTTTATAGAAGGTTTTTGCGCAGTAAAATCTGTCACCCTAAAACAGCTTCAATCTCTCCTCGGTCTCCTTGTTTTTGCGTGCCGGATTATGCCCATGGGCAGGATTTTCTCTCGTCGCTTGTCTCTGTCTACGCGGGACGTTACTAACCATCATCACCATGTGTGCTTAACCCTGCAGCTGAAACGGGACCTCCAGGTATGGCGTCGTTTCCTCCATAGCTACAACGGACACACATGTTGGCAGCTTCCAGAGAGTCCAAGTCCCGACTTGGCCCTTTTCACTGACGCGGCGGGATCCTTGGGTTTTGGCGCAATCCTGGGCGAGAGTTGGTGTGCTGCCCCCTGGCCTGCAGAGTGGCTCGCCGTGGGCCTCTGTTCAAACATTACTTTGTTGGAATTATTATTGTTGCTATTGAACTATGGGGTTCCACTTTGCAGAACAGGCGGATAATATGTCAGTTGTCCATTGTATTGACTGCTTATCCTCTTCTTCTCTTCCAGTTTTGTCTCTTTTACGCCAACTCGTCCTTAAATGTTTGCAGTTTAATATTTACTTCCGCGCCTCACATGTGCCAGGGTATGCCAATTGCGCACCTCATGCTCTCTCACGTTTCCAGTTTCAGGCATTCAGGAAGCTAGTACCGGTGGTAGCACCGGAGGGTTCCCCGTGCCCTGCTTATCTATGAGACATTCTATTGACCGCCTGATGCCTCTCATCCGAGCTTTGGTGGCGCCAAGAACCTGGACAGGTTATGGTAAGGCCTGGGCAGACTGGGTGGCGTTAGCAGTAGACGCTCCAGTTCACACGTCGCTGGCAGACCGGCTTCAAGTAACGGTCGACTACATGTTGCAATTGCGGGCTGCAGGGGTTTCAGCGGTAGTGGCACAGCGCCGTTTGGCAGGTGTTAGCTTTCATTTCCGCTTGCTGGGGTGGGCCGATGTCACTACGTTTTTTTCGGTTCGCCAAGCCCTCAAAGGGTGGCGGAAAGGATTTGTCCGGAAGGAGAGCAGGCACCCGATTTCGTTTCACCTCCTTAGTCGGCTACTTCAGTCCCTGTATTATGTTTGCTCTTCCCCCGCGGAGGTTGTACTTTTTCAGGCCGCTTTTTGCTTAACCTTTTTCGGCACTTTTCGTATCAGTGAACTCCTTCCTCCGTCCAGGTATCGCCCCGGGAGCATTACCCCAGAGGATGTCTCCTTTTCTGAGTCCTCGATTCGTATTCGTATCCGGCGATCGAAAACCAACGTCTTTGGCCGCGGTGCCAGCACTTTGTTGTATCGAATCCCGGGCCCAGCTTGTCCAGTTACGGCGGCGGCGGAATTCTGCGCATCGCGTCCACCGTGCCCCTCCTTTTTATGCCATGCCTCAGGTGTTCCGCACACCCGTTTCCAGTTTTGCTCGGTTTTTCGTCTTTGCCTTTAGTTCTTAGGTTTGTCGGTGTCGGAATACGGATCCCATTCGTTCAGGATTGGCGCTGCGACGGAAGCCGCTAGAGCGCGGTTACCAAACTCTGAGCTCCAGCGTATTGGTCAATGGAAATCAGATTGCTTTGTTTCTTACGTTCGTCCTGACTTACTTTGATTGTTTCGTTGCAGATCCCCAACGCCCTACGGTGTGTTTCCTGGGGCATTCCTACATGTTTTGGGCCGGCCAAAGGGTGGAAGCCAGACCTGGTGGACGGAGCCTAGGTTTTAGGAACGTCGAAGTCCTGTGGCGCGGCATCAGGGACCTTGGCTGGTCCCAGGTCCTTCCGGAAACCGTTCATATCAGTACGGTAACTCACCCCCCGGTGGTTTTAGTTGTACATGCGGGGGTAATGACCTCTGCATGCTCAAAGTGGCAGAGCTCATTACCCTCATAAGGGCCAATTTGGAAAGGATCCCTGCCTTCTTTCCCGAGGTTATACTGGTGTGGTCTGAGATGGTCCCTATAGTTACTTGGCAGGGTGCTAGGGATTCAGGGTCCATTAAGAGGGCTAGACGGACAGTCAATGCCAGGATTTCCCGTTTTGTCCGCTCCCGGGGGGGCGTGGTTGTCCAGCATTATCAGCTGGAAGGAGATAACCATTGTCTTATGCGTCCCGATGGTGTCCACCTTAATGAGATTGGTTTGGATAATGAGATTGGTTTGGATATCTTCCTCTCTGGTCTTCAGGATGCAGTGGAACAGGCCCTGTTTTTGCTGGGTGGGGGTCGGAGCGCCGTGTAGAGGTACACGGACTCCTCCGTAGAGGTCGGAAAATTAAAGTTAAGAATAACGGAGGAGAAGGCGGACTTGCCTTCAGTGGGGCATAACGCTTCTCACACTCCGGGGAGTGGCCTATGGCCGTACGGAAACAATGGTTGGTTGTTATAAACTGAGAGAAAATAGATATGAAAATAAAGCTGTGACCGACCCTTCACCCACAAAAACTGGTTATGGTGTGATTATTTATAAGCCAGGTGACAGGTGTTGTGCCGGTTGTCTGCAGTCCACTACTGTGCAGCAAACCTCAGTATTTTACTATACATAGGGGCAGGGCAAAAATAGACATGATATGGCACCCAGTTTAGGCAGAACTACTGGAGAGGCTAGATTAAACTAACCTTCACTGTATTCACAAAACAAGGCTCACCACAATAAAGAAGAATTTGGGAAAAGGGGAACTGACAAAACTGAATTTTTTTTATATATTTTTTTTTTTGCTCAAGACTCTGTATCTATAAAACGTTTTACCATCAAATTAGACTTTATTTCCAAGTTTTCAACTGGATTTACACTACAATCAGTGATCCATTCATAACTAGACTATTTCCTTTATGGGCAAGAAATTCATTATTACTTTGTGCTGGTTTATGAAGCAGGTTATCACTGCAGAGGGGCGAGAGGCGCCAGGGAGATCCATTCCCAGATGTGATAAATTCATTGCGCCTGTCCTACTTTTGCTAGCTCAGAGGATTAGGGGGATAAAGGACTGCACTGGAACTTTGGCTCCACATGCATTTCTTGGACTGTCGTAAGATGAGATGCCCTGGATTTACCTGAGCTCGAGAAGAATGAGCTAGGTATCTCAGCCTGAAAGAGACACACGGAGAGCATAAAGCACAATAGGGGCTTTGAACACCAATATAATACAGGATATGAATTCTTCCCAAATCAGCTCGGGTTTCCGCCACTGAATATCCTGCTATTCAAATCGAGCATGATATTGGTTAGAGAGTCTTCTGTTAATTAATTTGCTAATGCTCTACAAATCCAATAATGCACAAATAACTCAAATGTTAGTTTAAAGAACGTCAAACAAAGTAAAATGCCGGAGCTTGACTGTGAGAGCAGCAGAAAAGGCAAAGAAAAGAAAAGTTGTTGGGTAGGCGGTGGACTGGAAAATGCAACTCTTGAGGATTTGGAGGAAGTGAGATTGTTTTCACCAGAGAAGATGAGGATTAAGTGAGATGTTATTATGTGATTGTGTTCTGCACATGCCTACACCGGGCACACAAAACACTGAAAGAGAGCTTGTTCGTACAAGAAAGTTCAGGAACACGGCAAGAAGGAATATCTAGTCTTATAGGGGACCGACTCACACTTGAGGTCTTACAGGAAAACAAGCAAAAAAAAGTGTACGAAACCGTCGAGAAGGCAGAAATTGTAAAATACTGTTGGGTGTTCAGCTGTCTGACATTTAGAACTCAACCTACACCTGCATGACCTCCCATGTAGCTGTTATCCATGCTAGAATAATCTGCTTTAAAGGGTTGTATGGGATTAGGTGAAACGAATCTCAGTTTTTTCAGAAAAGGTGCTACCCTGGACCACAGGCTGTGCGTGATATTGCCGCTTACTGCACCAGAAATGGCCAATGAGCCAACAGCTGCACGAACTGAGTTTACGATTCCTTTGTGGTTGATGGACGAGCATCTGCCGGGACGGGGGCGAACGCGATCAAATGTTCGCAAACCGCAAGTTTGCGGCGGGTCCCATTCATTTTAATGGCAGGCGAACCTGAAAAACCTTCAGCTCATATTTGCAGCCAAGAAATAATTACTAGAAGTGCACAAATAGTCCCACAACATGGACAGTGACATACTAGATGTATTGTTCGAATTTGCGATCTCCATTCATTATTTTTTTCAATGCAAAATATCGGAAATATAATTTTCGCGTATGCGCATGCGCAAATGCACTATACAGTACCCAAATGCACTATAAAGAAAGTATATTGGTATATAACACCCCGCTTTAATCAGTTTTTTTGTGGGACGATTGGTATATCCCACCAGTAGAAATGATTTGTTCCAATAACGCTTGTCCCTCTATATACCTGCAGTATCGCAGCAGAACCGCACACAACTGCCGCACAATACAAATGCACTATAATATACTTTCTAATATAGAAAGTATATTATAACATTGTACAAGGAAGGCAATCCATTAGGCCCCTTTCACACGGGCGAGTTTTCTGCGCGGGTGCAATGCATGAGTTGAACGCATTGCACCCGCACTGAATCCGGACCCATTCATTTCTATGGGGCTGTGCACATGAGCGGTGATTTTCACGCATCACTTGTGCGTTGCGTTAAAAATTGCAGCATGCTCTATATTGTGCGTTTTTCACGCAACGCAGGCCCCATAGAAGTGAATGGGACTGCGTAAAAATCGCAAGCATCCGCAGGCAAGTGCGGATGCAGTGCGATTTTCACGCACGGTTGCTAAGAGACAATCGGGATGGAGACCTGATCATGATTATTTTCCCTTATAACATGGTTATAATGGAAAATAATAGCATTCTGAATATAGAATGCATAGTAAAACAGCGCTGGAGGGGTTAAAAAAATAATAATAATAATTTAACTCACCTTAATCCACTTGTTTGTGCAGCCGGCATCTCTTCTGTCTTCTTTCTTCAGGACCTGGGTAAAGGACCTGTGATGATGTCACTGCGCTCATCACATGGCCCGTCACATGATCCATCACCATGGTAAAAGATCATGTGATGGACCATGTGAGGATCGCAGTGACGTTACCACAGGTCCTTTACCCAGGTCCTGAAGAAAGAAGACAGAAAAGAAGCAGGGCTGCGCGAACAAGTTGATTTAGGTGAGCAAATTTTTTTTAAAAAATTTTTTTAACCCCTCCAGCGCTATTGTACTATGCATTCTGTATTCAGAATGCTATTATTCTCCCTTATAACCATGTTATAAGGGAAAATAATACAATCTACAGAACACCGATCCCAAACCCGAACTTCTGTGAAGAAGTTCGGATTTGGGTACCAAACATGCCGATTTTTCTCACGCGCGTGCAAAACGCATTACAATGTTTTGCACTCGCGCTGAAAAATCACGCATTTTCCCGCAACGCACCCGTATCTTATCCGGGCAAAAAACATGACGCCCGTGTGAAAGAGGCCTTAGAATATACATAAAGATAAAACGTAACCTTTAATAATTTTACTATGAGGGTCCATTCACACGTCCGTAAGTGTTTTGCGGATCCGCAAAACACGGACACCGGCAATGTGCATTCCGCAATTTGTGGAACTCACATCGCCGGCACTATAATAGAAAATGCCTAATCTTGTCTGCAATTGCAGACAAGAATAGGACATGTTCTATTTTTTTGCGGAAACGGAAGCACAGATGCGGAAGTGCGGATCCGCAAATGCAGATTTGGATCCGCAAATGCGGATGCGGACAGCACATTCCGGCCCCATTGAAAATGAATAGGTCTGCACCCGTTCTGCAAAATTGCGGAACGGATGCGGACCCATTTTGCGGACGTGTTAATGGAAAAGATATCCCTCAAAATGAAAATAAATTAAATTATTAAAGTTAAGCAAAAAGCATTGATGTGGTAGGCAATAGCAAGTGCTCGGCGGCACCAAATCAGAAACCATATGTCCTACCACAATCCGGGGGGTTCCAGTGAACATCCATGAATCCCGGAGGGAAAGCAAAAAACATCTATCCCTGGGCTAGATGATGATGATGTGGTATTGAAGGACAGGGTGGGCAAAGAACTGTCCCTGATATTGCCCTACAGGGGGGTGCTATTCTGGCCCTAATAGCCTAACCACAGAGCACCCGCCCTGATAAGAGCGACCCCGTCCGGAACCTTACCCTATATAAAAATGGCCCTAGTAAGCCCCTAAACTTCCAGGTGATCACTATATAGATCTATGTGTTTTTGACTCATTATAAAAGTATATTATAAGTATATCGCACCCCTCTGTGTATCACACCTATCGATAGCACACCTATACTAGTGCTCAAAAGTACTTTTGTGGCCCTATTAGCTAGCGTTTGGGGCCCTAACAGCCTGTCCCTGCTCCACACAGCAACCTCTCCCTACACTGGCAAAACACTGAATGTAAAATGGCGGCCAGATCAGGTTTATTTATAAGGTAGGGGGTATGTCCATGTGCTGAAACGTCTCAATTGGCTGTCCTGTACCACCTGATGGATGTGTCATGGGTCAAAGTTCTTCATAATGTAAAAGAATATGGCGGGCGCGAATTTCTCCATATGTTCGCATGTTTGGCGAATCGCAAACACGCAAAGTTCGCCGTGAAACGACCGCCGGGCGAACCGCAAGGCCATCTCTATTCCTTTGCACTACTGCATTTAGTTTGCAGAGTATTGACTAAACTGGATATAATTGTTCCAAATCCTATTCTGCTTTTCTCCTCTGGACGTAAACAACAATATTCCCGTAAACCCATATACACACTGTGCCGACGCCAGCGGGATGTAGTTCCCTCATAGCACCATAAACAGATGACGCAGGATGGTGCGTGCTCAGGAGCTGAGTCTCCACCATAGCTGTTAGCTGTAACTTACAGTTCATAGCGTGCTGTAATGGAAGCAGTTTTCTAAGCTCATGTGTTGTCATGGCAGATGGGGGCCTAACAAAGGTATGACAACCCATCAAACCCCATCGAAAAGCCTAAAAGGCTGCCTGTCAGTACAACACTGACAAGCATTACAGTGTATTATAGAAGCAATCAAATAGTTGCAAGTTTCAAGCGGAATTAATCAATGAATAATGAACTTTTCCTTACAAAATGCTTCTGGAAATATTATGAAAAGATAAAAAAAAAAATTATCTCCAAATAAATAATGACCCAAACTGTAATATGATCACATTATTTAACCCTCCAAAAAAGACAAAGTCAGAAGGGGTTAACTGACATGGTAAGGAATTATGCCATAAGAGTGGTATATAACTTTTTATTATACAGTAAGTTTAATTTACTTTCGCAAAGCAGAACCCCCCTTTAAAATAAAAGCAGAGGTATAATTATTGAGTGGAATTAATAATTTACCATAAGATGACAAAATTGCAGTATCACAGTCTTTAAATGGCTATGCCCAATGCCATAAATGTTAGACTGGATTGGGTCCCCCAATCTCCAAAGCAGGGCCCCAAAGGGAAAAGAGAGTACACCGTGCGTATGTGGTATCCTCTGGTATCCTCTGGGTTCACCACTATGGGAGTACTGAAAATAGTGGAGCCAGCGCTCAAGTCTTATAGAGGTAAATGTAGGGTGACTAAGTATGCACAGCTTGCTCTCCATTTGCCTCAGGGTCCTGTTCTGGAAATAGGAGCGGGTCCTAGAGGTTGAACCTGCACCTAACCAACATTTTTGGCATATGCTATCAATATGCCATAAATGTCCCAATCGGGAATATCCCTTTAAATTAACGTTTACATGGGGGGGCGTGGCCTGCAGCCGGATGGTGTAGACGTGATCCACCATGGCTCCTGCGGATGGGATCTAATCCTACCCCATCCACCGCATTAACACCGCCACAGTGCCTTAATTCCTGCAGTCCTGCGCTCCACTCATCACCCGGCACCGTCCTAACCAAGTGGGGAGCTTCTACGACCCAGGCGGCCCAAGATACAATTGCGGCCTAACCGACTGGACGGATCCCCGACCTCGATTTTCACGCCAGAGGCCCTCTGATTCATCTTTGGACCCCAGCGGAGCTCGGAGGGGATTGAGCGGAGACCAAGCCCCATCAGTTCAGCGCTCTCCCCCTACCACCCCTCACTCACTGGGTCAGACGAGGATCATCGCCATAGTGGCGGCCCCATCTTCGAGACGGCGTTCTCCTTCTCCAGCATCCTGCCACAAGGGAGCAGAAGTTCTCTGTGCCCGCCATCTACCGGATCCACGCTAGAGGTGAGTGATCCACAGTGAGAGACCCCCAGCTAAGTGCCCTGGGCTTAAAACCACTCCACATCCCCAGCCAGCTAATATATCATAGTGCTTCAGCCCTCAAAAGCTTCTGCCGATCACAGCAGACTTTGCAAAAATCAATACAGCAGCAGCACTGCTACATTTCCTTAAAGGCACAGCCTTCATTTTTTACAGTACCCTTTCCTGAGAAAGAGAGGGCCACACAGGACCACCATATACCTGATAAAAGGCACAGCCTTGATTTTTTCTGACACATCTCCTAGAAAACAAAGGAATAGATGTATAACACCAGACCAATCTGGAGGGAAAGATAACCTGTTTCATGTATACCCTCTTAATAGCATTACCCTGGGGCGCATGCACGAAGTTCACGGGGGAGGATGTGCGCTGAGTGAGCTCTGTGCCCGCCACTGCTGAAGGGCTTTAAAGCGCTGCCTAGGAGCTCCATGAGCATTGACCAGAGCTTCTAGCCTACCAAGACGATAACTAAAACCAAGAAATCGGGTGCACAGCCAACTTCCCAGCCTCTATCCCAGTCTATCCCGGCCATCTTCGCCTGTCAGGCCGCTTCCAAAATGGCGACCCCATCCACCCCAGACGCCAATGAGGACTCTAATCAGGGAGTACCGGGATCCCAATCACCGGCCCCAGCCTCACCCTCTGCATCTCCACGAGAGACCTTTTTCAAAACATCAGACAAATGTTCCGGGATGATCTAGCCCAAGCAGTAAATGAGTTTTCCCGCAAAATTCACAACCTAGGCCAACGTGTCGTTGATGTTGAAGCGAAGGCTGAAAGCATGGTCGATGCTATAGCAGCAGACCGGCATGATATTGATGCCCATGCAGCGCAAATAGAGGCCTTGGAGCTTAAATAGGAAGATCTAGAAAACCGCTCCAGGAGGGCGAACCTTCGTATCCGAGGGGTACCAGAGACTATCACCTCATTGCAACAAACAGCATCAGAGCTCTTTAAGACCCTGCTGCCCCAACAGGACGATTCACTGTTCCGTATTGACAGAATACACAGGGCTCTGGGCACTCCAAAGAATCTGAACATCCCTAGGGACATTGTGCTGAAACTCCACTATCCGAAAGCCCGCGACAAGATTCTTCTAGCGGCACGCAATCTATCATCATTACCGGGCCTTCCTCCCACAGCAAAGCTGTTTTCTGATTTGGCACCCTCAACTCTAAGTCGCTGCAGAAATATGAATCCTATCACATTGGCCCTCCAACAAGCCCAAATGCGCTACCGATGGGGCTTTCCTTTCTCTCTGACTTTTACCCACAGCTCCAGGACTTATTCAGTCCGCTCTCTGGAGGAAAGTAAAGAAGCTCTATCCAAAGTGGGAATTCCTATGGAGACGCAAGCGCCTCTACCTCCGAGGACCCCGAGACCAACAAGATCTTGGTCCAACAAAGCACACCCATCGATGGGATCTAGAGTGGGAACCCAGAACTGATCATACTTCATTTTCCACTTCTCCTGAGACTGCACTTATCTGATGGGTAGGATCTGAGCCAATGGCTCCTAGCAGTCCTCCCACGCCCTGAGAAGGTTCAGGGCCGGGTCTCTCGAGGTGGTGAATCCACGTTTTGGTCACTATCCTCAATATACCCTCTGGTCAATATTGTTAGAAAAATATAGTTGCCCTGCAGTGGCAGAATTATCATGTTGCCTTATGTTTCCTGGTCTGGGGGACCAAGGCTTTGGTACCCCAACTCCAGACCTACTGATTTGTTTTGGTTTTTTATTTTTTTAAATTCTCTGCTCTGTTCTAGTTATAACAGTGTTTTTGTACTGTATACTTTAATGCTTTATATTATGCTACATGGGGATTGTGATTATGTTGATTTGGGGGAAAGATGGCAGGGGGGTGGGAGGGGTGGTGTGAGAGCGAGTACTCCCAATCTTGCTCTTCTCCTGAGATTATCTGTTTTTAACCATGTGTCGCATAATCTCACATAATGTTAGGGGGTTTAATTCACCCCACAAGCATTTATTGACTAATAAAAAATACTCCCCTGATATTGTTTGTCTGCAGGAGTCTCACTTCTCCACCACCTCGTCCCCCCTCTTATATTCACTTTCGGTACTCTACCTTCTATACTGCTTCGTCTACATCCAAGACAAGGGGTGTGGTTGCAGCGTACTCAAGTTGTGTGCAATAGGTGTTTCTGAGTGATGTAGTGCAATATACACTAACCTGGTACAGCTGACTCTCTGCAAGGGCAGGTATAGGTAGAAATAGTTCGTGACGCCAGTGCCAAGTAAACGGTGGCACGCCGTTTGCGGATGCAGGAATAAATTGAGGAAACGTAGTATTAAAACAGAACTCCAACTTTAGTAGTTTTCAAGCAGAGACAATATTGGAATCGCAGTTCCTTGGCATACAGTCGATTTTGCAATTCGGTCGATGCAGGCAATTCAGTTACAGCAAGGTGATTACAGAGTGTTGAACACAGGACTTGCAGCACAGGAGCTTGCACTCTAATTCTGTCTGATCCTGGAATATAGCATATCTTCACCAAGGCCCATTAACCTAGTTCTGGCTTTATATCCTTGGCTATAGCTTTAATAAGTACCTCCTCTGTCTTTCTGAGTACCTCTTGCTTTCCTGATCTTTGCTTCTGTCTCTCTCAGCTTCTGGACACTTCCTCAGGCTCTAGAAACTTCTGAGCTGTGGTCTAGACTGACTTTTACTTCCCTGTCTGGGCCTTATATAAACTAGGGCTCCCTAGCTCCCTCTAGCGACTAGAAGCTGGAATGACACCCCTGCAGGCCTGTACATGCAAGTTTCATAGTAACAGGGAAACACATAGCATTGCATTACATGACATTTTATAAAACTGACATATACCAACTTCTCCATAATTAAGGAGGGACGACAGCACACCAAGTGACACTTTGGTAGTGACGGGTATTACAGTTCCCGTACACTACATACCCCACTGCTTTAAGCTGAGTACGACCTCGTACTCCATCATGGGTCGCCCAACTGGAATCTCTACCTGAAATAGAAAATAGAGACATGCAGGCATACATACATGTAATTCATCTGCATTTACATTTACATCAGGTCCAATTGGCAAAGGTGAAGGGTAGTGACAAGGGGCGTCGTTCTCTTCTCTCAGGATAATGAATGGAACTGGGGCGCTGACCTGGCACAGCGTAACATTATAACCAGGATAGTCCATGACAATGAATAAGTCCATGATAGAACAGCAAAATGGATAAAACAGTATAAAAGTTCTTGGAGGCTCAAAGAACAAACATGAGTCCGTACCCAGGTTATCTCTTATTAATCACAGAGGCTCTCATGCGGTGGAGTCCATCTCTGGGCACATTACTTTTAAAAGAATAAGAATCTCAGAGGCTCAGGTACTTTTGAGTCTGTCTCCGGGCACGGTTCCTTAGTATGAAGTTGCACAATAAAAGGACAGCAAAGACAAGTGCTGTAATACCCCTGATCAACCTGAAAAGGGGTGAAGGGTAAAAGGTGCAACTAAAGGAACAGGCACAACTTGGCGTGGGGTAACAAAAGCAGGCAGGAGATCCTGGAACCAAACGTGGCCTTGCTGACTTTGTGATTTCAGTGGTCAACACCTACCACTGAGCCGTGGACAAACTGGCAGCCGCAACAAAGGACCAGAAACGTAGGACTCCTGTCCTGGAAGGGTTAATACCCTCATTCATGGAGGAAATAAATCAAAGGCCTAGCAGGCTGATTACAGTGGCATATCATAACCACTCGGCTCCGCTGGCAAGTATCGTCTGTAGTATTCTTCTACAGGAGGGTGTGCCCACATAACTGTATCAGGGGGCAGCTGTAGGGTAAAGGGGCCCCTAATAGGTATTGGCCCATGAGGCCTAGGGGTGAACCCTCTGGTGGACCGTGCCGGTCCTTGCATGATCACTGCAGGGTGTAATGCGCTTGGCACCGCCGCAGCAAGCGGTCCGGTGCTCTGGGTGCAGCAGTTTACGGCAATCGCGGGTCCGGTCTGGGGCACTGACGGAGCGGTGGCAACAGAAGGTGGTCTACGGGTGGAGACAGGCACCCTTACCTCATCCTTCCTTGGCGGTGTCCGGATCCTGGCGGTGTGTATCTTGCGTAACTCCCGCAACTTCTCCTCCAGCCGGACGATCTGCTCACCGATGCTCTCTGTGTCGGAGTCGCTGTCATCTGCTGGCTCCGCCGGCGCAGGTACAGTCACCGATGGTGCGGACTCGGCCTCTGCAGGTTCTGGCGATGCGTCTGGTCTCCGTCCCATCCGGATGTTCTGAAAGGTAGCACTAAGTCCTTTTAACTGCTCCAGCTCCGATATTGTCTTCTCCCGACGAGGCAGCTCGGGGGAAGGATAGGGGCTCACCCATTTCTCCAACACATTTGGCTGCCAGAAGACATTAGGCCCAATGAAGGAGCTCCGCTCCTGAAAGGCGTGATGGGCCGGCTCTGGAGAGCGTTCCGGTTCTCGCTCGCAGCCAGAGTAGTCTTCTCCTTCTTCTGCCTCCCAGTCCTCAGGAGCTCGCTTGGGACGGGTCACAGCAGTTGCATAAGGGCCTCGTAGGCTCTCGGCAGGGGTGTACTCCACTTCCTCTCCCTCGCGGAGGCTGTGCTGGTACGAAGGGAGGTAGTCTCTTTTGACAGACCTTCGATTCACATAGAGGTCTCTGCCAGTTAGATAGTCCTGTATGAACCCGTAGCCACGGGATTTGTCAAATGACAGCACCACTCCCTTTCTCCTTTCCAGGCGGGGTTGGGTGTGCGTATGCTTCTCATGTATTGTCTTGGTTAGTTCCTCATAGATGATTTTGGTCTTTGTATTCCGCTTGATAGCGGCCTCTCGGATCTCCGCCATCAGGGAGGACCATTTGAAAGATGGTTGGAAAAAGTCCCTCCACGAGCCATAGCAGGGCTCGGGTTCTTTCTCCCTTGGGCGGCAGGCGGGTTGCTCCGGTCCCGGAGCGTAGGCTGGTGGAGCCTCTTCTGGCTCTACACCGATATCAGTCATCTTTGCAATTTCAGGTGCGGACGCTGCAGTAACACTCTGCTCGCTTTCCAACATGCTCGATCCTTCTGAGGAGAGCGATAGGGTCGCGTCAATTAGAGTAGCCAGCTCCTCCCACTGCACTGGGGAGCCGCCCCCCAGGTATTCCAGTATATGGAAGGCGGTGTCCATGCTGGCAGACATGCAAATGTCCAGATAAGCCGTGGCGCCTGCCCTTGACCTTCTTCCCGCTTTTTCCTCAGAAAGGCGCCAATTTTTCCCGCCTTTTCGGGATGAAGGTGACGCAGCAGTAAATTCAGCAAGCCCGGCAGCCATCTTTGGGTATAAACGCTGTCTATTCACTGACAGCAAGCAGGATTGTAAAAAGTCCACAAAACCACACTCCAATGCGGCGGTTTTCTTCCTCTTGATAGCGCAACACTGCACAGCGCTTTTTGGAGGTTTTAGGTACACTTTGGGTAGATTTTCAGTCCACAAAGTCCACTTGCAATAAACAGGCAATTTGTCACTTTGGTCACAGGGCAACTGTATAAGGCACAAAGTTCACGCTTCTTGCACTAGAAAGCGTGCGTATCCTGTTCGTGACGCCAAAAGAGAGGTGCAGCGTACTCAAGTTGTGTGCAATAGGTGTTTCTGAGTGATGTAGTGCAATATACACTAACCTGGTACAGCTGACTCTCTGCAAGGGCAGGTATAGGTAGAAATAGTTCGTGACGCCAGTGCCAAGTAAACGGTGGCACGCCGTTTGCGGATGCAGGAATAAATTGAGGAAACGTAGTATTAAAACAGAACTCCAACTTTAGTAGTTTTCAAGCAGAGACAATATTGGAATCGCAGTTCCTTGGCATACAGTCGATTTTGCAATTCGGTCGATGCAGGCAATTCAGTTACAGCAAGGTGATTACAGAGTGTTGAACACAGGACTTGCAGCACAGGAGCTTGCACTCTAATTCTGTCTGATCCTGGAATATAGCATATCTTCACCAAGGCCCATTAACCTAGTTCTGGCTTTATATCCTTGGCTATAGCTTTAATAAGTACCTCCTCTGTCTTTCTGAGTACCTCTTGCTTTCCTGATCTTTGCTTCTGTCTCTCTCAGCTTCTGGACACTTCCTCAGGCTCTAGAAACTTCTGAGCTGTGGTCTAGACTGACTTTTACTTCCCTGTCTGGGCCTTATATAAACTAGGGCTCCCTAGCTCCCTCTAGCGACTAGAAGCTGGAATGACACCCCTGCAGGCCTGTACATGCAAGTTTCATAGTAACAGGGAAACACATAGCATTGCATTACATGACATTTTATAAAACTGACATATACCAACTTCTCCATAATTAAGGAGGGACGACAGCACCCCAAGTGACACTTTGGTAGTGACGGGTATTACAGTTCCCGTACACTACATGGTAACTCTCTTTAAGAATAATTTCCCCTTCCAGGTTAAACAGACCTATTCAGACTCTGATGGAAGATAACTGATTATTATAGGAACCCTTCATGATACGTCCATTTGTGTCGTGAACTCTTACTCCCCTAATGAGCACCCCATTCATTTTTTCAAGAATTTAGATGAAATAATCGAACTTCTAGAATACCTATATCTTGTATGGTGTGGGGATTTCAACTTTGTACTGAAAACCACTCTGGGCAGGTCACACACGTCGGTCTCACACCACACACGAGAGCAAAAACAGATCATTAGCGACACTATGCACCAACTCTCTCTCTCAGATACTTGGAGAGAGCATAATGGATTAGCTAGGGGACACGCTTTCTACTCCTCAGCTCACAATTCCCATACTCTAATTGACTTAAAGGGGTTGTCCAGGTTCAGAGCTGAACCCGGACATACCTCCATTTTCACCCCAGCAGCCCCCTTGACATGAGCATCGGAGCAGTTTATGCTCCGATGCTCTCCTTTGCTCTGCACTAAATCGCGCAGGACAAATGTATTTTTTGGAGATCCGGTGACGTACCGGGGCTACCCATGGGGCTGCCAGGAAGTAGAACGGCTAGGGCAGCGCTAAAGCCCACCCATCAGAGCCAGTAACGTCACCGAATACACTGCAGTGTGTTATGATAAACAAAAGAGCCAGTGCCCTGCGCGATTTAGCGGAGCATGGGATCCGATGCTAGACTCAGGAGGGCTGCCTGGGTGAAAATAAGGGTATGTCCGGGTTCAGCTCTGAACCCGGACAACCCCTTTAATTCTTTCCTCAGCTAATGCACTCCCTCTTCTCCTATACAGTAGACACATTGTCTCAGCTTGGTCTGACCATGATGTTGTTTTTTCTTTTTTTGACTTCAGCCTAGAAGGTCGCTTCCCTTTTCGTGGCGCCTCAATGAAGTCCTGCTTTCAGACCTTGCAGTCCAGACTCAGATTGCCACTGACTTGACCAATTTTTTCACCGAGAACACAACGCCTGATTCCTCTCCGCACTGTGTATGGTTAGCCCATAAGGCTTTTATCAGAGGTAAATAATAGCTATTGGGTCAAAAAAGAAAAAAGATAGAGGACAGGCACAGTCCCAATTAGAGTCTAAGCTAGCTAGTCTAGTCCATGCTCACCAACAACACCCATCCTTATACCTCCAACAGGCCAATCCCAGCAACATATTAACCAAGTCCTGCAGATTCAAACAAAAGAAGGCCAAGTCACTAGTAACCCTAACCATATAAATAAGACCTTCCATGATTTTTATCAAGCCCTTTATAAACACCGAAACCCTCAAATGCCCACACTAACTGACTCCTTCCTCTCCAAAGCCAACCTTCCTAAACTGACCTCTGACGCTCTTCCACAGCTTAATAGGGAGGTATCAGCTGAAGAAGTTGAGATGACCCTTAAAAACCTGACTGCACTTTACTTTAAGAAATTCTCCCCAATCCTCATTCCGCACATAAGAACCTACTGTAACCATCTCCTCCAGGGTAATGCAATGCCGGATAGATTCCTGGATGCTCTTATAACAGTTATCCCCAAGCCTAACAAAAATCCTTTGTCCCCAGCTAATTATAGACCGATAACTTTATTAAACCTTGATGCAAAGATCTTTACATCAATTCTAGCTAGCAGATTAAACCTTCTACTTCCACTCTTGATCCATCCCGATCAAGTTGGATTTATCCCTCAAAGAGAAGCCCCTGATAATGTTCCAAAAAATTCTCAATGTAATCTCTTGGTCACATCAGCATCAACGTCCTCTAACCTTACTTTCATTAGACCTATAAAAAGCCTTTGATTGTCTCTCTTGGGATTATATGCTATCAGTCCTTAAAACTATGAGTTTTCATGGCCCCTTTGTCCAAGCGCTAGCAACTCTACTCACACCCTACAGCCTTCCTAAAATTACCATCTACCTCCCCCTCTCCTGTTAATATTGGAAGAGGCACGAGACAAGGATGTCCCTTGTCCCCAGCCCTCTTTGCCCTAGCGATTGAGCTGTTAGCTGCCCTTATACGGCAAGATCCTAATATCACTGGCATTACAATTGGGACCCAGGAACTAAAAGTGAATTTATTTGTGGATGATATGCTCCTTACAATCACCAACCCAGCTGTCTTCCTTCCCAACCTCAACGTCCTCCTACAGGAGTTCTCTAGGGCTTCTGGCCTGAAAATTAACCCTTCTAAGTCTGAGGTCCTGCATTGTAACACCCCTGCCAATAATGTTGCCCTGATAGAAAGGGAATTTGGTTTCCGCACCTGTCCTAACAAACTTTCCTATCTGGGAATATTCCTCACTTCACAACTGTCCAATATGTACAAAGTGAACTACATTCCCCTCCTCAGAGAGATTAGGTCTGACCTGGCTAAATGGGACTCAACTTTATTGTCTTGGTTAGGTAGAATCCATTCTATTAAGATGGCAATATTGCTGCGTCTATTGTATCTATTCAGAACCTTACCCATCCCGGTTCCCCTGGCGGATCTACACCGACTACATAGAGACCTCTCCTCTTTCATCTGGGCGCGTCGAAGGCCGAGGATTAAACTGGAAGTTATGTTTCTTCACAAGCGATTAGGAGGCCTTTCAGTCCCCAATTTCATCAAATATTACAAAGCAGTTAGTTTAGCACAACTTCTTTTGGTCCATGGTCGTCGACACCCCCTGTATATGGGTTGCCTTGGAGACGTACATGATTGCCCCATTTTCCTGGCCTGCATTGTTTTGGGATACAAATCCTATCCCTACTGACCTTAAATCTAAGGCCCTATTGCCTTTCTACGCTATCCAACTATGGCAATCAGTCCGTTTTAAGGCTGGTGTCACCAGTTAGAGGACCCAGGAGAGACCTCTGCGTCGTCAAGCAAAAACAAATGGAAATCAGGTACAGACACACAAGAGTTTATCGCACAAACAGAAACCAAGGAGGGAAACACAGGGAAAATCGAGAGCTCTATGTACCGTCCGCACAGTGGGAGGAAAACCACCACTGCGCCACTGTCTAGTAATACTCCAGAGGGGCGTGACTAAGCAACTCCTGGTATTCACTAGGGCCCCAGATGGTAGGGTTAGGCTTTGCCGCAGGGAGTTGCCAGGGTCCACTCTGGAGCGTGAACTAGACAGTGACAACAGGAGCAAACGGACAACAGGTACCAGAAAGTACCGACGGTACATAGACAAAAATAACAAACAGGCAAATACAAGCAGGCAACTAAAAACACAAGCAGGAGTTCACGCAAGGGAACAGGAGTGGCAATGAGCAGAGAAGGACTAGCTCCACCAGTGGTATACTGCGTGGCCTTGCCCATAGCACTCTGCAGCAGGGAACAGGATTGGCAATGAGCAGAGAAGGACTAGCTCCACCAGTGGTATACTGCGTGGCCTTGCCCATAGCACTCTGCAGCAAGGCATGCTGCAGCAAGGGCTTGCTGAACAGAGACATGAATACACACAAGGTGACTAAGACATAACTGGCAGAACAGATAACAGAAACAAAGGAAAGAGGACGTCAATGAACAAGTAGGAAACCCACAGAGCACAGACAGACACTGATCCCATGGGTCAGCAGCATGGGAGAGTGAGTACAAACAAGGAGCAGGACAAGTCAACACACACCAGGAGAGCTCACCCAGAACTGAGGAAACCTCAGCCTTAAATACAGGTTCCATGGGTGCAGCAGAGAGGCCACACCCATGGAGCAGACAGAGGATTAACTCCAGAATGAAACACAGGGGAGTTAACCCATAAAGAATCAAAGAATACACAGAAACGAAACTTCAGCGAGGAGCGCCGAACGAGCAAGGACGGAAGGTCACAGCCAGAGGTAACGACTGTGACAGCTGGCCTCCAATCCAGGCCCGCTCCCCTCACTCCTCTACTGACCAACCCGACCTTCCCACCTGGGATGGACCTGAGTGGTTTCTCATGGTGGTCGGCCAATCGCTTGACAAAAATGCATGACTTTATTATTGCTGGTAAATTACCATCTGCAGATCAGTTAAGGTCTAAATATTCTATTCCCACATCTGAAAGCTATAGACTGATCCAGATTTTGTCCTTTTGGCGGTCCATTGTTGGGACTACCTCTACTGCTCTCCTTTGAGGGAAGAAATACAAATGAGCTCTTAACAAGCTCTGCCTCTAATGCCACCAGATGTAAGGCAGCTAACCTATAAGTCAATGTTCAGCTCTTAAAATAAGCCTTGAGACAAGAGCTGAACATTGTCTTATAGGACAGCTGCCTTACATCTGGTGGCATTAGAGACAGAGCTTGTTAAGAGCTCATTTGCATTTCTTCCCTCCCAGAATTCCAGAGGAGCATGTATGGCCTATAAGTCTCCTCACACTGATTAAGGTGCTCTCTCCCTAAGGAGAGTTAGTGCCCGCCTGCTCTCCTTTTGAATGTTTTATCTTACATTCTTTTAGAAGAGCAGGACTGATATCTCTTCTCTATTGTTGGTTAAATACTCCATCCAGTGTACCATATATGGTGGGCATGCACGGTAGCAAGCTCATTTTGGTCGGGAGTTTGCGCAGTCTTGTCGGACGTTTTAGGCACCATAAGACCCCATCGGTTTGTTTCCTTGGAGATAAGCCTGTACGCTTAAAATACTCCCTATTTAAATTGGCCCAACACTTTCTGCTCGCAGCGCGCATTCACATAGCAGCCAAATGGCGATCCAACGTCTTCTGTCTTTCTGAGGTTGTGCAGCGGATGGATAGAATGGCCATATACGAAAAAATTGCTGCCACTATGGGGGATACGATGGAATGATACTCGAAACTCTGGCAGCCGTGGCTGACCTCCTCCCACACTTCTCATAGGATATCCTACTTGTCATTATAAAGTTGATTAGAGGTTCTTGATCCCCATAATTTATACTCTGAGATCCCTGGGGTACACTCTGCCTGCAACATCTGCCCCCTCAATGTGGCTAAGAATTCCAAAAAAGCCTTACTTTGAACAGGATACCATGTTTTTGTTACATGTTGTTTGTAAATCTATTGATTTTATTGTTATTATTATTATAATTTTTCTGTTCTCTTGCTCACCAATCCCTGGTTGCTTGATACTACATGCATAAAACCATACGCTTATCATTAACTGCCTCCTGCGTGAGGTGCAATTCTGCAATATTGCTTTTGGTTGTGTAACCGTACCTTTTGTTATTCTTTAATAAAATCTACTTTTTTTTTTAACTAGATTAACGTTCACATACAAATGTCACATATTGTAATTCCTGGATGCAGTTTACAATAGGAAGGACTATAAGGCTGGGGCTATACTGCGATCTTAGCTGCGACACCTGTCAAATGACCAAAGATCGCTGTGTAGTGACCACAATTCCGGAATCGCTAAAATCCAGCAGTGCTGGACTTTTTTGCGATTTTGGAGTTGCAACAACATGTGAGTTCAGTGGTTGCACTGCTACATGCCGATCTTTGCTCATTCGAAGGGTGTCGTGGCCAAGATCGCACTGTGGCGCTGGCCTGAAATCTTGCACTGAAGGATAAGATGCAACTATTGCTACATACAGACTGAAATAAGGACACATTTAACCCATCGCAGCCTGAGCCTACTAGAAATTATGCTTTAACCGGCTTGTTTGTCAGGAAATGAATCCTAGTGTATTAATATAGTCAATAAATCTAGACAGGCGCAAGAGATTTGTACTGTGGATATTAAGATAGTATTTTACGTCAGGGCGGCTGCGGCTGAGTCAAACAATCTGATTGCCGTGTGTAAAATGTTAATGAGGCATTTTTTAGTATAAAGCGCTATGATCTACAGGTATTTTCTGCCACAGGAGGAAATAAATTTTTGAGCTGATAATACAGTTAGATATATATATTTGATTTTAGCTTCGGAATGAAAGTTCACAATAATCGCAATATATTTATGGCTAGTATAGTACCGGGAGTGACCCAGTTCTCGCCTGCTGTGAGATAAGCCTAAATCTGCCTAAGTCTAATCTAGGTGTAATACAATATATGAATCCTCTACTGCATGAACCGGCAAACTTTTTTTTGGCTGCGTTAAAATTGCGATGGTTATATATTCTACTTTTCATTCTGTCTGGTTTAAGGTAGTGTTAATAAAAGTGTAATAGTGTAATAAAAGAACAGACCCAATACTTCTCAGAGCCCACCATTTGCTAGAATTGTATCCAACCAGGATTATCTACTGTGAGCTGAACAGCCTTCTGGTTTAGGGTGCATTCACATGACCGTAGTTTTGCGGAACGGGTGCAGACCCATTAATTTCAATGGGGCCGCAAAAGATGCGGACACCACACCGTGTGCTGTCCACATCCGTTGTTCTGTTCCGCATCCCCACAAAAAATATAGATCATGTCCACAAACAAGAATAGGCATTTTCTACATAGCGCGGGCCATGTGCGGTCCACAAAATGTGGAACACACATGGCCGGAATCTGTGTTTCCGTCGTGGGAAAGCACCTTACTTTCGGCTACTCCTAAGGGCATTATCCTTGCAGTCCCCTGGTTTTTACCCTTTAACCCCTGGACAGGATCTGGACTTTGCTGCAGGGGAACCACCAGGCTACTATCTCCTAGAGTAGTCTCTGTCTGGCTGACAGCTGACTCACGAGGATCAGAGACACTAGTGCAGGGCTCTGAGAAGTCAGATAAAAACGTGGTCGGGCTGAGGCCAGGGCAGACAGAAAACGTGCTATATGGTAAACGGTCCAAGGTCAGGGCAGGAAGCAGAGGGTCATTATAGAGATTAAGTAGAGGTCAGTTCCGGTAGCTGAGGGGCAGAATCCAGTAAACAGGCAGAGGTCAGTACATGGAAAGACAATGAGAAGTGTCAAATCTTTAAAAGAGTTAGCAGACTAAGAACCTTATAGCCTAGCATTTATACATTTGGATGAAAGTGCATTACCCCACTCACTGCCATGATCATATCTTATGGGAAAAACATATCTGTATGCAGTGCTATTATTCCTGTCAAAAACAAAGGGATCCACTTCGGCCCCAACTGTAAGTCTATCGGGCCTGTCAGGCACCTTACGCAGCCTTGTCAGCTTCTTATAATATTTCATAGTAGAGGGTATATTTTCCTTTATAATTCACTTATAATCACAGCTGCTGCAGAACCTCCACTGAAGTTTGGGCAGCTTCTTGTCCATTCATTCTGAATGAATTGATAAGAAACATCCTCATCCATTTCATGAGGGTATGACCACTCTGCGCAGATGTGACGCGGCTGCGCTTTTGTCGACTGCCATGCTCCCATATAAGTTCCAATTAATTATGACCGCACTGTTCGGTCAGTCTGCATTGCCAGTGCCCGCCTGGCCGTTAACAAATTAGACCAAATAAACAGCGGCGTTCTAGGAAGTGGAAAATGTCAATAGCGCGCATCAGCGAAACATGGAAATGTGAACGAGGCCTAAGGCACATGTACAGATCCACTGGCACCATGAATCAACCGCCCTCACGCCTGCACTTTCTTTCTCACACTGGATTTGTCAGGGGTGTCTCCTTGATTTGTAGGTGTCATGACGTGGGAACCATGTACTTTTATTAATATGATTTGGCCATCGACAACATTTTTCTTCTACTCCATGGTCGAGAGCGGCTTAAAAATAAACATGATAACGGGAAAATACCTTGAATGCTGACAGATCGTTGAAATGCCTTTCGTTATAAACAGCCAATTTTGCACAGATCAGCCATTGTCATAGAAACGTGGCCCGTTTCATATGAATAAAGGCATTTTTGTCTGCTTGCATTCAGTAAAATATAAATTTGATTCCATTACGTCTGTTGTGAAGGAGTTATATAACAGGGATATTGCTGCACAAGCACATAAAAGCATAAATCGCGAGAGAAAGATGTCTAAAAGACAGTTGGTTAAAGAAGCACGCGAATATACAATATATGGAACTGGTGCCCATGGGTCAGGCTGGTAATTAAAAAAGCCTCAGGCTTACAATACTATTCGGGTAAAGTAAAAGGAGTTGTCCTGCTCCCACTGGATCATGCAAAACACAACAGGTTTTCAAGTGGAATCATTAAAAGTGTAACTGTCTTTTTTTTTTTTGTAATGTGTAGTCAGGTCTGCACCGGCGCCTTTCTGCTGCCTGTGGTGAAAACTGAAATGGCGCCACCCTCCCCTGCACCGATGTTAAATTCTCAATTCAACCTGCAACCCTACAGGTATGTAATGTTATACTGTACATACATACCTCTAACATCCAGTGACATCTCCTCTGATGTTCTCTTTCCTCTTCTCCTCTCTTCGGACCAGACCACCTTGACGGCTTCTTTCACCCACATCTAATATCTGCATAGTTTACCACACAGACAACTTAGATTCATCATTTGTCCATCATCCTACCCCTCCTTGTGTCCCAAAGCTGTTATCCCGCTGCTAAACCAAATACTGTGCCCGCTGTGCTCCCTAATGCCCCCAAATACCATACTGCTAAAAGAATAGTGCCATAATAGTAAGTTATCCTTGAAGTCCCACCAGTGGTAATCATTTTTTTCTCCCAAAGTACCCTCATTAGTAATAGTGCCCCCTGCAGTGCGCCAATAACAAGAATGCTCCCCAGGACTGCCCCCTTTAGTAGTAATGCCTTCAATATTGTGCCCTATAATAATAATAATAATGTCCCCACAGTAAGCTCAGTAGTAACAATGCCCCCATAGGGCCCCCAGTAGAAATAAGGTCCACTTATAGTGCCCCCAGCAGTAACAAGGCCCCTCTATAAGGCACCCCTTTACAGCCCACAGTAGTAGCAAAGCCCATTTAATAAGTCACCCCTATAGAGCCCACAGCAGTAATAAGGCCCCCTTTAGTAGCCCCAGTATTTATAAACCCCACTGTAGTGCCCCCTGTATTACAATGTCCCCTTGTGGTGCTCCCTCCTGTACTATAATTCCCTCTTCCTCTGTGTACCGTAGTGCCAGTATGTATAATGTTACACCTATGATCCCCCTGTAGTGCTAGTATGTATATTGCTCACAACCCCCTGTATAATGATCTCCCCCATAGCATAGTGCTAGTATAGTTTAATGCTCTCACTCGCCCCCCCCCCCCCAGAAGTGCCCCCTGTAGAATAATATCCCCCTGTAGTATAATGCCCCTCTGCAATATAATGCACCACTTTAGTATAATGTGCCCTGTACTTCCTCTGTGGTATACTGCACCTTCTGTAATAAAAATGCACCCCTGTAGCCCCCCACTTAGTAGAATGGCCCCATGGAGATTTTATATATAATGCCACCCCTTGTGGTCTACCACTTAGTATAATATCCCCCTGTAGGGTTGCATAAATAATGTTCTCCCCCTGTAGGCCGGTATCTATACTAGTACTACTTCTATCCAGATACTTAGGACACTGGTGCTATCACCTATATACAGAATAAGCAGATGTTGACACAGATACAGTGGATATAAAAAGTCTACACACCCCTGTGAAAAAAATGTCAGGTTTCTGTTATGTAAAAAAAAATTATAGGTAGAAAGATAAATAATTTCAGAACTTTTTCCACCTTTAATGTGACCTATAAACTGTGCAACTCAATTGAAAAACAAATTAAAAACTTTTAGGTGGAGGGAAGAAAACAAAAAAAACACAAAAATAATATGGTTGCATAACTGTGCACACCCTCTTATAACTGGGGATGTAGCTGTGTTCAGAATTAAGCAATCACATTCAAAATCATGTTAAATAGGAGTCAGCAGGCTTCTGCTAGAAAGCTGAGCATGAAGAGGAACTTCATCTTTCAACATGACAACGACCCAAAGCATACATCCAAATCAACAAAGGAATGACTTCACCAGAAGATTAAAGTTTTGGAATGGTCCAGCCAGAGCCCAGACCTGAATCCGATTGAAAATTTGTGGGGTGATCTGAAGAGGGCTGTGCACAGGAGATGCCCTCGCAATCTGACAGATTTGGAGTGTTTTTGCAAAGAAGAGTGGGCAAATCTTGCCAAGTCAAAATGTGCCATGCTGATAGACTCATACCCAAAAAGACTGAGTGCTGTAATAAAATCAAAAGGTGCTTCAACAAAGTATTAGTTTAAGGGTGTGCACACTTATGCAACCATATTATTTTATTTTTAGATTTTTTTCTTCCCTCTACCTAAAAGATTTCAGTTTGTTTTTCAATTGAGTTGTACAGTTTATAGATCACATTAAAGGTGGAAAAAATTCTGAAATGATTTATCTTCGTCTTATTTTTTTTTACATCACAGAAACCTGACATTTTAACAGGGGTGTGTAGACTTTTTATATCTACTGTATATACACATACACAGAGATATACAAACATACTCACACAAACACTTATTTACTTACAGGCTGCAGGTTCTCCATTCTCCTCCTACTCCTCTTGTGTATTTTGCAGACTAAAGGACCTGCGATAATGTGACATGATGACATCATCAAAGGTCCTTTAGCCTACTATTACTGTATTGCAAAGTTATTTCATACTCTTGTATGTTGAATTAATTGTTGATCTATGCCTTTGTATATCGTGGTTTTGTTTAGGTTTTTGCAGCGAATTGCAGCAAAAACCCCAGTAAAGCCGTGATATACAATAATCTCTAAATACACAGTCACAAAGATGTCTGCAGCGCTGTGCAGGAATGCAGGCTAAATAACCACCCTTTTGCTGATCTAGCACAACACCACCTGAGGCCACTACCTCACATTGCCTAATTAGTAAAGTGCCCCTGTGTATAGGGGCATTGTTACTGACCATTTTTGTAATATATAATTACTTAAATTGTACATTTCTATTAGGAAAATAGCTCTAAAGTGGCCCATTTTGGGCCTCAGCAACATTCCTTCTGTTTACTTAACTGTGGAGACTTGCTCCACACTGACTGCTGCTGTACTTACTATATACTGACTGCTGCTGCCTCTCTCTCTCTCTATAAATATATATATATATATATATATATATATATATATATATATACTGACTGCTGCCTCTCTCTCTCTCTCATATATATATACAGTATATACATACACTCACCTAAAGAATTATTAAAAACGCCTGTTCTATTTCTCATTAATGCAATTATCTAGTCAACCAATCACATGGCAGTTGCTTCAATGCATTTAGGGGGGTGCTCCTGGTCAAGACAATCTCCTGAACTCCAAACTGAATGTCAGAATGGGAAAGAAAGGTGATTTAAGCAATTTTGAGCGTGGCATGGTTGTTGGTGCCAGACGGGCCGGTCTGAGTATTTCACAATCTGCTCAGTTACTGGGATTTTCACGCACAACCATTTCTAGGGTTTACAAAGAATGGTGTGAAAAGGGAAAAACATCCAGTATGCGGCAGTCCTGTGGGCGAAAATGCCTTGTAGATGCTAGAGGTCAGAGGAGAATGGGCCGACTGATTCAAGCTGATAGAAGAGCAACGTTGACTGAAATAACCACTCGTTACAACCGAGGTATGCAGCAAAGCATTTGTGAAGCCACAACACGCACAACCTTGAGGCGGATGGGCTACAACAGCAGAAGACCCCACCGGCTACCACTCATCTCTACTACAAATAGGAAAAAGAGGCTACAATTTGCACGAGCTCACTAAAATTGTTGAAGACTGGAAAAATGTTGCCTGGTCTGATGAGTCTCGATTTCTGTTGAGACATTCAAATGGTAGAGTCCGAATTTGGCGTAAACAGAATGAGAACATGTATCCATAATGCCTTGTTACCACTGTGCAGGCTGGTGGTGGTGGTGTAATGGTGTAGGGGATGTTTTCTGGGCACACTTTAGGCCTCTTAGTGCCAATTGGGCATCGTTTAAATGCCACAGGCTACCTGAGCATTGTTTCTGACCATGTCCATCCCTTCATGACCACCATGTACCCATCCTCTGATGGCTACTTCCAGCAGGATAATGCACCATGTCACAAAGCTCAAATCATTTCAAATTGGTTTCTTGAACATGACAATGAGTTCACTGTTCTAAAATGGCCCCCACAGTCACCAGATCTCAACCCAATAGAGCATCTTTGGGATGTGGTGGAACGGGAGCTTCGTGCCCTGGATGTGCATCCCTCAAATCTCCATCAACTGCAAGATGCTATCCTATCAATATGGGCCAACATTTCTAAAGAATGCTATCAGCACCTTGTTGAATCAATGCCACGTAGAATTAAGGCAGGTTTGAAGGCAAAGGGGGTCCAACACCGTATTAGTATGGTGTTCCTAATAATTCTTTAGGTGAGTGTATACTGACAGCTGATGTTCTCACGGCATCTCTCATATATATATATATATATATATATATATATATATATATATATATATAGAAAAAGAAAATCCAGCGGGAGCACCAACCTGGAAGATGGGTGCAATATCCAAGGGGGGGACAACGGCAATCCCCAATAGTATAATAAAGAAAGCAGGACTGCACTCCGGATTGTGATGAAAATCAAAGCAGTTTTATTCACCCATATATATATACACATTGACTGCTGCTGCCCTCACTGCCTCTCTCCACATATATATATACTGACTGCTGCTGCCCTCACTGCCTCTCTCCGCATATATATATATATACTGACTGCTGCTGCCCTCACTGACTCTCTCTCTCTCTCTCTATATATATATATATATATATATATACAGTGCTGCCCATAATTATTCATACCCCTGGCAAATTTTGACTTAAAGTTACTTTTATTCAACCAGCAAGTAATTTTTTGACGGGAAATGACCTAGGTGTCTCCCAAAAGATAATAAGACGATGTACAAGAGGCATTATTGTGGGAAAAAAAACATTTCTCAGCTTTTATTTACATTTGAGCAAAAAATGTCCAGTCCAAAATTATTGATACCCTTCTCAATAATCAATAAAAAAGCCTTTATTGGCTATTACAGCAATCAAACGCTTCCTATAATTGCAGACCAGCTTTTTGCATGTCTCCACAGGTATTTTTGCCCATTCATCTTTAGCAATGAGCTCCAAATCTTTCAGGTTGGAGGGTCTTCTGGCCATCACCCTGATCTTTAGCTCCCTCCACAGATTCTCAATTGGATTCGTCTGGACTCTGGCTGGGCCACTCCAAAACGTTAATGTTGTTGTCTGCTAACCATTTCTTCACCACTTTTGCTGTGTGTTTTGGGTCATTGTCATGCCACTGCTGAGGCCCAAGACCAAGTTTCTCTGCAGACTGCCTGATGTCATTGAGAATCCTCATGTATTCCTCTTTTTTCATGGTGCCGTTTACTGTGATTAGGTTCCCTGGTCCATTGGCTGGAAAACACCCCCAAAGCATTAGGTTCCCACCACCATGTTTAACAGTGGGGATGGTGTTCTTTGGGTTGAAGGCTTCCCCTTTTTTACGCCAAACATCATTGTGACCAAACAATTCAATTTTTGTTTCATCTGACCATAACACAGAAGACCAGACTTCTTCTTTGTCCAGATGAGCTTTTGCAAAGGCCAAGCGAGCTTTTGTGTGCCTTATCTGGAGAAGTGGCGTCCTCCTTGGTCTGCATCCGTAGAACCAAGCAGTGTGCAGTGTCCGTTGGATTGTCTGCCTTGAGACATTGCCACCAGCAGAGCCCAGATTCACCAGGAAGGCCTTGGTGGTGATCCTTGGATTCTTTTTCACCTCTCTAACTATCCTCCTGGCCAGCACAGGTGTCACCTTTGCCTTCCGACCACGTCCTCTGAGATTTTCTACAGTGCGGAACATCTTGTATTTTTTTTATAATACTTTGCACTGTAGCCACTGGAACTTGAAAACATTTAGAGCGGGACGTAGATGTTGATTTTTAACTTCCTTTTTTCAATTCCTGTCGGCTGAGGAGTGGGAGGGGGCCTGGCCTAACCGGATCGGGGGGGGGGGGGGGGGGCTTGCTGGACTTGCATAGTCTCCATATGGGAGTTTCTGCTGCTGAGCTAGCCTGTTGCTGCAGAAAATTAGCCTGCACCAAATGCTTTACTAGATCCTCCATGTTTGGAAGTTCAGACTGTAATCTGGCTGCTTTTTTTACCCAGGACATTAACCTCCTACAACTGCCTGTGGCTATGATTTCTAGAAGCGTTTTGCGCACATTCTCCACCAATTGTGGGGGTTTTAACTCAGTCACTCTTCACACACACAGGCGTCAATTTAGACTTCACCACAGGCAGAGTTTATTCCAGCAAACAATAATAAAAATGTCCAAGCTTTAGCTTTAAGCTTTCTTCAGCCCACACATATTTGATAACATAAAGTCCCACACTCTGGGTTAAATCCAAGCAGGGCAACAAAACAGTAGAATCTCACTACTCTTTGGGATCTTTCTGAGATCAACTCCCAGCCCAGCTTGTGCAGCTTTCAGATAGCCCATCCACACTTGATCTCCCCAACCTCTTTAACCACCCCTTTAGTGACCTGTCCCACCCAAACTCTGGTCACTCCTAAAACCCGGACCCAAAATCCACTTTAATCAAAACCTCGCAGCAACCTAATGTTACTGGCGTATTACTTCCTGTTGTAATTCCTACATATGCAAACTGTTGTAATTCCTACACCGTTCACATGATTTGGATGTAAATACCCTCAAATTAAAGCTGACAGTCTGCAGTTAAAGCACACCTTGTTTGTTTCATTTCAAATCCATTGTGGTGGTGTATAGAGCCAAAAATGTTAGAATTGTGTCGATGTTCCAATATTTATGGACCTGACTGTATATATATATATATACCGTACAGACCAAAAGTTTGGACACACCTTCTCATTCAAAGAGTTTTCTTTATTTTCATGACTATGAAGGCATCAAAACTATGAATTAACACATGTGGAATTATATACATAACAAACAAGTGTGAAACAACTGAAAATATGTCATATTCTAGGTTCTTCAAAGTAGCCACCTTTTGCTTTGATTACTGCTTTGCACACTCTTGGCATTCTCTTGATGAGCTTCAAGAGGTAGTCCCCTGAAATGGTTTTCACTTCACAGGTGTGCCCTGTCAGGTTTAATAAGTGGGATTTCTTGCCTTATAAATGGGGTTGGGACCATCAGTTGCGTTGAGGAGAAGTCAGGTGGATACACAGCTGATAGTCCTACTGAAAAGACTGTTAGAATTTGTATTATGGCAAGAAAAAAGCAGCTAAGTAAAGAAAAACGAGTGGCCATCATTACTTTAAGAAATTAAGACAAAAACAAAATGGCTGCACACCATTATATATACAAACAATAGAGCTAGGAAATGGGGTTCATTCTAGATAAAAGTGGTACAATACCGACTATAAATGAGTATACATGAATAATGGAAGCTCTTAGTGCACATACGTGTCGGGCCCATCTACCAGGCGTCAAGGTGGCTTCCGCATTTCCTAGCTCTATTGTTTGTATATATAATGGTGTGCAGCCATTTTGTTTTTGTAATTATGTTTGCCTCATGGATATGCACCTGTGATCCTGAAGGTTTTAGTCTAAATTTTCTTGAAACAATTTAAGAAATGAAGGTCAGTCAGTCAGCCCAAAAATTGGGAAAACTTTGAAAGTAAGGGCTATTTGACCATGAAGGAGAGTGATGGGGTGCTGCGCCAGATGACCTGGCCTCCACAGTCACCGGACCTGAACCCAATCGAGATGGTTTGGGGTGAGCTGGACCGCAGAGTGAAGGCAAAAGGGCCAACAAGTGCTAAGCATCTCTGGGAACTCCTTCAAGACTGTTGGAAGACCATTTCAGGGGACTACCTCTTGAAGCTCATCAAGAGAATGCCAAGAGTGTGCAAAGCAGCAATCAAAGCAAAAGGTGGCTACTTTGAAGAACCTAGAATAGGACATATTTTCAGTTGTTTCACACTTGTTTGTTATGTATATAATTCCACATGTGTTAATTCATAGTTTTGATGCCTTCATAGTCATGAAAATAAAGAAAACTCTTTGAATGAGAAGGTGTGTCCAAACTTTTGGTCTGTACTGTATATATACTGACTGCTGCTGCCCTCTTTCTCTCTCTCTCTCTCTCTCTCTCTCTCTCTATATATATATACATACACTGCTTCTGCCCTCACTGCCTCTCTTCATATATACAGTGGGATGCGAAAGTTTGGGCAACCTTGTTAATCATCATGATTTTCCTGTATAAATCGTTGGTTGTTATGATAAAAAATTTCAGTTAAATATATCATATAGGAGACACACACAGTGATATTTGAGAAGTGAAATGAAGTTTATTGGATTTACAGAAAGTGTGCTATAATTGTTTAAACAAAATTAGGCAGGTGCATAAATTTGGGCACCACAAAAAAGAAATGAAATCAATATTTAGTAGATCCTCCTTTTGCACAAATTACAGCCTCTAAACGCTTCCTGTAGGTTCCAATGAGAGTCTGGATTCTGGTTGAAGGTATTTTGGACCATTCCTCTTTACAAAACATCTTTAGTTCATTCAGGTTTGATGGCTTCCGAGCATGGACAGCTCTCTTTAAGTCACACCACAGATTTTCAATTATATTCAGGTCTGGGGACTGAGATGGCCATTCCAGAACGTTGTACTTGTTCCTCTGCATAAATGCCTTAGTGGATTTTGAGCAGTGTTTAGGGTCGTTGTCTTGTTGAAAGATCCAGCCCTGGCGCAGCTTCAGCTTTGTCACTGATTCCTGGACATTGGTCTCCAGAATCTGCTGATACTGAGTGGAATCCATGCGTCCCTCAACTTTGACAAGATTCCCAGTCCCTGCACTGGCCACACAGCCCCACAGCATGATGGAACCACCACCATATTTTACTGTAGGTAGCAGGTGTTTTTCTTGGAATGCTGTGTTCTTTTTCCTCCATGCATAACGCCCCTTGTTATGGCCAAATAACTCAATTTTAGTTTCATCAGTCCACTGCACCTTATTCCAAAATGAAGCTGGCTTGTCCAAATGTGCTTTAGACCACCTCAAGCGCCACTTTTTGTGCTGTGGGCGGACAAAAGGCTTCCTCTGCATCACTCTCGGATACAGCATCTCCTTGTGTAAAGTGCGCCGAATGGTTGAACGATGCACAGTGACTCCATCTGCAGCAAGATGATGTTGTAGGTCTTTGGTGCTGGTCTGTGGGTTGACTCTGACTGTTCTCACCATTCGTCACTTCTGTCTATCCGAGATTTTTCTTGGTTTGCCACTTCGAGCCTTAACTTGAACTCAGCCTGTGGTCTTCCATTTCCTCAATATGTTCCTAACTGTGGAAACAGACAGCTGAAATCTCTGAGACAGCTTTCTGTATCCTTCCCCTAAACCATGATGGTGAACAATCTTTGTCTTCAGGTCATTTGAGAGTTGTTTTGAGACCCCCATGTTGCTACTCTTCAGAGAAAATTAAAAGAGGAGGGAAACTTACAATTGACCCCCTTAAATACTCTTTCTCACAATTGGATTCACCTGTGTATGTAGGTCAGGGGTCACTGAGCTTACCAAGCCAATTTGAGTTCCAATAATTAGTTCTAAAGGTTTTGGAATCAATAAAATGACAACAGTGCCCAAATTTATGCACCTGCCTAATTGTGTTTAAACAATTATAGCACACTTTCTGTAAATCCAATAAACTTCATTTCACTTCTCAAATATCACTGTGTGTGTCTCCTATATGATATATTTAACTGACATTTTTTATCGTAACAACCAACGATTTATACAGGAAAATCATGACGATTAACAAGGTTGCCCAAACTTTCGCATCCCACTGTATATATATACTGACTACTGCTGTCCTTACTGACCCTCTCTTTCTCTATCTCTCTCTCTCTATATATATATATGTATGTGTGTGTGTGTACTGACTTCTGCTGCCTTCGCTGCATATCCCCCCCCCCCCCCCCCCTCTATGGAGAGAGGCAGTGACAGCAGCAGCAGTCAATACACACACACACACATATATATATAGAGAGAGAGGGGGGGGCAGTAAGGAGAACCTGTCACCTCTCCAGACATGTCTTATTTAGTAACTACTTGCATTCCCAATGTAATAACAATTTTGGGGCACCTTTTCTTACGACTCTGTGATGTGCCATTCCTCTATTATTCCTACTAGAAGTTCATGAATGAATTGCCAGTCGTCTGCTATAAAGGTCTAGATGGGTGTTACCAGTTCAGGGTGTGTCCCTGCACACTCTGACACTGGCAGCGTATATTAGATAGCGTCAGACTGTACAAGGATACACTCCCTAGCAGTCTTTGTGGAATATACAGTAGATGACATACGGAGGGGAAAAATGGACACATGGACCAACATTTCACAGATAAAACACTAATCACCATCTTGGACACAGAAAGTATTTTTGCTTTCAGATGTGGATCCATTCATTTCAATGGGGCTGCAAAAAAATGCAGACAGCACACTGTGCATCCGTATGTCTGTTCCACAGCCTCACAAAAAAGATAGAACATGTCCTATTCTTGTCTGTTTTGTGGACAAGAATAGGCTCTCTTAGGCCTCTTGCCCGCGACCGTATGCCCTCCGAGATATACGGTCTGTGAGCGGGCTATATGTTCCGGAGCGGCATTGATTGTGCGCATGGGAGTACACAGCATCATAGATTACAATGATGCTGTGGACGTCGGGCCGCCCGCGGGACTAATATAAAGATCAAGTGAGTGCAGGACAATAGCCCTGCGGGCGGCCCGGCGCGCACAGCATCATTGTAATCTATCCCCGTGCTGTGTATGGCCCGCTCACGGACCGCGGGCAAGAGGCTTTACAAAAAGGATGCAACACAGATGTCACACAGATGCCATCGATATTTTTTGTGGATCTGCATTCTGCAGACCGCCAAATACATACGGTTGTGTGAATGCACCTTACTTTTCAGTATTGATTCGAGGATGGCTGTCATGGTCTTACCTTCTTGCTGTTCTCCTTCGTTTGACATGTGCTGGCGGCCATCTTGGTTTCTGGGTTTCTTGTAACCTCCCACCCTGCGGCTTCTCCTTCCCACTGGGAGGAGCTGGATGCCTAGCTCATATATATAGGAGGTCTGTGGCTTCAGTTCCTTGCTTGGTCCTCCTGTGTTCACATGCTTCTAAGACTGCTGCTGCTTCTGGTTCCTGATCCTGGCTTCGTCTGACTACCCTGCTGGTTCCTGATCCTGGCTTCGTCTGACTACCCTGCTGGTTCCGGATCCTGGCTTCGTCTAACTACCCTGCTGGTTCCTGATCCTGGCTTCGTCTGACTACCCTTCTGGTTCCTGACCTCTGGCCTCCCAAAGACTCTGCTTCGGTTTCACCATCCGTTTGGACTTTTGCTTCACAGCTTTATTTTCAATAAAGCCTTCTTATTTTCACTTATCTCTTGTTGTACGTCTGGTTCATGGTTCCGTGACATTAGGACCAAGCCATGAATTCTGACGGTACAGGGCCATCCTCGCTACCCACGCTGGTTGCCAGACTTGATCAGCAGGATCACCTGTTGGGCCGGTTCGCTGTGGCGTTGCAAACCCTGCTTGAACGCACGGCTCATTTCGCTCCTACTGCCGCTCCGGTTGTTGCGCCAGAGTCTACCCCGACACCTGTTGTTGCGCCTGCGGTGTTTCGGGGTATGACCGGATCTGCCCCTCTTCCACAGCGCTTTGGGGGAGAGCCAACTCAGTGCCGAGGTTTCCTTAACCAGGTGGGCATTTATTTCGAGTTGCTGCCACATGCCTTTCCTACTGAGAGATCAAAGGTGGGCTTCTTGATCTCGCTGCTCTCGGACAAGGCCTTGGCCTGGGCCAGTCCTTTATGGGAGAACAACAATCCGGTGGTTGCCGAGTTTTCCGGTTTTGTTGCTTCTCTTCGGAAGGTATTCGATGTGCCGGCTCGTGCTGCCTCTGCTGCGAAGCTCCTTATGTCCATCAGACAGGGTTCACGATCCGTAGCTGAATACGCCATTGAGTTTCGTACCCTGGCAGCAGAGGTGGGCTGGAATAATGAGGCTCTGGTCGCTGCTTTCTCTCATGGTCTCTCGGATGCCTTGAAGGATGAGGTTGCAGCTAGGGACCTACCAGTGGAGCTCGAGTCTCTTATTACTTTCCTGATTTTGATTGACACCAGACTCAGGGAGAGACCTTCCTTTAAGGAGAGCCTGCGGAGGCCTTCTAACAGATTGGCGCCTACGTTTGCTGTCCCACCCGTGCCTCCCTCTCCTCCCACGCCTCCTGGGGATGACTTGTCTGGGGGTGAACCCATGCAGCTGGGGTTTGCTCGCCTGTCCGAGGGGGAGAGGGTACTCCGGAGACGCGAGGGCCGATGCATATACTGTGGTCTCGGTGGGCATTTTCGGTTGGCATGTCCGAACCGTCCGGGAGAACGCTCGTACCTGAGATCCTGTCGGGGGCAGATCTTGGGTGGTCTCCTCGTCCCCGGTTTCCCGTGTTAACAAACCACTGATCACTGTTGTCCTCTCCTGGGTCGGGGGCTCGGTGACGACCCAGGCGTTGGTGGACTCTGGTGCTGGTGGTTTGTTCATTGATAGTGTGTTCGCTGCCGCCAATTCCATTCCTCTGCAGGCTCGAGGTTCCCCACTGGCTCTTGAGGCGATAGACGGCAGACCCCTTCTGCCGCCACACGTGACTCATGAGACCCTTCCAGTGGGGATAGCCATTGGTGCCGTTCACAGAGAGTCGGTCTGCCTCCAGGTTATTTCGTCTCCACACTACTCGGTGGTCTTGGGGTACCCCTGGCTCCAGAAGCATAATCCGACTTTCGATTGGAGATCGGCCGAGATCCTCTCGTGGTCACCGCAGTGTGGGGCTAGTTGCATCCATGGGTCTGTCAAGTTGCTGTGTACTTCCTCGGACTCTCTGTTGCCTCCTGAATACGAGGAGTACCGGGATGTATTCGATAAGGTGCGCGCGGTTGCCCTACCTCCGCACCGCCCATACGATTGTGCCATAGAGTTACAATCTGGTGCCGTTCCTCCTCGTGGCAAAGTCTATCCACTGTCGGTAGCGGAGAATGAGGCCATGGAGGAGTACGTGAGGGAGGCGCTTTCACGCGGACACATTCGCAAATCCTCGTCCCCGGCAGGGGCTGGATTTTTCTTTGTGAAAAAGAAGGGCGGTGAGTTGAGGCCTTGCATCGATTACAGGGGTCTCAATCGCATCACGATCAAGAACGCTTACCCGATACCCTTGATTTCCGAGCTGTTCGATCGCCTTAAAGGGGCCACGGTCTTTACCAAACTCGACCTGAGGGCGGCATATAACCTGGTAAGGATCAAGGCGGGCGATGAGTGGAAGACCGCGTTTAACACCAGGACCGGTCATTATGAATCCTTGGTTATGCCTTTTGGGTTGTGCAATGCGCCCGCAGTCTTTCAGGAATTCATCAACGATGTTTTCCGTGACCTGTTGCAGCAGTGTATGGTGGTCTATTTGGATGACATCTTGGTATATTCTGAATCCATGGAGGCCCACATTCTGGATGTCAGACGAGTGTTGCTACGGTTACGAGAGAACAAGCTGTTCGGTAAGCTTGAGAAATGCGAATTTCACCGATCCCAGGTAACCTTCTTAGGTTACATCATTTCCGCCGAGGGGTTCTCCATGGATCCTGAGAAGGTTTCGGCTGTCTTACAGTGGCCCCAGCCCAGTGGTCTTCGTTCC
Organism: Bufo bufo; assembly: GCF_905171765.1. NCBI lineage: Eukaryota > Metazoa > Chordata > Amphibia > Anura > Bufonidae > Bufo > Bufo bufo. The sequence goes on along the minus strand of NC_053397.1, from coordinate 183,232,699 downwards.
CTGCAGCGCTTTTTGGGCTTCGGCAATTATTATCGGAAGTTCATCAGGGACTTTTCCATGCTGGCCAAGCCTCTCACGGATCTGACCAGGAAGGGCAGTAATTCCCAGGTCTGGCCGCTCGAGGCCATCCGAGCTTTTGAGGCCCTAAAGTCCGCTTTTGTGTCGGCTCCGATTCTGTCGCATCCCAACCCTGGGTTGCCCTTTGTCCTCGAGGTGGACGCGTCTGAGACGGGAGTAGGCGCCCTTCTGTCTCAGCGTAGAACACCAGAGGGTCCTCTGCTTCCTTGTGGGTTTTACTCCCAGAAACTGTCTTCCGCGGAGTGCAACTATCAGATTGGTGACAGGGAGTTATTGGCCATCGTGCAGGCCCTTAAAGAATGGAGGCACTTGCTCGAGGGTTCGGTGGTTCCGGTCCTCATCCTGACGGACCACAAGAATCTGACATACCTTTCTGAGGCCAAGAGATTGACACCACGTCAGGCCAGATGGGCTCTGTTCTTGTCACGTTTTAATTACGTGGTCTCCTACCTACCCGGTTCCAAGAACATCAGGGCGGATGCCTTATCACGGCAGTACTCCGAGCTGTCCAGGGAGGAGTCGATTCCGACTTCGGTCATTCCTCCGAATCAGATCCTGGCCGCCATTCGCACCAGCCTGACCTCTCCCCTGGGTGAGCAGATTTTGGCGGCTCAATCTGGTGCTCCCTCTGGGAGACCCAACGGCAGATGTTTTGTGCCTGAGGAGTTGCGCACTCGGTTGTTGCGAACCTACCATAACTCCAAGACCGCGGGGCATCCTGGAAAGAATCAGCTGTCCTGGGCTGTTTCACGTCTGTTCTGGTGGCCTTCCCTACGTTCCGACATCGCCGCATATGTAGCGGCATGCTCCGTTTGTGCCCAGAGTAAGTCCCCTCGGCACCTTCCGTTGGGCCTTCTGCAACCCATAGCCACCGGGGAGCGCCCATGGTCACACCTGGGGATGGATTTCATTGTGGACCTCCCTGCATCCCGAGGCCATACGGTCATTCTCATGATTGTGGATCGGTTTTCCAAAATGTGCCACTGTGTTCCTCTCAAGAAGTTACCCTCTGCACAAGAGTTGGCCACGATTTTTGCCAGGGAGGTCTTCCGGTTGCACGGTTTGCCCAAGGAGATTGTGTCGGATCGGGGGAGTCAGTTTGTGTCCAGGTTCTGGCGCGCCTTTTGCTCCCAGTTGGGGATTCATCTCTCCTTCTCCTCGGCCTACCACCCTCAGTCCAATGGGGCCGCAGAACGATCCAATCAGGCCTTGGAGCAATTCCTTCGTTGCTATGTCTCCGATCACCAAGACAATTGGGTTGACCTCCTGCCTTGGGCTGAGTTTGCCAGGAACACGGCGGTGAACTCTTCCTCTGGGACGTCTCCCTTCATGGCCAATTATGGGTTCCAACCTGCCGTGTTACCGGAGGTATTCTCTCCCCAGGATATTCCGGCTGTGGAGGATCACCTTTCCGTCCTACGTGCTTCTTGGGTACAGATCCAGAAGTCCCTTGAGGCCTCTGCGCAGCGCCAGAGACTCCAGGCTGATCGCAGACGAGCGCCTGCTCCTTCCTACCAGGCCGGAGACCGTGTATGGTTGTCCACCCGCAACCTCAACCTTCGAGTGCCCACTCCCAAGCTGGCGCCTCGCTTTGTTGGTCCCTTCCGAGTGCTTCGCAGGGTAAACCCGGTAGCCTATGCCCTTGCGCTTCCTCCTGGCATGCGGATCTCTAACGTGTTTCATGTCTCCCTGTTGAAGCCACTGGTGTGTAATCGTTTCACTTCCTCGGTTCCTCGGCCTCGTCCGGTCCGAGTGGGCAATCGTGAGGAGTATGAGGTGAGCAATATCCTGGACTCACGCCTGGTCCGCGGTCGGGTGCAGTTTTTGGTCCATTGGCGTGGTTATGGTCCAGAGGAGCGTTCCTGGGTTCCCTCCGCAGATGTCCATGCTCCTGCCTTGCTCCGTGCCTTCCACGCACGCTTCCCTCAGAAACCGTTTTTTGCTCCGCGGAGGAGGGGCCCTTGAGGGGGAGGTACTGTCATGGTCTTACCTTCTTGCTGTTCTCCTTCGTTTGACATGTGCTGCCGGCCATCTTGGTTTCTGGGTTTCTTGTAACCTCCCACCCTGCGGCTTCTCCTTCCCACTGGGAGGAGCTGGATGCCTAGCTCATATATATAGGAGGTCTGTGGCTTCAGTTCCTTGCTTGGTCCTCCTGTGTTCACATGCTTCTAAGACTGCTGCTGCTTCTGGTTCCTGATCCTGGCTTCGTCTGACTACCCTGCTGGTTCCTGATCCTGGCTTCGTCTGACTACCCTGCTGGTTCCGGATCCTGGCTTCGTCTGACTACCCTGCTGGTTCCTGATCCTGGCTTCGTCTGACTACCCTTCTGGTTCCTGACCTCTGGCCTCCCAAAGACTCTGCTTCGGTTTCACCATCCGTTTGGACTTTTGCTTCACAGCTTTATTTTCAATAAAGCCTTCTTATTTTCACTTATCTCTTGTTGTACGTCTGGTTCATGGTTCCGTGACAATGGCAACAAACAAAAACCTCTATGAGGGCGCCGCCACCATTGCTGGATCACCCTTCAGTTGCTTCTTTAGCCCATTCTTTTGGTGCGTTCACACGAGACAGATTTTGTTGCAGAAATTTCTGCTACTGAAAATCAGGTTTACGGAAATGCATGGGCTTCCCGCCAAAACAATCTCATTCAGATGAACTGAACGGATTCTCAGTTGCAGAAATTTCTGCAAAAAAATCTGCTTGGTGTGAAGGCTCCCTCTGACGCCACACGAAACGGATCGTGTCAGGATCTGTTCAGGGAAAAACGGACAGTTTTGCACTCAAGTTCAATCAGTTTTGTCTGTGATTGGGTTTTTTCCCATCCAGATTACGTTTTTCAAGTGCGTGAAGAAAAACCGAAGAATAACAATCTACATCTCCTAGCAACCATCGGCGACTGCATCCGAATACCTTCCGTTTTTAACACAAGCCCAATTCTCTTCTTTGAAACCAGGGCTGCAGGAAAAGCTCACAATATGTAACATGCTGCGATGTTTCCATGAACGCAACGATGCAATGCACAGAACCACAGGGACAAACTGAGAACTTAAAATGGCCCTGGAAAAAATAAATAAAAGTGGCCCCATGTTGTATACGAGTCCAAATTGACAGAAAGTGGGCCAACACAAGTAGATAGAGCCAACACAAGTAAATAAGTCCAACACAAGTAGATAGAGCCAACACAAGTAGATAAGACCAACACAAGTAGATAGAGCCAACACAAGTAGATAAGACCAACACAAGTAGATAGAGCCAACACAAGTAGATAGAGCCAACACAAGTAAATAAGTCCAACACAAGTAGATAGAGCCAGCACAAGTAGATAGAGCCAGCACAAGTAGATAGAGCCAACACAAGTAGATAGAGCCAACACAAGTAGATAGAGCCAACACAAGTAGATAGAGTCAACACAAGTAAATAAGTCCAACACAAGTAGATAAGACCAACACAAGTAGATAAGTCCAACACAAGTAGATAGAGCCAACACAAGTAGATAGAGCCAACACAAGTAGATAAGTCCAACACAAGTAGATAAGTCCAACACAAGTAGATAGAGCCAACACAAGTAGATATAGCCAACACAAGTAGATAAGTCCAACACAAGTAGATAAGTCCAACACAAGTAGATAGAGCCAGCACAAGTAGATAGAGCCAGCACAAGTAGATAGAGCCAACACAAGTAGATAGAGCCAACACAAGTAGATAAGACCAACACAAGGAGATAGAGCCAGCACAAGTAGATAGAGCCAGCACAAGTAGATAGAGCCAGCACAAGTAGATAGAGCCAACACAAGTAGATAGAGCCAACACAAGTAGATAGAGCCAACACAAGTAGATAGAGTCAACACAAGTAAATAAGTCCAACACAAGTAGATAAGACCAACACAAGTAGATAAGTCCAACACAAGTAGATAGAGCCAACACAAGTAGATAGAGCCAACACAAGTAGATAAGTCCAACACAAGTAGATAAGTCCAACACAAGTAGATAGAGCCAACACAAGTAGATAGAGCCAACACAAGTAGATAAGTCCAACACAAGTAGATAAGTCCAACACAAGTAGATAAGTCCAACACAAGTAGATAGAGCCAGCACAAGTAGATAGAGCCGGCACAAGTAGATAGAGCCAACACAAGTAGATAGAGCCAACACAAGTAGATAGAGCCAACACAAGTAGATAGAGCCAACACAAGTAGATAAGACCAACACAAGGAGATAGAGCCAGCACAAGTAGATAGAGCCAGCACAAGTAGATAGAGCCAACACAAGTAGATAGAGCCAACACAGGGAGATAGAGCCAACACAAGTAGATAAGACCAACACAAGGAGATAGAGCCAGCACAAGTAGATAAGACCAACACAAGGAGATAGAGCCAACACAAGTAGATAGAGCCAGCACAAGTAGATAGAGCCAGCACAAGTAGATAGAGCCAGCACAAAATACCATCTCAGCAGAACCAAATACCACAGTGCAGCACCAAATACTGCCGCCCACACCACAGTATTAGAAACTGTATCACTGTCCTGAGGATGGCAATACAGATGAATTCAGGAGGGCACCTGCGGTCATTGGTTATGCTCCTACATTAATTAAAGCTGAGAACATCAGGTTATTATGTACCCGGCCGGCGGCCGTGAAGAGGGCTCAAGTGTCCCTCTTGGCATCGGCCCACCGGGATATTTCCCTGTAGAACAGGAGTCAGCAACTTCCGTCACGCCAGCTGTTGTGAAACTACAACTCCCAGCATGCTCCATTCACTTCTATAGAAGTCCTGAGAACAGCCAAGCAAGTGTGCAAGTTTCACCACGCCTGGAGGTCTCTGATCCCTGCTGAAGGGTCTACGGCCAGTCCGCCCCTGCAGACCCCTTGAAATGAATGGGTCAGGATTGAGCCCAGATGCTACAGTATCACGACTCGCATCCAGACTGAAAATTCGCTCGTCTGAAACATCCCTAAGACGCCTCGTCCATGTGTTCTGTCCGCACCTTGATATCTATTGCTGTAGATCAGGCATGCTCAACCTGCGGCCCCCCAGCTGTTACAAAACTACAACTCCCATCATTCCCGGACAGCCTACAGCTATCAGCCTACAGAAGGGCATGGTGGGAGTTGTAGTTTTACAACAGCTGGAGGGCCGCAGGTTAAGCATCCCTGCTCTAGATCCAACCAGCAGGGCTCGGTCGCACACTTCCTAATTTATGACGAGGACATTAAACTCACCGCAGCTTGTGCCCATCATCATTTACCCTTTAAGAACAGACCGTCCGGTGATCAACTGAAGGCTTATTACCAAAGAGTCTGGAACTGGCAGCTTAACCTCTGATTGCTCAGGATGCCTGCTGCTCATACAGTTTTATAAATGATGCCCTTTCCTGTGTAATGGGAGCAGAAGAAGAAGAAGATGTGGCATCTCCTTCTGCCAACTTCACAATCGTTTTCCTCAGATGAGGAATGTTTGATTTGAAGTCCCTGAGGTGAGGTGCCATGAGCCACAGCAGCCTGCAGAGGGCGCCAGGGAGCACTGTCTTCCTGCAGCACATATAATCCAGTACACACTCAGTGCTGCTTCCAGACTCCAGCAAATATTTCACTCCTCAACTGTCCCTGTCCATTTCAGATTAGAGATTAATGGGAGAGCAGGGGGGTGATCTGGGCCAGCCTGTCCCAGCAGTCATTATGTGTGCAGCAAGACTGATGCCTCATTAAACCTCTCACAGGGATCTCCAGGATTTCTCACCTGCCACAGAGGTTTCCTTCCTATCTTTTGCTCCTGCTATTGAATGAGGACAGAGCAGAAAGCATGCAGTCAGCCACAGCCTCAGTGTTGGACCTGTCAAGGACTGTCCTGGTCACAGAGGAGAAGAATAACTTGTATAACAGCACAGGTAAGGAAGGACCTGCTCAGGGGGATGTGCCTGGCTGCTCCATGTCCCTTGGGGCTCATCCCTATAGGTATATACAGTAACATAGGGTAGAAGACACTCAAGCCATAGCCTATAGAATATACAGTGGATTAATATACAGTTGATGTAACCCTTTCTTATGATTATCTGATCTGTGATGATTAGAAAACCTTCACATTGTGACAAAAATGAATGTAGCAAAATTGTTTTGTAAATAGAGATAATTTTGCTTCACAGGGACCAGGAGCCCTAGGCTACTTTATGAGGGGTATGCTCAATGGGATTTCTTTTTTTCCCCAGAGATTCACTGAGATAAATGGGTGACCTAGAAGGATGACTCTAGGTGACCTATAATTTGAGCTGGGGTGATGCAGAATGGACTCCCCATTTAACTGTAATCATAACATGTGCTTAGTAACCTGACAATCTGAAGGGGGGGGGGGGGGGGCATTCAATTATGTGAACTTGAAATATTTTATATGAGTCCTTTGTCCATACTGTAATTGCCCATCATACACGTCCATCACTTTGACTTTGTGTATATAATGAAGCTTGTTATATGGATCCTTATACAAGCAGTAGTGCTGCTGGTGCCATAATTACTGTAAAAATGCATGTTTGTCTCCAAATTCTCCACAATTTATGGCAGTTCTGACTCTTTTGACAGTGTACCTCCATGGACGATGATGAGTTTGCATTAGCAAATCATATATAAATTGACAAGGCTCGTATAAATCATCGATTACTGTTTTCGACATTTTCTATAGGTGGCTTCCCATTGTAGCTACGAGATGTGTGTTATTACCAAACTGACCGATTGTCTTTCCAAATTACTTTTTTTTGGTGATTTATAAGTGTTTTTGTACATTTTTCATAATCTATAGTTGGCGTCACATTGTAGCTGATGTGTGGTATTACTGAACTGACCTATTGTTTTTCCAAATTGCTCTTTTTACTCTCAAGCCCCCATTAATAATAAGCTTTTATTAGCAGATCGTATATGAATTGATGAGCAATCATTTAGTTTATGAGACACTGGGTTCGTATGAATCATTGATTAGTGTTTTTGACTTTTCTTAGGTCTATAGGTGGCGTCACATTGTAGCTGTAATCCCTACCAGATGTGTAGTATTACTGAACTGTCTTTCCAAATTACTCTTTTTACACTCAACCCCCATTAAGAATGAGCATTCATCAGCGGGTCATATATGAAGTGATAAGTAATCATTTAGCTTATGAGACACTCGGCTCATCATTGATTATTATTTTTGACATTTATCATGTCTATAGGTGGCGTCACATTGTAGCTATAATCCCTACGAGATGCGTGGTATTACTGAACTGACCTATTGTCTTTTCCAAATTGCTCTTTTTACACTCAACCTCCATTGATAGTAAGCTTTCATTAGTGGATTATATATGAATTGATCAGTCATCACTCAGCTTATGAGACACTAGGCTCATGTGAATCATTGATTAGTGTTTTTGACATTTTTTATTTCTAAAAAATTGTAGCTGCAGTCCCTACGAGATGTGTGGTATTTTTCTAAACTTTCCTTTTACTTTTTGCACTCAACCCCCATTAGTAACGAGCTTTTATTAGCAGATCATACATGAATTGATCAGTCAGGGCGATAGATACACGAGGCTCATTAAAATCATCAATCAGTGTTTTTGACATTTTTTATTTCTACAGGTGGCGTCACATTGTAGTTGCAGTCCCTCATTAACAGCTTTAGAATGTACTGGAGGTGTTAATAATATAATCGGCCCGTAAGCTTTTAATGCCGCGCCATTCTCTCCGTTACTTGTACGGAACACATTACCTTAGTAGGTTAAAGTCTAGAACAGTTCAGGAATTCCCAGTCTCCTGAGTAATTAAATCTTTTTTTTTCTTCTGTAGAAAATAGCAGTGCAGTCCCAGAAGTCTGCACTCCTGAAGCTTTGTTAGAGAAGAGTTTGACTCAGAAGCAGGGAGAGTGATCTATTTCCCCTGTGGGTTTGATATGATCTATTTCATGGGCCATTCTGACAGCTCAGTTCCAGGTCTTTTAAATAACAATACAATGAGGAGAAGTAACAGATCCACTCCGCCGGTAATTAAGCCATGCTTTTCAGAGTCGAGGTTAATCTCCTGCTGTGTAATTTGTATTGAACAATTTGGACCAGTGACTAGTCATCTTATTGTGGTTGTAATGGTTGTGGTGGTATCACTGAATTGACTTATTGTCTTTTCAAATGACACATATTCATAGAAACCAATGATACATTTATTTATTTAATGCATTTTATATAGTGCTACTATATTCCGCAGCGCTTTACAGACCTTATCATCCAACTGTCCCCAATGGGGCTCACAATCTAAGGTCCCTATCAGTATGTCTTTGGAATGTGGGAGGAAACCGGAGTACTTGGAGGAAACCCACGCAAACACAGGGAGAACATACAAACTCCATGCAGATGTTGCCCTTGGTCTTGGATACGAACCCCAGCGCTGCAAGGCACCAGTGCTAACCACTGAACCACCGTGATACATGCAGTATCTCACAAAACTAAGTACACCCCTCACATTTTTGTAAATATTTTATTATATCATGGGACAACACTGAAGATCTGACACTTTGATACAATGTAAAGTATTCAGTGTACGGCTTGTATAACAGTGTACATTTCATGTGCCCTCAAAATAACTCAACAGACAGCCACTAATGGCTAAACCACTGGCAACAAAAATGAGTACACCCCTAAGTGAAAATGGCCAAATTGTGCCCAAAGTGTCAATATTTAGTGTGGCCACCATTATTTTCCAGAACTTTCTTAACTCTCCGGGGGCATGGATTGTTGTCACTGGAATCCTCTTCCGCTCTTCCATGACGATATCACGGAGCTGGTGGATATTAGAGACCTTGCGCTCCTCCACCTTCTGTTTGAGGATGCCCCACAGATGCTTAATAAGGTTTAGGTCTGGAGACATGCTTGTCCAGTTCAATACCTTTACCCTCAGTGTCTTTAGGAAGACAGTGGTCGTCTTGGAGGTGTGTCTGGTGTCGTTATCATGTTGGTATACTGCCCTGCGGCCCGGGGGGGGGATCATGCTCTGCTTCAGTATGTCACAGTACATGTTGGCATTCATGATTCCCTCAGTGAACTGTAGCTCCCCGCAGTGGGCAGCACTCATGCAGCCCCAAACCATGTGACACTCCCACCACCATGCTTGACTGTAGGCAGGACACACTTGTCTTTGTACTCCTCACCTGGTTGCCCCCACACACGCTTGACACCATCTGAACCAAATAAGTTTATCTTGGTCTCATCAGACCACAGGACATGGTTCCAGTAACCCATGTCCTTAATGTGCTTGTCTTCAGCAAACTGTTTGCAGACTTTCTTGTGCATCATCTTTAGAAGAGGCTTCCTTCTGGGACGACAGCCATGCAGAGCAATTTGATGCAGTGTGTGGCGTATGGTCTGAGCACCGACAGGCTGACCCCCCCATCCCTTTAACCTCTGCAGCAATGCTTGCATCACTCATATGTCTATTTTGAATATCACACTGAGCACGTGCACTCAACTTCTTTGGTCAACCAAAGCGAGGCCTGGTCTGAGTGGAAATTGTCTTGTTAAACCGCAGTATGGTCTTGACCACCGTGCTGCAGCTCAGTTTCAGGGGGTTGGCAATCTTCTTAAAGCCTAGGGCCATCGTTATGTAGAGCAACTATTCTTTTTTTACAGATCCTCAAAGAGTTCTTTGCCGTCAGGTGTCATGTCGAACTTCCAGTGACCAGAGTGTGAGAGCCATAACACCAAATTTAATACACCTGCTCCCCATTCACACCTTATTTTGAGGGCACACCAAATGTACACCGACTACCTTACATCATATCGAAGCATCAGATCTCCAGTGTTGTTCCATGAAAAGATATAATAATATATTTGCAATAATGTGAGGGGTGTACTCACTTTTGTGAGATACTGTATCTAGCTATGAATAGGCGGAGAGAGTGAGGTATACAACACGAGGGAGGCTACATGGATATACACCACCCTGCATTGTCTGGGGTCTATTAATATTCCATTTCAAAGCTAACAAATGTTGATACATTGCCAAGTGGAATGGTCATCAAACGTTTCATAGACCCTCAATGGCATACAAATGTTCTGTGGTTACCCTTAGACTACTACCACCCCTTTCAGACACTTTGAGGAAGGGATTTTGAGAGTCCACACTCTAGTTATACCTCCTTTTCTGTTTTCATTGAACTGACAAGATCAATGGGTGAAAAAAACTGGAAAACTCAACCAGCAACTGATCCACTTCTTACCTTCGATGGGTCCACAGTCTTTTGTGTCTGGGTCCCTCTATAGGGTCAGAACCTGGGCCCATCAAAGGAACCTCTGATATTCCTATTGGCCAGTCTTGCTCTACCACATTTTCCTTCACCATCTACTGTGGGGATCGGGGTCCGATTTCATTCTAGTTCTGACATTCTAGTCATGATCCAGAAGGTACATTATGAACATGGTCATAGGTCTCTCCTGTAGAAATTAAACAAAAAAAGCAATGCTACATACAGCATATGACTGCTGGCTATAGAGTCAAAGAGTAGACCTACGGATGTAGCAGGGCTAACACTCAAACTCTTAACTCAAATTTCTTAACTCATCGCGTTATCTTGAAACAAAAGCCATTGAAAAGCAATTGAAGGTGTTTGCTTAACACATTTAGTTTAGATAACACGTCTCATAAAGCATGTGTGTTAACTCTACTACAGTATGGGGGATGGGGGGGGCATTCTAGTGTGGGTAGGGATGATTTATTGGAGGCAAGCCTTGCGGGTTCTCCGACGTTATAGTCAAAAATGCATATATTATACTGAGCAATTTGATATTGTGTAAGAATTTTCTATTTTTGTATTATATTGTAAGTATCCCCCTAGAATGTAAAAAGAAAAAGAAATAATTGAATTTAAAAAAAAACTCTACTACAGTATGAACATTATAGTTTTTATTCACAAGACAATACAATCACACGAGACTAATTGCGTGGCAAGGAGTCGACCCATTATGGCGCCCTGGCAAAGTCACCTGGACACGCTGCGGTTTTACCACCATGTTGATTTGAACAATAATGCTGTTGAATTAATACAATTGAAGGGGTTTTCCATGCTCCTGATTGGTGAGGGCGCAGGGTGTCAGACCCTCAGTGATCGGATATTAATGACCTATCCTGAGGATGGGTCATCAATATGAGGAGCATAGAAAACCCCTTTTTAAAGGAATTGTCCAATTGATCACCATGAGCCTGGATGTTGAAACCGCAGGAGATCTGATGATGCGATCACACGGATGGGTTCCTCTCCACCCGAGAGGATGCTTCTCAGTATACATTGGATGATAGAGGTACTAAGCAGGGGGTACTCCTTTATGATGTCTTTTTGCACTAATAGGGCATATTGACAGCGTGGACCGATGCTATTAATCTGCCACTTTTTGCTGCTCTTGTGACTGTAAGGCAATATTGACTCTACTCAGATTTGCCATAGGCAGATCTGTGACCCCCCCCCCCCCCCCCCCACCCCCCAGAAGATCCATAGCAGAAATCGAACTGAAAATCATATTTATGCCACATATTGGTCAGAGGATCTGCAGGCAGATAGCGCCCATTGTTAAGATGGTGGAATAGATTCTGTTAAAAATGTTGTCTGACCTCAGACATATCGCTAGGATATGCCTCCAATATCTGATAGGTGTGGGTCCCAGAGGTGGTATCTTTAGAATGGAGCCCCCACCCCCACCACCACCACCACTACCACCACCACCAATGCACAGGCCTCCTCCATTCATGCTATAGGAATTTCCTTCACTTTTCGGGTTCCTTTCTAAAGACAGGTGCAGTTCCCAGCATTAGAGGTGACTAGCCCTTGTATTACGCAAACAGTATTTAAAGGGGGTTTTCCCATCTCAGAAAATGGGGGCATATCACTAGGATATGCTACCATAGTCTGATAGGACCCGCACCTATATCGGGAACGGAGCCCCAAAAGTCCCGGAGGGCGCACTGCATATGCGCAGCCACCCTCCATTCATTTCTATGGTGCCGAAAATAGCCAAGCCCCGTCAGCCCCATAGAAATGAATGGGAGCAGTGGCTGCGCAAGCGTGGTGCACTCCCATTCACTACTATGGGGAGTGCGGTTGGTGGTGGCCGGGGTCCTCAGCCACCATCTTCCCCACTCCGTTCTCGATATAGACAGTGGGGACATATCCTAGCAATATGCCCCCCATTGTTTCACATGGGAATACCCCTTTAACTACTAATGTTCCAGGAAAAAAGCATTCGTCAAGTTGAACTTTGAGTTGTGTACCTATGAAAAGCTTGTATTCAGTTATGCATTACCGGTGTTGAACCAACCGTATCACCCTGAGGCGGCTTATTATACCGCACTGTAATAACTTGCACTTTACATTAACTCCTATTTAATCAGCAAGTGACCAAGAGATAATTAGGCTACTTTCCCACTCGCGTTTTGGGCAAATCCGTCATGGATCTGCAAAAACGCTTCCGTTACAATAATACAACCGCATGCATCCGTCATGAACGGATCCGGTTGTATTATGTCTTCTATAGCCATGACAGATCCGTCATGAACACCATTGAAAGTCAATGGGGGACGGATCCGTTTTCTATTGTGTCAGAGAAAACGTATCCGTCCCCATTGACTTACATTGTGTGTCAGGACGGATCCGTCTTGCTCCGCACCACATGGCGGACAGAAAACGCTGCAGGCAGCGTTTGGTATCCGCCTCCAGAGCGGAATGGAGACTGATCGGAGGCGAACTGATGCATTCTGAGCGGATCCTTTTCCATTCAGAATGCATTAGGGCAAAACTGATCCGTTTTGGACCGCGTGTGAGAGCCCTGAACAGATCTCACAAACGGAAAGCCAAAACGCTAGCGTGAAAGTAGCCGACTTTCAAAGGCTCCCTTCTTCTATCTGCTGATTCCAGCCTGCGAAATGTAAATGTTTCCCAATGTGTTGGACTTTATGTATAAAGGTGAATAGTCACTTATTGTGAATAGTTACTTTTTCGTAAGGCATTTACTAACTGGTTACAGTGGAGAACTGCTCCGTTATTTGTCTATACATGCTTTTATACAATGGATCCAGTATTCGTGAAATCATGACTGAGTCTCTTTTTGACTAGTTCAAGCTATATGATATATATGTGATATACTTTGGTTATAAGAGTAGACATATGTAATATCATTTGGCAGCTCCAATGACTCCTTAAAGGGGATCTGTCACCTCCGACAAGCCCGATTAGGTACTATACATGTATAGAGGCCCTGCCGCTGACTCTGGATCAGTCATTTGTATGTCGATCTGCACCCCCATTCCCCTGCTGTGCTCCTGCAAACCAGCGATGAGACGCATTGAGAGGACTCCTGTGCATGCGCACATAATTGAGAAGTCCTCTCTATGCATTCTACGTCCAGTTTGTGGGTACATAGTGGGGGAAAGGGGGTGAGTATCGGCATACAAATGACTTATCTGGAGTCAGCATTAGGTGTTCTATACATGTATTATTGTACTTAATAGGGTGACAGACTGCCTTTAAAGAGTCACTGTGCTTTCACACAATTTCATTTCATTTAATAGAGAATGGTTTAACTAGCAAATTTGTAAATCACTTCATTTAAACGATATGTCTGCATCCACCTGAAAATAGCTGTAAAGTCATTGCCACTAGGGGGTCTTACTCCCATCTAAGTTGCAGAACACTGCCTGTTTCAGGCAAGATCGGCCCCGACTCAGAAGACGGCTGAGAGAAAGTGGGGGCATGTCAGAAACTAGCTGAGATTATGTGCCTGATAAAACAACTGCTTCTATACAGCTTCTGACATCACAGGGCCTCCTGCTCCCTAGAAGATGACAAACCTAGTGGGAAGTAAGGGAAGTGAGATCACTGCATACAGTACTGGGAGAAGAGATACACCTTTGCTTGTGAGAGAAATGCATCTAGCTGTGCATCTGAAACAGGGAATAATATGACTGAAAGAGACTTAGGGAAACGCAAACATAATGGTTCCTTCGCAGGTTATGATTGTACAAAGAAGCACGGAGCAGATTTTCTGCAAGCGTTTTTCATACCATTTTTGCTGCGTTTATGTACCAAAATCACACCAAAATCTATGTGATTTTGATGCAGATTTGATATGGATTTGCCCAGATCTCACCATCTGCATTTCAGAGGGTGAAGGTCTGCACTAAAAACCCACACTAACAATTGACATGCTGCAGATTTCCAAATCCACACCAGTTTAATTTTCACACAGAAGATTTCCGCATAGTGTACATAAGGGCTTGTTCACACGACCATTGCCCCTCCATGCCCGTGCTGTGGACCGCAAATTGCCGCATGCAGATCGCGGACCCATTCACTTGAATGGGTCGGCGATCCGTCTGTTCCACAAAAAGATAGAGCAAGTTCTATCTTTTTGCGGTGCGGAGGCATGGAACGGAACCCCAGGAAGCACTCCGTACTGCTTCCGTGGTGTTCCGCTCCGTGCTTCCGTTCCGCACCGCATCTCCGGATTTGCGGACCCATTCAAGTGATTGGCTCCGCCTCCGTAATACGGAATGCACACAGCTGGTGTCCCGTGTATTGCGGACCCGCCGTATGCGGGCCGCAATACAGCAACGGAGAGGCAACGGTCGTGTGAACGAGCCCTAAGACTTTGAAAATCTCAACAGCTTAGTTGGTACTGCCTTAGGGCTCATGCACATGAGCGTGTGTTGGCTGGGCCCGTGCTGCGGTTCACAATGCACGGGTACCAACCGTAGGGCCGCCGTATGTGGGCACAGGACCCATTCACTTCAATGGGGTACTTAATCTGCATCTGGCAGTCCACACTGCAAAAAAGTAGTGCATGCACTACTTTTTTGCGGTGCGGAGGCAAGGACAGAAAACCCGCAGAAGCACTCTGTAGTACTTCTGTGCCTCTGTTCCGCACTGTACCTAACAGATTGCCGACCCGTTCAAGTGAATGGGTCTGCATCCGTGATGCGGCGCACACAATACTGGTGCCCGTATATAGCAGACCCGCTGTCTGAGGGCCGCAATACGGGCACCGGCCAACAACGGTCATGTGCATGAGCCCTTATGCTCTGGATATTCCACACAAATATCCACATGTAATACACACCGTGTGCATATACAGGTCAGCAAAATAGCTGACAGTTAACTATGCTCATTACCTTACATATCTTTCCAAGCATGTTGTCCCTGATGGTGCTGTTATCCTGGTTTTGTGTTTCATGTTTGCAGAGAAAATCATCTCTATGCTACACTCTCTGCTTATGAGTGCTTACAAGTCAAGGAGGCTGGCCCCTAAATCCTGCCTCCTGCCCCTTGATGATGCTCCTCGCCTCTCCACATCTTGCAAACCACTCACACGGGCGCAGTCTGTATCCTCCAGAGCACCTGCACAGTAAAGCTGGGTGTACAACTCCTGGTTTCAGCCCTTCACAGCACCTGCGCCAGATATGCACCTGGAAAGGTTCGCTTCACTGCGCAGGTGCCCTGAAGGAGACAGACTAGGCCTGTGCAAGATATGGGTGAAATTGGCAAATTTTGTTTTACCAAAGTGTTTTTGTGACGGAGAAGGCTCGAAGGTCCATCTAGCGCATACGAAGACACAATTTACTAAATGGTACCTAATAAATGGGTGGGCTTTGTACAGATTTGAGGCTCTAGAACTTTAAAAGGGTTTTCCGAGACTTGGATAGGTCATCAGTATCTGATCAGTAAGGGTCCGACACCCGAGACCCCCACCGACCAGATGTTTGAGAAGACACTGGCGCTCGTAGTAGTGCCACGGCCTTTTCGCAGCATTTCCTAGGCCATGTGATGTCACGTTCATCAGTCAGATGGCCTAGGCTCGGCTCAGCCCCATAGAAGTGAATGGGGCTATGCTGCAATACCAAGCACAACCGCTATACGATGTACAGCGCTCAAACAGTTGATCGGCGGGGGTCCCAGGTGTCAGACCCCACCGATCAGATACTGGTGACCAGTATTTAAATCTCAGAAAAACATTCTAAGATGCAGCAAAAAATTTACGCGTAGTAAAAGAAGGGCGATATCCAGGATTTTACCTTTGGCACTACCCACCTCTGCCATCCGTTATTTCTGTTTTGTCTCTTCAGTGCCAGTTTCTACTTTAGCTGTGTGTAGATCGATCGGTGCTGGCAGCAGACCAGAGGAAATCGCGTGAAGCAAGTTAAAGCCTGACAATAAACTCAGTGCATGAAATAGCTCCGGCGCCGGGTAGCCTTATGATGTTAAATTTTTTACCAGCAGAAGATGCTTTTATTATTCTCATGCTTGAGTTTTTAATCTAATATTCATTAAGTGCTGCTGTCTTATCATATCAGGCTATTTATGCCGATATTATGTTATTCATTGTCGGAGTTAGGTCAGCGAGGGAATGAGTTTGGTGAGACATTCCAGTGGTAATTTTATTATGCTAAAATTGACCTTTTTAGGTGCGTGCATGAATGGTTTATTCCAATTTATTGCTTCAGTTATGGCTTCTTCTTGGGATCAGACTGAGGGTTGCTGTAATAAAAATCTTCGGTAAACTCCTCTGTCAGCATTTAAAGGGTTAGCAGAGTCACTTGCCATTGAATTGCCGTTAATCGGTCGTGAAATTGTTTTGTGATTCCTGTCTTCTCTTCGACTACCTGTCTGCACGTAGCTTCTCCTCCAAATATTTCCTTTTTACATGTTCCTATGTCCAAGCCATTATTCCGGAGATGGTAAAAACACCCCATATGGTTCTTATGACTGACCACAAGTTGTCTCGAATTTATGGTCATCTTTTGCTGTAAATATTAATGGGGTTTTCCAGGTTTTTAAACTGATGGCCTATCCACAGCATAGGGTCCACAATCAGCTGTTGATGAGGCCATGGAGCTCTGGGTGAGCATGGCATCCTCCCCACAGCTTACCAAGCACACTGCCTTACATTGTTTAGCGGCACTGCTTGGTATCACAGCTCATTCACTTCAATGGGACTGAGCTGCCCCTAAGGCCACGTGCCCGATGAACGTGTCGTCACTGGCCTAGGTAAAGTGCAAGAAGGCTGTCACGGGGTGCCAAAGGCGCACTCGGTCTCCCATCAGCCGCAGACCTGCTGCTTAGCTTCGGGAGCGAGGATCTGTGTTTGGCCTCGTTCCCAGGGCGGCTCTGCTAGCTGGGAGGCTCCCTGCTCCTAGGTCTGCCTTGAGCGCCGAGCTGATCACTCGGTGCTCGACTCTTCTGTCTGTCGGTCATGTGACACTGGCCACGTCACATGACCTCAGACCCCACTATAATACAGGCAGCATGCTGGCCACAGGTGCCTGTTAATTCTAGGTTCCTGGCTATTTGTTGGACTACTGAATACTCACCTGATCCTGTTCCCTGACGATCCTTTGCCTGCTCCTCCTGTACTGCGCATCTCTCCTGGTATCCTGACCCCGGCTTCAACCTGACGATCCTTTGCGGACTCCTGTTGTACTTTGTTTCTCTCCTGTATTTGACCTCGCTTTTCCTGACTATTCTCTGCTCATTCCTTAGTACTGCGTAGCTCTCTAGGTATTGACCCGGTCCGTTCACGTTCCGTTATTTGTCTTGTCTGTCTTCCCAGCACGTATCCTAAATTAGGGACTGCCGTCTAGTTGTCCCTGTCATTAGGACTTGCGAGGCAAGGTAGGCAGGGCCAGGGGTGAGGGTGGAGCGCAGTGGTCACTATCCTCCCCCCTGTGTGTAGTGTACGCAGCGCTCTGCCACCTTTATCAGCTGATTGGCAGGGGTCCCGAGTGTCGGACCTCCACTAATCAGATACTGATGACCTATCCTGAGGTTCAGTCATCAGTTAAAAGCAGTCGAAAAACCCTTTTAACCCAACTGCTGTAATACTGTAAGGCATAGACAGTGGTGATAGACCGCTATCATATATGTTTATCAGTGTTGGGGAGAATAAAAACTCATCACGCCTTGAAGGAACTTCTACTGGAGTCCCCTAATCTAGAACATGGTGACACCTTTGCCTCATCAGTGGGTGAAGTCCTATAATGTGCACAAAAATAGTCAAGTGTGTTCTTAAACGAATGATTGCTGCAGCCTAAGAATGGCAAGGACCAACATATAACTCCTCCTGTCAAACTGCCTTCATAGCGATGCATCCTTTCATCTATGTGCACCTACATTGGCAGCCCTGGCACATTGAATGGGAAGAATAGTGCTGGAAACAATGGAACCCAACAGACCTAAATGAAGTCCAGTAGGGTCTATCTGTCATGTGAGGGATCTGCCAGGGCGTTGTGGTTTCCATTATGAACAGAAACCACAACGCAACTATGAACAAAGCCTTAAAGGGAACCTGTCACCAGTTTTATGGTGTCCTAACTAAGGGCAACATAAATAAGTGACTGATTCTCTTAACAAAATGCTGGGTCACTTTCTTTAATTGACCCAGTCAATCTGCCAACATCTTGTATTGAAAAGCTCCAGCTGATAATGATGAGTCCTGAATATTCATGAGCTCCTGACCCTCCCCGCCCACCTGCTGCTGAATGACAGTTTGTTTCCATAGGAATCAGCAGCAGGTGGGCAGGGGAGTGGCTATAGCTCTGAATTAAATATACGCTGGACTCAATGACATCACGCTGGACTCAAATCAGCTCATTAGCATACGGCATGTGGCATCTTTGTGTGTATATTATGAGGTAACCATCTGTCACACCAGTAAGTGAATACATCTAAGGCACTTTTTAGTAGTTAATGATTGTATATAATTAGTTAGATTATAATCAAATATCCACATGACAGGTTCCCTTTAAGTAGAATTATTCAACACAGCATTATATACATTTTTCTAATCTGTTTTTAGCTAATAAGTCTTGAACATCAGAATAATGTCATATCCAATGTCAGCAATCTATTACTAGATTACGAGATTTTGTGAATATGATAATATTTACACATAGGTTAACCTAAATTTAAAGAATAACTCATTTTAATTTTATAAAAAATTAATAGTAAAGGTGAAGATAAGAAATTTTGTAAGGTATTTTTTTTTTTTAAATGGCCTCTTTCTCCATCTTTTAGGCTCTTTGCCCCCTCCAGCTTCCTGCACTGATCATTCCCTCTCAATTCACTGCTAAAAGCCATCTTTAGTAGCTCACTGAGAGATCTGGTTACAGGCTGCAGCCTGTAGCCTATAGAGGAGGGGGGAACAGAATGGTGAATGGGACAATGACAAGACGCTGCTGCAGCCATTAATACGTTTTCTATCTCACTCCACAACTGAATTCACAGCTACGTTGCTCAGTAAAAGCTCATGCACACAGCCATAGCCTTTTTTGCGGTTCAGCAAATTGGGGATCGGCAAAACACAGATACCAGCCATGGAACATCCAGCCCATAATAGAGCAGTCCTATCCTTGTCCATAATGTGGATAAGAATAGGACATGTTCTTTTTTGTGTGGGTGCCTACGGACGTGTACAGCACACAGTGCGCTGTCCACATTTTTTGCGGCCCCATTGAAGTGAATGGGTCCGCATCTGACCCCCAAAAAAATTCGGATCAGATGTGGACTAATACAGCGGTCGAGTACATGAGCCCTAATGCTGTATAATGAGCTACACACAGCTTCTGTTTACCAAAAAACAGATCCATACATACTTTGTAATATTGATTCGCAAACATTTCCCCTTAATGGTATAATTAGTATACTATAAGTTAATGTAGTTAGTGATTAACTGTGGTGGAAAGATGACAACCCAGCAGACGGGACATGAGAGAGTCCAGGAAGGAACCTCTGCTCAGCTGATTGAAGAAAATCATCTAGAAAGCGTGTTTATGCAGTTTGAGGAGACACCAGAGTATCCATGATTAGTTAAAAGCCTTAAATAATTTATATTTGTCAGGCCCTGGTACAAAAAAAAAAGTAATACGTCTGCTTGGAGAACACTCTGTAGACGGGATAATTGTAACATTTATCATTCCCACCAGGGTTTTCATTTGCTTAGTCATGTCTTGTTTTGAACGTTGGTGATATATCTTGTATGACAGGCAGCCGGCTTTTAACTCCCACATGACCAGGCAGAATGAGAACAGATCATACAACTAAATGTATGTACCCTACCCCCAAATCCATACTTAGGTCATGTTCACATCAAAAATATGGGACAAAATAGTGCATCACGCTGCTCTGTTTTGTCTGATAAAATAACGGGTTGCATGACGGAAACTCAGTGGACTCCATTATAGTCAGTGAGGTCTGTCGGGAGTCATTGGTGTCTGGATACAAAGTTTATGTTATTTTCATTGTTTTTCTTCTATAATGGAGCAACACAATGGAAATAAAGACGACGGATGTGAACATAGCCTAACCTGGTGTCCAAGATCATTGAAAGACGTAGACCGGAATGGGGCAGATTATGACATACTCAAGACTTCAGAGCTGTGAAGATTTCCACATGAGGTCATTGAGGTACGGAAAAGCCCAAGCAGTCTATCCACCCCCACAGTACTCCTGTTACCAACGGTCCAGGCCACTAAGTTATGCCTTATGACATGTCCATTTTGGGTGGTAGCTTGCGAGGAAAGACCATGTGGTTGTACAACAATTGATCTTCAATAGAAGAAGATAAACAGGGTCATGTGACCGTGTGCTGAATCGGTGGATCGATAATGAAATTAGAAAGTGTAAGAAGATTTTAATAGGAATCTCTACATACATAGAAGGTATGTACTAGAAAACCCCTTTAACCTTCTCGCTGAGGTTGGTCCTTGCTGAAGAGTACTCACAGGATCGCAGTTCCCAAGAGCACAACAGGAACCAGCAGGCAAATGCAAAGATCGTCAGGAAGCAGACAAGACTCACTGAGTGAAAGGGTCAGGATCAGGAGGTGCACAAGTATTAGAAAAGGACTACACGGGAACACTGGCTAGGATTGTTGAGCAGCGGGGATCCTATAGAAATTAATGGGATCGCCGAGGCAGTCCCAAGAAATCCAGCCGCGTCGATGTGTAGCCCTTGCCTTATTGTGGGTTTGATGGTCATCTTGTTAAAGTAGCTTTCTGGGATCAGGATACATAGGGTTGAGCGAATCGAAGTATTCCAAGTGGACTTCAATCCGAATTTCAGGGAAGATTCAATTTGCAGTGAAGCCGAATTTACTTGTGCTTCGTGGTAGTGAATCAATTTCCCCTCTGGATTTTCCAATAGTGTGCAAGTGCGACCACCGCTGCTGGATTGCAGGGTGGTCGTAACCCCTGGATATGAGCAGTGTATAATGTGATGGAAAAATGAATCCAGGAAGCAACATGGAAAATCACAATACATTAATAAGTGTATTGTATTAACTTTCTCTACATGATAAATGCTGAAATGAGACAACCCTTTCAAACAGCAAATTGAGAGGGGTGTCTGGTGTCCGGACCCGTGCCGATCTGATATTGATAACCTGTCCGGAGGATACGTCATCAATTTCATAATCTCAGAAAAAACCCTAAAGATAATTATTAGATAAGACAATGGGAAGCACATCTTGGAATGAGGGACAATAGTGCTGATGAGTTCAGGAACTTGGACAATTAAAGCTACATTATCATCAGAATCACTTACACCACTGTATTGCTTTTTTTGCGGGGGAACTTTTCTGGAAAAGTCACCTTTTTGCCCTCTTGTGTGTGGCCTCTAATTGTCCTGTAACCAGTTGTAAAGAAACAGGGAGCAGATGTCACCTCAGTAAGTGTGCACAGCTACGGATCCTCAGCTGCCGCAGACTTGGTGGGTTTCATTATTGACACAGTCAGCTCTAGCAGACAGAGGAATTGCTCTGGGCAATAAAGTCATTAGTCAAATCCCTTCCCCAATTTCACAGAGTTTGAGAGTTTCCAAGAAGTAATTGCAAGAATTAGTGGGAATCATTTCAATTCCAGCAACCTTGCCAGGCATGGCTACGAAAAAATCGGATAAGATGCAATTATTCCCCACAGGAAGTGACATTATGTCATCGTGTCACTATAAACTATAGGCGGTCGCACACTTTATTT
Organism: Bufo bufo; assembly: GCF_905171765.1. Classification (NCBI taxonomy): domain Eukaryota; kingdom Metazoa; phylum Chordata; class Amphibia; order Anura; family Bufonidae; genus Bufo; species Bufo bufo. The sequence continues at coordinate 183,210,603 of NC_053397.1, read as the reverse complement.
TAACAAGAAAGCCGAACATGAGATTAAGTTGAATGTGAGAGATTTTCTAGTTTCCTACCGATTCGATTTTTATACAGAATTAGCTCTTATGCACACGACCGTAGTTCGGGGTCCGCATCCGAGCCGCAGTTTTGGCGGTTCGGATGCAGACTCATTCACTTCAATGGGGCCGCAAAGATGCGGACTGCACTCCGTGTGCTGTCCGCATCCGTTGCAACCGTTCCTTGGCCCCGCCAAAAAAAAATATAGCATGTCCTATTCTCGTCCGTTTGCGGACAAGAATAGGCATTTCTACAATGGGCGGCTTCCGTTCTTTGCAGATCCGCGGTTTGCGGACTGCAGAAAACGGCACGGTCGTGTGCATGTAGCCTTAATTTGTATAATCCTGGACATATTGCATGATATAGTTACAATATATAACAGATCTGAGTCTGTAAATGCAGCAGAGCGGAAATTGTCATTAGGCATTATATATTCCTGTTTTATTAATGAAAACAATGCAGTATTTATAAGATATATACAGTACAGACCAAAAGTTTGGACACACCTTCTCATTCAAAGAGTTTTCTTTATTTTCATGACTATGAAGGCATCAAAACTATGAATTAACACCTGTGGAATTATATACATAACAAACAAGTGTGAAACAACTGAAAATATGTCATATTCTAGGTTCTTCAAAGTAGCCACCTTTTGCTTTGATTACTGCTTTGCACACTCTTGGCATTCTCTTGATGAGCTTCAAGAGGTAGTCCCCTGAAATGGTCTTCCAACAGTCTTGAAGGAGTTCCCAGAGATGCTTAGCACTTGGCCCTTTTGCCTTCACTCTGCGGTCCAGCTCACCCCAAACCATCTCGATTGGGTTCAGGTCCGGTGACTGTGGAGGCCAGGTCATCTGGCGAAGCACCCCATCACTCTCCTTCATGGTCAAATAGCCCTTACTTTCAAAGTTTTCCCAATTTTTCGGCTGACTGACTGACCTTCATTTCTTAAAGTAATGATGGACACTCGTTTTTCTTTACTTAGCTGCTTTTTTTTTTGCCATAATACAAATTCTAACAGTCTATTCAGTAGGACTATCAGCTGTGTATCCACCTGACTTCTCCTCAACGCAACTGATGGTCCCAACCCCCATTTATAAGGCAAGAAATCCCACTTATTAAACCTGACAGGGCACACCTGTGAAGTGAAAACCATTTCAAGGGACTACCTCTTGAAGCTCATCAAGAGAATGCCAAGAGTGTGCAAAGCAGTAATCAAAGCAAAAGGTGGCTACTTTGAAGAACCTAGAATATGACATATTTTCAGTTGTTTCACACTTGTTTGTTATGTATATAATTCCACATGTGTTAATTATATTTTTGATGCCTTGATAGTCATGAAAATAAAGAAAACTCTTTGAATGAGAAGGTGTGTCCAAACTTTTGGTCTGTACTTATATATATTTGTTTTTTAAGTAATGAAAAGTCAGTAGGTCTCTCACTAGTTCTCACATTCGTATGTCTGCTCTGCGGCCCTTAAAAAAAAAAAATTTTAAATGTCCTATTCTTGTCCGTTTTACAGACAAGGATAGGACTGTTCTATCTGGGGCTGGCCATTTCATTCTGAAAAATGCGGACCGCAAAAACGGTAATGGCGCTGTACATGAACCCTTAGGCTACCTCGACGGGTAACACCAGGTGGGCCTTGCAGACTGCTGGTAATTCATTTATAAACTTCTAGTAGGAATAATAGAAGACTAGCACAGCATGCAGTTATATTAGTAAAACAGACATGTCATGCGAGGTGACAGCTCGTCCTAAAAAGGGCTTTCCGATTTTTTTTTTACTGATGACCTGTCCTCCGATCAGCTGCTTAAGAAGGCACCGGCGCTCGCAGTAGCTCTGCTGCCTTCTCGCAGATTTGCTTAGGCCATGTGATGCTATGTTCACCAGCCACATGGCCGTGGCACAGCTCTGCCCCACTGAGCAAAGAAAAGGATGTGGTGCTACAGCGAGCGTCGGTGCCTTCTCAAACAGCTGATCTGCGCAGGTCCCGGGTGTCGGACCCCCACCGATCAGATACTGATGACCTATCTAGAGGATAGGTCATCAGTAAAAAAAAAATCTCGGACTACCCCTTTCACTATGCAATAAATAGGGTATTTTAAATTAAGTATAATTACAATATACATGCATAAAAACATTGTGAGCTTGTTACTACATTAGATTTTACTCTCCAGAAAACCCTTTTAATATACACTGAGGTTGAGGGTGAAGAAAAGTAGTGTTTTATTACTTTATTACTTTCATCCAAATTTTTGGTTCATTTTGTTGGGAAATAATTCTTTCATTACCTGTGGTTCTTGTTGCTATTTGTATATACAGCTATATGGTATTTACAGTATTTTTTGCTCCATTAGATGCTCCATTTTTTGCTCCTAGTATTTAGAGGAAGAAAATAAGAAAAGAAAAAAATATTTCAGCAGACTTCCGATAAGACCCCTAATCTTCATGAGACCACAAAATCAGACCCCCATTCCTCATCAGACCTCAGATCAGATCACCATTCCTCATCAGACCCCATCAAATCTCAGATCAGACCCCCAACTCATGCCCTCATTAGACCTCAGATCAGACTCACATTCATTATTAGACCTTAGATCAGACCCCCATTACTCATTAGACCTCGGAACAGACCTCCATCAGACCTCAGATCAGACCCCCATTCTTCATTAGACCTCAACTCAGGCCTCACATCAAGCCCCCATTCCCCGTTAGACCCTCAGATCAGACCCTCAATAGACATAAAATAAATAAAATAACTTACCTCTCCTCCTCCCGACATTGCGACCACTCTGCAGATCCAGCAGCTCTTCCTGCACTTACCGCTCCCTGGTCTTTTCCATGTGCCCCGCTGCACTGTGACCTGATGTTGCTCAGCGTAAGGTCATAGTACGCGCACTGCGTCCTGATGCTGTACGCAGTCAGGAAAGTGCAGCGCGGTGCCCAGAGAAAACTAGGGAGCAGTGAGTACATGTAGCACCAGGAACGTTGTATTCACCGCTCCCCAGTCCTGTTGTATACTATTGTACACTTTCAAAATGGAAGCGCTCACTAGTATTTACTCCATAAGACCTTCTGCCATTTCCCCCCACTTTTGGGCAGGGGGTGTGTCTTATGGAGCGAAAAACACAGTAGTTTATTGGCAGGTGCAGTATATACATAATATTATAGATACACTATATGCAGAGGTTGTGCCGCTAGGCTTCTCTTCACCCGGGTTCTACCCCTGTATCTAAATACCCTGGTCAAAACGACCCCAGGACACATCTTTCCACAGCCTATAGAAGCATAACTTGAAGCTCCTGGTCTCCAATGCTAAATCTATAAGGCCGAGTTCACACGAACGTGTGTGACCCGTGCCTGTGCTGCGGCCCGTAAATAGCGGGCCGCAATGCACGATCGCCGGCCGTAGGGCAGCCGCATCGGATCGCGGACCCATTCACTTTAATGGGTCCGCGATCCGGATCACACACGTTCGTGTGAACTTAGCCTAACAGGGTTCTCACCTACCATTCAGAATACTGGTGTGATCTTATGGGGCAGAGGAACCTGTAGGCACCATCAGACTCCAGGATCTCAATGCAACTGCTATATGTGCCCCCCCTTTCATGTACCCCCTGCCTGTTTGTATGTTATCCCAGATCTCCTCAATTTCACTCTGGAGTCTATGGTTTAGAGTTATTTTTTATTTTCCTCTAAACCATTGAGATTTAGCTCTTTCATTTGGAAACTGTCATTGGCGCAAATCAAGTGTATTTTTTCTGTATCTTATTTTTATTTCATTTATGCTTCAATTGTCACGTCGAGTGCTTGTGATTAGTTCGCAGAGCACTCTATTTACTTAGAAATGCTGTTCTTTTATATCCGCCGCCGCTGGTATATTCACTGTAATTATTTTCAGAAAAGCATCACATATTTCATCCTGCTTTCCATTTCACATGCAGAACGGAGATTGTTCTGTATCTGCAGAGTCTGGAAAGCAGAATCCCATTGTTCTTCATGCCTTTTTTTTCCTGCCGCTTCATAGTATTCTGAAGGACGGTACGTTCCTCCGGTCAGTGTTTCAGCCATTGTTTCAGACGTGTAATGAATCAACTGACAAAAATATGTCACCGCATCCTACCTGAGAGTTCACTGATTGTTACCATAGGAACCGGGGCCCGGCTTCACGCGGCCGAGAGTGGCTGTACGGTAGTCGGTAATGACAGGAGAGCAACTTCTTGGAAAATCAGATGCAGATATTGTAGAAAGATTTGCAACAGATGAGCCCAAAGCCCCCAGAATCCGCTCTACTGTTTAGGTTCCTGACGAATGGCACATCAATCAGGCTCAGCGATATCTGGATTTTCCAAAGTATTATACTTATGGCTCATGCGCACACGGGAAAAAATGCGGATCGGATGCGGACCCGTTCATCTCAAAGCAGTCCGCATCCGTAAGTCCATTCTGAGTCCCTGCAAAAAAATAGAACATGTCCTATTCTTGTGCGTTCTGCGTTTTAGACGCCAGTCTTAATAAAGCCCTAAGCCGGTGGTGGCTCCACGGAAGTTATGAAGAGGCGCCGGCCTCTCCATAACTTCGGCGCATCCAGCGCCAATTCAATATGTAAGACCGCTTCTGATCGGATCCGTTTTCTATTGTGTCAAAGAAAACGGATCTGTCTCCATTGACTTACATTGTGAGTCATGACGGATCCGTCTTGCTCCGCATCCCAGGACGCACTCAAAAATGCTGCTGGCTGCTCCGTGTGTGCGTCATGGGAAGGCAACCAAACAGAACGGGATGCATTCTGGTGCACTCCATTCCCTTCAGTTCAGTTTTGTCCCCATTGACAATGAATAGGGACAAAACTGAAGCGTTTTCCTCCGCTGTTGAGATCCTATGACGGATCTTAATAGCGGAAATTGAAAACGCTGATATGAAAGTCGCCTTAAGGGGTATTCCTACGAGGAATATGCTACATTTTACAAGCCAGTAACTGGATCTGAATACTTTTGTAACTGCATGTAATTAAAAATGTAGTATAGTCAATGAGTTATTGAATAAGATCTTTCTGTGCAGCGCCACCTGCTGTCGCTGAAGTGGACTCACATGCTCAGTTCCATCCTTCAACTCCTGCCAGAAGCTGTGACAGGGAGAGAGCTGCATCACAAAGGACGCCCCCCCGAGTTGTGATACGGTGAGAACAGCATCAGAAAGGCCATGTCCCGACGTTAACTGCAACAAAAAGGATACTCCCCTGAGTTTAAACAGAAAGGACACACCCCTGAGCTACAGCAGAAAGGACACACCCCAGAGCTTCAGCAGACAGGGCTTACAGCTTGAAATAAATCTAGCAGAGCAATGAATGGGGGATGCCTGGATCCATGTGAGCTTTGTTAGAGATTGTTATGTACCATATGATGCCTGATTTTCATTTTTATATTAATCATGGGATGAACCGTTAAGGCACCGAGTACACTGTTGCAGCAGGGTTTAGTTTTACATTTTCAGTGGCTTTTATTATGTTAAGTGATAATTTAAAGTTTGCTGCAACAGTGTATTTATTAGCTCCAGAATAATACACAGTATAGTGAAACCACTTTGAAGCGACCACCAGAAATTCCTCAGGTCACCGCTGCAGCCAGTCACTGGTCTCAGCAGAGATGTCCCATGCACGGCTGAGGCCAGTGATTGGCTGCAGTGGTGACCAGTCACCGGTGCATCCAAAAAGATGACGTTAGCAGCGGCAGGACCATAGCACAGCGCTGGAAGAAACAGGGTGAGTATCCATGCATTTGGTTTTTCAGACCATTTACAGGGGTTGCCCGAATTTTTACCGTATTTTTCCGCTTTATAAGACGCACCTGATGATAAGACGCACCTAGGTTTATGAGGAGGAAAATAAGAAAATAAATATTTTGAACCAAAAGGTGTGCTTTTGGTAGGTTTCGAACTAATGGTGGTTTGTGGATGACACTATTATGGGGGATCTGTGGATGACACTGTTATGGAGGGGATCTGTGGATGACGCACTGTTATGGAGGATCTGTGGATGACACTGTTATGGAGGATCTGTGGATTACACTGTTATGGAGGGGATCTGTGGATGACGCACTGTTATGGAGGATCTGTGGATGACACTTATGGGGAATCTGTGGATGACACACTGTTATGGGGGATCTGTGGGTGACACACTGATATGGGGAAGCTGTGGATGACACTGTTATGGGGGATCTGTGGATAATACTGTTATGGGAGATCTGTGGATGACACTGTTATGGGGGAGCTGTGGATGACACACTGTTATGGGGGATCTGTGGATGACACACTGTTATAGGGGATATGTGGATGACACAGTGTTATGGGGGATCTGTGGATGACGCACTGTTATGGGGGCATCTGTGGATGATGCATTGTTATGGAGGATCTGTGGATGACACTGTTATGGGGATCTGTGGATGACACACTGAAATGGGGGGAGCTGTGGATAACACTGTTATGGGGGATCTGTGGATGACACTGTTATGGGGGGATCTGTGGATGACATATAGATAGCATCTTATGCTGGTCCCCTCTGTGTCTTCTCATGTCCCTGTGTGAATAGTGACCCCATTACACCAGGCCCCGCTCACAGCAATCTTTACATGTAAAGTCTGTTTATTTAATGCTTAAGCAGTGGCTTTGGTTTGTTAAACTAGCGTAATCGTCTGTAGTAGTATTCACTATCAAAGCGGCGGGCAGGCCGGTAGTGTAACGCACTCACTTATAAACGCTCCCGCTCCGCCAGCTTCATTAATGAAGTGGGAGGAGCATGACGGAGTGAGTGACGTTACACTGCCGGCCTTCCCGCCCAGGCTCGGACTGGCCCACAGGGGTACAGGGGAATCCCCCGGTGGGCCCCTGAGCAAAGTGGACCCCTAGTCTACCACCCACTGCACAAGTGGCACATAACAGTAGACTTACTGCACTACATACATATATTCAATGTACAGCACCTCAACCAGCCGATGTTCATATAAAAAACTTGTTAGATTATTTATTATATTTGAATGTATCCGTATGGTGGGCCCCCAAAATGAATTTTACTGGTGGGCCCTAGGTACCCTAGTCCGACACTGTTCCCGCCGCTTTGATAGTGAATACTACTACAGACGATTACGCTAGTTTAACAAACCAGAGCCACTGGTTGAGGATTACATGAATAGACTTTACATATGAAAACTGCTGTGAGCGGGGCCCTGTGAAATGGAGTACAGTGACTGCATCGGGCCCCTCCGCGAGTGCAGCAGCAGTTGCCAGCCTCCAGCCCCTCCTCCCAGTCCGCGTGATAGAGGTAAACTGTAACTGATACATCGCAGGCCGCGCTGTGCAGCATAGCGGCCGGCCATGTATCAGTGTCAGCAATGTAAAAATTGCACTATTTGCTTTTGGGGGGGGGGGGGGGGAGTGCATTTTATAAAGCAAAAAATACGGTATATAACTCGGACAGCTTTTTTAAGCACTGCCTAAGGACTGGCAGTCATAGCATGTACCACCTGGGATACACATACATATGTGGTCTTCCTTATCTTTCCTTTTGGCTTAACATATCCAGAGATGTGTGGCTCAAGATGACCAGCTTCTAAGAAAAATATGGCATTGCGATATTCTGTCACAAGATGTCTATCCTATATGTGACTATATGTGGCTCCCCCAGTGGTTGTGTTGTGATTAGCAGATCCTGCTGTTTCCTCCCTCATAATAAATGCACTGAACTGTAATACCTGATTGCAGCTGCGGGGATACTCAGAACTCTACCAGCAGAAATTATTCAGTGATTGATCTTTCAGCGGGTTGCTAGGAGCAACAAATGTTATTATTTCTACAATACCAGTTACCATAGAAACCTGTCATTTAAATATAGTCAAATAACTGAAACGCGGGTTGGGGTAGAATAGAGCCTGCCACGCGTATAAAATAAAACCGTGGAAATTCTGAAGGTGATGAATGAACACATACGGGGAGCGCAGAGCCTCGGTATATGTGACTCACTTATGGTTATTCATCGGCTATTATTTTTGAATGTGTCTTTTTCTTGCGGGTTAATAAATTATACAGAGACTTTCAGCCCGGTTGTGCTGTATACCCCGGCAACTCGCATGACTACAAAGCTGTTTTACAAAATTATGAAGTTAGGTTATCATTTAAGTGGATTACTCTGAAAAAATTATTAGAATTCCTGCCGCTAAGGCAAACATCTGCCACATTAAGATGTTTTGGGGAGAGTGGGAGGCAGGTGAAGCGAACAGACACCAGGTTATGAACAGCTGTTCTTTTGCTTCTTGCAAGGAGACTCAGGAAAAATAAGAAAGAGCTTTAACTCCATAACGGCCAAGCACCATATGTATTCAGCGCGTGGTGCTGGGCTTTGATCCAGAGTGGATTAAAGCTCCTGTAGTCTAGTAGGTCAGTTCCCGGCAGTTTATTACCGCTTCTGCCTTCTCCTCTGCTTGGTGCCTAGTGCTCAACGAGCGCTATTCTATGAACAGAGGAAGCGCCACCTGCCCTGCCTGCAAAAGCCACTGAAGTTCAGTATGGGTCTCAATGTTGTTTCCTCCTCCCTCTTCTTCTCTGTATGCCCCCAGAGCTAAAGTTTAAAGGTCATAGTGCAATGAGCCGGACCGTGGTACGGTTAAAGGGACGCCAAAGTATGCAGTGGGTCCGGATGAGGGTATAGTTAATAGTTTTTGTTCGTGACGGCAATTGCAGCGTGCGCAGGGTACAGTCTCAGGGCCCTTTAAGGTGTTGCAACTCACGTACCAGGTGAGGAATGCCAGAGTGGGGTAATGTCTCTGTGTAGCAGTAGTAATAGTGTCAACGGTGTCTCCTACCTTGGTACGGCTGGACTCCTGGATCCTGGCTCACTTGCAATAAATGAGTGTGTTGCTAGTAGGAGTAATTGAGGGTTTAAGTAGCAGTAAATGAGATCCAGACTTGAAATATAATTCAACTTGTCTTTACTAGAGGCAGCATTAATCCATATGAGGTACAGCAATAGTCTTTAGGTCCCAGCAGGTATTGGCAATGTATGGCAGGGATCAATATCTCTTCTGCATCTATCATGTGCCTGGAGAATATGGCAGGAATCTGTCTTCTGCTCTGTCTATCTTCTGCTGTGTATGGGACTGACTAGCTTAAGAAGAATTTGGCTTCTCCTGGTCTCTGGATAGTTACTCACAGTTAGCTCACAGGGAATGGCTCGTCCTGGAGTTCTGGAGGTGGCTGCTTGCTTGTCACCAGTTGAGGCTGAAGGGCTCAGACTGGGGATGAAGATCTTTGGTTTCAGCCGAGACTCGATCCTGGGTTGGGCTCCCTAGAACTGGGAGCTCCTACCAGCACAGCCTTCCCCCTAGCCAGGGTGGTTGGCACACACTAACTATAACTTCCTTCTCCTCCCCATGAGGCAGGATGTGGGAACATTCCACACCTCCTCAAAGAGGGGGGACCTAAACTGGAACGTACTATTCCAGTCTAGATATGCTAAACTGTTACTAAGTCTCTGCTGAACACATTGCTGCCATCTGCTGGTGTACATTGAAATTACAGCAAATTACATGTAACAGGCTTAGAATATGCACATTATTGAGGATGTGATATTAAATTATACCAGATGACAAGATAAATACACTTAACAGGATGTAGCGGGGAGAGAGTTTAGTAACATAACTCTGGGATGTTACATTAGTAAAGGGTCTGAATACTATTGTCCATGTGAAACGTTAGCTTTTCCTTTTTAACCCTTTCAACCACGTACCAGTTCGTCATGTTGGTTGAGGAAATGTATGGAGCGGGCTGCTACAGTGAGCCCGCTCCATACACTTCGAGTGCCGGCTGTATCATACAGCAGGTTCCTGACTGCAATGACGGGGAATGGCAATCACACCACACCTTGCCATTTAACCCCTCAGATGCCGCAATCAACACAGATTGCGGCATCTGTAGAGTTAGACAGAGGGATGCGGATCCCACTGCCTTCCGATCGGAGCCCCTACAGTGAAATTGCAGGGCTCTGACCGGTTACCATGCCAGCCCGGATGCTTATGAAGCTTTCCAGGCATGCCATGGTAAGTTTTCTGCTGAACTGTGCACGAGGCACAGCTCAGCAGGGAGAGTATCAGAATCCTAATTACCCTAATTGATCTCTATTAGGGCTCATGCACAAAACCATTGGCTGTTTTGCAGTCTGCAAATTGTGGATCCGCAACACAGATAATGGCCGTATGCATTCAGCATTTTGCGGCCGGCCCCTAATAAAACAGTCCTATCCTTGTCCGTTAATGCGGGCAATAATAGGATATGTTCTGTAATTTTTAGGATGGCACGGAATGTACGTGCGGATACGGACAGTGCACGGAGTGCTGTCCACACCTTTTGCATCCCAGTTGAAGTGAATGGGTCTGCAACCGACCACGGTTGTGTGCATGATCCTTAGGGTGAATAGGACAACGGATCAAAATATCTCATGTTCTAGCCCCCTGAGGGGGTTAAAAGTTATTACAATAAAAGCAAAAAAAATAAAAATGTAAATATTAAATCACCCCCTCCTTTCCCAATTTTACATATAAAAATATATTAACAATAAAAAAAAATTACATATGTGGTATCGCCGCGTCCAAAAATGTCTTTAACTATTAAAATATTTTTTTAAAATTCCTGTGCGGCAAATGCTGTAATGGAAAAAAAAATTAAAACCACACGATTCACAATTTTTTAGTCACCTTCCCCCCCTTCCCCCCCAAGAAATTGAATAACAGTGATCAAAAAGTCGTTCATACACAATAATGGTACCAATAAAACAAACTGTTTGTCCTGCAAAAAACAAGCCCTGATACAACTCTGTGGACAGAAATATAAAAAGTTATGGCTGTCAGAAAAAGGCGATGAAAAGAATTTTTTTTTTTAAGTTTTTATTTTTTAAAAGTAGTAAAAAAAAAAACATATACAAGTTTGGTATCACCGCACATCATGTCATTTTTAGCGCACAGTGAACGCTGTGATGTCGAAAACCCCCAAAACCTTGGCAGAATTGTGGTAAATCTTTTTCTATTTAACCCCACAAATAATTTTTTTCCCGTTTTCCAATTCAGACATGGTAAATTAAATGGTGCCCTTAAAATACAATTTATCCTGCAAAAAATAAGCCCTCATACGGCTATATGAATTAAAAATTAAAAAAGTTATGCCTATTGTAATGGGAGGGGAAAAAAACAAATGGGTTAATAAATTTGCAAACTTTCTAGCATTCTGTTTTCACTTTGTCATTGATGCCACGTTCACATTTCTGGTGCCTGTCTGCCAGAGTTCACCAGATCCGGCACTGCTGGATTCAACAGATCACCGCCGGATCCCTATTGACTATAATGGTATCCGGCAGTGACCTGGCCGCTTTCTGGTGTAAATGCCGGGTTTCAGGTGTACAAAAACAGTTGCATGCAGCAGCTTTTAGTCCGGCCGACAGCCGGATCATCTGTAATGGAGATGTGAATGCAGCCCATGGGGGACTGAGTGCAGAATGACAGGGGAAAACTTGTAAAAAAAAAAATATTTTATTTTCAGCACAAGGCCATAATATAACAAAATGTGAAAAAAGTGAAAGGATCTGGAAACTTTCTGAATGCACTGTATATTTTAGTAAAGATGTAGATTTTTTGTTCCACACAGTAAATCCATCCAGAGATGCGGAATGAGGAGCTTGGCAGAAGCCTTGTGTAGCCGTTATCTTAGATTCTTCTTTGAGCGCTCCTCTCCTATTTTTGCATTCTTGAAATAACATAGAGAATTTGTTTAACTTTCTGGAAACTTATACAAATGTATGGGACATAAGTGGTGGAAACAAGGAGATAAAGATTCTTCTTAGCATTATGTTCCACCTTGTGCATCTTTTACTCATCTTATGTCATGATTGTAACTTCAGGCATTTTTTCAATATTTTGAAAGTTTTTTGAGTTTTCTGATTATAGTTTATAAGATATTGGGGGAGATTTATTACGACTAGTGCTCCCATACATCAGTCTGATCCCCCTGCGCTGGAGTAAGATAACAGGCAAATGGCTCCTAATAAATTAGTTGCATCTCTACCCCTCCGTGCGCCAGATATTTAAGTCTATGCCAGCCAGGGGCTGGTGTAGATTTGGGCTATAATCTACCGCAGTCTCTGGCGTAAGTTATAGTAAATATGGCGGGCTGTGCACAGCTCCGCCCCCTTATCTCACCCCTTTAGAAAAGTGTCGAGAACCCCTAAAAGTCACAAATTATGGCGCAAATATGCCATCATTTGCGATATTTTTTATTTTTTTACAACAGAATAGTGGCGTAAATAACTTAAAGAGGACCTTTCACCAGAATAAAACATCTAAACTAACTATACAGACACGTAGAGTGGCGCCCAGGGACCCCCCTGCACTTACTATTATCCCTGGGCGCCGCTCTGTTCTCCGGTTATAGCCTCCGGTATCTTCATAGTTAGGCTCCACCCAGGGGAACCTGACGGCGTCTCATTCTCCGAGGCTGTAGCGCTGGCCAATCGCAGTGCTCAGCTCATAGCCTGAGAGTTTTTTTTCTCTCTCAGGCTATGAGCTGAGCGCTGCGATTGGCCAGCGGGGCCACGAAACGGAGCAACAGAAACGGAGCAGATTCATTCATAACTTCTAGTAGGAATAATAGAGAAATGGCAGAATACTGAGCCATAGAAATAGATGCTGCTACTAAAATAGACGTGTCAAGACAGGGGAAAGGCATTTTACATTTGGGAAGCTTTTTATGTCCTATTAATATCCACCAGTCTAAAGCGCCATTCAGACGTCCGTGTCGGTGCTCAAATCCATGAGAAGGTGGTCAGTGATGCATCCGTGAAGCTGCCCATGAAGGATCTGTGTGCTCCGTGTTTCCGTTCTTTGCTGTCCGTGTGCCATCCGTGTGCCATCCATGTTTCACTGAAACTGAACAGCAGAAAAATTATTTTCAAAACATCTTTTCTTAACGATCCGTGAAACACGGATGCAACACAGATGGCATCCGTGTTGCATCCGTCGATTTCACTGACCCATAGACTATAAGGCTACATGCACACGAACGTTGTTTGTTTCTGTGTCCGTTCCGTTTTTTTTTTTGCGGATAGGATGCAGACCCATTCATTTCAATGGGTCCGCAAAAAATGCGGACAGCACACCGTGTACTATCGGCATCTGTATGTCCAGTCCGTAGCCCCGCAAAAAAACATGTCCTATTCTTGTCGTTTTAGGCATTGTTACAAGGGATTCGAAAAAAAAAAAGGATGGCATACAGATGTCATCCGTTTTTTATTGCGGACCGCAAAACACATACGGTCATGTGCATGTAGCCTTATGGGCGTGATGGATCCGTGAACACGGACGAAATAGAGCATGCAGACGTGCTAAAACCACGGACCATGGTAAATGAAATGAATGGGGGCGTGTGCTATCTGTGGAGAACACGTACGGCACACGTCCGTGGAAGCTGATGTGTGAATGAGGCTTAATCTATTCACACACCATCAGAGGGCCTGTATATGTCTTTAGGATTTTACATCTGCCAGTGTACAGGCATATAGTGGCATCACCCATAGACTCCCAAGATTTAAAATAAAATACATATTTTTATGTTTTGTTTTAATATGGTTTTAACCTTTTTTTGTGGCATTTTTCAAAAAAATTTCAGTTTAAAAAAATGCTCCATCCAAATGTTTGCTGTAAACCATTAGGAAACGAACTGCATTTTTTGCATTTTACATCACTTTTTTTTGCGTATTTTTTGATCATTTTTTTTTTTCAAAACGCAGACTGGACTAGATATTGGAGCACATTTATTAAGACCGCCATTTTAGATGCCGATCTTAATAAAGCCCTAGGCTGGCGGTGGATCCGCCAAAGTTATGAAGAGGCCGCCGGCCCCTCCATAACTTTGGCAGATTCTCCGCCAGTTGAAAGCATAAGACCGCTTCTGAGCTGTCTTACATTTTGATCATTTTCTACGCCTATCCCCTTCCCCGCCGCACCTACACTTTTAGACCCGGCGTGAGCGGGGGCAAAGTCGCAGATAGCAGCGCAACCAACCGTTGTGCTGATATCTGCGCCTGAAATACGCCTAATTTAGGCGTATTTCAGCATAGTAAATGACCCCCATCGTGTTTTTTTTGCCATTTTCTACAGATTTCTTTATATATAACACACCAAACAAACAAATGTAAAATTGCATGAAATTCACAACAGAAAAAAAGCCAAAAAAGGTATGTGTGAGGGAAGCTCAGGGAGAACCTGTAAAAGCTAAAGACGGTTTAGTTTAAGCCCAAATCCCGTTCTCAGACTCCTTCTGGGGTGCCACAATGACTTAATAATTGATGATATCACATTCAGCCCTCAGTTTATTCCTCTCGACATATCTAGACTTCATTGATTCTTCCACTTGACTCAATTAATGATGCAAAATGAAATCTTACAGGTAATTGACTCTAACATATCTGACACAGAAGAGGATCCTTGAGTCATCTCATGATGTCAAGCACATTATATTTTTTTCTCTGTCTTTAAAAATACTTAATGACGTACGCCACTGGGGGGATTTATCAAATCTGGTGTAAAGGAAAACTGGTTAGTTGCCCATAGCAACCAATCAGAATCCACCTTTCATTTTCCAAAGGAGCTCTGAAAAATCAAAGGTGGAATCTGATTGGTTGCAATTTTTCAGAGCTCCTTTGAGAAAATGAAAGGTGGAATCTGATTGGTTGCTATGGGCAACTAAGCCAGTAGTTCTGACGATAGGCCATCAATAAAGAACTCCCAGAAAATCCCTTATAAATGCCTCCTGGCGTGTCTGTTTTTAATAAATTCATGTATTCCCCGCAAAATGATAATTCTGGTACATCTTGTCTTAGGGCTCATGCACACAACCATATGTATTTGTGGTCCGCAAAACAGGAATCCACAAAAAAAAGGATGAGATCCGTGGTGGATCCGTTTTTTTCTTTTACGGATTCATTGTAACAATGCCTGTCCTTGTCCGCAAAATGGCCATGTTCAATTTTTATTTTTTTTGCGGAATGGACATGCGGACATACAGACACGGAATTAGTAGAGGAAGTGAGAGCTGTGATGTGTGCTTCATTCTTCATGTGACTAGGCCTAAGTTTCAGAGAATCACAATCTCTGAGGGCTATCTACTGACAGACAGCCCTCACTACATCCAAACTTATATCCATACATTTGCACTGTGAATTATTTAGAACCCTGTTTTGAAGCTGTTGGATGTACTACAACTCCCATTCTGCACTTTTGTAAAGAGAGACGTTCATGTTTTATGCCGGCCACTGCACCCACCATCTCCTGCCTTGCACCCACACCAAACCCACAACATCAAGGGCACCCCAACTTAGGGTTGTCACGATACCAAAATTTTGATTCGATTTTGATACCATGAAAAAGTATTCCATTATGCCATTAGATACCATGCGAAAAAAATAAAACACCAAAAAAGCCGGGTGCATTTTGCATTTTATTGAACGTCCGGCCCATAATCGAACAGTCCTATCCTATTTTTTTTTTTTCTGGGGTCTTAACAGTGAAAAAAGGTTGTAAAACAAATTTGGGTGGCTCCACGAGTAAGCAAGATAGATGGGTGCTGCTATCAAAAATGGTTCCCCCTCTCATCAAAAGTAAATTAGATCAATGGTGTAGATAGGCACAACCAAATATCTGGGTCATTTGGAAACAGTTATTTAATTCCACATCTAATACAATATAAAAGGTACAATAAAAAGATACAATAAAATTCTATCTCTGGTGCGTATTACAATTCACCTATATGCGGTTAAAAAGGGGACATATATACTAAATGTCAATCAATGAGCAGAAGCCGACCTCCATAAAATATCCAAAGGATGAGATGACATATGCAATGAAATAAACTAGAATAAAATAAACTTGGATGATGATTAAGGATAATGTATATTAGATCTTGTTGTTCATCCTTCCAGAGAAAGCGATCGGTTGCTCGTATGCTTAGCGTCCTAACACTGACACGTTCAGTGTGTTGACCAAGAGTTCATATAATAGAGAATGTGCTGTCACTAATCCACTCTATATTTGCCCCAATTGTCTGCAAAATGTTCTTTCCAAAGTATCGGCATAAATCAGGGTACTCACAGCTATTGCGATCAAACTGCGGTCAGAGTTTCATGCTGTGTGGCGTCCCACCTGTGTTCAGCGTGATCGTCGTTGCTTGCGCAGTAAATCTCATGAATTAAAACGAGAACTGGAGTATTCACCCTGTTGGTCGTGCCGACTTTCAATCCCGGGGTGTATAGTTCCGTGGACAGCTGTTACTTGTAGCTAATCAAGCTTGTAAGAAGAAAGTTTTGCAGACAGGATCCTGTTTGTTGTTTCAATTATGTATATCTGTACTTTTCTTCAGAGAAACACTTGGGTACTTTGTAACTAATTTGTTCAAACCAAACGCGTTTCGGAGTATATATAGTTTTTTGTTCCTTCTTCAGTGGTCGAAGGAGTAAGAAACTATATATACTCCGAAACGCGTTTGGTTTGAACAAATTAGTTACAAAGTACCCAAGTGTTTCTCTGAAGAAAAGTACAGATATACATAATTGAAACAACAAACAGGATCCTGTCTGCAAAACTTTCTTCTTACAAGCTTGATTAGCTACAAGTAACAGCTGTCCACAGGGTTTTATTGTCTATGTGGCCATTTACGCCATTTGTAACAGCCAGTGAATAGCGGCCATCAATGGGACAATTTTTAACAGCCGTCAGACACTAGTGGAACATGGCCAAAAAATTACTCACCTCATCCACTTGCACATGCAGTGGCAGTCGCTCCTCTCTTGATGCTGAAGGTCCTGCGCTCAAGCGTGATGTCACCACGCAATCATGCTGGAAGCGCGTGGTGATGTCATCAAGCTTGAGCACAGGTCCTTTGGCAGGGCCTTCAGCATCAAGAGAGGAGTGAGTGCCTCTGCATGTGCAAGTGGATGAGGTGAGTTTTTTTTCTTTTTTTTCCACTTCCCAAAAAAAGAGGACCACTATGGGGGACTTTATTACTTCTAGGGGCCACTATGGGGGACATTATTACTGCTACGTGCCACTATAGGGGATGTTATGACTGCAGGGGCCAACTATGGGGAACAATATGTATACCGCAGGTGTTGGGCTTTTATTAAAAAAAGCCAATGAAATTCATGTTTTTAACCGCCATGAAAAATAGCCATTAAAAATGGACAGGCGGACAGAAAATGGATGCAAAAATGGTAGAAAAATGGCCATGAAAAACTGACAGTGTGTCCATTTTTCATGGCCCTTTTTTTTCCCACTGTTAGGTGAATGTAGCTTTACCCTGTGGATTGGTGCTAAAAGATATAATTGAAATGTCCCTTTAAATGAAAAAAAAAAATAAAAATCAAGTGCATGAAAAGTGCAGTCATCCTATTTAGGCCTCATGCACACGGCCGTATGTATTTTGCGGTCCGCAAAAAACGGATCCGCAAAAAATACAAGATGACGTCCGTGTGCATTCTGTATTTTGTGGAACGGAACAGCTGGCCGTGGAACGGAACAGTACTATCCTTGTCCGTAAGGCTCCATTCACACGTCCGCAAATGGGTCGGCATCCGTACCACAATTTTGCGGAACGCGTGCGGACCCATTCATTCTCTATGGGGACAGAAAAGATGCGGACAGCACACAGTGTGCTGTCCGCATCCGCATTTCCGTGACGCGGCCCCGAACTTCCCGGCTTCAGCCCCGAACTTCCGGGCCGTGGCTCCGCAAAAAATAGAACATGTCCTATTCTTGTCTGCAATTGCGGATAAGAATAGGCAGTTCTATTGGGGGTGCCGGCCGGGTGTATAACGGATCCGCAATACACTATGGACGTGTGAATGGACCCTAATGCGGACAATAATAGGGCATGTTCTATTTTTTTGCGGAACGGAAATACGGACATACGGAAACTGAATGCACACCGAGTACCTTCCGTTTTTTTTGCAGACCCATTGAAATGAATGGTTCTGTATACAGTCCGCAAAAGAAACGGCACGGACAGGGAAAGAAAATACGTTCGTGGGCATGAGCCCTTAGCGAGGGCTCGTTTGCTGAAGATTCATCGCTATAAACCTTATATCGATCAGAACCTTCCGTTTGTGCTTAGAAGAAAGCCAGTAACAATGCGATAGAGATACAAACATGCAGGTCACAATGTACGGGGCATTTCTCCATCAGGAAAGAGGGTCGGGAACATTTCAGATGGCTTTATAGAAACTTTCCGCTTAGCGTAGCATGAAACTACAGTACTTAGAGTTGACCTCGTATTTGCGGTCTACACGCTCAGCCGCCTGTTTATTGATTATCTAAAATCCTAGCAATTATTGCGGTTTTTCTCTCTGCTTGTTTGTAGGTCAGTGTAAAAAGATTGTGCCGCCGGAGTCCGGCTCATTCCACATTGTGCACGGAAATGGCTCTTCAGTGGGGACAGTTATTATGTTTCAGTGCTCCTCTTCATATCAGCTGGTTGGAGAAGGATTAACGACCTGTGTCTGGAAAGGAAACAGCACCTTGTGGACAGCGGGCGCGCCCTCTTGTAAACGTAAGGGATATATATATTTTTTTAATCAAAGACATTTTATGGTGTTCTCACATGGTGACCCTGAGGTTTATATTTACAATCTGCTGCTAGGGTTTTTCCCCTTTAAGGCTACATGCACACGACCGTATGTGTTTTGCGGTCCGCAAATTGCGGATTCGCAAAAAAACGAATGGCGTCCATATGTCAGAAGTTTTTTTTATGCGGATCCATTGTAACAATGCCTATCCTTGTCCGCAAAACTATTTTTTTTCAGGGCTACAGAACGGACATACTGATGCGGACAGCGCACATCCTATCCGGGGAAAAAAAAACGGAACCAAACCACGTTCATGTGCATGTAGGCTAAATCTGTAGATAAAGACCACAGCTCTCGCTTTCATCTGGTGTTCCAAATGAGTGAAAATATACAATAATCGCTTCAGTGAGAGATAAGGAACTCAATACAGTTGTGTTTTGGGTCCAAAATTCAATACCTGCTCTGATCTACTAAGGCTACTTTCACACTGGCGTTTTGGCTTTCCGTTTGTGAGATCCGTTTCAGGGATCTCACAAGCGGTCCAAAACTGATCAGTTTTGCCCTAATGCATTCTGAATGGAAAAGGATCCGTTCAGAATGCATCAGTTTGCCTCCGTTCCATCTCCATTCCGCTTTGGAGGCGGACACCGAAACGCTGCCTGCAGCGTTTTGGTGTCCGTCTGACGAAAATGAGCCAAACAGATCCGTTCTAACACACAATGAAAGTCAATAGGGACGGATCCGTTTTCTATGACACAATCTGGCACAATAGAAAACGGATCCGTCCTCCATTGACTTTCACTGGTGTTCAAGATGGATCCGTCTTGGCTATGTTACAGATAATACAAACGGATCTGTTCTGAACGGATGCAGGCGGTTGTATCATCTGAACGGATCCGTCTGTGCAGATCCATGACGGATCCGCACCAAAACGCGAGCGTGAAAGTAGCATAACTCGTGACCCGTTTATTTTATGAATCACTATGCAAACAATAGCAAATCATCATTATGCACTTCACATTGCGACAAACCAATTATCATGAAACAATTTAACACACATATATTAGTTACATATGAATATTTGTAGTGATCTGAACAAATGAAAAATAGGTCTTTGCGTGCTTATCTTTTACTCCTGCCCCCACCACCTGGATGCCAACAGAACTGGCAATTTCTGGTTTTATCTATCCTTTTGCTGAAAAACCTGAATTAGGCCCCTTTCACACGGGCGAGATTTCCGCGCGGGTGCAATGCGTGAGTTGAACGCATTGCACCCGCACTGAATCCGGACCCATTCATTTCTATGGGGCTGTGCACACGAGCGGTGATTTTCGCGCATCACTTGTGCGTTGCGTGAAAATCGCAGCATGCTCTATATTCAGCGTTTTTCACGCAACGCAGGCCCCATAGAAGTGAATGGGGCCGCGCGAAAATCGCAAGCATCCGCAAGCAAGTGCGGATGCGGTGCGATTTTCACGCACGGTTGCTAGGTGACGATCGATCTGGGGACCCGATCTGTATTATTTTCCCTTATAACATGGTTATAAGGGAAAATAATAGCATTCTGAATACAGAATGCAAAGTAAAATAGTGATGGAGGAGTTAAGAATAAAAAAAAATTAACTCACCGAGTCCACTTGATTGCGTAGTTGCGGATCTCTGTCTTCTTCTGTAATGTTGAGCTGCCGGCTAAGGACCTGTGGTGACGTCACATCACATGATCCAATCACATGGTCCCTCACCATGGTGATGAACCATGTGATTGGACCATGTGATGAGCACAGTGATGTCATCAAAGGTCCTATTCCTGTGCACAGCAAAGAAGACAGAAGAGATGCCAGCTGCGCGATCAAGTGGATTAAGGTGAGTTAAATTATTTTATTTTATTTTTTTAACCCCTCCAGCCCTATTTTACTATGCATTCTGTATTAAGAATGCTATTATTTTCCCTTATAACCATGTTATAAGGGAAAATAATACAATCTACAGAACACCTAACCAAACATGCCAATTTTTCTTACAAAAATCCTGCATTTTCCCACAATGCACCCGCATCTTATCCGGGCAAAAAACATGACGCCCGTGTGAAAGAGGCCTTAGAGTAAACTTTCAATTACAGACAGAATGCCCTTGAATAATCCCCTCTGATAAAATAGAAACACTCTCTAGTTCCGTTACTATCACACTGGCTACAGAGTTAGGGCTGCAAATAAGGACAAGAATAGGACATGTTCTATGTTTTTTGCACGGCCACGGAACGGACATACGGATGCGGACAGCATGCGGTGCGCTGTCCACGTCTTTTGCGGCCCCATTGTATTGAATAGGTCCGCATCCGATCTGCAAAATTGCAGAATAGATGCAGACAGAAAAATACGGTGGTATGAATGGAAGATTTTTTAACTGATGAGCCATCCTCTGGATAAATCATCAGTATCAACACCTGGGACCCCCACCGATCTGATTTAGAAAGGCACCAGCGCTCACAGTAGCACTGCGGCCTTCTCACAGCTCACCAAGCACAGCGCTGTACATTGTAAGGTGGCTGTGCTTTACTTGAATGGGGCTGAGCTGCGCCTAGGCCATGTGACTGATGAACGTGGCATCACATGTGCAATGTCCCACTAGTGTACATGGGCACTGCAAAAGCTTATTGTATCACATGTTATATCATGCTGTATTGCTTTCTTATGTGAAATCCCTGTTACCAGGCTGTCAGGTGCACTACATACATTCCACCACTAGATGGGGATAGCACTAGGCTATATATACCTCAGTTCACGCCTAGTTAGTCAGAACAAAGGAGGAGTAGGAGTGGAAGGAGTGAGTGCAGCTGCTAGCTGTGTTTAGTGAAAAGACAGTTCAAGTGAGAGAGTGGATAAAGACACAAAGGATAACAGCCATTTTACCAGGCTTTAAGGACCTTTGGATTCAAGGTGAAAGATCTATTAGCTTCAGGCAGCCTCACCATTAATAAGCTGGAAAAAGATAACCAGATAAAAGAGCTGAATATCAGTGAGTACATAATTAACTACCCTAGGCTGAGACATAACTACAAGTACAGCCTGTTACTGGGATTCATCACATCCAACTTGCATGTGTATCAGAGACTGCTTTGCTGTTCTCCTCTTCACTGCACTGCCGGCCCAGGGTGGCGTCTGCTAAACCGTGAGTAACCGATGAACTGTTTGTACACTTCAGCCCACCGTGAACCTCACGTGTTCTACCCCAGTGGACTGGCACGCTGCATGTAAACTGGCATCACGAACAGGATTCGAACCTGTGCGGGGAAACCCCATTGGAGAAATGCAGACCCAGAGTTACTCAAGCCATAGAGACACCGAAAGCAGCTCTTCATGCAGAAGGTTCTAATGTTAAGGAGAACCCTAGTTCCAATCACAAATGATCAGCATTATCATCAAAATGTACCATGATAGATCCGGACACTTTGGGGTACAAAAAACGTAGGCTACTATCCGCAGAAGATTTTATTGGATTGGAATGAGAGGAGATATAAAAAATTGGTGTCGAGAATGTTTTAGGCTACTTTCACACTAGCGTTCGAGCGGGTCCGTCTGATGTTTCATCAGACGGATCCGCTCCTATAATGCAAACGCTTGCATCCGTTCAGAACGGATCCGTTTGCATAACAGTTTATTTCAGATCTGATTTTTCACACAGAAGCGTTCCCATGGTGATGGGGACGCTTCAAGTTAGAATATACTGAGAACTGTGTACATGACTGCTCCCTGCTGCCTGGCAGATGCTGCCAGGCAGCAGGGGGCAGACCCCCCCCCTCCTGTATTTAACTTATTGGTGGCCAGTGCGGCCCCCCCTCCCTCCCCAGTATTAATTGTAACCAGTGCGGCCCCCCTCCCTCTATATTCATCGGTGGCCAGTGCAGATATTAAATATGAGCAGTGCGGTCTCCCCCTCCCTCCCTCCCCAGTATTAAATATGAGCAGTGCGGTCTCCCCCTCCCTCCCTCCCCAGTATTAAATATGAGCAGTGCGGTCTTCCCCCCCCTCCCTCCCCAGTATTAAATATGAGCAGTGCGGTCTCCCCCTCCCTCCCTCCCTCCCCAGTATTAAATATGAGCAGTGCGGCCTCCCCCTCCCTCTATTCATTGGTGGCCAGTGCGGATTCAAAGTATTGTGATCAGTGCGGCCTCTCCCCCCCCCCATCATTGGTGGCAGCGGAGAGTACCGATCGGAGTCCCAGTTTAAATCGCTGGGGCTCCGATCGGTGACCATGGCAGCCAAGACGCTATTGCAGTCTTGGCTGCCATGGTTACTTAGCAACAAATAGAATCATTATACTTACCTGAAGAGCTGCGATCTATGTGACCGGCCGGGAGCTCCTCCTACTGGTAAAGTGACAGGTCTGTGCGGCGCATTGCCTATAGACCTGTCACTTACCAGTAGGAGGAGCTCCCGGCCGGTCACATAGATCGCAGCTCTTCAGGTAAGTATAATGCTGCTATTTGTTGCTAAGTAACCATGGCAGCCAAGACTGCAATAGCGTCTTGGCTGCCATGGTAACCGATCGGAGCCCCAGCGATTTAAACTGGGACTCTGATCGGTACTCTCCGCTGCCACCAATGATGGGGGGGGGGGGGGGGGGAGAGGGGAGGCCGCACTGATCACAATACTTTGAATCCGCACTGGCCACCAATGAATAGAGGGAGGGGGAGGCAGCACTGCTCATATTTAATACTGGGGAGGGAGGGAGGGGGGAGACCGCACTGCTCATATTTAATACTGGGGAGGGAGGGAGGGGGGAGACCGCACTGCTCATATTTAATACTGGGGAGGGAGGGAGGGGGGAGACCGCACTGCTCATATTTAATACTGGGGAGGGAGGGAGGGGGAGACCGCACTGCTCATATTTAATACTGGGGAGGGAGGGGGAGACCGCACTGCTCATATTTAATACTGGGGAGGGAGGGAGGGGGAGGCCGCACTGCTCATATTTAATATCCGCACTGGCCACCGATGAATATAGAGGGAGGGGGGCCGCACTGGTTACAATTAATACTGGGGAGGGAGGGGGGGCCGCACTGGCCACCAATAAGTTAAATACAGGAGGGGGGGGGGCAGTCATGTGCACAGTTCTCAGTATATTCTAACTTGAAGCGTCCCCATCACCATGGGAACGCCTCTGTGTTATAATATACTGTCGGATTTGAGTTTCACGATGTAACTCAAATCCGATGGTATATTCTAACATAGAGGCGTTCCCATGGTGATGGGGACGCTTCAAGTTAAAATATACCATCGGATTGGAGAAAACTCCGATCTGATGGTATAATCCTGACTTTACATTGAAAGTCAATGGGGGACGGATCCGTTTGAAATTGCACCATATTGTGTCAATGTCAAACGGATCCGTCACCATTGACTTGCATTGTAAGTCTGGACGGATCCGTTTGGCTCCGCACGGCCAGGCGGACACGAAAACGCTGCAAGCAGCGTTCGGGTGTCCGTCTGCTGAGCGGAGCGGAGGACAAACGGTGCCAAACTGATGCATTCTGAGCGGATCCGCATCCACTCAGAATGCATTGGGGCAGTACGGATCCGTTCGGGGCCGCTTGTGAGAGCCTTCAAACGGAACTCACAAGCGGAGCCCCGAACGCTAGTGTGAAAGTAGCCTTACTTGTGCCATTGGGAGAAATAAAAGGCATGACCAGAGAGCACCATTGCATCCCATCGTAAGTAAAACACCTCTAGAAATAGTGGCCATTGACCATGTAAAGTTAGAACCAAGTCGCTCAGGGTATACCTACGCCATGACCATACTTGATCATTACACCAAATATGTAGTAGCCATACCCGTTAAAGACCTGACAGCCAAAACCGCTGCAAATGTTTTCTAGAAAAACTTCCTGTTGCCCTATGGATGCCCTGAAAATATTCTTACAGATCAAGGATCTGCCTTCGAGTCCCAATTGTTCCATAAACTGTGTTCACTTCACAATTGTCAGAAGATCAGAAAAACAGCTTACCATCCTCAAGGTAACGGACTTTGTGAAAAAATTAATCAAACAATTGAAATGTTGAGGGCTGTACCACCTGCTAAGAGAACTGAGTGGCCAACTTTACTACCTCAATTGATGTATACTTACAACAATACCATCCATTGTTCTACTAGATATACTCCATATTATCTTATGTTTGGCCGTCAAGGAAAGTTGCCTGCAGATCACACCCTGGATGTGCAAGTTCCAGATTTAATTAATCCCCTACCACAGACTGATTGGGTGAGTGAACATCAAAAACGTCTAGCTGATGCCCAGGAGATTGTACAAGTCTGTATGGCAAATGTACGCAACAAACAGAACGACTATAACCAGTCTGCCAAAGCAGAACCCTTAGAAGTTGGTAACCATGTGGAAACAACCATCGCACTAGCAAGCTGGATAGCAAATGGGAAAGAGAACCCTACCTCATTACAGCTATTCCTAATGGTGAGACTGATGTCTATGAAATCACTAAAGAAAATAGAGCACCACAGATAGTGCATCGCAATCGTCTTAAGTTGTGTTTAAAAAGAGCTGTTCAAGAGGAAATTCCATCCACAGTGCAAGTGTCTGAAAAATCAGCTGATCCAGAGGGACCAATGCAGACAATTGAGAAACTGTTACTGGAATCAGATCCTCTACAGTGGTTCCTTATGCCATGGCTTAACATTCCTGTACCCGCAAAGGTAAATACAGTTCCACTTCAGCCAGAAGAACTACCTTATGGAGGATCCTCGGAAATCCCTGATGTACCCAGTTCTCTTGAACCAAAGTCTACGGAGTCACTACCACTCTGGAGATCCGACCGGACTTCTAAGGGACAACCGCCTGCCCGTTACAGAGAATTTCTGTAGCGGCAGCCGAGGAGACAAGGAGAAGACTTCCAGTCCTACCTGTTCAACAGTAATTCCATTTCATTACAAGTTGAAGCCACAGAGCCGTGTGAGAGACTTATTACTTTGATTGTTTTGCCTTACCTTAAGGACTCTCTACAAACCTGCTTCTACCTGTTTTTGCAACATTTAAGCCTTGTGCCCGGAGATGGACTTTAACTTTCCTGAGCCTCCGTGATGTTCCACTATTGACATTTTGCTAAGGGAACAGACTCATGCCCTGTGAGCCTCCTGTAAGATTGTTGTTGGATTTCATTATGCACTATCCTGGTTTTTACTGTTCGCTGTGCCAGGTCAGTGCCCCAGATCAGCAGTCTTGAAGGAGAACGACTGTCCCTTGTCACCCAGATTATGCTTTGATGTATTTCTATAGGGTGTATTTTCATACTGTTTGTTATTTATATTTGTATGCCCTGCCTGCATGCTTTCCCCTTTATATCTTTCAGGAGACTTCGTCAAGAATGTGTTGAGGCCGACACATATTAAACAAAGGGGGTATGCAGCGTCCCACTAGTGTACATAGGCACTGCAAAAGCTTATTGTGTCATATGTTATATCATGCTGTATTGCTTTCTTATGTAAAATCCCTGTTACCAGGCTGTCAGGTGCACTACATACATTCCACCACTAGATGGGGATAGCACTGGGATATATATACCTCAGTTCAGGCCTAGTTAGTCAGAAGAGAGGAGGAGTAGGAGTGGAAGGAGTGAGAGTGCAGCTGCTAGCTGTGTTTAGTGAAAAGACAGTTCAAGTGAGAGAGAGTGGATAAAGACACAAAGGATAACAGCCATTTTACCAGGCTTTAACCCCTTAAGGACTCGGCCCTATTTCACATTACGGACTTGGCCATTTTTTGCAAATCTGACCAGATAGTTTTTTTGTCACATATTGTACTTCATGACACTGGTAAAATGAAGTTAAAAAATATTCATTTTTATTTATAAAAAAATACCAAATTTACTAAAAAGTTTCGATTTCTCTACTTCTATAATACATAGTAATACCTCCAAAAATAGTTATTACTTTACATTCCCCATATGTCTACTTCATATTTGGATCATTTTGGGAATGATATTTTATTTTTTGTGGATGTTACAAGCAAATCTTGAAAATTTTTCAGAAATTTTCAAAAACCCAATTTTTAGGGACCAGTTCAGGTCTGAAGTCACTTTGCAAGGCTTACATAATAAAAACTGTGGCGGAAAGCAGAAAGCACCCAAAAATGACCCCATTCTATAAACTATACCCCTCAAGGTATTCAAAACAGATTTTACAAACTTTGTTAGCCCTTTAGGTGTTCCACAAGAATTAATGGAAAATAGAGATACAATTTCAAAATTTCACTTTTTTGGCAGATTTTCCATTTCAATAATTTTTTTCCAGTTACAAAGCAAGGGTTAACAGCCAAACCAAACTCAATATTTATGGCCCTGATTTAGTAGTTTACAGAAACACCCCATATGTGGTCGTAAACTACTGTACGGGCACACGGCAGGGCGCAGAAGGAAAGGAATGCCAAACAGTTTTTGGAAGGCAGATTTTGCTGGACTGTTTTTTTTGACACCATGTCCCATTTGAAGCCCCCCCTGATGCAACCCTAGAGTAGAAACTCCATAAAAGTGACCCCATCTAAGAAACTACACCCCTCAAGGTATTCAAAACAGATTTTACAAACATTGTTAACCCTTTAGGTGTTCCACAAGAGTTATTGGCAAATAGAGATGAAATTTCAGAATTTCAATTTTTTGGCATATTTTCCATTTTAATCCATTTTTCCCAGTAACAAAGCAAGGGTTAACAGCCAAACAAAACTCAATATTTATGGCCCTGATTCTGTAGTTTACAGAAACACTCGATATGTGGTCATAAACAGCTGTACCGGCAGGGCGCAGAAGGAAAGGAATGCCATACGGTTTTTGGAAGGCAGATTTTGCTGGACTGTTTTTTTTGACACCATGTCATAGAATGTGTCGGCAGATAAGAACCATTTGGCCCATCTAGTCTGCCCAAATGTCCCATTTGAAGCCCCCCTGATGCACCCCTAGAGTAGAAACTCCAAAAAAGTGGCCCCATTTTAGAAACTACGGGATAGGGTGGCAGTATTGTTGGTACTAGTTTAGGGTACATATGATTTTTGGTTGCTCTATATTACACTTTTTGTGAGGCAAGATAACAAGAAATAGCTGTTTTGGCACCGTTTTTATTTTTTGTTATTTACAACATTCATCTGACAGGTTAGATTATGTGATATTTTTATAGACCAGGTTGTCACGGATGCGGCGATACCTAATATGTATACTTTTTTTATTTATGTAAGTTTTACACAATGATTTCTTTTTTGAGGAGAATCATGTTTTAGTGTTTCCATAGTCTGAGAGCCATAATTTTTTCAGTTTTTGGGCGATTACCTTGGGTAGGGTATGATTTTGCAGGATGAGATGATTGTTTTATTGGCACTATTTTGGGGTGCTTGTGACTTTTTGATCTCTTGCTATTACACTTTTTGTGATGTAAGGTGACAAAAAATTGTTTATTTAGCACAGTTTTTATTAAAAATTTTTTACGGTGTTCATCTGAGGGGTTAGGTAATGTTATATTTTTATAGAGCCAGTCTATACGGACGCGGCGATACCTAATATGTATACTTTTTATTTATTTATGTAAGTTTTACACAATAACAGCTTTTTTCAAACCAAAAAAACATGTTCTAGTGTCTCCATATTCTGAGCCATAGTTTTTTTCTTTTTTGGGCGATTGTTCTTTTTAGGGGCTCATTTTTTGCGGGATGAGGTGACGGTTAGATTGGTACTATTTTGGTGGGCAAACACCTTTTTGATCGCTTGCTGTTGTACTTTTTGTGATGTAAGGTGACAAAAAAATAGTTTATTTAGCACAGTTTCTATTTTTTATTTTTTACAGTGTTCATCTGAGGGGTTAGGTCATGTGATATGTTTATAGAGCCGGTCGAAACGGACGCGGCGATACCTAATATGTATACTTTTTTTTCCCCCCTATTTGTTACCAATTTTTTTTAACTTTATTTGGGGAAAATTACGTTTTTGTTTATTTTTACTTGAAACTTTTTGCGGGAAAACTTTATTTTTTCAACTTTTTTTTTCACTTTATTTTTTGTCCCACTTTGGGACTTGAACTTTTGGGGGTCTAATCCTTTACAATGCATTCCAATACTTCTGTATTGGAATGCATTGGCTGTATGAGTAATACTGTGATGAACTGTTTGTACACTTCGGCCCACCGCGAACCTCACGTGTTCTACCCCTGTGGACTGTCACGCTGCACATGGCCTAGCCTAAGCTGTGAAAAGTCCACGACAATATTGTGAGCTCCGGAGCCTTGTCAAACAGATGATTCTGGGTGTCAGACCCCCCACCGATCAGATACCGACCAGAGGATACCGACCAGAGGAGTTACAAAGTCTGGGAAAACCCCATTATGGCACTTTTAATTAGCCCTCACAGCATGTGGTTGGTGCCTAATGAAAAAGTCATAATCACCTGCTCCCAGCCTTGGCTCCTTTTGGTGATATTCTGACCTTGGCCTGTTTACTTGCAGCAGGGTTAGAGATGGGGGTCATATGCACCACTGCTGCCAGTGATTGGCCTCAGTGGTGACATGATTCCAAGTGGCACGTGACATAACACTGTTGCGCTGCTTGGGGTCATGTCACTGCTGAAGTCATTGGCTGCAGTGCATTTGACCCCATCTGTAGCCCCGCCCAGACGGAAGTAAAACAGACCACAAACCGGAAGATTGCCGAACAGATCAGGGTGCAAAAATGGAACAGTGGGTAACAGGTAAGAAGGACTTTTTCATTAGGTACCACACGAACCAGGTGCTAAATAAAAAGGGCCATAATCCTGCTCATTTTTTTGTTTGCTCAGATGCATTCATTTTTATTCAATCTGACCTGGCGATAACAGATGATCATCATGGTTTGGAGAATCCTGACACATGGCGATCAGCTAATCTCTCTCAAAAGCGTATTTTCCAGAGGCTGCATGACCATCCATTTATGATGAGGGACCAGCCATGGGGCTGCTGGAAAATGCAAGGCACTACTGAGAGGAGGTCAAGTGACATGTTCTGACAATTAGTGAGGGTCTGGGGACACAAATCTTGGACACCCATTTAGCTGTTGCTGCAGAATAGTACCATAAGTAGAAAATCTGCAGCAGACTGCTCTGTGTGGATGTACTCTCAGCAGGATATAGAGCACAATGCCATACATGTAAACCTAGGTGATTCATAGGCACAGCACTGAGAGGGCAAGTGACACTGTCCTTATGCCTAGCTGCTCTTATGGCCAGGATGAGCCATTTAACCCGACAAGCACCACAGTCAATGCTGCCAAGGTCCTGTGACCCCTGATATTGTGTTTGCAGAGGTTTTCATACTGGCGGCCCAAGGTCAATTAAATAATAACAGTAACATGATCTTGTCAATTAAGGGGGTTCTCCCACAAAAATATTTGATTTTTTTTTTAAAGCAGCACCTAGATCCAAATACTTTTTTATGTAATTAAAAATATAATATAGCCACTGAGTTATTTTTTTGATAAAACTATCTGTATAGCACCACCTGCTGATTGTTCTTTTCCTTATTTCTTTGTCCACCTCATTTCATCGCTGAGGAGGTCGCACATGCTCAGTTCTATCCTTCAATTGCATAAGCTGTATCTTCTGTTAGAAGCTTTGACAGTTACAGGGAGAAAGCAGCAGAAAAGACTCTCCCTTCCTTCCCCCCAAGAAAGGACACACTCCCTGAGCTACAGTAGAAAGGTAGAAAGATCACACCCCCTGAGAAAGAACACGTCCCAGAGCTGCCAGCTTGAAATAAATCTAAAAGAGAAATTGGAGCAATGAATGGGGAAATCTCTGGATCCATGTGAGGTACAGGGCTGGTTCTAGATTTCTTAGAAAGAGGTTGTCATGTTCTATATGATGTCTGATTTTCATTTTTTACATCAGTCATGGGATAAAATCCTTTACGGTGAAGAAATTGAAAAACAAAATTTTTTGCATTCGCCATAATAAAAAAATGTATATGAATAATTTATATGTACTCCAAAATGATAACTAAATGGTAAAAACATTGCTCAGAATTACAAAAAAATGGAAACAAAAAGGTCTGTTCTTTTTTTTGCAGACACAGCGCCACTATTGTACATTAGCTTTTTCAATTATTGCAGCTCATTCAAGGGACTGGGGCTGAGTTGTTATACCAGCCATGACCTATGGATAAAAGTGGGGCAATTTAAGGAAATAAAGCAGACCCCTTACTCTAACCATGGTCAACTTCTTTAAATCAAGATTTCTTTTTAAGAGAATTTGACCTATCCTTCGGGTGATCTGCAGCACCTTTACACGGGCAGATTATTGGGAACGAGCATTCGTAGGGACGTTCATTCCTGATAATCTGCCCGTGAAAATGCATCTTTAGTCTTTAAGGAGTTACTGTTAGTCCTGAAAAAACCTCTTTAAATAAACATGTTGTTCATGGAGCATTTTATTTAAACATAAGGTGGATAAGGGAGAGATGGTTGTTCTATATCGCTGACTCATCGCTTCTCTCCCCATCTGTCACTGCTGACTGTCATGCACGATGCAGGAAGGTTAAATGTAGATCAGTGAAATATGTGGGAAGAAAAAAAGCATAAAAATATTACAACAACACCCTTGTAATGGTATAACTGTTCAATCATGTATTAAGACAATGCTATAAAAAAATTCTATAACAAACCTTTCATACAGAAAATTACTGCCTATAAAAAGCTGAGATACATAGTCATCATAGAACATCATAAACATACTGATGGCAGGATTCTTGGTAAATTTTGGCAGATTTGAAAATCTTGTAGAGATCATACACCTCAAGGCTATGTACAACTTCGGAGGCAGATTTTTTTATGATTGAAATTTTTTAAATGGTCTTTATTAAAAAATATTGAGCCGTTCTGTCACAAAGGGTTAGCTGTTTATCTTGCTGTGTGAATCGTACTTTTTACTTTCACTTTGTGCTGTTCATCTAATAACCCTTATCTCTAATTTACTAAGAGGTCATAAACACTTATTTAGGTGACATTGTTATCAGTTATAGCTATAATGAGTGTTTAGAGAAGACACAAGGAGCCCATCAGATTAGCTCGCTGATGGAGCATAGAAAAAAATTCCGATCCCTCTTTTAGAGCATCTCAGCCCTGTACAGAAAAATGGCTCCATATTTGTAATAAAGACCAATTTAAAAAATGTTGTTTAGCTCAAAATGAGTACAATGCAATAATTTAAAAAAATTGCCCCCAAAGGTGTACATAACCTTTAAGCTTACATTAGACATGCAGAAATTTCGTGCAGATCATCGCTCGCGTTTGTGCTGACCTGGCAGTGTAATACTGCCACCGCATCTAATACTGCAAACGCTCGTTTATCGGGCAATTGGAATATCTCAGCAGGTTTAAAAATAATTGCTTGCCGGCGGCAGATCGTGCTGTCTAATCACTATCTGCTGCCTGCAAATAATGATTCTGTATGAGGACGAGCGATGGCATTAACGATCGCTCCTTCCCATACTGTGGAGGAGATGGCTGCATGTAATAGCAGCTGTCTCTTCCGCTGACGAGCAGGCGATTGCCGGGAATTGAAGACCCATTCATTTCTATGGGGCTGCACGACGTGCGGCCCGGCTCCGGAAATGCAGACCTGCACTTCCGGGTCCGCATTTCCTTTCCTGAAAAAAATAGAACATGTCCTATTCTTGTCTGCAATTGCGGACAAGAATAGGCATATTCTATTAGTGCCGGTGATGTGTGGTCTGCAAAATGTGCCGTGTCCGTGTTTTGCGGATCCGTGGACATTACGGACGTGTGAATGGACCCTTAGACAGGCTGTCCAGACCGGCACCAGATTTATGAATGTCACAGGGAGGTCCCAGATCCAGGAGGAGGGCCATATGTTTTTGGCCCATTTTCTCTATGTGCATTCTGACTGGACTGTAGTGTTAATGCTGGTTTCCCTAAAACTAAAGCAATCCTGTCTTTATGTAGGATTTGCCTAGAAGGATATATAAACTGTACAGTATATGCAGAGGCATAACTAGAAGCTCCTGACCTCCACTGCAGATTCTGTAAAATGGCCTACTATTATACAGCTGGGGTCTTCCAATGTAGCACAAGAGTTATCCCACAAAAAAAACATTCATCACCTGTCCCCAGGATAGGTGATACATGTTTCATTGCTTAGCCCTCTGCTGTTCTAGTCAATGACTGTGGGGCTGACGCAGATATCCGCTAAAGCTGTCAGCCCCATAGACATTGACTGAAGCGCCCGTGCACAAGGGACCACTGCATCATTCAAATGCCTCCTCGTTGTGGTCGTGCAATGAAGCAGATCCAGGGACTTGGGGACCAGTTATAGTGATCTCTGGGGCCCCAGCGAGCATACAATTATCAGTTATCCTGTGGATAGGTGCTAAGTGTTTTTCATGGGATAACACCTTTAAAAGAAACCAGTCACCTGGACAATTCCCCCAAACTCGGTAATCTGCTCATCATGTTCCTAGTGGTGTCCTTATTTGCTTAATCTGACGGCTAATTTAGTTGGAAAAGCACTTTATTACCCACTCCCATCATATATGTAAATTAGTGGTTTGGCATCAAGGACGTGGAGGCCTTGCTTAAAGTCAGGCTTGTTACAACCAAGTGTCATCCCTTCACTATTGATAGACATCCCTGAGAACAGGAACGGTTACCAGGGAATTTCCTGAAATAATGTGACACAAAGGCACATGCATGAGATTTCAAGAGGTTTGCTAGTCACATGACGGAGGTACTGGTTAATACTACTCGACCCCTATAGTCATACCTCCACCCCCTCAAAACAATCTGCCTCCCTCAACCCTCTCTACCCCAATAAAGACACTGACACTGCTTCTTTGGATTAATTTTGGCCACAGCAGCCGATTTATTACAAACATACATAGAATATTATATAAAATATTATAACACTAGTAACCTCATGAATACTAAGCAAAAACACATGTCCCTTTTTTTCCGAGGGGGAGGTCCTTGAAGCCCTAAAACCCAAAACAACCGTACCGAAGGTGAGCCGCCTTACCCCCAGCCGTTGACCACTAGCTCGGAGGCACCCCTGATGGCTCACCCTGACAGTTCTGCCACATCCACCCAACAATCCTGGGAGTCCAGCCCCCACCTGTAGGGCCCTCCCATCCTCATTACCCTCAAATCACACCGACTCCAAGGACCTCCCACCGCTGTACTGCCGTGACAATCTTCCCCTGCCCCCAGACTTCTCCCCACTTCGCAACGTCCCCCTTTCCCCCTCTTACCACCCCTTTTCACCTTCTCAAAGGGCAGGTGGGTGGGCGCTTGCTCCACAAAATGGTCCCCGACCGGCTGCTGCTCCCCTCGTTTAACCTCTTAGCCACCCCCACTAAATCAAACCCACCAATCCCTACCCCTGGGAAAGAGGGGAGGGGGTCTCGCTAACCACCCCCCCCCTTCATGGTCGCCTCCTCTAAAGGCTCCCGCCCCCCAGTCCGGCTCTACTTTCCCTGTGCACAGGGAGGTCAATCAATATTGAAGGGATGGGGCATGGGCTTGACAAACCTGACTTCAAACATCAAGGTCTCCACCTCTTTGACTTCAAACCACTAATTTACATACAACAAGAGAGGGGAATAAAGTGTCTTTCCAACAAGATTAGCCAAGGAAGCAAATAAGGACACCATTGGGGTCATGATAAGTAGAATGGTTAGGCATTCCAGACAATTTGGGGGGCAGTTGGTGACAGTTTCCCTTCAGTTATTCTCAAGAATCATCCCAGTAATTGCAATTTTATAAAACAATACTGCACATCTTTCACTGTTCTAGTACCTAAACGCAATGTAACACTCCCTGAACCCTGAATCTCCATATATATGCTATTAATCACCAAGGTCTACTTGGCTTGCTGTGTCAAATCAATATCTGTCACCAGGTAGTCTCCCGCATTAGTGATATAAAATAAGATCCCTGCCTTAAAGGACACTATGTGGTTTGAATGACATCCAGAATTTAACCTAATTGTTCATGCACAGACAGATCAGCCGCTCAGTAATAAAGGTGGGGGTAGGGGGATTTGAACAGTGGCTTAATGATTAAATGGCTTTTCCATTTAGTGTACTCATTCATAATTTATATCACTTTACAGCCTTATCAAAATACGAGACATTTGGATTTAAAGTGGCCGTTATTGCCTCCATCGTGAGCTGTGCCATCATTCTGTTGATGTCAATGGCTTTTTTGGTGTGCTGCCTTGTAAACTGTGTGAAGAAAAGTGAGAGGAGGCGATCAGAAAGGTGAGATGGAAGGCAAAAAAGTTGGATTTTTTTATGATATTTATGCCCAATCTTTTACATGTTTTTTTTTCCAGTGCCTAAGAAGTAAGACCTATCAAAGTAGCCTCAGCACATAGTACATGTCCGATTGACCCACTAGATTTTCCATTCCTGCCTGTTCACCTCTTTCCATGCTCAGTAGGGATTAGAGGGCACGTCAAAGAGTAGCTGCTGACAATACTTTCTGATTGGTCAGCACATCATCCATAGAGATGTTGTTTTAGCGTGAATTCAAAGATTCAAGAATAGAATAAGCTTACACAGGCTAAGTGAATCAACATATCTACTAAATGTGATAAAAAATATAAAACAGACAAATCACATACAGCGTAGTAAAGATAAATAACAATCAATCACCCAGCTTGCAACACAGTGGGGAAATATAGCACATGACCAACGCTGCCATGAGAATATAGGTGAGAGATAGTAACCTACAACATCCTATCTAGATGAAGTTCTTTGTCTTTGTGCACAAACGTTTATACTTTTCAGCCCCTACTCCTAAGGATGTTAACATTCTGGGATGTGGCCTGGTGGTCATCTGAAACAGAAGAATGGCTTTGTATATGTTAACTATTAGTAACTTGCTACATTACAAAGAATATAAAAGGTAATATAATAAATAAAAGGGAAAGAAACAATCAGTGCTTAATTAAAAAAAAATACCCTTCTAACACATATGTCCATGAAGGTATCCAGCCCAGCCACATTAGAAATGGTTTATATAGTGTCAACGGACTCCACAGCGCCTTACAACTGAGGAAGCAAGTTAGTAATTCTAAACTGGGATCCTCGAGCTACAAGTTACACTTCTGGTAATAAGGGAGGATATCTATTTACCACCATTAAAGGGACTTTCTTTGATTTAGTATTAACCCCTTCCTGACCACCATGCATACATGTACAGCAAAAGTCAGGTTTTTAAAGAAGACGCCTGCTCGAGAGCGCAACGCGCGCCGTAGTTCCCGAGTTTCTGCTAATGATTGTGATTGGCAATAATGCCAATTGCAGACGTTTAACTTTTCAGATGCCATGATCAATTGTGACCATGGCATCTGAGAGTGTAAATACAGTAAGTGATAAGGGAAGCGGGGTTTTAAACCCATAGTTTATATGGAGCCCTGCAGGTAGCAGGGTAACATTGGAAAGTGAGAGCAGTGCCCTGATAGGTTGCTAATGACAACCTCTCCGTTTCTCCTCTTCACCAGTTTTGATGAATCTCTCCCATTATGGTTAATTTCAGGCTCATTGCTGAGATTTCGCTCCATCTGTTTGTATCATTAGGCAAATGTGTTGCGGCCTGATGTAACTCCGCTCTCCTGTACATATCCACACAACATGGTGGCCATAACATCCTTTTTTGTCTATTTAAATCAGTGTTTGGATACTATCTCTTTTAATTGTCAATTTGATGCCCTGTCCATTTATTTTCTGGACTTGTGTCTGAGGCGTGATGTACCAATGTCAAGGGTATATACCTCTACATATAGGAAAGACACAACGGGCAATACAAAACTCTTAGCAACTTCATGTCACCCTCCCCATGTGATCCGTAACATTCCTAAAGGGGAAATGATACTTACCAGGCGCAATTGTACTGATGTTGAGACATTCTTGCAGGAGTCTAATAAGGTTAAGAAAATTATAAATTTTTCCAAACAATACCATTGAGTATGAAAAAGAAAATACTAATTGTGAGGAATATGGATTATTATTTTATGTCAGCCATGTTCCCACACCAACCATCAGCTGTCAGATAGCAGAGATAGTGAACTCCACAGGGGGGCCTTGCTTTAAAGCCCAGCCAACAGAGAACCTCTAGCAGGCCACAGTTGTTTACAATTTCTCACCTCCATTCAGCCAGCCAGGAACTCAGCTAATGGACTAGGAAAAACCTCTCTGCAGGAGGTCTAGGCCATTCCCCATTTCAATCAACATTATCAGGCATCATAGAACCGGCGATTCATAAGGAATTATGAATCCCCGTCCATCACAGACATAAACCATATGCATATTTGGGTCCCTGTGGCCACAATGAACAGGGCCGTGATCATAGTTTGGTGGTGGGATGCCAGGGAGAGGAGATATACATATCTCCCCACAGAAACCAAATAACGGTACCATGCTTGGACTCTACTGGTAGCCGGAACCCAGGCGGATCCATTGGTCCCAGAACCACCTCCCTGCGACATTCTGGTCTGGAGCCATGAGCCCTAATCGGTTTTGTGGCTCATGTGCTGCCAGCCCAGCAGAGGTGGGTGGACCCCTCCCAGAGGCCGGGAGGGGAGCGGCCGGCTACAGGTTAAAAGGCTTGTGCCAGAAAGCGGGCGTGTCTTTTTTCTCTGAAGGAGGGTCACATCGTGCCATGTGTTTAGAGGGACCTGCAACCAGCTGACATCACTGCTTCCCATGTGACCACAGCTAAGAACTCATCACAACCCAAAGGACTCCTATACCTGGTAAACTGACTTTTGTTCTGCTTAAACCTGTTTGTACCACACCATCTGTATTTGTAACCTCAGACCACTGTATATATTCTTTGTGTGTATAGTGAGCCCTTAAGGCGATTAAATATATAATTTAATCTTGTGCTGTCTTGTATCTCGATCACGAATCCCTACGTCCGTGTTTCGGCCTAGTAATACACTACCGTGGGTTGCTTTTTTACCCTATATAATTCCGTTAGCGGACCGGGCTTACATCAAACAAGAAACTGGTGGCAGTATTCCCGGGCTGAGAAAGTGCTGTTTCACTGGGGCAGTGAAAAGGCTCTCTCAGCTTGTTGCCTCTCTGTGCCCGTGTGCACAGGAGGAGTCTGTGAACAATGTACCAAGCTGACCTTACCTGCTCCTCAGGGACGGCGTAACGTCACGCCTTGGTAACCAGTGACCATACCGTATCTCGCTGGCTCTACATATTTGACGTCCGACGTCAGCCGGGGTACGGTATTCATCACACTAATCTATCTAAGGATAAGGCTATCATATTTTCTACTAGTTACAGTGAAGAATTTAGGGATATTTGCCAAATCATAAAAAAGCATCTTCCTGTACTAAGCTATGATAAGGATTGGACCGCGTTCGCAATGAGCGGCATTAAATGTGTGGCACGCCGGGCTCCTACGCTGGGAAATATGCTGAGCCCTAGTCTAGCCCTAGAAATATGGCTGACTAGTAAAGGAAATTTCAAGTGTGGACAGACATGGCAGAAGCATTTGTTGTAATCATATGAAAGTGAACAAGACCTTTTGAGTCTACGGCAAATCGCAAGAAATCTGAGGTTAAAGCTTATCTCAACTGTAATACTAAATTTGCCGTATATTTAATTACTTGTAAGCTTTGTTCACTTCAGTATGTAGGTTGTACAACTAATGAGATTAAAACCAGGATAAGAAAACATATTTCTGATATACCTCACTTTAAAACGCAAAATGTCTCTGCCGCTAGTCTGCACTTTGCCCTAGTGCATGGAGGTGATACTTCAGCTCTTATTGCACAGGGCATAGAAAAGGTTACAGCTCCACTGCGGGGTGGAGACCATCGGAGAAAGCTTCTCAACAGAGAGGCTTTTTGGATGTTTCAGCTAGGCACGTGCTTCCCTACAGGTTTGAACAAAAGACACGATTTAATCTCACAGTATCGTTGATAAAATATTTACCATTGACTATTGCATTGTTTTGATCTTTGATTTTATGAGTGTGTGGATGTTTTATGGAAGAATATTATGTGTTCTGATTTTATTATTTAGTTTCCGATCATGTGATACCCTAATCATTACGGATAGGTGTAAGAGGAGTATATAGAAAGCTGTTTAGTATGTTATTCATGTCATGATTAAGGACCGGAATG
Organism: Bufo bufo; assembly: GCF_905171765.1. NCBI lineage: Eukaryota > Metazoa > Chordata > Amphibia > Anura > Bufonidae > Bufo > Bufo bufo. Next base: position 183,171,739 of record NC_053397.1, on the reverse strand, counting down.
TAAGGGTTCGAAACGCGTAGACTAAACCTTGCATTTGTGAGTTGGAAGTTTTTACTGCACTGCAAATAAAGCATTCTCTGTAGTTATAGCTGGATTATCCTTCGATTTTTTTTTTATTTTAAAAATACAGCCGTGTCCAGGCTGGTATCTGAGCTCACAACAGGTGAGAGCTGCTCTTTTTTTGTATTAATTATATCCACACAACAGTCTTATATCCCAGGAGAGTGGAAACCACGGTGGGTAATAAACTAAGAATGAATCTGTAAAGTGAAATAAATGGCTTTAATAAAGTGTTGCGGGGGGTACATCCGTACACAAAAATCTAAACCTGCTATAGGAGGCTGTAGTTGTAGTGACTTGCACTAGTATTCACAGTATGTGCGACATCCCCCCCCCCCCAGTCACATAATAATGATATGTAACTGATTATCTGGAGCGTACACATTCATATTGGAAGCATCTGCACCGTGGATTCACTTTTGTGCTGACTATTGCTGGTATTGGTTCTCAACGCTATGAATTAACTATAGTCCTTGCGACTCAGAGCTTTACACGCTTATGTATTTTACATTTGCTGCATGTCAGCATATTTGCCTCTGTGTTGTAGATCAGTTTTTCCTGCCGTTCCTAAGTCAAGCCTCTCCTAGAGAAACAATTTATTATTAATAATAATAATCTTTATACAGCGCCAACATATTCCACAGTGCTTTACAATTTACATCTAAGTACCCCTAAGGCTATGATCATTCACTTTATCATACACAAAACACCCCCCACGACTACCCCTAAAGACATGCCACACATCCCTAGGGTATTCATACCTAAGGTTGAGAAGGTAGGTTTTAGTGGATTTCTCCCTAAAATACACCTTGTCTTCTGCCTATTTTCATAACTTGTAGTCAACAATTCTACCTGTTTCTAGAAAGACTAAGGCTACATGCACACAACTGTGAAAAAAAAGTCTGTTAAAAACGGATAAACTGTCCATTTTCAGTGGACGTTTTTTCCCCCACTGATGCCTTTCTGAGAAACGGACGTTAAAAATAGACCCATTCAATTGTATGGGGGCAGTCGGTCAGTAAAAAACGGGCAAGATAGAACACTAGTTTTTTATGTCCATTATTCACTGACCGTCAAAAAAACTGCCGTGTGAATAACCCCATAAATGACCATTGGTCTTAAAATGGACGTGTGATGGCCATCACGCGTCCATTTTCACTATCGTGCGTGTAGCCTTAGTGACAATAATTTGCCTACCAACCTGTTTCCTACGACCTAGAATGGAAATTTGGCCTAGTTATCCAAGATTGCTAAAGTGGAGAACTGATGGCAGCATAACGCTCTGGTCACACTTGTGTAATGGTTTCTGCTCTTAGTAGAAGGCACTACGCTCCGCCGGAACTGTCAAATGATGGATGCCATTAGACCCTGACAGACCCTATTGACTTTCAGGGGGTCTTCTGAGTTCCTGTGGTGGTGTCCGTTATTTTGATGGAAGAGCAGAGCTGCTGTTTTTCCGATGGAGTTTGTGACGGAAGCGCCAATGCAAATGTGACCAGCGCCTTACAAGAGTCTGGGAAAGCAGTGCGACGATTCCTTTGGGGCAATAATAGTGGTCATGCTCAATAAAACCATTTCCAAATGTACTCAAATGTTTTTTGCTTTATTATTCAGAAATGGACACATAGGGGCAGATTTACTGAGACAGGCTCTTAGTCAAGAGTCTTTCGGAGTATGATAGGCCTGTCCATGCGCCAAAAACCACATGCCATGCACTGGTCTATTGCTGATAAGCACAATTTCTAAACATGTACATGAGATTTTTTGTATACAATATTATCAAAACGCATAGGCCCACTCACCACATCACAGTGGCCTCCTTCGTGTGGGTCCCTACACTAATAGAAACCACAGCCGTTGCAACACAGCATCTGCAGGCAACGAGACTCAAAAGCTCAACAGCACCCCTGCTATTAAACTAAGCCCCCATGGCACTGGGCCACACCAACGTGCAAGCACAGCACCCCAGGCATCATGCAGTACGGCATTAACTGAACAGATCACAAAAGCTTTCCATCTGGCCTCAGAAACCAGACAAATAGGTATTAACCGCCGGCAGTCGCCATGTGGTGTTACGCCAAATAATGTAGGAAACCACTCTAAAACAGTCACTGTGACGTGGTGTGGACCTATACATGTTAATAAAAATTTATGAAAAGTGCATTGTGTACATACTTAGAAATTATGCCTAGCAGCAGTAGATCAATGCATGGCATGTGGATGTCCTATCCATGCCTTTTTTGAAAAACTAAAACCTACACTTGTAATAAGCTGGCAAAAGTTTTACATATATGTTAGTTTTCTGGAGTAAATTGTGATAGATCTGTTGGGCTGAAAAGACCACATTCTGTTAAGTCCACCCACTTTGTGCAGTAGGAAATCTCAAAATGTCCCAAAGTTTGATACAAAATTGGTCTGTACCAAAATATGTGATCATAAAACTGGCGCACGGGCCGTAATTATAACATTGTAGGTGGCAAATTCTGGTCATGTAAGCCCTGCCCTTGGAAATATACTTGTGGGCGGAGCTTACGTAAACCCCATCCATTTTCAGAACTGGACGACCCCAATTTGACATGATTGTCTGGGAAAATTAGGGACAGTCCCTACAAATTCGGGACTGTTAGTGCAGTGACCTGGAGGGGTAAATGAGGAAGGGAGGAGTGGTCGTGGCTATGATAGTGGTAGTAACATTCACAGTTTATGGAGACAGTCCTCACTTCAGCTTTCCGTGGTACATACACAATAAATGGAAGGCGCACTCTTTCTTCCCTGACTTTCTGGGGCTCCAGCCTAGTTGGGGTGCCCTTGATGGTGGATGTTTGGCAGGGTGCATGGCAGCAGGTCTGGTAGAGTGACGGCTGGAAAATGGTGGAGACAATCACCAGGCCCAGTGTAGTTGCAATAAATGAAATCCCGGGGTCCAAACAACTCCCCTGCATAGCGATTGGGGGATCCGGTCATTTCTTGCGATAGCCTCGGTCCCTCTGAAGGATCCAAGGCTATTATGGCAGTAGTTCTATAGAGTAAAATGAAACTCCCATAGGCTGAAATTCCCATAGGCTATGTACACGTTTGGGGGGAAATTTTTTATTATTGCATTTGAGCTAAAAATCATTTTGAAATTGGTCTTTAATAAAATATGGAATCCTTATTTCTGTACAGCCTTGCGTCCCTTATCTCTGCTTTCTGACTTTAAAAACAGTCATTATAGTTCAGTTCTTATCTTGTCTCCGAAGGTGTACATAGCCTTTAAAGTTTGTGTAAAAAAAAAAGTAAAAAAAAAGTTAGATTGTAAATTCAAATCACCCCCCTTCCCAATAAAACGCCACTACTATTAAAATATAAATGTATTTATTCCATACAGTGAAGGTCATAAAGGAGGTGGGGGGAATCAAAATGACTGGCTGTTTTTTTTTCTCGTTTTTTTCTCCCCAAAAAATGTATAAAATGCTATCAAAAATAATACATACTCCAAAGTGGTATCAATAAAAACTACAGATCACCCCACAAATAAACCCCTACACAGCTTCAAAAAAGTTATAGGGCTCAGAATATGGCGGTGCAAAGAAAAAAAATGTAATTTTTGCAGTGGCGGATTACAATAGAGACGTTCAGGTCGACAGCCCCGGGCCCAGCACCGCTGGGGGCCTAACGTCGACCCAAATGCCCACATACTGCGGCGGGGGCACGGGAGAGCATATTTCCCTGCCCCGCCGCCGTCCGCCGATCACCGCCATAGGCTTCAGGCCTAGTAGGCCTGAGGCCTATGCAGTAGTGAAATCCTGGCGCAGGCGGGCGTGATGTCGTCATTGCACGCCTGTGTCAGGACGCAGCACTGTGACGTGTGCGCGCATGCCTTATCACGCCTTCCTCTCCTTCGCCTGGCCCTGGACATAGGTGAGTATTTAGCTTTTAATTTTTTTTCCATTTTTTTTAATTTATTTCATGTGCCTACTTTGGGGGACATGTGGGGTGGGGACACATAGGAGGACATATTAAGCGACACGAGTACATCTGGGGGAAATTACTATATTGGGGCAAATTACTATGTGGGGGGAAATTATATGGAAGGATAACTATGTGGGGGCTGTGTGGGGCCAAATTATTAAGGGAGGGACTACTATGTGGGGGCAAATTACTATGTAGGGCAGTGTGGGGGAAACTACTGTGTTGGGGCTGTGTGGGGGAAATTACTATATGGGGGCAAATTACTATATGGGGCAGGGTGGGGGCAAATTACTATGTGGGGGCAGTGTGGGGGAAACTACTGTATGCGGGCAGTGTGGGGGAAATTACTGTGGGGGGGCAAACTACTGTGTGGGAGAAATTACTGTGTGGGGGAAATTACTGTATGGTGGCAGTGTGGGGGAAATTACTGTGTGGGGGGTCGGAGAAATTACTATGTGGCGGCAGTGTGGGAGAAATTACTATGTGGCGGCAGTGTAGGGGAAATTACTATGTGGGGGCAGTGTGGGGAAAATTACTGTGTGGGGGCAGTTTGGGGGAAATTACTATGGGGTGATTACTATATGGGGTGTTGCTATTAGGGAGGCACTGTAGGGGCAATTCTATTATTTTTAGGGACACTATACAGGGATTATTGCCTGGAGCACAATATTGGGTGTTATTATTACTGGGGGCACTCTAGGCGACATTATAGCTGCTGTGGACACTATAGGAACATTTGGGGTAATTTATCAAACTGGTGTAAAGTAGAACTGGCTTAGTTGCCCATAGCAGCCAATCAGGTTCTACCGTTCATTTTTGACAGCTCCTTTGGAAATCCAGCTCTACTTTACACCAGTTTGATAAATGACCCCAATTAGGTCCACTGGGGTCACAATTTTTTCATTAGTATAGTACCTGGGGCATTGGGGGGCACAACGGGCACAGTATTGGGAGTGGCAGCAGGATGACATTCTCAGGAGACCAGGATGGGGGGGTTGATGGAAAAATTGAGAAATCTAACGTGTCCGTATTACAAACTCTGTAGAGACCAGATGCGGCTGAAAGAATTTGCCATGGCGGTCTAACGGAGGAGAAGAGGAAAGAGAAGGTCTGCATGACAGGAGATGTCCCTGTATGTAAGAGGTATGTGGTACTGTATTTTCCTCCATGTCTTTTTTATTATAATTATATGTATTTTAAATTTGGCGACCAAATTTTTCAGTTTAGGACCCAACTTGGGTTAATTTGGGGTATTTTTTTAGTCTGAAAATGTAATTTGGCCTAGGAAGAGATTGGCGCTCACAAAGCACCGCAGCCTCTTCATATAAAAAAAACTAAACTAAAATGGAGGGAGGGGCCCAAGTTGGGTAGACAGCCCCGGGCCTATCATGCGCTTAATCCGCCCCTGTACATATGATAGCGTGCCAAGCTGTAGAATGAAAGTTACAGGTCAGTTTTACCACATAGGGAATGCCATAAAAATGAAACCCATGAAACTATGGCAGAATTGTGTTGGATTTTTTTTCAATTCCACCCCATTTGGAGTTTTTTTTCCAGCTTCCCACTACATCATATGCAACTTGCTCTCTGTGAACAGAAAAATAAAAAAAATAAAAAGTTATGTCTCCAGTAAGGCCTCATTCACACATACGTGAAAAATGCAAATGCCAAACAGATTTGGCATTGTTCAGTGTTGAAAGGGTTAGAAAATTGAAATAATTACTAATAAGTTATGAAGTGTATTAAAGGGAACCTGTTATGTTGATCATGGTGTCTCAGCTGCAGACATCATATTATAGAGCAGGAGGAGCTGAGCAGATTGATATATAGTTTTATGGGAAAACATTCAGTATAACTTGCATTTCGTTCATTGAAATTTCTGCTCATTCTGGGCTTTGAAGTTTGATTGACAGCCTTCCCTCTATGCAGAGTTAGCTGTCAATCACTGATTGGACCGCCTCCTGGGCTTCAAAGCCCGGAATGAGCAGGAACTTAAAAGAATAAAACACAAGTTTCACTAAATATTTTCATATAAAACTATATATCAATCTGCTCAACTCCTCCTGGTCTATAACATGGTGCTTTCAGATTACACTGCATTTTCATGGTGACAGGTTCCCTTTAAAGTCAACGTCTTCTCATTCCTGAGTTCAAATGGGGTATATGAGTTATAATATCCCCCAGGCTAATCCATTTCCTCCTGACACCTAAAAAAAAAAGAGCTGTCGATTAGACTCCACTTTAGTCGGCCTGGCGAACATTATGTTTTTGCTAAGCTTAAATTGAAATTGTGTTAAAGTTAATTAAGTGGAAAGCAAAAATAAATGAAAAGGCGTAAAGCGAAAGAGAAAAAAGACACACTGAATTATTATCAAAATGTGTTTTTCTTATGTGTTGGTTAAATAAATTTCACTTATTTGTATTACAAAAATTGTGTATAAGGGACATTTTGTTCTAAAGATATAGCCTATAATTGTCATTCACATATTCCCTTGCTTTTATGAGACATATTAAGTGTGTATTTGGAACTGAGGCAGAGAATTTGTGCTTACTCATTTATTGTAGCTTCATAATGGGAACAGTGCTGCAGTAATGGGAGCCGTGCTGCAGTAACCAGTTCCATCCACTACACAGCACTGCAGCTACGCACAAACAGCTGATTGGTGGGGGAGTGAGGTGTCGGACCACCGCTGATCCGATATTGATGACCTGTCCTAAGCATAGGTCACCAGTTGTTAACTTCTGGGGAACCCCTTGTAAGCAGAGAGCCCTGCTTTCCTATTTTACTCACCTTGACAGCTTTCTACATGTACTACTGTATGTCATGTTGCTCCATAGGATGGTTTAGGAGTAGCATTTTAGTAGCATCCATAGGGTTCTGCAGTTATTTAGGGATTAATATCTAATATATTTGGTGGTCTAAGCTGATAAATAGTTTATCTGTTATATGTATGGTCCTTTATGGCTTAAAGGGGTATTCTGGTTGTTAGAAGTTATCGCCATCAATAGATAACTTTTAGATTGGTGGGGGTTCTACTGTTGGAACAAGAACAAGGGCCCTGTAACCTTTTCAGCCCCCCTGCAATAAATGGAGAGTTCGGTCGCATATGCGCATGGATACTCCATTCATTTCTATGGGAGTTCCGGAGATAGCCGAGTGCTGTACTCGGCTACATATCTCCGGAATTCCTATTGAAATAAATGGAGTGTTGGTCCTAGGTGTTGGACCCCCACCGATCAGATACTGATGACCTATCCAGATGATAGCTCATCAGTAAAAATATCTTGGAAAACTCTTTTAATAGACCTGAAGGTTTAAAGTTGGTTAGATGTTTTGGGCTACCTTCACACCAGAGGTAGCTATGTTCCGGCAAGATGTTCCAGCAGGCAAGCGGAGGTTAGCCGGACACAAACCGCAGCTTGCAGCGGTTTCTGTCCGCAGGTTCTTCACTTCCCAGCCAGATGCGGATGGAATGTCCACCGGACCCCATTATACTAAATGGGGCTAGAAGACATTCCATGTGCATCCAGCAGTGCCGAAACTGGTGAATTCCTGGAAGGCTGTTCTCTGCTGGAACAGCCTGCCAGAAATCACACCGCTGGTGGAAAACTAAAATTATCTGATATTCCCAGTGGTTTAGGATAGTGAAGGGATTTATATTGTTATTTACGGAATCTAGAAAAGTGAGATTGTATTTTCATGTAATTTAATTAGAATAGGTTTAAAATTCCTTGCTGATGGCTGTAGCTCTGTTCTTCTGATACAGAGCTCCAAATCATCTGCTTCCCTGATAAAATTCTGGTTTCCTATGGCTACCTGTAGGGGTCCTCCTTGTAGACATGTTTATACAGCTCCCTTTAAATTTAGTAGTAGCTGCATAAATGCGCCAGTTGCTCTTCCATGTTATCATTTAAAGTGGTTTTCCAGGGTAATTATAATTTTAAAAAAGGCGGCAATTTGTTAAAAATAATACATTATCACCAATTTCCCCACCGCTGACATTCCAATAATACTCCAGTACCCACTGCTCTACAATTCCTGGGCTCAACACACAGTAAGTGGCTTAATTTGCTGGCTCAGTCAATCTCTGGCAGGCCATTCACAGCCCGCAGTAGATACTCGGCAGGGCGGTTGCAGGGCCAGGAAGACTGGCAAGGTCCCAATAGCTGGATACGGCCTCCAGAGTATCAGGCTTGAACTTACCACATTACAGTCTCCAAACCAGAAGTGCTCCATAGCCACCTGTGTTTCTCAGTGTGGTCTCCTCAATGGGCCAAACACTCCAGAGCAAGTCCATGGTGTAGGCAATGATCCCTCTGCGCCCCACTGGATCTCAGGGTCTCTAGCTCGGTTACCGCACTCTAATTAGAGGCAGGTGGGCCTTAGCTCAACAGCACTCTGCTGAACACACTCTAGATGACTGACCCTGAGGGGCTTCGGTTCCTCCTATTTAGAATCTGGCCCTGCCTTAGGATGCAGTTTTGTGGTGCAATGCTACAACATCCGCATGTGTGAGCCCTGACCTCAGCCAAACTGGATGCCGACCGCTAGAGCCTTAAAAGGTGCAGTACATTTCAAATACAGTGCCTGCAAATACATTCATGTTAGGCTTCCCATACACTTTCTACCCAGCACAACTTGTATAACACGGCATAGCACAGTGTACATGACATACCTCGGCAAAACATATCAATTCAATACTGTGGTCACCAGTTACTTTTTTATGCAATCTCTTTTTATTAAAGAAATATCATATAAAACACAATCTCAAAATGGTTGTACCTTCACAATCTATAAGTCTCGGGTTGGGGGTAGTGGCTCTCCACTTGGTTGGGATTAAAACCTTAGTTGCTGCTTGTAAATAAATTGTTGTGAGATAGGGGGGAAGTTAGGCTGCAGAAGCCAAAGAAGAACCAGTATTAGAGCATACCGCATTCATCACTGATTCCACCTTGTGCCAAAATGGTTTCATTAAGGGGCAGCTCCACCAAATATGCGACATAGTCCTTGAGTCTCCTCCGCATCTCAAGCATGTGTCTGAGGGACATAAGCCAATTCCGTAGAGAAATTTCACCACCTACAGATGGTTTTAAAGGAGGCATATGCAACAGAAAAAACTACACGCATGAGACAGAACGTAAGAGATCTCCTTTTTAGTAATGGAACGAACCAATTCTTTCTCCCAGCAAGACAAAAAAAGGAAGGAAACTGACGCAAATAGGAGGAGAACGTACAAACTCCATGCAGATCTTGTCCATGGTCGGAGTCGAATCTAGGACCCCAACGCTGCAAGGCACCAGTGTTAACCACTGAGCGTGTCTTGTTAAAATCCAGGTTCTATATAGGACAAGAGGGACCTAAACCTAAGGTTTTAAAGACATCTGATAGGCTAACCATGGCTAAGGACTTTAAAATCTCAGACACCTTTACCGTATGTAAAAGAGCAGTCACCACTCACCAGTCAATTCTCTATCAGTTACAGTTCAAGGATATGGTTTGATGGAGGCAGCGGTGAGTGCACCGACAATCCTCATTGGGGCATTTACGTGCTGATTTCTAATAGGGTATTCAAAAATGGTTTTATAAGTGCTCTTGCACAGGACCGTGATTGGCCCAGAAAACACAGTCCGTTTGTCTGCCATATCTTTTGAGCCGACCACAGCTCCCCTGAGCTGAACTGACGGTATCATAGTGTTTTATGACGTAGTCAGTTCATATTTGATCAGGGATCTCTTGTACAGAACTCACCATCACTCAGATACAGAAGTGACGGTACCATTATACACTAATATACAGTAAGTTCAGGGAAGCTGCGGTTGGCTCGGGAGATCTGGCAGACACACGGACCGTGTTTCCCAGTCAATCACGGTCATGTGCATGAGCCCTTAACGAGACAACTCCATTAGCATTTATTCTTTAGAGGTCAAGAGATGCACATCTTCCTTGGTGGTTTCATTTTCGCCTTAAGAAATTATTTTATTCTATAAAGTGCAGTGCGGAGAGGAATGTAGGCCTCATCTTTTACCTTTCAAAGATTGGATCTTCTCAGCAAAATTCTCATTGTCATCTACATCGATAGATTATTTACTCTGAAACATTTTCACTCAAAAGGGTTTTTTCAGCAGGTATTTAAAAAAATGTAAAACATTAAAGCCTCATTCACTAATCAGTGTTTTATCAGGGTTTTCCATCAGTGATTGTAAGCCAAAACCAGGAGTGGAGCTACACAGAGATAAGGTATAAAGGAAAGATCTGCACCTGTTCTGCATATAGAGAAGCACCTGGTTTTGGCTCAAAATCACTGATGGAAATCCCTGACCGAACACTGACATGTGAATGAGGCTTAAAAAAGAAGCTTTACTCACCTGTACCGTTCCCTTGCTGCTGTTGTACTGATGCTCCTTCAATCCCCACTGCTCTCCACTGTCTGTCCCAGTTCCATACATGAATAATACCAAGAAGGACCTGCTTAGCAAATTACTGGGTGAAGCAAGTCACCACCAAGGCCTGCAAATTGCTGAGCAGGCCTTTCCTGGCTTTTTCAGGGTTTCGATCTGGGGCAGGAAGTGGAGAGCAATAAGGATTGGAGCAGCATCGGAACCAGATTGGTGGAGGTGAGTAGTGCTTCTTTTTTGTTTTTAACATTGTCTAGACCATTTTATTTTTTATAATTTAATTCTCCATGGTTAACCCCTTTAAATATAATTCCCTTTTCTCCATTAGAGAGGCTGTTACATTATAAAAAAAACGCTGACTGGTTTGATTTTAATGTCACGCACATACTTTCATCTACCCAAGGGTATGCACCAGGGCTCTGGTCGCCTTGGCAAGTTGTCTGACTGCATCACTGTCAGTAAACAAAACACTCGACATCTTTCCATGCCTTGAGCCTTGACGTGATGAAATGGCTCAGAACCGTGTGAAGTACAACTAAACTCACAGAAGGTAGCAGATTAAACTAATTACATGGTAAAAATAAACTCAGAGTCAAGGACTTTGTCACCAAAATGCCACTCACTGCTGAGTAATTAACGCCTGATGGAGATCACATTGAAATTTATGTTTGGAAACAAATATTGTTAATAAATTGGAAACCCAACGGCTTCTGACTGAAGCAGAAATAAGCCGTCTATGGCTGTCTATTTAAGAGCCAGAAATTCATGTGGGATTATGGGAAAGGGAATGTAGATTAGTGTAAGGCGTGTTATTATTTTTTTATTTTTTTTACATTTTCCATGTCACTATCTATATTTTAAAAAAATCCTAAAATTCAGCAGTTTTGCATTGGCTACTAACATGCTTACCAACAGTCCTGATCTAGGCATGGCAGCCCAACTGGGTATTACATGGGTGGTACAGCCTATTTTTGAGGTATTGCTCATAATTTTACTTTTTACATTTTGGTAAGTATGCAACCAAGCCTTTTAAAAGGCACCACCACTTATGTAGAGATCACTTTTCAGCAGTCATCTCATTATTATCACAGACAGGATTACAATGAAAGGTTATACCTATATACAGAATATATAGATACCACGGGATTTACCATGTACAATAGGTGATGGTCACAGCTCGCCTCTTTCCCCTCCCTGCACACTGAGCTTTGCAGATGTCAAACAGCATGCCTAGAAAACTCTCCCATAGAAAATATGGTGTCTGTGTCCCACTGGGCTGCTGTAAAGAATATCTCTAAATGCTGTTAACAGCAGCTCAGGCAAGATGGCTACCCCCATAATATTGCATAGAAATTAGAAAAAAAACATCTACAATCAGAAAAAAGAATGTTTGTCGATATCTGATTTTAATTGGTAAAAAACATGTAGGTGACACATTCCCTTTAGGTTTCCCTTTGTGAGAGGAAGCTACCCCAGCAATCAGTTAATTGCAATGCATCTGGCTTCTATTACCCCTAGCGGTTAGCTAATATGTCTGGGGGGAGTTGGCATAAATGTTTCATAGATGTGGGTGCCACCTCACTTCTCTTTTCCTGAACAGCCCCCCAAAGCCACTCTGTGCACCTTTGTCCCTCCTGATTCCTCTACTAGCCCCTCCTCCTCCTTCTGCATAGTCACCTTACTTGGCCCTGTCAATCAAGAAGAGGAAGGGTCTGTCGGAGGAAGCAGGAGGAGCGAGGTTGCACAGAGTGCCTTTGGTCCTCCCTCCGTGCACTTAAAGGGGTTGTGCCATTAATATAAACGTATCCTGCCCAACATATATCGCTGTTATATCACTTTCCCCAAATACCACCATTTATCAAAACTACCTTATTCTAAAATTATTACCCTACCATTGTGCCCTGTGGCAAATCTGTGTCACATGTCTTGTTGATGTCAGGAAACATCTTACTGCCCTAAGGTATGATGGGACAGCAGACACATGACAAACCAGGAAGTAGAATTCAAGCATGGGGGATAGGAGAAAACTGCTGAAGAGGTAAATAAGGAGGAATGGGAGCTACAGTCATTGATGAAAATGCATTTTAGGCCTCTTGCACACGACCGCATGGCTTTTTCAGTGTTTTGCGGTCTGTTTTAAACGGATCAGTTTTTTGTTTCAGTAGTGTCTCCGTTCCGCTTCCGTTCCGTTTTGCCATTCCATTTTACCGTTTGGTTCCTGTTTTTTTGCGGATCGCAAACGGAAGCATGGCATATATAGTATACAGTAATTACATAGAAAAATTGGGCTGGGCATAAAATTTTCAATAGATGGTTCTGCCAAAAACGGAACGGATACGGAAGACATACGGATGCATTCCGTATCCGTTCCGTTTTTTCAACAGCCCCATTGACTTGAATGGAGCCACGGAACGTGATTTGCGGGCAATAATAGGACATGTTCTATCTTTGAACGGAACGGAAATACGCAAACTAAATGCATACGGAGTACATTCCGTTTTTTTGCGAACCCATTGAAATGAATGGTTCTGTATACGGACCTTATACGGAACGCAAAAAACGGAACGTAAACAGAAAAAATAAACGTTTGTGTGCAAGAGGCCTTAGAGTGAAAAGTAGTTTATGGCACAACCCCTTGCATAAGGATTTAAAGCATCGTTTCTCCAGAATAAAGCTAAGCTTTGTAAAAGGTACCATTACACTTAAGCTGAGCTAGCCCCACAAGGAAAGCAGTTGGCAACATCTATCAATGTCTGTACGTCATGTAGTGAAAAAAAAAAGGCGTAAATTGTGCTACGATATGGTGTGCACCATAATTTGAAACTTTTTGATCTTCTCTCTCTACACTAGATCCAGATCTAGGGATGGGAAGGGGCCCCAGCAGCCGGACCCCTGCCAATTCAACCCCTTTAAGCATATCCCTTATCCAAAGGGGGGGGTGGGGGGGGGTGAGTGCTTAATTTGTAGAGGTCTGTCCACTGGGACCTCCATGATCACCAAAAGAGGTGTCCTGTATGAATAGAGCAGCAGTGGAGCATTCATCTCTATGGGCCCACTAGAAATAGCTGGGGGTCCTCTCTGGCAGTCCCTCAGAGAATAAGACCTAGTTCACACTTTGGTTATGTGGTCAGTGATTTCCATCTGTTTTTGTGAGCCCAAACCAGGTGCAGGGTCAAAAACACAGAACATTCATCTCTGAGTAGGCTCCACTACTGGTTTGGGCTTGCAATAACTGATGGAAATAACTGACCAAATAACTGATGTGTGAAGTAGGACTTAGGGCTCACGCACACGACCGTATGTATTTTGCGGTCCGCAAAACACGGATCCACTAAAAATATGCATGACGTCCAAATGCATTCCGTATTTTGCGGAACGGAACAGCTGGCCCCTAATAGAACAGTCCTATCCTTGTCCATAATGCAGACAATAATAGGACTATATATGTTCTATATTTTTTGCAGGACGGACAAACAAAAATGGAATGCACACCAAGTAACTTCCATTTTATTTTTTTTGTGGACCCATTGAAATGAATGGTTCTGCATACGGTCCGCAAAGAAAATGGAAGGGACACGGAAAGAAAATACGTTCATGAGCTCTTAATAGAATAGCAGTGCGCATGCTCAACCACTGCTCCACTCATACGGGGGGGACACAGGACCGGTGGGAGTCTTGTGAATAGGGGATCATTTAAAATCTTGGCACGACCCCTTTAAGAATGAAATAGAGTCATCTCAAAGTGAAAAATAAAAAGTTTTTCCATCAGATTGATCTCTCATTTATAGAGTATTCTCCCTTCTACTTCAGTACCTGCCGCTCTGCTGTTTTGTTCCAGAAGCGGCATAGCAGGATAAGACGCTTTCCCAAACAATGAATCTGTGAAGCCGAAAGCAGAAAAGGTTGTACGTGATCAAAATGGATTTGTGTTCATAATCTCAACTGTGAATTGAAGACAAATAGAATATAACATTCAGGAAGATATATCAAATTGTGACAGGAGACTGAGATCTCCGCGGTTAGACGTGGCTCTGAAAGACGGAGCATTGAGAGTATGCATATTGCAATGATTTGTGTCCTGCATTCATCTAATCTCTTGTCATCTCGCACTGTACAGAGACAAGGTCATGTGGCATCAATTAGAGTGCGAGGAACTGGAAAACATGCAAGCCGCCTACTTTGCAATGAAAGGAAGAAATAACAATAACAACAAGCAAGGGAGCCGGCCGAGAATCGACGACTGGATAAATATGGCTTATGAGAACCAGGGATTTTGTAGGCAAGTCTTAAATCTGCGTAATTGTAGTATTTCCTGCATCAATTTTTATCACAGGCAGGACCTACATAGGTGTGCGCCAGGTGAACCTTCACGGAATAAGTGACTGTTCCCAGTTGTGCCTACAATCCAATTGGGCTTACCCAGTGGTGTAGCGGGGCAAGCCATGTATTGTGCCCCAACCTGTGGACACACCCCTTTTTTTACAGATAATGTAGCAGTCCTATGTACCACCACAGATAATATAGTGATAATTCTCTGAGTACAGATCATGTAGTAGATGGGTGTGAGGCCCCAGAATTCAGAACACGAACAGTGTGACCTGAAGTCTGGGGCCAGGATGCGGCAGGGTGGGCCATATTCTCAATCCACCCCCCAACCCTACCGTGAAACAGATATGTGTTTGGACATTACATACATCACTACAAAATATACAGGAGAATACAGCACCACATGCCTCATCCATCCAGTGACATCTCCTGTGATGTAGACTTTCCTCAGCATCTTCATTCGAAGATAAGACCGCCATGACACCTTCTTTCAGCCGCGTCTCATCTATGCAGAGTTTTATTATTATTAGTTATTATTATATTATATAATGGCCCCTCTGTAATATTAGGATATATAATGACCCCTCTGTAATATTAGGATATATAATGGCCCCTCTGTAATATTAGGATATATAATGGCCCCTCTATAATATTAGGATATATAATGGCCCATTATATATCCTAATAATACAGAGGGGGCCATTATATATTATAATAATTCTGGGGGGGGTCATTATATATAATAATTATACAGATGAGCCATTACATATAGGTAATAATAATACAGAGGGGGCCATTCCATTATATATCCTAATATTACAGAGGGGTTATTATAAATTATACAGAGGGGCCATTATATATAATAATTATGCAGGGGGTCATTATATATAATAATTATACAGGGGGGGCATTATATATTATACAGAGGGGTTATTATATATTATAATTATACAAAAGGGCCATTATTAATGGACCCTCTGAATAATTATAATATATAATAGCCCCTCTGTATAATATATAATGGCCCCTCTGTATAATTATAATATATAATGGCCCCTCTGTATAATATATATTGGCCCCTTTGTATAATATATAATGGCCCCTTTGTATAATATATAATGGCCCCTCTGTAAAATATGTAATGGCCCCTCTTTATAATATGTATTGGCCCCTCTGTATAATATGTAATGGCCCCTCTTTATAATATGTATTGGCCCCTCTGTATAATATGTAATGGCCCCTCTTTATAATATTTATTGGCCCCTCTGTATAATATGTAATGGCCCCTCTTTATAATATATATTGGCCCCTCTGTATAATATGTAATGGCCCCCATTCTTTCCCCCACCTCCATAGTGCCCCCAGTATGGCCCCTAGTACTTACATAAAAAAAAATATAATTCTAACCTCTCTTCATTGCCTCTTGTAGCCTTTGCTCGGGCGTCCGGGCGCAGGCGGTCAGGAAAACCTCACCGTGCCCTCCTACGCCGCGTCATCACGTCATCTCGCGAGACCCGACACAAGAGGTCACTGTGATGTAATCGCGATCTCCTGCGCTGTTCTACTGCTTCATAGGCTTCAGGCCTGGCCTGAAGCTTATGAGACAGAACGGAGGGGATGGAACCCGGGGCAACCCCCCGCCCGCCCCCCCCCCCCCCCCCCCCCCCCCCCCCACGGTACGCCACTGGGCTTACCTATGTCACACACAGTAGGGTAAATTCCATAATAAGTCGAGACGCACACAGATATGCAAACTAGGGGTGAGCGAATCGATTCATTAGCTCTGTGAGTCACTGTCCTCAAGCTTGGTGGTCAGTATTGTTGCCTAGAAGAACTGGTATCCTGGGTTTCAATCTGACAGCTATGTGTTTGTTTTAGGGATGAGCAAATCAATGCTAACAAATAAATTTGTCCTATTGGCACAAGCTCTTCACCTTTTGAGGGACTGTCCTCAAGGGTGAAGTAGTGCCCACCTGCCCTCTCAATCTCGTCCATGCGCAGCTGCTCAAAGTAGAGATGCAGGCCCCAAAACTTAAATTCTGCCTTGGGAGTACCAACTGCACTTGTAACGCTGCCCGGAAGTGTAGCCGCTCATGTGCAGTTGTTGCTCCCAAAGCAGATTCGAGCATTGGGGCTACTAGCGGCTGGATGTCCAGTCCTGTCAATCACCAGGCAGGTGGGTGCTTCTTCACCCTTGAGGACAGCTCCCCACAGGTAAAGAGACAAATTGATTAGTTACCATCGATTTGCCCATCCCTAATACAAACACGTAACTGTCAGATTCAAACCAAGGAGCCCAGTTCTTCTAGGCAACACTACTAACCACCAAGCAACCTTGCACCCATTTATATACTTGGTGGGGGCTGAAGAGACATTTGAAAAAATGGAAATGATTGTTTTTATTAATCTTTGCTGTCTGGCGATTGAGCTGATCATTCAAGCCATTCCACGGCCTCTAACTAACTTACATGATGACCACTGCCTCCCCATTCTTCTTAATGTGCCCCTGTTAGCAGGATCGACCCTATTAAGCTAGGCATGCTGTTGGTAGGTTTGATTCTGCACTTTAAAATGATACCTGCCTTGTGAAAATCGGTCTTGGCATTCCCGAGAGAATATTTTTATTCTGTATGCAAATAAGGACTTCAGTGCACCAAGGGGCGGAGCCAGCACTGGAATCGGACGCTAACAAGCTGAAGTGCGCCAAGTGTCCAGGCACCGCCCCTTTAGTGCACTGAACCCCTTATTTTCATAAAGGATAAAAGTATTTTTTCTTGGGAACGCCACAACCGTTTTTCAAAAAACAGGTATCATTTTAATGGCAGGATCAGTCCTACTAGACGGTTTAAATGGGTTTAACCTGCGGACTGGTGCTCTCCAAATGATATGAAGGTTACCAATATTCTATCGTTCCATGTGAGATAAGTAATACCATTTATTTACAAAGATATCTATAAAATACTATAAAATAGCATTGAATATTGGCCATACCTTTTAAATTTTTCAAGCCACAAATACGGGACATAACATGTTTATCCTTTGCAGATGCCATGACGTTTGGAGCAATGATCGCCCAGCACATACTTCTAGAGAGGGGCATTGTGGGCATTGTCACAGTAAAGACCGCTCGAGCAGACCTCCTGTCCCTGGCTCCAATGCTGCCATACAGACTATTAGTGGAATGCATGTTGTTGAAATTTACAGACATGAAAAAGATTCTCAAAGGAGACATGAACCCCTTGCCCCTGAGTAACGACATGGATTGAGATGGCTGACATCCTAAGACTGCTATTTGTTATAACTATGTGCCTTAGAAATGAATGAACTATTGACATTCTAAAAAAATATCTCACAAAATTTCTGGAGGACTTGCCTGATTTCACATGATCCAAGATGTAGAGGAACTTGGCCCTCACTTCACAGACATGAGAAGATCTCAACCCTAGGACACTATCCTCAACTGCCATACAAGGTGCATTAAATAGTGATCTGCTACTGTACATAGCTGTAATGATACATGGATACATGTAAGATATGGCCTTTTCAATACAGGAATGTCTTTTCTAGATTTATACAGTGTTATTAAATTTGTTTAAAGATGGGTCATCAGCATTTAATGGGGAACTATCAAAGCCATGCAATACTCTGATTGGTTTGCTTTGATTTAGTAATGCCCATGGAAGTACCACCACAACTAGTAGTCACTCATTGTTCTTAGCCAAAATCTTCTTCTCCAGCCCTCAGAAACCAAGCTGTGTAACTGTCTTGGTTGTAACCTTAAAATGCTAAGAGCATTTCTAGGGAAATCCCGCTCCGAAGCCACAAAATCTGGAGAATTTAAATGTAAGGAATAATATGGGCAACGTAAGTCCCAACAAAAAACTGCTGGAAACTGCTGAATGACTTTCTATCGAGCTTTCTCAAGGTTTTGTTGGATCCTGTTTAATAATTTAAAGCAGGGATGTCAAACTCGAGGCCCTCCAGCTGTTACAGAACTACAACTCCCAATATACTTTGATAACTGTAGGCTGGCCGGGCATGATAGAAGTTGTAGCTTTGCAACAGCTGAAGGGTGACGAGTTTGACATCCCTGATATAAAGGAACCACCCTCACTTGGTATGCAAAGGAACACATTTGACAGATTTGTCCTTCTTTACCTTTCCTCTTGGCTCATCACATGGCGAGATGTGTCGTTCAAGATGACCAGTTTTAAAAAACATGATTTCATGATATTCTGTCAGGGGATGTCTATACTACATATGTTTATGTGCAGCCTTCAACTGGTTGTGTTATGCATTGCAGCCTGACAGAAGTTTTTCTAGAATGTCAAGATATTGTATTGAATATATTTAATGAGAAATTGGAGTCCTTACCCAAACTGAAGACACGGTAAAGGTGGGCACATCTGTATAGAGCAGCACAGAACATGTAGTACAGGTAGACAGTAGTACAATACATGTAATACAGGCAGATGGCAGTGCAGTACATATAGCAGAGTTCGCAAACCCCGAAGGGAGCATCCGACGCAGCCGAAGGAGTGTTCACATGATGTTTTTGTCCCACATTTATTTGGGTTTTTTTTTATACCGCTGTTAAACATATACTTTTTTTTATTTGCAATGGGATCCTATGATGATGTATGGCATCCACCAGAGGCATACTGCATGCATATACGTTAAATATGGGACAACATTTTGATGTGTTGTATGTGTAGAGAGCAGTACAGTACATGTAGTATGGTAGAGAACAGTATACATCATGTCTACAGAGCAGTACAGTATTTGTAATAGAGGTAGAGAGCAGTACAGTACATGTATTACAGGAAGAGAGCAGAACAGTACGTGTATAAAAAGAGTGCAGTACAGTACATGTATTGCAGGAAGAGAGCAGTACAGTACATGTAGTATGGTAGAGAGCAGTACACATCATGTCTACAGAGCAGTACAGTACATGTATTGCAGGAAGAGAGCGGAACAGTACGTGTATAAAAAGAAGAGTACAGTACATGTATTGCAGGAAGAGAGAAGTACAGTACATGTAGTATGGTAGAGAGCAGTACACATCATGTCTACAGAGCAGTACAGTACATGTATTGCAGGAAGAGAGCGGAACAGTACGTGTATAAAAAGAAGAGTACAGTACATGTATTGCAGGAAGAGAGCAGAACAGTACGTGTATAAAAAGAAGAGTACAGTACATGTATTGCAGGAAGAGAGAAGTACAGTACATGTAGTATGGTAGAGAGCAGTACACATCATGTCTACAGAGCAGTACAGTACATGTATTGCAGGAAGAGAGCGGAACAGTACATGTATTGCAGGAAGAGAGCGGAACAGTACGTGTATAAAAAGAAGAGTACAGTACATGTATTGCAGGAAGAGAGCAGAACAGTACGTGTATAAAAAGAGTGCAGTGCAGTACATGTATTGCAGGAAGAGAGCAGTACAGTACATGTAGTATGGTAGAGAGCAGTACACATCATGTCTACAGAGCAGTACAGTATTTGTAATCGAGGTAGAGAGCAGTACAGTACATGTATTGCAGGAAGAGAGCAGAACAGTACGTGTATTGCAGGAAGAGAGCAGAATAGTTCATGTAGTACAGCCAGAGAGCAGTACTGTACATGCAGCACAGGTAGAGAGCACTACTGTACATGTATGAGTAGAGAACAGTACAGTACATGCAAAGAAATGTATAGTACAAGTAGCACAGGGAGTGAGCAGTACAGTACATGTAGTACAGGCAGAGGGCTGTATAGTACATGTCACACAGACAGAGAGCAATACAGTACATGTAGTACTGTACATATAATACAGGTAGGACGCAGTATAGTACATGTAATACAGGAGGAGAACAGTACAGTACATGTAGTACAGGTAGAGCGCAGTATAGTACTTGTAGCACAGGTGGAGAGCAATACAATACATGTAGCACAGGTATAGAGCAGAACAGTATATGTAGTACAGGTAGACAGCAGTACACTACATGTAGTATGAGTACAGTACATGTAGTACAGGCAGAGATCTTTATAGTACATGTAGTACAAGTGGAGAGCAGTACAGTACATGTAACACAGGTAGAGAGCTGTACGGTATATGTAGCACAGGTAGATAGTAGAACAGTACATATAGTAGAGGTAGATAGCACAGGTAGATAGTAGAACAGTACATATAGTAGAGGTAGATAGCACAGGTAGATAGTAGAACAGTACATATAGTAGAGGTAGATAGCACAGGGAGATAGTAGAACAGTACATGTAATACAGGTAGATAGCAGAACAGTACATGTAGTAGAGGTAGATAGCAGAACAGTACATGTAGTAGAGGTAGATAGCACAGGTAGATAGTAGAACAGTACATGTAATACAGGTAGATAGCAGAACAGTACATGTAGTAGAGGTAGATCGCACAGGTAGATAGCAGAACAGTACATGTAGTAGAGGTAGATCGCACAGGTAGATAGCAGAACAGTACATGTAGTAGAGGTAGATCGCACAGGTAGATAGCAGAACAGTACATGTAGTAGAGGTAGATCGCACAGGTAGATAGCAGAACAGTACATGTAGTAGAGGTAGATAGCAGAACAGTACATGTAGTAGAGGTAGATAGCACAGGTAGATAGTAGAACAGTACATGTAGTAGAGGTAGATAGCACAGGTAGATAGTAGAACAGTACATGTAGTACAGGTAGATAGCAGAACAGTACATGTAGTAGAGGTAGATAGCAGAACAGTACATGTAGTAGAGGTAGATAGCAGAACAGTACATGTAGTAGAGGTAGATAGCACAGGTAGATAGCAGAACAGTACATGTAGTAGAGGTAGATAGCAGAACAGTACATGTAGTAGAGGTAGATCGCACAGGTAGATAGCAGAACAGTACATGTAGTAGAGGTAGATAGTAGAACAGTACATGTAGTAGAGGTAGATAGCACAGGTAGATAGTAGAACAGTACATGTAGTACAGGTAGATAGCAGAACAGTACATGTAGTAGAGGTAGATAGCAGAACAGTACATGTAGTAGAGGTAGATCGCACAGGTAGATAGCAGAACAGTACATGTAGTAGAGGTAGATAGCAGAACAGTACATGTAGTAGAGGTAGATAGCACAGGTAGATAGCAGAACAGTACATGTAGTAGAGGTAGATCGCACAGGTAGATAGCAGAACAGTACATGTAGTAGAGGTAGATAGCAGAACAGTACATGTAGTAGAGGTAGATAGCACAGGTAGATAGTAGAACAGTACATGTAGTAGAGGTAGATAGCACAGGTAGATAGTAGAACAGTACATGTAGTACAGGTAGATAGCAGAACAGTACATGTAGTAGAGGTAGATAGCAGAACAGTACATGTAGTAGAGGTAGATAGCACAGGTAGATAGCAGAACAGTACATGTAGTAGAGGTAGATAGCAGAACAGTACATGTAGTAGAGGTAGATCGCACAGGTAGATAGCAGAACAGTACATGTAGTAGAGGTAGATAGTAGAACAGTACATGTAGTAGAGGTAGATAGCACAGGTAGATAGTAGAACAGTACATGTAGTACAGGTAGATAGCAGAACAGTACATGTAGTAGAGGTAGATAGCAGAACAGTACATGTAGTAGAGGTAGATCGCACAGGTAGATAGCAGAACAGTACATGTAGTAGAGGTAGATAGCAGAACAGTACATGTAGTAGAGGTAGATAGCACAGGTAGATAGTAGAACAGTACATGTAGTACAGGTAGATAGCAGACCAGTACATGTAGTAGAGGTAGATCGCACAGGTAGAGAGCTGTACAGTATATGTAGCACAGGTAGAAAGCAGAACAGTACATAAAGTAGAGGTAGATCGCACAGGTACAGAGCTGTAAAGTACATGTGGCACTCAAAGCAGGTCTACTAGACACCCAGTCAGTGCATGCAGTAAAACAGCAGATTGGCTCTACTTGCCCCTGTAGGGATATACAGGTTGGTTGTTCAATGTGTATTCTTCCATCCAGTGGTCAGGACTACCTGTGGCACCACAAGCTAAATGTGTTTGTTGGGTGAATTTTATGTGAATTCTCCAGGCAGCCCTTCACCTCATTGTACCAAAAGGGATCACCTAGCACCCTGCCAGACACTGTAGCAACGTTCTGCTTCTATTGAGCCTAGGGCGAGGAGGACAGCTACCATGTCACTTACTATAGACTGGTCAAGAACGCTCACTGAGGTGATGAGAACTGCACTAGCCATAGGGCTCTGGTCACACAAAGGATATGGCAGGAGGGGAGGGCGATGCTTGGTGGATGTGCTGGTATCCATTTCTTCAGCTTCACTAGTGCTTCTTGCAAATGCTCTAATTTAAAAGGCCCTGTCCTGATAACCTATTACCTTTAAAGAGGACCTTCAGCAGGATCAGCCTTATTAATACTGCCTGATAGGGTAGATCTTGCTGATTAAATTCATACCTCTATTGTCAAAATCCACTGCAGCGTTACAGAGAAAAAGGAGTTTGATTCTGTATGCAAATTAGGGTTTCAGTGCCCTGAGGGTTGGACCCTAGTCCATTGGTGCAACTCAGCCTCCTCTGCCTCTTCCCCTCCCCTTGATCAATGATGGTGCTTGGCCCTGTCAGTCAAGGGGTCGAGACGTCAGAAAAGATGGAAAGCGGTGGAGCTGAGGCCTAGTGCAGCATTTTCAGGTGTCACGCTTTATCTAATGCACTTTTAGTGCCCTTGACAGGTAACATTTGTCATGGTTATACATCGGCACTGTTTATTTTTTCAATGAGATTTGCATTTCCTCCAATTACATTATGTGCCAATGTTCTACTCTGCGCTACAATAAATCACAACACTCCCCTAAAGTTTCCAATGTGGTGGAGTGGACACAAACAATAGACTGTTGGCAACAGAAGGCACGTGTCTGTTCCCTTAGGTAGCAGATATATAAGTCTCTTGCTTAGGCTTTTTTTTACACTTGTGTTTTTGCCTGATCTGGCAGGGATCAGCAAAAACGCTTCCGTTACTGATAATACAACTGTTATGAACAGACCTGGTTGTATTATCTTTAACATAGCCAAGACGGATCCGTCATTAACTCCATTGAAAGTCAATGGGTGACGGATCTGTTTTCTATTGTGTCTTAAAAAAACAACGGATCTGTTCCCATTGACTTGCATTGTGGGTTGCTGCGGTTTGCTCTCCGGTATAGGAACGCAACCAAACAGAACAGAATGCATTTTGGAGCACTCCGTCCTGTTCAGTTATTGTCCCCATCCTATGACGGATCTCAATACCGGAAAATGGAAACGCAAGTGTGAAAGTAGCTTTAAAGGATTATACCTACCTCAGACATTGATGACCTATCACTAGGTTGTTCCATCAATGTCAGATAGGAGCGGGTCCCAGCAGTGGAACCACCACTTATCTCCAGAACGGGGCCCCCGGGTCCGCGCTTGCACGGTGCGCTCTCCTTCAGTTTGGGATCTGCGCATACCCCTTATAACACATAAAACTGTGCCCTCTATTATTTATAATAAATTTATAATAATTAGTTGCATTTTGCCACCGAGGACAGAAGGGTCTGGTATCTGTCTCCATTCCATGCCTTTTTCATTTTTCATGGACCTTGGGCCAATTCACTGACCCCTTGTTTGTTAACAATGAAGTTTCCTCTGGAGAAGAGAGTCTGGACAGGTACTTGCCACCAAGTAGCAAATTATGGGACTTCTCACTGCCAGGATAGACAGCGGCTGTATGATCTTCCTCTGTGGTTTGCATGTCCTTGGTCATCACTAATACGGGGTTTTTTTTGTATTTATTTTTATTCTATAATTGTAATTTGCCAACTGTTATGTCTGATTTGAGGTGGTAAGGCTGAGACGCATCAGGTGGTCTTAAAGCGTAACTGAGTTAAAAAAAAAAAAAGTTTCATAATGGTTGTGCTTCATTGTAGAATCATAATTGTCAAGGAGCAGGTCTTTTTGGGCTTCCCTAATGTCTTCAAATTATTCCCTGTTTCCCTTGCACAGCTAGATGCATTTCTCTCACAGGCAAGGGGGCGTCTCCGTTCTGTTGAATCTGCCAGTACTGTATGCAGTGACTTCACTTCCCTTACTTCCCACTATGTTTGTTTTCTGCTAGGGAGCTCAGAAAGCTGATAAGGAGAGGGAGATCACTCAGACTCCCAGGAGTTTCTCTGCTCTTCAGAAGCAGCGTAGTTTTTTTGTTAATCAGGCTTAGAATCTCAGCTAGCTCTGACACCCCCCTATTTCCTGTGAGCATTCTTCTGTGTCTCTGTTACTAAGGACGGATCTTGCCTGACAACAGGCAGTGGACTGCAAGTTAGGCGGAGGTGAGACCCCTAATGGCCATGACTGTAAAGCTTTTTTTCAGGTGGATGCAGACAGATTTTTTAAATGAAGTAATTTAGAAAATTGCTAATTGCACCATTCTCTATTAAACTAAATTGTGTGAAAGTGCAGCGTCTCAAGACAGTCGTATCACTGAAACTATAATCCTGTACCGGGAGCAGCGACCTCCTCATTAATGGGATTACCGGTATGTTGCTGAGGACATGACTTCATATGACTGGGACAATGTCAACATTTTCTCAGAAGGGACAAATAGAGAAAAAAAATACTTCCAGTTCTGTAAGTTCAGGAGAGCATTGGTACGGCTTTGCCCTTTAATTATTGCCTGATTAAAGAGGACCTGTCAGCAAGATCAACCCTATTAAACCGGACATAATACCTGGTCGGGTTGATCCTGCTGAGTCAAATCATACCATATTTATGTTTGTATGTGCCGCTGTTACCAAGTAATCATCGCTTTTAATTGATATACAAATTAGCTTCCTGGGGGTTCAGAGCACCAGATCTAGGACCATGTGCCAGTGATGTATCAGCATCAGCACTAGGGAGAGACGTATGAGAGGGGAATATTCTTATGTTATGATTCTTTTCACAGCTCTGGACTACTCCTGCATGTGAAGCCATTGTCTCCAGTTCTGGTTGCACGCTGACATCATCGCACATGCGCAGTAGATAACAACACTGCTTTGGAAGCTGAAGCAGATGTTCTGGGTATGTGCCGATACTGGGTGCAAGATTACAGGATCAGGTGAGATGACTGGTTCTGTCAAGCTAGGGGAATTGGGGAGTGGTAGGAGGAGCAGGGCATTGAAGGACATTGAAGATCTGGTGCTTTGAGGGGCTTGAGCCCACCCCTCGGTGCACCACTAAGCTAATCTGAATGTCAATAAAAAGGGTAATTACTAGGGATGAGCGAACTTGATGTTTATGCAGGAGTCCTGTCCTGCATAACGGAAACCAGATGGATCCATTATGCTGCCCATAGACTTCCGTGATAACGGAATCCATAACGGAATTCAACCAGAAACCGAACCCAAACTTGAAAAAAGCGAGTTCGCTCATCCCTAGTAATTACATGGTAACAGTGGCACATACAAACATAAAAATGGTATCATTTGACTTGTCGGGATCAAACCTAGCAATCGTCATGTCTGGTTTTATGGGGTTGATCCTACTGACAGGTCCTCTTAAAACTATGAGTAAATTAAGGGTTACAGCAAACGTGGGGTCCCCTATACAAAGATCAAAATGTCTCCTCCCCATCCCTCCACAGATCCTCTTGTAAAGTGTCACTCTAGGCCGGGGATCGTCAATCTACGGCACTCCAGCTGTTCTGAAACTACGACTCCCAGAATCCTCCTTTCACGTCTGTGGAAGTTGCAAGAACAACCGTTTCAGTGTGCATTCTGGGAGTTGTAGTTTCGCAGCAGCTGGAGTGCCAAAAGTTGCTGATCCCTGCTCTAGGCCCTAAATGTATGACCATATAGTATGGCATAGCAGAGGCTTGTAGCACAATGTTTCGAATCCGGTTCTGAGGAAGAATAAAGCCTTGTTTCTGTACACGGTTATACAGCAGGGTCATTATCATTATATTTGAAAGAAACATGGCTGAAGCTGATTTGTGTTTGCAGATAAACCTGTAAGTCATTTTCTATAGAAGGAAACTAATTTCCTAAATGCTTAATGATTAGAGACATGGCCGGCTATATACGGCGTACAGGGACGGAGGCTGAACAACCCAAAAATAACAAATTGGTGCTGGGACCAGTACACCATCCATCTTCAAGTCTTCTTGTTTGCAAGCAATATACAAAAAGGTTGTGTTTTAAAGGGGTTTTCGAAGATTTTTTAACTGCTGAACTATCCTCTGGATAGGTCATCAGTATCTGATCGGTGGGGGTACAACCACCGGGACCCCCGCTGATGAGCTGTATGAGAAGGCTCCTGTGAGCGCCCTGGCCTTCTCTCAGCTCACCAAGCAGAGCGCTGTACTTGGTATCGCAGCTCAACCCCATTCACTTCAATGGGGTTGAGCTGTGCCTAGGCCATGTTACCAATGAACTTGTTGTCACATGGCCTAGGCAAAGCTGTGACAGGGCCACCTACTCAGACAGCTGATCGCTGGGGGTCCTGAGTGTAGAACCCCCCATCGATCAGATACTGATGAACTATCCAGAGGATAGTTCATCAGCTAAAATATTTCAGAAAACCACTTTAAGGATTACCCGTAGCCAATAAAACCTCTATACTAGCAGGGGTTTACTTGCAAGAGTAAATGGTGGTGTGATTGGTTCCTTCATTGTGAATCGCCTTTTCCAATGTAGCTTTTATAGTGCAACACGTATGTATAAACCATTGAATATAAGCAGAACCACAATTTTAAAGGGGTTCTCCCATCATAGTAAGTGCTTGTGGTCATGTGACTGCTAGGATTCCCATTAATTTGTTAGGATGAAGAGGCAGAGGCACTAGATAAGCGCTGCAGCTCCTTCACAGTGTATCCCTGCACTTTGTTCTCTGGGACCTAAAGATGTAGCAAAATGCAAAAACTTCCTACGGTGGAAACAGTCCTTTAATGTCAAGGATCTTCTGCATGTTGGTGTAGAAGGACATTTGGAAAGGTTTTACTGCTCTATAGTTCATCTGAACAATGCCAACTCACAGCAGGGATCGAAGACTCATGCAGCACCCATCAGACTCTGCATTAGGTATAAGCCTAGTTTCACACCAGCAGTAAATTCTTCCAACAGGCTGTTTTGGCAGAGGGACAGCTTGCCGGAGGACATTGTATCCAGCATAACCGGATACTGCCTGACCCCACTGGAGCCAAATGATGAGACTCAATGGGGAACCGTCCTGTTTCCGCTATTAGTGCTGGGAATTGGCCAGACAATGCCAGTAACAGTGCAGATTTCTGCTGGAGCCCACTGACTATAATGGGACTCAGCGGGGATCCGGCCCGTCTCCGCCATTAGTGCTGGGATTTGGCTGGACAAAGCCAGAAACAGGGCAGATCCCTGCTAGAGCCCACTGGCTGTAATAGGACTCAGCGGGGATCCGGCCTGTTTCTGACATTAGTGCTAAGATACGGCCAGACTATGGCAG
This sequence comes from Bufo bufo, assembly GCF_905171765.1. Taxonomy (NCBI): domain Eukaryota; kingdom Metazoa; phylum Chordata; class Amphibia; order Anura; family Bufonidae; genus Bufo; species Bufo bufo. The sequence continues at coordinate 183,143,559 of NC_053397.1, read as the reverse complement.
AGACGGGCCGGAGTCCATTGACTATAATGGGACTCAGCTGGAATCTGGCCTGTTTCCGCCATTAGTGCCGGGTTTCTGCCAGGCAATGCCAGAAACAGGCCGGATCCCTGCCGGGGCCCACTGACTATAATGGGATTCAGCAGGCATCCGGCCTCTCTCCGCCATTAGTGCCGGGATTTGACCAGGCAATGCCGAAAACAGGCCGGTTTCTTGCTGGAGCCCACTGACTATAATGGGACTCAGCGGGGATCCGGCCTGATGCGGATTAAAATGTTTAAGTTTTGCCTGGAGTGATCCTCTAAAAGGGTTGTCCACTCCTTTACAAGTGATGGCCTATCCTCAACTGATCAGGAAAATGGATGGAGCTGTGTAGTTCTGGCACCGGAGGTACTGCAGAATAGCTGATCAGCAGGGGTTTGGGATGTGGGCCCTCTCCAATCAGATAGTGATGGCCTATCCTGAGTATAGGCCATACCTTCTAAAGGAGTGGACCATTCCTTTAAAGGGGTTTTCCAGGACTTTGATATTGATGACCTATCCTCAGGTCTGATCAGTGGGGGTCCGACACTCAAGAGCCCTGCCGATCAGCTGTTTTGAGAAGGCATTGACACTCTTGTGAGCGCCACAGCCTTCTCCATGCTCACCAAGCCCAGAGCCATACATTGTATAGCGGCTGTGCGTGGTATCACGCTCTGCCCCATTCACTTTAATGGTCCCCCACCAATGAGATAAGGATAGGTCATATCAAAATCCCAGAAAACCCCTTTAATGCTTCTGTGTCTATAAAAATTGATTGTGATAATATAGTTATGTTATACAATTGCTATGTATGCATTTTCTTTATGTATTTTTTAAATTGGTTCCAAAGCTCCATATTAAAGGGGTTATCCCATGATTAAAGTAAAAAATTAAAATCATACATAATCAAGTACATGACAACCTCTTTCTAACAAAGCAGGGACCAGCCTTGTACCTCACATGAATCCATTACATTACAAAAATATTCAGATCCAGATGCTGATTTGAAAACTATAGAATGTTATTCGTGGGACAACCCCTTTAAGTTATTTGTGAGAATATAACAATATACCTTTTTTCCACAGACAAAGTATAGTAACTTTTTCCCATATGTTCATGGTCTTAAACAAACTGCGGACTCCAACAGAATCTTAGAAACGTCCAAAAGATTCCCTGATGTCTTAATTAGTGTAATAAAGTCAAGACGTTGCCAGTAATATTTTAATAAGCCTGAAATGTATTATCATCAGTTAGACGATATGTAGAACCCAAGAGAACGTGTATATATAATGTTCATGTTCATTACATTTCATGTATTAATTGCTGGCACATTATCTGCACTTGCTAAATAGATGTACAGAATGAGAATGTTACACTTCTACAATGTATCTTTTCTATATTGATGAAAGCATATTTTTCCACATGTTTAATGGGAAATCACAATAAAATTTTCTTATGAGATATGGTCCTGTTGTCTCCGGTGGGTGCATTGTATTTATCATATAAGAACACAGTATTAGATATTACAATATTAGTGCAAACGTATTCAATTTAGTTAAAGGCTATGTACACCTTTGGGGGTATTCTTTATTAATATTTCATTATTATTTCATTGTACTCATTTTGAGCTAAAAGCAATTTATTTAATATGGTCTTTATTTAAAAAAAAGTGAACCCCTTTCTCTGTACAGCCTTGAGATTCTCTAGTAGAAGGCTCTGCATTTTGACTCTCTTCCATGAGACAGCTCTGCTGACGGCTCCTTATCTCTGATCTCTGACCTCCTAAACACTCATTATAGTTCAATTCTGATCTTACTAATAAGAATGTGGCTTAAATAAGTGTTAGGATTAGTGTTTTTAGTAATTTACAGATAAGGTTTATTAGATGACCGGCAAAAAGTAAAAGAATGATTCACACAGCTAGACAAACAGTTACCGTAATCCTTTGTCACAGAACGGCTAAATATTTTTAATAAAGACTAATTGAAAAAATGATCTTTAGCCCAAAATGAGGAAAATGCAATCTGTCTGCATTTGAGCCTCTTTTTCTTTTGATCTTAGTTCGGCTAATACCCTTAGGCCAGTTTCACTCAAGCGTGTTCGGTCTGGGAAACACTATCAATGTGACTGAAGGTCTACTGTCCTGTACTCACAGCTACATGGGAGTATAATACAGTACAGCCACGGTCACGCAGGAACTCCTCCTTGGAGCACCTTGACTAATGAATGACCAGGCATCTCACCTGGCCTTATCAAATGCTGTAGGTGTCTGCGCTGTTTAGGAAACAGCAGCAGAGTCTCTGTGCTTGTGCTGATACTCAGGCCAATGGTGCAGGTGTAAGATTGACCAGGCAAATTTTCTGGCACTGAAGGGAGAGTGTCTTCAGCAACAGGGTATTGACAAACTGGTGCTTTGAGGGCTTGGACCAGCCCCTTGGTGCTTCAAGAGCCAAATTTTGCATATCACAAGAAATAGATGTATCTCTTGAATGGCATAGTGTAGAAGAATAAATACAATATCGTTGGAATCAGCAGGCTCAACCTTACCAGGCAGGATGCCTGGTTTAATAGGGTTGGTCCTGCTGACAGATGTTCTTTATTTAACACAGAGACTTGCAGACAGAAATCATGTTATGTTCTTTAGGTGGGCACTCATGTAAGACCTGGGAAGAAAAGAAAGTTGGAATGACACAACAGCTGTTGAAAGTCTACTGTAGAAAACCAAGCACTGGTTCATACCATTATCTGCTAGAGGTTAACGTGAGATGGATTTTTTGGCTGGTCTCCATTGCAGACAGATAATTGAGGAAGGTTTTTTAATACAAACGGCTTTCTTACTGTATATACAGTAAAAGTGCAATGCCAGACTTAACCAATGGACAAAGGAGGCGCTGTTTTTTTTTTTTTTAAACAGCAGATCTTTTTGAAAATAGTGGAAAATTATGTTACCCACTAAAATCTTGTTTGCATCCATTCTCTGATATTCTGTTATCTGTATTTTATATTTGTCCATTCCAAGTCGAATTGCCTATAAATGAAGCACATCCATTAGTACACATTGCAAGTGTTCTGCTTATCTATTGAAATCTTTTCAGATTTCCAAAACACTGCAATTATCTCAGGAACTTCAAGATGTTCAATTAGTTTCTAATTATGGGAAAAGTCATATTCAGTAAGATCAGAACAGACGGATGATTCAGATTCTGTGAGCGTCCACCCCTTCATCTTTGGCAGGGAATGGATATTACTGACGCAGATTCTCTTGCTTGTACCTCCAAAATTTCTGGACAATTATCAATTTTTTTCTGAACACAAACAGATTAGTGGTAATCCTACTGTATCCCCTGGATACTAGCCAACTCCACTTAAAACTGCTTGAATTAAATAAAAAGCTACATATGGCAGCGGGTTAAAGGGGTTATCTAAAATTTTTATATTGATGGCCCATCCTAAAGTCACGTTCATTGGTCACATGGCCTAGGCACCGCTCAGTCCCATTCAAGTGAATGGGACTGAGCTACAATACCAAGGACAGCCAGCCTCTATCAAATGGATGGCACTCCGCCCCATCAGGAATGCCATGGCCTCCTCAAACAGCCGATCATCACAGGTGCTGGGCGTCAGACCCTCACCAATCTGATATTGATGAACTATCCTTTAAATTGTAATTGAAGGAGCCATCAATCCTAAGTACTTTTGAACATACAATCAGCTGTTTCATCAATATTCATGATGGAGGTATTGGTTACCTTCCGTACGACCACTCTAATACTCACCTGCCCCTTATCTGGCCCCCTCCCCACTGATACATTCCCACCCAGTGTTCAATACCCCTTTAACCTTAATAAAACTCGGACACCAAGCTGGAATGAATCGGCCACAGCAGCCGTTTTATTAACATACAATATATATAAAAAACATAAACTCCTTGCAATGATAATTCCTTCCAGGGGGAGGTCCTTGAAGCCCCAAATAACTGAAATTACCCCACCTGCCTCAAGCGTTACCCACCAGCTCAGAAGAACCACTGACTGGCCCCTTTTAATTCCGCCACAACTGGGAGTGCAGCCCCAACCATGGAGCCTTCCCATCATCCTCACCTGTGAATATAACCAATTTGAAGGACCTCTCCCCGCCACCAACGCAAAGACTTGACCCCTTAAGTCTGCCTGTCCCTCCATAATTTCAAAGCCATATCGATACCTTCTTTTAACGCCAGACTCCACATATCCAAACCGACTGCATTTAAACGCACACCATCAGACCTCCAAAAACCCCCAACACCCTTCTCAAGTACTATGTGTCTCACCGCCACTGCCCCATTCCTGGCCATAAAGAAACCCATTGCCCAGTTCACCTTAACTCTCGCCCTATTCACGCCCTCCACTGATCTGGCACCCCTCCAAACCATCCTCAGGACTATATCTGACCATACTGTCACTAACTTTGGAAACAAAGCCAATAACCTCAACAGGTCAAACTTAACGTCTCAAAGTAGTTCCCGAAACGTCCGTGCTGCCAAATCGTTGCCGCCCACATGCAGCACTAAAACATCATATGCCCTACCCTGCCTAACCAACCAATGTACTTCTGGCAACACCCCTGCCCATACTATGCCCATGCGACCCAACCACCTTACCACCACTGCCGACCGCGGGAAGCCAGCCTAATTACTGCCCGTCCGGCCGAACCGCTGCCCGGACAGCCCCCCAAAAAACATATGAATATCCAAGGATCCACACAAGGGCTGGTACCGCACCTGTAACCAAAGCAAGGAACAATGCTGCTGTCAAAAACCACTAACCCTGCAAAACCCCCCATTTCCCCAACTTCTTCATATTACATTTGATTTAAGCGGACATAAGACCTAAAACGAATAGACTCCCAACGCCCAACACGCTTTATAACCTCATCAATCAATCCCCACTTAGCCGCCTCAGTCGCCACTCCAATCCTAAACTAATGACTTGAATATCCCGCCTGACCGAGCCCTAACTGCTTTAAACATTTTGGGAAAAAAACTGCAGTAAACTGCATCATTATGCACTAACAACGGTAAAACCCCCATCCTCATTTCTGCCCCATATTCCCGCATACATTGTACTGGACACATTGCACAGCCCGGAATGCTGAACAGTACTACTCTGCGCCCTCTTCCTTCTACATCCGTCTTTGAACGGTGGATGATGAATTCCACCCTATTGTGGAACAAATCCAAGTCCTCCCTGAGCAACCCTTCCACCCGATTAACCGTCGGAGAGACCAACTCCCCCAAGCATAACGCCCCAAAAAACGCCAGGGAAAATGCTAATCTCCCAGGCCGAACTACAAACCCCCTTTAACTGTTCTCCTAACCCCAAAAGCAAAGCAAAAGACACCGGCCTCCTACTATCTTCCCCTGCCCTTAACCGACGCCACCCTTTTAAAGCCCACATGACCAAAAAGGACTTCATAAACTTTGTCATTTTCCTCAACTTAAACCTAAAAGCCAACCCTGCTATGTAACTATTAATTTTTGCCACCGACCAACCCTCCTCTCTACAATGCCTCACAAACAACAACAGCGGAACTTCCAACTCTTCGTTCCCAGCACCCAACCCGTTACACCAGTCCTCCCAGTACTGCCACGCTTTTAAATATGTGCCAATGATGCCTGAATGAGCCCCGCTACGGTGCCTCCAGAAGATCCCACAGACAACTCGGGCACACCCTCCAAAACTCTTCTGCCTCTAAGGCCAGCTGCCAGAAATGATCCTACTGTGAACGAGAGAGAGCATCAGCAACATCGTTGTTGACCCCCGGCACATGCACCGCCACCACCCAAATTATTAAGTGATAGACACTCCAATACCAGCGCTGTAGCATCCGCACCACTAATGGTGACGAGGCCGACAACCCATTTATCGCTTGAACCACTCTCAAATTATCACAGTGGAAGCGAACCTTTTTATCCCGAAAAACTTTTCCCCACAACATAACTGCCACCACTATGGTTAAAAGCTCCAACAATGCAAAATTTTTACCCAGCCCTTTTCCACCCAACTATCTGGTCATCCCCCAGAGCACCATTGACCCCCGCAGTAAACTCCAAAACCACAACCCCCCGCCGCGTCTGAAAATAGCGCAAAATAAAAAGAGTTCACCACCTTACCGATGAATAGCGAGCGACTGTTATAATTCTCCAAGAAAGAATTCCAAACCTTCAAGTCTGCTCTCAATTCATTCCCCAACCGAATGTAGTGGTGTGGTGCAACTACGCCTGCTATTGCCCCTGATAACAGTCTGCTAAAAACCCTCCCATGGGCCTAATCCGGCTTGCAAAATTAAGTTTTCCCAGAAAAGCTCACACAATTTTATCTTTTTTTAACCGAATTGCCCTCGCTACCTCTCCCTTTAAATCCACCAACTTATCCCTAGGCAGTCTACATTCCATTCTAACTGTGTCAATGACTATTCCCAAAAAACTTAAATTCCGTGATCTGAGGTCTGATATGGAGGTCTAATCTGAGGTATGATATGGGGGTCTGATGAGGATTGGGGGCCTGATATGGGGGTCTAATAAAAAAAATATCAGATTTTCCTCCTCTAAAACCTAGGTGCATCTTATAATCTGGTGTGTCTTAAATAAAATACTGATATTTAGTGGTGTACCTAGAGAGGTTTCAGAGGAATACAGTTTAAAAAAAAAAAAAGGGAGGGGGATGGGAGATTGGGTAAAAAAAAAATCATTACCCACCTCACTGTTTCTCCACTCCTCTCCACTTCCTGTTTCCAACTCAACGCAAAGGAGCTGGCTTCGATTGCCCTGATCACAAAATAAATTACATTAATGTAACTACCAGTAAGAAGTAGAGTATAAAAAAATAAATAATCGCAATGAACATCAGAATTCTTTACAGGATTTAGTGAATTTTCCATCAACCAATAAGAGGCTGACTATAATTTCCAAACCATTAATAGGCCTGACCACTGCTTTATCTAATATTTTATGTGATGTGTAGCTCACAAAGTGGCACTTTTCATGTAAATAACCTTTTAGATGCTGATAAATGTTCTTATTAATATGAGCTAAGAACAGAATAGATCTTCAATGTGGAAGCCAACAGGCCTTTATGGAGACAGATGGGGACATGACAATTTATTTGCATTATGGTAAAGCTTTAATAAACACTAGGCATACAGAGTAAAGGCAAAGAGAAATTTATAATGAGTTTCCAGTCTGTTGGCCACTGTGTTAATTTCCATTCAGTCCTAAGTAGGGATACTCAACTAATATACTTTATACCAGTACTCGGTCTCCAGGGCTTCAACCCATATCCGGTTTTATATATCAGTTCTGGACAGAGTAGGGCGAGTAGGACTCGACTAAGAGGTGGGTACAATTTATAGATCAGCTGTTTTTAAGGAGCTGCGGCACTACTACGAGTGCTGCGTCCTCTTCAGTGTTTACCTGCACGCCATCTACATTGTAATCTTGGTGTAGGGCAGTGGTCGGCAAGCTGCGGCTCGCGAGCCACATACGGCTCTTTTGATCCTTCACTGCGGCTCTTTGGTTCGGGCTGGCGGCCGCGCAGCCATATCGCGCCGCTCAAGCTGCTTGTAAATTGTCCGTCATGCGCCTGCTGCCCCGTCTGTCTGCTCCTTCCACTTTATGAATGAAGCAGGCAGGCGGGGCAGGAGGCGCATGACGGAGGGAGAGATGTCATGCTGCGCACAGCAGCAGAAGAGCGGGCAGCGCGGCTCTAGTTCGGCTGCCCACTGTGAGGAGGGGTGGAGTGGTGAAGAGGCCGCCGCTCAGGAGGAACGAAATGTCCTGCAGCAGAAAGGTAGGAGCTGCCCCCGGTGTGTGCACCGGCCCCACCGCAAGTGTCCCTGCCCCCTTCCTTCCCCCCACTAATACATTACTTACTGGAAGGCACTTATGGGGGATATCTGTGGAGGGCACTTATGGGGGATATCTGTGGAGGGCACTTATGGGGGATATCTGTGGATGACACATATATAGCATCTTATGCTATATATGTGTCATCCACAGATATCCCCATAAGTGCGTCATCCACAGATATCCCCCATAAGTGCGTCCTCCACAGATATCCCCCATAAGTGCGTCCTCCACAGATATCCCCCATAAGTGCGTCCTCCACAGATATCCCCCATAAGTGCGTCATCCACAGATATCCCCCATAAGTGCGTCATCCACAGATATCCCCCATAAGTGCGTCATCCACAGATATCCCCCATAAGTGCGTCATCCACAGATATCCCCCATAAGTGCGTCATCCACAGATATCCCCCAAAAGTGCGTCATCCACAGATATCCCCCATAAGTGCGTCATCCACATTACATCCACATCTGCAGACAAGTTTAAGAAAAGTAAAAAATGATAAAGATAAAATGAAATAATAATCAAGAGCCAAATAAAAGTACATATAAAAGTATTCAAAAACACACTCTGGGCTCATGCCCACGAATGTAAGGGCGCCGTGCCTGTGCTGCGGACCGCAAATAGCGGTCCGCAATGCACGGACACAGACCATGGGGCAGCTGCATGAGGATCGCGGACCCATTCACTTGAATGGGGTTCGCGATCCGCATCCGACTGCCCGCACCGCAAAAAAGTAGCGCATGCTGAAGTGAATGGGTCCATGATGCGGGCTGCACACGGCCGTGTGCAGCCCGCATCATGGACCCATTCACTTCAATGGGTCCAGGATCGGGGATATGAGTGCTACAGTGTGCTTCCGTGGTGCTTCTGGCTGTGCCTCCGCACCGCAAAAAAGTAGTGCATGCGCCCGGATCTTGGACCCATTGAAGTGAATGGGTCCTTGATGCGGGCTGCACACGGCCGTGTGCAGCCCGCATCATGGACCTATTCACTTCAGCATGCGCTACTTTTTTGCGGGCACACGGTCGTGTGCATGAGCCTAATAGTCCTCACTGGTACTGTTGATGCAATATTTTAGGTTTTAAAAATGTGGCTCTCGAAAGAAATTCCAATCGTGGTTTTGGCAATATTTGGCTCAGTTGACAAAAAAGGTTGCCCACCACTGGTGTAGGGTAATCACAGTTCCTCTCTTATTTACTTGAATGGAACAAACAGCTGTAATGACACTGCACCGCCGCTACAATGGAGATGGCGTGCAGGTGAATATCGAAGAGAACACAGCCCTCATACTAGTGCTGGTCAGCAGGGTTGCCAAAAGTCATACCCCCCACCCCAATCTGAATCCTCAGGATAGCATAGGGAAATACCCCTTTAATTACTTTTCCAAACGCTAAATAGAACAAGGTGTTTTGGTTAAGGACATTTGATTTTAGGGCTGACCAAGCAGTCCTGACCTTAACCCTATCGAGATGCTGTGACATGACCAAAAGAGGCATCCCAGAAATACTGTTGAGATGAAAGACATTTGCAGGGAGGAATGGTCCAAACTTCCTTTTCAATGTTGTGCAAATCTTATTTACAGCCACTGGAAACATTTGGTGGAGGTGATTGCTACTAAAGGGGGAACTACAGGTTATTAAATTCAAGGATTCCCCTTTCTCTTTCTTTCTGCCTGTACTTTGGCTGTTTTTAAAAAGTGGGAAAGTACAACTGCTTGCATGCTATTACGTTAGTTAAATGTGTCTATAATTTTGACTTAAAAAAAAAGCAGACCACATTTTATTAGTATAGATACTGCAAATATGTATGTGGACAGAGTGGTCATACCGCTTTAACTATATGTGTAGAGAGGATGGGGTGGGGGGGAAATAACAGAACAATGTTTGATCCAACAACCATCACATTAACCTTCAGAGACAATAGCGCCCCATTATGAAATCCATGTGTAGGGCATCAAAATTACTTGTCTTGCTACTACAGGGCTAGAGGAAGAACTGGACGGGACACAGCTGCTCTCTTATGTCCTGGGAGCACTCTTGCAGGCTTTACGGGATGCCTCTATATATTTATATAATTCCCTAGTCTCTGACCAATCTCAGACTCAGGACCTTGCTTATGGGAGGCAGAAACTCGAAGGCCTACCGTATTTTTTGCCCCATAAGACGCACTCCCCCCCCCCCCCAAAATAGGGGGAAAATGCCCCTGCGTCTTATGGGGCGAATGCTGACAGTTTTACATCGCAGGCTGCGATGTACGAGCGAGCGGGGAGGGACTGGGAGGAGGAGCTGGGGGCCGGCAATAGCGGCGGGGCGGTGCAGTCAGTGTACTATAGCCCCACCGCTCCAGTGCTGCACTATATAACTATAAAATGTCTTATTCAATTAAAAGTGATTAAACATGCCCCCCCCCCTCCAAATATTACCGTACATCCTAACTGCTTCTGTAGAATGCAGGCAGGCATGCCGGGCGGGCGGCAGCGTTAACTCCCTGATGTCACGTGCCTGCGCCGCCTACTTTATGAATGAAGCAGGCGGCGCAGGCAAGTGACGTCAGTGAGTGACGCGCCGGCCGCCCGGCCTGCCTGCATTGTACAGAAGCTGTTAGGATGTACGGTAATATTAGGAATGAGGGGGCATGTTTAATCACTTTTAATTGAATAAGACATTTTATATTTGTATACTGGAGCGGCGGGGGGGATCTGTGGATGACAGTTTTATGGGGAACATCCGTGGATGGCACAGTTAAGGGGTGGGGGGTCTGTGGATGGCACTGTTATGGGCTAGGGAGTCTGTGGATGGCACTGTTATGGGCTGGGGGGTCTGTGGATGGCACATATATAACAGTGCCACCCACAGATCCCCCATAACAGTGCCACTTACAGATCCCCCCTGTAACAGTGCCAGCCACAGATCCCCCCGTAACAGTGTCCGTCACAGATCCCCCCCGTAACAGTGTCCGTCACAGATCCCCCCGTAACAGTGATCGTCACAGACCCCCCTCGTAACAGTGTCCATCACAGATCCCCCCCATAACAGTGTCCGTCATCCACAGATCCCCCCATAACAGTGTCCGTCATCCACAGATCCCCCCATAACAGTGTCTGTCATCCACAGATCCCCCCATAACAGTGTCCGTCATCCACAGATCCCCCCATAACAGTGTCCGTCATCCACAGATCCCCCATAACAGTGTCCGTCATCCACAGATCCCCCCATAACAGTGTCCGTCATCCAGAGATCCCCCAATAACAGTGCGTCATCCACAGATCCCCCATAACAGTGCGTCATCCACAGATCCCCCCATAACAGTGTCCTTCACAGATCCCCCCATAACAGTGCCATCCACAGATCCCCAGTAATAGTGCCATCCACAGACCACCATTAGTTCCAAACCCACCAAAAGCACACCTTTTGGTTAAAACATTTTTTTTTCTTATTTTCCTCCCCAAAAACCTAGGTGCGTCTTATGGGTCGGTGCGTCTTATAGGGCGAAAAATACGGTAGTTCACACTTCAGTGATTTCCATCAGTGATTGTGAGCCAAAACCAAGTGAAGCCCACACAAGGTATAATAACATTTTGCACAGGTTCAGTGTTTCTGACCCACCCTTGGTTTTGGCTCACAATCATTGATGGAAATCACTGATATGAGAACTAAGCCGCAGGCTGCACTGCAAACTATGAGACAATTTTACACATATGTCTCTATATACCAGTATATTATAAATATAATAAAAATAAAAAAGTGTATTTCTTTCCAATAAAGTCACTAAAACATAATAAAGAATAAAATAAAATGTTAAATTAAATTTTTTTTTATTAAATAAACATCACATGACAGTAAAGAAAAACAACATATTTGGTATTTTCACAGCTGCAGCAACAACCCACACAATACAGTGAACAAATTCTTTATGGTGACCCGACCAGTAAATGTCCTCAATAAAAATGGAGTAATTACTTTTTTTCTGCTATTTACTCACAATTAAAAGGGTTGTGTCATAAACTGCTTTTCACTCTAAAGTGTATTAGCATCCCATTCCATCTTGGATTGTTTTATTTATTTTTTCATTTGCAGTTTACTCTTATCCCCCATGCTTGAATCCTACCTACTGGTTTATCATGTGTCTTCTGTCTCAGTATGCCTTATGAGATGTGTCCTGACATCAGCAGGACATGTGGCACTAACCACACTCCTTGTTCTAACCAATTACTCTTGTGCGTCCTACATTTCCAGGCTCCAATGCAGGACAGAACCAGTAGCAGCTGAATATTAAAACAGATTTGCCATAGGGCTCAATGGTAGGCTAATAACTTTAGAATAAGGAAGTGTTGATAAATGGAGGTATTTAAGGATATAACAGCAACATCTGTTGGGTGGGATATAGTTATACTAGTGCCACAATCTCTTTAATATAAATTACTTGCATGTGTGTGTAGGACATGTGCAGTTCAAAAAATGCAGCAAATCTTGCAACCCCAAAAAAAAAGAAAGAAAAGGACCTCATACAACTAAAAATGAAAAAATTATGGCTGCTAGGGTTATGAATGTGGTGACACAAAAACAAACAAGAAACATTCTTCTGGTCATTTCAACAAGTACAGCATACAAGTACAGCATACAAGTACAGCATACAGATTTCCTTCAGTAAAAAGACTTGGGTAAAAAAAAACTTTGTGGCATATAGCTGCCTCTCTCCTTCATGAAGTATGTTCACACATGGTGTTTTTTTTCCCAGTTCTTAGATAGACAAAGAACACACAAAAAATGCAGCAGAGACAGTGATAAATATGTCACTGCTGCCAGTACTGTATGGTATTAATAGGCGTATGAAAGAAAAAAATAATAATAATAAACCTGTCGCCATCAAAATGCAGTGTAAGCTGTAGACATCATGTTATAGAACAGTATGAGCTGAGCAGATTGATGTTTAATTTCGTGGGCAAATATTCTGCAAAACCTACAGTGCCTTGAAAAAGTATTCATACCTACCTAAATTTTACTGAAAGCGTGAAACTGTGAATACTTGGCCAAAAGTCCGTCTGATGGGATTTGGCAAAAACTGTGACTGACGACATAGAGAAGAATAAAATTTTAGAGAAGAATTACTTAATGGGGAAAGAGCGGAACTGCGTCCGATTTTCCACAACTAAGTGGTACCGCAGCAACTGCACCTCCAGCAACTTGGCCAGCTGGGAGTTCAGCTTGCACATAAGCTAATTGCTGGTCGCGAGTAGTGTTCTCATGGCCACACATTCATTTATGAATGTCTCATAGTGGACCGGAGGACAAGGAGGAGGTGAGGCAGCTGATGATGATGACAAGCACATTGTACTGCTTGGGGATGAGGCCTGGTGACCATAAAAAAGACAGAAGAAGGATAGACTTCTTCTGATTTTGAAGACTGACCAGTTCTATTCTCCCACAAGATCTGGTGATGCCGCCTCATGTGTTGTAATAAAGCCCTGATACTTATACAGTACAGACCAAAAGTTTGGACACACCTTCTCATTCTAAGAGTTTTCTTTATTTTCATGACTATGAAGGCATAAAAACTATGAATTAACACACGTGGAATTATATACATAACAAACAAGTGTGAAACAACTGAAAATATGTCATAATTTAGGTTCTTCAAAGTAGCCACCTTTTGCTTTGATTACTGCTTTGCACACTCTTGGTATTCTCTTGATGAGCTTCAAGAGGCAGTCCCTTGAAATGGTCTTCCAACAGTCTTGAAGAAGTTCCCAGAGATGCTTAGCACTTGTTGGCCCTTTTGCCTTCACTCTGCGGTCCAGCTCACCCCAAACCATCTCGATTGGGTTCAGGTCCAGTGACTGTGGAGGCCAGGTCATCTGGCGCAGCACCCCATCACTCTCATTCATGGTCAAATAGCCCTTACTTTCAAAGTTTTCCCAATTTTTCCGCTGACTGACTGACCTTCATTTCTTAAAGTAATGATGGCCACTCATTTTTCTTTACTTAGCTGCTTTTTCCTTGCCATAATACAAATTCTAACAGTCTATTCAGTAGGACTATTAGCTGTGTATCCACCTGACTTCTCCTCAATGCAACTGATGGTCCCAACCCCATTTATAAGGCAAGAAATCCCACTTATTAAACCAGACAGGGCACACCTGTGAAGTGAAAACCATTTCAGGGGACTACCTCTTGAAGCTCATCAAGAGAATGCCAAGAGTGTGCAAAGCAGTAATCAAAGCAAAAGGTGGCTACTTTGAAGAACTTAGAATATGACATATATTCAGTTGTTTCACACTCTTTTGCTATGTATATAATTCCACATGTGTTAATTCATTGTTTTGATGCCTTCAGTGTGAATCTACAATTTTCATAGTCATGAAAATAAGGAAAACTCTTTGAATGAGAAGGTGTGTCCAAACTTTTGGTCTGTACTGTATATGTGTATTTTTTATTTATCTAGCGTGTGGATGAGCATTCAGAAATTGTTATCCACTTTGCTGGTGCTGTACAGCGCTGCATATTTACCGCAAGAAAATCCATAACGACAAATCTACAGCTAATCAGTGATGTGGGACCCCAACCTAAATGTCCCGTGTTAATATATCCTTTGACTGTAACTCTGAAAAGTGTATTAAAACCATATCTCCTAACCTTCTGGATTTGGCCGGACACTTCCGAATTTCAGTGGCTGCCACTCGAAACCAGGAGGGCTGAGGTATGTCCTGATGTCCACTGTCTCTGCATCCTTAGCAGGAGTGTGTAGGCCAAGGAATCATCCTCTGTGTGGCTGCACAATTTGAGAATAACTCCTGTGAAAGGCACAATGTGGGCACTCTAGGAACCAGAACATAGACACATGGAGGGTGCGTGGAGGACCAAAGCAGAGGGGAGCAGGTATGAATTTTCTATTTTAAATGGCAGGCTACGGGTCTTAGATAAAAAGTAATTATTCCTAGAAAACCCCTTTAACTCGTGATGGAGTATGGATTTTCACATAGTGAATCCTCAGATTGCCACCCCTGGAGTAGACACTGTTAGCAAAGGTTGCCACACAGATAAGCAGGAACCATAGAGGGATAAGGGGCAAGGCGCACAGAGTTCAGTCATAAGTTGAGATCAGGCAGAGGTCAGGACAGGAAGCAGACAAAAGAACTAAACTGAAACTTTTTGCTCAAGTCCAGAGTGGTGTGGGAAAAATTCTATGAAGCTTAGCGTGATTGGCTGGAGTCAGGGCACTTTTGCACCTACTGACCATTTAAGACACCAGGTCACCAATGTGCAGGTGTGATTAAGTTACTGCATTGTGCCTGCTGGGGAGAGCGGGACGTGGTCCGTTCCTCGGGAGATGGTGAGTATGACAGATTTTTATTTGATTTACACCACTGGCGGCCTTCACTTAAATTGGGGAGAGTACTTCTGTGCAGGGCCATTTCTAGGATCTGGCAAGGGGCACAATGGCCCGGGTTGTAACCTCACTATCTTAAAGCGA
The DNA here is from genome assembly GCF_905171765.1 of Bufo bufo. Taxonomy (NCBI): domain Eukaryota; kingdom Metazoa; phylum Chordata; class Amphibia; order Anura; family Bufonidae; genus Bufo; species Bufo bufo. Next base: position 183,128,185 of record NC_053397.1, on the reverse strand, counting down.
GGCACGGGGCAGACATTTTTAAATAATAAGAGCTTCGAAAGTGCTCATCTCTTCCTATTCAACTGAATCACCATCCTCAGGACAGTGATACAGTTAAATTCTGCGGTGGGGCTCAGGAACTATTTCTCCCGCCGTTCCCTGTGATGGGTACTTGGTGGTGCTCCGCTCATCTTCATGGGATTTTCAGATGGTTTGGATAATAAAAAAATGTGTAGATGGTAAATGGGCCCCAAGCCGCAGATAGTAAATGAGAACCAAGTGGCAGGTGGCATTTAGGGACCTTATTGTTTAAAAAGGAGGCAATAGGGAGGATGGGGCAGCAATAGACACAGAATTAAGGTAGGTACACAGGAAATGTGAGGACCCAAAGATGCCTCTGTTTTTTTTTTTTTCAATCAAATCGTTTTTATTATTCAAATAAAATTGGCATATTACAAGACAGTTTGTGTCTACAATTTTTCTGTTATTTTCCCCACGTCTCCTATACAAAGAATTGTATAAAACATTATCACATATCCAGATATTTGATACATCTCCCACAGTTATTGTACATAATGTATATACCCATAAAAAGAAAAAAAACTGTTACAAGATTATTTGACTTTTAAAACCCAACAATCCCCTCCCCCCCTCCCCAACTACCAACCCCCCCCCAGATCAGAGCATGAATTTTCAAGACCTTTTTATATTACGACATGAGTGTGAGACAACCATTCATTCCACAACTTTTCAAACACTCCCCTCTCTAATGTCAACATATCATGCACCTTTCTCACAAATTCCTCCACTGTTGGCGGACTCCCCTGGATCCACCTAAAAGCAATCAACTTCCTGGCCACATACAATAGTCTCCCAACTGCCACCTTGACCGCCTCTCCCCCACCAATCTCCTTCACATATCCCAGCACACAGATCTTTGGGTCCTTCTGCACCCTCAACTCCAGGTTACGATTAATCAAAGTCAACACCTCATCCCAAAAACTACTTAGCACTGGACAAGACCAAAGCATATGAAACAGATCTGCACCTTCCACCATACATTTTGGACAATTGTCATCAGTTCTAACCCCAATTTTCCGTAAAAACACTGGAGTTTTGTAGACTCTGTGGATGATAAACAGTTGTGACAACTTGCCCTGTTCACTTACAGACACTCTCGGGACTGCCTCCAATATATCTTCCCACTGTTCCTTAGGGATGTCCCCCAAATCCTTTTCCCATTTCCTCATCCTTGTAAGAGGGAATCCTATCAAAAATTTGTCTAAAAGCAGAGTATACACCTGTGATATCAGACCTCTCTTTCCTCCAGCTGGAAGAACCAGTTTATGGACCACATCCATTTTTGCAATAATGCAACCCTTCCTCATCGTGACATCATAGGTGTGTCTCAGTTGCAAATATTGATAGAACCACACTTTAGGAATGTTGAATTCCTGCTGTAGGCCATGAAATAATTTAAATACATTAGTCTCGATCAATTGACCTATCCTCATTACTCCATGGGATTCCCAATTTCGGACTCCTGATAGAGAAATGAACTCTGGCATCAAGTTATTGTTCCATATTGGGGAAAGCTCACCTACCCCACCAACACCCCTGATCAATTTCACCTTTGTCCACACTTTTTTCATAAGCTCTATAAGCGTTACTTTCTCTCTCCCCCCATGCATCCCTGCACCCTCCAGAATACCCATAAGGTCCCTACTACCCAACCAGTGTTGCAGTATCTTCCCCGTTACATCTGGTAGCTGAAATTCCATCCAACCCTTAAAATGTTGACACTGAGAGGCTAAGAAATAAATCCAGGCGTTAGGGACAGCCAAGCCACCTTCAGACTTGGGATATTGCAGCGTCTCCAGCTTAATCCTAGCTTGACCATATTTCCAGATAAGATCTCTGAATATCGAATGTATTTTCCTAAATCTTTCAACTGGGATCCATACAGGGGCATTATTCAATATGTATAGTAACTGAGGCATCATTACCATTTTTAAGAGATTCACTCTGCCCATCACCGACAAAAAGAGTCTACCCCATGTCCTTGCCTTCAGCCTAAAAGTATTTAGCAAAGGAGTTAAATTAAGTTCTTCAAAATCCAGCAGTCTAGGTGTTATATATAGCCCCAAATATTTAAACTTGCCCACCCAGGGTATCAAACTATCTGCCTGCACACCAGAGAGTGCCTGTCCGTCCACCGGCATCAAGGCAGACTTCTGCCAATTTATCCGAAGCCCAGAGAAGCCACCAAATCTATCTATTAAAGCCATGGCCGCATCCAAAGAGCCCCCAGTGTCACCCAAAAATAACATAGTGTCATCAGCATACATTGCCACTTTATTTTGCGTCTCACCATATCTAAACCCCACAATATGAGGTGACAGGCGGATAAGGGCTGCAAGTGGTTCAATTGCTAAAGCAAACAACAAGGGTGACAATGGGCACCCCTGTCTGGTGCCTCTGGTCAAAGAAAAGCTATCTGACAGCCCCCCATTAGCTCTGATCCGTGCCTTTGGACTTGAATACAACACTTTCACCCACTGAATAAATCGAGCACCAAAGCCCATGACTCTCAAGGTTTCCCATAGGTAGTTCAATTCAACACTGTCGAACGCCTTGGCGGCATCTAACGCAAGTAAGGCCCTATCTCCTTCATTATCAGCTGGAATATTCAGACTAGCATATACTCTACGGATATTTATAGCAGTCGATTTCCCAGGCATAAAGCCCGTTTGATCCGGGTGCACTATAGTTAGGATTACCCTGGACAGCCTGTTCGCCAACACCTTCGCCAGGAGCTTCACATCTGCTGTTAATAGCGAAATTGGTCTATAGGAAGCAGGAACTCTGGGATCTTTCCCAGGCTTAGGAATAAACTCTATGATAGCCTCCTGCATAGAATGTGGTAGCGAACCCGTCTCCAGAGAATGTTCAAGAACCTTAAGTAATTCAGGAAGAAGTACCCCCTGCAACTTTTTATACACCTCCACTGGTATGCCGTCTGCCCCCGGCGCCTTACCGTTCGCCATCCCCCCAAGAGCTACCTCTAACTCCTCCAGCGTGATCGGCTCTTCCAGTCTCTCTCTATCCTCCTCTGATAACACTGATAGCTGAGCCTCAGCCAGAAAGGCGGACAAGGCCTCCTCCGAGCTAGACGCCTTGGAAGCATAGAGAGAGACATAAAAACCTTTTAGAATATCTAATATCCCTTTTGTATCCTGGCTACTATTCCCATTTCCATCCATTAGCTCTTGTATACAGGAAGAACCCCTCTGTGCCTGAGAAACCACTGAGAGCAGATGCCCAACTTTCTCTCCATCCTCAAAAGATCTTTGGCGGTAAAAACTACGTTTCCTCTCTGCAGCCTGTAGTAGGTGACACCTCAGTTGTTCCTGAGCTACCTCCAGCACCTCACTATTAGCCATGGTGGGGATTCTACCAAACTCCCTTTCAGCGTCTGTTACTTGTACATGAGCTTTAACATCTGCCTCTCTGGATTTAGATTTATGCTTACTAATTTCTTTGATCAGTACCCCTCTCAAAAACGCTTTCATGGCATCCCAGACTCCGTGTATTGAAGCCGTCCCTCCATTAATAGAAAAGTACTCCCTGACCTCCAGAGTAATCTCAGACAAATCACCAAGTACATTCAACCAATGCGGGTTACATTTCCACAACCTCGGTCCCTGCCTAAGCACGCCCAGGCACAAATCGATCTGCACCAAGGAATGGTCAGACAACGACCGAGGATGATAAATAACATCTCTTATCAGTGGTAGCATAACATCATTAACCAAAGCCAGATCTATGCGTGATAATGAATGATGCGTAGCAGATCTACATGAAAACACCCGCTTATCCGGGTTGCGCAGCCTCCAAGCATCAAGTAAACCAGTTTCCCTCATAATATTCTTAAGAGCCACACTCCCCGGTGATCCACTGGCACCTTCTACCCGACATCTATCTATGGAGTCATTCAATGTACAATTGAAGTCCCCCACTAGCAGCCACGGCAGTCCAGGGAAGTCCGCCACAAAGGTCATAATATCCTGTATCAAAGGGGAAGCAAACGGTGGAGGCACATACACTGACAGCAACACCACCTGGATCCCATCAATCTTGCACACTACACACACATACCTGCCCTCAGCATCCACACATTGCTTCAAATGTTCATACCTTATACTTTTATGCACAATCACACTTACGCCCCTGGAGTGAGAGGAATGGATTGCATGTACCACATGACCTACCCAATTTTTGTTCAGCCACTGCACATTATCATTGGACAAATGCGTTTCCTGCAGGCAGCAGATAGCCGGCTGAAACCGACCCAAATATTGAAATATACATTGTCGTTTTCGTGCATCAGCCATTCCCCTCACATTCCAGCTCAACACTTTAATCACCTGTGTCATGATGAAAGATTGCATGTTTGAATCTCACACTCCATACTAATGTCACTCTCTCATAATTCACGCCCCTCACCCATCTCTGACCCGTCACCCTCCTCCCCCATCCCTCCCCCTCCCCAGTGATCAGGCTACTTTGAACAGTAACCCCAACCCCCCACTCCCAAACATCCAACTCTAACTCAGGGCAATCTGCAAGCACCATGCCCAATGCTGAACAAAAATCATTTCTGATTCCAACACTCTCCCTCAGGTAGAGAATCCTCTCCACAACTGGGAAATACATTTCTTATCCCAACTTCCTACTCCTGCATCAGGATCTACCGTGTGGTATCAACACTCAATACACTTTATAACTGGTGTAACATTAAAGTGACATTAGGGTGCAATCCTATGCATATAAAGTGAACACAAACTGCAAACTGTTTCCTTCAAGTGTCCAGGGCTCCACTTCTCAATTGCCTCTCGTGGACGTCCAGCCACTGTGTCGCTTCATCAGGGTCCTCAAAAAATCTGGTGGAACCCAATGCCACCACTCGCAATCTAGCCGGGAACAACATGGCGTACGAAACTTGTAGCACTCTGAGCCTTTTCTTTATATCTATAAATCTGCTCCTCCTCCGCTGCACCTCATTGGAATAATCCGGAAAAATGGACACTCTGACCCCATTCAGGACCATCTCATCATTGTCCCTTGACTGGCGTAGGATAGTGTCCCGATCTTTAAAATGTAAAATCTTCGCCAGTATGGGGCGAGGAGGCCTGCCTGGCGGGAGCGGCCGCGAAGGGACTCTGTGCGCTCGCTCAACCGCGTACAGGGAAGATAGGCCCTTCTCATGGAATAACTGGTGCAACCATTTCTCCACAAACTCTGTAGCATTGGCCCCTTCTGTTTTTTCTGGCATTCCAACAATTCGCTGATTATTTTCTCCGCGATCTGTTCTCTAAATCATCCACTTTGGCGTATAAGGCAGCTATATCTTTCCCATTCATTTTAGACGCCATTTGCAGAGGTTGAATAACGTCTTCCAGTGAGGACACTCTCTTTTCCAAATCAGAAGTGCGCTCAGAAATCTTGTGCAGGTCGTGCCTGATTATGGACACATCTGATCGCAGGCTGCCAACTTGTACTGCGAGCACTTTAAGGGTACTGTTGCAGCTTGCCACAGCCACCATTATATCTTTCAATGTGGGCTCCCTTGTAGAATCAACCCGCAGGTCTACTGGAACTATTGCAGGGGCTGCAGATTTGAGTACCGGCTGACCGGCCGAAACCGGATCGTCGCCGTCCATGGATCCGTCCTCCTGATCAGATGAGGTAGGTATATCAGTCCCTTTATCGCTAGCCGAATCGCCCACTCCACCGTCCAGTCTGGCATATTTGCTGAGTTTAGCAGCCGCGCTCTGGCTCACCGTCTCCTGCAGCGCCGACACCTCTCCACCTCCGGCGCCATCTTGGCCTTTCTCCAGGCGGTCTTGTTTCGCCAGTTTGGACGATTTCCTCGGCATTTTCAGGCTCCCGATTTTGACACCACAGCCACCGGACACCTTCCTCTCCCCAGATAAAGTATTTTCAGGCAGTTTGAGTGCGCTTCCAGTGTAAATGAGCAGGATTCTAGCAGGAGCAGTGAACAGTGCGTCTTACTCCATGCACTCACCAAAGATGCCTCTGTTTTAAACTCTACAAATACAAGTCATGGCTGGAAGAAGTCGTCCGGGCCAGATGGAAAATACAAGGAAACAATTCTAATCAGAGAAGTCACCTGCGATCCATTGGATATAACTGCACTGTAGTCACTTAGGCTAAATGCACACGATGAGGACAGCGTGCAGATTTTCTGTGCGGATTTGCATGTGTAACGCCCCAGAGTGGAATTACCACTTCTTCACCCCGCTATTGTCTTTAATGGGCTAATATCATGTCATCTTGTGTATTTATTTCAGGTCCACTACACTGTGCATTCCTATTTCTATATAACTGTTATGTTAAAATGTAATATGCCTGGTTCACCAGCAGGTGGCAGCAAATATGGCAGAGCTACAGTTAGGTAGAATGGAGCTTTCCATTCCATTCTAACCCCCCTCTGTGGAGGAGTGGGCGAGTCCCACTTCCTGCAGGAAGGGAGGGGACTAGTTTCTAGAGCAGTCTAGCTTAACCCCTAGGGGAAGGAAGCAAGTGCTGGGCACGTCAAGCCAAGCCAGCCAGAGCACCTTTAGCTCTGCTGGATGTGGAGGCCACAGCTTAGAGCCTCAGAAGCCAGGAGGAGTGTTCCCTAGCCTAATTAAGAGATAGGCCATAAAAATAGAGAAGTTGCAGCAGACAGAAGAAGCTAAGTTATACAGCTACCCTGTCAGTACAGCAGAGCTAGAGAGCAACCAATGTAGCAGAGTTGAGTTTGCCTGCCAAGTTTAATGCTAAAGCCTGCTGGGACCAAGATAAAGCTTGAAGATTGTCTTGGATGAACATTTACCAATGTAAAGCTGTTATTGAACTTCATACAAGGTCTGGACTCAAGTTACTTCTTTCATCCCTCAATTACTACCCCCTATTTGTCTGCTTCAGAGCCAACACCTGGGGTTCCAGCCGTATCCAGGTAGGAGCACCGTGACACTCATACAAAACATTAAGGGACATTCTAGGCCTATACCACTCGGCCATTCCTACACATGGGTACTACCACCAATTACAAAAGTGGCCCTGCCCATTGCCACTGCGTTGCACTTGCAGAAAATGCACACCGTAGGTCATGTACATTGTATTCTTTGAGAATTTTAAATTCTCATGTACACAATGCAGATTTTTTTCTGTGCGGATTTTTACCTGCATGTCAATTTTATTTTTCCTGACGGGAATTTTTCCATTCACTTGAAAAAGGAGAGTAAAATCTGCATTAAATCCGCATTAAATCCGCATTTAAATCCTCACCAATTGATGTGGATTGTCCACATGGATTTTCCTCCCAACACCTGCAGATTTCAGTGCAGAGTCTCCGCACCTAAGCCCTGAACGTGTGAATTTACCCTTATACAGTCGGCCGAGCGCTGCTGTAGGAAGAATTTCTAACAATGGATGTCGTATATCTGGACTTCTCCAAAGCATTTGATACTGTGCCATATAAAAGGTTAGTATATAAAATGAGAATGCTTGGACTGGGAGAAAACGTCTGTATGTGGGTAAGTAACTGGCTGAGGGATAGAAAACAGAGGGTGGTTATTAACGCTACACACTCAGATTGGGTCACTGTCAGTGGGTCACTTATTAATGATCTTGTAGAAGGCTTACATAGTAAAACTGTGTAAAGTATTTAACATGGAAGAGGACAAAATACTGTGTGTATATATATATATATATATATATATATATACACAGTGCCTTGCAAAAGTATTCAACTCCCTTGACTTTTTTCGTATTTTGTTACATTACAGCCTTAAGTTCAATGTTTTGTTAATCTGAATTTTATGTGATGGATCAGAACACAATAGTCTAAGTTGGTGAAGTGAAATGAGAAAAATATATAAATAAAACTATTGTTTAGAAATATCAAACAGAAAATTGGCATGTGTGTATGTATTCACCCCCTTTGTTAGGAAGCCCATAAAAAGCTCTGGTGCAACCAATTACTTTCAGAAGTCACATAATTAGTGAAATGATGTCCACCTGTGTGCAATCTAAGTGTCACATGATCTGTCATTGCATATACACACCATTTTTGAAAGGCCCCAGAGGCTGCAACACCTAAGCAAGAGGCATCACTAGCCAGACACTGCCATGAAGACCAAGGAACTCTCCAAACAAGTAAGGGACAATGTTGTTGAGAAATACAGTCCTGATGAAAAGTTTAAGACCACTTGAAAAATGACAAAAAAATCATATTTAGCATGGCTGGATCTTAACAAGGTTCCAAGTAGAGCTTCAACATGCAACAAGAAGAAATGGGAGTGAGACAAAAAATTTTGAGCATTCAATTTAATGAAAACAACGAACAAACTGAAACAGGCTGTTTTTCAGCTGATCAAAAGTTTAGGACCACACCTCCAAAAAAAAAACTAAACCCCCCCAAAACAGAAATCCAATTCCAAACATGAACTCAGTAATGAGTAGCTCCGCCGTTATTGTTTATCACTTCAATTGGCATGCTTGATGCAAGCGTTTCCATGAGGTGAGTGAGAACATTTCTCCAAGTGGTGAAGACAGCCGCACGAAGGCCATCTACTGTTATGTGGGGGATCTGTGGATGACGCTGTTATGGGGGATCTGTGGATGACGCTGTTATGGGGGGGATCTGTGGATGACGCTGTTATGTGGGGGATCTGTGGATGGCGCTGTTATGTGGGGGATCTGTGGATGGCGCTGTTATGTGGGGGATCTGTGGATGGCGCTGTTATGTGGGGGATCTGTGGATGACGCTGTTATGTGGGGGATTGGTGGATGACGCTGTTATGTGGGGGATCTGTGGATGACGCTGTTATGGGGGATCTGTGGAGGACACTGTTATGGGGGATCTGTGGAGGACACTGTTATGGGGGATCTGTGGAGGACACTGTTATGGGGGATCTGTGGAGGACACTGTTATGGGGGATCTGTGGAGGACACTGTTATGGGGGATCTGTGGATGATGCACTGTTATGGGGATCTGTGGAGGACACTGTTATGGGGGATCTGTGGATGATGTGCTGTTATGGGGATCTGTGGATGGCGCTGTTATGTGGGGGATCTGTGGAGGACACTGTTATGGGGGATCTGTGGATGGCACTGTTATGGGGGATCTGTGGATGACGCTGTTATGTGGGGGATCTGTGGATGGCGCTGTTATGTGGGGGATCTGTGGATGGCGCTGTTATGTGAGGGATCTGTGGATGACGCTGTTATGTGGGGGATCTGTGGATGACGCTGTTATGTGGGGGATCTGTGGATGACGCTGTTATGGGGGATCTGTGGAGGACACTGTTATGGGGGATCTGTGGAGGACACTGTTATGGGGGATCTGTGGAGGACACTGTTATGGGGGATCTGTGGAGGACACTGTTATGGGGGATCTGTGGAGGACACTTATGGGGGACCTGTGGATGACGCTGTTATGGGGTGGATCTGTGGATAGCACTGTTATAGGGGATGTGTGCTATGACACATAGGGCCATGAGGGGGGCCAGCACAAGACACACATATAGCATCTTATGCTGGTCCCCCTCATGGTCCTATGTGTCCCCTCATGTGTCCTAAACTGCGCACATAACTCTCCTATTGATAAAATGGCCAGCCTCTGTACTCACTTTCACTATGAATGCACGGTAGCGAGCGGGCCGGCCGGTGCGTGACTGACGTCACTGTCACGTTCCTCCCACTTAATTCAGGAAGCAGGAGCGTGACTAAGTGACGTCAGTCACGCGCCGGCCGGCTCGCTCGCATTCATCGTGAAAGTAAGTACAGAGGCTGGCCATTTTATCAATAGGAGAGAGGACATTTTATCAATAGGGGCCCCTTCATATATAATCGTGGCATTTTAGGGTCGGCCGAATCGCCATATCGCTATATATAATTTTTGTGATATATCGTGCAGCCCTAGCGCAAACCCAACACCACATCACCCAAATAACACAATTCCCAGAGTGAGACATGGTGGTGGCAGCATCATGCTGTGGGGATGTTTTTCAGCAGCCGGGACTGAGCAATTGGTCAGAGTTGAGGGAAAGCTGGATGGTGCCAAATACAGGGATATTCTTGAGCAAAACCTGTATCACTCTGTGCGTGATTTGAGGCTCGGACGGAGGTCCACCTTCCAGCAGGACGATGACCCCAAACACACTGCTAAAGTAACACTTGAGTAGTTTAAGGGGAAACATGTAAATGTGTTGGAATGGCCGAGTCACAGCCCAGATCTCAATCCAATAGAAAATCTGTGGTCAAACTTAAAGATTGCTGTTCACAAGCGCAAATCAGCCAACTTGAAGGATCTGGAGCAGTTTTGTAAGGAGGAATGGGCAAAAATCCCAGTGGTAAGATGTGTCAAGCTCAGAGAGACTTATCCAAAGAGACTTGGAGCTGTGATTGCCACAAAAGGTGGCTCCACAAAGTATTGACTTTAGGGGGTGAATAGTTCTGCACATTGACTTTTTCTGTTATTTTGTCCTATTTGTTGTTTGCTTCACAATAAATTTAAAAAAATCTTCAAAGTTGTGGGCATGTTCTGTAAATTACATGATGCAAATCCTCAAACAATCCATGGTTATTCCAGGTTGTGAGGCACCAAAACATGTAAAAAGTCAGGGGGGGGGGGTTAATACTTTTGCAAGGCACTGTATATATATATATATACTGGGTAACACTGACATGGAAAAGGACTTAAAATTTAGAGACCACTGGACTGCGGCAACGCCCCAGGCAAGTCATCGTCAAATACCTGGAATTTTCAGAAAAGGCGGCCATATTGCGGGAATATAAAAACATGAAGAATATTTGGATCTGATGACTCAACGACATTGTACCACTCCCCCTGACGAGGCAGCCAAGGTGCTGGACAGAAGTGGGATGTCGACAAGGAGCTCCGAGATGTAGCCACGAAGCTCAATGGATGACTGGGATGCAGGGATAATGACGCAGACACCAGCGCCAGCCAGGATTTTGGAGGCCCCAAAGGAGAAGCACACAAAAGAAAAGGGCAGCGGAGGACCTTGACCAGATAAGTGTACAGAGTCGTGAACGGTAGCCATTATTGTTTCCATCAAGAAGGGACATCGAGACTCTATAGACAGGGGGTACGTTTGAGACTCCCCACATGGAGGACATAACATGTACCCGACCTCTTGGTCGCTAATAGACTTATTAGCGAGACGTCAATACCCTCTCTCCTTTCTCTAAATGGCTACTCGTCTACAGTAATCATTTGATCGTATCCTTTGGTTGAAATACAAGGGCAGAGGAGAGATACTAATGCTATTGACACCTTATCTGTCGATATGGCTTTTCTATTTGTGATGGAAAAAGTGAAGTCTATAGACGTATATACCTAGCGGTGTATCCCGACTCCTTAGCCCTCTGGGATGTCTGTTTCTTCAGTTATATTTTATTGTTTATGTTTTATTTTCTTTATGGAGGATCACTGTTAAGGGGAACCTTTCTCAGGTGGACACAAAACAGAGCTGAACCTGATAGGCAGGGACTGACATTGGTATGTTTAGTTTATGAAAGTAGTTTGTTGGAATGTGAAGGGGCTGAGATCCCCTAGTAAGAAGCATCCTATGGTGCTGCGCCACTTGAGGTGGATGAAGGCGCATGAGGCGCTGTTCCAGGAGACGCACCTGTCACAACAAGACTTCTTTGGAATGAAAAGGTTGTGGGTGGGCGAGGTCTATGGATCATCGGCAGTTGGATCAAAAGCAGGGGTTATCACACTGATACGAAAAAACCTGCCATTCACAGAACAGTCTAAACACTCAGATGACATGGGCAGTCTGCACCATTTAATGCTTAGTTCACCAACTGCTGAAATTAGTGTCTATAATATGGACGGCCCAAACAAATCTAACAGCCCCTTTTCTCAGAATCTTACACAGCATATTCTTGAGTATCCGACACCATGTAAGGTGATTGCAGGAGACATGAGCAAAGTGGTTAATCCAGCAGAAGATAGGAAGCAGACTGTGGACACTGGCAGGGGTTCGAGAAGGAGGGAACAGGCACTACAGAAACTATTGACTGAGTCCCACCTCATAGATTTATAGAGAACTCTACACCCTAAAGGTAGGGACTATACACATTATTCACACGTCTATGCTTCCTGGTCCAGAATAGATTATATCTTTGTGTCTCCTCATCTGGCAACCCGCAGTCCAGTCACTAATATCGAAGACATGATAATATCAGACCATGCTCCTATAACCCTTATCATACAAGACTATATGCCAAGGGGAGCCAATTGCATTTGGGGATTCCCAATTCAGCATTATGGAGACAAAGGATTTTGCTCTAAATAGAAGGGATCGTGGCAGGAATCTTTAGACAATAATTCCACAACTACAGATCCCTAACTACTGTGGGATGCAGGCAATGTGGTGATAAGGGGACAATTACTCTCATATGGCACATAGGAAAAAGTATATATCCACTAGAACAACACAGCCTTATGCTGAGAAGGCATGTGTAACTTTTCCCCAACATCGACAAACAAAAAGGCCTAGCAGGACGCCAAGTCTCAATTTGAGATTTGGATGCAAAAGGGAAGCCCAATTATACAGGTTTGGCAATAAAGCCGGGAAATTGCTTTCCAGATTTGCAGATGGCCCCTTTACTTCTACACCAATCCTGACACTAAAAGCAAAACGAGGTACACTACACCACGACCCACGAAAGATAAATACTATCCTGCTAGACTACTATAAACAGCTATACAACTCCATACCGACTGCTGAAGATGCCAAGAAGTGGCTACACTCCATACCTTTGCCTACATTAACTAATGATTTGAGAAAATCCTTAAAAGCCCCTATAACCGTATAATTTATTCAGACAACCATTAAAAACCTGGCTCTGGGTAAGGGGCCTGGCCCAGATGGATATACTGGCGAATTTAATAAAATCCTGAATGAAAGATTGGCCAATATTTTACCAGGCCTCATTTCAAATCATCAAATGGGATTTTTACAAGGGAGGGCGGCGGTTTACAACATTCGAAAATTCATGACAGTTCTTGACTATGTCTCGGGACACCCACAATTATACAGGCACCCAGCTATATTGACGATAGATGCAGAGAAAGCCTTCGACAACGTCAAATGGAGTTGGCTTAATTTAGTCCTAGATAACATGGGGTGTTCTGGAGCCTTTCGATCCTATCTAACAACACTATATGGAGAACCCCATGCTATGGTATACATCTCCCCAGGCTTTTTATCACCATCCTTCTCATTGCAAAAAGGCACCAGACAGGGATGTCCACTTTCACCACTGCTCTTCAGTTTGGCATTAGAACCCCTATCCAGAGCCATCCTCTTAGCAGACAACATTCAGGGTATACAGATAGCTAAAGAAGAAGTCAAACATGCTCTATTTGCCGACGACATCTTGCTCTTCCTGGCATGCCCATACAGGGACTCATCACATGTATTTGCACTATTCTCACGATTTGGGACATTCTCGGGCTTCAAAGTTAACCAAAATAAATGTGAGCTCCTGGATCTGTCTCCTCGAGCATCCCGAGGCACATGGAAAGTTATAGACCATCAGTTACATATCAGCAGGACTTCAATTAGATATTTGGGCATTCAAGTTGGCAGAACACCGGAAACCATATATTCCCTAAACTATCTACCTATAATCAGGTCAATAGTGAGAGACTTGAGGAAATGGCACCATTTGCCATGGTCATTTTTGGGTAGATGCCATCTCCTAAAGATGATGAGCTTTCTGAAACTCCACTACCCACTGCAGACAATTCCCCTACTGTTGAAGCACTAAGACATAAAACCTCTTGAGAAGGATTTTAGTGCATTTATATGGAAGTCTAAACGTAGCAGGATATCACTATACAAGCTAAAACTACCCAAAGAGAGGGGAGGGATAGCTCTACCTGATATCAGATCATACAATTTAGCAAGTCTTCTACGCCACTGTGATGACTGGATAAAAGAATCCAACAACTACTCAAATTATGCACTGGAATCTGCACTAACATATCCCTGGAAACTAAACAGTCTATTACATACCTCATTCTCCACACTGCCACAATCAGTCAAAGTCTGCTGAGGGACACCATAGTGTCATGGAAAGCGATACACAAAGGTTATGGCCTGCCATACCAGGTCTCCAAATACCTTGATCTATTGAAAATGATTGTGGTGATGGGTGGGACACAGGTCAAAATTAGCTTGTCTCATATCTCTAGTACAAAGAGGACTATATCTGACTTTTGGCATCCAGAACAAAAAAGATATTTTACTTTTAAAGGGGTTATACAATTTCTCAACCCCCCCCCCCCCCCCTCCCACATGTGCTGGGCCCCTCATCGGTAATATACTTACCCCGCTCCCCACGCAGCTCCTGGTTCCCGCACCGATGCTTTCATCCGTGTGCAGGGAGAAGCAGCAGCAGCGGTGCGGGGACTAGGAGAGGCGCCAGGAGCGGGGTGAGTATATTACTGGTGAGGGGCCCGGCACATGTGGGGGGGGGGGGGGTTTGAGAAATTGGATAACCCCTTTAATAAATTCAAAACCATATATAACGTAGAGAACTCATCTGTCACGACTATGCTGTGGTCGTGACTCTTAGAGTCCGCATGCAGTTGTCAGCGGTCGTTTGGTTGTTCACCGCAGCTGTGAGTGTTTTGCCTCACGTGCGGTTGCCGCTGGCAACATGGTGTTCTTGGCAGTGTAGCAGCCTGAGCTTGTTGCTGGGCTGCTCACTGTCTATGCATGCGGTTGCCTATGGCAATTTGTGTTTATATGTGTGCACTTTTCCTGTTAGGTGTGCACGGGGTTTATGTGTGTCTGCACTTCCCTGTTTGGTGATGGAAGGGTTAACTCCTTTCCTAGTGTGTGTGTGTGGGTCTGGCTGCTTGGCCTATTGAGCTCCTGCTGGAAGCCAGAGGTCTGAGGGGTACTCCAGGCATGTTGCTGGAGTCATCCTCCTGGTAGCCTTATGCCATCTCTCCAGTGAGGGCCACCCTTGTGGTCATAAAGAATGTTGTGGTGATGTTATGCTTTATGTTTGTGTTATTCTTACTGCAGCTATGGATCTGGGTTCCTGTGTGTTTAGGTGTGTGTGCTGTGTCCATTTATGTTTGGTCTGGACATCAGCTTGTGTGCACGGGATCCAGTCAGTGTGTGTGTGGCAGGTAGGTGTGGAAGTAGTTTCACTCACCTGCCATATCTATATGCTGTATCTGTTCCCCATTCCTTGCAGCTCGGCCTGTGAGACTCCTGTTCCTCCGTATCTAGGAGGAACAGGTCGTCTTACCCTGCTCCTAGTTCAGGGCCACCCTGACGGCTAATAGGGACCCCAAGGTTCCGGAGTATGAGCCCTCCTACCATCAGAGTTGGCTCATACAGCTAGGAGTCAGGGTCAGATTAGGGACGCGATAGGAGGTGACCTGCTCCCTAATTCTGTCGTCCTGGTCGAGCAGCAACCAAACATCTTCTGGCATCGCACGGCTGAGGGTTTTCCCCATCCCCAGCCGTGACATCATCTTTCCTAACCTACCACCAAATAATTAGCTCTTCACGGGCAAAACTACAGGACTACTCTATAGAAACTCAAGTCAATGAATTTGACACACTATTGTCACCCCATCAAGGGAAACTGAGTCTAGCTATCCTCTATGCCAACATTAGAGACCGAATTATGCAGTCATCAGACTTCGCAATATTTAAAGGTTTGAAATCTGATTTTCCAAGTGATACCCTAAATAACGCCATCCTGACAGGGTGGACTTGAGTAAGGAAGGTGACTGTTAATGAAGTATGGAGGGAGACACAATTTTGGATCATACATAGGACAATATATGGTTTCCGGAAAGGCAAAACAACTATAGGTCAAGGTAGACTGGTTGCATGCCCCAAATGCCAATTGGAAGATACTATTCTATATCATGGACTTTGGGCATGTCCGGCTTCCAGGCGTTATTGGAGCCAGATAAATGAGGTACTTAAAACTAAACTGGGGATAAAGCCCCAGGAGACACCAGAAATGATACTCTTCCAGGCATGGGGGATAGGAGGGATGATAACCTGCCAGAGGTTGCACACTTATTCATTCTGGCAGCCAAGAGACGTCTTCTGAATAGATGGCTTGACCCAGAATGTCCTAATGTGTCCGAGGTGGTAGCCCAGGTTAAACACTGTATGATGTTAGAGAGAGTCGAGACTGAAAGGAGGCAAGAAACTCAGGCAACTGCATTCTTCAAGAAATGGAGACAATTGATTTGTGCATTCATGTCAGAAACAGACATACATAAACTAATATCGCCTTTTAAAGATTCAACCTGGTACCTCATGAAAGACATTGCTGCCACACTAGGGAAGTTGAAATGTACTGACATAACAACTACTCAATAAAAACGAACCAAAACGGCTCGAAATCATACCAAAAGACATGAGGAAATAAAGAGTGATCACCTGAGAAAGGAGGGGGATTAATCTTTCACATGTGAAAATATTACAACCGTGATATGGATGACATGTAAATGGAGAGATATGTATATTGAAAAATCTTAATAAACATTTTGTTTAAAAAAAGATTTAGAGATCACTGCTCAGTGCAAGAGACCACAAATCACAAACATGAAGTTGAATCAGGAGTCTTCTTTTATTTCATAAACAACGCCTTTCTGGGATTTCAAAGCCCCTTTATGAGGTTACAAGTGGAAAGGACCTAGGAATTTTAGAGCACTGAAACTTAACTGTAGAAACCCGTGTCCGGCAGCTGCTGCCAAGGCCAATAAGATAATGGGTTGCATCAAAAGGGGCATAGATGCCCGTGATGAGAACATAGTCCTGCCACTTTACAAATCATTAGTGAGACCACACATGGAGTACTGTGTACAGTTCTGGGCTCCAGTGAACAAGGCAGACATAGCAGAGCTGGAGAGGGTTCAGAGGAGGGCAACTAAAGTAATAATTGAAATGGGTGGACTACAGTACCCTGAAAGATTATCAAAATTAGGGTTATTCACTTTAGAAAAAACGACGGAGGGGAGATCTAATTACTATGTATAAATATATCAGGGGTCAGTACAGAGATCTCTCCCATCATCTATTTATCCCCAGGACTGTGACTGTGACGAGGGGACATCCTCTGCGTCTGGAGGAAAGAAGGTTTGTACACAAACATAGAAGAGGATTCTTTACGGTAAGAGCAGTGAGACTATGGAGCTCTCTGCCTGAGGAGGTGGTGATGGTGAGTTCACTAAAAGAGTTCAAGAGAGGCCTGGATGTATTTCTGGAGTGTAATAATATTACAGGCTATAGCTACTAGAGAGGGGTCGTTGATCCAGGGAGTTATTCTGATGCCTGATTGGAGTCGGGAAGGAATTTTCTTCTATAAAATGAGGAAAATTGGCTTCTACCTCATGTTTTTTTTTGCCTTCCTCTGTATTAACTTGCAGGATAACAGGCTGAGCTGGATGAACAGATGTCTTTTTTCAGCCTTATAAATTATGTCACTATGTTATTAATGTATGGTGGTATTACTGATCTTCTTACAGTGGTTTGTTTAGTACCAGCACGGTGGTAATATTCAGTCACTATTTAGCTGTATTACTAGTAGGCATGGTGTGGCATTACATGGATTGGGGGCCACTCAGGTGACAGATGCTGAAACCTTAGCTATGATCCTGAGTCAAGCCACTGATTATGACACACTCAGACTCTGTGGCCAATGACTTCACAATTACTGTTTCTATGGAAACAAGAAACGTTATCGTGCCAGTATTCTAATGATGACATCACAAAAAGTGTGACCATGCCAGGATTCTAATGATGACATCACAAGCGGTGCCTCAGCATGACAACGGCCATCTTGAATGTAATGTTCTTACACTTTATGAACATAGCGTTAAGGGACATATTACTAGTGGATGAATTATTACCTGGGTGGATAATTATTTTTTTTGATTTGTGCAAGTTTTCTGGCAAAGTCACAAGCTTTGGTACACACAGATTTTCAGCAAAAATATGTGACTTTAAATAATACGCTTTCAAGAATTGGTAACTCACCCCTTCAGGCTCCAGCTCTGAACTCACCTAATACACCCTTAGGATACCCATAGAAAATAAGAGTTTGGGGCATGCAACCAGTCTACCTTGACCTATAGTTGTTTTGCCTTTCCGGAAACCATATATTGTCCTATGTATGATCCAAAATTGTGTCTCCCTCCATACTTCATTAATAGAAGAATGGTCAGAACTCTGGAAACTGAAATTTAATGTGGATAAGTGCAAGATAATGCACCTGGGGCGTAAAAACCCAAGGGCAGAATATAGAATATTTGACACAGTCCTGACCTCAGTATCTGAGGAAAGGGATTTAGGAGTAATTATTTCAGAAGACTTAAAGGTGGGAAGACAATGTAATAGAGCAGCACGAAATGCCAGCAGAATGCTTGGATGTATAGGGAGAGGTATAAGCAGTAGAAAGAGTGAAGTGCTTATGCCGCTGTACAGAACACTGGTGAGACCTCACTTGGAGTATTGTGCGCAGTACTGGAGGCCATATCTCCAGAAGGATATAGATACTCTAGAGAGAGTTCAGAGAAGAGCTACTAAACTAGTACATGGATTGCAGGATAAAACTTACCAGGAAAGGTTAAAGGACCTTAATATGTATAGCTTGGAAGAAAGAAGAGACAGAGGGGATATGATAGAAACTTTTAAATACATAAAGGGAATCAACTCGGTAAAGGAAGAGAGCATATTTAAAAGAAGAAAAACTACCACAAGAGGACACAGTTTTAAATTAGAGGGGCAAAGGTTTAAAAGTAATATAAGGAAGTATTACTTTACTGGGAGAGTAGTGGATGCATGGAATAGCCTTCCTGCAGAAGTGGTAGCTGCAAATACAGTGAAGGGGTTTAAGCATGCATGGGATAGGCATAAGGCCATCCTTCATATAAGATAGGGCCGGGGGCTATCCATAGTATTCAGTATATTGGGCAGACTAGATGGGCCAAATGGTTCTTATCTGCCGACACATTCTATGTTTCTATGTTTCTATGTTTCTAAGAGCTGAGTACAGTTTGTGCAATTTGATAATTAAGAGAAATAAAACACAATTTTTTTCTTTAAAAAAAAACCTGTTTATTGTAAAACATTTTGAGTTTTCAGTGCATTTTTTGCAGCTCTGGCTCTTTAAGGAGGCGGTGGCTCCGTCTTCAGGATTGTCTGGATTTAGATCCGCTAACTTGTACAGAGGAGGTCGGTGGTCGCACTTCTGGCAGAATAGTGTCAAGAGGTTCCTCATGTTGTTTTCGTAGTTGGATCCTAGAAGAGAAAATATCCACATAAGAAAAACATCTTACAAAAACACAAGGAGAAGAGAAGACGGAGGGAAGCGGTCAAACTTACCAGACCTGGTCGAGCTCCACTCATCTTCATGGGAATTTCAGATGGTTTGGATGGTAAAAACCATCTATAAATGGTAGGTAAATGGGTAGATGGTAAATGGATAGATGGTAAATGGGCCCAAAGAGGTAGATGTTAAATAGGTACCAAGGAGTAGATGGTAAGTGGGCCCAAAGGGGTAGATGGTAAATGGCCCCAAGCTGCAGATGGTAAATGGCCCCAAGCCGCAGATAGTAAATGACCCCAGGCGGCAGATGGTCAATGGGAACCGAGCAGCAGATGGTATTTGGTGGCCAAGGGGCAGATGTTATTAAAGGGGCCTAGCGGCAGATGTTATAGCCGGCGACAAATGATGCAAGATGGCCGCTTTCTCTTCCGGGGGATTGAGGCCCTGATGGTGGTGGTGGCCCCCTGAAGGTCTTTCATCTCTACATCGTCGGGATATTGGCGAGGGCCAACATCCATCTTATCTTCCTCATCATGGACAGACTTCATGTCTTCATCATCTGGATACTGCCTTGGGCCGATATCCATGCTCTCTACAGCGTTCACCACAGGTACAGTCAACCTCCTCTTCTTCCTTGACTTCCCCATGGTGACAGCCAGCTAGAGAAACTGACACTGATGTCAGGGCGCGACCCTGATTTATGGGATTAGACCACACCCCCTGATTGTTATGTCATATGTAAATGAGTCATGCCCCCCATTATGACATCACAAGTAAAGGGATCACGTCATAGCAAGGGGGGGGGACGGACGAGCATTCTATTGATGACATCACAATGACATCACAAGAAGTGCCTTAGCATAAACGCGGGAATATTGAATGTAATGCACTCACACTTTGACCCCAAGAGAGTTCTTGGGACAATTTTTGTAATATCACAGCATCTGTTCATTCTCTTCCCATAAATTTTGGGTTGAGTGGTGGGATATATGACCCCAGAGGTGGAATTATGGGGCAAATTTATGAAACCACCTAAAAGTAGAACTTTGGTTCCTGTAGCAGCCAATCACAGAGCAGCTTTTATTTCGTATTCTGCTCTTCGAAAATTAAAGCTGCGCTGTGATTGGTCGCTATGGGCAACAAAGACAGCTTTACTGTTAATCTAATCCAATTTGCGAGATGATGGGAGTGATAAATTGTGAGAAGGTGGGAGTGTTAAATTATGTAAAGCATGATGGGTGTGATACATTGTTTGTGAGATGATTAGAGTGCCTTCAGATATTTATCTATAATGTAACATTTTCACAATAACACATTTTAAAGATATTCCTGACACTTTACAGTGGATTATTGTGGAATATACAGGACTATACATGAGGTGCCGTACAATATACAGGATGGTGTCGCCGCTGAACGTCAGCAAGGCGAGCCATGGCCGTGTAAGATCTTCTAAAATGGCTAGAGATTTTCCTTGCCTGCCATAAGACGTCCTGGACCCCGGGGTATTTGGCAAGGAATCGCTGCACGAATAAGTTCAGGACGTGTGCCGTGCATGGCACGTGTGTCATTTTGCCCTGTTTCAGCGAGCTCAGCAGATTAGCATCGTTGTTGCACACCACTTTACCAACTGTCAAATTGAGTGGGGTTAGCCACTGATCGGCCTGTGACCGCATTGCTGAAAGGAGTGCAGGACCAGTGTGGCTCTTGGCTTCCAGGCACAACAGCCGCAGCACAGCATAGCAACGTCTCACCTGGCACGTCGAATAGGTTCTGGGGAGCTTGGGGGGTGCAACAGAAGAGGCGGTAGCAGTGGAAAAGGAGGAGGATGGAGTAGGAGGAGGAGAAGAAGAGGCAGGCCTGCATGCAATCCGTGGCGGTAACACCAAATACACACGGATGCACGGGTTACATGCTTGACGGCCGTCAGAAGGTTCACCCAGTGGACAGTAAAAGTTATGTACCTTCCCTGCCCGTGTTTGCTAGACCACGTGTCTGTGGTCAGATGTATCTTGGCACCAGTGGCGTAGCTATAGGGGTCGCAGCGGTCGCAATTGCGACCGGGCCCCTAAGTCAGGGGGGCCCACGGGGCCCCCTCAAGCCAGGAGAACGCGGCCCGCAGCTGATAAATGAGTGAAATCAGATTCACAGGGGGCGGAGCGGAGGCGAGGCCCTGCGTGACTCGCACTGTGCAGGGCAGGCTAAGTGAGGAGGGAGGGGGAGCGGCTTCAGTTGAGGTCGGAAGACGAAAGAGGAAGCTGTGTGCAGCAGTGCTGGCTGCCAGTGACTGTGCGAGTGACTCGATGTATGATCTGACTGACTCCGTCTCCTCTCCTGGCTGAGAGCTCCCCTCCTCCTATCCTGAGCGGCTGAGCCTGCGACGAGTGCGACTGCGCCGCTGCCTGACTCCTGTCTGCTGAGGTGAGAGTGGCTGGACGGACCATCTGACCGGACCGGGGTCCTGGTGGTCCGGTCCAGACCAGTCTAAGTCTGAGTGAGTCCGGGGGCCCTAACTTGCCTGGTGGGAGCGCCGGTGGCGGTAACCAGACCAATCAATACCCGTCCCGTCCCCCTCCTTTAGGAAGCAAATATCAGTCAGTACTACTACTTTCATCAGATGTGACTGCAGGCAGCACACCAGCAGGCCAGAAGCGATCGATCAGCCAGGATTAATGTGCACCGCCTGGGTGGGAGGCTCCCCTTACCCTGGCCTGGCCTTAGGCAAGTGACAAACTGCCCCTCCCCCTCATCAATCTTAGGCAAGTGACAAACCCAGCTCTGCTACATCTACAATGAGCAACTACAACAAATGTAATGCCAAACTGCAGTTCCATGGGTCCAGTGGAAGCTATCCAAGGCATCACATAGAGGAACTGCAGTTTGGCATTACATTTGTTGTAGTTGCTCATTGTAGATGTAGCAGAGCTGAGTTTGTCACTTGCCTAATAATGAGGGGGGGGCAGTTTGTCACTTGCCTAAGGGAGGCCTCCCACTGTGCACATTAATCCTGGCTGATCGATCGCTGCTGCTCTCACATCTGATGAGAGATTTCCTAAGGGGGTATTGACTGGCATTAGGGACGGGCTAGTGGATGAGGGCAGCCACTCAGTCCTGCCTATGGATCACCCAGTTTGCACTTAGCTATGCCAGGGGGTCCCTGATGTATTAACTGACCAATAACATGGAGATCCCAGTGCCAGCTGCCTTGCTGGTGGACGATTGGCATATACTTCTGCTGTGGTCCACAGCAGAAGTATATGCCAATGCCCTTATTTGACAGACTAAGGGTACTTTTACACTTGCGGCAGGACGGATCCGGCAGGCTGTTCAGCCTGTCGGATCCGTCCTGCCGCTATTTCGCTGGACCGCTGCTCTGTCCTCATTGACTATAATGGGGATGGGGGCGGAGCTCCGGCGCAGCATGGCACTGCGCGGTGAGAGGTCACCAGATGAAAAAGTCGGACTTGCAGTACTTTTCGGCCGCCAGCCTTTCACCGCACACTGCCGCGCTGCACCGGAGCTCTGTCCCCGTTCCCATTATAGTCAATGGGGATGGAGTGACGGCAAGGCGAAATAGAGGCAGGACGGATCCAACAGGCTGAACAGCCTGTCGGATCCGTCCTGCCGCAAGTGTGAAACTACTTGCAAGTGTGAAACTGCTCATGGCGGTGGGAGATCTAGGATGGGTGTTTGGGTGGGAGCTCTGGAAGGGGTGGTGGGAGGCCCGATAGATATGTAGGGGCTGGGGGGGGGGCCCATAAATTTTTTTTGCTATGGGGCCCATGCATTTCTAGCTACGCCCCTGCTTTGCACCGACACTGTGTGCCAGAGATATATTAACTTGCCGCTGAAAGTGGCCATATAGGTCTGGGATGCCCTTCTGGGAGAAATATTTCCTTCCATTGCAGTGTGCCAATGGCCACAAATTTTCTAAAGGCCTCAGAGTCCACCAATTTATATGGCAGTAGTTGGCGGGCTAGCAGTTCCGACAAGCCAGCGGTCAGCCGTTGGGCAAGAGGATTATCCAGAGTCATAATTTTTTTATGCTCGAACATTTGGGCCACGGAAGCCTGTCTTGTGCCAGATGAACGCGACGACGGCACGGTGGAAGGTGGAGGACAAATGGGAGGAGAGAGGAGAAGAGGCAAGGCGTGGAGCGCCGGGAGTGTGGCTTTGTGGGTTCTGATGGGAGTGATGGGAGGCCAGGTGCCTTCTTAAAGCTGTCATCCCTAGGTGAGTGTTGAGCTTACCGCGACTTATGAGTTGACAGCACAGGCTGCAGATTGCAACACTATTATCAGCAGCTGACACGTTAAAAAAAGGCCACACTGTGGAGACATGTGCCAGCGTCCTGAGATCGCAAGATGTGACCGTGCATGTAGGATGGCTCACTTCACCACCAATGACATTAGAGATCTCTGAGTAGGCAGCAACAGCTGGGAACACCTTCCTTGGGCTGATCTGGGTACTGTTGTCAGACCGCTGAGTGGCGGCTGTTGCTACCTCCTCTTCCTCATCCGATGCCAAGAATGGTTGCGCATCGGTAAGGTCTGGGAATGGATGGGAAAATAATTTCTCTGACTCGAGTGGAGGGGCTATGGTGGTGGTGGTGGTGTCTTTGGGGTGCACACAGCAGAGAGTGAGGAGGGTGCAGATCAGAGGATGAGGAGGGTGCAGAAGCGGAAGGCTGAGTGAGCCACTCAACCAACTCTGGTGCATCCTTTAAAGTTATCGCACGCGCCTTCTCCAACTTCCCACTTACGCTCTGGCCTGGTGCACCTGTCCGACCCCTACCATCCCTGCGGAACGGTCTGCCTCTTCATCTGCCTGTCATTTTCTAAATGACCCTCTGCCTAAGTCCGTAGAGAAGAGCAGTATTTGTTGAAGAAGATATATCGCAGCCCTCAATCAGTATTTGGTGGAAAAGGGTACAGTCAGGTCCATAAATATTGGGACATCGACACAATTCTAAACTTTTTGGCTCTATACACCACTACAATGGATTTGAAATGAAACAAACAAGATGTGCTTTAACTGCAGACTGTCAGCTTTAATTTGGGGGTATTTACATCCAAATCAGGGGAACGGTGTAGAAATTACAACAGTTTGCATATGTGCCTCCCACTTGTTAAGGGACCAAAAGTAATGGGACAATTGGCTTCTCATCTGTCCCATGGCCAGGTATGAGTTATTCCCTAATTATCCCAATTACAATGAGCAGATAAAAGGTCCAGAGTTCATTTCAAGTGTGCTATTTGCATTTGGAATCTGTTGCTGTCAACTCTCAAGATGAGATCCAAAGAGGTAGGTGTATGTGTGTCAAAGTCAACAATCAAGAGAAGACCTCACCAGAGTGAATACAGAGGGTTCACCACAAGATGTAAACCGTTGGTGAGCCTCAAAAATAGGAAGGCCAGATTATAGTTTGCCAAACAACATCTAAAAAAGCCTTCACAGTTCTGTAACAACATCCTATGGACAGATGAGACCAAGATCAACTTGTACCAGAGTGATGGGAAGAGAAGAGTATGGAGAAGGAAAGGAACTGCTCATCATCCTAAGCATACCACCTCATCAGTGAAGCATGGTGGTGGTAGTGTCATGGCGTGGGCATGTATGGCTGCCAATGGAACTGGTTCTCTTGTATTTATTGATGATGTGACTACTGACAAAAGCAGCAGGATGAATTCTGAAGTGTTTTGGGCAATATTATCTGCTCATATTCAGCCAAATGCTTCAGAACTCATTGGACGGCGCTTCACAGTGCAGATGGACATTGGACAATGACCCAAAGCATACTGCAAAATCAACCAAAGAGTTTTTTAAGGGAAAGAAGTGGAATGTTATGCAATGGTCAAGTCAATCACCTGACCTGAATCCGATTGAGCGTGCATTTCACTTGCTGAAGACAAAACTGAAGGGAAAATGCCCCAAGAACAAGCAGGAACTGAAGACAGTTGCAGTAGAGGCCTGGCAGAGCATCACCGGGGATGAAACCCAGCATCTGGTGATGTCTATGCGTTCCAGACTTCAGGCTGTAATTGACTGCAAAGGATTTGCAACCAAGTATTAAAAAGTGAAAGTTTGATTTATGATTATTATTATGCACCATTACTTTTGGTCCCTTAACAAGTGGGAGGCACATATGCAAACTGTTGTAATTCCTTCACCGTTCACCTGATTTGGATGTAAATACCCTCAAATTAAAGCTGACAGTCTGCAGTTAAAGCACATCTAGTTTGTTTCATTTCAAATCCATTGTGGTGGTGTATAGAGCCAAAAATGTTAGAATATTGTCGATGTCTGAATATTTATGGACCAGACTGTATATAGCAATAGAACCCCTTAATCAGTATTTTGTGGAAGAAGGTATATGGCACCACTCAATCCGTATTTGGCGGAAACAGGTATATGGCACCCCTCAATCAGCATTTTGTGGAAGCAGGTGTATCGCAGCCCTCAATCAGTATTTGGTGAAAGAAGGTTTATAGCGATAGCACCACTCAATCAGTATTTTGTGGAAGAAGGTATATGGCACCCCTCAATCAGTACTTGGCGGAAACAGGTATATGGCACCCCTTAATCAGTAATTTGTGAAAGCAGGTGTATCGCAGCCCTCAATCAGTATTTGGCGGAAACAGGTATATAGCACCCCTCAATCAGTATTTGGCGGAAACAGGTATATGGCACCCCTCAATCAGTATTTTCTGGAAGAAGGTATATCACAGCCCTCAAGCTGTCTTTTTGGGAGCAAGACAAGCCTCCACCCCATGAAGCCACGCCCTCATCGCCACCGGGGGGGCCTTGACAGTAGTTATTAACCCCTTTCAGCAGTCCCCCTTCAGTGAATAAGGGAATGCTGAAAGGGGTTAATAACTACAGTGAAGGGCCTAGCCGTCTGGGCAACCCCACAGATCATCCTAACCTATGGTCAGCCTAATTTAAAATTAAGCAAACCCCCCCAACTATAAACTAATCACAGAAGTTGGAACCCATAAACCCCCCCTTGTACTTGTTCCGCTACTTGCAGGCTGCACGGGCATGAGTTGAGAACTTCAGTCACTTCGGTCCGCAATTCTGTTCTGTGGCACGTGATCCCGTGAGACCCGTGACCTGATAACACGCCGCAGAATAGAATTGCGGACCGAAGTAACTGAAGTTCTGAACTCATGCCCGCGCAGCCTGCAAGTAGCGGAACAAGTACAAGGGGGGTTGGGGGATAACTATGGGAAACAATAACAAACACAGGTGCACTCTGCAGTCTCACTAAATCCTCAAACTGATTTTAAAATTGAGAGATTAGTCAACCTGTCCTACGGTGTAGAACATGTCTAAGCCCGGACACCACGACAAGGTTTCTCAAGTAGCCCGGGACCCTACACTCTCCTACCTGAGCCGTATGGGCGATACCAGGAGCCAGTGGGCAAATTACAGGAGCATAAGGCCGACTCACAAACAACTCACCAGTTACCTCCAGCATGTGGCCATGCTTGCAATGGGAGGAGGGAGGAGTCTGTGAGTCCCACTCAAGACTTGCTGATATGTCCCAGGCCTCACAGGTGCACCTAAATGTGACCTGTAGATGGAAAACAGGCACATTTAAATAGGAGTTTATACACCTCCGGGAATCTATATATACAAACTAAGAAGACAGGTTGGCATTAGCAGGAGGTGCTCAAACCCACATGCAGTTGTGCATATATATAGGGGAGCAAATCCTGCACTTGTGGCCCGTTGCTAATGGCAATCCCCAGCAATATGCATACAATGGAGGATGCCCGCGGCGAACCACAAGTACCACAATAGACATCCTACACAAGGTAACAAGTGCGGATGTGATAATTAATATAACAAAACAATAACAAACACAGGTGCACTCTGCAGTCTCACTAAATCCTCAAACTGATTTTAAAATTGAGAGATTAGTCAACATGTCCTACGGTGTAGAACATGTCTAAGCCCGGACACCACGACAAGGTTTCTCAAGTAGCCCGGGACCCTACACTCTCCTACCTGAGCCGTATGGGCGATACCAGGAGCCAGTGGGCAAATTACAGGAGCATAAGCCCGACTCACAAACAACTCACCAGTTACCTCCAGCATGTGGCCATGCTTGCAATGGGAGGAGGGAGGAGTCTGTGAGTCCCACTCAAGACTTGCTGATATGTCCCAGGCCTCACAGGTGCACCTAAATGTGACCTGTAGATGGAAAACAGGCACATTTAAATAGGAGTTTATACACCTCCGGGAATCT
The DNA here is from genome assembly GCF_905171765.1 of Bufo bufo. NCBI lineage: Eukaryota > Metazoa > Chordata > Amphibia > Anura > Bufonidae > Bufo > Bufo bufo. The sequence continues at coordinate 183,100,530 of NC_053397.1, read as the reverse complement.
ATATATACAAACTAATAAGACAGGTTGGCATTAGCAGGAGGTGCTCAAACCCACATGCAGTTGTGCATATATATAGGGGAGCAAATCCTGCACTTGTGGCCCGTTGCTAATGGCAATCCCCAGCAATATGCATACAATGGAGGATGCCCGCGGCGAACCACAAGTACCACAATAGACATCCTACACAAGGTAACAAGTGTGGATGTGATAATTAATATAACAAAACAATAACAAACACAGGTGCACTCTGCAGTCTCACTAAATCCTCAAACTGATTTTAAAATTGAGAGATTAGTCAACATGTCCTACGGTGTAGAACATGTCTAAGCCCAGACACCACGACAAGGTTTCTCAAGTAGCCCGGGACCCTAGGATGTCTATTGTGGTACTTGTGGTTCGCCGCGGGCATCCTCCATTGTATGCATATTGCTGGGGATTGCCATTAGCAACGGGCCACAAGTGCAGGATTTGCTCCCCTATATATATGCACAACTGCATGTGGGTTTGAGCACCTCCTGCTAATGCCAACCTGTCTTCTTAGTTTGTATATATAGATTCCCGGAGGTGTATAAACTCCTATTTAAATGTGCCTGTTTTCCATCTACAGGTCACATTTAGGTGCACCTGTGAGGCCTGGGACATATCAGCAAGTCTTGAGTGGGACTCACAGACTCCTCCCTCCTCCCATTGCAAGCATGGCCACATGCTGGAGGTAACTGGTGAGTTGTTTGTGAGTCGGCCTTATGCTCCTGTAATTTGCCCACTGGCTTCTGGTATCGCCCATACGGCTCAGGTAGGAGAGTGTAGGGTCCCGGGCTACTTGAGAAACCTTGTCGTGGTGTCCGGGCTTAGACATGTTCTACACCGTAGGACATGTTGACTAATCTCTCAATTTTAAAATCAGTTTGAGGATTTAGTGAGACTGCAGAGTGCACCTGTGTTTGTTATTGTTTTGTTATATTAATTATCACATCCGCACTTGTTACCTTGTGTAGGATGTCTATTGTGGTACTTGTGGTTCGCCGCGGGATAACTATGGGATTGCCCAGACGGCTAGGAATAGCATAATTCGGGGCACTGGACAAAAGATCCGGGGCTCCAGCCCCGAATGTTTTGACCTAACGACGCCCCTGTTATAAGTATATCACACCCCTCTATATCAAACCTATCGATAGCACACCTATACCAGTCCTTAAATGGACTTTTGTGGCCCTATTAGCTAGCGTTTGGTGTCCCTAACAGCCTGTCCCTGCTCCAAAATGCAACCTCTCCCTACACTGGCAAAACACATAATGTAAAATGACTGCCAGATCGGGTTCTGTTATAGGGTTGGGGGTGTGTCCATGTGCTGAAACGCCTCAATTGGCTGTCCTGTCCCATCTTATGGATGTGTCATGGGCCAAAGTTCGGCGCTATGCAAAAAAATATGGCGCAGGCGAATATCGCCGTATGTTAGCATGTTCGGCAAATCGCGAACTAGCAAAGTTCGCCGCAAAACAACCGCCAGGCGAACCGCAAGGCCATCTCTATACAGGACTATACATGGGATGCAGTGTAATATACAGGACTAAACATAGGGTGCAGTGTAATATACAGGACTATACATGGGGTGCAGTAGGACTATACATGGGGTGCAGTGTAATATTCATGACTATACATGGGGTGCAGTGTAATAAACAGGACTATACATGGGGTGCAGTGTAATATACAGGACTAAACATAGGGTGCAGTGTAATATACAGGACTATACATGGGGTGCAGTAGGACTATACATGGGGTGCAGTGTAATATTCATGACTATACATGGGGTGCAGTGTAATAAACAGGACTATACATGGGGTGCAGTGTAATATACAGGACTATACATGGGGGGCAGTGTAATATACAAAAGTATACATGGGGTGCAGTGTAATATACAGGACTATACATGGGATGCAGTACAATTTTCAGGACTATACATGGGGTGTAGTGAAATATACAGGACTATATGTGGGGTGCAGTGTAATATACAGGACTGTACATGGGGTGCAGTGTAATATACAGGACTGTACATGGGGTGCAGTGTAATATACAGGACTATAGATGGGGTGCAGTATAATATGCAGGACTATATATGGGGTACAGTGTAATATACAGGACCACACATGGGTGCAGTATAATATACATGACTATATATGGGGTGCAGTATAATATACAGGACTATACTTGGGATGACGTGTAATATAGAGGACTATACATGGGGTGCAGTGTAATATACAGGACTATACATGGGATGTAGTATAATATACAGGACTACACATGGGGTGCAGTACAATATACAGGACTATACATGGGATGCAGTGTAATATACAGGACTATACATGGGGTGCAGTACAATATACAGGACTACACATGGGGTGCAGTGTAATATACAGGACTATACATGGGGTGCAGTGTAATATAGAGGACTATAAATGGGATGCAATGTAATGTACAGGACTATACATGGGGTGCAGTACAATATACAGGACTTTACATGGGGTGCAGTGTAATATACAGGACTATACATGGGGTGCAGTGTAATATACAGGGCTATACATGGGGTGCAGTGTAATATACAGGACTATACATGGGGTGCAGTGTAATATGCAGAACTATACATGGGGTGCAGTACAATATACAGGACTATACATGAGATGCAGTGTAATATACAGGACTATACATGGGATGCAGTACAATATACTGGACTATACATGGGGTGCAGTACAATATACAGGACTATACATGGGATGCAGTGTAATATAGAGGACTATACATGGGGTGCAGTGTAATATACAGGACTATGCATGGGGTGCAGTACAATATACAGGACTATACATGGGGTGCAGTGTAATATACAGGACTATACATGGGGTGCAGTACAATATACAGGACTATACATGGGATGCAGTGTAATATAGAGGACTATAAATGGGATGCAATGTAATATACAGGACTATACATGGGTGCAGTGTAATATACAGGACTATACATGGGGTGCAGTACAATATACAGGACTATACATGGGATGCAGTGTAATATACAGGACTATGCATGGGATGCAGTACAATATACAGGACTTTACATGGGGTGCAGTGTAATATACAGGACTATACATGGGTTACAGTGTAATATACAGGACTATACATGGGGTGCAGTGTAATATACAGGGCTATACATGGGGTGTAGTGTAATATACAGGACTATACATGGGGTGCAGTGTAATATAGAGGACTATAAATGGGATGCAATGTAATATACAGGACTATACATGGGTGCAGTGTAATATACAGGACTATACATGGGGTGCAGTACAATATACAGGACTATACATGGGATGCAGTGTAATATACAGGACTATACATGGGATGCAGTACAATATACAGGACTTTACATGGGGTGCAGTGTAATATACAGGACTATACATGGGGTGCAGTGTAATATACAGGACTATACATGGGGTGCAGTAGGACTATACATGGGGTGCAGTGTAATATTCATGACTATACATGGGGTGCAGTGTAATAAACAGGACTATACATGGGGTGCAGTGTAATATACAGGACTAAACATAGGGTGCAGTGTAATATACAGGACTATACATGGGGTGCAGTAGGACTATACATGGGGTGCAGTGTAATATTCATGACTATACATGGGGTGCAGTGTAATAAACAGGACTATACATGGGGTGCAGTGTAATATACAGGACTATACATGGGGGGCAGTGTAATATACAAAAGTATACATGGGGTGCAGTGTAATATACAGGACTATACATGGGATGCAGTACAATTTTCAGGACTATACATGGGGTGTAGTGAAATATACAGGACTATATGTGGGGTGCAGTGTAATATACAGGACTGTACATGGGGTGCAGTGTAATATACAGGACTGTACATGGGGTGCAGTGTAATATACAGGACTATAGATGGGGTGCAGTATAATATGCAGGACTATATATGGGGTACAGTGTAATATACAGGACCACACATGGGTGCAGTATAATATACATGACTATATATGGGGTGCAGTATAATATACAGGACTATACTTGGGATGACGTGTAATATACAGGACTATACATGGGATGTAGTATAATATACAGGACTACACATGGGGTGCAGTACAATATACAGGACTATACATGGGATGCAGTGTAATATACAGGACTATACATGGGGTGCAGTACAATATACAGGACTACACATGGGGTGCAGTGTAATATACAGGACTATACATGGGGTGCAGTGTAATATAGAGGACTATAAATGGGATGCAATGTAATGTACAGGACTATACATGGGGTGCAGTACAATATACAGGACTTTACATGGGGTGCAGTGTAATATACAGGACTATACATGGGGTGCAGTGTAATATACAGGGCTATACATGGGGTGCAGTGTAATATACAGGACTATACATGGGGTGCAGTGTAATATGCAGAACTATACATGGGGTGCAGTACAATATACAGGACTATACATGAGATGCAGTGTAATATACAGGACTATACATGGGATGCAGTACAATATACTGGACTATACATGGGGTGCAGTACAATATACAGGACTATACATGGGATGCAGTGTAATATAGAGGACTATACATGGGGTGCAGTGTAATATACAGGACTATGCATGGGGTGCAGTACAATATACAGGACTATACATGGGGTGCAGTGTAATATACAGGACTATACATGGGGTGCAGTACAATATACAGGACTATACATGGGATGCAGTGTAATATAGAGGACTATAAATGGGATGCAATGTAATATACAGGACTATACATGGGTGCAGTGTAATATACAGGACTATACATGGGGTGCAGTACAATATACAGGACTATACATGGGATGCAGTGTAATATACAGGACTATACATGGGATGCAGTACAATATACAGGACTTTACATGGGGTGCAGTGTAATATACAGGACTATACATGGGTTACAGTGTAATATACAGGACTATACATGGGGTGCAGTGTAATATACAGGGCTATACATGGGGTGTAGTGTAATATACAGGACTATACATGGGGTGCAGTGTAATATAGAGGACTATAAATGGGATGCAATGTAATATACAGGACTATACATGGGTGCAGTGTAATATACAGGACTATACATGGGGTGCAGTACAATATACAGGACTATACATGGGATGCAGTGTAATATACAGGACTATACATGGGATGCAGTACAATATACAGGACTTTACATGGGGTGCAGTGTAATATACAGGACTATACATGGGGTGCAGTGTAATATACAGGGCTATACATGGGGTGCAGTGTAATATACAGGACTATACATGGGGTGCAGTGTAATATAGAGGACTATACATGGGATGCAGTGTAATATACAGGACTATACATGGGGTGCAGTACAATATACAGGACTATACATGGGGTGCAGTGTAATATACAGGACTATACATGGGATGCTGTACAATATACTGGACTATACATGGGGTGCAGTACAATATACTGGACTATACATGGGGTGCAGTACAATATACAGGACTATACATGGGGTGCAGTACAATATACAGGACTATACATGGGTGCAGTACAATATACAGGACTATACATGGGGTGCAGTGTAATATACAGGACTATACATGGGGTGCAGTGTAATATACAGGACTATACATGGGGTGCAGTGTAATATACAGGACTATACATGGGGTGCAGTGTAATATACAGGACTATACATGGGGTGCAGTACAATATACTGGACTATACATGGGGTGCAGTACAATATACAGGACTATACATGGGGTGCAGTGTAATATACAGGACTATACATGGGATGCAGTACAATATACTGGACTATACATGGGGTGCAGTACAATATACTGGACTATACATGGGGTGCAGTACAATATACAGGACTATACATGGGGTGCAGTACAATATACTGGACTATACATGGGGTGCAGTACAATATACAGGACTATACATGGGGTGCAGTACAATATACAGGACTATACATGGGGTGCAGTACAATATACAGGACTACACATGGGGTGCAGTATAATATACTGGACTATACATGGGGTGCAGTACAATATACTGGACTATACATGGGGTGCAGTACAATATACAGGACTATACATGGGGTGCAGTATAATATACAGGACTATACATGGGGTGCAGTACAATATACAGGACTATACATGGGTGCAGTACAATATACAGGACTATACATGGGGTGCAGTACAATATACAGGACTATACATGGGGTGCAGTACAATATACAGGACTATACATGGGGTGCAGTACAATATACAGGACTATACATGGGGTGCAGTACAATATACTGGACTATACATGGGGTGCAGTACAATATACAGGACTATACATGGGGTGCAGTATAATATACTGGACTATACATGGGGTGCAGTACAATATACTGGACTATACATGGGGTGCAGTACAATATACTGGACTATACATGGGGTGCAGTACAATATACAGGACTATACATGGGGTGCAGTATAATATACTGGACTATACATGGGGTGCAGTACAATATACTGGACTATACATGGGGTGCAGTACAATATACAGGACTATACATGGGGTGCAGTATAATATACACGACTATACATGGGGTGCAGTACAATATACAGGACTATACATGGGTGCAGTACAATATACAGGACTATACATGGGGTGCAGTGTAATATACAGGACTATACATGGGGTGCAGTGTAATATACAGGACTACAGGGAGTGCAGAATTATTAGGCAAGTTGTATTTTTGAGGATTCATTTTATTATTGAACAACAACCATGTTCTCAATGAACCCAAAAAACTCATTAATATCAAAGCTGAATATTTTTGGAAGTAGTTTTTAGTTTGTTTTTAGTTTTAGCTATTTTAGGGGGATATCTGTGTGTGCAGGTGACTATTACTGTGCATAATTATTAGGCAACTTAACAAAAAACAAATATATACCCATTTAAATTATTTATTTTTACCAGTGAAACCAATATAACATCTCAACATTCACAAATATACATTTCTGACATTCAAAAACAAAACAAAAACTAATCAGTGACCAATATAGCCACCTTTCTTTGCAAGGACACTCAAAAGCCTGCCATCCATGGATTCTGTCAGTCTTTTGATCTGTTCACCATCAACATTGCGTGCAGCAGCAACCACAGCCTCCCAGACACTGTTCAGAGAGGTGTACTGTTTTCCCTCCTTGTAAATCTCACATTTGATGATGGACCACAGGTTCTCAATGGGGTTCAGATCAGGTGAACAAGGAGGCCATGTCATTAGATTTTCTTCTTTTATACCCTTTCTTGCCAGCCACGCTGTGGAGTACATGGACGCGTGTGATGGAGCATTGTCCTGCATGAAAATCATGTTTTTCTTGAAGGATGCAGACTTCTTCCTGTACCACTGCTTGAAGAAGGTGTCTTCCAGAAACTGGCAGTAGGACTGGGAGTTGAGCTTGACTCCATCCTCAACCCAAAAAGGCCCCACAAGCTCATCTTTGATGATACCATCCCAAACCAGTACTCCACCTCCACCTTACTGGCGTCTGAGTCGGACTGGAGCTCTCTGCCCTTTACCAATCCAGCCACGGGCCCATCCATCTGGCCCATCAAGACTCACTCTCATTTCATCAGTCCATAAAACCTTAGAAAAATCAGTCTTGAGATATTTCTTGGCCCAGTCTTGACGTTTCAGCTTGTGTGTCTTGTTCAGTGGTGGTCGTCTTTCAGCCTTTCTTACCTTGGCCATGTCTCTGAGTATTGCACACCTTGTGCTTTTGGGCACTCCAGTGATGTTGCAGCTCTGAAATATGGCCAAACTGGTGGCAAGTGGCATCTTGGCAGCTGCACGCTTGACTTTTCTCAGTTCATGGGCAGTTATTTTGCGCCTTGGTTTTTCCACACGCTTCTTGCGACCCTGTTGACTATTTTGAATGAAACGCTTGATTGTTCGATGATCACGCTTCAGAAGCTTTGCAATTTTAAGAGTGCTGCATCCCTCTGAAAGATATCTCACTATTTTTGACTTTTCTGAGCCTGTCAAGTCCTTCTTTTGACCCATTTTGCCAAAGGAAAGGAAGTTGCCTAATAATTATGCACACCTGATATAGGGTGTTGATGTCATTAGACCACACCCCTTCTCATTACAGAGATGCACATCACCTAATATGCTTAATTGGTAGTAGGCTTTCGAGCCTATACAGCTTGGAGTAAGACAACATGCATAAAGAGGATGATGTGGTCAAAATACTCATTTGCCTAATAATTCTGCACACAGTGTATACATGGGGTGCAGTACAATATACTGGACTATACATGGGGTGCAGTATAAGATACAGGAATATACATGGGGTGCGACTATACATGGAGTGTAGTTACTGGCATAGCTATAGGGGTCACAGTTGCAGTTGCAACTGGGCCCCTAAGCCAGGGGGGCGCAGATGGCCCCCCTTGCCAGTGGTACTGTACTTACTAGTTACTATTACTTATCCAATTACATTAGTTAGTTAGTTAGCTCATATATATAATACAGATATTGGGAGATAGTCAGTGTAGGTTATATCCTGATATAGTGTAGCTGATAGGTTCCAGTGGAGGACCAATCAGTAATATCTATTCAGACCTGATAAAATGTGAAGTTGCATGTATTGTGCCAAAAATTATGCGCATCATTAATTGCCAATTTGCGCAATCGCGGAAATATTGGAGAACTCTATCTGCATATAAAGCTATTGTTCTGCCATGAATAGAAAATGTAATAAAAAACAGTGCTGTAATGTAAAATTACTTACAGTGATCAGGAGTTCTTCCTCACAGTCACGAAAGTTGCTGCCAACCATTTTCTCCAATCTCAAGAAACTTCTAGCAGCTTGAAAAATCTAGCAAAAGTGACCCACGTCTGTATTGTGCCCATGTATCCTCTTGTATGTAGGTATGACCTCAAGGGAATTGAAAAAACACACCAGAGAACACGTACTGGGGGTCAATGCAGCTAAAGAAGAAGAGGATATGTCGAATCTGAAGACTATACCCTGGCACTTTAAAGTTCACCATGGAAGTGACGGATCGCTACTACGGGTAAGGGGTATAGACAGGATTTTTATTGGAGGGAGAGGTGGTAATTGTGCAATGAGCAGGACCGTGGTACGGTTAGGCGGACGCCAAAATATGCAGTTAGTCCGGATATGGGTATATAAGTCTATAGTTTTTGTTCGTGACGCCAATTGCAGCGTGCGCAGGGTACAGTCTCAGGGCCCTTTAAGGTGTTGCAACTCACGTACCAGGTGAGCAATGCCAGAGTGGGGTAATGTCTACTGTGTAGTAGTAGTAATAGTGTCAACGGTGTCTCCTACCTTGGTACAGCTGGACTCCTGGATCCTGGCCGGTGGCGTACACACAATCCATGGGGCCCCGGTGCGAAACTGAGCTATGGGGCCCCCTCCCTGTCGCCCCCCCCCAACGTGCCTCCAAGCCCCCCCCCCACTACCTCCCCTACTAGTGTTGTAACCATAGTGTAATGGGCCACAGTGCAATTATTTTTACAAAGAACCGGCAGATTTTCTTACTAAGGGCTCTTTCCGTGCGGGTAATCCGCTGCGTGACTGAGTGCCAAGCCCCATTCTGGACAGCAGAGACACGGAGCAGTAACATGATTGGTAATGCTCTGTGCCTCTCTGTGATCTTTTTACTACAAAATCACGGTGACAACTTTATGTCTCTGTGATTTTGTAGTAAAAAGATCACAGAGAGGCACAGAGCATTACCAATCATGTTAATGCTCCGTGTCTCTGCTGTCTGGAACGGGGCTTGGCTGTCTTTCACGCAGTGGATTACCTGCATGGGATCCGCTCGTGTTAAAGAGCCCTAAACCCAATGCATGGCTACACTCACCCAGTCCTAATAAAATCTGGTCCTACCCCATCCAGGGTGTCGCTGGTATCGGCGTGATGTCCGCTGGATCCAGAACAAGGTCCCTGTGGTGAGAAAAAAAGAATATGTGCCCCCTCAGAGTAGTAATGCCAGATTATGTGTCCCCTCACAGTAGTAATGCCAGATTATGTGTCCCCTCACAGTAGTAATGCCAGATTATGTGTCCCCTCACAGTAGTAATGCCAGATTATGTGTCCCCTCACAGTAGTAATGCCAGATTATGTGCCCCCTCACAGTAGTAATGCCAGACTATGTGCCCCTCACCTAGTAACGCCAGATTATGTGCCCCTCACAGTAGTAATGCCAGATTATGTGCCCCTCACAGTAGTTATGGCAGATTATGTGCCCCTTCACAGTATTTATGCCCAGTTATGTGCCCCCTCAAAGTAGATATGCCCAGATATGTGCCCCCTCAGAGTGGTTATGCAAGATTATGTGTCCCCTCACAGTAGTAATTCCAGATTATGTGCCCCTTCACAGTATTTATGCCCGGTTATGTGCCCCCTCAAAGTAAATATGCCCAGATATGTGCCCCCTCAGTGTGGTTATGCCAGATTATGTGTCCCCTCACTGTAGTAATGCCAGATTATGTGCCCCTTCACAGTATTTATGCCCGGTTATGTGCCCCCTCAAAGTAAATATGCCCAGATATGTGTCCCCTCAGAGTGGTTATGCCAGATTATGTGCCCCTCACATTAGATATGCCCACATATGTGCCCCTCACATTGGTTATGCCAGATTACATGCCCCGTCACAGTAGTTATGCCTTCATATGTGCCCCCTCATAGTTATGCCTTCATATGTGCCCCCCTCACTGTAGTTATGCCACTTTATGTGCCCCCTCAAATTAGTTATGGCAGATTAGGTGCCCCCCTCAAATTAGTTATGGCAGATTAGGTGCCCCTCAGTAGAGATGCCAACTTTTGTGCCCCCACACTCTAGTTGTGCCCATCAAACCTTCCCCCCTGCCCCCCTGCCCCCAGTCTGCAGCGTTAGAAAAAAAAATACACATACTTACCTTCTTCCCTGATGGGAGGAGGCAGATTGCCGGGCTTTCAGGTCTCCTCCCACAGCAAGCAGCTCGATCTGGGGCCAGCAGGGGGAGCTCCTGAGCTCTGAAGATCAGTGAAGCAGGGAGAAGAGAGGTTTCCCTGCTTCACTATGGAAACGGAACTGCCTGGTCGTGTGAGTGAGTGCGCGCTCCCCCCCCCCCCCCCCTTCCTTGACCCTCCAGCCCCCCCCCACCCCCATATTATACATGTAATGGAGGCATAGAGCTCTCTGATGGGGCCCGAAATTGCCACTGTACTTCATGCCGGGCCCCATCAGAGCGCTCCATTACATGTGAGTACAGCGAGGGCCCTGCCAGCGGCCTGGGGGAAGGGTCCACAGGCGCCCGGGCCCCCTGGAGTGCCGGGCCCGGTCGCAACTGCGACCCCTGTGACCCTGGTATGTACGCCACTGATCCCGGCTCACTTGCAATAAATGAGTGTGTTGCTAGTAGGAGTAATGGAGGAACTTGGTAGCAATGAATGAGATCCAGACTTGAATTATAATTCAACTTGTCTTTACTGGTTGCAGCTTTCATCCACATGAGATACAGCAATAGTCTTGGGTCCCAACAGGTATTGGCAATGTATGGCAGGGATCAATATCTCTTCTGCTCCTATCATGTGCCTGGAAAATATGGCAGGAATCTGTCTTCTGCTCTGTCTATTTTCTGCTGTGTGTGGGACTGACTAGCTGAGGAGGAATTTGGCTTCTCCTGGTCTCTGGATGTTACTTACAGTTAGCTCACAGGGAATGGCTCTTCCTGGAGATCTGGAGGTGCTGCTTGCTTGGCACCAGTTGAGGCTGAAGGGCTCAGACTGGGGATGAAGATCTTTGGTCTCAGCCGAGACTCGATCCTGGGTTGGGATCCCTAGAACTGGGAGCTCCTACCAGCACAGCTTTCCCCTAGCCGGGGTGGCTGGCACACTCACTATAACTTCCTTTCCTCCCCATGAGGCAGGATGTGGGAACACTCCACACCTCCTTAAAGAGGGGGGAGCTAAACTGGAATGTACTATTCCAGTCTAGATATGCTAAACTGTTACTAAAGCCCTGGTAACACATTGCTGCCACCTGCTGGTGAACATGAAAATTACAGCAAATACATGTAACAGGCTTAGAAAATGCACATTTGTGAGAATGTGATGTTAAATTACACAGGATGACAATGCAGATACACTTAACAGGTTGTAGCGGGGTAAAATAGTTTAGTAACATAACTCTGGGATCTTACAGAGGGAACCCAAGTGGATTTTCAGACTAAATACAGTCACCCCACTGGGCCTAAATGAGGGTCTCAGTTTTGCTCCCTTTCTTAAAATCTAGGAGCATCATCATTTTAGGTTGGTTCTATAGCTAAACGTGTCATGAATTGATTCCTTTTTAATTACACTTCATGGAGGTGTTTCTCTCTCTAGCGAGAATTTTAACGGTTATTGTTGTGAATATGTTGATGTCTATAATATTCTGTATTATTCATGATTTTTCCCTTTCCATTTTATAAGTGGTCAGAAACTTGTAAATAACTCATGAAAGAATAAAGTTACGTTAAAACGAAGCACACCATTGTTTTTCTTGTGAAATTCCCAATAAGTTTGATGTGTTACATGACCCTCTTCCTATTGAAAAAACAAAAGTTGGATTCAAAATGGCCGACTTCAAAATGGCCGCCATGGTCACTACCCATCTTGAAAAGTTTCCCCCCTCACATATACTAATGTGCCACAAACAGGAAGTTAATATCACCAACCATTCCCATTTTATTAAGGTGTATCCATATAAATGGCCCACCCTGTATATATATTATTACTATATGAAGTGTCATACTGGTGTATGTTACCTTTGCAGGATCTTTATCTTATTTGCACTTTTTGCATGTTCACATTTGTACACTTGCACTGAGCACATTATGTCACTCACCATGCATGCACTTGGCTTATTTTGGTCAATCATTTATTATTATCATTAATATTTATTGTTCATATTTTTACACTATGTATTTCTTATAGTATTTATTGATACATATCGATATTCATGTAGGGAAGCTTATATACGGAAGGTTTCACATATGGGGGGGGTCAGGATTTATTGAGCAGCTATTTTTCCCACGTTTATCCCCATTTTAATGCACTTTGCACTTTATTATTACCTATTGACTTGATACCTACTTGGCACTTGGCAGGCGTAGATGGGATTAAATGCATTTATTATATTGCTACATTACCAGCAGTCCAGTGTTATTCCCGTGTCTTCATTGCCATATATATGTTTTTTATTATTATGTTTTTATGTTTTGTATGTAACAATAAAGATTTGGTATGTTTTACATTTGAACACGGCTGTGTTGTACATTTATAGGTGTTTATTCATTTCTATCTTTAACTCACAGCCAGGGGCGTAACTATAGGGGAAGCGGCTGCTTTGGGGCCCTGACCCAGAAGGGGCCCATCCAGGGAGAGGAGGACTAAAAGATTTTGTCAGGGCCCCCTCAACAGTATTACACAATGAACTTATATACAGTGACAGTATAGACAGTGTATAAAAAGTATGGAACAGCTGCCGGGCCTGGTCTGAGAGAGAGATCTTTACTAACCACAGGAATGGGGGCGGCATGAAAGGAAGGGGTTGCGAAAAAATTACTGGGGGAGGGGGCCCCTTTAAAAAATTTGCTGTGGGGCCCAGTCATTTCTAGCTACGCCACTGCTCACAGCCATTAGTGCCTTTGGGCGTTAATTTTGATTGGTGTTGTGCCTCTCTTCAAACAGTAGTAAAAAAAAGAGGACAACCGCTTTAACAGTAGGACTGGAGGGAATGGGTTAGGTTGAGAATTTGTCATGGGGGAGGGACGTTTCAATTTTTGCCTCAGGCAGCAGAAAAGCTAGGTGCACCAGCCCAGAGGGAAGAAGGGGGGGGGGACTGAACTCTTGCACCAGGGCCCATGAGCCTTTAGCTACACCCCTGAGTGTAGTGTAATATACAGGACTATACATGGGGAGCAGTGTAATATACAGGCCTATACATGAAGTGCAGTGTAATATACATGGGGTACAGTGTAATATATTTTTATTTTGCCACTATTACATGCCAAAAAGGGCTTTAGAACATATAACTGCACCGCTGAACGGCAAACAGGCCCTTATTTTTTTGCACTAATACACACCACAAAAGCCTTTAGAACATATAACTGCACCATTGAACGGTAAATATATTTTACGTTTGCCACTAATACACGACAAAAAGGGCTTTAGAACATATAACTGCACAGCTGAACGACAAATATATTTTTCTTTTGCCACTAATACACGACAAAAAGGGCCATCATTTTCGTACTTCACCACACAATGGCTAATAATTTTTTTCCCACTAATACAAGCCAAAAAATGCTTTAGAACATATAACTGCACCGCACAAGGCCAAATAAGACATAGAAATATTACCTTGTAATAAACCCTGTTAATGGCTGTATCAAACAGCACTTGCACCCTAATAAGAACGGTTTGCTGGAATTACAGAGCTGTATAAAGGCAATTTGGATCCCCAGTCAGTGCAGCAAGATGTAATCGGATTGTTCCTATTACCCAGGCTGTAACCTCCCCTACTGAACCCTGTTCTACATAAATACTGTGGATTGATTCCTCCCTATCCTTTCCCTACACCTTGAATAATCTTTCCCAGAAATTGTAAATCGTTTTTTCTTAGCACAATGACGTTTTTCCTAGCACTGTCCCTAGCGCCTGCTGACGTCTCTCCCTGCACTAAGTACACTGGAAAATGGCAGAATCCAGGAGGGCTGAGGCTATTTATAGGGCTGTGACATCACAGGGCTGGCTGGCTGCTGATTGGATGCATGCATGGCATTATGGGTGATCCCGCCTTCCCAGAGTTCCTTTCTCCATGTCCTCACACGTGCAGCAGCCATTTTAGGAAACAATGTGATTCGTTACCACGAAGCGTGAGGAAATTCGGATTCGGTGCGAATCAAATTTTTCCTGAAATTTGGATCGAATTCCACTTCGTCAACTTCAATTCGCTCATCTCTAATCACCACTAAAGGTGGAGGTTGTCTTTTAACCCTGCATATACAGCCTCCAATAAGAGTATCCTTTAATGCTTTACAATCTACCTGGAGTTAGGCAGATTAGGTGGATGGGACACCAATCAGCACACAGGTAGACCCGTTTTACATATACTTTGACAAGAATTATGTTACGTGCTCTTTGCTGTTTATTGAAGAATAACCACTTTATTAGAGCACATACACAGAATACATTCCCCATTTGCTGGTTAATTATCCTTTTCTATAAACCTGAAAAAAATTGTAGAACAAAGACACTTATGTAGGTGTGCCGTTATATTTAGCTGCTATTGGATATGAAAAAACAGTCAAATCTTTTAATATTTTAACCTACGTTCTAGAGATTCTATTCTCCAAGGGCCTAATCAACTTGGAGCTAGATCTGCACTGCTACATGTATAACATTTCTTCTGGTAGATCTGAAATCATTATTTAAGCCTGATGGGCGCAAATTGCTGCTCTTTTAACCTCTATCCCACCACCTGGTTATGTCCTGCTATGAAAATACAGTTGTTAACAGGGGCAAACTGGCCATAGACCCTACAGGAAAATTTCCTGGTGAGCCGATGCCCAGAGGTTCGCCCAAGTTCCTCCTTAGTGCCACTGGCCAAGTACATAATTCTCTGCTACCCTCAGCGGTAATTAATGCTGCAGGTGCCCTCCTGAATTTAACTGGATGGCTATCCTCAGGACGGTGATACAGTTTAATACTGCAACGGGCGATGGGAGCCGATGGCTCCATATCTTAATCAGAGACAACTGGAGAAGGACAGAACGTACAACTACTGATGGTCACCACCCACCGGAGAGGGACAGCTGGGCAGTATTTAGTGATGCACTGTGGTATTTAGTTCTGCTGGGGTGGTATTTTGTGCTGCACTATGGTATTGCTGACCCCATCTACTTGCGTCGGTGCCATCTACTTGTGTTGACACTGTTTATTTGTGTTTTCCCGCCTTGTACCATTTTGGACCCGTTTACAACACGGGGCTGCTTTTTATTTCCAGGGCCACGTTAAAGGCTATGTACACCTTTTGGTACTCATTTTGAGCTAAAAATCATTTTTTCAATTGGTCTTTATTAAAAATATGGAGCCCTTTTTTCTGTACGTTGCTGAGATATTCTAGCAGCAGCTTCTGGATTTTCTGTCTTTTCTGTCAGTTGGGGAGCTGAAGGGCTACTTATCTCTGATCTTATAAATACTCATTATAGCTCAGCTCTTATCTTACTGATAAGAATGTGGCTTAAATAAGTGTTTATGATCTCTTAGCAGTTTAGAGATAAGGTTTTTTAGATGACCGGAACAAAGTAAAAGTAGCAGTCACACAGTTAGAAAAACAATTAACCTTTTGTGACAGAACGGCTCAATATTTTTAATAAAGGCCAATTGAAAAATATGATTTTTAGCAAAAATTTGATGAAAAAAGCAATCATAAACGAAAATTGCCTCCAAAGGTGTACATTGCCTTTAGGTTCCCAGTCTGCCCCTGGTTCTTAATATTTAATATATGCAGTGAAGAAAGCTGCTGTCTTCTTAATGCTCTGATCCTCACCTTCACATCACAGGTATTACAGGCTCATCGCTCCAGCACCCCAGTCTACCTTTCCCTGATCACATGTGATTATTGAAATTATGAACCTTTGTGAACTATCAGTTCTTTTAGAAAATTCTTCATCAAAGTCATGATTTGAAAAAAAAAAATGTTTTAATGGTGCTTTTATTACAGCTCTCTCTGTGTGTGGCAGCACAGGTCACATACATGCATCATCGCCAGCCTTGTACCCGCTATATCCGATCCCCTCTGGGTTTGTTAATGAGCCCGAAAAAGGGTCTTTTCACTCCCGACTGTACCAAAACTTTTTCTTGAACTCAATGTTATAAAAGTGATGGTAACAGTGTGAGGTGGAGCCTGGGGCTCTAAGTATTGAATTAAAAGCCATATATTGAAAATGTCAGTTTACCCGGCTACGTTGGCTTTCTTAACTAAGAATCTGAAATGATAAAATATTCACAATTTCAAAGCTTTTGAAATCTGTCGGCATGGGGCCTGGACCTTAGACGGATCAATCAAGAGACTGAAGGTCAGAAAACTCACCAAGCCTCTGGAACACGCTTTGTCCGTCCAATATGTTTGTAACAGTCTCAGCAGAGACCTTCTAGAGGGAAACGTTCATGAACGATAATGTCACTTATCTTTCTTTCTGTTCCCACGGCTACTGTGACTGCATCGCCAATTCTATTATAATAATGACACATTAATAAATGCGCTAGAAGTATCTGAAATGTGCAGTATTCATGGATCCCAGCGAGAATGAATTATGTAAGCATGTGTATCATGTGTGTGTCATATGCACTGCGGGACTGAAATTTTATTTTTGACACATCAAATACTATTGGGCATGCAGATACATTAACTATTACATTTCTCTGTTAGATCACACAAAAAAAATACTTTTGTATCAGAATTTGGAATCATTAAAGGGGTTCTCTGGGCTTTTTCTATTGATGACCTATCCTCAGGATCAGTTAAAACCCATAATAACGTAATCAAAAATTCGTTTTCTAAACCAGTCAACGTCTTTAAAGTGTAACTGTGATATTTTTTATTTGCTAGTTTATTAGCGTAAAGGTCCATTCACACATCTGTAGAATGTGTCCACACCCGTTCTGCAATTATCCGGAACGGGTGCGGACCCATTCATTCACTATGGGGCAAGCATGGATGCGGACAGCACACAGTGTGCTGTCTGCATCCACATTTCCAGAACACGGCCCCAAGCGTTCTGCAATATGCGGGCATCGGCTGTGTGCTCCCCGCATCACGGATGCAGACCCATTCACTTGAATGGGTCCGTAATCAGGAGCTTTGGTGCAGAACGGAGGCACGGAACTCCACGGAAGCACTACAGAGTGCTTCCGTGGGGTTTTTGTCAGTGCCTCCGCACCGCAAAAAATAGAACTTGTTCTATTTTTTACGGTGCGAACGGATCACGGACCCATTCAAGTTGAATGGGTCTGGATCAGTTGCGGCTGCCGCATGGATGGGGCCCGTGCATTGGGGACTGAAAATTGTGGTCCCCAATGCATGGAAAGGCCGCACAATGGCCGTGTGCATGAGGCCTTAATCTGTCAATAATTTCCAAATAATAACAGCTTTCATTAATGTCCCCTGTCTCTTTCCACTGGTCCCTTGAAAGGCCATTGCTATGGCTTGTCTGTCTTCCCTTTAGTATAAACAGAAGACATACACTGCATTAGGCTTCATAGTGAGGAGGCGCCTCAGTAATCCAAACTGATTGGCTGTCAGGAAGCTGCTGGCTAAGGAAAATGTGTATGTGAAGTGAGGGAAGGCAGTTTTGGCCTCAGAGAACTGGCAGAGGAGCCATCTTGAGAAGATCCTCTAACTAAGGGAAAGGCTCAAGGAAAACAGTGGTATGTGAAGAAACTAAAGATTGCTTTATGTTACTGCTATCATAATGCTGCAGCGGCAATAACATATGCTAAAAAAAAAAAATTCTTTTTATGAAAACTTGACCGTTACACTTTAAGATTCAAAATTACTTCCTTCTTCATACTTGGTAGTTGAAAAGATAATTCTATAAAGTTATTTATTACACTAACTCTGTTTTGCTGGAATGATTCAAGCTATAAAATACATTTTACACTTATAATATTACTATGGATACAGTTAACTGCAGCCCATCGGAGCGGACCTAGAGACAGGTGGTACATAGGTTTATATTATTTCTATCTGGTGGATTTCATTACCTGGGTGACAGATGGATTGAATGTGGAGGAGCATAACATGCAATTAGAACAGGATTTTACAATCAGAATGTAGAAATGACAAGCGACGTAAATTCAGAGGAGATAACGGGCCTTTGTTTTGCATCTCTTTACAAATTAATCATTTGCATTTCAAAAACATCACTCATCGTTAATCACAGATCACCCTGCGGAAGACGCACGCATTCTATCTGATTGAATCAAAATAGTCTGCGCTTCCAGTTATAATAATGTGACTGCTAGGAATGACACATTATCAAAACCATTTCAAAGAACTATCGCAAGAAGAATTTAATTGTTTCTTAGATTGTCGAAAAATGTAATTATTCGCCAAAGTATTTTATAGTGCTGCTTCCACGGTTGTAAGGAAACGATAAAATGAATGTCAATCCCAAGCAACTGAATTAACTGGAAGATCCTTTGACTACACAGCATTACCTGCTGACTTCTCTATAAGTGACTAGATGTCGCCATGTAGCTTGGACCATAAAGTTTCTGAATAACAACGTAGCACTAATTAAAACAAGAGAAGTGAATTGCTTCACCTTACAATTGTAATGTAACTATTTTTGGGTGTGATTCTGTACTTGAGATTTACTTTTATACTTTTACCTTGTGTTTGGTGATGAGAATGTCAACCATAACCATGTATGGAGTATACGTAGGATACATCATAAGCATATGTTCTTATAGGGGAACAGGGGATGTGTGAAGCAAAGGGCCAAATGGCCCTTTATTTGAAGGACTGGAATTCAGGGGAAAAATGGCCATAGACCCTACTGGGATGATTCCTAGTGGGCCAATGCCCAGTGGGGCGCTCAAGCCCTTCCACGGCCGCTGGCCGCTATGTTTCATTCTGGAACTCCCAGCGTTGAAGGGGTTCTCCAGGATTTACATATTAATGACCTGTCCTCAGAATAGTTAATCAATATCTGATTGCCCGGGGTCTGACTCCCAGCACTCCTGCCAATCAGCTGGTTGAATAGGTCCAATGAGCGCCGTGGCCTCCTTGCAGCTCACCAAGCACCGCCCGTACATAGTATCGCGGCTATGCATGGTATTGCAGCTCAGCCCCTTTCACCTGAATGGGGTCAGCTATGCCTAGACCATATGACTGATAAACATTACGTCATATGGTGTAAGAAGAGGCCTAAGCGTTCACGGCACAACACAGCCTCTTCATACAGCTGATCAGCAGGGAGTAGGACCCCCACTGATCTCATATTGATGACCCATTCTGAGGATAGGTTATTAATGTGTAAATCCTGGAGAATCCCTTTAAATAATGCTGGAAGCGCCAGGTACTTATGTATCCCCCTGGCAGCCGCAGGTGCCATTCTGGAATTCCACTCCTCAGGATGGCGATACAGTTGAATATTGTGGCGGGGCACAGAAGCTGATGGCTCCCAGCTCCATTGTTCACGCTTATAGGCTTCGGCCAGTGGCATTCCTTATAGATGACCTATGCTTAGGACTCCTATCACCCCTGCCAATCAGTTGTTTTTACTAGCTGCGTGCAGTACACCATGTAGTGGCCATGTCTGGTTACTGCAGCACTGCTCCTGTTTACTTTAAAAAGTTCAGAGACTTTTAAAAAAAAATTAACCAGACAACCCCTTTAACTTTAAAAGGTTTGTTCCAATGTGAAAAACCGCAGCTGGACCCCACCAATCCCAAGAATAGGGGTTGTGATTCCCCCCACCCACACACACACAAAATTATTGGAGCAGCCGTCGAGCATGCACCCGCCTCTTCATTCATTCTCTAAGGTACTGCCGGAGATATCCCAGCGGTCGGATCTCCACCAGTCAGATGTATAGTCTTTATCTTAGTAAAAGCTATTGCATACCCCAGAATGCAGTAATAGAGTTGCTTGGAACTTGAGGGTGCCCCAGAAATACCCCCTTTAAATGAGGTTTACCTGCTGATCTACCCAGCTATACATCATGCTGTGAAGAGCTCTCTTACTGCAGTATACAGCGGGTGAATCATTACTCTTAGTAAGTACATAAAGAGGATAATAAGACATGAATATCTATATTAATTATATGAGGCTAGTGAAAAAGTCTAATTAGAGAGGACCTGACACATCCACTAGTAAAATATGAGTTATAAGACTAGGGATATTACCAGAATGTGATGATAGACCCCGGATAGAAGATTGAGCAGAGTCTTACAAAAGACACTTGTAAAGCTGAAAAGCCGAAGAAATAGAGTAATGACATATGAATTCATTAAGATGATCAAGTGGTGGGCGAGCAGAAATAAATTATCTAATTACCATATCATCATGTTATTACACAATTCAATCTCCTCCTTCTTTGAATTCTTCATATTTTACAATCTGATTTTTTATTTTTCAAGTGCTTTTAATGGGGATTATCCAGGAATTTGATATTGATAACTTATGCTCAGGGTAGATCTGCGGGGGTTCGACTCTTGGCGTCCCTGGTGATCAGCTGTTTGAAGAGGCCACTGTGCTCACCGGAGCTGTGCTCTTCACAGCTTACAAGCACAGAGCTGTCCATGGTACAGTGGATGTGTTTGGTACATTCAGTGGATATATACGATGATGTCATCAACGGTGACGTCACTGGCCTAGGAAGAGGCCTAGGTCAACTCGTCAATCTGATATTGTTGATCTATGAGGCCTGCACCTCATCATAAATTAAGTGCACCCTCCAGTTGCTAGCAGAGGAAACAGGAGGAGCAAAGATGCATACAGTGGCTTGTGCTGCCTTCAGTGCACTTTACTACTCATTTGCACATGGATTAAAAGTACTTTTTCTCCAGAATGAAGCAACGGATCACTTGTAGTGCCCTGGAGAAGGAGGTACTTTGACGTTTGGACATTTGTGGACATTTGCCTATTTCCCCTATGCAAAGTTTAAAATTCTTACTTTATTTCTCTTGAAAGGGTTAACTTATACTGTTCATTACTGTGTAACTGCATTTTAAATGTTGTGATATACTGTATATATATATATATATATATATATATTGTAGGGATTTGCTCTGGTAGGCAGGGTAAGCGGACGCAGTACAGAGGCAAGAACACGGTAGAAAAGCAAAAGTTCAGTGTTTATTTACACAAAAAGCAATAAAGCAAAAATAACACTTTGCAGAGTCCACATAAAGTCCACAGCACAAACGTGTCACCTGGCGGACTGTTTTGTCCATGGCAATCCACAGCCGTCCACAGCAGGCTTTAGGGTGCCGGATTTTCAGCGTGCAGCTCTCCAGTACGCTACCAACTGGTTGGAACCCAAGACCACAGTGCTCCACTATGAAAATGCAGGGTAATCCACACACAGCTGAGCTGCTGGCTGGGTTTTTATTCCCAGCCCAAAACCTTTCCTGGAACGTGGGGAACAGCCACCCACCCTGCTCTTTGGCTGCTCCCAATAAGAACCAGCCCAGATCAGCTTTACAGCCACACTAAGTAAAAAAACACTGAGTCAGCCAGCCTAGCTGCTGCTGACACACTAAACTACAGGTTTCTATCTCACCGAGGCCAGGAACCTCGGTGACACGTACCTTTCGTCAATGACGGACCCCTGCGCCTTCCTACATACCTCCCCCCTTTGTTCAACCCTGAGGGGGTGAACACACGCCAGACAGTGTACTCTGGACAGGGTATCCGCGTTTCCCTGTAACCGGCCTGCCCTGTGTTGTACTGTAAACTTAAAGTTTTGTAGAGACAAGAACCACCTGGTGACCCGAGCATTCCTCTATATGGCCTGGCTCATCCACTTGAGAGGGGAGTGGTCGGTCACCAGACGGAACTTCCTCCCCAACAGATAATAGCGGAGAGACTTGAGTGCCCACTTGATGGCCAGGCACTCTCTCTCCACTATACTGAACCGGGTCTCCGCTGGAGTGAGCTTACGGCTGAGGAAGACAACGGCATGCTCCTCCCCGTTGACTTCCTGAGACAGTACCGCACCGAGGCCTAATTCGGAGGCATCAGTCTGTACCACAAATTCCCTCTTGAAGTCGAGTGTCACCAAAACCGGGTACCCACACAGGGCCGACTTCAAAGCGAAGAAAGCCTCTTCCACCTGGTCAATCCAGCGGGCTATCATGGACTTCCGTCCCTTTAAGAGCCCTGTCAACGGAGCCGCTAAAGTGGCAAAATGGAGGACAAACCTCATATAATAGCCCACCATTCCTACGAACGACTGTACTTGTCTAGAGGTGGCAGGTCGGGGCCAATTCCGTATCGCCTCTATTTTGTTTACTTGGGGTTTGATGACTCAGCGCCCAATCACATACCCAAGGTATTTAGTCTCCTCTAACCCTATCGCATATTTCTTTGGGTTAGCTGTTAGTCCCGCCTTTCGAAGGGAGTCCACTAAGGCCTGTACTTTGGGCAGGTGACTTTCCCAGTCGGTAAGCCGAGGCATACCCCCGTTGTGGACGAAGAACAATATCCGTTAGACGTTGAAAAGTGGCGGGGGAGCCATGCAGGCCAAAGGGTAATACCTTATATTGTTACAGCCCCTCTGGTGTGATGAAGGCAGTTTTCTCTTTGGCAGCCTCCGTCAAGGGTACCTGCCAGTACCCTATGGTGTGGTCCAAAACAGAAAAATACCTGGCTTGGCCTAACTTCTCAATTAGTTCATCTACCCGATGCATTGGATATGCATTGAATTTAGATATTTCGTTCAACTTCCTAAAATCGTTACAAAATCGTAACGTCCCATCTGGATTAGGAATTAAGACTATAGGACTGGCCCACTCACTTTTAGATTCCTCAATGACGTCTAGCTGCAGCATGAGCTGCACTTCCTCCGAGATGGCTTTTCTCCAAGCCTCGGGCACATGGTATGGCTTTAACTGGACTTTTGCCTGAGGTTCAGTGACAATGTCATATTGGATTACGGAAGTGCGTCCAGGGAGGTCCGAGATCCGTGTTCCGACTAATGAACTCCCTGGTCTCCTGAGCCTGTTTAGAGGAGAGGCAATTTTTATTGTGGCAACCGCTTCCCTTGCATCAGACAGAGGAGTCGGAACCTCTTCCCCTAGAAAAACTGATCGCGGGCTGTCTTCCGTACAGGTTTCCCTATCTTTCCAAAGTTTTAGTAAATTAACATGGTAAACCTGCTCCGGCTTGCGCCTCCCCGCCTGGTGTACCTTGTCATTTACCTCTCCAATTTTTTCCCGTACCTCGTAGGGCCCCTGCCACCTCGCTAGGAACTTACTGTCCACGGGCGGCACCAGAACCAAAATCCGATCGCCCGGGTTAATGATCCGGACCCGAGCCTGCCGATTATAGATCCGACTCTGGGCTCGCTGAGCGGCCTCCATATGCTCCCTGACAAGAGGCAAAACGGTCTCTATTCGCTGTTGCATCTTGGTGACATATTCAAGGACGCTTTTATGCAGAGTGGGCTGTTGTTCCCACGCTTCTTTGGCTACGTCCAACAAGCCACGAGGATGTCTGCCATATAGCAATTCGAGGCCTGGGGCACCTCTTGCACTGCGAACATGAGATAGGGCAGAAGAAGGTCTCAATCCTTCCCATCTTTGGACACCACCCTTTTTAACATGGTTTTTAGAGTTTTATTAAACCTTTCCACCAGACCGTCCGTTTGTGGATGGTACACGGACGTCCGTAACTGTTTAATATGCAGCAACTTACAGAGTTCCCTCATGACCTTGGACATTAAAGGGGTCCCCTGGTTAGTCAGAACCTCTTTTGGAAGCCCCACTCGGTAGAACATCTCCATTAGCTCCTTAGCTATAAGTTTTGCCGATGTATGTCGCAGTGTCGGGAGCCTGGCCATGTTCGAGCTGACTGTCCACATCAGGGGGAACCCATGGACACGAACTATGGCTTCCTTCAATCATTGTTTGCCAGGAAACTGTGTGCAGTGGGTGCTCCGGAGTCTCCGGGTACCGAGTGGCGTAATCAAGGGCAACCAAGATGTGTTGGTGTCCCCTAGCAGACTCCAGTACTGGGCCTACTAGGTCCATAGCGATTCACTCAAACGGTACCTCGATGATCGGGAGAAGTACCAAGGGACTGTGAAAAAGGTGTTGGGGGCTAGTTGCCTGGCAGGTCGGGCAAGACTTACAGAACTCATCAACTTCTATAAACACACTGGGCCAGTAAAACCATTCTAGTATCCGGTCCTGTGTTTTCTGGATTCCCAGATGACCCCCGAGAACATGCTGGTGGGCTAACTCTAACACGAGTTTGCGATAAGCCTGGGGCACCACCAACTGTTCAATGAATTCACCTCGCAGCTGATTTACCCAATACAACATATCCTGATGTACCACAAAACGGGGCAACACCAACTCTGCCCCTGATTGTTATGGTTCACCATCTATTATTAGTACATTTTCCCAGGCTCAGGATAAGGTTGGATCCCGGTGTTGTGCAGTACCAAAATTATCCCCGGAGACATTGAGGTCTGCCAGCTCAGGCCCCGGCGGCAAGTCCTCCATGTCTCCCACCATTACACTTAGCGGGGTTGTTTCCCCCTCTTCCACCGAAGTGGCGGTCACCCCTACCGCTGGCCCTTTGGACTCAGGTTCCCAGTGTTCTGGTCTCCCCCCTGAGCCGGGCCACTCTGCTAGGGTTACCCCTGTCTCGTGGGTATCAGTCACTCTCGTAACCGGCCACAGTGCCGGGAAGTCTCTCCCTATTATAAGTTCATAATGTAGGTTGGTTGCGACAGCCACCTAATGGGTCCACCTGCCGGAAACCGTGGAAAGAGTCACCTTAGCAGTAGGGTAGTCTTTTAAGTCCCCATGTATACACATGACTCCGACCTTATGGCCGGTGTACTCAGCAGAGCGTACCAGGTAAGCCCTTACCAGGGTCACCAGACTCCCTGAGTCCAACAGAGCCTCCGCTGGAGTGTCTCCCACCTCCACCTGGCACAGGTGGTTCAGAGACTCCGGAGCACCCACTGCACACAGTTTCCTGGCATACAATGATTGACGGAAGCCATAGTTCGTGTCCATGGGTTCCCCCTGATGTGGAGAGTCAGCTCGAACATAGCCAGGCTCCCAACACCGCCAGCAGATTATTGGAGCGGGGTCCACAGGGGTTACATCCCGGGCGGGTTTGGTGGGCACCAGTCGCCGGGTCTGGGGTGGAGAGTTACGGGATTTGACTGCCCCCCTCCCAAAAGAACCCTCCTGAAAGTTCCGGTGTGACGGACTGAACCCTCACTGGGGCTGCTGGAGAAGCCTGAGGGCCAGCCTCCTTCCTACAGACTATGGACCGAGAACTATGGAGACCCCCTAAGACCTTTTGGGGTTACAAGGAACTATGAACCCTGATTTATGTGTGTAATTTATATGCCACATATTTCCTATTGCCCATTAAAAAGGCATGGTGTGGATTCAGCAACACATAAAGGGTTACCTCTGCACTGAGACTCCCACTGATTGTGTTAGTGATGGGATTAAGAAAGTTGATTATAATAGCAGCTGACTCCTAGATGAGTAGATCACCCTATGATACACTCAGGAGATAATCCCATCACATGTGTCTCCTCTCTTCCTATTCATTCATTATAGCGTATTTAGACAAAAAAGAGAAGGCGCTCATAGGGTAAATAAGTAAAATACTGTTTTCCCTTTGTCTAGGGGAGGTAATGTGCTCACCTGTCAGTGTTGCACCTAATTGGGTGCAACTACAATGGAGGATGAACAATAGTGGTGATTGGTTGGTGCCGCCGGTCTTGTCCAAAACACCCTTTGGTCGGGGCCAAACCGCCAATCGGGTGAGTGTGAAAGCTGAAGGTTTCCTGGACCGAAGAAGTCCAAGAGAAACGGACAAAATGAAGGGCGCAGGACCGCAACCAATGGTCAAAGAGATATTTGATTTATTCAGAGACAAAGCGTTTCAGGGTGCATGACCCCTTTATCATGTCTACAGAAAAAAATATATATATTAAAAAATTACAAAAAGACGTCTATAAAAATAGAGAGTATATCCAGGATTGAAACTGATTGCGTAGGATAGTATATATATATATATACACACACATACATACTCCTACATATACATATATATAAAATAATAAATATACAAATATACACATACATATAATATAGAAATAATTAATACTCATGATAGATAAATAATGAAAGAACAATCGATAAAATGTAATGGTAGCTAAAAATTGTAGCTAAAAATTCATTATGTATCTTTAACATTAGCACTAATTTATGCTTGTCACTAACCTAATATGAGGATGATAAAATAAACATACTAAAATGTACACACAATGAATATATGTGTATACATATAATTAAATAAATGGTTCAGTGTAGGGCCCATCGCTATATTGTACTTGAAAATTCAGCTAAAAATTCATTAAATGTATCTTTAACAATAGCATAATATTTCATAGGTTCATGCAGGCGTATGGATGGTGGTGGGTAGTATACCGGCGCTGTAGAGGAGACTATGTTGCAAGTCCTAAAACGATCCCTGGAGGACTATAATGGAGATGAATGCGCTGAGCTGAAAAGCTGTACTGGAGGGAAAGAAACAGTACCTGGTGGATCACAGAGGAGGCCGCTCACTCCCCAGCACGTGGGGCGTCTGGTACGCTGTGTGTTCACAGCGCGCGCGTTTGGCCGGAGTTTAAATTAGCCGGCATCTGAGTGCTGATCGGACATCGCAGCAAAGTGGGCGGAGCTGCGGTTGTGGTGATGGCCGGAGGGCGGGGGAAGGCTAGTGCAGAGGAGAGAATGGTTAGGAAGGCGAGAACAGAGACATCTAGTAAACCACTGGGTGTTGGTACAGATTACTGATGGTAGTGATGTACGATAATGATAATATAATTGAGGATAATGACAATTGCTGAAATTATTCAGAGATAGATACTGTGTATGTGTATTTGAAAATATAGGACGACTATCCTCTGCACTAGCCTTCCCCCCCCCCCGCCCTCCGGCCATCACCACAACCGCAGCTCCGCCCACTTTGCTGCGATGTCCGATCAGCACTCAGATGCCGGCTAATTTAAACTCCGGCCAAATGCGCGCGCTGTGAACACACAGCGTACCAGACGCCCCACGTGCTGGGGAGTGAGCGGCCTCCTCTGTGATCCACCAGGTACTGTTTCTTTCCCTCCAATACAGCTTTTCAGCTCAGCGCATTAATCTCCATTATAGTCCTCCAGGGATCGTTTTAGGTCTTGCAACATAGTCTCCTCTACAGCGCCGGTATACTACCCACCACCATCCATATGCCTGCATGAACCTATGAAATATTATGCTATTGTTAGAGATACATTTAATGAATTTTTAGCTGAATTTTCAAGTACAATATAGCGATGGGCCCTACACTGAACCATTTATTTAATTATATGTATACACATATATTCATTGTGTGTACATTTTAGTATGTTTATTTTATCATCCTAATATTAGGTTAGTGACAAGCATAAATTAGTGCTAATGTTAAAGATACATAATGAATTTTTAGCTACAATTTTTAGCTACCATTACATTTTATCGATTGTTCTTTCATTATTTATCTATCATGAGTATTAATTATTTCTATATTATATGTATGTGTATATTTGTATATTTATTATTTTATATATATGTATATGTAGGAGTATGTATGTGTGTGTATGTATATATATATATATATATATATATATACTATCCTACGCAATCAGTTTCAATTCTGGATATACTCTCTATTTTTATAGATGTCTTTTTGTAATTTTTTAATATATATATTTTTTCTGTAGACTTGATAAAGGGGTCATGCACCCCGAAACGTGTTGTCTCTGAATAAATCAAATATCTCTTTGACCATTGGTTGCGGTCCTGCGCCCTTCATTTTGTCTGTTTCTCTTGGACTTCTTCGGTCCAGGAAACCTTCAGTATTCATTCATTATGGAGGGGGTGAAGATGTCTGTTTGCATGTTGTTCATGGTTGATTGCGTTATGTTTTTAGACTTCTTGAATTGTATATATACTGAGTTGATCTTCAATAAAGTGAGTTCCTGTTTTACCCTTCATCATGTTGAGGCTGGTGTTTGGGTAACTGATTGACACTGGGGATTGCTATACACTGAAGATTTGCTATACTCCCCTGGCTATAACTACTAGCTCTTGTAAAAGCTGTTCCTGCATCGCTCTCTGAATGAAGAGAGGGTAAACCAATGGAGCAGGGAGCCTTGTCGTAGGTCCAGGGTGGGTAGGGGACGGAGAGACCTCAACCAAGCTTCGGCGGTTCGTGGGGTCTCCAGTGCTTACGGTGTAGAGCAGAGTGCTTGGAGTCCTCGGAAAGCGCTAGGAGCATCTACTGTATCAACGGAGGTACCCGGTCGGGGTTCCAGGAGATCCGTTACAGTGGTGGCAGCAGTGGGATGGCGTCCTAGTGCGAGGAGAAGCAGCTCGGAGACACCGTTCTTGGAACATATTGAGGGCAATGCTAGTATCCGTACAGCACCCCTGGCTACAGCAGGATGGAATCGGCTGTCTTCGGACAGCGTTCCACTACGATGAGGAGGATTACATGGACTGGAGGGATGCAGTCCGGAAAGGCGTCTGGCATGAGGCCCTGGAAGATGTACAGCGTCGGCGGGGCGAGAGTCTCCCCAGTGAGGAGCAGCGGTTGCAGATGCGAGTGGCCCTGCGAATGCCCCTTCTAGGAGAGCAGCCCCTGGATGAGTGGGTGACAGAACTCGAGACCCTGGTATGGAAGGAGCTTTGGCTAGAAGACGCCAACCAGGCACTCTGGTGGTATGTGATTCGGCACTACCCCTGGATGGCTGAGCACGACAGACCCGAGGGGGAGGATTATGATGGCCTGTTGTTTGAGTCCATCGCCGAACCGGAGTTTGGAGATGCTGGAGAGTCCCGGTTCTGGGATATCTATGACTACAGGGAGGCTATGCATGATTGGGCCACAGCGAGAGAGGTGAGACAAGACCTGGCATCTCTAGTGACAACGGAGTGGGAGCTGGAGCAGGATTACCGATACTTCCTCAGCTCAATTCGGCCCCAATATACACTGCCGGAGAGCAGCCAATATCCCCTGCTTCAGTGCCAGCTGCGGAGGTAGGGGACCTCCAGCTGCGGAGGTAGGGGACTGGTCCTGGGGGGAACCCCATATGGCATATGGAGATGGGACCAAGATCTCTCCACTGGCCCTACAGGGATGCGGGGCGGTCGGCCCAGATCCCAACGGCAGCCGGAGTTTCAGGGAGTAGGGACAGTTGGTCCTGCTCCCCAGCGGCAGTTTACATTGAAGGGAGAGGAGACAGTCGGTCTCTCTCCCCGGCCACAGGGGGACAGCACCCCTGGCTCCGATGGTGCAGATGGGACCGTGGTCTCTGCACCAGACCTACAGGGATGCTTGACGGCCGGTGCAGATCCCCCACCAGCCCCACAGGAATGCCTGGAGGAGGATTTTAGCAATCTCTCCTTTCCACAGCAAGGTCCTGGGGGTAGGATTGCCTGACCCCATCCCAGCGGAAGAGCTGGCATCTGGGCAGAGCGCAGTCGGCCTCTGCCCTCCCCTATACTCTTGTCCAGAGGCTGACTCCCCATGGGCTACCCCAGCGGAATTGCTGGCATCTGGGCAGAGCGCAGTTGGCCTCTGCCCTCCCCTATCCTCTTGTCCAGAGGCTGACTCCCCGCAGGCTACCCCAGCGGAAGAGCTGGTATCTGGGCAGAGCGCAGACGGCCTCTGCCCACCAAGTACCTACAGCTCCAAGCTAGAGAACAACAATGAAGCAAGGAGTAGCAGATGCCCACTCAACAGCTGGGGACATACAGAACAGAGCCAGGCCCCAGAGTTCAACAGGACCAGTGTTTGTTTATGGGTGGGCTACTCGACTAACTCAGGCACCGACCGATGGGAGGTCAGGTACCTGGTTAGTCTACTGTTGGGAGGGGAGACATGTGACGGACTGAACCGTCACTGGGGCTGCTGGAGAAGCCTGAGGGCCAGCCTCCTTCCTACAGACTATGGACCGAGAACTATGGAGACCCCCTAAGACCTTTTGGGGTTACAAGGAACTATGAACCCTGATTTATGTGTGTAATTTATATGCCATATATTTCCTATTGCCCATTAAAAAGGCATGGTGTGGATTCAGCAACACATAAAGCGTTAACTCTGCACTGAGACTCCCACTGATTGTGTTAGTGATGGGATTAAGATAGTTGATTATAATAGCAGCCGACTCCTAGATGAGTAGATCACCCTATGATACACTCAGGAGATAATCCCATCACACGTGTCTCCTCTCTTCCTATTCATTCATTATGGAGGGGGTGAAGATGTCTGTTTGCATGTTGTTCATGGTTGATTGCGTTATGTTTTTAGACTTCTTGAACTGTATATATACTGAGTTGATCTTCAATAAAGTGAGTTCCTGTTTTACCCTTCATCATGTTGAGGCTGATGTTTGGGTAACTGATCGACACTGGGGATTATCCACCGGACGCCATCACCACAGGTTCTCCTCTGAAGCTACTACTGCCATATACACCCGGAGCTGTGGACATTATCATTGACTCATCCAGCCCCGACTGGGCACGCAAGTATTATTGATACAAATCAGCTGCTACTAATCCACAGTTTCTATATTGAATGGTGTTGGTATCTATATATACCGTTTGAAATGTTAGCCATTGTCTATAGCTAACTAATATCAGGAGGACCATCTCTAATTTTTGATTGATATTTAATGTCCGTTATTGGCATTATTTGTGGTGATGTTAACAGTTCAGAGGCAGAGTCTCAATGTAACAGACAGACTAGTATATATCTAAATATACGGTTCAGTGTATCTCAGTCTGGCCACAGCCCTCAGCACGAGTTGGATGAATGAGCAGGGGTTTTTCATCAATATCGTTACCTCCTCTTGTTCATCTTTTCACGACTTTTCTCCTACTGTTGGCAATTGATCTAATCATCCTATTGACTTTATTGATCAGTATTAATCTAAAGCACTGGCCTATTCTATTCTAATTCCTAAAATCTTTTTACGTACCCTCAAACGGAGGAGAAAAATATAAAAAGGAAATAAAAATCTCTATACATATATATGTAATAATATTTGTATTATTCTACGGTGATAGGTATTCTTTGCTAAATATGTCCCCTGATGAGCCTGACACCAACCAGGCGAAACGCGTAGGGACATCTCACTTCTGTATTTTCTATATATCATATCTTCATATTTGGGTTTAGTTTGTCACTGGGTTTTATTATCTGTGTACATTTATTATTTTTCTTGTGTAGAATAGCCCAGGCATCTCTATAGGGTCCCCCTTATATAGGCATCCGTCCCTGCAGGGTCAACTAGGGACTCTAGGAGGCACGAGAAACGGGATCGCCCCTATCGGGGCGGCTATTCCGTAATAGGTAGGGCTACTACGTTAGGGTCTTTAATAGGGCTATTACCTCCCTAATATAGGTTTCATTAACATCTACTAACCATTAACAAACAACTTATATCATCCTGACCCTAGTTTTCAAATTCCTTTTTTCTTTCTATATTGATTGATTAACTATTACTTAGAGGGATTCATTGACTATTTTATTTATACATATTAAAAGTTATATTTTAGAATCATGGCATCACTGTGACTACGACACTGGGGATTGCTATACGCTGAAGATTTGCTATACTCCCCTGGCTATAACTACTAGCTCTTGTAAGAGCTGTTCCTGCATCGCTCTCTGAATGAAGAGAGGTTCACCCACTGGAGCCTGGAGCCTTGTCGTAGGTCCAGGGTGGGTAGGAGACGGCGAGACCTTAACCAAGCTTCGGCGGTTCGTGGGGTCTGCAGTGCTTACGGTGTAGAGCAGAGTGCTTGAAGTCCTCGGAAAGCGCTAGGAGCATCCATCAACGGAGGTACCCGGTCGGGGTGCCAGGAGATCCGTTACATCCGGGTCACCTCATAGCGCTCCACCAAGTTGACCATCTCAAGAGCATAACCTGGAGAGACCTGGCCAATCCATTGCTGGAGAGGGGGTGGCAGAGCCCTCCAGAACCTATCTGCTAACAACCGATCCAGCAGAGCAGTGGGGCTCAGCACATCAGGCTGTAGCCACTTTTGCAAAAGGTTGAGCAGGTTATAATACTGGGGTCTCATTGGCTCAGCCGGGTTGAACCCCTACTGATGCACCCGCTGGGCCCGGACCAGCACATTCACCCCCAGTCTTGCCAAAATCTCACCCTTTACCGCTTGATCATCCGGCAAGTGGAAATACACCCGCTGAGACTCTGATGCCAGGAAAGGAGCGACGACCTCAGCCCAATGGTCCTGGGGCAGCCTTTCCCTGGTGGCCATTTTCTCATACATCGCCAGGTAGGTTTCGATGTCATTTGTGGGTGTCATCTTAGGAATCGCTGCACGGACTGCTTTCCGGGCATCGTGGACGCTTGGGGTAGCTCCTGCTGTCTGCAAAGCCATCATGTGTTGTAGCAGCAACTGGTTGGTCTCTTGCTGCTGCTTGTTAGCCTCTCGCTGGTGCAGGTTGGTCTCTCGCTGCTGCAAATAAGCCTCCATGAGGGCCTTCACAACAGCCTCCATTTTGTCGTGTGACACAGGTTTGAATTTAGCTGGTTTGAAAACTGACATACAACCGTGCCCAAAAATGCAAACCAAAAATATTTTGGCGTTCACGCCAGCCTCACTGCGCTTGCCCGCTCCAAGCCACCAATTGTAGGGATTTGCTCTGGTAGGCAGGGTAAGCAGACGCAGTACAGAGGCAAGAACACGGTAGTAAAGCAAAAGTTCAGTGTTTATTCACACAAAAAGCAATAAAGCAAAAACACTGTGCAGAGTCCTGGTGTTAATTCACACCACATAAAGTCCACAGCACAAACGTGTCACCTGGTGGACTGTTTTGTCCATGTCAATCCACAGCCGTCCACAGCAGGCTTTAGGGCGCCTGATTTTCAGCGCGCTACCAACTGGTTGTAACCCACGACCACAGTGCTTTACAGCTCCACTATGAAAATGCAGGGTAATCCACACACAGCTGTGACTGCTGGCTGGGTTTTTATTCCCAGCCAAAAACCTGGCCTGGACCATGGGGAACAGCCACCCACCCTGCTCTTTGGCTGCTCCCAATAAGAACCGTCCCGAATCGGCTTTACAGCCACACTAAGTAAAAAACACTGAGTCAGCCAGCCTAGCTGCATCTGACACACTAAACTACCGGTTCCTATCTCACCGAGGCCAGGAACCTCGGTGACACGTACCATCCTTCAATGACGGAGCCCTGCGCCTTCCTACAATATATATATCCTGTTCATTATCACTGTATTTGCAAGGCTCTGTGGAAAGGGTTAATGAATATTGAGAGACGGTTAGGACTTTAAATGAGAAGCTGGTAATTTTCCACAGCTGCCATAGGATTTAAAGAAGAGCATGTTTTGAAGGGAAAATATCAGACAGACTTACCTTTTGAATGTCTGGTTTAGCTCTGTTGTTATTTCTGGAAAATTATTCTTGTCTGGAAAAAATACTGTGCCATTGCCATTGAGTATCATTGAAGGTCTAATGTAAGTCTATGAGACGGAAGGTGTTACAATGCATCTGTTTGTGCTGAGCTTCTCCACTCCACCCTTCCCACTAGAATGTTCAAGTCTAGGTAAAACTGTATATAAGGAGAGCAGTCAGAGCCCCTAGTGTTCTGAAGTTAGTGACAAGTGCTTAGAGGGGGAGACTCTGTTAATCTGCATGAGTGGCCAGAAGAAGCCGCTGAGATGGGGACGCTGAGCCACCAACCCTGTGACCAAGGAGCCACCTGGACTACTGAGCTATAGACCGTGGGCCACCAGCCTTGGACCAGGGTACCAGCCTTCTGAAGAGAGAGAAGGACAGCTAGCTCAGACCTTTCCTCAGCATGAACCCTTCTTTTGCCTGGAAGGAGACTGGAGAAGCCAGCCCTATTCCTTGCCTGTATGGTTTTACACCTGAATTCCTCCAGTAAAGAAGCACCCTGGTTACTGCAGACCCTGACTCTCTGGACTTATTTCCCATTGGGGTGCACCACGCCTTACCATTGCTTCCGGACAGCAACAACACGTGGTGACACCTCGACTGTGTCCGGGGGAACCAGCGTAGCATTGGGACCACCCCAAACCCGGCCACTGCACTCAAAGTCAAAGGTATGATTACATCCAGCTGACCTAGCCCTATAAGACATTTTGCTTGGTTTATCAGTAAATTTCCTGGTGACAGACTCCCTTTAAGGCTATCTGCACATTGGTGCGGGTTTTGTGAATTTGTTTGCAGCTTTGACCTGATCTCACCCTGACGAGCTTCAAATTTCAAAATCAGTACGGCTGATCAATTTTAGCATTGAAAATATACGCAAGGTGTAGCTAAGATTTGTCAAATCTTTGTCAACTAGCCGTTGCGCCTCTATCTGCGCCTGAAATACGCCTAATATCGGCGTCTTTCAGCATGATAAATGACCCCCTATGTTTCTACTTCCTGGCTTGTCATGTGTCTGATGTCCCATCATGACTTATGGCAGCGAGATGTGTCCTGACAGCAGCAGATCATGTGACAGTGACAACGCCCCTTGTTCTTACCAATGACGCTTGTGCGTCCTACATTACTAGGCTCCAATGCAGGATGTAAACAATAGCAACTAAGTATCAAAACAGATTTGCCACAGATTGCAACAGTAGGCCAATAACTTTTGAATAATTCAGTTTCGATAAATGTTGGTATTTGGGGAAAGTGATATAACAGAATTATCTATTGGGCAGGATACATTTACATTAGTGGCACAATCCCTTTAAAGTAATATCTGGCAACATGGTTTTTGAACAAATAAATCAATGAATAACGTCGCAAAAATGTGGGTAACAGCAACATATGAAACTGGCCTTTTAGCATAAGGGGTGGCGAATGGTGGGTGCACCTCTAATTGAATAACATGAAACATTTTCATTATTTTCAAAAAGAAGGGATGCAGCATCTGATGTATGCAATGTAGAAGGTAGGCATAGAACTGCAGCTGCTGAAGAACCTCTTTTTAAAAAGAGAGGCAGCACAAATAAGAGTATGGTTACATGGTATGGATTTTGCATCCGGAAAATCTGCTGCCTATTGAAGTACCAGCAAAGATAAAGACTACAACAGAACCCACACCTAACCTTTACATTTATGCTGTGGATTTCCATTTTATGGAAGAATTCACTATTTTAACCCTTTGTGGACGTATCCTAATGCTGCATTTAGACTGCCCAAATGTCAGGGAGATTATTGAAAATGAACGTTCATTCCTGATAATTCGCCTGTGTAAAGGTGCCGCAGATCACCCGATGAATGAGCAAGACGCTTGTTCATTGGGTGAATTCATCCTTCATGCGGACATCTCAACCGCCAGCAGCTTAAAATACATCCCCAAAAACTTCCACTGGCTGACCGTGAGGAGGACTCAGGCAGCCCCCCGGGCATCGGCCCACTGGGAAATTTCCCTGTAAGGTCTATGGCCAATCCTCTCCTGGGCTCACAGACCGACAGACAGCCCGGATGAGACAATCAGTGCTGCAGCAGGGAGGTAGGTGGCCTAGCAGAACGTCATTCTGTGCTGCGCTGTGAATGAGGGTGGATGGGTCTTACAGTGTCTGACAGAGAAAACATCTTAGGCCTCTTTCACACGACCAGTTTTTTTTTCTGTTTGCGGGCCGTTTTTTGTGTTCCGCATAAGGTCCGTATACGGAACCAATCTTTTCAATGGTTCCGCAAAAAAAGGAATGTATGCATTCCGTTTCCGCATTTCCGTTCCGTTGAAAGATAGAAAATGTCCTATTATTGCCCGCAAATCACGTTCCGTGGCTCCATTCAATTCAATGGGTCCGCAAAAAAAACAAAAAACAGAACACATACGGAATGTACTCCGTATGTCTTCCATATCCGTTCCATTTTTGCGGAACCATCCATTGAAAATGTTATGCCCAGCCCAATTTTTTCTATGTCATTACTATATACTGTATATGCCATATGGAAAAACGGCCAGGAAACGGAAATACAATGGAAACAAAAAACGGAATAACGGGTACATTAAAAACGGACCGCGAAATACTGAAAAAGCCATACGGTCGTGTGTAAGAGGCCTTAGGAAGTCAGAGAGAGTCACAATTAAGCTTCTATTCTAGTGTGAGGGGCAATGAAGGGAGAGGATAGAAAGAAGAAGAATTGTGCATAATAGGGAAAGGCAAGGAAAGCTGTCAGCCAGGGATTCCTGCAGAACATCAAAAGCAGCTACCTGCAAGGGCATTGTTTTTATTTATTTTTTTGACATTTTGGCAGAAATACAATTTTGTGTGTGTAGGGGGTGGGGGTGGAATAAACTTAAAACTGTACAACACGTGTTTTACTATCCAGAAGATAGATACATCATTTAAAATCTCAGTGAAAACAACTGAAACACTAGTCCGAACTCAGGGCATCTTACAATACACAGGGTAGCTGACGATTACACAGTGTTGCCAATGAAAAAGTAGACCGCCTCCAGCTATAGTATGACAAGTTGAAGAAGCAAGTGGAGTGTTTTTTTATCTACCCACAAGTCACAGAAGATGCTGAAAGTGGTCCCCGTTCACGTTTACGCATAATTGGACACGTTAGATTATATAGAGAAATACTAGGCTGAATGGTTTACATCTCTGAGTGATAACGTGAAAAACTAGTCCAAAATCCGTGATGGTGCATCTCCGAGCACTTCAAGTGTCTGAGTCTGCATATTTTAACGCCCTAAAGACTTTCAGCATTAGGCAAATCTGTTAATGGCACTGATAGGGCATCATTCGCAAAGTCAACTGTCAGTAGCAGTGTCTTCTGTGTTTGTAGAAGGGGAAGGACATCGTATTATGCCTCCCTGTCTTTAAAGGCTATAGTACAGCTTCGGAGACCATTTTTTTGTGATTGCATTTTACTCATTTTGGGCTAAAAAACATTTTTTCAATTGGCCTTTATTAAAAATATTAAGTCATTTTGTCATAAAGGGTTCATTATTTTTCTAGCTGTGTGACTGGTATTTTCACTTTGTGCCGGTCATCTAATAACCCTTATCTCTAAATTACTAAAAGGTCAAAAACACTTATTTAATGGGTCCTTTACACGGGCCGAAAATTGAAACGATCATTGCTACGATACTAGTAACACTCAATGATCTGGCAAAGTAAATACACCACCGATTACCCAATGAACAAGCGTATCTTTTGTGCACAAAAGATCATCATTTCCCAGGAGTCTTCTCAGTCTTCACTGCCCCTTCCTAGTTGGGTGCCTTCCTTTTTAATAAGAGGCAAGAAAACCACACTATGCCCTATGGCAGATAGTCAAGAGAGTCTCCCTGTTGACAACTTGTGTGAGAGCAGTCAGTGTTTGTACTGCCCTGAGGAGGAGGTTCAGGAGGAGGCTGTAGACCCCATGCATAGCTGTGTTGATGGTGGTAGTAGTGGCACCCGTTGCCACTTATTGGCAGTGGGGGCAGTGACAGTGGCAGTCGGGGAAAATGCAGAGCAGGGGAGGGAGGGTGGCCAAGGAGCCCACCTTTGTATCTCACAGTCTGATAAAAGTAGCAGGGAGGGTGAGGACTCCGATGACGATGGTGTGTTGGACAGGACCTAGATCGGAGTGCTGAGGAGGAGGCAACATCAGAGGAGGATGGTGACATACCTCCCAAAGAACAGCCAGGGCCACCTCTGCTTTGGGATCTGGTGATGCCGCTGACACTGTGGGAGGGTTAGGCCCACAGCATCGCTCTCACTCCCCTCATTCCTATCACGTGTCAAGTCAAGCGTTGCCACGCCATGTTGAAGATGATCGGCCTGGGCGAGAGTAGCCACACAGACGAGCATTTGCTAAAGTACATTAAGCAGCAAACATCCTGCTGGCTTTCACCTCGCCGACTTCAACTGGGCAATGTGGTCAGCGACAGCAACATTGTGGCCGCCCTGAACCTGGGAGATATAACACATGCTCTCTGCATGGCGCACGTTATCAACCTAGCCATGCAACACTTTTTCATAGGGTCCACTGGCTTGCGCAAGGTGCTGGCAATGTCCAAGAGTACAGTGTTCATTTTAGGACATGGTCAGATATCAAAGTCAAGTATCAGAATAATGCCAGTGTGACACCTGATCCTGATTCTGACACTGACTTTGATATTCTGACTAGTTAGTGTCAGCGTCGCAATGACTCTTAGGCTCATTGTACTTTTAATATGCTCAATCACATAGATGAAGAGAATTCTTCAGGTTGCTGTTTGAAGTTATAGCTCAGTGGTTTAGACGCTTGCCTCTCTTGCAGCGCTCTTGGGTTCAAAACCCCTATCAGTCTTTAAAAAAAATTTTTTACATTTTATTGAGCACTAGAAAAGATTGATGTGTGACCCTGATGTGTGAATCTTCTCTTCTCGCTAGTCGCAATGACTAAAGCTAAAAGTCATTGTGACGCTGACTAGTGAGAAGAGTGCACATCACTTGAATTTGTCTCTTTTCTAGGGCTCAATAAAAATGTAA
This sequence comes from Bufo bufo, assembly GCF_905171765.1. Lineage (NCBI taxonomy): Eukaryota > Metazoa > Chordata > Amphibia > Anura > Bufonidae > Bufo > Bufo bufo. The sequence continues at coordinate 183,061,137 of NC_053397.1, read as the reverse complement.
AAAAATGTTTAAAGACTGATAAGGGTTTTGAACCCAAGAACACTGCATGAGAGGCAAGTATCTAAACCACTGAGCTATAGCTTCAGAGAGCAGCCTGAAGGATTTTCTTCATCTATGTGATTGAGCATATTAAAAGTACAATGAACCTAAAAGTCATTGCGATGCTGACTAGTCAAAATATCAAAGTCAGGTATAAGAGTCAGGTGTCAGTGTCAGAGTCAGGTGTCAGTGTCAGAGTCAGGTGTCAAAGTCAGAGTCAGGTGTCACACTGGCATTATTCTGATACTTGATTATGATATCTGACCATGTCCTAAAATGAACACTGTACAGAAGACTGTCCTCACATTTCAGCCATTCTTACATGGCGAGGAACGCTCTCCTGGACTTGCACGACAGAACGGCCTGCCGTTACACCTTTTAATCTATCTGGAATTCAACACTGCACATGCTCGAGTGTCTGTACAAGCAGAGGAAAGCCGTGAACGATTTTGTCATGAACCAGGCCACCTCCGCAGCCTGGAGCATGTGTTGTTTCGAGGTCAGGCAGTGGCTTGGTCCCCCAAGCCATTTTTTTTTAATTCCATAACACCTTGTGTGTTTAAACTCCATCTACCTCCGATAAGGGACAATTTTAGGAAGCTTTGAAATATGAAAATGCATCAGACATCTGCTGGTAGGGTGTGATATTAAAAACGCTGCATTTTAATGCCATCAAACCTGCATTTACCCATATCTAAGTATGTCAGTGTTACTCAGATATCATTTACTATTGCTGTCATCGCTTTCAAGAGCTTGGGGAAGGAAAAAAAAGCAAACATTCATGAAAAATTAATGGACATAGATGACAGTCCTGAGAGACTAGAGGCTGTTATATACCAATTTCCAGGGGAACTGGATCCAATTTTGTTTGGTCCGAACCAAACTTTTTGAAAAATTCGACGAACCTGAACTGAACCGATCCTTGAATGGATCGCTCATCTCTATCGGAAACAAATGTTTCCTTCCCGATAATTGTCCAGTGATTGACACAGTGTGAATGCAGCATTAAGTTGCTATGTATGTCCCTGTTGTGGAAATGTCATTGCATTCCTTATATTTGAGCTCCTGCTGTGTGAACAGCTGCATCCACATCTCATAAACCCACTTTTGATTTCAATTCATGGGAAGATTACAATTCATCACTCACTAAAGTGCTCCCCATCTTTGCTGTTTTTTTGGTCAAGGTCATTATTTTTTCCTCTTAATATCGCATTTTACTCAGATAGTGGACTTCTAAGCACATGCCGCCACCCAAACATCTCATTTGGTTCCCAGACGCCAGCTCCCAAATTTTATGTACATTAAATTAAGTTCTCTGCTGAACAGACTAGAGACACATAGCCAATTATTTCTTTTCACTTGGGATGTTCACATTTATAATAAGACTTATTAACATAATTATTAAGGTAATTATCTGTGTTAATACAGAACAGCACCTGTTGTTATGCAATAAGATAGAATGACCATAATTAAGCAGATGTGCCACCAGCTTGTCGCTGGAATTTGACAAAATTGTACAATATAATGGAGTACTAATAGGATTATTGTTGATGATCAAATACATTTAGACATTCGTTTTGTTGTGTAGAAATTCACAGGATGTGAGCGCCATCTAGTGTTTGGTTGAATGACATCGATTTAGAGAAAAAAATTACTTCCCACAAGTAATTTTGAGTTCTGAAGCAATAGTCTACTAGTTATTAGGGTTGTCACGATAACATTTTAATTAGATTTTGATACCATAAAAAAGTATTGCGATACTCGATACCATTAGATACAACACCAAAAAAGCAGCGTGCAGTCCACATTTTATGTAACGTCCGGCCCATAATAGAACAGTCCTATCCTATTTTTTGGGGAGACAAGGTGACTAAAAACGGGCAATTGCGCGTTTATTTTTTTTTGTCACAGTTTTTACCGCATAGGAGATATTTTTTAATATTTTAACAATTCGGCCTTTTTTTATTGCGTTTATATTTTTATATGTAAAATTAGGAAAGGGGGTGATTTAAACTTTTAATATTTTGGTGGGTTTCTTTTTTTTAACTTTTTACTTTAGCCACTTTAGGGGGCTAGAACCCTTGTCATATTCACCCTAATGGAGCTCTATTAGGGTGAATAGGACTTTACACTGTCCCTGCTGCCCTGTGCTACTGATAGCTAAAACTAAAAACAAACTAAAAACTACTTCCAAAAATATTCAGCTTTGATATTAATGAGTTTTTTGGGTTCATTGAGAACATGGTTGTTGTTCAATAATAAAATTAATCCTCAAAAATACAACTTGCCTAATAATTCTGCACTCCCTGTATCCCCATGCATGCAACCCGGTGTACTAGCCTATTCTTTAAGGTCACATTCAAAGCATGCATGGGGTATATGTGACACATATCTCTGCTTATCAGAATAAATACATGCATTTTAAGAATATAAAAAGAGATACACATAGCTCCAAGTAATATGCATCATATATATCTAAAGGAATAAGAGAGATTCAGATCTGCACGGAACGTATGTATATGTAACATCCAGTACACGAATATAAAGCATATGGAAGAGGACTCATATATGGAATGTGTAGACGGTATACATCAATAAATACATAAACATAAACACAAATATACATGTACTCATAGATATACCTCAATCCACACCCACATGGATGAATTCCCATGTCTCTCTATTTAGCATATAGGAATCCATACTATAAAAATATTCATATACTCATCCCACACACACAGGGATCAATGTTCATAATTAGTTCCATTCATGTGTCTCTCTAATTAATCTGAACTCTGCATATGATCAGAACCATGGATCCCATAATTTACATATGATCATGATGATAGATCCCAAGCGCATCAGTTGGACATGTACATAGGGGACCAGGCATGCAGATGTATCTTACTGAATAAAGTGCATATTGTACAGTGTCAAAACAATAATGTGCGTGAGTTTACAAAATATATATATACCTATCTGTGTGACATAAGACCCGGCCATATCCGCCCCACAGCATATGGGCGGCGTGTCTATCCCACGCCACACAGATCCTTAATACAACTTAGTGTCTGATACCAAGTAGTGCCAACCATGTACAATAAACATATAAACTAAAGTGCTATGTGCAATAGAGTGGTACACCATGTCATCATGGCGCAACACCATTCTATCCTAATATATGTCATACAGCTTATCATCATCTAAAGTGCTATGTGCATAAATCTGTCGGTCCCTAAAATATAGTGATATTATATATTGAATCCACCATATATTATGTCACACAGATAGGTATATATATATTTTGTAAACTCACGCACATTATTGTTTTGACACTGTACAATATGCACTTTATTCAGTAAGATACATCTGCATGCCTGGTCCCCTATGTACATGTCCAACTGATGCGCTTGGGATCTATCATCATGATCATATGTAAATTATGGGATCAATGGTTCTGATCATATGCAGAGTTCAGATTAATTAGAGAGACACATGAATGGAACTAATTATGAACATTGATCCCTGTGTGTGTGGGATGAGTATATGAATATTTTTATAGTATGGATTCCTCTATGCTAAATAGAGAGACATGGAAATTCATCCATGTGGGTGTGGATTGAGGTATATCTATGAGTACATGTATATTTGTGTTTATGTATTTATTGATGTACAGTGGCGGAAATAATTATTTGACCCCTCACTGATTTTGTAAGTTTGTCCAATGACAAAGAAATGAAAAGTCTCAGAACAGTATCATTTCAATGGTAGGTTTATTGTAACAGTGGCAGATAGCACATCAAAAGGAAAATCGAAAAAATAACTTTAAATAAAAGATAGCAACTGATTTGCATTTCATTGAGTGAAATAAGTATTTGAACCCCTACCAACCATTAAGAGTTCTGGCTCCCACAGAGTGGTTAGACACTTCTACTCAATTAGTCACCCTCATTAAGGACACCTGTCTTAACTAGTCACCTGTATAAAAGACACCTGTCCACAGAATCAATCAATCAATCAAGCAGACTCCAAACTCTCCAACATGGGAAAGACCAAAGAGCTGTCCAAGGATGTCAGAGACAAAATTGTAGACCTGCACAAGGCTGGAATGGGCTACAAAACCATTAGCAAGAAGCTGGGAGAGAAGGTGACAACTGTTGGTGCGATTGTTCGAAAATGGAAGGAGCACAAAATGACCATCAATCGACCTCGCTCTGGGGCTCCACGCAAGATCTCACCTCGTGGGGTGTCAATGGTTCTGAGAAAGGTGAAAAAGCATCCTAGAACTACACGGGAGGAGTTAGTTAATGACCTCAAATTAGCAGGGACCACAGTCACCAAGAAAACCATTGGAAACACATTACACCGCAATGGATTAAAATCCTGCAGGGCTCGCAAGGTCCCCCTGCTCAGGAAGGCACATGTGCAGGCCCGTCTGAAGTTTGCCAATGAACACCTGAATGATTCAGAGAGTGACTGGGAGAAGGTGCTGTGGTCTGATGAGACCAAAATAGAGCTCTTTGGCATTAACTCAACTCGCTGTGTTTGGAGGAAGAAAAATGCTGCCTATGACCCCCAAAACACCGTCCCCACCGTCAAGCATGGGGGTGGAAACATTTTGCTTTGGGGGTGTTTTTCTGCTAAGGGCACAGGACAACTTATTCGCATAAACGGGAAAATGGACGGAGCCATGTATCGTGAAATCCTGAGCGACAACCTCCTTCCCTCTGCCAGGAAACTGAAAATGGGTCGTGGATGGGTGTTCCAGCACGACAATGACCCAAAACATACAGCAAAGGCAACAAAGGAGTGGCTCAAGAAGAAGCACATTAAGGTCATGGAGTGGCCTAGTCAGTCTCCGGACCTTAATCCAATCGAAAACCTATGGAGGGAGCTCAAGCTCAGAGTTGCACAGAGACAGCCTCGAAACCTTAGGGATTTAGAGATGATCTGCAAAGAGGAGTGGACCAACATTCCTCCTAAAATGTGCGCAAACTTGGTCATCAATTACAAGAAACGTTTGACCTCTGTGCTTGCAAACAAGGGTTTTTCCACCAAGTATTAAGTCTTTTTTTGTTAGAGGGTTCAAATACTTATTTCACTCAATGAAATGCAAATCAGTTGCTATCTTTTATTTAAAGTTATTTTTTCGATTTTCCTTTTGATGTGCTATCTGCCACTGTTACAATAAACCTACCATTGAAATGATACTGTTCTGAGACTTTTCATTTCTTTGTCATTGGACAAACTTACAAAATCAGTGAGGGGTCAAATAATTATTTCCGCCACTGTATACCGTCTACACATTCCATATATGAGTCCTCTTCCATATGCTTTATATTCGTGTACTGGATGTTACATATACATACGTTCCGTGCAGATCTGAATCTCTCTTATTCCTTTAGATATATATGATGCATATTACTTGGAGCTATGTGTATCTCTTTTTATATTCTTAAAATGCATGTATTTATTCTGATAAGCAGAAATATGTGTCACATATACCCCATGCTTGCTTTGATTGTGACCTTAAAGAATAGGCTAGTACACCGGGTTGCATGCATGGGGATATATTTAGCTACTTTAGAAACCCATTGGAATATACCTATGGACTTAGAGGATCTGTGGTTTAACTCCGGTGCGCATCTCAGGTCAGAGGTGGGTGGACTTGCGCCGCCCCGTCATGCGCGTTCCCAGTGACGTCAGACGTTGGCTGCCCTTGCTGGAATCGCGCAATCGGAAGGGCGGAAGTCCCATTGTAACCCGGCCTGCTGACTATCGCGATGCGCCATGTACGGGGTTACACTAGATAGATCATGTGACCACAAGTGAGATAGATCATGTGACCACAAGGAAACTTACCATTGGCCAAAAGACAGTTTAAAGACCTCCAGCGTAAGAAGGTAGCCACTCCTCCTGAAGAAGCAAACGCGAAACGCGCGTAGAGGGGCACGCCAGGCAGCGACAGCTCATCCACACATCCTAGGGCATCGGGTAAGAGAGATTCAGACCTGCTCTGCACTATATGGGTTTTGTATTATGAATGTGTGCGAGCACCAGACTACTATTATCGGTCGGATATAGTGCTAGTCACCTTACCTGCTAGAGTCATACTATACATTTGGGATTTCATGATTGTCATTATAGTCCGCGTGTATATGTTGTTTAGTATGAGATAGCCCATATCTTATGTTATACAGTACAGATCAAAAGTTTGGACACACCTTCTCATTCAAAGAGTTTTCTTTATTTTCATGACTATGAAGGCATCAAAACTATGAATTAACACATGTGGAATTATATACATAACAAACAAGTGTGAAACAACAGAAAATATGTCATATTCTAGGTTCTTCAAAGTAGCCACCTTTTGCTTTGATTACTGCTTTGCACACTCTTGGCATTCTCTTGATGAGCTTCAAGAGGTAGTCCCCTGAAATGGTCTTCCAACAGTCTTGAAGGAGTTCCCAGAGATGCTTAGCACTTGTTGGCCCTTTTGCCTTCACTCTGCGGTCCAGCTCACCCCAAACCATCTCGATTGGGTTCAGGTCCGGTGACTGTGGAGGCCAGGTCATCTGGCGCAGCACCCCATCACTCTCCTTCATGGTGAAATAGCCCTTACTTTCAAAGTTTTCCCAATTTTTCGGCTGACTGACGGACCTTCATTTCTTAAAGTAATGATGGCCACTCGTTTTTCTTTACTTAGCTGCTTTTTTCTTGCCATAATACATATTCTAACAGTCTTTTCAGTAGGACTATCAGCTGTGTATCCACCTGACTTCTCCTCAACGCAACTGATGGTCCCAACCACATTTATAAGTAGAGTTGAGCGAACACCTGGATGTTCGGGTTCGAGAAGTTCGGCCGAACTTCACGGAAATGTTCGGGTTCGGGATCCGAACCCGAACCGAACTTCGTCCTGAACCCGAACCCCATTGAAGTCAATGGGGACCCGAACTTTTGGGCACTAAAAAGGCTGTAAAACAGCCCAGGAAAGAGCTAGAGGGCTGCAAAAGGCAGCAACATGTAGGTAAATCCCCTGCAAACAAATGTGGATAGGGAAGTGAATTAAAATAAAAATAAAAAAAATAAAAATGACCCAATATCAATTGGACAGAGGTCCCATAGCAGAGAATCTGGCTTCACGTCAGCAGAGAATCAGTCTCTTCAAGCCATAGCAAAGAATCTGGCTTCATGTCAGCACAGAATCAGTCTCTTCATGCCATAGCAGAGAATCTGGCTTCATGTCAGCACAGAATCAGTCTTCATGTCATAGCAGAGAATCAGGCTTCACGTCACCCACCACTGGAACAGGCCACTGTCACACATTTAGGCCCCGGCACCCAGACAGAGGAGAGCGGTCCCGTAACAGAGAATCTGGCCTTATGTCAGCGCAGAATCAGTCTTCATGTCATAGCAGAGAATCTGGCTTCACGTCACCCACCACTGGAACAGGCCACTGTCACACATTTAGGCCCCGGCACCCAGACAGAGGAGAGCGGTCCCGTAACAGAGAATCTGGCCTTATGTCAGCGCAGAATCAGTCTTCATGTCATAGCAGAGAATCAGGCTTCACGTCACCCACCACTGGAACAGGCCACTGTCACACATTTAGGCCCCGGCACCCAGACAGAGGAGAGAGGTCCTGTAACAGAGAATCTGGCCTTATGTCAGCGCAGAATCAGTCTTCATGTCATAGCAGAGAATCAGGCTTCACGTCACCCACCACTGGAACAGGCCACTGTCACACATTTAGGCCCCGGCACCCAGACAGAGGAGAGAGGTCCCGTAACAGAGAATCTGGCCTTATGTCAGCGCAGAATCAGTCTTCATGTCATAGCAGAGAATCAGGCTTCACGTCACCCACCACTGGAACAGGCCACTGTCACACATTTAGGCCCCGGCACCCAGACAGAGGAGAGGTTCATTCAACTTTGGGTTGCCCCGCAATATAATGGTAAAATGAAATAAAAAATAGTATTGAATGAGGAAGTGCCCTGGAGTAGAATAATATATTGTTAAGGGGAGGTAGTTAATATCTAATCTGCACAAGGGATGGACAGGTCCTGTAGGATCCATGCCTGGTTCATTTTTATGAACGTCAGCCTGTCCACATTGGCTGTAGACAGGCGGCTGCGTTTGTCTGTAATGACGCCCCCTGCCGTGCTGAATACACGTTCAGACAAAACGCTGGCCGCCGGGCAGGCCAGCACCTCCAAGGCATAAAAGGCTAGCTCTGGCCACGTGGACAATTTGGAGACCCAGAAGTTGAATGTGGCCGAACCATCAGTCAGTACGTGGAGGGGTGTGCACAGGTACTGTTCCACCATGTTAGTGAAATGTTGCCTCCTGCTAACACGTTCCGTATCAGGTGGTGGTGCACTTAGCTGTGGCGTGTTGACCAAACTTTTCCACATCTCTGCCATGCTAACCCTGCCCTCAGAGGAGCTGGGCGTGACACAGCTGCGTTGGCGACCTCTTGCTCCTCCTCTGCCTTCGCCTTGGGCTTCCACTGGTTCCCCTGTGACATTTGGGAATGCTCTCAGTAGCGCGTCTACCAACGTGCGCTTGTACTCGCGCATCTTCCTATCACGCTCCAGTGTAGGAAGTAAGGTGGGCACATTGTCTTTGTACCGGGGATCCAGCAGGGTGGCAACCCAGTAGTCCGCACACGTTAAAATGTGGGCAACTCTGCTGTCGTTGCGCAGGCACTGCTGCATGTAGTCGCTCATGTGTGCCAGGCTGCCCAGAGGTAAGGACAAGCTGTCCTCTGTGGGAGGCGTATCGTCATCGTCCTGTGTTTCTCCCCAGCCACGCACCAGTGATGGGCCCGAGCTGCATTGGGTGCCACTCCGCTGTGAACATGCTTCATCCTCATCCTCCTCCACCTCCTCCTCATCCTCGTCCTCCTCGTCCTCCAGTAGTGGGCCCTGTCTGGCCACATTTGTACCTGGCCTCTGGTGTTGCAAAAAACCTCCCTCTGAGTCACTTCGAAGAGACTGGCCTGAAAGTGCTAAAAATGACCCCTCTTCCTCCTCTTCCTCCTGGGCCACCTCCTCTTCCATCATCGCCCTAAGTGTTTTCTCAAGGAGACATAGAAGTGGTATTGTAACGCTGATAACGGCGTCATCGCCACTGGCCATGTTGGTGGAGTACTCGAAACAGCGCAACAGGGCACACAGGTCTCGCATGGAGGCCCAGTCATTGGTGGTGAAGTGTGTCTGATCCACAGTGTGACTGACCCGTGCGTGCTGCAGCTGAAACTCCACTATGGCCTGCTGCTGCTCGCACAGTCTGTCCAGCATATGCAAGGTGGAGTTCCACCTGGTGGGTACGTCGCATATGAGGCGGTGAGCGGGAAGGCCGAAGTTACGCTGTAACGCAGACAGGCGAGCAGCGGCAGGGTGTGAACGCCGGAAGCGCGAACAGACGGCCCGCACTTTATGCAGCAGCTCTGACATGTCGGGGTAGTTGCGAATGAACTTCTGCACTACCAAATTCAGCACATGCGCCAGGCAAGGGATGTGCGTCAAACCGGCTAGTCCCAGAGCTGCAACGAGATTTCGCCCATTATCGCACACCACCAGGCCGGGCTTGAGGCTCACCGGCAGCAACCACTCGTCGGTCTGTTGTTCTATACCCCGCCACAACTCCTGTGCGGTGTGGGGCCTGTCCCCCAAACATATGAGTTTCAGAATGGCCTGCTGACGTTTACCCCGTGCTGTGCTGAAGTTGGTGGTGAAGGTGTGTGGCTGACTGGATGAGCAGGTGGAAGAAGAGGAGGAGGAAGCTGAGTAGGAGGAGACAGGAGGCAAAGAATGTTGCCCTGCGATCCTTGGCGGCGGAAGGACGTGCGCCAAACAGCTCTCCGCCTGGGGCCACTACATTTACCCAGTGTGCAGTTAGGGAGATATAGCGTCCCTGGCCGTGCTTACTGGTCCACGTATCTGTGGTTAGGTGGACCTTGCCACAGATGGCGTTGCGCAGTGCACACTTGATTTTATCGGACACTTGTTTGTGCAGGGAAGGCACGGCTCTCTTGGAGAAGTAGTGGCGGCTGGGAACAACATACTGTGGGACAGCAAGTGACATGAGCTGTTTGAAGCTGTGTGTGTTCACCAGCCTAAATGACAGCATTTCATAGGCCAGTAGTTTAGAAATTCTGGCATTCAGGGCCAGGGATCGAGGGTGGCTAGGTGGGAATTTACGCTTTCTCTCAAATGTTTGTGAGATGGAGAGCTGAACGCTGCCGTGTGACATGGTTGAGATGCTTGGTGACGCAGGTGGTGGTGTTGGTGGTGCATCCCATGTTTGCTGGGCGGCAGGTGCCAACGTTCCTCCAGAGGCAGAGGCCGAGGCGGCGGCAGCAGCAGCAGAAGAGGCCGAGGCGGCGGCAGCAGCAGAAGAGGACGAGGCGGCAGCAGCAGAAGAGGCAGCAGGGGGAGCCTGAGTGACTTCCTTGTTTTTAAGGTGTTTACTCCACTGCAGTTCATGCTTTGCATGCAGGTGCCTGGTCATGCAGGTTGTGCTAAGGTTCAGAACGTTAATGCCTCGCTTCAGGCTCTGATGGCACAGCGTGCAAACCACTCGGGTCTTGTCGTCAGCACATTGTTTGAAGAAGTGCAATGCCAGGGAACTCCTTGAAGCTGCCTTTGGGGTGCTCGGTCCCAGATGGCGGCGGTCAGTAGCAGGTGGAGTCTCTTGGCGGCGGGTGTTCTGATTTTGCCCACTGCTCCCTCTTTTGCTACGCTGTTGGCTCGGTCTCACCACTGCCTCTTCCGCCGAACTCTGAAAGTCAGTGGAACGACCTTCATTCCATGTGGGGTCTAGGACCTCATTGTCCCCTGCATCGTCTTCCACCCAGTCTTGACCCCTGACCTCCTGTTCAGTCTGCACACTGCAGAAAGAAGCAGCAGTTGGCACCTGTGTTTCGTCATCATCAGAGACGTGCTGAGGTGGTATTCCCATGTCCTCATCATCAGGAAACATAAGTGGTTGTGCGTTAGTGCATTCTATCTCTTCCACCCCTGGTGAAGGGCTAGGTGGATGCCCTTGGGAAACCCTGGCAGCAGAGTCTTCAAACAGCATAAGAGACTGCTGCATAACTTGAGGCTCAGACAGTTTCCCTGATATGCATGGGGGTGATGTGACAGACTGATGGGCTTGGTTTTCATGCGCCATCTGTGCGCTTTCTGCAGAAGACTGGGTGGGAGATAATGTGAACGTGCTGGATGCACTGTCGGCCACCCAATTGACTAATGCCTGTACCTGCTCAGGCCTTACCATCCTTAGAACGGCATTGGGCCCCACCAAATATCCCTGTAAATTCTGGCGGCTACTGGGACCTGAGGTAGTTGGTACACTAGGACGTGTGGCTGTGGCAGAACGGCCACGTCCTCTCCCAGCACCAGAGGGTCCACTAACACCACCACGACCATGTCCACGTCCGCGTCCCTTATTAGATGTTTTCCTCATTGTTCCCGTTCACCACAATTTTGAGAATGGCAAATTTGGGAATAGTTTTTCAACCCAGAACAAAAAGTGTGCTTTTACGGTCACTACAAATAACTTGACCAGTTAAAACAGTACAGATTTGGTTGAATAGAGATGTGAGGCCTGTTTTTTTTTGCGCTGTGTGACAGGTATAGGTTTAATCACAGAATCAGACTTCTATCTGCACGCTAGCGTGTGTTTTAGGTTTTTCTGAATGCCACTATCAGTACCTTCAATGTAAGATATCCTTTTTGGGATAGATTTCAAGTAGGCCTCAAATACCAGAAACTAGTTATTTTGAGAATGGCAAATTTGGGAATAGTTTTTCAATCCAGAAAATAAAAAGTGCTTTTACGGTCACTACAAATAACTTGACCAGCTAAAACAGTACAGATTTGGTTGAATAGAGATGTGAGGCCTGTTTTTTTTTGCGATGTGTGACAGGTATAGGTTTAATCACAGAATCAGACTTCTATCTGCACGCTAGCGTGTGTCTTAGGTTTTTCTGAATGACACTATCAATACCTTCAATGTAAGATATCCTTTTTGGGATAGATTTCAAGTAGGCCTCAAATACCAGAAACTAGTTATTTTGAGAATGGCAAATTTGGGAATAGTTTTTCAATCCAGAAAATAAAAAGTGCTTTTACGGTCACTACAAATAACTTGACCAGCTAAAACAGTACAGATTTGGTTGAATAGAGATGTGAGGCCTGGTTTTTTTTGCGCTGTGTGACAGGTATAGGTTTAATCACAGAATCAGAATTCTATCTGCACGCTAGCGTGTGTCTTAGGTTTTTCTGAATGACACTATCAGTACCTTCAATGTAAGATATCCTTTTTGGGATAGATTTCAAGTAGGCCTCAAATACCACAAACTAGTTATTTTGAGAATGGCAAATTTGGGAATAGTTTTTCAATCCAGAAAATAAAAAGTGCTTTTACGGTCACTACAAATAACTTGACCAGCTAAAACAGTACAGATTTGGTTGAATAGAAATGTCAGGTCTATTTTTTAGGCGCTGGGTGACAGGCTCAACTTGCCCCTGATGTAGTATATGGCCAAAAAATAACCACACTGTTGATGGTTAAATGCACTTGGGTGACACAGGCTCAGCCTGCACCAGATGTAGTATATGGCCAAAAAAAATCAGACTGTTGATGGTTAAATGCACTTCGGTGACACAGGCTCAGCCTGCAGCTGATGTAGTATATGGCCAAAAAATAACCAGACTGTTGATGGTTAAATGCACTTCGGTGACACAGGCTCAGCCTGCAGCTGATGTAGGATATAGCACAAAATAACCACACTATTGATGGTTAAATACACTTGGTGATAGCTTGTGCTGGCGCACCACAAGTCACAAAATGGCCGCCGATCACCCCAGAAAAAAAGTGATCTAAAAACGCTCTGGGCAGCCTCAAAAAAGTGAGCAAGTCAATATTAGCACTTCAATGATCCACAGCTGCAGATCGATCACAGAATGAAGTCTTTTGGAGGAGTTAATCTGCCTAATCTCGCCCTAACGTCGCAGCTGCAACCTCTCCCTATGCTTGAATCAGCAGAGTGACGTGCAGCGCTACGTGACCCAAGCTTATATAGAGGCTGGGTCACATGCTGCACTGGCCAATCACAGCCATGCCAATAGTAGGCAAGGCTGTGATGGCCTCTTGGGGCAAGTAGTATGACGCTTGTTGATTGGCTGCTTTGCAGCCTTTCAAAAAGCGCCAAGAAAGCGCCGAACACCGAACCCGAACACAGACTTTTACGAAAATGTTTGGGTTCGTGTCACGGACACCCCAAAATTCGGTACGAACCCGAACTATACAGTTCGGGTTCGCTCATCCCTATTTATAAGGCAAGAAATCCCACTTATTAAACCTGACAGGGCACACCTGTGAAGGGAAAACCCTTTCAGGGGACTACCTCTTGAAGCTCATCAAGAGACTGCCAAGAGTGTGCAAAGCAGTAATCAAAGCAAAAGGTGGCTACTTTGAAGAACCTAGAATATGACATATTTTCAGTTGTTTCACACTTGTTTGTTGTGTATATAATTCCACATGTGTTAATTCATAGTTTTGATGCCTTCAGTGTGAATCTACAATTTTCATAGTCATGAAAATAAAGAAAACTCTTTGAATGAGAAGGTCTGTCCAAACTTTTGGTCTGTACTGTATATGATCTTATGGGATTGTCCATGAGCTGCCGGTGCAGGGACTTTATATTGTTTCCACATGTCTGTACATGTGTATGTATGTTTTTTATGTCTCATTAATACATTTTGATATTTGGGTATTTTGTGGTACCAGTTCTCTTTGTTGATATCTATAGAAATGTCACAAGACCTACCCCCTCAGGTGAACACTGTAAAAATAAATAAATAAAAACTGTGCTAAAACAACCAATTTTTGGGTCACCTTGCCCCATAAAGTGTTATAATGAATGATCAAAAAATCATATGTGCCCAAAAATAGAACCAATAAAACTGGCACCTTATCCCCTAGTTTCCAAAATGGGGTCACTTTTTGGGAGTTTGTACTGTAACGGTGCATCAGGGAGGCTTCAAATGGGACATGGCATCTAAAAACCAGTTCAGCAAAATCTGCCTTCCAAAAATCATGTGGCGCTTCTTTTCTTCTGTGCCCTGCCGTGTGACCATACAGCAGTTTATGACCACATGTGGGTTCTTTCTGTAAACCGCAGAATCTGGGTAATAAATAGAAAATTTTGTTTGGCTGCTAACCCACGATGTGTTAAAGAAAAAATTGGATTAAAATGAAAAATCTGCCAAAAAAGTGAAATTTAAAAATGTGATCTCCATTTTCCTTTAATTCTTGTGGAACGTCTAAAGGGTTAACAAAGTTTGTAAAATCAGTTTTAAGTAACTTGAGGGGTGTAGTTTCTACAATGGGGTCATTTATGGGGGGAATCCACTATGTAAGCCCCACAAAGTGACTTCAGACCTGAACTTAAAAAGTGGGTTTTGGCAATTTTCTTGCTTCTAAACTTCTAAGCCTTCTAACATCCTAAAAAAATAAAATGACATTTCCAAAACGATGCCAACATAAAGTAGACATATGGGGAATGTTAAGTAATAAATATTCTATGAGGTATCACATTCTGTTTTAAAAGCAGAGAAATTTAAATTTAGAAAAAAGCAAATTTTTCAAAATTTTCGGTAAATTCGTTTTTTTTTCATAAATAAAGGTGAAATATATTGACTCAAATTTATGACTATCATAAAGTACAATGTGTCATGAGAAAACAATCTCTGAATGGCTTAGATAAGTAAAAGCATTCCAAAGTTATTACCACATAAAGTGAGATAATTCAGATTTGCAAAATTAGGCCTGGTCAGGAAGGGGGCAAATGGCCCGGATGTGAAGTGGTAACAGCACAGTGAATTCTGATGCAATCCTAGTAGTTATAATATAAAAAGCAGGAGATGCAACACCCAGGGCCCTGTGCACTGGTACTGAACTGACTCCAGATCAATATAGGCTGAAGTACTGGCCATAAGATGCATGAGAGCCCAGCCTCCTGCACATGACCGGATCCATTTTGTGATCTTCAAAATACGGCTACCTTCCGTGTGCAAGCCGCATTTTTCACAATCCCATTTACAGAAATGTCTATTCTTGTCTGCAAAACGGACAAGAAGAGGACATGTTCAATAATTTGCGGGAGGTGCTAATGGGGGCATTATTAATTCTGGGGGGCACTAATGGAGGTATTACTATTACCGAGGGCACTAATGGGGGCATTATTAATTCTGGGGGGCGCTTATGGGGGCATTATTAATTCTGGGGGGCACTAATGGAGGTATTACTATTAATGAGGGCACTAATGGGGACATTATTAATTCTGGGGGGCGTTAATGGGGGCATTATTAAATCTGGGGGGGCACCAATGGAGGCATTACTATTACTGGGGCAATAGGCATTCTGGGGAGCAGTAATGGAGGCATTGATATTATTGGGGGGTACTATTAATACTGGGAGCCACATTATGACATAGCGACTTAACACCCCACCCCACCCTTCCCCAGTGTTAAACCACGGCCCAGAACCAAACTCCCTTTGGGGTGTGGCTAAATTTGGTCGGTATTTTTTGCTGGGAAAAGTGGCAACTGAAACCCAGCAGTGATGTCACAGCAGTTACATGAAAACCCCCTTATGACATTACAAGCTATATGGGTACATACCAGGAGCTGACCGTTTACCTGATACAGCCCACTTGTGATGTCACTGTAAGCGAAGTGATTCAGCTCTATGATGTCATATCAGCTGAAAGCTGCTTTTCTGTCACAGAAGCTTACCTGACTAAAAACCACATGCGACACAAGTAGCTTACTAAAGTGAAATCTGCTAAAGACACTATGGCAGATTGCCAGACATTTCTGATGTCACGGCTATTGGCGGACTTAAAGTGAATATAAAAAGTCTACACACCCCTGTTAAAATGTCAGGTTTCTGTGGTGTAAAAAAATGAGACAAAGATAAATAATTTCAGAACTTTTTCCACCTTTAATGTGACCTATAAACTGTACCACTCAATTGAAAAACAAACTGAAATCTTTTAGGTGGAGGGAAGAAAACAAAAAAAACTAAAATAATGTGGTTGCATAAGTGTGCACACCCTCTTATAACTGGGGATGTAGCTGTGTTCAGAATTAAGCAATCACATTCAAAATCATGTTACATAGGAGTCAGCATACACCTGCCATCATTTGAAGTGCCTCTGATTAACCCCAAATAAAGTTCTGCTGCTCTAGTTGGTCTTTCCTGAAATTTTCTTAGTCGCATCCCACAGCAAAAGCCTTGGTCCACAGAGAGCTTCCAAAGCATCAGAGGGATCTCATTGTTAGAAGGTATCAGTCAGGAGAAGGGTACAAAAGAATTTCCAAGGCATTAGATCTACCATGGAACACAGTAAAGACCGTCATCATCAAGTGGAGAAAATATGGCACAACAGTGTCATTACCAAGAACTGGACGTCCCTCCAAAATGGATGAAAAGATGAGAAGAAAACTGGTCTGGGAGGCGACCAAGAGGCCTACAGCAACATTAAAGGAGCTGCAGGAATATCTGGCAAGTACTGGCTGTGTGGTACATGTGACAACAATCTCCCGTATTCTTCATATGTCTGGGCTATGGGGTAGAGTGGCAAGACGAAAGCCTTTTCTTATGAAGAAAAACATCCAAGCCAGGCTACATTTTTCAAAAACACATCTGAAGTCTCCCAAAAGCATGTGGGAAAAGGTGTTATGGTCTGATGAAACCAAGGTTGAACTTTTTGCCCATAATTGGCCCAAAAAAAACACTGCACATCACCAAAAGAACACCATCCCCACAGTGAAGCATGGTGGTGGCAGCATCATGCCAAGGGGCTCTGTTTTTTGTTCAGCTGGAACTGGGGCCTTAGTTAAACTAGAGGGAATTATGAACAGTTCCAAATACCAGTCAATATTGGCACAAAACCTTCAGGCTTCTGAACATGAAGAGGAACTTCATCTTTCAGCATGACAACAACCCAAGGCATACATCCAAATCAACAAAGGAATGGCTTCACCAGAAGAAGATTAAAGTTTTGGAATGGCCCAGCCAGAGCCCAGACCTGAATCTGTGGGGTGATCTGAAGAGGGCTGTGCACAGGAGATGCCCTCGCAATCTGACAGATTTGGAGTGTTTTTGCAAAGAAGAGTGGGCAAATCTTGCCAACTCAAAATGTGCCATGCTGATAGACTCATACCCAAAAAGACTGAGTGCTGTAATAAAATCAAAAGGTGCTTCAACAAAGTATTAGTTTAAGGGTGTGCACACTTATGCAACCATATTATTTTCCCTCTACCTAAAAGATTTCAGTTTGTTTTTCCAATTGAGTTGTACAGTTTATAGGTCACATTAAAGGTGGAAAAAGTTCTGAAATTATTTATCTTTGTCTCATTTTTTTTACATCACAGAAACCTGACATTTTAACAGGGGTGTGTAGACTTTTTATATCCACTGTATATCTAAAGAGCTTACTGGGCATTGGGCAAATGTCAGCAGAGGTCCTCTGACAATATTTGGAGTGCTAATCCAACAGTGATGTCACAGCTGCTTACACATGCCTCCCACCATGCTGAAACACATGCATTCCAACAGTTCCAGATTTCGGCCATAGTTCTGTCACTGGATGGCAGATGCAGGGCCCAGATACAGTTGAATACAATGGTGAAGCAGGGAGCCATCAGCTCCCTGCTTTACCATTCTCCCTTTGACCTCGACCATAGGCAATGCAACGCAATGCAGTGACATTATCGAGCCAAGTTATGATCGCTACATTTCTGAAATTGGGATAGGCGCACGCGTATTACTTTTATCATTTTTAAATACTATATTGTGAGGAGCGCACTAAGAACACATCACTATTGTAATGGGGCATTAAGGGAGCAACACTATTGTGAGGGGGCACTAAGAGGGCTTTACTGTTGTGAGGAGCACTAATGTGCGGGGGCACTAGGATCATAAATACTGTAAGGGTGCTCTAAGGAGGTATCATTGCTCTGAGGGGGCACAAAGGTGGCATTATCTCTTTAGGGGCACATAAGAACACTAAGCAAGATTGGGCATACAATGCATTGGGAAAGTCTTCAGACCCTTTCACTTTTTTCACATTTTCTGATGTAGCGGCCTTGTGCTAAAAAAATAAATCATTCCTCCATCAATCTGCACTCAATACTCCGGAATGAAAAAGAGAAAACAGAATTTTTTGCAAATTTATTAAAAAGGAAAAACTAACATTTCGCATGGATATAAGTACTCAAACCTCTTGCTATGAGACTTGACATTTAGCTCTGGGGCCTCTCATTTCGTTTCATCATCTTTGAGATGTTTCGACACCTTGATTGAAATCCACCTGTGGTAAATTCAGTTGATTGGACATAATTTGGAAAGACACCCCCGTCTATCTGAGTTCTCACAGCTGACAATGCATCAGAGCAAACACCAAACCACGAGGAGGAAAGAACTGCCTGCAAAGCTCAGGGACAGACTACATACATTACACACTGTATACAGCCAGACTATATACAATACACACTGTATACAGTCAGACTACATACATTACACACTGTATACAGTCAGACTACATACATTACACACTGTATACAGTCAGACTACATACATTACACACTGTATACAGCCAGACTATATACAATACACACTGTATACAGTCAGACTACATACAATACACACTGTATACAGCCAGACTACATACAATACACACTGTATACAGCCAGACTACATACATTACACACTGTACACAGCCAGAATACATACATTACACACTGTATACAGCCAGACTACATACAATACACACTGTATACAGTCAGACTACATACATTACACACTGTATACAGTCAGACTACATACATTACACACTGTATACAGCCAGACTACATACAATACACACTGTATACAGCCAGACTATATACAATACACACTGTATACAGTCAGACTACATACATTACACACTGTATACAGTCAGACTACATACATTACACACTGTATACAGCCTGACTACATACATTACACACTGTATACAGTCAGACTACATACAATACACACTATATACAGTCAGACTACATACATTACACACTGTATACAGCCAGACTACATACATTACACACTGTATACAGCCAGACTACATACATTACACACTGTATACAGTCAGACTACATACATTACACACTGTATACAGCCAGACTACATACATTACACACTGTATACAGCCAGACTACATACAATACACACTATATACAGCCAGACTACATACAATACACACTGTATACAGCCAGACTACATACAATACACACTATATACAGCCAGACTACATACATTACACACTGTATACAGCCAGACTACATACATTACACACTGTATACAGCCAGACTACATACATTACACACTGTATACAGCCAGACTACATACATTACACACTGTATACATCCAGACTACATACATTACACACTGTATACAGTTAGACTACATACATTACACACTGTATACAGTCAGACTACATACAATACACACTGTATACAGCCAGACTACATACATTACACACTGTATACAGTCAGACTACATACATTACACACTGTATACAGTCAGATTACACACTATATACAGCCAGAATACATACAATATACACTGTATACAGTGAGACTACATACATTACACACTGTATACAGCCAGACTACATACATTACACACTGTATACAGCCAGACTACATACATTGCACACTGTATACAGCCAGACTACATACATTACACACTGTATACAGCCAGACTACATACATTACACACTGTATACAGCCAGACTACATACATTACACACTGTATACAGCCAGACTACATACAATACACACTGTACACAGCCAGAATACATACAATATACACTGTATACAGCCAGACTACATACATTACACACTGTATACAGCCAGACTACATACAATACACACTATATACAGCCAGACTACATATAATACACACTATATACAGCCTGACTACATACAATACACACTATATAGTCAGATTACACACTATATACAGCCAGAATACATACAATATACACTGTATACAGTCAGAATACATACACTACACACTGTACACAGTCAGAATACATACACTACACACTGTATACAGCCAGACTACATATAATACACACTATATACAGCCTGACTACATACAATACACACTGTATACAGTCAGAATACATACAATACACACTGTATACAATCAGAATACATACATTACACACTGTATACAGCCAGAATACATACATTACACACTGTATACAGTCAGACTACATACAATACACACTGTATACAGAATACATACAATACACACTGAATACAGCCAGACTACATACAATACACACTGTATACAGCCAGACTACATACATTACACACTGTATACAGCCAGACTACATACATTACACACTGTATACAGTCAGACTACATACATTACACACTGTATACAGCCAGACTACATACATTACACACTGTATACAGTCAGACTACATACATTAAACACTGTATACAGCCAGACTACATACATTACACACTGTATACAGTCAGACTACATACAATACACACTGTATACAGCCAGACTACATACATTACACACTGTATACAGCCAGACTACATACATTACACTGTATACAGTCAGACTACATACATTACACACTATATACAGCCAGGCTACATACATTACACACTGTATACAGCCTGATTACATACAATACACACTGTATACAGTCAGACTACATACATTACACACTGTATACAGCCAGACTTCATACATTACACACTGTATACAGCCAGACTACATACAATACACACTATATACAGCCAGACTACATACAATACACACTGTACACAGCCAGAATACATACAATATACACTGTATACAGCCAGACTACATACATTACACACTGTATACAGCCAGACTACATACAATACACACTATATACAGCCAGACTACATATAATACACACTATATACAGCCTGACTACATACAATACACACTATATAGTCAGATTACACACTATATACAGCCTGAATACATACAATATACACTGTATACAGTCAGAATACATACACTACACACTGTACACAGTCAGAATACATACACTACACACTGTATACAGCCAGAATACATACAATATACACTGTACACAGTCAGAATACATACAATACACACTGTATACAGTCAGAATACATACATTACACACTGTATACAGTCAGACTACATACAATACACACTGTATACAGAATACATACAATACACACTGTATACAGCCAGACTACATACAATACACACTGTATACAGCCAGACTACATACAATACACACTATATACAGCCAGACTATATACAATACACACTGTATACAGCCAGACTACATACATTACACACTGTATACAGTTAGACTGTATACAATACACACTGTATACAGCCAGACTACATACATTACACACAGTAATCAGAATACATACAATATACACTGTATACAGTCAGACTACATACATTACACACTGTATACAGTATTCAGAATACATACAATACACACTGTATACAGTCAGACTACATACATTACACACTGTATACAGTTAGACTACATACATTACACACTGTATACAGTCAGACTACATACATTACACACTGTATACAGTCAGACTACATACATTACACACTATATACAGCCTGACTATATACATTACACACTGTATAGTCAGACTATATATAATGCACACTGTATACAGCCAGACTACATACATTACACACTGTATAGTCAGACTATATACATTACACACTGTATACAGCCTGACATGACAGAATGCCACAATTCCTCACACGCCAGGATCGCTCCCTCCTAGGCGACACCTGCTGGACGCAGCCGGTATTACAGGCCGCTGTGACGTGAGGACCCACTTTCACTTTGTTTGGCAAGGACTTTGACACGTAATTCGGGACATGAAGTGACCTCCCGGGACACGAGCGATGATCCCCCGGTACCGGTCATGTGAGTATTTAACAACCAGCCACGATATGACCTGACAGTGGAGCGGAAGTGGAGCTTTCGCGGGGTTCGTCAAATGACATTGGAGTGCGTTACCGGACAGTTTACAGTTACATTGGCGCATTAATGATGTTTAACCCTTCAATATCCATTCAGAAAGTTGCAATCGTGTAGTTTCCACCTTTGGGGGGAGGTGGGAAGTCATACGATGTCATGGAGCTCGGCCTGCGGGCGGCGCACTCACTCCCCTGTACATAGGGCAGGACTGGCATCAGGACTGAGAGCCCAGGGCAGGACTGGCATCAGGACTAAGAGCCCAGGGCAGGACTGGCATCAGGACTGAGAGCCCAGGGCAAGACTGGCATCAGGACTAAGAGCCCAAGGCAGGACTGGCATCAGGACTAAGAGCCCAGGGCAGGACTGGCATCAGGACTAAGAGCCCAGGGCAGGACTGGCATCAGGACTAAGAGCCCAGGGCAGGACTGGCATCAGGACTAAGAGCCCAGGGCAGGACTGGCATCAGGACTGAGAGCCCAGGGCAGGACTGGCATCAGGACTGAGAGCCCGGGGCAGGACTGGCATCAGGACTGAGAGCCCGTGGCAGGACTGGCATCAGGACTGAGAGCCCAGGGCAGGACTGGCATCAGGACTGAGAGCCCAGGGCAGGACTGAGAGCCCAGGGCAGGACTGGCATCAGGAGTGAGAGCCCAGGGCAGGACTGGCATCAGGACTAAGAGCCCAAGGCATGACTGGCATCAGGACTAAGAGCCCAGGGCAGGACTGGCATCAGGACTAAGAAAGAGCCCAGGGCAGGACTGGCATCAGGACTGAGAGCCCGGGGCAGGACTGGCATCAGGACTGAGAGCCCAGGGCAGGACTGGCATCAGGACTGAGAGCCCGGGGCAGGACTGGCATCAGGACTGAGAGCCCAGGGCAGGACTGGCATCAGGACTGAGAGCCCAGGGCAGGACTGGCATCAGGACTGAGAGCCCAGGGCAGGACTGGCATCAGGACTGAGAGCCCAGGGCAGGACTGGCATCAGGACTGAGAGCCCAGGGCAGGACTGGCATCAGGACTGAGAGCCCAGGGCAGGACTGGCATCAGGACTGAGAGCCCAGGGCAGGACTGGCATCAGGACTTGTGGTAAAGGACAAGTAACTGCAAAAAGCCAGAAGCAAAACTAGTGAGGCCGATTTCTCATGGCAACCAATCAAATTCCAGCTTCTAAGCCCTTTTTAAAACCGAAAGCAGCAATCTAATTGGTTGCTAGGGGCAACTCCAGCTCCGAGTCCTGTGATAATCAGGTTAGGGTGTCCCCATATCACCAGTGGTAGAACATGGTGCCCAGCACCGTAGTCGCTGAACTAAAGGGGTTATCGGGTTATTTCATTTTTTATAAAACGGCAAGGAGGTTAGCCTGTGTCAGCATGATCAACCCTATTAAACCAGGCATATTGTGCGGTAGGGTTTGATCATGCTGAGTGTATATTTCTTCTCTCTCTAGGGTCAATAAGTGCCGACATATAGTCATTTTTATATTTATGTCAATTATGTGATTGGAGCACCAGGGGGCTGGCCATAGCGCTAGGAGCATCGGTAGAGCAATGCCCCCTGTGCTGTCTGGACTCCCCCCTCTCTGTCCCTGTGTTCTCGCAGCAGCGCTGAGACTCGATGGGGCACATTTACTAAGAGCGGCTTTTCATGCTGGCTTTAGTTTCCCCCTGGCGCTGCCGTTAGACTCTATGATGAGACATGCCCCTCTCCATAAATTAGGCGCACCTGTGGCAGTCCCTGCACCTGCTTTTTGCTAACATTTGCGCCTTTTGCAAAAGCCTCCAAAACAGGCGCACTTTCAGTAGTAAATACAACTAATAAAATTAGACTGTCTAAGGCCCCTTGCACACGACCGTATGTATTTTGCGGTCCGCAAAAAATACGGATACCATCCATGTGCATTCCGTATTTTGCAGAACGGAACAGCTGGCCCCTAATAGAACAGTCCTATCCTTGTCTGTAATGCGGACAATAATAGGACGTGTTCTATTTTTTTTTTGCGAAACGGAAACGGAATGCACACGGAGTACCTTCCGTTTTTTGCGGACCCATTGAAATGAATGGTTACGTATACGGTCCGCAAAAAAAATAAATATGGAATGGACACGGAATGAAAATATGAGGCCTAAAATAGGCACAAACACTATAGTAAATGTTCCCACTGGGATTCCATATGGGATCCAATCCTAAGGGCCCCTACCCCCATGATGGAGGGCCCCTACCCCCATGATGGAGGGCCCCTACACCCATAAATTAGCAATGGCATTTTTACTACTTCCAGTCCCTCCCTCTCCTTCTTGATTGACAGGCCCATGTGAGATGACTATGCAGGAACCTGTCCCTTTAAGGATTTGGTTTCACGGCTACATGACTCAAAAATAAGTGCCACTTGTCAACAACTTGCTATCGCGCGACTATTCTAGAACTGTCATTTGGCTGTGAAAATACAAGGAAGTCACAGGCGAGTCATGTATCCTGCGCGATTCCCATTAAAGGTAATGGAGGAAAAGTCGCACGCCTGTGCAACCCAAAATCCAACATGTCTGGACTATTAGCAGCAAGTCGTAACCATTGACAAACATTAGATGAAATGTCGCCGTGTAATTCTAGAATGACGGAGGGGCTGGCAGAAGAGCAAGGGTGCCCGTAGTGGTTTGGGTCCGCCCTTGATGCACTTAACTGCTGATTTGCATAAGGATTAAAATCCAAACTGAAGCAACGGATCATTTAGGGTAACGGCTGCACGGTAACTTTCACACTTGCGTTCGGAGCGGGTCCGTCTGGTGTCTGCACAGACGGATCCGCTCCTATAATGCAGACGTTCAGAACGGATCCGTCTGCATTATAGTTTAGAAAAAAATCTAAGTGTGAAAGTTGTTCAGACGGATCCGTCCAGACTTTACATTGAAAGTCAATGGGGGACGGATCCGTTTGAAAATTGAGCCATATAGTGTCATCTTCAAGCGGATCCGTCCCCATTGACTTACATTGTAAGTCTGGACGGATCCGCTCGCCTCCGCACGGCCATCGTTCGGCTACAAGCTGCGTTCAGGTGTCCGCTTGCTGAGCGGAGCGGAGGCTGAACGCTGCCAGACTGATGCATTCTGAGCGGATCCGCCTCCACTCAGAATGCATTAGGGCCGGACGGCTGCGTTCGGGGCCGCTTGTGAGAGCCTTCAAACGGAGCTCACGAGCGGACACCCGAACGCAGGTGTGAAAGTAGCCTTACCTGTGCCCGGCAGCTATTTAAAATACAGATCGACAAAGGCTAGTGCCACATTTGCGTTGTTGTTTTCCGGTATTGAGATCCGGCAGAGGATCTCAATACCAGGGGAAAAAAAACCATTTCTGTTTAGTCCTTATGCATTCTGAATGGAAAGAGATCTGTTTAGGATGTCTCCCGTTCCAGCAGCATTCTGTTTTGTGACCGGATATAAAAACGAAAAAAAAACAAAACGGATCCGGCACTGAATACAATGTAAGGCTACATGCACACGACCGTATGTGTTTTGCGGTCCGCAAATTGCGGATACGCAAAAAAAGGATGACATTCTGTTATTTTTTTTTGCGGATCCATTGTAATAATGCCTATCCTTGTGCGCAAACTAGAAAAAAATAGGGCATGCACAATTTTTTGGGCGGAGAAACGGAACGGACACGGAAACAAACAAGTTTGTGTGCATGAAGCCTAAGTCAATGGTGGCGAATCCATTTTAGGATCCTAAAAACCCGGATCCGTCACCCATTAACTTTCAATGCATTTAGTGACGGATCCGTTTTTTTTCCCGTTTTGATTTTACACAACCACACATCTGACTATATGGCAACATTTGATATCATGTAACCAATGGTGTCGCGATATGAGACGTTGCGACTGACGCGACAGTCGCAGAAAAATCGTACTTGGATGGATTTTGGCGACGGTCGGGTCGCAGCAGGTAGCGTGTCACATTGCCACACCATAGAAACTGATTACATGAAATGTCGCCGGACCCTAGTTGGAGCCCGCTGTGGCTCATACGACCTCGCTGTATTCAACCGCAGTGCGACCGCATCGCAACTGCTGGCCAATAGCTGTAATTACCACTCTCAGAGGATTACGCACACAGCTTTCCCAGGCTCCTGAATGGCGACTGTGAGGAATCTCACCCTCTCCTCATATCACGGTCTTACTAGGTAGACGCGCCATTCTGACACAGGGAGCGATAGCGGTAGCCATATTGGTGGTCACCCAGCTTTTCCAGAGACACCTGAGAAACACTAGCAGGGCCGAGTGCTGTGAAGGTTAGAGAAAGGGGTTAATGCCAGCTGATGTGGGCGGCCAGACGGGCGAGGTTCAGTCACGTAAAGTGGAAGCTCTCCGCATACACAAGGGGTTAAACCTTCCCCAAATTTTGCCTCTGGCAGAGAAATGACTTGCAGGGAAGGGAAACCGCCAGCAGAAAGGCAGTTCCTCCTTAAAAGCGGAGGGGATGTGCTCTCTGGGTGTAACCGGAGCTGCTGCTGTCATCACAGACATGGAGGAGGGACAGACAGACAGACAAACAAGGAAGGCCTCCACCTCCAGGGTGCATTATCTACCAGGGGAGGTTGGAGCAGTTCCTCACCCCAGCATGTCAGGTCAGTGATCCCAGCCCACCTATGGCTCCCCTCGTGAGGCCCAGGCTCGTCCTCTGCAGGCAAGAGGTGACGATGACATTGGGAAACTTCGTGAGTCCTGTAGATAACATTGTGCTGTCATCACAAGAACCTCCATGTGAAAAACGAAAGCGGCTCAGTTATCGGTCAAGGGGTGATGTGAGGACAGGCTCCATCTGGATGATGCCATAAATATACGTGTGCCGCCACATTGCGCCAGGACTTTATGTCACAGCTGTCACCTGCGAAAGCTCCTCCCCGAAGGACGCGTCCAAGGAGAAATGACAGCCAGCTAGAAATATCTATCCCTTGTGTCGTTTAGAATATTACAAGATCTGCAGCTGCTGGAAAACTACAACTCCCAGCTGTCAGGTCGTGCTGAGAGTTGTGCATTTGCTGCAGCTGAAGACAACAGGTTGGAGAACCCTGGAGTAGTCAATGGGGGTCATTTATGACATCGGATCCGACATATCGACCTGGAAGCAGAGGTAAAAGTGGAGTGAAAACCTCTCCAGTCAAGAGCTCGGACGGCCGGAGGTGCGCGCCTGGTCACAGATCCGGGGAATCCTCTTTGTAAATGACCCCCAATGACTTCTGGTGACACGTGAAGGATTCATGGCCCAGATTTGCTAATGTGTCTGCGGCTATTCTCTGTATGGAAAGAGGCGCAATTAAGGTACAACCATACGGCGCGGTTGTGACGTGGCCGCGCTGCGGTCAAATACTGCACGGCCGTGTGGGCCACAGCTGGCTCTTGTTAACTAATTAGCCGGTCTGCATTGTGCGGCCATTAACAATGCAGAGTGACTAGTGCAAGACCGCACTGTGTGGCATCGACAAGACCGCACTGTGTGGTCCAACCCTTAGACCATCTGCACACGGGTGCGGGTGATGGCACATAAGATCTGCGCAAATTTCTGTGTGTTTCTGCAGCATATCCGCACCATAAGGGCTCATTCACACGACTGTTGTTTTGGTCCGCATCCGAGCCGCAGTTTTTTGCAGCTCGGATGCGGACCCATTCACTTCAATGGGGCCGCAAAAGATGCGGACAGCACTCCGTGTGCTGTCCGCATCCGTTGCTCCGTTCCGTGGTCCGCAGAAAAAATATAACCTGTCCTATTCTTATCCGTTTTGCAGACAAGAATAGGCAGTTATATCAAAGGCTGTCCGTGCCGTTCTGCAAATTGCGGAACGCACACGGATGCCGCCTGTGTGCCTTCTAAAATTTTACGGAACGGAACAGCAGGCCCATTATAGAAATGCCTATTCTTGTCCGCAAAACGGATAAGAATAGGACATGCCTCATAATTTTTGCGGGGCAACGGATGGGGACAGCACACGGAGTGCTGTCCGCATCTTTTGCGGCCCAATTGAAGTGAATGGGTCCGCACACGAGCCGCAAAAAATGCGGCTCGGACCCGGACCAAAATTACGGTAGTGTGAACGAGCCCTAAGCCGACCAATATTTGGTATAGAATCCGAGAAAATCGCCTGTCCCTGCTCCGCTTTTTTCATCCAGCCGGAGCCCCGGTGATGAATCTGTCCTTTTTGACAGCGTCGGCAACATTTGCACAATTTTTTATTTTTTTTTAAAAGTTCAACATTTTGTACATTTGCTCAGACCTTGTGTTCTCCAAGAAAAAGAGCAGAGTTGCGTATTGGAAAATGACGCCCTATGTTTACGGCATCGATGGAGTCAGTGCATCGGCCCCCTCTTTCCACATCTCCCATAGATCTATAGCCTCTGCTCCACACCTTCTTCTGGCCTGATTATAAAGGGGGCACTGATTGGTGGCAGTCCCGCTGCGGTGGTGGTCCTTCTCTATTGTGTGTGTTGAGCTGTGCTGTACAGATTTATTGTATATGTTTTTACGGTACGTTGTGCAGGTGTTGTATTTTATGGCCATTCATTTAGGGAAAGTTTTGCCACTAGAATCTATTTGCTAAGGGCAATTTGCAGTCCGCACCAACCGTAGGACCGCGGTATGCAGACACAGGACCGATTCACTTGAATGGGGTCCACGTTCCAAATCCGACGGTCTGCGCCGCAAAAAAAGTAGTGCATGCACTCCTTTTTTGCGGTGCGGACGCACGGACAGAAACCGCACCGCTCATATATTGTAGACCCGCTGTTTGCAGGCCGCAGTACGCGAGTCCTAAAGCTGCTGGTGACCCCAGTGCGGCAGGAGGCACAGGACTGCGGGGCGGCTACAGTGGAATCTGATGGGTTCCCTAGGGCGGCGGTTCTTGCAGCTGCTTTCTTCCAATGTGACTTGATGGCTCTTGAGGCGTCTTCTCAGCTGCATGCTGAACAAGCCTTAGGTGCCTCCATCACACGGTCACATCGACACTGTGTGGGTTCAGATATTCCTTTAGGAAATGGATGTGGATGTAAATGTGGAGTGTTTGGTGATATTACTTGTGCACTGTATGACTCCTTTTTGGGCAAAGTGTGGCAGATTTTTTTGAACCCTTCTATGTTCGTGCCCATTGTGGGCATCTGTCAGCAGACTTGTACCTATGACACTGGCTGACCTGTTACATGTGCGCTCGGCAGCTGAAGGCATCTGTGTTGGTCCCATGTTCCTATGTGCCCGCCTTGCTGAAAAAAATTGTTTTATTATATGCAAATGAGCCTCTAGGAGCAACGGGGGCGTTACCATTACACCTAGAGGTTCTGCTCTCTCTCTCTCTCTCTGCAACTCTAGTCCTACTTGGGGTCCATTCACACGTCCGTAGTGTATTGCAGATCTGCAATACACCCGGCCGGCACCCCCCATAGAACTGCCTATTCTTGTCCGCAATTGCAGACAAGAATAGGACATATTCTATTTTTTTCCGGAGCCGCGGACCGGAAGATCGGACCCGAAATGCGGATGCGGACAGCACACTGTGTGCTGTCCGCATCCATTCCTGCCCCATAGAGAATGAATAGGTCGGCACCCGTTCCGCAATTTGCAAGGAATACTAAATATATTAGAAAAAGTCCCCTGTATGTGTTCTCAGAGATCAGACATCTTCCTATCCTTCTCAAAATCCTGGGTTGGGCCTCCACGGAGCCTCCACTACCGTTCTGCTTACCAGAAATCCCAAGCCCTGCCTCTAGGACCTTGGTTGTCTAATGATGGCCGTTCTATCCCCCATATGGGTTGTCAGTTGTCACACACATCATCAGTGTCTGATCGGTACGGGTCCGGCAATCAGCGTTTCCTGTGAGCTCCGCTGCCTTCTCGCAGCTTACCAAACACCGCGCCGTATATTGTATCGCAGCTTGGGCCCTTTCACTTGAATGGGGGTCAGCTATGCCTAGGACACATAAACGTGCCGTCACTGGCCTAGGAATTTTTATTTTTTTTTACAATTATAGTGATTGTTTAGGATTTTGATATTGTTAGCCTATCCTCAGGATAGGTCATCAGTTGTGTTAAGCGAAGCGAGCTTCGGATGCTTCATCTGAAGTCGCTTTGTTCAAAACTTTGGGATAATACTGTACGGAGATCGAAGCCGAGTTCGGTTCCAAGTGTTAAAGTGCTTTTCGACTTTAAAAATCCGCTACCGAAGTGATTCAGTGAAGTCACGCGCGACTTCACGAATATTTAACTTGGGCTCATCGGAGCCCATACATTCTAATACTGTGTGGAGACGGATCTCCGTACAGTATTATTCCGAAGTTTTGAACAAAGCGACTTCACTTCGCTCATCACTAGTCATCAGTATCTGATTGGTGGGGTCTGACTTTTGGGACTCCAGTAGGCGTAGCGGCCAGTGACATCACGATGTTCATCGGTCAGATCTCCGTTCTGTTCAAGTGAATGGTGCTGAACTGCCATACCAAGCACAGCCACTATACAAGGGATGGCGCTGTGCGTGGTAAGATGCACATTTCTAGATCGGTTATAAAAGGTAACAACTATGTCATACCATATCGCTAGATTCTACATTTACTGTTTATTCCGTGTCGGAGGTTCACTGCACCCACAGGCACAGAACGTCCTGATGTTCCTCTGGTTCTTGTTTTGCACTTGTCTTCCATGATTTGAACCAGCGAAGGTCACGGGAGGCGCGCTGCGTGTAGAAAGAGATCAGCTACTGGAACATAATGGGGCTTTGTGCACAGAAGCAATTCTGAGAGTTCTTTCCTCAGTCCTTTTCATGAATGAGGCCTTTTGTCTCCACTTGTGACACGGGCCACCACCACTGCCCCAGCGAGGACTTCATCAGTCAGGCAGCCGTCGTATTAGGCTACTTTCACACTTGCAGCAGAGGATTCCGGCAATCTGGACGCAAACGGATGGCATTTGTCAGACTGATGCGGATCCGTCTGACAAATGCATTGAAATACCGAATCCGTCTCTCCAGTGTCATCTGGAAAAACGGATCCGGTATATATATTTTTTTCATTGAGTTAAAGATCTGCGCATGCGACGACCGGAAGAACAGATCCGTCAATGCGGCAATTTTAATGCCAGATCCGGCATTAATACATTTCAATGGAAATTAATGCCGGATCCGGCATTCCGGCAAGTGTTCAGGATTTATGGCCGGAGAGAAAACTGCAACATGCTGCGGTATTTTCTCCGGCCAAAAAACGTAAGAGGGACTGAACTGATGCATCCTGAACGGATCGCACTCCATTCAGAATGCATAGGAATAAAACTGATCAGGTTTTTTTTCCAGTATTGAGCTCATGTGACGGAACTCAATACCGGAAAACGCTAGTGTGAAAGTGCCCTAAGTGTAGGACCAGATGTGGCGTATTTCAGGTATATCTGCGACTTCTCTCCGCTCACGGCAGGTCTACAATTGTGGGTGGGGAAGGGGGGGGGGGGCTGGTTTTACAATTTTCTACATCTGTTTTAGGTATAGAAAAAGGTCTAAATGTGAGAAAGCTTGGACGCACTGGATGTGCAGAAGTTATGCAGAGGCCTGCGTCTCTTTATAACTTCTGCGGATCCACCTCCAGCACAGGGGCTTTATTAACCCCTTAAAGACTGGGCCTCCTCATGTTCCAAAAGCCATAACTTTTTTATTTTTTCGTTCACATAGCTATATGAGGGCTTATTTTTGGCGGGACAAGATGCATTTTCTAATACCACCATTTAATTTACCGTGTCTTTTATTAGAAAACAGGAAAAAAAAATTTGGGTGGCAAAATTGAAAAAAACAAACAAACTGAATTCCACCAAGGTTTTTGGGGTTTTGACATCACATCTTTCACTATGCACTAAAAATGACCTGACGTTCTTATTCTGCAGCTCAATACAAATGCGGCGATACCAAACTTGAACAGTTTTTTTTTTTTTTTTTTTGTTTTACTACTTTAAAAAAAATAAAAACCTTTAGAAAAATCCAAATTTTCTTTGCATTGCTATATTCTGACAGTCTTAATTTTTTTTTCTGTTTCGGTCTACAGAGCTTTATAAGAGCTTGTTTTTTGCCTAACGAACTGCAGTTTTTTTTATACCATTTTTGTAGTATATACACTGTTTTGATCACCGTTATAAAAATTTTTGTAGGGACAAAAAAGAATGGCAAATCGCGTGTTTTTCTTTTTTTTTTCTGTTACGGCGTTCACTACACAGGATTTTTTTTTAATAGTTCAGACATTTTCGGACGCAACGATACCCAATATATTTATTTATTTTGTATTTTTATATGTAGAATTAGGAAAGGGGGGTGATTCAAACTTTTAATATATTGGTGTTTTTTTTTTTTTAACTTCTTCTTTTATAATTATTAGCCCCCATAGGGGCCTCATACATGGGATCTTTTGATCCCCTCTTCTAATCACCCTAGTAGAGATCTTTTGCTCCCTCCATTCTGCGCTATGCCTCGTGCACAGCTCAGCATAGAGAATGCAATGGCAGTTCTGGATCGCTTCAGGAGCGTCCAGGCTGCCATGGCAACCGATCAGAGCCCCGCAATTTCACTGCAGCGGCTCCGATCGGAAGGCAGAGGGAACCGCATCCCTCTGCCTTCACTCACAGGTGCCACGATCAGGGTTGATTGCGGCACCTGAGAGGTTAAATGACTGGGGCGGTGCGATCGCTCCCCCCTGTCAGTGCGGCCGGGTGACGGCTGTATGATAAAGCTAGCACATGGTGCGTACGGAGCAGGGTCACTGCAGAGGCCTGCGTCATACACCCACGGGGCCATAACGACGTGTATATATATATATATATATATATACAGTGTTATGGGTTAAGACCAGCGTCTAATGTGCACCTTAGTCTAGGAGCGAAAGAATGAGAAGACGTGATGACTCGTGGGGATATTCGAGTCTTCCGACCCTAAACGGCAGATGACTCTTTTTATTAGCAAAAACCTGGGGGTCACCCTTACAACCTAAATACCGTATACTATTGAGCCAATGGGATTGTGACTAGTGTTGAGCCAACTTTTGTTTTCAAGTTCGGCGTACAAGGTTCGGGATATCTAAGAATTCCGTTATGGATTCCGCTACCACGGTGGTAGCGGAATCCATAACCGAATTCTTAAATAACCTGAACCCGAACCTTGTACGCTGAAGGTTTGCTCATCGCTAATTGTGACGTGTGTATATCCTCATAGTGTGTGCATATGGACACAATCAAGGCTACTTTCACACTGGCATTTTGGCTTTCCGTTTGTGAGATCCGTTCAGGGCTCTAATGAGAGATCAGTTTCGCTCTAATGCATTCTGAGTGGAAAAGGATCCGCTCAGAAGGCATCAGTTCGGTCTTCATTCCGTTTTGGTGTCCGTCTGACGAAACTGAGCCAAACGGATCTGGCACAATAGAAAACGGATCCGTCCTCCATTGACTTTTAAATGGTGTTCAAGACGGATCCGTTTTGGCTATGTTAAAGATGATACAAACGGATCCGTTCTGAACGGATGCAGGCGGTTGTATTATCTGAACGGATCCGTCTGTGCAGATCCATGACGGATCCGCACTAAACGCGAGTGTGAAAGTAGCCTTAGATACACTGGCGCTGGGAAAACCAAAGCTAAGGAATTCCTTTCTAGATGCAAGACGTTCCCTCCGTACCCATCTAGCTTTCCTACCCAATATTACAACCTAGGGATAGCCAAGATTTAGTTATGTTTAATGAATATCTATATCACATTGGATCGGCGGTCGCACTGCCCAGGACCTGCTGTACTGTAGCTTTGATCCAGCCATAAATGTACAACCGTCCGGTTAATATGGCTTCCACTTCTGCGCCGAGGCAGATTCCGGTTGTGGATGAGACATTCTCTTGTTGTTTCTAGCCCTATGTTCAGAAGATGTGGGGGTAAGGTTATGTGGCGGGGACTGACAATGCATGTTTTATCAGGATATAAACCGAATACCATAAGGTAGTTATAGTTTATTACCTAATAAAGATCCAAAACTGACGCCAGAAATTCCATAGAGGCCAATATAATAAGTGTCTACAAAGCTTTTCTTTTATACAGCTCATTGTATATGGCAGGGATCGGCATCGGCACTTCAGCGGTGGTAAAACTACGACTCCCAGCATGCACAATTGCTTAGCTGTTTTCAGAACTCCCATAGAAGTGAATGGAGCCATGCTGGGAGTTGTAGTTTGTATTTGGAGTGCCAAAGGTTGCTGACCACTGGTATATGGCAGTGTTTCATCACTCCCCCATAGGGCACCCTGCGTTTTCCATCTGAGCCCATTCCTTAAAGGAGTTTCAAACTATTTTTTAGGCCCCACAGAGCGGCCGGACCCGCAGTGGGGACCACACTTACCTGCTGGGTTCTGGCTTCATCACTCCATCGTCGGCTCTGCAGCTCCTGAGTGTGCATGCATCAACATCCGGCTGACGGGAGCATGTGACGCATGGGTGACATGTGACTGCGGTGACCAGCGATTGGCTGCACCGGTTACGTGCCTCCCAATCAACAGGATAATGATGCGAGCACATCCGGGAGTTGCACAACCTGAAAAAAAATGTTGGATAACGCCTTTAAAGAGGATCCGTCACTAGGGATGAGCGAACCGGGTAGTGAAGGAATTCCGTTATAACGGAATATAACAGAATTCGGAAAAGGAATGCCTTTAAGAGGAATTCTGTTTTGATCCGTCACAATAGAAGTCTATGGCCAACGGATCCTTCTGGTTTCCGTTATGTGGGACGGAAAACAAAGTCCTGCATAACGGAAATGGGTTCGCTCATCCCGAGCCGTCACCGCTCCTGACATGTCTGTTTTAGTAATGACTTGCTTTCCCCGTGTCATAACTATTCTTATGGGTCTGTGTTTTACCATCCCTTTATTATTCCTGCTAGAAGTTAGGAATGAATTACTACCAGTTTGCAAAGAAAGGTCCAAATAGGTGTTTTACCAGGGGGGGGGGGGGGGTCCCTGCACTGATTGGATAGTGTTGGAACGGAACAGTTTGATGTAAAAGAGCAAGAACATTTACTTTTACCGTCTCGCAGGATAACACCGCATGCAACGGGCCATGAAGGATTTCCCCACAGGTATTGCTTAGGCCCCTTTTACACGGGCGAGTTTTCCGCGCGGGTGCAATGCGTGAGTTGAACGCATTGCACCCGCTCTGAATACCGACCCATTCATTTCTATGGGGCTGTGCACATGAGCGGAGATTTTCACGCATCACTTGTGCGTTGCGTGAAAATCGCAGCATGCTCTATATTGTGCGTTTTCCACACAACGCAGGCCCCATAGAAGTGAATGGGACTGCGTGAAAATCGCAAGCATCCGCAAGCAAGTGCAGATGCGGTGCGATTTTCCCGCACGGTTGCTAGGAGACGATCGGGATGGAGACCCGATCAATATTATTTTCCCTTTATAACATGGTTATAAGGGAAAATAATAGCATTCTGAATACAGAATGCATAGTACTATAGGGCTGGAGGGGTTAAAAAAAGATAAAAAATTATTTAACTCACCTTAATCCACTTGTTCGCGCAGCCGGCATCTCTTCTGTCTTCTTTCTTTAGGACCTGGGTAAAGGACCTGTGAGAAAGAAGACAGAAGAGAAGCCGGGCTGCGCAAACAAGTGGATTAAGGTGAGTTAAATTTTTTTTTATTTTTTTTTTAACCCCTCCAGCCCTATTGTACTAAGCATTCTGTATTCAGAATGTATTATTTTCCCTTTATAACATGGTTATAAGGGAAAATAATAGCAATCTACAGAACACCTAACCCAAACCCGAACTTTTGTGAAGAAGTTCGGGTCTGGGTCCCGATTTTTCTCACGCGCGTGCAAATCGCATTACAATGTTTTGCACTCACGCGGAAAATTTGCGCATTTTCCTGCAACGCACCCGCATCTTATCCGGGCAAAAAACATGACGCCCGTGTGAAAGAGGCCTTAGTGTAGCACTCACATATTCTGCAGCGCTGTACAAGGTCCACAGTCACATCGGTCCCTCTCTCCATTGGGGTTCACAATCTAATGTCTGAATTAACTTCTCTGTTTGTTTTTGGATTGTGGGAGTAAAGCAGAAAACCCAGAAAAATCTCCTACAGACATGGGGAGGTCGTACAAACTCCATGCAGATTTTGCTATTTGTCAGATAATTTTTTTTATTTTCCTCACTTCTATAGCTCTGACATATTCTGCAGCACTTTGCAGACACTATCACTGCTTGCTGTCTCCAGTGGAGCTCACAATCTAAGTTCCCTATCAGTGTGTCTTTGGAAGGAAATCGGATTACCCGGAGGAAACCCACACAACACTGGGAGAACATGCAAACTCCATGCTGATGTTACCCCAGCGCTAACCCCTGAGCCACCGTGCTGCCCAGGATTCAGACCCAGAGCTGTTGGAAGGGGACATGGCGGTCAGGCAAGGACTTTGGCCTCTTCCTCAGCCCCATCGGTCGCATAGTCTTTGTGCAGCTCAGTCTCATTAACGAGGTTGTCCAGGATTTTGATATTGATGGCCTCTTCTTAGGGTAGGTCATCAATATCTGATCAGTGGGGAGGAGGAGGGGCTTCAGCACCCAGCACACCATTGATCAGCTGTATGAAAAGGCCTCGGTGCTCCAGTGAGCGCTGCAGCCACTTCCTCACGTTCATGGCTTTTGTGCAGCTCGGTTCCATTCAGGTAAATGGACCTGAGCTGCAATCCCAAGTACAGCCTGTATACAGTATATGGCGCTGTGCTGGGTAAAGTCGCAGAGAGAGGCGCAACTAACCACTGCGTTGTCATCTGCGCCTGAAATACGCCTAGTTTAGGAGTATTTCAATATAACAAATGACCCCCTTAGCTTCTACGACCATAAGAAGTTTCACTGAGTACCGCTGAATCCGTCCTAGTTCTGCATATGCTATTCTAATATTTATTTTGTATGCAAAGTGGAAATTCAGCGTCGGATACAGATCATTATACGTTAGATGAGTCAGCCGGCCGATCAGTAAGAGGATTAGCGCGCGGCGTGTCAGGACTTCCGAAGAAAATGATTAAACTTTCTGCCGGTTCCATCTACTATTAATCTGAGACTGCACGCTAATAAAAGTCCATATTCCGCCCAAGCGCTGGGGTTTACCATTACACTTCTAGTAAATGATGGAATTTTTTTTTATGTGTAGCAGTTTCCTAAGTTTACGACTGTGATCAGAATTAACTAT
This sequence comes from Bufo bufo, assembly GCF_905171765.1. NCBI lineage: Eukaryota > Metazoa > Chordata > Amphibia > Anura > Bufonidae > Bufo > Bufo bufo. The sequence continues at coordinate 183,023,760 of NC_053397.1, read as the reverse complement.
TGCACGGCATCACCTGTCTGCCACACCACCGCAGTCAATGTCAGCCACCATTCTGCTGATGGACCTTCAGGGCCAGGAGACTCCATCTCCACTACGATCACCTTCAACACTCGCCAGTTACTCCACCATACAAATGATTTGCCATATCCCCCATGATAGGTGACTGGTATATACCCTACTAAAGGTCTAAAACACAACACAGGGGTTATTTTTGCAGTTTCCCAAGTGCCTGTGGCTCTCGGATTTGCTGGACTTTTAGTGAGGGGTCCAGGGACCTCCTAGGACAGTGGCCTTGAATCCAGGACAGTTTAGGGCACTTGGTTCAGGGTTTGTCTTTTGACCGCAGCCTGGTAGGAATATGGCAGATACATGGACCTTGGAAAGTATGTAAATGGGTTAAATTAGTTAATTGATGGAAGACAAAAAGTAGCAGTTCTAATGGTGTGGAGTTATCCTATACACTAGTATTACAGTGGTACACTGCTCCCTCAGGTCACTTATTAATTGGTTCCAGGGCGACCATTGTATGTGGAAACCATTGTAACTTGAGTAATCGGTTCCAAAGCCCCAAAATGTCATCCAAGATAAGAGAAAGTGAACATTTAAGAAAAATAAGCAGATAAGGCTAGTCACATATACAGTGGCGGAAATAATTATTTGACCCCTCACTGATTTTGTAAGTTTGTCCAATGACAAAGAAATGAAAAGTCTCAGAACAGTATCATTTCAATGGTAGGTTTATTGTAACAGTGGCAGATAGCACATCAAAAGGAAAATCGAAAAAATAACTTTAAATAAAAGATAGCAACTGATTTGCATTTCATTGAGTGAAATAAGTATTTGAACCCTCTAACAAAAAAAGACTTAATACTTGGTGGAAAAACCCTTGTTTGCAAGCACAGAGGTCAAACGTTTCTTGTAATTGATGACCAAGTTTGCGCACATTTTAGGAGGAATGTTGGTCCACTCCTCTTTGCAGATCATCTCTAAATCCCTAAGGTTTCGAGGCTGTCTCTGTGCAACTCTGAGCTTGAGCTCCCTCCATAGGTTTTCGATTGGATTAAGGTCCGGAGACTGACTAGGCCACTCCATGACCTTAATGTGCTTCTTCTTGAGCCACTCCTTTGTTGCCTTTGCTGTATGTTTTGGGTCATTGTCGTGCTGGAACACCCATCCACGACCCATTTTCAGTTTCCTGGCAGAGGGAAGGAGGTTGTCGCTCAGGATTTCACGATACATGGCTCCGTCCATTTTCCCGTTTATGCGAATAAGTTGTCCTGTGACCTTAGCAGAAAAACACCCCCAAAGCAAAATGTTTCCACCCCCATGCTTGACGGTGGGGACGGTGTTTTGGGGGTCATAGGCAGCATTTTTCTTCCTCCAAACACAGCGAGTTGAGTTAATGCCAAAGAGCTCTATTTTGGTCTCATCAGACCACAGCACCTTCTCCCAGTCACTCTCTGAATCATTCAGGTGTTCATTGGCAAACTTCAGACGGGCCTGCACATGTGCCTTCCTGAGCAGGGGGACCTTGCGAGCCCTGCAGGATTTTAATCCATTGCGGTGTAATGTGTTTCCAATGGTTTTCTTGGTGACTGTGGTCCCTGCTAATTTGAGGTCATTAACTAACTCCTCCCGTGTAGTTCTAGGATGCTTTTTCACCTTTCTCAGAACCATTGACACCCCACGAGGTGAGATCTTGCGTGGAGCCCCAGAGCGAGGTCGATTGATGGTCATTTTGTGCTCCTTCCATTTTCGAACAATCGCACCAACAGTTGTCACCTTCTCTCCCAGCTTCTTGCTAATGGTTTTGTAGCCCATTCCAGCCTTGTGCAGGTCTACAATTTTGTCTCTGACATCCTTGGACAGCTCTTTGGTCTTTCCCATGTTGGAGAGTTTGGAGTCTGCTTGATTGATTGATTCTGTGGACAGGTGTCTTTTATACAGGTGACTAGTTAAGACAGGTGTCCTTAATGAGGGTGACTAATTGAGTAGAAGTGTCTAACCACTCTGTGGGAGCCAGAACTCTTAATGGTTGGTAGGGGTTCAAATACTTATTTCACTCAATGAAATGCAAATCAGTTGCTATCTTTTATTTAAAGTTATTTTTTCGATTTTCCTTTTGATGTGCTATCTGCCACTGTTACAATAAACCTACTATTGAAATGATACTGTTCTGAGACTTTTCATTTCTTTGTCATTGGACAAACTTACAAAATCAGTGAGGGGTCAAATAATTATTTCCGCCACTGTACGTTTTGTATTCTGGTTTTGAGATCCGGCATCTGGATCAGTGGGGACAAAACAGAACGAACCAGATCAGGATGCATTCCGTTCCGGTTTGTTCCGTTTTTTGACCGGACACAGAACCGCTGCAAGTTGCGAAACTAAACAAACCGGATCCGGCACAAAAAAAAAAATGTAAGTCAAGGGTGCCAAGAGCTTGCAGCGGTTCTGTGTCCGGTAAAAACTGAACAAACCGGAACGGAATGCATCCTGATCTGATTCGTTCTGTTTTGTCCCCACTGATCCAGGTGCGTTGACTTTCATTTTTTTTTAGGGCCGGATCTTGTTTGTTGAGTTTCAGTTTAATCTAACCGCATCCGAACGGAATTGATGCGTCTGGATGTGTTAAATCGAACTGAAGCGTTTTGCTCCAGTTTTGAGATTCTCTGCTGGATCTCAAAACCGGAATGTAAAACACATATGTGAAAGTAGCCTGACTGAGAGCAGACAAGTCCTTACAAGAGTGAGCAACTAATACAGATATGTTACCAGAGAAGTGGCCTGGATTGTTGGATCCGAGTCTGAGGCATTGTACAGATGTAGCAGAGTTAATAGTAAAAGTCATCCGTGTTAGGCTTCTTTCACATTCGGGTTTTCAATTCCGCTATTGAGATCCATCATAGGATCTCAATAGCGGAAGAAAACACTTCAGTGTTGTCCCCATTCATTGTCAATAGGGACGAAACTGAACGAAACAGAATGCACCAAAATGCATTCCGTTCCGTTTGGTTGCGTCCCCATTTCGGACAGAAAAACGCTGCAAGCAGCATTAACTATATGTGATAACTCGCCAAATGTGTGTGTTAAAGGGGTTATCCAACCACTAAAATGCCTCCCCATACGCCCGGTCCCCTAGAAGAGGTTATACTTGCCTGGCTCCCTAGCACCCGCGTCATCTCCTGGTTGCGAGGATGAAAACATCTGGTGTCGGGAGGGGGGGGGGGGGGGGTAGCCAATAGTAGGCCTCGATGGGAAAGAGCCTGGTGAGGGGGGGATGCAGCGGTGGCGGTGCGGGCATCAGAAGTGACGCTGGTGTCGGGGAGCCAGGTAAGGGTACTTTAACACTTGCGGCAGGACGGATCCGACAGGCTGTTCACCCTGTCGGATCCGTCCTTCCGCTATTTCGCCGTGCCGCCGGACCGCCGCTCCGTCCCTATTGACTATAATGGGGACGGGGGCGGAGCTCCGGCGCAGCACGGCAGTGCACGGCGAAAGGCCGCCGGACTAAGAGTCCTGCATGTCAGACTTTTTAGTCCGGCGGTCTTTCGCCGTGCACTGCCGTACTGCGCCGGAGCTCCGCCCCGTCCCCATTTATAGTCAATGGGGACGGAGCGGCAGCACGGCGAAATAGCGGAAGGCCGGATCCGACAGGGTGAACTTCCTGCCGCAAGTGTGAAAGTACCCTAAGTATAACCTCTGTCAGGGGCCCGGGTGTATGGGGAGGCATTTTAGGAGTTGTATAATCCCTTTAACTCTGCTAAGTCTGTATGTGGAGTGTAGTTTCAACTTACGATGGGTCAGAAAAGACCTTCGTATGTTGAAAACATTGTTTACTGAGGGAGCACTGAATTTGCATCTCATAAAGTGATTGCCTGTCGGTAGGAAATGCCATCACTTAATGGTGGGTCCTGTTCCTAGGACCCTCACTGCTCCGGAGATATAGGGGGCTGCAGCACCGATTCAGTACAGTGACCCCTTAACTGTTCTTCTCTGCATAGCAGTGCTCCCAGCCACCAGAGTGTGCTGAGCATTGTAGTACAGCCTGATTCATGTGAATAGAGCAGTGCTGCAGTTCCCCCTGCACACCGGATAGCCAGGGAACCACAGCTCTGTGCCCCTCCATTCTATGGATCGTAGAGGGTTCCCAAGGTATGCCATCATTTTGTAAGATGTGAAAACCCCTTTAAGTCCACCCTAAAGGGAGTCTGTCACCAAAATTGGACATTATACACTGCTTACATGTGGCTCTAGCACAATTACCCATGATTCCAATGGTACCTTTTGTTCTTTTGTTACTTTCAACAGCTGAAAAAACGCTTTTTAATCCACATGCAAATGGGGCTCGCAAGTGCCCAGGGCTGGGGTTCGTGGTGTAGGTGCCCAGGGCGCTCAGACTTTTTTCACATTACTCCTCCCCAGCCTCTCACTTGTCCCACCCTGTAAGTCCATTGCGTCATCCCCAGTACCGGCCGAGATTCCGCGCGTGCGCAGTTCACCGCCGGCCCGGGCATGTGCTAGAGCCACATATAAGCAGTGTATAATGTCCAATTTTGGTGACAGACTCCCTCCGGTCATGTGACCCTCACATGTATCACTTGACTTGGCTTTCAGTTAATGGTCCAGGTATCTAATAGGTGACTAGTAGTGTATTGGGGAACAGAACATGGCAGAATATGTCATATATATTGCCAATGTTATTACACACAACCCAAACCCAAACACATTTGGTTATACCTTATTTTCTATTTATTTAAAATAATACACAACACAGAGAGTGGAGTTAAAGGCCAAGGCCTGTTTATTCACTTAATAAATAACATTATAACTCATAACATTATAACTTATAACAAAGTCCAGTCATAGACTCGGACTTACCTTCAGCAGTACAAACAAATGTACACATAAGCAAGTCCATCCCTATATCGGGGACGACTATCCTTACCACCCACAGCGCCATGACCATTTACCATATTATCATACTTGACAAAAAATTGGGAGGGCGGGCGGGGGACGAACGCTCCACTTGACACGCAGATAACTCCAAAAGGCACCGCTGCCTGCAGCTCCCCATTTTTATCCGAAAATAGCGGCCTCCAGAGACCAATCAGAGCCTATCTCCAAGTCCCCTGCAAAACTGCCCTAGCCCTAGCGTCCTCACAGGCCTACCCAAAACCAATCATACTCCGGTTACTGGGCAAAGCACCTCTGCCCAGTAACCCTAATCAAAACAGCGGGGAAAAACTCCCGCCTGAATCCTCCTAATCTGCCTAACAACCTCAACCCCAGCACCCAGGGTCAAACATAGTTCATCTGGCCTAATGCCAATTCAGCCATGGATCCCCCTCCTAATGGTCCGGGGGCTATTCATGGCAGAATATGTCATATATATTGCCAATGTTATTACACACAACCCAAACCCAAACACATTTGGTTATACCTTATTTTCTATTTATTTAAAATAATACACAACACAGAGAGTGGAGTTAAAGGCCAAGGCCTGTTTATTCACTTAATAAATAACATTATAACTCATAACATTATAACTTATAACAAAGTCCAGTCATAGACTCGGACTTACCTTCAGCAGTACAAACAAATGTACACATAAGCAAGTCCATCCCTATATCGGGGACGACTATCCTTACCACCCATCCGGCCCGCAGCCGCTTCCCAGAAGTGGCAAGGGCCCCACCCCACCCACAGCTAATTCAATCATAGCCTGCAGGTTTAAATTAAAAATATCATAACCAATGTCTGACAAATGAACCCCGTCCCGAAAAAACAGACCAGCCTCTCCACTCTCAAGATCCACATGCCTAAAAGAAAAACCCCCAACTGACGGCATAAACTTAGCCATAACCCTATTTATCCGCTTCCTTACTTTGTCCTTAAACTGCTGCCCAGCACTTAACCTCCAGCACCTCCTTGGAATAATTTCAGAAAAAATTAACTTAGTGAGGGGAAGAAATCTGCTGAGTTCCAACATGGACTGCTTCATCCGGAAGATCAGGTGCATGGTATCTCCTCCACCGATGTCATTCCCTCCTAAATGAATGATTAAGACATCTGGCGGGGGAAGAACATCATACAACTGCAGTACTAAATCCAACAAACCTGACCATCGAAGACCCCGCACACCGTTCCAGTGCAACTTGACAGCGTCTCCTTGCAAAGACAAATTGAGTCCGTAACATCGATCTGCGGCCCTCCTACTCGCCCAGTGTACAAAAGAGTGGCCCAGAATCCAAACCGACAAACCTGAAACTAGAATAAATTATTCAATTAATAAATGCGGTCTAACATACAATTGATAACGATTGGAAGACCAACGCCCGATCCGTTGTATTACGGATTCATGCAAACCTGCTTGCGCTGCTGACGTTGCTGCCCCAATCCGAAAGGAATGCGAAGAAAAATACCTATCATTCAACTGCAGCATCTTTAAACATTTTGACAAAACAGCCCTAAATTGAAATTGCGACAGCGGTGACAAGTCCTGATGCGCAAAAAAGGATGTCCCCGCCCCATCAGGGCGATAAGCCAGATAGCGCTTCACCGCCTCTACTGGACATATACCTTTTTCCTGGATTGCCCCAATTCTCAACCTGCAACCCTTACCATCCCGATCCGTTTTTGACTTACGAATGAAAATCAATAACATTGAATCAACAACTACCACATCCCTCCGTGACAATCCCCCTCCGCTATACCTGGACCTGGGCAACAATTCCCCAATCCGCAAAGCCGCAAAAAACATTACCACAAAAGCTGCCTTAAACAACACCGATTCGAACTGATCAAAACACAACAACTCAGCCGCGTCACATAATTTCAATAATATCCCTGGCGTAATAGGACACCTCCCATCCTGCAAAACACCGCCAGCCTTATACCCCTTCAACAACTGCCGCACCACGAAAACATCCGATAACGCCTTACGCCCACATGCCTTAAGAAAAAACGAAACTCCCGCTAAAACCTTGCAAACAGACGCATAAGCTAACTTTTCTTCCAACAAGCTCAAACAGAAAGACAACGCCACAGCATCATTAACCCCCAGAAGCGACCAAGACCTACCGTTCATAAAACGCTCCCACCTCTGCCATGACGACAAATAACTCCGCCAAGTCGCACTCGCCACCGAACGTCTCAACAGCTCCCAAACTACCGCCAAATCAGCCCCCATAGGTGCTCCGGACATGGAATCCCTAAAGCATCTGCCCACGGAACCAAGCTGAAGAAACGCTGCATCTGTGAACGGGATAACGCATCAGCAATGTCATTATTAATGCCCGGGATATGCACTGCTTTTATCCAAATATTCCAACGCAAACAAACAAGCACTAAATGCCTCAACAGTTTAACTACTAGCTGATTCTTTGACGACAGACAGTTAACCGCAAACATCACCCCTTGATTATCCGTATGCAACCTGATGCGCTTATTCCTAAAGAAACTACCCCATAAAACCAACGCCACCACCACCGGAAAAAGCTCAAGTAACACTAAATTTTTTAAAACGCCATTCCTCACCCAGGACTCGTGCCAAGCCTCTGCACACCAATGCCCCTCCCAAAATGCCCCAAAACCTACACTCCCTGCTGCGTCCGTAAATAAATTCAACTGAGGGGCATCCACAAACTCCTCCTGCCACATAGAGCGACCATTAAAACTCCCCAAAAAATCCAACCATAACTTCAGATCATCCTGTGCGTCACTGTCCAAACTCACATGAAAACTAGGATTCTTGATACCTGCAATTCTCTGTGACAGCTGCCTGCAAAACACCCGCCCCATGGGCATTACCCTACAACAAAATGCCAACAAACCTAATAAAGACTGAACCTCTTTCACAGTAACCGAACGACGCAACAAAACTCCTTGAATCAAACCCGCCACCTTCTGCACCTTCTCCCTTGGCAACCTCACCTCCCCTAGACCCGAATCTATAATAATACCCAAATACTCAATACAACAAGATGGCAAGACAGTTTTCTCAACAGCTAACGGAACACCAAACTCCCTACATACCTTAAAAAACTCCCCCAAAACCTCAGAACATGCCGAATCCCCTGGAGGCCCCACAAATAAAAAATCGTCTAAGTAATGAACTACACCTCCCTTCATAGCCCGGACTGACACTACCCACTCTAAAAAAGACGAGAATGCCTCAAAATAAAAACAAGAAATAGAGCAGCCCATCGGCAAACATTTGTCAAAATAAAACCTATCTTTAAAATAAAAACCCAGAGAATTGAAAGCCGCCGGGTGTATTGGCAACAACCTGAATGCGGACTTGATATCCGCCTTGGCCAAAAGAGCCCCCACACCAAACGACTTTACCAGTGACACAGCAGCATCAAAAGTAGAATAACACACTCTAGATAAAGAACTATCAATCTCGTCATTCAAAGAACCACCAAACGGGTAAGATAAATGATGAATCATTCTGAATGAATTAGGTTCCTTTTTAGGAACCACCCCCAGAGGAGATAACCTCAAATCCTCAAAGGGGGGCTCCACAAAAGGACCCGCCACTCTACCTGCTAAAATCTCTGCCCTCACTTTCTCCTCTACAACATGCGGGTACTGCTCAACTGATGGCAGATTCCTCACAATCTCACAGCCCTGCCCAGAAAATGGCGGAATAATGAAACCTTCTGAAAAACCTGAAATTAACAAATCAGCTATCTGCCGGTTTGGGTACCGACCTAACCAGGGTAGCATGCTCTCCAATTTTACTGGAGTCAACGCTTTTCTGAAAAAACTCTTTTGCCGACGGCTGCGCCGGCAAACTGGCTTTCTTAAAACATCTAGACATTGGGTGGCCAGCCCCACAGAAAGCACACTCGTGCTTGTATTTACATGTGGCGGGCCACTTACAATGTGATTCATTGTACGCAAAACATACCCCACGCTTCATTACACTTGTAGAAAGAGAAGCCGTCTTTGGCACCGCAACCGGTCTCTGCGGTAATAATAAATTGAGCCATAAGCCCACATCTTTAGTACCCCAACGCAACTGCGGATATACTGCCATTTTTTGCCGAAAATTTTCATCATATTGGAACCAGCCAAAACCACCAAAGTTCTTGTATGCTTCCAATACTATATCCACATGTTGAAACAAACCTGAACACTTCTCCGGCTGCTTCTCACCCACCACACTAGCAAAAATGCAAAACGCCTGAAGCCAATTGTGAAAAGATCTAGGAATGGGACGCTTCCTCTCCTCCTCTGATTTATCATCCCTGCGCTCCATTTTAACAATAAAATCCTTAGAGGCAGGGAGGAGAGACAAAATATCAATGAAATCCCCATTCCAGATCCTTTCCCTAACTGCTGCAGACAGGTGAAAACCCAGTGGAGAGATAGAACATGGCATCACTTCTCTAAAACAGCCCTCCGCTATCCCCTTAGCACGAGCCCGCACAGGGACAGACAGAGGCTCTATCACGCTATCCCCCTCCCCCATCCCCAAACCGTCAGCTGGCAGCCAGGCAGAAGAGACATTACCCAATAAACCACCAGCCGCAGCAGGGGACGAGGGGGGGTGAGCCCGGGGGTGGCCAGACACCAGCCCCTGCAAAGAAGACAGCACTAAAGACAGCGAGGATATTACTGGAGCAAGTTGCCCCGGCCACTCACCAGACTGTTGCACCGGTCCAGGTAGGGATGCCACCGCTGTCTGCGAACTGGTCCCAGGAAGTCCTCCTGCCGCGCCTCCAGCCCAGCCACCAGCCAGCTGGCTCTCCACGATCCCGCTCCCAGGCCCCTCCGCACCCTGAGACTCCAAGACAAGAGCCCCCAGGGGGGAGTTAGAAGCCTGCGTCGCCGCCACATTTCCAGGAGCCGGAAGCCGCACAATGGGTGACGTCATCTCCCGGCGCCCTCTCGCGATGCCGTCCACCAGGCTCCTGTTCCCGCGAGATCTCGGCCGCTCCTGCGCAGACGGGGAGGGAGAATATCTTCTGTTGGCCCGCCGGCTCCTCCGCAGACGCGACTCCCGGACCGCACCAGCTTCCACCGGATCCTCCGCTCGCATCGCCACAGGAATCACCCCGTCCACACTCCGGACCGCTTCAGGCACAGGTGGCAGCATGGCAAACGGTACTGCAGGCAACCCCGACGGAACCAGCTCCGGACCTCTCAGACGCAGAAGGCATTCCCCGATCCAGGCAGGAGCTCCATCCTCCACCGCACGGCTCGCCAATTCCTCTATTAACGCCTCCATCAGGTAACAGCAGCTGGGACGAACGCTCCACTTGACACGCAGATAACTCCAAAAGGCACCGCTGCCTGCAGCTCCCCATTTTTATCCGAAAATAGCGGCCTCCAGAGACCAATCAGAGCCTATCTCCAAGTCCCCTGCAAAACTGCCCTAGCCCTAGCGTCCTCACAGGCCTACCCAAAACCAATCATACTCCGGTTACTGGGCAAAGCACCTCTGCCCAGTAACCCTAATCAAAACAGCGGGGAAAAACTCCCGCCTGAATCCTCCTAATCTGCCTAACAACCTCAACCCCAGCACCCAGGGTCAAACATAGTTCATCTGGCCTAATGCCAATTCAGCCATGGATCCCCCTCCTAATGGTCCGGGGGCTATTCATACACACTATATACAGTACTACTACCTGCAGCACCTCATGGCTGCCAGTGTAGAAGCAGACCTCTGTGTGTGTGTGTGTTTTTTTTTTCTTTTTACACTAAACTTTATTAACACGACAACATCACTTAGAGACAAGCAGCTATTTTGCCAATCACCTACACACAGGCACGTAATGTTGTAGTTACTGTAATAACCACAATAAAAATCATGATTCCACCACTAGTCCTATTTACTTATCACATAAATATGTACTGATCCAGCACATATATACTGAATGTCAGGGGTGTCACATGACTGATGCCATGTTTCAGTTAGGCCATGGATGCATTACATAGTAACATGGTACATAAGGCCGAAAAGACATTTGTCCATCCAGTTTGGCCTGTCATCCTGCAAGTTGATCCAGAGGAAGGCAAAAAAAACTGAGGTAGAAGCCAATTTTCCCCACTTTGGAGTCGGGAAGGAATTTTTATTCCCCTAATCAGGCATCAGAATAACTCCCTGGATCAACGACCCCTCTCTCGTAGCTATAGCCTGTAATATTATTACGCTCCAGAAATACATCCAGGCCCCTCTTGAATTCCTTTATTGTACTCACCATCACCACCTCCTCAGGCAGAGAGTTCCATAGTCTCACTGCTCTTACCGTAAAGAATCCTCTTCTATGTTTGTGTACAAACCTTCTTTCCTCCAGACGCAGAGGATGTCCCCTCGTCACAGTCACAGTCCTGGGGATAAATAGATGATGGGATAGATCTCTGTACTGACCCCTGATATATTTATACATAGTAATTAGATCTCCCCTCAGTCGTCTTTTTTCTAAAGTGAATAACCCTAAGGCCTCATGCACACGACCGTTGTGTGCACCCGTGGCCGTGGTTCCGTTTTCCGTGATTTTCTGCGGACCCATTGACTTTCAATGGGTCCGTTGAAAACTCGGAGAATGCACCGTTTGTCATCCGCCTCCGTGATCCGTGTATCCTGTCCGTCCAGAAAATATGACCTGTCCTATTTTTTTGATGTACAACGGTTCACAGACCCATTCAAGTCAATGGGTCCGTGAAAAAACACGGATGCACACAAGATTGGCATCCGTGTCCGTGTCCATAGGCTACTTTCATACAGACGGATCCGAAGATCCGTCTGCATAAAAGCTTTTTCAGAGCTGAGATTTCACTTCGTGAAAACTCAAATCTGACAGTATATTCTAACACAAAGGCGTTCCCATAGTCATGGGGACGCTTCTAGTTAGAATATACTACGAACTGTGTACATGACTGCCCCCTGCTGCCTGGCAGCACCCGATCTCTTACAGGGGGCTGTGATCCTGCACAATTAACCCCTCAGGTGCTGCACCTGAAGGGGTTAATTGTGCGTATCATAGCCCCCTGTAAGAGATTAGGGGCTGCCAGGCAGCAGGGGGCAGCCCCCCCTCCCTCTATTGTATTAATATCATTGGTGGCCAGTGCGGCCCCCCCCCCCCCCCCCCCCCCTCCCTTTATTGTATTATCATTGGTAGCCAGTGCGACCCCCCCCCCCCCTCCCTCCCTCCCTCTATTGTATTATCATTGCTGGCCAGTGTGCGGGCCCCCCTCCCTCCCTCTATTGTATTATCATTGGTGGCCAGTGTGCGCCCCCCCCCCCCCGGCCCCCCCTCTATTGTATTAATATTATTGGTGGCTAGTGTGCGGCCTCCCCTCTCCCCCCCTAGATCATTGGTGGCAGTGGAGAGTTCCGATCGGAGTCCCAGTTTAAATGCTGGGGCTCCGATCGGTAACCATGGCAACCAGGACGCTACTGCAGTCCTGGTTGCCATGGTTACTTATCAATATTAGAAACATCATACTTACCTGCTGCGCTGTCTGTGACCGGCCGGGAGCTCCTCCTACTGGTAAGTGACAGATCATTAAGCAATGCGCCGCACAGACCTGTCACTTACCAGTAGGAGGAGCTCCCGGCTCCCGGCCGGTCACAGACAGCGCAGCAGGTAAGTATGATGCTCGCTGCCACCAATGATCGGGGGGAGAGGGGAGGCCGCACACTGGCCACCAATGATATTAATACAATAGAGGGGGGGGCCGGGGGGGGGCGCACACTGGCCACCAATGATAATACAATAGAACAATAGAGGGAGGGGGGGCCGGGGGTGGCCGCACACTGGCCACCAATGATATTCAAACTGGGGAGGGAGGGGGGTCTGCTGCCTGGCAGCCCCTGAGGCACATGAGGGGTTAATTGTGCGGATCACAGCCCCCTGTAAGAGATCGGGTGCTGCCAGGCAGCAGGGGGCAGTCATGTACACACTTCTTTTAGTATATTCTAACCTGAAGCGTCCCCATCACTATGGGAACGCCTCTGTGTTAGAATATACTGTCGGATATGAGTTTCACGATCTAACTCAAATCCGATGGTATATTCTAACATAGAGGCGTTCCCATGGTGGTGGGGACACTTCAAGTTAAAATATACCATCGGATTGGAGAAAACTCAGATCCTATGGTATATTAACTCCTGACTTTACATTGAAAGTCAATGGGGGACGGATCCGTTTGCAATTGCACCATATTGTGTCAACGTCAAACGGATCCGTCCCCCTTGACTTGCATTGTAAGTCAGGACGGATCCGTTTGGCTCTGCACGGCCAGGCGGACACCAAAACGATCACGGAAAAACGGAACCCGTTTTTGCGGACCGCAAAAAAAAAACGGTCGTGTGCATCAGGCCTAATTTTGATAATCTTTCAGGGTACTGTTGCCCCATTCCAGTTATTACTTTAGTTGCCCTCCTCTGGACCCTCTCCAGCTCTGCTATGTCTGCCTTGTTCACAGGAGCCCAGAACTGTACACAGTGCTCCATGTGTGGTCTAGTGATTTGTAAAGTGGTAGGACTATGTTCTCATCACTGGCATCTATGCCCCTTTTGATGCAACCCATTATCTTATTGGCCTTGGCAGCAGCTGCCTGACACTGTTTTTTGCAGCTCAGTTTGCTGTTTATTAAAATTCCTAGATCCTTTTCCATGACAGTGTTACCGAGTGTTTTACCATTTAGTATGTACGGGTGACTTGCATTATTCCTTCCCATGTGCATAACTTTACATTTGTCAGTGTTAAACCTCATCTGCCATTTATGTGCCCAAGCCAGATCCCTCTGCAGCAGTATACTGTCCTCTTCAGTGTTAATTACTTTACACAGTTTAGTGTCATCTGCGAAAATTGATACTTTACTATGCAAGCCTTCTACAAGATCACTAATAAATATATTGAAGAGAATAGGGCCCAATACTGACCCCTGAGGTACCCCACTAGTGACAGTGACCCAATCTGAGTGTGTACCGTTAATAACCACCCTCTGTTTTCTATCATTGAGCCAGTTACTTACCCACTTACAGACGTTTTCTCCCAGTCCGAGCATTCTCATTTTATATACTAACCTTTTATGTGGTACAGTGTCAAATGCTTTGGAGAAGTCCAGATATACGACATCCATTGATTCGCCGCTGTCAAGTCTAGAACTTACCTCCTCATAGAAACTGATTAAATTAGTTTGGCATGACCGATCCCTCACGAAGCCATGCTGATATGGCGTTATTTGCTTATTTCCGTTGAGATGCTCTAAGATAGAAAACCTTCAAACAATTTACCCACAACAGATGTTAAACTTACCGGCCTATAGTTTCCAGGCTCTGTTTTTGGACCCTTTTTGAATATTGGCACCACATTTGCCATGCGCCAATCCTGTGGAACATTCCCTGTCAGTATAGAGTCCGCAAATATCAGAAATAAGGGTCTGGCTATGACATTACTTAATTCCCTTAGGATACGGGGGTGTATGCCATCCGGTCCTGGCGATTTGTCTATTTTAATCTTTGTAAGTCGCTGTTGTACACTTTTAATGGGGAATTTATTTTTACATTCTGCATGTCATCTGACAGTTTATTTTCCTCAGTGAATACACTGGAGAAAAAAATATTTAACAGCTTTGCTTTCTCCTCGTCACTCGTAGGACTGATACATGGGCTATACCATTCTTCTATATATAGGGGTGAACTGCCTGTTGGGGCAAAAACCCCAGTGCCGGATGAGCGGTGGACTCCGAATTAGAAGTTATGGATATCCATAGAGAAAAACCAACACAGGCATAGGTCTGTGTATCAAGTGTTTGTAAACTTTATTGAAAGAAAGCAGAATTATAAAGCAAATTTCTGGATCATTTCCAACTGAAGATGCAGTCAAACATTTACGTCATTAACTCATTAAAAACACAATCTGAAATGAACATCTTCTTGGCTATACGCCTAGACCATCTCCCTAATCTTAACGGTCGGTGCTAACCACATACTAGTACTCCTTAATGCTTGTTAAGATTCCTTTCTGCACAGGGATGGTGGGGGTTAGGTGTGATCTTGAAGTTACAGTAACTTTCCACAAGAAGCTCACAGTTCATTACACAAAAAAATGGCAGTATGAAATTCAAACATGGAGGCTGAGGCCACAACATGGAGTCCTAACCCTCACACTGCCTGATATAAGAAAGTTATGTATTTTAAATATGTGTATATTAGAAAATTATATTTCCTATTATATGAACAAATAAATCAAAAACATAAAAAACAGAATACCCCTTAAAATTTTTCCAGAGTCAGAAAGAGGAATTTCCCTTTTCTAATTATATGTTATTCCCTTTATATACACTTGCGATATGCCTATTGTATTCAGTTTGGCTCCCAGGTCATTATTTTCCTATAACGCCTCTTGTTTTATAGTGCAGTATTTTTTGTTGTCTGGCTGCCTCCTTGCTTCTATCCAGAAGACAGGTCATCAGTTAAAACACACCCTTTAAGCACATGGAGGGGATCAGGAGTGAAAGATGTTAGCCATTCTTATAGTGCCGACCATAGGAACACAACTGTACTGGGTATTCTACATTCGTCGCTTCATAAAACGACCGCCATCTGTGCCCTTTCACCTTTATCAGTATGCTCCAACATGGCATGTACTGTATCTTCAGTCCCTTGGTATTCCAGCAATGCCCGGGTACCATAAAGAGATGTCGTCGTTGGGCTACGTCTCGTAAGACGCCACAAGGGAATCAGTAATTGCCAAATTTAATACCGATCTGTAGCACAATCACTGTCACGACGTGTAATTGGCTTGCCTGAGTGCATACGGCATCGCCTAATTGATTCCTTAGAGTCTCCTGGGCTTTGTAAAAGGGTTTTGATTGTCTGTGAAAGTATAGGAAAACGTGGGTTTTCTTTAGCGGTTATTGAAAGACGGAAGAGTGATTACGAAGTATTGCAATGCACAATCTTGCGGATATTTCTGGTACTTCTATGGCGTTACTTATCCCCTGGGTCCGCTCACCTTCCTATCCATGAATAGGGCTGGGTGCACAGCATGGGTTTTGCAGTTCGCTGCAGGTTTGTAATGGTAATTCTGAGTATTATATAATTATTCATAGACCTTTACAGTTCTACCATTTTTCCTGTACTTTTCAGACCACTCTTATTCAGACCGGCTGCACCAGGACACCGCATACCTGAGGAATAATAGGAATTTGACTGAAAGGATCGTGGACAAACTGGTTCTGCAGCTAAATCGTGTCTATCCTCAGGTTCTTTCCAACAAGGAAGCTGAAAAGGTAAGACATTTCTCCTCAACCCGTTGACTGATCCACATTCGACGGTCCCACCGCAAAAAAGTAGTGCATGCACAACTTTTTTTGCGGTGCGGAGGCACGGACAGAAAACCCAAGGAAGCATGGGCTTCCGATCCGTGCCTCCGTTTATGCACCATATGCTCACGATTGCGGATCCATTCAAGTGAATGGGTCCACATCCGTGATACGGTGCGCACATGGCCGTGTGCATGAGCCCTAAGGCTAATGCATATGGACTACACTTAAAGGGGTATTCCCATCTATAGGTTGGATGTGCCACAAATGTCAGATAGGTGCAGCTACCACCTCTGGGACCCACTCCTGTCTCCAGAATGGGGCCCCCGAATTGAAGGCAGCACATCGGGCATGTCTAGCGTCCTCTCCATTCACTGCTATGAGACTTCAAAAAATTGCCAAGTCCGCACCGGCTATATTCAGAAGTCCCATAGCAGTGAATAGAGAGCAAGTTGTGCGTGGCGGCCACCTCTCTATTTTCCACTATGTGACTGTGCAAAATAGAGGAGCCAGCGCTTAGCTATTGTCAGAACTCCCATAGAGGGTGGCCACAAGGCTGCCCTTCCTTCACTTTGGGGGCTCCATTCTTGGGATAGGAGAGGGTCCTAGAGTTGGAACAAAAATCTACATGACATTGATGGCATATCACTAGGATTTGCCACAAATGTTTTGAGAGGGGAGTACCCCTTTAAATAGTGCCAATCCAAATGCTGTGTCTTCAGTTGGAATTCGTTAATGGTCAGAAAATTTGCCCGTGTAAAAGCACCTTTCTAACAAAAACTGATTTTTACAAATTTATGGATATTGTACCTCTAGATCATGACAATTTCCTGCAAAAAGTAGTGTACATCTTTAAAGGGAACCTGTCACAGTCCAACATGTTATAGAGCAGGAGGAGCTGAGCACATATGCTATATACTTTTATGGGATATTCAGCATAACTTAGAATATTTTCATTTCAAGGGGTTTTCAGTTTTTTTTACTGATGACCTATCCTCTATCCAGTGTCTGATCGGTGGGGGTCCAACAGCCAGGACCCCCGCTGATCAGCTGTTTGAAAAGGGCGCTGCGCTACTCTTTTAAATCTCTGCTCTTTCTGAGCTTAGGCGTCCAGTGGGCGGTCCTATCAGCAATTGACAGCCTTTCCTACAGAGAGCTGTCAGTCACTGATTAAGATCACCCAATGGATGCCTGCGTTCAGAAAGAGCAGAGATTCAATCTGCTCAGCTCCTCCTGCTCTATGACATGCAGCATTTTCACAGTGACAGGTTCCCTTCAAATATCAGGTACATTTCAGTGTTAGAACCATCCCTAAGAACCAAATGCTGAGGTAAGCCTCATTTGTGGCACCTCCTTGTCCACCTAGTTGGCCCCAGAACTGTAAATGATAAATACATGGTCGCCGTGTACGTAGCAGAAATCTGTCTCTTTGAAGATTAGATTGTGTGCCTTTAAAAGTGATCCTTTACAGTTTAGGAATCTGAAAACCCCTCTGCGCACCCGTCTGTCCGATCTACTGAAGCATCTCCAGAGAACAGGGGAGCGAGAATGCCAAGAGTTCTACAGGGCCCTACAGAACAATGCAGACCAGGTGTACGCCACACTACCCAGCAGGAACAACCTGAGTAAGTGTCAGCGAGCAGCACCGCGCCATCAAAACCATCACCATTGATTAGCATGACCAGGCAGCCATTGTGACATCATGTCAGATGAATGAAATGAAATGATGTCACACGTTTTGACATAACAGTTTTATAGTATTAACCCCTTCCCAACTGCCCAATGTACATTTGCATTGGAGTTCCATAGCTGCCGGGTGCCTGCTGTTTTAAACTGCGAGGCACCCGGGACTAATGTATGCGTTCAACGATGACGCCAATCGCAAACGTGACCACGGCATCTGGGAGGTTAAAGACTGGGAGTACGTACTCCCAGACGTGTACTGGCTCCCCCGGGGAGGATGAGGAGACTATGAAGCCGGATGTAGTGTGCTGCACCCTCTGTATGCAGGAGTGGTACATGGCTGACGCACATTAGATCCTATGTGGCAGGGCTCCATAGGAACACAGTGTGATCCCCATAGATGCCATTGTTAATGCATTGAAGTCTATGAGAAAAACAATCCAATAAAGAGTAAAAAATACATAAATAATTTAAAATAGATCTAATGGGCATAGCCACGTGGAAAACACCCTTCTATTAAAATATAAAAAAAATGGGACTGGGGGAGGCGTTTACTGAGGGAGTGCGAGCCCTTTACTCTAACCCCTCGGCTAAAGTATTTATTAATGGGGCACTTTCTGGGTCATTTCCCTTAACTAATGGAACACGTCAGGGGTGTCCTCTTTCTCCCCTGATATTCATATTAGCGATGGAACCTCTGGCTCAGGCCATTAGACTTAACCCAGATATCCCTGGGATACAGATTGGGAGGTGCAAACACTGCATCTCTATGTATGCAGATGATGTGTTCTTGACACTCTCATCACCTCAAATTGCCCTTCCAGTGACACTTTCTATAATAAAAGAATATGGTCGGTTATCGTATTATAAGGTAAATGAATCTAAGTCCCAAATTCTCCCTTTAAATATGGCAAACAACCGGGTAGAATCCCTAAAGGCCTCCTTCCCGTTCGATTGGAGAGAAGATAGCATTAAATACCTAGGTATAAATTTACCCCCGTTTCTTCCAAAGCTGTTCAAGGTGAACTATCTCCCCCTGCTGGAGATGATTAGGAGTGACTTCGCCTCATATAGCAAGTATGAAATATCTTGGGTTGGACGCATAGCAACCTTCCAAATGTTTATCCTGCCAAAGCTTCTGTTTATCTTCAGAATGGTTCCTATTAAAGTCCCCAACTTATTTTTTAAGAAGGCGCAAGGCCTGCTCAGCGTTTTTGTGTGGTCTGGAGGTAGGCCTAGAATTGCTACAAGTACTCTCACAAAAAGTAAAATTAATGGAGGTCTTAATCTTCGGGATCTTAAGGATTACTTCCTGGCCACCCAAATACAGGTGCTGAAGAAATGGTGGACGTTAGAAATGCAAACTCCATGGGTGCAAATAGAGTCTGCATCAGCCCCAAGTGGCCATCTCAAAGCTCTTTTGATTGACAGCTTAAGTGTCTCCAAATCTAAGGCCCTGCCTTTACCTCTTGTAATGAAAACTTCACTACATCACTGGTGTCTATTTCATAAAAACTGTAATCCGACTCCTCTCTCACTGTTAGAAACGGCACCTCTGCAATTAGTAGAATTACATATTTCTGAGTTGGATCTATCATCATGGGGCCTCTTAGGTATCAACACGCTTAGTCAACTATATAACAATGGCGCTTTAAAATCCTTTAGCGAGCTACAAGAAGAATTTGGAATCCCCAAGGGAGACTTCTTTAAATTCTTGCAGGTTAGACACCTCCTGCAATCAAAACCACCTTACCAAGTGATTGCGCATAAGGGGATATTTGAGATATGGGCCCGTCCTACTAGTAATGACCGCAAAGAAGGGATTGGATCTCTATATCAAGCTCTCGGCTTGAAATCCACCTTTTCTAAATCTGCACCACTTCGGGCATGGGATAAGGAGTTGAAAGTGGCTATCCCTGAGTTAGATTGGATAGCAACTTTCAAATTTATCTCTAAGACATTTCGGAGCACGTCCTTGTATGAGGCGGCCGTTAAGTCATGTTTGAGATGGTACTATACCCCTGACAGATTAAGCAAAATGTACCCTGGCACGTCACATCTCTGTTGGCGTGGTTGTGGTAACTCTGGTACATTACTGCATATTCTCTGGGAATGCCCCTTGATATTAAAAATCTGGTCTGATATTTTCAAGATAGCTTCTAAGTTCTGTGGTATCACGGTCAATAAAAGTGTGTTCACGGCTTTATTTTTCAGGGATATACAAGAAGTCCCACCTAAGTGCAGAATTCCAGTAGCGCATTTATTGCTAGTCACTAAATTAACGCTAACTAAATACTGGAAATCAGCTTCTATCCCATCTGAGGCTGAAATAGTAGCTAGAGTTCATAACAATTGTGCATACGAGAAAGCTATGGCTTATAGGGAACATAGAGTGGATAGGTTCTTGTACCAATGGGAGTCGTGGACGCAGTTCCTGCCTGGGGACCTTGGCCAACCCTATGACATGTCACTATGATGTTGTCTAAATTCTGCATGACTATAATGCTATCTCGTATAAAGGCAATGAGTATTTTCTGTTGCTTTTCTTTTGTGTTTTCGTTGGTTTCTTTTATTATTTTCTATGCTCCCTATATACTTAACACTTGTTTACTTGTATTAAATTACATATTGCTGATTGTAATGCAGTACCATCTATGTATACTCATATGTATGACCAACTATCTTCTGTATCTGATGGTGTTTAATCATCGCTTGTGTTGAAAATATTCAATAAAAATGATTGAAATTAAAAAATATAAAAAAAATATTGGTGCCATGCGAGAAACAAGTCACCGTTTTTTGGTTGCTTCGCCTCCCACAAAAACTTGAATACACAAGTGCCAATATGGCATAATTGAAAAGTGCAGATCACCCCACAGAAAATTAGCTTCCACACAGCTCTGTACCCATAAAAGTAAAAAAGTTATGGGGGTCAGAATATGGCTATGCAAAGAAAGAAAATGGAAAAATCGCCTGGCCTTGAAGGGGTTAAACAATAAAATTGTGATTCGCTAGGCATGGTGTAAGACTCTAAAAGAAAAACTGTTCTAGTTGTCCTTTTTCTGTCTGGTGTGATGTGCTCCCATCTACATGCAGGTTGTCACCGCTGACTAATCAGTGGCCTCAGCGGTGACCTGTGCAGCTCAGCGGTCACATGCCGTACCTGTACAGGTTACCGCTGATTGGCCAACAGTGGTGACATCACTTTTCTGGCCATCTGGGGACCAGAATTGACGGGACTGGGACCTGTGTCGCAGAAACCAGGACGTCCCGACTAGTTAAGTGTTTTGTTCAGGTCTAGGACATCCCCTTTAAAGGGGTTGTTCCCATTCCAACCAATCCCAGGACCCCACTGGTTTCTATTTCTGGTCCCTAATAACACGGAGGAAATGACTGTGTAGCCACTCTCCGTCCACAGTAGTGACCCGCCTCACCCACCGACTGGGTGATCAGTCATTTCCTGTGTGGTGAGAGGGACCAGGAAGTAGAGATCAGTGGGTAGCCGGGATCGGTGGTAGGACTTCTTTATTTTCGGTTTTATGCCATTCATGTGTGCCTACCTTTATAGATACACGTTAAAGGGGATGTCTAATACTAAGGAGAGATGAGACTAAACCCCGACCAACAGATGGCCAGGAAAACCGCACAGCAGGCTGACACTGCTTCAGTAGCTCCCTTTAGGGAAACGGCATGGTTTCCTGTGCTACGCTGTTAACGTAGCTCCCATGCACAGGAAAGAGAGCAGCGCCGACCCGCTCCTGGTTGTCGGAGCTTAGTCTTATCTCATTTTAATAACGGTGAGATGAGACAACCCCTTCAAAAACATATACAGGGTCATTCATTAGGACCAGCGTTTTAGACGCCGGTCTTAACCCTATGCGCTGTCAGTGGATCCATCAAAGTTATGAAGAGGCGCCGGCCTCTACATAACTTTGGCGCATCCACCACCAGTCTAATTGTAAAACAGCTTCCTTGCTGGCTTAAATTTAGACCATTTTCTATGTCTAAAACAGGCATAGAAAATGATAAATCAGACAGGGCTGCCCGCCCTTCCCCGACCACACCCCCTTTTTTAGACCTGGCATGAACGGGGAAAAGTCACAGATTGCGTGGAGAATAACCTTTGCGCCACAATCTGCAACCGATATATCAGTGCTCCAGACTAAAAAAAATACCTAGTAGCCATTGGCTCCTGAACTGAAAAATTTAGGAGCCAAATTAAATTTTTAGTCGCCAAATCGAAACCAAATCAAAATGTTGGTATCGTGACAACGCTACGCCGATCAGAGGCATAGGATTGTTTCGATACCAAAATTTTGATTCGCTTTCGTCACCATAAAAAAGTATTGCGATACTCAATACCGTGCAAAAAAATAAAAAAAGCCGCGTGCATTTCGCATTTTATGAAACGTTCGGCCCATAATAGAACAGTCCTATCCAATTTTTTGGGGTGACAAGGTGACTAAAAAATGGCGAATGCTCACCGCATAGGAGATATTTTTTAATAATTTAATAGTTTGGACTTTTCGGACGCAGCGCTATGTAATATGTTTATTTATTTATTGTTTATATATTTTATATGTAAAATTGGGAAAGGTGGGATTTAAACGTAATATTTTAGGGTACTTTCACACTAGCGTTTTTCTTTTCCGGCACTGAGTTCCGTCACAGGGGCTCTATACCGGAAAATAACTGATCAGGTATATCCCCATGCATTCTGAATGGAGAGTAATCCGTTCAGGATGCATCAGGACGTCTTCAGTTCAGTCATTTTGACTGATCAGGCAAAAGATAAAACCGTAGCATGCTACGGTTTTATCTGCGGCGAAAAATACTGAAGATTTGCCTGAATGCCGGATCCGTCATTTTTCCCCATAGGAATGTATTAGTGCCAGATCCGGCATTCAAAATAAGATACAAGACGGATCCGTCTGTCCGCATGACAAGCGGAGAGATGGATTCGTTCTTGCAATGCATTTGTGAGATGGATCCGCATTCGGATGCGTCTCACAAATGCTTTCAGTCACATGCAGATCGGCGGATCCAACGGAACTGCTTGCCGGATCACACTGCCGCAAGTGTGAAAGTAGCCTTAGTGTTTGTGTTTGTTTTTTTTTTACTTACTATTAGCCCCCTTAGGGGCTGGAACCCTTGTCCTATTCACCCTTAGGCCCCTTTCACATGGGCGAGATTTCTGCGCGGGTGCAATGCTTGAGGTGAACGCATTGCACCCGCACTGAATCCGGACCCATTCACTTCTATGGGGCTGTGCACATGAGCGGTGATTTTTACGCATCACTTGAGAGTTGCGTAAAAATCGCAGCATGCTCTATGTTGTGCGTTTTTCACGCAACGCAGGCCCCATAGAAGTTAATGGGGCTGCGTGAAAATCAAGCAAGTGTGGATGCAGTGCGATTTTTACGCATGGTTGCTAGGATGAAAGTCTATTCACTGTGTTATTTTCCCTTATAACATGGTTATAATGGAAAATAATAGCATTCTTTAATACAGAATGCAAAGTAGAAGGTCAATATAATAAACATTATATACACCTCAGTATAATAAACATTGGTGGCGCAGTGGGCAGTGCCAATGAGGGTTAAAAAATAAAGAAATTATTAATTCACCTCCTCCAATTGATCGCGTAGCAGCCGGTCTCCTGTTCTTTCTTCAGGACCTGTCAAATGACCTGTGGTGACATCACTGAGATCATCACATGGTACATCACATTATCCATCACCATGGTAATGGACCATGTGATGAGCTCAGTGACGTCACCACAGGTCCTGAAGAAAGAACAGGAGACCGGCAGCTACGCGATCAATTGGAGGAGGCGAGTTCATTTTTTAAAATTTTTTAACCCTCATTGGCACTTCCCACTGCGCCACCAATGTTTATTATACTGGGGTGTTGGGAAGGGGGGGGCACTGCGCCACCAATGTTTATTATACTGGGGGGGGGGGGGCGGAATCAAATAGCCGGCACCGACCTCTATGACGGGGAGCTGCGATCCGCTGCAGTAAACCCCTCAGGTACCGCACCTGAAGGGTTAACTGCCGCTGATCGCAGCTCCCTGTCATAGAGGTCGGGTGCTGGCTATTTTATTCCGGCACCCGCCTCCTGTATTTGTATTAACATGTCAGTTATCTTCATTGGTGGCGCAGTGGCCACAGCCCCTCCCCTCCTCCTCCCGTCTCTCTTCTTAATGGCGGAGGCGGCGGCAGCAGCACAGGGGGAGGGAGAGACTCCTTCTCCACTGCGCTCTGCGCTGCTGAGAAGAACATCGGCGGCGGGGCAGAGAACTATCATCTCCGGTGCCCGCTGCTGTATTCATGGCAGAGCTGCGGCGGCGGGTCTAGTCGCAAATGGCGACAAGACTAAAAAGTCTTGTCGCCATTTGTAAATTCTAAGTCGCATTGGCGACCATTTTGGTCGCCATCTGGAGCCCTGTATATGCCAAAAAACTGGCGTATATCTGATAATGAATGATTCCCATAACGTTAGCTTTGTCTGCAAGGTTTGGGCTCCGCATAAGAAAAAAGTAAAAACATTTTTATTAGCCTTTTATGCCTGGTGAGAAAATAATAATGTTAGGCCTCTTTCACACGGGCATCCCGGATGCATCTCGTGTGCATTGAGGGAAACCCGTGCGAGTAGGCACGCAATTGCAGTCATTTTTTACTGCGATTGCGTTCCAATGTTCAGTTTTTTCCACAAGAGTGCAATGCGTTTTGCACGTGCGTGAGAAAAAAAAAACTGAATGTGGTACCCAGACCCCAACTTCTTCACTGAAGTTCAGGTTTGGGTTAGGTGTTTTATTCATTTTATTATTTTCCCTTACAACATGGTTATAAAGGAAAATAATAACATTCTTAATACAGAATGCTTAGTAAAAAGTGCCTTGAGGGGTTAAAAAATAAACCTCATCCTCTTGTTCGCTCAGCTGGCATCTTCTTCTTTCAGGACCTGCAAAAGGACCTTTGATGATGTCAGCGCAGGTCCTGTTGAATGAAGATAGAAGATCCTTCTATCTTCATTCAGCAGGACCTGCACTGATGTCACCACGCTCGCCACGTGGTGGGTCATCAAAGGTCCTTTTGCAGGTCCTGAAAGAAGAAGAAAGAAGACAATGCCGGCAGCGCGATCAAGTGGATGAGGTGAGTAAATTATTTTATTTTTTTAACCCCTCAAGCCACATTTTAGTAAGCATTCTGTATTATGAATGCTATTATTATATAACCATGTTATAATGGAAAATAATAGTGATTAGACTTTAATGGGGTTGCTCATCCCTATCATCTGCTAGCAACCATGCGTGAAAATCGCACCGCATCTGCACTTGCTTGCGATTTTTCACGCAGCTCCATTCACTTCTATGGGGCCTGCGTTGCGTGAAAAACGCAGAATATAGAACATGCTGCGATTTTCACGCAAAGCACAAGTGATGCGTGAAAATCAAAGCTCATCTGCACAGCCCCATTGAAATGAATGGGTCCGGATTCAGTGCGGGTGCAATGCGTTCACCTCACACATTGCACCCGCGCAGAAAACCGGCCTGTGTGAAAGGGGTCTTAGAAAGAGGAAAAATAAACCTTACCTACCTCTTCCAGCACAGAAACTCTTGCGATTACCCCAGGTCATTCCTTACTTGCATGTGACTGCTGTAGCCATTGTAAGCAGTGACTGGAAGGACTGCCGGGCTTCTGTGCTGGATCGGAGGGGAGGAGGGGGGGGAGTAAAGTTTATTTTTTTTGGTTTTCTACCCTTTGCACCTTTTATTAGTTTCTCACAACCCCCTTTAAGTGACCCTGTTTCTGTGATGTATAAAGCAGAAATTTCCCTAATATTTAGTTGTCTTTTACCACAGGTACCTCAGATCCCTTAGAAATCAGTCCAGTCCAGGAGAAAATGATCCTCAATGAACATGGTAAGCACCTCGGTAACTGTGTCCTGGCTAACAGGCTAGGGCTTTCGATTTTCCAATACCAGTTATAATGAGGGCAAACATACAGACTATCTAGTGCTTGCAGCGCTTTAGGGGATATTTGCAATGTGCAACACATGGGCATAGCCTCAGGAATACTTTGATATAACTTTAAGTAGGGGTTGTGTTGCTTAAAGAGTATCAGTCAGTATGATCAACCCTAGTAAACCAGGAATACTGCCTGCTAGGGTTGATCATGCTGAGTGCAATGGCCTCTGTCTTGCAACAATCCCTTCCTCCAGACAACCGACTTTGATTTTACAATACAGCCCTCTATTTTCTCAAACATGTAGTATAGTTAATAAATGGGTATCTACCCATACTTTACGAGGACGCAAAATCACAACACATACTATCACAAGGGTGTAGAATAGTGTATAGGAAAGCACCGACATTAAAACAGATACTGGCACCAAGTCAGTGGAGAACAATAGGGAGTAATACCACATGGTTGGAACAAATAGGCTTTTTTTCCCTGTGGTATTCGCCCCCACAATTTTCGAGCTTGGAGAGAACAAAAACATTCTCCATAAAAAATGACATCAACTGCAATACAGAGGGGGCAATTTATATGATCTCATGCACATCCTGTCACACGTTATATAGTGTAAGGGATTGCTCTCTCAGGCAGGGCGGCGGTGACAGATTTTCTTGCAGACCACAGGGTTAAAGTCCAAATGATGCTTTATTTTTTTGACACGCCGACAATACAGGCAAACCCCAGTTATAACTCACTGGGTAAGGTGAAGGTCCCGCACCACAAAACATAAACCAAACCAAAATAAACACCTGCCCGTCTGGGCTCTGGCTAATACAGTGTAGATCCTAGCTCACCTAGTGAACACAGGTCACATAGCGAATTCGGCTTCTCTCGCCAGCAGGGCAGCCATCTTCCCAGACTTTCTTCAGGCATCACTCTCCCCAGACTGACAGCCTGGACTGTGCTTTATTTCCCCTTAACGATCCCAGCTGGCTTCAGCGGGGGATCCCTCAGGCTAGGGGGAAAACCTGCCCCAGAATGGGGTGGACTGGGGAGGTCCCTCTACCAAGCCTACCTTCCCCAGTCCAATAAAATCCAGCCCATAAACTTAAGACCTCTTTCACACGGGCGAGTTTTCCAATAGGAATGGAGGGGTTAATAAAAAATAATTTAACTCACCTCATCCACTTGTTCGTGCAGCCCAGCTTCTCTTCTGTCTTCTTCTTTGATGACTTGGGAGGAAAAGGACCTTTGGTGATGTCACTGCGCAGTGACGTCACCAAAGGTCCTTTTCCTCCCAGGTCATCAAAGAAGAAGAAAGAAAAAAAGCCGGGCTGCGCGAATAAGTGGATGAGGTGAGTTTAATTTTTATTTTTATTTTTTATTTTTAACCCCTCCAGCGCTATTTTACTAAGTATTCTGTATTAAGAATGCTATTATTTTCCCTTATAACCATGTTATAAGGGAAAATAATAAAATCTATACAACACCGATCCCAAACCCGAACTTCTGTGAAGAAGTCTGGGTTCGGGACTGGGTACCAAACAACCATTAAAACGCTTTGCATTTGCGGGGAAAAATCGCGCATTTTTCCGCAGCTCACCCGCATCTTTTCCCGCCCGTGTGAAAGAGGCCTTAACAAAACTCTCTCGGCAACCTACACATTGCTGAGACCATTTTAACTTTCTGGATGGGTGGGATATACAGCCCTTCCAGGACTTTACCATACACATTTCTGTTCACCTTACTACAATAGGTACCACCAAACGTAAACTTAAAAACCTTTTTTTGGAACACGTATATGACATAACAAGTAAAAAAAAAAAAAGAATAAAAGTAAGAATCGCAACGTATCTGGCGCCTCGAGACATTTTCTAGAGCAACATAATGGCAATATAGATTGTATGAAAATTATGGGCATAGAAAAAGTCAGATTAGGGAAAAGAGGAGGAGATCTACAAAGGCTACTATTGGAAAGAGAAGCATTTGGGATGTTTACTCTCACCACTACTTTTCCCTTAGGCATGAATTATTACACTGATTTATTTTTGCATTGCTAAGGAATAACTAGTCTAGAAATGTGGAGCGGAGGAAAGGAGAAAAAAAATGTTTTATTTTTATTTATTTTTTCAATCATTTTTACCAGAGATTAAAACTCCCCCATGTACAAGTTTAATATTGGCATAGTTCAGTCATTTTTATAAATTTATTGTTTTATATTGTTATTGGTGAATATTCTTATATGTCGTGCCATTATCGGTCAACCCCCCCCCTTGATTTTTGCATAGGAGAGCACATATATTCTAACCTTATTGCACGGTTTGTTACTCTATGACTAAGACCGTACCGGTCGAAACGCGCCAGAGAAAGATGGATCATTATGTTGTAATTGATTTTTAGAAGAAGAAATAAAAGAATTCTGGATTTTACTCGCTGGATCCTTTTCTTCATTTTTGCTGGTTACTTAGTGCTCCAGACACCTCATTAGTACTTTTATTTTTATGCTACTTAGGTGTTTGGAGGCTTAGCCCTTTGGAGCCGTGCATCATCTCAGCCTTTCCACCTTGGGTACTTCCACTGATTGAGAGGGCTAGCCTTGAAATCTCACGCATGTGCCAGTGAGAGTTCAGTCGGCACATGCGCATAGAGCTCAGGAGCAGAGAATGCCAAATGAGATTTATTGTGCATGCGCCAACTGTACCGTCACCGGCACATGTGCAATATTTCAGGGCCAGATGTCGGAGCAGTGATGATGCCTGGCCCTGGCAATCAGCGGGTGAGAGTGGCTAAGGTGGAGGTGAAGTGGTGCTCCAAGGTGCTAGGCCTGCTCCAAATACCTCACACCTCAAAGAACACCTGACTTACCAGGGTTTGTAATGCTGGCATGCTCTTTAACCAGGCCATATACATTAAATGTACTTCAGCATACCCATCTATTGTGTATGGGGAACTCCTGCCTCTACCCCAATAACAGATGTCCGGGAAGGTAAGGATTGGGCATTTGAATTTTAATTCTTGGATGTATGGCCAGCCTTAGCAATATTAAAGAAATATTAAGGGTATGTTCACACACCAAATTTAGAAAACACTATAATAAAAATCAGTGCGGAATCCATGCTGATTTTCTGCATGGTTTTGGGATATTTTATTCAGCTTCCCATTCATTTCAATGGGAGAATCAGTGCAGATTCCCTAGCAAGATAGAGCATGCTGCTTCTTTTTTCAATGTCGTTTTTTTTCAGCCTGGAAAAAAGCAAGTTCTGCCTCCCATTGAAGTGGATGGGAGAATTTTTAGAGGCATTTTTTGGAGCGGATTCCGCACAGAAAACTTGTGAAAAACAGCGCTGAAAGTTGTGCGAACGGGCCCTAATCTAGATGCTTTCTTCACTACTGAGATTTCGGTCATTTCAGTCTTCTCTCAGCTGAGGATGGGGCCTTGGCATCTCTCTTTCTTAGTAATGGTTGGGGTCCCAAAAAATGGACCTCAATGGATCACACTCTTGTGATCCATCTAATTTGATGTATTCTCATGCATGTCTTCCATTCACAGGGCCGGTCTTCTTCCTGGCATGCTTTAGTGTCGCAGCAGGACTGGCATTTTTAATGTATTACAATAACCCAGGTAAGAGTCGGTAGGAAACCACCGCTATAAGATTGTGCAAGATTCTCCAACACTGGCTAATCCCTCAGGCTGATGTTAAGAGCTGAGACTTTAGCCAATGTATTCCAGTCAGGAACACATCGGAGCCCTTTTGCACCATCGTCAAGGTATCTCAGCGTGGCACGGGTTCCTACCACTAAGCTACCTACGGAGTGCGAACAACGGTCTGAGAGGTGCTAGGATACAACTTACAGCCAAGCTCCCGCATACCTCCATAATGAGATCACTCAGGTAGTGGGAGAGATAAGACTGTGAGCCCCACCTATAACAGGCCACGTGACAAAGGCTACCAGAATGCTACCAGCAGTACGCAATGGCACATGCCAAACATGTCAAGAAAAATAACACATGGCCACTTTATTTCAGTTATTTTTCTTGATCTGTTTAGAATGTGCTCATTATGGAGGTATGCGGGAGCTTGGCTGTAAGTTGTGTCCTAGCACCTCTCAGACCGTGTTCGCACACCGTAGGTAGCTTAGTGGTAGGAACCCGTGCCACGCTGAGATACCTTGACGGTGGTGCAAAAGGACTCCGATGTGTTCCTGACTGGAATACATTGGCTAAAGTCTCAGCTCTTAACCTCAGCCTGAGGGATTAGCCAGTGTTGTCGGTCGCATATCATTGTGTTGCACCTTTCACAGTGATTTATGTATTTTTATATTTGCATCCACACATGATCTCATCTTGTGTAGGATGCCATTGTGGTGCATGTGGTCCGCTGCCGACATCCTCCATTGGATGCATTTTTGCTGGGGATCCCATGCCGAGGAATTGCTCCCCCGGTTATAAACACGCTGCAGTGTTTGGGGTTTTTGAGCATTTCCTCCTATGGCCACTTTATTTCAGTTATTTTACGACCAGTGTTTTAGACGCCAGTCTTAATAAGGCCCTATGCTGGCGGTGGGTCCGCCGAAGTTATGAACTTCAGCCCATACACCGCCACTTCTAAATGTAAGAAAGCTTCCCTTTACACAGGCGAGAGTAAAAGAGAAAAAATCACCGGGTGGCGCCTAACTGCTAATATGATGTTGTAGATACTTTAAGTATGATGTACACCAGAAATAGATATATATATATTTATTTATTTATAACCTCTATTTCTGGTGTACATCATACTTAAAGTATCTACAACCTCATATTAGCAGTTAGGCGCCACCCGGTGATTTTTTCTCTTTTACTCTCTCCTGTTTTACTATATCGCTTTCCTCCATATAGTTCATCGCCTAGGCTGCCCTGCTTTTTGGTTCCATCACTTTGCTGTTCAATACCATCTGAACTCTATTACACTTTGTCCTCCACTTTGTTCTCTACCTCTGTGTGATTATCCCATATCTCCTATTTTAGGAGTACAGGATTAACCCTCTTTTTTTCTCCCCTTACCTCGATTCTTGACACAGGCCAAGGATTCGCCAGATAAAATAATCTGGCGGTGTAAAGGTTTTGCTGATTACCCCATGAACGAGCGAAACGCTTGTTCATTGGGTAATGTGCTCGTTTGTGCTGGCGCCTGTCTAAACAGCAATCTGCTGCCGGCAAACAACTAGTCTGTATGGGGCTGAGCGATGGCATTAACGATCACTACATGTAGGCGATTGCCTGGCAGGAACGCTTCCCTTCCGACAATCGCCTGCTGACTAGTCCCATCTAAAAGGACCTTAAGATGTTGAATTGTGTTTGCTTTTACTTTTGTAGTTTCAGCCATGGTGATCGCACCTGCCCATTTACTTCATTTTGCAGGAGGTGCTTACTAACTATTGTCTATCCTCAGAATAGGTCATCAAAACCTGATCAGTAGGGGTACGACACCTGCCACCCCCGCCAATAAGCTGTTTAAAGAGGCCACGGCACTCAGGTGACCAACGTGGCTTCTTCGCAGCTCACCAAGCACAGTTCTGTCCATTGTACAGCGGCTATGCTTGCTATTGCAGCCTAGGCCCATTCACTTGAATAAGACTAAGCTGTGCTTGGGCCGTTGGGCTAGTAAGAGCGCTGCAGCCTCTTCAAACAGTTGATCGTCTGGGGTTCTGAGTGTCAGACCTCCAGTGACCAGATATAGATGACCTATCCAGAAGATAGGTCCGTACATTGGTTCATACTTCAGAACGACGCACTGTTAGTAGTGACTGGGACAAAGCTGCAGAGCCTCGCACCTCCTTTTTGTGTACATGTAATTCCTGCCGTGGATCTCTTCCATTTGACAATTCATGTTTTCTTGCAGAGGTGAAGTCACCCAGCTCAGCCAGAAAAGTATTTGGATTTTCAGCCATTGGATTTGGCCGACACATCAGAAATATCTTAATATCTTTTCTGGAGGACACAGCGTTGAATTAGTGAAAAGCTTGGCCTCCAAGTGACAATGTACTTGAAGCAATCTGCCGTGCACTAGTCTTCTATACACCTTTACCAAAGATTAAGAATCTTATTTGTCCATTGTCCAAGTAAAGAAAAGGCGAATATATTAAAGGGGTTGTTCACCTTTGTGGGGCTTTTTTACGGGACCCACAGTGGTTATACTGGATCCCTGCTGCTGCGTTCGGCTCCATTGTTGGCTCTGCAGATCTCCCCGCATCAACATCTGGTTTGATGCCGGTCACATGAGCCCTGCAGCCGATGACTGGCCTCAGCAGTCACTGGGACACATGCCGCATGGGTGACATGTCACCACTGCAGCAGTCTCATGACCAATGTCAAATAGGGTGTGGACGTATTCCTATGGCCTCCAAAGCTGGCGGGACAACGACGTTGCCAGAAGCAGGAATCGGGTAAGTATGATTACGGCCGCAGGTCTGGCCACGCTGTGGGGTCTGTAGAAAAGCTCTACAAAGGTGAACAAGCCCTTTAAGTGGTCATGCACACGAGCGTGTGTGCGGCCCGTTCCCATATGCAGCAAACAGCGGGTCCGCAATTGACTTGAATGGGTCCGCATCCACCAGACTAAAGATGGGACTTCATCTATCTTTTGTGGTGCAGAGGCACGGATTGGAAACCCGTGGAAGCACTACAAAGCGTTTCTGTGGGATTTTGGTCTGTGCCTGTCCTATTTTTTTTTGTGGTGTGGACTGTCTCTTGCGGATCGTGGACCCACTCAAGTCAACAGGTCCGCATATGCAAACGCGTATGGAATTTTCCAAAAATGTTGCCGTCCAAAGTTTTCTCAGCATTTATTGAGGACCAAAGACTGTTATTTAGTAGATCTTCTCTCCATACATGAACCGTTACTGAAGAAAACACCAAAGTGCTTAAAATGGGTCAAGTTCTTTTATTTGTATGTAGTTAGAAGGTTTTTCCTTTAGTTTTAGAAAATTGTTTTATGATTATTCTTGTGACTGATGAAACGGCCGTCATTTGCCGCTCCTTGTCTGAAATATTCTGAATTATTCATGGCTGTCCATTGCATGTTTGATGCTTTACATCTGTGTTTCATGTCCTAAGTATTTTAATCTCTATTTTCTTGAGGGTTAGAGTTTTCTTTTGTTACTGCTTTTAGGGCTGCTCCAAATGGACAACGGGCAATAGGATATAGCCCTTAAAGCAGGCATCCTCAAACTGCGGCCCTCCAAAACGACAACTCCCAGCATGCCCGAACAGCCTACAGCTATCAGCCTACAGCAGGGCATTGTGGGAGTTGTAGTTTTATAACAGCTGAAAAGCCGCAGGTTGAGGATGCCTGCCTTAAAGTGACCACTACCAATATTAAAGGGGTTCTCGGAGTTATATTAAAATTCAGGCATCCACTGTGCATGTGATCAAAATACCAAAAGAAGTGATGCTTACCCCTTTTCTCCCCACCACTTCCAGCGCTGCGCTCCGGTCCTCCCCCCACCACTGACGCCATGTTATGGGCCGTTACGGCCCATGCTCACAGGTCACCGTGCAGCCAATCTCTGATATCAGGGGTACACCCGACGTCACTGCTGCAACCAGGAAAACAATCCGGAGGACCGGAGCGCAGCTGCAGAGGACAAAAGGGGAAAGTATAAATTCCTTTGTTACTTTAGCACATGTGCAGGGGCTCCCCAAGTTTTGATTTAAAGGGGCCATCCTATGAACAATATTATACATTTTTCAAACCAGCACCTGGATCTAAATACTTTTGTAATTGCATGTAATTAAAGCGAACCTTTCACCTGCATTTCACTTAATAAACTATCAAAAGTACCTTATAGATCATCCTCATTGTGTTAGCACACGGTCTTGTCCCGCTTTTTTGCCATATATACGCATGAAAAAAATCGCCTTATAAAGTACTCTTCTCCAGCTCCACAAGTCACGATAGAAGTCAAGGGGGTAGCCCTTCCCTCACTCCAGGCTGTAACTCCCCTGCCCTAACCCCGCCTCTTTGCAGTGTAATTGACACCCGGCTCAGTCGCCGGGACCGCGCTTGTACAGGCGGCGCATGCGCCGTCGGACTCAAGCGCGATCCTGTAACTGAATCGCGCGAATGCGGCGTCCCCGATGCCTGCCTGTCTTCTCTTCCTCACGCGCGCGCCCCGATCTTCACGCTCCATGCGTCCACGTGATCACTGTTGACTTGCCGCAGATCGCAAGCCAGTGATCATCTGGGGCATTGCTATCATATTCAGCAGGTATTATATGTCAAAAACTCCGCATATTTCATGGGGCTATCTATCTATACATAGATATACACATGTGACAAACCCAGATTTAATTAGATGGCTATCTTGAAGACAGGCAGGCATCGGGGACGGTGCATGCGCGATTCAGTTACAGGATCGCGCTTGAGTCCGACGGCGCATGCGCCGCCTGTACAAGCGCGGTCCCGGTGACTGAGTCGGGTGTCAGCATAGAGGCGGGGTTAGGGCAGGGGAGTTACAGCCTGGAGTGAGGGAAGGGCTACCCCCTTGACTTCTATCGTGACTTGTGGAGCTGGAGAAGAGTACTTTATAAGGCGATTTTTTCATGCATATACATGGCAGAAAAGCGGGACAAGACTGTATGATAACACAATGAGGATGATCTATAAGGTACTTTTGATAGTTTATTAAGTGAAATGCAGGTGAAAGGTTCGCTTTAAAAATGTTGTATAGCCAGTCAGGTTCTTCACTGAAATCGATCTGTCCAGCTCACTGACGTTGCTGATCCCCATCTCTTCACTGCAGCAGAAAGTGCACGCTCCCTGAGCTGCAGGTTTGAAATAAATCTAGCAGAGAAATTGCAGCAATGAATGGGGAGATCTCTGGATCCATGTGAGGTACAGAGATGGTTCTAAGTTTGTTAGATGGGGGTTGTCATGTACTATATGATGTCTGATTAGCATTTTTTACATTACTCATGGGATAACTCCTTTAACTCAGGTTTCTTCAAGCCCCATTCAGACATTGTTGCAAAAAATCTGGTGTGTGTGAATATAGTCTAACAGTTTTTGTTATCCACTTTAAGAGAAAGGCTACTCAGCAACTTAAAGGGGTATTCCAGCTGTGACAAGTTATCACCCATCCAAGGGATATTATTATAATTTATTTTAAAGCGCCATTAATTCCATGGCGCTGTACATCCAGACTGGGTTACACAAATATAAAAATACAATAAACAAGAAACTATTAACAGACTGGTATAGAGGGGTAGAGGACCCTAGGGGACAACTATTAGATCTGTGGGGTCCTACTGCTGGGACCCCCACGAGAATGGGAACCCGTCAATGCCTCCAAAAATAAATGGCTGGCAGGTCGGGCATGCGCAATGCCTCTCCATTTATCTATACATGAGTTCTCCCATACAGATGAATGGAGCAGCAGTGTGCATGACACTCATTTTATAGGGTCCCCATTCTTGTGACCATTGGGGGCAGTAGGACCCTCTCCAATCTAATCCTGTAGATAGGGGTAAACTTGCAACTACTGGAATACCCCTTTAAATCCTATTATTGCCTCTGACCAATGTGCAGCGGACAGAGTTTGTAACTGCAGCATTGCTCCCATTCACTTCATCCACTACACAACAGGTGGGGCTGTGCTGTTCCGATGCCTGACCTACTACAGATCAGCTAGTTGGAGGGGCTGTGGGGTGAAGGACTCCGATCAGATATTGATGGCCTATCCTTATAATAAGCAATCCATAGTAAAATCCTGAACAACCCCTTTAAAAAGTGTAGCCACCTTATTATTTTTATAATAATGCAAAATAAAGGTGCAAACCATTCAACCCCCTTTCCTTTGATGGTTTGCACATCCTTTTCAGGTACATTATTTGTGTGTCTTGATATTGGCAGTGGTGCCAGCTTACACTCCTTGTACAGGACTGGATAAGCATGGCTGCCTTCCTTCCGAAACAGCACCACACCGCTCCATGGGTTGTGTCCGGCTTTGAAGTGAACGGAAATGAGCTGCCATACCAAACACAACCCATAGGCAGGTATGGTGCTGTTTTTAGAAAAAAGTAGACCTTTTTTTTTGTAATGCTGTACAACCCTTTTTTAGGCTCTGTTCACATCTGCCTTAGCTCTTCAGTTGTTTTTTTTGAAGGTCCGAATAGCGGAGCAGTATTTTATGCAGCAGCACCACGGATACCAGACAGCAACCTGACTGATCCATATGGCCTCCTTCACACACACATTTTGGTTTGGCAGTTTTGTTTCCTGCTATAAAAAACACAAATAGGTTTTCCCTATAGAGTAGGGGAGGGGAAAACCACCATTGTTTCAACAAGCATCATAGACACAAAACACCCACAAATTTAAAAAAAGGCACTAGAAAAAAAAACCTGTGTCCTGCATTTGATAATTCCTATAAACTTTCAGCCAATATCTGGAGCTGGTCTTTTTTTTAGCAAAAATAAACAGCAAAACATGCATGTGCAAGGAAAAATAAAAATGCAAAATGCCACAAAAACTGTGTGAACCCAACCTTATAGGTTCATGGAGAAAAATAAAAAGGATCTGAAACAGATTATGACGGGTCATTACAAGTAACAGCTCTCAACACTACCAGCTTCTCTCAGTATACACAGTGCTCCGGAGCTGAAATCAGTGTTCAGTGCTTGCAGTGTTTTTTTGTTTTTGTTTTTTTTTTCTTGTAAAATGTCATAACTTTCTCTAATTTGTTAAAAGATGAGGTACACAATATTGCCATGCACTGACCGTCCAAGAACTGCAGCTATTATATCATATGGCTAATATATTATTTTTCTATATTAAAGATTTTGCTCAGTTACTGTGTCTGCTTTTTTATGCTGATAATTTCACAAAATCTTCATAAAATGAGATAAAACAGTGATCATTTTGTTGACACCATAAAAGTGACTTTAAAGGGCATCTGTCAGCAGATGTGTACCTATGACACTAGCTGACCTGTTACATGTCTGAAAAATGATGTCTTAATATATGCAAAACAGCCTCTAGGAGCAACGGGGGCGTTGCCGTTACACCTAGAGGCTCAGCTCTCTCTGCAACTGCTGTGCCCTCTGCACTCTGACAGCGGCTGGCAGTGAAAACATCTTCATATTTGGCCATGAGACTTGATACGTCTTACTACTGCACATGGCGTTTACTACATGGGAAACCGCGATCATGCCTAGTCCTGTCAATCAGAGGGCTAGGCATTTGCAGAGAGAGCAGAGCCTCTAGGTGTAATGGCAACACCCCCGTTGCTCCTAGAGGCTCATTTGCATAACCTAAAACATAATTTTTCTCAGCCATGCGGGCACATATCAATATGAACCAACACAGACGCCTTCAGCTGCCGAGCGCACATGTAACAGGTCAGCCGGTGTCATAGATACAAAACTGCTGACTGATGCCCTTTAATATTAGGAAAAGGCTGAAATAGCTATAACCTAATGAACTGTTGCTATTATTGGGAGCAGGAGCACTCTGATACCACAGAGCCCCCCTGTATTATGTGCTCCATTCACAGACCGCCAGCAGTGGTATATAAAACATGCATGGAAAATCCAGGGCAGGTTGAAAGGCACAGGCGGCTGCATAGAGGTGACTTATCTAGGCCTTTTCTCAAATACGACACATTGCGGCAGCGAACTGGCTCCTTCATCAAGCATTGTAACATTATGGTTTTATGCTGCCACATTTACATGCATTAAGTGTTTCTGGTTCTGTTGCTTTTGGATCCCATTTGAGCAAATGGATCCTAAATGAATTGAATTCCACCAGAATTTTCACTAGGCCCAGATAACCCCCTTTACAAAAAGTCAGCTCACCACAGTAGAAAGCAATGTAGATTTCACATCAATTCTCACTGATTCATAATGTAATCAGAAAGATGCAAGAGTGCAGTGGCATAAACCTCTCTACTGGGCATCACACCTTGGAAGATCCTGTCTACACCCAATATACGCCCAGAATACAGGTGAAATTCCAAAAATTAGAATATCGTGCAAAGTTAATTTATTTCAGTAATGCAACTTATAAGATGAAACTAATACATGAGAGACTCATTACAGGCAAAGCGAGATATTCCAAGCCTTTATTTGTTATAATTTGGATGATTATGGTTTACAGCTTATGAAACCCCAAAGTCACAATCTCAGGTACCCTTTGTTCAGGGGGTATGGATTAATTAGCTGACACTTTGAGCCTAGAACCTTTTCACAATATTCTAATTTTAAGTTGCATTGCTGAAATAAATGAACTTTTGCACGATATTGAAATTTTTCGAGTTTGACCTGTGTATCAATTGAATGTTACGGGTGTTCATCTGTCATCACCCCCTGTGTTACAGCTGACATTTCTTTGTAATCGTTCCGGTTTTCTTTCCTGAAAATGTCTGGAAACAATACCATATTCTACCACTAGAGGGCGCGTACAGATTAAACATTCTCATCCAAAAAGGACTAGGCGGTGGACAGTGTCGGCCATCTTGCTGGTTAGAAAATGACGGCAGGGCACATCTAATAAACACAATAAAAGATCTGAAAAATAACTTTAATAAACACTACAATTACAAAGCATATAAAAATTGCATAAGGTACAAGTGGTTTTATATAAATCTGGTCTTAGGAAGATAACATCTTTTGCATATGTGTATATATAATATATCCAATCTGTCGTTCACTATATATGCAGAAGTTGACATTTAAAGGATGACAGATAAACACACGCATACTACGCATTAGACGCACTATGTATACAGCAAAATTCCTTCGACTTGATTCTTGGGTCCTGTGCTGGAGACAAGTTCTAGACGCCGAATGAAAGGAATTTTCGTTATGTAACGCGTTATGTAACAGAGTAATATATTACTATGTAATATATTTATTAAACTTGGACATTTATGGCATATTGATAGGATACATGAAGGTCTGATAGGTGCAGGTCCTATCTCCTGGACCTGATGTAATCTCGAGAAAGGGACCCCACTGTGAACGTAGAGCAAGCTACCCCATGCATGGCATGTTCTCCATTCACTGCTATGAGACGCTCATCTATTTTTGGAAGTCCCACAACAGTGAATGGAGAGGACTCTGCGCGTGCTCTGCCGCCTTTCCATCCAGCACTATGGAGGTCCTATAACAGTGAATGGAGAGGACGCTGTGCACGCTCTGCCACCTTTCCATCCAGCACTATGGAGGTCCCACAACAGTGACTGGAGAAGACGCTCTGCCGCCTTTCCATCCAGCACTATGGAGGTCCCACAACAGTGAATGGAGAGGACGCTGTGCATGCTCTGCCGCCTTTCCATCCAGCACTATGGAGGTCCTATAACAGTGAATGGAGAGGACGCTGTGCACGCTCTGCCACCTTTCCATCCAGCACTATGGAGGTCCCACAACAGTGACTGGAGAAGACGCTGTGCATGCTCTGCCACCTTTCCATCCAGCACTATGGAGGTCCCACAACAGTGAATGGAGAGGACGCTG
The DNA here is from genome assembly GCF_905171765.1 of Bufo bufo. Classification (NCBI taxonomy): domain Eukaryota; kingdom Metazoa; phylum Chordata; class Amphibia; order Anura; family Bufonidae; genus Bufo; species Bufo bufo. Next base: position 182,984,331 of record NC_053397.1, on the reverse strand, counting down.
TGCATGCTCTGCCGCCTTTCCATCCAGCACTATGGAGGTCCCACAACAGTGAATGGAGAGGACGCTGTGCATGCTCTGCCACCTTTCCATCCAGCACTATGGAGGTCCTATAACAGTGAATGGAGAGGACGCTGTGCATGCTCTGCCGCCTTTCCATCCAGCACTATGGAGGTCCCACAACAGTGAATGGAGAGGACGCTGTGCATGTTCTGCCGCCTTTCCATCCAGCACTATGGAGGTCCCACAACAGTGAATGGAGAGGACGCTGTGCATGCTCTGCCGCCTTTCCATCCAGCACTATGGAGGTCCCACAACAGTGAATGGAGAGGACGCTGTGCATGCTCTGCCGCCTTTCCATCCAGCACTATGGAGGTCCCACAACAGTGAATGGAGAGGACGCTGTGCATGCTCTGCCACCTTTCCATCCAGCACTATGTCAGTCCCATAACAGTGAATGGAGAGGACGCTGTGCATGCTCTGCCGCCTTTCCATCCAGCACTATGGAGGTCCCACAACAGTGAATGGAGAGGACGCTGTGCATGCTCTGCCGCCTTTCCATCCAGCACTATGGAGGTCCCACAACAGTGAATGGAGAGGACGCTGTGCATGTTCTGCCGCCTTTCCATCCAGCGGTATGGAGGTCCTATAACAGTGAATGGAGAGGACGCTGTGCATGCTCTGCCGCCTTTCCATCCAGCACTTTGGAGGTCCCACAACAGTGAATGGAGAGGACGCTGTGCATGTTCTGCCGCCTTTCCATCCAGCACTATGTCAGTCCCATAACAGTGAATGGAGAGGACGCTGTGAAAGTCAGCCCCATTTACTTTACCGATGATCTATAAGGGTGCTTTGTGTTGTTCATGTGATGGCTGCATTTCCTGGACCGGCTGCGGTTCATGGGAGCCAAACTCATAGCATCATAGTGATTTATGGTGCCGTGAGTTCGGCTCAGTTAAACTACAGTCGGTGTGGGAAATGCATCTGTCACATGGACCACACACAACCATGTGAAAGCAGCCTTAGGCAGAAAACTACATCATATGAGCCAAACCATATAGTTTTTCAACAGGAATAGATACCTGTTTTCGGGGTTTTAGCCCCTTGGCAGTGCAGAGTAAGTAGTAAATTCAGTAGCCAATAATTCAGTAAGATAATTCTATGGTTGGACAAGCCATCTTTGCTCAAAAGGTTCCCCTAACGATAGGTCCTCTCTATACTCACCCGCTAAATATCGATGAGACCTCGGTGTAGATGTGCCAGGCCCTCCAGTGAGAGACAATCTTTGCAGCTCCCACTGAAGGGAAAAATCGGACAAGAATGGCGGCCCCACATCTATATGCACAGATGTCCTAATACAGCATCAAACAAGTAACAGCAAAGTATTGGAAGGAAGGAATAAGTAATACAGCCAGGGCCATAAATATTGGGACATCGACACAATTCTAACATTTTTGGCTCTATACACCACCACAATGGATTTGAAATGAAACGAACAAGATGTGCTTTACCTGCAGACTGTCAGCTTTAATCTGAGGGTATTTACATCCAAATCAGGTGAACGGTGTAGGAATTACAACGGTTTGCATATGTGCTTCCCACTTGTTAAGGGGCCAAAAGTAATAGGACAATTGGCTTCTCAGCTGTTCCATGGCCAGGTGTGTGTTATTCCCTCATTATCCCAATTACAATGAGCAGATAAAAGGTCCAGAGTTCATTTCAAGTGTGCTATTTGCATTTGGACTCTGTTGCTGTCAACTCTCTAGATGAGATCCAAAGAGCTGTCACTATCAGTGAAGCAAGCCATCATTAGGCTGAAAAAACAAAACAAACCCATCAGAGAGATAGCAAAAACATTAGGCGTGGCCAAAACAACTGTTTGGAACATTCTTAAAAAGAAGGAACGCATCGGTGAGCTCAGCAACACCAAAAGACCCGGAAGACCATGGAAAACAACTGTGGTGGAAGACCAAAGAATTCTTTCCTTGGTGAAGAAAACACCCTTCACAGCAGTTGGCCAGATCAAGAACACTCTCCAGGAGGTAGGTGTACGTGTGTCAAAGTCAACAATCAAGAGAAGACTTCACCAGAGTGAATACAGAGGGGTCACCACAAGATGTAAACCATTGGGGAGCCTCAAAAACAGGAAGGACAGATTAGAGTTTGCCAAACGACATCTAAAAAAGCCTTCACAGTTCTGGAACAACATCCTATGGACAGATGAGACCAAGATCAACTTGTACCAGAGTGATGGAAAGAGAAGAGTATGGAGAAGGAAAGGAACTGCTCATGATCCTAAGCATACCACCTCATCAATAAAGCATGGTGGTGGTAATGGCATGGGCATGTATGGCTGCCAATGGAACTGGTTCTCTTGTATTTATTGATGATGTGACTGCTGACAAAAGCAGCAGGATGAATTCTGAAGTGTTTCGGGCAATATTATCTGCTCATATTCAGCCAAATGCTTCAGAACTCATTAGACGTCGCTTCACAGTGCAGATGGAAAGAAGTGGAATGTTATGCAATGGCCAAGTCAATCACCTGACCTGAATCCGATTGAGCATGCATTTCAGTTGCTGAAGACAAAACTGAAGGGAAAATGCCCCAAGAACAAGCAGGAACTGAAGACAGTTGCAGTAGAGCCTGGCAGAGCATCACCAGGGATGAAACCCAGCGTCTGGTGATGTCTATGCTTTCCAGACTTCAGGCTGTAATTGACTGCAAAGGATTTGCAACCAAGTATTAAAAAGTAAAAGTTTGATTTATATTATAGTTTGATAATATTATTATTCTGTCCCATCACTTTTGGTCCCTTAACAAGTGGGAGGCACATATGCAAACTGTTGTAATTCCTACACCGTTCACCTGATTTGTATGTAAATACCCTCAAATTAAAGCTGACAGTCTGCAGTTAAAGCACATCTTGTTTGTTTCATTTCAAATCCATTGTGGTGGTGTATAGAGCCAAAAATCTTAGAATTGTGTTGATGTCCCAATATTTATGGACCTGACTGTATGTATGGTCTTTCTTAACCACAAAGAATTAAGGTACAGCAGCCTGTCCATCTTAGTGTCGATGCCCAGAACTGCATACTAGTCCTATTCAATATTTAAAGGGGTTTTCCTAAATCAGAACATTGATGGCCTATCCATAGGGAAACCGCACCAATCAGTTTGAAGAGGCCATGGCGCTCATGCGAGCACTACACCTTTTTATGGTTTGCATGGGTCCCTCTACCTTCATGCTGGGGTAGAGATGCAGGGTATTGCAGCTTCATACCATCCAGGTGACCTCTCCAAACAGCTGATCGGCAGGAGTGCTGAGCGTCAGATCCGCACCGAACTGATACTGATGGTCTGTCCTGAGAAGAGGCCATCAATATCCTAAACCCATCTGAATCAAGGCTTTACCTTAATGTATAACAAGCCCTTTAATAGTCACTTTCAGAAGACACTTCTCGTGGTGTCAGCAGATACACATTGCCTTGAATACTGGTTTTCACAGATTCATTCTACATTTCATCCTTCCCTTTCCAAGTACAGTCTGTACCGTTCATCACAATGACCCCACGGACTGAAATGTCTGATTTATTATGTACTATTTGTTCCTCTGTATTCTGGGACATGGCGAGGATATGGGGAGTCTTGGCATGAAGTATGCACAGCTATAGCGAGCACGGTGCTCAGAAGTACAAGATGCTGGAGATTAGACCTTTTCTCATGTCCCTGATGATTGGAAAATGGAAACCATTATCGTCAGCGAAGGGAAGAAGTGTAAGGATAGAGGATTTCCTTATACAATTGTATATGTCCGAAGTAATAAACTCCTTAGGTCAGGCTGGATGATAGTGGTGCATTTTCTGCTGCGTGGGTAAGTAGTACTAATATAAACTAATATATTTTACATACATATACTTTATGGAATTATTTGCGGTATCCTATTATACTTAAGCATCATGCACCCGACCGTATGTTCGGTCCGCATCTGATCTGCATTTTTATTTTTTCAAAACGGCTGCGGATCCATTCATTTCAATGCGGCAGTGTGTAGTCCGCATCCGTCTGTCCATTCCCCGGCCCTGCAAAAAAAAAGATAGAACATGTCCTATTCATGTCCATTTTGTGGACAAAGATAGGAAATTGCTACAGGAGTTAAAAAAAAATAATTGTCGTCAGGCACGCGGCTGGGATCTGTGTTTTGCAGATCACCGATTTGCGGACTTCAAAATGGATACGGTCGTGCATGAGGCCTAAGCCTTGAAATTCATTTCGCTTATTTCTGGTTCATAGAGGTCTATGGACACATTACAGTATATCCCACGATAGTATACATAGATGGATATGCCGAAAGTGGTCTGCCAACTTAGCGTGAAATATCCTAGAATAATCCCTATATATATATATATACCTATTGCACAGTGTGAAATGGCCTGGTGTCAACCCAACTGATTATAACACTGCAGGGCGTTGATCAGAACTTGACCTGAATGAAAAAAATTTCATTGTAGTTTGTCTAGATAAAATACAGAATTAAGTTTTTCAGGACTTAGATATTGATGGCCAATCCTCAGGATAGGTCATTAATATAAGATCATGGTGGTCTATGGCTATGTGAGCTATGGCCTAGCTGCACTAGGGTGAAGGCACGTTTTCCCTGGGTAACAATGTCCCTAAATTTACTTCTGAAGTAAAAAATATATATATGTATAGCATCGCTGAAAAATGAAGACAAGGTCAGATTCCGGTGCTGGTTAACACCACCACATCTGGACTAGGCTAGGAGAAGAGGTTGTGTGCTTGTTTGCCCCTTCCCTAATCTCCTTCTCATAGTTCTTGGGTTAATTCCCCACATCTCTGGTTGCCAATGTTGTTGGACCTGTGGAAAGGATGCCTGCAGATGTTTAAGACAAGGGTCCTCTCTGGTACATAAACCTTTAGTCAGCGGACGGGTCAACAGCTAGAGTAGACAGGGGCCTTCTATGACTTGAGACCTAAGAGCTCATGTAAACCTAGAGTAGGCTCAATGAAACCATCAAGTCTGGGGTTGAATGATCACAAAGAGCCCTTTCAAAAAGAGACAGACGGGGCAATCGGCTGATCGCACTAGTTCCTGTCCCGATATCCTCAGGACATGGCAGCCAGGTATTTCCTCTTTGGCAGGTGATATGTAATATAAGATGGCAGTCATTCCAATTAAAGGCTGTCCTTGTAATACAAGGAAAGCTCTGGTCCTCCAGAACGGGAGCTGCACGTATAGAACGCCTCTCCCTTCTGGCTCATAGAGGGGGGTCCAAAGCATTAGACCTCTCCCTATATTATGTACACATACTCTAATAGGGAATATGGGCTGGGGTTGTCCTCATGAGACAAGCCCTTTATTTAGAGTTGTAAACCAGTTTCAACCATTGACAAAACTGTAAGCTGTACACCAAATCATTGGGCATCTGTGGCTTGGTTTACTTACTGGCATAAGAATTACTGTCAGCACCTTAGACCCAAAAAGCCCTATACATTTTGCATATGTTTCCCTTTTTTACTTTAAAGGGGTTGTCCCATTAAAAATATTCTACATTTTTAAAACCAGCCCCTGGATCTGAATACTTTTGTAACCGCATGTAATTAAACATTTAGTGCAGCCACTAAGTTATTCACTGGACTCTATCTGTATAGCGTCACCTGCTGTTTGCTCTTTTTCTAATTTCTCTGTCCTGCTCACTCAGATGGACGCACATGCTCAGTTGCACATGCCACCAACTGCAGTAGAAAGACATGCCCCCGAGAAAGTGCATGCCCCCTAAGCTGCCAGCTTGAAATAAATATAGCAGAACAACTGGAGCAACAAAGGGGGAGATGTCTGGATCTATGGGAGGTACAGGGCTGGTTTTAAATTTGTTAGAAAGAGACTGTCATGTACTATAGGATATGAGGATATTATGGGATAACCCCTTTAAAAGGGGTATTCCGTCTATTCTAAGATATCCCCTATCCAGGGGATACTGGATAACTATTAGATTGGTGGGGGAAATCAGACAGCTGGGACCCCCACTGATCATGAGGGCCACACACCCTGCAGGGATGCCCAAAATGAATGGAGCACCAACTTCAGCATGTGCACTGTCACTCCATTCATCTCTACAGGACTGCAGGAGATAACCGAGTACAGCGCGCTGCTATTTCCGGCAAACCCATAGATCTGAATGGAGCCACAGTGCACACTCTCGACCTGCCATTCCATTAATTTCAGGGGTCCTCACAAGGTACAGAGCCACTGTTCTCATGATTGTTGGGGTCCCAAAGTAGGACCCCCCACTGACCTAATAGATATCCCCTATCTTGTGGATAAGGGATAACTTGAAATAACTGGAATACCCCTTTAAATTTAACGAGTTAATGCTCGGTATAACAGTACAAACTTGTTCTTTCATTTTGTTCCTTAATTTAACTAAAATATTTAAAAATATATTTTAAAAAAACTAGAGTATATACATCATACTAGTACTTGGCTACAGTACAGTGGACAGCGTCACAGGGGGGATTGTGTGATATTTTGGTAGTTCAGCTTAGAGAGACCATCCAGCATGACCACCACGGCGTTAGATACACTTGGGATAATATGTCGGAGTCGTGCAGCATGCGATCCATAGTCTTTCTCCAGTTTGCATCATCTTGTAAATGCCCATTATCGTGGAATAAAAAAAGGATGATGAAGCGGTGGAATAGTCATACATGCTAAGTGCTCAGTTCTGGTCCAGGGAGACATCAGCGGATCAGTATTGCTCTCTGCTCTGCTAACTCCTGTATTCTCTGAGGGATACAACACGTCAGAGATTTAATTGACAGCAAAAACGAAATAACTTCCATGTGTCTTGTCTTAAAATTTGCCCAGAGGGAGCATCAAAAGTTTCCAGAATTCATTCCAAATGTTGCATCCAAAGGAAGTAGCTAAATGGGAAGTCATGAAATGTCTTGGTAACCAATAGCATCATTACAAATATGTTCTACAGTATATAGTATTGTATATCTGGGTGATAAATCTTCTCTTGTTAGTCCTTAAATATCTGGAAAAAGACAAAGGGTTTTAAAATGTTTCCATAACCAAATGTATAGATTTACTGAAAAAACACTGCAAAGATTTTTATTATAAAAAGTTTGTATACAACACTGCCACAACACTGGCACCACACCCCCTAAGCAAAGGGTTAATCACATTTTCTGGCTATTAGGTGAGGACAGTATGATGTATAGTATAGATACAGCCTATAACTACAGATCCGTTTATCATCCAGAACCTGGTGAATAGTATAGATACAGCCTATAACTACAGATCCGTTTATCATCCAGAACCTGGTGAATAGTATAGATACAGCCTATAACTACAGATTTGTTCATCATCCAGAAACTGGTGAATAGTATAGATACAGCCTATTAGTATAAAAGCCAGCCATCATCCAACTTGGTGTATAATAACGATAGAGCGGATACAGTATGTATAGATCCTGGTGAAATGTATAGATACAGCCTATAACTACAGATCCATTCATCATCCAGAACCTGGTGAATAGTATAGATACAGCCTATTAGTAGAAAAGCCAGCCATCATCCAACTTGGTGTATAATAACGATACAGAGGACACAGTATGTATAGATCCTGGTGAAATGTATAGATACAGCCTATAACTACGGATCCATTCATCATCCAGAAGTTAGCGTATATCCGTTTCAGATTGCGGCACAAAGGTTATTTGCGACGCAATCTGCGACTTTTCCCCACTAACACCAGGCACGGGCGGGAAAGAGGACGGGCTGGTAGGCCCGGCTCATTTATTCTTTTCTATGCCTGTTTTAAGCGTAGAAAATGGTCTAAATTTAAGGCAGCAAGGAAGCTGTCTTACATTTAGACCGGCAGTGAATGCATTGAAATTATATAGAGGCCGGCAGCATCGCACGGGGTTATAAAGACCGGCATCTAAAACGCCCATCTTAATAAATGACGCCAATAATTTTATGGGAAAAGATCCAGTAAAACTTGTATTTCATTCACATAAATTCCTGCTCATTCTGGTCTTTGAAGTCCAGGAGGCGGTCCTATCAGTGATTGACAGCCTTCCCTCTATGACTGTGCATACAGAGATAGCTGTCAATCACTGATAGGACCGCCTCCTGGACTTCAAAGCCCAGAATGAGCAGGAATTTAAATGCATGAAACACAAGTTTTACTGGATCTTTTCCCATAAAACGATATATCAATCTGCTCAGCTCCTCCTGCTCTATAACATGCTGCCTGCAGATTAATTTCTGTTTTCATGGTGACAGGTTTCCTTTAAGTTCATTAAATCGTGTGAGTTTACCTTTCTTTAGTTCTATACTTTTACAGGTCCCTCCGATGGTTTCTGCACTCCAAATGCTGTAATAAAAATGTTGATCACCACAATGATGAACACAAGGCCAGTGGCGGCATTTTCAAGGTTGTCCAGTTTGGCGTGTTTGGCGGGATTATTCAGGTCATATTTTACTGGGGGGAAAAAAAAGAACAAGAATGTTTATTCCTCGAGTTATCAGGAGCTCAAGCACAATCATCTATTATTTTAGTTTTTGAACTTAAGTGGTATTAAAGGCGTTTTCTGAGTTTTTAATAGTGAATATCAGATTGGCGGGGGTTCAACTCCCTGCACCCCTCCCATCACTGTTTGGAGAGGGTACGCCGGTGAGCGCTGCAGTCTCCTCACAGCTTACCAATCACAGCACTGTCCATTGGATAGTGGCAGTGCTTGGTACTGTATTCACTTGACTGGAACTGACCTAAGCCTAGGCCATGGAACTGATAAATGTGACGGTCAATGGCCTAGGAAAAGGGCACTGCACTCACCACCTCTTCCAACAGCTAAGTGGTACACCTCCACCAAGAACATACTGATGACCTATCACTCAGACAACCACTTTAACTTGAATTAGAAGAAAATGGGTCCTGCGAGCTGGCTGGCACATCCCATGATGCTTTGCTGTGTAGTCCGAAGATGTTTTCAAGGACTAACTGATGACCTATCCTTAGTACAGGTCATCTATATCAGATCACGCTGATTAGCTGTTTTTTGCTAGATGTGGTACCAGAACCAGGCACTGGAACTACAGAGGTTACTGCGGCTTTTACTGTACACTGTTACTACAGTGTACAGCTCTGTATAGTTCCAGTGCCTGGTTCTGGCGCCATATCTAGCAAAACCAGCTGATTGATGGGGATGCTGGGAGTCAGCCCCCCCCGCCCATCTGATATTGATGATGTGGGGTATTGCAGATTTGTCCCATTCCAAATGATAGACTATCAATGGTAAAGGTAAACTCCTGGAAAACCCTTCAAAGAAACAGGAGGCAACTAGTAAAAGTAGAAGAAATCTCAACACTGAGTATTCGTTCAGCTGAGAACAAAGTCTGAAATGATGGGACATCTTGGGGACAATTAGAAAACCTAAATATCGCCAACAGGAGCCCTTTGAAAAAGCTTGGCGAGGCGAAATGCACGTCAGGAAAACAGCTTCTCCCCCCCCCCACCCCCCGGGTTAGTATGGCGCATCAATTTATGTCTATTTTTGTATTTATGCATTGATTATGGCTGCACCAGTAGACTGTATTGATCACTACTTGAATTCTGATAGCCGTATGGGCCAACTAATGTGGGTTCAAACCTTTTACTCAGTTGGTAGTCTGAGTTGTTTTCCCTATTCCTGGTTCTTGCCATTTTGCACTGGTCACTTTATCTAATATTGGATGCACGTTACTGGCCAAGTGGGGTCTCTATCACAGTACTCATCCGCATGATTTTATATGTGTGTTTAATGTCATTGTTACATTGTGTTTCAATAAAGTGATGTTTTGTTATATTACATGTGTGGTCTATGTGATTTGGTAGAGAACATCTTGGAACAACCAATGTTGACAATCTTAACCCTGACACGATCCAGAAAGAACCGTCGATTTATTGACAAGATTGATGTTCACATGTCCTTGGCTCTGGATGTATGGCTCAAACCAGCCAAAAAGTGGTTTCATACACAGCCCCACCAATCCCTAGAATGAGTGACCCGTTCCATCGTCCTGATAAAGCAGCAAGTCATGAACGTGTCCTCCTACTCCATCCATTCTCCATAGGACTACCGGAGGTAGCCGAGAACAGGAGTAGTGCCAAATTTGAAGGCTATCCATTATCCAGGATGACAGAGATGATGGAGATCTTTAGGATGGATGTCCAGTAATCCAGAATAAAGAGGCAGCTCTATAGGAAGCAGGAGGCATGAGCATATAAATACTGGGTTATCGGACATATCAGGAGACCTACAAGCATACAGCCTTCTTCTGATATGCCAGGAAGAAAAATGGTTGAAGAAAGACACAGAAAGGGACAAAAAAAAATTGCTAAAAATGTCCTAAAGTGGTAAGAGCATACAAACCAATGAAGATGAGGAGCACTCCGACTATGACCTGGAGAAAGAGGGATAACGTGATCAGAACGATGAGTGGGACGTAGAAGGAGAACGAAGGTCCCTGATCAATTACAGCTTTCATCTGGGAAGCGTTGGCCATCAGCAGGGCGATATCCAGCATGCTCTCCGCTGCACTCTTCTTATTGGCGTAATGATTCACATTCAGGTTCCTCCTGCCTCGTACAGGCACAACCTGTAACAGGGAGATGGTTCATATGCATCATACAACCAAATGGTTGGGGATTATGAAAACTTATACAACTTTCTAATACACTTTCTGTATCCGTTCCTCGTGATTTTCAAAATCAGTCAGTAGGAGGTTTCATTATTAGCTTCCAGCAGAAGCCGGTCATGTGAAGATCCCGCAGGTGCTTGAGTTCTTACAGTCCTGTGACAACCCAAGCACCTGTGTGATCATCACGTGAACAGGACACAGTTTCACTGGAAGCAAAGAATGAAAGGGGTTTTCCAGGATGACCGGGCTGGATGGCCTGTCCATGAATGGAAAAAGCTGGAATACCCAGTGAGGCCATTACTAAGTGTGTGGAGCAATGTAAACAGTGTGGAGGCCACATCGCTCCCCCTGGAGCCGGGGCCTTTTCAAGCAGCTGGTTGGCTAATAGGCTGTAATACCTGAAATCCCACTGAAGGTTTTTACTGAATGACTGCATGCAAAGATCTTGAAACCCACAATAAATAGACACAAAGGGGGTCATTTATTAAGACCGGCATTTTAGATGCCGGGGTTCCGCAAAAAAAAACGGAATGTACTCCGTATGCATTCCGTTTCTGTATTTCTGTTCCGTTAAAAGATAGAACATGTCCTATTATTGCCCGCAAATCACGTTTCGTGGCTCCATTCAAGTCAATGGGTCCGCAAAAAAAACGGAAGGCATACGGAAATGTATCTGTATATCTTCCGTATCTGTTCCGTTTTTGCGGAACCATCTATTGAAAATGCTATGCCCAGCCCAATTTTTTCTATGAAATTACTGTATATGCCATACGGAAAAACGGAACGGAAACACAACGGAAACAAAAAAACAGAACAACGGATCCGTGAAACACGGACTGCAAAACACTGAAAAAGCCATACGGTCGTGTGAAAGAGGCCTTATTGTGAGACAAAACCAGGTGCAGGTCAAAAACACAGAACAGGTGCAGATCTTTTCATTACACCTTATGGCCTCATGCACACGGCCGTGTTCCGCGGCCGAGAGCGTTCCGTGGTATCCCAGCCGGGATTCCTGCTGACAGCAGGAGCGCACGGCGTCATTGGTTGCTATGACGCCGTGCGCTTCATGCCGCCGCTGCTGTACAGTGATGTATAGATCATACGAGTGTATTACTGTAGTGCAGCGGCGGCATGAAGCGCACGGCGTCATAGCAACCAATGACGCCGTGCGCTCCTGCTGTCAGCAGGAATCCCGGCTGGGATACCACGGAACGCTCTCGGCCGCGGAACACGGCCGTGTGCATGAGGCCTAACTCGGAGTAGGCTCCATAAAAACTGATGGAAAAAACTGACGTGTGAACAAGGCCTTATATGACATTTTAACCACTGAGGAAGGAACGTATATTGTTCCAAACGCGTCTGTTGATTGGCAGTTAGACAATGAACTTACGTTCAAGTTCCAAACAGTAGCACTATTATCTGGCTGGCGACATTCTGTACTGCGCTGCGGCAGCAAACTAAATGAAGGACGGCGTTTACAGCAGCAGAGGGCGCATGCGTGACGATATCAGCGCGAAGCCGGCGAGCAGATCGGGAAGACTGATAAGGAAGGGCGAGACGCGCTACAAGCGCAAACCAATGGAGTTTGATCATTCACCGAAGTAATCTCTGAGCGCTATAACAATTCATACTGCAATACTGCCAAAGTAAACGGAGCGGACTGATAAGAAAGGTGGGACGCGCTATAAGCGCAGAGTATTTTTATCCGAAATTGCATTTAAAGGGAGTCTGTCAGCACATTTTCCCCTTTTTAACAGTTCCCATAGCGCTGTAGCCGCAACACAGATGATTAAAACGGTACCTTTATATGCTTTTGTGGACTTGTAAAACTGCCAAAAACGAACTTTGATGCATATGTAAATGAGGGCTCACAAGTGCCCAGAGGCGGCGTCTTACTCTGCCCGCCCATCTGTTTTCTCTCCCCCTCAGCGAGATCCCGCGCCTGCGCGCTGACTTCCTTGGCCGGGGCATGCGCACTGCGATGCCCATTGCTGGCACGGCATCGCAGTAGCTTATGCGCATGCGCCGGCTAACGGATCATACAGATAAATTTACCTCTCTGTATGATCCGTTAGCCGGCGCATGCGCATAAGCTACTGCGATGCCGTGCCAGCAATGGGCATCGCAGTGCGCATGCCCCGGCCAAGGAAGTCAGCGCGCAGGCGCGGGATCTCGCGGAGGGGGAGAGAAAACAGATGGGCGGGCAGAGGAAGACGCCGCCTCTGGGCACTTGTGAGCCCTCATTTACATATGCATCAAAGTTCGTTTTTGGCAGTTTTACAAGTCCACAAAAGCATATAAAGGTACTGTTTTAATCATCTGTGTTGCGACTACAGCGCTATGGGAACTGTTAAAAAGGGGAAAATGTGCTGACAGACTCCCTTTAACAAGCTCCATGTATAGTAACTCCATATGCAAACTGTTCCAACTAACCAAAGGGAGACATTTTGACTATAGCCATGCGAACAGCGCGCACTAACACCATAGGAAGAGAATTACTCTATTGGTACCGCCAACAGTGATATATCTATAGGCCAGTTTCACACTGGCGTTAAGCTTTTCCGGCAGGAGAACAGCATGCTGGATCTGTACTGCCGGAAGTCCGCCCGGCCCCATTCACTATAACGGGGACAGCACGGCGAGTATGCCGAGAGGCGGCCGGACAAATACCGCTGGACGCATGAGTAAGGGGGTGTGTTCTCCGAAAACGTTGCGTGGAGGGGAGGAGGTGTGAACGATGTCTGTCTCAGCGTCCCTCATGATGTACCATTTTATATTAGAATGAAGTAAAGAAACAAAAGGTGTCGTACCCGCGACTTGTGAGCATGACTTCTATTGCGCACAATGAGGTAAAAAGAACACACAAGTCTGCAAGTCTATGTGCTTAGTCCTCCAACCCTGATGAATTTAAAGGGGGTTTCCAGGATCAGCATATTGCTGGCTTATCAACATTCTAATCCTGGAGAATCCCTTTAAGGACTCATGCACACGACAGTTGTTCTGGTCCGCAGTTTTTGCGGCTCGGGTGCGGACCCATTCACTTCAATGGGGCCGCAAAAGATGTGGACAGCACTCAGTGTGCTATCCGCATCCGTTGCTCCGTTACGTAGCTCCGCAAAATATATACATATATATATATAACATGTCCTATTCTTGTCCGTTTTGCGGAAAGGAATAGGCATTTCTGCAATGGGCCGCCTGTTCCGTTCTGCAAATTGCGGTAAAGGCACACAGGCAGCTTCCGTGTTTTGCGGATCCGCAATTTGCAGACCGCAAAAAAACGGAACAGTCGTGTGCAAGAGGCCTAATGCACAGTGTTTATGGAGGTTGGCCAATATACCGGGATATTAGATAGCTGCAATGTCCTCAGATGATGGAAAGGTAGGTTTGTGGCAGGGTGTTTCGGCCACCTCAGGAAGTCATGCGATTCAATCTGCATAAAATATCAAGCAATTCTGTGGTTTGAGGACTTATATCAGACAGTAACATGACCTAACAACTTAGATTTGAGGTGTTATGTGTACACCTAGAAGTCATGGACACCTTTGGGGCAATTTCTTTTTATCATTACATTTTACTCACTTTAGGCAATTTTTTTCAGTTGGTCTTTATTAAAACGTTTCAAAAGTTTTGCCTCTACAGCTTCCACTACATCTATGGACTACTGCTGTCAGCGAGCTGCTCCTACAGCTCGATCTGTAGCCCTTATCTCTATATTCCTGACAGCTCATAAACACTCCTTATAGCTAAACTCTTTATCAGTTTGCTGGGTGTTTATGCGCGGTACGAAGCTCAGGGAAAAGGGCTCTGGATCCAGCCGTCAGAGCAGCTCCCTGACAGATTCGGTGTGAGGCAGATAGCAATAGTCTGTAGATGTAGTGAAAGTTAAAGGGGTTTTCCAACTCTTCCTAACTGATGTCCTACCATCTAGATATCTGAGAAGGCACCAGCACCAGGTTCACAGCGCCGTCCATTCTATAGCCGCTGTGCTTGATATCGCAGCTCAGCACCATGCACTTGAATGGGACAGAACTGCGCCTAGGCCCTGATGAACGGGACGTCACATGGCTTAGGGCAGGGATGCTCAACCTGCGGCCCTCCAGGTGTTGAAAAACTACAACTCCCAGCATGCCCGAATAGCTGTAGGCTGTCCAAGCATACTGGGAGCTGTGGTTTTGCAACAGCTGGAGGGCCGCTGGTTGGGCATCCCTGGCCTAGGGTAAGCGGTGAGAAGGCTGCGGCACACATAGGAGCGCCGATACCTTCTCAAACAGCTGATCAGCAGGGGTCCTGGGTGTCGGACCCTCTATGATCAGTTACTGATGACCTATCCAGAGGAAAACCCCTTTAAATCTGTAAAAAAAATAAACTGTTTAAAATTGTTAATAAAGACAAATTGAGAAACAAAAAATATTTTTTTTTATCCCAAAACAAGTAAAATACAATGATAAAAAATTGCTTCAAAAGGTGCCCGTAGCTTCATTTTTCTCAAACGAAACAGGGAAATATGTAGATTTTTCATTGTAGATCTGGATGCAAACGGAGAAGAATTAGGACACAGTCTGAAGTCTACAGAAGATGCAAAAGTCATTTTACGGTTACTTTGCTTTGGCCACTCTCGATGGATTTTAACTGTAAGACGTTAAAGACCATAGTTTATCTTTGAACTGCACAAACAGAGCCGCCCACCGTCATGTCCGGCTGGGGAGAGAAGCTGGAAAACATAAACCTGACCTCAGTAAAGCTTGAAATAGATGATGTCAGTCCAGGACGCCCTGCAGACCGCAGACTACGGGGGCAAATGTTACAGCGCTGCCATGTAAAAGTACCAGATACCTACAAGCGGAGGGCACGTTCCTCAAGTTCTCTCATTCATGGACTCCTAACTGTGTAAATGCCCCCATTATTAAGAAACAGACTGGAGAACATTGACCATCACTGAACAAACCCAGTTAATCATGAACAAGAGCGTCCCCGTGACCCGAGCGATCCCAGCGCGATTCGTATTCTGGTTGTAATCACAAATTCTGACAGTAATGGTTACATTGTATTGCACAGTTTATATTATTATAATGAACTGACAATCTGCTACATTCCACAGATAAAATCTACATTACAATATTGAGGAACTGTAAAAAGCACAAACAGAACAAGAGAGTCACAGTATTTTCTTCTCCATTCATGTCCGAAGCGAAATTCAAGCTTCAAGTGCGTTGTGGGAGCTCAGGTGACAGATGATCAGCGACTGGTGACGACAGTCCCACACTGACCTCCGTTTAGTCAATGCATTGTCCTAGAGCAGGGATGCCCAAACGGCGGCCCTCCAGCTGTTGCAAAACTACAACTCCCAGCATGCATGGACAAACTACAGCTATTAGGGGATGCTAGGAGTTGTAGTTTTGCAGCAGCTGGAGGGATGCAGGTTGAGCATGCCTGTCCTAGACTAAGGGCCCTATTTTTTTGTGTTTTCTTCCCATTTTTCCTATGTGATAATTACCCTGGGAATTCCCAGGTTGCTATCATTATGCTACGTCTATGGCTACTTTCACACTCGCGTTTGGTGCAGATCCGTCATGGATCTGCACAGACGGATCCGTTCAGATAATACAACCATCTGCATCCGTTCAGAATGGATCCGTTTGTATCATCTTTAACATAGCCAAAACTGATCCGTCCTGAACTCCATTGAAAGTCAATGGAGGACGGATCCGTTTTCTATTGTGCCAGATTGTGTCATAGAAAACGGATCCGTCCCCATTGACTTACATTGTGTGTCAGAACTGATCCGTTTGGCTCAGTTTCATCAGACGGACACCAAAATGCTGCAGGCAGTGTTTCGGTGTCCGCCTCCAAAGAGGAATGGAGACGGAACGGAGGCAAACTGATGCATTCTGAGCGGATCCTTTTCCATTCAGAATGGATTAGGGCAAAACTGATCCGTTTTGGACCGCGTGTGAGAGCCCTGAACCGGATCTCACAAACGGAAAGCCAAAACGCGTGTGTGAGAGTAGCCTTAAACTGTTTCTTGTTTTCTTTGTATTGTTTTCCAACATAAAACTTAAAGGGCTTCTGTCACCCCACTAAAGTGATTTTTTTTTTTGGGCTAGTTAAATTAGTTATATTGCGATATATGAAAATATTATTGTGTTACTTACTTTGATCCAGCAGTTTCTGCAAAAAACGAAGTTTTATAATATGTAAATTCGGTCTCTACCAGCAAGTAGGGCGGCTACTTGCTAGTAGCTGCAGAAAACCGCCCCCTCCTCTTGTTGATTGACAGGGCCAGCCGGGATCTCCTCCTCCGGCCAGCCCTGTCGGCATTTCAAAAACCGCGCGCCTGTGTTGATTCGGCGCAGGCGCTCTGAGATGAGGAGGCTCGTCTCCTCAGAACTCCCTCAGTGCGCCTGCGCCGATGACATCACCGAAATAGAAGACGTCATCGGCGCAGGCGCACTGAGGGAGTGCTGAGGAGACGAGCCTCCTCATCTCAGAGCGCCTGCGCCGAATCAACACAGGCGCGTGATTTTTGAAATGCCGACAGGGCCGGCCGGAGGAGGAGATCCCGGCTGGCCCTGTCAATCAACACGACGAGGGGGCGGATTTCTGCAGCAGCTACCAGCAAGTAGCCGCCCTACTTGCTGGTAGAGACCGAATTTACATATTATAAAACTTCGTTTTTTGCAGAAACTGCTGGATCAAAGTAAGTAACACAATAATATTTTCATATATCGCAATATAACTAATTTAACTAGCCCAAAAAAAAATAATCACTTTAGTGGGGTGACAGAAGCCCTTTAAAGGGGTTATCCCATGATTAAGGCTACTTTCACACTCGGTTTTGCCCTAATGCATTCTAAATGGAAAAGGATCCGCTCAGAATGCATCAGTTTTCCTCCGTTCTGTCTCCATTCCGCTCTGAGGACGGATCCGTTTTCTCTGACACAATCTGGCACAATAGAAAACGGATCCGTCTCCCATTGACTTTCAATGGAGTTCATGACGGATCCGTCTTGGCTATGTTACAGATAATACAAACTGATCAGTTCTGAACGGATGCATGCGGTTGTATTATTTTAACGGATCAGTTTTTGCAGATCCATGATGGATTCACCCAAAACGCGAGTGTGAAAGTAGCCTAATGTAAAACGTGAAAATCAGACATCATACAGCACATGACCATACCTTTCTAACAAAGCTAGAACCAGCCCTGTACCTCACATGGATCCAGAGATCTCCACATTCATTGCTCCGCTAGATTTATATAAAGCTGACAGCTCAGGGGAGTGTCTTTTCTGCTGCAGCTCAGGAGGCGTGTCCATGCTCTCCCCATCACGGCTCAGGAGGTGTGTCCATGCTCTCCCTATCACAGCTCAGGGGGCATGTCCATTCTCTCCCTATCACAGCTCAGGGGGCGTGTCCATGCTCTCCCCATCACGGCTCAGGAGGTGTGTCCATGCTCTCCCTATTACAGCTCAGGGGGCATGTCCATTCTCTCCCTATCACAGCTCAGGGGGCGTGTCCATGCTCTCCCCATCACGGCTCAGGAGGCAGCTGAGGGATGAAACTGAGCATGTGCGACCATCTCACTGAGCAGATCAAAGAAATAAGAAAAAGAACAAACAGCAGGTGGCGCTATACAGATATATTCAATAACTCAGTGGTTATGATAAATTTTTAACTACATGCAATGACTAAAGTATTCAGATCCAGGTGCTGGTTTGAAAATTAGAATATTTTTCGTGGGACAACCTCTTTAATAAACATTTACCATTGGAAAAAAAAAAAAAGACAGTCACACAAATCAAATAAATGTCAGCTGACATTTATATGCTCCATGGGTGTGCATGATTGCTTCAAACGCGAGAGGGAAATAAGCCGTTCTCACACAGTGTTGTGGGAACATAGGATGGGGCTGTTAAATTCAAAACATGCTCAATCGCTAATCTTTTTGTGGGCAGGGAAGCAGGACGTAGCGGCTTTCTCTATGGATCCTGGCAGCATTTACACAGATTTTTGCCTGATACAGTTCAACCTATCCAAAAAATATCCTGAAGACCAGCATTTCACCTTTATCCTATGATTCCCTCGGATAGGGAAGTGTAGGACGCAGGTTCTCAGCCTGTGGGACACGTACCCCGAGGAGCTCACACCATATCTCTAGAGCCTTCTTTCCTGTAAGCAGTTTGAGCAGGGAGCACTTATCTTAGGAACGTTACGAAACCCCGGCATAGAAGACGTGGCAGATCTGCTTTTGAAGAGAGATTGCATATAGAAATGAAAGTCCGGTTTTTTGAGGACTCTTCCCTCTTAGACGTGCTGAGAATTTCCTTTGTGATGACACAATGGTCACAAAGTTGAGTTTTCCTATCATACGCATTGATGGCGCCTCTCGCTTGTCCGTTTCCGTAACTTGCATATACTTTAAAAGAGAGGTCCATCTGACCGTGTCATTTCATTTTCGTTGCCTCCGTCACGGGACCCCCTTTCTGCCAATAGGCGAGTTTCCTAAGGATGGGAACCGCACAGACTAAAGACTGCTGGGGCCCCCAATGATCAGGAGAAGGGGGCCCATGCTCCGCTTTTGACTGGGGCGGGAGACATGCACACAGCTCCATTGAAGTCTATGGAACGGTCTTTGAGACGGCCAAATACAAATGCTCAGCTGTCTCCAGAAGCCCCACAGAGCTGAATGAAGCAGCAGCATGACCACCATGCTGGGGGAGCAGTGGGGGAGCAGAGGGCCCCCTTCTTTGATCAGTGTTCGGACCCCCTTCTCTGGTCAATGTTTGGACCCCTAACGATCAGTCACATATCCCCCATCCTTTTTTGTTGTTTGAAACTCCAGTCCTTAGTAAATGAGCGTCAGTGGCCAATCAGCTGACAATCTAATAAATACGGGGCAACCTGATTCTTTGCTCTCCTGGGGGATGAGCCCACCAGAGGTGTGTGCAGCACCTTGTTCCCCTGTCCCTACTGAAATATACGTGAAGTCTCAGCCACTCCCAACATGTATGTTATAAGGAGTTGGGGAAAAAGTTATCAGCAGACGGACATCTTATGTGTATGGCCAGGTTTAGTCTGTGCAATATCTCACTTGTTACAACAGAAGTTTGTACTCCAGAGCTGCTCTTCCTATCAAAACTGGGGCCAAAAAGTGGCAGTCCATGTTGGTGGTCCCTCTATCCTCCCCCTCCTCTTCTATATGTCACCACCACAGCCATGCCTTTGTACCTACTCAGATTAATAAATAAGGGGAATGCTACACTAAAGACCCTTTTAATCGGGCTAAGATCGGGGGCTGAATGATCGTTACTACCATCATTGCTCCCCATACAGATTTAATGTTTGTCGCCAGCACATCCCCTGTTTGCACAGAGCAAAGTGCTGCCAACAAACAAGAATTTTAAGTGCAACAGGAAAGATGTGATCAGACGGCAAACAAGCGTTTCTTCAGGTCCGGTGATCGGCGGCACTTTTACACCCGTCGACTAGAACGAACGAGTGTTCACACAAACGCTTATCCCCAACTACTGTCCGGCTCCTCGGCCTGTGTATGAGGGTCTAAAAGCACTAAATGTTATTTTATTATCATTCAGCATAAAAACGAGTTACTTTTATAATTTACCTTCCGTTACAAAAATGCTTTGGTTGTGAGATATTCTTTTTACTTCATTATAATGGCGCCCCCTGGTGTTAAATCTGTATAGTGCACACCCACCTACTGAGATGGTCACACATGCTCAGTTCCAGCCTTCAACTGCCACCATCTGTATCTACTATTAGAGGCTGTGACAGTTACAGGGAGAGAGGTTCAGAAGAAAGGGAACGCCCCCTGAGAAAAATGACACGTCCCCTGACCTGCTAGCCTTAAAGGGGTATTAGGCTAGTTTCACCTCTTCGGCACGGAGATCCAGCTGCCTGATCTGGCAGAGAATGCCGGGAATCAGCCGGACACAAACTGCGGTGTGCAGCGCATTGGGCCCGGCTGATTCTCTACTTTTTTTTTTCTGGAATGCTGCCTGATCTCCACCAGACCCCAATATACTTAATGGGGCTAGCAAGAATTCCATTTGGATCCGGCAGTGTGGGATGCAGAGAATTCCAGCAGGTTGTTTTCTGCCAGAATCTGTGCCACAGATGTGCAACTAGCCTTACGGTTATATAATGTTATCCCCTATCCTGGGGCTCTCTCTGGAGCTCCCATAGAGAGTGATGGAGTGGTGGCAAGCTTTTCCAACCAGCTGATCCATCCATTTCAGTGGAGCTCCACGGTTTACAGGGCCCCCCATTCTACTGATCGTCGGAGGTCCCAGCAGTTTCCTGTTTACCGCTGCTGTCTATGGCAAAGCCCATAGACTGAGGATAGGTCATCAATAGTAAAAGCCCGAAGAACCCCTTTAAGTGTATCTAAGGGCTCATGCACACGACCGTATGCCCTGCCATATGTCCCGGAGCGGCATACATCGTGTGCACGGGAGCGCGCAGCATCATAGGTTACTATGATGCTGTGAGCATCGGGCTGTCCGCGGGGCTATTGTCCTGCACTCATAATATCACAATAGCCCCGCGGGCGGCCCGATGCTCACAGCATCATAGTAACCTATGATGCTGCGCGCTCCCGTGCACACGATGTATGCCGCTCCAGGACATATGGCAGGGCATACGGTCGTGTGCGGCTTGGAAACAGAAGAAATCAGACGGAGAAAGTCTAAACTAAATGACCACATAGATTACCGGTATCGGTATATAAAGAATAAACATTCATGTGCAGGACGAGCAAAACACACGAAAATAACTGAAATTTGGATTCTTTTCAGACATTACGTGGACACGTCGGCGGCCGGCCTGTATAAACCTCACTATGTCTGCGGCAGATATTTTCATGTATAGGAACACGTACTGTAACTGTACACGTGTCAGGCCCACCATTAGTGAAATATTAACGCGGTCACTGGAGCGCTCTACAGGACGGTATTTATAGATGTCAAGGCCGCGGCTCCCATATCAGTAGTCACACATTGTTTAGACTCGTCTTCAAAGTCAACGCAAAACCAGCAGAAATGAGAGGCCCTCTTGTCAGGCAGATCTTCTCCATTATGTGCGGAATAAAGAAAACCTCAGAGAAGCGGAAACGTGAAGTCACACACAGCCGGCAGCCACACTAGGTTCTGTTTTGTAATTTGTTGCAAAAATGCTGCTTTTCCCACAGTATTTATTTCGAATGTTTTACATTTTTCATTGAGTTTTTTGCAGTGAAAACTGCTGTATGCAGATGTTAGGCAATAAAATATAAAACGCCCTAAAAAAATTGAGGTTTTTTTTGTGTGGCGCTGATAGTTTCCAGCACCGATCTACTGCACCTCAGCTACCATTCACTAGAGTGGGATCTGAGATGCCGTACCCCAGTATAGCCTTCTGCTTCCAGATCCATCCACTGTACAGTTTCTGACACCAGCGGCCAATGGCGGATTATAATAAGGGCCGTTGGGTCAGTAGCCGACGTTTATGTTGGGCCCATCGCTGTCCAAAATGCTCATTACAAGGAAAGAGACTGAGATGCCATCATTGCCATATGACCAGTTACATGCATACAGTGCAGTACTGCATACTGTGGGGTGTTACACTGTATACTGCAGGGTACTGCATACTGTGGGGTGTTACACTGTATACT
Organism: Bufo bufo; assembly: GCF_905171765.1. Classification (NCBI taxonomy): domain Eukaryota; kingdom Metazoa; phylum Chordata; class Amphibia; order Anura; family Bufonidae; genus Bufo; species Bufo bufo. Next base: position 182,961,950 of record NC_053397.1, on the reverse strand, counting down.
GCAGGGTACTGCATACTGTGGGGTGTTACACTGTATACTGCAGGGTACTGCATACTGTGGGGTGTTACACTGTATACTGCAGGGTACTGCATACTGTGGGGTGTTACACTGTATACTGCAGGGTACTGCATACTGTGGGGTGTTACACTGTATACTGCAGGGTACTGCATACTGTGTGGTGTTACACTGTATACTGCAGGGTACTGCATACTGTGGGGTGTTACACTGTATACTGCAGGGTACTGAATACTGTGCGGTGGTATACTGTATATGGCATACTGTGGGGTACTATGCTATATATACTGTGGTGTGTTATACTATATACTGTATACAGTGGGATGTTATAGTATATACTATGGGCTGTTACAGTATATACTGTGGGGTGTTGTATACTAAATGTCTATGAGGGGCTGTGAGGGTTATACTGTATACTATGGGGTGTTATATTAAATACTGTATTCTCTGGGTGTTATACTGTGTACTGCATACTGTGGAGTGTTGTACACTATGAGGGTCTGGGGGTGTTACACTATATACTATGTGGGCTGGGGGTGTTACACTATAAATTGTGAGGGGCTGGGGGTGTTATACTATATACTGTGAGGGATTGGGGGTGTTCTACTATATACTATGTGGGGGTGTTATACTATATACTGAGAGGGGCTGGGGGTGTTATACTATATACTGTGAGGGATTGGGGGTGTTCTACTATATACTATGTGGGGGTGTTATACCATATACTGAGAGGGGCTGGGGGTGTTATACTATATACTGAGAGGGGCTGGGGGTGTTATACTATATACTGAGAGGGGCTTGGGGTGTTATACTATATACTGAGAGGGGCTAGGGGTGTTATACTATATACTGAGAGGGCCTGGGGGTGTTATACTATATACTGAGAGGGGCTGGGGGTGTTATACTATACATGTAGTATAGTTTTCTTTAATATATACCAGAAAAAATAAATATGGGGCATAACGCGAAAAGGGGGGTTGGTCGGGGCACATGGAGGGAGAGGGCCCAAGATGGGTAAACAGCCCCGGGCCTATGATAAACTTAATCTGCCGCTAACATGGAGATGGAGAGGGTGCATAGTGTCAGCCCCACATCCCCCAATCTGATACTGATGACCTACTCTAAGGAACGTTCTGGAAAACACTTGGATATACCCACATTTTCACCCACGCAGGCCCTGCGATTTAAGCATCAGAGCATTTCATGTTCGGATGCTCTCCCTTGTCCTGTGCTGGATCGCGCAGGGCAAGGGCTTCTATGTTTGTACTTTCACACTGCCGGACTAAAGCCGGCCCATCAGAGCCTGTGCGATACGTCACCAGATCTCCGAAAAATGCCTTTGGCCTGTGCGATTCAGTGCACGGCAAAGAAGAGCATCGTAGCATGAAAACCGGACAACCCCTTTAAGCTACTTCCGATGTACAGTGAGGGGACCCTACCTATCAACTATTTGAAATGGCTGCGGCTTTTAGCCAAATGCTGTGTCCGTGTAGCAGTGGTGCCGGATACTGCAGCTTTTTCCCATTCAAGTGAAGAGAAGAAAGCTGCAATCCGCTGCACCGCCACTACTACACAGACAGCATACAGATGGACTGCGGCGTCACAGACCAGTGTCAGACATGTTAGCATCCCTATTACAGTTCTCCATAGGCTTCTATAGCGTTCTACATCTGTCTAGTAGACCTGCAGGGAGTCTGGGTTCTGCAGTCGTAATATGGATGTAAAGCAAGCCCAGGAGGAACCGGGGTGGAGGATGGGAGTGGTAGTGGCTCTGGCTATAACAGTCAATCATGATGGCTTTCCTCACACCGTAGCTCCCTAGGGGCCCACGCACCCTTTCTTCCCCCGGGGACACCCTGGTTCTAGGGCTCCTGCCTAGTAGTTTGAGGTGTTTTTATGGGTGAAAGGCAGAAGATGTAGAGCGCAATGGCCACTGGTGCAGGAGTCAGTAACCAGCCCAGAGGTCGAAGAATAAACGTCTCGCTTTACTGAAGTGCGAAATAGGAGTTGTAGTACAGCCCATACCTAACCACCTACAAGGGCTGAGCCAGGATTGTTAACCCCGGCTGAGCCATCCATACCTACTTATGCTGAGTTCAATACATAACAGTATATTACATAACATTTCCAGATACCCCCTGCTCTGAGGTGCTGAAGACAATACAGATATTGGTGAGTGTCTGATCTCCACAATACCATGGAGATCCAGCCTGGTCCAGAGAATTGGATGTGATCTGCTTCTCTCTAGGCAATTACAGTCTCTCTCAATCATAGCCATTTACTGTAAATCATTTTTTCCAGTTCTTCATTTTTTCAGACACATGAGGATCAAAGATGGGGTCTCCTCACAAGTAAATAAAACCCGGCATGGGAAATGTGAATATCCGGTGCCAGCCCACACGCCTGAGATCATAGGCGTCTGGCAGTGTAGGGAGGGCGATGGGAGCGTGGCGGGTTACTGCACCTGCCGCCTGTTTGAGCAGGAGTCTCATGCAGAACTGTCTAGACGGCTCAGGATACCACAGCCATAATGTCCACCCCAGTTCTCCTGATGTATGACTGGATCATATGAGGGTTGGGACACTTACCAAAGTTGACAAAGGATTCCGTTATACACTCCATGTAGCAGATCACTGTAGCAGGGATAGATAGATAGATAGATAGATAGATAGATAGATAGATAGATAGATAGATAGATAGATAGATAGATAGATAGATAGATATAGATGTAAGATAGATAGATAGGATATCAAAAACAATGATAAAATGGCTGCAGCTCTCACCTCTGACTTTAATCCACGAAGCACGGTAAAAAGGCCAGAACTGGGCCTAATAGAATATCCAATAGAAAGAGAGAATCCAGCTTCTTGTGGAGTAAAAAATAGTTCTTTATTGGCTCATCGTATAAAATCCACCAAAATCACAGGAAAAAGGTGTACAGTAAGGCTACTTTCACACTTGCGTTAGGAGCGGATCCGTCTGGTATCTGCACAGACGGATCCGCTCCTATAATGCAAACGCTTGCATCCGTTCAGAACGGATCCGTTTGCATAACCATGAACAAAAAAAAAAAAAAAAAAAAATTTTTTTTTTTTGGTCATGATGATGCAAACGGATCCGTTTTGACTTTACATTGAAAGTCAATGGGGGACGGATCCGTTTGAAAATTGAGCCACACTGTGTCATCTTCAAACGGATCCGTCCCCATTGACTTCCATTATAAGTCTGGACGGATCCGTTCGCCTCCGCACGGCCAGGCGGACACCGGAACGCTGCAAGCAGCTTTCAGGTGTCCGCTCACTGAGCGGAGCGGAGGCTGAACGCTGGCAGGCGGATGCATTCTCAGTGGATCCGCCTCCATTGAGAATGCATCAGGGCTGGACGGCTGCGTTCGGGACCGCTCGTGAGCCCCTTCAAACGGAGCGCACGAGCGGACACCTGAACGCAGGTGTGAAAGTAGCCTAACATGTTTCGGGCTACAGAATCCAGCCCTTCATGGATTCTGTAGCCCGAAACATGTTACTGTACACCTCTTTCCTGTGATTTTGGTGGATTTTATACGATAAGCCAATAAAGAACTATTTTTTACTCCACAAGAAGCTGGATTCTCTCTTTCTAATAGACATTAAACAGATGGGTGCAGCAAGAGACGCCAATAATTTGTGGAGCAGTTGCCGACAACAATTAGGTTTCCACCGGTCATTTCAAATGAATTCACATATCAGGCGCTGGGACCCCACAGATTGCTAGTAAAAAGGACCCCCGTGCTGTCTGGTAGCCGACGATGGGCCACATACTGCTGGGGGCTTACAACGATCAAACCTGTCACCTTTCAAGGAGACACGAGAATGTAGCTGCAATGGTGACGACCTTTTAACATGACAAGAGCTGTTATCTGCTCGTCCAGACAATCTGCAGAACGTTCCCCTTTAAAAAGCAGCCAAGGAGATGTCCTCGTTTCAAATAGGAAGTTGAATTTTCCATGACCCTGCTGCACAGCTTCCTGCTCTGGTGGAGAATTTCCTAAAATTTCCCTGTGTCTACAAATTATAACAAGGCTTTCAGTTTAGCGGATGAGTCAGGAGGGCAGTGTGTGACCATTACACATCCATTTATAACATTTCACGAGGAGCCTATGTGGACGAAATGGAAAGCACCTCCAGTTTTTATATGGAGGTGGACCGGACATAGACCCTACAGGGAAATTTCCCAGTGGGCTGATGACCAGGGGTTGCCCGAGCCCTCCTCATGGCTGCCAGCTAGGTACATGATGATCTGATGCTCTAACCATTAATTTATGCTAGGAGAATCAGGTATTCATGCACCTGGCCAACAGCCGTAGGTGTCCTCCTGAACTCAACCGAATCGCTTTCCTCTGGATGGTGATACAGCTGAATACTGTGGTGAAGGCGGCACTATTTTGTGCTGCACTGTGCTGTTTGGTTCTGCTGGGGCGGTACAGTAGGCCCCGCCTACTGTCAGTTTGGACCCGCCTACAACATGGGGCCACTTTTAGGTGTTTTTCCAGGGCTACGTTAAGTCCCCAGCCCAAGAGTACAGTTTAGCACATCCAAGTTGGTAGATTATATACCTCCTCATTCATACACAATATTCATGTCTGTTTTTATGTAATTTATTACTTTCATGATTGCGATGCATTTTATTTGGGGCTCTTGCAGTAGTTTCTGTGGATTACTGGAAGTCCCTCTTTCATAGGTGCCCAATATACACAGCAATGGCGGCACAGGAACGCTGGGTCCCCAGAGGTAGAACCATACAACTGTCTGACACTTACATATCCTAGCGATTTGCCCAGATGAGACAACCCCTTTAAGGGTCACAGTCAACTCCCAATTTTGCTGCAGTTGTCACGAAATCCTGGCAAAAGGACACGATTATTACGATATCCTAAGAAATGCGGGAGGCAGAGAATTGTATTTCTGTCACACCTTCCATTATTCCAGCTAAGTAAATACAGGAAAACAATTGGCAGCCAGAGACAAAGGCGCAGACAAAGCCAAGAGATGGCGAGTTGACAAATAGTCAACTGCTAATTTTACCTACGATACAAGACGGTATTGTAGTCACTGTTAGAGATCTTAAATAAAATTACAGAAGCTTGCGGATGCAATGCGTTTTTCACTGAAGCCCTATTCACTTCTATGGGGCCAGGGTTGCGTGAAAAACGCAGAAAATAGAACATGCTGCGTTTTTCACGCAACGTAGAACTGATGCGTGAAAAAAAAAAAACGCTCATGTACACAAACCCATTGAAATTAATGGGTCCGGATTCAGTGCGGGTGCTATGCGTTCACGTCACACATTGCACCCGCACGGAAAACTCGCTCGTGTGAAAGGGGCCTAAGAAACGCAGGGAATACAAATATTGGTGTCTATCCTGTATCTAATACTAGAAATCACATGTCATGCTAGGTTACTGTGGTGACCCACAAGACCACCCATACAAGGTAACCTTCTTACACTTCTTCACTCGTTCTTACCTATAGTAACATGATGAGGGGAAGGTTTCGGAAGCTGGCAAAAAAAAAAAAAAATGCATTTTTTCTTTTCAGAGAAAGCAATACAGTTGTGCAACCGCCAGAAAGAGGAACAAAGTTATCCTGAGAATAATTCTTGACATTTGGAAACACGGATGACATCTGTGTGCATTCCATATTTTGCTGAAAGAAACAGCTGGCCCCTAATAGAACAGTAGTATCCTTCCGTTTTTTTGCGGACCTATTGAAGTGAATAGTTCCGCATACGGTCTGCAAAAAAATGGAACGGACACGGAAAGAAAATACGTTTGTGTGAAAGCCCTTAAAGTGTTGGTCCAAGTTAAATGAATTAGTAGTAAATTAATTAATTAATTAAAATAACATAAGTAGTCATAATCACCACCCTCCTCCCATGCCCTGTCCAGCGTTGCCCTCTGGTCCTGCAGCAGTGACATCCCGTACACACCACATTATTGTGCAGCCAATCGCTGGCCTCAGCAGTGTACGGCATGTGACTACTGAGGCCAGTGATTGGCTGCAGTTGGTGACGTGCTGTGTATAGGACGTCACTGCTGCAGCCAGGAAAACAACCACACCTCCGGGGAGGACCCCGGGCATGAAGCAGAAGAAAAGTGAGGGTATATATCTGCACATTTACTGCTCCTGTAAACATATTCACTCAGCTTGGACAGCCCCTTTAAGATCAGAGCCGTGTGAGCTACAATACAGAAACTTCCTCTTTGAAATTTCAGAATGTCACCATCAGTGGCACTTGGGGATCAGTGAAGCAGAACAAAGCAAACATTGTTATTCCAAGTCACAGCTGAAGAGTTTGCAGTCACGTACCCTGGAGCAATCGATCACAGAATGACCTCAAACCGCTCCTGCAGCCAGCTATTACTGGATACTCACACGGCTAAAGGAGTAACAGTTACTTAAAGGGGTTGTCCCACGAAAAATATTTTTCAAACCAGCCCCTGGATCTGAATACTTTTGTAATTGCATGGAATTAAAAATGTATTACATCTACAGAGTTTTCAGTGAAATCTATCGGCACAGCGCCACCTGCTGTTTGCTCTTTTTCTAATTTCTCTGTCCTCCTCGCTGAGACAAAAGCACATGTTCAATTCTATCCTTCAACTGCCACCAGCTGCAGCAGAAAGGACACCCCCCCCCCCCCCCCCCAAGCTGAAATAAATTTAGCAGAGCAATTGGAGTAATGAATGGGGAGATCTCTGGATCCATGTGAGGTACAGGGCTGGTTCTAGTATTATGTTAGAAAAAGGTTGTCATATAATATACGATGTCCAATTTTTATTTTTTTACATTATTCATGGGATAATCCCTTTAAGGCTAGTTTCACGTATGCGGCACAACAATCAGGCAAGCCTGCCGCATATCGGAAAGTAGTCTTAAAGGGGTTGTATGAGACTAGAAAATAATGGCTACTTTTTACAAGAAAAAGCGCCACTCTTGTCCATGGCCCATATATATATATATATATATATATATATATACATACATACATACATACATATATACATACACACTGCTCAAAAAAATAAAGGGAACACTTAAACAACACAATGTAACTCCAAGTCAATCACACTTCTGTGAAATCAAACTGTCCACTTAGGAAGCAACACTGAGTGACAATCAATTTCACATGCTGTTGCGCAAATGGGATAGACAACAGGTGGAAATTATAGGCAATTAGCAAGACACCCCCAATAAAGGAGTGGTTCTGCAGGTGGTGATCACAGACCACTTCTCAGTTCCTATGCATCCTGGCTGATGTTTTGGTCACTTTTGAATGCTGGCGGTGCTTTCACTCTAGTGTTAGCATGAGACGGAGTCTACAACCCACACAAGTGGCTCAGGTAGTGCAGCTTATCCAGGATGGCACATCAATGCGAGCTGTGGCAAGAAGGTTTGCTGTGTCTGTCAGCGTAGTGTCCAGAGCATGGAGGCGCTACCAGGAGACAGGCCAGTACATCAGGAGACGTGGAGGAGGCCGTAGGAGGGCAACAACCCAGCAGCAGGACCGCTACCTCCGCCTTTGTGCAAGGAGGAACAGGAGGAGCACTGCCAGAGCCCTGCAAAATGACCTCCAGCAGGCCACAAATGTGCATGTGTCTGCTCAAATGGTCAGAAACAGACTCCATGAGGGTGATATGAGGGCCCGACGTCCACAGGTGGGGGTTGTGCTTACAGCCCAACACCGTGCAGGACGTTTGGCATTTGCCAGAGAACACCAAGATTGGCAAATTTGCCACTGGCGCCCTGTGCTCTTCACAGATGAAAGCAGGTTCACACTGAGCACATGTGACAGATGTGACAGAGTCTGGAGACGCCGTGGAGAACGTTCTGCTGCCTGCAACATCCTCCAGCATGACCGGTTTGGCATTGGGTCAGTAATGGTGTGGGGTGGCATTTCTTTGGAGGGCCGCACAGCCCTCCATGTGCTCGCCAGAGGTAGCCTGACTGCCATTAGGTACCGAGATGAGATCCTCTGATCCCTTGTGAGACCATATGCTGGTGAGGTTGGCCCTGGGTTCCTCCTAATGCAAGACAATGCTAGACCTTATGTGGCTGGAGTGTGTCAGCAGTTCCTGCAAGACGAAGGCATTGATGCTATGGACTGGCCCGCCCGTTCCCCAGACCTGAATCCAATTGAGCACATCTGGGACATCATGTCTCGCTCTATCCACCAACGTCACGTTGCACTACAGACTGTCCAGGAGTTGGCAGCTTTAGTCCAGGTCTGGGAGGAGATCCCTCAGGAGACCGTCCGCCACCTCATCAGGAGCATGCACAGGCGTTGTAGGGAGGTCATACAGGCACGTGGAGGCCACACACACTACTGAGCCTCATTTCGACATGTTTTAAGGACATTACATCAAAGTTGGATCAGCCTGTAGTGTGTTTTTCCACTTTAATTTTGAGTGTGACTCCAAATCCAGACCTCCATGGGTGGAAAAATTTGATTTCCATTTTTTTATTTGTGTGATTTTGTTGTCAGCACATTCAACTATGTAAAGAACAAAGTATTTCAGAAGAATATTTAATTAATTCAGATCTAGGATGTGTTATTTTTGTGTTCCCTTTATTTTTTTGAGCAGTGTATATATACACACTGGTAGTAAATTTTGCATGAGCCCTAAGTCTGTGGGGTATTCACATGGCTGTTTTTTTTTTTTAAATGGCTAGTAAATCGCGGCCATCAAAAAAACAGGACAGCCAGACCCCATTGAAATCAGTGGGCATGTATTTAACAGCCATTTAGATAGAAGTGCACCTGTTTAATCTTTTGAGGGATAAAATATAAACTCCCTTCACCGCTTGCATGTGCGGGAACACTCGCTCCGTACTGGAGGCAGCAGGACCTGTGCTCCCAGCGCTGTGACGTCACATGATCACACTGGGCCTGTGGTGAGGTGAGTATTTTTGGTTTTTGTTTGCACCTGCAGAATCGGGGGCACTGAGGGGGGTCATTATTGATACTGGGGGGCAAGAAAGGGGAGATACTGGGGGGGATTGTTAATACTGGGGGGGAAGCACTATGGAGCCATTTGATGTCCGGGGGGACACCTTGGGGGGATTATGTATACTGAGGGCACTGCAAGGGTTAGGATGTTAAAAAAAAAAAAAAAAAAAAAAAAAGCCAAACGAATGCAAAATGTGTACTATATACTGACATTATCAAAAGGGGTCTGCTCTTTTACATAGAAATAGCGCCACCCCAGTGCATGGGCAGTGTCTGGTACTGCAGCTCACTGGAGTGCATTCTTTCTAGAAAAAGTCACCCTGTTATTCTTATCTCATACAACCCCAGAAGCAAAGCATTCTCTGTATAAAACCGCATTATATTTATGTCATACACCGCTCACAGCTCTGCCGCTTGAATGTGGCAAAATTTCGTTTTTTGTACAAAGAAATCCTTTCAGCTGCAGCGTCCGGGCATATGCCAGCTGGTAATCTCCCCACCGCAGCTGCCTATGGTTTTTTAAGAAGTGTCTTATGCAATGACAGGTTTTTAGCTTTTGCATCTTAAATAAGTAATGATTTCTTGTAGTTAAGAGCTCTCCGAGCGAGGAGCCGAAGTTATTTCCTCCGACTCGACCTGACATAACCCATTGGCTTGGCTTTTCCGTATTTCCTATGGATTCGCACGTAGTTGCCAATATTTCCAGCAGCAGTTTGCTACTGGGACGTTCTCTGAACGGAAAGTAATCCCTGCACCAGAGCGACACTGTGTGAAGAACACATCATCCTGGACTACAGCCCCCATCGTGATAACATGGGAACTAACCCAAGAGAGATGCATGGAGATTGTTTTTAAGGATAAACGTAGGATATTTAGTCACTTGTGGATTGATGGGTAGAATGAGGTCCAAGCACGGCACTGGTACGGCTGGAGCAGCCCTGTGCACAGTAAATGTGAGCGGTCCTGGTTCCTTTGTTCTAGCGATCTTTGGGGGTCCTGGTGGCCATGCTAGTGATGTGTTATCTGAATATAAAATTTCTAAAATTCAAACTGCATCAAGTAATGAAATAATATACAAGGCGGGCTGTAATATACAGAGAGGAACCAGACAAACAATTTCTGCATCAATATTGTAAATGCAATAATGAAAATCTATCCCTCATATCAAAAAGAGGGACATTTATGGAGCAAAGAGGGACAGAGGGACTTGGGTCAAAAAAAGGGACACTTGGGAGTTCTGTATATTAAATATTTTTTCTGTATATATAAATAAATAAATAAATAAATAAATATACACACACACACATCGGTACCTTTTCACACATGGTACAGGATGGAGGATAGGGGATACCTGCTAGATCGGTTGAGGTCCGAGTGCCCAGGTCCCCCGAACAGGACAGTAGTCAAGCATGCGCACCACCTCTCTACTCACATTGACAGTGAATGGAGCGGTAGTGCAGATGAGCGACACAATGGCATTCAAATGGGGGACTTGGGACCCCTGTTATCATGACTGGAGGTCAAACTCCCCAATCCAGCAGTTATCCCCTCCTGTGGTATACCCCTACCAGGTACAGCCAATGAAGACGGTTAAAGGTGTTGCCCCTTGGGGTCCTAACCTGTGCCCTTGAACATAAAAACGTCCACTGACCTCTCCACAGTCCCACCGCTGCCCCGTTCCCCGCAGGACCAGAAAGTAACTTGGTCTCGTGACCGCTGCAGCCAATCATGGGCTTCAGAGGTTCAGCGGCTTGAACGCTATCGAACAGCAGTGACGTAGCATGATTGCCCACAGCGATCCATCACTGGACCCAGTCACTTTCTTATCCTGAGGAGACCGGGAGCATCCGGTACCAGAACAGTGATAAGACTGCGGTTTTTTATGTTCAGAGGCACAGGTAAGGGGTTGTCGGCTCCAAGGCCAGACAACTCGTTTAATGCCATTTCTGCAAAAAAAAAAAAAAAAAAGTGTACAAATCTCAGGGCTTTTACTGCCAACGACTGAGAAAAAAATTACATGGTCCAATAAAAGAACTTATTTTGTGCAAAAATATACTGGTGCTTATCCACGACTTTGAGAAATGTTCCTCTTTGACATTTTGGTCTTCTGACCCCAAATTGGGAACTTCCAAACAGCACAAAATATTCAAATACACCGCTGAAAAGGTTTCTCACTTTACAGCATCTCCATCTTCCGATGGATACCGTCAGCTGGACAATGCACGTCTCAAGGCCAGTGTCCTCCAGGAACAGTTCTTGAAGCATCAAGTCTGTCGCTTTGGTGGCCATCAGACCCTGGATGCCCTCAGCCACATCCGTTTTTGGATTTAGAGGCACTTACTGTGCACAGTATAGTTGTTCCATTACTTAATCAATGGGCGACGGTCAGCAAACACTGAGATTTCCATAGAGACCCATGTATTTATTCCTCTGTGTAATGTGCTTGGCTAGAAATACTGCTCACACCCTGCGCAGCTGCAATCCCTGCGTCCAGGGACCAAAGGTCAATAAGTAGTGTATGAGATACAAAGTCCATGGCGTTCATTTAATTAAAAGTTAAAAATATATTCCAGAAGAAATAAAAGTCTCATTTCTCCATCACATTATACACTGCTCGTTTCCATGGTTACGACCACCCTGCAATCCCTCAGCGGTGGCCATGCTTGCCCAGTGCCCACTATAGGAAAAAGCACCAGAATCTCTGGTGGCCGGGACCATGGGAGCTCACATAAGTTAGTGCTTTTTCCTATAATGCGCAAGCACGACCACTACTGATGGATTGCAGGGTGGTCGTAACCATGGAAACGGGCAGCGTATAATGTAAGGGAAAAATGAATCCAGCCAGCAAAGGAACCAACATGGACAATCACAATACATTAGTAAGTGCCTTGTATTAACTTTCTCTACATGACAAATACCACTTTGATGGGCCACCTCAGTATGGCAACGTATTCTGATATTTGCTTTTCGGAGATAAAGACTCCATAATAGGACACGTGATGAGACATTCAGCAACTTTTTTGAAATTCGTAAGGGAAAAAAAACACATTTTTGTGCCACTATATGAAATCAGACGCATATGGAGGACAGTATGGAGGCATGGATGCTAAGCCCATGTGTCCAACGCCACAGAATAGACTCTAAATGGAAAATAAGCCCCATTCTCACCAGTAGGAAGAGCTGTAATGACAGTGACTGATCTATTGTGCTGTTTGAGCCAAGATAAGCAGCTTACACAATGTCAATCAATTAGGAAGGAGACAAAGTGGGAGGCACAGCCATCTGTGAAGATGATGACTTCTCTGTCCATCTCAAGCTAGAAAGTAACACAGTCAATGGCTGTTGGTCGAACGCCCACTAAGCCAGCAGCTACTACAGCCAACCGTTCTGACACACATGCATGCTCAGACTGACCGAGCATGCATGTGCTCTGAATGCAGAGAGGGGAGCAAGCTGCTCCAGACACAGGCAGAAAGAACCGCAGCCGAACATCCAATACGCATAGACGTGGCAAAAACAGCGGGGTTGGGCGACTTTAGTCTAATGTGTATGGTTATTTAGGGCCTCCTGCACACGAACATGCGCTTCCCGTTGCCATATTGCGGACCGCATTTGCAATACACAGGCACCGTTCCGTGTGCATTCCGCATCACTTCAATGGGTCCGCAAATCCGGAGATGCGGAATGGAAGCATGGAACTGAACCCTACGGAGTGCTTCCATGGGGTTTCGTCCCGTACTTCCATTCCGCAAAAGGATAGAACATGTCCTATCTTTTTGCGGAACGGGCAGATCGCGGACCCATTAAAGTGAATAGGTCCGCGATCTGCTGCGGCTGCCCCACGGTCGGTGTTCGTGCATTGCGGCCCGCAGCACGGCCACGGGGCGCACGCGTTCGTGTGCAGGAGGCCTAAGGATGGATTCACACATGAAATGGTTTCGTCATTTCTTAGATATGGATTTACTATGGTCTTGTCACAGATTTAATCCTGTGCAACAGGTGAAATCTATATAAAGTCTGCATGTCTTAGGCCTCGTTCACATTTCCGTTTTTCATTGACGTGTGCCATCTGCATTTTCCACGGCCAGCACACGTATCCATTGATTTGAATGTGTACGTTCATACATCAATATTTTTTTACTGACCGCGGGTCAGTGAAAAAAAAAATCATGTAGAGACATGTACGACTTTGGTCCGTGATGCAGACCAAGCACACCAATTATAGTCTATGGATCTGTGAAAAAACACGGACACAACAAGGATGCATCCGTGTTTCATGCGTTTTTCACTGACCTCTGGTAGGAGACGCTCTGGAAATTAACTTTCAGCTGAGCAGTGTCTGTGGAATACGGATGACACACGGAGGGCAAAAATCCACCAAAATGCACAGAAATCTGAACTATTTATTGTGGTTTTGGTCAAATTTTTGGGAGGTTTTTATGCATTTTTTGTGGATTTTCGTGCAAGTTTTCTACATCTATTGAATTAGGCCTCAGGCACACGGCTGTTGCTCTGCCGTTCCGTGCATTGGGGACCGCAATTTGCGGACCCCAATGCACAGGAAATATCCGTGCAGATTACGCAGATGGATCCAGACCCATTCAACTCTGTAGTGCTTCCGAACCTCCGTTCAAGTGAATGGGTCCGCATCCGTGATCCGGTGAGCTCATGGCCGGTGCCCGCATATTGCAGACCCACTGTCTGCGAGCCACAATACGGACACAGCCGCGGAACGGCCGTGTGCATGAGGCCTTATACTGACAGCATTATGTCAGTACAATTCAGTAGATGCAGGTTACGGACAGGGACCCACATCATTATAAGGCCGCGCAGTCCTGGGAAAAAAGCAGCGTCCATAATGGAAAATCACACTCCCACACGGAGAGCCTTTCCCGCACTGGACACGCTTGTCTGAAATTACCCTAAGGACTCTTTCACACGAACAAACAAACACAAACAACATCTCTTAGCAACCATCAGTGAAAAACGCATCGTACCCGCACTTGCCTCCGGATGCAATGCATTTTTACTGAAGCCCCATCCACTTCTATGGGGCCAGGGCTGCGTGAAAAACGCAGAAAATAGAACATATTGCGTTTTTCACGCAACGCAGAACTGATGCGTGAAAAAAAAAAAACGCTCATGTACACAGACCTATTGAAATGAATGGGTCAGGATTCAGTGCGGGTGCTGTGCGTTCATGTCACGCATTGCACCCGCGCGGAAAACTCGCTCGTGTGAAAGGGGCCTAAGGGACCATTCACACAGTAGATTTTTCCCCCAGAATTTTTCGTGCTGTGAGGAGTAGGGATGAGCGAATCGTCTGCAGATGAAACATCCGAAGTCGATTTGCATAAAACTCCTACTGAACGGAGCGAGCGCTCCATACGGTATTAGAATGGATTGGCTCCCATGAGCCGAAGCTATTACTTCGCGAAGTCTTGTGGGACTTCGGGTAATAACTTCAGAAATTAATTTCTACCATTAAAAACTTTTTACCGGACACCGGTTCGGCTCCAGGGTACCACTTGGAACCGAAACCGAGTTCAGTAAAAGGTTTTTAACAAAATAAATTCATTTCTGAAGTTACTACCCGAAGTCCCACAAGACTTCGCGAAGTAATAGCTTCGGCTCATCGGAGCCAATACATTCTAATACCGTATGGAGCGCTCACTCCGTTCAGTATTCTAATGAAGTTTTATGCGAATCGACTTCGGATGTTTCATCCAAAGTCGACTCACTCCTCCCTAGTGAGGAGACCCCAGAGATCACCAGCCTGATCGGTGGTGGTGCCAGGTGTCGGCCTCAATTTCTTACTCAAGAAAAAACCTTTAACAGAACAAAAAAATGAGCGGGGGGGGGGGGGGGGCATTTACAGAGCGCACCACACCAAGTTTAGTCGTAAAAAAGCAAAAACCCCTTTTGCCACCTTTTTTAAATGCCAGTGCAAAAATATTTTGTTGCAATGGCGTATTTGCACTGTCCTTGCCACTTGGCAAAATTTACCATCATTTAGGCACAAAAGAAGAGCAAAAAGTAGTCGTTTTTATCTCAGGCTTACAAACTGTCTGTGTACCTAATTTCAGACGAGGCGCATGCCTCATCGTAAATCAGGCGAATTCTCCGGCAGCGAAGGGGGGATCAGCGTAAAAAGCCAGCCTTTGTAAATTACCTCCAGTATTGTTTGAAAAGTAAATTCCAACACCCAGTAACCTCCAGCTGAAAGCAGCGCATAAAACCAAAATGTGTACAAAATCTAATCGCAACCTGGGAAAGGGTCATACAGTATAAACACTAAGCCGATTCCAGTAAATGGACTTTAAAACTGCTGATGTCATCCGACCAAGAAATCCCCCACCTACTTATACCGCAGCACAAAGTGCCTTCAGGGACCAACAACAATAGAATGTATAGGTTCTAAAAACAAAGCTATAATGAAAAATAAAGAAAGTAAATAAATAAATAACGGTGACACAATGTATTATAAGACCACATTGTAGACAGGTTCATACAGTCACATTTTAGGTCCTCTATTTGCCACAACACCAGGAGATCCCGTCCCCTAAGGTTCTACTGAAACGAAACTTGAAAAATAAGGGGTAGATCAAAACTGGAGTAAAGGAAAACTGGCTCCTTTGGAAAATGAAAGGTGGGATCTGTTTTCCTTTACTCCAGTTTTGACAAATCTCCCCCAAGGAATACGATAGTAAGAGGCCAGTGCCCATATCTTGTAAACCTGCTGTTTGCGGGCCGTAATATAGGCACCCGCCGACAACAGTTGTGTGCATGAGCCCTAATACTCAGGTCCGCAGCGCATTAGAAAACTGCACGTCACTGCTGCCGGTCATACAATAGCCTCAGTGGTGCCGTGTATAACTGGCAGGTCACCGCTTGGCTCAGTGGTCATGTGCACGTACTGTATAGGACATGTCACACTTCTGGTCTGGCAGGAACGGCAGCTGCGGTGCTGGAATTGGGAGGTTTTTTTTTTTTTTTTTTTTTTTAGACCCTTTATCGCACCTCTTGAGTTATTTATCAGTTTTAGGCCTCATGCACACGACCGTAGTTATGGTCTGCATCTGAGCCGCAGTTTTGTCGGCTCGGGTGCGGACCCATTCACTTTAATGGGGCTGCAAAAGATACGGACAGCACTCCGTGTGCGGTCCGCATCCGTTGTTCCGTTCCGTGGGCCGCAAAAAAAAAATATAACCTGTCCTATTCTTGTCCGTGCTTCACAGACAAGAATAGGCAGTTATAAAGGCTGTCCGTGCTGTTCCGCCCACGGAAGCCATCCGTGTTTTGCTGATCCGCGATTTGCGGAGCGCAAAACACACAACAGTCGTGTGCTCGTAGCCTTAGGCCTCATGCACACGGCCGTTGTGCGGCCGGTCGGTCCCCAATGCACGGGCAACATCTGGGACGGATCGAGACCCATTCAACTTGAATGAACATGTTCTATTTTTTTGTGGTGCGGAGGCACGGATAGAAACACCACGGAAACATTCCGTAGTGCTTCCGTGGGGCTCTGTGCCTCCGTTCCGCACCGCATCTCCCGGATTGCGGACCCATTCAAGTGAATGCAGGGTACAAACAGCCTGTGCCCGTGTATTGCGGACCTGCTGTATGCGGGCAATGAGGCCTTAGACAGCCCCTTTAAAGGTTACATCTCCAGGATCCTGTAAAATAAGTCGCTGTTCACACTGGTGTCTAACCATCATGCTCCGGATCAGTCGTGTGATGGATACCCCCAGGCTGGACAGAGCCCACTGACTGACAATGGGGTTCATCGGGTATCGTCATTGTGTCTGACCCACCTGATAGTATCGTTCAGTGGACGTTATGAGATCAGGCATGTTGTAATACAATATGCCTGATCCCCCCACAACAATCATCTGTCAAGGCAGAGCGGCTCATCCCCACACGGAGCCAATATGCAGCCGGTCCCACTGAAATCAGCAGGTTTGACAGACTGTGCGGGCACCAGATGAACCCACCAATTTCGGCAGGACTGAGAGTCATCTAAGGTGCATGGGAGGGTCCCAACATCTGCCGTCAGGGGAAAGAAGGATCAGGCATGTTGGATTTGAACATGCCCGATCCCGTTCTCACTGGAGAGAAGCTGCGGCCAGATGTGCCCATCACCTGCCGTCTCCCGTCTCATACAAGTACATGGGGTGGAGTCAGGTGTATGAAGTGGAGGGGTACTGCAACCTCCAGCTGTTCTGAAACTACAACTCCCAGAATCCTCCTTTCATTTCTATGGGAATTACAAGAACAACTGAGTAAGTGTGCATGCTGGGAGTTGTAGTCTTACAGCAGCTGGAGTGCTGACCCCTGCACTACAGTCACACAGGTGGCGGCAAGGACACGGCGGCCACATGCCGCTCAGTGTGAACAGTGCATCACTAATGATGGTGGGCAGTCACCTCTGGGGGCACCTAGTACATGGGCTGCACTGACCACTAAGCAGAACCTGTGCCCCTGAGACCCCCGACTCAATGGCCCCTCCCCCCGGTACCTCGTCGTCTCCCAGATGCTCCCTCTCTCCCAGGCGGCCGTTCAGCTCCATCTCCTCAGGTCGGGTCGCCATGGACAGAACATACAGCGGGGTCTGGGGGCTGATACACCGGCTCCAGGCTCCGGGGTGGCCGCAGGATTCCGGAGAGTGAAGCACTGGAAGCCCCGCCGCCGCTGATAACAGCGAGAAGAAGGAAACTCCTCCCCCTGGCGGCCGCTACTGGAAGTGAAAGGGAATGCTTCCTCCCAGCAGCGGCTGCTGTAACAGCACAGAGCGATGACATCTCCTCCTCCTCCTCATCATCATCATCACTGCTGCCTGAGGAGAAATACTAAACAGTTATACATCACTATTACAGAGGTCCAACCGTCCCGGATCCAGCGGGACAGTCCCGGGCGGATTATGATAAGCCATGCAGACAGTGCCCTGCCAGTGCCTCACTCTGTGCCAGTCTGCCATGCTGGTCCTTGGCCCCGCCTCCTCCTAACCAGGGAAGAGAGAGAGAGAGAGACGGCTCTTTCACACTTGCGTTCTTGTCTTCCGGCATAGAGTTCCGTCGTCGGGGCTCTATGCCGGAAGAATCCTGATCAGGATTATCCTAATGCATTCTGAATGGAGAGAAATCCGTTCAGGATGCATCAGGATGTCTTCAGTTCCGGAACGGAACGTTTTTTGGCCGGAGAAAATACCGAAGCATGCTGCGCTTTTTGCTCCGGTCAAAAATCCTGAACACTTGCCGCAAGGCCGGATCCGGAATTAATGCCCATTGAAAGGCATTAATCTGGATCCGGCCTTAAGCTAAACGTCGTTTCGGCGCATTATCGGATCCGACGTTTAGCTTTTTCTGAATGGTTACCATGGCTGCCAAGACGCTAAAGTCCTGGCAGCCATGGTAAAGTGTAGTGGGGAGCAGTATACTTACCGTCCGTGCGGCTCCCCGGGCGCTCCGGAGTGACGTCAGGGCGCCCCTCGCGCATGGATGACGTGATCGCATGGATCACGTCATCCTTGCGCATGGGGCGCTCTGACGTCATTCTGGAGCTCCCCGGGAGCCGCACGGACTGTAAGTATACCGCTCCCCCGCTCCTAATATGGCAGCCAGGACTTTAATAGCGTCCTGGGTGCCATAGTAACACTGAACGCATTTTGAAGACGGATCCGTCTTCAAATGCTTTCAGTTCACTTGCGGTGTTACGGATCCGGCGGGCACCTCCGGCAAATGGAGTACATGACAGATCCGAAGCAGGGCCGGGTCCCAGGAAAATAACGGATCATTGCCTCCTTCTTCGGCCTCATGCACACGACCGTTCCGTTTTTTGCGGTCCGCAAAAAACGGAAGCCGCCCATGTGCCGTCCGCAATTTGCGGAACAGGCGGCCCATTGTAGAAATGCCTATTCTTGTCCGCAAAACGGACAAGAATAGGACATGCTATATTTTTTTTGCGGACCACAGAACGGTGCAACGTATGCAGACAGCACACGTTGCAGCCCTATTGAAGTGAATGCGTCCGCACCCGAGCCGCAAAAACTGCGGCTCGGATGCGGACCCGAACGACGGTCGTGTGCATGAGTCCTTCTGCCGTCCTCGTGCTCCCGACCTGCCCCAGTTCACCACACACGGTGGCTCCTCCTGCCTTCCTCCCATCCCTGCACAGTTGGTCCCTGCCTTGCTTCCTTCAAACTAGTAAGGGGGGGGGTTTTTTTCGGTTTTTTTTTTAACTTTTGTTCAGTTGTTTAAGTTTAACCCCTTCAGGCTCAGCCATGTCGCAGTGACTGAGCTTTCTCCGCCAGCACCACTCTGCTCCCCTGCATTGTTCCCTCTAAGCCTTGGCAGCTGCTGAGCAGGGTTGGCTCAGAGCTGGGCACAGCGCCATCAAAGATGGGCGATAGGAAAACCTAAGATAATTGTCACATCAAAGAGCATACAATGTAAGAAAACCGTATACAAACGGATAGCCGTCTCATCCGGAATAACGGATCCGATATTTAAATTTTTTCAAAGATCAAAAGAGAAAGTAGCTCCTTCTCTATCCCGGCGCATGTGCAGACCGGAAAATCGGATCCGGCGATGCGGCAATTTCTGGAACACTTTGTACCGGATCTGGCATTAATACATCTCTATGGAAACTAATGCCAGATCTGGCAAGTACGGTATTGTTCCGGGATTTTGGCCAGAAAAAGTACCGCAGCTGCGGTATTCTGTCCGGTCAAATACCGTACAAGGGACGGAACAGAAGACATCCTGATGCATACTGAACGGATTGCTTTCCATTCAGAATGCATAAGGACAAAACTGATTCGTTTTTTTTCCGGTATTGAGACCCTTTACCGGATTTCAATACCAGAAAAGAATAACGCTAGTGTGAAAGTAGCCTAATCCCTGAACATCCCATACAATACATTATAATCCCTGCCCCATGCTGTATAATATACACAATAACCCCACAGTGTAGGTGTTATACTGTATATTGTACGGTATGATGTATGGATTATAATGTACATTGTATAGCGTGGTGCAGGGATTATACTGTATATTGTACGGCAAATGTATGGAGGTTACACCGTGCCGGACAATATAACTGTGGGCAGTATGGTGGGTGCCTGTTCCGAACTCTAGGGCGACCCACTACAGCAATGCACACAGTGAAAATTGCCAGGATGGGCTTCCCCAGAGTACGGAACAGGCATACACCATTACATGAAGTCCGGGCTGCGGCGGTGAGCGCGCCTGCAGAGGTCCTGAGCGGCGGCATAAAGGAAGCTGCGCGGCCGCGCGCCCGCGCAGCTTACGGGGAACACTGCTCCCATGATGTCCCATTTACTTAGAATTAGGACATGCTGTAAGATTTAGCATGGAGAAGTAGTACTTGTCCGTGCAAATTCCTTAGAGCGTGTCCTTAGTAGGTGTTGTCAGTAGTTACTGTCACTCGGCGCTGCTGTCACCACCAAGTGTCGCTGATTACCCTCCTTTAGGGTCCAGTAACACGACTGTAATTCTGGGATCCGCAATTTTGCTGAGTGTGTGCGGACCCATTCATTTCAATTGGGCTGCAAAAGATGCGGACCGCAACGCTTGTCAGTGTTCCCTGTACAGAGAGAGAAGAAGGGGGCCCGTATAGAAAGGATCAGTATGAGCTGTCACTGGGTTGTCACCGCTGTCCCTTACGATAAGCCGGGCGATGCCGGCAGTGTTGTGCCCCACTCACTATGCGGTGCTGAGACAATGGATGGAGCGGACTGCGGCGGTGAGCCTGCCCCATACACAGCAGGTGCTGGCTGCATCAAACAGCAGACACCCGACTGCAATGACGGGGAACGGCGATGACACCAAACCCCGTCATTAAGGCCCCATTCACATAATTGTAAGTTGTCCGTGCCCTTATTGCGGACCACAAATTGCAGTTCCGCAATATACAGGCACCTGCCGTGTGTGCACCATATCACGGATACGGACCCATTGAAGTCTGGAAGATCCGGTGTAGAGGCAGGGAACAGAAACCCATGGAAGGCAAGGTGTGAATTGGTGTCAGTGGGCGTGGAAATGGGTGTGTACAAGGGGCGTGGCCTAACTTAAAATATTTTGTCTCTCTTTCCCTTTTTGGAAAGTTGGGAGGTATTCTATTATTACATTATTATTACATTTATCCATCTATTTGAAATTATTAATTCATTTGATTTCATTACAGCCAAGGAAAATGCTCAAGAAGTATAAGGCCTCTTTCAGACGGGCGTTGCGGGAAAATGTGCGGGTGCGTTGCGGGAGTGCAAAACATTGTAATGCGTTTTGCACTCGCGTGAGAAAAATCACGCATGTTTGGTACCCAAACTTGAACTTCTTCACAGAAGTTCGGGCTTGGGATCGGTGTTCTGTAGATTGTATTATTTCCCCTTATAACATGGTTATAAGGGAAAATAATAGCATTCTGAAAACAGAATGCATAGTAAACTAGCGCTGGAGGGGTTAAAAAAAATAAAAAATAATTTAGCTCACCTTAGTCCACTTGATCGCGCTGGATTATGTGATGGACCATGTGATGACAGGAGTGACGTCACCACAGGTCCTGTTCCTACAATCAGCAAAGAAGGAGACAGAAGTGATACCGGGCTACGCAACCAAGTGGACTAAGGTGAGTTAAATTATTTTTTATTTTTTTTAACCCCTCCAGCGCTATTGTACTATGCATTCTGTATTCAGAATGCTATTATTTTCCCTTATAACCATGTTATAAGGGGAAATAATAATGATCGGGTCTCCATCCCGATCGTCTCCTAGCAACCGTGCGTGAAAATCGCACCGCATCCACACTTGCTTGCAGATGCTTGCGATTTTCACGCAGCCCCATTCACTTCTATGGGGCCTGCGTTGCGTGGAAAACGCACAATATAGAGCATGCTGCGATTTTCACGCAACGCACAAGTGATGCATGAAAATCACCGCTCATGTGAACAGCCCCATAGAAATGAATAGGTCGGTATTCAGTGCGGGTGCAATGCGTTCAACTCACGCATCGCATCCGCGTGGAATACTCGCCCGTGTGAAAGGGGCCTAAGGGTATGTTCACATGTCACATTTTAACCGTGTCAGAATCTGCCACCATATCCCAAGGCAGATGTCATTTCAAATGCTGCGGTACGGCTCTTGATTTAGCCCCATTGAATGGAGTTAAACCATAAACAGGTTTCCACTGCAGTTTCCCAAAGCATCCAACTGCAGTCCAACTGCCCCCCGAAACAATGCCAGAAAAGGGCAGTAGCACAAAGGTTAAGAAATGACAAGCTCAGAGTCTTGTCTACAAATGCTCGCAGTCTAGGAAATAAGATCAATGAACTTGAGGCTATAATGGCATCTGAGAATATAGATGTAGTGGCTGTTACTGAGACGTGGTTCAAGGGGAGTAATGACTGGGATATATCAATACCAGGGTTCTCTCTATACAGGAAAGACAGAGAAGGCAAGAAGGGGGGAGGGGTGGCCCTGTATGTGAAAGATAACCTAAAATCTAATTTGATACAAGTTAGTGAGAACAATTTAGAGTCAGTTTGGGTTACCGTGCAGCTTGATAATCATAAGGCAACTCGTGTAGGTGTGATATATAGACCACCTAGCCAAGTCAAAGAATTAGATGATCTACTAGTTGAGGAAATAGCTAAAATGACATTGAAGGGGGAAGTTATCATTATGGGAGACTTCAATCTTCCAGATGTAAACTGGAAAACCAAAATAGCTAGTTCTGCCAGGAGTACAGATATTCTAAATTCCCTACTGGGATTATCTCTACAGCAAGTAGTGGAGGAGCCAACCCGGAAGGAGGCCATTTTAGATTTAGTATTCACAAATGGGAATTTGGTATCTGATATTACTGTAGGGGAAAGCTTGGGATCTAGTGATCACCAGTCAGTGTGGTTTACTATAAGTACAGTGACTGAGTCACACCACACAAAAACAAAAGTTTTAGATTTTAGAAAAACAGACTTTTCTAAAATTAGATTAGTGGTATACAAGTCCCTATCAGACTGGAACAGTTTCATTGGAGTCCAGGAGAAATGGGACTACTTAAAAGTGGCACTATTGAAGGCAACAGAAAATTGCATTAGGCTTGTCAGTAAAAGCAAAAAAAGGAAGAGACCACTGTGGTACTCAGCAGAAGTGGCCAAAATCATTAAAAACAAAAAGATAGCATTTAGGAATTATAAAAAAAAACAAAACGAGGATGACAGACAAATTTATAAGATTAGGCAGAGAGAGGCCAAACAAGTTATAAGAGCTTCCAAAGCACAGGCAGAAGAGAAATTAGCTCAGTCAGGAAAAAAAGGCCAGAAGGCATTCTTCAGATACATAAATGAAAAAAGGAAACTAAAACAAGGAATTACCAAATTAAAAACAAAAGAAGGAATGTATATAGAAGAAGATAAAGAACTAGCTGACTGCCTCAATGAATATTTCTGTTCAGTTTTTACAAAGGAAAATGAAGGAGAAGGACCTCAGTTAGGAAAGAAGACTAATGAATCTTTTGATGCATGTGTCTTTACAGAGGAAGAGGTTCTAAGTCAGCTGTCTAAAATTAATACAAATAAGTCACAGGGGCCTGATGGGATACACCCAAAGCTATTAAAAGAGCTCAGCGTTGAACTAGCAAAACCATTAACAGATTTATTTAACCAATCGCTGGCAACAGGAGTCGTCCCAGAAGATTGGAAATTAGCAAATGTTGTGCCCATTCATAAGAAAGGTAGTAGGGAGGAATCGGGCAACTATAGGCCAGTAAGCCTGACATCAATAGTGGGGAAATTAATGGAAACCATACTTAAGGAGAGGATTGTGGAACATCTAAAATCCCATGGATTGAAAGATGAAAAACAGCATGGGTTTACTTCAGGGAGATCATGTCAAACTAATCTTATTGATTTTTTCGATTGGGTGACTAAAATAATAGATGGAGGAGGTGCAGTAGACATCGCTTATCTAGACTTTAGTAAGGCTTTTGATACTGTCCCACATAGAAAGCTTATCAATAAAGTGCAGTCTTTGGGCTTGGACTCCCATATTGTTGAATGGATTAGGCAGTGGCTGAGGGACAGGCAACAGAGGGTTGTAGTCAATGGAGTATATTCAGACCAAGGTCTTGTTACCAGTGGGGTACCTCAGGGATCTGTTCTGGGACCCATATTGTTTAATATCTTTATCAGCGAAATTGCAGAAGGCCTCGATGGTAAGGTGTGTCTTTTTGCTGATGACACAAAGATTTGTAACAGGGTTGATGTTCCTGGAGGGATACACCAAATGGAAAAGGACTTAGGAAAACTAGAGGAATGGTCAAAAATATGGCAACTAAAATTTAATGTTGATAAGTGCAAGATAATGCACCTGGGCCGTAAAAACCCAAGAGCAGAATATAAAATCAGTGATACAGTCCTAACCTCAGTATCTGAGGAAAGGGATTTAGGGGTCATTATTTCAGAAGACTTAAAGGCAGGCAGACAATGTCATAGAGCAGCAGGAAATGCTAGCAGAATGCTTGGGTGTATAGGGAGAGGCATTACTAGTAGAAAGAGGGAGGTGCTCATGCCGCTCTACAGAGCACTAGTGAGACCTCATTTGGAGTATTGTGCTCAGTACTGGAGACCATATCTCCAGAAGGATATTGATACTTTGGAGAGAGTTCAGAGAAGAGCTACTAAACTGGTACATGGATTGCAGGATAAAACTTACCAGGAAAGATTAAAGGACCTTAACATGTATAGCTTGGAAGAAAGACGAGACAGAGGGGATATGATAGAAACTTTTAAATACATAAAGGGAATCAACAAAGTAAAAGAGGAGAGAATATTTAAAAGAAGAAAAACTGCTACAAGAGGACATAGTTTTAAATTAGAGGGGCAAAGGTTTAAAAGTAATATCAGGAAGTATTACTTTACTGAGAGAGTAGTGGATGCATGGAATAGCCTTCCTGCAGAAGTGGTAGCTGCAAATACAGTGGAGGAGTTTAAGCATGCATGGGATAGGCATAAGGCCATCCTTCATATAAGATAGGGCCAGGGGCTATCCATAGTATTTAGTATATTGGGCAGACTGGATGGGCCAAATGGTTCTTATCTGCCGACACATTCTATGTTTCTATGTTTCTATGTTTCTATCCGCGCAATGATCCAAGAACAAACATGTCCATTCTTGGCACAGTCTGGAAAACCACACGGGGAAGAATCCTTGTCCGCGTAAACTGTGGCCTCCCTGCAATGGCAGGTAGTTTAAGATCAGGTGCCCGGCGGTTTTGGCAAAAACGGATGGCATCTATGTGACGTCCGTATTACATCCTTTTTTTTTGCGGATCCATTGTAACAATGACTGTCCTTGTCTGCAAAACGGACAAGAATAGGACATGTCCTATTTTTTAGCGGAACAGACTTGCAGACATATAGACACAGTCATTTCCCATTTTTTTGCGGCCTCATCAAAATGAATGGAAAAAGGACATGGACAGAAAATACGTTCGTGTGCATGAGCCCTAATGCTGCTGTCATACAATGTCTTTATATTGACTTTTTTTGCTAGTAAATAATTCCAAGTTGTTTTTTTTTTTGGGTGTTGTTTTTCAGCTACACTTTTTTAGACTGTTTTTTCCTATAGAGAAGTCTGGAAAAAGAGCATG
Organism: Bufo bufo; assembly: GCF_905171765.1. Classification (NCBI taxonomy): domain Eukaryota; kingdom Metazoa; phylum Chordata; class Amphibia; order Anura; family Bufonidae; genus Bufo; species Bufo bufo. Next base: position 182,936,285 of record NC_053397.1, on the reverse strand, counting down.
ATGTCACCTAGTGTGAATCCACCCTCAGGGTGGACACACATTCATTTTTCTGTCTTGTAAAAAAAAAAATGAATTTCACCCATGTTTTTTTGGGTGGCTTTTTATACAGCCATTTTTAAGTATATCTTTGGCCTCATGCACACAAATGTATTTTCTTTCCGTGTCCACTAGTTGTTTTTTGCAGACCGTATACGGAACCATTCATTTCAATGGGTCTGCAAAAAAAACGGAAGGTACTCCGTGTGCATTCCGTTTCCGTATTTCCGCTCCGCAAAAAAAATAGAACATGTCCTATTATTGTCCGCATTACAGACAAGGATAGGACTGTTCTATTAGTGGTCAGCTGTTCCGTTCAGCAAAATACGGAATGCACACGGACGTCATCCGTATTTTTTGCAGATCTGTTTTCCGCGGACCGCAAAATATATAAGGTCGTGGGCATGAGGCCCACGACCTATAGTTTGTTCTATAGTTTTTTCCCTATAGAACATCCTAGATTGCTTTTTTTTCAGAGATCCTTCGGAAAATGAAAGGTGGAATCTGATTGGTTGCCCTGGGCAACTAAGCCAGTTCTACTTTACACCAGTTTTGATAAATCTCCCCCATTGTGTTTTTTTCTTCATAGGCTTATAGGAGAGAACTGTACAAACCTGTACAAAATGACACAAACCGCTAAACGAAACAATTGAAAACCTGTCTAAACCCGGCCTAAGGCCTTCTTCATGTACCACACTTTTCAATTATTTTTGGAGTTTTCTTTTATTTGCGTCTTTTTGTACAGGGGTATTTCATGCCATTTTGGAAGCTCTATAGCGAAGCCTATGGGTATGACTCCACGGTGAGGTTTTCTGATGCAGTTTTAGAAGCCAAAACCAGGAGTCAATAAAAAAAAAAAAGAGGGGATGACCTATCTGTCCTTTATATTTTCTTTCCTTTAATGATCCACTCCTTATTTTGGCTTCCAAAACTGAATCCGGAAATCTGAACACGTGGCCGTACCCTACGGAGAAATACTCCATTTATAGAACATGGCACTTTTAGATAAAAGCGTCACTTACCCCAAAACGCAAAAAAATAATAAAAAAAGGTGTATGTAGACAATATTGGGGTCATTTATCAAACTGGTGTAAAGTAGAGCTGACTTAGTTGCCCATAGCAGCCAATCAGATTCCACCTTTCATTTTTGACAGCTCCTTTGGAAAATGAAAGGAGGAATCTGATTGGTTGCTATGGGCAACTAAGCCAGTTCTACTTTACACCAGTTTGATAAATGACCCCATTTATCCCTACAGAGTTTACAGTAACATCTGGCCTCAGTGTTTTTGGGGGGGGACACGTAAAACAGCACCCCAGAAAACATGGGCAATAGCGGTATGTGAACCCTGCTGTACCTTTACACCAATGGCAGCCAAAGGGTTACACATGAGGAAGTATTCTATAGTGCTTTGGTCAGCTATGTCAGAGGTAACCTGATACCATGACTAGTTCCCTTCAGATAAGACCTTGTGTAAGCTACATTTTCAGAAATATTCAAAATTGCATAAAGTTATAAAAAAGTAGAACTGAAAAGGGACATTTCCAAGGACCAAACTTTCCAAGAACAGAATCATAACCCTTCCATATTCTTATAAATGAGATATGACTAGATGTATGCTCTCAAGATGGCTAAAAGAGTTGTCTAGGACAGTGTTCCTCAGTCCTCAGGGCCCACCAGCCGGTCATGACTTGAGAATGTCCCACAGAATGAATACCTATGGTAAGTCCTGGTGCACTGACACTAACTATATCACCTGCTGAATACTAAGGAAATCCTGAAAACATGACCGGCAGGTGGGCCCTGAGGACTGGAGTTGAGGAACACTGGTCTAGGAGAAACCCAGTCCATGTTCTACTGCAACACTCAGGCTAGGACTGGCCCACAGGGGTACAGGTAAATACCACGGTGGGCCCCTGAGCAAGGTGGGCCCCTAGTCTCCCACCCACTGCACAAGTGGCACATAACACAGTAGACTTACTGCGCTACACACATATATTCAATGTACAGCACCTCAACCAGCCTATGTTCATATAAAAAAAACTTGATAGAAACTCCCCAGTTTATTATTAGAGACACGACCAGAGCTGAGATGACTTCTCGGTATAGAGGAAAGCTAGACAGTATCCTCTTTTCTCCAAGACCTACCTTCTCAAAATTGCTGCAGGGACCCTCCATATTCAATCATCTGGTAGCACCTTAATGCTATGTGAGCAGGTAATATTTGAATGTATCCGTACGGTGAGGCCCCCAAAATAAATTTTACTGGTGGGCTCTAGTCACCCCAGTCCGACACTGGCAACACTCCACACAACCAGGTATTAAAGTGACTCTCTGGTTCAAGAAAAAAATTCACATGAACTGAGGAACGAGCAGAACACTTATCTGGTTTCCTTCTTTTCATATTTTCAGCTGCAGATCCTCCAATTCCAGGGCTCCTCTTCTGTCACCAAGATGGGCACACCATGTCTGACTATCTGACGCATACTTTGTATGAGTAGTCTAAGATGTGTCCTATTTGTCCAGCTCTTGAATTGGCCAGTACTGATCATATGATAATGCAGCGTACTCAAGTTAGGTTTAGAAATGTTCCTGGGTGTTGTAGTGCAATAGACACTAACCTGAGACGGCTGACTCTCTGCAAGGGCAGGTGATGATGAGAAATGTTCGTGACGCCAGTGCCAATTAAACGGTGGCACGCCGTTTGCTGATAGCAGGAATAACTGAGGAACCACGTGATGTTAAAACAGAATTCAAACTTTAGTAGTCATCATTTAGGGACATTGACGGAAGCGCAGTTCCTTTGAAGACAGTTGATTTTCAATACAGTTGATGCAGGCAATATATATATATATAGCAAGGTGACTTTAGAGTGTTAAACACAGGACTTGCAGTACAGGCAGCTTGCACTCTATTCCTGACTGATCCTGGAACATAGAAACTCTTCTCCAAGGTCCAATGCCCTAGCTCTGGCGTATATCCTTGGTTTTATCTCTATCAAGTACCTCCTCTGTTGTCTTGAGTACCTCTTGCTTTTCTTGACTTGCCTCTGTCTCTCTCTCAGTTTCCTCAGGCTCTAGAAACTTCTGAACTCCCAGGCTGTTTAACAGTGGTCTTCCTGCTTCTGCATATATGAGCTCAGGAGGGGAACCTTCTCCTTGGATCTGGAACCCGGTTACAGGGACTGCAATACCCTCTCCTGGTCTACAGGCTTCAGGCCTGGACTAGACTCTGACATTGTCTAGTCTCCAACTCCAGACTCCAACTACCACTCTAGACTCCCACTTTAGACTGACTTTCCTTTCCCTGACTGGGCCTTATATAAACTAGGGCTCCCTAGCTCCCTCTAGTGACTAAGAGCTGGAATGACACCCCTAGCAGGCCTGTACATCCAAGTTTCACAGTAACAGGGAAATACATAGCATTACATTTTATAAAGATGACTTATACCAACTTCCCCATAGATAAGGGGGGACGACAGCACACCAAGTGACCCTTCTGTAGTGACGGGCATTACAGTCCCCGTACACTACAATAAATGCTGGCCAATCTGAGGTCAGCATGAAGTACCTTGGACAAATGCACAGTATGCATCAGGTAGTCTGCCAAACAGTGCGGCCATCTTGGATGACAGAAATGGAGCCCAGGAATTGGTGGCTCTGTTTGTAGAGGCGGCTGTGAGCCACCGCTGTCCTTAGATACACTTTTGGTGGGCCGGTTTCGCCTGCCACTGCTCTGCTTGCCTGGCTGGGCCTGGTCACAGGGCCCGCTCTACTTCCTCACACAAGTTGTGGCCTACCTGCCAGCTTGTTTTTCTCCCCTACAGCCAATGGCTGTTTTACCTGGGGTACCTAAGGAATAGTGTTGAGCGAACTTCTGTTTTAAGTTCGGCGTCTAAAGTTCGGCTTCCGGTTAGTGGAGAATCCCGATATGGATTCCGAATTCCGTTGTGGTCCGTGGTAGCGGAATCAATAATGGCCGATTATTGATTCCGCTACCACGGACCACAACGGAATTCGGAATCCATATCGGGATTCTCCGCTAACCGGAAGCCGAACTTTAGACGCCGAACTTAAAACAGAAGTTCGCTCAACACTACTAAGGAACCTTCCCTTATGGGAGGGTGCCTGAGCAATAAGGTTTTTTAGCTTGTTAAGTTCCCTGCAAAGGTGTGCTGTCCTGTTGTCTGCCCTCTGCCTATTTACCTGTATTTACCATCCGCTGCCTAACCTGACCCATGCCTATTCACCATGCTGCCTGACCTGATCCAGCCCTGCCCTCGGCCTGTTACTGACTACGAGTTTTGCCTGTTCCCTCAGAGCCCTGCACCAGTGTCTCTGACTTCAATGGGTCAGCTCTCAACCGGACCGGGATCTTTAGGAGGTAGCAGCCTGGTGGCTCCATACAGCAAGTCCAGATCCCTGCATAGGGGTTAAAGGGTGAGTACTAGGAGAATGCCAGAATAACGCCCTTGCAGTGTGAGTATGCAACAGCTCCCGTCCTGGCCTCCCAGCATTGATGGGGTCACATTAGTAATGCCCATACGGAGCTAAGCTGCAGTGTAAAGCAGGACAAACAATATGTCTCTACATCAGTGCATGAAGCTGACACAGAGACACTTACTGTACCTGAGATCGCAGGGCATGGCGGCGTTGCACTGTGTCGGGGACTGAGAGGGTGAAGATTCAGGTTCATCTGCAGAGCTGACAGAGTAGAACTCTGCGTCAAAACTGGGGGTTCAGCACTGGAAATGAGGGGTTCACTTCACACCCAAAACACATATTACTGACAGCACAGTCACTTCTCACCTAAAGTCATAGTTTCCGCAGAAGTCACTCTCATCATCCTCTACACTGTCACTTGCAAGTTGCTTGTAGAGGAATGTTAGGATCCCGAAAATCCCATTTAGAGGGATCTTCATGGGATTATGATTATCCCAAGGGCTGGTATTGAGTTTTTTGGCGGGAATTTTCCCGCCAGGTTAGTGTTTCCCACCAAAACTCAGTGGGCAAGTTGGCTAAATTTAGCTTGTTTGCTGGGTAAAGGGAAGAATGCGGGTGATTGGCTAAGGTAGGGATCCTATAGGGGAATGGTTGCTGGGGCTTGGAAGTTTTAGGTCCCCAGCAACAGGTAAGGCATTGGAGGATAGGTTTGGCGTGGTGGGGTAGATTTTGTATATAAGACGAGGTGGCCGGTATTAGGCTGTCTGCCAAGCTGTGTTTAGGATCCTGCTGCCGGTGAAGACTGCCCGCCTGCCGCCCGTGTGGACTGCTTCCCTGCCTGCCTCGGTAATCTCGCTTACCATGGAGGAGTTCATTGCAGAGCTCAAGCGGCGTGCTGAAGACGGGGAGACGGCTGCCTGGTTGGATGCCTGCCTTTTGGACCTCTCATCCTCTGCGCCTGACGTGATGGAGTCTTGCGATGTGGTCTCGGCGGCTGTGCCGGTGTTCCGTTAAATTATGGTACCTGTTAAAATCTGGTACCCTCGTCACTTCCGCTAGGTATCTCGCCACTTCCGCTATGACGTACCACTTGAAAAGGAGGTGTGATCGTTGAAGTCGGCACCAGATTGGCTGAAAAGAAGGCGTGTTGGCGCTTGCGGACAAGCAACCTGGGTACCATAATTTTACATTCAGCGCCTGTGAACGCGCAGAGGGAGTGAGTGAGTGAGTGGTGCATGCAGGGACCGTAATTTTACATTCAGCGCCTGTGAACGCGCAGAGGGAGGGAACAACCAACCCTGGTACCGTAATTTTACTTTCAGTGCCTGTGAACGCGGAGGGAGGGATGGTACGGTCGATTTACGGGCCACCGCGCATGCGCGAACCAATTTGAATTTTGACCGCTTACATCCAGCGCCTGTGAACGCGCAGTGGCCTGTAAATCGACGGTACCCTCCCTCCCACGGCGCGTTCACAGGCGCTGAATGTAAAATTATGGTCCCTGCGTGCGTCACTCCCTCCCTCTGCGCGTTCACAGGTGCTGAATGTAAAATTATGGTACCCAGGTTGCTTGTCCGCAGGCTCCAATACGCCTTCTTTTCAGCCAATCTGGTGCCGACTTCAACGATCACACCTCCTTTTCAAGCGGTACGTCATAGCGGAAGTAGCGAGATACATAGCAGAAGTGACGAGGGTACCAGATTTTAACAGGTACCATAATTTAACGGAACACCGGCTTTGGATGCGGGGACTCCAGCTGTCTCTCCTGCGCTGCGCTCCTTACAGCGTGAGAGGAGGCAGTGCACAATTTTCTCTCCCACCCCCTGCAGGTCCTCACCTGAGCGGCGTTCAGCGGAGAAGTGGCCGGTGTCTGCTGCCAGAACAAGAAGTGGCCTCAAGCGGATGATGTCAGTTCCGGTTGCGCACCACAGTTCAGGGTCCCGCGGAAACTCTGTCCAGAAGATTGGTTCCGGTCTGCCTGCTAGGAGAAGAGGTTCCCAGCCATCTCTGCAGGAAGGCTGTCCTTCTGTTCCATCGCATCATAAAAAGAACCGGCAGCGCAGGAGTCGGGTTCCTTCAGGGCAGCGTCTGGCCCAGCAGCTCCGCCTGACGAATCTGGTCCATCTGCGGATCAACCGGGGGCTGCGTCTGGGGGTGAGTGTGTCACTGGTTTAGCACCTGTTCTAGTATCATTGTCATAAGTTTTGTCCTCTTTGCAGAGTTTGATCCCCCCTTTACCTGCGCCTGTGGGTCCGTCCGCTTTGGCGGGTGATGTTACTGATGCGTGGCGTGCAGGCGATCAAGGGAGGGGGGGACGGGACTCGGATAGTGAGGACTCCCTTCCTTTGCCGTTACCTTCTAGGAGGAAAGGGGTGGCTGAGACTTCCTATAAAGAGCCGCTCCCTTGTGATATATCACCTCTGGGTTTTCATTTGTCCATGTCTGTGAAAGAGAAGATATGGAGGAATGAATTCGTAGACGTCTTATCCTTGTTGCCGGCATCAAAGGAATTTATTGCTAAATTAGAAAAGCGGGATGATAAGACGGAGGAGGATAGGAGGCGTCCGATCCCTCGGACGTTTAATAACTGGTTGCAGGCTTATTTTATATTTTGCAGTATGATGGGTGAGAAGTTCCCACAAAGATGCTCGGGTTTATTTCAGCATTTAGACAATGTTGGGTTGGTTTGCATATGATGAGGGCGTTAGGCAACGGCTGGCGGTTTACCCTAGCATGCGGTGGGGCACAAAGGACATACGGTAGGTTTGTGGCTTAATTTGTTGGTTCCACAGTGTACGTCTCTTTTTGCACCTAAGCAGCAGCCAGCTTTGACAGGACAACAATCCGGGCTGAGGAAAGGCACGTGCTTTGCGTTTAACGAAACGCAGTGTCGATGGCCTTCGTCCTCTAAATACAAACATGAATGTACATTTTGTGGGGGTAGCCACCCCATGGTCCGTTGTTATAAGAGTGCCAATTATTCCTAATTTGCCTTCTACCAGGGAATTTATTGCAAAGAGCATGGACGCCAGTAAAGCTGGAGAGCATGCGTCCTTGGTTAGAGCAATACCCAAGTCGCAAGATGGCGGATCTGCTCCTTGAGGGTTTTGTGGTAGGATTCCAGTTACCGGTTTTCTCTGGAATAGGTTGTCTATGGAGGAATAACTTATCTTTGGTAGCGCAGTTACCCCTGGTGGTCCAGGCGAAATTTGGGAAGGTGTTGGCATTGGATCGGATTGCCGGTCCTTTCCCATCCCCTCCTTTCGCTAATTTCCGAATTTCCCCGTTAGGGGTGGTACCAAAAAAGAAGCCGGGTGCTTATCGTTTAATTCATCATTTGTCGTTTCCTTATGGGGCGTGGCTGAATGATGAAATTGATAAAGCATTGTGCTCAGTAAAGTATGCTACCTTTGATTCAGCGGTGAGTCTAGTGCGTAGCTATGGCAACGGGGCTTTGATGGCGAAAGCGGATATCCAGTCCGCTTTTCGCCTATTGCCGATCCACCCATCTGCTTTTAGTTCTTTGGGGTTTTACTTTCAGGGTTTGTTTTATTTCGATAACTGTTTGTCAATGGGGTGTTCGTTATCTTGTTTTTATTTTGACGTTTTTTCGTTCTTCCTTGAGTGGGTGGTAGCGGTTAGGAGCATGCGGGGTGCTGTAACGCATTATTTGGACGATTTCTTGTTTATTGGTCCAGTGAACTCTTCGGTTTGTTCAGATCTGTTAGAATCCTTTTTTAATATTTGTTCTGAGTTTGGTGTTCCTTTGGCGTTTGACAAAACTGTGTATCCGGTTAGTTGTTTGGAGTATTTGGGTATTGGTATTGATTCTGAAAAAGGTGAGTTTAGGTCTGCTGGTTGAGAAGGTGAATAAAATATGTTCTGCTATCACTATGTTGTTGGGTAAACGGAGTGCAACTGTGAGGGAAATTCAGTCTCTTTTGGGCCTTTAAGCATTTGCCTTTAGAGTTATCCCGATGGGTCGTGTTTTTTGTAGGCAATTGGCAGCGAAGGTGGCAGGTATGCGTAACCCAGTATTTCATGTACATTTGGGCAAGGAAGTTAAAGAAGATTTGTCAATTTGTTTGGAATTTTTTCAGCATTTTAATGGTCGTTCGTATTGGCAGGATGATTTTGTCTCCGCTCCTGCTTTGGATTTGTTTACAAACGCAGCGGGGTCTTGTGGATTTGGAGCTTATTGGAAATGTCATTGGTGTGCGGCTAAATGGCATCCGTCATGGGTTGAGAATGGGGTGACGAAAAATATTGTTTTATAGGAATTGTTTCCCGTTGTGTTGTCTTTGGTTTTATGGGGTAAGTTTTTTGCTAGTAAGAGGATTTTTCTGCACACTGATAATAAGGGGGTTTTGTTTGCGATTAATTGTTTATCGTCCAAATGCCCATTAGTTGTTAAGTTGTTGCGTCATTTCGTTTTGCTGTGTTTGAAATTGAATATTTGGATTAAAGCTAGGCATATTCCGGGTGTGGATAACTTCATTGCTGACGCGCTCTCTCTCGTTTTCAGTTTCAGGTTTTTCGCGCATTGGCAAGGGGCCAACCTAGAGGGGCAGAAATGTCCTCTATATCTTTGGAATCTGATTTGGTCCTAGGTATGTCCTATCTGAGGTCATCATTGGCCCCGGCTACTTGGTCAGACTATGTGCATTCGTGGGGTAAGTGGTGCCGTTTTGTGAAGTTTATGGGTTGGTCCCCTTTTGTAGGTGATGAAAGTTCAGCCTTAGGCTAAGTTCACACGAACGTGTGTGATCCGTGGCCGTATTGCGGCCCGCAAATCGCGGGCCGCAATACACGGCCACAGTTCCGTGTGAATTCCGCATCACGGATGCGGACCCATTCACTTCAATGGGTCCGCAAATCCGGAATCGCGGAACGGCCGCACGGGACGGGACCTCTCGGAAGCACTATGGAGTGCCTCCGTGGGGTTACGTCCCATACTTCCGTTCCGCAAAAAGATAGAACAAGTCCTATCTTTTAGCGGAACGGCCGGATCGCGGACCCATTAAAGTGAATGGGTCCGCGATCCGATGCGGCAGACCTACGGCCGGCGATCGTGCAAATAGCGGGCTGCAGCACAGGCACGGGTCACACACGTTCGTGTGAACTCGGCCTTATCCTTTTGTTTGTATCTTTTTAAGGAGCAGTTGGCGCATGCAACTGTAGTGCGGGTTTTAGCAGGCGTTTCCTTTTTTCTTAGAGTTTTGGGTGTTCCTGTGTTTTTGGATTATTTTATGGTTAAGCAAGTTCTGAAGGGTTATGCCAAATTGGAGAAATGTTTGTTTTCGGTGCAAGAGCTTATGTTCTTGGGATACATGCTTTCTGATTCTGGTTTTTGTATGGACCCCGAAAAGGTCCGGGCGGTTCTGGAGTGGGACCGACCAGAGAATCAGAATGCTTTGATGCGGTTCTTGGGGTTTACGAATTATTATAGAAAATTTATTTCAAATTATTCCACCGTAGTAAAACCTCTCACTGATATACCAAAAAGGGCGCCGATGTCTCTGTCTGGTCGGATGAGGCATTGCAGGCCTTTTCGGCTATTAAGGAGCGTTTTGCGTCTGCTCCCATTCTGGTGCAGCCGGATGTGTCTCAGCCATTCGTAATGGAGGTTGATGCATCAGAGGTGGGGGTTGGAGCGGTGCTGTCACATGGTTCATCTCCTGGCAAGTGGGTCCCGTGGGCCTTTTTCTCCAAGAAGCTCTCGGTCGCCGAGAGGAATTATGATGTTGGAGATAGAGAGTTGTTGGCTATCAAGTTGGCCTTTGAGGAATGGCGTCACTGGTTGGAGGGGGCGTCTCACCCCGTTACGGTATATACAGACCATAAGAATTTGGCTTACCTGCAATCTGACAAGCGTCTGAACCCTAGGCAGGCCAGATGGTCACTGTTTTTTACCAGGTTCAATTTTGTGGTTACCTTTCGCCCAGGGGTCAAGAACGTCAAGGCAGATGCCTTGTCTCGCAGCTTTCCTGGGGGAGGTGATTCAGAGGATCCTGCGCCGATTTTAGCGGATGGGGTGGTGGTCTACACTCTGTACCCTGAATTGGAGATGGAGGTGTTGGGAGCCCAGGAGGGGGCTCCTGGTTCTTGTCCCCCAGGGAGGTTGTTTGTTCCTGAGGGCCTGCGATATAAGGTGTTCAAGGAACATCACGATACTGTCCTCACTGGACATCCTGGTGGTAAGTCCACCTGTGATCTAGTATCCCGGAGGTTCTGGTGGCCAGGGTTACGTAAGAGCATTGAGAATTTTGTGACAGCTTGTGAAACCTGCGCTCGGTCAAAGGTTGCTAATACTCGACCGGCTGGTTCACTTCTTCCATTGTCGATTCCGTCTCGTCCTTGGACGCATTTGTCTATGGACTTTATTATGGATCTGCCGAGTTCCTCTGGGAGAACAGTGATTTTGGTGGTAGTTGACCGTTTCAGTAAAATGGCTCACTTTATACCACTAACTAGTCTGCCTAACGCTAAGACTCTTGCGCAGAGTTTTGTGAATAATATTGTGAAATTGCATGGTATTCCTTCGGATGTGGTCTCTGATAGGGGCACGCAGTTTGTCTCCAGGTTTTGGAGGGCGTTCTGCTCTCGGCTTGGCATTCAACTTTCATTCTCTTCGGCTTTTCATCCGCAGTCGAATGGTCAGACGGAGAGTACTAATCAAAACCTGGAGACCTACTTGAGGTGCTTTGTGGCTGAGAATCAGGAGGACTGGTCCTCATTCTTGTCCTTAGCAGAGTTTGCGTTGAATAACCGTAGGCAGGAGTCCACGGGTAAGTCGCCATTTTTTGGCGCATACGGTTTCCATCCTCAGTTTGGTACCTTTTCTGGGACTAGTTCCTCTGGGATGCCAGAGGAGGAGAGATTCTCTTCTGCCTTATCCTCCATCTGGCGGAGGATTCAAGGGAATTTGGAGAAGATAGGTGAGAGGTATAAACGAATGGCTGACAAGAGACGTGTGACTAGTCCGGACCTGTGTGTGGGTGATCTGGTGTGGTTGTCCACTAAAAATATCAAATTGAGAGTGCCATCTTGGAAACTGGGTCCAAGATTTATTGGTCCATATAAAATTTCTGCGGTGATCAATCCTGTTGTGGTTCGGCTGGATCTTCCGCAGACTTGGAGGATCCATGATGTGTTCCACAGGTCTTTACTAAAAAAATACGTGAGACCGGTGGAACCATCGCCATTGCCTCCTCCTCCTGTTCTGGTCGAGGGAAACTTGGAGTTTGAGATCTCCAGGATTCTCGACTCTAGAGTTCTTCGGGGTTCCCTTCAGTACCTGGTGCACTGGAGGGGATACAGCCCTGAGGAGAGGATGTGGGTTCCGGCGTTGGATGTCAACGCCAGCCGACTGGTGAGGGCTTTTCATAGGTCCCATCCGGATAAGGTTGGTCCGGGGTGTCCGGAGGTCACCCGTAGAAGGGGGGTACTGTCATGCCCCGCTCTGACGATGTCCTGAGGTCGGCCAGGATAGCAGCACTAGTTTAGTGTTTGTTTTGGAGCTGTGCTGGATCCGCCTCTCATCTGGTGCACTGGGTGGAGTCATTAGTTTAAATAGCACACCATCCAGGGGCTCTGAGCGGATTATAGGAATCATTGTGGTCTTGGAAGCTAGGAAGGAAGGTTGGCTGTTCCAGCTCAGCAAGCTAAGTGTGATTTCAAGTTTGGTTGTTTTGTGTCATCTCTCCCATCCAGGTTCTGTGCGAGCAGGCTGCTCCTATTTCCCCTCTTCACCATCTTAGGGAATTTAGGGTGTTTCAGCCCAGGCACGGGGACACATCATACCTACCATTAAGGTCTGCATGTGCCAAAACGAGCAAGTGGAAATGTTGTATCAAAATATAAGTATATTTATAAAATATAACATGTGGAGAAACTACAGGATGATATCCAAAGATACGGAAAAGCACAGGGTAAATGACACCAATCAATCACCAATACTACTGTGAAATATAGCATACGGTAGAATGCAGTCCATAAATCCAAATCAAAGCTCATGGAAAACCAGGATGTTGAGTGCCACTATAGGACTATGCACCCACTATACAAATGACCATACCTGATAGTCCATGGGCTGATACGCACCTGACACAGTACATAAATACCTAGACTGGCCAATATAATGGTAGATACTAAGGATAGAAGTAAATATCCCAGTCGAGAAGAGGGGATAATGCCAATACGCACAGAAGAAATATAACTGTATGGGAAACTCACTATGGATACGAGCAAGGGTCCCATGCAAGATGTGATATAGTACTAGTGACAGGACGTACCTGAGGACATGGTGATGGATGGAAAGTCAAACCCTGAGCGCGAGACCTCGACGCGCGTTTCACCTCAACGGCTTCGTCAGCTGACGAAGCCGTTGAGGTGAAACGCGCGTCGAGGTCTCGCGCTCAGGGTTTGACTTTCCATCCATCACCATGTCCTCAGGTACGTCCTGTCACTAGTACTATATCACATCTTGCATGGGACCCTTGCTCGTATCCATAGTGAGTTTCCCATACAGTTATACAGTGGGGGAAATAATTATTTGACCCCTCACTGATTTTGTAAGTTTGTCCAATGACAAAGAAATGCAAAGTCTCAGAACAGTATCATTTCAATGGTAGGTTTATTGTAACAGTGGCAGATAGCACATCAAAAGGAAAATCGAAAAAATAACTTTAAATAAAAGATAGCAACTGATTTGCATTTCATTGAGTGAAATAAGTATTTGAACCCTCTAACAAAAAAAGACTTAATACTTGGTGGAAAAACCCTTGTTTGCAAGCACAGAGGTCAAACGTTTCTTGTAATTGATGACCAAGTTTGCGCACATTTTAGGAGGAATGTTGGTCCACTCCTCTTTGCAGATCATCTCTAAATCCCTAAGGTTTCGAGGCTGTCTCTGTGCAACTCTGAGCTTGAGCTCCCTCCATAGGTTTTCGATTGGATTAAGGTCCGGAGACTGACTAGGCCACTCCATGACCTTAATGTGCTTCTTCTTGAGCCACTCCTTTGTTGCCTTTGCTGTATGTTTTGGGTCATTGTCGTGCTGGAACACCCATCCACGACCCATTTTCAGTTTCCTGGCAGAGGGAAGGAGGTTGTCGCTCAGGATTTCACGATACATGGCTCCGTCCATTTTCCCGTTTATGCGAATAAGTTGTCCTGTGCCCTTAGCAGAAAAACACCCCCAAAGCAAAATGTTTCCACCCCCATGCTTGACGGTGGGGGCGGTGTTTTGGGGGTCATAGGCAGCATTTTTCTTCCTCCAAACACAGCGAGTTGAGTTAATGCCAAAGAGCTCTATTTTGGTCTCATCAGACCACAGCACCTTCTCCCAGTCACTCTCTGAATCATTCAGGTGTTCATTGGCAAACTTCAGACGGGCCTGCACATGTGCCTTCCTGAGCAGGGGGACCTTGCGAGCCCTGCAGGATTTTAATCCATTGCGGTGTAATGTGTTTCCAATGGTTTTCTTGGTGACTGTGGTCCCTGCTAATTTGAGGTCATTAACTAACTCCTCCCGTGTAGTTCTAGGATGCTTTTTCACCTTTCTCAGAACCATTGACACCCCACGAGGTGAGATCTTGCGTGGAGCCCCAGAGCGAGGTCGATTGATGGTCATTTTGTGCTCCTTCCATTTTCGAACAATCGCACCAACAGTTGTCACCTTCTCTCCCAGCTTCTTGCTAATGGTTTTGTAGCCCATTCCAGCCTTGTGCAGGTCTACAATTTTGTCTCTGACATCCTTGGACAGCTCTTTGGTCTTTCCCATGTTGGAGAGTTTGGAGTCTGCTTGATTGATTGATTCTGTGGACAGGTGTCTTTTATACAGGTGACTAGTTAAGACAGGTGTCCTTAATGAGGGTGACTAATTGAGTAGAAGTGTCTAACCACTCTGTGGGAGCCAGAACTCTTAATGGTTGGTAGGGGTTCAAATACTTATTTCACTCAATGAAATGCAAATCAGTTGCTATCTTTTATTTAAAGTTATTTTTTCGATTTTCCTTTTGATGTGCTATCTGCCACTGTTACAATAAACCTACCATTGAAATGATACTGTTCTGAGACTTTTCATTTCTTTGTCATTGGACAAACTTACAAAATCAGTGAGGGGTCAAATAATTATTTCCCCCACTGTATTTCTTCTGTGCGTATTGGCATTATCCCCTCTTCTCGACTGGGATATTTACTTCTATCCTTAGTATCTACCATTATATTGGCCAGTCTAGGTATTTATGTACTGTGTCAGGTGCGTATCAGCCCATGGACTATCAGGTATGGTCATTTGTATAGTGGGTGCATAGTCCTATAGTGGCACTCAACATCCTGGTTCTCCATGAGCTTTGATTTGGATTTATGGACTGCATTCTACCGTATGCTATATTTCACAGTAGTATTGGTGATTGATTGGTGTCATTTACCCTGTGCTTTTCCGTATCTTTGGATATCATCCTGTAGTTTCTCCACATGTTATATTTTATAAATATACTTATATTTTGATACAACATTTCCACTTGCTCGTTTTGGTCTATCATAGTTTTCAAGTGGTAAATTATAGCTGTCTAGTTGGCAGTTGGCCTTTTTTGTAGGTTAAAGGTCTGCATGTGGGCTGAGCAGTGCAGGGAAAGAGGTCAGGGATTAGCTAGGAGGTGACCCTTCCCCGGTTTCTCGCCCAGAGCCTGGTTGGTGGGTTATCTGTGAGTCTGAGTGCACGCCCGCCGTGACACTCTCCCTTTATTTGTTGCTTTGTCACGGCTACTTTATTAGAGGGAGGGGTAAGGTCGGTGGCCTAATCGGTGGCCCGGTTGGGGTCAGTATAATCTATAATCCCATGAAATCCTGACTCCCGTGGCACAGGACACAAGTTTATCTGCTGGGCGCTAGGCAAGCCAATCACCAGCAGACTATGCAAGCGCTGCTAACGCTGATTGGTCAGCCCAGCGCCCAGCAGCGAGACAACATAGAGTGCCAGTCGGGACTCCAGCGGGTGTAGTGCTAGTCACTGATGATGTGCTGAATAAAGGGGGGCCCCGAGGACAGGACAGAGGAAGCAGGCAGCTGGAAAGCAGAGCCTGAGCCTCGGACAGGGACTCAAGACAGGAGTAAGAATTAGGTGTAATTAGGAGACGAGTCCTTTTGTCCAAGACTGGACCCCCTTCCCCCAGGGGCCCAATAGCAGCTGTGTGGTCTGCCCCCGTTGACTTCAATGGGTATGTGGTTCGGAGATAGTTTCTGTCAATACAAAACGTTCCCCTATCCACAGAATATCTGGGACCACCACTGATCACAAGAGCTGGATCCTGTGTCCCCTTATGAATGAAGTGGCAGGTCTAGCGTGCACATATCTACTCTGTTTACTCTCTATGGGACTGCTGGAGATAGCCGAGTACAACGCTCAGCTGTTTCCAGAAGTCCCATAGACATTGAATGAAGCAGAAGGGAACATGGTTGACCTATCATTCCATTTCTTTGGGGACACAGGATCCCCATTCTCATCATCATGGGGGACTCATCAGTCCCCACCAATCATATACTTATCCCCTATCCTGTAGGTAAGGGATAACAAAATAAGCTGAGCTGTAAAAACAAGAAAGGCCATCACTGATCAGCAAGGGTCCAACACTGTGCATCCAGTTGACTATGAAGATTTATAAAGAGGCTCAGACACACCACTACTTAATATACACTGACTTCTTTATTAACTTCAAGGTATCAAATGTACAGTAGATGTTCTCATTAGAAGTCAGGGCACTGGTCTTAAATGTGGCCCTGTTGATGATGGGCCTTTGACTCATGAAGAGTCGGACCTTCAGCACTCAGGAGAGGAAAAGCCCCCAATGGAGGAAACCTCTAGGAAACCATGGCTGAAAGGACTGCCCTTCCCCTAGGCGGTGGAGGAAAAAGATGGCAAGTGACAAGGACGGTAGATTTTTACTTGAATCAATGGTGAATGTCAAGTGCATTGACTTCTGCAGAGACCAAGCCTGGAATCTGTCTTTTGATGCAGCAGGGAACACTTCTTCTGTGAATACATCTGACTGCGGAAAGTCCGGTGAATGTCAAGTCCAGTGGTAAATTCAGAAACCAAGCCCGGAATCTGCCTCTTAATGCAGCAGGAAACTCACTACTTTGGTGAATACGTCTGTCTGCAGAAAGTCCAGTGAATGTCAAGTCTAGTGGTTATTGCAGAGACCAAGCCTGGAATCTGCCTTTGATGCAGCAGGAAACTCACTTCTTTAGTAAATACGTCTGAATGCAGAAAGTCTGGTGGGTGAGTGCAGAGAGACTGAGCCCGGAATCTGCCTCTTGCTGAAGCGCAGGTCATCTGATCCTGACACGGTGGACACCATGTTGCGGACTTGTGATAGCGTCATCACCTCCAGCTGTATCCCATATTCATTGCAGGGACACAGTGAGACCCCAGATGCAAAAAATATAACTAATTATGACTGAACATAATTTCAATTTCTCTACTTTTACAATAGATAGTAATAACTCCAAAAATAGTTACTACTTTACATCTCCCATATGTCTATTTCATGTTTGGAGGACGTTAGAAGGCTTAGAAGCCTTTATGTTTTTGGGGACGTTAGAAGGCTTAGAAGTTTAGAAGCAAATCTTGAAATTTTTCAGAAAAGTTCCAAAACCCACTTTTTAAGGACCAGTTAAGGTCTGAAGTCACTTTGTAAGGCTTACATAATAGAAACCACCCAAAAATGACCCCATTTTAAAAACGACACCCCTCAAGGTATTCAAAACTGATTTTGCAAACTTTGTTAACCCTTTAGGTGTTCCACAAGAATTAATGGAAAATGGAGAGGAAATTTCAGAATTTCACTTTTTTGGCAGATTTTCCATTTTAATAAAAAAAATTCCACTAACAAAGCAAGGGTTAACAGCCAAAAAAACTCAATATTTATTGCCCTGATTCTGTAGTTTACAGAAACAATCCATATGTAGTCGTAAACTGCTGTACGGGTACACGGCATGGCGCAGAAGCAAAGGAACGCCATATGGTTTTTGATAGGCAGATTTCACTGGGATAATTTTAAGCTGCCATGTCACATTTGAAGACCCCCTGATGCACCCCTAGAGTAGAAACTACAAAAAAGACCCCATTTTGGAAACTAGGGGATAAGGTGGCAGTTTTGTTTTTAGGGTACATATGATTTTTGGTTGCTCTATATTACACTTTTTGTGAGGCAAGATAAGAAAAAAAATAGCTGTTCTGGCACAGTTTTTATTTTGTGTTATTTACAATATTCATCTGACAGGTTAGATCATGTGGTATTTTTATAGAGCAGGTTGTTACGGACGCGACAATACCGAATATGACAACTTTTTTTGTTGTTTGTTTCAGTTTTACATAATAAAGCATTTTTGAAAAAAAAAGATTTTTTTAGTGTCTCCATATTCTGAAAGCCATAGTTTTTTTTATTTTTTGGGCGACTGTCTTATGTAACATAGTAACATAGTATATAAGGCCAAAAAAATACATTTGTCCATCCAGTTCGGCCTGTTATCCTGCAAGTTGATCCAGAGGAAGGCAAAAAAAAAACGGGAGGTAGAAGCCAATTTTCCCCACTCCCTGGATTCAAAATAACTCCTTGGATCAACGACCCCTCTCTAGTAGCTATAGCCTGTAATATTATTACACTCCAGAAATACATCCAGGCCCCTCTTGAATTCCTTTATTGTACTCACCATCACCACCTCCTCAGGCAGAGAGTTCCATAGTCTCACTGCTCTTACCGTAAAGAATCCACTTCTATGTTTGTGTACAAACCTTCTTTCCTCCAGACGCAGAGGATGTCCCCTCATCACAGTCACAGTCCTGGGGATAAATAGATGATGGGATAGATCTCTGTACTGACCCCTGATATATTTATACATAGTAATTAGATCTCCCCTCAGTCGTCTTTTTTCTAAAGTGAATAACCCTAATGTTGATAATCTTTCAGGGTACTGTAGTCCCCCCATTCTAGTTATTACTTTAGTTGTCCTCCTCTGGACCCTCTCCAGCTCTGCTATGTCTGCCTCGTTCACAGGAGCCCAGAACTGTACACAGTACTCCATGTGTGGTCTGACTAGTGATCTGCAAAGTGGTAGGACTATGTTCTCATCACGGGCATCTATGCCCCTTTTGATGCAACCCATTATCTTATTAGCCTTGGCAGCAGCTGCCTGACAGTTTTTTGCAGCTTAGTTTGCTGTTCACTAAAATTCCTAGGTTCTTTTCCATGTCAGTGTTACCGAGTGTTTTACCATTTAGTATGTACTGGTGACTTGCATTATTCCTTCCCATGTGCATAACCTTACATTTGTCAGTGTTAAACCTCATCTGCCACTTGTCTGCCCAAACTTCCAATCTATCCAGATCCCTCTGTAGCAGTATACTGTCCTCTTCCGTGTTTATTACTTTACATAGTTTAGTGTCATCCGCAAAAATTGATATTTTACTGTGCAAGCCTTCTACAAGATCATTAATACATATATTGAAGAGGATAGGGCCCAGTACTGACCCCTGAGGTACTCCACTAGTGACAGTGAGCCAATCTGAGTGTGTACCAGTGACAATAAGTCACGCGACAGATAGGGCACAACTATACTGCAACATTTGTCACGCGACATTTTGTTGCACCAGTGTCTCGCGACAATTTTTATAATTGCAGTCTATGGTGTCGCACTGCAACATGCGACATGCTGCGACTGCGACGCGACAGTCGCAGAAAAATCCATCTCGAATGGATTTTCTGCGACTCTCGCAGTCGCAGCATGTTGCAGTGCGACACCATAGACTGCCATTATAAAAATTGTCGCACGACATTGGTGCCACAAAATGTCACGCGACAAATGTCGTCGTGTAGACCTAGCCTTACTTACCCACATACAGACATTTTGTCCCAGTCCGAGCATTCATTTTATATACTAACCTTTTATGTGGTACAGTGTCAAATGCTTTGGAGAAGTCCAGATATACGACATCCATTGATTCGCCGCTGTCAAGTCTAGTACTTACCTCCTCATAGAAACTAATTACATTAGTTTGACATGACCGATCCCTCATGAAGCCATGCTGATATGGCGTTATTTGCTTATTTTCATTGAGGTGCTTCAAGATAGCATCTCTTAGAAAACCTTCAAACCATTTACCCATGACAGATATTAAAATTACCGGCCTATAGTTTCCGGGCTCTGCTTTTGGACCTTTTTTGAATATTTGCACCACATTTGCTATGCGCCAATCCTGTGGAAGACTCCCGCTCATTTATTTCTGTATGAGATGACGATTTGATTGGTACTATTATATTGCTTTTTGATCGCTTGGTATTACACTTTTTGTGATGTAAGGTGACAAAGTGGCTTTACACCGTTTTTTTTTTTTTTTTACGGTGTTCACCTGAGGACTTAGTTCATGTGATATTTTTATACAGCAGGTTCTTACGGACACGGCGATACCTAATATGTATACTTTTTTTTATTTATTTATGTTTTACACAATAACAGCATTTTTGAATTTAAAAAAAATCATGTTTCAGTGTCTCCATATTCTGAGCCCTAGTTTTTTTATTTTTTGGGCTATTGTCTTAGGTAGGATCTCATTGTTTGCGGGATGAGATGATAGTTTGATTGGTACTATATTGGGGTGCGTATGACTTTTTGATTGCTTGGTATTACACTTTTTGTGATGTAAGGTGACAAAAAATGGCGTTTATTTTACGGTGTTCACCTGAGGGGTTAGGTCATATGATACTTTTATAGAATAGAGCAGTTCGTCACGGACGTGGTGTCACCGCCACTTCTGTGAGAAGGTCTGGCAGACGTGCTTCTCTAGCTCTTGTATGATGTTCTTTGTTTTGGTTTCACTTTCTCATCTCCTTTCCTTCTGCCAGGTGTCACTTATTTAGACATAATCGTCTTCCTTTATATTCCCTCCCATACTGCCTCACTTTGC
Source organism: Bufo bufo (assembly GCF_905171765.1). NCBI lineage: Eukaryota > Metazoa > Chordata > Amphibia > Anura > Bufonidae > Bufo > Bufo bufo. The sequence goes on along the minus strand of NC_053397.1, from coordinate 182,915,842 downwards.
GGTTTATACTACTTCCTGGATTAAGTGTTCACTGCTGGAGGCTGCGTCTGCTGTTTGCTCAGATAAGTCCTTTATTTTATTGTGTTTGCTTGCTGGCTTGATTCTAGGTGACCCTGACTCTCTCCGTATTAAGTGCAGGGAGCCGGTGGTTGTGTCCCCTCACTATTATAGGGTTTTCAGGTGTCACACAGGCTTAGGTACGTGGACAAGCAATCGTCTACCATCGAGACCCTTGTATGTGCAAAGCAGTCAGGGAGAGCTCTTAGGGTTTTATAGGGCTCACCTAATAGCTCCTTAGTTTGGGATCAAGCCAGTCGCTTTTTATTTATAAGTTCCAGCTATCTGCAAATGTCATCCATGACACGTGGAAATACCTAATATGTATACTTTTTTTTATTTATGTAAGTTTTACACAATGATATCATTTTTTAAACAAAAAAAATAATGTTTTGTGTCTCCATAGTCTGAGAACCATAGTTTTTCAGTTTTTGGGCGATTGTCTTAGGTAGGGTATAATTTTTGTGGGATGAGATGACAGTTTGATTGACACTATTTTGGGATGCATATGACTTTTTGATCGCTTGCTATTGCACTTTTTGTGATGTAAGGTGACAAAAAATTGCTTATTTTTTTACATTGTTCACCTGAGGGGTTAGGTCATGTGATAATTTTATATAGCAGGTCGTTACAGATACGGCGATACCTAATATGTGTACTTTTTTAAATTTTTTATATTTAAAACAATAAAAGCATTTTTGAAACAAAAAAAATCATGTTTTAGTGTCTCCATAGTCTGAGAGCCGTAGTTATTGTATTTTTTGGGCGATTGTCTTAGGTAGGGGCTCATTTTTTGCGGGATGAGGTGACAGTTAGATTGATACTATTTTGGGGGCATATTCCTTTTTGATCGCTTGGTGTTGCACTTTTAGTGATGTAAGGTGACAAAAAGTATTTTTTAGCACAGTTTTTATTTTATTTTTTTGATGTTGTTCACCTGAGGGGTTAAGTCATGTGATAGTTTTTATAGAGCCGGTCGATACGGACGCAGCGATACCTAATATGTCTACTTTCCCTATTTTTTACAATTTTTTTAACTTTATTTTTTAACTTTATTTTGGGAAAAGGACGCTTTTATTTTTTACTTGAAACTCTTTTTATTATTTTTTATTTATTTTTTAACTTTTTTTCACTTTATTTTTTGTCCTACTCTGGGACTTTAAACTTTGGGGGTCTGATCCCCTTTTCAATGCATCACAATACTTCTGTATTGTGATGCATTGACTGTAATGTAAAATTACCAGTGTAATACACTTACAGCCTGCTTGCCTGTGAGATCCAGGGGGCTGGATCCCACAGGCTCTCCCGGAAGTCAGCCACGATGCCTAAGGTGTGTTCACATCTGCATTCTGGATTCCATTATGGCTTTCCGTTATAAAATGGTTATAACGGAAAATAACAGAATCCATAAGATGGAAGGACAGATCCGTTATGCTGCCCATCGACTTCTATTAAGACGGATAAAAATGGAATGCCTCTAAAGGGTTCCGTTATAACCATGTTGCCGGAAATAATCCTCTGCCGCAAGTGTGAAAGTACCCTAACACTGTCATAATGCTGTCAGTGTTATCCAATACATTCCAGAGCTGTAAGGCCCCTTTCACACAGGCGAGAATTCAGTGCGGGTGCAATGCGTGAGGTGAACGCATTGCACCCGCACTGAATCCGGACCCATTCACTCCAATGGGGCTGTGCACATGAGCGGTGATTTTCACACATCACTTGTGCGTTGCGTGAAAATCGCAGCATGCTCTATATTGTGCGTTTTTCATGCAACGCAGGCCCCATAGAAGTGAATGGGGCTGCGTGAAAATCGCAAGCAAGTGCGGATGTGGTGCGATTTTTACGCATGGTTTCTAGGTGACGATCGGAATGGGGACCCGATCTTTATTATTTTCCCTTATAACATGGTTATAAGGGAAAATAATGGCATTCTTAATACAGAATGCTAAGTAAATTAGGGCTGGATGGGTTAAAAAATAAATAAATTTTTATTTTATTTTTTAACCCCTCCATCCCTAATTTACTTAGCATTCTGTATTAAAAATGCTATTATTTTCCCTTATAACCATGTTATAAGGGAAAATAATAAAATCTAACACCGATCCCAAACCCGAACTTCTGTAAGGAAGTCCAGGTTCGGGTCTGGGTACAAACATGACAATTTTTCTCACACGCGTGCAAAACGCTTTGCACTAGAGCGGAAAAATCGCGCATTTTCCCGCAACATACCCGCATCTTTTCCCGCAACGCCCGTATGAAAGAGGCCTAAGGGTTACATAGCATCATAAATCAATATAGTGTTGAATCTATTTTTATTATATAGAAAAAACAAATCAATCATACATAGCAACCATGACATTGTATGAAAAAGATATCTCCATTTCCAAGTCCACGTGAAACATATAATATAGTGCACAGATGGATTTAGAGAACAACATAACTCCCTGGGCCGCAACAATGCGGACCAAAGAAGACAATTACCACAAAATAAATACTTAAGGAGAGATTCAGCAATGAGAGGTACAAAAAGTGTAACTTGAAGAGCCTTGACTGCTGAAAGGAAAGGTAATAGGAACTTAGGTCAAATTCCTAGGTTACTCAATAATGGCAAGTTAAACAAAGGGCTACTAATATGTAACTCAAAGTGAAACAGACTAAAGCGTTAAACTAGCACAGACAGGGGGACAGACAAGAACACAACACGACGAACAAAAGACAGGGGAGGGAAGGGAGGAGGAAGGAGGGTGGGAATAGGGGAAAAAGACACAAAAGCATATCAAGGAGGCCAGGTGCAGTCACCTGTGTCCAGCCAGGTTTGGAAACGAGAAGAGCTCCTAAATTGCTGCCAGGGTTCCCAGGTCAGTGTAAATGTTTGGATTTGGTTAAAGGCCTCGGCTTCCATCTCTTCCATCCTGAATAAGGCATTTAGGGCACGTACCCACGTAATTCTCTGCAAATTGTCCGAAGATCTCCACTGACGTGGGATGATCTGTCTCATAGAAAGAACAAATGTTCTAAGTACTTCTTTTTTGACATGTTTGATCCTGCCCGGAAATATAGAGAGCAAGGCAATTAAAGGGGAAGGAGATATAGTAGACCGGTAAAGAGCATTATACAGAGCAAAAACGTCTTGCCACAAAGGGGCAACCCAAGGGCAGTCCCACCAAATGTGGAGCATGGAACCAACCTCTGTTTGGCAACGCCAACAGGTGTTGGGGACCGATGGCTAAAAATGGTGCAACTTAACCGGAGTCCTATACCAACGTGTAAAGATCTTATAATTCAACTCCTGTAAGCGACAAGACATGGATGATTTATGCGTAAATAAGAGGGAGCGATTCCATTGCTCAGAGGACAGGGAGAACGTCAATTCACTCTCCCAAGCAGAGGCAAACCCAACACTTCTCATCTGTTCAACGAGTGATAAGTCTTCAACCCCGCCGGCACCCAGCAAGCCATATATCAAAGAAATACCATGATCCGGGCCTGTGTTGGCAACACAGAGCTTTTCAAAATTTGTCAGAGGGGCAGACAACTGCGATCCGGGAGCCAGGGAACCCAAGAAGCTACGGAGTTGAAGGTAGTGAAACCAGCGACCCGGGGAATTTAGGAATATGTGTGATAGATCCCCGAGAGGTAAGAGACCCGAGCTATTAAAAATATCTCTAATTAGGACCCGGGGAGGGGGGACTGTACAGAAGAATGGTAGTTTTCTGATCTGGGGGGGAAGGCCAGGGTGAGCCACAATGTGTGTCAAAGGACCCGGAGCGGATATTAACTTGATTTTGGAGGCAAATCTACCCCATAGTTTAGTCAGGATCTGGAGTAGAGGAGAGCAAAGAGTATGTAAGAGGCTATTTTGTGCTGCTGCAGGAAGCCAAAATATCCCAGGTACCATATGTGGTTCAAGGGTGTGTTCTATGTCTACCCAAAGTTTCACAGAACGTTTGTGTACAAGATCTAGAACACAATTTGGAATGGAAGCCCTAAAATATGCCTGGAAGTCGGGTAGGCCAGCTCCCCCCAAATTCTTCGCTCTGGACAAAACTCTGTAACTCACCCTGGCCCTTGTGCCATTCCAGATAAACCTAGAGGTTAGTGAACGCAATTGGGCAAAAAATCTATTTGGTATATTACACGGGGCAGTCTGGAACAGGAAGAGGAATTTGGGTAAGATGTCCATCTTTAGGGCATTAATTCTACCAAACCAAGAAATCTGCAGGGGGGACCACTTCTGGAGAGAGGCTTCTACCTTCCTCAATAATGGTTTATAGTTCAGTTGGAAGAGATGATTGGGATTTGCAGGGAGGCTAATGCCTAAATGGCGAATCGAGTCAGAGGCCACTTTAAATGAGAATCCTTCTTTGATGTGGGAAATTTCCCTGTGTGATAATGAAACATTAAAAATTTCGGATTTCTGGATATTTACTTTAAAGTTACTAAGTCTCCCAAATCTCTCAAATTCCTGAAGGACCGAAGGTAGGCCTATTCTGGGGTCTGACAGGTAGAGAAGCAAGTCATCAGCAAAAAGGGACAATTTATGTTCCTTTGTTCCAATTCTCACCCCTTTTATAGACTGGTTATTGCGCAGAGCATTGGCCAAAGATTCCATGGTCAGGATATATAGGAAGGGGGATAAGGGACAACCCTGGCGCGTTCCATTATTAATAGCAAAAGGCGTAGATAAAAGGCCATTGGCCCTTACCTGAGCCGAGGGAGAAGAATATAGAGCCATAATACGCTTAATCATTTTAGAACCGAGACCTATATGCTCCAGGGTTAGGGCTAGAAAGCCCCAGTTGACCCTGTTGAAGGCCTTCTCTGCGTCCACTGAAAGCAGACACAGAGGAGACCTAGTAGACCTAGCTCTAGCTATGATGCCCAAGGTCTTCAGGGTACTATCACGAGCTTCCCTGCCCGGGACGAAACCCACCTGTTCCTGATGAATACACTTCGGGATGAGGGGATGTAACTGCAAGGCTAGTAATTTAGCGTACAATTTTAGGTCCACGTTCAAAAGAGAAATAGGCCTATAATTGGAGCAATAAGAGGAATCTTTATCAGGTTTGGGTATAACCGTTATATGGGCCTGTAAAGTTTGGGGAGGAAAAGGGGTTCCCGCTGCAATGGAGTTAAAAGATTCAAGTAATAAGGGGGAAAGCTCCTCCATAAGAAGCATATAGAAGCGTGGGGTTAGGCCATCCGGGCCAGGACTTTTCCCATTTTTGAGTTCCCTTATAACTCCCACTAGTTCCGGGGATGAGAAGTCATCCTCCAGCGCCAGAGAGTCTACGCTAGGGATCCGTTCAGGACCGAATTGGTCTAAATAATCTTTAGTATCTTGTGCAAAGGAAACCGACGTTGGGTCCCTCCCTGTGTTCAGGTCATAAAGAGAGCTATAATAAGTGTGGAACTCTGATGAGATTTCGGAAGGAGCATATACAGTTCCCTTGTTGGATGTGGTAAGTGAGGAAATCTGGGTCTGGGGTAGCCTAGGATGTAGAGCTCTGGCAAGCCACTTCCCACTTTTATCGCCATATTCAAAAAATCCAAATTTGACCTTATCACGTAGACATAGGGTTCTTTGATCTAGGATTTGGATTATTTGCTGACGGAGAAGCGAGATATCAGCTTTCAACTGATCAGAGGGGGTCAATTTGTTTGAGGCCTCTTTCCCGTCGAGTTGTAAAAGGAGGGAGGAGAGTTTTGCGGACTTTTCTCTTTTGAGTCTAGCGCCATGGGATATGAAGATCCCCCTGAGCACACACTTAAGGGCTTCCCATTTAATCGACGGGGGAAAGGGGTCTGTTTGGTGGTTATCTGTAAACTCAGAAATGGCCTTACGTATGTCTGACATACACACCAGGTCATTAAGAAGATTATCATTCAATCTCCACGTGAAGGGACGGGAAGGCGTCTGTTGAAACCTAAGTAGGCCATACACAGGAGCGTGGTCAGACCAAAGGAAGCCATCCATTGAGCTGAGTGGGTCCGCATCTAGTAAAGACTGCGAAACAAATAAATGGTCTAGTCTGGCATAACTATTATGGGCCAAAGACTGAAAACTGAAATCCCTGACTCCCGGATGCAGTACCCTCCAAAGATCTACAAGGCGGAGAGAGGACAGGTTTTCCTTAAAGGAACGCTGTGATCCCGGAGAGATAGCAGACCTACCAGACGAAGAGTCCAGATCCGGGTCCATCACCATATTTAGATCACCGCCCAGGATGATAGAGGATCCATCTGCAAAGCGAGCCAGTTTCCTGAGAATCTTGGAGCCATATGGAATCTGCCCCTGGTTGGGAAAATAGACATTAGCAACTGTGTATACACGTGGACCATCAGACAATTTGAGGAATACGTAGCGCCCCCTTCTATCAATGTCTGAAGACAAAATCGTAGGCCGGAAAGATTTGTGAAAGGCTATTGATACACCTCCTGCTTTTTTGACAGGATTAGGACTATGGAACCAAGTCGTGTAGTACCCACGGTCGCACCTGGGAACCGAGGCAAGCTTAAAGTGGGTCTCCTGAAACATAATAAGCATGACCCGCTTCCGATGAAAGCGATACAAAATCTGGCTACGTTTTTCTGGTTTATTCAGGCCCCTGGCATTATACGTACAAAAAGAGAGAGGAGTCATCTCACCCACCTCTAAGAAAGAAAAAAAAAAAAAAGCTGAATAGGTTTAAATGGGGAAGGATACACTGGGATTAAAACAGAAGGAAGGAGACAAGGACAAACAAGTATCACGCGGTTAAGACAACAAAAGAAAAGAAAAAATCCTCCTATAAGAGAGAGCCAAAAACTGTGGCTCCGAGGTAGACTAGTAAGTGACTGTAGTCACGTTCGACACCAGGTGTCGATATCCCTAACGAGGGGAGGAGAGGTCAAGGGCAAGGCAGCAGCCCTACTGACCCCCGGCATGTAAATAGGAATATCAAAAATATAGAACACATAGCATGAAACATTAGAACATGAATATTATACACTGAACAAGCGTATAAAAGCATATGCGAAGTCCCGCGGTAGCCTATCTGGCTCAAACAGGCGGTCTGGGATGGCGTCTGAAATGCCTCTGAGGTTTCGGTATCGCCTCTTGCCATTCTTCACGATCACTGACGGGCGGTACCAGGAGGGGTCTGGGCCAGTCAGGAAGCTCCACCGAGGGGAGATCGAGTGTAGCCAGGAATCTGAGGAGGTCTTCAAGAGATTTGAAGGTAGCAGATTTTCCATTTCTCCTAGCCGAGAGCTGAAAGGGATACCCCCATCTATACAGGATCTCATTGTCCCTGAGTGTGGATAAGAGAGGCTTCAGGGCCTTCCTAAGTTGCAAGGTGCGGCGTGCTAGGTCTGGGAGGATCTGAATGGTGTTCGGGTCCAACTCAGGGCCAGCCGCAGCCCGGGCTGCTTTGAGGATGGACTCCTTCTCCTTGTAAAAGTGAATGCGACAAATAATGTCCCTGGGGCGTTTCAGGTCAGTTTATTTTGGACCAAGTGCTCGATGGATCCGATCTATCTCAATGATCGTGTCAGGATTCACTTTCAGTAGTGCAGCTAAATGGCGTTGCGCCCAAGTAGGCAAATCCTCCACAGATTCAGGAACCCCCCTGATCCGGAGGTTGTTCCTCCGATTGCGATTTTCAATATTGTCCATGTGGGTTAAAATGTCCTGCATTTGAGCAGCGTGTTCATTAATGACTGCACGGTGACAATCCAGAGTATTAAAGATCTGCTCCTGGTTGTTCTCCACATCCTCTACCCTCTGCCCCACATGCCTGATATCTTGATGCAAGGCCGCTATATCTTGCTTGTGGGATGCCTCCATCCTGCTGAGCAAAGCATCTACCTCAGTGGTAGTGGGAAGGGATTTTAGGTGAAGCTTCTAGTCCCAGTCATCCTCATGGGGGTGAGTAGTGGGCGATCTGCTTGATGCAGCTGACAGGGCAGGGGAGCTGTGGTGGGAGAGCTGTGCGCCTGAATAGGCCTCTGATCCCCTGGAGGCCGGCGATGAAGGGACGGACCCCAAGGTAGGACTCACCGCTGCTGCAGCTGCTGCGTATGAAACCGGAGGTCCTCCGGTGAGATGTTCCCCCTGATTGCGGGAGCTGAGGGCCGCAGTTTTCCCTCTGGTCAGAGGAGTGGAAGTGCTCGATTCCCGCGCCTGCTCCGCCATCTTGGAGGTGGTGGCGCCGGAGCTCGGGTTTTCAGGCTGGCTGGACGGGCAGAAAAACTTTGTGATGTCCCCCGAGTCACGCGATGGGGGGGCAGGGTGCTAGCTGTGCCCCTCTTGCGACCCATGAAAGATCCACGGGCTTCTGGGTGCTATGTGATGCTGTAAATGCCGGCGGTGTTCAGGAGCTCAGACAGCGTGCTGCTCACTCTGCCATCGGCAAGCTCCGCCCCCATCATAAATCAATATAATGCTATGCGACCCCGGCAGTGCTCCGGAGGTCAGGACGGGTGCTCTCTCTGAAACACGCTGAGAGTCCGATGCATGGGACTCGCTCGTGTGAAAGGGGCCTTAGGTTTAACCTAAAGTCAAACCGATTGGTTGACACGGTGGTACCAAATTTACTTTTCAGAACAATCTGCAGCTGAAAAGATGAAAAGGATGGCACCAGGTAAGTGTTCTGTTCGTTCCCCAGGCAATGTGAAGTATTTTTTCCTGAACTGGAGGGTCTCTTGTAGGTGGGTGGGCTGTCAACTTGTAATATCAATGGATTATTGGAGATCTGTCTACTGAAAGCCCCTCAATCAGCTTATTGTATAGAGAACTGCAGTAGGAGAGGGCCATCCCCTCTTGATGGACAACACCTTTAATTGCCTTTGGTCTTTGCTATCGTCCCCTCTATTGCCACCATAGCTACCTGTGCAAATCCACAAAGTCACTTCCTCCACAAGTGGATGTGAAGGGCATGCCCCCCGTGGACCTAAAGAAGAGCTGCGCATTATATGGTCAAGCACTGTACATGACAGCTGCTCCTCCTTAAAGGTGACGGTGCAGAGAAAGGAAGCTTCATGTGATATCGATGCCCAACAGGCTCATCCTGTTTCGGTTTATATTTATTATGATCATTCTTAGTAATAGCTTGTAAAAAAGTTTCATACAACAAAAACATACAGTCCTGAAATCCAAGGCACTGTCTGAACCTCATCCTAAGTAAAGCTGGTCAATGCATGTTAGATTTAAGTCAGCCAAAACACCAATTTCAGCAGGACCGGCCAACCATCTAATGTGTGTTAAGGACTTCTCCAGTGGCAGATGTTGGGGAAGAAAAGGATTGAGCTGCTTTTTTTTAGGAGATAGGCAGCCGTCAGAAGTGTCTGGCAGCAGTTTTTTACCTTCTCCTCATTCAGAACACAGCATGTATGGCCAAACTGAGAGGGTATGTGTAAGTGGAGTCAGACGACTTAGCCGTTGGTTGAACGAGAGCACATGACCAGCGATAGTTTTCCTCATAGACCAACATCCCCTCCCTCAAACTTGATGGATCTAAGTTATTTAGCTTTTTTTAAAGGGCTGTCTCATCAGGGATAACCCCTTCCTTGTTAAAAGCACTGACTAAACAGGGGGTTGCAACAGAGAAAGCCATGGCCAACCAGACAATGTAGTATATGGACATCCATGTAATACATGAAGCTTAAATCCCCCAGAGCAGAAGCCAGTCCTATAGAGCTGTTCTCCTCTCTGGCTTATAGTGGGAAGTCCTGAGCAGGACATTCCTCCCAATGATCTATGATGTCCATACATTCTATTAGATCATATGTTTTTGTTTTAAAAACAGTTTTTATTTATTTTGTAGTACAACAGATAATGATGCAGTAAGGTACAATTCCTGACTGTAACAAACTGTACGTAGTTGGCAGGCGGTACAAATATTATTGTAAACATTCAAATGTTCCAACTTGTAGACCGTGTATGGTATTCACTTCCCAGCAAAAAGCGGAATGCTGCGAAGGAGATATGTGCATCAGATATACGGTGATAAGTGAGTTAATGCATTAAAAGGAGAATACCACATCATGCGATGCCGGAAACAGACACAATGTGAAAATAAGGGGGGGGGGACGACAAATACAGGGAATGTAAGGGGAGGGGGGTGCTTTCACTTAGTTATCCAGTTTTAGAATTGGATTCTTTCTTCTGCAAAGAAGTAGTTTGTAGCATGCCCCTGACTAACAGTGATAATCAGGGTTCTTTGTTTTAATAGTGCGACAATCTAATCTGTCGTCAGGCGTGGAAATCCCTAAAAAATTTTCAAGGAGTCCAGATATCTTCGAATCGTTGAGGTGTACGGGAGTCCCAGTGCGCTATCTGCTCCATACGGTACAATTGATCCCCTCTTTGAAGCCATTGCTGAATCAGGGGTGTTTCTGCTTTCTTCCAGTAAACCGCTATAAGCGGTGAAGGGGGAGTTTCGTCTCCCACTGCTAAAGATTAATAAAATACGTTCTGCTATATCTGAATTGTTGGGTAGAAAAAAAGCGATGGTAAAAAAAATTCAGTCAGTGTTGGGTCTTTTGGCCTTTGCTTCTAGGGTTATGTCCATGGGTCGTGTTTTCTGTCGGCAATTGGCTGCAAAAGTTTCTGGAGTGCGTAATCTGGTTTTTCATGTAGGACTGTGTAAGAAGGTTAAGGAGGATTTGTCCATATGGTTAGAATTTTTTCAGCAATATAACGGTCGTTCCTTTTGGCAGGATGAATTTGTCTCGACTCCTTCTCTGGAGTTGTTTACAGATGCGGCTGGTGCCTGTGGGTTTGGAGCATTTTGGAAGGGCCATTGGTGTGCATCTAAATGGCACTCGTCATGGGTAGCGAATGGTGGGACAAATAATATTGTTCTATTGGAATTGTTCCCAGTGGTGGTGTCGTTAGTTCTATGGGGTAGGCTTTTCTCTAATAAACAAATTTTTCTGCACACTGATAATAAAGGAGTTTTATTTGCAGTTAATTGTTTATCGTCCAAATGTCCGTTAGTTGTTAAATTGTTACGTCATCTAGTGCTTCTTTGTTTAAAATGGAATATTTGGGTTAAAGCACGGCATATTCCGGGTGTGGATATCTCAATTGCTGACTCGCTTTCTCGTTTTCAGTTTCAGAAATTTTGCATGTTGTTGAGTGGAGCCGACCTGGAAGGGGAAGTGTGACCTCCTTATCTTTGGAATCTGATTTGGTCTTAGGTATGTCCTATCTGAGGTCTTCGGTGGCACCTGCAACTTGGTCTGATTATATGTTCGTTCATGGGGTAGGTGGTGCCTTTTTTGCGGAAGATAGGGGTTGGTCTCCTTTTGTAGGAAGCGAAGTATCGGCACTAGCTTTCTGTTTATCGCTTTTTAAGATGCAGTTAGCTCATCCCACGGTTGTACGGGTCTTAGCGGGTGTTTCCTTTTTCCTTAAAGTATTGGGTGCTCCTGCAGTTTTGGATCATTTTATGGTTAAGCAAATGCTAAAAGGGTTATAAAAAGGGCTATTGTTCCCCTGATAGGAGGTGCCCTATTTCCCCTAGTTTGTTAGCTTCATTGTGCGGCGTTACGTCTTTGGTTTGTGTTAGCGACTTCGAGGCTTTGTTTTTCTCTACAGTGTTTTCATGCATGTTTTTTGGAGCTTTTAGGATCAGTGAACTATTGCTAAAGAATGGAGGATCTGGTTTAGGACTGGCGGAGAATGTACATATTCTTAGTAACTATGTTTTGCTTTTTCTTCCAAACTCTAAAACAGATCAAACGGGTAGGGGTTCTTGGATCCGTATGGGCAGAATCATGGCTGGGGCAATCTGCCCGGTAGGTATGTTATCTCAATATTGGCACTGTAGGCCAGCTGGTGGTTTTGTTTTTTATTCATGCTGATTCCTCTTCGTTAACGCAATATCAATTTTGTTCTGTTTTGTCAAAATGTTTGTGTGAATTGGGTTTAGAGGGTTTTAATTTTACTTCACATTCTTTTAGGAACGGGGCTGCAACTACGGCTGCTCGGTCTGGTTTGAGTAAGTCTCTGATTAAACGGATTGGGAGATGGTCTTCTAGTCGTTTTCAGCTTTATATTCATCCATCACTTAATGTTGTTTAATGATGTGTCTTTTTTCGGTAGCCTTCACAGGAGTCACCGTATGGATTGTCGGCCATTCCCTTGTGCACTGGGCCCATTCACAGGAGTCACCGTATGGATTGTCGGCCATTCCCTTGTGCACTGGGCCCATCAAAGAGCGGTGAAGAGATCATACGGTGATAACCTGTCATTCTCCACAGATGAAGCCCGGTTTTTCTGGAACGGGGTTTGGGGACTACGTTGGGAAGGTTTGATAGACGTCATTCTTGAGATGTACTCCCTGTATCCAGATCCGGACGTTATTATTTTTCATGCAGGTGCAAATGATGTGGGTAAGATGGGCACTATCGACCTAGCATTTTGTATGAAGCGCACCATGGTGAGAACTAGGCGGTTGTTTCCTGACTCCCGTCTGGTTTTCTCCAAAATGATTCCTCGTTTATTGTGGCTGTCTTGTGCGAACCTTATGTATTTGAATAGGATTAGGATTCGAATAAACAGAATTATGGCTCATTTCATGCCGCTTGTTTGAGGTTTCTCTTTCCGGCACATGGACTTAGAAGGTGGTCTGCCCGGCCTGTATTTTTCAGATAGGATTCATCTTTCAGACATTGGTTTAGATATTTTTAATTTGGACTTCCAGGCTATGATTGAGTTAGTTTTAGGTGGGGTGGGGCCCATGCTGCCTGTTTAATTGGTATGGTCCGGTGGGTAAAGTCGCTCGCCGAGAAGTGGTGAGTGGACGAGATGATTATGGTATTTAGGCCGAGCTTATGGCTGGTCTAATCTGTGGTTTAAATAAGTTTTATGGTTATTATATAATGTGTTAAGTTATTCTTTAATAATACCCATTCATACTATGTGTCCATATGTTTTATAAATTTATTATTGATCTAATTTATTGGGTTTTCCTGTATGATTTATAATCCCATGTTAGGATCCCGAAAATCCCATATGGAGGCATCCACATGGGATTATAGTCATTAGAATAGTGAAATATGGCTGGTTTTGGTGGGAAATTTCCCTCCAAAATCAGTGGCCAAGTTGGCTAAAAATTGCCTGGGTTGCTGGGCTAGGGCAGGTGATAGGGGATTGGTTCAGGGAGGTGACCTATAGTATGGTTGTTGCCGGAGCTAAAAGGTTTAGGGGACCCAGCAACAGTTAGGGCCTTGGATGCAGGGTTATGGGGTGTGTTGCTCAGGGGGTTAATTAGTGCGGTGGTGGGCGGCTTCTGGCTGTCTGCCAAGCTGAGCTGGAGGAGCTGCGGCCCACCCGCCCTGTTAATTAATTTGTCACCAGCATTTTATTAGAAGGAGGGGTAAAGTCGCTCGCCGAGAAGTGGTGAGTGGACGAGATGATTATGGTATTTAGGCCGAGCTTATGGCTGGTCTAATCTGTGGTTTAAATACATTTTATGGTTATTATATAATGTGTTAAGCTATTCTTTATTAAAGTTGGCCATGGCCTAATATATCCATTCATACTTTGTGTCCATGTGTTTTATTAATCTATTATTGATTTTATTTATTGGATTTTCCTGTATGATTTATAATCCCACGCATTTTGGAGCATTCCGTTCTGTTTAGTTATGTTTTGTCCCCATTGACAGTGAATGGGGACAAAATAGTAGCGTTTTTCTCCAGTATTGAGATCCTATGACGGATCTCAATATCGGAAAATAGAAACGCTAGTGTGAAAGTAGCCTAAGGGTAATATTGACCAGGGGTACCAAACAGTTGTTTGCCACTGTATAGGCTTTATTCACACTCAGTTTGTATGCAGACATTTAGCGTTCCTTCATATATTCTCCTTGAACAGTGCATTCACTGCTGAAGAGAAGCAGACTCTTCTAGAGATCAGCAATCACACCCATAGCGATCAGTAAAGAGCATATCCTAGGGAGGAAAATGCCTTAAAGCTCTTTAATATTATATAATATGAACCCTTTAATATTACATTATACAACATTACAAAAGTACATATACAATAACACATATACATACAGGATCAGGATCTTTGGGGTATTTTGAGAGTGTAGTGCTGACTGTCGGTAATAACTGCATTGCAGCAGTATCTGAATCATACCACGGTCTTCCAGCAGATGGCGCTCAGTGACCTCAGCTTCCTGTGAAGCTGCAGCCTGGGCTCTGGCCCTGATGGAGGTGAATCCTGAACAACCTCCTATTGACTGCAGGCGGATTGCTAATCTGAAGAGTTTGAAGGTTTTTCCATGGGTTCATTCCAAACCCATTATACAATATCAAGGGAAGATACATACCTATGGGGCCCCATAGCAAAAGTCAGAATGGCCACCCCCTCCAACAAATACAATAATTGTAATGGAACTAATAAGAACATGATGGGGGCACTTTATTAAGTAGCTTGTGCCAGAACCCAAATTCGTAATACCCTGCTTTGTGTCTTTTTAAATGTCTGTGCAACAAAATAGTTTTTTTTCGCTGCCCTCTCCACTTGGGAGTGGTGGGGGCATTGCCATTGATGGCTGGGACATTTGCCCTGGCAAAATTTACTAACAGTTGCACTTGGAAACAGGGGTCAGGGACCGGAGTAGTCTTCACTCCAGAGACCCGGCCTACTGAGTGCGCGCCTAACTTACCATATATTGAGGCCTTCACCTCGTCATTAATTAGGTGCTTCCTTAATTAAGTGTAAAAAGCCGTTTTTTGATAGATGACCCCAATGCATGTGTGCTACCTGTATGCCACTGGGGCAGCCACTTTCCCCTGTGCAACATTAGTGCAAGCCCCCACCACCCCCAAAAAAGTGCCTGCTGTGAGCTTATGAGGGTTAACTCCTCATAAAGCCCTATCCACCCTATCCACAGGATAGGTTAAGTGTCTGTTGGCAGGAGGCCCAGCGGTTGGACCCCCGCCACTCACTTATTCACGCTCCTATGGATCACAATAGGGACCCAATGTTCCCTGACACATCCGCGCTGACACTCCATTTAGCACTGTGGGATTGCAGGGGACGGCTGAGCGCTTGTACGCAGCTATCCTTGGCATTCCCATACAGTTGAATGACGTGGCCGAGTGCCAGCTCAATCTTCCACTCCCTATAGGGACAGAGCACGGCCATTTTGATGATCAGGGGGATCCCAGCAATTGGTCCCCTGCCTGGTCAGATACCTATGCAACGGACGGGGTACTACCAGGGGTCCCTTAAAGTGAAAGAGTTTTGTCGTGACGCCAGTTGCATTTCAGCAACAGAGAACGGAGTCCCATTAAGTAGATGGTACTCAGGTGTAGGAATGCCAAAGTGGGGCAAGGGTAGCCTATAATGTCCCCTAGGTGTTGTGGCTGTGCACGTGTCACGGTGCTCCTACCTGGATATCCTGGAACCCTAGGCGTTGTCGTCCGAAGCAGTGCAAACAGGGGGAATAGTTGAGGGATTTGTAGAAATGATTGAGTCCTGACTTTGTATATAGGTGATAACAGCTTTACTTGAATAAACTTGCATCAGAAAACAATCTTCCAACTTTGTCCTAGTTACCAGCAGGTTTTAGCATGAATTCTGGCAGGCAAACACACACTGCTCTGCTACATCTGTTGCTCTTTAGCTCTGCTGTGCTATCAGGATTAAATATGATCTTTTCCTTTCTGCTGAACTTTACTTTCTGTAGTCTAGTCTGTCTTTATCTTTATCCAGGGAACTTTACTCCTGGCTTGTGAGGCTTGCAGCTTGGGCCTCTGTGCCTAGCAGAGCTGAAGGTGTGCTCTGCTGGCTTGCACACACCCTTCCCCTTACAGGGGGTAAGGCTACTTTCACATATGCGTTAGGTGCGGATCCGTCTGGTATCTGCACAGACGGATCCGCACCTATTGCAATGAAAAAGGGGGTCAGTCATCACATCCCAAAGCGCAGGGGCACGTTGCTATGGCTGAGAACAAGACTGTTAAACAAAACAAGCAATGCAACAGCTCACTGCAAATCAAATAAGGTACAAAATTGCATCATAATATCAAATGCTGAACTAATAAGTTAGAGATACTTGGCAAATCGTTTTGTACAAAATTATTTGAGCCCGTCTGCCGAACGTCAAGGCAATCTCTAGTTAGACGGGTTCCTAACACTAAATATACCTGTTATGTGCCATAGCGGCTATCATAAAATTCAGAAAGTGTAGGTTCCACTTACATGCTGTATCCGCCTGAATTTCCGTCATTTTCGGTGCCAAAATGGCCTCCATTATATCCAGGGAAAGCAGTTACCAGCATGCACGCCGGGCCCACTCCACACCACCCCTGGCGCCACATGGTCACCAAGGACTGCAATGAGAGTCCACACACTATCTGTCTCCTGGTGCCAGATGGCTTCAGTGAGTGGGGGGGAGCAGGCCAAGCTAAATACTAACACTAATTAAAATCAACCTGTGGGACAAACGAGCTGGAAGGAGTGCACGACTGGGGATCCGCACCTATAAATGCAAAAGATGTATCCGTTCAGTACAGATCCGTCTGCATACACTTAGCTAAATAAAAATCTAAGTCTAAGGCCTATTGCACACGACCGTATGGCTTTTTCAGTGTTTTGCGATCCGTTTTTCACGGATCCGTTGTTCCGTTTTTTGTTTCCGTTGTGTTTCCGTTTCTGTTCCGTTTTTCCGTTCCGTTTTTCCGTATGGCATATACAGTATACAGTAATTACATAGATAAAATTGGGCTGGGCATAACATTTTCAATAGATGGTTCAGCAAAAAACGGAACGGAAACGGAAGACATACGGATGCATTTCCGTATGTGTTCCGTTTTTTTGCGGACCCATTGACTTGAATGGAGCCACGGACTGTGATTTGCGGGCAATAATAGGACATGTTCTA
Organism: Bufo bufo; assembly: GCF_905171765.1. Taxonomy (NCBI): domain Eukaryota; kingdom Metazoa; phylum Chordata; class Amphibia; order Anura; family Bufonidae; genus Bufo; species Bufo bufo. The sequence continues at coordinate 182,898,893 of NC_053397.1, read as the reverse complement.
TGTTAAAACGGAACGGAAAAACGGAAATACGGAAACGGAATGCATACGGAGTACATTCCGTTTTTTTTGCGGAACCATTGAAATGAATGGTTCCGTATACGGACCGTATACGGAACGCAAAAAACGGCCAGTAAACGGGAAAAAAAAACGTCCGTGTGCAATAGGCCTAAGTGTATGCAGACGGATCCGTCCTGACTTTACATTGAAAGTCAATGGGGGACGGATCCGTTTACAATTGCACCAATATTGTGTCAATGTAAACGGATCCGTCCCCATTGACTTTCATTGTATCCCAGGACGGATCCGTTTGGCTCCGCACCGCCAGGCGGAAGCCAAAATGCTGCAAGCAGCGTTTTGGTGTCCGCCTCCAGAGCGGAATGGAGGCGGAACGGAGCCGTTTGGGGCCGCTTGTGAGATCCTTGAAATGGATCTCACAGGCAGACCCCTAAACGGCAGTGTGAAAGTAGCCTAAGCTAGACTGACTTTCAATAACTAAACCTCCTCCCTCTCTAGAGAGGGCTAGAATGGAAAGACAAGTTCCATTCTCTGTAGGGTAGCTCTGCCATAAGTGCCGCCATCTGCTGATGAAGCAGGTACATTACACTTAAACATCATAAAGTAACAAATACAATTACACATTATGCAGGACCTGGAAATAAATACACAGGATGACGTAAACATCAAGGGGTGTAAAAGGTGGTAATGCACCTCTGGGGTGTTACACCTACCCCTCTCCACAGGATAGGGAAGAAGATTGGCATGTGTCAAAACCCCTTTAACTCTCCTGCAGTCACACCTGGTTGGCTGTACCCTCCAAGTTGTGGGCTTGTGGCAGTGCCAGAAGGAAGAGGCAGAGCATTGGCACCAGTGAGGTTGGACAGAAATAACATGAATGGGACAGTTCCAGAACCTTCACTAAGGCTCCTTTCAGACGAGCGATTTCCACACCCCGGACTCGCAGCGGCAGCTCCCGTCCCGACCTCCCAGCACTGACAGAGTTGCGTAGTATTATACTGATTAATTATGCTATGTAACCCTTAGGCCCCTTTCTCACGGACGAGTATTCCGTGCGGATGCGATGCGTGAGGTGAACGCATTGCCCCCGCACTGAATACCGACCCATTCATTTCTATGGGGCTGTTCAGATGAGCGGTGATTTTCACGCATAGAAGTGAATGGGGTTGCATGAAAATCGCAAGCATCCGCAAGCAAGTGCGGATGCGGTGCGATTTTCACGCATGGTTGCTAGGTGACAGTCTATTCACTGTATTATTTTCCCTTATAACATGGTTATAAGGGAAAATAATAGCATTCTGAATACAGATTGCTTAGTAGGTGATCAATTGAGGAAAAAAATAAAAATAAAAATTAACTCACTTTCTCCTCTTGTTCGCGTAGTTCCCGGTCTCTTCTTTACTTCTTAAAAGATGAACTATCGGCTAGGACCTGTGGTGACGTCAGATCACATGCTCCAATCACATGGTCCATCACCACGGTGATGTACCATGTGATTGGAGCATGTGATCTGACGTCACCAAAGGTCCTTTAGCCCACAGCTCATCATTAAAGAAGTAAAGAAGAGACTGGGAACTACGCCAACAAGAGGAGAAGGTGAGTTTATTTTTTTATTTTTTTTTAACCCTCAATTGATCACCTACTAAGCATTCTGTATTCAGAATGCTATTATTTTCCCTTATAACCATGTTATAAGGGAAAATAATAACATCTACACAACACCTAAGGTTACTTTCACACTAGCGTTCGGAGCGGATCCGTCTGATGTTTCATCAGACGGATCCGCTCCTATAATGCAGACGTTTGCATCCGTTCAGAACGGATCCGTCTGCATTATAACTGAAAGTAGCCTGAGCGGATCCGTTCAGACTTTACATTGAAAGTCAATGGGGAACGGATCCGCTTGAAGATTGAGCCATATGGTGTCATCTTCAAGCGGATCCGTCCCCATTGACTTCCATTATAAGTCTGGACGGATCCGCTCGCCCCCGCACGGCCAGGCGGACACCCGAACGCTGCAAGCAGCGTTCAGGTGTCCGCTCACTGAGCGGAGCGGAGGCTGAGCGCTGGCAGGCGGATGCATTCTCAGTGGATCCGCCTCCACCGAGAATGCATTAGGGCCAGACGGATGCGTTCAGGACCGCTCGTGAGCCCCTTCAAACGGAGCTCACGAGCGGACACCTGACCGCAGGTGTGAAAGTAGCAAACCTGAACTTCTGTGAAGAAGTTCGGGTTTGGGTACCAAACATGCGTGATTTTTCTCACGCGAGTGCAAAACGCATTACAATGTTTTTCACTCACGCGGAAAAATCGCGGGTGTTCCCGCAACGCACCCGCACATTTTCCCGCAACGCCCGTGTGTAAGAGGCTTTAGGCCCCTTTCACACGGGCGAGAATTCCGCGCAGGTGCAATGCGTGAGGTGAAAGCATTGCACTCGCACTGAATCCGGACCCATTCACTTCAATGGGGCTGTTCAGATGAGCGGTGATTTTCACGCATCACTTGTGCTTTGCGTGAAAATCGCAGCATGTTCTATATTCTGCGTTTTTCACGCAACGCGGGCCCCATAGAAATTAATGGAAATGGAAATCGCAAGCAAGTGCAGATGCGGTGCGATTTTCACGCATGGTTGCTAGGAGATGATAGGGATGAGCAACCCCATTAAAGTCTAATCACTGTATTATGTTCCCTTATAACATTGTTATAAGGGAAAATAATAGAATTCTTAATGCAGAATGCTAAGTAACATGTGGCTTGAGGGGTTAAAAAAAAAATAAACACCTAACCCAAACCAGAACTTCAGTGAAGAAGTCCGGGTTCGGGTCTGGGTACCACATTCAGTTTTTTCTCACGCGCGTGCAAAACGCATTGCACTCGCGCCGAAAAAACTGAACATCGGAACGCAATCACAGTCAAAACTGACTGCAATTGCGTGCCTACTCGCGCGGGTTTCCCGCAATGCACACGCAACGCATCCGGACAAAGAGGCCTTACAGTTCCGTCCGTTCCGCAAAATGATAGAACAAGCTCTATTTTTTTTGCGGAACGGAAGCACGGATCGGAACCCCACGGAAGTACTCCGTAGTGCTTCCGTGGGGTTCCGTTCCACACCGCATCTCCGGATTTGCGGACCCATTCGAGTAAATCTGTTATGCGGAATGCACACGGCCGGTGCCCCGTGTATTGCGGAACCGCCGTATGCGGGCCACAATATGGCCACGGCGGGGCAACGGCCATGTGCAAGAGGCCTTATACAATACTTTCCAGCACACTGATAGATTTAATTTTACATGGCCATACACACATTCGTGTTTCAACAAATGATAGAACATGACCTATTCTGGTCCGAATGGTGTATATAAGAATAGCCCTTTCTATTGATGGGAGTGAGTAAAACACAGAATGCACAGGAGAGCTTCCGTATTTTGCAGATCTGGTGTTTGCGGACTGAAATATCCACATTGTCGTGTACATGAGGCCTCATACTGAGAGAGGGGCTTGAGAATATGGGCCAAATGTATCATTATAAATACGCCACCTGTGGCGTGAAAAATTTGCAAACTGCTTGCGACCTTTCCAACACCACTTGCGCAAAAAGTTTTGCACAAGTGGTGTTTTTCTGCCGACTTCGCCACTTTCCTGAAAAGGGAGCTTTACGAAAGAGGGGTTATCAACCTCTAAACCAGTTTTCTGGCGTAGAACACTGAAATCTACGCCTGCCAGGTATTAACCACACCTCCTCGTGGATAAGCAAAAACGCTTTCGTCATAATGCAACCAGTATGAACGGATCCGGTTGTATTATCTCTAAAATCGCCATGACAGATCTGGGACTAAAACCATTGTAAGTCAATGGGATCCATTTCTTTTTGTGTCCGAGAAAACGGATCCGTTATTGACTTAAATTGTGTTTCATGACGGATCCGTCTTGCAATGCATCCCATGCCGGACCAAAAAACACTGCTTGCCGCGTTTTTCTGTCCGCGATGGGGACGCAACCAAACAGAACGGAATGCATTCTGTTCAGTTTTGTCCTCATTGACAATGAATAGGAAAAAAAACTGAAGCATTTTCCTCCGGTATTGAGATCCTATGACGGATCGCAATAGCGGAAAAGAAAACGCAGGTGTGAAAGTATTTCCCAGGATGAACACTGCTGCTGTGACACAAACTCACAGCATTAGGCCTCGTGCACATGACCGTTCCGTTTTTTGCGGTCCGCAAAGCGCGGATCCGCAAAAAACGCGAGCCACACGTGTGCCTTCCGCAATTTGCGGAACGGAACGGGCGGCCCATTGTAGACATGCCTATTCTTGTCCGCAAAACGGACAACAATAGGACATGCTATTTTTTTTTTTGCGGGGCCTCGGAACGGAGCAACGGATGCGGACAGCACACGGAGTGCTGTCCACATCTTTTGCGGCCCCATTAAAGTGAATGGGTCCGCATCTGAGCCGCAAAAGTGGCGGCTCGGATGCGCACCCGAACAACGGTCGTGTGCATGAGGCCTTACAATGATTTAAAATGCCGTGCGTTCCTGCCCGGCCTCGGCTGTACAGAATTGTACTGACATAATGCCGTCAGTACAATTCAGTACAGGAATTCACAGCATCAGAAAGCCTTATAGTGCTGTGAGTTTGTGTCACAGGAGCAGCGTTCAGCCTGGGAATTACAGCGGGCACACTCATTGTGCCAGGCAATAGGATTAGTACCAGCTGCTGGGACGCTAATAAGGATATGCACAAATTATACAGCATTTTTCTGTACAGAATGCCATCAGTCGTGGCGAATATAAAACCAATGTTCCTCATCAGCGATTGTTTCCAGGGACCATTGAGAAACCCGACAAGTGAACGGCAGAGCAGCAGAAGTCTTGCTGCAGGTATCATTAAAACGAACGTGAATCTGGGGATCCAAGAAGGAAAATGCCCGTAGGTGACACCCGCTTTGTTCCTTTCCCATGGCGTATAATGGATTTTGTCTTTAGGGTGTTCATTAATTGTAAATGTAAAGAATCACTAAATGCCAGCCTATTGTAATGGATTCAATGGAAAGCGTTCGCTTGAAAGGTTTCGCTCCTGCCATGTCTGCCTGACATCAGGTATAAATGCCGGTGATTGACAGCGAACGGCTTAAAACCTTCATCGCTTTTATTTAATATGGATGAGGAGGCAATTCTCTCCCCGGAGATTTCATCAGGATCAACCTTGCTACATACACGTTTACCATAAAAGAAAATTCTAGCTTGTCGCAGTGACATGGCCAGACCTCGCTGTAGGACTTGGACTAGAGTACTCTCTTAGCATCTGTCAGCAGTTTTGTAGCTATGACACCGGCTGACCTGTTACATGTGCACTTGGCAGCTGAAGGCATCTGTGTTGGTCCCATGTTCATATGTGTCCGCATTACGGAGATGTTTTAATATATGCAAATGAGCCTCTAGGAGCAACGGGGGCGTTACCATTACACCTAGAGGCTCTGCTCTCTCCGCAACTGCCGCACCATCTGCACTTAGACAGGGCCAGACGTGAGGATGTTTACCCTGCCCAGCCCTGTCAATCAAAGTGCAGAGGGCACAGCAGGTACAGAGAGCCTCTAGGTGTAATGGCAACGCCCCTGTTGCTCCTAAAGGCTCATTTGCATATATTAAAACATCATTTTTCTCAGCAATGCGGGCACATATGAACATGGGACCAACACAGACGCCTTCAGCTGCCAAGTGCACATGTAACAGGTCAGCTAGTGTCATAGGTACAGAACTGCTGACAGATGTGCTTTAAGGGGTTGTCAAGTTTGAAGAGTAGAGTTTTAGAATGGACGTTATGATGCTTGGAGCTTCTTGATCAACTGTTTGCTGCAGGAAACTCCAGTGTCTATGCTCATGTCGCACATATTGTAATCAATGGACGTCTGCGTATGGCACAGATCATATTGCGTTTGGTTTCTATATTCAGCATTTATCTGTACATTCTCTTGACATATTTGTCTACAGTACACATCGGTAACGTTTTAGGCGCTATGGTTTCAGCAAGTTAAAGGGGTTCTCTCGCGAAGCCGACTCCCATTATGGAATATGGACACTATGGGGATGGGGTCCCGAAATGGAGAGCTGCTCTGTTTCTTGCAAACTTGAGGAATCTTTGTATACGTGGCTAGTCTCTTATCATACTGGCCAACATGTAATACTGCTTTTCCCCTGCAGAGGGCTCTGCAGGGGAGATGTCTGGCTGGCTGCGCCGTCACCCGGCAAAATCAGCCCTGGACCCGTTTGAAAGGGGTTGTCTATGATCAGAGGATATTTTTCGATAAGACTGTATGCAAAAACAAGCTAGGGCATATTCACATCTGTGTTGGAGGCTCCCCCCGTCACAGAGTTTGTCTAAAATAGCGGAGAGAAAAGTCTTGCATGCAGGAATTCATTTTTTCAGTTAAAAAAATGTTCTCCCGAATGGAAACCAAATAGACTCCATTATAGTCAATGGGATCTGTTCAGCTCCGTTATGTGCCGAATACACGACATTTCCCTATGGACTCTTGCACACGAACCTATTTTCTTTCCGTGTCCGTTCCGTTTCTTTTGCAGACCGCATGCGGATCCATTCACTTCAATGAAATCGAACATGTCCTATTATTGTCCGTTCTATGAAGGGCCAGCTGTTCCGTTCCGCAAAATACGGAATGCACGCGGATGTCATCCGTATTTTTGGCGGACCGCAAAATACATACGGTCATGGGCATGAGCCGTTATTCTCGTTGTTCTGTTCTCATAATGGACATAACAACAGCACTAATGTGAACTTAGGCTAAGTGCCCATCTGCGCTAGGGTTCCGGTATTTTATTCTGGCCTATGAAAACCATGGCAGCTCAAGCCACGGTCACTAAGTTACTTAACAAAATATACAATAACCTTCACTAAATAAGAAATAAAGACAGGGCACAATAGCTCTTTTTTGGAATCAAATTTTGGCCGCAATGTTTTATTACGGGTAACCTGAAAAAAATGTATTAATTAAATAATCGCCAATAAATATATTAAAACCATTAAATAATAAACTATCTAATTAATCAAACCAACATCTGAATAATGACCCAGTCCACCCAGCATCAACTCCCTCTAAGAAAACCTCGCAACAGACTATAACATGCGCACTAATGGGGGCATTACTATTACTGGGGGCACTAATAGGGGTTTTACTATTACTGAAGGCACTAATGGGGGCATTAATATTATTGGGAACCCCAGTATTAACACCCTGTGTTAAGCCACGCCCCCACAAGCACACCCCTCTTTTGGGTGTCGCTTAAATTGGCTGGTATTTTTTGTTGGGAAAGGTGGCTACCCTATGTGGGAGGCCCCTTACATGCCAGTGCCTGCTGGATCCCATTCACTATAACGGGTACCCTATAGTGTCTGGCATGATTACAGGCATTTTGCTGGAAATACTTCGTCCTGACAGAAATTCCGCTACAGATGTGAACCTAGCCTTATACCGCGCCGTAGGCGTTTTTTTTTACTATGTCTGAGTCAAGTCAAATCTAGGCATACAGTTGCATATGTTTGGGGCATATGTTCAGCCTCAGGAGGGGTCATCAATATCAGATTGGTGGGGGTCTGACTCTCGGCACTCCCGCTGATCAGCTGTTTGATGGGGCTGCGGCACTAGTGCGAGAGTTGCGTCCTCTTCAATGTTTACCTGCACACTGGTATATTATAGGGGCGGTGCAGTAATTACAGTTTCCTCCTCGGTTCACTTGATGAACAGCTGTAATTACAGCGCACTGACGCTGTATTGTACTACACCGAAACTGTCAATTTCTATTTCATACTGACAGTGTGCCAGTGAGACCCAGCCTGGGGAGAAAATATTAATATGTATTTATTATGTTTTTATATCTCAATAAAGATTGTTCTAGAAAATAATACCAACTGTTTTTTTTTTACCCTTGTGTGAAAAAGGTTTTATGTCTCATATCCCTTTAAAGGGACTATCCCATGACTAATGTAAAAAAATTAAAATCAGACATCACATAGTACATGACAATCTCTATCTAACAAAGCTGGAACCAGCCCTGTACCTCACATGGATCCAGAGATCTCCCCAGTCATTGCTCTGCTAGATTTATATCAAGCTGACAGCTCAGGGGGCGTGTCCTTTCTGCTGCAGCTCTGGGGGCGTGCCCATGCTCTCCCTATCACAGCTCACGAGGCGTGCCCATGCTCCACCTATCACAACTCAGGGGGCGTGTCCATGATCTCCCTATCACAGCTCAGGAGGCAGTTGAAGGATGAAACTGAGCATGTGCGGCCATCTCAGTGAGCAGGTCAAAGAAATCATTAAAAAAAAAACAGCAGGTGGCGCTATACAGATACATTTTATTGAATAAAGCATCATTCACATGTCAGTGTTTAACGGATGTGTGGTGTATGTATTCTCCGCGGACAGCACACGTCCCCATTCATTTTAATGTGTGTATTCAGACATCAGTGTTTTAGCAGGGTCAGTGGGTCAGTGTTTTTTAGACGGGATGCTTGCTCTATTTTGTCCGTGTTCATGGATCCATCGCGTCCATTATAGTCTATGGGTCCGTGAAAACCACGAATGCCATCCGTGTTCCACGGATCATTAAGAAGAGATGCTTTGAAAATTATTTTTCAGCAGTTTTTTTTAGCAAAAAACGGACACACGGACCCAACACGGATCCTTCACGGACAGCTTCACGGATGCATCACTGAACAACTTCTCAGGGATTTGAGCACCGACACGGATGTGTGAATGAGGCTTAACTCAGTGGTTATGCTAAATTTCTAATTACATGCAATTACAGAATTATTCAGATCCAGGTACTGGTTTGAAAACTGTAGAATATTTTTTATGGGACAGTCCCTTTAAGGCCTCTTTCACACGAGCGAGTTTTCCGTCCAGGTGCGATGCATGAAGCAAACACACAGCATCCGGGTCCGTGCACATCAGCATTGTTTTTCATGCATCATTTCTGTGTTCAGAATTCGCAGCATCTCTCTGGTTCCATAGAAGTGAATGGAGCTTCAGTGAAAAAACGGAAGGCATCCAGGTGCAATGCATTATTACTGATGGTGGCTAGGAGATGTAGATTGTCATGGTTCAGTGTTTTTTTATGTGCGTGTAAAACGCATCAAAAACTGATTGCACCCGGGCAGAAAAAACTGAAACACTGAACGCAGTCGCAGACAATACTGACTGAACTGCAAAACCATCAGTTTTTTTTCCTGAACAGACCCTGAGAGTAAGGCCTCATGCACACGACCGTTGTTGTGTTTCGTTCCGCAAAATGGGGTTTCATTGTTCCATGATCCGTTTCCTTGTGTCTTCCTTTATTTTTGGAGGCTCACCAGACATGAAGGAAAGTAAAAAAAAATCGAAGTCAAGTTTGCCATGCAAATGCTAGGAAAAAAACGGACGCGGACGTGGATGACAATCTTGTGTGCCTCCGCGTTTTTTCACGGTCCCATTGACTTGAATGGGTCCGCGAAACGTTTTCCGTGAAAAAAATAGGACAGGTTATATTTTTTTGACGGACTGGAACCACGGATCAAAGACGCGGATGACAAACTGTGCATTAGCCGAGTTTTCAACTGACCCATTGAAAGTCAATGGGTCCGCAGAAAATCACGAAAAACGGAACGGACACGGAATAAAACAACGGTCGTGTGCATGAGGCCTATCAGTAACGCTTGTGTGAAAGAGGCCTAAGGGTGGATTCACACATAGGTTTTTAGAGGAGTTTTTTTACACCTGCCATTGCAGCGGGCGCCTTCCCCCAGGGCCCTTTAAGAGGAAAAAGTACTTGTTTTGTGATGCCAGTTGCAATAAAGCAACAAGGGTACAGGGCCCCTTTTAGTCATACTGTAGATGGTACCCAGGTGTAGGAATGCCAGAGTGGTGTAGGGTAGCCTATAATGTCCCTTAATGTTGGTGCACATGTCACGGTGCTCCTACCTGGATACGTTGGACCCCAGGCATTGGCTCCGAAGCAATGAAAAAGGGGGGTCATTGATGAAGGGGATGATCAAACAAATTGAGTCCAGACCTTGTGATGAAGTTGATAACAGCTTTACTTTTAATAAACGTTTCTCCAACAGTTTCAGGCTTTGTCTTGGCTCCCAGCAGTCTTTAGCATTAACTGTGGCAGGCAAACACATCTGTTGCTCTCTGATTTTGCTGTGCTGACAGGCTGGCTGTATGGCCTCTTTCAGACGGGCGTTGCGGGAAAAGGTGCGGGTGCGTTACGGGAACACCCGCGATTTTTCCGCGCGGGTGCTCTGTTCAGATGAGCGATGATTTTCACGCATCACTTATGCGTTGCGTGAAAATCGCAGCATGCTCTATATTCTGCGTTTTTCACGCAACGCAGGCCCCATAGAAGTGAATGGGGTTGCGTGAAAATCGCAAGCATCCGCAAGCAAGTGCGGATGCGGTGCGATTTTCACGCACGGTTGCTAGGTGTGACTGTCTATACACTGTATTATTTTCCCTTATAACATGGTTATAAGGGAAAATAATAGCATTCTGAATACAGAATGCTTAGTAGGTGATCAATTGAGGGTTAAAAAATAAAAAAAATTAACTCACCTTCTCTTCTTGTTCGCGTAGTTCTCCCGGTCTTTAGTTCTTTAAAAAGATGAACTATGGGCTAAAGGACCTTTGGTGACGTCAGATCACATGCTCCAATCACAGGGTCCATCACCGCGGTGATGTACCATGTGATTGGAGCATGTGATCTGACGTCACCAAAGGTCCTTTAGCCCATAGTTCTCATCTTTTTAAAGAACTAAAGACCGGGAGAACTACGCGAACAAGAAGAGAAGGTGAGTTAATTTTTTTTATTTTTTAACCCTCAATTGATCACCTACTAAGCATTCTGTATTCAGAATGCTATTATTTTCCCTTATAACCATGTTATAAGGGAAAATAATAACATCTACACAACACCGAACCCAAACCTGAACTTCAGTGAAGAAGTTCGGGTCTGGGTACCACAGTCGTTTTTTTATCACGCGCGTGCAAAACACATTGCACCCGCGCGATAAAAACTGAACATCGGAACGCAATCGCAGTCAAAACTGCAATTGCATTCCTACTCGCGCGGGTTTGCCGCAACACACCGGGACGCATCCGGAACTAATCCGGACACGCCCGTGTGAACGCAGCCGTAGAGTTTTTTAGCTGGCAAAAAATGCTGCAGCAAATTCCTGTTTCCTGTGAACCTAAGGGTGGAATTGCTCCAGGGCCGGACAGGCCATAGACTATACAGGTAATTTTCCCAGTGGGTCGATGTCCATAGGGCCACCCAAGCCCTCCTCATTACCACTGGCCAGGTACATACTACTGGGGAAACTATAGGGGGTCATTAAGTCCAAGCGGCATGCAGAAGGTAGGTCTGACCTGGTGTTGTGGCCCACATCTCACCTCCTGAGCTCCCTGCTCCAGATCCAATTGGAGGAGGAGGACAGAAAGTGGCAGCTACTGATGGCCCCCACAGAGGTATTTTGTGCCGCACTGTGGTATTTGGTTCTGTGGAATGGTATTCTGTGCCGCACCATGGTACCACTGACCCTTCCAAATTGTATTGGCCACATCTACATGTGTTGTCCCACCTTCTGTCAATTTGGACCCACCTACAACATTGGGGCCACTTTTCTTTTTTTCCAGGGTCATTTTTTTTTGTTCCCAGTCCGCCATCGACACAGTTTTGGTGCAGTTTTTAACCCAATGTCAAAGGTGGATCCAGCGTTCCGTTTTTTGCATTCTGTATACAGAACCATTCATTTCAATGGCTCCGCAAAGAAAAATGGAATGTACACCGTATGCCTTCCGTTTCCGTATTTCCATTCCGTTCAAACATAGAACATGTCCTATTATTGCCCGCAAATCACGTTCCGTGGCTCCATTCAAGTCAGTGGGTCCGCAAAAAAACGGAATGCATCTGTATGTCTTCCGTATCCGTTCCGTTTTTGCGGAACCATCTATTGCAAACTTAATGCCCAGCCCAATTTTTTTATGTACTGACTGTTTAAACATTATTGTATGTCTCCGTTTCCGATCAGCAAAAAACGGATCACAAGCAGAAAAACGGACCGGAAACACTACTGAAACAAAATAATGGAAAAACGGATCTGTTTAAAATAGACCGCAAAACCATACGGTCATGTGCAGGAGGATAAGACCTCGCTCACATTTCCTTGTCAGTATTACGTACGTGAAAAAGGCATCCTTATTTAATCATTGAAGATGTCCGTGAAGGATCCATGGATGGTCCATGTGTCCATTTTTAACGTCCGTGTGTCATTCGTAATGCACGGACGTGGCTCAGCTGAAAATTCATTTCAAGAGAATTTCCTATCGAAAAACGGACGCACCACGGATGCCATCGGTGTTGTGTCTGTGATTTTCACGGACCCACAGACTTCAATGGGTGTGTCCCCCGCCTCACGGACCAAAGTAGTGCATGACCCACGGTGCGTAAAAAAATACTGATGTGTGAACAGACACATTCAAATCAATTGATATGTGAGCAGTCCGTGGAAAATGCGGACAGCGCACGTCCGTGAAAAACAGAAAGGTGAACGAGAACCGTCTCCCCATGTGTCTCGTGCTTAGCAATTTTTTGGAAACTCAATTAAACGTATTCATTTTTTTATTAGCTGCATTTATTCAGGAGTTTTCGTGAGCCCTTGTGTTAAATCCGCTGCAGGCCTAGACAGTCGGTCTACGTTTACGCTATCTATGTTGTGGAATTTTTTCTTGCTTTCATTGCAGTTTTTGGGTCCAGGGCCTTTTTGTTAAGCATTTCTTCATGAAAAAAAAAAAACATGAATAAAAAATAAATGATGCAGAAAAGAAGTCTACAAAATGCCAGAGTCAGAGTATTTTCAGAAGCCAAAAAAGCAACAAAAATGTGTGAGTGAGGAAAGACTGCGGCAGGGCTGCACCACCAATGAGGCCAGGTGAGGCAGCACCAGGCAGGGGCAAGAGGGGGGCGGCGGAAGGGCTATGGGCAATGAGTGCTTTCATTGTGGCATAGGGGTTAGGTTAAGAAATTGTTAGGGGTTAGGTTAAGAGATTGGCATTAGAGGAAGGGGGGGGGGGGGGGGGGGCGCCTCAGGCAGCAGAAAGGCTAGGTGCACCCCTGACTGCAGGTAAGTGGAAGGATTAAAATCTGCCTTGACACCAAAATGTCCCCACTCGTCCTCCTCTAACCTTTATCCTGGCAAACAGAAACTGGGACTGTTGTGGTCACATTGCTGGGATTATAGGGACTGAAAGCGGTCAGCACACAGTGTGGATTGTGTCCTAGATAGCAGTAATGCTTGTGATCAGATAGGGCTAATCTGTATACATACCAGGATCCTGATTACTTGCCCACTAATCATTCTCATCAACCAATGTTCTGGGCCAGGGCCATGTGATTTTTTCGCAGGGGGGAAGGGGGGGTCGCATATACATTGGACATGCCGAATTTTAAATATTGGACCATTTTTTTTAAAAATGGCAAAGAAATATAATTAAGCTCTTAAAGGGAACCCGTCATGTTGAAAATGCAGTGCAATCCGCAGGCGGCATGTTAAAGAGCAGGAGGAGCGGAGCAGACAAATATAGTCTTTTATAGGAAAAGATTCAGTGTAAGGCCTCATGCACACGACCGCATGTATTTTGCAGTTCGCAAAAAACGGATCTGCAAAAAATATGGATGACGTCCGTGTGCCTTCCGTATTTTGCGGAACTGAACAGCTGGCCCGTAATGGAACAGTCGGACAATAATAGGACATGTTCTGTTTTTTTGCGGAACGTAAATACAGACATATGGAAACGGAATGCACATGGAATAACTTCCGTTTTTTTTGCGAACCCATTGAAATGAATGGTTTCGCATACGGTCTGCAAAAAAAAAAAAAAAATGAACGGGCACGGAAAGAAAATATGTACGTGTGCATGAGCCCTAACTTAGGGCTCATGCACACAACCGTATATATTTTGCGCAAAAAATAAATGGATGACATCTGTGTTACATCCATTTCTTTTGCCGGTCCATTGTAACAATGCCTGTCCTTGTCCGCAAAACGGGCAAGAATAGGACATGTTCTATTTTTTTGCGGAACGGACTTGCAGACATACGGATACGGAATGCACACTGAATCATTTCCATGAATGGTTCCAGATAAGGGCTGCAAAAAAAACTAAAAACGGAATGGACATGGAAACAAAATACGTTTGTGTGCATGAGCCCTATCACCTCCTGCACACGAACATATTTTTCATCCATGCGCTATATATATTTTTTTCCTGCAGTCAGGAATCTGATTGGTTGCTATGGGCAACTAAGCCAGATTTCCCATGATAAATGTCCCCCAATGTTACCACAATAAAAAAATTAATAAATAGTAGGAGTTTCCCTTTAGGCTAAATGCACACGATCAGGATTGCTTGTGGATTTTCTGTGCGGATTTGCGTGCAGAAAATCCGCATCGCAGGTCGTGTACATTGTATTCTATGAGAATTTTTAATTTTCATGCACACCATGCAGATTTTTTCTGCGCGGATTTTGACCTGCGGTGCGGATTTTAAAATCTGCAGCATGTCAATTTATTTTCTTTTTCCTGTCCGGATTTTCTCTGTTCACTTCAATGGGGAGAGAAAAATCCGCACCAAATCCGCACCAATTGATGCAGATTGACCGCACGGATTTCCCTGCGAACACCTGCGGATTTCACTCTGCACATAAATCCTGAACGTGTGCATTTACCCTATAGGTAAATGCACACATTCAGGATTCATGTGCCGAGAATCCGCACTGAAATCCGCAGGTGTTTGCAGGCAAATCCGTGCGGTCAATCTGCATCAATTGGTGCGGATTTGCATGCGGAATTTACTAAGTGAATGAAGAAAATCCGGTCAGGAAAAATAAAATAAATTGACATGCTGCGGATTTTAAAATCCGCACCGCAGGTCAAAATCTGTCCGGAAAAAATCTGCATCGTGTGCATTGAGAATTTCAAATTCTCATAGAATACAATGTACACGACCTACGGTGCAGATTTTCCGCATGCAAATCTGTGCAGAAAATCCGCAAGCAATCCTGATCGTGTGCATTGAGCCTAAATCAGCTCCACAGGTCACGTGACTCCTGAGCACAGGAGGAGCAATCAGAAGGTGCACCTGGGTATAATAGGGCGGGTGCTCCCTGCGGGGACCTTCTGCTTCATTCATGGTTAACTGCACCAAGTAAAGAAAACTGTAAATCTCGGAGACAAGTAAGTTTCCCTTCCGTCACATCCGTGTTATTTAATCTGTTTCCTTGAACGCCAAGTCCAGATCCTGGGGTGGTAGAAAAGCTACAGGAGGGCAGAGCCGCCACCTGTTAGAATTTAAAGGGTTTCTCCAGGCTTTTAATATTGATGACCTATCCTCAGTTTACAGCGGTTTTGATAAACCCCCCCCCCCCCCCATCCCGGTACGCGCTATGATGGGGCGGTAGAATAATGCATGATATTAATGGGGTTACTAGAGACCCCCTCACATAGATCCCTATGTCTGAAATCTAAGCTGGCACTATATTAGGCTGTGGGTTTTTTGCACCGCGTGCATATTGCTTCATGCACATGAACGTATATTCTTCCTGTGTCCGTTCTGTGTGTTTTTTTTTTAAATTTATTTTTCAGGCCATATACGGAATCTATTCATTATAACGGGTCTGCAAAAAAAAACGGAAGTTACTCCGTGTGCATTCTGTTTCCGTTTCGCAAAAAAAAAAAAGAGAAAATGTCCTATTAGTGTCTGCATTACGGACAAGGATAGGACTGTTCTCTATCAGGGGCCGGCTGTTCAGTTCCACAAAATACGGAATGTACACAGACATCATCCGTATTTTTGCAGACCGAAAAATACATATGGTCGTGTGCATGAGACCTAAGACAAACCTCATTAGACATGTAAACGACTCTAAGGCTCTGTTCACATCTGTGTCGGAGGTTCTGAAGCCTCCGTCGCACGCCCCCTCGTTTCTGGAGACCGTGCTGCCTGGGATCAAAATGACAAACCCGTCAATGGAACCAAACGGGCCCCATTATAAATCAGTGGGGCCACGGTTCTCCGTCGTGCGATTTCTGTTTGTACCCTACACCAAAAATTGGAAACCGCACGTTATGTTGGGTCAGAAATATACCTTGAAAATAAAGGGATAGTCCCAACCTGACCTCTCTGGCATGTCCATAGGATATAAATGTCCCATAGGTGTGCGTCCCTGGTTTGACCGCACGCGCGTCTCTCCGTTCACTTCTAAGGGCTCATGCACAAAACCCTATGTATTTTGCGGTCCGCAAAAAACGGATCCAGAAAAAATACAGATGACGTCCGTGTGCATTCCGTATTTTGTGGAACGGTACATCTGGCGCCTAATAGAACAGAACTATCCTTGTCCGTAATGCGGACAATAGGACATGTTCTATTTTTTTACAGAACGGAAATACGGACATACGGAAACAGAATGCACACTGAGTAACTTTTGTGTTTTTTTTTTTGTGGACCCGTTGAAATAAATGGTTCCGCAAAAATAAAAAGAACTGACACGGAAAGAAAACACGTTCGAGTGCATGAGCTCTGAAAACGGATGAGTAAACGGGCTGGGGTGGACTGGCCATAGACTTCCCTGTGGGCCGACGGCCAGTTTGTGCCTGAGCCCTCCTCTCTGCCTCCAGCCATGGTCAGTAATGATCTGACGCCCCCTCTCTACTCCTGTATTGCCATCCTAGGAGGTCAAAACATGGCAGCTGATGCTGAACACCAGTGGCCCCCAATGTTTTGTGCTGCACTGTGGTATTTGGCTCTGCTGAGGTGGTAAAATGTGCCGCAATATGGTATTGTTGGCCCCACCTCCTGTCAATGTGGACCTGACTACAATTATTTATTTTTTTCTTCCCCCAAGGACAATGGGGGCATATCGCTAGGAAATGCCGCCATTTTCTAATAGGTGTGGGTCCCACCTCTGGGACCCGCACCTACAATGAGAACTGAGCGGGGAGAGCTGTGGCTGGAGGACCCTGGATTTCCTGGGGTCCGTCCTCCACCAAGCGCTGCTCCCATAGAAGTGAATGGGAGTGCACCAGCGCTCGGATATTTTCGGCGGCCCCATAGAAATGAATGAATGGAGGGCGGCTGCGCATGCGCAGTGCGCCCTCCGTTCATTTCCCCGCTCTGTTCTCATTGTAGGTGCTGGTCCCACCGCTATCAGACAATGGGGGCATATCCTGACGATATGCCCCCATCGTCTGATATGGGACAGCCCCTTTAAAGGGAACCTGTCACCAGGATTTTGTGTATAGAGCTGAGGACATGGGCTGCTAGATGGCCGCTAGCACATCCGCAATATCCAGTCCCCATAGCTCTGTGTGCTTTTATTATGTATAAAAACCGATTTAATACATATGCAAATTAACCTGAGATGAGTCCTGTAGGTGAGAGGAGTCAGGGACAGGACTCATTTCAGGTTAATTTGCATATGTATTAAATCGGTTTTTATACACAATAAAAGCACACAGAGCTATGGGGACTGGATATTGCGGATGTGCTAGCGGCCATCTAGCAACCCATGTCCTCAGCTCTATACACAAAATCCAGGTGACAGGTTCCCTTTAAGTTTCCAGCTTGACTAGTTTTGAAACTTCTACAGAAAAGGAGAGAGTTGCGCATGCGCGGCCACCTCTGCCATTCACCACAGACGCGAGACCCACCCACAGCTATCAGACATTAGTTAATATCCTGTTGACGTGTCATAAATGTAAATGGGAACGCCCCTCTAACAGGTTTTGTCATGGCTGGTACTATTTCCCATAGGACCAACAGTCCCTTCCATATGGGATTTGCTGCAGCGATCACCTGATCACCACAAGTCAGGCCCCCAATCCCCCCAGGAACAGCTAATACAGCTGAGGGGTCCATCAATATATGTTCGGCAGGGGTCTGACATCCTGTTACATATTAACGCCCTATCCTGAGGACAGGCCATCGATATAAAAAATCTAGACAAACCCTTTTACTATATTTGTTGCAGTGTTTTTGCATGGACGGTCATTCCCACCATTGTAATCTATTCCAGTTTGTGCCCTTTACCATGCTTGCTAACAGGGATCTGTGCATTAACACGCCCCTTTCTGCATTGCCGCACTCACTTTTCACTCCCTTGTGTGATAGGCCATGTCCCTTTTTTTTGTACGCATCAAGCAGAAACTGGACAACCCCCAGCATCCACCTAAAATAAAGGACAGCTCCTGTTCTCCCGGCTAGGGCTCCCAACGACCCTTAATTCCTGTCGCCAATCGCTGACCTTAGCACTGCACCTCTCTAGGAGAGTGATTGGCTGCAGCTGTCACGCACTGCTGACGTGAGGTCACCGCTGCAGCCGGGTAAATAGAACTTGGCCAGGAGGACTAGGATGGCGGCACAAGATCTGTACCGTACTTATTTTAGGCGGGCTCTGGGGGTTGTCCCGTTTTCTCCCGTAGCTGGATAAACCCTTTTAACACATTAGGGCTTGTTCACACGACTGTATGGCTTTTTCAGTGTTTTGCGGGCCATTTTTAACTCATCTGTTGTTGTTTTTTCCATTATTTCTGGTTCCATAACGTTTTTCCGTATGGCATATACAGTAACTACATAGACAAAATTGGGCTGGGCATAAAATTTTCAATAGATGGTTCCGCAAAAACGGAACAGATATGGAAGACATACGGATGCATTCCGTATCTGTTCTGTGTTTTTTTGCGGACCCATTGACTTGAATGCATACATAAGCTTCTCATATTCCTGCAGAAGGAGGTCAGGGTGGTGTGGGGCCCCATGAGTTCTTGTTAGCCTCCCCCCTTAATTTATCATGCACCCCCCCTCTTCTCGGGGACTATAGTCTGGTCCACCTGTCCTTTATGGCCAATCTGAAAGCTGACCACATATGGGTTATCCTCTTGCCAATTGTCCCATAAACGATCGCACTGACAGACCAGCGATGGTTTCTACACCACACACATAGCTCCTGCTCTGTGGCCGTCTATCTGATGACTTCAGGTCGGGCGGTCGCTCCCTCATGTCCCCGGCACAGAGCTGCTGTCGGCATCATCCATCAGGGAGGGGCGAGCTGAGAGATGCCGGCAGCTCCTTGGTCCAGGGCCGCCGAATCCCTCCTCTCCCCTCCTACCCCTGCCTCTCCTCCTCCTCCTCCTCCCTGCAATGCCCACCTAGGCATCCCCTTGTCCAGCAGCCGGCTCCCTCCGTGGAGATGTCATTACCAGGCGGGGGACGCAGCGCCCGCTGACGGATCGGCCATGCCCAGGGGGCGCAGGACACCCTACCTCCTGTGATCAGGGTGGGTATGGAGGTGATGCACTGAGCAGGGCATGTTGGGGTGGGGTCAGCACGAGCCTGGGCTGGAGGCTTCTAGGGGCTCATTGTGTAAAGGGAGGAGAAGTTCTAGTTGTGTGTGTGATGTGAACAGATAGACTTCCTGAAGAAGTCCCCTTGGGATCCATGTGAGTGATGTTTGCCTCTCCCCACCCTTTCCATGCATGTGCTCCTTCATGGTACCCAGCCCCCCCCCCCCTTTTTTTTGTTTGTTGTAAATCTTTGGTGTCAGCCAGCAGTGCAGGGGTTAAGCAGGAGTCGTGATGCTGCAGGAGGCTGCACTTTGTCGCATCATTATTTGCTATGCAGAGGATGGCAGGCCTGGCACCCACTCTGTAAACATGCCAGGCCTGATACCAGTGTCTTATCAAGTGGGTGTGCTTGATGAATGACTGCCAGGCCTGGTGCTTCTTTCATCTTGTACCCACCTACACCTAATCTTTTGAGGGTGCCAGGGCCTGGTTGGGAACTTCTACCCCTCTTGGTGTTCCAGTGAGGCTCCTGGGTCCATCTAAGGCGGTAGGGGGTACTTTACAGGGCAATGCCAGGATAGGAAGGCATGATTAATAATTTACTACAGTCTATGTTCATATCGCACCCATGATGCTCCTTCTTCTGACCCTTTGTACCATCCCTATGACCACATCTCCTTGTGGTCACCTCTTGCGTTGTTCCTGGCATCATCTTGAGATGTCAGGAGGTAGCCCTCTTCTCCCACGTGTCTTTAATGACCCCCTTAGATGGGAGGTGGTGCTGGACAGCTCCTGAGTGCAGATAGGGGGTGGAGTGGTTCCATGCTGTGTGTATGTATCTAATGATTTCTCTCCTTCCTGCAGGCTCCTGTGGTTTTCTGACAAGATCCGGGCGTACGGTGCTGACAAAGGATCTGCAGTGATCTGGGGGGGGGGGGGCAGACTTTTTATAACCTTTTCATGGGAGCTTTAGAAAGGGCTGCTGCATCCGCATCTGTCTGCGTCACAGCCTCCTGCAGGGAAATCTGTTGAGTTGTTCCTTTTTTTTTTTTTTCTTTCTTCATCTTAAACTGACATGTACCATGAATCCACCAGACTTGGGACACAGGGCTCTCAGACTGCAGCCACAAATCTAATGGAAAGTGGGCTTCACTGCAGACAAGATCCAGTTCTGAGAAAAGGATGTCCTGCAGAATCCAATGACTCTGCTGGGAGACCGATGAATATTTATGGGATGAACAGTGGTGTGGATATCCTGGACACTGCAATGCTCAACTCGGGGACAGCAACCCAGCTTGTGCCAGCTGCTAAAGACTTTAAAACGGTCAAGCTGAGGTTCTTAAGAAGGACTGTGGTAGAGTCGGATCAGGAAGAACCTCCGGTTCTAGACTTGGGTGAATCTCCTCACCACAACAAGGTCATCCCTATCTCTAGAGCCAGAAGAGCTATTGCCAAGAGAGCCCATGGGACCAGCGACCGGGCTTTGACCAAAGAGGCCCCTGAACCCAAGTTCGAGACCTCTAGGGAAAGCAAAGCGGAAGAACCTCCAGATAAAGTTGAAAAAGAAAAAAAAGATGAACCTGACACTTCTAAAGAGGTACCAAAGTCCAAAAAAGAAGAGGAGCAAGATGAAGAGGAGGCAGACATAAAAGCTGTTTCTACCTCCCCTGATGGCAGGTTTTTAAAGTTTGACATAGAAATTGGAAGAGGATCCTTTAAGACTGTTTATAAAGGTCTGGATACAGAAACTTGGGTGGAGGTGGCATGGTGTGAACTCCAGGTAAGACTATGGTTTATTTTTATCGCCTACTGTATATGAGAATTGATATGTTTAGAGGTCATGGAGAATCTCTGTATAATGGTTCATAAATGGTCCAGAGTTAGCGAAATGCGTGTGACTTTAGATATGGCGACCCCACGCGTTGAGTGCAGGACATATCACCTATAGGTTATCTAATTGCTCATTCTGAAGAAGTGTGTTTGCACCAGTCTTGCATCACAACCGATGGCTTCTGTATTGATTCCTCCTTGCGTTTGAGGATGTTGTGCCTTGGTCATCTGATAAATCTGATCATGTCTCGGCAATTCCCAAGAAATGAACTTCATATATAATGGCGCACATGACGTGCTGCCCTAGAGGTCTTCATGGTTATGTAATAATGATCTGCACTGCTAGTCCTGAGACTGAGCTCCTCACATACGTCATGTGCTCTCGAAACCACAGCGTTGGGGAGGTGCTCCAGATGTCACTGAATTGGGGGCTAAACTTGGGATTTCACCTCTCTTTTTGTGACTGCCGATGATTTTGAAGAACCGATAGGAGAGCCCTATAGATTTTACTGCACAGGTTGTGCTTTCTGCATTGTAAGGGTTAGATACATTGTGTTTTTACCATACAAACGATACATAGTTTAAAAATCTTGTAAATATTACATCTCAAATAAAAAATAGTGTCTTCCCTCCACCTAGAGTGGGCTCTGTTCCCATTGCCTTTAGGATTTGTTCCTTCAGGTTTCTGTTGCTTTTTGACCAGAATTGTGCAACCCCAAGGTGCATTCACCCATATATGATGTGGATTTTCCACCTCGGAATTGCAGGCGGAAAATCTGCAGCAGTTTACAAATCCGTAAAATGAACATTTGTAAAAATCTGTGTTTGAAATTGACGTGCTACGCAAGTTTAACATCCACAGCATGCCTATTAATAGTGGTTTTCCGCCACGGATTTCAACCTCTGCAAAGGGTGAAGTTCATGGCAACTCTTCATGTAACCCACAGGGATTTTGTTGCAGGTTTTTCTGCAGCGGAATACATTCTGTGTGGACGTACCCCCAAGTGTTTCGGCTTCATTCGCATGGGGGGAAAAAAGCAGAGCCTATAGACCTACATGTGAGAGATCTGCTCTCATGGATGATCACTTCAAGGGAACAGACTAGGTCTATACAGCGAGTGCTTTGTAAAGAATAGAATGAGATGTACAAGTGTTTCATCATGCTGAGGTTTCCAGAGAATTGCTGTAAATGTGGATCCATTCACTTTTCGAATGTCGTGTTGGATGCTCGATGACCTCTGAAATGTAGGTCTGAGCAATAATGGACTTAATTTTTTTTCGTCATTTCAGTGAATATCTATTCTGATTTAATAAAAAAAATGTGAAATTGATATCTATCTGCCCCGCTGCTACAAACGGAGCTGATATCAGGCTGCACAAACACTGCTGGAGCCTGGCTTCTGCTGGAACGGCCGGGATCAGAGATGACTCTGGTCCTGGATGGTTAACCCCATTGATCAGGGATCAGCAACCTCCAGCACTCAGCTGTGCTGAAAGTATGACTCCCAGCATGCATACTGGCTTGGCTGTTCTCAGAACTCGCATAAGTGAAGGGAATGGAGCATGCTGGCAGTTGTAGTTTCACCACAGTTGGAGTGCTGGCTGTTGCTGACCCCTGCCCTACTAGCTGCAGTCAATAATGACTGTAGCATCTAGGCCAGGGATCAGCAACCTTCGGCACTCCAGCTGCTGTGACACTACAACTCCCAGCATGCAAACTGGGAGTTACAAGAACAGCTAAAAGAAGTGAAAGGAGGATTCTGGGAGTTGTAGTTTTAGAACAGCTGGAGTGCCGGAGGTTGCTGATCCCTGATCTAGGCAGTTAGAAGTGGACGCCCTCTATCCCCATCATTCCTGCAGGATGCAGATGGATTTCCATGGCAGTCAGAAGCAGCCTAATGCTTCATTCACATCACCGTTCAGCCTTTCCGTTCTTCTGCTCCGTTTAGGAGCAGGAGAAGGCACATAACTGAGCGGAGCCTAAGGACCCCATAGACTATAATGGGTCCGTTATGTTTCCGCTCAGAAGATGATTTTGGAGCGGAGACCAAAGTTGTGCATGCAGGACTTTTGTCTCCGCTTCAAAATCATCTTCTGAGCGGAAACCTAAAGGACCCCATTATAGTCTAGGCTCAGTTATGTGCTTTCTCTGTCCTTTCCATTCTCCTGATCCTAAACTGAGCAGAAGAACGGAAAGGCTGAACGGTGATGTGAACGAAGCCTAACAAAGGTCCCATTCCTGCTATGACTGCCTGCATATTAACCTGTGCTATAGGCACTGCCGGGCATTTTTACATTGATAGGCGCTGTAATGGATTCGTATACGAATGCATTGTAAAAAGCGATCGATGGTATTGTGACGTCCCCTAGTAGTACTAAAATTCTTAATCCAAGGTTAAGAAAGTTTACAAAAAAAGTCAACCATTTTTTCCATAAAGTGGTTGCTTTTTTATTTTTTTAAATCTCAAAAAAACTAAATGAAAGACACAGGCACACATACGGTACAGGTTCATCACAGCCCGTATAATAAGGATAACCTGTTGTTTTAAGTACCCAATTTAAAAAAAATGCGCCATGTACCCCAAAATGGTAGCAACAAAAATTACTTATTCTGAGATGCTGCTATTGTGCAAAAGTAGCAAACTTCGCTCATCTCTACTTACTAACCCCCAAAAATGTAACCATTAAGTTATATGTACTGCAAAATGGTGTCACAAAAAATGTACAGTTCTTTCCAAGAAAACAAAACGAGTCGTCACAGCGATGTCAATGGAAAAAATGAAAAATTATAAAAATGCAAAAAAAAAGAGAATTCCTATGGCCTTAATACCAAAATAGTATTTTTAGGGGGTTAAAGTGACCCCCCCCCCCCTCCCCTATCCATAGGATGGGGATAACTGACTGCTGGGGGTCTGAACACTGGGATCCCCACTAATCCAGAGGACGGGGTTCCTTGTTCCCCTGTCTCAATCGAGCGTCAGTTTGAGCATGTGCTCTGGCCAACCATGCATACCCTACGAGACTGCCGGAGAGCGTGAAGCTAAAAACAAGAAAATAGAGATGAAAATCGAAAATTGTCCTTTTAAGAACCTCTGTCAGCATAACTAAACCTCAACATGGTAGGGCTATAGCCTGAAGGTAAGTGTTCTGCCTTCCATATATTGACCAGACTTGTAAATATTTTCTTTTATTTATTTTTCCCCACATTTAACCCATAATAAAAGTTGATAGAAATTAATAAAATCTGTATGGGAAAACAGCCTGATGCAAGTAATGCTATATTTGTTAGCCTGTCAGTAGGGTATGACACAGCTGTAGGATGAATTTTTTTTTTTTTTTTTTTTTTTTTATTTTTTTTTTTACAACTTTTCAGATACTTACACATAACATTTAGTTGAAGATCTGTTTCTTAGTGTGAGGGCAAGGTTTAAGGGTACTTTCACACAAGCGTTTTTCTTTTCCGGCATAGAGTTCCGTCCTAGGGGCTTAATACCGGAAAAGAACTGATCAGTTTAATCCCCATGCGTTCTGAATGGAGAGCATTCCGTTCAGGATGCCTTCAGTTCAGTCTTTTTGACTGATCAGGCAAAAGATAAAACCGCAGTATGCTACGGTTTTATCTTCAGACAAAAAAAAAAAAAACTGAAGACTTGCCTGAATGCCGGCATTTTTTTTTCCATAGAAATGTATTAGTGCTGGATACGGCATCCGGATCAGTCCATGCGCAGACCGAAAAAAATTAATGCCGGATCCGTTTTTTCCAGATGACACCGGAAAGACTGATCCGGCATTTCAATGCATTTTTCTGACTGATCAGGCATTTTTAAGACTGATCAGGATCCTGGTCAGTCTTACAAATGCCATCAGTGACGGAACTGCTTGCTGTATCACTCTGCTGCAAGTGTGAAAGTATCCTAAGTCAGAATAGAGTGTCACCAATATGAGAAGCATGATTACATCTGCAGTTCTGCTCTCACCATGCTGATGCCTAGACCTCCCAATCAAGGGGAGGGGGAAGTGTGCATGGACGTTACCAAAGCAGTGCTCCAAGAGCGCAGTCCAGCCCCCTGGTGCTCAGATCTTCTTATTTAAAAGCACAGATATCTCTGCAGCTGTTTAACATACAGACAAAGGAAAGGTATCCTGTTAATCAGCATGATCAGCCCTACCAGTCAGTGCCTGGTTTATAAGATTGATCATGCTGAGAGGGGCTGTTAAAGTTTGGAGGGGGAATGTAATTCTAGGAAATCTTTTAATAGGGCTGGATGATATCTGTTCTTTAGTTCCTGTATGTGTAAAATATTCTTTCTGCTAGATATTATAGGATCAAGAAGCGAGAATAGTATGGTTTCTTCTGCTAGGATCCAGTCCGGTGTTACTTGGAGTATTCCAGTTATAACAAGT
Source organism: Bufo bufo (assembly GCF_905171765.1). NCBI lineage: Eukaryota > Metazoa > Chordata > Amphibia > Anura > Bufonidae > Bufo > Bufo bufo. The sequence continues at coordinate 182,873,247 of NC_053397.1, read as the reverse complement.
TATCCCCTATATACAGGATAACTATCAGATTGGTGGGGGGTCCTACCAGTGGGATCCCCGCCAATCATGAAGACTCTGTACCATGTGTGCCCCCCCCCCCCCCCAAAATGGACGGAGCAGCTGGTTGGAAATGTGCTCTGTACTTGCCTGTCTCCGGTGCTCCCATAGAAATGACTGGAGAAGCAGCGGGCCTTTCTGACCAGCTGCTCTGTCCATTTTAGGGCGGCTCCACAGGGCATGGGGCCCACGTTCTAGTGATCAGTGGGTGTCCCAGTGGTAGGATCCCCATCAATCTGATAGTTATCCCCCTATCTTAGGCAATGAAGATAACTTGTTATAACCAGAATACCCGTTTAAAAACATGTTCACCCCCACCCCAAATAGAGTTTGTAACACCCCAGAGTGGTGTTACCACTTCTGCTCCTTGCTACTTTCTTTATTGGGCTAACCTCATGTCATCTTGTGTATTTATTCCAGGTTCCCCACACTGCATTTCTAATTTATGCAACTGTTATGTTCACGTGTAATGTGCCTGATTCACCAGCAGGTGGCAGCAAATATGGCAGAGCTCCAGTTAGGTAGAATGGAGCTTTCCATTCTAACCCCCCCCCCCCCCCCCCACACACTTCCTGCAGGAAGGGTGGGTCCCAGTTTCTAGTTAGTTCTAGCTTACCCCCCCCTGCTTGGGGAATGTGTGTAGGGCACGTCTCTGCTGGACATGCCCATGCCAGCCAGATCACCCTAAGCTCTGCTGGCCATGGAGGCCAAAGCTTGAAGCCTCAGAAGCCAGGAGCATAGTTTCCTGGCAAAAATTTAAGGGTCAGACTACAAAAAAAGAAGTGCAGAAGCAAAGTTATACAGTCAGCATGTCGGTACAGCAGAGCTAGAGAGAAACAGATATAGCAGAGATGAGTTTGCCTGCCAGTTTTAATGCTAAAGCCTGCTGGTACCAAGAGAAAGTTTTAAGACTGTTTTTGATGACCATTTAGCAGTAAAGCTGCTGTTCAACTTCATCTCAAGGTCTGGACTAAATTTTTCTTGAAAATTCCTCAATTATTCCCCCTATTTATTGCTTTGGAGCCAAAGCCTGGGTTCCAGCTGTATACAGGTAGGAGCACCGTGACACACGGAGACATTTTAGGCTGCACTACACCACTTGGCATTCCTCTTCCTGGGTCTCATTACATGACGGGCCCTAGGAGGAGGCGCCCGTTGTATTTGTAGCACCAGACAAGAAGGGGCTCTGCCTCTGATACCACTAGATGTAAGGCCAGCACCTCATCTAGACACTCAGCCATAATCTAGATATGAGTGGATTCAGACATTGCATTTATTTTTTATTTTTTTGAGGAATCCACGCCGACAATTAGGCCTCTTTCACACGAGCAAGTTTTCCACGTGGGTGCAATGCGTGAAGTGAACACATCAGTTCTGTGTTGCGTGAGAATCGCAGCAGGTTCGATATTCTGCGGTTTTTCAGGCAGCCCTGGCCCCATAGAAGTGAATGGGGCTTCAGTGAAGAACGCGTTGCATCCAGATGCAACGCGTTTTTCACTGATGGTTGCTAGAAGATGTTTGTAAACCTTAATTTTAATTTTTTTTTTACGCTCGTTAAAAACGCGTCAAAACTGATTCCATCCGCGGGGAAAAAACAAACACTGAACTTACTTGTGAAATGGTGCGAGTTTCACTGAACGCATCCGGACCTAATCCGTGTTCGTGTGAAAGAGGCCTTAGTAACAAAGTACTGTAAAATGTTAATGAATGTGGTTTTAATAAATCCCCCTTTAACTGTTTGCTGACCGCAAAAAACATGTGCTCGTGTGCATGAGGCCTAATTTCTATGTCAATATGTATCTCTATTCCCTTCCTGTGCGCCCGCAAACCAGCCAGGAAAATCATGGAGAGGACTCCATTATAGGTCACTACAGGTTCCCTTTAAGGGATATTCCAGGATTGTGTTATTGATGGTCTGTCCTCGGGATAGGCCATCAATATCTGATGAGCTGTTGTGCTGGAGCTACACACTGCCATCCATCATGTAAAGGACGGAGCCGGTTACTGCAACCATTGAAGTCAGCAGGAGCAGCTTTGTCCACTACTCGTGTCTGAGCTGTGTGGTTCCGGTGCCAACTTCTGGCGCCAGACATGCACTGAAACGGCTGATGGTCAGGGGTGCGTGATTTCGGATCCCACTGATCATATATTGGTGGCTTATCCCAAGGATAAGCGACCAATAACAAAATCGTGGACAATCCCTTTAATTTTTAAGGTTTTGGCTTGTACAATCCACACTAATAATGGTGACGTCCATGTACCGTGTTCAGTATACAAAAAATGTCAGCGCAGAACTGCTGAGTTTACAATAGGCCGCTAAGTGGAAAATGACTTGCTGCGTTCTGCTACAAATCTGAGCCTATCATTTATATAGCCGGCCGGGTAGGAAAGCGCTGGTACATGTATATCTATATAGAATGTTCTGACCTATGATATATCCCTTGGCGTTGAGTACAGCTGAGTGGGGAGGGTGCTCAGTATCAATCAGTGACCAGCATGAGAGGTCTTGAGGGATTTTCCATATGGCCTTTCATTATTTGATAGGACCGCTCATCAGCGGCGTACATGGAAATCAAGGGGCCCCATAGCGAATCTCAGAACTGGGCCCCCCACCCAAATATAAGTACAATTATTGTACTAGTGTATGTATGTGTGTGTGTGTGTGTATTATAGAGAGAGAGAGATGAAAAAACGGACAGCACTCCAGGTAAAAGCTAGTGGTGTTTATTCACCCATGTGGAAGGCAACGTTTCGGCTCATACAAGAGCCTTTTTCAAGCAATGAACACGATATAAAGTGGGGTATATATAGTCCAACCCATATGACATCACAATATAGTCAATTAACAAACATATACAATAAAGTGCCAATAGTGCATATATAAAAAATCTGAATGTAAATATAGCAGTGTCATATGCAAAAATAAATCACTGATGTGTACAAAATACATTGTAAAGTGAATGCATTATAGCATAGAAATATATCAATCAATAAATACCAGGTGCACAAATGGTGGGAGGGACGAGAAGAAATGATGCTGCCAAAGGGAGGGGGGAGCGATGACATACCCGGTGTCATTATCCGTGCCACACATGTCGAAAACCGCCACGTCCGGCGTTCAGATGGCTACAGTGCGCAGGCTCCAAGTCGCATAAGGAACATGATGTGGCTTCCTCAGATGACGTAGCCGGAGCATGCGCACAAGTCTGGAAGCGCTTTGTCGGCCATCTTGAAAGAGGTACAGAAACTTTCAAATCGACGATGCGATATATTTTAATGTCATCACATATGATAGCGAGAGTATGCGCAAGATGACCACGAAAAAACACTTAATCAACCATCGTGAAAAAGAAAAGGAATAAAAGATAAATAATACCAACTATTGTGCGTGCGCATAGCCTAGTAATAGACAGGACAGCGCAAAACGGAAATAGTGCCGTGTACCTAATTGTATACCCATAAGAGACAGAGGAGAAAGTACATCTATGAAAGATACAACTCTCCTCACAGATGGACCAAATGAAGCAATGCACAAAGCGAAAAACGCTGCGGGCATGCCACAGAAAGGCCAACACTTCCCAATGGGGACACATTCAATATAGGACACACAATAGGTAGCATAATGTAACAGTGTAAACAAAGCGAAAGACATCATGTACACTGAATGGAGGCATGTAGGCAAATACGGAACACATCGGGTACGTCTCACTTCTCCAACCCGCAGCATCATTCTTATCTGTGAGAATAAAAGAGAAAGCAAAATTTAAAGAATGGCTTAATAGTGTTCATAGTGCACTATGTAACACCGAAAAAGAGCCACATATCGCATAAATAACATTGCAGGGCAAACTACTCCTCTAAACATATATCCCCGGATTGTAATCCACATTAAGCCCATTAGGTCTCAAACTATTGAGAGTATAGATCCAAAAAAGCTCTTTTTTTTCTAAGGATCAACACCCTGTTGCCCCCACGTCTTGGCATGGGTATATGGTCGATAGCCCAACATTTAAGATCTTTTTCGGAGTGTTGAAGCTCCGTAAAATGTTTGGCAACAGGGAGGTTCCTTTCTCTGGCCGCACAGTAACTACTCTCCTTGTCCCGTTCCTGAAGCTCGCATACCTCTCTTCCCTGCAGGCACAGATCGCTCTGCAGCACTGTGTGGGGCGGAGCTTATGCATATTTCTGGGCTGCAGGCTCCACCCACACAGGCCGGCAGCGCGACTTGTGCCTGCAGGCTGGATGGTGGAGCAGGGAGAAGTCTTCCTAGTTCACCATTCTGTGCGCCACCGGCCTGAAGGAGGGGAGGAGCACAGGGAGTGACAGAACCGCAGCTTCCTGGGCTCCAGCAATGAGCGCTTCCATCAATACAGATAGAAGCGCTTATTGCTTCTGGCACCCCCTGAGAGCCGGCACCTGGGGCAGACCGCCCCCCCCCCCCCCCACCCCTTAGTACGCCACTGATGCTCTCTTCCTCTGTTGCTGCTTACCGCCTTGTAAGACTAGAAAGTGAGAGGGCGGGGCCAACCGGCCCTGCCAGGCCCCCCAATCTCGCAGGCCCCATAGCGATCGCGTGGTCTGCTGCCATTGGTGGTACGCCACTGCCGCTGATTATATTTACAGCCCCGACGCTTCCTAATAAGATGTCTCTTAGGCTGGTTTCACACGGGCGTTGCGGAAAAAGGTGCAGGTGCGTTGCGGGAACATGCGCGATTTTTCAGCGCGAGTGCAAAACATTGTAATGCTTGGGATCAGTGTTCTGTAGATTGTATTATTTCCCCTTATAACATGGTTATAAGGGAAAATAATAGCATTCTGAATACAGAATGCTAAGTAAAATAGGGCTCGAGGGGTTAATTTTTTTTAAAAAGAATTAACTCCCCTTAATCCACTTGTTCGCGCAGCCGGCATCTCTTCTGTCTTTAACTGTGAGCAATAGGACCTTTGATGTCACTGCATTCATCACATGGTCCATGGTGATGGATCATGTGATGAGCGTAGTGACGTCATCAAAGGTCCTATTGCTCACAGTTAAAGACAAGAGATGCCGGCTGCGCGAACAAGTGGATTAAGGGGAATTCTTTTTTTAAAAAAATTTAACCCCTCCAGCCCTATTTTACTTAGCATTCTGTATTCAGAATGTTTTTATTTTCCCTTATAACCATGTTATAAGGGGAAATAATAATGATCGGGTCCCCATCCCGATCGTCTCCTAGCAACCGTGCGTGAAAATCGCACTGCATCCTCACTTCCTTGCGGATGCTTGCGATTTTCACGCAACCCCATTCACTTCTATGGGGCCTGCGTTGCGTGAAAAAACGCAGAATATAGAGCATGCTGCGATTTTCACGCAACGCACAAGTGATGCGTGAAAATCACAGCTCGTGTGCACAGCCCCATAGAAATTAATTGGTCATGATTCAGTGCGGGTGCAATGCGTTCAACTCGCGCATCGCATCCGCGCGGAATACTTGCCCGTGTGAAAGGGGCCGTATGGCTGTGAAGCAGTTCCTGGTGAACGGAGACCGGTTAATGAACCTGTGGTCTTACAGCGTAGACTGCCCGACCACATCTCTTCAGGAACATATCCACTATGCTACGTCTCTGCAGTGTCATGTCTATCGCTCTGATCCAACAACTGCATGATAATGCATCAAGCTATATTGTCATTCATTATTTATGGACACGTACATTTCTATATTTTACCTACAGTAGGCCATAATGGTGACTGCCAGCAAGCAAGAAACCAAAATGGCAGCCTTATTTCATTGCCAAAGGAGCTGGGTCGCTTGCACTATGTATAGAAGATCATCACTAACTGTAGCCTTGTACACAGCGTTTAAATAGGACTTGCATGGTGGATCTAGTCAAGGGGTTAATGCCATTGAGCTGAGATTGACTAGGTATAAACTGTTAGTAGTGGTTGGTCAATGATCACACAACCAAGGTGGCGCACCCTTTCTGTTGGGTTCTGCAGCAGGGTGTATGTTGAGGGAGGGACACTAATGCTGTGATACAAGCGGTCATACAGATGCTGGCTCTTCTGTAGTATGTCCTTCCAAACTCTTTCAACTTGGACCTATAGTTCAGCCAAGGTGGTTGTTGGCTGCTGTGCATGGGAGATACGTCACCCCATTCAGTCCCAGACCTCCTCAATGGAGGACTAATCTGTCAATCAAGGTGGCCAGGGGAGCTGCTGGAGACCCATATTCCGTGATGTCCTGGATGTACTGAAGGCCATCCAATGTTCCCTCCACAAATACCAGATGGGAACGGCCACGGTAGTTGTGCCCACTTGGTGGTGCCTTCACAGTAGTTATTGGGTTTTTTTTTTTTTTTAAAAGGTATAAAACAAAAGTAACTTTTTAAATAAAACCCAACCTTTTTGTCTTATTCACCTTGCATGTATGCTCATACTTTACAGGCCGCTTGGTCTCATTCAGCGTGAAATCCATCAGATGAGCTCTGACGGCTAGGTCTGCAGCACCTCTCTGCTCTAAATATACATAAAGGTGATTTTATTTTTTAAATGTAACTTTATTTTCTTGTGACGATGCCCACTTTTAGATTTTACGTTCAGGAGAGCAGAGCTACAGACCAAACCACCAAAGAGCTGGTCTGATGGGCTTCACACTAAACAAGACTAAGCAGCCTGTAACGTCCTTCAGAAGACAAGCTGCTGAAAATTTTTGAATATAGAACCAAATTACATAATATGATCAAAAATAATACCCCTAAAGGTGTCCATAGCCTTTAACAACAAACTCCGCTAAGAATGTTCCATCTCTCGTCCGTTTTCTTGGGGTATTTGCTGATAGATGTAGGAGTTTTATGTGGACTTTTTACCTCGTTAAGTGCCTTCTGGTTTACATGATTTTTATTCTTCATGAATTTTAGCTGTAGCGGCTCTACTATTCATTGGATCGTTTTATTGCTTTAGGATTCTGCTCAGTGCGCTATATAATTGGCCTCCCTGTTTTTTTGTCTCTGACACGCACTATTATTTTTATCGTATTTAATCGTATATGAACTATTTTAAAGGACATATCCCACTAATATTGAAGAGCTCCTTTTTAGGCTGGCACGGTGCCACATCTCCCTGGGCTGCCTGAGAATAGTGATTGGCCAAGTACGTGGTGGTGATCAAGGATTCCTCCTCACTCCAATGCCCAGCTGCCCAATTCACTATCGGTGAAAAACGCCCAGAGCCGCAGCAGGGATTATTTATAGATAGATAGAGAGATAGAGAGAGAGATGGAGGGAGATATATATATATATATATATAATATTTTTTATATATTTTTTTTCTTTTTTATATTGCACATTTATGACTGTGTGGTGCTATAATTTACTGTATGGCACTTATTTAGACAAAGTAAAGTGCTATAATTTTTGCAGGGCACTCTATGCCTTGCATTTACATGTGGGCCGATAGAACTTCATTCCCAGTCCTTGCCTACTCGTCGGCTGCATTTACACGCATCGATCATCTCTATTCTATGGGGATGAATGATCGTTCATCCCCATGCATGCAGTTCCATTTTTTGCTGGCAGCATATCTTTGTTTGCACAGCGTGACGTGCTGCTAACAAATGAGATTTGTTGATGATGCATCCAACAAATCGGCAAACAAACTCATTGTTCAGGCAACAGATCACTGTTTACGCAGCACAATCTGCTGCACAGAGTGTATTATTTTAAGTGGCAAAAGAATGCGCATTGGCACCTTCACTGGGTGATCCCCAGCACCATTTTTACGCAGGCCAATTATTGGTACTAAGCATTTATACAAACTGTCATCCCTAATAATCTGCTTGGTTACTGGTCCGTGTAAAAGGATCTTAAAGGGATTCTGTCAGCCCGATTTTCGATACTGAGCTTTTTGTATCATATTAGTCTCCATTGTCTAATTAAAAATATACTGTTTTACCCCCACCTGTCATTTTATTTTTGATAAAAATAGGTTTTATGTATATCGTAATTACCTTCTTAACGTGCCCAAAGGGCTGAGCCCAGCACCGCCCCGCAGTTAATTTATTCACGCCTCTCCAGAGTTTTTTAATTTTTTTTTCTCAGTGCGCCGTAATCCAGCGCATGTTGCACACGTCCAGGCCCGTGCGGTATCCTGGCAGCAGCCTCATCGAGTGTGATCGCGCATGCACCAGCATGCCGGAGAGGAGTGAATAAATTAACAGCGGGGCGACGCTGGGCTTAGAGATCAGAGGTGCGGCTGGGCACAAACGGCCGGAGGGACAGCCCCTTAGGCATGTTAAGAAGGTAATTACCATATACATAAAACCTACTTTTTATCAAAAATTAAATGACAGGTGGGGGTAAAACTAGTATATTTTTAATTAGATAATGGAGACTAATATGATGATACGAAAAGCTCAGTATCGAAAATATGGCTGAATCCCTTTAAAGGTATAGCTGCCTGTGGCTGTCCCAAGACACAGATGTGCAACGGGCGCCTCCCCCCTAGGGCCCTTAATAGCTGTATGACGCGCGTCCCAGGTGTAGGAATGCTGAGTGGTATAGTGCGGTCTAAAATGTCCCTCTGTGTGTCACGGTGCTCCCACCTGGATACGGCTGGACCCCAGGCTTTGGCTCCGAAGCAATAAATGGGGGGAATAATTGAGGCATTTGAAGAAATAACTTGAGTCCAGACCTTGAGATGAAGTTCAATGGCAGCTTTACTTGAATAAACGTTTCTCCAAACAGTTTCAGGCTTTGTCTTGGTTCCAGCAGACTTTAGCATAAACTGGCAGGCAAACTCAACTGTGCTATATTTTTCTCACTCTGCTGTAAAGCTAACTTGGTGTCTTTATTTCCTCTTTATGCTGCACTTAACTCTTGTAGTCGGACTTATGTTCAGCCAAAAAGTAGGTTCGAATCCTGGCAGCTCCAACATGGAGACTCAACCAGAACTGCCCCACCTCCTTCTAGTAGCAAACAGGACCTGCCCACTTCTCTCCAGAGGGGGGTTAGAATGGAATGGAGAGTTCCATTCTACCCAAGAATAGCTCTGCCATTTATGCTGCCACCTGCTGGTGAACCTGGCATACTACATGTAATAAACAGTTACATAACAAGATTATTAATGCATTGTGGAGGACCTGGAAAGACCTACAGTACATAAAAGGACATTATATTAGCCCATTAGAGATAGTAGAAGGGTGCAGTAGTGGTAACACCACTCTGGAGTGTTACAGATGCATGATGTTAACTAGTTCTAACCACATTGTTTCTTCAGTCTTCATTGTTACTGGTCACGTGGTAACCTGATGAACCGCGCGGCTGTTAACAATGAAGAGCAAATAACCAATGCCAACCATACCCTAAAAGCTCAGATAGTTTCAGTGACCACTATAGGCCTGGTTTCAGCTTTGTCTATGTTAAAAGGGTTATCTGATTAATGTAAAAAAAACAAAAACTGACATCATATCAGTGGCGTAACTAGAAATGATTGGGCCCTACAGCAAATTTTTGAAGCCCCCCCCCCCCCCCCCCTCCAACTTATTTGCAACCCCCACTCCTGTGGCTAGTCAGGATTGTTCTCTCAGACCAGACCCGGCAGCCGCTCGGTCCATTTTCTGTGTATATTGTCATTGCATAATACTGTTGAGGGGGCCCTAACAATAAAATCTTTTAGTTCTCATCCTGAGTGGGCCCCTTCTGAGTTCGGGCCCCTAAGCAGCCACTTCCCATGCTTCCCCTATAGCTACACCCTGCATCATACAGTGCATGATGATCTCTTTCTAACAAGGCTAGAACCAGCCCTGTCCCTCACATGGGTCCAGAGATCTCCCCATTCATTGCTCTGCTAGATTTATATCAAGCTGACAGCTCAAGGGGCGTGTCTTTTCTGCTGGAGCTCAGGGGGCGTGTCCATGATCTCCCTATCACAGCTCAGGAGGCATTGAAGGATGAAACTGAGCATGTGCGACCTTCTCAGTGAGCAGGACAAAGAAATAAGAAAGAACAAACAGCAGGTGGAGCTGTACAGATTTTATTGAATAACTTGGTGGTTAAAAATGTTTACTTGCATGAAATTACACCGGTATCCATATGCAGGGCCTGGTTTGAAAACTGTTAAATATTTGTTTTGTGGGGCAACTCCTTTAATAGAGGCCTGTACTGCTATTGTCATCTGGTTTATTTCTAGCCGTGTGCTACGGATAAGGAAAAGACTTGTAGTCGGTAAAAATAAATTGGGAAAATAAATCAGTTGAAGAGTTTTAAATTGGAACATTGCATTTCACATTTAGACTTATGGTATACCTTTTTTTTTATTACCATGTACTTGTCAAAGGTCATAGATGCAGTTGGATGGTGCTCCTCAGACATTGCACAGATCAGTCTGAAAAAGAGATATGGGATTTTTTTTCATGACTAGTAAATTGTAGATTGACCCGTATGTATTCTGCAGCACATTGATTATTTTTGCTGTCTACCCTACTGTGCATGGAGTCTCTTCCCTATAGCTTTAAGGCTTCTGGAGAAAGAATGAAAACTATTTGATTTTAAAGGAATGTGTACCCTACATTTCTACCAGCAGTAGGGTTTGCATTCTTTATGGCTAGAGCCATTTCCACAATATATTATCTATGATAAAGATGACTGCATCCTGAAATGTGGCATATGGACCTCCAAAAGAGTTTATGGGTTTCCCCCTCGTGCACTACCCTCTATTGCAGCAAAGTCCGTCTCCCACTCAGGCGAGAGCATGGAGCCATTTATTTGAATGGTCACCGTGTAATACTACATTTCCTACGCTGCAGTCATTGTACGATAAATGTCTGTTAGCTCACAGCGGCCACTAGCCATAAAAACAGTTTTTTGGTTTTGGCAGCTGGACCCATGTCGCAATGGTCAGCCAAATGGCCTCCTAGATGCAGTAAGTGTTGTCTGTATGTAATCACACCAAACTATTCTAAGGCCGCGTTCATATCTGTCAAGATGTTCTGGCATAAATGCCAGCTGTCAGCCGGGCCAAAAACTGCTGCATGCAACTGTTTTTGTCTGGCTAAAACCTGGCATTTATGCCAAAAAGCGGCTGGATCCCATATACAGAGGTATAGGATTATACCGTACAGCAGACATAGTACATCCCTCCAGACTGGAGAAACAAGGGAGAAAGATTGTCATAGAAAACTGCCCCTTATGCAACTTCTGGGGACTAATCTGAATCGCTGTAAAAGCTGCCTTGCTGTAATTGACTTTCGCATACATTGATGACCTTTGGATCAGCTTCAGTAAAGTACTGGGAGTTTAAGAAACTTGGTCTCCTTTTTCTACATAATCTCCTAATTGCACCTCACGGTGTTGGTGTCACGAACACAGGGGCTCAGCCACCAAAGCACCCTAAGCATACCAATTACCATCAAGGGCACCTCAACTTTCATCTGGCTGGTGGTCTCTGCAATAGAGTGCCCCGAAGGATTTGGTGCTGTCTTCCACTGCACTGTCGGTCCAGGGAGCTGCAAAACCGTGAGTATGACTACTACCCCCATCAGCCCACCGTGCACTCATACTGTCCCTGCAGTCCGGTCCACTGCAAATAGAACAGTAGATGGCGCTATGTTAACGTTATTCCTGGAATATAAGAATTTTGTTAAGAATTGTAAATACAAAAAAATTTTTAATTATGGGCCGGTGTTCTGACTCAATATCCTGAATAAGTGTCAGAACTCAATGGCTCCATGTAACAATGGCAATCTGTATTGACCTGTGGCTACTCCACTGGCAAGAAGGAGGGAGGGGCTGCAAGAATAGGGCAGCAAACAGTATAGGGAGACAAGAGGGACAAACTTATGCAGCAATGCAAAGATTACACTAATGATATTGAACCATGAAGACATGGGACATGACAGCTGGTTTTAGCTAAAAATATCCTTCCTGGGATGCGTTTTTTTTTTTTTTTTAACCACTTCCCGACATATGAAGTAATAGTACGTCATGGAAGCAAATGACTTGCCGCATTTTGACGTACTATTACGTCATGGTGATAGGGCGTAAGGAAAAAAAAAAATTTGAATTCAAAATAACGTTTCAAGTAAAAAAAAGAAAACGCCCCTTTCCCCTGATTCTATAATAATAAAAAAAAAATTAAAAAAGGAAAAACACACATTGGGGATCACCACGTCCGTAACGACCGGCTCTATAAATATATCACATGATCCACCTGTCCAATAAACACCATAAAGAGAAAAAAACTGACACTTACACCTTTTTGATTGCTTGGTGTTGCAATTTTTGTGGTTGCATGTCCCACAAAATGGTACCAATAAAACTGTCACCTCATCCCGCAAAAAATGAGCCCCTACATAAGAATCACAAAAAATAAAATATATAGCTCTCAGAACATGAAGACATTACAACAATTTTTTTTTTTCAAATGCTATTGTGTTTAAAGTGAAATAAATAAAAAGTATACATATTAGGTATCACGGTGTCCGTAACAACCAGCTCTATAAAAATGTCACATGAACTAAGCCGTCAGGTGAATGCTGTATATAAATAAGAACTGTGCCAAAACTACCAATATTTTTGGTCGCCTTGCCCCATAAAGTGTAGTAATGAATGATCAAAAAAGAAAATCGCATGTATCAACTTTTCCTGCAAAAAAAAGCCCCTGCACAAGACTATCGGCAGAAAAAAAAAAAAACGTTCAGAAAATGGAGACAAACATTATTATTTTTTCAAAAATGCTTTATTATGTAAAACTGAAACAAAGAAAGTAGAGTATATGTGAAAGTAGATTTGATATCCTTGTATCCGTAACAACCTGCTCTAAAAAAAATAGCACATGATCTACCCTGTCAGATAAATGTCTAAAAAAATAAAAACTGTGCCGAAACAGCCATTTTTTGGTGACCTTGCCTCACAAAAAAACGTAATATAGAGCAATTATGTACCCCAAAATAGTACCAATAAAACTGGCACCTTATCCCCTAGTTTCCAAAATCGGGTCACTTTTGGGGAGTTTCTATTCTAAGGGTGCATCAGGGGGGCTTCAAATGGGGCAAAATCTGCCTTCCAAAAACCATATGGCGCTCCTTTGTCTGCACCCTGCCGTGTGCCATTACATCAGTTTACGACCACATGTGGGGTGTTTACATAAACCGCAGAATCAGGGAAAAAAATATTGAGTTTTGTTTGGCTGTTAACCCTTGATGTGTTAAAGAAAAAAAATGGATTCAAATGGAAAATCTGCCAAAAAAGTACAATTTTGAAATGTCCTCTCCATTTTCCTTTAATTCTTGTGGAACACCTTAAGGGGTAACAAAGTTTGTAAAATCAGTTGAGGGGTGTAGTTTCTACAATGGGGGCATTTATGGGGGATTTCCACTATGTAAGCCTCACAGTGATTTCAGACCTGAACTGGTCCTTTAAAAAGTGGGTTTTGGAAATTTTCTTTAAGAATTGCTTCTAAAATTCTAAGCCTTCTAACGTCCTAAAGAAATAAAATGACATTTCCAAAATGAAGCCAACATAAAGTAGCTATTTGGGGAATGTTAAGTAATGAATATTTTGAGGTATCGCTTTCGGTTTTAAAAGCAGAGAAATAGAAATGTCAAATTGCAAATTTTTCTAAATGTTTGGTAATTTTTTTTATTTTTATAAATGTGAACTATATTGACTCAAATTTATGACCATCATGAAGTACAATGTGTCACAAGAAAACAAACTCTGAATGGCTTGGATAAGGAAGTGTTCCAAAGCTTATTACCACATAAAGTGACACGTGTCAGAGTTGCAAAAAATGGCCTGGGCAGGAAGGTGAAAACTGGTCCGAGGTAGAAGGGGTTAATGGTTTCTTTAGGTTCTACCTAAATAATGTTTAGGTATGAGAACAGTCATAGTATTTTTAGACTTTTTGCCTTTCCCTCAGTTGTGTGTGGTTTGTTTTTAAGACTTCTTCACATCAGGAATGTTGGAAATCCTCTAACAGCTTTTCAGTTAGGATGCTAATTTTGAGACCTGTAAATTTTCACAACCACCCCCTCCTCCCCGTCTGTTCCTCAGACCTTGTGATCGTGTTTGTCTGAGAACAGACTTTGTTACTTGGGTCGTCTCTGAAATAAAGACCTCTTGAGAAGCAGTGACATGAAAAATCTGATCAAAATCATTGTTTAGTTTAATAAAATCCTAGCATTATGAAGTAAGAGAGGAGCACATGACGGATTCCAGCGCTGTCTTGCAGTAATCCGTGTTATAAAGGAGGGCGTGATCTGAAGACTCCGACGTGGCATCATCTTGCCTTTGACACATTTCTTTTCTTCGTTTTAGTACCTTCCATCCCTTTTGAAATAGTCCAATATTTGTTCTAATGCCATAATTATAAAGGGTGATTTACCCCCATTCTCTTCTATAGGCAAGGTCGGACTGGCCCACCAGAGTCTCTGAAACCATAGTGGGCGCCAAAGGTGCAGGAGAAACTCCCAATTGGAGCTGCCTTTAGGACTAATCACTTGCCTCTAGGGTCTATTTCTTTGATTCAAAACCTATTAGACTTTGATCTAGAGTAGTGATGAGCAAAGTATTTAAAAGTTTGATTTGGCTGCTTTGCCGAATTTTACAAAAAAAATCTGCATTGTGACAAATTACTTAGTCACGAAGCACATTTCTTTTTAAGTAGTCAGTGCAATGACGGGGAACGGCGATTTCACTGCTCCCCGTCATTGTACCCCTCCGCTGCCGCATTCATACATGATCGCAGCATCTGATATTAATAACGTGTACAATTAAAAAAATAAAAATTAAAAAAATAAAAATAAAAAAAATACTTGATCCATTTGCTCGCGACGGGCCAGCTGCCGCCATCTTGCTTGAAGGTCTGGTGTGAAATCTCGCACAGCCCGAGATGACGTCATCATGCCAGCTGGCGTGGTGATGTCATGCGTCACCAAACACTGCATTTCGGACAAGATCTTCAAGCAAGATGGCGGTGGCCGGCCTGTCACGAGCAAATCGATCAGGTATTTTTTATGTTTGTTTATTTTTTAACACTAGTACAGGTAAAATCGATTCGCTACCACGAAGCACAAGGCAATTCTGCTTTGCGGCAAATTGAATTTATTCAGAAATTCGGATTAAAGTCCACTTTAACTCATCACTAATATACAGTTTGGACCCTAAGAATAATTTCCTCTGGTGGGGTCCATGGAACCCCACATGATGTGTTTTGTGGTCTGCAAACCATAGATAACAGGTATAGGATTTCTACATTTTCTGTCCCACCTTATGGCAAAAATGCCTATTTGTTTCGCAGACTTTTTGTGGGATAGACATATAGCTGCATGGATGCCGACAGCACATAAGTATCAGGAATTTTTTTGCAGCCCTATAGAAATGAATGGGTCCACGTGAGATACGCAAAAAAATGCAGATTTGACACTGACCAAAAATATGGTTGGGTGCATGAGACCCTTAAAGTCCTGTGTCCATCTAGTACAGGGTCCGTGCCATGAATTCCTATTTGCATTTTGCTGAGCGTTAGCTTATGCATGTTTTTGGAGAGATATATATATATATATATATATATATTTTAAATTTTTATATATATTTCTGTATCCACAACAATCTCCATATCCAATGTATAAGTAAGTTTACCAAGCTCTTAACATAACACATGTGACTAAAGGGGGCACTACTGCCGGGAGAGCAAAAAGTGAATATAAATCTGTTCGCTATAAAATACAGCGCTGACAAACTATCAATGTGAACTGGTTAAATAATGCAAATGATTTCCTTGACCTCCATCAGACAAATGGCTTCTAACAAACACGTTTTGGCTGTGAGCGGTCTGCCTTCTCCTCCCGGTGACACTTAAATCAATTATCTCTTGTGTTGCGCTTAGCGCAACCATTCTGGGGTTGAGAAGTCGTCTGCTGTGTTGTGATTCATGTTTGTGTCCCTTCCATTATCATTACCAAATGCTTTAGAAGGGGAAGAAGTGGGCCACCCATTGCAATTAATTGGGGAGATTTACTGTTCCTGTCTAATATTTAGACCGTGTAAACTTGGACTAAACAGTATTAAAGGGTTTCTGTCACCAGATTTAACCCTATTAAGCTAGCTGACGATAGCGATGTGCTAATGTCAGCTAAACCTAACTAGTCTATTCCTACTTTTAACTATGCCACCATTACGCCAGAAATCTCTTAGAATATGCTAATTGGCCTCTAGGAGCGGTGGGGGGGGGGGGGGGGGGGGGGGCGTTGTTCCTGCTCCTAGAGGCTCCGTTCTCCCCCCTTTGTCGCCTCCCTCAAAGTCCTGATTGACAGGTCCAGGCAGCGCTCGCATCTGTCTGCCAGCCCTGTGCTCTGGTGAAATCTCGTGCCGTTCAGCATTCGGCGCAGGCGCTGTGAGGAAGCTGGTAGCCTGCGAGCGTCTTTCCCTCACCGCGCCTGCGACGAATACTGAACGGCGCGAGATTTCAGCAGAGCACAGGGCTGGCAGACGGATGCGAGCGCAGCCTGGCCCTGTCAATCAGGACTTGGAGGGAGGCGACAAAGGCGGGAGAACGGAGCCTCTAGGAGCAGGAACAACCCCCCCCCCCCCCCCTTCCCGCCGCTCCTAGAGGCTAATTAGCATATTATAAGAGATTTCTGGTGTAACGGGGGCATAGATAAAAGTAGGAATAGGCTAGTTGGGTTTAGCTGACATTAGCACATTGCTATCGTCGGCTAGCTTAATAGGGTTAAATCTGGTGACAGAAACCCTTTAAGATGCTCCAGATGTATCACAGTGGCAATGCTGGATGATAAATTTGGTACATCTTTAGACACCTAGACTTAACTTTGCTGTGAAATTTTGGCGCATCACAAGCCACGTCCCTTTTCCCACTAAGTCACACTCCCATGATGATCAAGGTACAAAACATGCCTAAAACAAATAAAAAATGTTGTGCAGGGCAGGTACACCAGATATTTTGGTGCACATCAAAGGCGTACTCCAGTAATGCTACATAGAATGTGTCGGCAGATAAGAACCATTTGGCCCATCTAGTCTGCCCAATATACTGAATACTATGAATAGTCCCTGGCCCTATCTTATATGAAGGACGGCCTTATGCCTATCCCATGCATGCTTAAACTCCTTCACTGTATTTGCAGCTACCACTTCTGCAGGAAGGCTATTCCAAGCATCCACTACTCTCTCAGTAATGTAATACTTCCTGATATTACTTTTAAACCTTTGCCCCTCTAATTTAAAACTATGTCCTCTTGTAGCATTTTTTCTGCTTTTAAATATTCTCTCCTCTTTTACCTTGTTGATTCCCTTTATGTATTTAAAAGTTTCTATCATATCCCCTCTGTCTCGTCTTTCTTCCAAGCTATACATGTTAAGGTCCTTTTTAATCTTTCCTGGTAAGTTTTATCATGTAATCCATGTACCAGTTTTGTAGCTCTTCTCTGAACTCTCTCCAAAGTATCAATATCCTTCTGGAGATATGGTCTCCAGTACTGAGCACAATACTCCAAATGAGGTCTCACTAGTGCTCTGTAGAGCGGCATGAGCACCTTTCTCCTTCTACTGGTAATGCCTCTTCCTATACACCCAAGCATTCTGCTAGCATTTCCTGCTGCTCTATGACATTGTCTGCCTACCTTTAAGTCTTCTGAAATAATGACCCCTAAATCCCTTTCCTCAGATACTGAGGTTAGGACTGTATCACTGATTTTATATTCTGCTCTTGGGTTTTTACGCCCTAGGTGCATTATCTTGCACTTATCAACATTTAAATTTTAGTTGCCAGATTTCTGACCATCCCTCCTAGTTTTCCTAAATCCTTTTCCATTTGGTGTATCCCTCCAGGAACATCAACCCATCAACCCTCTTTGTGTCATCAGCAAAAAGACACACCTTACCATCGAGGCCTTCTGCAATTTCGCTGATAGATATTAAACAATATGGGTCCCAGAACAGATCCCTGAGGTACCCCACTGGTAACAAGACCTTGGTCTGAATATACTCCATTGACTACAACCCTCTGTTGTCTGTCCCTCAGCCACTGCCTAATCCATTCAACAATATGGGAGTCCAAGCTCAAAGACTGCAGTTTATTGATAAGCCTTCTATGTGGGACAGTATCAAAAGCCTTACTAAAGTCTAGATAAGCGATGTCTACTGCACCTCAGCCATCTATTATTTTAGTCACCCAATCAAAAAAATCAATAAGATTAGTTTGGCATGATCTCCCTGAAGTAAACCCATGCTGTTTTTCATCTTTCAATCCATGGAATTTTAGATGTTCCACAATCCTCTCCTTAAGTATGGTTTCCATTAATTTCCCCACCATTTATGTCAGGCTTACTGGCCTATAGTTGCCCGATTCCTCCCTACTACCTTTCTTGTGAATGGGCACAACATTTGCTAATTTCCAATCTTTTGGGACAACTCCTGTTACCAGTGATTGCCTGTTACCCCTATCCACAGACATGGGCCCAAAAACTAAAGGGGCCCATCTCCACTGACAAGTTGCAGTTAGTGGTGAAATGTATGTAAGGTGGAATAGCAAATTGAATGTGTCCCGTTCTAAATTTTGCATTGATTCCCATGGTTACCCTGTATATAGAGCGACATCACTGTGTGCATTTCACCTACATTACTGTTCATATTATCTCACTGAATAGATTATCCCTGTACTGTGACATCACTCTGTACATTATCCCTGTTCCGTGACATCACTGTGTGCATTAGGGACACCAATTATCAGCTTCTTCGAACTTGCTGAAAGCGGTCAGGGTAGATGGGGCCCCATTCCATGTTTTGCTCTGGGGCTCCAGAGCTCTTTGTTACTCCCCTGTCTACAGGATAGGGGATAACTAATAGATCACAAGAACAGGGGCTTGTACCCTGCAAGGATTCCTAAAATGAATGGAGCAGAGGCATGTGCAGTGCCATAGCTTTCATCCCTATTGGACCTGCCGGAAATAAGTGAGCTCCATACTCTATCTCCAGCAGTCTTGTAGAGATAAATGGAGCAGCATGGTGCATGCTCCACCTGCCTCTCCACAACAGTGGGGTACAAGGCTCTCGTTCTTGAGATAGACTTAAAGGGGTATTTTGGTAAGTTAAAGCTATCCAAAGGATAACTGTTAGATTGATGGTGGCGGTCCCAGCGGTAGGACCCCCCCAATCTATTAGTTATCTCCTATCGACAGTATAGGGGATAACTCCAAATTACTGAAATATACTTTAAGTCAGAATTCTGGCATATTTATCCTAGTAAATCTCGCTCATGTGTTGTCGGGTTTGTATGTTTTATTTTTTTGGGGCTTATCAGCCTTCAAAAAAAAATTAAAAAAACTTGTAAGGCATTTATACCATAGTTGTCAACAGTCCCAAACGTACCAGGGTTGTACTGAATTTTCAGGGACAATCATGGCAAATTCAGCATGTCCCGGCCTAAAAATGGGTGTGGCCTATATGAACCCCACTCATAAGTGAGTGGTTCCAGCAGGTTTAGGGAATGGGCAGGGCTTAAAGGGGTTATCCAGTAAATGATAATCCATCCTTAGGACAGGTTATCATTATCACATCGGCAGTGGTCCTGGCGCTGACACACCCGCCGATTAGCTGCTTTAGGGAGCCGCTGTGCATACCGGAGCTCTGGTGAGCGTTGTGGACTCCCAGCAGCTAGCCAAGCACAAACAGGATAGCGGCTGCGCTTGGTATTACAGCTCTACCCCCATTCACTGCTATGGGGCTGAGCTGCAACTAAGCCTTGTGACCAATGTACGGTAACGTCACATGGCCTAGGAAGGTTGTGGGGGTCCCAGGTGTCAGAGCCCTGTCGATCTGATATTAATGACCTATTCAGAGGATAGGTTATAAATATTATTTACCAGATAACCAATGCCCTGAATTTACCAAGACAAATGTTGGGAAAATACACCATACTCACATTTGCTTCTAGTGTTTTCTTCTGATATAATTATATATTTTTTTTCCTAATTTTCCCGCTCTTTGTGGCACCATTGTTGGGCAGTTCCACTGAATTGGGGCTCATGCACGTATTTTTTGTCTGCCTTCGGTACGCATTTTGCGCGGTGTCGGATGCGGACCCATTCACTTCGATGGGGCTGCAAAAGGTGCGGACAGTACACAATGTGCTGTCCGCATCCGTATGTCCATTCCGTTGCATCCGCAAAAATATAGAATGTGTCCTATTCTTGTCTGCATTACAGACAAGGATAGAACTGTTCTATTATGGCTCGGACCTTCCGTTCCGCAAAATGCGGAACCCACACTACCAGTATCCGTGTTTTGCAGATCCTCAATTTGCGGTCCGGGCAACGGTCGTGTGCATGAGCCCTTAGGCTGGAATTGCATGGGGAGTTTTTTCAGCCAAATGCAGGGTCAGATCAAAATGAGTTTTTTTTTTTTTTTTTTTTTTTTTTTCTTTATAGACTTATTGCATTTTTCTCCAAAAACTGCATCAAAACTTGCCCCAAAACTGCATGTGTGATTCCACCATTGACAAGGCTGAAAACTACCATTCTCATGATTCCCTTGTCCTTGGTTGACTACAGCCTCCCGCTCCAGATCTTTAGAAGTAACCACTGCCTGCATCGCTGCACTTGCTAATGGATGAAATGTTCACAGTATGCGCTTGAGCAGGAAATTTTACGCAAACCTCCATGTAAACTCGCCCAAACAAGCAGTCACACGATCGCCCCATTAAGTTGACTGATGTGATATTTCACCAGATCAGGAAGATACTGCCCCTGAATATAGCTGAACAGGATTGGTCACATGATCTTAAAGCGGTAGATCGATCACTTGATGTTTTGACTTTTCATACTTCGGGGAGAGAAGGGGCTTAAGCAATGAAGGAAGTGGAACAGCAGGAGCACAATCACATGACCTGTTCTATAACTGACTTTCCTGGAAATATCAGCAACTAGCGTTTTTATTGGTAAGCTACGTTATGTAGATGTATTTTATTGGTAGATATTTTTACAAGGTTTAATAACCCCTTTAACCTTATATCAACTCAATGGGCCACATTCACTTATGTAAATTTTAGATTTCAGTTGTGATATCAGTGGCGTAACTAGAAATGACTGGACCCTGCCCCCAGCAGTTTCTTTGCAACTCCCACTCCTGCCGCTAATCAAGATTTCTCTCTCCGATGAGGTCCTGCAGCCACTCCGTTCATTTCCTACATGTATATAACGTATGTCATGTCGCTGTATATAATATAGTGATGGCGAGCCTTTTACAGACAGTGCCCAAACTGTAACCCAAAACCCACTTATTTATCGCAAAGTGCCAACGCGGCAATATAACCTAAATACTACAGTCCAGTATAGTAGATCTTCCGTGTACTTTATCATTTAGCTATAATAGCCTGCCATTCAGAGCCCAATCACTTTTACAGTCCTGTTCATAAAAAAAATAAAAAATGTAAATTTTAAGGGTATGTTTACATGGCCTAAATTTCACATGGAATTTCGTGCGTATTCCACTCCATATTGTTTCCATATTGCCAGTTATGCAGTTGCAGGTCTGCCACCAGGAAACTCATTAATATAATAATACTCCTCACTTAGCGATGTCACCAGCCTTGTTGTTTTAATGAATCAATCCGTTTTATTCTGGAATTTTGATCTTTTTATTCTGCATTTGGGTAAGTGTATTTACAGATGACTAGATAAATAACAGATGGATAGATAAATAGATAGTTTGATGCTTGATAGATATGATTTGATAGCTAGATAGATAATGGCTAAATAGTTAGATATTTATTTAGATAGATGTTTGATAAATAGATAGAAAGAAAGATTGATAAATGGATACATTGTTAGATTGATAGCTAGTTAGATAAATACAGCGAAAAAAATTGGACTGTGGTGCTGGTTCACATTGGCCTGATTTTGCACCCGAACAAGAAAGTGTGCTGCATCCTCATTTTCCATTTTAGTTAGATAAATAGATAAAATAGATAGAATGATAGGTAGATAGTTAGTTAGATGTCTATAAGATAATAGATAAACTGATATCTGGGCTAATAGATAAATTGTTAGATAATTAGCTAGTTAAATAGATTGATAGACATGTAGATAGAAAGAAATATCTATGAGATAATAGATAAATTGTTAGATAAATACATAGATGAAATGTTAGGTAAATTGATAGCTAGTTAGATAAATACATAGATATATTGTTAGAGATAAATTGATAGCTAGATAGAAATAAAGATGGCTGGATATCTCTGAACTAATAGATAAATAGATAAATTGTTAGATATAGGGGTGCACCGAAATGAAAATTCTGGTCAGAAACCGAAAATTCAGGATGCCCTTGACCGAAAACCGAAACTGCCTTTTTGCCCAAATACTTTTAAAATACTTTTTTTTTTAATGATTGGCGCTGTTATGGAGAGGGGGATCTGTGGGTGGCGCTGTTATGGAGAGGGGGATCTGTGGGTGGCGCTGTTATGGAGAGGGGGATCTGTGGGTGGCGCTGTTATGGAGAGGGGGATCTGTGGGTGGCGCTGTTATGAGAGGGGGATCTGTGGGTGGCGCTGTTATGGAGAGGGGGATCTGTGGGTGGCGCTGTTATGGAGAGGGGGGGATCTGTGGGTGGCGCTGTTATGGAGAGGGGGGATCTGTGGGTGGCGCTGTTATGGAGAGGGGGGGATCTGTGGGTGGTGCTGTTATGGAGAGGGGGGGATCTGTGGGTGGCGCTGTTATGGAGAGGGGGGGATCTGTGGGTGGCGCTGTTATGGAGAGGGGGGGATCTGTGGGTGGCGCTGTTATGGAGAGGGGGGGATCTGTGGGTGGCGCTGTTATGGAGAGGGGGGGATCTGTGGGTGGCGCTGTTATGGAGAGGGGGGGATCTGTGGGTGGCGCTGTTATGGAGAGGGGGGGATCTGTGGGTGGCGCTGTTATGGAGAGGGGGGTATCTGTGGGTGGTGCTGTTATGGAGAGGGGGGGATCTGTGGGTGGCGCTGTTATGGAGAGGGGGGGGGATATGTGCACTGTTATGGGCATAACAGATCCCTTTCCCCATAACAGTGCACAGATCCCCCCTCCCCATAGCAGTGCCATAGACCGATCCCCCTACCCATAACAGCCCCGGCCCTGCTGCTCACAGCATCACTCACTGCATCTTTATTTTACCTTACAATCGTGACGCTCCAGTAAGAACTCTGCAGGCAGAGCGGAGGGCGGCGTAACGTCACTTACTCACGTGACGCACCTGCTCCGCCCACTTTATGAATGAAGGAGGCGGAGCAGGCGCATCACGTGAGTAAGTGACGTTACGCCGCCCTCCGCTCTGCCTGCAGAGTTCTTACTGGAGCGTCACGATTGTAAGGTAAAATAAAGATGCAGTAAACCGCCCGCCCGCAGATGGTGGGTGACAAATCCCACACCCCATATTTTCGGCCGATATGTAACAATATCGGCCGAAATGGATTAGGTACATTTTCGGCCGATATTTTCGGCTGCCGAAATTTCGGTGCACCCCTAGTTAGATAGCTAGATGAATAGATCTATAGATAAATAGCTTGATAGATAAATGGATAGATACATGGATAGATAAATTGATAGGAAGGACATTAGCTTTAAGGTCTGTGATTGTGACTCTTGTCAGCTGCTCATACAGCAGGCTGACTACTAGATATGTTGAATATCCGTGATAGCGGCGACTATGAAATAGGGCAAAATGGGAAGACAGAATCAACACCCAGGAAAGTTGGTTGCCGCTGCTGCCGCAGAACATGCCTTCAACATGCTCGGACATTCCCTGACGCGCTTCGCAAAATGGGGGCCGTATTTCACAAAATGGACGCTGAATCGCCACCCAGGAAAGTTGGGTGCCGCAATTAGCTATTGTCAATATTTATAAATACTACGTATCTGTGTTAGATGCGTGATCAAATATTTTGCTTAAATCACGTCAGCCTTTGATTTTATTAAATAAGATCGTATATAATTAACCACCTCAGCCCCCAGTGCTTAATGACCAGGCCACTTTTTACACTTCTGACCTACCCTACTTTCGCCGTTTATTGCTCGGTCATACAACTTACCACCCAAATGAATTTTACCTCCTTTTCTTCTCACTAATAGAGCTTTCATTTGGTGGTATTTCATTGCTGCTGACATTTTTACTTTTTTTGTTATTAATCGAAATTCAAAGATTTTTTTCGCCAAAAAAATTACTTTTCACTTTCAGTTGTAAAATTTTGCAAAAAAAACGACATCCATATATAAATTTCTCTAAATTTATTGTTCTACATGTCTTTGATAAAAAAAAAAAAGTTTGGGTAAAAAAAAAAATGGTTTGGGTAAAAGTTATAGCGTTTACAAACTATGGTACAAAAATGTGAATTTCCGCTTTTTGAAGCAGCTCTGACTTTCTGAGCACCTGTCATGTTTCCTGAGGTTCTACAATGCCCAGACAGTACAAACACCCCACAAATGACCCCATTTCGGAAAGTAGACACCCTAAGGTATTCGCTGATGGGCATAGTGAGTTCATAGAACTTTTTATTTTTTGTCACAAGTTAGCGGAAAATGTTTTTTTTTTTTTTTTTCTTACAAAGTCTCATTCCACTAACTTGTGACAAAAAATAAAAACTTCCATGAACTCACTATGCCCATCACGAAATACCTTTGGGGTGTCTTCTTTCCAAAATGGGGTCACTTGTGGGGTAGTTATACTGCCCTGGCATTTTAGGGGCCCAAATGCGTGCGAAGTAGTTTGAAATCAAAATCTGTAAATGGCCGGTGAAATCCGAAAGGTGCTCTTTAGAATTTGGGCCCCTTTGCCCACCTAGGCTGCAAAAAAGTGTCACACATGTGGTATTGCCGTACTCAGGAGAAGTTGGGCAATGTGTTTTGGGGTGTCATTTTACATATACCCATGCTGGGTGAGAGAAATATCTTGGCAAAAGACAACTTTTCCCATTTTTTATTTTTTTTATACAAAGTTGGCATTTGACCAAGATATTTCTCTCACCCAGCATGGGTATATGTAAAATGACACCCCAAAACACATTGCCCAACTTCTCCTGAGTACGGCAATACCACATGTGTGACACTTTTTTTTTGCAGCCTAGATGCGCAAAGGGGCCCACATTCCTTTTATGAGGGCATTTTTAGACATTTGGATCCCAGACTTCTTCTCACGCTTTAGGGCCCCTAAAATGCCAGGGCAGTATAAATACCCCACATGTGACCCCATTTTGGAAAGAAGACACCCCAAGGTATTCAATGAGGGGCATGGCGAGTTCATAGAATTTTTTCTTTTTTTTCTTCTCAGTCTCCCTTTCCGCTAACTTGGGACAAAAATTTCAATCTTTCATGGACTCAATATGCCCCTCACGGAATACCTTGGGGTGTCTTCTTTCCGAAATGGGGTCACATGTGGGGTATTTATACTGCCCTGACATTCTAGGGGCCCTAAAGCGTGAGAAGAAGTCTGGAATATAAATGTCTAAAATTTTTTACGCATTTGGATTCCGTGAGGGGTATGGTGAGTTCATGTGAGATTTTATTTTTTGACACAAGTTAGTGAAATATGAGACTTTGTAAGAATTTTTTTAATTCCGCTAACTTGGGCCAAAAAAATGTCTGAATGGAGCCTTACAGGGGGGTGATCAATGACACGGGGGGGGGGGTGATCAATGACAGGGGGGTGATCAGGGAGTCTATATGGGGTGATCACCCCCCTGTCATTGATCACCCCCCTATAAGGCTCCATTCAGATGTCCATATGTGTTTTGGAGCCTTACGGGGGGGTGATCAATGACAGGGGGGTGATCAGGGAGTCTATATGGGGTGATCAGGGGTTAATAAGTGACAGGGGGGGTGTAGTGTAGTGGTGTTTGGTGCTACATATTACTGAGCTACCTGTGTCCTCTGGGGGTCGATCCAAACAAAAGGGACCACCAGAGGACCAGGTAGCAGGTATATTAGACGCTGTTATCAAAACAGCGTCTAATATACCGGTTAGGGGTTAAAAAAAAAATCGCATCTCCAGCCTGCCAGCGAACGATCGCCGCTGGCAGGCTGGAGATCCACTCGCTTACCTTCCGATCCTGTGTGTGCGCATTCACAGGAAATCTCGCGTCTCGCGAGATGACGCATATATGCGTGACTGTGCGCAGGGCTGCCGCCTCCGGAACGCGATCCTGCGAAGCAAGTTTTAAAGATCGCAGGTCACTAACAAAAGGGACTGCAACAGTTACCTTTAAGGACCTGCGGTGACATCAAAGATCTTTTTAGTTTTAGGATCCTAGACAGATCAAATAGCTATTGTCAATATTTATGATGGATTAATACGAGGTTAATAGAAGCTTAATATCATTTTATTTTTAAACATTAAAACTTAATTTAATTACTGACACTTAATCAGATCTAGCAGAATAAAGGGGATTTGAATGGGTGGAGTTTGGGGCAGGGCTGTGGACAGGGTTATGGGCAGGGAAAGGGGTGTCCACCTGTCACTTTTGATTTGACAAAGTGTCTCCCTATACTACTGGCACTTGTGGATATAGATGTCCACAATGTAACACAGGCTTGGTGTTTAACTGGCCTGGAAGAGGTCTGGGTGATGGGTGTCTGAGCTATAGTCCCTCACCTGTAGCATGGTCTGAAAGGCTCTGATTTGTCTAGTCTTTTGGAAGCAGTGTTCTCAGTTCTGTCTATCTTCCTCAAGTGAAGGTTTTGCAGCAGAAACTGGATATGGTCCCTTGGAAAATGAGCTCTAGCATGTGCTTCCCCTCTCCCTGCTGTCTGGATTCGGAGTATTTCCCACTCTCCTGACAGGAAAGATCAGCCCACTCCTACCAAGATGGGAGGAACATGGTGGTTGGCCCTGTTCCTGCCGACCATACCTCTAATGCTGAGGTACTCTGCAGAAACATGATATAACAATAATGCTTAACAATCAATTGCAGTTACCCCCAGGTCTAGGGTACTTCCTCTGCCTTCCCTCTTTCTTGATTTACAGGAATGCAGGAATTTGGCCCTGTCGATCAAGAATGAGAGAGACGCTGGCAGAGGAAGCAAAAAACGGATCCGCAAAAAAATACGGATGATGTGCATTCCGTATTTTGCAGAATGTAACAGCTGGCTCTTAATAGAACAGTCCTATCCTTGTCCGTAATGCGGACAATAATAGGGCATGCGATTTTTTTTTTTTTTTTTTTTTTTTTTTTTTTTTCCCCGGACCCATTGAAATTAATGGTTCCGCATATGGTCTGTGGAAAAAAAACAGACACTGAAAGAAAATATACGTTCATGTCCGTGAACCCTTTAAAATGAGTGTCTAGGTATTCAGGTCAAGTCCGGGGAAACTTCTTCCCTCATGATCACTACTTCTGAGTACCTATAGTAACTTGTACATGTGTATCCTGAGCTATATCTCAGCGATTTTTTTTATTGGCCACAGACTTATAAACTGTTTAGAATAACTTTTTTATTTTTTTTTATTTTTGGTGTGCCTTTTAAATGGATGTGAGATTCATCTTTTGGTCTATTCTAAAACTCGTACATACCCATAACCACTGAACCACCTATCTAATGAGGAATGGAAATGAGTTGCCTTTGATTTTATTGCATTGCGAATTGTATTTCTTTTGTGTCTGAACATGAGTAATCTTGGTTTACTGTATGAAAGGATTGTGCAGATCATCATATAAAGGCTGATAAATTAAAGGAAGGAATGAGTCCCTCTCCTGAAGACTTCAGAGCGCGGAGGGCATTGAACATTTTTATTGTATCAAGCACTCTGTATTTTATCTAAGACCATTGTTGGTGCTGCTATTCTAGAATATATCATGGGTAGTCTGGCCATAGCCCCTACAGGGAACTTTTCCTGGTGGGCCAATGCCCACAAGGGGTACCCAAGGCCTCCTCGCAGCCCCCGGCCAGGTACATAAAGATCTGATGCCCTCAGCATTAATTGATGTAGGAGCATCAGGCACTTATTCCCCTTGACCAGTGGCCTCCTCAATGAAACTGTATTGCCTTGCTCGGGGCGATCAAACTGTTTCATACTTTGGTGTGGGCGGCAGTATTTTGTGCTACACTATGGTATTTGGTTCTGCTTGGTTAGTATTTTGTTCTCCTTTTCGGTATTGTTGCTCCCCCCCCCCCATTCTGTTGTCCCACCTTCTGTAAATTTGGGGCCACTGTTTGTTTTTATTTTTTTCCGTGGCCAATTTTACTTCCCCTGTACATCATGTTCTACATGGGCAGATGGTCAGGTGTGATAATGTTCCCGCCAATAGGTTTTACCTTAAAGGGGTTCTCCCATGACTAATGTAAAACATGAAGTTCCAACATCATATATCACATGATGATCTTTCTAACAAAGCTAGAACCAGCCCTGTACCTCACATGGATCCAGAGATCTCCACATTCACTGTTCTGCTTAGATCTAGATCAAGCTCACAGCTCAAGGGGAGTTTTTTTTTTTTTTTTTTTCCTGCTGCGTCTCGGCTCTCCCTATCACAGCTCATGAGGCAGTTGAAGGATGAAACTGAGCATGTGCGACCATCTCGGTGAGCAGGACAAAGAAATAAAAAACAAACAGTAGGTGGCGCTATAAAGGGTAGATTTCATTAACTCTGTAGCTATGCTAAATTTTTATTTGCATGCAATTACAAAAATATTCAGGGGGTGGTTTGAAAACCTATAGAATTTTTGTTGGGGCAACCCCTTTAAAGCTCAATCCATCTGTCTGTGCAGGAACAGTTCTAACTTCCATGGATTGGTTACCAGGTGTTTGATAACTGGTATTGTTGGCCTATCCTCAAGATCTGATTGGCGGTAGTCCAACTCTCGGCACCCCGCCAGTCAGCTGTTTTGAAGAGACTGCCGCATTCTGGTCACCACCACAGCCTCTTTTAAGGTCTGACTTCACATTTACGTTGATAATCTGTGAGAAGGCTGCAGCGCTCAGGGCCTCTTCAAACAGCTGATCGGCAGGGTATCAGACGGCCAACGCTCAGCTAGTGATGTGCTATCCTGAGGATAGCTGTGAATATTTAACATTTGGAAAACCCATATAATTGATACCTATTATTAGTACAATCCTTCCAGCTTTTTCCGTAGGAACTACATCCTTGACCAAATTTTTCCTGCAGTCAGCCATAAGTTTTCTGCAGATTCATTGTGTGGTTTTGTCCAAACCACCGATCATTTACCTCAGACAAGCACTTAGTGTAAAAGTGCAGATTTTGTGAATTAATTAGTTGGACTACAATCCCTGGATCTGTGGGCTCTTTGTTATATATTGTCAGGAAGCTGGGGAATCGCTAGATTTCTCTAATTGCGGTTCCCATCTTAAAAAGTGTGTTTCAAGCAATCTGGTGGGATGTTGACCCTGTAGACATTTTGAACTCTTGGAACCGGAGGGCTAGCTTTACATTTTAATGGCGATACAGTGCAATGCTTGGGTTTCCATTTCTAGTGGAGTTTGGGTTGACAAATGGTGAACGTCTCAAGGTGGTAAAATATTTTAAAGGCATTTTTTACCAGAGAATCCAAAAGTTGGGGGGATTATTTATCCTTTTTAAACAGGTCAACTTGCCCAGTTTTGCCAGGAGTCACCCAATTTTCCTCACCCGGTTAGGCTACTTTCACACTTGCGGCAGAGAGATCCGGCAAGCAGTTCCGTCGCCGGAACTGCCTGCCGGATCAGGCAAAATGTATGCTAACTGATGGCATTAGTAAGACTAATCAGGATCCTGATCAGTCTAAAAAATGCATTGAAA
This sequence comes from Bufo bufo, assembly GCF_905171765.1. Classification (NCBI taxonomy): domain Eukaryota; kingdom Metazoa; phylum Chordata; class Amphibia; order Anura; family Bufonidae; genus Bufo; species Bufo bufo. The sequence continues at coordinate 182,843,441 of NC_053397.1, read as the reverse complement.
TGCCGGATCCGTCTTTCCGGTGTCATCCGGCAAAAACGGATCCGTCATTTATTTTTTCACCTTTTTTTCAGTCTGCGCATGCGCATACCGGAAGGACAGATCCGGCATTCCGGCACTAATACATTCCTATGGGAAAAAAATGCCTGATCCGGCATTCAGGCAAGTCTTCAGTTTTTTTAGGCTACTTTCACACTTGCGTTGTTCTTTTCCGGCATAGAGTTCCGTCACAGGGGCTCTATACCGGAAAAGAACTGATCAGGTATGTCCCCATGCATTCTGAATGGAGAGTAATCCGTTCAGTTTGCATCAGGATGTCTTCAGTTCAGTCGTTTTGACTGATCAGGCAAAAGAGAAAACCGTAGCATGCTACGGTTTTATCTCCGGCTAAAAAAACTGAAGACTTGCCTGAATGCCGGATCAGGCATTTTTTCCCATAGGAATGTATTAGTGCCGGATCCGGCATTCAGAATACCGGAATGCCGGATCCGTCCTTCCGGTATGCGCATGCGCAGACTGAAAAAAAGGTGAAAAAATAAATGCCGGATCCGTTTTTGCCGGATGACACCGGAAAGACGGATCCGGCATTTCAATGCATTTTTTTCGACTGATCAGGCATTTTTAAGACTGATCAGGATCCTGATCAGTCTTACTAATGCCATCAGTTAGCATACATTTTGCCTGATCCGGCAGGCAGTTCCGGCGACGGAACTGCTTGCCGGATCTCTCTGCCGCAAGTGTGAAAGTAGCCTTAGCCGGAGATAAAACCGTAGCATGCTACGGTTTTCTCTTTTGCCTGATCAGTCAAAACAACTGAACTGAAGACATCCTAATGCAAACTGAACGGATTACTCTCCATTCAGAATGCATGGGGACATACCTGATCAGTTCTTTTCCGGTATAGAGCCCCTGTGACGGAACTCTATGCCGGAAAAGAACAACGCAAGTGTGAAAATATAGTTATATTCCAGTTGCCCTGGGGATAGGTTCCATCAAATCTTTTTAATCTCATCCTGGTTTTTATTTTATTTTTTGAGGCGTTCACAATGCAGATGACATAATGTTTGTCATAATAAATGTGGCATGTTTATAAAAATTTTTAATGGGCCAAGTTTTTATTTTATTTTCTCGCCCCCCCCCCCTCTTTTAGTCTTTTTTTTTTATTCGACTTGAACTTCTGTTACATTGACCATTCGTAATAATAAACTGCAATACTTCTATATTGCAGTGTGTTATTATACTGTTCAGTTTTACACTGACAGGCCTGACCCAAAAGCCGTTGTTAGGGCTGCGATAGCGGCCCAAAGACACCCCGTGAAGCCCCCTTCCTCTGGAAACCACTTGGATGCCGCAGCCAGTATTGACAGTGGCATCTGCGTGATGGGAATTGTTTCCAATCCCAACCATTACAGCAGGTGCCCTGTTATCATTCATAGCTGTGCGCCATTTTTAGCAAATTCCTTTCCGCTTATATATCAAATGTTGAGAAGAAGTTAATGAACTTACCCACCAACCATTTTTTAAAAGGAAATTTCATCTCGACTATGCTACCAAAATATCTGGCCAAGGTCTGTGTGGCTCCATCAGCAAGATGGTATCTTGTAGACCGCTTAGACTGGCATTCCTCCTCTGGTATCGCGTACCAATGGCTTGACTCGATGACGTTTGGCCATGTAGGCCTCATAATTATTTCTCCCACAGACCATGACTGGTTAGATCAAGAGCTTTCTCACACATTAGTGAAGGATTTTCAGGAGATACCGCTGGAAGATTTTGTGTGCATGCTTCATTTCTTTGGAAGTCACTGCAGTCCATGTCCTTAATCCACCTCCAAAGAGGACAGAGTTACAAGCATTTTAAATTATTATCCAGGGAAATGATGTTGCTGAGCTGGTACCGCAAAGTGGCATACGGGCGAGCCTGTAGTGCCATTCGTACTGAATTTGAAAAGTGTTTCTTTCGCTAAGTGAATCGGTAAAGCTGGAAAATGGTATTTGCCGTGCAGAATGGGAACAGCTATGGACAGTGCAGAGATTTAGGGTTGTTCTCATTGGGGATGACTGGTCTCCAAACTGCCCCTGTAAATTAGTAGTAACTGACGAAATATGACTGTATTGACGCTCCCCTCCAAGGTACAACAGCTCTTTCCTGCTCGCCCTACGGTTAGGCAGTGCCAGAGTCACTTGAGGTATTGCCATGTGTTATGCCAGGAAGATCTGTGGGAGCTGTATAAGCCATCTGGTCTCTGTATCCCGGGGACTCGGAAGTTGCACAGGCAGCATATAATTCTGTAAATGAAACTTCGGGACATCAGAGCGGATTTGTTACCAAGATTATCGTCTTATCTGTTATATTGGGTATTATGACCTTGTACTGAAGTGACAGAATTGTCATTAGTTTTGTAGATATGGTAAATCCTCAGTTGCTTCAGAATACTTTTGAGGTTTTTGGGTTATTTGCTCACTGCTATGTATTAATGTCCAGCAGAGGATACCTTTCTCTATACATCCGGGATGCACAACCTGCGGCCCTCCAGCTGTTGCAAAATTACAACTCCCAGCATGCCTTGACTGCCTACAGCTATTAGGGCATGTTGGGAGTTGTAGTTTTGCAACAGCTGGAGGGCCACAGGTTGAGCATCCCTGTTATACATAATAATGTATACTGTGTGAATTGAACTCGGTGATGAGTGTATGCACTAAGCTCACATGCTCCCTCTTGTGACAGCTGCAGGTAGCCAGCATCTCATGTTTTAAATCTATATCTATACAGAAGATTTGAAGCTCTGTAGGGCAAAAGAAAGCTCTGATCACTATAAAGATATAATAAAGGAGTTTTCCAGTGCAGAGAGAACTTGTTTTCAAAAGGGACAAAATGGCTTAAAAGTTTAAAAGAATCATTGCAGTGCCCAGGCTGCAGGGGCAATATGTGTGAGTTGTGGTGGGCCGTAGGGGTAGTAGCAGTTTGACTCTCGGTTAGCAGTGCTCCCTGGGCGGGCGTGCAGTGAAGGGAAGGACAGTACCATTTCCTTCGGGGAACACTGTTGTCCAGGGACTCTCGCCAGGTGGTGGTTGAGGTGCCCTTGGTGGTGTGGGTTTAAGGTGCCATGGAGGCAGGGTCCCTGGTGTTCGGTGCACTGTAAGGTGCAAATAGATAAGTTTGCACAATAAAGAGACCAGTTCTCTTAACAAATTCCCAGTACTTTACAGAAGCTGATCCAAAGGTCATCAATGTGCGCAAAAGTGATTTTCAGCAAGGCAGCTTCTACAATGGCTCAGGTTAGTTAGAAGGGGTAGTTTTTCCTCTATAACAATCAATCCCTTGTTTCTCCAGGCTGGAGGGATGCATGATCTCTGATGTACTGTATAGACATATACTTCTGTATCCTCTCTAGGAATACTATCTCCTGACAGGTGGCCTTTCTGTCTTTGGTTATGGTGGGCAGCTGGTAGCTTAGAATTTCTCCACCAAATGCAAAGGAGACTAGAGCCTGATAAACGACAATTACCTTCCTTTGCCAATATTCTCACTCCCTCTTTGGGTTGCCTAGATCTTCTATAATCTTTCCCTTCTATGGGCTGATACATGGAACTAAGTGGAGTTTAGATAACCAAAATGGCTGCTGAGGTGCAGCTTTTTCTCAGACATCGCACTCTATTCCTCCTTCTCTCCAGAGAGAAGGGCGGAGTCAGCCCTGGGAGGTTTGTTAGAACCTCCCCCTCCCTGTGCAACTTTATGGGAACTCGGGCACAAGCACATTTTCATGAAACGCAATCACAATATTAAGCAGTGTGTTTCAGGACACTGCATCATTACTCCCCTTCATCGATCCCAGCGCCACACCGCAGTAATGGTAAAATAAGCTCAGCCACTCGCTAACCATAGTGGTGACCTGCCTGTGATTGGCTGAACTTGCACTTCTTGGTATTTGTGGCATGTCAAGTCTGGACCAAGAAGTGAAGTGCGGTGGTCACCGAATTAGTGATGGAACCAGGGTCTTGGTGGAGGCGAGTAATTATATATATTTTTTTTATGGTCCTTAACACATTCTGACTTGTATTCTTAAACAAATCTCCCTGGTAAACCACTTTAAGGTGCTGTCCAGTGTCCCTTACTATTATTTATATCTTAAAGTTGTTCTGTAATCTAACACCCCATTCATTATTAGTGGTAGGTTGGTAGAAGGACCCTTATAGGTATGTACATCATGATAATGACCATATAGTATTGGCAGAGTCCCTTTGCCTACTATCCTTTTATCCCTTAAAGGGGTTATCTCATGATTGATGTACAAAAATGAAAATCAGACATCATACTGTATAGCACATGACCATACCTTTCTAACAAAGCTGGAACCAGTCCTGCACCTCACATGGATCCAGAGATCTCCACATTCATTGCTCCGCTAGATTTATATCAAGCTGACAGCTCAAGGGGCGTGTCTTTTCTGCTGCAGCTCAGGGGGCGTGTCCATGCTCTCCCTATCACAACTTAGGAGGCAGTTGAAGGATGAAACTGAGCATGTGCGACCTCCTCAGTGAGCAGGTCAAAGAAATAAGAAAAAAACTAAGGGCAGATGGATACATTTTATTGAATAACTCAGTGGCTATGCAAAATTTTTAATTACATGCAATTACAAAAGTATTCAGAGCCAGGTGCTGGTTTGAAGGGGGGTTTTCTGTAATTCCTAAGGATAGATTGTTAATATTGTATAGGCCAAAGCTGCAATACCCAGCACAGCTGCTGCTAAAATGTACAGGTTTACGGAGAGCATTGTAAACGGAAGAAGACGCTGCCGTTGTCCTGTGAAACATCCAGAGCCCCACAATCAGATATTGATTACCTATCCAAATGATGGACCAGCAATATTATAATCCTGGAAAATACTCTTTAGTACCATCTGTATACAGAGCTGCTTCTAATCTTTTTGGCCGTATGTATCGTGACTCTTAACTGGAGCTCAGTTTATTACCTTCTTTCCACCACAATGAAGTGAATAATTCAGGGCGACGAGTCCCAAGTTATGTCCATGCTTCTGTTCCTCAGGTGCCCTCAATATATTACTATGGCCTTGTCCGCATCATGCCAATGTAAGGCTACTTTCACACTCGTGTTTTGGGTAGATCCGTCAAAATAATACAACCACATGCAGCATCCGTCATGAACGGATCCGTTTGTATTATCTGTACCCAGGCCTTTTTTGCTGGTGGAACGCCCCAGAACGGCGTTCCGCCACCTATTTTCCGCCCCGCCCCCCTTTAGTTACTGAGCCCAGCCGGCCTGGCGTCGCCACCTACTTTCCGCCACGGCCCCACCCCCTACATCATGCTGTGCCCCCCCTCCCCCCCCAAGTGAGCCGCCGCCAGGCACAGGGAGATGAGCGCTTCCATTGCGCTCATCTCCATAGTAATCTGGCGGTGCAGGGAAGGGAGGCGTGTCCCTTCCCCTTCCTCTGATAGGCTGCCGGCCTAGGCGGCGCGATGACATCATCGCGCCGCCTGAGCCATACAGTGCGGGACACAGGCCGGAAGAGGCCTGCATCGCATTGCTGATTTTTATTTTATTTTTTAATAGTGTTACTGGCACATTGGGGGGCTTATTACAATACTGCCACATGATGAGCGGGGGGGCTTCATGTCACATGATGGAGGGGGGGGCCTAATGGCACATGATGGGGGGGGGTCTTAATGGCACATGATGGGGGGGGGAGGGGCTTATTACTGGCACATGATGAGGGGGGGGGGGGGGGAGTTCCACCACCTTTTCTCTGAGGAAAAAAAAGCCCTGTCTGTACCATAACCAAGACGGATCTGTCGTGAACTCCATTGAAAGTCAATATGAGACGGATCCGTTTTCTATTGTCAGAGAACTGATCCGTCCCCATTGACTTACATTGTGTGCCAGGACGGATCAGTTTGGCTCAGTTTCGTCAAGCGGACAGCAAAACGCTGCAGGCAGTGTTTTGGTGTCCGCCTCCAGAGCGGAATGGAGACTGATCGGAGGCAAACTGATGCATTCTGAGCGGATCCTTTTCCTTCAGAATGCATTAGGGCAAAACTGATCCATTTTGCCCTGAACGGATCTCGGAAACGGAAAGCCAAAACGCCAGTGTGAAAGTAGCCTAAGGCTCACATATTTGCCAACTGCTCTGAATTTGCAGGGACTCTCCCTGGTTTTCAGAGATGGTCCTGGCAAATTTGGACTGTCCCAGAATGAAAATGGGCGGGGCTAACAAACCTCACCCATAAATGGGCATTTCCAGGTAGAGATGGGCGTTCCAGGGTTTTTAATGTCCCGATTTTTTTAGCAGCTTAAACGTTGGGAAGTATGGGCTCATGCAAATAAGATTCTGACGCCATGGATAGAAGTTGTGATGTGATATGTACTTCTGGTGGCAGCGGCTTTCCATTTTGATATTTTGTCACTGTTCAGGAAAGGCAGTGGGGAAAAGTTCTAGCCCTGTCTGCCATTTTCTCTGGGAGGCATTAATTTGGCAGTGGCAGGTCCGTGTAGCATGTTGGTGACGGCCATGACTAGAGTCCATGTGTAAGATTTGTGGCCAAGGTGGTTTTTGAGAGAGGGTGTGGACTGGGCTGAGAGCCTGGAAGAAGCTGACTCTGAGGACTTTTGAGATTTTCCCCTGTACCCAGAAGGTATGAGTTACTGATGCCCAGGGAAGCCATGTTGGCATTGCAACTGCCTATACATAGGGGTAGATTTATCAAAACCGGTATAAAGGAAAACTGGCTTAGTTGCCCATAGCAACCAATCAGATTCCACCTTTCATTTTTCTGAGCTGCTTTGGAAAATGAAAGGTGGAATCTGGTTGCAATGGGCCACTAAGCCAGTTTGATAAATCTCCCCCATAGTCTGTATATAGACCACTGCTGGTCCATCCCCCTTCCCCACCCACACCACGCCCACTTTTTTTAGACCTGGCTTGAACGGGGAAAAGTCGCAGATTGGCGCACAAAAAGGTCCTTTGTGCCGCAATCTGCGCCAGAAATACGCAGAATATTGGCGTATTTCTGTTTCATAAATGACCCCTTAAACTTTCAGGTGCACAGAGATTGCCTTTGTTTGTGGGCTTATTGGGGAAACCCCTTAGTTGTACTGAATGCAGCCACGTCTGACCACAGTTTTAAAGGCACGTAGAAAAAAATTGAAAGTGTTCATACAAACTGATCACATATTGAAATTGTACGAACCCTACATGCACATTGTCCCCCTGGTCAAAAGTCACGTCCCTATATATGCAAAAATATAGAGCATGCCTATTGTCTGCAATTGCGGTCAAGAATAGGAATTATCTATGATAGCGGGAGCCATGTGCGGTCCGCAAATGGCCAAATGCAGATGGGCCGGTATCTGTGTTTTGCGGATCCACAAAACACTACAGTCATGTGAATGTAGCCCAAGAGAGGTGAAGCTGGTGAGTGAAAGCCCCCATAGTGTGGAACAGGTGGACCCCAAGGAGACATTACTATAATGTATGGTGGCAACAGGGAGACCTTTTACTGTATCAGCCCCATTACAGTATGTCTCCTTGTGGCCCCATACAATATAGCGACTCTTTGCTGCCCCCATACAGTATGTGTTCTTGTGCCCCCCCCCATCCCATAGGGGCAGCAAGGAGTCAATATACTGTATGGGGCTACAAGGAGACGACCCAGGACTTTCTACGTAGTGTGGGAGAGAGGCGTGTTTTAGTTATTAGTGCATGTCTCCCTGAAAAAAATAGTGATGTGTGAACTAAAATCAATGAGTATGTATGCTGTCTGTGGAAAATGCGCAAAACACATGCCCGTGAAAAACGGAAATGTTTATTCTGTTGACTGTTTTCTCTTTGCAATTTCATGATTGATGATTTATTTGTTTTCTCTTTACATTTATAAAGTCATTTATGAACACCGGCATTTTACATGACTGCCTTAATAACCCTGCACTGGCGCTTGATGTGCCTGGGTTATGTAGAGGCGCCAACCTCTACATAACGCAGGCGCTGGCCATGCGACATGCTTATATCTACGCCAGCTCCCTTTCTGGGGTAGATTTAAGTCCCTTTCTTAGCCCAATACAGGCCACGGCCATTTTTCCACCACCTCAGAAAAGCGGTGCGAGCGGGGGAAAAGTGGCATATTTTTCCACAATTCCCCTTTGCGACTGACTCTGCCGAAAAGTGTTGTACTTCTCATCATAAATGACCCTATTGTTTTTTTTTACCATAATAGTATTGTATCTGTTTGCATATTAATGTTCAGTCTTCGATCTCTGCAGGGTTTTGTGATTTATGTCTTTTAAAATCTAGTTGGCATTTCAGATGTGCTGAGCGTTGGTGGAAAATTCTTCTGAATGTCCTTGGACAATGACTTGACAAAAGTGCTCTTACCACGCCAGTCATGAAATTATATTTAAGCATAAAATTTCTGAGGTGAGAATGAGTACCGTAGTGCCTCAGTAACGTCTCTCTATGGTGTATACTGTGAGTGTAGATTATAGTGGACTTGTTGCTAAAGTCAGAGTTGTAATAATACAGACTGGTCGTGTAGTGAGTGACCCAGTCAGGTAAATTAGCTGGGTTTTATTTTGGAATTTAAAACCCCTACCAGAAATGCTTCTCTTCATTATGCTATTGGCCTCCCCTCTTACATCCCTTCAATCCATCTCTGTTGTAAGAAGGTACCTGGAATCATCGTGGATAGAAGGTATGTGTCACCCAGGTTCCTGGTCTCGGTGAAGAGCCAGTATTTGATGTGTCCACAGCAGCTATTGCTAATTGACACCTTGAGATTTAGCATGGCTGTCATAGCTGATCCGGGACGGCTCTTAATGGGATTAGTCAAAGTGCTGGGTGGGTGACTACTCCCCAGGTTGCAGGCAGGGTTTTGCCAGATATAAAAACCAGCCAGCACTGCCAGGTGTGGTGGATTTACCTCCCTCTGACAGTGAAGCTCAGGAGTCTGTGTGCTGTGAACTGAGGGCTGTGCTGGGATTTGAGGTTTGAGCCGGGCTGGAGGACTTGGGGCCCCTCTAAAGGCAAACAGGCCGCCTATGGACTGGATGAGGCTGAACTGCTATCGGGGTGTGAATTAACACCCAGGAGAAAAGGTTTTATTTATGGACTTTCCTTGTGTGTGAACAAACACCAAGCCACCTGCGTTTTGTGATGCACCTTATCTGCATTTTGTTATACACCAATGTAAAGTGTGAATAAACACCGCTGTCTGATTCAAGAACTGTGTACTTTGCCTCTATACTGCATCCACTAGTCCTAACTACCAGAGCAAATCCCCACACTGTCCAGTTAATCTACCTTTCACTACGTTCTGCCTCAGCCGATCCCTTCATTGGCTCCTCACTGCCAAGTTTAAAGGGACACTGACAGGTGAATCAGCATATATAGTTAGATATATCACATTACAGGTCTTATAGAGTCTTTTAAAAGCATATAACTATCCCCCCTGTCCACCTTATAAAGAGCGAAATATAAAGTTTTATAACCTGCTTCTCCGTTCAGCAATCTGCCCAAGGGGCGGCGTTTCATGTGAAAATGCGCCCAGCCAGCCTTCCCAACTGCCGTTCTTAAGCCCCGCCCAGCTCATCATTATTCACTTCGCTGGGCGGAGCTAGAACTCTCCCCAGTCCCGATCCTGCGCAATTCAATCCTCCGGGCATCGTTCATGCCCAATCTTCTGCGCCTGCGCCCCGCCGTGCCGTCGGACGCACTATAATTAACCCCTTATATGATGTGAGTGAGCAGCGCTCTGAAGCGCTGCTCTGAACAGTGCATGGCTGAGGCAGCTGCAGCCTCAGCCATGCACTGTTCAGAGCAGCGCTTCAGAGCACTGCTCACTCACATCATATAAGGGGTTAATGTTAATTATAGTGCGTCCGACGGCGGGGCTCAGGCGCAGAAGATTGGGCATGAACGATGCCCGGAGGATTGAATTGCGCAGGCGCAGGATCGGGACTGGGGAGAGTTCTAGCCCCGCCCAGCGAAGTGAATAATGATGAGCTGGGCGGGGCTTAAGAACGGCAGTTGGGAAGGCTGGCTGGGCGCATTTTCACATGAAACGCCGCCCCTGGGCAGATTGCTGACCGCAGATGCAGGTTATAAAACTTTATATTTCGCTCTTTATAAGGTGGACAGGGGGGATAGTTATATGCTTTTAAAAGACTGTATAAGACCTGTAATGTGATATATCTAACTATATATGCTGATTTCGCCTGTCAGTGTCCCTTTAAGATATTAACAATAACCACAACGTGTCCCTTTGGTACATTTCTGACCTATACATCCCCACACGTAATCTCCAATCCTCCTAAGACCTCCTCCTTTGCTCTCTTCTGATGTTAACAGTGTTCTCTATGATTTCGCCTATGTGCCCCCCCCCCCCCCCCCCCCCCCCAGCATATCAGAAGTTCCTCTACATTTAAACCCTCAAAAACAACCTGAAAACCATCAGGAAAGCCTACAATAACCCTCCCTCCCTCCTTCCCTCCCTTGCAGATTGTAAACTGTGGGCAGAGTCCTCTGTTCCTCCGTGACATGCTTTTTATACTTGTTTTTGTGTCCTATCATGTATGCATGTATACCCCTTTTTCATATGTACGACACCCTGGCTTTAATGGTGCTTCAGAATAATTACAATCAGTCAGTGTGGACTGGGAACTTTAAAATGGCCCTGGAAAAAGCTTAGTGACCCTATTTTGTAGTGCAGCCAGCCAGTCGCAGGGGCAACACGTGAGGTGCACGGTGGACCGATGAGGGGCCAAATGATATAACGCACAGTTCATCAGTTTACTCACGGTTAGCAGAAAGCCTCCCTGGGCCGGCAGCACAGTGTTGAGGTGGACAGCATGAAATCCTCCGGGGCACGCTCTGTGGTAGGAAGCATCAGCCAAAATGGTGGTTGAGGTGCCCTTGATGTTAGGGGTGCTTGTTGCGGCTGAGTCCTTTGATGGTTTTTGTCGTGACGCCAGTACCGTTAATGGTGGTACAACCATAGGTAGTAATAATGAGGTAGACAGTGGTAAGATGCAACTCACAACTTTTACTTTGGATGTCTCTTGGTTGCAGCAGTACAATTATGTAGTCTCTAGATGGTACAGAGTTAATTCTGCAAATCCACGGTTTTAGGCTTGTCAGGTTTCTTGGTTTTTGGAGCAGTGGGTTTAGGTGTACCTGGTTCCTTTTAGATGCTTTGGATCCTATTCCTTGTCTTTTCCCTACAAGCTAAATGTTTTTAGACTGGAAAACTCAACTGTCTCTTAGAAGGTTGGTGTGGGTGCCTGAAGCTATAAAACCTCCACCATGCAAAGGTGTCTGTGGCCCTCAAATATGGCTCTCATCACCGATAAATTCCTAGGAATGCTTGTTTCTTTTACAGGGAGGCAAACTCTTCTCCTACTGGTCAGGGATGCAAGTCTATAGTCCAGCTACAGAAGGAAAACGCTCTTCTGCGCCTTACCTCTGAGTAACACCTCCTAGCGAAGTTGGCTCCACTCACTAATCTGTGTTGCGAAGTCTTCACTCCATCTTTCCTCCCACTAAGTTGATCTGACTACCTCAGATCTGCTCTCTTCTGACTACATTTTCCTAGCTATCCTGATCATCATCTCCCTCCTGGTCTCAACTGACTACCTAGGCCTGACCTGGGGATAAAGTTCAGGTCTTATGTGTGTGTGTGTGTGTGTGTATGTATGTGTGTGTGTATATATATATATATATATATATATATATCTATATATATATCTATATATCTAGTGGCGGGATGTATAAATTACACCTAATAGGCCTGTTAACAGGGATTTTGCAGATACACAAAAATGCAAAGTTATACATGACAACCTAGTACTCATAATATAAAAAAGTGCTTTTAAGCAGTGCCCACACACACGTAGTGGGATGCTGCAGTAGAGGGGCCCAAACTCTCAGAAGGGCAGGGTCAACAAACGTAGACAGCCCAGCAATACCATTTATACCACCCCAGCAGAGCCAAATACCACAGTACATCACAAAATACCTCCCCTCTGTGGTTGCCAGTGCCAGGCTGCCACAGTCCTGTTCTCCTACTCCCAGTTGCCTTTGGATGGCAATACAGATGTATTCAGGAGTCAGGATGGGGCATCAGATCATTACTTACCATTACTTACTGGTGGCCATGAGAGGGGCTCAGATGGAACCCCCTGGGCCTCTGTCCTGGAAATTTTGCTGTAGGGTCTATTGCCAGTCCACCCCTTGCAATAATTCTTCACTTTGCTGTTCTTTTCAATGCTTTTGTCCAAGCAGCAGTGGAGTATGTATTTCATGAATATTGCACGTTCCCTTGCTCCACATCTTGAGTAGAGTCTTGGTAGTTCTGCTCGGTACCCCCTTTTTTAGGTCCTCGGAAGCCCATAGCCAAGCATTGTGGTCAGCTTCTTACAACATCGGGACTCTACAAGCCTTTTTCCATTGTTCCTTCCTGGGAGTCCTCCTCTCACTGGCCACAACACTGTAAATGCCTCGTTTATAAATAAAAAAAATGCCTAAATTGCACATAAGTTTCAGTGCATTTTTCCATTTTGCTTTTTTACCAGGAACCATTCCCCCAGGGCCCCGCATACAAGCTCAGGTCCCTGCCCCCATCCCAGAGAACAGATTCGCATCTGTTTCTGCAGGAGCTACTGCTTGCTCAAGAGTGCCATGTTAACTCAACATATTGGTGTGTGGTTTTTTTTAAGTTTTTCAGTGCAGGACATAATGCAAAGCAAATAAAAACAGTTGGACTCCTGGGTTTGTCCCATTACAAATACTTATCCCTTATTCACAGGAGGGGGATGGGTCTGACAGAGGTCTGGCCGCTGTGGGCACCACCAATCATGCAAAATGGGGGGCCCTGTGGTGGTCACGGCATGAGTGCTGCGGCTGTCCATTCAACTCTATGGAACTCTCTCAGATGCCGAAGAGCTTGTCACCAAATGGGCCCCTGCCGGGTCAGGGGGCGGGTGCTGGTACTTGGGGGTTACTGTAGGGGGGTCATGTGCCTTATGGTATTTGATGAAGGTGGGAAATAATGTTTAACTTCAGGAAATGCACAGTTCGGTCTAACAGTCTACCACGGCATGGAGAGCTGCTGGCCGAGCAGATTGTTTATTGATTTGGTGTCAGTCAATGGACTTTTACAAGGGTTTTATCTGTACGAGGAAACGTTAACGTCCTAGTAACCAGAGGTGATTTATGACATCTGTAATTGTGTGAAATATTGTGATTAGGGTCATGGAGGAAGACAGACAAAAATTGAGCTGGTCACCTGAAAGACAAGTAGATTTAACATTACTGCCCTACCGATGCCAACCAGAGCTGCAGTGCAATGCCCCAGGTGCCAAAAGTCCAAAAGAGCTGGACAATCCCTTTTTAAGATTATTTTCACAGTGGTTTTAGGGCTCTGAAAACCCCTTCAAGGGTGGGGTATTTTAGTTATCTCCTGTCTACGGTTAGGGGATAACTATTAGATCATTGGTTGTCCTACCATTGGGAGCGCAACCGCTCCATTCGTCCTCTGCTGGAGGTTCCGGAGACAGCGGAGTGATCGACTATTTCACTGAATACCCCTTTAACCTTACTTCTCTTAGACTATACAGTTGTGGCCAAAAGTTTTGAGAATGACACAAATATTAGTTTTCACAAAGTAGTTGCTGCTAAACTGCTTTTAGATCTTTGTTTCAGTTGTTTCTGTGATGTAGTGAAATATAATTACACGCACTTCATACGTTTCAAAGGGCTTTTATCGACAATTACATGGACATTTATGGCAAAGAGTCAGTATTTGCAGTGTTTGCCCTTCTTTTTCAGGACCTCTGCAATTCGACTGGGCATGCTCTCAACCACTTCTGGGCCATTACCTGACTGATAGCAACCCATTCTTTCATAATCACTTCGTGGAGTTTGTCAGAATTAGTGGGGTTTTGGTTTGTCCACCCGCCTCTTGAGGATTGACCACAATGTCTCAATGGGATTTAAGATCTGGGGAGTTTTCCAGGCCATCGACCCAAAATGTCAACGTGTTGGTCCCCGAGCCAACTTAGTTTATCACTTTTTGCCGTATGGCATCGGTGCTCCATCGTGCTGGAAAATGCATTGTTTCTTCACCAAACTGTTGTTGGATTTTGTTGGAAGAAGTTGCTGTTGAGGGTGTTTTGGTACATGGTATTTGGTATTCATGCTGTGGTTTTGGGGCAAAATTGTGAGGTGAGCCCACTCCCTTGATGAGAAGCAACCCCACACAAGCGTCTCAGGATGCTTTACTGTTGGGCATGACACAGGACTGATGGTAGCGCTCACCTTTTCTTCTCCGGACAAGCCTTTTTCCAGATGCCCCAAACAATCGGAAAGAGGCTTCATCGGAGATATGACCTTGCCCCAGTCCTCAGCAGTCCATTCACCATTACTTTCTGCAGAAGATCAATCTGTCCCTGATGTGTTTTTTGGAGAAGTGGCTTCTTTGCTGCCCTTCTTGACACCAGGCCATCTTCCAAAAGCTTCGGCCTCACTGTGCGTGGCAGATGCGCTCACACCTGCCTGCTGCCATTCCTGAGGCAAGCGCTGCACTGGTGGCACTACGATCCCGCAGCTGATCCTCTTTAGAGACGATCCTGGCGCTTGCTGGACTTTCTTGAATGCCCTGAAGCCTTTCTTAACAAGAATTGAACCTCTTTCCTTAAAGTTCTTCATGATGCCTATAAATTGTTGATTGAGGTGCAATCTTAGTAGCCACAATATTCCTTGCCTGTGAAGCCATTTTTATGCAACGCAATGATGGCTGCACGCGTTTCTTTGCAGGTCACCATTGGTTAACAATGGAATGAACAATGATTTCAAGCATCACCCTCCTTTTAACATGTCAAGTCTGCCATTTTAACCCAATCAGCCTGACATAATGATCTCCAGCCTTGTGCTCGTCAACATTCTCACCTGAGTTAACAAGACTATTACTGAAATGATCTCAGCAGGTCCTTTAATGACAGCAATGAAATGCAGTGGAAAGGTTTTTTTTTTGGGATTAAGTTAATTTTCATGGCAAAGAAGGACTATGCAATTCATCTGATCACTCTTCATAACATTCTGGAGTATATGCAAATTGCTATTATAAAAACGTAAGCAGCAACTTTTCCAATATTTATGTAATTCTCAAAACTTTTGGCCACGACTGTATATAGAGGATCTGTAAGGGTGCTGGCTAGTGTTGAGCGAAACGAGTTTTGGATGCTTTAATCTAAAGTCGCTTTGTTGGTGAAAAATCAGAATAATACTTTATGGAGACTTGTCTCCGTACAGTATTGGAATGTATGACTCTGAGCCGAAATACGTTATTCACGAAGTCGCGAGTGACTTCTTTAAAAATCAACTACAGAGCAGTTATGCAAAGTGGAATACCACTTTAAAACTTGAAACGGAACTCTGCTTCAGGTCTGAGGTACTAGTCGGAACGAAAGCCAACTAAATAAAGGAAAAAAGGATGTTGATGCAAACTGGGAAAACCACTTTAAACTCTCAGGAATTCTATTTATCCTGCCTCCTTTCTATGCAGATGAAACCATGTGAACCGCGCTCAAACACATATAGCAATGCACCTTCAGAGTACGTTTAGCAACTTTTCAGCTTTTCTAATGAATGTAATGTACAATTCTTGTGACGTCCAGATCAGAACATGTTCGTTGACGACCGGCACTGCATTCAGTTCAGAGCTTTGATGGAGGCATTTGAAGTTGGGTGTTTTAGAAGGGAGACATCGCTCCTAATTAGATTTGTTTTAACCTTGTGCTGTGTAGCAGAAATGGCACCTCCGCATCTGGTCCCCAACAGGCAGAATGCTTCATCTGGTGATGACTCAGAAAACTTGCTTTCTGAATCTCTCTGCTGACTCTGGTCCCCGCGATACCTGGTGATTGACAGTTCATAAACCGTGTTACAAATCTGTTTTCTATACAGATGGAGGAGAGAAGAATGTGTTCTGTTAGTCAATTAGTTTACTTTTCTTACATTCATTTTATATGGTTGTGTTTAGCACGTTATATACATAATTTAATTTTATTTTTTTCCTAATAAATTTAGTTTTGAACGATCCTAACTAGTAGCTCTGATCCTGCATGGATGGAGTTGTTTCTACAGACAATAACTCTGAACCTAGAAAATATGATGGACCGTTCAACTTTTCTTTGTACAGATAGAATTCAACTTTAAAAAAAAATAAAAAATTTGGGGGGTGGGGTATTGGCATATGTAATCTGAGGTTTAGTAGAGGGCAGGTGTAACTGAACTGAATGGAACCATAATATGACTGTTCCTGGGCCAGTACACTTGTGGTGGTCTGGCCTATAAAGCTTTGGATCTCTGAAGGACCAGACAATGCATCTAGTTGACCTATTCAGCTATATGCAATCAAATCACATCTTAAATATGAATTACCATAAACTATATACATTCTCATAAATAATATCCTTGCTTAGTTTGGCATCCATGTTTTCAGATTACCAGATATTTTGGACTGTTTGAGAAGATTCAGGAGAATTGACAATTTTTGACTTGAGCTCTCATCGTTTTTCTGCTTTTGGTCTAATGAAATTCCCTCATCATAGGCCTTCTGTTCTGGATTATCAGACTTTCTGGATTGCTAATTTGATGTCTTGTTACTATATGCCTGTATCTAAAGAAAACACTACTAGTAACATTTGCTAATGTTCTTGAAGAGCTAGTCCCATCGTAGACCTCTTATGAAATAATCAGACCCTCAATCTGGAGATGGTATGTTTCCCAGAGGCGAAACCTGCACCTACCAGGCATATATACATTACCCTGTGTTTTGAAAATTCCTGTATATTGTCTACAAAAGTGGGGCTTTCCTTTTTTAAAGGCATTGAAGATGATCTACTTAAGAGTAAGTATGGCTGTACTGGTATACACTAAACTGCAAATGATTCCCTGACTTGTAAGCAAATGAGGTGAGTTGTGAGTCCTCCTGGTGCTTCTTACAATTGACCTGGGAGTTTCTTCTTGGCTTCACAGGCTTTTGTTTTTTAAGGAGTCTGATGCATCTAGCAGAAGCCCACATGGCCACAAAGAAGTACCAAGAGGATCACTTGACCTTGATGTAAACATTTCTTGCCTCATGGGCTCCTAAACAACGGGGGGGCTTTAGAAATACATAATTGATTGTTGGTCTTCAAACATGAAACACAACTAAGACCCTGTCACATTGCCTTTTTTTGTCTCTATTGTGTTCTCCGGAAAAGCTTCTGAGATGTGCGTTGGAGGCCTAATGGTGGCATCAGTCACTCATATATAATGTGATCTCCTTAGTGTATACATCTTAAGCTTTTAAAGGTTTTTTATGAGTTTCCCATTAAACGATTGCATTATAGTCTTTGGGGTGATCGGTGCCATTGTGCATTCATTACCCATTGGCTATAATGACGTCTGTTTCCTGATGGCAGCCCTGACATCAGCAGGTCTTCTCAGGTATACACGTTAAACAATAAAGTAATATGACCTAAGCTAGGGTTTCAAATATATCTGTTGTACCCGGCCAGTTTTATGCTGGATGCCGACACAACTGATATACTTTACGTGTACTGCCCTTTAGTGCACAGAATCCATCATCTGTAAACCGATGGCGCTGGACAGAAAAAACTGAGCATGCAGCGTTTTTCTGTTCGGCGTTATTTGACATCTAGCCTCACAACTTATGCCATGGATGTGTGTGCACGATCCTATAGAAAACTATGGGATCAGTTCTGGCTTGGATAGGCGGACATGTGTGTGTGTGGGGGGTGCCTCTGTTTTTTTCAGTGTGCAATCTGTTAGGTCCTCCATCCTCTGAAGAGCCACAGCTATATTTCTGGAGTTTAATGCAGAAGAACGGGGTAGTGGTCTGTGTCTATTGCGATTCCAGTTCGGAACGTTATCTGCTCCCAGTGGCTGTTTTTAAAGGGGTTGTATCATGTAGACAAAATTGATACAAACACCTTGTAAGGGAGGAACAGATAATGATGTGCAAAAACAAAGCTTCAGGGCCCCCCAATTATATTGCATAATTTGTAATACTTGTCTCATTTATGTCTTAGGAGACATTTTTGGACTCCCTTAGACACTGGCTGGTGCGACTGTGTTGGCTAAACAATCAGATGCCCAGATTGTGAAGAAAGTGTACCCAGATCCTTAGGGCTACAATCTCGCAAACGTATTCTGTTTCAGTGTCCGTTCCGTGTTTTTGTATTTTTCGGATTGGATTGAGGACCCTCAAAATGCGGACCGCACACCGGTGTGCTATCCCAATCCATGTCTGTTCCCGTAGCCCCACAAAAATCGAACATGTCCATTTTGCAGCAAGGACAGGCATTGTATAATAGATCCGCAAAAAAAGATGCCATACGGACGTATTATTTTTTTTTTTGCAGACCGCAAAACACGTACAATTGTGTGACTCTAGCCTAATCACATGGTCTCATAAATCCATATATATCTCCCTAAATGTATCCAACCAAATGCATGCTGATACCAAAATCAGTTTGTATCAGTGTGTGGTGTGTGTATGTGTGTGTATGTATATATATGTGTGTGTGTATAATGTGTATATATATATATATATATATATATATAATATATATATATATATATATATATATATATATATATATATATTATATATATATTTTGCTGTACACTTAAACAAAGCCTGTGTACTATCTGCAGAGGGGGTGGGTGGCATAAAATAAATATGGAAATCTGCTCTACATATGGCCCTACGTCCCCCGCCTTTTGCATTCTGTAGTATGTTAACTGCATATCTAATTTATCCAGCAAGATATCCATATGTACATGCAGAAGACCGGAGTTTGTCATTTGGTGGCGTAGTAAATTTGCCTCTCTTAACCCTTGTTGATCTAGCGCTGTAGTGTAATGCACACACTGCTGTGTAGAACATGGTTCATAAATAGAAGACATGTCCACCTCTGCCTGGGGGGGGGGGGAGGTAAGATGGCCCTTTCTATCAGAATTTCCAAGCGACACCTTGTATTTGAATCGTTGGATTTATGTTTGGCTATCCTTGTGGATAAGAGAAGAAATATCTGCAGTCTCACATCTTGCAGCTGCTGGCACTGTTCCCAGCCTGAGAGGTTCCATGAGCTTCTAAATATTTGATGAGTTTATCTAGATGGCAGCCAAACGTTTTATTACTAGGGGAAGGCGGACGAAGGGACTGAACGTGGCTATATATATGGATGACAGGGTGACCTGTATCGTGGCTAGTGCTGTGCTTTTCTTAGACAAGTACGATTAAGAGGGACCTTTTGTGGAAACGAGAATACACTGACTCCATTATGTCGGCAAATTTATAGAATTCTGGGCCTGTAGGCAATGAAGTAAAAGCCCTCAAGACAAACCTTAATTGAAAAAAGGTTAGGCATTTTGCCGGGGGCTGTGACTTGTTTTACTGGTTATTTAAAGGAATTTTTGGGGGATTTCTATGGTTTGTAACATGCTCCATGTAGTTTCTTACCTCGTGCACATAACCTCATGATTATTCTTTTTAATTTTGGGACTCTCCTGACCCGTTTTTACCATATGAACCTATAACTATTCTTGGTTTCCATTCTGTATGTAGCACATCCTGTTGCTGCATCCAACAAACCCATGATGCACTTCTCCTTCCTCTGGCACATGCCCAGCCCCTAACAACGCCCAGCTAGTTTATTGCTCCTCCCACCCAACTAGTTAGTCATTTCCTATCGCTGTCCCCCCCCCATGGACGTAACATTGCAGAAATGAGAGATGCATGGGACTCGGTCATGTGTCCACAGGCCCAGAACAGAATAAAAGTAAAATAAATAATTACAAAAATGAAAGCGACCCTCCATAAATTTATTTTAAAGGATGTTGATGTAAGCAGGAAAACCCGTTTAAAGTTGTGTGCGTCTGCTCAAACTCGGTGGTGGGAATGACTTGAGCGTGATATTACCTGGTCTCCAGACCCTAATTTGATGCCGTCAGTATAACGTAAAGCTCCATCTTGGAAGCAACATTTAAGGGGTTCCCTTGCTTTGCACATTCTCTACTTGCTAGAAAAGTCCTCTTAAAGGGATTTCTTGGATTAAGAAATTGATGACCTGTCCTTAGGATGGTGTACTTATCTTGCAATTAATAAAGGTGAATTGTATTTAATCACATCGGTGTAGAATAATAGTTTACGTTTCACATGATACTTCAGCACATATTAATTTAATCCAGGTATCGCAAGAAAGACATTTCGTGGTTCCAACATTTTTCAAGTCTTAACTGGTGCAGGAGCAAGTGGGGTTCGGGCAGAAGGCACCACAGAATCCCTCCTGTGGCACCTTCCCCTCTACAAAAAGTGTGTGGTTCCACCCATCCCTAGGCTCCTTTAACATGTAGAGATGATCATCAGTGGAGATGAGAGCTGCATTTACATGCGGCAATCGCCTCCGATGTATGGGAACAAGTGATCGGTATAGTGATAGCTTGTCCCCAAAGAGCATCATTATTCCTGCACAGGGACAAAACCATCTGCTGCTCAGAAATGATAATTTTTTTGGTGCCAGCAGAACAACAACGATTGCCCAATTTCTCGTTTGAGTGATTGCCAGGGCACCTTTTACTTTATACAAACACTCTTCCCAGATATTCTTCCAGATCATCGGTCCGTATAAAAGGACTTTTAATCTAAGTCATCAGCATCAGATCAGTGGAGGTCCAACACCTGCCCACCCCACCCTCCCACTGATCCTGATTCGAGAGCCTTGGCCACAGAAGGTAAGATCTTGTATGGAGCCAGTTGCAGGCTGCTTCGTACACTGTACCGTAGCCGTTCCTGGTTCACGGGATCAGATTGGCGGCTTCAGACTCCCTGCACCACAGCCGATTATCTGTTTGAAGGGGGGGTAGCGGCACTTCTGCAAGTGCTGCTTCCGCTTCAAAATTGCCTGTTGTGCCGTCTCCTTTGCAGCAGCGCAACTGCTTGTCCCATTCACTTGAAAAAGGAAACGGGCTGAAGGTAATTTTTATAAGCGGACGACCAGGTGCTTGCACGTTCCACTACACTTCTGGGTACTGGCGCATGAACAGTCGCTGCTCTGCAAGCGGACGTAGAGCCTCAGCGCTTGCACCGGCAGCTGTGCAGGGCTGTCCAAGATGTCTGGCCCTGTAAATCAAGTGGCAGGGGGAGCCTCCTTGTTTTCAGGGACTCCCCTGTTGCAGGTGCAGAACTCTGCTCGATGAGAAGAATTGGAATCGTGGTGAATAGATTTGCTAATCTCTAGCGCAGACATTAGTAGATTTCGGCTAGTGTTTTTCGTAAGCCTATAAGGTTAATAAAATAAAAATTAAAAATTTCACACTGTTCAAACTGATTTCTGTAGGGTAGGGATGAATACTAATGTGGCTATGAATCTTACACATGCTGGAGGCACATTTAGTATGTGGTCAGATAACGGCATGTCATAAGGCTGGGCCCTAAAATCTATTAATGTCCATTTTGTTTATAGTATACTTGTTACAGGAAGGACCTATTCACAAAGCTGGCATTTAGATGACTCTTTCTCTCGAGGTTATAAAATGATTTGCGGCCTACCTCAGCGATGTGACCTTTTTTATGGTTGGCTCAAAGTTTTTACCCATTCCAATTTAAAATGCGTTTTCTAGATTTGTCTTTCATAAGGAGTGACAGTTTACCCTTGGAATGTATTTATTGCTCTTTTTAACTGTTGCTGGAGGTGGATTCTAGCTTCCGTTTTTTTCCCCCTTCTGTTTAATTTCCTCGTCTAATTGACTTATAGTTTATGGTATAGATTTTGTAGCGTGCAACAAGGGAACTAACAAATCACATGCAGATTGTGATGGGTATACAGGAAAATCACACAATGGATGCAAACATTTAATATGGACTAAGCCAATATAATCCTAGACTCTCAGCCAATATACTTTAACCACAACACATCTGTGCCCGCCTACCCGCGCCAAGGTGGTCCCAGTCAGGCAGGTCCTACTCTAAACCTACCTATGCCGTATGGGCATCTACAGTCAGGAGAGGCAGACCCTGCACATATAGTGTGCTGCTCCTAGTTACCTCTATGTGCACCAAGCAACCAATGAGGGCACGCACAGATAGATTTACCACCTAATCAAGGTCGCCTGTAGGATAGGCGGGGCAAAAGTGCACAAGATGCTACTCCTAAAATAAAATAGAATATTCACACATGAAGGTTGCCACTCCTTCAAGTGTATACTACTGATTAAGCAAACAAAAATTAAATCACAGAAAAAAAATAAACATCCTGCACAATGTAATATGCATGGCTACATTTATGAAAAAAATCACAGTAAATAATGCAATAACACAATAGATGAAAACATTATATATGGACTAAGCCCTCACTCTGATAAGATTAAAATCTGAGAATCTCAGCCAATATACTGTGATCACAACACATCTGTGCCAGCCTACCAGCGCCAAGGG
The DNA here is from genome assembly GCF_905171765.1 of Bufo bufo. Taxonomy (NCBI): domain Eukaryota; kingdom Metazoa; phylum Chordata; class Amphibia; order Anura; family Bufonidae; genus Bufo; species Bufo bufo. Next base: position 182,820,930 of record NC_053397.1, on the reverse strand, counting down.
TGGGTCATAGTCAAGGCAGGTCCTACTCTAAACCTAACTATGGCATTAGGCATCTCTACATCAGGCTCTAAGTTATCATGCCTTCACTCTGGCATCAAAAAGTTGCAAAATGGGGCTTTTGGGACTTTTTGGAACTCGGGTGTTCAAAAAATGTTGCACATTTTTGCACAACTCACTCCAGTTTTAAAAATCTAGGTGGAAAAGTGGGGTTGTGGTTAGCTATAGTAATGCAATTTCACTCCAGATTTATCATTGAGACTTTTAAAAAGTGGCAAAAAAAAAAGTCAGTCTCACTCCAGGAGGAGGGTCGAGTAGGGAAAACTGGAGGAGGCTTTTCTAAACAAATTGTTAGGTCTAAAGATGAAACAACATGTGATGTTTGATAAATGCGGCATAAAGCACTCCAACACAGACTCCGGCAAAAACTGACTTAAAATTTTCACCTTGTAATAAATTCCCCCCATAGTCCATACAGGGAATGTGTCATCAGAAAATGACCTATTTAAGCTCATGTTTTTTATGTTTTTTTAACTTTTTTTTTGTTTTTTTTGGTTTTTTTTGTTTTGAGGTTTCTTGTTTGTGTGTCCCCCCCCCCCCCCCCCCCCCCCCCCCCCCCCATGTTTATTATTTTATTTTTTATTATATAAATCCTGCAATTAGCACGCTGGCAATAGGGCATAACGGGTTATGATTTCCTGTTCTGTACAGCTAACGTCTCGGTAGTGGTTATAGTCATCACCACAGGGCAGGATTACAATTCACAAGTAACAACCTCTACGAAGGTGTTTACCAGCTTACCTACTTACTCCTGACCCTCTGCACAGGTCACAGAGCATGACTGGTGCTTTTTAACATGTTTTAGTCTTAGTGGCCACTGTGAAAATTGTAGGATTACGATAGGAAGAGATTAAATAAATTAAATATATATCTATCTCTATGTATTATACTGTAGATAGTGACATAAAAGATTGAATTTTTTTTAATCTAAAGAAATGTATTTAACATTAAAACATGATTTAAATACTAGGTCATTTTCTGATAACAAATTCCTTTTAAAATGTCCCAGGGTACTGATCTCAGGAACAGTGGTCAGTTCGCAGTGTTTGCCAGCGAACACATGCGGGCTGCCATCTTTAGTAAGGTAGACTCACCCCGTCCGGCGATGCACAGGTAAGCCCTTACGTGTGCCGGGAGCCGGTCTGAAATCAAATGCAGTCACCGGGAGCAGGCAGTTCCGCAGGGGGCCTTCATCGGGCTGTTCTCGGAATTGCCTGCTCCCGGTGACTGCATTTGATTTAAGACCGGCTCACGGCACAGGTAAGGGCTTACCTGTGCATCACCGGACGGGGTGAGTCTACCTTACTAAAGATGGCAGCCCGCATGTGTTCGCTGGCAAACACTGCGAACTGACCATCACTGCTCATGAACCACATCTGCAGGGAGAAAATGTTTGTAAATCCATAAATGTCCCAGCCAGTAGAGTCTTATCTCCTTCTACTGTTGGGAGTCCCTTCATTCAGGACTAGCACGGCAGTCGAAATCTATTGGTTCTATCTGCCGAGTCGTATTGCGTATGTCTTATTGGCAGCTTCAGCATTATACCGGTCTTTATAAATGTTAATCCAGTTATTTACTGAGCTGCTTATAATTGCTCGCATTGCTGGATTGTAATGTATCATGGCGAGAGCTGTATTGCCAATAATTGACTGGACTATTTGTTATAATCAATTTAGTTGAAATTTAAACCTGTGGCGTATTTATTCCCTGTGTATTATTAATAGCATTTTTGCCATCCTCTCATAGTAGTATTTATTGGTAATGGAGTACCTGTAGCTGCTAACAACTTACAGGGACCATCTCTAATTTTCAGAATAGGTCCCTGCAAATACGGGCTGTTCTGGGTTGAAAATGGTCTGGTCTTATGTGAGCCCCTGCCCATAAATGAGCAGTTCACCATGGTATGGGGCGGTTTCCCAGGCTGGGTCTATTGGTCCCTAATGTTGCGTCAGTATGTGAATATCAAGCACGGGGTGCACCACCAATGAGGCCAGGTGATCGCCTCAGGCAGCGGAAGGGCCGTGGGCAATGAGGGCTTTCATTGTGGCAAAGGGGTTAGGTTAAGAAATTTGCATAAAGGGGGCGGCACCATTTTAGTTTTTTCCCAGGCAGCAGAAAGGCTAGGTGCACCCCTGATATCAAATGTGGATTTTTTTTTTTCTTCTACACAGCAGCCAAAGTGAACCAGCATAACTGCAGTGTAAGACCTCATACACACAGCTGTGTTTTTGCAGTCCGCAATTCACGGATCTGCAAAACACTGATCACGGCCAATTATGTCGCCATTTTTAGTGATTTAGTTAGTAATTAGTCCTATCCTTTTCCGCAAAACAGACAAGAATAGGACATGTTCTTTTTTTTTTTTTTTTTTTTTCTGGTTTGCGGGGCTGTGGAACAGACGTGCAGATGCAGACATCTTTGTGGTCCCATTGAAATGAATGGCTCTGCAAAAAATGCAGATGGTATGCAGACAGAAACCACGGCTGTGTGCATGAGCTCTAAAGCATGCGGAAGGGACAGGGCTGCAGTTCTAGTATTTTCTGCAGGAAATATTATATTTATATATATATATATATATAATAAAAAAAAAATTCATGCTGTCCGCATCAGTGTTTCCGTTCCGTTAATTATAGAACAAGTCCTACTTTTGTCCGTATTGCGACAAGAATAGTCATTTCTAGTAATGAGTGAAAAAAACGCAGATTGCACGTGGTAGGTGGCCGTGTTTTGCGGATCCGTGCTTTGCAGACTGCAATAAGGACACGGTCGTGTGCATGCAACCTGAAATAAGTCTTAGGCCCCTTTCACACGAGCGTGTGTTCCGCGCGGGTGCAATGCCTGATGCAGACGCATTGCGCCCGCACGGAATCCGGACCCATTAATTTCTTTGGGTCTGTGTACATGAGTGTTGGTTTTCACGCATCAAATTGCATTGCACCCGCGCGATAAATACTGAACGCGATCGCAGACAAACTAAATGAACTTGCATTGAGGAAATTGCACATTTTTTACTGAACGCATCCGACCAAATCCGCTGACTCTTGTCTGTTAGGGGCCTTAGTAAGAAAAAAGAAAAAAAAAATTACCTCCGAGCTATAGCAGCCATTAATGTCATGAATTCAGTCCTAAGGTTTAAGAAATGTCCCCGGTTCTCAAATCTTGAACATCTGCTCTGCACATCTGTGCTCCCCCTTTGACATCAGGCTTGTCTCTCATTTTCTGAGAGCATACAAATCATAGCGATCAAACCTGTATCAGAAACTGTCCGTTCTGTGTGCTAACCACTGCTCAACAAACTTGAATGATGAGGAATCTTGGTTGACGCTCACCAAGAAGAGCAATCTTTTAAGCAAAGTGCAAGTCCTCTGCATTTGGCCTGTTTTTTATTGCAGTTTTTACTTTGTTTTTTATCATTGCTGAGTACTCCAGCTTATGTCTTAGGGCTCAATGCACCCAAACCTGTGTGGCCCTTGCCTGTATTGTTGCCCACAAACAGCTGGTCTGCAATATGCGGGCATCGGCCGCGTGCGCTCCGTATCACACATGTGGACCCATTGACCTTGAGGCACAGAGGGGGAAGCACTACGAAGCGCTTCAGTGGGATTTCGGTCCGTGCCTCCGCACAGGCAAAAAAATAGAACAAGTTGCCCCTGCATTACGGACTGCTATCTGCGGTCTGCAGCATGGGCACGGGGCACACACGTACGTGTGCGCGAACCCTTAGGCCTCCTGCACACGAATGTGTGCGCCCCGTGGTCGTGCTGCAATGCACGAACACAGTCCGTGGGATAGCCACAGCGGATCGCTGACCCATTCACTTGAATGGGTCCGCGATCCGGCCGTTCCGCAAAGAGATAGGGCATGTTCTATCTTTTTGCGGGACGAAATCCCACGGAAGCACTCCGTAGTGCTTCCGTAGGGTTCTGTTCCGTGCTTCCGTTCCATACCATTCCGCATCTCCGGATTTGCGGACCCATTCAAGTGAATGCGGAATGCCCACGGAACAGCACCTGTGTATTGCGGATCCGCAATTGCGGTCCGCAATACGGCAACGGGAAGCACACATTCGTGTGCAGGGGGCCTTACTCAGACATCAGTGAATCACGGTGGGCTGTCGGTAGTCTCCATGGACATCACACGGATCCATTGATTTGTAATGTGTTCACACATCAGTTATGCACATTTGGCATCCGTTTGAGCCATTTTCGTCAGATTCATTATTTTAAACGGAAAGACTTTTTCTGCCTAAAATAACGGATCTCTGACAAAAAAATGGCTCAAATGGATGCCAAATGTGCATTAATGATGCTCGGGATCATTTTTTTCTTCTTTTTTCTTTGTTTTTCTGTTCTTCCGACCGATCAGAAGAACAGAAAAATAAATGGTGATGTAAACTCTCCCGAAGTTGTGATTAATTTTCTTTTAACACCACTGTTGTGGCGTTGGGTGTCCCTAATTGAAGAAAAAAATATTTTAAGTAACTTTTTAGTGGTGCTTTTTTTTTTTTTTCTTTAAACTCACATTATGCAGCACATGTGGAGCTTTTTTTTCCCACACATTTTTCATTAGTTTTTTTTCCTACAGAGAAGCCCATCTGAAAATGCCTCCCAAAAAAAAGTTAAAAAAACACTAGAATTTCACGGTAAAGCAAAAAAACCAAACAAAAATCAAACAAACCCAAACGTTGTCTGCATAGGATGCTCTATCCTAAAGAATAACCTTAAAAAAAAAAATAATGAATTCCAGCATGTCTGTTACCCTAACTGATGGGGAAGAAAACCAAACTGTGCTCCATAGTATTAAACTGATTTGTAAAAAAATAGAGTAAAGCAGCCATTTGGACGATCATCTCGGCACAGTCCAAGGTGGAGCGCAGCTCCCTTCCTGCTGGTGATCCTGATGAAGTTCCCACATGCAGTCGTATACCAGAAGGAAAGAGCAGGATGACTTGAGCCAACCTGGTCAATTCTCAGAAACCTTTGCCAGATGAAATGCCCTCAACTCCCCTGATGGTCAACGTTGTGTGGTCTGACAGCTGGACCATCACTTGGTGCATTGTGTGGCCATAATGTCCTTCATTCCTTGTACAATAGGGCCTGACCCACAGGATAGTGCATGGCTCTAAGGATCAATCGTACGAGAAATGAAAATATTGGTGTAATACAGTGTTCTTTTTCCTAAGGGAAGAACTTTATTTCACGCCAGATTAAAAATCCTGATCAATACTACTGATGTTTCTGGATGCTTTTTTTTGTACATCTGCTAGTCAGGACAGGACCTTTCATTATGGAGCAGATCTTTGTTTGGATGATGAGCACATCAGCTGCTTTTTGGAGAAGACTCAAGATTTTATATTACTGTTCAGAAATTGATAACATTTCAGAAGCAAAGTGACTGCCTTGTGCCATTAGTGCTCTGAACACATCGTGCCCACTGCGCCATGTTGGCAAGTGATGGATGTGATGCAACTCTCTGCTAGAATATTGTTGCCTGCTTTCAAATTATCCTTGCACCCTGGTGACTGTAACCCTTTAAAATTTTAAATTAATTTGTACGTGTCATAATTCAGGAAAATAACATTACAAAGTCATAATAAATTCTTTAATCGTATGAATATTCATATATGCTTATTGATTATTGTAATTAGTGATCCCTTCTGAAAGTTTTGTTTTGTGTGTTTTTTTTTTTTTTTTTTTTTCTGGAATCCTTATGGTTTTAACTAATGTGTTCATGTAGTTGCTTACCTCATGTATAACCCCAATTCCCAAAAAGTTGGGATGCTGTGTAAAATGTAATTAAAAGCAGAATGCAATAATTTGCAAATCTCATAGACCCATATGTTACTTATAGTAGAACATACAACACATCAGATGTTGAAAGTGACACATTTTACCATTTTATTTAGAATTTGATGCGAGCAACGCATCTCAAAGTTGGGACAAAGCCATGTCTACCATTGTTTTTGTTGGAGTTTTGGGAAAGGAATGCTGTCCCATTCTTGTCTGATGTAGGATTCTAGCTGCTCAACAGTCCTGGGACTTTACCGGATTATTCTGTTCATGATGCATCAAATGTCTTCTATTGTTGAAAGTTCTGGACTGCAAGGTCAGTTCAGCACCCAGACTCCTCTTCTACAAAGCCATGGTGTTGTGATGGATGCAGTATGTGGCTTACCTGAACGATGTCTGGATGGGAACATGTGGTGGTCTAAAGCCTCTATATACTGTTCGGTTTTGATGGTGCCTTTCCATCTGTGTAAGATGCCCACACCATAGGCTATAATGCAACTTCATACCACCAGATGCAGGCTTTTGAACTGTGTGCTGGTAACGAGCTGGATGGCCTTTCTCCTCTCGAGTCCACAGGACACAGCGTCTGTGTGGTTTTCTAAAAATAATTTCAAGTTTTGATTCATCAGACCACAGAAAAGTTTTCCATTTTACTTCACTACATTTTAAATGAGCTTTAGCCCAAAGAAGAGATGGCTTTTTCTTTCCATGATACAGCTTTAACTTGCCTTTGTGGATTACACAGGGAGCTGTGTTTACAGACAATGATTTCTGGAAGTGTACCTGAGCCCACAGAATCCTGCCGGTTTTAATGCAGTGCCACCTGAGGGGCTGTAGATCACAAGCATCCAATACTGGCCATTGGCCTTTTTCCTTGCATACACGGATTTCTCCACATTCTCTGAATCTTTTGATATTATGTGCTGTCGATGGTGGGATATTCAAAGTCTTCACAGTTTTATGTTAAGGAACATATTTTTCTGAAATTTGTTCCCTTTTTTTATTTTATTTTTAGATTCAGGTTGGTGAACCTCTGCCGATCTTTGCTTCTGAAAGACTCAGTCATATAACTGGGTATAAAAAAAGCATGTTAGGTAAAGTTGCTAATTTCTCCTTTTTACTAGTACCACTTAATTTTCCGGCCTTTTGTTGCCCCTGTCCCAATGTTTTTTTGAGATGTGTTGCTTCTAAATGTGTTAATTTTTTTTCATGAAATGGTAAAATGTCTCACTTTCAACATCTGTTGTGAATAAAATATGGGTCTGAGATTTGCATTAATTTTATATACATTTTGCAGATCCCCAATTTTTTGGAATTGGGGTTGTTCATCTTCCACAAGCTTATTTTTATTTTTTTTATTTTCCAGTGTGGACTCTCAATTTGGACTTTTCACCATGTAAATTAAATCCATTCTGATTTGTTTACGTCTTGTAGCACTACCTGTTTATCCAACCGAACCCTATGATGCACTTCTCCTTCTACAGCTCCAGAACTGCCCCTGACGCTGCCCAGCTAGTGACATAAACACTCCCCTATCATTGACACCCGCATAGACATATTACTGCTGCTGTTGGGATGAGAAGAAAAGATTGTAGGGTTGGTTTGGGGATGTATGCTGGTTAAACTCAGTTTGGAGATATTTATGTTAATGGAATAATCCCCAGTTGGTATTTACATTGCAGAAGAATGGGGGAGAAGGCAATTGGGGAGGTTTTAAAGCTAACTATGCCAAACTCTTGCCACTCAGTATTATGTCTTACACATTTTGTGTGCCTCAGAGGTGTGTCTTGGGGGTAAAGAGGCGTTACTTAGGATGCACTACTTTGCATCAAACGTTTGGCACAAAATAAGCCAACCAATAGTTGGTGTAAAGTTAGACAAGTCTTGATTTGCAAATTTGTCATTTAGCATGACTCATTGTGATAAATCTGGCGCTAGACTGTCCAATCATAAGCTGCCCATACCCTTCAATAGGTGTCATACATCCGCTATCTATCCTGACCTCCCCATACCCATACATGCTTGGTTTGGCCAATCGTGTTTGCTTTCAGTGGGGAGAGAGGAGACAGCTGCTGCCATATACTGGTGGTTTAAAGGTCGGGTGGTAAAATTCAAAGAGCCCAATGCTTTTCTTCCCATCGTAAGGTGTTTGTTGGTATAAATGTCCAGGTGTCGATAGCCTAGTATGTGTTGGGGCCTTAAAAATGTGTTGACCCATCTGGATAGTTATGGCATATCCAGCTTGACCACCTCTTCATTCAAACCTTGGCCCACTTCTTCATTCCCAGCCCAATTGTTGAAATGAGAGCAGGTTCCAGAGTTTGGACCTGCAGCTATCAAACATTTTATGGTACATCCTGTGAATACACCATAAATGCTCTGATTGGATTGACCCTTTAAGTTTATACTTTTCTCATTATTAGACAGGATTAGGCTACTTTCACACTAGTGTTAGGTTTGTCTGGTAGGGGGACTAACGCTTGCACACGTCTGCTGCTGGAAGTTTGTGATAGCATGTGGTTTTTATCGCCAAGAGGACTACTAATAGGTACTGCACAGAACAAGTCAAATTTGGCAGGATTGTCTCAAAATTCGGGACAATCCCAGCAAATTTGGGAGTGGTGGAAACTATTGATTTATCATCTCGAAAGTCAACCATGTTTGAATTTTTCCTCCAGTAATTGTAATGTATATGGCCAGTCTAAATGACTGTAATGGCTGATATATACAATTTTTTTCCCCACTATCTGTGGAGAAAACAATACAACTAGACAAAATCCATCCTGTCCAGTAGAGCAGATGTTAGTGAACTGTCTTTAGACATGATCTTATCCATGGGATTGCTTACAATGGACTATTCTGTCCCAGTTAAGCATCAAGCTATCTTCTCGGCTACATTTTATGCTGACTTACTGGAGTATAGAAGTAAAGAACCTGCTAGAGAATAATGAAGGCTGTTTTCTAGATAGCCCAAAACTCCCCAGGGATTTCCTCATTGGAGAATGCCCTCAGAGATTGGATTTGAGGTGAAGTGCTGGATGCAATATTCTCTTTGTAAGAGCAATTAAACTCATGCAAGAAGTGTGTACATTGGCACTGTATGTAGTGTGGTGGGAGAAAATTGAAGAATAATCCCCAGTCTAAGATTGTCTTTTAGGATGAGTGTTTCTTGCTTCGAAGATCTCAATTTACAACACTGAATAGATGTAGAAGGTGAGAATTGGCTGTGGGCGACTCCTGGTAATACAGCACTGGGACGTGGTGCGATAATACTGGGGCTTTGCATTATTCACTGCATAAGGGTAATACTTTTGTTCGTCTAATGAGAAGTATGTATTTAATTTTTGCCGAGTGGTTTTCCTGCACTGTCCTTAAGGGGATCTTGTAAAACCACCTGAATTAAGTTTCAAATTTAGATTTATATTAACGATCTACATTTATCCGTTTCTGTACACAAGACTTTCTTCTAGGGGCGTCATAAAAGGAATCATAGAAAGTCTAACAAGTGTTCAATAATTTTTTGGGTTTTATCTAACTGCATCTTTTAGTAGGCCATCGTAGCCCTTTTTCATGGGGTTTCTCAGAGGTCCATCACTGGTGTAAAAATATTCAATGGTCTGACATTGTCCAACACTCACTCATTTGACCTTTAGGTAGACATTCAGAACCATTTGACGATTCAGTGGATATTTTCTTTTCTAAAGACTGTGTAGCACGTTTTTGGAAAATTATCTCCTGCTAGTCATAGATGAAGTCCTAAAACGAAGAACCTGATTGCAAATGCAGTATGTGGCCTGTACATTATATGTAATGGGCTGTATTTAAAGGCGGCATTTAGCGTTCCTGACATGCTTATGTTAAACTTTATTCCCCTGATGGTTAATCTCGTGGGCTACATCTGCAAATTGGATTACTTATTTACATGCAATTTGCCAGACTGGATGAGATATATGTCTGTAGAGAGCTATGCAGGCTTTTAGAAATATGAATACGACATGATGGAGCCACGAAAATGGATGAGGCACATAGTCAGTTCTCTGGTACAACATTTTAGGGCTGCATCACAATAGTCGTATTGAGGTCAAACGCAAGCCCTTTTGATCCACCAGTCTGACGAGGGGGAACCAACATGTTTGGTGGAAAGCTTCTTACACATATGCAAGACCTATGCTTGACACGCTAATAATACATTCCTGCTATCCTAATAATTACCCTTTATATATAGAGTAATATATAGATACTGTATAGATGTATTCCACAGAGATTCATCATCTTCCCATCTTTCTGTGGAGACCTGACCCCAGATATACAACCCAGTTCTCCATCATACTCATTACAGATCCAGCCTTGCAACCTCATATTGCTGGTACCTCGTTCAGTGGAACCCAGCTTCCATAAATATATCACTGGTATTGTGTAACCAGCTAGCCTTGACATGGATCTGGAAACCTTTTATTTTTATATTTTTATTTTCTAGGTAATCGCTGTGCGCTAAAGGCAACTGTTAAACCATTAACTGAGTTGTGAGGCTTTTATTTTAGGTCAACTTAGTCTAAGATTTATGAAATACAGGGAGTATGGATGGGGGGGGGGGGGGGTCATTGATAAAAAAAAAAAAGGCTTGACGTCCTTTGCTATTTTAGTCACCAGCCATGGTGCACAGAGGTAGTGATCAGACACTATAACAACGGATTCGATTGGGCAATTTTCTTTATCTACTCCACTGACTGTCTAATTTCCACAGACTGATCAGTTTTAAATGGGTTGTAAAAGTATATTTGCTGGTCAAACCTCTGAGACTTCCACTATTACCATCCTTATTTCCAACTGGACTGTTTTCTGCACATTGGAATAGAAGCTTTGGAAACAGCTAAAAGAGCTCTTGTATGCTACCGTCCATTGTAAACTGCTTCTGGCATCTAGCTGAAAAGGAACAGCATTGTGAGCTTCTGTCTGTCAGCTTTCAACCAATTAGCATCTTGGGGAGTATGCTCAGCAATGCTGATTGGCCGAGATCAGCTGCTTCTCTTATACAGTACAGACCAAAAGTTTAGACACACCTTCCCATTCAAAGAGTTTTCTTTATTTTCATGACTATGAAGGCATCAAAACTATGAATTAACACATGTGGAATTATATACATAACAAACAAGTGTGAAACAACTGAAAATTTGTCATATTCTAGGTTCTTCAAAGTAGCCACCTTTTTGCTTTCATTACTGCTTTGCACACTCTTGCCATTCTTTTGATGAGCTTCAAGAGGTAGTCCCCTGAAATGGTCTTCCAACAGTCTTGAAGGAGTTCCCAGAGATGCTTTGCACTTGTTGGCCCTTTTGCCTTCACTCTGCGGTCCAGCTCACCCTAAACCATCTCGATTGGGTTCAGGTCCGGTGACTGTGGAGGCCAGGTCATCTGGCGCAGCACCCCATCACTCTCTTTCATGGTCAAATAGCCCTTACTTTCAAAGTTTTCCCAATTTTTCGGCTGACTGACTGACATTCATTTCTTAAAGTAATGATGGCCACTTGTTTTTTCTTTACTTGGCTGCTTTTTTCTTGCCATAATACAAATTCTAACAGTCTATTCAGTAGGACTATCACCTGTGTATCCACCTGACTTCTCCATGCAACTGATGGTCCCAACCCCATTTATAAGGCAAGAAATCCCACTTATTAAACCTGACAGGGCACACCTGTGAAGTGAAAACCATTTCAGTGGACTACCTCTTGAAGCTCATCAAGAGAATGCCAAGAGTGTGCAAAGCAGTAATCAAAGCAAAAGGTGGCTACTTTGAAGAACCTAGAATATGACATATTTTCAGTTGTTTCACACTTGTTTATGTATATAATTCCACATGTGTTAATTCATAGTTTTGATGCCTTCAGTGTGAATCTACAATTTTCATAGTCATGAAAATAAAGAAAACTCTTTGAATGAGAAGGTGTCCAAACTTTTGGTCTGTACTGTATGTCCTTTTCAGATGGAGGTCAATCACAACATAGTCACCAAAACTCTGGTTCTTGGTGCTGTCTAGTACAATCGCTTGGTCATCACTAGTTAAACCGTAGATCCATATGTTTATAGGTGTTTATAGAAAGCTCTTCTGACCCTTCTCCCGATATTGAACATGTTCTACAGTCTTTCTTTATATATTTTCTCATTGTAATTCTGATCAGTCATCAATGCTAACAGGATTGTGTTAGTGCTTTTAAGAGCACCGCTGGCTACAGACCATTTTGTAGCTTTCGAAGAGACCTTTTGCCTGTTTTCCACTAGCGTGTTCCCAAGAGGAAACTGTGTGCCTCTTTAATTTGCTGGAGAAATCTACACACATCTGTCCATTGGGGCCTCTGTGCTTGAAGAGTCTGGATTAAATGAATAAATCCCTTTTGTAACCTCTGATTTAGCAGATACTGTGGTCCTAGGAAAATGCAACTTCTAACAATAATGCTATTTTGCTTACTGCTAGCATGATGTAGCATTTCTTTTTATTAGAGAACATTATTTAAGGTTGTACATTTTACTACGTTTAACTGAATTTCAGGAGACTGGATCTCGAACCACTTCCATCTACTAGGCTTCAGGAAGCCATACTGTTTGGTAAATGATCCTAACACAAGGTGCCATTCACTTTCAAACACCATAGTCCTATACTAAAAAATAGATGTTGGGGTCGAGGTGCAGCTCAGAGGATGGGAGTGGTAGTGGCCCTGATGAAGGGTTTCAGTATACGCCCCCTCAGGCCATTGCTCCCTGGGGATCGGTGATGTGGAAATGCAGTATTCAAAAATGATGCCAGAATAAAATGTATAAAAGTCTCTTACGAAGTGCAATGTAGAACTTAAGGTACATTCAATAGCAGCTGATTTCAAGTGCAATCTTCTGACACCCGTAAGGATTATGGAGGCCAGTCGGATGGCTGCAATTTAGCACTTGTATTGTACTGGCCTAGTAGTATTCTGAGTGATGGGTGTCTTAACCATAGACCCATACCATACAGCAGTGTCTTTTTAATGCTGATGGTAGCTGACCACTCTGCTGTTTTGTCTTCTCAAGGATTTACCTGAGGCTGTTTTTAGCTGTTCTCTTTGGAGATTCCTTTTTGGGAGCAGGAGCCTATCAGTATGCGCTCTCTATCTAACTCTCTCTAGCTCTCTCTCTGTCTCGTAGTTGCACATAAACTACCCCCCCCCCCCCCCCCCCCCCCCGCCTGGCAAAAAGTAGGACCAGCCCACTCATACCAAGAGGAGGGGAACAGGTTGGTTAGCCCTGCTTCTTGACAACCATTGCCATCCATATACTTACTGGTACAAATGTTATGGGCCCCCCAGAAAGTTTAGCTTGGTGGACAATGGCACCATTATTTTAGTTAGGTAGGGTCATATATGGTTTTGTCTCCCCCTCCCCTTTCTTTTTTGTCTCCCCCTTTCCGGCTCTTTTATTTCACATTTTACCTCAAGATGAAATATGGACCAGTTCCAGCTGGTTTGAACAGATCTTCCAGGCAACTGTAGCTCCACAGCTGATTGGCTGATGCTGTGGGAGAATACCGGGTCCTGACTTGTCCTACTTTCGGCGGGAAGGATTTCTCCTTTAAATTGTGGGGTTTGGCGGCGCTTCTGGGTCAGTTTGAAGAAGACTGGATCGTCGCCCCGCCCTCCCCATCTAATGAATTTTTCTTATCTGTCGCTTTGCTTTATTAGAGGGGCTGTATCGCTCAGTGTTTGAGTGGATTCTGCTATTTTTCTAATGGTTTGATGGTTCGTTAAATTATGATGGTGGTGTTACCCTTAATAAAGCATTGTGGCCATTTTATTCCAAAGTTATTCTGTGTTTATTTTTAGTGGTAAGTTTAAAGCATTGTAGAAGGGTGCCATTTGCCTCCATGCCCAACGCTTAAAAAAAAACAAAACAATACAATAACCGTGTACCATTGCAGTACCACCCGGTCTGGGTTATTGCAGTAGTCTGTAAAGTGAATGAAAATATCCTGCAGTAATGCACGGACTATTAGCTAGTTGGCAATAATGGATAAGCTAAGCCGCTCTTCCCTATGCAATTTATATTATGATGACTAGTATTTGCTTCAGTATCCTATCTTGGGAACATATTGAGGGTTCACTAAAAGGGTTCTCCAAGGAAAAATATAGATGTCTCATCATTGGCATAGACCATCAATTTGAGATCCAACCCCTCTACCCTGACCAGTCTGCAGTATTAAGAGGGTCTAGCTGTAATACCAGACAAAACCACATGTGCTGGCAAGACGTTGTGCTGGGAGAAACCATGAAGAGTCCACAGTGCTGTATTGTGACCTGTTCATTCTGCTGATCGGTGAGGATCCTGAATGGCAAACCTAGTTAATTATGCAGTAACATATGGTGGAGAAGAAGCAGATATCGCTGGGTGGAATTTATAATGATTTTACATAGAGACGACTTAAACTGTTATTTACTGGTGAAATTTTGATTTCTAGTTTGAGATTCTTGTTTACCAAAGAATAGTGCCTGCAGGTCTGGATTAAAGTATATGGAGAGCCCTAGGCAAAAACCTTTTTGTCCCTGAAAACAGTTGCACAATTACAACATTAGTGGCATTCGTCCAAAACTAGTACACCATGAATATTCACCATCCCATGTAGTGTTCCTGTGATGGTGTTATACAGTGCCTAAATAAGGCCAGTGTCACATCTGTGTTGGAGGTCTGGCGGAGATTCGGCCGTCACCCCAGAAAAATGTCTGGATTTGGCCTGACAAAAATCGCTGCACACAATGTTTTTTTATCTGGTCGAATCCTGACACATTCGCTGGGTAGAAGCCAGAACTCCATCGGATCCCATTCTAGTCGATGGAGCCTGGAGCATTCGGTAACGTCCTGCCATACCAGGTCCAGAGAGCTCCAGCAGGCTGGACTTTGCTGGAACAGCCTGCCAGAGACCTCTAACGCAGATCTGAAAGGAGCCTTAGCAGTGACTGCTAACCTACAGTACTCCAGGTATGGTGAAACTACGACTCCCAGCATGCTCCATTAATCTTCATGGAGTTCTGAGAACAGCCAAGCAAGTGTACATCTTGGGAGTCAAAGTTTTACCACAGCTGGCTTGCCGGAGGTTAGCCATCACAGCGTGCTTAGACTATACTATACGCCAGTAAGATTGTCAAACACTGCCAAAAGATCTATAATTGACCACTGCTGTGACTCCTTTTTGGAGGTCCATTGATGATCCGAGATGGTGAAGACCTTAAAGCTTTTTACATTTGCCCCTTTAAAGAGGATCTTTCACCGATTCTTACCCTATGAACTAACTATACAGATATGTACAGCGGCGCCCGGGGATCTCCCTGCACTTACTATTATTCCCGGGCGCCGCTCCGTTCTCCCGCTATGCCCTCCGGTATCTCCGCTCACTAAGTTATAGTAGGCGGAGATACCAGTCCCTAAGTTATGGTAGGCGGAGTCTGCCCTAGCGCTGGCCAATCGCAGCGCAGAGCTCACAGCCTGGGAGGTTATTTTCTCCCAGGCTGTGAGCTCTGCAATGCGATTGGCCAGCGCTAGGGCAGACTCCGCCTACCATAACTTAGGGAACGGAGATACCGGAGGGCATAGCAGGAGAACGGAGCGGCGCCCGGGGATAATAGTAAGTGCAGTGAGATCCCCAGGCGCCGCTCCACATGTCTGTATAGTTAGTTCATAGGGTAAGAATCGGTGAAAGGTCCTCTTTAAAGAGGTAATCGTCATAGACCACCCCTTTCTTTTTATATGGGAGAGCAAGCAGGGGAAAGCTGCAGCCAGCCAGACATTTCCCTTGTGCGAGGGAAATGTAATATTACATGATGATCATTTAGAGGAATTGCTGTCCATGTAATATATGAATAGCTTGAGTCCATCAGAGTGACTCTGCTCCCCTCTATAATGTTCTTAATAGGGTTGTCATGATACCAAAATTTTGATTTCGATACCATAAAAAAGTATTGCGATACTCGATACCGTTCGATACCACGCGGAAAAAAAACCCGCCAAAAAAGCCGCATGCATTCCGCATTTTATGGAACGTCCAGCCCATAATTGAACAGTCCAATCCTATTTTTTCGGACGGGACAAGGTGACCCAAAAAAATGGTGACTCGCGCAGTTATTTCTTTATTTTTCTGTTACAGCATTCACCGCATAGATTTTTAATAGTTTGGACTTTTCAGGCGTGGCGTTATGTAATAGGTTTTATTTATTGGTAATATATTTTATATGTAAAATTGGGAAAGGGGGTGATTTTTAAACTATAAAACAAATAAACCCCAAAATGTTAAAAAATAAAAAATGTTTTATAACTATTTCCCCCTTAGGGGCTAGAACCTGGGATCTTTTAATCCCTTGTCCTATTCACCCTAATAGAGATCTGTCAGGGTGAATAATAGGACTTCACACTCTCCCTGCTGCCCTGTGCTTTGTGCACAGGGCAGCAGGAAGCTTACCATGGCAGCCAAGGCTTCAGTAGCGTTCTGGCTGCCATGGTAACCGATCTGAGCCCCGCGGTTACACTGCTGGGACTCCGATCACAACTGCCACTGCACCACCAATGAATAGGGTGGAGGGGACCCTGTGGCCACTGCCACCAAGGATTATAATACTGGGGGAGTTGGCGGGGGGTGCATTGCGCCACCAATGAAGATAATTGACGTTGAATACTGATACAGGAGGCGGTCGCACCTGAGGAGTTAACTGCCGCTGATCGCAGCTCCCTGTCAGAGGCCAGGTGCCGGCTATGTGATTCTGCCGCCGGCACCCGCCTCCTGTATCTGTATTAAACATTAATTATCTTCATTGGTGGCGCAGTGGCCACAGCCCCTCCACCCCTCTCTCTCCCCTCATTGGTGGCAGCACAGGGGAAGGGAGAGACGGCTTTCTTCTCCCCTGTGCTGCCAAGGGAACATGGCGCAAGCTGAGAGCAGCGCCTTGTCATATATCTTCTATATGAAAAAGAATCTTCATATAAAAGAGGATAAAAAAAATTTAAAAATATATTATCCTTCGGGCGGACATAAAAAACGCCTCTAATTTTTTTTATCAAGTATCTTAATTTGATTTGTGCAAGCAGTGAAACAAAGGAACAATTGTATGCAAAAATATATAATAGTTTATTATAAAAACAATACAACTGCAAAACAAATGATGAAGTTACAACGTAACATCAAAAATGTACCACACGGTGGTGTTCACACACCCCTATCTGATCAGCACAGTATGATTTATTGATTCATGACAACCAGTGTCATACTTTTAACAAACGGACTCATATACCAAGAGAAACTTTGGACCTTCTGTTATCAAACAGGTTATAACAATAAAACACGGATTTATAGGAAAATTAACTGTTATCCCTTGACTCTGTTTTCCTATGACCAATCAAAAATATATGATATTAATATGATAAAATATTGAGCTCGGCAATCAGTCTAAGGAAAATAACTTCCCAAGGATTTGGTCCTCTTTTCAAATGTCAGATCTTCCATTAACAATATGCATCTTTGCTAAGAGAATAATCAGCATTATGGAGGCACCTAACACTATATATTCCCACAATATGGGAACTCTTGGCTATATACCGAGAGAAATATCTTATTAATATCATGAGTAGTAGGCAAAATATACGTTACCGGGTCAAAGGTAGACAGAGTTCTGATGGGACCAGTTCTGAGGAACTTTCCTAGTAATCCAAAAAGAATAATCCAAGTTTCTTCTGGTAAAGTTTTTTTCTTTTTGATTGAATGAATAGATGGATCAATGGATATATGGATCTTTTTCTCTAGCTTTCTTTTTTTCTCTTCCTATCTATATACTCCATGCTACCCTGCACACGAGTAATTATTCCCCCCCTTATCTAAGAATCATCCCCTTTTAGATTATGGATTCCCAATCAGGTAGGGTGGGTGTATTCGCATGCTAATAACCTCATGACGTTATCTCAACTCCTAAAATGGTATAGGACAAATAATGAAATAATATAATGTTGCCCATCTGCCTCCAGATGGCACTGCGGTACTGTAGGTGAACATCACAACTTTTAAGCATTAAAATTAAATATCTAATAATACGTTCTCAGGACCTCTTTGACCTTTCCATATAAATCACTGAGGAAGGTCTTTTCCTTACACTTTTTTAATTACCTATATCCTGGACTTGTTGGAGTTGACTGTCTTCTATCTTTTTGAAATATAGGTTAAGCGGCTTTGATGCTTGGCATCGGAACTTGTATATTTCATTTATCTACATCCATGAATAACTATTGTTTGGAATCCAATTAACTTAAACTTACTTGTTTTTGTATCTTCTACAATACCTTCTAAATGGTAAATACATGGTATAACATATATATAAATCGATACATTGTTACACATAGATAACACATTATATGAATTATTAACATATGTTGTAAACTAAATATACCATGCAGAGATATATATAATTATGAATATATAAATTGAACCTCATACCACCAGGTGTGCTCCAAGGACATGAGTCCTTATCAAGTAACCATGTTCCCTCTAGACAGACATGTTTTAGGGAGTAGGTATACTCCTTACACATGGTCTCATATCTTAAGCAATAACTTTTAATACACTGTCCGTATATGTTAACAATTTTTTTTTTTTTTTTTTTTTTTATATAGACTGAACTTGCCATGAACTCATCTTGGCTTCCTCAGCCACATAATATAACTTTGGTTCAGGCTGGTCTTATTCTTAAAGGCAATGAGATGAGCGTTCATTTTGATTATAATGTCATTAGATGATAATGTATACGTATGAAAATGCACAACAGCCTGCCATCTTCTGTGATACTAGGCTGTGCAGTAGCGCAGCCTAGTATCTGTAAAAGGCAAATCCCGGTATTGAATCGATACCGGTACAAAAGTATTGATAATTCGATACCCGGTGCAACCTTAGTTCTTAAAGGTGTTTTTCTCTTCTTGGACTACAACATTGATGACCTATTAAGATGTTATCAATATCTGATCAGTGGGAGTCTAACTCCGGGAACCCTTCCAATCAAAGGTTTGAAGCGGCTGCGGCACTCTGAGCACTGCGTCCTCCTCGCAGCATACTGAGAACAGCGCTGTGCATCATGTAGTGGCTGCTCTTGTTATGGCAGCCCAGGCCTGTTCACTGGAATGGGACTGAGCTGCACATAGGCCATGTAAGTGAGGTGAATGTGACATCACCTTCTGAAGAGGACCCAATGCTCATCAGATCGCTGCACTCTTCAAAAAGCTGATCGACGGGAGTGCTGGGAGTCAGACCTCCATTGATCTGATTATGGGGATAGGTCATCGGTTTTTTACTTCCGGTAAACCACTTTTAAGTCCTAATAGGGTAAATAGACAGTGATTTGCCTTTTGTGGTGACTCCTTTAGGCTGTCCTATGTCTTGACGTGGTTTTCATCGTGCTATACAATGGCTAGAAGTTCATAGTGCAAGGTGAAAAGTTTCACTGCTGTGCACAGCATGATCCCCTAGTGTACACAAGCCTTTTACCGGAGACTAATGGTAGGTATATTCAGTGTGTGATGGATGCTATGGGATGGATCGATAATTTGCTAATAAGTATTCTGTAAGATTTTCTCAATCCCCTGAACAGTAATTACTTAGGAGTAGTGCGTATTAGCCCGCCTGCTGCTTTATTATACTGCATAGGACACAGAGGTCATATGGGTGAGGTCATAGCTTTTGTAGAAGCTTTCATGGCTCTTGTACTTGTCACACTTGCTATTAAGCTGCTTATCAAATGTATTTGGAGTCTTAAGATGTATTGGGGGTTTCTAGAATTTTGCAAATTTCAACCCAAGCAGAACTCTAGATGTTCTCTGCAGATTCTGTTTAAGAGGACCCGTCACCAATCCTATCAGAAAATCCTTGTATTCCCCATAAAATGATTTTGGGGCATCTTTTTATAGAATTGAACATTGTGCTTTAACTCTTTGTCAAAGGGGTGTGTTCCTACACGATCAGCCCTGATTGGACAGTCAGACTGTGTATAAACACGCCCCCAACAGGTTACACCCAGTTATCAATTTTTTATTAATTTCTAAAGACACAATGTAAAGTTTTAAGAACAGATGGTCCAGTAGTTACTAAAACAGTTCCTCTTTTCCAACTGTCTTATACTGATGAGCTATCCTCAGGAAAGGTCATCAGTATCTGATCGGTGGGGGTCTGACCCCTGCCAATCAGCTGTTTGAGAAGGGATGAGTGCCACGGCCTTATAGGGGCTAGTGATGTCACATTTATTAGTCACGTGGCCTAGGCGCAGCTCAGCCCCATTGAAGTGAATGTACCAAGCGCAGCCGCTATACAATGTACAGCACTGTTCTTGGAGACCTGTGAGGATGCTGCGGTGCTTGCTCAAACAGCTGATCAGCCTGGGTCCTGGATGTCGGACCCCCCACCAGATACTGATGACCTATCCTGTGAATAGATTTGTGTACTTTTAATGCACATGACTTGCTTTCCATACATACCATGATCGCTCATACAGTATCGCTTTGTCTTTAGGATCGTAAACTAACGAAGCTTGAGAGACAACGGTTTAAAGAAGAGGCAGAAATGCTGAAAGGTTTACAACACCCGAACATTGTCAGGTTCTACGACTTCTGGGAATCCTGTCTGAAGGGGAAGAAGTGCATTGTTCTAGTTACCGAACTCATGACATCAGGGACACTCAAGACGTGAGTTTATCTTATTGTGATAAGTAATATAGAGAGAGATCTGATTCAGGTATGACAAGCTAAACTCTATGCTAAAGTAATGCTGGGTTTCCATGGTCCGATGTTTGGGCCAACGAATGTTTTTTGTTCCCGATAATCGACCAGTCTAAAGCTGTCGGAGATCACCCAATGAACGAGCTGAACACTCACTTATCAGGTAACAGTCGTTAATGCAGACAGATAAATGATAGTTTCTGGGCAGAAGATCGTGCTGCTACAGCCATCGCTCGTCCTCATACTGTCGAGGTGATTGCTGCATGTAAATGAAGATCTCCACTGAACGAGCAGCCAATTATCGGTAATGAATGCTTGTCAGAGCATGTAAATCCAGCATTAGACATTGCTACAGCCATGTAATGACAAGGTTTCCTACCACAGCTCCCTACAATGTGTAATGGTTGTTCTCGGCTACTGCAGCTCAGCTCTTATTCAATTAACGAAGCCGAGGAGCAGTACCCGAGAATGGCTACTACATAGTTAATACGGTTGAAAAAAGACAAACGTCCATCAAGTTCAACCAAGGGATAGGTGGAAACGCGAATCCCAGAAGGAAGTGACTCAGATTTTTACACATTTTCATAAGCATTTATGTTTTTTACTTTTTAAGAATTTGTCTAAACCCTTTTTGAAACTGTCCACTGTTCCTGCTTGTGACCACGTCCTGAGGAAGTCTATTCCACAGATTCACAGTTCTTACAGTAAAGAAGCTTTGACGTTTCTGGAGACGTGTATTCGCTCACCCATTTACAGCAGTACCGCAGCTCTTAGATCTCCACAGTGCCCTACAGCAGGGATGCTCAACCTGCAGCCCTCCAGCTGTTGCAAAACTACGACTTCCAGCATCCCCTAATAGCTGTAGGCTGTCCAGACATGCTGGGAATTGTAGTTTTGCAACAGCTGGAGGGCCACAGGTTGAGCATCCCTGCTCTAGAGGAACCCAGGCTTGGCTGGGTCAGTTCAGTCCACCCTTTATGCTGTGAATCCTGGACAAATCTTCTGGCACTTGTGGTTGAACTCCAAATCCTTACTTCAAGCGCATAAAAACATCATCGTGCAGTGCCTAAAAAACATAAACTATGTAGTAGTTTAGTCCAGTGTTTTTATTTTATTTTTATTTTTTTTAATTTTTTTTATGGAGCTGTGATGTTCCCATTCTGCAACTGCAGGTAAGAGCTGGTCGGTTGGGTTGTTAAATCCTGACCAATCTCATTAATCAACATCTTTAGTCTTAGAAAAACCCTTTTGAGGCTACTTTCGCATTGGCGGTACAGCTCTCCGACAAGCTGTATGAGCACAGAATGCTGGTAATTGGACGAACTCCCAGCATATTTGCCAGATCTCCGTCGGACCTCATTATAGTCAGTAGGGCCAGTGGGCATTCTGGTAACTGGCAGGCTGTTCTGGCAGAGAACTAGAGAATTGTGCCACCCATGTGAAAGTAGCCTAAGAATAATGTATGGTTTAGGATCTGTCTTTCATTTAAAGGGGTTAAACATGTAAAGATGATGACTACCTATGCTCAGGATGACCTCATTATCACATTGGCGGGGCTCTGAGTCCTGGCACCCTCACTGATGAGCTGTTTCAGGAATCTGCCATGCTCTCTGGCACCTTTCCAAGCACAGCACCGTACATAGTAAAGCAGCTGTGCCTGGTATTCCAGCCCCATTGACTTGAATGGTGCTGAGCTGCAACTGGGCCATGTGGCTGATGTATGGTGACATCATACGGCCTAAGAATAGGCCTCAGTCCTCATGGAGTGCCTGGCCTCTACTAACAGCTGATATGATGACCTATCCACAGGATAGAATAAGGAAAAACGCAAATATTGAGAGCGCCACCACCATTCCTTCCAGACCTTCACAAGGAATGCACACGCCAGTCACACCAGATCAGCAATGACCACTCCACATCAATAGTTAAAATACAAAGTCATATCCTCCATGGCTCTTATTCACAATGGGTCCATCAAAAAGTACAAGGTGCATAAATAGTGCAACGTTTCAACTAATACATAGTCTTTCTTAAGCCTAATGCAGAGTAAACATCAATGATTACCCCAATGTTCTGTAAACATCAGATGCTTGAGTAAGACTATGTATTAGTTGAAACGTTGCACTATTTATGCACCTTGTACTTTTTGATGGACCCATTGTGAATAAAGAACCATGGAGGATATCCTGCCGTTGACTGTTTTAACTATTTAAAGGATAGGTCATTATTTCTAAATTACCAGATAACCCCTTTAAGAACCAGGCCGTTGGCCCAGGGTTTCACATTATATGCATTTGAATTGAGCTTACTTTATATCTTGTTTCACTTTAGATACTTGAAGAGATTCAAGGTGATGAAACCAAAGGTTTTACGCAGTTGGTGTCGGCAGATACTGAAAGGATTGCACTTTCTTCATACGCGGGCACCACCCATCATCCATCGCGACTTAAAATGTGACAACATCTTCATTACAGGGCCAACTGGCTCTGTGAAGATTGGAGATCTTGGGTTGGCTACTCTGAAACGAACTTCTTTTGCCAAAAGTGTAATAGGTAAGGCTCCTTTTCATGTCCTGAAAATATTGTTTGGGATCAAAGGATATGAGAACAATGTTTGAGTTGAAAATCTATTTTTAATTGTAGCAATAAGGCTGTGTTCACACTGCCATCAGAGGCTCCCATCAAATCTGATTTGACACGTGCTGCATTATAAGTCGAACCACTTCCGTTGGGAACTGTTGACGTCCATCGTACATTGGGTCCTGCAAAGCATTGTGGTTCCAGTTATAAGTGTGTGATCTTAGAGAATCTATCACCAGGAAATTTAATGCTAAACCAGGTACAGTACCTTGCAGAACTAGCTCAGCTGGATGTAATGAGCACTTTTAATCCATATGCAAATGAGCACTTAAGTGCTTTTTCGCCAGAGTTAGGCTACGTCTACACGATGACCTTTGTCGCGCGACATTTTGTTGTACTGTCGCGCGACAATTTTTATAATGGCAGTCTATGGTGTCTCACTGCAACAATCAACATGCAACATACTGCGACAGTCGCAGAAAATCCATTAGAGATGGATTTTTCTGCAACTGTTGTCGCAGTCGCAGCATGTTGCAGTCCGACACATAGACTGCCATTATAAAAATTGTCCCGCGACTTTAGTGCAACAAAATGTTGCGCTACAAATATTGCAGTGTAGTTCTGCCCTATCTGTCGCGCGACTTATTTTCGTGCGACAAATTTTGTCGTGTAGACGTAGCCTTAAGCAACAGATCACGAAGTGAAAGGTAACATTACATTCAGCTGAGAGTCCTACAAGGCATTGTGTCTGGCTTATCAGTGAATTTCCTGGTGATACATTCTTTTTAAAAAGGAGTCTATCATGAGAAAATGACACTTTATATCATGTTTTTATGTTTAACATCTTTTTGGCAATATTCTTTTGTTTTTCATTTTCAATGTTTCCATTTATACCTATAATTAAGCAAAAAGCATTAAAATCCTGCAGTTTTTGAACTGGCCACTAAGTCTAATAATAGTAGCCACTTGTTGGTCTGTACAGATCACTTTACTGCAGTTACCTGCTTATCTGTCATTCCAATCTTGCCTGTAATGATATCACCTCTGTGTATAGCTAAGACCGGATCCACCATTCACAATAGGTGATACAAATATTATCTATTCTTTCCTTGTACAATGACCTCGGCACAGGTCACAGAGCATGCCTCGAAAACTCTCCCATTGAAGTCACTGAGGTCCCCTCCTTGCCATTGTCTCCGGACCATGTGTCTGCTGTAAAAGCATTTAGAAAGCATTAAGATAATTGCTTTACAGGGGCGGCCATCTTGCCTCAGCTGTTCTTAATCATATTTAGGAGATAGAATAAAGAATTCTGCAATCAGAAAACAAAAAACAAATTAGAGAAAAGGATGTGTGTTGCAATCTGGTTTTTACTGGCAGGTCACATTTTTGGAGACTCATTTCCTTTTAATGTATATATTTGTTGTGCTGTAAGTTAAACTGAATCTGTTGCAAAAAAAACTAATGTTAAATTGTGTTCAGTTTTCCAGTCGCTCGTGCTTTGACCCCATTCTGATTGAAACATGAACTGTGAAATCTAGATTTGGAAAGAAGACATTTAAAAAAATTAACATTTTACTAATGACTGAAAAATGGGATATTTGTCCCGAATTGAAAGTGCTCTAATTGCCCTGAAAAATAGTGTATGACATTGTGAGGTCTCCTAGGACTTTGTACTTCAAGCTCTTTAATGCCAAGACAGCATTAGCCATATATTTCGCTGTCACTTTAGGATTAAGATGAGTAAACGCATGGCTGTTGGCGGTAACGATCAGCCTCTTTAAAAACAAACCACTTCAGGATTTTTTATTTTTTTTTTCACTTTGGTGCCAAATGCCTGCCATGTATGTATACACCTGTTCACACCACCTGTGAATCTTCTTCTCCTCTTTCTGGAAAACCAAACAGGACAAATCCTTGGCCGCATGAACTGTGGCACAGCCTCCCATTGAAAACATGGGGAGGCTGTTTTCAGGGCAGATAAAGTGAGGTTTTCGGCACCGAATTCGCGCTTAAACGTGCCAAAAACGAAGTCTGAGCTAACCCCAAAAGTGGTCTTGTTGGTGTTCTAGGGCAGTGGTTCTTAACTCCAGTCCTCAGGGCCCACCTGCCGGTCATGTTTTCAGGATTTCCTTAGTATTGGGCAGCTGATATAATTGGTGTCCATCCATCAGGATTTACCACAGGTGTTCATTCTGTGGGATACTCCTAAATCCTGACGGGCAAGTGGGCCCTGAGGCCTGGAGTTGGGGAACCCCTGTTCAGGGCTGAGGAACCCTGATGGGTAAACACTGGCCTAAAGGGATGACTTTTTGTACGATACTCTTGACTGGTAAATTTTCTTCATAAGGACTCTCTGACATTGTAATCTCTGTACCTACAGGAACTCCGGAGTTTATGGCACCTGAAATGTACGAAGAACATTATGATGAGTCTGTGGATGTTTATGCTTTTGGAATGTGCATGTTAGAAATGGCTACCTCAGAATATCCATACTCCGAATGCCAGAACGCTGCTCAGATATACCGGAAAGTAACCAGTGTAAGTAACCCCCCTCCTTCATACTATAGAGTTGCGGTTGTTGTATTTTTTTTCTTTTATATATCTTTTAAAGGGAGTCTGTCACCAGGAAATTCACGAAGAAACCAGGCACAATGTATTGTAGGGCTAGCTCAGCTGACTGTAGTGATACCTTTCAAACTTAGTGATTCGTTGCTTAATTCTGGAGAAAAAGGACTTTTAAGAAATATGCAAATGAGCAGTTAAGTGCACTGACTGGCGACCCAAGCCACTCTGTGCACCCTTGCTGCTCCTCCTTCCTCTGCCAGCCCCTCCTTCTCTTTGATGGTCAGGGCCAGGTTCCTGCATAGTCCTAATCGGGAAGGGAGTGGCTGGCACAGGAAACAGGAGGTGCAAGGGTGCCCAGAGTGGCTTGGACCTGCCCTCAGTGCACTTAAGTGCTCATTTGCATATGGATTAAAAGTACCTTTTCTCCACAATGAAGCAATAGATTGCTAAGTGAAAGGTATCATTACATTCATCTGGTCCCACAAGGCAGTGTGCCTGGTTTAACAGTGACAGACTTCTTTTTTTTTAAGGAGGTTTAAAAAAAGTAAACCCTACCTCTTGTCCTTTTGCACCATTTTTCATCACTCCTCTTTGCTTGATACTTCTAGCACAAGGGTAGGTTTATAACCAGTGCCCAGGTTGGCACCTCTCGCTTGCACAAGTACATGAATACTTATTACAATAGAAGACCATGTGCTGGACGGAGCAGGAATCGTGCAGTGAACTGACTGCCGTCCGGTGGTGGTCATATCTGTTGGCCGTTGAGTGTGGACTCAACGTTAATCTTGCTTGGAGATGGTGTTTCCCAGGTATGGTTGGGGGTTCTTCTATCTGCATCCTTGTTAATAGTAGTAGTATGTTTCTTTAAAGGAACCCAATTTTTACAAACTAATGGCTTAGCTAAGGCCTCATGGGGTGGTGCTTGACACAGGGTTGGAAGGAACATTGTGTGATGCTCCAACCTTCATACCTGCACTAGGCACAACACAGTGCATCTGTTTTGCATGAAGCGTTGCTTTTAATAGTAAGTAATGTCTACTTTCTTGATTGTTTTTCTCTTTCAGAGGCTTCTTGGCCAGCTGATGGTTGCTACAGCTAATATCAGGCAGCCAAGAGTAGCCCATATGTATTGCAGTATAGATCTTCTCCTGCACTCCAGGGTCTTGGATGTATCAGAAATCTTCCTGTTTGGGTGAGGGGTTAGAATGGTTTCTCTGCCCTCTTCTTGATCTCCTGGGTCACGGTTAATGGATTTAGCCATATGCTGCCTGCCTTTGTTTCCTTTTTGTTAGATGGTAATGGTTCCCTGATATTCGTCCCCCGGGAAGAAACCTGGTTCCTGCCGTTACGTGTTGCCTTCTGTCCCTTCTATTGTACGTGCAATGTTCTGCATCCTCCTCCTGGGTTTTCTTGCTATCTGGTCCTGCCCATGAGAAAAATCTGTGACTTTATATTCTCTACTAGATTGAGACATTTAGAGGAGTCCTCGCGTTAATCACTGGAAACGTATGGCGTGTGCTCCTTCTCACTTCAGCTCATGATTACATTCAACTGTTGGACAAATAGAGATCAATCTGTAAATGATCAGTCGCGCTTGTGTCTCCAAGCCGCATGCTGATCAAGGTCAATTTTCAGGTTGCTGAAGCATGAAGAGTTTCTGTAGCTGATGTAAGGGACTTTCCATTGAGTGACTGACAATTGCCCCTAGAGTGAAAAGGGAATACTGGAGATGGCTGAAATAATAGGATTTATTTACAGCAATTTGTGTTTCATCACCCACTTGTATGAAATCTGGGGATGTGGACATTGCTTCACATGATTGGATTTCAAGGTGTCTTGTACAAATCGGTGCTGGATTGTCTAGTTATTGCATCTAGCTATGGCTTTACGATAGCAAGCGTAATACATGCATACGTACATACAGGGCTGGCCCGGTGAGAAAGCAAAGATGAATCATCCAAAAAATAGTTTTTAGACTATTTTATGTTTGTTTTGCCCTGTGTGATAAAATCCTTTTAGGCATACATTTGATCACATATACTGGCAGCAAGCAGATGTCTTAAAGGGCATTTGTCAGCAGATGTGTACCTATGACACCGGCTGACCGGTTACGTGTGCGCTTGGCAGCTGTAGACATCTGTGTTGGTCCCATGTTCATATGTGCCCGCATTGCTGAGAGAAATGATGTTTTAATATATGCAAAAGAGCCTCTAGGAGCAACGGGGGCGTTACCATTACACCTAGAGGCTCTGCTCTCTCTGCATCTGTTGTGCCCTCTGCACTTCAGGGCCAGGCAGTGAAAACGTCATCGCATCTGGCCATGTCAATCAAATGAAGAGGGCATGGCCGTTACAGAAAGAGCAGAGCCTCTAGGAGTAATGGCAACGATGCGGCCACATATGAACATGGGACCAACACAGATGTCTTCAGCTGCCAAGCGCACATGTAACAGGTCAGCCGGTGTCATAGGTACAAGTCTGCTGACACCTTTTAAATGGTGGAAATTAATACACAAAGTATATTAGAAAGTTACAGAACTTTCCATTTTATAATGATCAAAGGGAACCGGTCACCTCAAAATCGCATAAAAAAACAACCAGCATTACCTTATAGTAGCCCCCAGTCTGTTATTAATGATGTGTTTGATCTGGTAATCTGATGCTCCAAACATGAACCAGATCTTAAAATCCCAAATTTAAAAATTCTAACACCACTAGAGGGAGCTTAAAGGCTATATACACCTTTTGGGGGGGGGGGCAATGCTT
Organism: Bufo bufo; assembly: GCF_905171765.1. NCBI lineage: Eukaryota > Metazoa > Chordata > Amphibia > Anura > Bufonidae > Bufo > Bufo bufo. Next base: position 182,792,421 of record NC_053397.1, on the reverse strand, counting down.
TTTTATTATTGCATTGTACTCATTTTGAGCTAAAAATATTTTTTTAAATTGGTCTTTATTAAAAATATGGAGTCCTTTTTTCTGTGCAGAGAGGAGATGCTCTAGTAGCACCCTTTTGTATTTTCTGTCTTTTCCATCAGACCAGGAGCTGATGGCTCCTTATCTGCTCTCTGACCTTATAAACACTCATTATAGCTCAGTTCTTATGTTACGGTCGTGTGCATGTAGCCTTATTTGTATGTGTTTTGCCATCTGGACTTGCCTCGGATGCGTGGCGTGTGCATTGCTGGAAACCCGCGTGAGTGCACTCGCAATTTCAGTCAGTTTTGATAATAAACTAAATGTGGTACCCAGACCCGAACCCGGACTTCTTCACTGAAGTTTGGGATCGGTGTTCTGTAGATTTTATTATTTTCCCTTATAACATGGTTATAAGGGAAAATAATAGCATTCTTAACACAGAATGCTTACTGAAATGTCGATTTGAGGGGTTAAAAAAAAAAAAGAAAATTAAATCGCCTTATCCACTTGATCGCGCAGCCGGCATCGTCTTCTTGCTGCTTCTTTCAGGACCTGCAAAAGGACCTTTGATGTAATCGTGCTCACCACGTGGTGAGCGCGGTGACGTCAGCGCAGGTCCTGCTGAATGAAGATAGAAGGATTTTCTATCTTCATTCAGCGGGACCTGCCCTAACATCACCGCGCTCGCCACGTGGTTAGCGCGATTATGTCATCAAAGGTCCTTTTGCAGGTCCTGAAAGAAGAAGAAAGAAGACTATATGCCGGCTGCGCGATCAAGTGGATAAGGCGATTAATTTTTATTTTTTTTTTAACCCCTCAAATCAACATTTCAGTAAGCATTCTGTGTTAAGAATGCTATTATTTTCCCTTATAACCATGTTATAAGGGAAAATACAGTGAATTTACTTTTCCGGTGTTTCTCATCCCTATCATCTCCTAGCAACCATGCGTGAAAATCGCACCGCATCCGCACTTGCTTGTGGATGCTTGCGATTATTCACTTCCATGGGGCCTGAGTTGCGTGAAAAACGCAGAATATAGAACATGCTGCGATTTTCAAGCAATGCACAAGTGATGCGTGAAAATCACTTCTCATCTGCACAGCCCCTTTAAAGTGAATGGGTCCGGATTCAGTGCGGGTGCAATGTGTTCACCTCGCGCATTGCACCCGCGCGGAAAACTCACCCGTGTGAAAGGGGCCTAAGAATGTGGCTTAAATATGTGTTTATGATCTCTTAGTAGTTTAGAGATTAGATTTATTTGATGACAAAGTGAAAGTACCAGTCACACAGCTAGAAAAACGGTTAACTCTTTGTGACAGAACGGCTCAATATCTTTAATAAAGGTCAATTGAAAAAATGATTTTTAGCCAAAAATGAGTAAAATGCAATCCTAAAAAAAATGGCCTCCGAAGGTGTACATAGCCTTTAAGAGCTTGCTGCATACGGTTTATACATAGTTCTCATAATAACACTGTGTGGACTACACTCCCCCTAGTGGTGGCTGATTTGTATTATATAAAGGGGTTTTCCAGGACCTCCAATATCAGATGGTGGGGTCCGTGTAACTCCCAGCACATCCCCCTTCCCCCGATCACCTGTTTGCATGAGCTGAGGCACTCTCATTACACATGTCCTAAAAGCAACGTGGTGGTAAAAGGTGAAGATTTACTTTATGTATTGAGTTATTAGCTGCTGTTTTTTTTATTAGATGCTCGTTCACATGCACTGAAATTTCAGCTCCTTCCTTTTTTCACAGGGTGTGAAACCAGCAAGCTTTGAGAAAGTGTCAGACCCTGAAATCAAAGAGATAATTGGGGAGTGCATCTGCAAGAACAAGGAGGAGAGGTGAGGGCAGTGTGTTTGCGCTTTTCTGTGTAATGTAAATGTCAGCCTGATAATTATCATGCATGTTTGCTGTCAGGATATTTGCCCACGCCGTGTAAGCTGTGCAGAACATAGCCCCAGGATCTCAACAGAGAGATTCTCCTATCGACCCGTCACCGCATTTATGCAGCTCTGGTCCCAGCAATTTATTTTCTGCAAGTCAGCTTAACATTGGACAGCCCTGTAAATAGAGTGCTGTTAGTTATGGTGCTTTTTATATCTAAAACAAATAACCTCTCAAGAAAAAAAAAAATGCTGAACCTTGGCAGTGTTTCCTACAAGACGTATATAGCAAAACCGAGCAATGCGAAAATAGCCAGACCATGCAAGTCCTTGGAGAGAAGGGGCCCTGCCTTGGATGGTCCACCATATGGAGAGTTCAGGGGAATGTGTCACCACAAAAATGACCTGTTTAACCCCTTTAACATAAAAACTTGAGTTATCTGGGAAAAGATATTGATGACCTATTTTCAGGTCTGCATGGGTTAGGATAAAAGGGACCCTGCCGATAAGTTGTTGGAAGAGGATGGGCGCTCTTCCTAGACCAGTGACGTCACCGTACAACGGTCATCCGGCCTAGTTGCAGCTCAGCCTCATTCAAGTCAAGGGGGCTGAACTGCAATACCAAGCACTGCCTCTATACGATATACAGCGCTGTGCTTGGAAAGCTTCCGGGAGACAGCAGCACTCGCCAGAGCTGTGCAGCGGCTCCCTGAAACGGCTGATTGGCGGGGGTGCCGGTATTTGGACCCCTGCCGATGGTATAGATAGATATATAGCTATATATAGGGGTGTGTGTGTGTGTGTATATGTGTGTGTGTATGTGATATATATATATATATATATCTCACACACAGTGACTTGGGGGGAATTTTTTTTTTTGCCCCGTGTGTGTGTATGTATGTATGTGTGTGTATGTGTGTGTGTGTATGTGTATATATATATATATATATATATATATATATATATATATACATACATACATACATACATACATACATACATACATACATACATACATACATACATACATACATACATACTAAAAAAACACTCCTGGGCAGCACCACCAACCAAACAAACGTACAAGATGGAGTGCCAGCGGCTGAGGAAGTGGTCCTACCGCCTAAACATCCATTAAAAATACGAGTACCACGGCACTTCCATAAAGTGACATGTGCTTTATTCAACAATAAGGTGCAACGTTTCGGTTCACTCCACGGAACCTTTTGTGTAATCTCATTCACTTTACTGGTACTGTATTATGCTGTGTTTTTTTTATTTTTTATATAAATGTCTGATATATATGGTCAGAAATGTGTCCCAACATATACGGCGAACGTATAGCTCCAATGTGGCAACTGTTTTCCGTACAGTTGCATTTGCTGCCCATTGAGCTCTGTAGTACTGTAATTTTTTTAATTTTTTTTGTGACCCTCCTGTATTGAAAAGTGAAGTCTATGCTCTTCAGTTCAGTTAAGAAAAAGTATACTGATGCATACCACCCAAAAGTCACTCTCTTTCCGAGCATTAGTCCCATTATAGTCTATGGACACATTCAATGTGAACATAACCTTCTCCAATTGCATGAACTGTCACCTACTGAATATACTCCTAAAGTGTGACTACCATATTCTTGTCCTATAAGATGCACCTGCCCATAAGACGCACCTAGGTTTTAGAGGAGGACAATAAGAAAAAAAATGTTTTTCATTAGATCTCAGATCATACCAGCAATCAGGCCCACAATGTTAATAAGATCCTCAATCAGACCTCAGCTCACACCAATGTGATGACCCCCGATCAGACCTCAGATGAACCCCCCCCCCCCCCAGCCATGTATCAGCCTCCAGCCCCCATGCCTCAGATCACATAAAATAAAATAAATCAACTTACCTCTCCTGCTCCAGGTGCCACCACTCCTCATTTCCAGTGCTAGTCTTCCTGCCATTGGCTGCGCTGTAACCTGACGCACACAGTGTAAGGTCACAGAGCGCCCTCACGCTGTGCGCAGCCACAGCACAGCTGACTGCAGAGGACCAGGAAGTGGTGAGTACAGAACATTCACCGCTTCCTGGTCCTCCGGTACTAATGAGCGCTTCTATAATGAAATTGGTATTCGCCCCATAAGACGCAGTGAAACTTTTTTTATTTGGGGGGGGGGGGGAGTGCGTCTTATGGACCAAAAATGCGGTACCTTTTCGGCGTTGCCACTTAAACTTCCATTCTTCAACGTGTCATTCTCTGCAATTTGACATTGGGTGCTGCAGGGGTACAACCTCTATGCTTTTGTGTGCAAGTAGTCACCTTTTCTTGATCACGTAGTGGATGGATGTTACCATGGAGATTTATCAAATTCGATGCGAAGACTCGGGTTCGTGCAGATAGGTGATACAGCTAATGTTGAACACACTGAAATCTGAACAAAGAGTTCATGGCAATGTCATTGTCTCCTCTCGTGCTAGTTCAGACTGCATTTTGTACAGATCAGTGGCCATGCACGGTATTTGCTGAGTTTATCCACTGAAATGTTAGAGGACCTTTCACCGATTATCACTCTATGAACTAAGTATACAGATATGTAGAGCGGCGCCCAGGGATCTCACTGCACTTACTATTATCCCCGGGCACCGCTCCGTTCTTCTGCTATGCCCTCCGGTATCTCCGGTCACTAAGTTATAGTAGGCGGAGATTCCAGTCACTAAGTTCTGGTAGGCGGAGTCTGCCCTTGTTCTTCTGTAGCGCTGGCCAATCTCATTGCAGAGCTCACAGCCTGGGAGAAAATAAACTCCCAGGCTGTGAGCTCTGCGCTGCAAGTGGCCAGCTCTAGAGCAGAATAAGGGCAGACTCCGCCTACCAGAACTTAGGGACTGGAATCTCCGCCTACTATAACTTAGTGAGCGGAGATACCGGAGGGCATAGCAGGAGAACGGAGCGGCGCCCGGGGATAATAGTAAGTGCAGTGAGATCCCCGGGCGCCGCTCTCCATGTCTGTATAGTTAGTTCATAGAGTAATAATCTGTGAAAGGTCCTCTTTAAGGGGTTGTTTTTGAAAAACATGGCCTCTTTCTTCCCGAAACGGTGCCACCCCTGTCCATGGGATGTGTCTGGTATTGCGAAAAAAATCTCCATGGTGGTAATACCACACATAACCTGTGGGCAGGTATAGCTCTGTTTTTGTAAAAACATAGCCATGTATTCCTAAGGCCTCAGTGAATCGCAGATGTCTGCTGTCCATGGTCTTCATGGACCGCTCATGCATCCATTGACTTTGCTGTGTGTTTTCACACACATTAGTGGTTTTCCACAGACAGTGGATCTGCGGTGACACCATGGAAGCACACCCTATTTTTGTTTGTGATTTACAGATCCCTCACGCTCATTATGGTCTATGGGTCAGTGAAAACCACGGACACATCACAGATGCCATAAGTGTTTGGTCTGTGGTTTTCACGGACCATTGGTAGGAGCTGCTCTGAAAACAAATTTTCAACCTATTGGTGTCCGTAAAATATGAATGACACATTGAAGGCAAAACGTAGACACACGGACCAAACACCGATCCTTCACAGACAGTAATGGATGAACTACTGACCATCTTGTCATGGATGTCATCATGGACAGGAACGTGTAAAATAGGCCTTACTCTCAAACACCTTAGGTTTAGTTTAGGTTCCAATTGGATTTCTATGTTCTCTGCAAGGTATACGTATATGAAGCCTGTAATAAAATGTACATTTCCCCTCCCCCGTATACATCATTGGTACATAACAGATGGCATGTTTGTTTTTCTAGGCCTTGTTCACACAGTGTATGTTTGGTACATCTGTTGCATGCATTTTTTTTTTTTTCTAGCCAATACCTGGAGTATACAAAGAAACAAGACTATTGCATGGGGTTTGCAAATCGGCAACCTGTGAACAAAACCTAAGGGTATGGCCATTCGGGTTTTTTTTTTATTTTATTCAGTTTTTGGAGGCAAAACCAGGAGTGGTTAAAAAATAGAGGTTGTATCTGCCCATAATACTTTCTCTGCTTTTATCACCCACTCCTGATTTTGACTTTAAAAACTGTATCAAAAAACCTGAACTTGTTGTCGACCCCCTAAAGGGGAAAAAAAAATCATCTGAAAGAATGATGCAGTGAATTTGGCACGGAGTGAACAAGGCCTGAAACCTTCTGATCAAAGGCAGCGCCACGTTTCTATTCTAATCTATATGTAGAAAGAAAAAAGGCAGCACTCCAAAGTAGTGGTGAAAAAAGTGGATGGTTTATTGACCCATCTAGCAGCAACGTTTCAGCTCTCTATGGGGCCTTTGTCCAGCTGAATAACATGTGCATAGTGTCCTATATAGATAGTGAGAACAATTTACATAATCAGAATCCATGATTAATTAAAGTGCAAAATGAATCACAAAACATTAAAAGCATAATTCATCATGTCTGGTCATGATTGTATCAAAGTTCATTACTAGTGATCTCGTATAAAGTGCATAACATGATAAAAAAAAGTGACAGTGTTAATATCCATACATTGTCAATAAAAATAGATCAGGTGCTCAGTGGGTGACAATAGCAACTTGATTAAAACCATGTGGAATCGTCACATTTGGCTGTGGCGTGATGGAACCTGCTTGGCGTCCAGAAAAGTAGCCTGCGCATGCGCCGCTGCTCGTGCTCTCGCGAGACACAAGATTGTACGTCTAGGGTATGGAAACAACATAAAAAATGGCCACTTGCTCACTTGTAAGTAGGGCGCATGCTCATGCCCTTACAGGCCGGCACGCCCCTTTTTTTTTTTTTTTTCTTCCGTGAAGAAAATACAAAGACGCACACATTATTGAATCGAAGCTCCACAGTTCATGCAGGAGTCGCTGATCAGAACACGGAAGACCCACGAGTGACCATCAGTCTTCGTGTCGGAATGTCCGTGGGGGGGGGGAAGCAGCGGGGTGTCAAACCGCACTCCCTCACCTTCAGACCTGCCAGCATTCTCTGCATCCATGCCAATCTCCCAGGAGTGTATGGAGAACACCCAAGGGGCTGCAAACACCAATGACGGCAGGGCATCAGGGTGTCACCTGTGTGTGATCCCGGACACCCCCCCCCCCCTCCCCCCCAATTCAAGGGAGCAGCAAGGAAAAAAACTGGTCATCAGAGAAAAGTACATGGCATTCCTATTTAGAGTATAGCTGACAACCCTGTCACGAATCAGTGTCTTCCAAGTCCCCAGAGAGGGGGGGGGGGGCGCAAGGGAGGCACGGAGTTAGAGACAACTGATGTCCGCGAGCACGGTCCCCATTTAAGTGGTTTCCCAACCAAAGTTATGTATAGTACTGTAATCATGGATCGCCTGCATGGTCCCTCCATTCCTCGCCACGTGTGACTGTTCCTGATGTTTGAATCAATGATTGCTGTCCTAAGAAGAAGACAATTAGAAAACATAGCATATGTTCTTTTCCACAAGTGAAGGTACAGGTAACAACCACATGCATAAATGGTGGAGATGACTAAATGACATTTAGACCTTGAGGCTTCAAAGTTTCTAATGTATAAATCCAATAGAGTTCCCTCCTTTTAAGTAATTTGGTCCTATCCCCGCCCCGTCTCAAAATGGGTATCTGTTCTAGAATTCTAAACTGTAGATCCCTTTCTGAGTGTTTGGCCTCAGTAAAATGTTTTGATACTGGAAGATCTAGTTTTTGCTTTCTGATGGTGTATCTATAGTTACAGCTTGGATTTCCATGTTTCAGATATGAAATCAAAAACCTATTAAGCCATGCTTTCTTTGCTGAAGACACTGGGGTGAGGGTGGAACTTGCAGAGGAAGACCACGGCAGGAAGTCCACGATTGCCTTAAGACTGTGGGTCGAAGACCCTAAGAAGTTGAAAGGGAAACCCAAAGATAATGGAGCCATTGAGTTTACTTTTGACTTGGAGAAGGAAACGCCTGAAGATGTTGCACAAGAAATGGTAAAAGCACTGATTATTTAAAGGGCAACCTTGTGTTTCAAATGAATCTTTTACCTTGGAGCCACTTTAAGCAATATATTAAAGGGAGTTTTGACTGTGCTAAACTGCTGACAACACTAGATAGAGGTTGGGGAGAGCAAAGCAAACATAACATACCTTTTTGAGGCGCTTTTGTTAACAGGAGTAGTGTGAATATAAGTTTTATTCTGCTCTTGCAAGTGCCCAGGAGGTGGAGCGTCATTGTGAAGTGCTCTCCTCATTGAGCTGCTTCACAGTCCCCTTCCCCCTGCTCTGTGTTCTCTGCAGCATCCAACCCAGTAACAACTGCAACTACTACTCGGAGTATAGGGAAGGGGCTGTCAAGGAGCTCAATACAGAGAAGACTTCACAGTGAAGCTCCGCCTACTGGGCACTTGCAAGAGCAGAATCTGGCAGAATAAAATTTCATATTCACACAACTCATGTTAATAAAAGCTCCACAAAAAGTATGTTTGTCCAGCTGTCCCTAGCACCTACCTAGTGCTGTCAGCAGTTTAGCGTGGTTGAAACTTCTAACAGTATCCCTTAAAGGAGTTGCATAAAGAATCTGCGATTTGTTTATTAGACATAGACATTTCATGAGCTGTCCTATTCTCTTATACTGTAGCTTTGTTTTTTTGTTTTCTTGCTGGAGTAATATTTTGGCTCTACTGGATTGTAGGAGACAATCAGATGTCCCTACTTTCTGTTGCCCCCATGCTGTTTCATGGAAACACTGTGCAAGAAACTGCACACACTTTTGGGCTGAAAAGGTCTTATGGAGCAAAGAAAATACAGTATAATTACATTATAGAAATGTATCAAATATCCAAGAATAGGCCAAAGATGCCTGTGAGATATCTCCCTCCTGGGACCTAATGTAAAGAATGGAGGTCCCCTGGTGAGGTGACCACCACGTCCAGGTGGAGGATGAAAGGAGAGGTTGGCCATGTACATATGCAGCTCTCTCCATTCATTTCTTTAGGAATTACAAAAACAGCTGAGTAAGCATGCTTAGCTGTTTCTGCAATTACCATAGGTCTGAATAGAGAAAGTCGTGCACATGCATGGCAACCTCTCCATTCGTTCCCCGGCAGGTTGCCTCATCAGGAGAGGCAGGGGTCAGGGGACCCCCATTCTTCACTTACATGTTGGTTCCACATCTATTACCGTATGTGCCATAAATGAGCTGGGTTGGGACTTCCCCTTTAAGCCGACATTGTTCTCAGTATTTGCAAGATCAAGTATTAGACGCCTAGGAAATACTTTAATAACAAGGGATGAAAATGGCTTTTTCTAATTGGATCAATACCGTGTTTTGTATTCTAAGAAGAAGACATCAATACTTGGATCAATCATCCTTCTGATTACAGAGAGGATGACATGCTGTAGAGAGAGAATGCAGGCACAGCACAAGTGGCCATTGATGGTGCAATAGTCATCCTCTTAAGGATGGGGCTCGCATTGACCCTGCATCAGGGAATCGATTATCATGCAGAAGGAGCATGAAGGGAGCTTGCTGTTTAACCCTTGTGATACTGTGATTAATGGCAATCATGGCATGACCAAAAACGAGGTCTTCAGTCTTAAAGCCCAGCAATTTTTTTTTTTATATTTTTTTTTTGTGAAACCCCAAATTATTCACACATTCTATTTAAAAATAATTGGAACAAAAAAGTAGAACATTTTATATACCTTTTTTTAAAGTGGTTGGCCCATCTGGGACATTGATGGCACATCACAAGGCTATGCCACCAATGCCAGCCTCGAAAGTGAACAAAACCTGTACAGGAGTTTCCGAAAATAGCCAAGTACTGGCTCGGCTATTTCCCGCTGTCGCATAGTGATGAATGGAGCAGGGGCCACGCTTGCATGGTGTGCTCTCCATTCACGAATATGGGACTTTCAAAAATAGTCAAGGGATGCTGTTTTTTTGAAACTCCATAGAAATGAATGGAGGGCATGCCTCACACACCCAGTGTGTTCTCCTTTTGATTTGGTGGCCCTCTTCTCTAGATTTGTGCGTGTTCCAGTGGTGGGACCCCTCCTATTTGACACGGAAGGCATATTACTACTATATACCATCACTGTCAGGTGCAGGTCTCACATGTGGGACCCACTCATGTCTCCAGAACAGGGCCCCGAAGTGAACAGAGCAGCGCGGCCACCCTTCATTCCCCGCTATGGGAGTTCTGAAGATAGCCGAACGCCTGCTCAGCTATTTCCAACAGTCCCATAACAGTGAATGCAGCCATGGTCGCACTAGCGCTGTGCGCTCTCCATTCACCAATATGGGGCTTTCGAAGAAACGGCCTTGTTTGACAATTTTTTTTGAAACTCCCATAGCGATGGAGTACATGTGTTCTCTCCTTCACTTCGAGGGGCCCCGTTTTCTAGATAGGTGCGGATCCCAGAGGAGCGATATGCCATCAATATACCATATGGACCAACCCATTTAAAAATAAGTGAAAAAAATTTCATGTCTCCTGGAACATGACTCAAAGATGGAAAAAATTTCAGCATTCTGAAAGCCTAAATGAACCATTGGTTTCAACTGTTTTTCCAAGATTGCCTATGTTCTTGAAGAATACGGTACATCTGTCTAGCTTTTGCAGTGACACATACCTTGCATTGTATCCCTCCATTACTAGACATATTAGCTTTCTTGGGTCTGGAAAGTAGGGTGATGGCAGCTGTGGCAGTATTAACCTGACCCTATTGGTTGTTATCCAGCTTTTGAAGGAAAAGATGCAGCCAAGAAGCAAAAGTTGGACATATGTTTGGAAGGGTTAGGTACATTAAATGCATTGATTTTTGTCATGTTAAGTCAGTAGTGCAATTTAATGAGCAGAATTGGATATAAATCATATAATGAATTTTTTATTTTTTTTCATTAATTTTTTAAGGTTGAATCAGGGTTTTTTCATGAGAGCGATGTGAAAATTGTGGGAAAGTCGATACGAGATCGAGTGGCGTTAATCCAATGGAGACGGTCAAGGATTCGGGAAGAGAGTGGTGATCCTGAGGGGCTGGAACAAATGAATGTGCCCCAGATACCACTTGCACCATTGGCCCATTCTTCCCACATAGGTCAACACATGGTAAATGAAGCGGATGAACTTGAGATTGACCAGCATTCCTTTTTGCCCAAACTACCCGCCAGCATTACTTCAGTAGCATGTAAGTATTTTCTCTGAACTCGCAAAAAAATAAATCTGGACTGATAATGCCCTATATAAAGTTCCTACACTGCATTCACGCGCTTTAGCTGTAGTGCCTAACCTTTTTAAAGGGGGTAATAAATAAATTGGACACTGAATGTGTGGTTCCCAGTTGCACTAATATCCTGCAAGGGCAGAAGCATTCCTTAAAATGTGCTTACCGTATTTGTACAAGCGGCTCCTAGGAACTAGATGGGTCCTAATGTACATAATCTATATATTTGGTTCCTAGAGTTCCCTGTAATGGGGGGAAAAAAATCCTTTTCATGTCTTTATACTATTCTTGTTAGTAGGGTTGCTTATTTGTCATTTGACTCGAACCTAGAAAATGGGGGCTCTTCTCTCCCTAGAAGACTTGGAAGTATATAATTCCTTAGCAGCAGAAAAGATTTACAGCTCTATCTCCTCTCTACAGCAGTAACCCCCAGCATTCTCTAAAGCAGGTTTTCCCAGCGTTTGTTTTACCAAAAAACGCTCTAAAATGCATTGAAGTAGCCTCTGGGCTGTGATCATAGGCTGTGCTGAACCTACTAAAATTACAGCACGAGCAAGACATGCTGTCTGCTGGCTCGGAAAACTTATTATAGAGTGAGTCTTAAAAGGAATCTGTCACCCTGATTTTGGATGATCTACAGTAATACATGAGTTGTACTGCAGACAAGGAGTCCAGATCACTATTTTTTTTAAATTTTCTTTCTACCTACGGTTACCGCGCTGTCAGCGCTCAAAGCTGCACTGAAATACACACTCTGGAGTGCTGTGCCATATTAAATAATGGAGAGGACTCATGTGTGCATGCACAGCAGTCCTGACAATGTATTTCACAGCAGCTCTAAATACTGACAGTGGGTGAACGGGGGACAGTAGGAAAAAAATAAAATAGTGATTTGGACTAATATAATATCTGCATCACTACTAATGTATTAATGCATTGTAAAATTGGGGTGACAGATTCCCTTTAAAGGTTTTTTTTTAAGTACTTTTATATTGATGGCCTATACTTAGGATAGGCCTTCAATATCTGATCGCTGGGGGTCCAAATCTCCGCATACCCACTGATCAGCTGTTCTGCAGTAGCTCCAGCACCGAAACTGAGGTAAATTTGGGGTCCCATGCACCTCTGAGTGCCCTTTTACAGCTTCCTACAAAACAGAGAAATAGTATGGCCATCTGCTTAAGGTCTAAGTTGTACCTCTGTTTTCACACTGAAGAATAGAATCCTTTAATTTTTTTTTTTTTCGTTTTTTTTTCCGGTGAGATAATTACAAAAAATAGGAAGGCAAATAATAAAGAAGCTTTTACTCCCCACCACTGATTTACTTGCCTCTGCTGCTCTAAGACTGAATCTGTCCCCGCTGCTCTCCACCTTCTGTCCCAGCCCAACACACTGGAGATGCCAAGAAAGTCTTGCTCCGCAATCTCTGCCTTTAGCGTTGTCCAGCCACAGCCAGTGATTGGCTGAGCGGACCTTTCCTGCCATTTCTATTGAGCTGAATATAGACTTGCATCCTTTATATATTTGCTCATCCAGATGTTGCCTTCTCACTGCTTCCGGGAGGCCAAATCCATTTGGCCATAGTCCCGTCATCTCTATACATATCCTGTGTCTTCTGGAACTCAACTTCTGAGTTTTTTCGAAGGTGGAATTGATAAATGATCACTAATTCCACATGACAGGGAGTCCATTGTCGTATCATTAATTCACCCTAACGCTGTATCTGCCAGTTAGTCTTATTATGCCATTTCAGATTGGTAATTGCTTATATGTAATGGACGCGATACAAAATCGTGCTTTACGGTGGAAACACTACTTAGCGGTTGGACTGCAGCTGCATTTACCCCTTTTCTATATTCTCTGTGCTACACTAGTTAATTATGCATGTATAGCATATGTACATTAATGCTGACATGTCTAAATGTTCTCATGGTAATGAGGCAGAACATGTCTATTACTTGATCAGTAAAGACGGGATGTATTTAGAGTTCCAGAGGAAGATTACTCCTTACCCTCATTAACCTTGGACACATTTGAAGGATGTTTACCTATTAAAGGAGGACAGTCTCATCTCTTTAAAAACCAAGAAAGAAGGAATTTGATTCCGGTACTAATTTTTAGATGTCAAATGCTTCATTTATACCCCTGAATAAGAATCAATAGATTAATGTGACAGATTTAGATAATGAAATTTAACCCTTTAAAATTATGATTATAAAATAAAAAATCATATCCATGTATTTTCTGAAAGTAAACATCTTGCATGTTGCAAAAAATGCAACTCAACACTGATGGGTGCCTTCATGCAATTTTGCATCAAAGCAAAAAAAATAAAAATCTTGGTAAGAATTGACTATAAAATTCTGACCCATGCAGAGTCTTGGATGAACAACCATCCTAAAAATAAATGGGGTGGGAGGGACTGCTCTGCTGCTATGTTTTCCTTACAAAGTGCAGTGTGTGTGAAGCAGATTTGCTTTTAACCAGTTATTGACCAACCGTTGGCTGTGTATGTCCGGGTGGTCTGTGTTTACCATGCAAAGACCTCTCTGACCATCCTTGTAGAGCCAGCGGCTGCAGGAAGATCGTAGGACCAGGGCGTCAGCTGTCATTGTCAGCCGGCTCCCGACAGAGAGCAGGGACTGTTTATTACAATCCATGCCTTCTCCAGCCATGTGTATGCCGTGCAGGAAGCAGCAACTGTTTATTACAATCCATGCCTTCTCCAGCCATGTGTATGCCGTGCAGGAAGCAGCAATGTCATTTTCTAAGCCGTGATGGGGTGGAGTAACTGCAGGAGCTGCTGGAGGTTTTTGGAGTGAGGCTCAAACTTCTGGGGGTGAGCCCCAGTTACGGGAGAAATCAGAAATAGGAAAAAAAAAATGAATGTTAAAATGACCCCAAAGGTCTCCCATCAGATCGTGAAAGTGTAACCAAAAATAAATACATTTGAAAGACAAAAAAAGTAAAAAATGTTTTATAAAAAAAGCCACCATTAGTCCACACTGCAGCTTCTCGCCCCAGCATTCCCTATATCTAAATAACTGTAATAGAATGGAGAGATCGTTTTAGTTGCACTTTGTGATATTAAAATGGAAAAAAAAACTGTGAAAAAAACTCGTTTCCCCTTTTTTCCCATTTTCCTGAGTATAACCTATAAAAACATTTTAATTTTTTTTTTTTTTATCCAGCCTAAAACTGGCATTTATGCCAGAAAACGTCTGGATCCCATTTTAGTCAATGAGGTCTGGCGGTGAATAGCTAGGCTGGATCGGGTGAACTCTGGTAGGCTTTTCTCTGCCGCAATAGCCTGCCGGACCTGTTTAACACAAGTGTGAAGCTACCCTTAGCTGCTTTTAGTGGCTTACTTTCCTTTCCCCTTCATACATGTTTAGCCAAGCATCTATATGTGTATGGAAGTGATGGTGAGGATAGATGTCAGTTGAGGGCTGGTATGGTTAGACTTAGAGGGTTTTCTGAGAAACTCTAATTTCATCTATGTGCTGATCGGTGAACATTCGCGATCAAAAGCTAGTCTTGAGTACTGAAAGGATCTTGTGGGTATTTGACGGCTAAAAAAAAACCTGTATTACTTGTATACCAAGATCTTGAATTACATTTGATCTCGTTACAGTTCAATGAATTGTATTGCTCGTTCTAAATCTCAAGCTGTAGGAAATATCTGCTAGTAGAGAAACCATTAGCCTCCTTGAATTACTTAGGAATTTCTAATCTATTTTATAATGCATTTGTTTTAGCCAGGGAATATGATCAACGTTTACTGGAAATGTCCATAGACATGTGGTTCACATGGGTGGTGGGTGGTGACAGGCAGCCATTGAGGGTTCATCTAGTGGTCATTGTTTGACCTCTTCTATTTCTAGACTTAGATAGAAGAAATGGTCAAATGTAATTTTTGGTGTGGCCATCATCAGCACTACTAGAAAGTTTTTCCTGTACTGTTAGGATATGCTGTAAATCTTGGATTAGTGGAATTCTGATTTTGAGTGGCACCAGTTTTAAGAACACGAGATGTAGGCTACAGAGAGATGGTCTCCTCCTTCCAAATAGAAGAAAGCTCCCAAGGCGTTTTTGGCCATTTTAATGCATGAGATCCTAGGAATTTTAATCTATAGATTGTCAGGGCCCCCTCAACAATATTATACAATGACATTATATACAGTGTCTGTATACACAGTATAAACACGTAGGGGCTGGACAGAGTGGGTGCCTGGTCTGAGAAAGCCATCTTGACTAGCCGAAGGGGCGAACGTTGGCCGTTAAAAAAAAATTTAAAGCAAGTCAGTGCCGGTTACACCACTGCTTGCTAGTACATATAGATGAACACAGACAAGGTCACCATCCATTACGTATAGCGGAAAGGGGATGTAGAAATGGCTGAGCATGCTCACTAGGCTGCTTTACATATCTGGTACATTATAATAGAGCATGACCACCTGTGTAGTCATTAACAACCAAGGAACACAGGATACTGAACGTAATGCATGGCGTTTAAATGTAGCTAAGCCCCATTTCTGTAGCCCTGTTAGGATATGTTCGCACAGGGCGTATATGCTGTGGCTTTACTGCCGCAGAATTGAGGGTGGAACATCTGCAGCATTTTACAGTAGTTTTGTAGTGATTCCAGCACCATGGAGAGCACAAGTCATGGTCTCGTTGGCTTCATTCAGTGAATTTGATATTTCTGCCAAAAATTCCCTCAGACAAAAAAGCGTATATTTTTGATGTGTTGTAGAATTATTAGCAGCAAATGATAAATGCCTTTGGTCGTTTTCTTCATTGCCGTTTTCAGTCTGAAACTCTGAATGTAAATATCAGCCTGTCAACGACGTGAAAGGATTTGTTTGCGCCTTGTGTCCTGTCCATAGTGGCGGTAAAGATGAATGATCCCTGTGCGGCTGAAAACTGAAGCTGCGTGGAGCTGAAAAATCATTTGTTTAGTGGCACAGGTCAAAATAAAATAAAAGGACATTTTATTTTCCAACCAGCTTTTACCCTTGTCTGAAAGCTGGTTGCATTCATTTAACCAAGACCAAATCTGAAATTTAATAGAGACATCGAGTTAGTCCTCACGGACACTATCGCATTTCTCAGTTTTTTTTTTTTGCAGAAGGCACACTGACCAATTCATTTCTATCGGCCCATCAACACATTTTTTGCATCTGTTTTGCAGAAGAGAATGGTCATTTCTATTGATTGGAGTAATAGAAATGTGGAATACACAAGGAGGTTTCAGTATTTTGCAGATCCGTGGTTTGCAGACTAAAATACGGACGCAGTTGTGTGCATGAAGCCCGAGTGCTTTCAGATTGCATGATGGTAGTGCAAGTCACGATTTTCCGTAGACGGCGCTTACACAGACGTGTCTACAGCCCCTGAGTTATGTTGAGCCATGATTACAGCACCTATGAGTGTGAGGCCTCACTGTATCTCTGTATGAACTTGATTATATAGCGGAATACAGATATATAATTTTTTTTTGTCCTATTCCTTATGAAATTGACAGCGAAACATTGTGCCCACGTCTCGTGGGATTCCATCATATTTAAGGGGTATTCTTCCCCAGAAGCATTGCTACAAAAAGTCAGACCTATCCTCCATGGAAGCGCCTTTTTTTTTTTTTTTTTTGTCCGACATGGGATGCGGAGCAAGACTGTTCCGGCATGAAACACAATGTAAATTAATGGTGCCGGATATGTTTTTCCCGGACACACAAGAAAACTGATCCAGCACCCATTGACTTAAATAGGACCTTTTCATGTGTTTTTATTAATTGAGATAAATACCTTTTTCCAAACGCCCCCCCAGCGGCACGACAGGAGGATACCCCGCCTCCCGTGCCGCTGTGGGGACTAGAGGAAAAACCAATTACCGGTAAGTAATTGAAATCTTTACTTGCGGGGTACCCCTCGCTGATGCTGCCACCCTGCCTCATTTTTCCTTTTTTTTTTATTTATTTATTTATTTTTTTTAAATATCGCTCCTACGCCCCGCTGTGTCCCCTGTACTTTTCCCGCTCAGTATGCTAATACTGAGCATCGGTACAGGGAGGAGGAGACGCCAGGGTTTCTCAATGGGCGTCTCCTTCTTCTCCCTGGCTGTGCCGCTGTCCAATCACAGCGGAGAGCGTCAGTCAGGGAGAAAGTGAGCTTTTTTTATCAGTATTTATCTCAATTAATAAAAACACATGAAAGGTCCTCTTTAAAATGGTTTTAGAGCTGGATCCGTCATGACTCACAATGTAAGTCAATGGAGACAGATCCGTTTTCTGACACAAAATAAAACTGATCCGTCCCCTATTGACTTTCAATGGTGTTCATGACAGATCCATCATGGCTATTTTAGAGAGAATACAACCGGATCCGTCCATAACGGACGCCGCCGGTTTTATTATCATGACGGAAGTGTTTTTGCTGATCCATGACGGATCCAGCAATAACACAGATGTGTAAGTAGCCCTTAGCAATGCAATATTACAACAATTACCTTTGTGCAGTTTTGTGTTATGTGGCAGAGGGTTTTTTGGCACCGACAGGCTCCTGGGCCCCGTGGCGACAACTACCTTTGAACCCCCCATAACTATGCCCCTGTACGCCCCTTATCACATGTCGTTAGGAAATTCTGACTTTATTCCAGACACGGACTCATTGACCTTTAACGGCAAACTCATGGTATGTTGGGCGATGATCAATAGTATGATTACTATAGGCATCATATGTGAAATCTTCTCCATGGAATATGCATTGTTGTATAGAAACCAGAATCTGTGTATTCTGTCTTTATTTAGTCATTATTTTATTTTAGATTTTTGACAGCCTGTAATTTGCTTGCTTTTTACTCTGGCTTTGCTCTGACAGCTGACAGCACATTTGACAGTGGTCAGGGGTCTACAGTGTATTCGGATTCACAGAGCAGTCAGCAAAGTGTCATTTACTCCTCTCTGCCAGACATTCTACCCCCTGCCGTCCAGCGAGTCTACAGCCCACCCATCTTGGAAGGTCAGGCTCTGTCACAGAGTCCTCAGCATCAGCTGGGGCAATACCAGCAAGCTGCAGCAGTAAGTGTGACTCTTTATTACTTCTGGGCTGATTTTAAAGGGGTATTCCAGCAAAAATCATTCAGCACCTATCATCTGGATAGGTGATAAATGCTAGCTTAGTGGTGGTTTTACCACTGGGACTCCCACTAATTGTTAAAGCGGGGGATCTTATCCCCCATTCCTCCCAGTTACATTGGGGGACATTTATTATAGGTTTACGCCACCATTGTGCCGTAAAAGTCGCTAATTATGGGTCACGCCACTTTTCCGTCATGCTGATTAAAGGGGCGGGAGTTATCTGAAGGGGTGGGGCTTCACAACACTAGATTCACTATAAATTTCACCAGTAAGTGGTTTAAAGTATAGATTAAGGGGCACATTTATTAAGACCGATGTTTTAGACACTGGTCTTAATAAAGCCCTAAGCTGGCGGTGGATCCGCCGGAGTTATGAAGACGCGCTGGCCTCTCCATAACTTCGGCGCATCCACCACTGCTTCTAAATGTAAGACCGCTTCTGAGCCGTCTTACATTTAAACCATTTTCTACCCCTAAAACGGGCGTAGAAAATGGTAAATGAGACGGGTTGGTCTGCTCGCCCGCTCCCTTCCCCGCCCGCGCCTCGTCCACAATTTTTGACCTGGTGTGAGCAGGGCAAAGTTGCAGATAGCGGAGCAACCAACAATTGCGCCACCATCTGCACTTGACATACGCCTAATTTAGGCGTATTTCATTATAATAAATGACCCCCTTAAGTCTACACCAGCCTGTAGCTGGAATGGACTTCAGTATCTAGTGCATGGCAGGGTAGAGATGCTTCTAATTTATTAAGAGGCATCTGTCTTCTAATAAACTAGGCACATCTCACACCAGTGCAGGAAGATCAAGGCTGATGTATGGGTTCAACAGTTTTGATAAATGTCCTTCTTGTTTTAGTTGTGGTCATACAGCTGGGGGACAACTGGGGGTCCCCTGTTCCAATGCATAGGTGATAAATGCTCTTGGCTGGAATACCCCTTTAAAGGGAGTCTGTCACTATAAAGTTAATTCAGGCACAATGTCTTATAGGGCTAGCTCAGAAGAATGTAATCGTGCCTTTAGTGATACCTGGTGATCTGTTGCTTCATCCTCTAGAACAGGGATCAGCAACCTTCGGCACTCAAGCTGCTGTGAAACTACAACTCCCAGCATGCAGAGTTACTTGGCCTTTTAACTCCCATAGAAGGGAAAAGAGGATTCTGGGAGTTGTAGTTTCGGAACAGCTGGAGTGTCAGAGGTTGCTGATTCTTGCTCTAGAAGAGTTACTTTTAATCCATATGCAAGAGCGGGCCTAAGCCACTATGTGCCTCCCTGCTCTCCCTGACAGGATCAGAGCCTACATAGTCATCTCATCTGGCCCTGTCAACAGAGGAAGCAGGAGGAGCAAGGATGCAGAGTGGCTTGGGCCTGACCGAGGTCCACTTAATGGCTCATTTGCATAAAGATTAATAGTAATTTTTCTCTAGAATAAAGCAAGTGAAAGGTATCACTGCAGTCAACTGAGCTAGTCCTACAGGTCATTGTGCCTGGTTTTTAAAGTGAATTTCCTGGTAACAGACTCCCTTTAAGATATAATATATTTGATTGTTGATATACTTGATGATGATATAAATATTATCTGTATTTCATTTTGTGTTATTTTTATCTGCTGGAAATTCAGCAAACTATTATTGTCCCACCACTTGTTAAAGAACTTTTTGGTTCACAAGTATCCTTGAGTTGCCCCCAAGACATCTTGTTACAAGACTGTTTCAGTAAGCCCTATATGGGTTACGGTGACAGTCAAAGAAGAGGGAATGCAAAATGTCCTAATTTTGGATGTCCAAAGCAATTTATGGATAGCGTTCACTATGGCACCAGAAGCCCACAAACCTGTGAGCAATACAAGTTTTTAAACATTGACATTTCCTCAAGTTTCCTCAGCTCTGGCAGATGTCACATCACTGACCAAAACCTGCTTCACGTGAATCCACATTCCTGTTCCACACATCGTAGACACAGTGATCCTACGGTGACCTCTAATACAAGGACAGATTTGATGGATTCAGTTTCTGCTGAGTGTCTGCCAGATATTAAAAATGTCCAACTGTCAAGGTCAACGAAGGCCTACATGCAAAGCTATGACCCTTCCATAGACTCCACTCGAGAATGGAGACCTCCACGGAGGTCATCTTCGACTCTTTGTTTATGCAATCTTGAAAAAGATTGTATGTCTTTACGTCTTCACCGAGGACATCGGCAAAGTTTAGATCTTCCTAGTCTCCATGAGCTACTGGACGTTATTATGAACCAGAAGACTAGGACAACCTCTTTGAGAGTGTCAACAGTAGTGAATGGTCATGAATCGTACAACCTTGGGAAACCAAACAGTTATTCGATACCACTTGACAATTGTGTCAATGGAAAGTACTATCCAAGCAGGAAATTAAATCCTCCTACTGAGCATTTGGAGACTTGCGCATTTACTGGAAGAAATGGCTGCCGTGTGGTAGGTCAAATGACTGTTTTCTTCAACCCCCCCTTCCCATGTCTTCTTAAAGGAATGGACAGCATCCCTGACTTTTCTCGATCTGTATTGACCCCCTTGTCTTGAATGTGGAGACTTGCCATCACTTCTCCTCTGCCGTTTCTTATTGTCATGCTTAGAACTATATAGATATTAGTGGTTTCTGTCATGTGTCCTAAAAATCTTGCTATTTAAGTGGACATAGGAGAGAAAATCATCATTCAGTGCCATCCTTAGCTAGTGTGATGCTAAAGCTGCATCTGATTACTCATGCAGTGCTACAGAACTATCCTGCCTCTCATTTCCACTCTGCATGAAGCAATAACCTAGTCGATTTGATTGAGTGCAGTAATTATAAAACTTGCACGTTCAGCAAAAACAGGCAAGCAATATATTATGCATTGAAATGTGGTACCTCAGTCAGAAACCTCTCCTGGACCTTTTTCATCAGCCAATAATTTCTTCTTGTGATTGCAGCGCGGTAGGTATTTCCTGCCCATTGCGGAGAAAGAAAGCAGCACATATGATATGCGTTAAACCGGCGAAGGTTGCTCGTTGGGAGTTGTTTAATTGGCTCATTTATTGAGCAGATCTTTTAATCACATTTGGCCACGTGCAGTCATCTCCTGTCTCCAGATGTCTGTCCAAAAAGATATTTAATTATTCAAATCATATGCCCCCTGAATATTTAGTATCCGTCAGATGGGATTGCCCTGTCTGCTCATGCATGCGTCTGTCCCGCAATCTATTTTTAAGCTGTTGATACAGAACATTCTCCAAGAGGCGGAAATTAACCTCAGCTCCTGCCGTTTCGCCAGCTGAAGGTTGCTGTGCCAAGACGTCAAGCCTCCACGATCTGCCACTTTGATTGAAAATGTTGAAAGAGACCAAGACGGAAGAAAGTTAACATGTACAGTTATCTAGCCTTGCGGAGGAATTTTAACTGGCGTGATGTGGCTGGTTTCTGCTCTGTGCAGTAATATCAGCTATGGAGGAATAATGGGTGCTATTTTTCCTGTTGTGATTCACCAGTAGAATTTGCTTTTGTCTAAATTTTAATTCGAAGTTTGGCCAGATAACCTAAACGTTATGATATTTTATATAGAACGTTGAAAGGAACAATCCACTTAATCAATAAACTTCTACCTACAGATAGGTATACCGGGGATCGTCCAGTAGACCCAGGTTCTGGCACATGGGTGGCTCCAGATGTCCAGCAGAAGACAACCCCTTTTGACGCTGATTTGAAAACCATCACTTGCTACCAAGTAGAATTCCAAAGGGTGCCCATACACTCATGACCGTAACCTCACTCATATTATCGAGAATTGCCATGCTGCACGTGTACTTGCTGTGGCTTCAAGTTGCATGTGCAGGTTCAGCAATTGGCAATAATCAACAGGCGGTAACCACTACTTGACCACAACGTGTACGGGCACCCTCAAAGATTGATCGTTTAGAATGTACCATAATTTAAATTAGATGGGCACATACATGGATATGTTTGGTAAGGTCCTCACACTATAAGACTGAAAAAATCCTTCTAACATAGAGTTAAGGGGATCCAGGACAAAAAATATATATATCGCAGTGTGTACTGTCCTTCCTTTTTAAAGGTTTCAGTGTTTCTGCAAAATCATCATGTTCTTTACCATTTTTGTCCTTTTTCTGTAATGTTTGTTTGCACCCTTGTTTTTTTGTTTTATGGAACCCTTACTGAAAAGATGAGATCTCATAAATCACTTTGCTAATTACTCCATTTGCTTTGTAGCATAGGGCTTCTAGCACCCCTCCATTGCACCCTGGACTACCACAACACCATTACCAAGACCCAAGCACATCTTACCCGGCTGTGCAGCCAACCAACGTTGGGTCTCTCCAGTTTGGGCCAGCTACACCTGTATTATCCAGCCAGGTCAGAAAATAATCTGTATTTTACTTGATAAGATTTCATTTTAGATTATTTCAGCAATATGTGTGTGCGGTGAGGGATTGTCTGCCTTAAAAAATTCCTTTTTTAAAGGGATTCTGTCACCAGGTTTCACTTCTGTCAGCTAAACATATGCTGATGTTCAGGGCCTCATCAGGATTCCTAATGTGGGCTTCTAAATGTGATCCGTAGCCTTATTTTGCTAAAAAAAACAGGTTTTACTAACCTGTCACTCAAAGCCCAAGGGGATGTCAAGGGATGCAAGGTGCCGGCCGCACCCACCGCCGCCTTTCCAGACTTCTGCACCGCCTCCTAATCCTCTGTGCCGCCTCTCGCTCTCCCTCCCTCCTGCTGTAAGATATCACGCGTGCGCACAGGGCTCTGAGAGGCGCATGCGCACTTCGCTTTAAGAAGCCAAATCAAGAAGTCCGCACGGGCGCATCAGGCAGAGCCCTGTGCGCACGCGCGAGATCTTGGAGGGGGGAGGAGGGAGGGAGAGCGAGAGGGCGAGAGGCGGCACAGAGGATTAGGAGGCGGTGCAGAAGTCTGGAAAGGCGGCGCTGGGCACGAACAGCGGTGGGTGCGGCCGGCACCTTGCATCCCTTGACATCCCCTTGGGCACCTTATTTCTTTGAGTGACAGGTTAGTAAAACCTGTTTTTTAGCAAAATAAGGCTACGGATCACATTTAGAAGCCCACATTAGGAATCCTGATGAGGCCCTGAACATCAGCATATGTTTAGCTGACAGGGGTGAAACCTGGTGACAGAATCCCTTTTAAATACACTATTGCTGGTGAGTGACTTTTTAAAGGGGTTTGTCTCATTGCAACATCTTATCCCTTATCCAAACGATAGGGTAGAAGTGTCTGACAAGTAGAGATCCAATCATGAGAATGGGGAGAGGGTTTACGTTGTTCCCCTGTTTGAACAGAGGGGCAGACACTCGTACGTGTCCGCAGTACAAGTGCTCGGCCATTTCCAGCAGCCCTATAATGTACTTACATTATAGGGCTGCTGGAAATGGCCGAGCACTTGTACTGCGGACACGTACGAGTGTCTGCCCCTCTGTTCAAACAGGGGAACATATCTGCCGCTCCATTGATCCCAAGGAACGAGCCCTTGTTCTGATAACTGGTGGGACCGATCAGGCACTTATAAGTTATGGAATGGAACAACCTCTTTATTAAAGATGGTCCTCTAGTGACAGTCCACTACATCAAGCGTGTCTCTCGCACTGGTGGTCTAAGCATGTCCATGCATTAAGCTGGAAACTCACAGCCAGTTTTTTATACAAAGCCAGAAGTGGATCTGGCACAAATGACTAGTATAAGCCCTTCCTTTACTTACCATTCCCAATCCACTCCATGCTTTGGTGCAAAAAAAAAAACTGCCATGAAAACTGCTTGTGTGGTTCCAGCTCAATGCCTCATTCACACGTCAGTGTTCGGTCAGTGATTTTTAAACCAAAACCAGGTGTGGCTCTAAACACAGAACAGGTAATGATCTTTCCCTTTTTATACCTTATGTCTGTGGAGGCTCCAATCCTAGTTTTGGCTCACAATCACTGATGGAATTCACTGACTAAATAACTGAAGTATGAATGAGGCTTAACACAGACGAACCATTGATTGATTTGTGTTCTGAATTTTAGTATGATCCCTAAACAATGGATCTGACCATGTTCTCTGCGATGCTCCAAATCTTAAAATTCAGTCTAGGGGATAAAGAATGAGAAGACGTGACTCATGGTGGTAATTGAGTCTTCCTCTTCCAACCCCCAAATTGTAGAAGACTCCTTTCAAAAGTAAAAACCTGGATGTTGCCCTTTAAAACATAAAAATACAATAGGATTCTGCCGCACAGATCTATAGGTCTTCACAACATACCATCTGGACACAATTGAGAAAGCCAAAAGCAAAGGAATTTCTTTGTCTAGATACACGAGGAGTCTCCAGCTTATACCAGATATTGCAGACTAAGAATATGTGACTGCAAAGAGTATATAATTCAGAAATGTACAGAACAGCAGTGTTTTAAATGGAATAGATAACAGATTTAATTATGTTTAATTAATCCTACTATTTTTAATTATCATGGATGATGACCGCACTGCTGCTTCTCCCCTGTGATGGCGCCGCGCGGGGACTGAACACTTGTTGTCAGGTACCCCCAGAGATTGCAACGGACTGCTAGGGGCAGGGGTGCATTTAGCTTTTCTGCTGCCTTCCCCCCCCCCCCCCATGCCAAATTCTCAACCTAACCCCTTCCCTCCAGCCTTACTGTTAAAGACCTACAGTACTTGGAAAACATTTCATATTGTGCTACAAAACATACTAGTTAATATAGCAATACAGTTGAATATGCAGAGATAAACTCCTCCACAATGAAAAAACTCATTGCCCAAGGCCTTTCCATTGCCCTTCACTTGTCCCTATCTGGTGCTGCCTGAGGCAATTGCCTCATCTGGCCTCATTGGCGGTGCACCCCTGGCTAGGGGTCTCAGCAGTGAGATACATTGCGATCAACTTATGTTTTGGGGTTGATCTAATTAGGTTGAAAATCTATACTCCCCTTCCATTATAATACTGCTCCTGGAGTAAAGAGCATGGATATATCATATCTTGCTGGCATTACCATATGGGAATTGATTATTATTATGAATATTACGAATATTAATATATAAAAAAAATATCATTAGATTGAAGGGTGATGTTCTGGGAGATAAAGCAGACCTTGTTTGAAGCCATTCCTAACCTACTTGTATATTTTGTTTGTTTTTGCCCAACAGCAGCCAATTCAACACCAACCTATGCTACAGCAAATTCCAGCCGGGCAGCCAGTCTGCCCAATGCAGCCTACCTCCCATACATACCCATCGTACCAGCCCCCGCTCACTCCAGCACCGACAAAACCCCTACAGATCTCCAGTGTACCACTGCAACAGCACCAGGTACCTGCATCCCAGGTACAGCCATGTAGATGTATTCTTTTCATTTGGCTTGGTGTCTGTATATTATGTTCTCTGCTATACATGCTATTATGGACCAGCTGTTTTGTGATATATATATATATATATATATATATATATATATATATATATATATATATATATATATATATATATATATATATATATATATATATATATATTATATTCTCTATCCAGAAAAAAGAGAGGCACTCCGGTAGGTAAAAGCAAGTGAACCCTTTATTCACCCAAGTGGTGCAACGTTTCGGCTCTAAACATGAGCCTTCCTCAAGCTTGAGGAAGGCTCATGTTTAGAGCCGAAACGTTGCACCACTTGGGTGAATAAAGGGTTCACTTGCTTTTACCTACCGGAGTGCCGCTCTTTTTTCTGGACTTATTCATCGGGGCTACAAGTCTATTCCCCTTGAGACGTGCACCCGTACCTCTCCTTTGGAGCCAGTGCCGCCATTTTTCTTTATAAAATATATATATATATTAAAGAATTATTAGGAACACCATACTAATACGGTATTGGACCCCCTATTGCCTTCAGAACTGCCTTAATTCTACGTGGCATTGATTCCACAAGGTGCTGATAGCATTCTTTAGAAATGTTGGCCCATATTGATAGGATAGCATCTTGCAGTTGATGAAGATTTGAGGGATGCACATCCAGCGCACGAAGCTCCAGTTCCACCACTTCCCAAAGATGCTCTATTGGGTTGAGATCTGGTGACTGTGGGGGCCATTTTAATACAGTGAACTCATTGTCATGTTCAAAAAAACATTTTTCCAGTCTTTAACTGTCCAATTTTGGTGAGCTTGTGCAAATTGTAGCCTCTTTTTCCTATTTGTAGTGGAGATGAGTGGTACCCGGTGGGGTCTTCTGCTGTTGTAGCCCATCCGCCTCAAGGTTGTGCGTGTTGTGGCTTCACAAATGCTTTGCTGCATACCTCGGTTGTAACGAGTGGTTATTTCAGTCAACGTTGCTCTTCTATCAGCTTGAATCAGTCGGCCCATTCTCCTCTGACCTCTAGCATCCACAAGGCATTTCTGCCCACAGGACTGCCGCATACTGGATGTTTTTCCCTTTTCACACCATTCTTTGTAAACCCTAGAAATGGTTGTGCGTGAAAATCCCAGTAACTGAGCAGATTGTGAAACACTCAGACTGGCCCGTCTGGCACCAACAACCATGCCACGCTCAAAATTGCTTAAATCACCTTTCTTTCCCATTCTGACATTCAGTTTGGCGTTCAGGAGATTGTCTTGACCAGGAGCACCCCCCTAAATGCATTGAAGCAACTGCCATGTGATTGGTTGACTAGATAATTGCATTAATGAGAAATAGAACAGGTGTTCCTAATAATTCTTCAGTGTGTGTGTGTGTGTGTGTGTATATATATATATATATATATATATATATATATATATATATATATATATATATATATATATATTTTTTTTTTTAACAATGTCCAAAAACTGTACTTTTTAATCTGAGCCTCCACTTTTTTATAAACTTGTATGGACATTGTTGCCAATAATTGCTCCACATAAAGGTTCCTCTAATTACCCAACAACAGACTGGGCATGGACACCTGCTTTCTTACTGGTAAGGATCCATTCACACTTCCGTATGTGTTTTGCGGATCCGCAAAACACTGACACCGGCAATGTCCGTTCCGCATTTTGCGGACCGCACGTCGCTGGCACTCTCATAGAAATGTTAGAATAGGACATGTTCCATTTTTGTGTGAATCCGCAGATGTAGACAGCACATTCCGGCCCCGTAAAAAAAATTTAAAATAAAGGGTCCGCACCTGTCCCGCAAAATTGCGGAACGGATGCGGACCCATTTTGTGGACGTGTGAATGGACCCTAACACTTACTGTCAGGGATGTCAGGACCCACCCATAAAGCTGGCTGACACAATTTTTTATTGGTCTTTATTAAAAAAATTTTGCTGGTTTGTCTTGCTGTATGAATCATAGTTTTTACCTTCACTTTGTGCAGGACACCTAATAACCCTTATCTGTAAAAGGTCATAAACACTTATTTAGGCCACATTCTTATCAGTAAGATAAGAACTGAGTTATAATGTCAGAGAGCAGATATAAGGAGTCCGTCAGATTAGCTGGCTGACGAGGCAGAGAGAAAATTCAGATCCCTCTATTAGAGCATCTCAGCCCTGTACAGAAAAATGGCTCCATATTTGTAATAAAGACCAATTAAAAACATGAATTATAGCTCAAAATGAGTATGCAATAATAATTTTAAAAAAATTCCCCCAAAGGTCTTTAAAGTGGTTTTTCAGGAATCGCACATTTATGACACATCCTCAGGACAGGTCATGAATATCTGATTGTTGGGGATGACTGTCAGAACCACTGCAGATCAGCTGTTTGAAGAGGCCACAGTGCTCCCATGAGCGCCGCGGCCTCTTCCCAGGCCATTCATGTCACGTTCATCGGTCACATAACCTTATTGCAGCTCTCTCCCATTTAAGTATATGGACCTGGGCTGCAATACTAAGCACAGCTTCTATACAATATACGGCACAGTGTTTCTTTAGTTGTAAGGAGGCTGAAGTGTTCACCGGATATCCTATCCTCAGAATAGGTGATCTATATCTGATGGGTGGGGGTCCGACTCCCAGCAGCCCTGCTGATCAGCTGTCTAAAAAGGCTGTGGCACTGAGTGCTACAACCTCTTGCTAGGCCAGTGACGTCATATTCATCAGTCACATGGCCTGGGTGCAACTCTCTCATTCAAAATGAATGGGCCTAGGCTGCAATACCAAGCACAGCCACTATAAAATAAATAGTACTGTATTTACACTTTTTCGGTTTTGCTCCCATTTTGCATGAGCTCAACTCAAAGATCTGAAACATTTTCTACATAAACAAAAGACCCATTACTCTCAAATGCTGTTCACAAATCTGTCTAAATCTGTGTTAGTGAGCACTTCTCCTTTGCCGAGAAAATCCATCCCACCTCACAGGTGTGGCATATCAGGATGCTGATTAGACAGCATGAATATTGCACAGGTGTGCCCTAGACTGCCCACAATAAAGGCCACTCTGAAATGTGCAGTTTGATCACACAGCACAATGCCACCGATGTCGCAACATTTGAGGGAGTGTGCAATTGGCATGCTGACTGCAGGAATGTCTACCAGAGCTGTTGCCCATGCAATGAATGTTTTTCTCTACCATAAGCCGTCTCCAAAGGCGTTTCAGAGAATTTGGCAGTACATCCATCCGGTCTCACAACCGCAGACCATGTGTAACCACACCAGCCCAGGACCTCCACGTTCAGCATGTTTACCTCCATAATCGTCTGTGACCAGCCACCCGGACATCTGCAGCAACAGTCAGTTTGCATAACCAAATAATTTCTGCACAAACTGTCAGTCTCAGGGAAGCTCACCTGCATACTCGTTGTCCTCATCGGGGTGTCCCAAATATGATTTTTTATTTATTTTTTCTGCATACACATTACAATAGACTCTCCTTCTTATGTGCCCATCACCACCCCTGAGTCCTATCCTGAGCCATGGTCAGGAAATTATAAGATCAAACCACCACAAATACCATTGTTTATTTACAACATGCCCATATTGGGGTTTGTATACGTGTAGACTATATGGGCATATATCCCGATGCCCATTAGGACACACTCATATGGTGCCTTATATTAATGCCCATATTTATGGACAACTCATTTTAATCATACTTTGTCCTTTTTATGCCTAATATGTTCCCACAATTTGAATATGGGCATCCTTATGTCAGTACACCGTACACTATGGTTTTTGTGTCCGGTGATGTTAGCAGTGTATTTAAAAGCTAGAGCGTGCGCACCGGGGGTGGGGCGCCTGCGCGGTGACCTACTTTTGTTTGTGGTCACTGGCGCAGGCGCAGTAAGTGCCGGACAACGCACGCCAAACTCTGGTTCCTGACAACTCTTCTGCGCATGCGCGTGACGTCTTGCGAGTGTTGACGTCATCCTATTGTGCGCTGCGCATACAGGTGGACGCGACAGTTTAAATAACGGCGGGCACCTGCGGACGCCAGGTAACATCCATGCCAGCGGCTCTAATCATGTACCGCAACTAGGGGAAGGGGTCCTCAATCTGTCCCCCTTCCTGATTTCCTTTTTGGCACTTACATGTGCATTTTATTCCACTGGGGGCTATCTTTTCCAGTGTTTTTTTGTATTTGCTGGCAAATACCTTTTCCAGCAAACACTTGTGGATGAACATCCTCTCCGGCAAGTGTATTATATCTAGCCCTTTTTTATATATTCCCCTAATGAGAGGACTGTTTCTGCCTCAGAAACGTGCATGTCGGGATCTTTTCAGGGCCAAATGGGGAACGCAATTCCAGGGTTAGGTTCCGGACGGGGGCCCAACTAGTGGGACACTCCGTGGCTAGGCTAGGGCCCCTAGGGTCATCCAGGGATATACAGGAACATCTTCCTGCTACCCCCACATATTTTAAGGACCTCGTACCACCAAAACCGGACCATCCCACCAAGAAATAGCGGAACGGAGGTGTCTGAAGAGCCTATCAACTGTAGGGTAGGACCCTGGGTTTCTTCAGTGCCGCCGTGCACCTTTTTGATATAGGTGCAGCTGTGCATCCTTCGTGTATGATTATATTTATGTACCTAATCAATGTGTATACTTTTCTCTGTATGCCGCCGTGCATTTTTGTATACATTGCTATATGTTATCTATTCGCATCACTGTGTATATAGGGTACCAATATATATCGATTACTGCTACCCTGTTTTCTGTACATTTCGGGTGCTCGTGCATATCGGCTCTTGCCACCCTATAGTGTCTGACACCGAAAGTATAAGTGTAGACATAATTGTTTTTGTTTCCAAAGAGTCCTCTTCTGTGTGTGACTGGACAAATTGTAAGGTGATTGGGCATAACGGCTCCTGTCACCCTTTAGTGTCTGACACTAAGTGTAGACACTGTTTCCCTTGTTTTCAAGGAGTCCCCTGGTGTGTGAGACTGTGTGAAAAGTTGTATTTATATTGAACCACTTTGAGGGATATATTTTATAATGTATAATAAGTAAAAGTTAAGTCTTAAACAATCCAGATCACTATTCACTACTTTCCCTCATCGGGGTCTGGACCTGACTGCAGTTCGTCGTCATAACTGACTTGAGTGGGCAAATGCTCACATTCGATGGCGTCTGGCACGTTGGAGAGGCGTTCTGTTCACGGACGAGTCCCAGTTTTCACTGTTCAGGGCAGATGGCAGACAGCGGGTGTGGTTTGCTGACGTCAACGTTGTGGATTGAGTGGCCCATGGTGGCGGTATGGTTTGGGCAGGTGTATGTTATGGACAACGGACACGTGTGCATTTTATTGATGACATTTTGAATGCGCAGAGATACCGTGACGAGATCCTGAGGCCCATTGTTGTGCCATTCATCCATGACCATCACCCCATGTTGCAGCATGATAATGCACGGGCCCCATATTGCAAGGATCTGTACACAATTCCTGGAAGCTGAAAACATCCCAGTTCTTGCATGGCCAGCATACTTACCGGACATATCACCCATTGAGCATGTTTGGGATGCTCTGGATCTGCGTATACGACAGCGTGTTCCAGTTCCTGCCAATATTCTGCAACTTCGCACAGCTATTGAAGAGGAGTGGACCAACATTCCACAGGCCACAATCAGCAACCTGATCAACTCTATGCCACGGAGATGTGTTGCACTGCGTGAGGCAAATGGTGGCCGCACCATATACTGACTGGTTTTATGACCCCCTCCCCCCCTCCAAAACTGTGCCCATTTCAGAGTGGGCTTTTATTGTGGGCAGTCTAAGTCACACCTGTGCAATATTCATGCTGTCTAATCAGCACCCTGATATGCCACACCTGTGAGGTGGGATGGATTATCTCTGCAAAGGAGAAGTGCTCACTAACACAGGTTCAGACAGATTTGTGAACAGTATTTGAGAGTAATGGGTCTTTTGTGTATGTAGAAAATATTTCAGATCTTTGCGTTCAGCTCATGCAAAATGGGAGCAAAACCGAAAGTGTTGCGTTTATATTTTTGCTTAGTGTAGTATGCAGTGAGGCTGCAGTGTTCACCGGAGCGCCATGGACTCTTCGCTCCACCACTGATTGGCTGCTCAAGTGTTGGACCCCGATCGATCAGATATTGATGACCTTTCCTGAGAATAGGCCATGAAAATTTTTCGCTCGGAAAAGCCCAGTGCAGTGTTTTTGTTTTTTTCTTTTTTCTTTTTTTGAGTTAATTTTGCATTTCCAAGTGGCATATATCAGCTGATCCTGCCTTGGCTCTAAATGAAGCGCACAGTTATCATTACAGTTATGTTATGATAGAGTATGTGCAGTAATTGTGTTTTTTGTTTTGTGCATTGTTTTTCAGCTTCCTCCGTATCCTCTCATTCCAGCAGTTGCTCCTCTAACGGGACTCGAGAGCCTCCCTGCCAATCTCTCTGACTTACCTGCTGTCTGTATCACCCCCCTGCCTGCTCCCTGTCAGTATTTCCCTTCAGGTGTGGTTATGTCCAACCTTCCTGTGAATCCTGCAGGGCTCCCGACAGGGCACATGGTCAACCCACAGTTGGTGCTACCTTATGAGACCAATCTTATGCAAAATATACAGGTGGCTCCTGTACCTTTATTAGCGGTGGCTACCCCTGGTGGGCCTGGATTTCCAACCCCACAACCACTGCATGCCCAAACGCCGATGTACCAGGCCTCCTTTCAACAGATCATTCAGAGTGATGTCCCTTCGGTTCATCACTCACCAAGTGTTCCGCCTGTGTCACAGCAACCCCATCCACCTCCTCCTCAGTCACATCATCTGAGCATAACCCATCCTCCCGATCAGACTACATCTGGGGCTGGGAACCAGGTAATACTTTGTAAAATCCCTATAATTTCTGTTTAGTGTCTACTAAAAGAACAATATGAGAAGCCCAACTCTTTTCGAATACAGGGGCAAGGACACAATCGGTAGGTCCGAGAGATCACAATATGACAGAGGAAAAACAATCTCATACACATAGTATGCCCTTTTTTTCATAAAGGGCATGCTGGCATGTTCTGGTTGATAAAACATGTCAGTTGTATGTGTGACATGCTTACATTACATGGGGATGTGGATACTAGCCTCAGAATGTAAAGCAGTGGCTCATTTTGTCTCTAGTCTTAACACAGAGTATGTTGTTTCTTTAAAATATTATTTTATTAGTTTTTTTTTTCTTCTCTTTTTACAGCTAGAAGTTGCATATCCTCCACTCCGTGCCAGATTTTAGCAAAAAACAATTCCACCCCTCCCCACCCTTCCTTACCATTTAGGGTCTTTACTAAAGAGTGACCGCTCTAACCATCCTCCCTATTGGCACTGGCTAACACTGGATATGATTTTATTGGGTCAGATTTACAAATCCTGTCTAATATTTTAAGAGTTTTAACTTGGACCAGGCAGTGTAAAGATGCACCAGAACTGGCACTTCCGTTATTATCATTGTTCTCTTCGTATAACGGAGCAGAACAGAAATTACCAGAGATGATGTGAACTTGTCCTTATCACGGGATACGTGATAAATAACAGGTCAGAAGTATTCGATCGCTTGTACCTCTACGATCCCGAGTGGACCCCTAGTCCCTACTCTGAAGGAAGTGATAGTGCGCATGTTGGTCCAATGTAGGACCAGGCATGTAGGCCAGTTTTTTTTGCTGGAAAATTGAGGCAAAATTGTGAAACATTAGCTTATTGTTTCCTTCTGTGTGGTAATATTTGGGCAGAGTATGATAGTATTAGATATACATGTTATAGCCAGTTAGGTGTTCCTGTAGGACATGATTATGTATGCAATATATGGCAGTGTTATGTATGGGCTGTATAATTTAAATGCAGTCCAGAGTGTGCCTGATAATGAGGAGACATTTAGGTTCAGATATAGATTGGTTTCCTGACTTCCTATGACTCTGTGGACTAGTCTTGTTACTTCTGAAGAGTAGAGAGGTAAGCATCTGTTATGTACCTCTAGTGCCTCCTGTCTTAGAGGTGGGGCTCTGAGCTGCCCAACACCCTTTTCTCCTGACCTAAAATGAACAGCTTAGGTGATCAGGAGGCATCTTGAGATATTTAGTTTCAGATATAGTTTTGTTTCCTAACTTCCGATGACTTGGTGGGGGTAGCCTTGTTATTCTTAAAAGGGGAGAGAGATAAGCATCTGTTATGCACCTACCTATAGGGCCTCCTGTTTTGGTGGTGGGGCTTCAAGCTACCAAACGCCATTTTCTTCTGACCTAAAATGACAAGCTTGGATGATGAGGAGACATCTTGGGATATTTAGATTCAGATATAGGTCCTACAACTTTGTCCAGTAGCCTAGTTATTTCTGGAAGGATAGAGAGATAAGCATCTTTTGTGCACCTATAGTGCCTAATATTTAGATTAGGACATAAATCTATTTCCTGACCATGCGAATTAAGTAGCCTTGTTCTCGGAAAGGGAGAGAGATGAGCGTCTGTCATTTACTCTCCGTGTGTCATTTACTCTCCAGGCTGTCCAACACTTTTTTTATTTTTTTATTTTTTTATCCTGACCTAAAATGACCAGCTTAGGCTATATTCAACAGTGTACCAATGACTGAGGCAACATGTACCACTGCTTTACATACATGGCAGACCTTTTTATTGAAAGGTGCATGTCAGGAATGTGTTCCTACATTGAACATCCCCTTTATTGCAAAAAAGATACCCATGCTATGCACCTGGCATGTGTGATCTTTTTTTCCTCTTTATTTTAATATTATTCTTTTATCCATTCTGCATCATCATTTTAGAGATCTGTTAATTTACCAAACAATGGCATTCATGCGATTGGTATTAATGGTCAGTAAGGTAATTGCTTAGAGAAAGTCTGTGTTTATGCTAATGTGTGTTTTTATCTTCTGCCTGCTACTAGGCTGTGTGTTTGAACTTGAAGTGACTTAATATAAATGTGTCCCCCAATGTTGTACAGGTCATGGGTCTTCCTCAGTATTCAGTGGAACTGGGCACTACCATAACGATGCCTGTTGCCTCCGTGATCTCTCCACCTGTTTATCTCCCAAGTGATACTCCCCCACCCCTGCAAGGGCAAGATCCACTTGCACAGGTCTCATACCCACATGTCATAACGGAGGCGACGTTTGCTGAAAATCCAAGTATACATATGGGGTCTGGCCTTCAGCAACGCTCTGATCTTCATAACCTGGCCACCATCCGGCCATACACAGAATCCAGTCAAGAGGTGCCTTGTTTTTTACATTTACTGTTGATTTATCTGGTTGAACATTGTCAATTTTCACCTTTTTGTCTTTTTTATCACTTTCTTTTAGGAAACAATATTACAAGAGAACATCCAGACCTCAATTCAAAGCTGTGACAAGTGAGTGCCATCTAAACTCTGTTCTGTGTCAGTTATGATGGAACAGGGCTGGGCAGATCTCAGAAGCCAGGTAGCTAATGCACCTGGAGCTTTACTACTAGTGCCTACATATTTGGGGTTTGAGTCTATAAAACCCCTTTTTGTGTGGCCAGATAAAAAATACAAATCGACAGCAGTGTTCCCCAACCATTAGCACAGAAGCCATGTGTGAATCAATCAAGTTGGTACATTATAACTTCACTTTAGTTGTCGCTGATTTGGTTCTTTGTGGTCTATGAAACTGTGGCCTGTGAATCAAAAAGGACTTTAGTGGCCAGCTCTGGAAACAGATTGTGAATTTTTTTTTTTAAAGGAGATTCCAGTATTTTAAATGTGTCAAAGCTATGTGTTTTATACATGGTTTTCATGCTTCTCTAGACAGCTTAGAAAAGGGTCTACAAAAGGGGGCAAGGTTTACAATGGACTAGATTGCGACAAAATATTGGTCTAAAGTAAGGCAGTCAAAATGTGGTGTAAAGAAGAGCAAGGTCTAACGTGCCTAGCAAGATGTACCAAATTTTGTTAACGAGTGATCCTGTCACGGCCTTTGGTGTGCGCTGTGACACTTATGCCACGCTTGCTGTTGCCTGTGGAAACGTGTTGCTGTTTCTGCATGCGGGGGGCAGTGTCACGGCCTTTGTGGTGTGTGCCGTGACATGGTTGCCTTGCATGTTGATGCCTGCGGCAACGTGTAGTTTTTTATGCTGGTGTGTGCACTTCCCCTTTCAGTTGTTTCCTCCTCTGTACGGTGCTGGAGGGGTTAACCACCTTGTTGGGCGTGGTCACTAGTTGCTTCATCTCGCCTGTGGCTAGAGGCCAGGAGTCAGTGGTACTCCAGCCATGGTGTGTGTTGGAGTTATGCTCCTGGTCTTCATGTTTCATCTCCCAGAGTGAGGGCCTCCTAGTAGGACATCGAGGTCTCCAGCGATTTCTTCCCTCCCTTACATGTGTTGTATGTTTGGTGTGTTGTAATGTCTAGCGTGGTGTTCTTTGTTTGGTATGTTTGATATCTTCCAGCATGGTTGCTAGACTTCCTAGCCTGTATGCAGTGCCACCTGGGGCTGCCATGCACCTTGAGGCATGGGGGTCCTGGCAGAGTCTGGTGTGCTGGATACCTGTGAGTTGCTGGTATGGTGTCCTGTTTGGTGTTTGGGCTCCGGTACGTATTCACGGGTTCCAGTTGTGATGGCAGCGGCAGGTAAGTGTGTCGCCTTGTTTTCTTACCTGCCGATTCTCTTGCTGCATATTGTCTTTTCCTTTCCCTGTTTCTAGGCCTTTTGAGACTCCTGTTCTTCTGTGTCCTGGAAGAACAGGGCGCCTCTCCTCAGCTCCTTCGTGAGAGATTCTCAGGGCCTAAGGTATCCAGGGTATGAGCCGTCCTACCATCCAGGTCCGCTCATACGGTGAGGGGTTAGGGCTAGGTATAGGGATGCATTAGGAGGTGACCTGCTCCCTTATCCTTGTGTTCAGGCCTAGTTGCTTTCCTTATCCCCCAGTCATCAGACGGTGGGGGGTTTTCCCCACTCCCCGCCGTGACCGATCCGCTGTAATACGTTTGACACGTGTCTTGCCTATCTGGTCTAGTCTTAAAGGGAATCTGTCATCAGAAAGTTTTAAGCCTATGGTGTCTGTCACCTGGAAATTCTGGCAAAATCCCTTGTAGGGCTAGCTCAGCTGAATGTAATGATGCCTCTCACTTAGCAATCCATTGCTTAAAAGTACATTCATATGCAAATGAGCAATTGTCCCAATCTTTCAACAAACTTTGCATTAATGAGTGAACCCTTGTTCACTTTTGGGGCCCCATTCTGGAGATAGGTGTGGGTCCCATCTCTATCGGACATTGGTGGCATATCCTAGCGATATGCCACCAGTGTGTGAGATGGGCCAACCCCTTTAAGGAACTTTTCAAATTGAAAAGCTATTAGCATGTGGGCGGGGGAAGAGGTTAACAGCTGATAACATGAGAACTAGACATTTCTCACTGAGACATATAACAAAGTTTTTTGTGGTCACTTGTACTATTAATTTATGCATAGTTGTGTGAAAAGTTAAGGGGTCACTTACTATTCTGAAATACGCCTAAATTTCAGGCACAGATGGCGGCACAACGGTTAGTTGCGCCGCTATCTGCGACTTCACCCCACTCACGCCAGGTCTATAATTGTGGGCGATGAAGGGGACTGACCAGCAGACCCGCCTTATCATTTTCTATCGTGTCAGAAACAGGCGTCGTTCCACTATAGAACAAAAAAGAATGGCGCACCATAGGGTAATAACGTAAAGAAAATGAATAAAAAGGTATCTCCACTGGGGAGGCTCACCTGATGGAGTTGTGCTAGTTTAGGCACAACTCTAATGTGGACGTATACCAAAGTGTCATGAACTCCTCACAACGGATGATGTGCAGCCCGGGATGGATACTTCTGTTCAGGGATGCCTGGAATCCCGCAGAAGGCCAGTGGTTCAAATAAAAGAAAAGGTGTCCCGTGGCGCAAAAACCACCCAATAGTTGGAGTGATATTGGTTGATATTTATTTGATCATTTTCTATGCCTGGTTTAGGCATAGAAAATGGTCTAAATGTAAGGCAGCTCAGAAGCTGTCTTGCATTTAGAATTGGTCCTAGATGCACTGAAGTTATGGAGAGACCTGCGCCTCTTCATAACTTCGGCGGATCCACCGCTAACTATGGGTCTAAGATGCCGATCTTAATAAATATGCCCCTTTAGTGACCATTTAAGTGCACTGAGGGTGGGCCCAAGCCACTCTGTGCACCCTTGCTTCTCCTGCTTTCTCTGCCAGTCCCTTCCCCTCCTTAAATGACAGGTCCTTGCTTGATCATCTTGACTAGAGTTGTCAATCAAGAAGAGGAGGGAGGGGCTGGTAGAGAAAGCAGGAGGAGCAAGATTGCACACAACGGCGTAGTCCCACCCTTAGTGCATTTAAATGCTCACTTGCTTATGGATTAAAAGTACTTCCCTCCAGAATGATGTAACGGATCGCTAAGTGAAGGGTACCATTACATTTAACTGAGCTAGCCCTACAAGACATTGTGCCAAATTTTCTGGTGACAGACGCCATAGGTTTTCTAAATTTAAAACCAGAATAATAATTCTGCCCCCAGTATTGTCTTTTTGGACTTACTCAATGCTTTATGTGCTGTGGAGATGGTAAGTAGATTCTAATTCAGTATACACACCAGAATCGGCTAGCATGGTCACAGTGTATGTGTGTGAGTTGCTATGCAGATGGTGATTTTAATCCACTTGCAGCGAGCCGGACCGCAGGGGAAATCACGTGAGGCTCACGGTGGACCGATGGGGTAGTAGTTCATGTACTCATGGTTAGCATAGCCTTCCTGGGCCGGCAGTGCAGTGGATGGGAAGACGGCATGAAATCCTCCGGGGCGCACTCTATTGCAGGGAACACCAGCCAGATGGAAGTTGAGGTGCCCTTGATGGTGTAGGTGTTTAAGGTGCTTTGGTGGCTGGGCCTCTGTGTTTGTGACACCAGCACCGTAAGGTGCAAATGTTGAGTGTAGTAGTAGTAATAATAATAAAGAGTCCGTTGTTGTAAAGCAATTGAACATTTACTTGAATCAATAATCTCAAGGCAGATGTTACAGTCCATCAATAAAGTGCCTTCATATGGCATATATGATGACTCCGAAATAAATTCAATTGTATTCCACTTATCAGGTTTAGGCAATTGTCAGTTGAAGAGTTCTCTTTAGGGTGGACACTGTACAGAAACCTACAGACAACCTATGAGGGCCACATATATTGATTAAAGGGGTTCTGCACTTTCATTTAACTGATCTATCCTCTGGATAAATCATCAGCTTCTGATCGGCGGGGGTTTGACACCCGGGACCCCTGCCGATCAGCTGTTTGAGAAGGCAGCGGGGCGGCCTTCTCACGATTTACCGCCGGCCTACTAACGTCACGACTAGTATAAACTAGCGTGGGCAGGGCTAAGCTCTGCTCACTTGAATGGAGCTTAGCCCTGCCCACGCTAGTTGATACTAGTCGTGACGTCAGTAGGCCTGCGGTAAACGGTGAGAAGGCCGCGCCGCTGCCTTCTCAAACAGCTGATCGGCGGGGGTCCCGGGTGTCGAACCCCCGCCGATCAGAAGCTGATCTATCCAGAGGATAGATCATCAGTTAAATGGAAGTGCAGAACCCCTTTAAATCACAATTTATAACACTATGTGCATACCCAGATCACCAAAAAAGAAGCGACCATATGTAAGCAAAAAATATATACTTTTAGAACACAATAAAACACATATAATGGAGTCTTACATCATTGGGTGGAGTAAAACAGGTATAAAAGAGGGACACGGGGGAGGGGACCGATAAATGTGAATACATATAGGGGAAGTCGCAAATGTAATTAAATAAATACACAAGTCTAAATGTTACCCCAAGTTAGTAACAGAAAATGAAGGAAATGGATACTACAGCAGGTTTCCAGCAGGTGAAATGACATTGCCAGCCTGATAATAGGAAATACCATACATTAGATAAATACTTAAATAAGCAGATGTTTAGGCCCCTTTCACACGAGCGTGACGGATTGGCTCCGGATGCGTTCAGTGAAACTCGCACCATTTTGCAAGCAAGTTCAGTCAGTTTTGTCTGCGATTGGATTCAGTTGTTCAGTTTTTTTCCGCACGGGTGCAATGCAT
This sequence comes from Bufo bufo, assembly GCF_905171765.1. Classification (NCBI taxonomy): domain Eukaryota; kingdom Metazoa; phylum Chordata; class Amphibia; order Anura; family Bufonidae; genus Bufo; species Bufo bufo. The sequence goes on along the minus strand of NC_053397.1, from coordinate 182,752,621 downwards.
TTTGATACGTTTTCATGCGCGTGATAAAAAAACTGAAGGTTTACAAACAACATCTCTTAGCAACCATCCATGAAATGCATCGCATCCGCTCTTCCGGATGCTTAGCAACCATCCATGAAACGCATCGCATCCGCTCTTCCGGATGCGATGCATTTTTCACTGAAGACCCATTCACTTTCTATGGGGCCAGAGTTGCGTGAAAAATGCAGAATATAGAACATGCTGCATTGTTCACGTAAGGCAGAACTGATGCGTGAAAAAAAACGCTCATGCACACAGACCCATTGAAATGAATGGGTCAGGATTCAGTGCGGGTGCTATGCGTTCACGTCACGCATTGCACCCCCGCGGAAAACTCGCTCGTGTGAAAGGGGCCTTATAGTGTCCCATTTACACACTGATGTGGGACGCTGCACACTCAGTTGGTATGATAACATTTCCCCCAACAGAAATCCAAACGGGAAATGTCATCAGAAGCGGACACTGGTGCAGCCTCAGGCTTTGGGCCCATAACCTCAAGTACTCCTATCTCCACTTAAAATGTAATTTTGTTTTGAATGTAATTTGGGAGTTGTGTAAGTAAGAGTCTTCCGTTATGTCTGAATTTACAGTTATGTAGGTTCTGATGCAGCATCTGGCAAAGAAATGAGCGATGGGTATGAGGGCATCCATGGCACCAGTAAACAAGATGGAAAACCAGCAAGGAAACATCATCGCAGGTCGTCTCGTACTCGCTCTCGGCAGGAAAAGACCAACAAACCCAAACTGACCATTCTTAATGTAAGACAATGCCCGGTGGAATAGAATGGAAACTAGGACAACGGAGTCTAAATGAGTTATGATACCGCTTGTCATTGATCTCTTGGTCCTCTTATTCTTATTGTGTGGACTTCTAGAATTTCACATGGAAAATATAAAAATTCTTGCTTGTTTTATACAGTCGGACAGTAGTAAGACCTCACGTTGTATAGGTTGATGCCCCTCCTGATCATTACGGTTTTCTTTTTAGGTGTGTAACACTGGAGACAAAATGGTGGAATGTCAGCTGGAAACGCACAACCATAAAATGGTGACCTTTAAATTTGACTTGGATGGTGACGCACCTGAGGAGATTGCAACGTACATGGTAATAAATCTATTAAGAGATATCATAACTGACATTATTATGGTAAAGAGTAACGCTATAAACTAGAAGTAAAGATTATTATAAGGCTCCATTTACATTTGTGTTCGCACAATGCCATTTTTCCCATCAAAAAGACTAAGCCTCAATGGACCCCACTGTGGTTAGTATCTATGATATGACTTGTGTACCGCAGTGCCTCCATCATAATTGTAGCAATTATAGTTAGTAGTTTATTGCACTTTCTCAGCTTACAACTGCTCTCTGTAGAAGTTTATGCAGATGGTGGGGATGAGGAGTGAGCAGCTGCAGAGACACTGCTGCTGGCTAGTGAGCATTTTACTGTCTCGTCCCAGATCTAGATTCACAGCTACACTGCTCACTACTGCTGTGTAATGTTCTCCAGGTTAATGCTGCTGCTTCAAATGTGTGTGTGTGTGTGTGTGTGTGTGTTGGTGCTGTGTATTGTAAAATCAGACTCCTGTTCTCACCTTCCCATCTTTTTTCCCTTTTGTGGGCAGCAGCTGTAACCTGATCCATCAATAAAGCTAGAAATCAGACTCTGCCTCATGTACACATTTTACCAGAGAATTCAGAATGAGTGACTAGTGCGGGAGGAACAGGGATGCATGAGAGAACTCTGATAAGATGGTTTTAAAAAAATATATATTTTTAAAGGGGTATTCCCATCTCGGACAATGGGGGCATATTGATAGGATATGCCTCCATTGTCTCATAGGTGCGGGTCCCGCCTCTGGGACACTCGCCCATATCTAAAACGAAGCCTAACACGAGGCCGTAAAAGTGGTGACCAGCGGAGTTGGGTCCGGCCACCACCAAGCCTTCCTATTGGCCTGCTGGAAATAGCAGAGCGGCGCACTCGGCTATTTTCGGAATCCTCATAGAAATGAATGGGAGCACACTGCGCTTGCACGGCCACGCTCTCATTCATTTCTATGGGGCTGCCGGAAATAGCTGAGCCAGCGCTCGGCTATTTTCGGCAGACCCATAGAAATAAATGGAGGACAGCCGCACATGCGCATTTTCCCCTCCGGGATTTCGCCGGCTCTGTTTACCAGATGGTTGTGGGTTCCACCTATCAGACATTGGGGGCACATCCTAGCGTTATGCCCCCTTGTCTGTGATGATACAACCCCTCTTAATCATTTGTACGATTTGCCTATGTTAAGTTGATAGATACAGAACGTGAAGGTACTCTTTAATCTTGCATCAATTCTTGGTTACCAGGTTCTGGAGGAGGACGTGCCTATCTCTAGCAATGCCTATGTACGCTTATGGGAAAATGAGATATTTTCTTTATTTTTTCCTTTTTGCAGGGAATGTTCCTGCAGGGGCCCACAGATCACAGATATTGTAGCACATAATACTACTAGGCAACTTTATGAGATTGCAACATTTGGTGTTATCTCTGTCCTTCAGAATTCTAAGCTTTGTAATTGTGGTATTCGATTGTAACAGCGCTGCCTTCGAAATAAACATATTCGTATGCTCCCAGGTGGAAAATGAATTCATACTGCAGGCCGAGAAAGAGATTTTCATTGAGCAGATGAAGGATGTTATCGACAAAGCAGAGGACATGCTGAGTGAAGATACCGAAGGGGAGAGAAGCTCCGATCAAGGGGCAAGTCCTCAGCAAACAGACTCCTTCAGGGTGGAAATGAGGGAGGTACGGTGCACATTTTCTGTATGGGATGCTTGATGCTTTCAGTCGCAGATTAGTTAGGACATGGCTATGACATGACAGTCATCCCCATGAAGAAATTGACTGATGTCCACCCCCGGCTGTCAGCACCTGTCTCTCCCAGCCGCATAAATTACGGATTTATGGTAAAGTAATTTATTGGAAGCCTGATCACAAAGGGACAGGGATGTGCACAGAATAATTCTGCTCGTCTTCTTAAATGTCCACTGCAGATTTATTTTTTATTGGACATTTAGTCTCTTTACAGAATTACATTCTCTGTGGGTGACATTTGATGCGTTGTAAACCTGCCAAGCCTAGCGTCTATAAAAACAGAATGAGCATTGTGTAGCTCGTTGCTGCCTGGCCATAATAGACATTTTTCTTTTGATTTAGATAGTAAAAAAAATTAAAAATATGATGGAAAATGTGATCAATTTATTGGTTACAGTGAGAGTCTTCATAGGCGGCGTCCATAACTCCCATTCATTACAGTGCAAATTGATTATGTATTTTTGGTCTCCTCCATAATGGGCTGCCGAGTCTTTGAAATTTTGGATCTGATAACGGAGATACCTCATGAACTTTTGCCATTTGGAAGACCCCCTTCAAAGGCAGTGTGTCTGCTCCTAAATCACTTCTAAAGTAAGCAGATGGCTTTGTAGGGAAGATGCACTGAATCAGAAACATGCCTTTCATTTAAAAGTCAATGCCTGAGAAATTGTTCTTTTAATTTTGATGCCAATTAAGATGCTTATGCACCATCGCTACCCCGTATCGAAACACAATACCTCCCCCTTATGGTTGATTTGAGAGCTGCATCGCTGCCAGGTCTGAAATCTCATCCGTTTAAGTTTAGCACATGCACAGTAAAGGCAAGGCCATAAGCAAGGGCTGTTCTGCGCATGTGCCGTGCTTAGGCCAGAAGCAAGGGTAGTTCTGCGCATGTGCCGTGCTTAGGCCAGAAGCAAGGGCAGTTCTGCACATGTGCCTTAGGCCAGAAGTAAAAGATGTTCTGGGAATCTGCCGTGCTTTGGTCCGAAGCAAGGGCAGTTCTGCACATGTGCCTTAGGCCAGAAGTAAAAGATGTTCTGGGAATCTGCCGTGCTTGGGCCAGAAGCAAGGGCTGTTCTGCGCATGTGCCATGCTTAGACCGATCACTCTGGGTCAAGATTTGAGCTGCAAGCAATGATAAAGGAAACCTGGAACTGTCGGTCAACCAAGAGAGGGAAGGCGCCGGGCAGCCCTGCCCATAGTGCATCCAAATAAAAATAATTATCTGTATTTCAGACAGTATCAAAATAAATCTATGTTTCTGATACGTTGCACACGTCCCCTACAAGGACAGATAAGACTGATTTTGAAAGCTGGGATACTCCCGTTTAAAGAGCATCTTGTCACCAAGACCATTCTTATTAAATCGGGCATTTTGCTTCATAGGGTTGATCCTACTCATCAAATATACCGGTCTCGTGAAAATTGGTTGTGGCTTTCCCTAGAATTTTTTTTTTATTATTCATTATGCAAATGAGGGTTCAGTGCACAGAGAAGTGTGACTAGCATGAAAAGTTAGGCCTCTCTCCTTGGTGCATGTTAAGTAGGCCTCTCTCCTTGGTGCATGTTTTTTTTTTTCCTCTGGAATGCTGCAACTGATTTTCACAAGACAGGTATCCCTATAATGAGCAGGATCAACCCTACCAGGCAGTATACAGATGGTTGTTCTCTAAAGGTGCCCATGTGTGTGTGGGGGGACTCAACATGCCTAATCCTTTGTTTCTATGAAAGATGGGCTTTTGCCAGGGTTTCCTGGCTGCAGCCTATTTATCTCAACCCCATTCTGTACAGTACATGTCTATGGTGGTGTCGAGAGAGATGGCTCTTAGTGAAACGACCACACGTATCTCATGTGGATAGCCAACGTAAAGGGATCTTATCATGTTGATCATGGTGTCTTATCTGTGTTCAGCATGTTATAGAGCAGGGTGAGATGAGCAGATTGACTATATAGATTTGTGGTAAACTTTTCAGTACAAATTGTATTTTCTTCATTTATTTGTCTGCTCATTCTATGCTTGGGAGTCCAGTGGGCGGTCCTACTCAGTGACTGGCGGCCTTTTCTGCATGACTGTGCATAGCGAGATCTGTCAGTCACTGATATGACCGCCCACTGGACTCCTAAGGATAGAAAGAGCAGAAATATCAATGAGTAAAATACAACCTATATAGAATCTTTTCTTGCAAACTATATATCAATCACCATGAGTTTCCCTTTAACTGTTGTGAAGAGACAGGGCAAACAGAAGCCTAGGTATACACGAGTGGGCAATGTTGGTACCCATGAATATTGTAGCATAAGCACCGTGTTTTTTTTTTTTTGCAGTTTATGGATTTATTGCGTTTATTCTAATGTATTTGTTTTTACCCTTTTTCAAAGGAAAATCTGCTTCACCCTGTAAGCACCCCAGTTTATCAGCAGAATGGTATGACATTGACATCACTTTTCTCTTTTTCTTATACAATGTCCATGACAGTTGTTACTTAAAACAATGCCTGTCTCTTGTTCAGTTTTGCATACAGGAAAAAGGTGGTTTATCATCTGTCCAGTGAAGGAATGCCCAAGTTCTGCAGAAGTGTCATCAGTTAATGCTAACCAGGAAATACAGCGGAATGTGCAGGTAATGATTATTTTACTTCTATTGGTTTTATACCTGTGACCTGGATGTAAGATGGCCATACATTGAGCAGAAGAGGCTCCAGTAGTAAATATCAGAGCTGTCCTACCCCTGATGCAGTGGCGACTGGGAATTCAAATACAATGGCCCTGGAAAAAAAAATACTAAAAGTGGCCCCCTGTTTTGTAGTTGGAGTCCAAATTGATGGAAGGCAAGGCCAGCAATACCATATTGTTGCACGTTTATACCACCCCAACAGAGCCAAATACCACACTCCATCATAAAATACATCCCCAAAAACTTCCACTGGCCGGCCGAGAGGAGGGCCCGGGTGACCCCCTGGGCAGTGGGCCACCGGGAAGGTTTCCCTGTAAGGTCTATGGCACAATCTGCCCCTGCCCTGATGTAGTAGTTGAGATCATTACGTTCTAATGTTCCGGGATGGGTCCAGGTGTTTGATGATTTTCCAGCACACCAGACCTTACAGAGAAGAGGCATCTCTACTGTCACTTCTTGTGTGTTTTTTTATCAGATGTTTTCTATGACCTGGCAGGAGGATAAAATACTGTATTTTTTGCACTATAAGACAAAGATGTCCTTTAAGACCTCATTGAGGTAACAAAAAGACAATTTATTATGGTTTCTCGAACTAATCTTTCCTTGTCACAACCAGTCCTCTAATACATGACCTAACAGGTCATGTTTTCATGATTTTCCTATAGGCCCCTTTACATAGGCCGACTGAACAAACTGTTCCCTCCCAATAATTGCTGCTTGGTAACCGCAGCTTCCTTCTCCCCTGATGAGCAGGCAATCGCCTCTGCTGTATGGGGACGAGCAGTCACTCATACAATCCCTTGTCCCCATACAATTGTTTTTCTGGGCGTACATCCTGTTTACGCAGTTTCACAGCACCCGATGCTTTGAGCGCTTGCTTATTCATCAGGTGATTGGCTGTACCCTTATTGAGAACGAGCACCCATACTCAATCATAGTCTCGCATAAAAGGACCTTCAGAACGGCAGAGGCGATTATATTTGGGTGACACTGAAAAACTCATGTTCGCCCCCCCAACGGCCACTATTCATACCTCTCCCCATTCCACTTCTTTCAGATCTAATATGGTGCCATAACATGAATCTGAACCTCTGCTCTTCTTGGCTCTGGCTGAATCTGCTGCTGCCATTTCCTCCTGCCCTACCCTGTATCTGCTTTTGTCATATGGCACACAGCAATAAGATGGAAGGGTTGCTGAAAGGCATTAAACATGGCCGTCAACTCCATTTAGAATATCTAGTTCAGTGACTATTTTTGAGCCTAAAGTATTTTGTACACGGTAACATTTCAGCGCTGCATAAATTGAATATATTTCAATACACTTTGCAAAATATCCCCTCATCTCCATATACTCTTCAGATATGAATTGCAAAAGAAAATGATGTTTCAGAACCTTCGGGGCAGCCAGACGAAGTTCTGGAATATTTTCCTGGGTAATAAGTCTGTTTCTTTAGATTGCCTTCAGAAACTCAAGACATTTTTTTTCTATTAAGTTCTCATTCTAATTCAGTCTGAAGAACATGTAGATTTAGATAATGGGTAGTAATTGGATAAACAGAGGTCTGCTGAGCGCTGCTAGACCTACATCTACCGTTTTCTGACCGCGGTTTTTACTATCCTTTTTAGATTTATTTTGTTTTTCGCCTCTAAGGGACATTATAAAAGGGCTTACGATATAATTTGCTTGATGAGGTTAGTTTATAATGGAGTAGTCCTTTTTAAGTTGCATCTCGAGTATACAGAATTGGGATGCTTTCAGACTACCCTAATGTAACTGCTATCCCTGAATCTGCCACAGTTTTTTATAGCCACTCCTATTACGGATGTAACATCTGAACCACCTGTTTTATTACCTTGAGCTAAGATCACACGAGCTGTGGCCTGATCTGGATGACACTGTCATCCAAAATGAGCCTTGAGGGCAATTAGTGTACCTTACAGACAGCTGCTTACCTACCATGGAAGCAGACCATGCTACTGCTATGGAGCCCAGGGGAACCTGGCACTGATCTCCTGCTTCTTTTCCTGACCTAAATCCACTGCATTTTCCTGCAGCTACCACCAGGGGGATCTCAGTGCAAAGATTTTTACTGTTGTGATTGCATTCAGTGGTTACTGTATACATGCCTGTGTACTGAGCTCCCCCAAGTGGTGGCTGCAGGCAGACAGCTTTATAAAATATTTGGTCAGGGGAAGCATCTCATACAATGTATTATTCACAGAACAGATAGTTTATTATTAATAAAGCACCAGTTTCACTTTTTTATACACAAGTCGGGTAAACTGGGTGATGCGGAGGAGCTTGACTTTAAAAAAAAATTTTATGAAAGTTTCCTATTCGTATTAGAAAAAAATTGTAAATTCAGCTACAATTTCACTGGGGCGGGCATACAGAGTTTTGCTATGGGGTTTTCTGAGTTTTGTGTACACCCCTGCCCACAGGAAATTTCTTTTACCATCCTCTGGCTCAACACTACAAACATTAAAACTAAATGGACTTGACGTTTGAGGTGTTCAGGTGCCTAGATGACAGGTTTGTCTAATCTTTCAATTTCCTGCAGATGAAATGATTTGTGAAGATAATCAACGTGAGTGTCCTTCAAATGAGGAGAAGATTAATCAAGGTGTGGGTCAGTCTTTTTTAACAGATACATGTGACCAGTCTACAGCAATTCCTGCTTCCATGACCCAGTCCTCATCAACAGTCTCGTCATCTGAACTGCAAACTCTTCCAGAATCCCTTTCCTTCCTCCAAGGAGATACTTTATCTTTTGGTGCCTCTGCTGTTTTACAACCAGTGATGGAAGCACAGCCTGAAACTGTAGGCTCTGATGGTCTTCTGTTAAAAGAGGCACCTGTGGTACCTCAACCAGAGCACAAGTCGTGCATATTACCATCTGATCAGACTTGCAGTTTGATGTACACAAATGATACTGCTCAGACAGAACATGGCAAACATGACAATGGTCATGCGCTGCAAGTTCCTCAGGAAAAAGTTCTTGATCTTAAGCCTGAGCGGCAAGGTTTGTATGATTCAGATAGTGATTCACCTATTGTAGTCCAGGTCAAGTCCAATTGCTGGTTCAGCTGTTCCGGGTGTCCCAGAACTGATCAATTGCATGCCATTCCAGAAATATCTCCAGCATTGCAACCTGTCCTTACAGTCACAAGGCCCAAGGTTTAGCTCTGCCAGTGGTGAACTCAAATGTCCAGCAGTCGGGTATAGAGTCTGATGGAGAAGGTCCACCTAGAGTGGAGTTTACTGATGACACAATTAAAACTTTAGATGAGAAGCTTCGTACTTTACTGTACCAAGAGTATGCTCCAGCTAACGTGACTGCTGGAACACCGGAAAACCCACCGGAGGTGATCAGCTCCCAACCCCTAAACCTAGACCTCAATGGAGAACCGATAAATCTGCTGGTACAAAATGGTGGTGATATTGCTTGTGATTTATCAAATCGGAGGGTAAGTTCATTTTGTCATACAATATTGTACTTTAAATGTCTACTGGTTCATTTAGGTACCTACATATGTGATGTGTATGCACAGATATGTTTACATGGTTTCTTGAAAGGATGATAGAAGTATTAGAAAAAGGTGGTCTAAGGACAGAGGCAAATTTTGAGTATCTGAAATGTTCATTTGCACCAATGAAGTCCATCTTGTACTACACCAGAGTAGGTGGGCTCCTAGCAGTAGGGTAAAAGTACATGGCTGCAGTGGGACCGTTATTTCTTTCTCCAAACACTTTTGATAGCACATATCCGACTGAACATTACTTGCCCTATGGTGCTCCCCCTTTCCTCCAAATAGCCCAAGTATTTTATTGAGAACACAAACGGCCCCTCTTATCCATAGACTCTGTTATTGCAGTTCAATTACATTTGCTGCAATACCAGACACAGCCCATGCACAAGAGTGGCACTTCTGGGACAGAAAAACAGGTCCTTTTTACTAATCTCAGACAACCTGATAACTACTTCTTTTCTATGTTTGAACTTAGCTATCCTTAGGCTAGGTATAAATATTCATAAGTATTGATGAGCTTGTGGACAGCCCACAAACCAGCAGACGTGCTGACTGTTCTCGCTTGAGGACCATATGAAAGCATCTTGTGATTTCATGGCAAATTAAGAGGCGGCACAGCTTTGATAAACCTTTTAAAGGGGTTCTCTGGAATGATTTAAAATGGTCACCATCAACTTGTTGTAGACTGTGAGCAGGACTGGTTGCTACCACTTGAAGAGCTGCCTAGTGGGAGGTGAGCTGGCGGGGGGTCTCCCTAAACACTACATTGCCCTACGATAGATTGTAAAAATGTGATTCTGACTGTCATCATGGCTGAGCAGCCTGACAGGAACGCTCACCAATATATAGTATAGGCAAGTGCCAGAGTGTATTGTGTAGTGAAGCCCTGCCTAACCAACTCCCCACTCCCAAGGCAGCTCTGCAATTGCAGCAAGCCCTGGAGTATGTACAGAGAATGGCCCTGATGAAGTTTTGTTGCAGTGTATTCCCTCACTGTGCTCCTTGAGAATTGGTCCTGTGGAAATGTGGTATTGAAGAATAAGGCCAGAATTAAATGTAATAGTCTTTTACTAAATGGAATGTACAACTTCAAATACGTTCAAGTGTAGTTATCTGGCACCAGTAAGGAAGTATGGAGGAAGGTTGGTTGGCTGCAGTTTAGCACGTGTATTGAACTGGCCTAGTAGTAGTCTCGGTGAGGAGTGTCTTAACCATAGTTCCTCACCTCATAGCAGTGTCTTTTAATGCTGGTTGTAGCTGTTTAGTATTTACTTGATGATAATTGCTGGTTGTTCTCTCTGGAGAATCCTTCTTGGCAACAGGAGCCCTGCAGTGTGCTTCCGCTCTCCTGGCAAGAAGTAGGACCAGCCTACTCCTACTGAGAGGGTGGTTAGCCATGTTCCTTGCGAACTATTGCCATCCACATCCTTAACTGGATTGTTACAGCCAAGCACATTTAAAATACATAATATATAACATAACTCTACAATTCTAGTGTAAGCCGTGTACCGGGGTGGGCTCCCCAGAATACAGTGAAGTCACAGACAAGGAAAGTGACACTGACACCAGCTTACTATGCAAGAACAGAAACTTTACTTAGACGAGTGATAACATAAGAACAATACAAACATGCATAGAAAACGCTATATCCCCGGACCCACAGTCAATGTCCCTGCCCACTGGGCAGGCCTAGCCGATGGCGGACACGGCAGAGCCTGCAAGTCGTGCTGTGCCGCTACAGAGGACACCCCTAGCCGATGGCAAACGCAGCAGAGCCTGCAAGTCAATGACTGCGCTGCAGTCCAGTACAGTACAGCCTAGCAAAACAATCTATCCTAACTACCTATATGCTAGGCCTAGGCTAGTCTCTGTATCTTCAGGCGCCACACAATGTAACATTCAGTAACCAGGTGTACTGACCTGCGTCCGTTCTGGGCCCGAGGGATGCCAGGGATGGCCACCAACCTCTTTGGCAACCGTGCGGCCTTGCTTGATGAGGCCTTCTGTCCACACACTGAACTGGTCTTCCTGGGACAACCTCTCTTTCAGAAGAGCTAGATTCAGTCAGGGTATAACAGCTACTCCTCCTCCTTCTGAGTGTCCATTAAACTGCCACACATCTGCAAGCCAGGATGGAATCGGATTCAGTCCCTCACAGCACAAACCTTCCACCACCATGCCAGATCAACACACTTCCTGGTTCACTCACAGGCAGCAGCATGAGTCGTCATCTGTTTTGCATATTCAAATCTCAGAGTGTGCTGGGTGTAGCTGCAAAACAGTGGCCTCTAGTGCCTGGAATGTCAAATGACAGTTTAAGTACATACATTATGCAGAAATAGCTGTTTCACAATCTCTCACTAGTACCCCTGAGTCTGGGGTATTCTAAAAGCAACCAGTTCAACTCACATTGTAGGACAGGTTGCGGGCGGGCATTTTAAATCATTTCTTTGAGTGCTCATATGAAATCTTGAGATCTTCAGCCTCCTCCAACACCAAATCCAATGGAATTATTGCTAGAACGACATGAATGCCAGGCCAGAGGAAGAGCACTTCTATTTATGGCTGGATTTATCAACTACGTAATATCATCTCATTGCGGTTAGGATTTATTGTCTGACCTTTAATAACTAACTGTATGACATCTACACTGTCAAACCTAAAACTGCAAAATTATTTCTAAAGCTGGTCATCACAGGTAAATGTTTACCAACAGCTATTTCTCTCTGCTCTGAACTTATTTGCAGAATGCTGTAAATACGAAATGTCTGATCTTTCCTACCAGGGGGATGCTAGGCTAGGCCCCATTATATATCTAATGTCTAAGCTGTATGACCAGCTAAAGGTGAACAGATATGCCCCCTGACTACATCAAACCAAGCATGCATGTGTTCTCAGAAGAAGGAATTGGGCTGCTGCAGAACCTGCAGCAGCTTATCTCTCATGAGAACAGAGGATGATTTCAGCCTGTTCAACCCTGGCCTTCTTTCCTTCTGTCAGGGTCAGGACACCTCCATTCACATTAGATGGTCAGTGGTTCTTGCTAAAATAAGTGGGCCTGACCAATGTACACCTAACATGTATGGTCAAAGGGGTTTTCTGGAATCTTAATATTGATGACCTATCCTCGGTTATAGGCCATCAATATGTGATCTGTGGGGTTCCAACACCCTGCACCACTGCCATTCAGCTGTTTGAGTAGCTCCCTGAAATTGGCCCCCAAAGCTACATATCTCTGTCTGCTCCCATTCACGTCAGCGGGAACAGTGCTGTAGTTACCAGTGCTAGCCACTACACAACAGATGGAGCTATGTAGTTCCTTCCACCCCTGAATAGCTGGTGAACCCTAAACACCCCAGTGTGACACTACTTAGAACATAGTAGGGTTCTATCGCAGGAGAAGAAACACTGGAATTGAACGTGGTGCTGCAGATTATACATGACTCTAGGAGAGTAGAGGCAAGTATAGAAACTTTATTGGTGCTAGAAGGAAATGCGTTTCGATCCTTTCATCAAGCAGAGTACACCATTAGGGTTGCTGTGGCACTAATACAGAAGATACAAAGTGGCCTGTTTAAACTGTTACCATTTACAGCAGCCAGGATTATGGCATTCCATTCAATAAAGACTGCTATGAACGGTCTTCTGATGAAGTCTATAGGGAGTTGTTTCCCGTGACCAATCACTCACTAAGAATCCAATGCCAATAAAGAACATCAGACAAACTTATTTTAACGTCTTCACAGTATTCATGTGGCCTTACAATGATGGTCTCTGGTTTGTATACCAGTGTATTATTTTATTTTATTTTTTATCATATTGGAATTCTGAAATAAACGCTAAAAGCAATAAGATCAGGACATATTGTTTTCATTACGGTGGAGAATTCCATGGAGATCAGTCTCTGCAGAAAGCTCGGCGCTGAAGGACATGGAGCTGCAATAAATTGTTACCTCTCGTATGGGTTTGTAGTCCAGCTCCTAATGACGACAGGATTGAAAAGCAATTTAGCTTCTCTGCTTGGATCCAGGCAGAGAAAATCCCGGCTCGTAATAATGCGGGCATTTTCTAATGAAACTGATAGACATTCATTATAAATGTGTCCTTTCCTGTCCAGATGCTTTCTGTGCGTGTTATGTCCTACAAGGGCAGTTACTGCATTTGGTATCATTAGATTAATTAACAAGTAATTTCCAATTTTTACCCCAGAGAACTGTCAATAGACTTTCACTTTAGCTGCAGCTAGACAGACTTCCCTTGTGTGATCGCTAAATATTACAATGATGTTGGTGCGAAAGTCTGTGTTACCATTGTCCGTGGGGAGTTCACGGTTCAGAAGGCCACTTTACCTTTGCTGACATTACTGTTTTGACAGGCTGTCAGATATTTGATCAGTGGTGAGGGACTTGTTACAGAAAGATTTGCTTTAATAAAGCTTGGGAAAATTTAGGTTTTATCGTTTTGTTTTTTTCATTCAGTCAATCACTTTGATTGTACTGAAAATTTAAAGATATATTATCTAGGATGAGAAACAGTGCTAAAATTTGTCTAAGGGATTGCACTAGTATTAGAGTTTTACCTGACCCTTTAACTCTGAACATCCCATTTAAATCCCGACACTCTGTTCAGCGATCTTCCGGTCCCTGACTTGTTTACTTACCGTTTCAGGCTGTAGACAGGGGTCACGCGCTTTTATTGAAGACAATGACTTGCCTCAGTGGTGACGTGTCCACAAGCGGCCCATGACCCAGCAGTGACGTGATGGTTGAAGCCAATCACCTTTGTAACGTGTGGTACTGAATTTAAAAATCCTGGAAAACCCCTATCAAACATTTTGTAGACTTCACTTTATAAACTGGTTCAACTTGGCAGGTGACTTGCACTGGGTCCTGCTGCTGTTGTGATCTCATATTTGTGGGAGAACAACTTCAGGCAGTCAACAAAACCTCAGTTCATCCACGGCTCACCTATACTGGACTATGACTTTTAGTAAAAATTTAGGAGCCCAAGCACTGGTGACACACGTTTATTAAAACTGAGGTTTCGTGTGCCAGTCTCTTTAAAAATATTGAGTGGATTGCAACAGATTTATTAATGGGCACACACTTCTTTTTTTTAATCGGATAAATCTTTATTATCAGTTTTTTGTCTTTTTTTTTTTTAACCCCTTAGGGACCTGGCTCATTTTCACCTTAAGGACCAGGCCATTTTTTGGAAATCTGACCAGTGTCACTTTAAGTGCTAATAACTTTAAAACGCTTTGACTTATCCAGGCCATTCTGAGATTGTTTTTTCGTCACATATTGTACTTCATGACACTGGTAAAATGAAACCAAAAAAATTCTTTTTTTTGCACAAAAAAATACCTAATTTACCAAAATTTTGGAAAAATTTGCAAATTTAAAAGTTTCAGTTTCTCTACTTCTGTAATACATAGTAATACCCCAAAAAATTGTGATGACTTTACATTCCCCATATGTCTACTTCATGTTTGAATTATTTGGGGAATGATATTTTATTTTTTGGGGATGTTATAAGGCTTAGAAGTTTAGAAGCAAATCTTGAAATTTTTCAGAAATTTACAAAAACTCAATTTTTAGGGACCAGTTCAGGTCTGAAGTCGATTTGCGAGGCTTACATAATAGAAACCACCCAAAAATGACCCCATCTAAGAAACTACAACACCCCTCAAGGTATTCAAAACTGATTTTGCATACATTAACCCTTTAGGTGTTGCACAAGAGTTATTGGGCAAATGGGGAGGAAATTTGAGAATTTCATTTTTTTGTCTAATTTTTCATTTTAACCCATTTTTTCCTCTAACAAAGCAAGGGTTAACAGCCAAACAAGATTGTATCTTTATTGCCCTGACTCTGCCGTTTACAGAAACACCCAATATGTGGCCGTAAACTACTGTACGGCCACACAGCGGGGCGCAGAGTGAAAGGTGCGCCGTTTGGTTTTTGGAAGGCAGATTTTTATGGACTAGTTTATTTTACACCATGTCCCATTTGTGAAGCCCCCTGATGCACCCCTAGAGTAGAAACTCCATAAAAGTGACCCCATCTAAGAAACTACACCCCTCAAAGTATTCAAAACTGACTTTACAAACTTTGTTAACCCTTTAGGTGTTGCACAAGATTTAATGGAAAATAGAGACACAATTTCAAAATTTCACATTTTTGGCAGATTTTCCATTTTAATATTTTTTTTTTCCAGTTACAAAGCAAGGGTTAACAGCCAAACAAAACATTATTTATGGCCCTGATTCTGTAGTTTACAGAAACACCCCATATGTGGTCGTAAACCGCTGTACGGGCACACGGCAGGGCGCAGAAGGAAAGGAATGCCATACAGTTTTTGGAAGGTTTTGCTGGACTGTTTTTTTTTTTTTTTTTTTTACACCATGTCCCATTTGAAGACCCCCTGATGCACCCCTAGAGTAGAAACTCCAAAAAAGTGACTCCATTTTAGAAACTAAGGGATAGGGTGGTAGTTTTGTTGGTACTAGTTTAGGGTACATATGATTTTTGGTTGCTCTATATTACACTTTTGTGCGGCAAGGTAACAAGAAATAGCTTTTTTGCACGTTTTTTTTTTTTTTTTTTTGTTATTTACAACATTCATCTGACAGGTTAGATCATGTGGTAATTTTATAGAGCAGGTTGTCACTGATGCGGCGATACCTAATATGTATACAATTTTTTTTATTTATGTAAGTTTTATACAATAACTTCATTTAAAAAAAAAAAAATGTTTTTAGTGTCTCCATAGTTTTTTGGGCGATTATCTTGAGTAGGGTCTCATTTTTTGCGGGATGAGATGACTGTTTGGTACTATTTTGGCGTACTTTTATTACCTTTTTTGGGAAGTAAGGTGGGCAAAATTTAAATTTTCTCAGTTTTTTTATTTTTATGGCGTTCACCATGCGTGGAAAGTAACATGACCGTTTTATAGATCAGGTCGTTACGGACGCGGCGATACCTAATGTGTAGTGTATTTTATTCTTTTAATTTTAACTTTTTTCACTTTTTTTTTTTAAATTTTCTTTTTGGACCCAGACCCACTTGGTTCTTGAAGATCCAGTGGGTCTGATGTCTGTATAATACAGTACAGTACAATATATATTGCACTGTACTGTATTTTACTTACACTGAACAGATCTATGCTTTTAGCATAGATCTGTTCAGCACCATGAGCAGGCGTCCTGTTGCCATGGGAACCTTCCCCGTCTGCTCAGAACTTCGCAGACGGGGAAGGGTAAGCACAGGGCTGAGGGGGGCTGTCGGGGGGCTCTCTCCCTCGGGGGGCTGCAAAGGCACAGCAGCCCCCCGATGGAGAGGGAGGGAGCTCCCTGACCGATGACAGTTAACTTTTTCCATACAGCGGTACGTACAGACCGCGGTATGGAAAGGGTTAAACGGCTGACATCTGCACAGATGTCAGACGTTTATACCAGGGTGCCAGCAATGTGCTGGCAGCCTGGTATACCCACTAGAAGCCAACGATCGTTCATGGGAGGCGGGCGGGGATCGCGACTCCCGCCTGCCACACCGCCCGCCTCCCGCAACGCCCCCACCGCATGCGACCCCCCCCCCCCCCCCCCCCCCCGCACCACCCGCCGGCATCAAATCGTGCAGGGGTGCAGGGGGGGGTGAAAAATATTGATTTTAGGCACTCTAAAGTTTCTGATCCCCCGTGATCAGGGACCGCGGGGATCAGAAACTGCAAAAAGCGCAGCAAACCGCAGGTCCTGAATTGACCTGCGTTTGCTGCGATCGCCGACACGGGGGGGGTCACATGACCCCCCCTGGCGTTGTGACAGGATGCCGGCTGAATGATTTCAGCCGAAATCCCGTTCCGATTAACACCCGGGAGCCGGAATGCCTATTTAAAGTTAGGACGTACCGGGTACGTCCTATGTCCTTAGGGGTTAAGCAGCAATAAGACATTGTTTACAGATAATAGGCATGTATAGTATCAGTCATACACTGCTCAAAAAAAATAAAGGGAACACAAAAATAACATATCCTAGATCTGAATTAATTAAATATTCTTATGAAATACTTTGTTCTTTACATAGTTGAATGTGCTGACAACAAAATCACAAAAATAAAAAAATGGAAATCAAATTTTCAACTCATGGAGGTCTGGATTTGGAGGTCACACTCAAAATTAAAGTGGAAAAACACACTACAGGCTGATCCAACTTTGATTTAATGTCCCTTAAAACAAGTCAAAATGAGGCTCAGTAGTGTGTGTGGCCTCCACGTGCCTGTATGACCTCCCTACAACGCCTGTGCATGCTCCTGATGAGGTGGCGGACGGTCTCCTGAGGGATCTCCTCCCAGACCTGGACTAAAGCATCTGCCAACTCCTGGACAGTCTGTGGTGCAACGTGACGTTGGTGGATAGAGTGAGACATGATGTCCCAGATGTGCTCAATTGGATTCAGGTCTGGGGGGACGGGCGGGCCAGACCATAGCATCAATGACTTCGTCTTGCAGGAACTGCTGACACACTCCAGCCACATGAGGTCTAGCATTGTCTTGCATTAGGAGGAACCCAGGGCCAACAGCACCAGCATATGGTCTCACAAGGGGTCTGAGGATCTCATCTCGGTACCTAATGCAGTCAGGCTACCTCTGGCGAGCACATGGAGGGCTGTGCGGCCCTCCAAGAAATGCCACCCCACACCATTACTGACCCAATGCCAAACCGGTCATGCTGGAGGATGTTGCAGGCAGCAGAACGTTCTCCACGGCGTCTCCAGACTCTGTCACGTCTGTCACATGTGCTCATTGTGAACCTGCTTTCATCTGTGAAGAGCACAGGGCGCCAGTGGCGAATTTTCCAATCTTGGTGTTCTCTTGCAAATGCCAAACGTCCTGCACGGTGTTGGGCTGTAAGCACACCCCCACCTGTGGACGTCGGGCCCTCATATCACCCTCATGGAGTCTGTTCTGACCGTTTGAGCAGACACATTGCACATTTGTGGCCTGCTGGAGGTCATTTTGCAGGGCTCTGGCAGTGCTCCTCCTGTTCCTCCTTGCACAAAGGCGGAGGTAGCGGTCCTGCTGCTGGGTTGTTGCCCTCCTACGGCCTCCTCCACGTCTCCTGATGTACTGGCTTGTCTCCTGGTAGCGCCTCCATGCTCTGGACACTACGCTGACACACAGCAAACCTTCTTGCCACAGCTCGCATTGATGTGCCATCCTGGATAAGCTGCACTATCTCTGAGCCACTTGTGTGGGTTGTAGACTCCGTCTCATGCTACCACTAGAGTGAAAGCACCGCCAGCATTCGAAAGTGACCAAAACATCAACCAGGAAGCATAGGAACTGAGAAGTGGTCTGTGATCACCACCTGCAGAACCACTCCTTTATTGGGGGTGTCTTGCTAATTGCCTATAATGTCCACCTGTTGTCTATCCCATTTACACAACAGCATGTGAAATTGATTGTCACTCAGTGTTGCTTCCTAAGTGGACAGTTTGATTTCACAGAAGTGTGATTGACTTGGAGTTACATTGTGTTAAGTGTTCCCTTTATTTTTTTGAGCAGTGTATATAGTATATACAATACACAACACATGACTACAAAAGACATTGCAGATATCTATGCATAGAATCATGTAGAATATGCATCTTTAACGTAAACCCGTAACCACCCATCAACAAGTAACCCTACAATCCCACCCCCCACCCAGACCCTATAAGAGCAGGACATAATTATGGTAGCTTCTCTTCAGCTCCACTCCTGGCGCGCCGGCACCGTATTAATAACTCTTACATTAACATCTAGCATCAACTCCCAATCACCTATACGTCCATATAGTATTAGTATTCAAAAACCAACTTCCCATGCACCCATACCTTATTCACATGTAGAGCAGTCATCAACCATTACCAGCATATACCCACGGGCACACACTTCTTAATAAATTTAGCACATTTGTGGTTGCCTGTCAGAGAATGTAATCTCCAACCATTTATGATCAGGAGTAGATTTGCACAGTTAGAGTAATTTCACAATTTCCGGTTTTTCAACGTAATGTGTGTTAAAGGGGTTGGCCACTTTCTGGCTACTTTTTTGACCAATGTCTGTAAGATGACTGACACTTACTAAAATAGACTTTAATATTCTGTGCCGTTTGCTATATTTCATAAGTCCTGTCCCCTTGTTGGGCAAATCTTCACAGGAGACCTGCCCATAAGATGGCTGCTGATGGATGGTCATGTGACCAAGCAAAAATAACTTCAGACACATCACTTAGCCTTCTTCCCTCAAATGCACCACATCTATCCTCTGTACTTGCAATGTGGAGAGTTTAGTGCAGGCGTGGTCTATTTTAATGGCGGAAACTGAGTGATTTTCCTGGTCAGATGACCCTCCATCAGCAGCCATTTTATCGACAGGACCTCTATAGCATTTGGACATCGAAAGCTTCATTAGATGTGCCTTCCCCCCCATAATCTGAAAGAACTGAACTCCAAGGCTTTGGAATGGATTATACAAAGGTGCGGTAAAGTTCAATAGAGGTAACACCCATCTATTAAAAATTTCCTAGCAGCACCAATTGAGATTTCAGGGCAGCAAGGCAGAGGTACCTAATCTGTGGAATAAGCACCAAACAAAAAAATGTAGAGGAAGCTACTCGAACATAGATGTTCTATAGCTATATGTGCACTTTATTGGTTTGTTAAAATTGCTGTATTCTTATCAGATGTCTTGTTTTGTTTCACTTGAATGGATCAGTCATCAGGTCAAGCACGAGGACGTGACTCTGGAGAGCAGGATTTAAAAGAGGAAAGTGCCACAGACAGATCTCCCAAAAAGAGATCACATGCTAACAAGTCTAAAACCATTGGAGATTTCTGTGATGAGTACTGAAAGATGAGGTAACCATAACCTCTCCAAGTTACCTGAGGTTTTCTGCACCGCCAGATGTTTATCTGGATAAGCTTCCACCACAACCAGTCAGGACCTCAGTACCACGAGCTCACACCTCCTCACCTATAAACTCTCTCTTCTGTGGACATGTGTCTAGTGATTCAGGGGATGAATTCCTTCCACCAAAACCCAAAGATGCCCCTTCCACCCCAAGCAAAGGGGCCAGTAATGACTTCATGAAGAAAGCTGCTGCTTTTTTGCATCGAAAGGCCAGTATGCAAAGCCCCGATTCTCCTACAGGCCAGGCCATGAAAATCCCCTCAATAAATGTAACGTCTTTTCATTCGCAGTCTTCCTATATGAGCAGTGATAATGATTCTGAGTTTGAAGATGCTGACATGAAGAAGGAGCTACAGAATCTCAGAGAAAAGTATGTATCACCATTGGCAAACTTCTCTTTGAGTGGGTTATCTTCAGCTCATTTAAAGAAGACTTGTCATTGCCCCCAACAATGACAGCTGCCTTTACCCGGCTGTAGCCTCCACTTCCAAGAATCAGTTCTTCTAAGCCCCCTATTCTAGATAAATCGGTGCTGGTAGTTGGAGCTGTCATTGTTGGAGGATGTGACAGGTCCTCCTCCTTATTTTGCATTAGTATTTATAAGGCAAAACCAAAAATGGAGCTTACATGGGAAAAGAAAAGTACCTCCTTTTATGTTTTGGAGCTACTCCGGAATTTGGCTTACAAATACTGATACAAAATAAGGGAACTGCCATGTGAAAGTGGTCTAACCTGGAAATATATTTAAAGGGATTGTGTCATCAGAAAATGGCCTTTTGTTTAAATGGTTTCTACCACCAGAAATACTGTTATGTAGCTGACTGACAGTATGTTTCTAACATTAGTCCCTGCAGCTGTTTTTGTTAAAAAAGTACCTACCGGTATTATATGCTAATGAGCCTCTAGGTGCTATGTGGGCGTAAAATCGGCACCTAGAGGCTCCGTCCACTCACCCATTATCCCGCCCAGGTCCAGTGTTGTGCCTGCCCAGCTCCTCTTGATTGATGCCACTGTTCCCTGCATCGTTGGCGAAATCCTGCGCCTGCGCCGTTCACTTCTGTCTCACTCATCAGGCGAACGTTCCTAGGAACACTTTCCTGTAATTGCCTGATCATTAGGCCAGTAAAGGAGCTTTAAGCCGTCCTTGGCACTGAGCAGTCACTGATTTTTCTGTCCCTTGTAAATGCCTTTATATTGGCTGAATGTCTATAAGATGAATTCCTTTACTGTACACTTCACTAAACTTTTAATGTTCTTGGCAGTGTAGGGTAATTGCATATGAGTCAGAGCATCTCTTCTGCATGCATTAGTCATTGTGTAACAACTTATATAATTATGCTTAAGACCACGTATAAGTTTTTCTTACTTGTTGTGTTTGTGGTATTTGCAGATTACTTTTTGCTTTTGTTTTATTTGTCTGACTTTCCTACGATTCTCAACATCCCACTCAGAATTCCTACAGCTCAACTCAGATAACCAGAATAGCTTTACGTATTGGTTTATTAGTACATTTTATTTTCTGTAGAGGTACATACAGTAAATTTTGGTAGGATCATATGTCATTTTCTCAATCCATCAATAATTCAGATATTTTAATCATACCTGATTTGGTATTTGGGCAATTCACTTTTGATCTTTTGCTGAGACCACCAGTGATCACCTGTAATTTGTGAGGGACTCTCATGGCGTTAAACGGCCTGTGCAGTGTGACCGCCGCTACCTCCTCAAACAGCTGATCGGGGGGGCTGGGAGTCAGACCCCTGCCAATCTGATATTAATTGCATATGCACTGCATTTTCATGGAGACAGGCAGGGGCGTAACTACCATAGCGGCAGACCATGCGACTGCTATGAGGCCCAGGGCAAGAGGGGGCCCAGTCTTAGTTGGGATTATCTCCTCTTTAACTAGTGGTGAAAACGTGGTCAGGACTCTACCCTCTAAAGGAACAACTTTTGGCAAATGAAGCAGTGGAAAAATGGCCCAAGGGTCATTGAAAAGGGTTTAGGCATAAAGCTCTGCTGCACTTGTCAGTTGGACCTGATCAGAACAGGTTAAGGCAGTATTTATCGTTACTTTAAGACAGGGTGGGAACCTGACTTTGTAAATCTTCAGGCTATGCCTCTTCTCTTCATTCTCCTGCAACTTCCACTATATAGAGGTACATTACTTGGATTGTCATGTTTTCTACCATTTCTTTTTCTTCTCCCATAAGGCACATGAAAGAAATCTCTGAGTTGCAAGTGCAGCAGAGGAAAGAGATAGAAACCCTTTACATCAGGCTGGGTAAACCTCTGCCCCCTAATGTGGGATTCCTTCATGCAGCGCCGCCAAGTGGCCGCCGGCGGAGAATCAGCAAAAACAAGCTGAAAAGTGGGAAGCTGCTCAATCCGTTGGTTCAGCAACTGAAAAACGGTACAAGTATGTCAAATAGTTTTCTTATGTGTAGTGGCATGCGGTTGTTTTTAAGTTGCTTTTTAGGCTATGTTCACACCACCATTGTCAACCTTCAGAAAATTTACTGATGATTAAGAAAACAACATGTCAGTGGAGGAGAAAAAAATATATAAAAATATTAGTCTAATTTTTAAGCAGTTGTATGTGAAG
Source organism: Bufo bufo (assembly GCF_905171765.1). Taxonomy (NCBI): domain Eukaryota; kingdom Metazoa; phylum Chordata; class Amphibia; order Anura; family Bufonidae; genus Bufo; species Bufo bufo. The sequence continues at coordinate 182,729,979 of NC_053397.1, read as the reverse complement.
CTCATTATTCTGTATGCTTCTAGATCTACATTTCTTAATATATTTTACAGTTATGAAAATATATGTCAGTAAATTTTTGAAAACGCTAGTCTTCTGGGTTGGCAACCCTGGTGTTTTCTTTCTACTTTTATTTGTGTTGCAGGTGATATAACTACAGATTGTAATGGATCTCCTTCCAAGGATCCATTGAAGTCCCACCTGGACCCAAAGACCTGTCTTGCAGGTTCCTCCCTGAAGGCATCTCCGGGTCGGGCCGTTCAGACACAGCAGCCTTGCTCAGTGAAAGTGACGGTGTCCTCAGATAATATCTGTTCTGGGGTTGCCCGGGATGGTGTTGATATGCATGGCAGCGGCGGACAAGGTGATCTATCATTGCGGGATGTTCCTTCTGTGCTAGTTTCATTGCCAGTGCAGGATCTTAGGCTGACATGCAGGAGGCTGCTTAGTAAGGCGACAGGGTTGCTGCACGTGGCTTTGCTGCTGTACTGCAGGGTTTCTATAACTTGGCTCCAGACAAACACTGTGAAAATGATCATTCGTCATCATTTTCTGCATAAGAAATCTATTCAGGTACACTTCTGTGCAGTGTTTGCAAAATTCTCATTTTTAAACCTGTAGGGGAGTACCACATGCTGGATTTGCTTTGCTGATACTACATTTGTTGTGTGTAGGGAAGGATGGTAAGATGCTACACCTTTTCTGATCCCCATGGATTGTAATGGGCACGTCTACTTTATCAGCCTGTCCTTTAGAAAATGCATGGACCTTCACCATACTTGTGTACCTTTTGAGAGATGATACCTTTGGATTATCAGAGATTTGGGTCAATACTATTTGGCCATTACATACATGAGTAGCTGAATGTGTGCTGCCTTCACCCAACGTTATAGAAGTGGAGCTCATGCCACGGTCTTTACTGACCACGTTGCTGCCTGAAGTAAAAGATCTTTAAAGGGATTTTCCTCTGGATAGGCAATCGGTATCTGATTGGTTGACACCCAGGACAATCAACTGTTTGAGAAGGCACTGCTACTCGTAGTGGCCCCGCTGCCGCCTTGCAGTCACATTTATCGGTCACATGGCCTAGGCGCAGCTCCGCCTCATTGAAGTGAATGGGGCTGAGCTGCCCTACCAAGCACAGCCACTTTATCATGGACGATTCTGTACTTGGTGAGCAGTGATCGGTGGGGGTTCCTGGGTGTCGGACCCCCACCAATCAGATACTGATCATCTATCCTGAGGATAGGTCATCAGTATAAAAGTCTTGGAAAACCATGCTTGAGGTCGTAGTTCTACTGCAGAATAAATACAAATTTGAACTATTAACACTTCTATTTTTGAAAACATTCTTACTTTGCATAATTTTTTTTCCACATCTGCTTAAAACTTTTGCACAGTATTGTAGGTAAAAAAAAAAAAAAAAGAAGCCATACTTGCCCTCACCAATTCTCCCTCCCTGCCACTATGTTTTTGAGGCTCGTTCAGTCCCCACTGCTGTTCACTACCTAGATTGTAGTGGAGAGCAGTGGGGACCTAGGCTTGAAATGCCAGGACATGCCTGCTCAGCCAGTTATCAGCTGTTACGAGACACCAGGGACGTTGCTAGGCTAAAACTTTTGGGGCCTGGGCCCCTGATGTTTTGTCCCAGGCCCCGAATATACTGCCTGCCAGGCAGATACAACTGTATTGCCATCCTCAGGACGGCAATACAATTGAATCTAATGAACTGCAATGTTGGAGGAGACTGGGCAGGGGGTGATATTTACATGGGACTGTATGGTGGAGGGGCTGAGAAATTTGTGAGGACACTAAGAGGAGGAATATAAATCCAGGGGACATTAGGCATTCTTATTACTACTGGGGGCTCTAAAGGAGGGTCTTATAGATCCGCCTTATTTCTACAAAGCGCACTATGGGGGGCCTCATTAGTACTGAGGGGTCTGTGAGGGCATTATTAATACTGGAGGGCTCTTCTACTCTTCTACTAATGGAGACACTCTTGGGGAGCATTATCACTGTTGGGGGCACTGTAGGGGGCAGTATTACTAAGGAGGGCATTCTAGAAGGGAATTACTATTGGTGGGACTACGAGAAGTATTACTATGGGGCGGGGCGGCGGCTGCTATCTGTACAGCACTCCTTTTTCTTCAGGATAGTATTTGGGGGTAATTGGGAGCACAGCGAGCAGCAGGAGAACACTGATAGGACTCCAGGTTTGGGGATGATGATAGAAAAGTGAGGAAGCGAAGATGTCTGTGTGTCACACTCTGCAGAGACGAGGCGGCTGAGAGAAGTTGTCTGGACCGAGTGGAGATGACAGAGAAGATCTACATCAGAGGAGACATCACCTGGGAGGCCCTGGATGTGAGAGGTACTGTATGTGCTGCTGTATAGCAAGTACAGCAAAATGCAGTGTGGGGGGGAGGGTCGACTTCCTGGGTAGGATGGCAAACATGCTGAGTTGGGCTGAAAAAAAACTACAGCATGCTGCAGTTTTATTCCAGCCGCCTCTTGGCATGTTTGAATGGGGCCGGAGCAGGCTTCTGGCGGCACGGTGCACTAGCGGTAGCACGCATCTGGCAGGCTGTTACCCCACCGGAACAGCCTGCAGGAGAAAGCTACCGCAAGTGTGAAAGTAGCCTTAGAGAATTTAGCCATATTCATTGGGGCTTGGGCCCTGGATCCTTTGAGACTCTAGCAACGCCCCTGCGGGACACTATGTACTGCGCAGTGTGTATTACAGGTGGTGGAAACACGACTACTGAAGACATTTTGACAGTCAATATTGTTTAATGTCAAGGCCCTGTCAGTCAAGCGGAGGGGGGAGTGTGCAGAGCACAGGTGGTATTACAAAAGTAGCGCTCCAAGGATTCAGCCCGGCCCCCTGGTGCTCCAACTTGCTCATGTGCACATGAATAAAAATGCTAATATCTCTGCAGCTGTTTAGCATAGAGATAAAAGAAAGGTATAGTTTTAATCAGTATCATGAGCCCTACCAGGAAGTATGCTTGGTTTAATAGAGTTGATAATGCTGACGGATCCTCTAAGTGCCAGTTTGATACCAGTCTGTTTACACTTGAATGCTCTGATGGCTAAGCTGAGCATGTCTGGAGAGGGCTATGGACCAGATGGATGCCAAAAAGTATCCTTGTGCATCCACTATGCTGGATAGAAAAGTGCAGCCTGCTGTACCACAAAAAAATTACATTTTATTTCTTACAATAGAGATTATGCAGCTGAATGGCATGAAGTGTTCAGAGGCATTCATCAATTTATGTATTAGGAGCGTTTCCTGGTGTGGACAAAATTGTTTGGTACCTTTCCCTTTAAAGAAAGGAAAAACCCACAATGATCACTGAAATAACTTGAAACGGACAAAAGTAATAAAATAACTTGACTATAGGGACATGTTAAACTAAGGGGTAATTAGCATCACAGGTGTCTTCCAACTGGTAGTTACTCAGTCTGCCTATTTAAAGGTTTAAAAGTAGTCACTCTTTGGTATCATGGCGTGTACCACACTGAACATGAACTAAAAAAAAACTAAGAGTTGTCTCAGGAGATGAGAAAGAAAATTGTACACAAGCATGTTAAAGGTGAAGGCTCTAAGACCATCTCCAAATAACCTGAGGGTCCTATCTGTACAGTTGCACATATTATTCAGAAGTTTAAGGTCTACAGGACTTGGACATGGCCGCAGGAGGAAAATTGAAGAGGCGGATAAAACAAATTGTAACCAAAAAGAGTCCAGAACATCTTCCAGAGAGATGTGAACTCCAAGATCAAGGTACATCAGTGTTGGATCGCACCAGCCATCGCTGTCTTAGGCCTCTTTCACACGACCGTATGGCTTTTTCAGTGTTTTGCGGTCCGTTTTTCACGGATCCGTTCATTTTTTTGTTTACGTTGTTTGTTTCGTTTTTCCGTATGGCGTATACAGTAATTACATAGAAAAAATTGGGCTGGGCATAACATTTTTAATAGATGGTTCCGCAAAAACGGAACGGATACGGAAGACATACGGATGCATTTCTGTATGTGTTCAGTTTTTTTTGCGGACCCATTGACTTGAATGGAGCCACGGAACGTGATTTGCGGGCAATAATAGGACCTGTTCTATCTTTCAACGGAACGGAGAAATGGAAATGCGGAAACGGAATACATATGGAGTACATTCAGGTTTTTTTGCGGAACCATTGAAATGAATAGTTCCGTATACGTGGACTTAATGGAAGGCAACTTAGGCAGAAACCACTGTTGAAAGCACCTTTATGAAAGAGCAACACTGGAATTTGCCAAAATGCATATTGACAAGCCACAAAGCTTCTGGGAGAATGGCCTTTGGATAGATGAAACAAAACTGAATCTTTTTGTCAAGTCAATGTAGCATGCAAAGATAAGAGCATTTTACCTACTGTGAAACATGGAGGAGGCTTGGTTATGTTTTTGGGTTGCTTCTGACACAGGGTGTCTTGAGTTTGTGCAGGGTACAATGAAATCTCAAGACTAGCAAGGCATTCTGGAGCAAAATATGCTGCCCAGTATCAGCTTGGTCTCAGTTGCAGTTCCTAGGTCCTCCAACATGACCCAAAACACACAGCTAAGGATACTTTCACACTAGTGTTTTTGCTGGATCCAGCAGGGTTCAGTAAAAACTCTTCTTTTACTGATAATACAACCATCTGCATCCGTTATGAAGGGATCTGGTTGTATTATCTTTAACATTGCCAAGACGTATCCGTCATGAACTTTATTGAAGGTCAATAGGGGACGGATCAGTTTTCTATTGTCAGATAAAATGGATCAGTCCTGTTGTAGAAATATTAATATTAGAAATCCGCTCACATCAGGCTTTGTGTAAGGAAAGGTAAAAATCTGCTCACCTTTTTATTTAGTCACAGTAACAATAGAAAGGGGCTAGCCACTCACCTGACCACTTACTTCATGTAACAAGGATACAGGAAGTGATGACACAGGAAGATGAGACTTGTCAAAGGACAGGGGAGGGCATCAACGTGGCTGGACAGTGCAATGCACACACCCCATCCCTGTAAGGAAGGATGAGTCATGTCCATTGTCTGATCAGCCAGGTGGCCGCCCATCCCCCATCACTGTCAGCATGGATCCCATTCAATACTGCTCAAAGTGACTAGTATCTAGTGAAGATCATTCTACTGGTTCTTATAGGTTTGAGACTATCTGCGAGACATTGCTACGGCTATTGTCAGTATACGGTACGAGTATACAGACAAGGCAGATATGCATGTCTTAAAAGCAGATATGTATCCAGAAAGGGATAGCGAAGCCGCAGCAGAGGTACAATATGTATCTCTCGTTATGCAGACTTCACTTCTCTAATGTGTATAGACATTTGAAGGGAAGAAGCCCAGTGCATTGCACTTACTGCTCACAAACCGGCAAACGACCCCTACACACTGAGAACACATCTCCAAGCCCATGAGAAGGTTTTCATACTGACTGTTTTACCACTGGTCCCGATTCAACCCAAGTACCCTCTGCTAGAGCGTTCTTCGGTTAAATCCGACACAGGGAGACAGATGACAATCTATAACATCACACACACATCCGAAGATAAAATGTCCGCATAATAAAATTTCCACAACAGTCCCCATTGACTTGCATTGTGGGTCATGACTGATCAGTCTTGCTCCGCATCCCAGGACGGAAAGCAAACTGCAGCATCCTGCGGTTTGCTCTCCGGTGTGAGAACGGAATGGAATGCATTTTGGTGCACTCCGTTCTGTTCAGTTACGTTTTGTCCACATTGACCATGAATGAGGACAAAACTGATGCGTTTTTTTTCCGGTATTGAGACCCTATGACTGATCTCAATACCGGAAAATATTAACGTTAGTGGGAAAGTAGCCTAAAACATCCAAGAATGGGTAGTAGCAAAGCACTGGACTATTCTAAAGTGGCCTTCTGTGAACACTGATCTAAATTCTTTTCAACATCTGTGGAAGGAGCTCAAAAGTACAGTCTAAAGAATGCACCCTTCAAACCTGAGACAGCTGGAGCAGTTTGCACATGAGGAGTGGGTCAAAATACCTGTGGACAGATGCAGAAGTCTTATTGAGTGTTAGAGAAATCGCTTGATTGCAGTGATTGCCTCAAGAGGTTATGCAACAAAACAGTAAGTTAAGGGTACCATCTTTTTTGTTCCGGACAGTTTCATTAGTTTTATAAATTATTTGTTGAACCACAAAATGTCTGATTTTCATTAGCTGATTTGTCAATTTTTAGTTACTATTACTTTTGTCACTTTCGGGTTATTTCAGTGACCATTGTGGGTTTTTCTTTCTTTAACGGGAAGAGTACCAAAAGTTTTGTCCAGTTGTGTACGTCACTCAGTTTGACTAAAGCCTTCGTCTTTGAAGCTGTTCACAAAATACACAGTAGCTCAAGTGAAACATTGCATATACTGGTGATCGGTTGAATGCACGTATAAAAGGACAGCTCTTAAAGTAGAAGTGAACCCAGGTTTCCTAGCCGTGTATTGTATTCCTGTTTGTAAAGAGGCAACCACCAATCATCTGTTAAGACGTAAAGAGTTTCTCTTCTATTACAAAGCTGCTTTGACTTCTGGCCACGCGTCTATATCTAATCATAGTTTACCAGTGTCTCTGTTTTCTTCCCTCTATATTCATTTGCAGGCTGGACGGTTTACCACCAAACGTCTGAGAGAGTGACCTATAAGTCTAGTAGCAAACCTCGTACCCGATTCCTCAGTGGACCTGTGTCTTTATCCATCTGTTTGTATTTGTTCTTTTCTATTTAATGCACCTCATCTCTTCCCTTCTGCAACCTTTTTTCTTTTACCAATTTCCCCCCCTCCATCCCCCAACCACCTTTTTCTTCTGACTGCTCATCCATTCTTCAGGCTGTGGTACCCAACCTTTGTCCAAAGTAGGTTCTTTGAAAATGTGAAATAAACCTGATTAGTTCTTTTTTTTATTTTTTTATTACCTAAATCCCCAAAGTATGAAGTAAGCAATTTCCCTCCAATAAACTATAAAAATAAGTTGTAAGGGAGATGGTTTGTCCAGGGTTTCTGTGCCATAGGTTGAGTATCATTGTCCAAGACTGGTATCTTATCTTCCTTTGTGACGTGTAGATGCTGCCATTCTTTTATTTAACTACCTATCATTTGATTGCTTTTGTGTGCGCAGCTTTTATCTAATGTCTGGGCAGCAAAAGCATGTGGGCAGGAGCTAACAGTCTGAGCAGCCAGGCAGCAACGCGAACACTTGTGTTTGTTTATTGTACATATACATTTTTTTGTGTTTTTATTGATGTGGTGTTTTAGAATTTTCTGTTTTTAAATGGTTATGATGGCCTTTTATCTTAAGTTTTTTGTTTTGTTTTTTTGAGATTTTAACTGATTATCTTTCTAGAGGATAGGTCATCAGTACATGATCAGTGGGTGTTGACACCCAGGACCCCCACTGATCAGCTGTTTAAGAAAGTACCAGCGTTAACAGTACCTCCCCAGCCTTTTCTCATATCACCAAGCACAGCGCCGTACATTATACAGCAGTTGTGCTTGGTATCGCAAGGATAGGTCATTAGTTAAAAAAAAACAACTCTGTAAACCCCAATAAAGGGAATCTGTCACCAGTTTTATGGTCCTAACTCAAAGCAACAAACTAGTGACAGATCCCCTTAGTAAAACGCTGCGTCATTTTCTTGAATAGACTCAAAATCTTGTATTGAACAGCTCCAGTGCCTGCCCGTGAGTACTGAATATTCATGAACTTCTGGCTTTCTCAGCCCCTGCTGCTAATTCAGTTGGAAAAAAACTCGATCAATGGCAGGGGTCGGAGAAAGCCGGGAGCCCATGAATATCAGGACTCATTGGCATGCACTAGAGTTGTTGGAACCTTGCAGCATTCAACTGCTGACATATTCTCTTTAAGATTTACCAGCCAACCATCTAATGTCTGAGGGCTTCCTAACTCTCCTTCCCCAACTGCAGTTGTCGGGAGGGGCAGATGGATCAGACTGTTGAATTTTACCAAGTCCTTTTGCTCTTGTGGAGAATAATATCATCTAAGAAAAGTCTGGAAGCTACGAATGGCCTACAGCCATCTAAAGTGTATAGCCTGTCTAAAGAAAGGAAGGTCTCAAAATAGATGAACAGCCAACTATAGCGAGCTATAGGGCAGATGATGGGGTCACTAGGAATGCTAGCACATGTTCATGGTGGTTATCGTTACATGTCCTTTTTAATATATTTATTACATTTTATTTATATAGAACACTGCAAATTATTCCTTTTTGTCAATTTGTTGTGGACTAAAATCATCATTTTGTAAATCTGATAGCCCATTAACCCCTTAATTGGGTTTCCATGATTTATTTATTTTTTATTTCTACCTACCCAATGGGACCTGTAAGGGAACTATACTATACATACCTATTGTCTACTGCTCGGTTTTGGCTCCATGAGTCTTAGGGTCTTTTCACTGCACTTCAGGTCCCTGCATGTAAACTTCAAGCACGATGCAGCCAATCACTGTCTCAGCGTTGACGTGTCTTCAAGTGGCACATGACCCAGCAGTGATGTTCTGCTTTTGCACATGTCGCCTTTGAGGCCAGTTATTGACTGCATCAGCACATCTGACTCCAATCCATGCGGGAAGTTTTTACATGTGGAGAACAGAAGTGCATTGAGGAGAGCCTGGGACCCACAGTGTTGGAAGCGAGTGAGGTGCAGGTGCGTAGTGCATAGTTCTCTTTAGAGGTCCCCCTGGGGTGGAGGGAAATTAAAAAATAAATATTTGTGGACTACCACTTTAAAGGGGTCTACCAGGAGTAGAATATTGATGACTTCCGGATAGGCCATCAATATCTGATTGAGGGTTCAACTCCCAGCACCCCAGGGTGTCGGACCCTACCGATCTGATATTGATGACCTATCATGTGACTAGGTCATCAATATTCTACTCCCAGATAAACCCTTTAAGGACATAGCCTACTTTGGTACTTCTGTTTTTCAACCCCTCCTTGGAGAAGCCATAACTTTTAATACATTTTTTTTGTTAATGTACCTGAACTAGGGCTTGTTTTTACAGGGTGAGTTGTTGTATCTTTTCAGTGCCACCATTTTAAGGTACATCTAAAGAATAATATTATATAGCTTTTGAAACATTTTGGGGTGACTGTGTGAAAATACCCTGTAATTTTAGCTGTGTTTTTAATTTTTACAGCACAGTAAACTTAACATATTGACTCTTCTTATTATACAGATCAGTAAAAGATTTTTTTTTTTTTAAATTTTTTTTTTGCTTTAAGTCACCATATTCGGTTGCCCGTAACTTTAGTTTTTTTGCTAATGGAGTTGTGTGAGGGCTCATTTTTGTGAGTTGAGCTGTATTTTATTTTATTTTTTAGACATTTTGCAATTCATGCAACCATGCGATAATTCATTTATGTTTTTTGGGAGGCAAAGTGAACAAAATAATGACAATTTTAGCATTGAGGACTTATGATGTTCACCGCATGAGACAAATAACATGATCTTTTAATAGTTTGGACATTTACAAATGCAATACCAGTTGTGTTTGGCTTTATTTTTTATATCTATTTGTAAAAACTTTTGCATTCATGTTTAGTCCCCTTAAGGGACTTGAACCTGCCGCAGTCATGTGATCACTTGTACTATATTGCTAATATTCCTGTATTACAATGTGTAGGGATTTTTACCACCATCCATAGGCAGGGTGGAAAGGAGCTACTGACATGGTAGTCCTGGGGGCCTTAAGAAGCCCCCAGCTGTCATGGAAACTACTAGGCATCCTGCAGTTGTTTGTGGGGTGCTGATCGGAGGACAGACCACCTTCCTCTTTCTAACAACTCAGATGTTGCAGTCACTATTGACTAATATATGTGGGGTTAAATTGCTGGGATCAGAATTATTTCTGATCCTGGCAGAGAACGTGTTGCATCATAGTGCCGTACTATTATGGTGCTTCATGTTAGAGATACCTGAAGCAATGTACAACGCAGGGTGGGATGGGGTTAAATATTGATACTTTAATTCCATTTAAACTGGTGCAAAGAAAAATCAGAATAGTCACCTACAGGAACCAGTCAGATGTCTGGGTTTATTTTAGAGTCTCTGGAAAAGGTGAGATGGAATCCCATTGGTCTACTTATTCATTGCACCAGTTTTGATACATCTCCCCAAGTGTATTTTTTATTTATTTTTTTTGTCCTCAAAAGGCTGCATTCACATAGTGCTTTAGCCCTCCACATGACGTGAACTTCTAAATACACAAAAATGGTATTCAGACGAATGCCGCAAAGACTTTAATGGTTTAAACAGAGTTCAAAGGATTCATCTTTAGACACTGTTTCACCTGTTTTCCTTTCTAGCATTTTTGCCTGACAAAATAGCGCAGTTCACCATGCTGTCCTGTCTGGCAAAAATTCCGTAATAGAAAACAAGTCAAAGGGAGTCTGAAGATAAATCCTTTGAACTCTGTTTAAACCCATTAAAGTCAATGTACTCATTGTGGTTTACATCTGAATACAGTTTTCACATATTCAGACTATAACCCCAATGAAAAAAAATGTGAACAGGGTTGCCAACCAGAATTCTTCTTTTTCCGGACAACTTATCCCAAAATCAAGGACGGCCAAAGTTTTTTACAGACAAATTGGAAAACCATAACGAAGGATAGACAGGTAATACTTATAGTCTTTAGCTCAATATGGTGCAAAGAACGCATTCGCTGTGAGCTGTAAAATGATAATTGCCACCAAAATAATATATTCAACTACCACCAGCCTCAAAAAATCATGGACACATCTATTTTTTTTCAGACCACGGACTGTCTAGAAAGTTCATTGCGGTTGGCAACCCTATATGTGGATGCAAACTAAACTAGGCTTTTATTTTGAAGGGATACTCATTAATATTTGTCTGGATATGACTTCTGGCTTCTTTATTTTCTGGTGTCTGTTCTTCAATCGTAGTCTCAAAACTACTTTTCAGTCAAGCCCATGTACCATTGTTTGGGAACCTTTAAAAGGGTATTCTGGTTAAGTCATGGACTTCCCACAGGATAGGGGATAACTACAGTGTTGGATTGGTGGAGGTCATACCTCTGGGACTACCGCCCATCACGAGTACAGGTATCCAGTAGCCCTTGGAGCCCCCAGAGATGAACGGAGTGGCAGGTCGAACATAACAACTACCGTTCCATTAATCTCTATTGGGGTTCTGGACAGATCTGAGTACTGTTCGACTATTGGCAAAACTGCTATAGAGATTAATGGAGTGGCAGTTCACTTGCCCATCCTTCTGCTTAGTTCATTTTGGGGGCTCTGAGGACTACGGGGCACCAGTACTCATGATAAGGGGAATACCAGAATACCCCTTTAAGAAAAAATATATATGGTAATTCTAGTTTAGCTTCAAGATTCACTGCTGCTTGCCATCAGTTTTTAAGATACATAAATATCAATGCAGATCATGATTAATTTGTTTTACTGTTTTTAATATTGAGACCTAGGCTAGCATGTTTGTGTGGTTATTGGTTAGGGACTGTATGTATCTTTTAATACTTAGTCCTTTTAAACAGGGCAAAGATTAGTGTACTTGAACAATCATCCCTTTGTATGGGGTTGAATGATCACTGGTGCGATCATTCATCCCCATACAGATCCTGCTATATCAGTAGCAGATCCATGCTGCTGACAAACAATGACTTTAGGTGTCGCATGAAAGTTGCAGACTGATGTTGGGTGATCGGCGGTAGCTTTACACGGGACAGTGATTGGGAATGGGCGTTGTCCCCGATGAATGTCCTTAAGGGCCCTTAGACACTGGCACGTGCTGAGGCTTCTGGTTGTTCCTGGTGGATTTGAGAACAGGTAGATAATCTAAATTTTTGTAGTAGAATGTGAGGACTGTCCTTACTGTCCTTTCATCTTAGAGTAGAAAAATCCTAGTGTGAGATATAAACACTTCAAATACTTGGAGGTGTTTCTTATCTCCCCATTATTTAGTCCAATTACAATGGGCTACTTAAAGGGGTATTCGAGTGGCAACATTTTCAATGTACTCACCTTACTGATCCCCCACAGCTGCTGTTTGGCCGCTGCTCCGATCCCCACATTTGCTGTTCTCTGGTTCGACAGATCATCTATTCTTGTGTTACCTGAATGGAATGCCTTGTCTGCTGCTGACCATTTTTTGTATGCTATGCTTTACTATGGCTGCTCAGGGGCTGGCTGCACAGATGTTTGTGTTGTAGTGTTTTATGTTGTGACTTTTCTTGTGTTTTTTGCCTGCCTCCCTTTTCCCAACAAAAATTTGTAAACCACATACAACCCGCCTGTTGCCTATTTGGTTGTGCCTAACCGTCTCTGTCTTGTACTGTTTTGCCTTGTAGGGTCCACTCTGAAACGGCTATGTCTAGGCAAAGAGCACAGCAGTAGTAACTATCCTGTTTTTATTTTTCTTGTTTCTTGGCATCATCCCCCATAGCATGGAAACTTTTTATCCTTGTTGCTAGCTTGTTTACATACAGTAGTGCAGGAGAAAAATTGTTCTGAGCATTGTGCCTTAGACATTTCATTGGGCATTTCTCGGATAATCCACACGCCATGAACTCTGGTGTGATTATCTGCATGCTGTGTACATTGTGTTTGTGCTCTTATGTCTTGTGATCAGTTTCTTGAATGTTCTTTGGTCTCTGTATTCTCATTCCGTTTGAACTGAGGATTTCTGCATTTTCTATTTTCTACGGAATATCCTTTGAGTGGTCAGGGCAGTAAATAGAGGTCTATTCTCATAATGTATTTCAGATTTTTACCATAAAACTATTGATTGGTGGCTAGAGGCCATGTCCTATTATATGACCATTTTTCAACATAAAATGGCCCTTGAAGGCACATCCAGCAGTATTTTGTTTGTTTTATACCCTACTTGCCTATACCTACTAAAAGCAACCAAGTTATTTTGGTTGTCTGTAGCCCGAAGAATATCCCACCCCTTTCATACTGCCAAATACTACCCTTTTGGATCCTTAGTGCACATGCACACAGCAGGACCAGCACACAGAGCCTGTACAGTTTTTTAGTACATGGCCAGTGGATTGCATGCGCTATGTCATCTGATGGAGCATGTTGTAATTTTTTTTTTTATTTTTTTTTTGCTGTTTTAGGATTCAAACATCTCTTTAAATAACACCATGCACCTCTACTGGTGCCTTATTACAGCTCGTTACAGCCTTAAAGGGTCACTGAGTTATAAGAAAACGTTTTATATGTCATAAGGACGCATCAGAAGTTTTGATCAGTGGGGTCTCAATGCTGTGATCCCCACTAATCACTAGAACGAGAAGCGATTGCTCACATATGGGGTTTGCTCTCATCGCTGCAGGGTACAGAATCGAGACGGGCCCATAAACTTCTATTGAGTCCACCTCCTGCAGTGAGGAGAGTGAGCACAATAGAGGAGGTCTTCTCTCTCCTTGTTTGAGCAATTGGTGGGGATCTCGGCACTCCACCCACACCAATCGAAACTTTTGATATGTCTCTGACATATAAAAAGTTTTCTCTAAACTCAATGGCCCCTTTACGGAGGTTGTCCAACTTATTTAAACAGTCTCTCAGTGCTCCAATTGTCATAAAAGAATAAATATTCAACTATTTCATCCACTACCACATTTAGTCTCGCAGCTGTAGCAGCCATGACATTGTTTTCACAGCTGCTATGATGACCTGCCCATATACACTGGATACCGCTGCAGCCAGTCACTGGCCACAGTACTGTAGTATACAATACATGACTTCTACAGCCAAACAAAGTCCAGTGGGGAAGAACGCAGCAGTGGCACTGGAAGTGGTAGGGGATAAAATAGGTGAGTCCATATTATTTTATTATCTTATCACAATTGCTGGCTTGGGAAACATTTTTTTAATAGGTCTGCAAACAGTACGGCTGTGATGAGCCCTTACTGATGACAGTTATAAAGGTTCTCCGGGAAGGTTAGATAATCAGTCTTTTGTAATATCCTGTGGAAGAAAGATCATTCAGTTAGTACCTACTTGTCCCTCATTCTGCCGATGCCACGGTCTCCACTGCGCTCACACGGGCTGTGCCCTTCTCTTCCTGATCAGCTGCATTTTACTATTATGCAGCTGAACAGGAAGAAAAGGGAACACATCTGGTAGGTAGCCCGGGTGGAAGAGCCCGCAGCCTGTATGTGTGCAGTGGAGATGGCATAGACGGAGCGAGGGACAGGTAAGTACTAACTAAACCATTTGACTTCTACAGGATGGTAAAAGCACGGATTACCTAAAATGCCTGAAGAACCCAGTCAATACTATTTCCTGTAAGTCCCCCAATCTATCATGTAGGGGTAGAAGACTGTGTGGATTTTGTTGATTTCCCACAGTAACAAATTTTTGCTTCCTTTTATGATCCTATCTGGTCTAGAAGAACAACCAGATGACTTTTAGGCCTTGGACTGCATCGGCTTCTGGTCTATAATACCCCCATAGTATCCTACATTTCTAGATTTGGAGTCTTAACAGAATGAGAATACACATGACTCTGCAGATGTTGGGCAGGAATCTTTTAGAAGACTTGAGTAATTGTTTCTGTATTTGTGCAGGATCCTCAACAAGCAGTCTTGCCGCAGGCCCCGAACAGTCGTCTCTCCCTCCTGTGACTGCTCCTCAAATCCAGGCTCAGTCTAACAATAGTAACAACAAAAAGGGGACGTTCACAGAAGACCTTCACAAGCTTGTGGATGAATGGGCAAGCAAAACTGTTGGAGCAGCACAATTGAAACCATCCTTAAACCAACTGAAGCAGTACCAGCAATGGCTGGACCTGGAGCACAAGCCTACATCCAGCAATGAGGAGTCCAGTTCAGTAAGTCAGTTTTCTGCTTTTAAAGGGGATATGTCACCCCCATTTTGGATCATTCTCTATAGTAATACATGAGTAGTACTGCAAATATGGAGTCCAGATCACTATTTTCCTACTACCCCTGGTTTTCCCACGGTCAGTGCTGAGAGCTGCACTGAAATACACAGGACTGCTGTGCTGTTCCAGCATAATGGAGAGGACTCTTGTATGGCAGTCCTGACAACGTATTTCAACAGAGCTCTGAGCGCTAAACAGCAGTAGGAAATAGTGATCTGGACTCGATCTGCGGTACTCATGTATTATTGTTGAGAATGGTCCAAAATTGGGGTGACAGATTACCCGAATACTTAGACAGAAAGTATTTTTTTTTAGAGAGAAAAGAACTAGCAACACAAAGTCACATTCTATATTGATTCTATATTGATTTTATTAGCTTTTACATTTAAAGGGGTTATCCAAGACCATAACGGACCACGCAGAGTGTCAGACCCGCACTGATGACCATACTTACCTGGTCCCTGCCGCTGGGTTCAGTATCCATTGATTCATAGCCGGCTCTTCATCTCCCAGCTGCACTGAAATCAACATCCTGTTGACTAGAGGGGGCGCATGTGACCGCTGCACCTTATTGCTGGCCACAGCGGTGATCTGCTCCTCTTGCATCAGGTAGGAGAGGAAGAGCCAGCCGTGGAGCAATGGGGACCAAGTAAGTATGATCACCACCACAGGTCGGCAGCTCTAGTCTTGGATAAGAGAACTTTTCTGTCCCCCTAACTTTTTGACCCTTCCTTTTGTTATATCGCTTGGAAATTCCTATGACCATTCCACCTGCCAATAGATATTGTATCTGATCACTCACTATTAACACTGATTGGACAGCATTATAGTCTGCAGGGATATACCCTATTGACAAGGTGAATGGTAACATCCAGTTATAGGTTTATTCTTACATTTTCAAGGAGGAATAACATAGGAACAGCACAAGGCAGTGTTTTTTTTAACTTTGATCACGAATTCATATATGAAAAACTTGGTCACTGTGTAATCTAGTAATGACTTTTTCACTCTCATTACACACAATGTGCACGTGATTGAAAAGTGTTAAAGGCCTCAAAGAGTGCCATATATATCCAAAGTGCATGGTCCTAACAGAGGAGGGAGACCCTTTGATGACCTGACCTCATCTGAGCATAATGTTGTTGGACAGTGAAATATAAAATGGAAGGCTTATTAACATTTAAAGGCATCTGTCAGCAGTTTTGTACCTATGACACCGGCTGACCTGTTACATGTGCGCTTGGCAGCTGAAGACATCTAGGTTGGTTGCATTTTCATGTGCCCGCATTACTGAGAAAAATATGGTTTTACTATATGGAAATGAGCCTCTAGGAGCAGAGGGGGCGTTGTCGTCAGGGTTGCCAACTGTCCTGTGTCCGTGAGAAAAGATAGAAGTGTCTATGACTTTTTTTTTTTTTTATGCTGGTGGTAATTGATTACAGTATTTTGGTTGTAGTTTTCAGCATTTTACAGTCTTTTAAAGGCTGGCAATAAGTTATCAGTATAGTGAGCTATAGACAGGTATTACTTATTTTTATCATTCATTATGGTTCTTCAATATGTCCGTAAAAAATATGGCTGTCCATGATTTAGGGACAAGTCCAGAAAAAGAAAAATTCTGGTTGGCAACCCTGGTTGTCGTTACACCTAGAGACTCTGCTCTTTCTGCAACTGCTTCGCCCTCTGCACTTTGACAGTACCAGGCAGTGAAAACGTCATCACCCCTGGCGCTGTCGATAGAAGTGCAGAGGGAGTGGCAGTTGCAGAGAGAGCAGAGTCTCTAGGAGTAACGGCAATGCCCCTGTTGCGCCTACAGGCTGAATTGCGTATATTAAAACATCATTTTTCTCAGCAACGCAGACACATATGGACATGTGACCAACACAGATGGCGTGACAGAAGTCCTTTTAGGCATGTCCTACAGACATTTTAATATTTGCTCTCTCTCCCCTCAGGCAAGTCAAGGTTTATCGGAAACGACAACAAAGTACAAAACTCCCATGACTTGTCCGGCCCCCATGGGACTGATGTCCTCCTCCATTCCCGCAGCCCTTTCTGAAGCATCACAGTCTGGTTTATTACCACCTTACATGATGCCCTTTTGTCAGTATGCAGGAGTTTTCCCGACACCAAAGTATGGAGTACAGTGGGCTGGAGCTACGATGCCCACCATGGCTGGAAGTCAGCTGATTACTCAGTCTGCCAGCATGCAGATATTCCCGATGTCCATGCCGCAGCCTACCATAAAGCAGTCTCATTCCAACATGAGGATCACGTAGCTTTGAGGCCTTCCTGTATATGAAAGTCTATATTTTAATTGTCTGAGCCTGCCCACGCCTTGTGTGTTCTCATGTCCCGCCCCAGCGGTGCTGGGTAAAGGTTTATGATTAGTAGCAGTCCTCTTCAGCACTGTAAGATGGATGAGGAGTATGGTATGACTGCGAGTCCTGGCCAAACCCACATCTACCTGCACACAACCATACTCTGCATTCCACAATCACTGTGAAAGTCATGTGAATAGTGTCTCATAGCCCTTACTGCTTGGTCTACATTCTGTGTCTTTATAATTTTACACATTCTGAAGTGTATAGTACTTGAACTAAAAATTAAGGGAGGTTTAGTGCCTTGAGTAATTTCCAGTATACCTGGGAAAACCTGTGTGAAAAAACCGAAAGAACAATGCTAGCATTTTTTTTCCATCCATTATTTAGTTGGCATTTTTTCATTTTACCGCACATACCAGTCATACCTACCTTTTATTTTCCTTATGGCCTTACCCGTGAAAGATGGGTGTCGTGTTTTATATGTCTCTACCCTCTCCAAGTTCATAAATTTAAATAAATTATATATATTTTTATTTTTAATTTAAACCTGTAAACGTATATATACAGTAGCTTTTTATTTTAATCTAGAAAATTAAGAAATGACGTTTACAAAATAAAATGTTTCCAGGTACAAACCGAGCTACATTGTCATTGGGAGAATGCATCCGGTACCCTTTTTTTTTTTTTTGTATTTCCCTTTTGCCAGAATTAATTTTTTTTAATGTTTTTGGCCCAAAGGTCTTTGGGGGGCAGATTCTCAAGGTTTCAAGAATTAATTGAAATTATGTGGTTTTTAGTGGTTGCTAAAAGGATTGTCCCACAATAACAAGTCATCGCCAATGCACAGGATACGTATCTGATTAGAAGGGGTTTGTCCACCGGGAGCCCCACAAAGCACAAGTATAGGAATCTCTGATTTCCCGATACGAAAATGGCAATGGTCATACACATGCACTGCCGCTCGAGTCCTCTCTAAGACTGCTGGAGATAGGGGATTCCAGCACTTGGCTTTCTCTGGCAGTCCCATAGAGATGAATGTAAAAGCAGCACACATACTTGACAGTTGATCCATTCACTTGAGAACCCTCATTCTCTTGATTTGTGAGGGTCCCGGTGGGTGGACCCCCACCAAATACTTAGCACATGTCTCTGAGACTGTCTGAGATGGGAGATTACAGAGCTTAGTTTTTTCTGGCAGCCCCGTAGAGATGAATGGAGCAGGAGCACACATACGGTCTCTCCATTCACTTGGGGTAGAACCCCCATTCCCATGATCTGTGGAGGTCCCAGCAGTTGGACCCCCACTGATCAAATCTTTGGCACCTGTTTCAGACTGGTTCTTTCCAGCAACCCCATAAAGATGAATAGAGCAGCAACACACATGGTACACTGCTGCTACACTCAAGAACCCCCTCACGATCTAATGGGGCTCCCAGCAGTCGGACCCTCACCGATCAAATACTTAACACCTATCCTGTGAACAGGTGATATGCTGTTATGCTTTAACAACCTTTATAAGATGGTAATAAAAAAGTGGTATTAGACATCTGCCCATGCATTATCTTTGGTCATCATCTCATGGGCTGATCTGCTATTCACATGAATACATTCCATTAACTAACCCTTTATGCCTATTGATGCTAATATGCATTTCCAGATGGGTACAGCCATTGCAATTTCGGGTTACTGATGCACTTCCACAGTACATGTTTAGATGTCTAGATTAGCCTTGCACTATGTTATCATAGAATTGGTTAGAAACCTTAGGAATATGCCCAATTCATTTTTTATTTTCATTACTTTGTGTTGGTCACTCTAATTTACTTTGCACGTTATTCATTGCACACGGTCACAATCTTCTCAGTATTAGCGCACACACAGCTGCTCCCCTTGGGAGAGGTTACGGTTATATGCCCTTTCCACTTGAACAAGTAGAGCTTTTATGGTAAGGAAGTAGCCTTTGCTGGCAAAGCTTCTGCTCACCCGTCACCATAGCTTCTTTTTGTTATAAGATTGAGGTTACCTCTTCACCAAGAATATTGCTTTGATTTTCAAATCTAGTCCAATTAAGAATAACCTCTGGGATATGATTGTCTGGAGTTGACAATGTCCTTTTTGGTGTGTATTTTTTTTTTATTTTTTTCATATATATATTTTTTTCCTGTTTTGAGCTTTACTTTTTCAGATTCATAACATGTGGCATCAGCAATACTTCATTAACCAGATACTTTGCATAGACTCTACGGTTACTATAGCAAACAATCTCTATATTTATGCAGTTGACATTGCCAGAACTAATGGTAGGTCCAGCCGTGAAGAGGGGTCCTTTGATTTGTTTAAAAACAGGGTAAGGGTGGCCACGGCCACCTGTACTACTGTTACTTTAGTAACGTGCACCAGATGACCTGTGTAGTCTGCAATGTACTTGGTGGATTTCATACTGGTTGTTGTACACAACTTGTTGGCATCACTCCAGCCTGCTCACTATGACAAGTGGTTAACCCTCAAATCAGGTAGTCAGACACGATAACTGGATACACTGCTCTTTCCTGATATTTTGGATTCTCCGCTGGCCCCTCATTCTGTCAAGCTGTGAAGTGTATCTCCCTGAGTCTTCAACCATTGTAAATGTCTCCATTTTATTGGTAATCCCTGACTATAAACACATCAATTCTGTTGGAATTGAATTTTCTATTGATCCATTCTGCAGGGCAAGAACCTTTTTAAGAAAGGGAGAGATTTCTGTTCTCTTCAACAACTTGAAAATTTGTTTTTAGATTCATGTCTGTGCTTCATGAGCAAACATGGGAAGTATGTACTGCACTCTTTTCCCTATGCTTGCACTGAATCGTACCTTCCAAGTCGCTCTTGCCTGATTGTACAAACTGCCCTCCTCTCCTGTATGCTGACACAGTCAGTGGCACCTATGCCTCAATATTGTAAAATAATACAAAATAAACATTTTGTGCTTGAAAACATTCTGAAGGTGTCTTCATGTTTTCCCTTGTCTACCTTGGTCCTGGACCAATATTTCCACCATCAATTCACTTCATTACAAATTCAAATTGTGGATCTCCTGCTGGTTTGTCTTACTTAGGCCTTATGCACACGGCAGTTGGGTGGCCGTGGCCGTATTGCGCCCCGCAAACAGCGGGTCGGCAATCCACGGCCGCTGGAAGTGTGCACCCCGCATCACGGATGCGGACCCATTCACTTGATGCGGAACGGAGTCATGGAACACCAGAAGCACTACGGAGTGCTTACATGGTGTTTCTTTCCGTTGTTCCGCACCACAAATAAATGACATGTCAAGTTGAATGGGTCTGGCCAGCTGCATGGATGTTGCCGTGCATTGGGGACCACAATTGCGGTCCCCAATGCACGAAACGGCCGCACAACTGCCGTGTGCATGAGGCCTTAGAATAGCAATTGGGTATAAATTGTCATCCAATTATGTAACTTTTAAGAACCAGTATTTATAGAGCACCTGTTACGTCAAGCATATAGTCCTTTCTTGGGCACTATGATGCAAGAGGAACTGAGCAGATTGATTATAGAGTTTTGTGGAAACAGATTTAGTAGAACTTTTAATATACACTACTCACAAAAAGGGATATTTGACTTTTGGATGAAATTTATGGAAAACATAAAGTTCACTCTACAGTAATATATCATGAAAGTAGGACATTTAAGTAGAAGCATGCAATGGTGATTTCCTCATCTCAAACAATTTATTGAAACAAAAGCCAAAAGTGGTGGGTATACCCCCAAAATGTCAGTGTCTCAATTTGTCATGTGACCTTGAGCATCAATTACAACTTGACAACGACATCTCATATTGTCTTCTGAGGCATGGCATCCCACTCTTCTTGAAAGGGGGCACTTAGGTCATTGAGGTTCTGGGGTACAGAGTTACGAGCCTCTACACAGCGACTGAGCTGATCCCATAGGTTTTCAATGGGATTCAGGTCTGATGAAAGTGCAGGCCACTCCATTTGAGGTGCTGCAGTCTCCAGCAGCCATTCCCTAATGATGCAACCTCAATGAGCTGGTGCATTGTCACCCATGAAGATGAAATTAGGCCTGTGTTCATGCAGAGGCACACTGGCTGGATTAATGATGTTATTCAAGTAGTATTGGCTTGTCACTGTACCATTTACAAAGTGTAGGGGAGGTCTGTATTGACTAGACACGCCTGCCCACACTAACACCAGCACCACCAAAGGCTCATCTGGTGACAACAGTGGCTGATGCATAGCGATCTCCTTGACATCTCGGTGAACAGCACTGAGGTCCACTGGTCCCTCATCCAGCATAAATGCTCTCTGGCCCATGCAAGACAATGCTGCCTTTGGTCAGGTAAACTTGCAGGTCATCTGTATTAAAGAGAACCTGTTACCAGAAAGTGCAGTGCAATCTGTGGACGGCATGTTATAGAGCAGGAGAAGCTGAGCAGACTGATACAGTATCTCCCAAAAGTGGGTACACCGCGCACACATTTTTCTAAATATTTTTGTATGTTTTCATGTGACAACACTGAAGATCTGACACTTTGATACAATGTAAAGTAGTCAGTGTACATCTTAAATAACAGTGTAAATTTGGTGTGCCCTCAAAATAACTTACACAGCCATTGCTGTCTAAACCCCTGGCAACAAAAAGTGAAAATAGCCAAATTGTGCCCAATTAACCATTTAACCTCCCCGGAGTCATGTGACTCGTTGTACAGGTCTCGGGTATGAATGGGGAGAAGGTGTGTTAAATTAGGTGTCATCGCTCTCTCACTCTCATACTGGTCACTGGAAGTTCAACATGGCAACTCGTGGCAAAGAACTCTCTAGGATCTGAAAAAAATAATTTGATATAAGATTGCCAGCACCCTGAAACTGAGCTGCAGCCCTGTGGCCAAGACCAACATTTTAGCAAGACAGGTTCCAATTAGAACAGGCCTCGCGGTGGTCGACCAAAGAAGTTGAGTGCACGTGCTCAGTGTGATATTCAGAGGTTGTCTTTTCAAAATAGACGTATGAGTGATGCAAGCATTGCTGCAGAGGTTGAGAGCACACCAAATTTACACTGTTATACAAGCTGTACACTGACTACTTTACATTGTATCAAAGTGTCCTATCTTCTGTGTTGTCCCATGAAAAGATGTAATAAAATATTTACAAAAAATTGAGGGCTGTACTCACTTTTGAGATACTCTATATATAGTTTTGTGGGTAAAGATTAAGTATAACTTATAATTTATACATTGACGGACAGCTATCTCTATATACACACTTATATGAGGAATCTGTGAAGTTATGATTCACTGCCTTCCCATTTGCTCTGGGTAAGGGGTGGCTGGCAGAGGAAACAGGCTCCACAGGTGGCCTTGCTTCAAAGCAGACCACGTGTTTACATTTCCCACCTCCATCAGCCAAGCTGGAAGCAAGCTCCACTGATAGGACAACCACTGCTAGGGGCTGGACTGGTTGACTACAACAAAAGAACTCTAGACCTCAAAAAACCGGGAGTTCATAAGGAATTCTGAAATGACTAGACATATTGGATGCACGCTGGCCACGTCTTTGAGACCGAGACAGATGTTCTCCTGGTCTTCTCATAGGATTCAGGGAAGGAGGGATACGTAGAACTCTGGGTAGAAGAGCGGCAACAACTCCATGTTTGTTCTCCAAATTCCCCAGGGATCCAGGCGGATCCATTGGCGCCAGAACCCTCTTCCTATGACCTTCCGGTAAGGAGCCATGATCCATAATGGGTTTGTGGCTTTTTGGCTACCAGGACCAAAGGGAGGGGGGAGTGAGATTTTCCAGGTGAAAGGGAGGGGCGTGACCGACTAGGGGTTAAAGTGCCCTGTAAGGGCACTGGCCATGGTCTTACTCTGAAGGGAGGTCATGGGGTATAATGTTTTGGAGGGATCTCTAAACCCTGCTTGCGTCACCGCCTCCCTTGTGACTATTGCCTCAGCATCCACGACTACAGCATATCCAGTAACTGGTGATCTGTTAATTATGTTTGTACCATCATCTGTATTTGCATATCGGACCATTGTATATAATCTCTGTGTACATAATGTTTTGTCTAGTGCACAAATCCCGTCCATGTCTCAGTATTACATTATTTGCTACCTGGGTTAGTTCCTGACCCGATATAACCCTGTTAACAGACCGGACTTATATCTAACGAGGAACTTGTGGCAGTCTACTGGGCTGGCAGGGCTCTGTTTCACTGAGGCAGTGACCGGGCTCTCCCAGCTTGTCAGGGTTGTGTTGTGCCCCATCGTGGGTCACCATCTCTCACTCCCTGTGCCCGTGTGGACAGCGGGTGTCTGTATAACACTGCCAAGTTGACCTTGCATACTCTCAGGGAGTGTGTAATGTCGCATCTTGGTAACCAGTGACAAAACCGTACTGTGCGATCCCGACTTAGTGTGACGTCAGGCGGGGCTGCGAGGTGTGGTTCGTCACACTAACTATCACTGATAACACCTCCCCATGTACAACTGAGATTGAATGTATAAATTAAAATATCTACTGAATCTCTTCCCACAAAACGTTAGATCTGCTCAGGGGGGGTCAGAATATGGAGATGAAAAGTTTAAATTTTAGGGAATGCTGTTAAAAAAAAAAAAAAAAACTGTGGTAGAATAGGTTTTTTTGTTTTTTTTCTCTACTAATTCAACTCCATTTGGAGTTTTTTCCCCAGCTTACCACTACATCATATGCAACAGTAAATGGTGCCATTAGAAAGTACAACTTGTTCCGCAAAAAAACAAGCCCTCAGAAGGCTATGTGAACAGAATAAGCGGTGTAAAATTACCTGTTGTGTTACAAATGATGTAAGAATGCATATCAAAAATTAGCCCTGTAGCAAATAAATGTTGGGAGCTATTAAGAAAAGGGCATAACTTTCAAATTTTATGGCCACATGCGTTAAGATGCTGAAGATCATGGCCAGGCCTGTCTTTTCTGTTCGATGTCTATAAAGAGACTAATGGAGAGATTTATGAAACTGGTGTAAAGTAGAACTGGCTTAGTTGCCCATAGCAACCAATCAGATTCCACCTTTCTTTTTTCACAGCTCTTTTGGAAAATGAAAGGTGGAATCTGATTGGTTGCTATGGGCAACTAAGTCAGTTCTACTTTTACACCAGTTTGATAAATCTCCCCCTAAGTGATGGAATAGACTCCAAGCTTCTATCTCTGTGATGGCTAACCTCCGGCACTCCAGCTGTGGTAAAACTATGACTCCCAAGATGTACACTTGCTTGGCTGTTCTCAGAACGCCATAGAAATGAATGGAGCATGCTGGGAGTTGTAGTTTCACCACAGCTGGAGTGCCGGAGGTTAGCCATTAACTGTAAAATCTAGCACATCTGGTTACAAATCTGGCACCACTGAATCCCTCGTCTTGGTAAATATTTGGAAACAATGGGGGAGAGTTATCAAAACTGGTGTAAAGTAGAACTGGCTTAGTTGCCCATAGCAACCAATCAGATTCCTCCTTTCATTTTCCAAAGGATCTTGGAAAAATTATATCTGGTTGCTATGGGAAACTAAGCCAGTTTTCCTTTACACCAGTTTTGATAAATCTGATAAACCAAACCATTTAATTTCTGACAAGAAGGGATTGTCAGAGTTGCAAATATATTTTTCTTCCCACCTTCACATATATTCTCATAAGAAGGGGGAAAGATGTGCCCCCATAGATGCCCCTCTAATTTGAACCCCCCCCCCCCCTCCCACCACCATTTTAAGCCTCATTCACACGTCAGTGATCTCCATCAGTGATTGTGAGCCAAACCCAGGTGCGGCTCTAAACACAGAACAGGGGCAGATCTTTCCCTTAGGCTGGGTTCACACCAGAGCGTTCTGAAAGGAGCGCTCTGTATGCGCGATTGTACGGGCGTTTACAAGCGCGCATACAGAGACAAGTGAACACACATTGTCGCGCGTTCCCGGAAGTCTATGTACGGGAACGCGCGACAAACGCCCATGTACTTGAGCGTCGGGCGTTTTACAGCGCGATCGTACGTGCTGTAAAACGCCCAGGTGAGAACCATTCCCATAGGGAAGCATTGGTTTCTCCTTGAGCGTTTTACAGCGCGTAGGAACGCGCTGTAAAACGCTCAGGTCTGAACTGAGCCTTAGACCTTATGTCTGTGGAGGCTCCAATCCTGGTTTAAACTCAAAATCACTGATGGAAATCAGTAACCAAAACACTGATGTGTGAATGGGGCTTTAGATGAAAGTCAGCCCACACTATTGAACCTCCGCTCCGAATTGAACAGTACTGTGAATCTGAGCAGCTCGGAGAATCGAACATGACACAACAAGGAGGTGTGGAGAAGGTTGATTCTACTTTACTAAAGTAAAGGTGGGGTTTATATACACTTACAACAAAGAAAAGTTGTGTGGAAAACGGCGCTGACCGTGCAAACTCGGTGGAGAAGCTCCATCCTTAAGCCTATTAGCGACGGGAGGGCAGCGTTCCCTCTCTGCAATCGCCTGCTCGCTAGCGGAGGAGATTGCTGCTATTACATGCAGTGATTTCCTCCACAGTATGGGGAGAAGCGATCACTATGCCAGCGCTCGTCCCCATACTGTCTAGTGGTTTGCCGGTGGCAGATTGCTATTAGACAGCACGATCTGCTGCCGGCAAGCACAGATTATTATTATTATTTTTTTTAAAGCATGCTTACAAATCAGAATTGCCCAATGAACGAGCATTTGCTTCTTCATCGGGCATTCGGCGGCAGTATTACACTGCAAGATGATCACTAACGAGTGTTCATGCAAACGCTCATTAGTGATTATTGGCCAGTGTAATACAGCCTTTAAGCAACTTGTCTTACTACCTTTAGGCTCCTTTCACACGTCCGCAAAATAGGTCCGCATCCGTTCAGAAATTTTGCGGAACGGGTGCGGACCCATTCATTCTCTATAGGGACGGAATGGATACGGACAGCACACAGTGTGCTATCCGCATTTGCAGAGCGTGGCCCCGATCATTGAGTCCGCAGCTCAGCAAAAAGATAGAGCATGTCCTATTCTTGTCCGCAGCTGCGGACAAGAATAGGCATTTCTATAGGGGTGCCGGGCGGGTGTGTTGCGGATCCGCAACACACCACGGAACGTGTGAATGGAGCCTTATCCTAAGGCCTTGGTATACTGAGATAAACACATTCCAAAGCAAGTACACGTGTGGGTGAGCGTTCTACAGAAAGCATTACTAAAAACACTCTACAAGAAAGGGGGCATGATGGAGTTCATAAGGACTTCTCTCACACCATTAAAGGAAAAACAATTGTGATTGAGGACAATGCAAGGGCTCCTACAAGATATTCAATGAATTCCGAATTGTATGAACTAGAATTTGTCAGATGATGCAACAATTCTGCAAGACCCAGTCTATGGGGAATGGAGGAATGAAGCGCAACACCATCACAAGTAGCAAAATAAAAGGTATGGGGGATGATTATTAAGCCCAGCGGTTTTCACACCAGTCTTAAGATGCACTGTGCTGCCAGAGGAAGCGCCACAGTTATGTAGAGGTGCAGGCCTCTACATAATTTTGGCGCTTCGTCCAGCAGGCTGTGCAACAGCCTCAACTGTACTCCAGTGTCCATGCTGGTGTAGATTTAAGCAATTTTCCACTCCAAAAACCAGCATGGAAAATGATAAATCAGCTGCCCCTGATGGCCTGCCAGCTTCCTCTCCCAAACTACGCCCCCTTTTATCGCCACTCAGGAAAAGTGGCAGTTTTGGCTGTAAAAGACATGTTTACTGTTCCCAATAAAACTTATTCTTAATATGGGGACCAATGGTTGTTAGGGTTGTTGTGTCATTTTATTAATTTTTTTTCCCGGACCCACAGACTTCAATAGGTATGTTTCATCTGCATCATGGACCAAAATAGTGCCACCACAGTCAGTGGGAAATCACAAACCCATTCAAATCAATATGCAAACAAAACAACGTGTGCTGTCCATGGAGAATACGTTACAGACACACATCCAGGATTCACTGCCACTGAGTTGAAATCCACAAGAAGAAGTGGCATGCTGTCATGACTAGGGATGAGCGAATCGACTTTGCATAATACTTTGCTTGAATACTGTACGGAGAATTAGAATGTATTGGCTCCTATGAGCCGAAGTTATTACTTCGCAAAGTCTCGTGAGACTTCGCATAACTTCAGAAATTAATTTCTACTGTAAAAAAACATTTCCCAAACTCTGGTACAGTTCCAAAGTACCACTTGGAACCGAACCCGAGTTCGAGAATTTTTTATTTTTTTACAGTAGAAATTAATTTATGAAGTTATGCGAGACTTCGCAAAGTAATAACTTCGGCTCATAGGAGTAATAGCTTGCTCCGTACAGTATTCAAAAGAGGTATTATGTGAATAGACTTCAGATGTTTCATCCGAAGTCGATTCGCTCATCCCTAGTCATGACCATCACTAGACCTTTTTCTTTTAGCTGTGGTGGTCATGTCTCCATAAGTGATAACAGGAAGAATAGAGATATTGGTTGAGTTCATTTTTGTTTTGAAAAGCAAATTCAAAAATGACAAACTAAAATTTACCAGAAGCTAATTCAAATGTGATAACCCATATGGCTGTACTTCCTGATGATACTTTTGTGAAAATGGCAGCCAATGCTGAATAGGAGACTACAAAAAGGGTTCTGCTGTTTTTTCACCGAGATCATGTGGTTCTTATCTGTGTCTTGTCTTTGCAAGGACTGGATAAAAAACAAAAAAATACATTTGCCCAATTCTCCATTCCATTTCCTGACATCTGTTAGGGTAGAGTTGCAGTACCCAGGGCCGGCCTTTGGGGTGTGCGGGCTGTGCGGCCGCACAGGGCGCCATAGTAACAGGGGCGCTGGGCAGCCGACAGCTCGCAATGTAATCTGCGGCAGGCGAGGCTACACTTGTGTTCTCCCTCGGGGCGCCCCCTCCATCTCCCCCTCCCCTGTCTGACCTGCCTGCTGCCCCCGCCGCTGCCAATAAGAAGAGAGGCAGGAGGAGGAGGGGAGGGGCTGTGGCCACTGCGCCACCAATGAAAAAAACTGACCTGAAATACAAATACAGGAGGCGGGTGCTGGAATCAAATAGCCGGCACCCGACCTCTGTGACAGGGAGCTGCCATCAGCTGCAGTTGAGTTAACCCTTCAGGTGCGGTACCTGAGGGGTTAACTGCCGCTGATCGCAGCTCCCTGTCACAGAGGTCGGGTGCCGGCTATTTGATTGCGGCACCCGCCTCCTGTATTTGTATAAGAAACGTTGGTGGCACAGTGCGCCCCCCCCCCCCAACACCCAAGTATAAGAAACGGTGGCACATTGCGGCCCCCCCCCCCCAACACCCCAGTATAAGAAACGGTGGCACAGTGCGGCCCCCCCCCCCAACACCCCAGTATAAGAAACGGTGGCACAGTGCGGCCCCCCCCCCCCCCAACACCCCAGTATAAGAAACGGTGGCACAGTGCGGCCCCCCCCCCAACACCCCAGTATAAGAAACGGTGGCACAGTGCGGCCCCCCCCCCCCCCCCCAACTCACCTCCTCCAGTTGATCGCATAGCTGCCGGTCTCCTGTTTTCTTCAGGACCTGTGGTGACGTCACTGAGCTCATCACATGACCCATTACCATGGTGATGGATCATGTGATGTATCATGTGATGAGCACAGTGATGTCACCACAGGTCCTTTGACAGGTCATGAAGAAAGAACAGAAGACGATCAATTGGAGGAGGTGAGTTAATTATTTTTTAACCCTCATTGGCACTGCCCACTGCGCCACCAATGTTTATTATATTGAGGGGGGGCGCACTGCACCACCAATGTTTATTATATTGGGGGGGCGCACTGCGCCACCAATGTTTATTATATTGGGGGGGCGCACTGCGCCACCAATGTTTATTATATTGGGGGGCGCACTGCGCCACCAATGTTTATTATACTGGGGGGGCGCACTGCGCCACCAATGTTTATTATACTGGCGTGTTGGGGGGGGGGCGCACTGCGCCACCAATGTTTATTATATTGGGGGGGGGCGCACTGCACCACCAATGTTTATTATATTGGGGGGGTGCACTGCGCCACCAATGTTTATTATACTGGGGTGTTGGGGGGGCGCACTGCGCCACCAATGTTTATTATATTGGGGTGGCACACTGCGCCACCAATGTTTATTATACTGGGGGGGCGCACTGCGCCACCAATGTTTATTATATTGAGGGGGGGCGCACTGCGCCACCAGTGTTTATTATATTGGGGGGGGCGCACTGCGCCACCAATGTTTATTATATTGGGGGGGTGCACTGCGCCACCAATGTTTATTATACTGGGGTGTTGGGGGGGCGCACTGCGCCACCAATGTTTATTATATTGGGGGGGCGCACTGCGCCACCAATGTTTATTATATTGGGGGGGCGCACTGCGCCACCAATGTTTATTATATTGGGGGGGCGCACTGCGCACA
Source organism: Bufo bufo (assembly GCF_905171765.1). Taxonomy (NCBI): domain Eukaryota; kingdom Metazoa; phylum Chordata; class Amphibia; order Anura; family Bufonidae; genus Bufo; species Bufo bufo. The sequence continues at coordinate 182,700,195 of NC_053397.1, read as the reverse complement.
ACGATGGGTTAGGGAAATTTCACAGCAGAGTGCGCATGCGCTGGGAGCCTCGCCGGCGGTTAGGGTAGGGAAAAATTATGGGCCAGTGCACAGGTGCGGTGATCGGATGGATGTTCTCAGCTGGACACCGGCCGACACTGCGCATGCGCTGGGAGCCTCACCAGCGGTTAGGGTAGGGAAAAAGCACTGGCCCGTACGTAATTTTTCCCTTCCCTAACCGCTGGTGAGGCTCCTGGCGCATGCGCACTCTGCTGTGAAACTTCCCTAACCTGTCGTTGTGCGCCTGCGCGGCGCTGCACACCTCCTCACGTCATGTCCGGTGCGACTGGAAGTGACGAGGGTAGGGAAATCTCACGAAGTAGGGAAGTATAACATTACACCGGCCTTTGGGGTGTGTGGGCTGGTAACTACTTGGTTGGATAGTCAGCCAGCCTATGCCATGATGCCAGCAACAAGCAGTGTTTTTTTTTTTTTTTTTTTGGGGGGGGGGGGGGGGCGCGCCACAAGGTTAGCTCGCACAGGGCGCCTGAACACCTAAGGCCGGCCCTGGCAGTACCCCAGACCAGGGCCGGATTAACGTAGGGGCTGATGGAGCTGCAGCTCCAGGCCCCTACCATAAAATAGGCCCATCTGCCAGCCAAAAGGCCGTCGGGAGGGTTAAAAGTCCTCTGTTGTACACAGCGTCACATAGCACAGAGACAATGCAGAGACGCTCACCTCACGCTGGCAGCAGGGAGCCTGAGGGAGGGACTCGGGAGGAGCGTAATATGATCCTAGAGTGGAAGCTGCTTCTGCCAGCCCCTCCCCTCCCCGCCCACCAACCAATCAGAGCTGAGGCAAGGCAAGCACTGGCAGGTCTAAGTAGTACAGGGAGTCTTCACAGGTCCTGTAAGGGAATTGCACAGTGTAAAGTGTAGTTCCCAGGTTAGAACAGTGCATCTGCCAGGACCTGTGATGACATCATCTTCAGCATCACAGGTCCTGCAGAATCTAGCAAAGGCACAGCACCAAAAATGCTGTAGTTCCTAGGTTTGAAAGGTACATCTGCCAGGACCTGTGATGACATCATCACAGGTCCTTCAACCCCTAACAGCAAGTATTAGAAGTTCACAATCAGCTCTGCATTGATCCATACAGACTGGAATGGAGTGGTAAGAGGAGGTCCTCCACTTTTCATCATTTACCCCCCCTCCATGCCCTGTTTTTACTCATTGCTCACTCATGTATAATACTTCAGACAGGTACAGTGACCACAACCTCATGTACTTCAAACACACAGTGACTATAATGCATAACTGACCACATATTTCTAAAAACACTGCATCTACAGTATTATACCTTGTATGCCTCACATCTATATATATATATATATATATATATATATATATATATATATAAATAAAAAATAGCCAGCAGCACTCCAAGAGATAAAGGCAAACGGTGGTTTATTGACCCAAAGTCAGACAAGCGACGTTTCGACAGCTTATTGCTGTCTTTGACAAAGACAGCAATAAGCTGTCGAAACGTTGCTTGTCTGACTTTGGGTCAATAAACCACCGTTTGCCTTTATCTCTTGGAGTGCTGCTGGCTATTTTTTATTTCTAGTTTATTGGACCTAGGTGCGGGTTCACATTTGCCGGACGTGCACCCCGCGTTTATACAGTGTGCTGCCTCCTCATTTTCTCAATTATATATATATATATATATATATATATATATATATACACATACACACACACACACACTGCATATATTAAACAGTATTATAGATGCAATATGTACAGATATATAATGTATATTGCAGTGTACTGATATGTGAGGTACAAGGTATAATATATGCAGTGTGTATAGATATATAGTATATACAGCAGTGTACTGATATGTTAGGTACGAGGTATAATAGATGGTGTGTACAGGTATATTGTATATACAGTATTGGATTGATATGTGAGGTACGAGCTGTAATTTATACCTCATATATCAGTACACTGCTGTATATACTATATACCTGAACACACTGCATATATTATACCACGTTCCTCACATATCAGTACACTGCTGTATACACTATACATCTGTACACACTGCATCTATTATGCCTCTTTTGTGTGCCAGGCCTGTTTTGTAATCCCAATCCGGCCCTGATGGCATAAATTATAAAACAGCAGCGAACATAGTTCATGGAACAAAGAGAGAGGTCTGGAATGGGTAGTGGGAGAGGCTATAAAAGGGGAATGGGGGCCCAATTTAGATTCTTGCTATGGGGCCCAGTGATTTCTATGTAAGCCTTTGACAGAAGCAGAGAGATAAGAGAAGTGACAGATGACACAGAGTTTAGATTACAGGTTGAATTAACCCTTTAGGATCAAATTGGCTTCTCAGGAGATATATATGTTAAAGGCATCTCATTCAGTAGCTATATAACTAAGGGTGGGTTCACATCTCCTTTATGGATTCCATTAAGTGGGGACTGTGGGGACTATTTTATTATCAGCCAGTGACTGTGTTACTGTAATACTGTTATCAGTTCAGCACATAGTTTTCCCTGTGCGTGCATTCACATTTCACTTCACTTGGTTGGTTGTACTACTGTCAGTGTCAGACTGTTGTCACTGTGGGTAACAATGCACAACAGACAACAATGCACACCACAGTGACAGCTCCTGAGTCCTCCTGTCCGGCGTCAGCCTCAGCTTCCCTTCACTATCACTATAATCAATCACTCTTCCTGATCCGGACTCACTCATTAGAGAGCTGAAGAGCCGACTGAATCAGCAGCAGCAAGTGAATCGGATGGATAGCATCTGCGCATGCGCACCAGCACCTAGAGTCTTCGGTTCACTTGCGAGTCAGCTCAGCAGTCAGTGACTCAGCAAGTGAACCGAAGATCCGATTCATGAATCGGTTCATTTGAATGAGCTGATTCAAATGAACCGATTCATCTGAAAGATCCGAACTTCCTATCACTACTGAGGTCATATCCGGCGGGCCGCGGCATTACAGGAACAGCACCAGCTGCTCTGACGTCCTGCCGCCGGATATACGTCACAGGATATCCGGCGGCAGGACGTCAGAGCAGCTGGTGCGGTTCCTGTAATGCCGGCCCGCCGGATATGACCTCAGTGCGCCCGCGGTTATCCCTCCTGCATGTTGCGCTGTGTACAACCTACTCAGCAGTTTCGACCAGCACATGGCCCACAGCGCTCAGCCACACCAGCCCGTGAGACAGCAGGAGCTTCTGGAGCAGGGCAGGTATCAGATAAACTCATCCAGTTGGAAGGAAGGGCAATCATAGTGCTGTTATGATTTATGGACACAGCTCTCAGCATGCTTAGCCAGCCTTCTATCTGGCTTTGCATCTTGAGAGTCACAGTCCACAGGCTGTTTCTGAGCCTGTGGACTGTGACTCTCAAGAAGCACAGCCAGATAGAAGGCTGGCTAAGCATGCTGAGAGCGGTGTCCATAAATCATAACAGCACTATGAAAATTACTGACTGGCTAAGCATGCTGAGAGCTCAGTCTCTATAACATAACACATTAAAGAAATTACTGTTTCTAGCTGCTGGTCCACAGTCCACAGTCCACAGCAGCTAGAAACAGTAATTTCTTTAAAGGGACTCTGTCACCAGGTTTTACCCCTGTCAGCTAAAAATATGCTGATGTTCAGGGCATCTTCACAATTCCTAATGTGGGCTTATAAATGTCATCTGTGGGCTTATTTAGCTAAAAAACAGCTTTTACTAACCTGTCAGTCAAACAAATAAGGTGCCCAAGGGGATGTTAATGGGTGCAAGATGCCCGCCGCACCCACCGCCGTTCGTGCCCAGCGCCGCCTTTCTGGACTTCTGCACCGCCTCCTAATCCTCTGTGCCGCCTCTCGCTCTCCCTCCCTCCCCCCTCCTTCTGCTGTAAGATCTCGCGCTTGCGCACAGGGCTCTGCCTGATTCGCCCGTGCAGACTTCTCCATTTGGCTTCTTACAGCGAAGTGCACATGCGCCGGCACTTCGCTCAACCCCTGTATGCGCGAGATCTTACAGCAGGAGGAGGGGGGAGGGAGGGAGAGCGAGAGGCGGCACAGAGGATTAGGAGGCGGCGCAGAAGTCCGGAAAGGCGGCGCTGGGCACGAACGGCGGCGGGTGGTGCGGCCGACACCTTGCATCCATTAACATCCCCTTGGGCACCTTATTTGTTTGACTGACAGGTTAGTAAAAGCTGTTTTTTAGCTAAATAAGCCCACAGATGACATTTATAAGCCCACATTAGGAATCGTGCAGACGCCCTGAACATCAGCATATTTTTAGCTGACAGGGGTCAAACCTGGTGACAGAATCCCTTTAATGTGTTATGTTATTTAGACACAGCTCTCAGCATGCTTAGCCAGCCTTCTATCTGACTGGCTAAGCATGCTGAGTGCTGTGTCCATAAATCATAACACAGCTCTATGAAAATTACTGTTTCTAGCTGCTGTTGTCCACAGTCCACAGCAGCTAGAAAACAGTAATCTTCATAGTAATGTTAAATGATCACTATAGTGTCAGGAAAACAAAGCGGTTTTCCTGACACTATAGTGCCCTGAAGGTGCCCCACCCTCAGGGTCCCCCTCCCGTGGTCCCCCTCCATGTTGCCAAGATAGACGCCAAATGAAGGGGTAGTTGCAGGAACAAAATACTTTAATGGTATCGATAAAATATATATGTAATTAAAACACTGAGTGCAGTTCCATAAAAAGGCCCAGCAAAATCCTCAGCACCAGGCCCATGATGCTCTTAATCCGGCCCTGCCCCAGACCTGAGGTATCTTCAGTTGTATATAGTTGTGTATTGTAATGTTATGTACTGGTCATGTGTTCCAGCAGTGGAGGTTATGGTTGGCAGGACAGGACTAACCACCCTGTTCTCCCCTCATGGTAGGAGTGGGCTGGTCCTACTTACTGCCAGGAGGCGGAATTCCTTTCTAGATAGTTGGGGAGTGAGGAAGCACATGCAGAGCGCCTACTCCTAGGAACCGTATCCAGTTCCCCTTTGAGGGATATTTAGAAACCAGATCCAGCTTTCCTGTGGGACCAACACTCTAGAACAGGGTTCTTGAACTCCAGGCCTCAGGGCCCACTTGCCGGTCAGGATTTAGGAGTATCCCACAGAATGAATACCTGTGGTAAATTCTGATGGATGGACACTAATTATATCAGCTGCCCAATACTAAGGAAACCCTGAAAACATGACCGGCAGGTGGGTCCTGAGGAGTGGAGTTGAGGACCACTGCTCTAGAGAGATCCTCAAACCCAAGAACGCTGCTTCCAGAAAGCATCAGTGCAACAAGACCGCAGAGTGATCTGCAAAATATGCTTTACAGACATTGCTGTAAGGTGAGGGAATAAAGCTCAGACACCATCACCTGCCTAAACAACCTCCAGGCCAGACAAATATCAATTCTGTATTACAGTGGACACCTATATTCACAAGTGCATGCTAGTGCCAATCAATTGCCATGCAACCTGCCACCATGTTTCTTCACTTGGTGCCAGAAACTGCACTTAGTGCCAAATATAAACTTGTGGTACATCCAGCAGTATTAAGTACAAAGTAAAGAGAGACTGGTTAGTTTACTTCTGGCCTGATTCTTCAAACTACCTTTCCACCGCACCGATCCCCAGGGAGCACACTATGAAACAACGCCTCATTGGGGCCACTACTACTCCCATCCTCTGCACTGGCTCCTCAGAAGCTCTGCATAAGCATCTTGTTGGCTGGTAGTGCTAAAGCTAGAAGGTTTAGCTGACAATGTGTATGGGGGACTTTAGACACCAACTGGTGTGCAACGGGTGGGTGAAGCTACATCCTCCATGCAGATATGGTTTGGGATGGATTTACTAGACTGGGCTTATACTTAGTATTGTGCCAAAGTACAGCTTTTATGATGAAATAATGAACTTAATGTAGTGACCTACTACTAAATCATTTCTAACGTAGCGTCTTATTATCTATAAGTACCTGGAGCGGTCTTCAGACCTGAGCCTGTGGTGAACAATCACCCCGCATCATCGCTCGTCCATGAAATAAATGGATCCAGCATCTTTTTAATGTTCAGTTTAATAAATTGCTATACTTTATTTTATAGCATTTTAAGATGAGCCAGACGAGAATCAAGATTAAATCTGAACAACGGTGAAGGTTTCTCATACGCACTTTACTTCAAGATTATAATTCCCTGGAACCTCATAAAAGAAGGCTTCTGAAAATGACATATTACATGGAAAGTGACTCACAAGTTGTGACTGAGTGCAGAAAACACACCGACACGCTAATGTCTAATTTGATGCAATGCTGTGGGCAAATGTATTATTCCGATAAGAAAGGTGTTTGAAAGATTGTTGTCAAGAGCCTGTCATTAGGGAGTGATGTGGGGGCAATAACATTACACCTAACATTATAGCAACTGAACGTCTCAAGTGCTCAACTAATGGCTACCTGTACAGGATGCTGCATTGGCAGCGGGATCCGCATGCAGCTTACCGCTAATTGCTGGGTCATGCCTGTAATTATCGGTCGGCACCTGTACGTGCTATTTGATTCAAAGTGCAACCCGGAAATTAGCAGGGGCTGCATTGTAAACAGGCAGCCTTAAGAGCATTTTTTAAATGGAATGTGTCATGAGAAACTGACCTATTATTTAGATCAAGTTTTTATGATATACTTATTTTTTTATGTTATTTTCCATGTCACTATATTTTTATAAAAATACTGAGCTGGCCACTAAGCCTAATAATAGGCAACACTTGGTCTGTACAGAACACTTTTCTGCAGTCATCTCCTTCTCATTACCCACTTCACATCCGGGCCATTTGCCCCCTTCCTGACCAGGCCTAATTTTGCACATCTGACATATCTCACTTTATGTGGTAATAACTTTGGAACGCTTTTACTTATCCAAGCCATTCAGAGATTGTTTTCTCGTGACACATTGTACTTCATGATAGTCATAAATTTGAGTCAATATATTTCACCTTTTATTTACGAAAAAAATCCCAAATTTACCAAAAATGTTGAAGAATTCTAAATTTCAATTTCTCTGCTTTTAAAACAGAAAGTGATACCTCATAAAATATTTATTACCGGTACTTAACATTCCCCATATGTCTACTTCATGTTTGCATCATTTTGGAAATGTCATTTTATTTTATTAGGACGTTAGAAGGCTTAGAATTTTAGAAGCAATTCTTAACATTTTTAAGAAAATTGCCAAAACCCACTTTTTAAGGATCAGTTCAGGTCTGAAGTCACTTTGTGGGGCTTACATAGTGGATACCCCTATAAATGACCCATTGTAGAAACTACACCCCTCAAGTTACTTAAAACTGATTTTACAAACTTTGTTAACCCTTTAGGCATTTCACAAGAATTAAAGGAAAATGGAGATGAAATTTTAAAATTTCACTTTTTTGGCAGATTTTCCATTTTAATCAATTTTTTTTCTTTAACACATCGAGGGTTAACAAAACTCAATATTTATTACCCTGATTCTGCGGTTTACAGAAACACCCCACATGTGGTCATAAACTGCTGTATGAGCACACGGCAGGGCGCAGAAGAAAAGGAGCGCCACATGGTTTTTGGAAGGCAGATTTTGCTGAACTGGTTTTTAGATGCCATGTCCCATTTGAAGCCTCCCTGATACACCCTTACAGTAGAAACTCCCAAAAAGTGACCCCATTTTGGAAACTAGGGGATAAGGTGCCAGTTTTATTGGTACTATTTTTGGGTACATATGATTTTTTGATCATTCATTATAACACTTTTTGGGGCAAGATGACCAAAAAATTGGTTGTTTTAGCACAGTTTTAATTTATTTATTTTTACAGCGTTCATCTGAGGGGTTAGGTCAAAATGTATACTTTTTCTTATTTAGTAAAGTTTTACACAATAATTAGCATTCTTGAAACTAAATTTTTTTTTTTAATGTGTCCATGTTCTGAGAGCTATAGTTTTTATTTTTTAAATGATTTTCTTATGTAGGGGCTAATTTTTTGCGAGATGAGCTTACAGTTTTATTGGTACCATTTTGTGGGACATACGCCCTTTTGATCACTTGGTGTTGCACTTTTTGTGATGTAAGGTGACAAAAATGGCTTTTTTTGACACAGTTTTTATTTTTATTTTTTTTATGGTGTTTATCGGACTGGGTGGATCATGGGATATATTTATCCAGTTCCCAAGATGGCCGCTATGAATTTGCGGCACTACTGGGCATGTGCTGGCTTTCCTCTCACAGCACCAGTATCCAAGATGGCGCCACTAACTCTAGATGGATAGGGCGCATGCGCCGAGCCCTGGCACACCACCCTCTGCTCACGCCTACCCCGCACGCCGGCAAAGCCGGATGTCCTGTCCCACATGTTACCGGCTTATCCCCTGATAAAATCCCACAGCCTCGGATTTACTGCACGCTGTGGAAATGATATGACTGGCCTCTCAGGTAAATGCATCGGAACTGTCTTTGTGATACTCTTATAGCCCAGTGTGCTTGATCACACACCCTACAGTTTTGTATAAGAAACCTATTTGAAACTTATTGCATCTGGTTTATGTGTATGATTGATGTTCACATGTATATGGGTATCGCTCACAATATACATAATATGTTTACCACTTTAACCTCACAGGATTACACCAGCCTGTGAATGGTTATCTTCCCTTGAGGATCACCCAGCTAACCTGACACCTTGATTTGAGCTCTTCACCTCTGCCAGTATACAGGCCAGCTAACACTATGCCCCCTAACTATGTGTTTGCCCACCCTTGGATGGTATCTGAATGTGTTTGTCCACCCTTGGATGGTATCTGAAGTTGTTTACTGTAATCATGATGTTTACTATACACTATCATGTCTTCCAATCATGTCACTTTTAATTTTCCACCTTCTATCTGTTTAATCATGTACTTCCATCGTATATAACCTTGGCCCATGTTACCTGCACGGACATATTATGTCTCTTGCTTTCTATGAAATATTGTACATCATAATTAAATGAGAAGCATTGTGGACGAAATATCACACATTATGATTAATGAATATCTGTATTGATATATATATTTATTTTTTGTGTTTACATTTATAGCTTGATAAAGGGCACCGAATTGGGCCCGAAACGTTGCAATAAGCAATAAATGATACTATGAGATTGTACCACTGGTCAAATAAAATATTGAATTTAAAGCTATATGCTGTCCTTGGTGTGCTGTCTCCAAACTAATGATATAAGCCGCTTGATAAGACGTGTGCTGAGGTCTTGCTGTGATTAGAAGAATGTGATATATTTATAGAGCCGACCATCACAGACGCGGCAATACCAAATATGTCTATTTTATTTATTTATTTCTATTTTTTTTTTTTTAATTATTCCTTACTTGGGGAATTATTTTTTACTTTTTTTTTTACATGTGAAACCTTTTTTTATTTTTTTATTTTACACTTTTCGTCCCCCATAAGGTCATACAAGACCTCTGGGGGACATTTAAAGGATAACTGTCACATTTAGACCCTAATTTCAATTTTCATATATGTAGTTACTAATAACATGATATTCCAGAATCAGTTACTATTAGACTGACTTACCCCATATTTAATAAGATTCAGCCCTTAGCAACCAGTCTGCATGAAACTGCAATTTCACTATTCAGTTAAGATGGCCGCCACTGCCCTCACCCTGAGGCTAATCCCGCCTGCCCTCACTAGCCAGTAACAATAGCCCCCAAAAGTGTCAGTAACCAGAGCCCCCCCCCCCCTAAAGGGTTAATCTCCTGCAGCACAAAGGGGTCCTCTTACCACATGTTGCTTTCATTTATACACTGAGCAGACGGCAGATCTCCCTTCCCTGGTCTGCGCTGCTCCAACTCTGCATTCTCCAGCTCTGCTTAGTGAGGGAGCGTCTGCCAAGCGCAGGGACAGGGAGAAGTGCACACAGCCCAGGCACTGTTATCAGCTGCTGGGGAGGACCTGGCTTTAATCATTTACTTGCAGTCCCTGGCTGTCAGTAATGTGATAGCAACCCTATTTTAAGCACAGGTAAAAGTAGGCAGTACAGTGAACAAAAATGTGGAATTAAGGGGTAATTGAATACACAGTAAAAAGTTGAAATAGGGCCACCAAGGTGATATTAATCGCCACAATCCAATACAAAAAAAATATATATACGACAGTTATCCTTTAACTTCACTTTTTTTTTTTTCCACTATTGATTTCTCTTGTAACTGGGGCTGACATAGTAGCCCTAGTTACAGGGGACATACACCCCCCAGAGAGGCTTGTACAGCCTCAGTGCAGGGCTGATCGAGGTCTGTGAAAGACCCGACAGCTCCTGCACTCACCAGTCTCCGGTGGTCACATGACCGCCGGGCCAGAACAGGAAGCGCATAGCGCTTCCTGCTCTTTATACACAGTGCTCGGTATGCGCTGTGTATACAGCGATGTAGAAGGCAGGGACAGCAGGCTACCCGATCAGAAACGTCCATTCAGAGATAGAAAATCACCTCCCGTATGTTTATAGTCAACGGGCGGTCGGGAGATGGTTAAGGTAAGTTTAGGATGCCAGACAACACCTCTATATATAGATAACACAGGATCCACCATTTACAATAGATGATATCACAGCTTATCTACTCCCTTCACATCTGTGCACAGGTCACAGAGCATGCCTAGAAAATCATGTTCAGGACATAGAATAAAAAAAATATATACAAAGACTAGAACAGGGATCAGCAACATTCGGCACTCCAGCTGTTGTGAAACTACAATTCCCAGCATGTTCCATTCATTTCTATATGAGTTCCTAGAAGAGCAGAGCAAGTATGTGTAAGAGGCAGCCCTGAATCAACCAGCAGCATTTCCAGCACTTATATCTATGCAGACTGTCATGTTTCCCTCCGGCCACCAGAGGCCACTGTGACTAAACAGGAACCTGAGTTGTGCTGGCCAGAGGCTAAGAAAGAGTTAAGAAGTTTTTCCCGGGCTGTTCCAGAAGTTGCTGGGGGCCTTGCTGAGATAACAGGGAGAGATGGACTGCTGAGAGATAACAGTAAAAGACTGGAGCAGCAGGAGGCTATATTAGCTGAGATTTTCCTGACAGCTGTGGAGCTGCACACAGAGGACTTCACTGTGTTCCAAAGGAGTGGGACCGTGTGTAGAGACCAGTACAAGCCGGATCCTTCCTGCCAGAGCTAGAACTAGGTGGAGATCTGCATCTGTTGTGACCAGAAAGAGAAAGACAGACAAGCAAGCGACCGGACCTGGATCCAGACTACATCTTATTGTACCCAGGAGAATCTGCAGAACTGTGAGTGGCACCGGTGCTTTCCTGTGATAGGTTATAGAGTCAGGGACTTAGGCAGTGTGCTGTAGAAGCGTCCCCTGGGTAGCAGGGCTAGATAGGAAATTGGTAGTGAGAGTAGCCTGCAAGCTGACTGCTTACTGTTTAGCTCATTCTGTGTATATGCAAAACTCCATTGCCATTGTTGTTGATTTATGTTCACCTGTTAATACCATTCCTGTCTTTGACCCATTGTGCCTCTGTTGCGGTGGTACTGTATTGTTACTCAGGTTTTCCGGCAGTTTCATTTTGCTTCTAAATAAAGCCGGTTTTTGCTTCAGTCTCCTTGTCCGCTGTACTGTACTTGAATCCTGCTTTGCGGTCTCTGCCTCCTCTGACCGCTACATATGCATGCTGGGAGTTATAGTTTCACAACAGCTGGAGTGCCGGAGGTTGCTGACCCCTGGACTAGAAAAGAGGGAGATGTGTGCACTACTCTTGTCCATGGATTGCGTTTTGTATTGCAACTCAACCCGATTTACTTGACTGCTGCAATACCAGACACAGCCAAAGTAAAAAGCCATGCCCTCTTATTCGCTATATTGCTATATATTCTTGTTTTAGAATATTAAGAATATTCGAAAAAATGAATATATTCGGTATAGTGCTATATATTCGTTTTTTAGAATATTCATAATTTTTCCCATTTAAAGTCATGATTACTCCCTGCTTCTTGCTTGTGGGCCAATGAGTCATTGGCCCACAAGCAAGAAGCAAAGAGGAATCATGTTTTTACTCGGCAATTGAAAAATTTTCGATAAAAATTTGCATTACGAACATTCGCAATAAAAAAAAATCTTGAATATTTGAAATTACGAATATATATCACTATATTCTAAATATTTGCGAATTTTCGGATTACCTATATTTGCGATAAAAATTTGAATAGTCGTGATCAACACTAGTACCATGGTCTATGTTTGACAAGTGTCCCCCAGGGTTTAGAGATCCTGGAGGAACAAATAGTAGCATGTTAATATGAATTAGTTCGGGAACTATTGTATGGGAAACTAGCAATTGCTACAGAAGTCCCCTCAAATAATACAAACTGAAGGAATAATGATCAGATACAGTTGATATAGATAGCAACTGTCTATAGCTCCTCTTTAAAATGAAAGGTGGAATCTGATTGGTTTCTATTGGCAACTAAACCATTTGTCCTTTACACCAGTTTTGATAAATCTCCCCCAATCTTCAGCAGATATTTTCACATCCCATATCTGCACTTGTAAGGTTTTAACCCATCATTTTTGGACCTTCCTCAAGCAGACAATTAACCTGATTATTTTCACGTACCATATTAATAAATACAAGATAGATTAGATAGATTAGATGTTTTACGGATTTTTTGTACTGCAATATATCTATTGTCCACCAGATGACATCCTTGCTATAACAATGAGTTCAAACACGATAGTCCCCAAAAAAGTTAGTGCAAACAAATTGATAAAATAAAAGGTACTTTATATATTCCTTAAAGAAAGCTTTATATAAATGCAATATAATTCCTTTGATTATGTAAACTACCTGAATTTTTTATGTTAGTAAAAACTTCACCCAGGTAATAAATCTAATAGGGATGTCCTTAATATCTTCTCAGCATGCATAGTTTATGTGGAAATAGTAAAAGCAGAAAAATGTTTATTGAGGAAAATGATCTAATGTCATAAGTCTGTGAGGGGCAAAAGTATGTGAACCTTTAGGATTAGCAGATAATTTGAAGATGAAATCAGAGTCAGGTGTTTTCAGTCAATGGGATGTTAATCAGGTGTGAGTGGGTGACCTGTTTTATTTAAAGAGGACCTTTCACTAGAATAAAAAATCAAAACTAAGCATACAGACATGGAGAGCGGTCGCCCAGGGATCTCCCTGCACTTACTATTATCCCTGGGCGCTGCTCCGGCTATGAGCTGAGCGCTGCGATTGGCCAGCGCTACAGCCTGGGAGAAGGAGACGCCGGCAGGCTCAACTTGGTGGAGCCGAACATATGAAGATACCGGGAGAACGGAGCGGCGCCCAGGGATAATAGTAAGTGCAGGGAGATCCTTGGGCGCCGCTCTCCATGTCTGTATGCTTAGTTTAGATTTTTTATTCAAGTGAAAGGTCCTCTTTAACCCCCCCCCCCGACCGCCTAACGCAGGGATGCGTCCTGCGGGCGGTCGGTTTGTTCCTCCTAGACGCATCGGCGCGTCATCTTGCGAGACGCGAGATTACGCGCATAGCCGGCCTGCACATGCGCAGTGCGGGCCGGGAAAAGTTGCAGGAGAAGTTCGTCACCAGCCTGCCAGCCAATGATCAGTGCTGGCAGGTTGGTGACTTTTAAAAAATCAAATCACAAGCCATTTAACACATTATATTTATAAATATAATGTGTTAAATGGCTTCTGTGCTCTCTGCTGGGTCCTTTTCGTCGGTTGGTCCCAGCAGAGAGCACAGGTCACTGTGAGTACACCAAACACAACACATTTAGCCCCAGATCACCCCCCCATCACCCCAATTAACCCCTTGATCACCCCTGTCAATCACTAGTGAAAGGGAAAAAAGTGATCAGTGTAAACTGTCACTTTTTTTTTTCCACCAGTATTGACTGTTAGGTTTAGATTAGTTTAGGCCCCTTTGGTAGTTAGCTTCAGTTAGCGCCCAGCCCACCGCACCGCAGTCACTGATTCGCTGGTTAGCGTATCGCTAATCAGCATTGGTACTTTATAGTATCTGTAAGTGATCAGAACTGATCACAGTCAGATCTATAATAGTATTAGTGTCACCTTAGTTAGCCCTCCACCCAAAACGCAGTGTTTGCCCGATTAGGCCTGATCGGTCGCCCACACGTGCGTTCACCCACGCCCGCCCCGCCGCAGTGACAAAATTTTTTTATTTTTTTTATCACTGCACAATCACTACACAAGCACTGCGGCGATAAAAAAATCAGTTTTGATATTTTTTATCAATCGCAGCGGCTTCCTGTACTTCGCTAGCCTCCCATTTGTAAGACAGGCTTGCTTTTTTTCTTGGGTAGTCTCAGGGAATACCCCCTAAATTTAGTTGACCAAATGGCAAGGAAGGGGTATTCTTCTAAAGAGACCTACAGGCTTCTGACCCAGTCGGATGAGGAATAGGAACCCTCATCTGACGAATCCAGCGGGTCAGAATACGAACCTGTAGAAAGCAGTGGCAGTCTGACCCAAAGTTCGGACGATGAGGTTGAGGTCCCTGATACCACCAGGCGTACCCGGCCCCGTGTTGCTAGACCACAGGTTGCGCAGGATCCGCTTCAAGGGCAGCAGAGTGGGGCTGGCGCTGTCGGATTACGTGGTGAGGCATACACCAGCAGCGCAGCCCTCCCTGGACCTAGTACCAGCACTGCCGTAGAACATGGTGAAGTGGCGAGCACCAGAAGGGCAGTTGAAGCTGGTACGGTGGCACGTGCAGTAGTTCCCCCGTCGCAGCCACCGCACAGACAGGCCCGTAGAGCCCTTAAAGTCCCTGAGGTTCTGGCAAACCCTGATTGGCAGCCCCCATCTTCAGCCGCACCCTTTCACCGCCCAGGTTGGAGTTCGGGTTGAGACAGCTCAGATCGGCACTGGGGTTTTTTGAGCTGTTCTTCACTGCGGAGCTCTTAGACTTAGTCGTGGCAGAAACAAACCGGTATGCCACTCAATTTATAGCCGCCAACCCGGGAAGCTTTTATGCCCAGTCTTTCCGGTGGAAACCCGTCCAAGTTTCCGAATTTAAAACTTTTCTGGGCCTTCTCCTCAACATGGGCCTGACAAAAAAGCATGAATTGCGGTCATATTGGTCTACGAACCCAATTCATCACATGCCCATGTTCTCTGTTGCCATATCCAGGACACGATTTGAGACCATCCTGCGTTTCCTGCACTTTAGTGATAATAGCACCTCTCGTCCCAGAGGCCACCCAGCTTTTGACCGTCTCCACAAAATTCAGCCCCTCATAGACCACTTTAACACCAAATTTGAAGATTTGTATACCCCTGAGCAAAACATCTGCATAGATGAGTCCCTGATACATTTTACCGGGCGCCCGGTATGGGGTCAAATTGTATAAGCTCTGTAAAAGGGCCAAAGGCTATACACACAAATTTCATGTCTATGAGGGTAAAGATCAGACCCTGGATCCGGTCGGTTGCCCTGACTACCTGGGGAGCAGTGGGAAGACAGTCTGGGACTTGGTGTCACCCTTATTTGGCAAGGGGTACCACCTTTATGTGGACAATTTCTACACAAGTGTGCCCCTCTTCAGGCATTTGTTTCTAGAACAGATTGGCTGCTGTGGCACCGCGCGACCTAGTCGCCGGGGCTTCCCCCAACGGCTCATTACCACCCCTCGTGCAAGGGGGGAGAGGGCTGCCTTGTGTAACGAAGAACTGCTTGCGGTGAAATGGAGAGACGAGCGTGACGTTTACATGCTCTCCTCCATTCACGCAGACACGACAATCCAAATTGAACGAGCCCCTCTGTGTCCAACAACTATAATTTGCTCATGGGAGGGGTGGACTTCAATGACCAGATGTTGGCTCCTTATTTACTCTCCTGCAGGACCAGACGCTGATATAAGAAGGTGTCTGTATACCTAATTCAATTGGCTATTGTGGCAAACCCAGCCACTGTATATTGTCATTCCTGTATGTACGATGTTATTGCATATGTGTATGCCACTTTAAAGAACCAAGCGTATATATGTTTTGTGTAAATATAGTTCAGGTGGGCTGTAACGTTCCTATGCTGGCTGCAGGAAAACCGGCAGCATTCATGCAATTGTATGTTGTTATGTGAGGGGACCCAGATAGCTAATTGTATTGTATTTGTGTATTCTGAGTGGCATTCACCTAATGATATGCCCTCAGACTTGAGCTATCTGGGATATGTTAATGTCTGTGTTTGCTGGGAGGGTGTGACATTGTGTCTCACATGTGTATTGGCAATTTCCCTTTGTCCTGAGAGATAATTGGATTACTCCTCGGGTGTCTCCAGGGCAGAGAGGAGGAAACCATGATGCACTGTGGGGATGTGTTGTAATATATTGATTGGTTGTATTTCAAAACCCTGTGGCAGTACTATGTTTTTGGTTTGTGAATAAAAGAGGCTGTACGTGAAGTACAGTCAGTGCCTGTTTTACACTCAACATAGAGCCTCGTCTCATGTGTATGGGGATTGCTATACGCTGTATACTCCCCTGGCTATAACTCCTAGCTCTTGTAAGAGCTTGCTCCTGGTTCCTGTATCTGGATTTAGGAGAGGTTCACCCACTGGAGCCTTGTCATAGGTCCAGGGTGGGTAGGAGACGGCGAGACCTCCACCAAGCTTCGGCGGTTCGTGGGGTCTGCAGTGCTGACGGGGTCAAGTGGAGTGCTTGGAGTCCTCTGGAAGCATTAGGAGCATCTATCGACGGAGGTACCCAGTCGGGGTGCTAGGCGTTCTGTTACAGTTCTTGGGAGGGAAGGATTGTATGCTGTACCGGCCTATTTGGATCATTGCCTGCTTTTCCTGTCTACCAGCGGAGACCTTGTGGATCGTGCTACCCCTCCGCTACAGCTATGTACAGTAGTTTTGTTCTCTACAGTAAGGCTGGGAGAACAGGATCCTTCCTCAAATTTCAGGAAGAGATCATCGAGAACCTCCTGTATCCAGGAGGTTCCGTGGCCCCAACCACCAGTGTAGTGAGCCGTCTACATGAGCGACATTTCCCCAATGTCGTTGCTGGTACCTCAAACCAAGCGCCACCCCGAAAAAGATGTCATGTCTGTAGCAGGAGTGGAATAAGGCGTGACACCCGCTATTTCTGTCCTGACTGCCCTGACCACCCTGCCCTATGCTTAGGGGAGTGTTTCCGGAAGTACCACACACAGGTACACTTAGTATAGGGATTGCGTGACACAGGACAGGAACACAGGGGTCTTAGGGCCCTTTCACACAGAGCTGCTGCAAACCTCTCCTTTCACCTGGCACAAAGTGCATAATGTACTTCGCCACATCTCTGGGCGATTTGCTCTTTGCACATTTTCCCATGGGGAAGGAGAGTTTTGTCCTATAAAGGTAAAAAAATTTAAAAATTAAAAATAAATCACAGGTAAGCAAAAAAGTTAATGTTCAAAAAGTTCAATAAAGTTTAAAAAAGTTAATGTTCTGTTTCAAATGTTATATAAAGTTAATGTTAATAAATTTATTGCGTTACGGCTTTTTTTATTTATTTATTAATTTTTTTACCTTCTAGGTGGACCAACCGATGAACCAGCTGCAGCACTGATGTGCATTCTGACAGAAGCATTGTGCTGCTGTCAGATTACACAAAAGTCGGTGTATGCGGCGCTGCAAGACGAGATTTCTCCTCTGCAGTAAAAAAGATATGTTTGCCGAGGCTTAGGAGCTGAGGGGGCGGCGGTGTTCATATACTTTGGCAAACACTTTGTATATAAAAAAAAAAATAATAATTCCAGCAATGATTTATTCATCCACATCGATTGATGTGAATGGAGAAATCAGGTTTGCCAGGGCATACGGGCTGAGTGGGTTTGGATGTTGGGCGGAGCTCCTATGTCCCGGCAGACGCCTTTCCCCTCCTTTTTTTTTCTTTGCACATTTTTTGGCAGAGATTTTTTCATCCACATTGATCGATGCGAATGAAGAAATCTGTGCCGTTCATTTTTTCTTTCAGTCCAGAGGCTGAACAAAAATAAATAAATCTCATTACCCGTATGCTCAATATAAGTAGAATAGCAGAAACTCCTAATGCTGGCCATACATGTAATGATTGTGGAGACCCTCAAATGCCAGGGCAGTACAAACACCCCACGAATGACCCCATTTTGGAAAGAAGACGCCCCAAGGTATTCGCTGAGGGGCATATTGAGTCCATGAAAGATTGAAATTTTTGTCCCAAGTTAGCGGAAAGGGAGACTTTGTGAGAATAAACAAAAATAAAATCAATTTCCGCTAACTTGTGGCAAAAAAAATGTTTTTCTATGAACTCGCCATGCCCCTCACGGAATACCTTGGGGTGTCTTCTTTCCAAAATGGGGTCACATGTGGGGTATTTATACTGCCCTGGCATTTTAGGGGCCCTAAAGCGTGAGAAGAAGTCTGGAATCCAAATGTCTAAAAATGCCCTCCTAAAAGGTACTCATTGGAATTTGGGCCCCTTTGCGCACCTAGGCTGCAAAAAAGTGTCACACATGTGGTATCGCCGTACTCAGGAGAAGTAGGGCAATGTGTTTTGGGGTGTCTTTTTACATATACCCATGCTGGGTGAGAAAAATATCTCTGTAAAATGACAACTTTGTATAAAAAAATGGGAAAAGTTGTCTTTTACAGAGATATTTATCTCACCCAGCATGGGTATATGTAAAGATACACCCCAAAACACATTGCCCTACTTCTCCTGAGTACAGCGATACCACATGTGTGACACTTTTTTGCAGCCTAGGTGCGCAAAGGGGCCCAAATTCCAATGAGTATCTTTATGATTTCACAGGGCATTTTTTACGCATTTGGATTCCAAACTACTTCTCACGCTTTAGGTCCCCTAAAATGCCAGGGCAGTATAAATACCCCACAAGTGACCCCATTTTGGAAATAAGACACCCCAAGGTATATAGTGAGGGGCATGGCGAGTTCATGTAAAATTTAATTTTTTGTCACAAGTTAGTGGAATATGAGACTTTGTAAGAAAAAATAAATAAATAATTTTCCGCTAACTTGTGCCAAAAAAATATATATTCTAGGAACTCGCCATGCCCCTCACGGAATACCTTGGGGTGTCTTCTTTCCAAAATGGGGTCACTTGTGGGGTATTTATACTGCCCTGGCATTTTAGGGGCCCTAAAGCGTGAGAAGTAGTTTGGAATCCAAATGCGTAAAAAATGCCCTGTGAAATCGTAAAGATACTCATTGGAATTTGGGCCCCTTTGTGCACCTAGGCTGCAAAGAAGTGTCACACATGTGGTATCGCCGTACTCAGGAGAAGTAGGGCAATGCGTTTTGGGGTGTATTTTTATATATACCCATGCTGGGTGAGAGAAATATCTCTGTAAAATGACAACTTTGTATAAAAAAAATAAGAAAAGTTGTCTTTTACAGAGATATTTATCTCACCCAGCATGGGTATATGTAAAAATACACCCCAAAACACATTTACCTACTTCTCCTGAGTACGGCGATACCACATGTGTGACACTTTTTTGCAGCCTAGGTGCGCAAAGGGGCCCAAATTCCAATGAGTATCTTTATGATTTCACAGGGCATTTTTTACGCATTTAGATTCCAAACTACTTCTCACGCTTTAGGTCCCCCTAAAATGCCAGGGCAGTATAAATACCCCACAAGTGACCCCATTTTGGAAAGAAGACACCCCAAGGTATTTCGTGAGGGGCATAGCGAGTTCATGTAAAATTTTATTTTTTGCCACAAGTTAGTGGAATATGAGACTTCGTAAGAAAAAAAATATATAAAATAAATAAATAATTTTCCGCTAACTTGTGACAAAAAATAGAAACTTCCATGAACTCACTATGCCCATCAGCGAATACCTTAAGGTGTCTTCTTTCCGAAATGGGGTCATTTGTGGGGTGTTTCTACTGTCTGGGCATTGTAGAACCTCAGGAAACATGACAGGTGCTCAGAAAGTCAAAGTGCGTAAATTCACATTTTTGCACCATAGTTTGTAAACGCTATAACTTTTACCCAAACCAATAAATATACACTTATTGCATTTTTTTTTTATCAAAGACATGTAGAACAATAAATTTAGAGAAAAATTTATATAGAAATGTAGTTTTATTTGAAAAATTTTACAACAGAAAGTGAAAAATTTCATTTTTTTGCAATTTTTTTTGTCAATTTCGATTAATATCAAAAAAAGTAAAAAATGTCAGCAGCAATGAAATACCACCAAATGAAATCTCTATTAGTGAGAAGAAAAGGAGGTAAAATTCATTTGGGTGGTAAGTTGTATGACCGAGCAATAAACCGTGAAAGTAGTGTAGTGCAGAATTGTAAAAAGTGGTCTGGTCATTAAGGGGGTTTAAGCTAGGGGAGCTGAGGTGGTTAAAGAACAGAGATCGATCAAAGTCTGATCTTCACAACACGTTTGTGGAAGTGTATCTGACACAAACAAGGAAGATTTATGAGGACCTCAGAAGAAGAGTTGTTAATGCTCATCAGGCTGGAAAAGGTTACTAATCCATCTCTACAGAGTTTGGACAGTCAGACAGATTGTGTAAAAATGGAGGAAAGTGAAGACCATTATTACCCTCCCAGGAGTGGTCATCCAACAAAGATAACGCCAAGAGCAAGGCTTGTAATAGTCAGCGAGGTCACAAAGGAACCCAAGGTAACCTCTAAGCAACTAAATGCCTTTCTCACATTAGTTAAAGAGGACCTTTCACCATAATAAAACCTCTAAACTAACTATACAGACGTGTAGAGCGGCACCCAGGGATCTCCCTGCACTTACTGTTATCCCCGGGCGCCGCTCCATTCTCCGGTTATAGCCTCCGGTATCTTCATAGTTAGGCTCCACCCAGGGGAACCTGACGCCGTCTCTTTCTCCTATGCTGTAGCGCTGGCCAATCGCAGCGCTCAGCTCATAGCCTGAGAGGTTTTTTTTTCTCTCAGGCTATGAGCTGAGAGCTGCAATTGGCCAGCGCTACAGCATGGAAGAATGAGACGCCGGCAGGTTCCCCTGGGTGGAGCCTAACTATGAAGATACCGGAGGCTATAACCGGAGAACGGAGCGGCGCCCAGGTATAACAGTAAGTGCAGGGAGATCCCTGGGTGCCGCTCTACGCGTCCGTATAGTTAGTTTAGAGGTTTTATTATGGTGAAAGGTCCTCTTTAATCTTAAAGTTTATGACTCATGAGCCCACCATTAGGAGAACAAAAATGTACATGGCAGGATTGCAAAGATCACACAAGTCGTTGTAAGAATGGTTAAAAAAAGAATAAAGTTAAAGCTTTGGACGTTAAAGTCCTGACCTTATTCCAATAGAAATATTGTGGAAAACCCTGAAGCAAGCAGTTCATGGGATGAAACCTCCAACATAAGAGAGTTGAAGCTGTTCTTTACAGAGGAATGAGCTAAAATTCCTCAGATCCGATGTGTTGAATTAAACGATTACCTGAAACGTTTAGTTGCAGTTATTGCTGCACACGGGGGTCACACCAGATACTGAAAGTAAAGGTTCACATACTTTTGCCACTCACAGACACGTGAAATTAGATCATTTTCCTGCATAAATAAATAAATGACCAGGTATAATATTTTTGACTCATTTGTTTGATTTGGTTATCTTTAGAGATGAGAGAATTATAAAACAATTTGATTTGGCTGCTTTGCCGAATTTTACCCAAAAACTCACTTAGTAATGAATTTCTTTATCACAAAGCGCATTTCTTTGTAAATAGTGGGTGCAATGACAGGGAACAGCGATTGTGCAACTCCCTGTCATTGTACCTCTCAGATGCCAAGTACAAAAAAAAAATAATCATACTTGCCTGATCCATTTTATCGCGACGAGGCAGCCATCGCCATCTTGCTGTCACGGAGGGGAGTGAAGGAAACTTCCCACCGTACAATGATCGGTATGCGGGGAAGCAGCTAGACCAGGATGCCGGGATAAGGGAGCTGGTAACCTCCTAAAGCGTCCCTAATTCTCGCCCTAACTCCTCCCCGTATGAGTGGACGTGGATGGTAGGACGGCTCATACTCAGGATACCTAGGACCCTGAGTCACCCTGATAATCCCTCACATAGGAGCAGGGGAGAGACGACCTGTTCTTCCAAGACACGGACGAACAGGAGTCTCAACCGGCCTAGTTGCAGAGAAAAGCCAAGTGGAACGGCAGGTAAATATCCAGTGGTGGGAAAAAACACTGAACCAACAAACCCAGAATGCAAGGTAACTGCCGCAGCTGCTGGAAGGCGCAACAGAAGACACACCAAGGAGAACTGGAACCCATGCAAACATACTGCAATCCGAACAACATAGCGGACTCCATGCATACTGACACACCAAGGAACCTGCACTCCAGCAACAGCTCATAAACTAGACTTTTGGTTCCCCCTCCGGGGAACCATGAGACCCCCTTCCGAAGGACACAACAGACAAACAGGGGAATATCTAGCATCCATTCCAGACAGAATACACCAAACACTGACCAGACATAGAACAACAACTAGATGTACAACAACCCCAGAACATATACCCACACCAAACCTAACAACAGGTAAGGTAGGGAAAATGGAGGAGACATAAGGAAGACATCGCTGGAGACATTGATGTCCCACTAGGTGGCCCTCACAGACTGGGCAGATGAAACACCCTGGAATGGAGCAGAGCTCCAGAACCAACGACAGCTGAAGTACAACTGACCCCAGCCAGGGAGCCGCAGGAGATAAAACCCTAGTGGCCACACCCAGCCAGGAAGTTAACCCCTCAAGCACCAAACAGGGGAGGAACCAGGAGAAAGGGAGAAAAGCACATACATGCCGACATCAATGCGTTTCTCCTGGCAAATGGCATGCACGGCAACGTGTCACGCGCACAACACCCATGCCATGACACTTGCTTGAAGATCTGGTGCGAAATCTCTCGCAGCCCATGATGATGTCATCACGCCGGCCGCCATGGTGACATCATACGTCACCATACACCGGAATTTAATTTATACTGAAATTCGGATTGAAGTCCACTTTGTGGACTTTGATTCTCTCAACACTAGTTATCTTTATCTACTTGTAGGACTTATGTGAAAATCTGATGTAGTTTTAAGTCAAATTTTTACAGAAATATAGAAAATTCTTCACAAACATTTAAGAACCACTGTAGATAGATAGACAGATAGATAAGATGTTTCACAAAGATTTACTGCAATATGTCTACTCTCCACCAGAGGTCATCCTTGTCCTATATAAGAATGTGTTCACACAGCTAGGCTCATACACATTTTCACAGTCTCCCACAAACAGTGAAAACTGTGTAAAATAAAAGGCACATTATACATTCCTTGTAGAAAGTTTTATATCAATGAAATATTCCTTTGAGCATGTAAACTACCTGAATTTTTAATGTTCGTAAAAAATCTCCACTTTCAGACATGGATCTTGTCATTTAGTGCCCGATTCACAGGATAGTCCTGCAAAAAAAAAAAAAATGAAATTATTGTCCCCTGATATTAGCTAGAACATTTCTAATCACCAAAATCATTATCACTATCCAACTTGACAAATGGCTGCACTTCATCAAGACTTCACCTTGGTATAATTCCACAAACCTATAAAGTGTAAAATTAGAGAAACCACACAGCTTCAGAGCAGATATAATCTTACTGCAAGATGCTGGGTGATACTAGCCACTCCTTGTGGTCATCTTTTCACTTTAACTGGTAATTTCCATCTTGTAATATGATGCAACATCGTTAGGATGTGCCATCACTTTATTACCAGTGTGGGGTCTGACCTCTGAGACCCCAACACTCCTAAGAATGAAAGGGCCACAGTGCTGATTTAGCCCTAGATCCCCTTCTACGTTTTATTGCATCCTGGCCTCTGGGCTTTGCAGGGAACTGCAGTTGGCCCCATTGACTTGAATGGGTTTGTGCTGCTGGTTTCTGCACAGCGGGTGGCCCAAGGCACCACTGTACAGGTAAAAACTGTAAAGGGGACAAACCTTCAGTCTCAGGATCAGTGGGGTTCCCGTGAAACCAGATCCCCACCAATAATAAAGTGATGGCATATCCTACCTAACAAGTCAATAGGGCCAGCAGAAGATCCCTGCACAGCCAGGTGACTAGGATGCAGAACAGGATGCAGGACTGCATCAGAGCTGTAGCCCCTTCATTCTCAGAATCGCGGGTTCTCAGATGTTGGACCCCCTCTGATCACTAAGAAATGCTATGAGTGTGCACCATTGCAATAACCCTGTATAATAAGTTGCAATAAAGTTTGTCCCACATTTATCATCCAAGATGTGAGTTCCTACTACTCTTCTGTTGCAGTTCAAAAAGCCACCATATTGTTATTCTCCACAAAATGTACAATGTTCTTGCACCTAATTGCCCCCCCCCCCCCCTCATCCTCAACCTGTGGGCCCCATAGTAAGTGCTATGGCTACAGTTACTCCCATGTAGGAGATCTTACCAGATGACCAAACAGGAAAACTAGGATCAAAAGTGGGAGAGTCAGTAGAAGTCAAGTTATAAACGACTGATTAATCAGGATTCAAGCCAAAGTCAGTACACAAAGGATTTCAATCAAGAATAAAGGATCAGACCAGTAGGGGAAAAAGTAAATTAAAAAAAGAGCCATGACACTTAGGGTCCATTCACACGTCCGTTTTTTCTTTCCTGATCTGTTCCGTTTTTTCTGGAACAGATCTGGACCAGATCTGGACCCATTCATTTTCAATGGGTCCTGGAAAAAAACGGACAGCACAATGTGTGCTGTCCGTTTCTGTTGTTCCGTTCCGCATGTCCGTTTAAATATAAAACATGTCCTATTCTTTTCCTGAAAAATCGGATCCTGGTACAATACAAAGTCAATGGATCCGCAAAAAACGGAAGACATACGGATGTCAATCCGTATGTCATCCGTTTTATACGGAATCCGTTCCTGGAAATGACATTTTAATTTTTTTTTTTTTTATCAAGAAATCCAAACAACTTTATTTGCTTATTGAAATTTATACATGTTTGCGTTTTTTGCGGATCCGCAAAAAACGGATGACATACGGATGACATACGGAAACATTTTCAGGAACAACGGATCCGCAAAAAACGGACAGAAAATCGGATTATAGAAAAATACTGACGTGTGAATGTAGCCTTACAAAATCACAGGCACTGACTGACCAAGAGTCAGTGTCTTATTTAAATCTCCTGCCTAGCCCTCTAACTGGATACCAAGGCAGAGGCTTTATTGGCTTGGAAGGGGCGTAGCTATAGGGGATGCAGAGGTAGCAGTTGCTACTGGGCCCAGGAGCCTGAGGGGGCCCAAAGACCCTTGTGCCTCATAAGAAGACACCAGTATTATAGAAAGTGCATGCTGGTCAAGTTACACCTCTGGATGGAGGGTACAGTCAAGATTTTGGCATTTTGCTGTTTCAATTTTTGCCCCTGGCCACAATGCACTGAGGGAAGGGGTGCCCAAGGTGAACTCTTGCACCAGGGCCCATGAGCTTTTAGCTACACCCCTGCTTGGAGTCTCTTGGCTCTGAAAGTCTGCATGGCAACCTTCTAGGAACGGCCATGCAACTGGCACACGCGCCACTCCAGGTCTCTCCCAGCACCGTCGCATGGACCAGAGCTGTGGCTTCAAGGCAGAAAAGATAGACACTACCAGATTATGATCAGGTAAGTACATGACTTGCAAAAAGGGATTTAATAAACATTCCATTAACCCCTTAACGCAACATCACGTACATGTACGTGGGAGAATGTGGTGCCTCACCGCATCCCCACGTGCATGTACGTGATCGGCTTTCTCTGTCAGCGCAGGGAGCGAAGCGCTGAAGGTTCAGTGAAGCTGGCGTGCTGGGGTTGCTAGGCAACCAGAGAAGCTGGAAGGAACAGCATCGGAGCTCTGACCCGCCCGCGATCGCTGTGATTGGTCCATTACTGCAGAGGGACCAATCGCAGCGCATCGGGGCAGGTAAGGGGGGGTTAGGGAGGGACTATGTGCTTTTCCTTCTCTGATCGCCCCAATTCCTGTCAGGGAAGCGATCAGAGAAGGAGATAATGTGAAAATCTTCCCGACCTATGACGAGTATACTCGTCATGGAGCACTGCTACTTAGCGCGCCATGATGAGTATACACGTCATGGCATGTCTGCAGACATGGTGACAGCGCTGAGATCCCGGCTGTTACACACAGCCAGGCACCTTGGGTCAATGCCGAGGGGGGTCCTGTGACCCCCCCTATCGCCGATCGCTGCAAACCGCAGGTCAATTCAGACCTGCGGTTTGTAGCGCTTTCTGCAGTTTCTGATCCCCGCGGTCCCTGACCGCGGGGATCAGAAACTTTAGTATGTCCAAAATAAAGATTTTTCACCCCCCCCCCTGCACCCCTGAATGATATTATGTGGGCGGGTGGTGCAGGGGGGGGTGTCGCAGGCGGTGCGGGAGGTGCGGTAAGGTGCGGGAGGCGGGCGGTGCGGCAGGCGGGATCGCGATCCCCCGCCAGCCTCCCGTTTGAATGATCGTTGGCGTCTAGTGGGTATACCAGGGTGCCAGCGCATTACGGACCGCTGTATGGAAAAGGTTATCAGTCAGGGAGCTCCCTCTCCCATCGGGGGGCTGCTGTGCCTTTGCAGCCCCCCGATGGGAGAGGGAGAGAGCCCCCAGAGAGCCCCCCTCAGCCCTGTGCTTACCCTTCCCCGTCTGCGCAGTTCTGACCAGTACTGAGCAGACGGGGAAGGTTCCCATGGCAACAGGACGGTCCTGCTGTCCATGGTGCTGAACAGATCTGTGCTAAAAGGCATAGATCTGTTCAGACAAGTGTAAAATACAGTACAGTACAATATATATTGTACTGTACTGTATTATACAGACATCAGACCCACTGGATCTTCAAGAACCAAGTGGGTCTGGGTCAAAAAAAAAGTAAAAAAAAAGTGAAAAAAGTAAAGTTTCAAAAAAACACATTTATCACTGAATAAAAAAAAAATAAAAAAAATACACTACACATATTAGGTATCGCCGCGTCCGTAACGACCTGATCTATAAAACGGTCATGTTACTTTCCCCGCACGGTGAACGCCATAAAAATAAAACAATAAAAACTATGAGGAAATTGAAATTTTGCCCACCTTACTTCCCAAAAAAGGTAATAAAAGTGATCAAAAAAGTCGCATGTACGCCAAAAAAGTACCAATCAAACGTCACCTCATCCCGCAAAAAATGAGCCCTTACATGAGACAATGGCCCAAAAAATAAAAAAAACTATGGGTCTCAGACTATGGAGACACTAAAACATGATTTTTTTTTGTTTCAAAAATTATATTATTGTGTAAAACCCTGATAAATTATAAAAAGGTAGACATATTAGGTATTGCCATGTCCGTAAGAACCTGATCTATAAAAATACCACATGACCTAACCCCTCAGGTGAACACTGTAAAAATTTTTTAATAAAAACGGTGTCAAAAAAGCTATTTTTTTGTTACCTTACATCACAAAAAGTGTAATAGCAAGCGATCAAAAAGTCATATGCACCCCAAAATAGTACCAATCTAACCGTCATCTCATCCCGCAAAAATGATACCCAACCTGAGACAATCGCCAAAAAACTGAAAAAACTATGGCTCTCAGACTATGGAGACACTAAAACATGTTTTTTTGTCAAAAATGATATTATTGTGTAAAACCTAAATAAATAAAAAAGTATACATATTAGGTATCGTCACGTCCGTAAGAACCTGCTCTATAAAAATAGCACATGATCTAACCTGTCAGATGAACGTTGTAAATAATAAAAAAATAAAAACAGTGCCAAAACAGCTATTTTTTGGCAAATTTTCCATTTTAATCCATTTTTTCCCATAACAAAGCAAGGGTTAACAGCCAAACAAAACTCAATATTTATTGCCCTGAATCTTTAGTTTATAGAAATGCCCCATATGTGGTCGTAAACTGCTGTATGGCCACACGGCAGGACGCAGAAGGAAAGGAGCGCCATATGGTTTTTGGAAGGCAGTTTTTGCTGGACTGTTTTTTTGACACCATGTCCCATTTGAAGCCCCCCCCCCCCGATGCACCCCTAGAGTATAAACTCCAAAAAATGACCCCATTTTGGAAACTACACCCCTCAAGGTATTCAAAACTGATTTTACAAACTTTGTTAACCCTTTAAGTGTTCCACAAGAGTTAATGGCAAATGGAGATGAAATTTCTTAATTTCTATTTTTTGTTACTTTGCCTCACAAAAAGTGTAATATAGAGCAACCAAAAATCATATGTACCCTAAAATAGTACCAAAAAAACTGCCACCTTATCCCGTAGTTTCCAAAATGGGGCCACTTTTTTGGAGTTTTTAACCTAGGGGTGCATCAGGGGGCTTTAAATGGGACATGGTGTCTAAAAACAATCCAGCAAAATCTGCCTTCCAGAAACCATATGGCATTCCTTTCCTTCTGCGCCCTGCCGTGTGCCCGTACAGCAGTTTACGACCACATATGGGGTGTTTCTGTAAACTACAGAATCAGGGCCATAAATAATGAGTTTTGTTTGGCTGTTAACCCTTGCTTTGTTACTGGAAAAAAATTATTAAAATTGTAAATTTGCAAAAAAATTTAAATTCTGAAATTTCATCTCCATTTGCAAATACAAAGTTTGTAAAATCAGTTTTGAATACCTTGAGGGGTGTAGTTTCCAAAATGGGGTCTTTTTTGGGTGGTTTCAATTATGTAAGCCTCACAAAGTGACTTCAGACCTGAACTGGTCCTTAAAAAATGGGTTTTGGAAATTCTCTGAAAAATGCTTCTAAACTTCTAAGCCTTGTAACGTCCCCAAAAAATAAAATATCATTCCCAAAATGATCCAAACATGAAGTAGACATATGGGGAATGTAAAGTAATAACTATTTTTGGAGGTATTACTATGTATTATAGAAGTAGAGAAATTGAAACTTGGAAATTTTCAAATTTTTCCAAATTTGTGGTAAATTTGGTATTTTTTTATTTAAAAAAAATTTCATTTTTTGAATTTTTTTTAAAGTTATTCACACATAAACTGACACTGGTCAGATTTGCAAAAAATAGCCTGGTCCTTAAGGTGAAAAATTGCTTGGTCCTGAAAGGGTTAAAGGCTTTTCCCTTTATTTAAACAATGGGCTACAAAGGATTGAAAAAAATTCCAACAGTGGTCTAATTGCGGTTCTGGCATCAGAATGCCAAAAATGTCAGGAAATGCCCGCTCACCAATTGGCTGAGGCAGCTCACCGCCACAGCCGGTGATCGTTGCCAATCATAGGCAGTTACTAGAGATGGCCAAATCAGTGTCAAATAAGATCTTAAAATCTGCAGATTGATATTCTCTGCCTCAGTCTGGACCTCAGAAAATTAGCCAGGTGTCTCTCTCTAACACAAAGACCTAGCATGTGCACACAGCCACCAATAGAGAGAGTTCAGCTTATACAGATTTGTACAACTTCCATTGAGTTCAATGGTCAATTCCTATGCACTGAGCTCCCACAAGTGGTGGCTGCAGGCAGACAGTTTTATAATATACTTTGTGAAGGGAAGCAGGGAGCTGTATGGGGTAGCATATCAATGTATTTATACCAGTTGCCTGGTGTAAATGCATTGAGAAATATTCAGACTGAGTGAGTACCATACTTATAAAGCACTTTTGGGGGAAGAGGGCCCATACTGAGTTTTGCTATGGGGCCCTATGATATCTGTATGGTCCTGGTGAGCTTTCCCCATTATCTTTTGCCTGTGGAGTATCCTGTGTTATCTGCCTCCAGCTTTATATTAGATGTTTTATATTTCATGGTAATCCTGCCATGTTCACTACATATTTACAGAACCAGAACCAATCCCAGTATATAAATATAGCACCGGAACCAAGCACTGTATGTATAAAAAGCACTGGCTTTAGAATAGATCACTACAGATTGCATTTGCATAATCAAGATAACTTCTGTTATATACATACATATATTGTATGGGATGAAACTACAACTCCTAGTATGGCCTTAACGGGTATAATGGTATGCTGAGAGCTACTATTTCACAAAAGAGAATGATATTGCCCATCATCACACTCACTATAGATCATACAAGTGACTACAGCACTGGCAATGTCTTCTCCACAAGTTATTCTCTTTCTATTTCTTTCCATCTAGTTCAGACCACCATGATGACTTCTGCCAGCCAGGCTTGTCTCTGCTATGCAAAATGATGTCTTCAGCGCCTCACTTTTTTAAGACATTTGCACCTTACATACTAATACAAACTCCTCTTAGTGCGACCCACTATGCCTTCTATAAACAGTGCTACAAACTATTCCTTGAAAAAAATAAAGCACACCCTACACCAGGGATCAGAAACCTTTTACACTCCAGCTGTTCCCAAACTACAACTCCCAGAATCCTCCTTTCACTTCCATGGGAGTTACAAGAACAGTTAAGAAAGTGGGCATGCTGGGAGTTGTAGTTTCACAGCAGCTGGAGAGCCGAAGGTTGATCCCTGCCCTACACACACACAGTGCTCCTATACATGGCTTCTGCACCTAATCATTCTGCTGCCTGAGGCAAAATATGTTAAAGAAAGATTTGCAGATTTGGATGGACTTTACATACATCACTACAAAACATGCAGACAAATAAAGTACCACATACCTATTACATCCAGTGATGCCTCCTCTGATGTACAGTCGTGGCCAAAAGTTTTGAGAATTAGATAAATATTGGAAATTAGAAAAGTTGGTGCTTAAGTTTTTATAATAGCAATTTGCATATACTCCAGAATGTTCTGAAGAGTGATCAGATGAATTGCATAGTCCTTCTTTGCCATGAAAATTAACTTAAACCCAAAAAAAACCTTTCCACTGCATTTCATTGCTGTCATTAAAGGACCTGCTGAGATCATTTCAGTAATCGTCTTGTTAACTCAGGTGAGAA
Source organism: Bufo bufo (assembly GCF_905171765.1). NCBI lineage: Eukaryota > Metazoa > Chordata > Amphibia > Anura > Bufonidae > Bufo > Bufo bufo. The sequence continues at coordinate 182,669,201 of NC_053397.1, read as the reverse complement.
TGTTGACGAGCACAAGGCTGGAGATCATTATGTCAGGCTGATTGGGTTAAAATGGCAGACTTGACATGTTAAAAGGAGGGTGATGCTTGAAATCATTGTTCTTCCATTGTTAACCATGGTGAGCTGCAAAGAAACGTGTGCAGCCATCATTGCGTTGCATAAAAATGGCTTCACAGGCAAGGATATTGTGGCTACTAAGATTGCATCTCAATCAACAATTTATAGGATCATCAAGAACTTCAAGGAAAGAGGTTAAATTCTTGTTAAGAAGGCTTCAGGGCGTCTAAGAATGTCCAGCAAGCACCAGGATCGTCTCCTAAAGAGGATTCAGCTGCGGGATCGGAGTGCCACCAGTGCAGAGCTTGCTCAGGAATGGCAGCAGGCAGGTGTGAGCGCATCTGCACGCACAGTGAGGCAAAGACTTTTGGAAAATGGCCTGGTGTCAAGAAGGCCAGCAAAGAAGCCACTTCTCTCCAAAAAAAACATCAGGGACAGATTGATCTTCTGCAGAAAGTATGGTGAATGGACTGCTGAGGACTGGGGCAAAGTCATATTCTCAGATGAAGCCTCTTTCCGATTGTTTGGGGCATCTGGAAAAAGGCTTGTCCGGAGAAGAAAAGGTGAGTGCTACCATCAGTCCTGTGTCATGCCAACAGTAAAGCATCCTGAGACCATTTATGTGTGGGGTTGCTTCTCATCCAAGGGAGTGGGCTCACTCACAATTTTGCCCAAAAACACAGCCATGAATAAAGAATGGTACCAAAACACCCTCCAACAGCAACTTCTTCCAACAATCCAACAACAGTTTGGTGAAGAACAATGCATTTTCCAGCACGATGGAGCACCGTGCCATAAGGCAAAAGTGATAACTAAGTGGCTCGGGGACCAAAACGTTGACATTTTGGGTCCATGGCCTGGAAACTCCCCAGATCTTAATCCCATTGAGAACTTGTGGTCAATCCTCAAGAAGCGGGTGAACAAACAAAAACCCACTAATTCTGACAAACTCCAAGAAGTGATTATGAATGAATGGGTTGCTATCAGTCAGGAATTGGCCCAGAAGTTGATTGAGAGCATGCCCAGCGGTAGAAGAGTGGGTTAAACAGGTCCTGGATGACCCGCAGCCAGGGGACCCCAAACTTACCAGATGCACTGGAACTGTATTCTGGTTCTCAGTAGAGAGGCGTCAGGTTCCTCCAGGATAACCACAGTGGGGAGGAACCGTTTGTGGGCCGCCGTTCTGTCAAGCGGACCTACCTGCCTCAGGCCCGACAAAACCTGTATGTGGGAGACCAGGTTGAATATACTCCAATGCGGTCAATTCAAGGCCCCTTTGCCGCAGGAGTGACCCTTTTGGCCAAACCATTAACCCCTGCTTTTACCCCGGAGACCCCGAGACCTGGCAGGAAGACCCAGGCTCTGCAGGGAGGGTCCGATGCTTACAGGAGACCCCAGATGGCAAGTTGCGGTTCAGGGAACAAGTCCAACCTGAACCAGAGCCACTGATCCCTGACCTGGCTGCACCCCCAACACTACGGATGGGTCAGATAAACAATTCTGTCCTAACATTTAACCCCAGGGTGCAACCATACATCCTGCCCTGGAAGCTCCCACAGGCGCCCCCAGTTTGCCTTCCAGAGCCTCTCCACCCAGAGGTTTTGCCCACCTCTGCACCGGCTAGGCATTCTGGCTTGCAGCAGGTCACTGCAGAATTCACCAGGCTGGCTGCTCAGCCAAATTCAAAAGATACCACTAGAGGGCAGTGGCACACCACTACAGCTGCTAAATTGATCTACCAAAGGCAGGAGCGCCCTCTAATGAGCTTTAGCAGCTCAAGCAGTGAAGAAGAGCTGCAAGTCCTTCTCTAAAATGCCTCTTTATCCTTAAAAATAAAGAACTACTGGGAGCCACAACATGGACTGCACTTGATGGGTGAAGATCTGTTGGCCATTTGTTCTGTATGTGTTGCCCTCGTTTGTTCTTCACCAGGATGGACATGGTTTGTCAGGACTCCCCCCATCTTCAACAACTGTTTTACCCCCCTACTTTTGCACATTGTTTTATCCCCTTTCTCAGGTTACTTGAGAGCCTCATGGGACTATGGTTCTCATTTTTGCTGCTATTTTACGTTTTTATATAATATTTTATAATGTTCCTTGGATTACAAATATACCTCCTATGGGATTACAAATCAGCACGTTTGGATTACAATTAACTCTATTGTTTCCCGTGGATTACAAGTGACTTCTATATGTTTTCAGAGGACTCTACATCAAGCACTTCAAGAAAAAAAAGGACTCAAGTCATATTTGAGCGTCTTATTGAATATTGATTGCACTAAACAATGCATAATGTTTTTTGCACTGTTTTTCACAACAAGTTTACAGGTTGAGCAACGTTCAAGCACTTATGCCCATTGGGTGTATTCTTTTCCAGGTGCCGCAATGTGACCTCTATGCACTTTTTGTGATATTGCACTTACTTTTGCCTTTAGCCAGATCAGTAGCACCTTACTTATGTGTCACTTTGCTTTATAGCTCTTTTCTCTATATACGGACTGCCTCTGCGGACGCTAAATACTAATGGCCTACTCTTAGTGCACAAGTAAGACAAGTGGTAAGTCCCAGGCAGGTCCAGCTTGGGTAACCCCGCTACTTTGGGAATGGCTAGGGGAGTAATATACCCCTCCTTCCTGTTTGTTATATGTGCCAGAATTGGTAATGGGACTACTAAACCCCCATCCTGGGCTGTCTTTCAGGAGTTCCATGGGATTATTATACCCTCCTCCTGTGACTGCAAGAAGTGTTTGGAGAAGCTCATACTTCCCCTTTCTGTGCCTTTGCCTAAGGTATGGCGCCTCCACCTTAGAGCCATTTTTGCTACCCATAGTCACTATAGTGATCGTGCTATAAGCCTTATATTTTGACTTTGGTGCAGGGAAGGGAATACAGGATAAAGCCACCCTTCCATTTGCGGGCATTTCATTACACAATGGTGGGATTACAGAGTAAAGACACCACCATGCTTCCTTTGGTGTTTTCGGAGCTCAGAACACTTCAAAGTTAGTCAGTAGTAATTGCTTGGTGCAGACCGTTGGTGCACTGGGTATACTGAGAGGGAAACTATTAATAAGACACCCTACTCATTCGGGCAGGAACCTTAGGGTAGCCGTTATATGTTTTGTCTTTGCATGTCTTTGTGTACTTCATGCAGCACTTTGTATTTATTTGGGTACCCCAGAGCTTGTTCCTCTCATCCTAAGCATAAGGCGAGGGCAGCTTAACTGAAAGTAAAGGGGAATTTAACACCCCAGAGTTGTGTTACTACATGCCTCTACCCAGCTACTATCTTCTAAGAGCTTTTACACTGTCATCTGATGTCATTTATATTATGTCTTCACAAATGTGCATGTAAAACCATGTTAAACAGAATTGTTCCTGTAATTTTCCAGGTTCACCAGCAGGTGGCAAAAACACATTGGCAGGTACTAGTCCCAGTTTTGTGAATCTAGGCTGGAATTGATTCCAGCTAAGCTCCCCCTCTGTGGAGGTGTGGACTGTTCCCTCATCCTGCAGCATGGGTGGAGAAGGAAGTTAGAGTCAGTGTATCCTCCCCCCTTCTAGGGGAAGGCTGTATGATAGCGTTCAGGAGATCCCCCTGCATAGGGAAGACAGCAAGGATCTTGTCTCGGCTGAGACTTGATCATATACCCAGTCTAAGAACCTTCAGTCTTAGCTGGATGCAGAAAGCAGAAACTACAACCTCAAGAGTTCCAGGAAGAAAGCATCCCCTGAGAAATCATCTGTGAGTTAAGTCCAGAGACCTAGGATTATCTATTCCTCCTCAGCTAGTCTGTCCCCATAAAGCAGAAGTTATAGAAAAGTGCAGAAGATTAATTCCCGTCACAATTACAGAGCTACGAAGCAGATGACGTATCCTGCAAGCTCCCCATATTTAAAGCAGAAGCATTTATTCCTGCCAATGATTGCTAAAACCTGCTGGGACCAGAGACCAAAGCTGTATACTGCTTGGATACAAGTTATCTTCAGTAAAGAAACATTTGAACTTCATCTAAAGGTCTGGACATCATTTCTGCTGCAAAATTCCTCTATTATTCCTACTATCATTACACTCAAATTTATTCCAAGTGAGCCAGGAGCCAGGAGTCCAGCCGTATACAGGTAGGAGACACCGTTGACACAATTATCACTATCCTACAGAGACATTATAGGCCATTACACCACTCTGATATTCCTAATCTGGAACGTGCATTATAACACCTTGGAAGGGCCCTGGGATAGTACCCTGTGCACGCTGCTATTGGAGTCACTACAAATACAGAACTTTAACCACCCGTATCCTGGCCTATTGCACATGTTCTCTTTCTTCATCTTCACCATTCGGACCAGTCTGCCTTGATGACTTCCTTCAGCTGTGTCTCATCTCCCCAACAGTGTCATACTGCTGCTACCCCCAGTATTGTGCTCTCTGTGCTCCCCAACAATATCCCTGCAAAAATAAAGGTGCCATACAGATAGCCCCTGACAGTAATAATGCTCCTAGACTGCTCTATATAGTAATAGTTCACCCTACAGTACCACTAAGTACCCCAAGAATGCTCCCCTGTCGTTCTCCAGCCTCTAATGACCCCCTGTAGCAGACTTCTCAAGTGTCCCTCTTTTTGACTCAAGTCAAAAAGGGGGGGGGCGCGCTGGTCTCAGGGTTGGTACAATATGAGAAATTGCAATTCTTACTGATGAATCTGGCAGCATTCAGTGATTCATGAGTACTGTAGAAAGTGCCTTGAACCTTAAAGAGGTTGTCCAACCTAAATAAAAAATGGCTGTAGGTGGCAAAAAAACAACAACTCTGGTTTTTATAGTCCCGCAGTTCATGTGCCACGGCTCCCATCCCAGCTGTTAAGGTGATGATGTCCTGCCTGCTGTCACGTGACATCTCCAGCCAATCACTGGCCTCAGTGGTGACGTGTGCACCTATAGCATGTGAATGTTCCACCACTTTTTTCATAAGTATCAGAATGGTTAAAGTAATAGTGTTCATCAGTAACACGGCCGAGGCACAGTTCAGCTATGCCAAGCATAGCCGCTATACAATGTACAGTGCTGTAATTGGTGAGCAGAGATAAGGCCATGGGGCTACTACGCTACCATTACCTTCTTAAAATGCTGATCATCAGTAGTCCTAGGTGCTGATGACCTACCCTGATGACCTACCCTGAGGATAGGTCATTAGTATAAAAGTGTCGGAAAACCCCTTTTAAGTCCTTGGAATATGTTGGAAAATACACTGCTCAAAAAAAAAAGGGAACACAAAAATAACACATCCTAGATCTGAGTTAATTAAATATTCTTCTGAAATACTTTGTTCTTTACATAGTTGAATGTGCTGACAACAAAATCACACAAAAATTCAAAAATCGAAATCAAATTTTTCAACCCATGGAGGTCTGGATTTGGAGTCACACTCAAAATTAAAGTGGAAAAACACACTACAGGCTGATCCAACTTTGATGTAATGTCCTTAAAACAAGTCAAAATGAGGCTCAGTAGTGTGTGTGGCCTCCACGTGCCTGTATGACCTCCCTACAACGCCTGTGCATGCTCCTGATGAGGTGGCGGACGGTCTCCTGAGGGATCTCCTCCCAGACCTGGACTAAACTCCTGGACAGTCTGTGGTGCAACGTGACGTTGGTGGATAGAGCGAGACATGATGTCCCAGATGTGCTCAATTGGATTCAGGTCTGGGGAACGGGCGGGCCAGTCCATAGCATCAATGCCTTCGTCTTGCAGGGACTGCTGACACACTCCAGCCACATAAGGTCTAGGATTGTCTTGCATTAGGTGGAACCCAGAGCCAACCGCACCAGCATATGGTCTCACAAGGGGTCTGAGGATCTCATCTCGGTGCCTAATGGCAGTCAGGCTACCTCTGGCGAGCACATGGAGGGCTGTGCGGCCCTCCAAAGAAATGCCACCCCACATCATTACTGACCCAATGCCAAACTGGTCATGCTGGAGGATGTTGCAGGCAGCAGAAGGTTCTCCACGGCGTCTCCAGACTCTGTCACGTCTGTCACATGTGCTCAGTGTGAACCTGCTTTCATCTGTGAAGAGCACAGGGTGCCAGTGGCGAATTTGCCAATCTTGGTGTTCTCTGACAAATGCCAAACGTCCTGAACGGTGTTGGGCTGTAAGCACAACCCCCACCTGTGGACGTCGGGCCCTCATATCACCCTCATGGAGTCTGTTTCAGACCGTTTGAGCAGACACATGCACATTTGTGGCCTGCTGGAGGTCATTTTGCAGGGCTCTGGCAGTGCTCCTCCTGTTCCTCCTTGCACAAAGGCGGAGGTAGCGATCCTGCTGCTGGGTTGTTGCCCTCCAACGGCCTCCTCCACGTCTCCTGATGTACTGGCCTGTCTCCTGGTAGCGCCTCCATGCTCTGGACACTACGCTGACAGACACAGCAAACCTTCTTGCCAAAGCTCGCATTGATGTGCCATCCTGGATAAGCTGCACTACCTGAGCCACTTGTGTGGGTTGTAGACTCCGTCTCATGCTACCACTAGAGTGAAAGCACCGCCAGCATTCAAAAGTGACCAAAACATCAGCCAGGAAGCATAGGAACTGAGAAGTGGTCTGTGGTCAACACCTGCAGAACCACTCCTTTATTGGGGGTGTCTTGCTAATTGCCTATAATTTCCACCTGTTGTCTATCCTATTTGCACAACAGCATGTGAAATTGATTGTCACTCAGTGTTGCTTCCTAAGTGGACAGTTTGATTTCACAGAAGTGTGATTGACTTGGAGTTACATTGTGTTGTTTAAGTGTTCCCTTTATTTTTTTTGAGCATATACATTATAAAGAAAGGAAGGTATGAAAAATACATTTTCAGGGGTTCCATGTATGCAGTAGGGTATACAAACCTTCCCACGTTCAAAACTGGCATTGACATAAGAAGTAGCATATGGTGTGCAGTGGTCTGTCAAGTTACAATATTAATTGGTTTGGGGACGACCATCGTATGGGGAAAACATTGTAACTTGAGACAACCACCCTATGAAATTGGTTCCAAAGCCTCCAAAAAATCCCATGATAACAGAAAATAAGAAAAATAAGCAGATAACTATGACAGGTAAAGCAAGTCCATTCATGTAAGGAATAGCTTCTGGAAGTTGTAGATCACTTTCTATGATGAGGACAGGAGCTTCTTCAGGGTCCTGTATAGCACACAGTGTACCAGAAAATAACACCGCTATCCTTACCTGACATCCCAAGGAGCAACTCATCCTGGTACAGATAGGGGGCAGTACAGGACATGTAGTACCGCACTGTACTGTAAAGAGGAGCTACTAGACACCAATACAGGCGTTTTACCAGAGAAATGGCAATATTGATTGCTTGGCTCTGAGTCTGAGGCATTGTATATTGAGTCTAGATTCAACTTACCATGGCCCAGGAAATATTGTAGCCTGAGGCCTTGGTGTCTTGAGGGACTACTATATTTATGACCCAGAATAATTACATGCCATACATTCCCTTTTTGCTAGATCTTATTTAAGCTGACCTTAGTAGTTCACTTTTTGCGTTATTCATGGCTGAGGCTTTAGTAGATCAATGGTAATTCACACAAGGTGCATTGCTGGTGTTTCCTAGTAAGTGTCCTTGCAGGATTTGATCGAATGATGTAATGAGTGGAACGTGTTTAATTCCTTCAGGAGACTAGAAAATAGTATGTATGCGGCAGCTGGAGCTATGATGGCGCTATGGTCAAGAGCTATGAATAAATAATGAATTCTCAATAATGTACATGCATTTTTTCTGAATGGTAATGAAATGTAAAAACTTAAAGGGAACAAGTCACCATCAAAATGCAGTGTAATCTGCAGATGGCAGGTTATAGAGCAGGAGGAGCTGAGCTGATTGATATATAGTTTTGTAGGAAAAGATTCAGTATAACCTGTATTTCATTCATTTAAATTCCTGCTCATTCTGGGCTTTGAAGTCCAGGAGGTGGTCCTATCAGTAATTGACTGGCTTCACTCTATGGCTGTGCATACAGAGATAGCTGTCAATCACTGTTAGGACCGCCTCCTGGACTTCAAAGCCCAGGAATTTAACCTCTTCAGGACAGATGACGTACCGGTACGGCATGTTGTCCTGGCCCGCGGGCGGTGATCGGAACCCGATGCCTGCTCAAATCATTGAGCAGGCACCTTGGCTAAATGCGCGGGGGGGGGGTCCCGTGACTCCCCAGTGTCGGCGATTGCTGCAAACCGCAGGTGAATTCATACCTGAGGTTTGCGGTTTTTACGTGTGGTTGCGGTGGCTGGTGCCATCGGATCCCCATGTGGCTGTAGGAAGGACCCGATGGCATGGAAGGCAGCGCAATGCCTAAGGAAGGCATCGCGCTGCCTTCCGGTGACAAGCCTGTGAGATCCACACACTGTATTACTCATACAGTCAGTGCATTGACTCATACAGTCAATGCACCCCCAAAAGTTGAAGTCCCAAAGTGGGACAAGAAATAAAGTGAAAAAAAAAGTTGAACAAATAAAGTTTCCCCCCCAAAAATTCAAAGTTTCAAGTAAAAATAAACAAAAACTTCATTTTCCCCAAATAACATAGTAACATAGTACATAAGGCCGAAAAAATACATTTGTCCATCCAGTTCGGCCTGTTATCCTGCAAGTTGATCCAGAGGAAGACCAAAAAAAAACTCTGTGAGGTAGAAGCCAATTTTCCCCACTTTAGGGGAATAAAAAATTCCTTCCCGACTCCAATCAGGCAATCAGAATAACTCCCTGGATCAACGACCCCTCTCTAGTAGCTATAGCCTGTAATATTATTAAGCTCCAGAAATACATCCAGGCCCCTCTTGAATTCCTTTAGGCTACGTCTACACGACGACATTTGTCGCGCGACAGATAGGGCACAACTACACTGCAACATTTGTAGCGCAACATTTTGTTGCACTAATGTCGCGCGACAATTTTTATAATGGCAGTCTATGGTGTCGCACTGCAACATGCAACATGCTGCGACGCAACAGTCACAGAAAAATCCATCTCGAATGGATTTTCTGCGACTGTTGCGTCGCAGTCGCAGCATGTTGCAGTGCGACACCATAGACTGCCATTCTAAAAATTGTCGCGCGACATTAGTGCGACAAATGTCGTCGTGTAGACGTAGCCTTATTGCACTCACCATCACCACCTCCTCAGGCAGAGAGTTCCATAGTCTCACTGCTCTTACCGTAAAGAATCCTTTTCTATGTTTGTGTACAAACCTTCTTTCCTCCAGAAATAAAGTTTAAAAAAATTGGTAAAAAATAGGGTGGGAAAAAAAGTATACATATTGGGTATCGCCGCGTCCGTATCGACCGTCTCTATAAACATATAACATGACCTAACCCCTCAGATGAACACCATAAAAAATAAAAACTGTGCTAAATAAACCATTTTTATTGTCACCTTACATCACAAAAAGTACAACAGCAAGCGATCAAAAAGGCATTTGCCCACCAAAATAGTACCAATCTAACCGTCACCTCATCCCGCAAAAAATGAGCCCCTACCTGAGACAATCGCCCCAAAAAATAAATAAAAATATGGCTCAGAATATGGAGACACTAAAACATCATTTTTTTGGTTTTAAAAAAGCTGTTATTGTGTAAAACTTACATAAATAAAAAAAGTATACATATTAGGTATCGCCACGTCCGTATCGACCGGCTCTATAAAAATATCACATGACCTAACCCCTCAGATGAACACCGTAAAAAATAAAAAATAAAAACTGTGCTAAATAAACCATTTTTTGTCACCTTACATCACAAAAAGTGTAATAGCAAGCGATCAATAAGTCAAATGCACCCCAAAATAGTGCCAATCAAACCGTCATCTCATCCCGCAAAAAATTAGACCCTACCTAAGATAATCGCCCAAAAACTGAAAAAACTATGGCTCTCAGAATATGGAGACACTAAAACATGATTTTTTTTTTGTTTCAAAAATGATATTATTGTGTAAAACTTACATAAATCAAAAAAATGTATACATATTAGGTATCGTTGCGTCCGTGAAAACCTGGTCTATAAAAATACCACATGATCTAACCTGTCAGATGAATGTTGTAAATAACAAAAAATAAAAACGGTGCCAAAACAGCAATTTTTTGTTACCTTGCCTCACAAAAACTGTAATTTAGAGCAACCAAAAATCATATGTACCCTAAACTAGTACCAACAAAACTTCCACCCTATCCCGTAGTTTCTAAAATGGGGTCACTTTTTTGGAGTTTCTACTCTAGGGGTGCATCAGGGGGGCTTCAAATGGGACATGGTGTCAAAAAAACTAGTCCAGCAAAACCTGCCTTCCAAAAACCGTATGGCATTCCTTTCCTTCTGCGCCCTGCTGTGTGCCCATACAGCAGTTTACGACCACATATGGGGTGTTTTCTGTAAACTAAAGAATCAGGGCCATAAATATTGAGTTTTGTTTGGCTGTTAACCCTTGCTTTGTAACTGGAAAAAAAATATTAAAATGGAAAATCTGCCAAAAAGTGAAATTTTGAAATTGTATCTCTATTTTCCATTAATTCTTGTGGAACACCTAAAGGGTTAACGACGTTTGTAAAATCCGTTTTGAATACCTTGATGGGTGTAGTTTCTAGAATGGGGTCATTTTTGGGTGGTTTCTATTATGTAAGCCTCCGAAAGTGACTTCAGACCTGAACTGGTCCCTAAAAACTGGGTTTTTGAAAATTTCAGAAAAATTTCAAGATTTGCTTGTAACATCCCCAAAAAATTAAATATCATTCCCAAAATGATCCAAACATGAAGTAGACATATGGGGAATGTAAAGTAATAACTATTTTTGGAGGTATTACTATCTATTATAGAAGTAGAGAAATTGAAACTTGGAAATTTGTTATTTTTTACAAATTTTTGGTAAATTTGGATTTTTTTTATAAATAAAAATATATTTTTTTTTACTTCATTTTACCAGTGTCATGAAGTACAATATGTGACGAAAAAACTATCTCAGAATGGCCTGGATAAGTCAAAGCGTTTTAAAGTTATCACCACTTAAAGTGACACTGGTCAGATTTGCAAAAAATGGCCTGGTCCTAAGGTGAAATAAGGCTGCGTCCTTAAGGGGTTAAAGGGTTTCTGTCACTAGAATTTTCACTATTAAACTGGCTGACATTAGGGATGTGCTAATGTCAGCTGCACCTAACTATGCTATTCCTGTGATTATTCATGCCCCCGTTACTGCAGAATTCTTACTTTTATAATATGCAAATTAGCCTCTAGGAGCAGGGGGGTGTTGCTCCTGCTCCTAGAGCCTCCGTTCTCCCACCTCATTACATGCCCTCCAAATCTTGATTGACAGGGCCAGGCAACGTTCACAACCTCCTGCCACCCCTGTGCGCTGGGGAAATCTTGCACCGTTCAGTATTCGGCGCAGGTGCGGTGAGGGAAGGATACCCGCCGGCTACCAGCCTTCTCACCGCGCCCGCGCCGAATACCGAATATTATAAAAGTAAGAATTCTGCAGTAACGGGGGCATGAATAATCACAAGAATAGCATAGTTAGGTGCAACTGACATTAGCACATCGCTAATGTCAGCCAGTTTAATAGTGAATCTTTTCCTATATATCTATATATCAATCTGCTCAGCTCATCCTGCTCTATAACAGGTACCATGTTCAATGTGATAGATTCCCTTTAACTGGTAATTATTTCTAAATTTGGGGTGGAGGTTCCACACCTAAATCCTGACACCAGGATATTCACTGCTAACCCAGGCACTATGCCTTATAGGGCTAGCTCAGCTGAATGTAATGATACCTTACACTTAAAGGGTTTCTGTCACCGCATTAAACCGTTTTTTTTTTTTTTCTTTACTAATAATCCCTATAGTGCGCTCTCATGATACATAAGCAAATTAATCATTTTGGTTCAGTAGAATTTGCTAAAAATCGATTTTTAAAATATGCTAATTACCTTGCTACCAGCAAGTAGGGCGGCTACTTGCTGGTAGCAGCCGCATCCTCCGATGGTAATGACGCCCCCTCGGCATGCTGATTGACAGGGCCAGGGAAGGGAATCGTTCTCTGCTGGCGCTGTTAGAATTTGAAATCTCGCGCCTGCGCCGTACCTGTCTTCAATCAGCGCAGGCGCACTGAGAGGCGGCCGCTCGCTCGACCGCTCCATCCTCAATGCGCCTGCGTCGATGACGTCATCAAGTACACCCGGAAGAGAAGACGCCGGCATCGCTGGAAGGAGGCGGAGAGTCTGGTGACGTCGCTGGATGCTCGAATCAGGTAAGTATGTACATAATAAGCATGCTGCCACAAAAAACACCAACGAAATGGGAATAAATAATTTTATAAAAATGACAGTTATTAACACTATACCACCAACGATTATTAATAATAAATCTCTTCCGGGTGTACTTGATGACGTCATCGACGCAGGCGCATTGAGGATGGAGTGGTCGAGAGAGCGGCCGCCTCTCAGTGCGCCTGCGCCGATTGAAGACAGGTACGGCGCAGGCGCGAGATTTCAAATTCTAACAGCGCCAGCAGAGAACGATTCCCTTCCCTGGCCCTGTCAATCAGCATGTCGAGGGGGCGTCATTACCATCGGAGGATGCGGCTGCTACCAGCAAGTAGCCGCCCTACTTGCTGGTAGCAAGGTAATTAGCAGATTTTAAAAATCCATTTTTAGCAAATTCTACTGAACCAAAATGATTAATTTGCTTATGTATCATGAGATCGCACTATAGGGATTATTAGTAAAGAAAAAAAAAAAAACGGTTTAATGCGGTGACAGAAACCCTTTAACGATCTGCTGCTTCATACTTTTAACTCATATGCAAATGAGCTGTTAAGTGCACTGAGGGAGGGTCCAAGCCACTTTGTGCACCCTTGCTCCTCCTGCTTCCTCTGCCAGGCCCTCCCTCTCATTTTTTAATTGACACAGTCAGGCAAGATGGCTATGGAGGAATCTGACCCTGACAATCAAGAAGGAGAGAGAAGAGCTGGTAGAGAAAGCAGCAGGGGCAAGGGTGCACAGAGTCTTGGGCCCGCCCTCAGTGCACTTAGATGCTCATTTGCATATGAATGTTAAGTATTTTTTCTCCAGAATTAAGCAACAGATTGCTAGGTGAGAGGTATCATTGCATTCAGCTGAGCTAGCCCTACAAAACATTGTGCCTTGGTTAACAATACATTTCCTGGTGACAGGCTCCCTTTAAAGAGGTTGTTCACTTTTAAGGGGTGTTTGGGCAAGCCACTTTCCTCCTGGCCACATGTGCAAATGGAAGCATAGTTGCTTGCTTCTGCTGCTAGATCCCATCTCCTTTGCTCCCCTGCCTCACTCAGGTCCCCCACTGTCAACATTCAATTTGATACCGCTGCAGCCAATGACTGGCCACAGTGGTGACCTGCCTACTTTGCGTCTGGTGACCAATTGACATGAAGCAAGGAGGGCAAATTACCGCTGTAGCCAGTCATTGGCTACAATGGCATCAAAGTGGATGTTGACAGTGGGGAACCCGAGTTAGGGTCCATTCACATATCCATAGTTCTGGGTCCTCATCCATTTTACAATTTTGCAGAACGGGTGCGGACCCATTCATTTAAATGGGGCTGCATAAAATGCAGACAGAACACCGTGTCCGCATCCGTAGTTCCGTTCCACAGCCCGGCAAAAAAGATAGAGCATGTCCTATTCTTGCCCGCAATCGTGGACAAGAATAGGTATTTCTATCATAGGGCCGGCCATGTGCGGCCATGGACCGGTATCCGTGTTTTGCATATCCGTAATTTGTGGACCGCAAAACACTTACGGACATCTGAATGGACTGTTAGGCATGTCATCACATAGTACTCACATGTGTCCCTTACCTACCCTCAGCTCCATGACAAATTCTTTCCAACCAATACCTACTCAGATGTTATTGGGCACAACAAGGGTAAACTATGCATCAAAAGCTGGAATAACATAAGAAAATTAGGTATTTATAAATCTGTTGCCATCATTGTAAAATTATATGATGCAGTTGGACTCAAGTATATTTCCTACACAGACTCCCAAGTGGTTTATGATGGGGGTCCTCAGTTATTAGTATGCGGCAAGCCCCTGAGGAGCCAGCGCAGAAGATGGGGGTGGCAGTGGCCCTGATGAGATGCTGTGTCACAGTGTCCTCCTTCAGACTGTTGCTCCCTGGGGTCGGTACAGTCAAGGAGGGGTACCCTATATTCCCTCAGGGCATTCCCTGTAGTTGTAGGCTCCCTGCCTGATGGTACCTTGGGGGTACCCTTGATGTTAATGTCTAATGTGTGAAAGGCAGGGCTCTAAAGTGTTGCATTGGCCAGCATGTGGTGTTAGGAGAGTCAGTAACCAGGCCAAATTAAACTTCAAGGGGTATTCGGGTTAGGGAATAACTATTAGATTGGTGGGGGTCCTGCTATTAGTACTGCTGGGACCCCCACGATCACGAGAACGGGGGCCCTGTACTCCTTACAGCCCCCCTGAAATGAACGGAGCGGCCGGTCACACATGCACGCGGCTGCTCCATTCATTTCCATGGGAGTTCTCATTTATATGGGCGTTTCCTAACTGATCTATTAGTTATCCCCTATCCTGTGGATAGGGGATAATTTAATATAACCAGAGGGGAAGCACTATGGGGGCCCTATATACTGGCACAATATGGGGGGGCACTATGGAGACTTTGATGCCTTAGCAAAAAAGGGAGACCAACAACACTGTTCCCACAAAAATTGAAGGTGAGTTATACATACTATGTTATGAAAGAAATACATTGCATAAAAGTTTTGTACAATAACTCTTTTTATGCTTTTCTACCTTGAATTAAACTAAACCTTTAATGTTACAAAATTAAAATTTAATTTATATTAATTCACACAAACGCCCCATCCATCTACTCTTGGTCCGGCCCCCCGGGTCCAATATATGAACCCATTGTGGCCCTCGAGTCAAAAAGTTTGCCCACCTCTGGTCTAAAGGGTCATTGTTGAAAAGTTGACTACAACAAGAAACAACTCATTAGTCGCTCAATCGTACCCATCATCAACTCGTGTAAAGGTACCTTAAAGGGGTATTCCCATCACAGACAATGGGGGCATATCGCTAGGATATGCCCCCATTGTCTGATAGGTGCGGATCCCACCTCTGGGACCCAGACAGAGTGGGGAGAGCTGTGGCTGGAGGATCCTGGATTTCCCAGGGTCCATCCACCACTAAGCGCTGCTTCCATAGAAGTGAATGGAAACGGACTACGCACGCGTGGCCCCTGCTCCCATTCATTTATATGGAGCAGACGGAAATAGCCGAGCCTGCGCTCGGCTATTTTCGGTGGCCCCATAGAAATGGATGAAGGGCGGCTGCGCATGCGCAGTGCACCCTCCATTCATTTCCCCGCTCCGTTCTCATTGTAGGTGCGGGTCCCAGAGGTGGCACCCGCACCTATCAGACAATGGGGGTATATCCTAGCGATATGCCCCCCTTGTCTGTGATGGGAATACCCCTTTAAGAAAGCTGTATGCTGATCACCTTGCTCACTTTGAATCCTCGAATCAGGGGTGCATCGAGTGTCTTGACTTGTTTCCCCGTTACAGCAGCAAAGTCAGTAATGCTTTACTCTGCTTACCTTTCTGATTCTCACTCTCTAATTCTAAAATTCTCCTTAATGTTCTCTCTTTCTGTCTCTGAAGAAGTGGCAGAGGACACACAGGGAACGGTTAGTCTCCGAAAGGTTCTAGCTGAATGCCTGGAGAAAGGAGCGCCTGAATGCTCCCTCTACTCCATGACCTGTCCTCACAGCTACCTAGTCCTAGAATCTAGACTCTTCTACTGAAACCAGGGAAAAGGGCCAGCCCCCACCCTGAGCTGGGCTGGGCCAGAAATGTTAACTCCGGCCATGCCTGACTCATGCTGGAACATTCTGAGTGTGTTCCATAGTAGCATACATTTCTCTTATGCAAGTATATGCAAATGCAGCAGAGTTAAGACACATGCTTGGTGAGTTATCAAATCTAGTTAGCGCGTTTTGACTGTGACTGTTAACTCTGCTGCATCCATATAACATAGAAGTGCATAACTACATTAAATGCAGCACATAACCTTAACAGTGCATTAACAAAGAATTGCAGATTCCCCACCCAGGGTACTGCAAGTACAGTCTGTAAGCTGAAACATAGTAGCCGAGCTCTATAATAGCACAAAACATTGTGGGGGTAAGTAGAGCTTAATTATTGAGACCAAAATCTGAATTTTTATTTGGAATGACAATTAAATTCCTACTTAAAGAAGAACTCCCGCAAAACATTTTATTCTGTGACCTGTTAGAAAGGTGCATGATGTAATCTGTGATGAAGGTATTTGTGAGCTATCCCCTCCCTTCTGCTTCTCAGCTGTCATGTGACCAGCAATCAGACTTTCCAAATAACACAGCGTCTTATGTGTGGACAGGAAGTCAGTTTCTCTATGTATTCCTATGGGGGCCTCAATGTCAGTCTCATAGGAATGAACAGAGAAGTAACTGAATTCCTGTCCTGTGTCAGTTGGAGATCAGAGACCACATGATCACAGCTGAGGATCAGAAAGGAGGTTATAACTCACAAATACAGGCACTAATGAGAAGATTACATTCACCACAGATTACATCATGTACCATTCTAACAGGTCAGAGAATAATATTTTTTGAGGGAGTTCTTTAAAGTGCCTACTTTGAAAAAACTTTTGATACGTCCTTGTGACATATCATAAGTTTTGACTGGTGGTGCTCTTAGTGCTGAGCAAGGCCGGGCCGACACAGAGGCTGGGGAGGCTCCAGCCTCAGGGCGCAGGCCAGCTCCCCAGCCTCTGGGCGGCAGGCAGGCCACTAACCACGTCGCTGCTGCTGCCGCGCCTACCAGGCTGCCGGCAGCGCTGGAGGACGGAGGGAGTAGTGAGCACTTGGCACTGACTTACGTGCTCCCCCCCCCGCTCCACCTCCTGGCTCGGCCGCTCCGCTGCTCTGGTCTCTGCTCAGTCGCTTGCCTGACTGGCTGCGTACAGCGCGCACTTTGACCTGACGCGCTGTACGCAGTCAGGTCACATGTGCGCCCTCTGGAGACCAGGAGCAGCGCGGGCAGCAGCAGGCAGCAGCACAGCACTGTGTCACGACCCAGCCCAGGCCCCAGCAGGGATAGAGCGTGAGAGTCTGCCCTGAAGTGAAGTAAGATAGTTCTTAAATAAAGGTAATATTCTTTTCCGTCTAATCTGAGGTCTGATGGGGTTCTGAATAGGGTAAAATTACTAAGAAACGCCCGGGTGGGGGGGGCGCACTTGGGCAGCTCAGCCTCTGTTGGTGGTGGACCTTGTCCCAGCCCTGGTGCTGAGACCACCACCGATTGCTGGAATGAGGAGAGAGAAGCGTTCACATAGCGCTCTCTCATTGTAGCTGGCCAGCTAAGACCTGTCCTAGGTTGCTAACATAGCTTATATGTTTATACAGCTAGACCTGCCAATAACCTTAATACAGTTCCTATGTTTGTGTGTTAAAGACAAAAGAGTTATTTACAGTGACTTCATGTTTGGATGTCATATAACTGTTATATTTTGTGTTCACAGAAGCAGAAAAGATAGTATGCCTTTAACATTCATTATATAATGTAAGGAAAGCTCAATGACACAGCAGAAACAACATTATGCATAGAGTTAAACTGTTGTTGCTAGGCAGGAGTCTTGACCAATCACGGCCAGCCTCACACACAGCAGGAGTTTTGACCAATTACAGCCAGCCTCACACACAGCCTGTGTGGGAAATCCCCCTAGCAGGAGCTGCTAAAATCATTACACCAGAGGAGAGGAGCTGAACAGACATTCACTCCACTAAGAGCTGTGTTTTATGGAAGCAGAGAAGCCAAAATAGGTATTTAGAACAGTTATATGATGTTCCTATTGTAAATGTAGTGATTATAACAGTATATTGAACCAGTTATCTGTGTGTTTACTTACAGTTCCACCAATTGCAAATTCAAATTCCATATTGCATTCCAAATTGCATACAACCATACCAGATCATACTCAACCAATCTGCAAATAGTTACTGCTAACTGCATACTGCAAATTGCGACCAAATTCAGCAAGTAGAACTATTAGTTAGACCTCAGATATAACTCTTGGAGAGATCATAAAGTGCTTAAATAACTTAAAGTGAGAGTACAGATACTGAAGAGAGAAATATATTCATCATTTTATGTTGAATGACAAGATTGAACAGTTGAACCACATCTTATGCATACTGCCATTTTATGAATCTTTATGCAACACGTGTTTTGTACATGGACTATCTGCTCAGGAGGCGGCAGTGTTATATGAAGAAAAGTTGAAGTTAATAAAGAAGTTATTTCAAGCATTTGGTGTGCTCTTTAAACCTACTGTTTCCATAGAACGGCGCTAGAGGAATTACAGAGTTAGGGTCCATTCACACATCCGCAAAATGGGTCCGCATCCGTTCCGTAATTTTGCGGAACGGGTGCAGACCCATTCATTTTCAATGGGGCCGGAATGTGCTGTCTGCATCCGCATTTGCGGATCCGCACTTTCACATCCGTGCTTCCGTTTCCGCCAAAAAATAGAACATGTCCTATTCTTGTCCACAATTGCAGACAAGATTAGGCATTTTCTATTATAGTGCCGTTGATGTGCGGTCCGCAAATTGCGGAATGCACATTGCCAGTGTCCGTGTTTTGCGGATGCGCAAAACACTTACGGACATGTGAATGGACCCTTAACACACAGTCTGGTTAGACTAAAAGTCAGAGATATCAGAATTCTTCTAATGCCACAGCGCAAAAGGCACTTCATTGTGCTGCGCCTGCCACAGTGGAACTATTACCCTCAGAGGGCGAAGTGACAGTGCTCCTCAACTTGCACAGCAAAGAGTGCATTAGAGCAGCGGAGTGCCAGCATATACCGCTGCGCAGCAACTGTTTCCTGAGTGAGCAAGCAAAGACACCTCAGCGGAGCTACCATAGAGGCCATAGAACGTGTGCATTAGTCAAGCTGCAGCCGACCCTTAAAGTGGCAGAACGGCAAAATAGTCAGAGAAAGAGCGCCAACCCTCCTGCGATCCCTAGAGAGAGAGAAAGAGACGCACGGTGGGAGGCCAAAGTCCAGAGCTAGAGTGCTCACACTTCTATCCACGTAGAGGCCACATACTGCAGCCAGCTAGTTTCCCACCACTAGGCCCAAAGCCTGCAGCAGCGTATCCAAGCCAGCGCATCGCAAGTCTGCACAGAGCATCGCAAGTCTGCACAGAGCATCGCAAGTCATCATAGAGCATCGCAAGTCTTCGCAGAGCATCGCAAGTGAGCACAGAGCATCGCAAGTCAGCGCAGAGCATCGCATCATTAAGAAAAGACATGTCTCCTTTAAGACAGACATTTGTTCCTGCTCTTCAGAATAAGGTCAGAGCTTTCCTTATTACTTATCATTGCACATAGGTTTTGGTATAAAGTGACATTTTCGTGTTCAGGAATAAAAGACAAAGGACAGTTTGTAATACACGGACTCTATTGCATTTAAAGTGAAAGTCATTTATTTCTGCATTTGTCAATATTGCATTTAAAGTGAAAGGTCCTTTTTATTATATTGATTGTTATAGCATTTAAAATAAAATGTCTGAGCCTAGTATGCACAACGCCATCAGATGGAAGCTGAAATGTATGCACAATGCCATCAGATGGAAGCTTAAATGGAAGCACAGCACCAACATATGAAAAGTCTGGAAAGGCAGAAAGAAGTTAAGATCATAGAAGCCAGACTCAGAGTACATGAGGAGGATATGAGTCAGAGTAGTCATAGGTTCAAATCTGTACTAAGTGAAGAAACAGACTCCTACTTTCCTTCTTACGCCCAGCTTGTAGTGAGGAAAAAAGTCATTATCCTTCCATCCCTGCTCAGAAAGACAAAGAGTGACCTAGTCCAGTGTTAGGAAAAAGGTGTGTGAATTTACCCTCTATCTCTACCGGAAAAGATGAAGAAAGGGACTCACCTAATTCAGAACTAAGTGAGAAAATAGAACCGGGTGATTCTATCCCTAGATGACACTGCAACGGTCAAGAACATGTTACAACTATTGTCCCAGCAAGACAACAGAGAACAGTCCTCGCTATACTTCCCGTTCCGGAACCCACTGTATTTTCAGGAGAAAGTTCATAGAGTGGAAGGCAAGTTTTGAGATGATCATTGAGCATCATTGCTTCAGTCCAGTTGACAAGTTATTCTATCTTCATGTGTTGGTGGAAAAGCCAAGGAAGTTCTTGAAGGTAACTTCTATAGAAAGGATGAAGAAGCCTACAAGCAAGCTTGGGAAAAATTTAATGCAAGATATGGTCATCCTTTCTTAGTACAAAAAGCCTTTAGAGAGAAACTGAATAACTGGCCTAAAATAGGTCCTAAAGAACACTTCAAACTCCAAAAGTATGGTGACTTCCTGCAAGCATGCAGCAATGCCATCCCACATGTACGAAGACTAGAAGTAGTGAACGATTATATAGAAAACCACAAGATGCTAACTAAGCTACCTGAAGAAGTGGATTCTAGATGGAATCCCTTTATGACTGAACAGTTAGATCTAGGTAAGAACTTCCCAAGTTTTAAAGAGTTCTCTGAGTTCATCAATAAGGAAGAACGGATAGCATGTAATCCAGTAACAGCATCTTACGTCTTAAAATCCTTAGAAGAAAGGCCTGTGAGAGATATAAGACGCGCAAGAGCAACTAGCTTTGCAACCAACACAGCAGCTAAAGGTCCAGATACCTACGAGAGCAAGTCCAAAGTCACTACTGGGATCAGTAGAGAGACAGAACCGACAAATCTTCAGACTACCTTCAAATGTATGTTCTGTGGAGAGAATCACTCCATACACAAGTGCCAACAATTGAAGGAGAAGTCCCCAGATGAAAAGAAAAGGTAACCAACTGTATTTCGGATGTCTAAGAAAAGGCCATGTTACTAAGGAGTGTAAGAAAAAGGCCATATGCAGCATTTGCAAAGGACGCCATCCTACACGCCATCCTACACCATTACATGAAGAACGTCCAAATAAGGATAAATCCTCAATACCTAAAGATAGTGAGGAAGGAAAGAAAGTGTCGGTATTCTCTTGCAGAGTGAGGGAAGAAGAACATCAACAGCACATCAATGGTTGTACCAGTTTGCATTTCAAATCCTAAAAGGAGGAACAAGGAGGTATATGCCTATGCGCTACTGGATGCCCAGAGTGACGTCACCTTCATTGATCAAGAAATCTCAAGAAATTACAATTGGCTACAGAACCAGTGAAGCTCAAACTCACCACAATGACGGGGAGAGACATATTAGTGAACAGTCAAAGGACTGAGAGTTAGAGGACTTCATTCAAAATGCACATTAGATCTACCTCCAGCTTATACAAAAGACGATATACCTCTAGATCGAGATCGCATACCTACCTGTGAAACAGCCAATGAATGGGAGCACCTATCTGTCATATCTCATGAAATGTCCCTGCTGAAGGAGTTTGGTGTTGGACTGTTGATAGGCTTCGATTGTCCCGAAGCCTTGGTACCATGAAAGGTAATCACAGGAGGAAAGGGTGAACCCTACGCTGTTCAAACTGATCTAGGATGGGGTTCAAACTGATCTAGGAAAACAGCAGATCGCAAACTCAAGACAGGTTACAGGATTGTGTCATTGTATATCTGTCCAAGAGTTACCAACTGTAAGTCTAGCGAAAGTAATCAAGATCCTTGAATCTGACTTTGCAGACATAAGTTCTAAAGAAAAGAGTGTATCCCAAGACGACATAAAGTTCGTAAACACTCTAGAAGAAAGTATTCAGCAGAATCAACAAGGTCATCTTGAAATGCCCTTACCTTTTAGAGAACGACCTCGTCTGCCAAATAACATAAATCTTGCCCTAGCAAGATTGAAATGTTTGAAGAAAAGGATGGGAAGAGATTCCAAATTCAAGAATGATTATTTGAAATTTATGGAAGGCATCCTTGAAGAAGGACATGCAGAGAAAGCTAATAACCAGCCTAAAGAAGAAGTGTGGTACATCCCACATCAAGGTATTTACCACTCAAAGAAACCAGATAAGATTAGAGTAGTATTTGATTGCTCAGCAAAGTACGATGATGTTGCATTGAATGATCATCTACTAAAAGGACCAGATCTTACAAACACTCTGCCTGGAGTACTCTGTAGATTCAGAAAGTATCCCATAGCGGCCATGTGTGACGTTGAAAAGATGTTCCACCAGTTTCATGTGAAGAATAAAGATAGAGACTTCCTGAGGTTCCTATGGTGGGAGGACGGAGATACAGATACAGAGCCAGCAGAATACAGAATCAAAGTACACTTGTTTGGAGCAGCATCATCTCCACGTTGCACCAATTATGGTATGAAGTACCTGGCCAATCAGAATGAAAAGGATTGCCCATCAGCAGCAAATTTTCTGAAGAAAAACTTTTATGTAGATGATGGTCTCATAAGTCTAGAGTCCACAGAATCTGCAATCAAACTAGTGAAAGAAAGCCAAGAGTTATGCGCAAGAGGAAACCTGGGCCTTCATAAATTCATCTCAAACAACAGAGAGGTACTGGAATCCATCAGTGACTCTGAACGTGCATCAACAATGAAGAATGTAGATCTTAATTATGATCATCTTCCAGTTCAGAACGTACTTGGATTGGGATGGAATGTAGAGAATGACAAGTTCTTCTTTGAAGTATCTATTGAAGAGAAAGTTGCAACTAGATGCACCATTCTTTCCGCTGTGGCTTCTATATATGATCCATTGGGATTCTTGGCCCCAGTAATCCTCAGAGCAAAATAAATACTACAAGAATTATGCAGACAGAAGTTGGGATGGGACGAGCCCATACCTGAAAATTTGAGGCCTAGGTGGGAGAGTTGGATAAGAGACTTTCAAAAGTTGAGAGAAGTTCGGATACCCAGATGTTTTGCACCTCATGATTTCGTAAAGTACAAGAAAATAGAACTTCATCACTTTTCAGATGCCAGTAGTTATGGTTATGGTCAGTGCTCCTACATCAGAGTGATAGGAGAAGAAAAGATACACTGTGCCCTGGTTATGGGAAAGGCCAGAGTTGCACCTACCAGTATTCAGACAATACCAAGACTTTAACTGCGTAGTTTCAGCATCAGTAAGCAAGTTTCTGAAAGAAGAATTGGAATTGAAAATAGATTAAGAATATTTTTGGACAGACTCACAAGTTGTCCTAGGAGACATAAACAACGAAGCTCGAAGATTCCATATCTTTGTCGCCAACAGAGTTGAGAAAATTTGGAAAATAACAAATCCAGAACATTGGTATCACATTGAGACAAAGCATAACCCAGCATATCATGCTTCAAGAGGCCCAAATGTAACAGAATTAAAAATTTTTAACTGGTTCACTTTGGGAAAAGGAAATCAAGCCCAGTAAAGGTTACACAGAATTGTCTATGTGTGATCCAGAAGTAAAAGTTGTACAAACATTGAGTACTGCTGCCAAGTGTCAAGATGACATACTTGAAAGACTAGCCAGATGTTCAAAATAGAATAGTCATAAATGTAGTAGCTCAAATTCAACGTTTGGCAAAGGGAATCAGAAAGAAGGAATAATTGAATGTAGAGGAAAGAATGAAAGCTGAAGAAACAACATTCAACAGAGATTCTACAGTCAAGAGTTGAAGAGACTTAGTCAAGAACCTAAAAGGTTTCCAAACAACCACCCATTGTACAAGCTTAATCTTGTTCTGCAGGATGGTATACTGAAGATGGGAGGGAGACTGGAAAATGCATCGTTACCTAGCAGAGTGAAGCATCCAGGAATTCTACACAAAAACTCTACCTTCACAAGATTAATTATTGATCACTACCACAACAAATCCTTGCATCAAGGAAGAAGCTTTACCCAAAGCTGTTTGAGAGAAGGTGGTTACTGGATAGTGAAAGGAAGCAAACTTATAGCAAAGTATACAGTATACTTTTTGCTCAAATGTAAATAAAAGATGAGAACTGTTTTTTTTCCCCACAATAATGCCTCTTGCACATCGTCTTATTATCTTTTGGGAGACACCTATGTCATTTCCCGTCAAAAAATTACTTGCTGGTTGAATAAAAGTAACTTTAAGTCAAAATTTGCCAGGGGTATGAATAATTATGGGCAGCACTGTCTAAGTAAATGCGTAGTCTGCAGAAAGGCACGTAGACCTACCAAAGAACAAAGAATGGCAGATTTAATGGCAGATCGTGTAAACCCATCTCCACCATTTTTTATAGCGGAATGGATTGTTTTGGCCCATTCATCACCAAACAGAACCGAAAGGAGTACAAGAGATATGGACTAATATTTACATGTCTGAGCTCCAGGGCAATTCACCTGGAAATGTTAGAAGATATGTCAACTAACGCATTCATCAACGCCTTGAGATGTTTCATAGCCATTAGAGGTACTGTCAGAGAGCTTAGATCTGACCAAGGATCTAATTTTGACGAATCAAAGAATGAATTGAAGAAAGCTCTAAAAGAGATTGATAAAGAAAAAGTAACTGAATATTTGTTAGAGAAACAGTGTGATTTTCACATGAATGCTCCCCATGCAAGCCATACAGGAAAAGTTTGGTAAAGACAAATCATAACTGTAAGAAATGTGTTAAGTTCAGTGTTGAAAAGGAACGCCGGAAGAATAGATGATGCTTCACTTAGGACCCTATTCTATGAAGTAATGTCTATTGTTAACAGTCGTCCACTTACAGTTGATAACATCAACGATCCAACAAGTTTGGACCCTTTAACTCCCAACCATCTACTTCACCCTAAGTCTGATTACGTACAGCCACCGCCTGGCAAGTTCACCAAAGAGGATTTATATGCTAAAAGAAGATGGCGAAGAGTTCAATATCTTTAAGAACAGTTTTGGAATAGATGGAGGAAAGAGTACTTAGCCAATCTTAAGCTAAGAAGTAAATGGCAAACACCCAGAAGAAATGTCCAAGTTGGTGACATAGTGTTAGTAAAAGAAGAAGATTTACCTAGAAGTCAATGGAAATTGGCCAAAGTTCTAGAAGTTCAAAAGGATGAAGACAAACTAGTAAGAAGAGTGTTGTTACATATAGGAGACTCAAAACTTGACAAAAAGGGAAAACATCTCACTACTCCACTCAAGTTGGAACGTCCTATACAAAAGTTAGTTGTTCTACTTGAGAGTGATAAAAAAACATTTGGAAGTTAAGAACCTGATAGGAAATTCCTCAAATTCATGTTTAAGTCCTACCACTAAGAACATAGAATTATAGGTCATTTTGGTGGGAGTGTAGCTGGCCAGCTAAGACCTGTCCTAGGTTGCTAACATAGCTTATATGTTTATACAGCTAGACCTGCCAATAACCTTAATACAGTTCCTATGTTTGTGTGTTAAAGACAAAAGCTGAGTTATTTACATGTTTGGATGTCATATAACTGTTACATTTTGTGTTCACAGAAGCAGAAAAGATAGTATGCCTTTAACATTTATTATATAATGTAAGGTAAGCTCAATGACACAGCAGAAACAGAAAGCATAGAGTTAAAGTGTTGTTGCTGGGCAGGAGTCTTGACCAATCACAGCCAACCTCACACACAGCCTGCGTGGGAAATCCCCCTAGCAGGAGCTTTTAGAATCATTACACCAGAGGAGAGGAGCTGAACAGACATTCACTCCACTAAGAGCTGTGTTTTATGGAAGCAGAGAGGCCAAAATAGGTATTTTGAACAGTTATATAATGTTGTAAGGGGGGAGGGGGAGGGGTTTGCCTTTATGTAAAGTCTTGTCTAAAGCCCACACCCCGTGAAGATATAAGTGAGGGAGATGAACATGTGGAGTCACTGTGGGTAGAGATACATGGAGCTAAAAACAATAAAAAATTACTAATAGAAGTTTACTATAAACCACCTAATATACCAGAGTCCACAGAAAATCTACTACTAAACGAGATAGACAAGGCGGCAAATCATAATGAGGTGGTTATTATGGGGGACTTCAACTACCCAGATATAGACTGGGAAACAGAAACTTGTATATCTCATAAAGGAAACAGGTTCTTGGCAATAACCAAAGACAATTACCTCTCCCAACTGGTTCAGGACCCGACTAGAGGGACGGCCATACTGGACTTAGTATTAACCAATAGGCCTGACAGAACAACAGACGTGCAGGTTGGGGGACACCTGGGAAATAGTGACCATAAAGTAATAACCTTCCAATTATCATTTAAAAGAGCGTTTCTACAGGGAGGAACAAAAATACCAAACTTCAAAAAAGCTAAATTTAGCCAACTAAGAGAGGCCATAGGCCTAACTAACTGGGACAAAGTCCTCAAAAATAAAAATACAGCCACAAAATGGGATATATTTAAAAGCATCCTAAAATCTCATTGTGAGAGGTACATACCGTATAGAAATAAAAGGTTAAGGAACAAAAAGAAACCAATGTGGATAAATAGAACTGTAAAGAAAGCAATAAATGACAAAAAGAAAGCATATAAATCACTAAAACAGGAGGGTAGCACAGAAGCACTGAAAAACTATAAGGAAAAAAATAGAACATGTAAAAAACAAATAAAAGCGGCCAAACTAGAGTCCGAGAGATTAATTTCCAAAGAGAGTAAAACTAACCCTAAAATGTTCTTCAATTATATAAATGTTAAAAAGTATAAATCTGAAGGTGTCGGCCCTTTAAAGAGTAATGAGAGGGGAGTCGCAGAGAGCGACAAGGAGAAAGCAAAGCTGTTAAATATTTTTTTTCTCCATTGTATTCACTGAGGAAAATAAACTGTCAGATGACATGCAGAATGTAAAAATAAATTCCCCATTAAAAGTGTCCTGTCTGACCCAGGAAGAAGTACATCAGCGACTTAAAAAGATTAAAATAGACAAATCGCCAGGACCGGATGGCATACACCCCCGTATCGTGAGGGAATTAAGTAATGTCATAGCTAGACCCTTATTTCTGATATTTGCGGACTCTATACTGACAGGGAATGTCCCACAGGATTGGCGCAAATGTGGTGCCAATATTCAAAAAGGGTCCAAAAACAGAGCCTGGAAACTATAGGCCGGTAAGTTTAACATCTGTTGTGGGTAAATTGTTTGAAGGTTTTCTAAGAGATGCTATCTTAGAGCATCTCAACGGAAATAAGCAAATAACGCCATATCAGCATGGCTTCATGAGGGAACGGTCATGCCAAACTAATTTAATCAGTTTCTATGAGGAGGTAAGTTCTAGACTTGACAGCGGCGAATCAATGGATGTCGTATATCTGGACTTCTCCAAAGTATTTGACACTGTACCACATAAAATGTTAGTATATAAAATGAGAATGCTCGGACTGGGACAAAATGTCTGTATGTGGGTAAGTAACTGGCTGAGGGATAGAAAACAGAGGGTGGTTATTAGTGTTACACACTCAGATTGGGTCACTGTCACTAGTGGAGTACCTCAGGGGTCAGTATTGGGCCCTATTCTCTTCAATATATTTATTAATGATCTTGTAGAAGGCTTGCATAGTAAAATATAAATTTTCGCAGATGACACTAAACTGTGTAAAGTAATTAACACTGAAGAGGACAGTATACTACTACAGAGCGATCTGGATAGACTGGAGGCTTGGGCAGATAAGTGGCAGATGAGGTTTAACACTGACAAATGTTATGCACATGGGAAGGAATAATGCAAGTCACCCGTACATACTAAATGGTAAAACACTCGGTAACACTGACATGGAAAAGGATCTAGGAATTTTAATAAACAGCAAACTAAGCTGCAAAAACCAGTGTCAGGCAGCTGCTGCCAAAGCCAATAAGATAATGGGTTGCATCAAAAGGGGCATAGATGCCCATGATGAGAACATAGTCCTACCACTTTGCAAATCATTAGTCAGACCACACATGGAGTACTGTGTAGAGTTCTGGGCTCCTGTGAACAAGGCAGACATAGCAGAGCTGGAGAGGGTCCAGAGGAGGGCAACTAAAGTAATAACTGGAATGGGGCAACTACAGTACCCTGAAAGATTATCAAAATTAGGGTTATTCACTTTAGAAAAAAGACGACTGAGGGGGGATCTAATTAATATGTATAAATATATCAGGGGTCGGTACAGAGATCTCTCCCATCATCTATTTATCCCCAGAACTGTGACTGTGACGAGGGGACATCCTCTGCGTCTGGAGGAAAGAAGGTTTGTACACAAACATAGAAAAGGATTCTTTAGGGTAAGAGCAGTGAGACTATGGAACTCTCTGCCTGAGGAGGTGGTGATGGTGAGTACAATAAAGGAATTCAGGGGGCGGAGCCAGCAAGTCATGGTGTAGGACGTGTCTGCCGGAGCTCCTCACCGCTATCCCAGCTTCATTAGCTTTAAATCGAGTGGACGCAGATCCAACATGGGGAAAACCTCTAGAGATAAAGAGGGTGCATCAGGGAACACCCTGAAGACAAAAAAGACGCAGGGGGACCTGACAAAATACCTCAACAGGAGATCTTCCTCGCACCCTGACGGAGGCAAGATGGCGCGGGAGGCGCGAATCAACTCCGAGAGAGAGGGAGCTGAATCAGAGGCCGACAGCTCAGACGCTGAAACCTACATTGGAGGTGAGGTTGACTCCCTCCCTCTCACCCGCGGCTTTTTACAGCAGTCTCTGGCCCAAGCCCTCTCACCGGTCATGAAAGAACTCTCAGATATAAAGACCAAGTTCCTACAGCTAGGCCATCGGGTTGAACGCCTGGAGGACAGCCACGACCTCCTTGTCCAGCACGAGAAAGGGGTTCACTGTCACTTATTGGCCATGTCTAAAATGATAAATACAGCCTTCTTCAACCTGGAGGACCAGGAAAACAGAGGCCGGAGGAAAAATATCCGGCTGCGGGGTATACCCGAATCAATACAGGCTGAAGACCTGATGGACACAGTCCGCCGCCTATTTGCCACCTTAGTGGGCGAGGAACAGGCTGCCGCCATTACTATTGAAAGGGCCCACAGAGCCCTTAGGCCCAAACCTGCCGCAGGAGAACCACCTAGAGACGTGGTATGTGCCCTGATGAACTTTCTGGACACAGCGGCCGTCTTGAGAGCGGCCAGAGAAAAAGGAGACGCCACCCTAGATGGCCATAAGGTTCTTTTATTTCAGGATCTGGCGGCTAGTACACTAGCCAAACGAAGGAACCTACGCCCGCTGACCTCGTTATTGAGGGATAAGAAGCTGCCGGTCAGATGGCTCTTTCCATTCGGCTTATTTACTTCGATCGGAGGGAAGCAATTCACGGTGAGAACACCGGAGGATTTACCGCCTGTGTGGGAGGCCTTAGGAATCGAGGCCCTGGACATTCCATCTTGGCTCCCCTGTAATCCATCCCCGGACCTTCCTGGCCTTCCGCAGCCGGAGGAATGGCGTCTGTCACAGAAGAAAAAATCGCCGAAAAAAAGAGCCCTTTGAAATGCCTCTATCCGAAGATAAGGAAACAATCCTCGACATATATAGAAACTCTAAGATTCAGCGTCATTAAGATCGTACGACCGCACCGCCATCTGGCAGGACTCAGGTTCTATTTAGCTCATTTAACCCAGTGCCTTATTATGGGGCTACCTTCTTTTAGACCTCTGTTATTTTCACTAGCCGCCTGGCTTTTATTTTTTCTGCTGCTTAGACCCTTACCCACCTCTCCTTATTTGCTTTCCATATACCTTTCCCCCCCCCCTCCCCCCCTTATTTCCCACATGCCTTTTTTCATACCTTTTCCATCTCCTACTACCCCCCCCCCCCCCCCCTTTTCGCTCTACAATACCTTTTACTTATTTACATAATGGCAGCTGCCTACAAGATTCGCCCCATCCAGGTGCGATTGGAGTCAAAAGCAACAATGCTTGATGGAATTGTAGAGCACTTTTCTAACTAGGGGCCTCGTGTTTAAGCTTCTTATTGCTTCATGTATGTCCACTCTATGCATTTGTCTTTACATGTTGGGTTTAGTGTGTGGGACCTGGTTATTTAGGTACGCCCACACTAATTTCCCCCCCTACTGAGGTTTCTTTTTAACCTCATAGATAGACACTGCAGGATGACTTTCTACAGTGTACAATGTTTATATTTCTTTCTATATATTTTTGTTTTTATGTTACCCTGTGTCACCTCCTGGCTAGTTCTTCAAAACAGATCCACAAAATGTCACCATGTCTGATCTAAAGATCATGTCATTTAAGGTAAATGGCATGAACACACCGCAAAAGAGGAGTCAAATCTACCATTTGCTTCACAGAGAAAGGGCTGACTTGGTTCTTTTACAAGAGACCCATTTCAGACACCTGCACGTCCCTAATGTAATCAGTAAAAACTTCCCTGTTTGGTATCATGCTGCATATTCCTCGGCAGCTAGAGGAGTTTCAATAGGCATTGGGCAGAATTTCCCATTCATTTTAGTGTCCAAGCTGATAGACCCTGAGGGCCGCTATTTATTTTTAAAAGGTAAGGTAGCGAACTCCACGTTTACTTTAGTCAATCTCTACGCCCCGAATAGTGGCCAATTCACATGGTTGCTCCGCACTCTTGGAGTTCTAAAGACCTTTAGAGAAGGTCATCTTGTTTTAGGTGGAGACCTCAATCTTACTCTTGATTCCTCTAAGGACTCAACCTCTGTAGGCCCCCCCCCCCTCCAAAAAGCAAATGAGAAGGCTTCTTCTCACACTCACGGATCTCAGGATCTTGGATGTTTGGCGCATCCTACATCCAGAAGATAAGGATTACACCTTCCACTCGCGGACGCATGATACATATCAACGCCTTGACTATCTTTTTATAACTAATCAATTATTGCCCTCGGTTTCTGAGGCCAGCATTGGGAACATAGTTGTCTCCGATCATGTGCCGGTGAGTGTGAAGATGAAATTGCATGACATCCCTCCGAGATCCTGGGTCTGGAGATTAAACGAGACGCTCCTGGAAGACGAGTCACACAAGAAGGAGATAGAACAATGTCTCAAAAATTACTTTTTGAAAAATGCTAGAGGTTTAACTAATGGGACGACCTTATGGGAAGCTCATAAGGTAGTAGTTAGAGGGGAGCTCATTAGCCTGGGCTCTAGAGTTAAGAGAAATAGGCAGAAACAATTAGACTCCCTCCTTCAGCAGATCTCCACTCTTGAAATCTTACACAAGAGGGCGAGATCAGTTGATGTCTTGGAATCTTTTAAACGATAAAGATACAAGGTCACTGACCTGCTGAATGTGCGAGCGGCTACAGCACTGAAGACATTGCGCTTCAAGCAATATCTGCATGGAAATAGGGGCTCCAAATTAGTCTCTAACCTTTTAAAAGGTCAAAGGAACAGATCCTTTATTTCAGCGATTAAATCAGCCACGGGCTCCCGACTCATCAACACTCCCGCGATAGCTCGAGAGTTTTGCTCCTTTTATTCAACTCTGTATAACCTCCCGGCACCCCTCAGGGGTCAGCAGCTTGATAGACATATTACAGAATTCTTAAGCTCTATTGCCATCCCGAAACTTTTTGCAAATGACATGAGCGGGCTGCTCCTGCCCTTTACGGTGGAAAAAGTAGACCAAGTCCTATCCTCTATTCCTTCGGGCAAGAGTCCAGGGCCTGATGGGTTCCCTATCTACTATTACAAAAGGTTTAGAGAGACTCTCATACCCCACTTTGTAGATGTTTGTAATACCCTTCTGAAGAGTGGTTCCCTGACCCCACAGGCCCAGGAAGCACACATAACAATTATCCATAAAGAAGGAAAGGATAGAGAAGCTTGTGGCAATTATAGGCCAATTTCATTGCTGAACACCGATCTGAAATGGTGGGCCAAGCTGCTTAACAACAGAATTTCGAAGCTGCTTGTTGGGCTTGTGGGTGAAAAACAGGTGGGCTTTGTGGCAGGTAGAGAGGGTAGACACAATATCAGTAGAGTGGTACATGTGATTACGCACGCTATCAAAACCAAGTCCCCCCTGGTGCTCCTAGGCACGGATGCTGAGAAGGCGTTTGATAGGGTCAGTTGGAGCTATATGGAAAGAGCCTTAAATGCTTTTGGCTTTCCTGAAGTTTTTATTAGAGCCATATTTACTTTATACTCGGCACCTTCTGCGAGAGTGATGGTGAATGGGACCCTATCGGACGCCTTCCAAATCAAAAATGGCACCCGCAAAGGTTGCCCGCTATCCCCTACTCTGTTTATCCTCGTCCTAGAGACGTTGTTATTAAAATTCCGCCAATCCCCTGTGATCAAGGGTGTGAACTTGGGGAAATTTAACCACAAGATGGCGGCCTTCGCGGACGACCTTCTGCTTTTTATGTCAAACCCTGAGGAGGCTTCGCCGGAGGTTATGCAGATATTTGAATCCTTTGGTCAACTCTCGAACTTTAAGATAAACTTTGATAAGTCGAAAACCTTGGGTATTTCTTTATCACCTGCCTTGCGTAGCAGAGTTAGGACTCTCACCCCATTTAAGTGGCCTCCACAGGCAATCAAATATCTGGGTGTCATGATCCCAATAGATCCCAAACTCCTATTTAAACTTAATTTTCCTCCTTTACTCTCAAAAGTGGCTTCCATCCTCTCAAAAAGCTCCTCGCCGTTTCTCACCTGGCTAGGTAGGAAAAATGTCCTGACCACCTATATTCTCCCATTGCTTATGTACACCCTTAGAGCCCTTCCCATATTAATTCCTGGCAACTTTATAAATAGAGTTCAATCAATTATGAGTAAATACCTCTGGAATGGAGGTCACCCTAGAATGTCCTTCCGCTTGCTCTCTCGCAGGAAAAAACAAGGTGGCATCTCTCTCCCGGATCTTCCAACCTATATACAAGCCATTAACCTAGAAAGATGGCTGTCACTGACCAGATGTGAATCTCAATATATGCATATCGACTTGGAGTTGGCCCTCTTGGGCAAAGACTCGTTTCATAGAATATGGCTACCTGGGGGATCCGGGGGAGAGACCAAAGTTTACAGTGTACTCACCAGAGGAATGATACACACCTGCCACAGATCAAAGAAACTTAACTCAGGGCAAAGTAAGATTTCCCCCCCTGGCTCCTATCTCAGTATTACCCACTCTTTTATGCCCCCAAATTAAATATCCCTCTGATATATGGCTTTCACTGTCAAATCATAGATTGGGAGATTTAGGGAGACTTGAAGCTACTGTTGATTTCTTCAACACCCTTTCAGGCGATATAGACCTGGGGAAAAACTTTATTCAGAGAAATGATTTTGAGTCCATGTGTAGACAGTTCAAGTCCTCCAAGCTTGTCCCTTTAGCAGACCCGACGTGGCTGGAAAATTTTGTTTTACTCCCACGTTTGCCTCATAAATGCACCACTCTCATATACAGACAAATCCTCAATGCAAGGGACTCCAAGCCCCCGCCATGGGTAGCTGACTGGGAGAAGGAACTGCAACTCACTTTAAATGAAGCCGATAGGAAATGGATCCAAAAGTGTTCACACGGCTTTTCTAAATGTATAAAAATACAAGAAAACTCTGTTAAGGTAGCATTTAGGTGGTATAGGACACCTGAATTTCTATATAAAATCCAGTTGCTCCCCACAGATTTGTGCTGGCGATGCAATATTGCCACTGGCTCCATTTCTCATATTTGGTGGACGTGTTCAGGCATCCATAATTTCTGGGCGGAAGTGGAGCGTACTATAAATACATCCTTGAAGCTCACAGCCCAATTAATACTACTCTGGATACCTTCCCCAGTTTTTCGCCCTGGGAAACATAACCTGACCACACACTTGCTGATGGCTGCTAAACTTCTGATCCCTATAAAATGGAGGTCAGTAGACCCCCCGACCCTGGATATGTGGAGAGATAGGGTCCACCAGATATGCCAAATGGAGGAACTAATTGGGTGGACATACCATAACAGAGACCGCTTTCTACAGATCTGGCAGGCTTGGCTGCATTATAGAGCAGAATACTTGAACTCATTACAACCCGGTACTACTTAATCTATGAAAGACGAGATGTCCATTCTGGCCACTTTTTGAGACCCCCCCCCTCGCCTCCTCCCAACATACCTGTTTATCTCTCTCACTAATAGGTTTTGACCAGAACTGATATGTTTGAAGATTTAGTTGACGCAATAAGCTATATTTTCATCCTCAAACACTATGCGGATTGTAGTTTATTACATGAGGTGACACAGTTGTAGAGCCGTTAGCTCTGTTCACTTATTCTGTACAACTTTCTTGTTTCTGTAAGATCATTTATCTAATGAGACTATTTGGTCTCAGATGAGTGGTCACCTCGTGTTCACGTGTATTGTTAGGCTATGCCCTTGATGATGTATGCCTTGCTTCCATAACGATGTGACTCACTCAACTTTGGATTGCTTTATTGAATTATGATCTTTGTCTAATAAAAAAGAGATTTCAAACAATAAAGGAATTCAAGAGGGGCCTGGATGTATTTCTGGAGCGTAATAATATTACAGGATATAGCTACTAGAGAGGGGTCGTTGATCCAGGGAGTTATTCTGATTGCCTGATTGGAGTCGGGAAGGAATTTTTTATTCCCCTAAAGTGGGGAAAATTGGCTTCTACCTCACAGGTTTTTTTTTTTTGCCTTCCTCTGGATCAACTTGCAGGATGACAGGCCGAACTGGATGGACAAATGTCTTTTTTCGGCCTTATGTACTATGTTACTATGTTCCTATTGTTAAGGTAGTGATTATAACTGTATACTGAGTCAGTTATATTTGTGTTTACTTACAGTTCCACCAAATCCAAATTGCATACAACCATACCAGATCATACTCAACCAATCTGCAAATAGTTACTGCTAACTGCATACTGCAAATTGCGACCAAATCCAGCAAGTAGAACTATTAGTTAGACCTCAGAAATACCTCTCAAAGAGATCATAAAGTGCTTAAATAACTTAAAGTGAGAGTAAAGATACTGAAGAAAGAAATATATCCATTATTTTATGTTAAATGACAAGATTGAACAGTTGAACCACCATCTTATGCATACTGCCATTTTATGAATCTTTATGCAACACGTGTTTTGTACATGGACTATCTGCTGCGGAGGCGGCAGTGTTATATGAAGAAAAGTTGAAGTTAATAAAGAAGTTATTTGAAGCATTTGGTGTGCTCTTTAAACCTACTGTTTCCATAGAACGGCACTAGAGGAATTACAGAGTAACACACAGTCTGGTTAGACTAAAAGTCAGAGATACCAGAATTCTTCTAATGCCACAGTGCAAAAGGCACTTCATAGTGCTGCGCCTGCCACACTCATGCTGCAGGAGATGGGCTCAATAGAAGTCTACGAGTCCGTCTCGATTCCATCGCCTGCAGTGAGGAGAGAGAGTACTATGCAAGTGCTTCTCTCTTCTCGTTCCAGCAATTAGTGCTCAGTGCTCAGACACCCACCGATCCACCAGTCAAAACCTTTGATATGTTGCTATGATATATCAAAAGTTTTTTCAAATTTCAGTCACACTGAATATGTTAAAGGATTAACTTTTTAAAATGGCGGTCTTAATAAATATTGCGGCTGCTAAATATAAAACAGCTTCCTTGCGGTCTTACATTTAGACCATTTTCTACACCTAAAGCAGGCATAGAAAATGGTAAATGAGATGAGCCTGCCGGCCTGTCCACTTCCCCGCCCACGCCATGCCTAACTTTTAAGAACTGGCGTGAGCGGGGAAAAGTCACAGATGGAGGTGTAAAGGACCTTTGCGCCGCAATCGGCATCAGAAATACGCCTAATATAGGGGTATTTCTGTTTGATAAATGATCCCCATAGTCTTTACAATGGTGCAGCTTTAACTTATGACAGAACAATAGTTGGAGTCCCTATGACCCCAATACAAAATCAGTAAAAGTACTCCCTACCAAAATGTGACATTTTTTAATGCCGGCTTCTTCGTATGTCGTAAAAGGGCCTTTCCATTCCCTCAGGCACCAGGGCCCCGGAGATGACTGCTACCTCGGCACCTCCTATACTTATGCCCCTGTATAGAGTTGTAGACGCTCAGTATACTGCCATATGGTTCCTCCATATGGCACTGTATTACAGAGAGAAAATACCTTCAGCATACGGCATCTGACAGCATGGATTTTTTTTTTCTGGGCATTCACACAAAATCCCCAAAAAATAAATAAATCTCTGTATGATATCAGAGGCATAAAGGGGTACCATAGCACTCTATAAATGTCTACAGCTCCGTCTTTGGTTCTGTACAACTGAGGAGCTGTGAATTCGGGAAATAAAATGCATTGAACAAATGCATGCACTTTTTGCAACAATATCTGTGTTTCTTTCCAGCAATGGAAAAAATAAAGTCAATCAGATACAGCAAACTTCCATTACATTAATTATAAAATTGAGTTACTTTTATGTAATTCACGTTTGCTGTATGTTTTCCCTTGTTGGAAGGAAGCGTGGCATGAACGCAGATATGTTGTTGCAAAAACCACATTTTTTAAGCTATTTTTAGAACGCATTCAAAATGCAGCACTGCGATGATGTGTGGCAGCGCCATCATATACCAAGATGCCTGATCCCAGGGGCTGTGCAGGGTTAGAAAAAAACTACTGCTTTCTTCCCAAAAAAACTAACAAAAAAAAACACATCTGTCTATAGGTTCTACACGGTATTATAAGTTCAGCCCCTTAGGCTGGGTTCACACGAGCGTGTCCGGATTAGTTCCGGATGCGTCCCGGTGTGTTGCGGCAAACCCGCGCGAGTAGGAATGCAATTGCAGTCAGTTTTGACTGCGATTGCGTTCCGATGTTCAGTTTTTATCGCGCGGGTGCAATGTGTTTTGCACGCGCGTGATAAAAAACCGACTGTGGTACCCAGACCCGAACTTCTTCACAGAAGTTCAGGTTTGGGTTCGGTGTTGTGTAGATGTTATTATTTTCCCTTATAACATGGTTATAAGGGAAAATAATAGCATTCTGAATACAGAATGCTTAGTAGGTGATCAATTGAGGGTTAAAAAAAATAAAAAAAATGAACTCACCTTCTCCTCTTGATCGCGTAGTTCTCCCGGTCTTTAGTTCTTTAGTGATTGGAGCATGTGATCTGACGTCACCAAAGGTCCTTTAGCCCATAGTTCATCTTTTAAAGAACTAAAGACCGGGAGAACTACGCGAACAAGAGGAGAAGGTGAGTTAATTTTTTTTTATTTTTTTTAACCCTCAATTGATCACCTACTAAGCATTCTGTATTCAGAATGCTATTATTTTCCCTTAAAAATAATACAGTTTATAGACTGTCACCTAGCAACCATGCGTGAAAATCGCACCGCATCCGCACTTGCTTGCGGATGCTTGCGATTTTCACGCAACCCCATTCACTTCTATGGGGCCTGCGTTGCGTGAAAAACGCAGAATATAGAGCATGCTGCGATTTTCACGCAACGCATAAGTGATGCGTGAAAATCATCGCTCATCTGAACAGCCCCATTGAAATGAATGGGTCCAGATTCAGTGCGGGTGCAATGCGTTCACCTACCGCATTGCACCCGCGCAGAAATCTCGCCCCTGTGAACGCAGCCTTACACTTCAGTGAAGCTCAGCTGCATTACCAGATATAACCTATGGACGGCTTTATTTCCTGGACAACCCATTTATAATTGCTGATCCCTTAAGACCTGATCGTTATGCTGGAAAGAAAAAATGGCAGGGCACACAGGTCTTAGTTTCCCCCTGGCACTGCCGCTAGAGTCGTCTAATTTTTGATGAGGCGTGGCACCTCGTTATAAATTAGGCGCATCTGTGGAAGTCCTTGTGCCTGGCGTAAAAACTATGCCAGCCCCTGTCCTCTAATTCCAGGTGTAAGTCCCCTTGCAGACGAGCGTGCCGGATCCAGTCCGGATGCGTTGCGGGCGGGTTCAGGGAAACCCGCGCGAGTTCGCACACAATTTGTCTGCGATTGTGTTGCATTGTTCATTTTTTTCCGTGCGAGTGAAAAGCATTTTGCACGCACGTGATAAAAAAAACTGAATGTTGGTACCTAGACTCGAACCCGGACTTCTTCTTCACTGAAGTTCGGGTTTGGGCTCTGTGTTCTGTAGATTTAATTATTTTCCATTATAACATGGTTATAATGATAGCATTCTTTAATACAGAATGCTAAGTAAAATGTCCATTGAGGGTTAAAAAATAATTTAAAAAAATTACTCACCTCATCCACTTGATCGCGCAGCCCTTATCGTCTTCTTTCTTCTTCTTGCAGGACCTGCAAAAGGACCTGCTCTGACATCATCGCGCTCGCCACGTGGTGGGCGCGGTGACGTTAGCGCAGGTCCTTTTGCAGGTCCTGCAAGAATAAGAAAAAAGACGATAACGGCTGCGCGATCAAGTGGATGAGGTGAGTAATTTTTTTATTCTTTTTTAACCCTCAATGGACATTTTACTGTATTAAACAATGCTATTATTTTCCATTATAACATAAAATACAGTGATGGCCAGTTCGCATTGTTCGCCAGCAAACACATGCGGGCTGCCATCTTTTCTCACAAATCCGGCGAGGCACAGGTAAGCCCTTACCTGTGCCTGCGCCGCGAGCCGGTCTGAAACAAATGCGGTCAGCGGGAGCAGGCAGTTCCGAGACCAGCCCGATGAAGGCCCCGGCGGCTGTTCTCAGAACTGCCTGCTCCCGGTGACCGCATTTGATTTCAGACCGGCTCGCGCACAGGCCCGGTTAAGGGCTTACCTGTGCCTCGCCAGACTTGTGAGAAAAGATGGCAGCCCGCATGTGTTCTCGGGCGAACAATGCGAACTGGCCATCACTGATTACCGTATTTTCGCTTTATAAGACGCACCTGATGATAAGACGCACCTAGATTTTTGAGGAGAAAAATAAGAAAAAAAATATTTGAACCAAAAGGTGTGCTTTTGCTGGGTTTTGAACTAATGGTGGTCTGTGGATGACGCACTGTTATGGGGGGACCTGTGGATGACGCACTGTTATGGGGGACCTGTGGATGACACTGTTGGGGGGATCTGTGGATGACGCACTGTTATGGGGGAACCTGTGGAAGACGCACTGTTATGGGGGGACCTGTGGATGACATTTATGGGGGGACCTGTGGATGACACTTATGGGGGGACCTGTGGATGACACTGTTATGGGGGGACCTGTGGATGACACTGTTATGGGGGGACCTGTGGATGACGCATTGTTATGAGGGGGATGTGTGGATGATACACTACTATGGGGGATGTAGCATCATATATAGCATCTTATGTAATGGGGGTCACTATTCACACAGGGACAATATACTGTGACACATATGATACTGTGACCAGCATAAGATCATCTTATGCTGGTCACAGTATCATATGTGTCACAGTATATTGTCCCTGTGCGAATAGTGACCCCCATTACACCTCAGGGCACACAGTAGACTTTATATGTAAAATCTTTTAAATGCTCTGCTTTCTTCTAGACCAGTACTCACTATAAAAGCAACAGTCCGGCCAGCACGTGACGTCACTCACTCAGTCAGTCATGCTCCTGCCAGCTTCATTAATGAAGTGGGAGGAGCATGACCGAGTGAGTGACGTCACACGCCGGCTGGACCGCTGCTTTCATAGTGAGTACTGGTATAGAAGAAAGCAGATTGTAATGAAGCAGTTTTCATATGTAAAGTCTATAATCTTCAAGCAGTGTCTCTGCTTTAAACTAGGGCAATCCTCTGTAGTGCAACTCACTATGAAAGCGGCAGGCAGAGCGGCAGCGTAACCTCGCGATTCTCACTCATTCACGCTCCTCCCACTTCATTCATGAAGGAAGTGGGAGGAGCATGAATGAGTGAGCATCGCAAGGTTACGCTGCCGCTCTGCCTGCCGCTTTCATAGTGAGTTGCACTACAGAGGATTGCCCTAGTTAAAAGCAGAGACACTGCTTGAAGATTATAGACTTTACATGTGATAATTACCGTGAGCGGGGTCCGATGTATTACAGTACAGTGACTGCATTGGGCCCCGCCGCGAGTGTTGCCAGCCTCCGTCCCCTCCTCCTACCCCTCTGATACATCGCGGCTTGCGATGTATCAGCGTCACCAAAGTAAACATGGCAGTGTTCACTTTATAAGACGCACTGCCATTTTCCCCCCACTTTTGGGGGGGAAAAAGTGCGTCTTATAAAGCGAAAAATACGGTAAATAATAAAGTAAATGGACTTTAATGGGGTCCCGGGGCTCATCCCTATTTATTAACATCATCTCCTTAGCAACCATCCGTGAAAATCACACTGCATCCGCACTTGCTTGCGGATGCAATGCGATTTTCACGCAGCCCCATTCACTTCTATAGGGCCTGCCTTGCGTGAAAAACGCTGAATATAGAACATTCTGCGATTTTGATGCAACGCACAAGTAATGCGTGAAAAACATCGCTCATGTACACAGCCCCATTGAAATGAATGGGTTGGGATTCAGTGCGGGTGCAATGCGTTCACTCACCCGTGTGAAAGGGGCCTAAATGTCACGGCCCCCGACACGCCCCTGTCTTACCCAACTAGTGGACACAGCGTAAAACCGGTCATGCAACAATATTTACTCATCAAAGGGGACTTGCGATCACTTTACGCCTAAAATAGTCGCAAGCGCCTTAGTAAATGTGCGCCAGTGTCCCAGGAATGATACTATAGGATCGGACATTTTATTATTTGGATACATGATGGGTCCCCGATTGAGCATGTCTAGTAAGTCCAGCGTGGACAACAGCTTAGAAAACTGGAACAAATAACGTACTTTATTCTAATTACTCTGCTGCTGGCTAATACAGAATATTTGTATTGAGATATAACTATCTAGGAATTATATAATTACAGAAAAGAAAGCTGAAATAGTTTTCATAATTGGCTTGTAATTACGGAAAACAAGGCTCGCTCCGGTTTCTCTTGTTTTAGCAGCATAAAGTTTTTGTTTTCTTTTGCTCGTTTTTTTAAGCTGAATGCCACCAATTAAATATTATAATACGAGTGGTGCATGGGGCTGGCCTGATCCTGCAGTGACCTACACAGACTTTTCTCTTTATAGCTATACACAATAATATAAGGATTAGACTCAGAGTGAAACATACAAGCAAACCATGCACATACAGAAATATAATAACATAAGAGAGGTTGTGCAGCAATATATATTGATGACCTATCCTCAGGATAGGTCATCAATATTCGATTGGCGCGGTTCCGACTCCCAACACCTTCACTAGTCAGCTGTAGCTCCATGTGAGCGCTTCTTCCTCTTCATTACAATGCCCGTTGTCTCGGAAGCGAGGGTAATTACAAGTACTTATTCCATTCACTTGAATGGAGCGAGTACTTGTAATTACACTATGCTGCCGCGGCAAGGGAGCCAAGTGTAATTAAGAGGAGGCGGTGCACCATTGAAACAGATGATCAGCGGGGGTGCCGGATGTCAGACCCCCACTGATCATAGGGTAGGTCAATATAAACAGGCTGCACAACCCCTTTAAAGTCCTCACGCACATGACTGCATTTT
This sequence comes from Bufo bufo, assembly GCF_905171765.1. Lineage (NCBI taxonomy): Eukaryota > Metazoa > Chordata > Amphibia > Anura > Bufonidae > Bufo > Bufo bufo. The sequence goes on along the minus strand of NC_053397.1, from coordinate 182,627,571 downwards.
TCATCTGTGTGCTAGCCTCATTTTTTGCGGACATCACACGGACCCATACATTTTTATTAGGTCATGGACACATCCATATTTTTGATGGATCCAGATGGTCATTCCATGAATTAGGACATGCCCTATTTTGGTCAACGTTGCAACTGAGATTAAGCCTTTCTATTGATGAGAGAGAGAAAATATGGGATGAACACTGAAGCTATCCGTATTTTGTTGATCTGTTGTTGGTGGACCACAATGATGCATGAAACCAGAGACTTAGGCCTCTTTCACACATCCGTGATGATGACAAGGCAGTCAGTGTTTCATTTGTGAAGATGCCGTAAAAGGTCCTTGTGCCTGTTTTTTGTCCTCCGTATGTTATCTGTATTCCACTGCTAGGCAAATAAATGGATTTCCAGAGCACCTCTTATCAATGGTCAGTGGAAAACACTAACAGAATATGGATGTTATTCGTGTTCTGTCAATGGCTTTCACTGACCTATAGACTTCACTAGCAATGTTTGGTCTTTGGCATTAGTAGAGATGAGTGAACTTGAAATTCATTTTGTGTCCAATTAGTCAAATTTTCAAAAACAGTGTCTAGTCGCTGAAAGCTGAGTAAAGCTGCATACACACTTTATTCTGGTAATAAAGCAATTTGGCATTCCTTTCGGCAACAGGAAAACATTCTCCTATTTTGCTTTGATAGCGAGGATCTAAAAGCATGGCTATGTAGTAGTCATCAGATTGCTTGATGGTAACGATACACCTGTGAGTATGTAAGCAAGCAAACATACAGATTGCCATGCTTGCCAGCATGCCTGAGGCCCCAGTTCTTTCTGGCTCCGCCCCCACTGATATGATTGGTCATTATGGCCAGTATCATCATAATCATCAGCTTTGTTCTCCTGCACAAGCAACTCCTCCTCCTGCTCCTCCTCCAGTGGTAGCTCCTCCTCCTCCTCCACTTCTTCATCTATGAGACTTTCTCCATGTGAGTCCCCAACAAGGCAATGCTGCCTTTCCACTAACGTGAAAAACATTAACCTAGTGAGCTATGAAAGACAGCTGCTTCATGTGAAGTTGCAATAGAGCCATGGTACCTACATTTGTGTCTGAATGGCCACAGCTTATTTTAATCATGCAGATCTTCTAAATGGCAATGCTTCTTTCTTTTTTTCGGCACTGTGGAGAAAAACTGCTAGACAGGTCATACATGCACAATGCTAGTGGCAGCCAAGCTTGGCTAAGGTCTGTCAGGTTTTGATCCTGTGCCTCTCAGAGGCATGACCAGTTCCTGAATTGATCATAATAGAAGCAGATCTGTCCCTGGCAGTTTTTTAGAAGGTTCTGGCCGTACGTTGCCTCTGCTCTTTATTGATTATCGTCAGAGTCCTCACCCTTCCCGCAACTTTTATCAGACTGTGATATGTCTCTGTAGGCTTCTTGGCCCCCTCCTGATTTCCTGATTTATATTTGCTCCTAGTGCCACTGTCGCTGCCACTGCCTCTACTGACACCACTGTGAGTACAAGTGCCATTACTACCAACAACAAGACAGTGATGCATGGGGTCCCCCACCTCTCCCTGAAACTCCTCCTCATGGTATTCCAAACACTGACTTTTTCCACACAAGTCATCAACAGGGAGACTCTCTTGAGTATCTTCCACAATGCGTGTTTTTTTTGCCTTTTCTTAGGAAAAAAGAAGGTGGCCCATTAGAAGGGGCAGTGAAGACATACAGTAGATGATGCTGATCATCCTGTTGTTACTAGGAGAAGGAGTGAGCCATCCAGTCCACAATCTCATCATCTTTGTCCTCAATGATAATGTGGTCATTAGTCAATCAGAAGAGAGGGAGAACTGTGGCCTACTACTAGTACTACTACTACTCTACTAATTGCCAGATGGCTGGTGCTGCTACTGCTGTTTGCACCACTACCCACATTCTGACTCTCGGATGCTGAGGCATGGGTCTTTTGTGTTTGTATAAATGAAAAGTCACAGGTTTGGTATACAGATTATTAAACAGTACTAGCAAAACTAGAAGAAGTGTTTTTTTTTTTTTGGTAATTTAAAGGAAGAGGTGTGTAGCTGGCCAGCTAAGACCTGTCCTAGGTTGCTAGTATAGCTTATATGTGTATACAGCTAGACCTGCCAATAGCCTTAATACAGTTCCTATGTTTATGTGTTAAAGACAAAAGCAGAGTTATTTACTGTGACATCATGTTTTGGATGTCATATAACTGATAAAGGTATGTGTTCACAGAAGCAGAAAAAGATGATATGCCTTTAAGATACATTTTGCAATGTAAGGTAAGCTCAGTAACACAGCAGAAACAACAGAATGTATAGTGTTAATCTGTTGTTGCTGGGCAGAAGTCTAGACCAATCACAGCCAGCTTATCATACAGCAAGAGTTTTCACCAATCATAGCCAGCCTCACAGACAGCCTGTCTGGGAATTCCCCTAGCAGGAACTGCTGGAATTATTACTCACCAGAGACAGGAGCTGAAGAGACATTTACTCCACTGAGAGCTGAGTTTTATGGGAACAAGAGGCCAAAATAGGTAGTTAAAACAGTTATATAATGTTCATATATATAGGAAATTATGGTGGCTCTCTCACTGTTCCACTTCTGGAAAGGTGCACTACCCCACAGCACTCCCAAATGCTGGTACGTGGAAAATTGAGTAAAAAACTTTGGTAGGGGGTCACTCAATATCAGGCATACACATATATAGTATCCAAGGTAAATTTTTTATAGCAAATAAGTATAAAACATAAACATGTCACATATAAATCACAACATATCATAAAAAGCTAAAAATACTGCACTTATAAAAAATTGTCCCAACGCACATAACGCAATATGAGAAGGGTAAATATGACCCGAATAAAATGAATCAATACGGTCTATGTCACGATGGTATCAGTTCGATTGAACTAGACCTAAGAGTCATATATTCATATGTGCTCGCATAAAATATAAGCACCTGAGAGTTAATGGTATTCAATTGGTTTGTTTTACGTTACCAAATCTTCATCTGTTATCGCCAGTTGGTTTGTATGGCGTGGCGTGTGTCTTCATAATCATCCGCACAGACCTGTAGGTGAAATCTCCCCCGCTCCTACGGGTACGGTGCAGCGGTATAGCTCAGTTCACCGCTGTGACCTGCGTGGCGTCCCACGTGGTTCACTGTTCGGTCATGTGATTTTGAAATCTTCGGGCGGAGATTCGAATCACCTGTGGATGTGGTTAGTCGATTCGGATGTTGCTAATATCCCCAGTATTGGAATATGCGATTTGAAGTATGCAATTTTTGGAGCGCTCCTTCTCGATGATCCCTCACTGTTATTTACCAAACGCGTTTCGGGGTGAAACGACCCCTTCCTCAGTGGTTTAAACAGTGATGATCTAGATGTCCGATATAGTATCTCCCTATGACCATGTTAAATCCCTGATGGTTGTGTGGGATTGATGCACTTCTTCTCCATACTTGAGAGTTTTTTTTTATTCCTCCAAGAATACATTGATTGATGTGATATTTACCATGTATACCACCAAGAGACATATTTATTTTATGTTACTTATTCTGTCAACTACCTATGTAAGTGTTCCTCTTTTCAATATGCAAAAATCTAATAAATGCTTTTTGAAACTTAAACAGTGATGATCTAATGTCCTCTTTTATATGATGTCCATAATTAGGACAATGCATGCTGGGACAGTGAGGGATATCTAGAAAATACGGATATCGGTCCCAAAATTGGAACCCACGATTTTTTTCCCTTTTCCAAGATGTATATAATGATTATTAAATCTGTGTTATTTTTCTGCGAATGAACATATTGACGTTGTTTCTGTGATTTTCGTATATCACATTGTCCATAAGACAGTTATTATAACCTTCAAAGTCCTTATATTCCCACACACATCCTTATTTTCATAATACCCATTAATAATGCTTGTAGCGGTATTAAAACCGGTCAAAACAATGTAAAACACATATAGACCCTAAAGACACCATAAAAACAGAAAAAACGCATGTGCGTTTTCAATGCGTTTTTCCTGAAATTACTAAAATAGATCAATACAATAAGATTGGATACATAAATCTATATATTAAGAACATTATATGTGGGCTATGCTCTGATATGTGTATGTGTACATTTGACACACACACATCCATATCAAAGGCTATGGTCTGATTACTGGTGTTGACAATACAGACACCCAAAGCCGGTCAACACATATGTTAGATACAAGAAAACGCTTGGGCGATTTCTTTGCGTCTATCATGCGGTTTTCCACAATTAGTTCAACAGGGTAGAATAGGATGCAGGAGACAACACATTAACAACATCTTAACAACATTCAGTACTACTTGTGTCCAACTTTGATATTTCTAAAAGAGTATGAATATGAAAGAGTATGAACACATGGTATACCATGTGTTCATACTCTTTTAGAAATATCAAAGTTGGACACAAGTAGTACTGAATGTTGTTAAGATGTTGTTAATGTGTTGTCTCCTGCATCTTATTCTACCCTGTTGAACTAATTGTGGAAAACCGCATGATAGACGCAAAGAAATCGCCCAAGCGTTTTCTTGTATCTAACATATGTGTTGACCGGCTTTGGGTGTCTGTATTGTCAACACCAGTAATCAGACCATAGCCTTTGATATGGATGTGTGTGTGTCACATGTACACATACACATATCAGAGCATAGCCCACATATAATGTTCTTAATATATAGATTTATGTATCCAATCTTTTTGTATTGATCTATTTTAGTAATTTCAGGAAAAACGCATTGAAGACGCAGGGAAACCGCTCATGCGTTTTTTCTGTTTTTATGGTGTCTTTAGGGTCTATATGTGTTTTACATTGTTTTGACCGGTTTTAATACCGCTACAAGCATTATTAATGGGTTTTATGAAAATAAGGATGTGTGTGGGAATATAAGGACTTTGAAGGTTATAATAACTGTCTTATGGACAATGTGATATACGAAAATCACAGAAACAACGTCAATATGTTCATTCGCAGAAAAATAACACAGATTTAATGATCATTATATACATCTTGGAAAAGGGAAAAAAATCGTGGGTTCCAATTTTGGGACCGATATCCGTATTTTCTAGATATCCCTCACTGTCCCAGCATGCATTGTCCTAATTATGGACATCATATAAAAGAGGACATTAGATCATCACTGTTTAAACCACTGAGGAAGGGGTCGTTTTACCCCAAAACGCGTTTGGTAAATAACAGTGAGGGATCATCGAGAAGGAGCGCTCCAAAAATTGCATACTTCAAATCGCATATTCCAATACTGGGGATATTAGCAACATCCGAATCGACTAACTACATCCACAGGTGATTCGAATCTCCGCCCGAAGATTTCAAAATCACATGACCGAACAGTGAACCACGTGGGACGCCACGCAGGTCCTGGCAGGTCACAGCGGTGAACTGAGCTATACCGCTGCACCGTACCCGTAGGAGCGGTGGAGATTTCACCTACAGGTCTGTGCGGATGATTATGAAGACACACGCCACGCCATACAAACCAACTGGCGATAACAGATGAAGATTTGGTAATGTAAAACAAACCAATTGAATACCATTAACTCTCTGGTGCTTATATTTTATGCAAGCACATATGAATATATGACTCTTAGGTCTAGTTCAATCGAACTGATACCATCGTGACATAGACCGTATTGATCCATTTTATTCGGGTCATATTTACCCTTCTCATATTGCGTTATGTGCATTGGGACAATTTTTTTTATAAGTGCGGTATTTTTTAGCTTTTTATAATATGTTGTGATTTATATGTGACATTTTTATGTTTTATGTTATTTGCTATAAAAATTTTACCTTGGATACTATACATGTGTATGCCTGATATTGAGTGACCCCCTACCAAAGTTTTTTTACTCCTGAACTAGATATACAGTACAGACCAAAAGTTTGGACACACCTTCTCATTCAAAGAGTTTTCTTTATTTTCATGACTATGAAGGCATCAAAACTATGAATTAACACATGTGGAATTATATACATAACAAACAAGTGTGAAACAACTGAAAATATGTCATATTCTAGGTTCTTCAAAGTAGCCACCTTTTGCTTTGATTACTGCTTTGCACACTCTTGGCATTCTCTTGATGAGCTTCAAGAGGCAGTCCCCTGAAATGGTCTTCCAACAGTCTTGAAGGAGTTCCCAGAGATGCTTAGCACTTGTTGGCCCTTTTGCCTTCACTCTGCGGTCCAGCTCACCCCAAACCATCTCAATTGGGTTCAGGTCCGGTGACTGTGGAGGCCAGGTCATCTGGCGAAGCACCCCATCACTCTCCTTCATGGTCAAATAGCCCTTACTTTCAAAGTTTTCCCAATTTTTCAGCTGACTGACTGACCTTCATTTCTTAAAGTAATGATGGCCACTCATTTTTCTTTACTTAGCTGCTTTTTTCTTGCCATAATACCAATTCTAACAGTCTATTCAGTAGGACTATCAGCTGTGTATCCACCTGACTTCTCCTCAATGCAACTGATGGTCCCAACCCCATTTATAAGGCAAGAAATCCCACTTATTAAACCTGACAGGGCATACCTGTGAAGTGAAAACCATTTCAGGGGACTACCTCTTGAAGCTCATCAAGAGAATGCCAAGAGAGTGCAAAGCAGTAATCAAAGCAAAAGGTGGCTACTTTGAAGAACCTAGAATATGACATATTTTCAGTTGTTTCATACTTGTTTGTTATGTATATAATTCCACATGTTTTAATTCATAGTTTTGATGCCTTCAGTGGGAATCTACAATTTTCATAGTCATGAAAATAAAGAAAACTCTTTGAATGAGAAGGTGTGTCCAAACTTTTGGTCTGTACTGTATATGTTTACTTACAGTTCCACCAATTGTAAATTCAATTGCAAATACAAATTGCAAGCTACAAATTGCAAGCATTCAGATTTCATATTGCAATCCAAATTGCATACACCCATACCAGATCATAGTCAACCAATCTGCAAATAGTCACTGCTAACTGCATACTGCAAGTTAACTATTAGTTAGACCTCAGATATACTTCTCAGAGAGATCATAAAGTGCTTAAATGACTTAAAGTGAGAGTACAGATACTCAAGAGAGAAATACTGTATATCCACCATTTTATGTTGAATGACAAGATTGAACAGTTGAACCACCATCTTATGCATACCGCCATTTTGTGATATCTTTTTGTACATGGACTATCTGCTGCGGAGGTGGCAGTGTTATATATATATGAAGAAAAGTTGAAGTTAATAAAGAAGTTATTTCAAGCATTTGGTGTGCTCTTTAAACCTACTGTTTCCATAGAACGGCGCTAGAGGAATTACAGAGTAACACACAGTCTGGTTAGACTAAAAAGTCAGAGATACCAAAATTCTTCTAATGCCACAGCGCAAAAGGCACTTCATAGTGCTGCGCCTGCCACAGTGGAATTATTACCCTCAGAGGGCAAAGTGATAGCGCTCAACTTGCACAGTAAAGAGAGCATTAGAGCAGCGGAGCGCCAGCATATACCGCCACGCAGCAACTATTCCCTGAGTGAGCAAGCAAAGACACCTCAGCAGAGCTACCATAGAGGCCACAGAATGAGTGCATTAGTTAAACTGCAGTTGACTCTTAAAGTGGCAGAACGGCAAAGGCAAAATAGTCAGAGAAAGAGTGCCAACCCTCCTGCGATCCTTAAAGAGAGAAGAGAAGCATGGTGGGAGGCCAAGATCCAGAGCTAGAGGGCCCACACCGCTGTCCACAGAGAGACCATGTACTGCAGCCAGCTAGTTTCCCGCCACTAGGCCCAAAGTCTGCAGCAGCGTATCCAAGCCAGCGCATCGCAAGTCAGCACAAAGAATCACAAGTCAGAACAGAACATCGCAAGCAGCGTATCCAAGCCAGAGCATTGCAAGTCAGCACAGAACATTGCAAGTCAGCGCACAGCATCGCATCATATCAAGAAAAGACACGTCTCCCTTAAGATTAACATTTGTTCCTGCTGTTCAGAATAAGGTCAGAGCTTTCCTTTTATTAATTATCATTGCATATAGGCTTTGGCATAAAGAGACATTTTTGTGTTCAGAAGACTTTAAAGTAAAACAAAGGACAGTTTGTATTACACAGACTCTATTGCATTTAATATGAAGGGTTTTGGAACCGCGCTGCTCTGAACCGAGTCTCCCGATAAACGTGGATGGCAGAGGATGAGCCCCTTTTTCCCAACACCCAAAGGATCCAATCTTCAAAAGATCTCCTCCTCTAAGGGTTCAAATGGGATAGGCAGAATAGTGAAGCACGCTTTGCAGTTTTTTCTTAAAAGGTTTTATTATACTCACAAGAGTTGGTAGACAAAAAGCATATAATACAAATGTCAGAACGTCAGGTTCCTGCCCGACCCGGGTTTCGCTGCCTCGCTTCCTCAGGGGCATCTACTGTAGATGCCCCTGAGGAAGCGAGGCAGCGAAACCCGGGTCGGGCAGGAACCTGACGTTCTGACATTTGTATTATATGCTTTTTGTCTACCAACTCTTGTGAGTATAATAAAACCTTTTAAGAAAAAACTGCAAAGGGTGCTTCACTATTCTGCCTATCCCATTTGAACCCTTAGAGGAGGAGATCTTTTGAAGATTGGATCCTTTGGGTGTTGGGAAAAAGGGGCTCATCCTCTGCCATCCACGTTTATCGGGAGACTCGGTTCAGAGCAGCGCGGTTCCAAAACCCTTCATATTGTATCCACCAGTGTGTACGACCTACCACACTATTCCGGGACCAGCAGCAGCGCAAGTAATCTGTCCGTGTGGGACACAGGACTGACTTTTCATTTTTCTATTCTATTGCATTTAAAGTGAAAGTCATTTATTGCCTGCATTTATCACTGTTACATTTAAAATGAAAGTCATTTATTTCTGTATTTGTCAATATTGCATTTAAAGTGAAAGGACTCTTAATATTCGTATTGATTGTCAGTACTGCATTTAAAGTAAAATGTCTGAGCCTAGTATTACCATGCAACTGTTAGAGGATACAAAGATAGATAGAGTAGAGGGGGAAGAGCAAGGGAACCTGTCTGATGTAGAAGAGTCTGATGCAGCATTAGTCTTGCCTCAAACAAATATAGCCCAAGCAGATGAACTAAGACGTTCATCACGTGCCAGAAAACTGACCCCAAAGATGCTGGAAAATTTGGAGCAAGAAGCAGCATTAAAAGGAAAAAAGTTTGCCAGAATGTATGAGAAGTGGAAATCATACATTAAAGACATTCGTGGAAAGCTAAAGCAAGAAAGTATAAAAAGGAACTTGAGTGATATGGTAGAGACAGTAGAAGAATCTGAATCAGAGCTTATGGCAGCATATGTCAACCTGCGGTCACTTACAACACCTTCCGAGGATATTGTAAGGAGCATGGACACATGTACTGCGGTCACTAAAGATTTAGTAAAGCTCATGAGAGAACTATCATCTGCAGCAAACTATGATGAAGTTAAAGCAAGAAGTAGAATGAACGAGCTTTTTATTAGAGACTATGCTAGGTCCTTAGGTGGTACCACAATCTCAAGTGTGACTTTCTTCGCTAGCAGAAGTGCCACCCACATATCAGAGTCCTCAAATACTTCAGCCAAAAGAAAGGAATTAGCTGAGCAACTTGCTGTCAAGAGAGCAGAAATTGAGATGGAAGCTGCCATCGAGGTGCAGCGTCAACTGATGGCTGAAAAGGATGCACAACACCATCAGATGGAAGCTGAAATGGATGCACAACGCCATCAGATGGAAGCTGACAGGGAGGCACAGCGCCATCAAATGGAAGCTGATAAGGAGGCACAGCACCATCAAATTGAAGCTGAATTGAAAAGTCTGGAAAGGCAGAAAGAAGTTAAGATCATAGAAGCCAGACTCAGTAAGTGAGGAGGATATGAGTCAGAGTAGTCATAGGTTCAAATCTGTACTAAGTGAAGAAAAAGACTCCTACTTTCCTTCATATGCCCAGGAGAATGGAAGGAAATCTCCAGCATGTAGTGAAGAAATAAGTTATTATCCTTCCATCCCTGCTCATAAAAACAGAGAGGCTTAGTCCAGTGTTAGGAAAAAGGTGTGTGAATTTACCCTCTATCTCTACCGGAAAAGATGAAGAAAAGGACTCACCTAATTTCGAACTAAGTGAGAAAATAGAACCGGATGATTCTATTCCTAGATGCCACGGCAATGCTCAGGAGAATGTTACAACCATTGTCCCAGCAAGACTACAAAGAACAGTCCTAGCTAGACTTCCCGTTCTGGAACCTACTGTATTTTCAGGGGACGTACTGAAGTTCATAGAGTGGAAGGCAAGTTTTGAAATGATCATTGAGCATCATTGCTTCAGTCCAGTTGACAATTTATTCTACCTTCAGAGATATGTTAGTGGAGAAGAAAAGGAAGTTCTTAAAGGTAACTTCTATAGAAAAGACGAAGAAGTCTACAAACAAGCTTGGGAAAAATTTAATGCAAGATATGGTCATCCTTTCTTAGTACAAGGAGCCTTTAGAGATAAACTGAATAACTGGCCTAAAGTAGGTCCTAAAGAACACTTCAGACTCCAAAAGTATGGTGACTTATTGCAAGCATGCAGCAATGCCATCCCACATGTTCAAGGACTGGAATTACTGAACGAGTATCTAGAAATCCACAGGATGCTAACTAAGCTACCTGAAGAAGTGGCTTCTAGATGGAATTGCTATGTGACTAAACAGTTAGATCTAGGTAAGGACTTCCCAAGTTTTAAAGAGTTCTCCGAGTTTGTCAATAAGTAAGCACGGATAGCATGTAATCCAGTAACATCATCTTACGTCTTAAAATCCTTAAAAGAAAGGTCTGCAAGAGAGATAAGACGTGCAAGAGCAACTAGCTTTGCAACCAACGCAGCAGCTAAAGGTCCATATACCTACGAAAACAAGTCCAAAGTCACTACTGGGATCAGTAGAGAGACAGAACCGACAAATCTTCAGACTACCTTCAAGTGTATGTTCTGTGGAGAGAACCACTCCATACATAAGTGCCAACAATTGAAGGAGAAGTCCCAAGAAGAAAATAAAAAATTTGTGCTGGATAACCAACTGTGTTTCAGATGCTTATGAAAAGGCCATGTTACTAAGCAGCGTTTGCAAAGGACGCCATCCTACACCACTACATGAAGAACGTCCAAAGAAAGATAAAGCCTCAATACCTAAAGATACTGAGGAAGGAAAGAAAGTATCGGTATTCTCTTGCAGAGTGAGGGAAGAAGAAAGCAATGGCACATCAATAGTTGTACCAGTGTGCATATTAAATCCTAAAAGGAGGAACAAGAAGGTATACGCCTATGCGCTACTGGATGCCCAGAGTGATGTCACCTTCATTGATCAAGAAATCTGCAAGAAATTACAAGTGGCTACAGAACCAGTGAAGCTCAAACTCACCACAATGACGGGGAGAGACACATTAGTGAACAGTCATAGGGTCAAACTGATCTAGGATGGGGTGTTGGAGGAAAACAGCAGATTGCAAACTTAAGACAGATGACAGGATTGTGTCATCGAATATCTGTCCAAGAGTTACCAACTGTAAGTCCAGCAAAAGTAATCAAGATCCTTGAATCCGACTTTGTAGACATAAGTTCTAAAGAAAAGAATGTATCCCAAGAAGACATAAACTTCGTACACACTCGAGAAAAAAGTATTCAGCAGAATCAACAAGGTTATCTTGAAATGCCCTTACCCTTTAGAGAGCAACCTAGTCTGCCAAATAACAGAAATCTTGCCCTAGCAAGATTTAAATGTTTGAAGAAAAATGATTATTTGACATTCATGGAATGCATCCTCCAAGAAGGACATGCAGAGAAAGTTAATAACAAACCTAAAGAAGGAGAAGTGTGGTACATCCCAAATCAAGGTGTTTACCACTCAAAGAAATCAGATAAGATTAGAGTAGTATTTGATTGCCCAGCAAAGTACAATGGTGTTGCATTGAACTATCATCTACTAAAAGGACGAGATCCTACAAACACTCTGTCTGGAGTACTCTGTAGATTCAGAAAGTATCCCGTAGCGGTCATGTGTGACGTTGAAAAGATGTTCCACCAGTTTCATGTGAAGAATGAAGATAGAGACTTCCTGAGTTTTCTATGGTGGGAGGATAGAGATACAGATACAGAATGAAAGTACACTTGTTTGGAGCAGCATCATCTCCAGGTTGTGCCAATTATGGTATGAAGTACCTAGCTAATCAGAATGAAAAGGATTTTCTGAAGAAGAACTTTTATGTAGATGATGGTCTCATAAGTCTAGAGTCTACAGAATCTGCAATCAAACTAGTGAAAGAAAGCCAAGAGTTATGCGCAGGAGGAAACCTGCGCCTTCACAAATTCATCTCAAACAACAGAGAGGTACTGGAATCCATCAGTGACTCTGAACGTGCAGCAACAATGAAGAATGTAGATCTCAATTATGATCATCTTCCAGTTCATAATGTACTTGGATTGGGATTGAATGTAGAGAATGACAAGTTCTTCTTTGAAGTATCTATTGAAGAGAAAGTTGCAACTAGACTAACCATTCTTTCTGCAGTGGCTTCTATATTTGATCCATTGGGATTCTTGACCCCAGTAATCCTCAGAGCAAAAGAAATACTGCAAGAATTATGCAGACATAAGTTGGGATGGAATGAGCCCATACCTGAAAATTTGAGGCCAAGGTGGGAGAGTTGGATAAGAGACTTGCAAAACTTGAGAGAAGTTCGAATACCCAGATGTTTTGTACCTCATGATTTCGGAAAGTACAAGAAAATAGAAATTCAGCACTTTTCATGCTCCTACATCAGAGTAATAGGAGAAGAAAAGATACACTGTGCCCTGGTTATGGGAAAGGCCAGAGTTGTACCTACCAGTATTCAGACAATACTAAGACTTGAACTGACAGCAGCCGTAGTTTCAGCATCAGTAAGCAAGTTTCTGAGAGAAGAATTGGAATTGAAAATAGATGAAGAATATTTTTGGACAGACTCACAAGTTGTCCTAGGATACATAAACAAAGAAGCTCGAAGAGTCCATATCTTTTTCGCCAACAGAGTTGAGAAAATTCGGGAAATAACAAGTCCGGAACATTGTTATCACATTGACACAAAGCATAATCCAGTAGATCATGCTTCAAGAGGCCTGAATGTAACAGAATTGAAAAATTCTAACTGGTTCTCCGGTCCAGAGTTCCTTTGGGAAAAGGAAATCACGCCCAGAAAAGGTTACACAGAATTGTCTATTGGTGATCCAGAAGTAAAAGTTGTACAAACATTGAGCACTGCTGCCAATTGTCAAGATGACATACTTGAAAGACTAGCCAAATGATCAAAATGGAATACAGTCATAAACGTAGTAGCTCGAATTCAACGTTTGGCAAAGGAAATCAGAAAGAAGGAATCATTGAATGTAGAAGAAAGACTGAAAGCCAGAAGAAACAGTCATAAGACTCATTCAACAGAGATTCTACAGGGAAGAGTTGAAGAGACTTAGTCAAGAACCTAAAAGGCTTCCAAACAACCACCCATTGTACAAGCTTAATCTTGTTCTGCAAGATGGCATACTGAAGGTGGGAGGGAGACTGGAAAATGCATCGTTACCTAGCAGAGTGAAGCATCCAGCAATTCTACCCAAAAACTCTACCTTCACAAGATTAATTATTGATTACTACCACAACATATCCTTGCATCAAGGAAGAAGCTTTACCCAAAGCTGTTTGAGAGAAGGTGGTTACTGGATTGTGAAAGGAAGCAAAGTTATATCAAAGTATATAAGTAAATGTGTAGTCTGCAGAAAGGTACGTAGACCTACCGAAGTGCAAAGAATGGCAGATTTACTGGCAGATCGTGTAAACCCATCACCATTTCTTTATAGCGGAATGGATTGTTTGGCTTATTCATCACCAAACAGAACCGCAAGGAGTACAAAAGATATGGACTAATATTTACATGTCTGAGCTCCAGAGCAATTCACCTGGAAATGTTAGAGGATAAGTCAACTGACGCACCTTGGGATGTTTCATAGCCATTAGAGGTACCGTCAGAGAGCTTAGATCTGACCAAGGATCTAATTTTGTCTGAGCAAATAATGAATTGAAGAAAGCTCTAAAAGAGATTGATAAATAAAAAGTAACTGAGTATTTATTAGAGAAACAGTGTGCTTTTCATATGAATGCTCCACATGCAAGCCATACAGGAGGAGTTTGGGAAAGACAAATCAGAACTGTGAGAAATGTATTAAGTTCAGTATTGAAAAAGAACGCTGGGAGAATAGATGATGCTTCACTTAGGACCCTATTCTATGAAGTAATGTCTATTGTTAACCGTCGTCCACTTACAGTTAATAACATCAACGATCCAAAAAGTTTGGACCCTTTAACTCCCAACCATCTACTTCACCTTAAGTCTGATTATATACAGCTGCCGCCTGGCAAGTTCACCAAAGAGGATTTATATGCCAGAAGGAGATGGCGAAGAGTTCAATATCTTTCAGAACGGTTTTGGAATAGATGTAGGAAAGAGTGCTTAGCCAATCTTATGCTAAGAAGTAAATGGCAAACACACAGAAGAAATGTCCAAGTTGGTGACATAGTGTTAGTAAAGAAGAAGATTTACCTAGAAGTCCATGAAAATTGGCCAAAGTTCTAGAAGTTCAAAAGGATGAAGACAAACTAGTAAGAAGAGTGTTGTTACAAATAGGAGACTCAAAACTTGACAAAAAAGGAAAACGTCTCACTACACCATTGAAGTTGGAACGTCCTATGCAGAAATAAGTTGTTCTACTTGAGAGTAATAAAAGACTCTTGAGAGGTGAGAACCTGATGAAAAATTCCTCAAATTCATGTTCAAGTTCTACCACTAAGGACATAGAATTATAGGTAATTGTGGTGGGAGTGTAGCTGGCCAGCTAAGACCTGTCCTAGGTTGCTAGTATAGCTTATATGTGTATACAGCTAGACCTGCCAATAGCCTTAATACAGTTCCTATGTTTATGTGTTAAAGACAAAAGCAGAGTTATTTACTGTGACATCATGTTTTGGATGTCATATAACTGTTATAGTTTGTTTTCACAGAAGCAGAAAAAAATAATATGCCTTTAAGATTTATTTTGTAATGTAAGATAAGCTGTGACAGCAGAAACAACAAAATGCATAGTGTTAATCTGTTGTTGCTGGGCAGAAGTCTAGACCAATAACAGCCAGCTTATCATACAGCAAGAGTTTTCACCAATCATAGCCAGCCTCACAGACAGCCTGTCTGAGAATTCCCCTAGCAGGAGCTGCTGGAATTATTATTCACCAGAGACAGGAGCTGAAGAGACATTCACTCCACTGGGAGCTGAGTTTTATGGGAACAAGAGGCCAAAATAGGTAGTTAAAACTGTTATATAATGTTCATATTGTTAGTGTTGTGTTTAGAACTGTATACTGAACTAGATATATATGTGTTTACTTACAGTTTCACCAATTGGAAATTCAATTGCAAATACAAATTGCAAGCTACAAATTGCAAGCATTCAGATTCCATATTGCAATCCAAATTGCATACAACCCTACCAGATCATACTCAACCAATCTGCAAATAGTCACTGCTAACTGCATACTGCAAGTGAAATATTAGTTAGACCTCAGATATACTTCTCAGAGAGATCATAAAGTGCTTAAATAACTTAAAGTAAGAGTATAGATACTCAAGAGAGAAATATATATACCATTTTATGTTGAATGACAAGATTGAACATTTGAACCACCATCTTATGCACACCGCCATTTTGTGATATATTTTGAACACGTATACTGCAGAAATAGAAAATCCTCCTGAAAATACTAGGACCACACAGATAGTGTCCCCTTCAGTAATTATTGGCATACAGTGCCCTAAGAAATAACTGTGCCAAGCAAATAGTGTCCCTGACACTAATAATGTAACCATAATGTCCGCCAAAAGTAATTGTGCCAGGGTGCCCCCACAGTAATAAAGCTCCCCAAAGTCCCACTAATAGAAAAAATTATCTACCTAGTGTTATTAGTATCCCCAATAGTAATAATGCCTCTATTGTGCCCATACTAGAAATCATGTTCCCCATAGTCCTCCAGTAGTAATAATTCTCCTTAAAATGTGTGCCAGTAGAAAAATACCCCCTTATAACGTGCCCCAGTACAAAAATACCCCCTTATAATGTGTGACAGTACAAAAAATACCCCCTTATAATGTGCACTAGTACAAAAATGCCCCATTTAATGTGTGCCAGTACAAAAAATACCCACTTATAATGTGTGCCAGTACAAAAAAAATAATGTATTGTGCGCAATAACACAGGTATACTAATGGCATTATTGTAGTGAAATGCCTTTGCAACTATGCTGTATCTTAACACCATCTTGTAGTAATACAATGCATTCAATATCACAGGTAAACTAATGGCATTATTGCAGTAAAATGCCTTTGCTGTAACTGAACGGTATCTTGCTATAATAGAATGCGATAAATAACACGAGTATACTAATGGCGTTATTTCAGTAAAATGCCTTAGCAACTTTGCTGTAAGTGAATGCTATCTTGCAGTAATACAATGTGTTCAACAACACGGGCATATTGATGCACTTGCTGAAAATGCCCAATTTCTAACAGTAAATTGAGGTTTTTAGAAAAAACTAAAGGGGGTAATTGCTCAGCATTTGCAGCAGAATGTATGCTATTGGGGTGCTGGCAATAACCCTATGAACTGTAGAAACTTGAAGTTTTTAGTTTTGCAAAAACAAAAGCTGGCTGTCCATATACAGAAAAATAGAATTTGTGACAGGACAGAATTTGCCAGCAAGCTTTATGAACTATGAAACAACTCAAAAACTGGCCAGTCCTTTAGGCTGGTTTCACACGGGCGTTGCGAATTGGGGCCGGATGCGTTCAGAGTGCGTTCAGTGAAACTCGCACTATTTTGCAAGCAAGTTCAGTCAGTTTTGTCTGCGGTTGCGTTTAGTTGTTCAGTTTTTTCCGCGCGGGTGCAATACGGTTTGATGCGTTTTTCACGCGCGTGATAAAAAACTGAATGTTTACAAACAACATCTCTTAGCAACCATCAGTGAAAAACGCATTGCACCCGCACTTGCTTGCGGATGCAATGCGTTTTTCACGCAGCCCCATTCACTTCTATGGGGCCAGGGCTGCGTGAAAAACGCAGAATATAGAACATGCTGCGATTTTCACGCAATGCAGAACTGATGCGTGAAAAACAATGCTCATGTACACAGACCCATTGAAATGAATGGGTCAGGATTCAGTGCGGGTGCTATGCGTTCACGTCACGCATTGCACCCGCGCGGAAAACTCGCTTGTGTGAAAGGGACCTTACTCTCTATGCTAAGCTTTCCCTGATAAAATCCTACAATCTACCTAATTATATCTCCCTGCTCTGTCCCATTAGGCCCCTTTCACACGAGCGTGACGGATTAGGTCAGGATCCGTTCAGGGTGCGTTCAGTGAAACTCGCACCATTTTGCAAGCAAGTTCAGTCAGGTTTTTTTGCAATTGCGTTCAGTTGTTCCGTTTTTTCTGCGGGAATACAATGCGTTTTGCCACGTTTTTTCACGCGCGTGATAAAAAACGGAAGGTTTACCAACGACATCTCCTAGCAACCATCAGTGAAAAACGCATTGCATCCGCACTTGCTTCCGTTTCATTTCAACTTCACATTCACTTCTATGGGGCCAGGGCTGCATTATATATAGAACATGCTGCATTTTTCAAGCATCGCAGAACTGATGCATAAAAAGAAAACGCTCATGCACACAGACCCATTGAAATGAATGGGTCAGGATTCAGTGTGGTGCTATGCGTTCACGTCACGCATTGCACCCGCGCAGAAAACTCGCTCATGTGAAAGGGGCCTTAGTGTGCACAGCTTGACTACTGGCTTGTTTCTGCTCTGCAATTTCCTTTTGCAGACACAGCCATAACACATGCTCACAGGTCAGAAGTAAAACCCAGAACGACCTTCTATGCAGTCTCAGCAGCAGGACCTGTCAGAATGCTGCCTCTGATTGGCTGATTAGGCTGTCTGTCAGCCTCTGAGCCAACCAGGGCAAGCCCTTCCCCCTCCCAGGGTCATGTGATCATCTATCTACTTCCTTCCTGTCTTTCCGCTGCCAATTTTCACAGTAAAATGGAGATTCGTTTTTGCATGATTCATCCGAAGCGATTCGCCAAAACTTCTGGAGCATCCTTTCTTACAATTTTGCATTGTGCTGTCCCTCTGTTATTCTTCTTGGAATGTATGAATAGATTGACAACTGGGTAATATCATGTCCCTACACATTCTGACGCTGTCCAGTCAGCGCTAACACAGTGTCTTTTGACACGGGGAATGGTAACACCCAGTTGGCAATCAATTTGTACATTTCCAGGAGGAAAAAAGGGGAATGGTATAATACAGCCTTCTTTACAAAAAAAACACCTGTCCTTTTATAGTAAATACAATTACATATTAAAACAGATTCCTTACAGGGGTTGTCTCATCTCAGACATTGGGGGCATATTGCTAGGATATGCCTCCATTGTCTGATAGGTGCAGGTCCCACACCTATATAGAGAACAGAGCACTTGGTGGTGGCTAGACCGGAGTCATCCAGCCACTGCCGGGACCCGCACCTATATCGGGAATGGAGCTCCGCAAAGTGATGTCTGGAGGACTCCGGTCCAGCCATCACCAAGCGCTCTCCCCATAGAAGTGAAAGGAAGCACATCGCGCATGAACTCGCAAAGCTCCCATTTACTTCTATGGTCCCGATGGAAATAGTAGAACCAGTGCTCGGCTATTTGGGTGGCCCCATAGAAAATGAGTGGAGGGCGGCTGGGCATGCGCAGTGCGCCCTGCACCACATTTTCGTGGCTCACTTCTTACCAGAGCACAGGACTGGCAGACAGATGTGAGCGCGGCCTGGCCCTGTCAATCAGGACTTAGAGGGAGGCGACAAAAGTGGGAGAACGGAGCAGGAACAACGCCCCCCCCCCCCACCTGCTCCTAGAGGCTAATTAGCATATTATAAAAGTTAGATTTCTGGCGTAACGGGGGCATAGATAAAAGTAGGAATAGGCTAGTTAGGTTTAGCTGACATTAGCACATCGCTATCGTTAGCTAGCTTAATAGGGTTAAATCTAAAAAAATTCAGAACATTAAAAAATGCACAAACATAATATTTCTGTTCTACAGACTTGCATCTAATAAATTAAACACATGATGTCCCCTGTAAGTAACGAAGCGCACATTTCCACTATTTCAGTGCAGTTTATGCATATTTTATAATACATTTTCCAAGGAGGTCCATTTCTTTTAAGTATATGCACAGTATGTCCCATGTGCTGAGATTTTCTGGAGAAAATCCAATCCTATTTTCATAATCATTCGATAGTTATATGGCACCAACGTATTAAGTAGCGCTGTACAATGAGATACAATAATCATCAGCATGATTCTAACCAGGTTGCACATCGGTCTGTAGACGATAGTGTGCCATCCTTCAGTGCGCTGCTTTCTACAGGGAATCACTTTCTGATCTGTTGCGCTACGAGCACATTCTGCAGAGATGATTTTAGCATTTGACACTAGGTTGACATTAATTAAACATGTATCCGAACAGCTCTCTCCTAAGCTGATTCTATATCAAACCCTGCAAGCCAGCCTTGTTAACGCCGATGCAAATGCTCGCTACCCATTGCCCTTGCGCTCGTAAATTCTATTTTCATGCTTCTATTATTCCAATTATTCCCAAGAGTCGAAGGATTGGAGTCTCCTTGGAAACCGTCACCCCGCTGGTTACAGAAGGTGTCTTTTTGTGAATTGTTCGCATGTAGAAATGCACAGTCTTGTACTGAAATATTTTAGTCTGCACTTAACTAAGCTGTTTGGGGAATTACTGTTTAATCTGCAACTCTGGAGAAAAAAGATCAGCGTTGCTTTCCATGAAATACTGTGAATATTGTTGACCGTGCTGCAAAATGGGCCAATTTTTGGTTATGATGGATCATCGGGAGAAATACTAATGGAATTACGTGCATATGTTATATGATCCCGTCTTGAGAATGCACATTTAATACGATTTCAGTCCCTCTCCCAGATTGGAGCTAGACAATCAAATTTCCTTAATTATAAACCCACAATGAACATCCTATAAGAACAATTCAAAAGACAGACACTTCCGTCAGAAAGGGGTATTTTTTAAGCTCAATATCCATATTTTTTTTTAGAATATTTGTCCGTTTTTCTTTTTCATTTGGGCAATACCATAGAGTTGAAAATTAAAGGGGTTGATGGCCTTCAATTGTGTCAATATGTACCCTTCTGTTTCTCCTCAATAAAATTTGTTTAAAAAAAATAAATACTGGTAAATAAAAAAATAAAGAAAATTAAACGGTGCACACGAGTAGCACCACCACAGCCTTTTCTATGCTCACCAAGCACAGCACCATTCATTATATAACGGTTGTGCTTGGTATCGCAGCCTAGACCCACTCATTTCAATGGGACTGAGCTGCGCCTAGGCCATGTGACCGATGAACGTGATGTCACATGGCCTAAGAAAAGTTGGAGAAGGCCCCGTCACTATTGTGAGCACCGCTGCCTTCTCAAACAGCTGGTCGGACCCCCACAGATCAGATAATGATAGGTCATCAGTAAAGAAACACTTGGAAAACCCCTTGAAATGCAAAATATTGTCCTTCTGTATTAGTCAAAACAAATGATAAAAACTCCTATATAGATAGGTAATCCATTCTATTGTCAGTTGACTGCTGCTGTGAGGGGAAGATGTTATCCGAAGGGTAATCCTCATGCTAATAGTAGGTGTAGAACTGGCCTGGCAGTTCAATTGTTCTCCAGAACGGCCTACATTAAAAAATGTCCAAAGGAGAGTATTGCATCAATCATTGTATTTTGTGATGTTCTAAATGAGTCACTCATCCACCTTCCTTCTCTGGTTGGAGTGAATGGTCTAAGAGTTATTTTCCATGCAAAAAGTCCAAACAAAGTAGAAAGTTAGAGCCAGGAAGCAGAATCCATACAGTGACTTCAAAAAACTATACCCAGAAAATCATCCATCTGTTTTTGTTCAAATAAAATTATAATTTTCACATAAAAGTTGTTAATCTGTGAGAAAATTTTTTGAAGTGTTTCTTTAAAACCACGTACGTTTTGGAAAGTGGGAGAAAAGTAAACTCCATGTAGATGTTCCTCAGGATTCAAACCTGTGGCCTAAACTCTGAATCTCTGCAGACTATGCCTGAAGTGGTTATTTGGTGAAATCATGCATGTAAAAGAAAAATGTTCGAGAAGAAAACTGAATTGAAGACCAGAAAAGCATCAGATTTTAATAGTGAAAATTACAGCAGCTTCAGATGGAAACAAAGCCGGTAGCAACTTCTGGCCAACAGACTGTTGCAATGCATTACGCTAAATGAACTGATACAGGGAATACCATAAAGGTAGTTAACAGCTCCCAGTGGGGGTCAGGAATTAGTATGACAGGTACTGAATTATTTAGAGTTTGACATTACAAGCCCTTACTCCACACTGTTTGGTTAATTATTTTGATGACAACCCCCATCTGTAATCTGTAAGTGCAATACAAGCCCAAAATTTTAGGTCTCGCACATTGCTGGACTAAGTAGCCATATGATCCTTTAATGGATTTTATTCTTAAAAAGCCCCCCCCCAAAAAAATTTTTTTTTTAAATGCTCAAATTTGAAATTGGCTTGCAGTCACCATTATGTTCTGTATAACCACAATCAGATTAATTACCATTTAGAGATGAGCGAAATTAATTTTATCTCCATTTAACCAAATGTTTCAAAAATTTCAATTCAGCTCCAAATCAATTCTGCGGGCCTAATCAATCAAATATGCTCCAGTTGCCCTGAACATTGGTATATACCACTCTAAGGTCTCCTAGGAATCATATTGTTTATCTAAAAAAAACAGAGACAAATCAGTCCTAAAAGGCAAGAGAATGATGCAAGCCAGCTCTGCTTCCAAAAGGACAAGAGTACTGTGTGTATCAAGAGAAAATTGTACTGGTTAACTGAGTGGCTTTGGGGGAAGGGTGCTCTTGGGTAAGTTCTTTCTCATTGGGGAGACCACCTAGTATGCATGGGGAGTACTGTAGTCCAGCCAATACTGCCCTGCGTTTCTGGGAAACATATAAACAAATTAGCATGTCTTACACGTGCTGGCATCAGATAAGTTTAGTGTTCTTTTCTTTTTGGAAGAAAAGCTAATTAGCTAATTTGCTTACCTTTTAGGTTTCGGGAAAAGATATCCAAATTAGTTTTCCTTCCAAAAAGAAACAAACCCTAAGTGTATCTGATGCCAGCAAATGTAAGATATGCCAATATGCACATATGTATCCCAGAAATGCAAAGCAGAGTAGGCTGGACTACAATGCTCCTTATGCATATTAGGTGGTCTCCCTACTCATAAAGAGCACGGAGTCGCTATATTTTGGCCTTTATAATTCTGTTGTAGGCCACTCAGCTAACCAGGGCAATTTCCTCTTGATACACTCAGTATACTTGTCCGTTTGGAAGGAAAACTGGCTTGCATATCTTACTCAAAGAAGTATAATACTGAAACATTCAGTAGTCTTATCCTTTTGGAAGGAAAACTGGCCTCACTCAGAGAAGTATTATACCTATAGGTGAGTATCTTTCTCTGTGAGTCACCCAAAATAAATCACAAGAAATTCGGATTCATTAGGGGATGAATTCCAAATCAGTAGAATTGATTTGCTCATCTCTATTCCCATTGTACCAGTAATTTGAAATAATGAACACTTCATAAGCTATGATCGCCAAAATATCCTATATTTGCTTATTTTTACCTGGTTGTCCAAGGTCATGTCCTCCTGTGGTTAGCTTTCTTAAAGGCAGACCATGTGCAGTTGTTCTCCACTTTGTTAGTACACGTGGCACACGGTCACCACATGCATCCTCCTGCTGAAGCTCTGAAGCCACTGGGTAATATAACTTTTAATAAAGGGGCAGTCACATGGTCTGATGTGCTGGTCCACCCATTCTACCATCATTCGGTTGGGAATGGCACAAAACAACAAGGTGTCAGTTTGGCAACTGAGCATACATAGGAGATGGGTGAAAGCAAATAGTGTGTAGAAAACACATGAGACTTTGGGGTAACAATTTAAAGTTTATGGACATGTAAAAAATATTTTGACATGTTAGCTGTTACTTGGAGCTTCATGCTCTAATCCTTTTATTTTTAAACACCTTCCCTTTAAATTCGGCTTGCAACCTGCTCCTATTTTCAGACTTTTCTTATGTTGATGTGTCGCTCCAGTAATAGATGCTGGATGCGGGATCACGCGCCGCAGGACGGGATTGCACACCGAAGTGACTGAACTCATGCCAGCGCAGCCCGCAAGTAGCGGATCTGCGAAACAAGTACAAGGGGGGTGGGGGGGATGATCTGTGGTGGGTTGCCCTAAGGCTACTTTCACACTTGCGTTCGTGCGGATCTGTCCTGTACTTGTACAGGACGGATCCGCACCGATAATACAAACGAATGCATCCGTTCAGGACCGATTCGTTTGTATTAGATTTGAATTTCTAAGTCCCAATACGGATCCGTCCTGACTTACATTGAAAGTCAATGGGGGACAGATCCGTTTACAATTGCACCATTTTGTGTCAATGCAAAGGGATCCGTCCCCATTGACTTACATTGTAAGTCAGGACGGATATCCGTTTGGCTCCGCAAGGCCATGCGGACACAAAAACGCTGCTTGCAGCATTTTGGGGTCCGCCTCCAAAACAGAACGGGGGGGCCGTACGGAGCCGAACGAATGCATTCTGAATGGATCCGCATCCATTCAGAATGCATTGGGGTTAAACTGATATATTTGGGGCTGCTTGTGAAAGCCTTGAAACGGATCTCACAAGCGGATCCCCAAACGCAAGTGTGAACGTAGCCTAAACATTAAGTCCCATGTACATAAACATCATTCCCCCCCACCATCCACTTACAACATACAGTCCCATGTAAATAACATCACTCCCTCCCCCAGCCACCTCAAGCACACAGTTCCATGTCAATAACATCCCTCCCTTCAGCCCTAACATACATCCCAGTTAAATAACTACAACTCCCAGCATTGCTCTGCCTCTCCCTTCACTTACTTTTTCTCATGTACAGACATCACCATTAGGCTCCTTCTCCTCTTCACTCCGGTCCAATCCTGCACTGGTCACATGATGGTGACATCATCCAGGTCATCCTATCACAGCCTGTTTTGCTGATCACATGACCTGTGATGTCACCACAGGTCCTTCATCTCTTCCCAGTGTATTAGATTCAATTGTATTGCCGTTCTGTGTATCTAGCAGGCAGGCAGGACATTCGCGGCATGGGACAAAACATCCGGGGCCCATGCCCCGAATGTTTTAACCTGGCGACGCCCCTGCAGCTACCCTTACTAATTTACTGAATTACAAGTTTTCATGAAGTAGAATGGGATTAGTTTAAATAGGATTTTGAATAGCCTCCCAGATAATGATAGTGCAGTACATCAAGAAGATTGGTATTAAAGGTTTCTATAGTAAGCTCTGCCTCTAATGCCACCACGTGTCAGGCAGCTATCCTCTAAGTCAATGTTCAACCCTTCAAATAGGCCTTGAGACATGACTCGGATATTAAATAAGCCAGCATCTCATCTGCAGACAGCTGTTTCGGGGTGATTGCCCCTCATCAGTGCAGAGCAGACAGTACCGACTTAACTGGGTGAGAGGCCTAAGTTGTGATTTGGGGGCTACTATCTCTCCTTGGGGAGAGAGCGCCTTAATCAGCATGAGGAGACTTATAGGCCATACATGCCATGTCCACCCGCCCCCACCCCCTAAAAAAAAAAAAATCCTGACTTAGGCCAACTACCCAGTTAAGCCAGTACTCTATGCTCTGATGGGGGGCAATCATCCTGCAACAGCTGTCTGCAGATGAGATGCTGGCTTATTTAATATCAGAGTCATGTCTCAAGGCCTATTTAAAGGGTCGAATATTGACTTATATTATAGCTGCCTTACATCCGGTGGCATAAGAGGCAGAGCTTAAGAGCTCATTTGCATCCCTTTCTTCCCAGGATTCCAGAGAAGCATGTATGGCCTCCTCAAGCTGATTAAGGCACTCTCTCCCCAAGGAGAGATAGTACCCCCTAGTTTCTATAGTTTTGATGCACCAAAGCTCAACAGAGCACGTTTTGATAACATAGTCACTCTATTGCAGCAGCCCTAGGGACCAGTACTGTACTTCCAGTGGCAGAGAAGCTAGATGTGGGGAAGTGGGATACATACTTAAAATGTCTTTGAAGGTGTCTGGGACATCTCTTCCTGGATACACGACACACAATGCAAGAAATGGTCATTGAGATATCTTCCTAGGCATATTTTCTTAAAGTTCATAAGACAAATACAACTACTTAAAGGGGTTGTCCGAGTAGTTTTTTTTGTTCCTTGTATGTTTCTAACTAGGCAAATGTAACAGCTTTAACATGCACTTACTGCATCTGTAGTTGCTCCTTTCTCAGATTTCACTGAGGGTCACATGACCTGTTATGTCAGCTTCTCTCCCTGCTCTGATGATGTTTTGTGCACAAGCCTGAGAGAGCAGATCTGTATCTGTACACTAGATGTCATGGTGCTGGCCACGCCCCCCTGCACTGCTGTCTGCTCTCTCCCTGGATTCTTAACCCCTTCAGCTGCACAGACTCAGGGCTGAAGGCTTTACTGAGTAGCTGCAGGCAGTGAAGAGACAAATGCTGGGCACAGGAGCTGACAGAGGAGTTCTGCAGAGCATTGCAGAAGAAGAGGTCGGGGGGAGATCCTGTGTGTATCAGCAGTGTCATTATACAGCTGGGACTTGTAGTCCTACACATACAACATGCTGCTGAGTCTCCCAGCAGGCAGACATGTCACTCAGGGCAGCACTTGTATTCACTCCCTTTGCAGAGCAGGGGGGGGGGGGGGGGGGGCAGAGATTGTTGTTATTGCATGTAAACAAAGGGCCAGAAGAGAACCAGGGAAATAAGAAAATTGATATTTTTTGCCGAAAACTTTCCTAGCTTAGGCTATTTTCACACTAGCGTTTTTTGCGGATCCGTCATGGATCTGCAAAAACACTTCTGTTACAATAATACAACCACATGTATCCGTCATGAACGGATCCGGTTGTATTATGTCTGCTATAGCCATGACGGATCCGTCTTGAACACCATTGAAAGTCAATGGGGGACGGATCTGTTTTCTATTGTGCCAGATTGTGTCATAGAAAACTGATCCGTCCCCATTGACTTACATTGTGTGCCAAGATGGATCCGTTTGGCTCAGTTTCATCAGACGGACACCAAAACCATACAGGCAGCGTTTTGGTGTCCACC
Source organism: Bufo bufo (assembly GCF_905171765.1). NCBI lineage: Eukaryota > Metazoa > Chordata > Amphibia > Anura > Bufonidae > Bufo > Bufo bufo. Next base: position 182,601,080 of record NC_053397.1, on the reverse strand, counting down.
TCCAGAGCGCAATGGAGACTGATCGGAGGCAAACTGATGCATTCTGAGCGGATCCTTTTCCATTCAGAATGCATTAGGGCAAACCTGTTTTGGACTGCTTTTGAGAGCCCTGAACGGATCTCACAAACGGAAAGCCAAAACGCCAGTGTGAAAGTAGCCTTAGTTATATATTGCTGACCATCAGATTTACAGTGCAATATACACTGCTCAAAAAAATAAAGGGAACACAAAAATAACACATCCTAGATCTGAATTAATTAAATATTCTTCTGAAATACTTTGTTCTTTACATAGTTGAATGTGCTGACAACAAAATCACACAAAAATTTAAAATGGAAATCAAATTTTTCAACCCATGGAGGTCTGGATTTGGAGTCACACTCAAAATTAAAGTGGAAAAACACACTACAGGCTGATCTGACTTTGATGTAATGTCCTTAAAACAAGTCAAAATGAGGCTCAGTAGTGTGTGTGGCCTCCACTTTGCTGTATGACCTCTCTACAACGCCTGTGCATGCTCCTGATGAGGTGGCGGACGGTCTCCTGAGGGATCTCCTCCCAGACCTGCACTATAGAGCGAGACATGATGTCCCAGATGTGCTCATTTGGATTCAGGTCTGGGGAACGGGCGGGCCAGTCCATAGCATCAATGCCTTCGTCTTGCAGGAACTGCTGACACACTTCAGCCACATGAAGTCTAGCATTGTCTTGCATTAGGAGGAACCCAGGGCCAACCGCACCAGCATATGGTCTCACAAGGGGTCTGAGGATCTCATCTCGGTACCTAATGGCAGTCAGGCTACCTCTGGCGAGCACATGGAGGGCTGTGCGGCCCTCCAAAGAAATGCCACCCCACACCATTACTGACCCAATGCCAAACCAGTCATGCTAGAGGATGTTGCAGGCAGCAGAACGTTCTCCACAGCGTCTCCAGACTCTGTCACGTCTGTCACATGTGCTCAGTGTGAACCTGCTTTCATCTGTGAAGAGCACAGGGCGCCAGTGGCGAATTTGCCAATCTTGGTGCTCTCTGGCAAATGCCAAACGTCCTGCACGGTGTTGGGCTGTAAGCACAACCCCCACCTGTGGACGTCGGGCCCTCATATCACCCTCATGGAGTCTGTTTCTGACCGTTTGAGCAGACACATGCACATTTGTGGCCTGCTGGAGGTCATTTTGCAGGGCTCTGGCAGTGCTCCTCCTGTATCTCCTTGCACAAAGGCGGAGGTAGCGGTCCTGCTGCTGGGTTGTTGCCCTCCTACGGCCTCCTCCACGTCTCCTGATGTACTGGCCTGTCTCCTGGTAGCGCCTCCATGCTCTGGACACTACGCTGACAGACACAGCAAACCTTCTTGCCACAGCTCGCATTGATGTGCCATCCTGGATAAGCTGCACTACCTGAGCCACTTGTGTGGGTTGTAGACTCCGTCTCATGCTACCACTAGAGTGAAAGCACCGCCAGCATTCAAAAGTGACCAAAACATCAGCCAGGAAGCATAGGAACTGAGAAGTGGTCTGTGATCACCACCTGCAGAACCACTTCTTTATTGGGGGTGTCTTGCTAATTGCCTATAATTTCCACCTGTTGTCTATCCCATTTTCACAACAGCATGTGAAATTGATTGTCACTCAGTGTTGCTTCCTAAGTGGACAGTTTGATTTCACAGAAGTGTGATTGACTAGGAGTTACATTGTGTTGTCTAAGTGTTCCCTTTATTTTATTGAGCAGTGTATATTTTTTTCATAACTCGGACAACCCCTTTAACCTCTTAAGGACACAGAGCGTACAGGTACGCCATGTGTATTTCCGATCACCGCAGCACGGCGGGCGGTGATCGGAACAGAGTGCCTGCTGAAATCATTCAGCAGGCACTCTGTGACAATGCGAGGCGGGTCCTGTGACCCCCCCCCCCCCCTGTATCGGCGATCGCAGAAAACCGCAGGTCAATTGAGACCTGCGGTTTGCTGCGTTTCCGGGTCATTTGGGTCTCCGGTGACCCGATAACCCGGATCAGGATGGTGATCGGTGGTGTGATAATATACCACCAATCACCATCCTTAGATCCTGAGAGGTGGCGGTGACATCACCTCTCAGGATCGCATCCTATTGGCTGGACAGGCGGGCGGGGGTTAACTTCCCCCAGCTCTGCTCTCTTCCTCCACACTGCTTCCGTGGAGAGAGGAGAGAGGAGCCCGTCCGTCCACCTCTGAGCCCAGCAACCCCAGGTGAGCCACCATAGTGCCATCTGGCACTCAAAAGTTCACAGGGACAGGTTTAGGGAAAGGTTAGATTAGGCAGGGAGAATGAGGGATAGTTTTAGGGGGAAAAAAAAGTTAAAATTTTGGGCTTCACCCTGATCGGGTGTCAGGGGTCTACAGCACACTAAGCTGTGTGACCCTAGACCCCCCAGGGGTGCAGCAGCTTGCCCCCCCCCACACACATTTTTTTGGGCGCAAGCTTTTTTTTTTTTTTTCTTAGCGTCCGGCCACTGTTAGCGCATCGCCCACCCCACCGCTGATCAGCTTCGGACCGCTGATCTGCGAGTTTGAATAGTTTTTTGTTGTTTTTTTTACATTTTTGGGGCTTTCATTTTTTATTATTTAGTTTTATTAGTTAGGTTTAGGGTGGGTTAGGGTAGTGAACGTGAACACCCGTCCCCCCACACACACTAAATAAAGTTTTACACACACGCACACACACTCCCCTATGGCCCGCCAGACGTTCTCGGCCGAGGAGGCATATGCCCTGCTTGTCTCTGACTCAGAGAGCCCCAGTGAGGACGAGGATGACCCCACTTTCCTCCTGTCATCTGCGTCCTCATCATCTAGTGATGATGATGAGCCCCCAAGGCGGTGGAGACGCCGCCAGGAGGAGCCAGGGGACCCCCATGCCAGGGACCCTGTGGCCCTCACTAGTATGAGCCGCCCTGGGGCTCGTACTAGTTTTGTGGCCCACCATATAAGTCCACCTGAGCCCCCTACCGGGGGGTGAACTTGTCTGGTGTACCCCAGAGGATTTTGAGACTGTGATTCCTGACTTTGTTGGCCAACAGGAATCCAGATTCCCACAGTGGGCTTCACTGAATATGACTTTTTTTTTTTTTTTTTCAGTGAACACTTTGTGAATCTGATGGTGGAGCAAACAAACTTGTTCGCCCAACAGTTCATTGCTCAACACCCCGGCTCCTTTTTGGCTAGGTTCGGTGGCTGGACTCCAGACTCTAGTGCAGCCTAGATGAGGACGTTTTGGGGCCTCGTGCTACACATAGGCCTAGTAAAAAAAAACTGACAGGCAGTACTGGAGTGGGGACATCCTCTACCAGACCCCACACTACTGTATGGCCATGACACGTTCCAGTTTTGAGGCCATTCGGAAATGCCTGCATTATGCAGATAATGCAGCATGTCCCCCCCGAGGTGATCCTGCCTATGACCACCTGTACAAAATCAGGCCGGTAATCGATCACTTCAGGGCCAAATTTTTGGAGGCCTATGTACCAGGAAGGGAGGTCGCTGTTGATGAGTCTCTGATTGCTTTCAAGGGGAGACTCATTTTCCGCCAGTATGTTCCCTCTAAGCGGGCGAGGTATGGCGTGAAGCTGTACAAACTTTGTGAGAGTACCTCAGGGTACACTTACAAGTTTTGTGTGTACGAGGGGCGAGATTCCAATATTGAACCCTCAGGATGTCGCCCTCAGTGTTAGCGGGAAACTTGTGTGGGACCTTATGCACCCACTGCTAGATAAGGGTTACCACCTGTACGTGGATAGCTTTTATACTAGTATCCCCTTGTTCCAGTCCCTCGCCGCCAGATCCACATCCGCTTGTGGGACCGTGCGGAAAAATCAACGCGGCCTCCCTACCCACCCCCTCCAGGTACCTATCCTCAGGGGTGAGACCCGTGCCCTTACAAGTGGAAACCTGTTGCTGGTCAGATATAAGGACAAGAGGGATGTCCTTGTACTGTCCACAAGTTACGGTAACGGCATCACCCCTGTCCCTGTGCGAAGTACCACGGCAACGGTCCTCAAGCCCGATTGTATGGTGGACTACAATCGGTATATGGGAGGAGTTGATCTCTCTGATCAAGTCCTCAAGACATATAACGCCATGCGCAAAACCTGGGCATGGTACAAAAAAGTTGCGGTCTACTTGGTACAGGTTGCCTTGTACAACTCTTTTGTGCTGTCCCGGAGTGCTGGCAACACAGGGAAATCCGTGCAGTTCTAGGAGGCAGTCCTCAAGGCCCTGATCTTTTCTGACCGGGAAAGAGCAGGCAGGAGTACCTCGGGAACTGGAGGCGCCCGGATCGTCCCTGGCCAACACTTTCCAGGTGTGGTTCCCCCATACTGGAAAGAAGGGACAGTCCCAAAAAAAGTGCAGAGTGTGTCACAGGAGGGGGATACGGAAGGACACCACCACTCAGTATGACACATGCCCCGATCATCCGAGCCTCTGCATTGACGGTTGCTTTAGGGAGTACCACACTTCCATGGAGTACTAAATTTATTATCCCCTTCCCCAATTTTAATTCTATTTGGCCACAATCGCCCAAGGGAAAAAAAAAAAACTATGGCTCTCAGACTTTGGAGACACTAAAACAAAACTTTTTTTTTTCAAAAATGATATTTTGTAAAACTAAAATAAATAAAAAAAGTATACATATTAGGTATCGCCACGTCCGTAAGAACCTGAACTATATAAATACCACATGACCTAACCCCACAGTCAAAAAAATAAAATAAAGACGGTGTAAAAAAAGCAATTTTTTTTGTCACCTTACATCACAAAAAGTGTAATAGCAAGCGATCAAAAAGTCATATTCACCCTAAAATAGTGCTAATAAAACTGTCCTCTCATCCCGCCCCTACCTAAGACAATATTTTTTTTGTTTAAAAAAGTGTAAAGTGTAAAACCTGTTAAAAAGTAGACATTAGGTATTGCCACATCCGTAAGAATCTGCTCTATAAATATAACACATGAACTACCCCCTCAAATGAACACAGTCAAAAAAAAAAATTAAAACGGTGCCAAAACAGCTATTTTTTGCCAAATTTTCCATTTGAATCCATTTTTTCCATTAACAAAGCAAGGGTTAACAGTCAAACAAAACTCTATATTTATTGCCCTGATTCTGTAGTTTACAGAAACTCCCCATATGTGGTTGTAAAATGCTGTATGGCCAAACGGCAGGGCGCACTAGGAAGGGAGCGCCATATGGTTTTTAGAAGGCAGATTTTGCTGGACTTGTTTTTTGACACAATGTCCCATTTGAAGCCCCCCCCACCCATAGAGTAGAAACTCCCTAAAAGTGACCCCATCAAATAAACTTCACCCCTCAAGGTATTCAAAACTGATTTTACAAACTTTGTTAACAAGAGTTATTTCATCTCCATTTGCCAATAACTCTTGTGGAATACCTAAAGGGTTAACAAAGTTAGTAAAATCAGTTTTAAATACGTTGAGGGGTGTAGTTTCTCAAATTGGGTCATTTTTGGGTGGTTTCTATTATGTAAGCCTCACAAAGTGACTTCAGACCTGAACTGGTCCTTAAAAAGTGGGTTTTGGAAAATTTCTGAAAAATTTCAAGATTTGCTTCTAAACTTCTAAACCTTGTAACTTCCCCAAAAAATAAAATGGCATTCCCAAAATGATCCAAACATGAAGTAGACATATGCGGAATGTTAATTAATAACTATTTCTTGAGGTATTACTATGTATTATAGAAGTAGAGAAATTGAAACTTGGAAATTTGCAAATTTTTCAAAATTTTTGGTAAATTTTGTATTTTTTTATAAATAAAAATGAATTTTTTTGACTCCATTTTACCAGTGTCATGAAGTACAATATGTGACGAAAAAACAATCTCAGAATGGCCTGGATAAGTAAAAGCGTTTTAAAGTTATTCACACATAGTGACACTGGTCAGATTTGCAAAAAATGGCGGTGAAAATGAGCCAGGTCCTTAAGGGGTTAAAAAAAAACTCAAAAAATATGATCATGGACACGCATGAGAACAGTGAGCACATCTATCTAGAGTCATGATGTGTACCTTCTGGGATACTTGTACTACAGGCTGAGGACCTGGGTTCTAGGGACTAGTTTGAGACATAATCTACTGTTAAACTTACTAAGCTTTAGCACATTAAAGTTATAAAAGCCTCTTAAAGTGTCTTATGTGGATGGAATCACTAATTTTGGCTTTTATAAATCTGTAGTAGAGAAATAATGTGTGTTCTTTTTTTAAATGTTATATATGTTTATTATTAAAAACTCCCCTGGGGCAGCCATATTGGAATCACACACTTTCTTCCAGTATAGTCTGTATAGACATTGCAACGGGATGTGTCTGCTTTATGGCACTTGTGGTGAAGCTAATCGGCCGAGAAATGTCATCGTTTATTGCAGTCTCCAGGATCATGAGCAAGGATCTGTATTACTCGATCCGAAATGCGTAGACAATGTGTCCCCTTCAGTGTATGTCTGTACAGGCTTTTACTGCACTAAAATAAATAAGTTTTTCATGGGAAGTTGGATTTTATTTTCTTCTTTTGGATCTTGCTAGTGCTGTATTCCAAGCAGATCCCTAGATCATTTCAAGCAAGTGAGCGCTATACTCTCTGCCCGTTGTAATCTCCAGGATATGAGTTCAGCCTGATACATACAAAGTGTTCTCTATGTCTACAGTGCTGCTATCCTGTTTTATCCAGGCCTTCAGCACTACAACATGGTTGTCACCTTTCCCCTGCTGATTCTGCCCCAGTCTACACAGCAAAACTGGTGAGGTTCATAAAACAGGAAATTTCAGTTTACTGTGACTGATTTAGTTGCTAATGGCCCACGTTTACTAATGTGAGTGTGGCTAGATTCTGGTATAAATATTCTGCGCCAAAATGTGGTGCATTTAGGTTTACAGAAATGATCTGTCCCGAGCCCAACAGGGGAATGTGGCTTCACAGGAAAGGGTAAAAGGCTTCATGGGAATGGGATGTGGCCTAACATGTGATATTTACTGTCAAAATTGAGGCGCAATTCTGACATATAATTCTGATGAAAAGTATGAAATTGCAAGAGAAAAGACAGAGGACCAATAACTACTTCTCATGGAATCTGAAATCTGCCCAAAATTCTAAAATAAAATGGCTTGTGGCACTATGGGATCTTTTGTAAGGAATTTTGAACCTCAAGGGGTTGTCCAGGTGTTTAATATTGATGACATATCCTCAGATTGGTACCCCCACCAATTCCATGGTCACATGTACCAATGAAGCCATTCACTGGCCTCAGCGGTGATATATCCCCAAGCAGCATTTGATCATTTTCTTTACTTTACGCAAATTGCTGGTGGTAATTAAAAGGGTTTTCCCATCATATACAATGGGGGCATATCACTAGGATATGCCTCAATTGTCTAATAGGTGCTAATCCCACCTCTGGGACTCGCACCTGCAAAGAGAACGGAGCAGGGAAATGAATAGAGGGAGCACTGCGCATGCGCAGCCACCCTCCATTAATTTCAACGGGGCCGCCGAAAATAACCGAGCGCTTGCTTGGCTGTTTCCGTCTGCCCCATAGAATTTAATGGGAGCAGGGGCCACGCGTGCGCTCCCATTCACTTGTTTGGGAGCAGCGCTTGGTGGTGGATGGACCCCTAGAAACTCGGGGTCCTCCAGCCACAGCTCTCCCCTCTCCTTGTAGATGCAGGTCCCAGAGGTGGGACCTGCATCTACCAGACAATGGGGGCATATCCTAGCGATATGCCCTCATTGTATGTGATGGGAATACCCCTTTAATATTGATCTGGGTGTCATATGCCCCTTTGAAAACCATGCAACACACTGGAGGGTCATCTCCCTTTAAGTAGACTGTCAGGCATGACTTTACTGGCAGGTGCTGGTTGCCTGCCATGACTGGATACAGGGAGCAAAGATCATGAGCAGTAGAGAAAGAATCCAGTTGCCTAACAACCATTTTGGCATTTTACCAAATGAAACCTTCAAGGAGGTAACACAAATGGCCTGCAAATGGGGTTTATGGCATATCCATGAGATATACAATGAGTAGCTGATAGGTAGGAGTTCCACCACTGACCCGTCCACCTGCTGAGTGAACAAAGGTCCCCTGTCCCTGGTTCTGTCAAGACAAATGGCATCCAGGCACAAATTAAATAGAGAGGTGATCACACATCTATCTGTCCTACTCCATTCAAATCTATGAGGGCTTTAGAAACAGCTGAGAAGACCTGCCTTTTCTACCTATAGGCATGGGACCACAGGATGGGATATGCTATAAATGCCTAAAATGGATAACCCCTTTAAGACATCTAAAATATAGATGACCTAGCCTCAGGATGCAATACCAAACACAGCCACTATAAATCAGCTGAAGTCGGACCCCTACCAATTAGATGTTGATGACCTAGGAGGTCAACACTATTTAAAAGGGTATTCCCATCTGGGACATTTATGGCATATTGATAGGATATGCTATAAATATCCAATAGGGGTGAGTCTCACCTCTGTGACCCACTTCTAAATAATGATCGGGGCCCCGCCATGAATGGAGCAGGCAGTGCTAATTCAGCTATTTTTGGAAGTCCATTAGCAGTAAGAGAAGAAGAGGCCGTGTATGCGCAGTGTGCTCTCCGTTTATGGTGGGTCCCAAAGGTAAGATCTGCACCTATCGAACATTTATGACATATGTTATCGATACGCTATGACATTCCAGATGGGTCAGTCCCTTTAAGTCCTGAAAAACCACTGTAAATAAACATTCAGAGTTACCTTATTTTTCACAATGGATATTTATCACCTATGCACTGCTGGCACCCAGAAATATGATTAGAATGGGGTTCCCAAGCCTCTCCAGTGCAGTGAGGAGAAGTTTGAGTAGGTCAAGCTGGCACAGTGCCTGTCCAGTCTATGGGACTTAATGAGAAAGCTGAGCTCTGGGAATCACAAGAACGAAGGGATTGAGGACCCCTTTTGCTTACTTCTTGCCCATCCACTGATTAGAGAAAAGCACTAGTGCTCCATTCAAATGTACTTGTGTCAGTTGGTATCAAGGTACATCCCTAGGTAGGTCAATACTCTGAACCTGTGTGAATTCACTCTGAGGATGTTAGGATCGCGGCAGCAATATGTCATCCCTTTGGTGGAAAAACCACTTTAAGCAAGGATTATGGAAAATTCACTTTCATATGATGACATAAGCTGTGTAAATCTCCATCAGTGCATTATAAGATGCAGTTTCATAGTCCTCGATGAAACAATCAGAATTCTGCCTTACGCTGGTCTCCAAGCAACAATGTCACGATGAAGCGAGCTTGCAGGATTCCAGTTTGTCAGAGTGTGAGAGCTGTGGGCTTTACAAAAGGAGAATGTGTAGACTCCGGACCTGCAGGGCATGCTAATGTAACTTCTCCATGGGCTCAGGACTAGTGTTGATCGAGCATGCTCGGCCGAACACCAGTTCGGTTCGAGCATCTCGATGCTCGGCACATGGCGGTATTTGGCCGAATACCGTATGGGCTTGAGCGCAATGCTCAAGTCTCCTCCTCGCATGTTTGTTAGCTGCTATGCAGCCAATAAATGTGCAGGTAAGTACTGCCCTTCACTGTAATGCCGTAGCCATGTTGGTTACTAGCATTACAGTTATTGGCTGGCCGGAATGTGTCATCGGGTGCTATAGATGACACGTGTTAGTCAGGGAGAGCTGTACTGAAGAAGGGAAAGATAGTGTATGGAGGACTATTCTTGTGTGTGGCAGAAGCAATATATATTTTTAGCGCAACCTGCACTAAATTGCTAAAACTTTACAGACCCAAAAGTCCTTTTAAGGACTGTTGTGTGGCAACAATATCTATTTTTAGCACGTCCTGCGCTAAATAGCATGAAATAGTTAGGCCACTGCAGACAGCAACATTAGCTGCGCTACATCTCCTGTGTAACGAGCACATCCAAAAAATATCAGTGACATCCAGTGTACTTTTTCTGTAGACGGTGTCCACTGCGGACAGTGACATTACCTGGGGTACATCTCCTGTGTAACGTTTCCACATCCAAAATACCTGTGACATTCCCTGTAATTTTATATTAGCCGCTGCTGACATCAGTGACATTATCTGCGGTATTTCTCCTGTGTAATGTGTGAGCATCCCAAAAATATCTGTGACATCCAGTGTACTTCTTCCGTAGACGGTGTCCGCTGCGGACAGTGACATTAACTGCGCTACATCTCCTGAGTAACGTGTGCACATCTAAAAAATATCAGTGACATCCAGTGTACTTTTTCCGTAGACGGTGTCCGCTGCGGACAGTGACATTATCTGTGCTACATCTCCTGTGTAACGTTTCCACATCCAAAATACCTGTGACATTCCCTGTAATTTTATATTAGCCGCTGCTGACATCAGCGACATTATTTGCGGTATTTCTCCTGTGTGACGTTTCCACATCCCAAATACCTTTTTTAATTTTTTTGCGCATCCACTTAAAAATCCTACGCTACTGTACGTGTCACATACTTTCAAGCATATATAACATTTAATATGAAGAAGGCGAGCAGTAAGGGACAGGGAAGTGGCCGTGGCCCTGGGTGCGTTGAAACTGTGCCTGCTGCCAGAGCACAAGAAAAACAATCATCCCCGATACCTAGCTTCATGTCCCAGGTTGCAGGGCGGCGAAAGACAACGCTCTCGAAGTCAGACCAGTTCGACCAGGTGGTCTGTTGGATTGCAGCAGATAATGCTTCCAGTCGGTTAAGCACCACCCTGTCTTCCACCAAGTCCAGTCTCAGTAGCCAAGAGTCTGGTCAACACAGTCCTCACCCTGATCCTCCTTCCTCCCACCATGGAGAGTCTTGCCAAACAAGTGATCCCACACTCGGATATTCTGAGGAGCTATTTTCAGCGCCATTCCTTCATTTCGGCCTCTTGACAAGCCCGCTTGAAGAGGGACATGAGATCTTGTGCCCTGATTCCCAAACTCTTGAGCATCCACAGTCACAAAAAGATGACGGTGGGGAACGGCAATTAGTGTTTCAGGAGGTGGATTATGATGATGATGAGACACAGTTGCCAATAAGTCAACAGCAATTAGTGTATCAAGAGGTTGATGATGAGACACAGTTGTCAATAACTGAAGTTGTTGTTAGGTCAACAAGTCAGGAGGATAAGCAGAGTAAGGAAGTGGAAGAGGAGGTGGTGGACGATGAAGTCACTGACCCAACCTGGGAAGGTGGCAAGCCAATCGAGGACAGCAGTACAGAGGCGGAGGGATCTGTAGCACCGCAACAGGCTGGAAGAGGCAGTGGGGTGGCAAAAGGGAGAAGGCGGGCCACACCAAACAGGCCCGCAACTGTTCCCCGGAGCACACCCTTGCGGAAATCTCACTTGCCAAGGGGTAGGTGTTCCACAGTCTGGCGCTTTTATTAGGAAAGTGCAGATGACAAAAGAATTGTAATTTGCAACCTGTGCCATACAAAAATGAGCATGGGCGTGAACACTACCAAACTCACCACCACCAGCATAATCTGCCACCTGGCATCAAAGCACCGTAATAGTTGGCTGAACGCCTGGGTCCAAAATCTGTGTCTGCGGGTCACACTACTGCCTCCTCTTCCCCTGTGTTACGTGCTGGCCTATTCCCTGTCAAAGGCGCAGGCCCGGATGCCTCCCGCCCTGCACCTGGACCTTCGCAAGCACCATCAGCGATCACATCCACTTCCGTGTCCCAGCGCAGCGTACAAATGTCCTTACCCTGGGCATTTGAACGCAAGCACAAATACCCAGCCACCCACCCACAGGCCATAGCACTAAATGCGCAACTTTCCAAATTACTGGCCTTAGAAATGTTGCCATTTAGGCTTTTGGACACTGAGGCCTTCCGCAGCCTGATGTCCCCAGCCGCCACTATTTTTCACGGTGTGCCGTTCCCACCTTACACCAGCATGTGTCCCGTAACATCACCCATGCCCTGACCAACGCACTTACTGGGAAGGTCCACTTAACCACTGACACATGGACAAGTGCTTTCGACCAGGGACGCTACATTTTCCTGACGGCACACTGGGTGAACGTTGTGGAGGCCGGGAGCGAGTTGTACCCTTGGATGACATAGGTGCTACCGACGCCAAGGATTGCAGGCCCTACTTCCATCAGGGTTTCCGCCACCACCTACGTTAGTGCCTCCAACCCCCACTTTCACCTCAGAATTATCCTCTTGCAGCACCAGTCAGCAGCTGAAAGCAGTGTAGCACTGCAGCGGGGTAGGGTCAACAGGCCGTGCTGAAGCTGATCTGCTTAGGTGACAAACAGCACACCGCCGCAGAGCTGTGGCAGCGGATAAGAGACCAAACTGAGCTGTGGCACTCGCCACTCAACCTAGAACCAGGCATGGTTGTGTCTGATAATGGCCGCAACTTGGTGGCAGCTTTGGAGCTCGGCAAGCTCACACACATCCCATGCCTAGCCCATGTCTTTAACTTAGTGGTTCAGCGGTTTCTCAAAACCTACCCCAATTTGCCTGAGCTACTAGTGAAGGTGTGCCGCATGTGTGCCCATTTCCGCAAGTCATCGACAGCTTCCGCAGGTCTGTCAACGCTGCAGAAGCGCTTACAATTGCCAGCTCACCGACTGTTGTGCGATGTGAGCACGCGCTGGAACTCAACGGTCCATATGTTGGCCAGGCTTTGTGAGCAGCAGAGGGCAGTAGTGGAATACCAGCTGCAACATGGTCGTCGCCTTTCCATTCAGCTTCCACTCCTCATAAGTGAGGAGTGGGCATGGATGTCTGACCTCTGTGAGGTTTTAAGAAACTTTGAGGAATCAACTCAGATGGTCAGCGGAGATAACGCTATTATCAGCGTCACCATCCCACTTCTGTGTCCACTCAAATGCTCGCTGCTCACAATTAAAGCCAACGCTTTGCATGTGGAAGAGGTGGAAATGGGGGAAGACATTACACAGGGTGATAGCCAGACCACCCTCAGTTCGTCTTCTCAGTGCAAATTGGATGATGATGAGGAGCAGGAGATGGTTGCCTCCGCTCCAGAGGGTAGTACCCATGGAAGTTTAATTCCATCTGTTCAGTGTGGATAGGCAGAAGAGGAGGAAGATGAGAAGATTGAGAGTCATCCTCCTGATGACAACAGCGAAGTCTTGCCTTTTGAGGCTCTGGCACACATGGCTGACTTTATGTTAAGCTGCCTTTCCCGTGACCCACGCGTTTTAAACATTTTGGACAATTACTGGTTGTTCACCCTTCTCGACCCCTGCTACAAAGAGAACTTCTTATCTCTCATTCCTGTGGTGGACAGGACGAGCAAAATGGTGCAATACCAGAAGGTCCTTGTGGAAAAATTGCTCCAAAACTTTCCAGCTGACATTGCTGGCAGCAGAGTACGTAGTTCCTTAGGCAACTGAGGAGGGAAGACGAGGCAGGGCAACACTCTCTAAAGCCTGGGACAGTTTCATGACACCCCGCCAGCACCCTCACCCTGATGCTCGGCCTAGTGTCACAAGGAGGGAAAAATGTTGGAAGATGGTGAAGAAGTACATAGCAGACCCTGTCAGCGTCCTCAATGATTTCTCTGTGCCTTACAACTACTGGGTGTCTAAGCTGGACATGTGGCACGAACTGGCGCTCTACACCTTGGAGGTGCTGGCCTTGCCCTGCCGCCAGCGTTTTGTCAGAGCGGGTATTTAGTGCTGCTGGGGGCATAATAACCGATAAGCGTATCTGTCTGTCAACTGAAAATGCTGACAGGTTGACTCTTATAAAAAAAAACAAGGCCTGGATTCCCCCTCTACTACACCAGAGGAAAGCGGCTGAACATAAATTCACTTTAAATGTGTTTTTTATAATGTACTGAATACACTGTATTCCCTTCCACCACAAAAAAGGGTATATGGTTCAATCTTCCTTTTCTCGTCCTCCTCCTCTTCCATCATATCAACATGCTTATTAGTCTGCCCTTGCTCCTAATGTTGTAGAGGGTCAGCTTACCTGCAGGCCCTTGCATATAATGTTTTAGAGGATCAGCTCACCAGCAGGCCCTCACCTACCATCTTTTAGAGGGTCAGCTCACCTGCAGGCCCTCGCATATAATGTTTTAGAGGGTCAGCTCACCAGCAGGCCCTCACCTACAATCTTTTAGAGGGTCAGCTCACCTGCAGGCCCTCGCATATAATGTTTTAGAGGGTCAGCTCACCAGCAGGCCCTCACCTACAATCTTTTAGAGAGCCAGCTCACCTGCAGGCCCTCGAATGTAATGTTTTAGAGGGTCAGCTCACCAGCAGGCCCTCGCATATAATGTTTTAAAGGGTCAGCTCACTAGAAGGCCCTCTCCTACAATCTTTTAGAGGGTCAGCTCACCTGCAGGCCCTCGCATGTAATGTTTTAGAGGGTCAGCTCATCTGCAGGCCCTCACCTACAATCTTTTAGAGGGTCAGCTCACCTGCAGGCCCATCGCACATAATTTTTTCAATGGTCAGATCAGCAGCAGGCACTCGCCCATAATTTTTTCGATGCTCAGATCAGCAGCAGGCACTCGCCCCTAATGTTTTAGAGAATCAGCTCTGCAGCAGACCCTCACCCATAATGTTTTAGATGGTCAGCTCAGCAGCAGGACCTCGCCCGTAATGTTTTAGAGGGTCACCAGCAGGCCTTTTGCTCCTAATGTTTTTGAGGGTCACCAGCAGGCCATCAATCATAATTTTTCGAGGGTCTATGATGCCCTCCTTTATGTGTAATGAAGGGTGTATTGGAGTGCCGGTTCTTTGTCATTTTTGGAAGCCCTTACACTCATAAAGCCTATGAACTGAGTGAAGGAGTCCCACTACTTGAACAATTGTACCACAATGTGAATGAGGCCCTCCATTATGTGATATACAGGTTGTATAGGAGTGCCTCTTCAGTGTAATTTTTGGCAAGTACAAGTAAATATACAGGATAGAATGTTTCCTAACAATTTTTCCTCTAAAATCGACTTTATCTTCGGTTTGGTGCGTATTATTGTCAGTCTGTAAAAGAGGCGTACTACTCGGACAACATCGTTCCCAGCAGCGACCTGGGAGTCCAAGATGCATCCAGACATCCTCCCGATGCTGTTCCCGAACCATTTCGGTGGTGTTTCTATCAATTTCTGACCTTTTCTTATGAATCAGACACCCTCCCCTCTTCAGAGCAAGGGCTGCCTGGTTTAATGCTTGGGTTCTCCCATTGACTTCCATTGTGCTCGGGTGCCCCGAGGTGTTCGACCAGAGCACTTTGGTGCTCGATTAACATTATTCAGGACGAGTTATACAAAGCATGTTCACGTCTGCAACAATGGCCATCATGAATCTTCTGTTGAGTGGCTCAGAACCCGTCACTATACGTAATATATGAAATAAAACTTGTTTTACTAATTTTTTTTGAATCTTCTGTTATGTCATGAAAGAAGGACAGTTATCATGTTGAAGGTTGAATGGTGGGCGACTGAGGAACTTCTACTGTCCAAATGCCCCAGGAATATTGTAAAAATTTAAGAAACATTTCTCAACAGCTTCCAAAAAAACAAATGAAGGTTAATTATTTTTGGAGGACATGTTCTTTAGCTGAAAGTCAGGCTGCAAAAAAAAAAAAACACAAGTGCTCTGACTCAGGCTGTCATCTAGTTTTATAGCTTGTGTCATCGGCTGATTCGATTGTGCCTATTTAAATCTGAAGCATGCATGCCTGGGAATAGAAGGCTGGTGTAGGTAATTTAGATTGTGAGCTCCACTGGGGACAGCGAGTGATGACAATTAGGGATGAGCAAATCGACTTCGGACTTTGTTTCAATACTGTACAGTATTAGAATGTATTGGCTCCGATGAGCCAAAGTTATTACTTCGCGAAGTCTCGCAAGACTTTGCATAATAACTTCAGAAATTGATTTAGAGTCCATTCACATGTCCGTATGTGTTTTGCGTTCCGCATTTTGCGGACCACACATCGCCGGCACTCTCATAGAAAATGCCTTTTCCGCGGACAAGAATAGGACATGTTAGTGGACTATAAAAAAAAAACATTTCCCAAACTCGGGTTCGGTTCCAAGGTACCACTCGCTCCGTACAGTATTGAAACAAAGTTTTATGCGAATCGACTTCGGATGTTTCATCCGAAGTCGATTCGCCCATCCCTAATGACAATGTCTGTAAAGCGCTATGGAATATGTCAGAGCTATATAAGTGAGTAAAATAAAATGTGGGGGACAAGTACATGTCAAGCTGCAAACTGAGGGTTTAGTTATAAGAGCCTATAGACAGGCATCTAACTAAAAATTTAGCATAGCCACTGAGCTAGTCAATAAAACATATCTGTATGACGCCACCTGCTGTTTGTTCTTTGATTTATTTCTCTGTCCATCTCACCTCACTGTGATAGGGAGAGAACTCCAGCAAAAAGGCTTTCCCCCCTGGAAAAGGACAAACCCCCTGTGCTGCCAGCCTAGCAGAACAATTGGAAATAGAAAAGCTACAATTTCTGGGGAAATTGTGCGAAGTGTTCTTGCCTCCACCAGTAGTCTACAACTGGAGTGGGCGGAGTAACTGGGTGGAGTGGCTGGAGTAACTGTGGAAAGGTTGGACTGGGCAGAGTAACTTTGTGGAGTGTTTGCAGTGAGTAAAGATAGTAAACATTACACTAACCAATTGATTGATCAAATTTAAAAAGTGCACATGGCAAGCTTGAAAGAGTGAGAAATGCATTTCGACTTTTATTTATTTATATAGCACATTTAATTGCAATGTTGTTGCCAAAAGTGCTTCACAATTACATTAAAACATACATTTATAAAAACATTAGCAGCCGATTTGTGTAGGTGGGCTTGAAAATGAGGGAGTGGTGGCAGTTTAGAAATCATGTCCTGAGGACAGTTAGGGTTTTAAATTTGGCAATAATAATAAGAACACATACAGTCAGGTCCATAAATATTGGGACATCGACACAATTCTAACATTTTTGGCTCTATACACCACCACAATGGATTTGAAATGAAACGAACAAGATGTGCTTTGACTGCAGACTGTCAGCTTTAATTTGAGGGAATTTACATCCAAATCAGGTGAACGGTGTAGGAATTACTTTTAATATTAAAAAGTAGAGGAGTTCATATGAAAAATAAAGGAATGATGTCGATAGCATCAGGGTTGGCAATGACAGTTTCTTGATCTTGCAGAGAGTTGACTGCAACAATGAAGTATCTGTTGAGATCTGCTCAGTGAAGGACCTCATTCTGAAAATAAGATGCCATCCCTTCCATGTGTACTGGCATCAACTCGTCTGCCATAAATTATCTAGAAAATTCTTCTTGGGGGTCTTTTACAAGTAAGAAATACTGACCCAATACTCTGAAGAGCTTAAACTATTGTGTTGTTTTGTAAGCCCTCTTTTTGTCCAGTCATTCGGAATTGGGCATGTTGGATTTTAACATGCCAGGCAGTGTCTGTCTTGTGGACCTTATAGAGATGGCTTTTAGAGTGGTGGTATGAGAGGTGATCATTAGAGGGGTGGTATGAGAGGGTGATCATTAGAGGGGTGGTATGAGAGGTGGTCATTAGAGGGGTGGTATAAGAGGTGGTCATTAGAGGGGTTGTATAAGAGGTGGTCATTAGAGGGGTGGTATAAGAGGTGGTGAATAGAGGGGTGGTATAAGAGGTGGTCATTAGAGGGGTGGTATAAGAGGTGGTGAATAGAGGGGTGGTATAAGAGGTGGTCATTAGAGGGGTGGTATAAGAGGTGGTCATTAGAGGGGTTGTATAAGAGGTGGTCATTAGAGTGGTGGTATAAGAGGTGGTGAATAGAGGGGTGGTATAAGAGGTGGTGAATAGAGGGGTGGTATAAGAGGTGCTCATTAGAGGGGTGGTATAAGAGGTGGTCATTAGAGGGGTGGTATAAGAGGTGGTCATTAGAGGGGTGGTATAAGAGGTGGTCATTAGAGGGGTGGTATAAGAGGTGGTCATTAGAGGGGTGGTATAAGAGGTCGTCATAAGAGGGGTGGTATAAGAGGTGGTGAATAGAGGGGTGGTATAAGAGGTGGTCATTAGAGGGGTGGTATAAGAGGTGGTCATTAGAGAGGTGGTATAAGAGGTGGTGAATAGAGGGGTGGTATAAGAGGTGGTGAATAGAGGGGTGGTATAAGAGGTGGTCATTAGAGGTGGTCATTAGAGGGGTGGTATAAGAGGTGGTGAATAGAGGGGTGGTATAAGAGGTGGTGAATAGAGGGGTGGTATAAGAGGTGGCGAATAGAGGGGTGGTATAAGAGGTGGTCATTAGAGGTGGTCATTAGAGGGGTGGTATAAGAGGTGGTGAATAGAGGGGTGGTATAAGAGGTGGTGAATAGAGGGGTGGTATAAGAGGTGGTCATTAGAGGGGTGGTATAAGAGGTGGTGATTAGAAGGGTGGTATAAGAGGTGGTCATTACAGTGGTGGTTTGAGATGTGGCCATTAGAGTAGTGGTATGAGATGTGGCCATTAGAGGGGTGGTATAAGAGGTGGTCATTACAGTGGTGGTTTGAGATGTGGCCATTAGAGTAGTGGTATGAGATGTGGCCATTAGAGGGGTGGTATAAGAGGTGGTCATAAGTGTGAATTAATTCCCTCTCTAATGGTATTTTCACACTTGCGTTTTTCTTTTCCGGGATAGATTTCCATCTTAGGGGCTCAATACCGGAAAAGAACTGATCAGTTTTATCCCCATGCATTCTGAATGGAGAGCAATCCGTTCAGGATGCATCAGGATGTCTTCAGTTCAGTCGTTTTGACTGATCAGGACAAATATAGAACCGCGGCATGCTACGGTTTTATCTCCGGCCCAAAAAACTTGCCTGAATGCCGGTTCCTTTTTTTCCCCCCATATGAATGTATCAGTGCCGGATCCGGCATTCAAAATACCGGATTGCCGGATCCTTCAAAAGGTGAAAAAAATAAATGCCGGATCCATTTTCCCGGATGACACCGGAAAGACGTATCCGGCATTTCAATGCATTTGTCTGATCCTGATCAGTCTAACAAATGCCATCAGTTCGCATACGTTTTGCCAGATTCGGCAGGCAGTTCCGGTGACGGATCACTCTGCCGCAAGTGTGAAAGTAGTCTAACAATGCGCAAGCTATTTTGAGGTCAGTTGAGGTAATTACTGGAAAGAAAACCTTACTTCATAGCAGGAAGCGTACCAATGTGAAACTTGTCCAAACCTAGGCCAACAGATGATGCTGGACAGGCTGCAGTCCTCTGTGGATTAACAGCTCTGTGCAGCACATCGCCACATTTTAAAAAGCGTGAAAAGTTTCACAGGTTATTTACAAGTGGAACTCCTCGTTTGGAGCTACTTTAAAGGGGCTGCAGGGAGGATTTATTACAAAAGGCTCAAAGCTGGGGAAAAAAAGAGAAAAGAAGGGAAACGAACCCTGAGTGATTTCCTGCCAATCCCATTCTGATGCTTCCCATCCAATCTCAAAACTCAGGAAATGCCTGGAGATTCCCCTATGGACAACCTTATACTAAAGGGGTTCTCCTGCACTACAAAAGTGATAGCCTCCCCTTAAAATAGGCCGTCTGTATCAGATCGTTGAGTTACCAGCCTCAGCATCCCTGACAATCAAATGAATGAAGGAGACCGCTGTTTACCAGGCACAACGGAGCTGCTCAGTCCCTTCCCATACAAGCGGCCGGGCTGCAATACCGGACACAGCCTCTACCAAAGGACGTCGACTTTATAGAGATGGAAACTAAATAATTGCTTCCTTTAACCCCCTACCGATCAGCCCGACCTCTGTTCATTTACATACAAAGGTACAATACTGTTTTGAAGGAGTCCTGCTCAGGCTACGTGACTACAGAGGGGTGGAGTGCAGATGACGGCTTTATTCAGGCTAGAATACCATGTTTTTAATCTTTTTTTTTTAAAAAAAAGGTCAAGACCACTGCTCTAGTTGTGATCTAACTTCGACAAATGGTATTTATCATGTAGAGAAAGTTAATATAAGGCACTTACTAATGTATTGTGATTGTCCATATTGCTTCCTTTGCTGGCTGGATTCAATTTTCCATTGCATTATACACATGCTTGTTTCCAGGGGTGACGACCACCCTGCAATCCAGCTGCGGTGGTCGCGCTTGCCTACTATAGAAAAAAGCGCTGACCTATGTGCCTCCTGTGGTCCCAGCCACCGGAAAGGCCGACACTTTTTCCTATATTGGGCACGCAGGACCACACTGCTGGCTTGCAGGGTGCTCATACCCATGTGTTAACTTTCTCTACATGATAAATGCCATTTGCTGAAGAGTGAAAACCCCTTTAAAGTGAAATACCTGTTTTTCTTCCCCTAAAAACAAGCCTAAATCAAGTTATTCTGTACATTCTATGTACAACTAACTACAACTCATCCTGCAAATGTCAAGGTCTCACACAGCTACACTGAAGGTGAGAATAAACGTATGACCACTAGAACACACAGGGAGGGAAACACGTCGGTGGTCCTTAAAGGGAAAGGGTCATCAGAAAAAGATCTATTGTTTAATTCACATTTTTAGGTTTAATATATTTTTAAAGACATTTGGTGATGTTACTTTTAAAGGGAGCAACATAGTACATTATAGAGCACTAACATCAGGATCTCTATCACATTCCCCATATTAGAATGCTACCTTCCTTATTGCTGTCCATCGCCGATTTTCTCAGAAAAACACTTTTATTTAATATGTTAATTAGCTGCTGAAGGTGCCAGGGGGCGGCGTTCATGCGGCCGGTGCCCAGGCCAAACCCCTCCACCTTTCACCCCTCTGGCCCACCCTAGGTTCTTCTGATTACATCCTCCTCTTAGTGAGAAATCCAGCGCCAGCGCCGTTCAACAGATTTGCAGCGCCTGCGCGCTTCATTCCCCATTATGGGCAGAGGCACAAGGCCGGCTAGATCGGGATGTACGGGCAGGCACATGCGCATTAAACGCTCTTGTGCCTCTTCCCATAATGGGGAATGAAGTGCGCAGGCGTGGTGAATCTGATGAACGGCGCTGGCGCTGCAATATTCAATATGGGGAATGTAATGGAGATCCTGATGTTAGTGTTCTATAATGGTGATTTTAGGTGCAAGACCCTTTAACTTTTCATGTCAATATCTATATTCAAACAAAAATCAAAAAATTCTGCAGTTTTTGCACTGGACAGTATGTCTAATTGGTGCCACTTGTTGGTCTGTACAGATCACTTTACTGCAGTTACCTGCTTATCTGTCATTCTAATCCTGCCTGTAATGATATCACCTCTGTATATAGATAAGACAGGATCCACCATTCACAATACAGTAGATGATTGTCAAATCTTATATATTCTTTCTTTGTACAATGACCTCTGCACAGGTCACAGAGCATGCCTCGAAAACTCTCCCATAGAAGTCAATAGGGTCCCCTCCTGACCACTGTGTCTATTGACCGTAAAGCAATTTTCTTAATGCTTTCTAAATGCCGTTAAAAACAGCTCAGTCAAGATGGCCGCCCCCATAATAATGTCCAGGAAATCGAATAATTTAATCTGCAATCTGCATTGTTAGGGGCAGTGATAGGGGAGTGTCTATGTAACTGGGTGGGAGGAGCTATAAACTAGCTGGGTGTTGTTAGGGGCAATGATAGGGGAGTGTCTATGTAACCAACTGGGTGGGAGGAGCTATAAACTAGCTGGGTGTTGTTAGGAGCAGTAATAGGGGAGTGTCTATGTAACTAGCTGGTGGGAGGAGCTATAAACTAGCTGGGTGTTGTTAGGGGCAGTGATAAGGGAGTGTCTATGTAACTGGGTGGGAGGAGCTATAAACTAGCTGGGTGTTGTTAGGGGCAGTAATAGGGGAGTGGCTATGTAACTGGGTGGGAGGAGCTATAAACTAGCTGGGTGTTGTTAGGGGCAGTAATAGGGGAGTGTCTATGTAACTAGCTGGTGGGAGGAGCTATAAACTAGCTGGGTGTTGTTAGGGGCAGTAATAGGGGAGTGTCTATGTAACTAGCTGGTGGGAGGAGCTATAAACTAGCTGGATGTTGTTACGGGCAGTGCTGGAGCTGTGGTAGAGAAAGGAGAAGTGCATTATGGGTTTGGTTGGATACAACAACAGGAAGTGCTGCATACAGGATGGAAACAAACCACAGTGATTGGTTTACATAGTGAAAATGGGTCAGGAGCATCCAAACTGGGGAAGATGTACATGAGTTAAGCAACTCGATGAGCACATATGTTAAACACCATAGTAATCCTGGAAAACCTCTTTGAGGCTAATATTTAATTACATCTTTAAGGGGCTAAAATGCACTTAATGGGAGTCTCCCACCTCCGACAAGCCCTATTAAGTACAATAATACATGTAGAGAGCACCTGCCGCTAACCGCAGATCACTCCCATTGGGAGGAGTCCAAAGTACTCACCATAGAGCCACAGCCTCTTCAAACATCTGATCGTGGGGGTGTCGGGAGTCAGATACTGAGGACAGGCAATCAATTTTTTAAATACCAGAAAACCCCTTTAACTTCTGTGAATTAACCAAATATCCACTTTTTCATCTGCTACTTTACAAACTACATTTCTATATTACTGACAAAAATAATATAAAATATTTGCCAGAATTCCTCTTTTTCTATCTCCCCCAATATGACGGTAACATTCTGGTATCGTCCACAGTCTCTTCCTGTTCTCCATCATGGAACATCTGCTATAGTTAAGTATTGGATGGGCTCCAGAACAGGTTTTCAAATGACCTGATTAATGTCCTTGATCTAAAAAATTAATTAACACGTTTAAAAGATGTAATGGTCTTTGGTCTGGCATCATTAAGTAAAGACTGTACAGCAATTAGGAAACTCCTCGTTACTTTAATACTGTTAAGTACCTATTTGTTTTGGCATTTAAAGAGTGTTCGCTGCTGGAGGCATTAGTACAGTATTGATCTTCAGTCAAAGGGGTTAATAAGAGTTAATTCTCTAATTATGGGATAAAAGGACCAGTGAATGCCCACAAGGCTATATCCAGAACTGGAATGTATGCTATCGGGGACCATCATTAGTCTGTGTTCACATAATACAGTACGGATCTCTGCGTGCCTCCCTATGTAGAATCAAAGGCGCAGTGATTGTGGGTGTATATGGGGCTGTACTAATGTGCTTGTGCAAGATCCCTGGAGAACCCACGGCCCTCCAGCTGTTGCAAAACTACAACTCCCATCATTCCCGGACAGCCTACAGCAGGGCATGGTGGGAGTTGTAGTTTTACAACAGCTGGAGGGCCGCAGGTTGAGTATCCCTGGTCTACACAGATCACCCAAAGAGTAGCATATCTGAAGGTGCAGGGCGCCCTGAGAACGTTGCTGCACCTTCATGGTTTCCAGCCAAGGTTTCTGTCCCTTTAAGGCTACTTTCACACTCGCGTTTGGTGCGGATCCGTCATGGATCTGCACAAAGGCATCCGTTCAGATGATACAACCGCCTGCATCCGTTCACAACGGGTCCGTTTGTATTATCTGTAACATAGCCAAAACGGATCCATCTTGAACACCATTGAAAGTCAATGGAGGACGGATGCGTTTTCTATTGTGCCAGATTGTGTCATAGAAAACGGATCAGTTTGGCTCAGTTTCGTCAGGCGGACACCAAAACGCTGCAGGCAGCGTTTTGGTGTCCGCCTCCAAAGCGGAATGGAGACGGATCGGAGGCGAACTGATGCATTCTGAGCGGATCCTTTTCCATTCAGAATGCATTACGGCAAAAACTGATCCGTTTTGGGCCGCTTGTGAGAGCCCATGACGGATCTCAGAAACGGAAAGCCAAAACGCCAGTGTGAAAGTAGCCTAACCGAGGGGTAACACAGAACAGAAATGTATATAATGATCAAGCTTTCTACGTGAGTCCTTTTATTATAATTATGTTTCAGTCCTGTTGCGTTTCAGTTTTAATGGCAATTCACAAAATGACAAAAACAATCATTTGGATCAGAAATTTGAGCAATAAAAGGGTATTCAATATGCGAATAAAACGTCGCCTCGGGCCTCTTTATAACAAAAGCAGCACATGACCTACTTCACATCTTCCTCGCCAGCTGTTCATTTCCATCTGATATGTTCCGATTTACATTCAGCACTTACATACCACTGAGCATCGACAGCCGCGGCTTCAGGGGGGGCGTCACATGGCATGCCAGCGCTCCCACAAACTAATGGTCTGTGACAAACCGCCTGCAAAAATCTCAATCAAAATGAATTATCGCTCCACAGGGAGGCATATGTAATTAATAAAAAATAAAAAATCCAACTTTTAAAGGGCATCTGTCAGCAGTTTTGTACCTATGACACTGGCTGGCCTCTTACATGTGCACTTGGCAGCTGAAGGCATCTGTGTTGGTCCCATGTTCATATGTGGCCGCATTGCTGAGAGAAATAAGGTTTTAATAGATGCAAATGAGCCTCTAGGAGCAACGGGGGCGTTACCATTACACCTAGAGGCTCTGCTCTCTCTGCAACTGCCCCGCCCTCTATACTTTAGGAGAGGTCGAGGTCAGGCGTGATCATGTTTACTTACCCAAAGCTGTCGAGCCTGTGGTTCACGGCTTTTCCTTCTGATACAGAAGGTCCCAGGTTCGAGAACCGCCAGTGACAATTTGGATAAAAGGGGAATAACAATTTTTAAATACACAGGGGTGTTCTCAATACATATTACAACGCTTAAGACCCTAGTTATATGGGGGAATGACTTATTTTAACCCCTTCCTGACCTCCTCAATACATGTTTAGTCTATGGGAACAGCAATCAAAGTCCCCTAGGGTGACGTAAATAAATGAAAAAAGTTTTTAAAACTATATATATATATAAAAAAAAAAAAAAATCGAATGAGCCCCTTTCCCCGTATAAAACATAAAGATGGCTGTCATTGTTGCGCACAAAATGCCCCTATTAAAATATAAAAGTATTCATTCCGTACGGTGAACTCCATAATGGAAAAAAAATCAAAACTGCGCATTCGTCATTTTTTGGTGCTTTATCTCCCAAAATAACTGAATAAAAAAGATGATCAAAAAGGCATATTCGAAAATAGTATCAATAAAAACTACAGATTGCCCCGAAACCCCCCCACCACCGCCTAATTGTCTTGGCCACACCTTCTGCCAGTTTGGCTCCGCCTACAACATGGGCCGTTTTTTCCAGGGCCACTTTGAGTTCCCAATCTGCCCCTGGCGAGACTAGAGCTGCCGTTTGATGACAGCCGCTCCATTCTCTGTGACAAGAGTCCACACGTTGTATCAGGACTCCTATCAGATCCTAAGAGATCAAGCAGAGGAAGATGGCTGCCAGGCATGGCCGGATTCAGGCTTGTTTTTCTTTTTTTTTTCAAGGAATGAGCGGGGGACTCCTTCGTGTCTTGATTTGACTCGCCGCTCTTAGTGGAGGCAGCGTTCATCTTCTCGTTGATGCAGGAACGAGCGGGGGACTCCTTCGTGTCTTGATTTGACTCGCCGCTCTTAGTGGAGGCAGCGTTCATCTTCTCGTTGATGCAGGAACGAGCGGGGGACTCCTTCGTGTCTTGATTTGACTCGCCGCTCTTAGTGGAGGCAGCGTTCATCTTCTCGTTGATGCAACATGTCATGGTGATCAAACAGGAGCAGGAATCTCAGGCTGCAGCATGATGGTGGCAGAGGACTGAAGCAACGATGATCCTAATTTTATTAAGAGAGGTTTCCACAGCAACTAATGGTTCCAGTCCTGAAGCTGGAAGTTGTCCATCAATCAGTAATAAACATACCAGGCTGAAGATTCAAAAGACCCCACGTCACAGTGCGTTAGCGTTCCCGGGTCATGATGTTTCACAGAGCGGGTGTATCCTGCGTATAGGACACGTATATACTCTTAGCGGATCTATACAGATTTATAAACTACTAGTCATAACCCAGCGACAAAGACGTCACATGCATTATAGTCACAGTACAAAAATACTTCTTAGCATTTTGGAGGAGTATTTTCAGCCAAGGAGGAATACAAAATAAGATGCTGGGTGGCAGTTCCTTTAATTTTGGGAACTTAAAGTGGCCCTGGAGACCTAAAGGTGGCCCCATGTTGTAGGCAGGTCCAAGTTGACAGAACCCCGGCCAAATATAAGAAGGTGAGGACAACACAAATAGGCAGGGCCAGCAATACTATAGTGCAGCACAAAATACCGCCCCAGGCCGAGCCAAATATCACAGTGCGGCACAAAATACTGCCACCAAAATACTGTCAAGCGTATGACTATCCTGAGGACCGTGATACAGTTGAATTCGGGATGGCACCTGCTGCCGCCAGCCAGGGGCATAAGAGCCGGATACTCCTACGTTAATTAATGTAGAGAGCATCAGATCATCATGTACCTGGCGAGCGGAAGGCGGCCCACCGGGAAATTTCCCTGTAGGGTTCATGGCCAGTCCGCCCCTGACCAAAATGTTCACAACTTACAGGACTTAAAGGAGATGCGTCATCAGGAAAATACCTATTGTCTGAATCAAGTTTTTATGTTAATATTTTATATTTAAAAAAAGGTATATAATCCTGCGATTTCCACACTGTCCACTAGGCATACTAATAGATGAACGCTTCTATTGTGGAAGTGTTCGTCTGCATAGTCATCTGTATCGCCGTCCTCAGGACAGTGATACA
The DNA here is from genome assembly GCF_905171765.1 of Bufo bufo. Lineage (NCBI taxonomy): Eukaryota > Metazoa > Chordata > Amphibia > Anura > Bufonidae > Bufo > Bufo bufo. The sequence continues at coordinate 182,574,403 of NC_053397.1, read as the reverse complement.
GATGGCTGTGCTGCGGCGGGGAAGGGAGAGGCGTGTCCCTTTCACTCTTCCTCTGATAGGCTGCCGGCACTAGGCCGACAGCCTATCAGAGGCCGGTGACGTCATCGCGCCGCCTGAGCCATACAGCATGGGACACAGGCCGGAAGAGGCCTGCAGCACATCGCTGACATGGAGGTAAGTATAACTGTTTTTTTTTTATATGTACAATACTTGTTACTGGCACATGATTGGGGGGACTCCTGTTACTGGCACATGATTGGGGGGGCTCTTGTTACTGGCACATGATTGGGGGGGTCTTTTTACTGGCATATGATTGGGGGGGGCTCTTGTTACTTGCACATGATGGGAGGCTCTTATTACTGGCACATGATGGGATGTGCTCTTGTTACTGGCACATGATGGGAGGTGCTCTTGTTACTGGCACATGATTGGGGGGGCTCTTGTTACTTGCACATGATTGGGGGAGGGCTCTTGTTACTTGCACATGATGGGGGGCTCTTATTACTGGCACATGATGGGGGGGTGCTCTTGTTACTGGCACATCATTGGGGGGGTGCTCTTGTTACTGGCATATTATTGAGGGGGGTTCTTGTTACTGGCACATGATTGGGGGGCTCTTGTTACTGGCACATGATTGGGGGGCTCTTGTTACTTGCACATGATGGGGGGCTCTTATTACTGGCACATGATGGGGGGGTGCTCTTGTTACTGGCACATCATTGGGGGGGTGCTCTTGTTACTGGCATATTATTGAGGGGGGGGGTTCTTGTTACTGGCACATGATTGGGGGGCTCTTGTTACTGGCACATGATTGGGGGGCTCTTGTTACTGGCACATGATTGGGGGGCATCTATGGGGGCACATTTTACTGGCACATTATTGGGGGGCAGCTATGGGGGGCACTTATTACTGGCACATTATTGGGGGTACTTTTTACTGGCACATTATTGGTGGGCACTATAGGGGCATCTACTGAGGCCACAAAGAAGGGGTATTTTATATGGGGGGCTCTGTACAGTAGCATTTTATACTGGGACACATTATGGTGGGTACTATGGGGAAGAGGAGTACTATGGGGTCATCTACGGGGGCCACTAAGAAGGGGTATTTTATACTTGCAAATTATGGGGGACACTGAGGGCATCTACTGTGGCACTATATATGGGGCATTTTATACTAGTACATTATGGGGGGCACTAGGAGGAAGGAGCACTATGGGGGCATTTACTGGGGGCACTATATAGGGTATTTTATACTGGCACATTATGGGGGCACTATGGGGACATTAGCTCAACTGGGGGAATTACAAGGGGGTCACATTATAAGGAGAATTATTTCTACTGGGGGGGGGGGGCATTATGGTGGGCTTTATTACTCCCCCATGGTATGACCCCCTAGTAGCAGCACCAGCCTCTCCCTGCTCTGCTATCCCTCTGCACCTTCTCCAAATCCTTATTATGAAATCTTTCTCATTAGGATAAAACACATCAGCTCCACGAGCCCCAAAGTGTTGAAGTGCCCCTCCCGAGACCAGGCTCTGGATCCGCCACTGGCCAGACTGGGATTACAAAGCAGCCCACATGGTATTGTGTAAAAATAGTAGTGCGCAATGAACGCTGCGGAAAATGTTGCTTAAGTTGGTCATATCCCTATGTAAACCATCAATGCAAAAAAGAAGATAAAAGTGCACGAAAAAGTGCAAAAAAAATGCAAGAAAAGACAGAAATGCCTAATCACATGTTCAGGGACAGCAACACATACCTCTGATACCACTGTGCAGCACAAAAAAACCTCTCCAGGACCATTGCTTCTTGACCACCCCTCCCCCACTGTCAGCAGCATTGTCCTCACTTAACCCCTTCCTGATGGGGCAATTTTTTATTTCTGTTTTTTACTCCCTCCCCAGAGCCATAACTTTTTTATTTTTCCGTTCACACAGCTGTATAGGGCTTGTTTTCTGTGGGACAAGTTGTACTTTCTAGTGCCGCTAATGACTGTTGCGAACAATGTAGTAGAAAGCTGAAAAAAATTCAGAATGAGGTAGAATTGGGGAATAAACACAATTCCGCCATAGTTTGATGGATTTCGTTTTTTACGGTGGTCCCATTGTAGTATCTTCATTCTCCGAGTCAGTACGATTATAGCGATACCAAATTTATATATATATTTTTTTTTCAATTTAATTTAAAAATAAAAACGAAATTAAATTATTATTTTTTTCTTTGAATCGTCATAGTCTGACCCCCATAACATTTCAGATTTACATCTACAGAACTTTTTGTGGGCTCATGTTTTGCAGGATGATCTGTGTATTTCAACGATGCCTCTTTGGGATATGTATGACTTTTTTATCACTTTTCATCCAACTTTGGAAGGTAATGTGACCAAAATAACTGCGAATCAGTCATTCACTGTACAGGTTCAACACATTTTTATTTAATAGTTCGGGCGTTTTGGGTCACATTGATAAAAAATATCGTTATTTTCTTTCATTGTTTATTTTTATTTCTAAAATAGGGAAGGGAAGTGATTACAATTTTTATACCTTTTGGCTTTTTATATATTTTTTAAAACTTTTTCTTTTTTTTTTTTTACCTTTTTTAAGTTATTTTTAGTCCCCCTCAGGGACTTCAACATGTGATTGTCTGATTGCTTCTTCCATAAACAGCAAGGATTTAACATTGCAGTCTATGGGAAAATCACTATGCTCCGATCAAGTTCCTTCAGAAGGCTCAAGGCTGCCAGAGCAACCAAACGGCACCTGTGATCTCATAGCGGAGACCTATTCAGTCACCAGGAGCGCATCGCTCCCATAAAATAACCGCTCAGGTGCTGTGGTCGCAATTGACCATGACACCTGAAGGGTTAAAAGTCTGAAAAGCACTGTTACCGATCACAGACTCTGCCACCGAGTGTCTGCTGTGCAAAACAGCAGACACCCAGCAGCTACGTCGCCCACTCAGCTCCTGAGCGGGCACCATCTTTAAAATCTGACATCTGCCGTACATATACGGCAGAAAAGGGAAGCAGTTAGATTTCTCACCTCTCTTCCAGAGTAACACTATAGGAGCAGTGAGGCTGGTTGTGCCTAGAATGTATGGGTGTCTGAGAGAATCTAGCCTCGTCCCCAAATTGTTGTAAGAACTAATGTTGTCCATGAAAACAACTGTTACCTTAAACTCAACACACACAAGAAACCACACAGCACATGTAGGAAAACGTCCTGCAGCCCCCAAAACAGAACAGTTATTCACAGCTGTTACTTTACTGTTAAGGACCTGTAGTGATGTCATCACAGGTCCTTGAGCGCTCCAAACTTTGGAACTGCACTGACTGTACTCTCAGGGGGTTAAGGACCTGTGATGATGATGTCATCACAGGTCCTTGAACGGTCATATACTCGGAACTGCACTGAAGCTGCAGGGTTTACTTCATGAGGGGCAGCTCATGTATATTCATATCAGGTGGCCCCCTGACAGACCAATCCACCGGTAATCTACCTAGTTAGGGTCCATTCACACGTCCGCAGTGTTTTGCAGATCCGCAAAACACCAGGCCGGCACCCCAATAGAAATGCCTATTCTTGTCCGGAAATGAACATCTTTTCCCTTCCCATTGAAAATGAATGGGTCCGCACCCGTTCCGCATAATGGCAGAACGGATCCGGACCCAAAGTGCGGACATGTGAATGGACCCTAAAGCAGATTACAAGTTTGGGCCTGAGGGTAGTTTTTCAGTAACTATCTCACTATCACCACAGCCTGAATTACAATGGCAAGTAACACCTCTGTATATGATAACACGGGATCCAGCATTCAATGTAGGTGATATTACAGCTTATCTGCTCCTTACTGACCTCTGCACAGGTCACAGAGCATGCCAAGAAAACTATCCTATAGAAGTCAATGGGGTCCCCTCCTGTCCATTTTGTCTATGGCCCATATAGCTGCTCTCAAAAGACAGGAAGTCTTAACATATTTTAGGCCTAGTGGCCAGTGTGAAAAAGCATAAAAATGTGATTAAAACAATAGGTCATTTTCTGATGACACTTCCTCTAAGCAGGCTCCGGGGAACATACTTGTTATTCCAGCAGATCCCACAGACCATTTTGAAATTCATGGAGGACGAGTCAACACCTTGAACTCTACGTCATTTTCCTCACACCATTCCTAAAAACATTTGCAGTGTGGCTGGGGCATAATCCTGCCGAAAAAGGCCACTGCCATTAGGGAATATAACAGCCATGGTGGGGTATTTGGTCTGAACAATGTTTAGGTAGGAGTCAAAAGCGCCGTCCACATGAATGCCAGGATCTAGGACTTCAGCCAGGATCTAGGACTTCCAGCAGCACATTGCGCAGGGCGCCACACTGTCTCGTCTTCTTCACATAGTACATCTCTTCCTCAGGTGAATAACACACAAGCTCCTGACTGTCCACCTGATGAAAACTTGACTCCTCAGACCGATCCACCTTCCTCTGTTGCTCCATGTTTCAGTTCTGATGCTCATGTGCACATTGTAGGCACTTTCGCGGCAAGGTTAGCATAAGCACACATCAATGAGTCTTGGTTGGCCAAGAACCCATCACCATGGGTCCTCCTTGATCCACTGTATTCTGGAAACAACTTGCAAGACCTGCTGTTTTGGAGATGTCCTGACCCATCACAATTTGGTCCTTGTCACTCAGATACTTATGCTTGCCCATTTTTGCTGTTTCTGCCACAGTGCCACTGTAATGATATGACTATATGAAGAAAAGGAATGTGTTGGTGTAGCATCATCGGCCTGTGCCCGTTGCTGTCCTGCTCTCCCTAGAGGCACGGGCACCACATCACTCACCCTTCTTTCACTCTACGGCTGCCGGATTGGACGCTGTCCCGATCCCCTGCTTCCTGTCGAGAAGGCCTCCTCCCCCTTTTAAAGGCCGAGCGCACACTACCCTAATTCACACCAGCCTTTCAGTACCTAAGGCACCTTGCCCTATGGTAGAGTGCCTGAGCAATAGGTTTTCTAGCTAGTTCCTGCAAAGGTGTGTTGTATCTGTTTGTCTGCCCATGTACTGGCTTCTGCTCAGTTCCTGGATTCTGACCTTCTGCTACCAGACCTGATCTGTGTCTGACCTCCATATTGACCCTTCACAGCATGCCCTAGGCCTGGACTGTTTATTGGATTGCTCATATTCTTCTTGACCTGACCTCGGACTGTATCTTTGACTACGGTTTTTTGCCTTATCCCTCGGTGCCCCGAAATAGTGTCTCTGACCCATGTGGGTCTGCTATCAACTGCATAGAGACTACTCCTGCTTCTATTATGTGAGGCCGGTGTATTTTATGCAGAATATTCCAAACTGGCAGCCGTGGATTAGGAAAACATGCATTGTGTTAGGTTTTATATATTATAATTTATGATCGGCTGAAATTACCAGGGTTATGCATGCATTATGTTATTACAGGCTGGCAGTGTCAGGGTTAACAGCAGGAGGAGTATGTCATTACAGGCTGGCAGTGACGGGTTCATGACAAGGTGCATTATACATTACATCGCAGTATAGGCTGCCAGCGGGAAAATTATATAGTGTCACGGGCGAGCAGGGTTCGCGTTATTAGCGGGTGCATTGAATTATATTGTATTATAGGCTGGAAGTGTCACCATTATGTGTGTATTATAAGGGGTTACAGACTGGGAGTGCTGGGGCTATCAGCAGGTGTAATATATACAGTATATACACATTACAGGCAATGCCGGGTCATTAGAGGATGTACTATATTATACAGTATTACAGGCAGAGCTGGGTGTATTATACAGTATTACAGGCAGTGCTGGGTGTATTATACAGTATTACAGGCAGTGCTGGGTGTATTATACAGTATTACAGGCAGTGCTGGGTGTATTATACAGTATTACAGGCAGAGCTGGGTGTATTATACCGTATTACAGGCAGAGCTGGGTGTATTATACAGTATTACAGGCAGTGCTGGGTGTATTATACAGTATTACAGGCAGTACTGGGTGTATTATACAGTTTTACAGGCAGAGCTGGGTGTATTATACCGTATTACAGGCAGAGCTGGGTGTATTATACAGTATTACAGGCAGTACTGGGTGTATTATACAGTTTTACAGGCAGAGCTGGGTGTATTATACAGTATTACAGGCAGTGCTGGGTGTATTATACAGTATTACAGGCAGAGCTGGGTGTATTATACAGTATTACAGGCAGTGCTGGGTGTATTATACAGTATTACAGGCAGTGCTGGGTGTATTATACAGTATTACAGGCAGTGCTGGGGCTATCAGCAGGTGTAATATATACAGTATATACACATTACAGGCAATGCCGGGTCATTAGAGGATGTACTATATTATACAGTATTAGGCCTCTTTCACACGACCGTTTCCCCCCCCCCCCCCCCCCCCCCGTTTACGGGCCGTTTTTTGCGTTCCGTATACGGAACCATTGATTTCAATGGTTCCGCCAAAAAAACGGAATGTACTCCGTATGCATTCCGTTTCCGTTCCGTTAAAAGATAGAACATGTCCTATTATTGCCCGCAAATCACGTTCCGTGTCTCCATTCATGTCAATGGGTCCGCAAAAAAACGGAACACATACGGAAATGCATCCGTATGTCTTCCGTATCCGTTCCGTTTTTTTGCGGAACCATCTATTGAAAATGTTATGCCCAGCCCAATTTTTTCTATGAATATACTGTATACTGTAGATGCCATACGGAAAAACGGAACGGAAAAACGGAACGGAAACACAACGGAAACAAAAAACGGAACAACGGATCCATTTAAAACGGACCGCAAAACACTGAAAAAGCCATACGGTCGTGTGAAAGAGGCCTTACAGGTAGAGCTGGGTGTATTATCCAGTATTACAGGCAGTGCTGGGGCTATCAGCAGGTGTAATATATACAGTATATACACATTACAGGCAATGCCGGGTCATAAGAGGATGTACTATATTATACAGTATTACAGGCAGAGCTGGGTGTATTATACAGTATTACAGGCAGAGCTGGGTGTATTATACAGTATTACAGGCAGAGCTGGGTGTATTATACAGTATTACAGGCAGAGCTGGGTGTATTATACAGTATTACAGGCAGAGCTGGGTGTATTATACAGTATTACAGGCAGAGCTGGGTGTATTATACAGTATTACAGGCAGAGCTGGGTGTATTATACAGTATTACAGGCAGAGCTGGGTGTATTATACAGTGTTACAGGCAGAGCTGGGTGTATTATACAGTATTACAGGCAGAGCTGGGTGTATTATACAGTATTACAGGCAGAGCTGGGTGTATTATACAGTGTTACAGGCAGAGCTGGGTGTATTATACAGTATTACAGGCAGAGCTGGGTGTATTATACAGTATTACAGGCAGAGCTGGGTGTATTATCCAGTATAACAGGCAGTGCTGGGTGTATTATACAGTATTACAGGCAGTGCTGGGGCTATCAGCAGGTGTAATATATACAGTATATACACATTACAGGCAATGCCGGGTCATAAGAGGATGTACTATATTATACAGTATTACAGGCAGGGGTTGTCAGTGGGTGTATCATACAGTATTACAGGCAGAGCTGGGTTTATTAAACAGTATTACAGGCAGAGCTGAGTGTATTATACAGTATTACAGGCAGTGCTGGGTGTATTATACAGTATAAAAGGCAGAGCTGAGTGTATTATACAGTATTACAGGCAGTGCTGGGTGTATTATACAGTATAAAAGGCAGAGCTGGGTGTATTATACAGTATTACAGGCAGTGCTGGGTGTATTATACAGTATTACAGGCAGAGCTGGGAGTATAATACAGTATTACAGGCAGAGCTGAGTGTATTATATAGTATTACAGGCAGTGCTGGGTGTATTATCCAGTATAACAGGCAGAGGTTGTCAGGGCTGTATTTTTCAGTATCACAGGAAGTACAAGGGTTGTCAGGGCTGTATTATCCTGTAGTACAGGGGTTGTCAGGGCTGTATTATCCTGTAGTACAGGGGTTGTCAGGGCTGTATTATCCTGTAGTACAGGGGTTGTCAGGGCTGTATTATCCTGTAGTACAGGGGTTGTCAGGGCTGTACCATCCAGCAGTACTGCAGTGCTGGGGTTGTCAGGGCTGTACCATCCAGCAGTGCTGGGGTTGTCAGGGCATTATCACACAGGTGTCAGGCCGCCCTCCCCGGGTGGAACGCCCCCGTCCTCCGCTCCGGGCCGGCGCCCCTCCCGTTCCGGTTTCCTGTGCCCCCTCCTCTCCCGCACACATCCCCGGACATGGCTCTGTGAGACAGCACATGGCGGCCCCGGCCATGCAGAGCCCCCCTAAACCATCCAGCACCCCCCCGCTCTTCCTCCTCCGCCACTAGAACACCCGACACTACGCCCCACTCACCACCAGAAGCGGCGGCCTCCGGCAGCATCATGGGGGTGCACGGCTTCCAGGACTACATCGAGAAGCGCTGCCCGGGCGCGGTAGTCCCGGTGGAGCTGCAGAAGCTGGCCCGCGGTAGTTTGGTCGGGGGAGGCCGCCAGAGACCCCCCCAGACCCCGCTCCGCCTGCTCATCGACGCCGAGAACTGCCTGCACCGGCTGTACGGCGGCTTCTACACGGACTGGGTGAGCGGGGGCCAGTGGAACCACATGCTGGGCTACCTGGCGGCCCTGGCCAAGGCCTGCTACGCCGGCAACATCGAGCTCTTCGTCTTCTTCAACGGCGCCCTGGACAAGGCCCGGCTCCACGAGTGGGTGAAGCGGCAGAGCAACGAGCGGCAGACCGGGCAGCAGATCATCAGCCACGTCCAGAACAAGGGCACCCCGCCCCCCAAAGTCTGGTTCCTGCCCCCCGTCTGCATGGCCCATTGCATCCGCCTGGCGCTAGTCCGCTTCCACATCAAGGTGAGAGCTCAACATGGCGGCCTGGAAAGGATGCCCTGTGCACCAGGAGGACAGCAGTGCCACCTGTCATTACTGTCAGCTACAGGCACTGCATGGCAGAGGTCTGGGCAGCCTGGGCCTACACTGGCACCATGCCACAGGACAACCCGCCTGTGCCATAGCCAGAATGGTGCTGCAGGCTGTGTGCCAGTCATATGGGACAACCCGCCTGTGCCATAGCCAGAATGGTGCTGTAGGCTGTGTGCCAGTCATATGGGACAACCCACCTGTGCCATAGCCAGAATGGTGCTGTAGGCTGTGTGCCAGTCAATGATGATGGCTGACAGCATGGTACATGATACATCGACCGCCAATTGCCCCTGCCACCCACAGTGGGCACATGTCATATACGCTCCTCTATTAGACCGAAGAGAAGCCCTAGATATCACGTGTGTGGGCACCAGGCCTAGTTACTTACATAGTGCATTGATCCAGCGCAAGGGTGGCACACCATGCTTGTCGGAACTCCCTGCCAGGCAGATAGATGCCTGGTGGCCTCTTGCAAGGAAAAAAATATATAATAATCCTGACCCTAGACCTGGCACCGTCAGGATTAAAGAGTGATGCCAGGCTGCGCAGTATAAATGATTGAGGTATATCAGCCCCTGCTCTGTCTTCATGGTGCCCCCCGTGCCGCCACCTGGTGAGTTGTGAAGTGTAGGGGCGCCCCATAACGACAGATGTGGGTGAGGAAGGATCGGCCATGTTGGATGCCGTGAGAGGCGGCTGGCAGTGCCCTGTTCCCCTCTGATCCTTGGAGATTATTCTGCACGGGCTGAGGATGCATGTCCGTGGGGAGCTGCGTTCCAGCTCCATCGCTCCTCCTCGGGCACCGTGGGTCTCTGGTTCGAAATGAGTCGCCCTGGTCACGTGACGTATGGGTGACATGTCACTCCCGCAGCCAGCAGTCAGGTGACCCACGTCAACCTGGATGTTGATGCAGGCAGACCTGCAGCATGCAGTGGGGAGAGATGGCGCTGGATCACAGCGGTGGGGGTCAGCTAAATATGATTCCTGCCACAGGTCCGGCCACATTATGGGGTAGGCAGAAAAGATCCCCAAGGGTGAATGAGCACCCCCTTTAAGGGTACAGCCACCTGTAGCGGGTCTGCTGTGTTTTTTTTTTACTAGTGGCAAGTTGCACACCAAATAGTGTGGATTTTTGGTGCTAAAATGACACTTTTTTTAGCGCAGATTTCACCCTAGTTACCTGCGGATTTTCTTGCTCGTGGATGTGATTTGTGCGCACGGATCTGCCACGGATAATTTTCAGTAGTCATGCCACACATGGCTGTAATAGTATATGTCACGGATCGGCAACCTCCAGCTGTTGTGAAACTACAACTCCCAGAATCCTCCTTTCACTTCTAATGGAGTTACAAAGTGTGCATGCTGGGAGTTGTAGTTTCACAGCAGCTGTAAGGCCGAAGTTTGCTGGTCATAAGTCTGCGCACGGGAAGGTTTTTTCGGATCCTGTAAACGGTTGGGACTGCCTACGGCTCTCCTGCTTTACCTGCGGTCTATAAACACCTGGCACAGGAGCGGTAGGAGTCCGACCCCCGGCATTTCTGTATTTATGGTTCTGCATTTTGTCAACAGGTTGTTGCGCACCTATCTCAAAAACTGACAAAGCGACTGAGGGCGCACAGCGCATGCGCAGCAGGAGGAATAAAAAAATATGAAAGGTGGAATCTGATTGGTGGCTTTGGGCAATTTAGCCAGTTTTCCTTGACACCAGTTTTGATCTCCCCCCAACGCCTTGTAGGGCTTGCTCTGCTGTATGTAATGATAGCTTTTACTTAGCAATCTGCTGCCTCATTCTGGAGAAAAAGTACTTTTTAATCCTTATGCAAATGAGCCTTTAAGTGCACCAAGGGCGGGTCCAAGCTACTCTGTGCACCCTCCTGTGTTGCTCCTCCTGATTCCTCTGCCAGCCCCTCCTACTCCTTGATTGACAGGGCCAGAGTCCTATATATTCATCTCGCTGGGCCGTCAATCAAGGAATGGGAGGAGGAGGGGCTAGGCTGCACTTAGCGGTTTGGACCCGCCCCCGGTGTGTGTAACAATATGATCATGTGACCGGCTCCATGGAATGCTATTGGCTGTGTCTTCAGGTCTCATACAGATTGGCGTACACAAGTGTGAATGGAGCTCTATACATTTAGGACCAGTGCCTCCATACTGTAGTACCGTGTCCCTAGCAACGGCACAAAAATGAAAGCTGTTATCCAGCTGCCATGACAACTGCTTATTGTCTGCACTATATTCTAAAAGTGAGGTCAACAATGTCACCCATATTTCTTACTGGTTATCCAACCCTCTAATGCCCGGGCCTCTCATACAGGTTATACTTATCTTGCTCCCCGGCACCCGCGTCACTCCTGATGCCCGCACGGCCGCCACTGCATTTCTCCGCCATGCGTATCAAAACATTTGGCAACGCAGGGGTCGGTTCTAGGGAGGCTCGTCCCCGTTGCGGCCTGCTATTGCCTCACGCCACCACCTCTGGTCCCTGGCTGTTTTGATCCACACAACAGGGAGATGCAGTGGCGGGCATCAGAAGCGACACGGGTGCCGCAGAGAGAGGTAAGTACAATCTGTGTGAGAGTCATGAGACTAGATGCTACAGAATTGTTATTACAAGGGGGATGCAAGTAGGCACTCAAACAGACATGTTAGGTGAGGTGACATGTCCCCTTGAAAGGGTTTGGACACCTTTGGAGGGGCTGGATGTTTGGCAAACCCACCCCTCTCCTAAGAAGACCTGCAAATAGAGGCATACTTACCTGGTCCTGGCTACTCCGCTCCCCGACCTCGGCTGCCTCATTCAGGTCCCCCCCATTGTCAACATCCGCTTTGACCCCACTGCAGCCAATCGCTGGCTGCAGCAGTGACCTGCTCCTCTTGCATCATGTCAGTTGGTCACATGATGCAAGGGGGGCTGTGGCCATTGATTGGCTGCTGCAATGTCAAAACGGATAGGGGACCTGAGTGACGCTAGATAGCGGAGGAGTTGGGACCATGGGTGGGGGGGAGTTTGGATTGCACTTAAAGCCCCTTTAAGTGCAACTTCTACAATAATAAAAAGGGACTGCAAGAATTCCAATTTCCGAATGTATCGCGGTACAGATTTCACCTGACTGATGCCAAAATCCTAACTATAGCAGGAGTATAGCAAGTTCTGGGCGGTGCATGCTGGGACTTGTGTTCTCTAGGGCTGGGTTTACGTGTTTGGCCTGTGTCGTGAACGCATTTTTTGCCTTGATCTTCCAATTATGGGAAAAAGGCAGCATTTTGGTGTAATTATGGCAAACCATGACCCAAAATCGTATACACCGTTATATAGAAGCCCCAGGATGTGATGTGTAATGCCAGACGTATAAAAAAAAAAAAAAGTAATGTCAATTATTTTTATTATGACGCGGGGCGCAGTGCGGGTTACGAGTGATTCCGTCAGCTGGGATACAGCAGGGCCAAATATATTTTCTAAAAATGTCTTTTTAGAAAAAGTCTCATTGATGATGCAGGCCGCGATGGAGAATGACACGAATTGACAGCTCCGAAGCTGCATTGTGCTGTCAGCACATTGACAGTTCAGCTTTGATCAGCTGGGTCACTGGTTGCTACGGAGACGCTCCCTAACAGCGCCTTCAGTGGGGTTGTCAGGCAGTGCGTCCATAGCAACCAGTCGGCCTCAGACTACTCAGGTCTTCAGTTCACATGAAAGTAGGCCTCGTCCACACACCCCTGACTATATGGTCTGTGGTTCATCCGTGTGGCTGGTCCGCGTGTCATCCGCATTACACAGGCACTGCTAGGCTGAAAATGAATTCCCATCTCCTAGCAACAGTCTGTGAAAACCACAGACCAAACATGGATGGCATCAGTGTTGTGTGGGTGGTTTTTTTTCACGGACTGTAATGTGTATGAGGGATCCATAGAGTTGGTCAAAAATAGGGCGTGCTTCCGTGGTGTCACCGCGGTCCATGGGAGACAACTGAGGTGTGAATACACACATTGAGACCTTAGGCCTAGTTCAGACTTCTGTGATTTCCATCAGTGACGGTGAGCCAAAACACAGAACAGGAGCGAATCGCTCATGCACATGCCGTAGTTTTGGTCTGTATCCGATCTGCGTTTTTTTCGGATCACATGCCGGCCCATTCATCACAATGGGATCGCAAAAAGATGCAGACAGCACACCGTGTGCAGTCCTGCTCAAAAATAAACATGTCCTATTGTCTGTTTTGCGGACAAGGAAAGGATAGTTCTTTAGGAGTAAAAAAAAAAGAAAAAATGGCATGAACTTGTTTTGTGGATCTGCGATTTTCGGGCCGCAAAATACGGACGGCCGTGTGTGTGAGGCCTTATACCTTATCTCACTGTAGACTACACTTCTGGTTTTTGCTCACAATCACTGGTCTAAACACTGATGTGTAAACTAGGCCTTAGGCGTCATGCATACGACTATATTCGTTTTGGGGTCTGCAAAACGCAGATCCGCAAAATGTGGATACAGTCCGTGGTCATTCTGCAATTTTCGCGGGACCAACTGCTATAAAGCCTATTCTTGTCTGCAAAACGGACAAGAATAGGGCAGGTTCTATTATCTGTGGTCCGGCCACACAGATGACATCCATGTGCTGTCCGTTTTATTTATTTTTTTGTGTGTGTGGACCCATAGAAATGAATGGGTCTGTGTGCGATCCGCAAAAAATGGGGATCAGACATGGACCAGAAGTACAGTTGTATGCATGAGGCCCTATTCAGACGGACCTTAATCACGGACAGCACACGTACCTATTGACTTTAATGTGTGTATGCACACATCCGTGATTTACCACAGTCCGGTGGTTTGTGGTTACTTTACGGAAGCACGCCCTATTTTTGGCTGTGTTTACAGATACTATAGGTCTGTGAAAAAACACGGGACACGGATGTCGTCTGTGTTTCATGGGTCGTTCCTAGGAAATACACTAGGAAATTTATTTACAGCCTAGCGTTGCCCGTGGAATAGAGATGACACATAGAGGGCAGAAAACGGACACATGGACCAAACACAGATCCTTCGCGGACAAACAACTCATCTTGTCACTGATGTCATCACGGACACAGATGTGTGAATGAGGCCTAAAGTCAATGGATGCGTGAGCAGTCTGTGGAGACCACAGACACCACATGTCCACTGGAAGATTTGGCAAAAATCGCATCGAAAAAAGTGAAATTACCTCTGCATGTGAATGCAAAAATAACTGTGACCAATATATGAATTCACCCTCTGTCATATGTATGGCTGTGCACTACACCAGTACGACCAGTAGATCGTTGGCACAGATGGGTGTATGAATACTCCAAATTACGTCTGTACAATCCGCCATCGTCTTCCCTTCTCAGCCTGCAGTTGTATTGGGGATCGCCGACTATTATGTTTGGCAAGGCGTGTTCGTCACCTTTTGATTCTCTCTCTATCCGTGTTTGTAACCGGAACCTTCAGCGCTTTGAAATCAAGATTATCACTCGTTAGTGGCAGCATAAGTTGCTGTGCAGGTGTGTAAAGTAGGGCGGCCACATCTCATTGCCCTGGGCTGTATGAGGGACCTGATCCCTATTGTCTGAATTCATTGCTCTGAACTCCCCCCAGTACATGACATTGATAGTACTGAGATCTTTTCCAGTATTGTGCACGCCCATTCCCAGCGTGGCATTAACACCGTCTTCTCTTCTTGGCACCGCTCCATTACTGGATGCCTGGCACAATACCATATAATGCGTATGCTGCCATTGATTGGAATGGCTCTTTGCTTAGATTGTTGCATCCGATTTTTTTTCAGTCGTGTAAATTTCTGAAGCTGTGTATACAATCTGTGACAGGCTTCTCCAGTGTGGTTGTTACGTCAGCGGCCTGTACCCGCCGCTGTCCCACTACTTAGGGCAGGTACAGACACCGCTCCACTCACCCTGTGTCTGTCGCAGGTCCAGCGCTTCGGCAGCAGACCCAGGCATCAGTTTTCGTTGTGTCTTTTGGGGATATTCTTCTTTGAACCTTGCCTCATTCTGCTGTACTGCAAGGGTTAAACCCGCCTTTGGTTCTGTTTCTAATGTGTAATCAGCTTCTGCTATGTATACCATGCTGTGTCTCATTCTCTGCCTGAGCAATAGACTAAGTAGATCCTGTAAGGCCCCTTTCACACGAGCGTGACGGACTAGGTCCAGATGCGTTCAGTGAAACTCGCACCATTTTGCAAGCAAGTTCAGTTTTATCTGCGATTGCGTTCAGTTGTTAATTTTGGTGCAATGCGTTTTTGATGCGTTTTTCACGCACGTGATAAAAACTGAAGGTTTACAAACATCTCTTAGCAACCATCAGTGAAAAATGCATCGCACCTGCACTTGTTTCCGTGTGCAATGCGTTTTTCACTGAAGCCCCATTCACTTCTATGGGGCCAGGGCTGCGTGAAAAACGCAGAAAATAGAACATGCTGCGATTCTCATTTAACGCAGAACTGATGCTTGAAAAAAAACCGCTCATGTACACAAACCCATTGAAATGAATAGGTCAGGATTCAGTGCTGGTGCTATTTGTTCACATCACGCATTGCACCCCTGCGGAAAACTCGCTTGTGTGAAAGGGGCCTAGAGGTGCTATAATCTGGTTGCCTGACTACTGGATTCTAACCCTCTGCTACCTAACCTGACTCATACTTGGTCACCATATTGACCCTGTGCTACTTGCCCCGACCTTTGGGCTGTTTCTCGGATTTGTAGGAACTCTGCCTCGACCTTGGCATGTTACAGATTACGAGTTTTGCTTCGCACTAGTGTCCCCGACCCCCATGGCTCAGCTGTCAACCACGCTGGGACTACTCCAGGGGACTGTCGGGATAACACTCTTCGGTTTAGCCCAAAGTCAAACCTGTTGGTTGACACAGTGGTTCTACTGCCCGTAACAGTGATGTTTAGAAGGATTGTGTTTCCTTTTGAACACTTGGTGTAGGTTCACACAGAGTTCTTTGGAGGAGGTTTTGAGGCAGATTTTCCTGCATGTTTTTCAGCCAAAGTCAGAAGTGGATCCAGCAGGAAGGAGAAATAAGTCCTTCCTCTACAGGTGAAACTCGAAAAGTTAGAATATCGTGCAAAGTTCATTTATTTTAGTAATGCAACTTAAAAGGTGAAACTAACATATATGAGATAGACTCATTACATGCAAAGCGAGATATTTCAAACTTTTATTTGTTATAATTTGGATGATTATGGCTTACAGCTTATGAAACCCCAAAGTCACAATCTCGGGTACCCTTTGCTCAGGGGGTATGGATTAATTAGCTGACACTTTGAGCCTAGAATATTGAACCTTTTCACAAAATTCTAATTTTAAGTTGCATTACTGAAATAAATGAACTTTTGCACGATATTCAAATTTTTGGGAGTTTCACCTGTATATTTCCGATTCCTCTCAAATCCACTTCTGGCTTTGGCCGGCAAACCTGCAGGAAAATCTACCTGAAAACCTCCTCCAAAAACTCTGAGCCTACCTTGAGTGTTTATGGACAGATTATGGCTCTGTGGAGTTGTTGTATACTTAGGACCGAGGAAAGTCTTTTTTTAAACTTTCATGATCTCGCAGGACGGGAACACATTCCGTCTGTGGTCCTACACAGAACCACCATATGGCCTTCTGCGTGAAGCAGATCTTCTCAATTCCACTCCAGTTATCATTAGAAGTGTTTCTGGGCTACAGAGGCCATGGATGATGAGTGACCCTAAGGGAGGCCCAAAAGAACAGGGACCTCCAGTTGTTATGGGTTATTAATCCATATGGTCCAGAGCCGTGGTCTTCAGTCTGCAGATTGGAAGAGCTCTTGTGACATGCTGGAGATTTCATTAAAGGTCCACTCATCCAGTCGGTGGCCTCCCTGACCCCTTTAAAATGCCTCACGTTGTGGCCAGTGAGGTAATGGACATGGTAACTAGAAGTGCCAACTGCTAATCTGAGCAGCAAAGGTGCCCTTCCTTCTGTTGGTCAAAATAGGGGTCCTCTGTAGGTAGCACGGCACTTTTCTGCAAACGGGCGTGTTCAGAACATTTGAAACCATGAGAAGGACACATTGCAACTTTTTGGCGTGCATTGCTGGTTGCACCTGTATGTAAATGTGTGCGGAAATGCACTTTTTTAATGTGTAGAAATTTACTGAGTATCTCATGGACGAGGTTTGGTTTTTCCATAGATTCTGCTGATATCTGGCTTGGCCAAGACCTGGTTTCTTATTTCGTCTTCTATAATGGGTGACCTACGAGAATTGCTTCATGTCTGCGTCTTTGTTCTACAGCATAGTCTATAGGATGTGACCTTCAGAGCAGGGAGATTAGTAACCAGAGCTTAGCATTATCAGGATGGCGCTGCCCCCGCCCTATCTACAAGATTATTCCATGGTGGTGGCTGGGAGAGATGCTGGGTGGATGATAATCCATTAACCCCTTTCTGATGCTTTTCTTTGGGTGTGAACACGGCCACAGATGCATCAGTGTGGCATGGACAAGTTTTGTCGCCTTGTCCGAAATGTATTATTAATCTGAGCTTTAAATGTCACCAGATTCATGACAAGTGACTAAGGCCTCAATGCACACGACCGTATGTGTTTTGCAGACCGCAAATTGCGGATCTGTAAAAAAAAAAAAACGTCTGAAGTCCGTATGGTATCCGTTTTTTGGCAGGGCTATGGAATTGACATACTGATGCGTTTTTTTGCGGACCCATTGAAATGAATGGGTCCGCATCCTATCCACAGAATAAAACTGAACGGACACGGAAACAAAATACGTTTGTGTGCATGAGGCCTTATAAAGATAAAAATACAGGAACAAGCTAGGTCTGCCCGGTCAGACAATGCCAGAACTCTGCACTTAGGCTTTGGCGTCATTTAGGTGGAAAGGAACCCAGACTAGGGGGCAATTAAAAAAAGGGTTGTCCAGGATTAGAAAAACATGGCTGCATTCTTCCAAAAAACGGCACCTCCCCTGTCCACAGGTTGTGTCTGGTATTGCAGCCCAGCTCCATTGGAGTCACTGGTGCAGAACTGTAATGCTGCAAGTTTTTCTAATCCTGGACAACCCCTTTAAACAGAGGCACCGGGCACTGAGAACACGTTACTGAGCTGCCCTATCTGAATTTAGAAGAGTAATGTACAGGTGAAACTCCAAAAATTAGACTATTGTGCAAAAGTTCATTTATTTCAGTAATGCAACTTAAAAGGAGTTGCATTAATGCAACTGAAAATTAGAATATTATGAAAAGGTTCAATATCCTAGGCTCAAAGTGTCACACTCTAGTCAGGTACCGTATTTTTTGCCCTATAAGACGGTGCGGCCCATAAGATGCCCCTAGTTTTTAGAGGAGGACAATAAGAAAATTTTTTTTTTATTAGACCTTAGGTCAGACCAGCAGTCAGACCCCCAATGTTAATCAGACCTCAGATCACAGCTCCAATCAGATCCCCAATGTTAATAAGACCTCAGATCTGACCCACAATCGGACCTCAGCTCACACCCAGAAGTGAATGACCCCCAATCAGACCTCAGATATGAGTCCCAATATAAATAAGACCCCATTCAGACCTCAGATCAGACCCCTAGTCTCAAATCAGCTCCCCATGCCTCATTTGATCAGTCCCCCATCTCATATTGGCCCCCATTGCCTCAGATGATAAAATAAAAAAACTACTTCTCCTGCTCCCGGCCGCCGCCGCGATCCTCTTCATCCTGCTGTCGGCTGTGCTGTGAACTTGCGCGCACAGCGCGAGGTCAGAGAGCACCCTCACGCTGTGCGCAGTACAGAGTCTTCGCCGCTTTCTGGTCCTCTGATGCTAATGAGCGCTTCCATAATGGAAGCGCTCGTTAGTATTCACCCCATAAGACGCAGGGGCATTTTTCACCCACTTTGCGTCTTATGGGGCGAAAAATATGGTAATTATTCCATACCCCTGAGCAAAGGGTACCTGAGATTGACACTTTGGGGTTTCATAAGCTGTAAGCCATAATCATCTAAATTATAACAAATAAAGGCTTGAAATATCTCGCTTTGCCTGTAATGAGTCTCTCATGTATTAGCTTCACCTTTTAAGTTGCATTACTGAAATAAATGAACTTTGCACGATATTCAAATTTTTTGAGTTTCACTTGTATGATGCAGGGTTAAAGGGGTTGTCCTGATTTGGACATTTGGGGTCATATCGCTAAGACCAATTCATTTCTATGGGACTGCCAAAAATAGCCAAGTGCTACCTCAGCTATTTCCGTAAGCCCCATAGAAGTTAAGGGAGTGGTGAACGAGCTTTCCCAGAGTGTCTCCCATTCATTTCAATGGGACTTCTGAAAATCGCTGAGCGAGCTATTTGTGGCAGTCCCATAGAAATGAATGGAGTGCGACCGCGCATGTGCGGCGCGCCCCCTCCTGCACTTGGCGGGCTCCGTTCTATAGATAGGTGCAGGTCATTGGGGTATATGCTAGCGATGTGCCCCCAATGTCCAAGATGGGACAACCCCTTTAATATCAGATTGGCTCAGTTCGATTCTCTGCACCTCTGCCTATCAGCTTTTTGAAGAGAATGCAGCGCTCCTACGAGCGCTGTCTTCTCTTCACTGTTTCCCTGCTCGCTGCAGCAATTGCAGTGGTGATCAGGTGTAATTACACCTCCGTTGTCTCCACTCATGACTAGTGCATATGTTCGACCCCTACCAGTCTTGCATTGATGACCTATCCTGAGTAGTGATGAGCGAACTTCTGTTTTAAGTTCGGCGTCTAAAGTTCGGCTTCCGGTTAGCGGAGGATCCCGATATGGATTCCGAATTCCGTTGTGGTCCGTGGTAGCGGAATCAATAATGGCCATTATTGATTCCGCAACCACGGACCACAACGGAATTCGGAATCCATATCGGGATCCTCCGCTAACCGGAAGCCGAACTTATAACAGAAGTTCGCTCATCTCTAATCCTGAGGATAGGTCATCAATATAAAAAAGCGGACAACCCCTTTAAAAGACCTGTTACAATATAGCGGTACATTAAAGGAGTCCCCCCTCAATTGAAATTTATCACTGGACAGGTAAACAATTTTTTAATCGGAGGTCCCAAGCCACCCGTTGTAGATTGTGTGGATTTACTGTTGAGCAGGTCAAAGCTACGCTATTCAGACTGTATGGGACTGTGGGAGACAGGCGAGTACTGTGCAAGGTGCCTTCGTGACCCTCGCTCCATTCACATTACTCACTATGATCATGCAGTGCGAAGGACAAGCTAAGTTTGCAATTTTCAAATTGTCATGTACATGGTGCAAAAATTTAACTGCGGTGCAGAGTTTGAAATCCACATCAAGTAAATTGTGCAGATTTTCATTACAGATTTCACTCTTTGCAATGCAAAGGTTGAGATCTGGGGCAAACCCGCCTCGAACTCCACATGTAAAACGGATTTTGGTGAGGAAACTCCATAAAATCCACCCAATATGCACTGAGTGCATATCCATGCTGTCTGCTGATTACTGTGACTTTTGTGGTGACAGGTCCTCTTCAAGGACTTATGCACATAGCAGAGTCTCATGGATTATAACTATGGCGCTCATACTAATCTGTGGGCCTATACTAGATTTCAACGTTTTCAGTTTTATGCACAGGTTTTATGAATTTATTGAGGGGGAAAAACAGTTGTATGCTTCAGTACATGCTTTATTTGGAAGGTCTTTGTCCATTGAAGGAGGAGTGTGGTGCTTCTTTGGGGCTCCACACGGCGTCCATGATACAAGGATTTGTGCACTCATTTCCTTGTGCATGAGGCCTATAGCTGTGGTTATATGTTAGGATATCTGAGGTAAAATCCTACCTGGTAGTCACAACATGTACATTTCTGGGTATTTGAGGTAAAATCCCACCAGCTATCTAGAAATGTACATGTTGTGGATCCTGGAGGTACGATCCCACCATATAACAAAAATGTACACATTGTGGATATCTGAGGTAAAATCCCACCAGATGTCCAGAAATGTACACATTGTGGATACTGGAAGTACGATCCCACCATATAACCAGAAATGTACACATTGGTGGGATTTTACCTCAGATATCCACAGACATCTACATGAAAACCTGCCTGAGTTTTTGTAAGTAGATTCATTTTCCTGGAACCCTATATGAGTAAGTGAAGTATAGACTTTTCCTTTGTGACTTCTGCTTCAGACCTACTCCTGGTTTTGGCAGAACACACATGCCGAAACGTCAGAAATGTGGAGGCGGTGGTCATTTCCTCAGTCTATAAACTGTATGTGTTGAGCAGTCGGCACCGGCGGGCACTGCCTTCTCTGCACATGGTTGGGCATTGGTGCTGTGTAATTATTTGTTTAGCCGCATGGAGCCAGATAAGTAACACATTGGTGATGTCCATGTCCGCAGAGCTTTGCTGCACTTCCTCCTTCTGATGGGTGATAAGGGAAGTGCTCAGTCTTGTGCTGTGTGTATGCCATTTTGGGTAGATGCTAGTATGTAGGGCTGCAGTAAACGATTATTTCAGTAATCGAGTATTCTATCTATTGTTTTTTAAGATTAATCGAGTAATCTATTAAAAAATGAATTAAGACTGTTTTTTGCTTTATAAAAACTCATCAGACCCCCTGCCATCAGTCCCAACACCCTTCGTTCCCCCTTGTGCGATCAGCCTAAGTGCATCAGTTCCCACAGTGCCTTCAGCTCCACTCCCCCACCCCAGTGCCATCAGCCCCTCCATACAATTCATTGCTATGTCCCCCAGTGCCATCAGATCAGCCCCTCCATGTCCCTCAGTACCATCAGATCAGCCCCTCGCTGTCCCTCTTCAGCCCCTCGCTGTCCCTCTTCAGCCCCTCGCTGTCCCTCTTCAGCCCCTCGCTGTCCCTCTTCAGCCCCTCGCTGTCCCTCTTCAGCCCCTCGCTGTCCCTCTTCAGCCCCTCGCTGTCCCTCTTCAGCCCCTCGCTGTCCCTCTTCAGCCCCTCGCTGTCCCTCTTCAGCCCCTCGCTGTCCCTCTTCAGCCCCTCGCTGTCCCTCTTCAGCCCCATGTCCCCAGCGCCAGTGAAATAAAATACTTACCTTTCCTGTAGGGGCGCCGCTCCACAGCTCGTTCCTCTTCTCCGCGCGCTGCACTGGATCCTGACGTCACACAGCGTCGGGCATAGTGCGTGCTTACGTGCACTATGACCTGACGATGTGTCAGGATCCAGTGCAGCGCGGTACGGGCCGGCAGGTGACCACAGAGCGGTAAGTAATGGCAAGCGCTTCACTCCTGCTCCGTGGTCACATGACACAAACAAATCCTCGATGCAAAAAATTTGCATCAAGGATTTTTTTGTCGAATTACTCGATTCAATCGAGTAATCGTTTCAGCCCTAGTAGTATGTGTTGCAATATTAACCCTTTGCATCAGTGTGGATGCAACCGTGGTCATTGTTTGCATGAATTTTCATGTGCACGTGTACACCACTCTACACATTGGTGGAAAGTCCTCATACATACCGGGTTTTTCCACTTTTTGTACTAGGCCTTATGCTGTGCTAACAGTTGTTCAGACAGATCACTTCCTGAAACATCTGATCGGCGGGGGTGCCGGGAGTCGGACCTGCGCTGATGTGATAATGATTACCTATCCTGAGGATAGGTCATCATTATCTTTATCCAGATAACCCCCTTAAAGGGGTTGCCCTACCATAAGAACTGGATATCTGATTGGTGGGCGGCTGATCTCCGGGATGTAGAGTTGAATGGACCAGCAGTTCACATGTCACCGCCACCTCGTTCCTATGATCTGTGGAGGTCCCAGAAGTTGGACCCCCACTGATCAGACACTTATCCCCTAGCCACAAGATAGAGGATAAGTTCTTATGGTGGAACAACCCCTTTAAAGGGCATCTGTAGTACAGGCGCTCTCTGTAGCCTGGCCAAGAGATGACTATCCTGAACAGGGGACATCCTTCTATTGGGGTATATGACAATAGGTTTTTCTAAGCTGTACAACTCCTTTAAAGGGGTTGTCCTGTCTTTACTAAATAATGGCCTGTCCTCAGGATAGGTCATCACAAGGTAAAAGAGGGCAACCCCTTTAAATGTAGACCTGTTGACTATTGTATAGGCGTCTGGTGAATGTCTTCTCATATTTTTAAGCCATGACGGCAGATATGATGAAGGCACGCTCGAATATAACATCCAGTCAGCCGCAGTTGGCAGTTCGTGCCATTACTTTTAGGGTACTTTCACACTATCGGTTTTCTTTTACGGCATAGAGTTCCGTCACAGGGGCTCTATAAGGGCTCTTTCACACTTGCGTTCTTGTCTTCCGGCATAGAGTTCCGTCGTCGGGGCTCTATGCCGGAAGAATACTGATCAGGATTATCCCCATGAATTCTGAATGGAGAGAAATCCGTTCAGGATGCATCAGGATGTCTTCAGTTCCGGAACGGAACGTTTTATGGCCGGAGAAAATACCGCAGCATGCTGCGCTTTTTGCTCCGGCCAAAAATCCTGAAGACTTGCCGCAAGGCCGGATCCGGAATTAATGCCCATTGAAAGGCATTGATCCGGATCCGGCCTTAAGCTAAACGTCGTTTCGGCGCATTGCCGGACCCGACGTTTAGCTTTTTCTGAATGGTTACCATGGCTGCCGGGACGCTAAAGTGCTGGCAGCCATGGTAAAGTGTAGCGGGGAGCAGCATACTTACCGTCCGTGCAGCTCCCCGGGCGCTCCAGAGTGACGTCAGGGCGCCCCACGCGCATGGATGACGTGATCACATGGATCATGTCATCCATGCGCATGGGGCGCTCTGACGTCATTCTGGAGCGCCCCGGGAGCCGCACGGACTGTAAGTATACCGCTCCTACTATGGCAACAAAGACTTTAATAGCGTCCTGGCTGCCATAGTAACGCTGAAAGCATTTTGAAGACTGCTCCGTCTTCAAATGCTTTCAGTACACTTGCGTTTTTCCGGATCCGGCGTGTAATTCCGGCAAGTGGAGTACACGCCGGATCCGGACAACGCAAGTGTGAAAGAGGCCTAACAGAAAATAACTGATCAGGCATATCCCCATGCATTCTGAATGGAGAGTAATCCGTTCAGGATGCATCAGGATGCATCAGGATGTCTTCAGTTCAGTCGTTTTGACTGATCAGGCATTTTTCCCCATAGGAATGTATTAGTGCCTGATCCGGCATTCGGAATGCCGGATCCGGCCTGCGCATGCGCAGACCGGTAAAAATGTGAAAAAAGATACAAGACGGATCCGTCTGTCCGCATGACAAGCGGAGAGACTGATCCGGATCCGTCTAACAAATGCTTTTCAGTCGCAGCCAGATCGGCGCATCCGGCGGGCAGTTCAGACGACGGAACTGCCAGCCGGATCACACTGCCGCAAGTGTGAAAGTACCCTTAGATTGCAGTTTGATACCATCAGATTATCTTTTGAGAGTTGGCATCTGGTGCGAGCGGGTGTGATAAGCGACTCTTGGCAGAGACGGTGGGAAATGTTTTGGTCAAACCCAAGCAAAATTTCATCAGATATCTTCGTAAAGATCTCTGGCCTCCGCCGTCATTTCTGGTAAGAGGATACGAGTAAGGCTCCATTCAGACGTCCGTATGAATGGTCCGGATCCGTTCCGCAATTATGCGGAACGGGTGCAGACCCATTCATTTTCAATGGGCCCGGAAAAGATGGGGACAGCACACAGTGAGCTGTCCGCATCTGCACTTCCGTTCCGCATCCGCACTTCGTTCCACAAAAAAATAGAACATGTCCTATTTTTGTCTGCAGACACGGACAAGAAAAAGCCTTTCTATTTAAAGTGCCTGGCATGTGCGGTCCGCAGGTGTCCGTGTTTTGCTGATCCGCACTTTGGATCGCAAAACATTTGCGGACGTGTAAATGGACCCAACATTTTTTGCTTATTTTTTTTTTATACTGGAGTTTCCATTTTGTTTGTTTAGTTGTTTTAGATCCATGAGTGACATTCCAGGCGTCTCGGAGTGGGAATAGGTCAGGGGGTCAAGGGTTTTGGACACTGAGAGCTGGACATTTGCTTTCATCGGACACAGCGTGCATGCTGTGCTAATCTTGTCATGAGATAGAACAGAACTGCAGAGCGTGGCTTCAAACAGAGCCTCAACGAGCAGTGTGAACGTGGTCTTAAGTCCTCAGGCCCATGACCATTGTTTGGGTCCCATTCCCTTCTATGGGGCTGCATCTGTTGCTCCATTCTGTGGCCCCACAAAACAATACAACATGTCCTATTTTTGTCTGTTTTGCAGACAAGAATCTGCATTTCTATAATGGGCAGCACCTTCTGTTCCATAAATTTTGGAAAGCGCACGGGCATGTGCATGTAGCCTAATACTGTATTACACAGCCCGATCTGGCAGACGATTGCTGGGAGTGAAGCGTTCCCTCCCGGCAATCACCTGCTTGCTAGCAGAGGAGACCGTTGCTATTACAGGCAACAATCTCTTCCGCGACATGGGGAGGAGTGATCACTATGCCGTCGCTCATCCCCATACTGTCTAGGGCAGTGATGTCGAACCTTTTAGAGATCGAGTGCCCAAACTGCAACCCAAAACCCACTTATTTATCGCAAAGTGCCAACACAGCAATTTAACCTGAATACTACAGTCCAATATGGTATATCTTCCATGTACTTTATTATTTAGCTATAATGCCCGGCCTATGCCGTTTATAGTGCGCTGCCTGTGCTGTTCATAGGGCGCCCTGCGCTTATGAATGGCAGGGAAAGTCTAAGGCATATTGGTACACCATAGACTTTTTCCAGGGTGCGGGTGCCCACAGAGAGGGCCCTGAGTGCCGCCTCTGGCACCCGTGCCATAGGTTCGCCACCACTGGTCTAGGGGTTTGCCGGTGGCAGATCGCTATTAGTAAAAACATAATAAAAATAGTAAAACATAATAAAAAATAAAAAGATTTAATCGAACCCGAGTTGAATTTTGCCTGACTCGCTCCAGGCACTGGATACTTATGATCAGCTGTTAACCCTTTAAAGTGTGCGGTTACCTTGTGGTGTGGAATTGAATCGCAGATACTTCCCCTAATACATGCCTATTGTCTGTGTCTTGTAATAACCCCTGGACGTGGCTCCTCCAGTCCACGTGTCTAGGAGTTTATTACAGTGTGAGGTTAAGAGAAGGCAGTCCTGTATGGCTGTAGTAATGTTATCATTACCTATAATGTGTAAGGTACGTGGACCCCCCCCCCTTCTATTAGTGGTTTCTTTTAATGATCTTCGGTCTTGCTGTAACCTCTTTCTTTCTCCTTGCAGGTCGCACAGAGCATTGAAGACCATCACCAAGAAGTTATTAGTTTCTGCCGAGAAAATGGATTCCATGGCCTTGTTGCTTACGATTCAGACTACGCTCTGTGCAACATCCCTTACTACTTCAGTGCCCATGCGCTAAAGCTGAGTCGCAATGGGAAAAGTATCACCACCAGCCAGTATCTGATGCATGAAGTGGCCAAGCAACTGGACCTCAATCCCAACCGCTTTCCCATATTTGCTGCTCTTCTAGGTAACGTCTTTGGTTTGCTGTAATGTCTACGACTAGAAAATAAGGGTTAGAACTTGGATCTTGTGCCATTTTAAAGGGTGGTTTTATTACAACAACTTATCTCCTCTCCGATGGTTAGGGAAAAAGTGTCTAATTGGCGGGGGTCCGACCACTGGATCCCCCGCTAATCTGGAGAACAGGAGCTGAGTGGGCAGATAGGTATGCACGTCAGCTGCCCCGTTCAGCTGTGTGATAGCAGGAGGACAATTGTCTATCTCCGGGCAGCCCCGCAGACTTGAATGAAGCAGCAACTGGCCCCCGTTTGTGCGATCATCTTGGACCCCCGCCAATCAGACACTTATTTAAGGGAAGACGTTCTTATGAGGCAACTGCTTTGACTTAAATATTAGATACTAGGAACATAATTCTAGGTACAGTATTGAAGTTCAGCCTCATTCACACATCCGTGTCCGTGCTGAAATCCGCGAGCAGGTGGTCAGTGATGCATCCGTGAAGCTGTCTAAAGGGTCTGTGTGTTTTGTTTTGTTTTTGCTGTCCGTGTTGCATCAGTGTTTCACTGACACTGAACAGCTGAATTTTTTTTTTCAAAGCATCTCTCCTTAATCTGTGAAACACGGATGCAACACTGATGGCATCCGTGGTTTTCACTGACCCATAGACTATAATGGACGTGACGGACAAAATAGAGCATGCATCCGTGCTAAAACACTGATGTCTAAATACACACTTTAAAATGAATAGGGACGTGTGCTGTCCGTGGAGAACACGTACAGCACACGTCCGTGAAACACTGACGTGTGAATGAGGCTTTAGAGAGCAGCAAGAAAAGGGAATGTCTCATCAGAAAATGACCAATTGTTTAAATCACGTTTTTATGTTTAACATATTTTTTAAGAATTTTTGCCGATGTTTTTAATTTTCCATGTCAATATATTTAAATAAAATCCTGTAGTTTTCGCACTAGCCACTAAGCCTTATAATTGCTGCCACTCCTTGGTCTGTACAGATCACTTTACTGCAGTTATCATCTTATCTGTCATTCTAATCCTGCCTGTAATGATATCCCCTCTGTGTATAGAAAAGACGGGATCCGCCATTGACCATAGGTGATATCACAGCTTATCTTCTCCCTCCTGACCTCTGCACAGGTCAAAGAGCATGCCTAGAAAACTCTCCCATAGAAGTCAATAGGGTCCCCTCCTGACCACTGTGTCTGAGGCCCATGGGGCTGCCGTAAAGCCGTTTTCTTAATGCTTTGTAAATGCTGTTGCAAAACGGCTCAGCCAAGATGGCCGCCCCCGTAATAATGTTCCTGAAATGGAATTAAAAAAATTAAAACAGATTAGAAAAACAGGATAAGTGTTGTTATATGGTTTTAACTAGGGATGAGCGAATAGACTTTGGATGAAACATCCAAAGTCGATTAGCATAAAACTTCGTTCTAATACTGTACGGAGCAGGAGCCCCGAACAGTATTGGAATGTATTGGCCCTGATGAGCCGAAGTTATTGCTTAGCGAATTCTCGCAAGACTTTGCGCAATAACTGAAATTAATTTGTACTGTAATAAACTATTTCCCGAATTCTGGTTTGGTTCCAAGTGGTACCTTGGAACCGAACCAGAGTTCAGGAAATGTTTTTTTACAGTACAAATTAATTTATGAAGTTATTGCGCGAAGTCTTGCAAAGTCGATTCGCTCATCCCTAGTTTTAACTGTCAAAAGAAATTGGTACATTTTAAGATCCTTTCTACCCCATGTGCAGCATCCATGGACCCTAGGGACAGGGGAGGGGGTTAAAGGAACTTTCCTTTATCCACCCATTTTACAAACAAGACAGGAGAGTTTTTCCTTTTCCCGCTTACTTTGTTTACACAGCACGATATGCTGCCCAGAAACTGGTTTAGGAAACCGCGATGGCAATGCTTTCGTCCGCTAAACGAGAATTTGCTCATTCATCGTGTGATTGGTGGCACATGTAGACAGGGCAATTATCAGGAATTCTCCTCCCAGATAAGTGCCTCAATTGTCAGCCCATTTGAAGGGGTCTTTAAAGTTAAAATATAAGCGGTTGCGCATGTAATGAATGACCTCCGGCATCCATTCCGGCCACTTGTCGACCTACGTGACTTTTTTTTTTTTTTTTTTTTTTTTTTTTTTTCTATTTTTATGATATACATTTGCTTATTTTTAAAAAAAATATTCTTGGCATGTATGACCCCAATATTTTATTTTTATTTTTTTTGTGACTTGGACATGTAATGGGGCCATGTACACAGGCAGAGCTGAACTGGATGAGGATCCATTCACCTGACCATAGTTTTGCTCTGCATACGATCTGCATTTTTTTGCGGGTTTGATGGGGTCCGCATTTTTTGCAGTCCCAATGAAAAATATGGGACAGCACACGTGTGCTGTCCACGTCTGCATTGTTACAATGGAGCTGCAAAAAAAACAGATGAAACACCGTCATCTGTATTTTTTGCGGTACCCGTTTTACGGACTGCAACATCCATACAGTCGTGTGAATGCACCCTTATGATCAAGAAAAAGTTGTCAGCTCACAACTTCAAATAGTCATCAGAAAAGAAATTTTTATTGAGTGCTGGATTCTTTTTAATCAAATTTTTGGGGTCTGGTAAGACCCTGCAGCTTTCCTGTGCTCGAGAAACATGGTCACCAGGTCCAGTAGACCGCTTCCTCTGTTCACTCGAGTGCTTATTGAGCGCTATGCACGGAGCAGAGAAGGTAATAAACTGCTTCTGTTTTCTCTTTAAACGGAGTCTGTCACCTCCATATGGCCATATACAGCGCTTACATGGCTCTGTAGCACACCTATACAGGATTGTAACGGTACCTTTGTTCTTTTCTTTAGACTTGCACCAGCAGGAAAAACGAGGTTTAATTCGTATGCAAATGAGCATTCGCAAGTGCCCAGGGGAGGAGTTCAGTGTGTAGGTGCCCAGGCTGCTCTGCCTTCTTTTCACTTTACTCCTCCCCAGTCTCTGTCTTTGCCCGCCCTCCAAGTCCTTTACGTCATCGCTAGGTCCGGCCAAGGGCATGCGCACTAGGGGAAGCGATGCAGTGCCCACAATGGGCATCACCGTGCACATGCCCCAGCCCAGCAAAGCAGTGCACAGGCGTGGGATCTTGGCCGGTGTTCTGCCAGATCTCTGTACCGGAAGTGACGCGGCTGCACCGGAATCGGGCGGGCAAAGGATGAGACTGGGAGGAGTAAAGTGAAAAGAAGGCAGAGCAGCCTGGGCACCTACACACTGAACGCCGCCCCTGGGCACTTGCGAGTGCTCATTTGCATATGAATTAAACTTCGTTTTTCCTGCTTGTGCAAGTCTAAAGAAAAGAACAAAGGTACCGTTACAATCCTGTATAGGTGTGCTACAGAGCCATGTAAGCACTGTATATGGCCATATGGAGGTGACAGACTCCCTTTAAGGTCTGACCTGCTCATGCTTGTTTGCAGGAGCTTTAATCCGGCACCATGCTGATTAAAGTCATGCTGCCAGCTTTATATACGTGCTAACTGAATGGGGCATAGACAGCATGTATATAGCTGTATAGCAGTCGCTCCTAAAAAAAAAAAAAAAGAAAAAAAGAAAAAAAAAAAATACACTGATCCTGCTGAGCCTTGAAGGGGTAGTAAAATTTCAGAATGGGAATAACCGTACCATGACTTGTGAGAGGCAGAAACAGTATAACTCAGGCCGCCTAGATGTTTCCATAGTTGCAACCGCCTATAGCTAGTGCGTCCAGATGGCCGTGGTCCTAGAGAGAGGTGTGGGACCTGCATCTATTAGGGTGCGGCCACACCGTCAGGTTTCCTGATGCGGTTTTGAAAGACAAAGCCGGGAGTGAATTAAAATTTGTTTTCTCCTTTTACGACCCACTCTTGATTTTTGGCTTCCAAAACTGCATCAGGAAACCTGACTGAGTGGCCGTACTAGTAGGTCCACCTCCTCGCTTGGCATGTGAAGGGAAGAGTACTTACCTGCTCCCTGCTCAGCGCTGTCCCAGGCTATCTTCACTTCAGTGCCTGCATGTAAACGTCTGGCGCGGACGGGGTCTTACATGCCGCTGCAGCCAGTGAGTGGCCCCAGCAGTGACGTGTCCCCAAGTGCATGTGACCCAGCATTTACGTGCTGCCTTGAGACATGTCACCACTGAGACCGGTCATTTAGTCTGTGCCAGAATTTTACATGCAGGGACTAAAGTGCAGTAACACAGAACCGAGCAGTGGTCACAGGTCCGGCGAGGAAGTGGTGTAATTAGGAAAAACGGTTTCATTGTGGACAACACTTTTAAAGGTTCCGATTGGATGACTGCAAGCAGAGATCTCAAAGGGTTATTCCCATCTTAGACATTGGGGATATATCCCTAAGATATGTCCCCAAATGTCTTTTTGGTGCGGGTCCTATCGGCGGCACTTATACTTAGAACGGCGTCTGCAAAGTGCTGGAGGGTGCTCCATTCACCACATGCGCTTGCATGATGCACTTTCCATTCGTTTCAATGGGACTTCCAAAAATAGCTGAACGTACCTATAGAAATGAATGGAGGGTGGCGAGCGCTCCGTCACATTGTGGGCTCCATTCTAAGGATAGGTTCAGGTCCTAGGTGTGGGACCCACCTCTATCAGACATTGGGAGCATATCCCAGCGATGTGACCCCAATGTCCTAGATGGGAATATATTGAAAAAACACACAATAAAAGAGTGTGTTGGTCCAGAGAAATCCCACAAGGAATCTTTTCTGAAGCATCAGAGCAGGGCGCCAAGAGGGGAATATGAGGAAAGTGTGAGAGAGAAAAAAGAATAGATGGGAATAACCCTTTAAATGCTGTGTAGAGCGCCCCAATATCTCCGGAACACCAGTAGAAATTAATGGAGCGTGCATGTGTGACTGGCCACTCCGGTCATTTTAGGGGAGCAGCAAGGGGCTTGCAGGGGATACAGGGCCCCATTCTTGTGATCGATGGGGGTCCCCATGGTAGGACCCCCACCGATCTGATAGTTATAATAATTTGTACCTACCGGAATACCTCTTTAATGCACCGTTAACAGATCCAAAATGTGACCTGCGTTGCGTATCTTTATGGGAACAGTAATGTGATATATAACCTGGTAAGAAAATGAAAGAAGCATCTGCAATGGATCCAGGGCCCTAAACGTCCATCATTTGACAGAATCATTGTGTGAACGTCATGCTAATACCATCATTAAAGGCGGCATTGAAATAAATTGCCATTTTATTTTTTTCCTGTGCGTAGTCTTTGGTCAGAGCGTGTCTGTGTGAGACGATCATTACAGCTTTGCCCGGTGAGGCCTGCTCCGTTGTCAAGGTTACTGAATCCTTCAGTGAGGTGTCAGGTGCTAATCTCCAATGGAGGCGGCCCAGCTCATTCTGCGGCCTCAGCCAGAAGTGCCTCATTGTTCCCCACGCTCTGAAATTTGCCTGTAATTGCAACTAAGAGGCCGGTGCGCTGGGTGTCTGCATGTAGAAGTGTACTGGGTCACAGTGGTAGAAAGTGCTTCCTAGAGGAGCAGTTTTCATGGTTGGATGGCAGCGTACATACCGTAATACTCGCTGCCTTTGTCCTATTTCCGTTCCTGTGTAAAAATTCAGCCTCTAGTTTGCTTCCGTCAAGATAGAGCAGACTTTAGGGATTCTTCTTCTTGAAGACTCTAATGGTGATACTGGTTCTGGGCCCTGAGCTCTACTGGGCCTGGCTGATACTGGGCCCGAGCACCCTCATAACTTGGACAGACAATGAAGGAGGTTTATAAAAATAAAAAAAATTGGTGCAAATAAAATTGAGGAGCCAAAGAGATCCTGCCAGGGTGTTGCTTTCAGTTTTAGGCTACATTCACACGACCGTAGTGTTTTGCGGACCGCACATGGCCGCCGCAGTCGTTGAAAATGCCTATTCTTGTCCGCAATCGCGAGGCAGCAGAACGGAACTGTGAAATTGCGGAACGGATGCGGACTCATTCCTACGGTCATGTGAATGAGCTCATTCACATGACTGTATGAATGAGTCCGCGTCAGTTACGCAATTTTGCAGGTCCGCAGTCTTTTAGGGTCTCTTCACAATGTTAGCGATTAAAGAAGAAACAGTCGGCACTTTCCAGGTGGAGGCCACTCACGAGCCAATATACACGGTAGCGGGTGAAGCCTTATGATGGCGGTGGGTGGTGCTCAGTGCAGTAGGATAGTCCATGCATCAGTCCAGAATGAAGAAAAGTAGGACAAACTCCTTTATTAAAGGGAATGTGTCATCAGAAAACGACCTAGTGTTTAAATCACATTTTTATATTTAAAGGGGTTCTGCACTTTGTTTAAACTGATGATCTATCCTCTGGATAGATCATCAGCATCTGATCGGCGGGGGTCCGACCGATCAGCTCTTTGAGAAGGCAGGAGCGCCGCAGCCTTCTCGCTCTTTACCACAGGCCCAGTGACGTCACGACTAGTATCATTGGCCTGGGCGCGGCTAAGCTCCGTTCCCTTGAATGGAGCTTAGCCCCACCCAGGCCAGTTGATACAAGTCGTGACGTCACTCGGCCAGCGGTAAACAGTGAGAAGGCCGCGGTGCTGCTGGAGCGCCGCTGCCTTCTCAAACATATATGTTAAAGGGGTTCTGCACTTTGTTTAAACTGATGATCTACCCTCTGGATAGATTATCAGCATCTGATCGGCGGGGGTCCGACACCCGGGACCCCCGCCGATCAGATGCTGATAATCTATCCAGAGGATAGATCATCAGTTTAAACAAAGTGCAGAACCCCTTTAATATATTTTTAAGCATTTTTTATATTTTTAACTTTCCATGCCACTATATTTAAACAAAAAACATTAAATCCTGCAGTTTTCACACTGACCACTATGTCTAATAATGGCCACCACTTATTGGTCTGTACACATGACTTTACTGCAGTTACCTGCTTATCTATCATTCTAATCCAGCCTGTAATGATATCACCATTCTGTACAGATAAGACAGGGTCCACCAT
The DNA here is from genome assembly GCF_905171765.1 of Bufo bufo. Lineage (NCBI taxonomy): Eukaryota > Metazoa > Chordata > Amphibia > Anura > Bufonidae > Bufo > Bufo bufo. The sequence goes on along the minus strand of NC_053397.1, from coordinate 182,540,857 downwards.
TCACAATACATGATATCACAGCTTGTGTTACTATCTGATTTTTAACTGGCACATTTCCTTTAATCTGCCGTCCTATCCAGGTGCAGGACAGGGGATAAAACCCATGCAGCAGGCGGCCTACGGCTGTTCGCTTCCCTCTTGCAGTTTTCAACGCCCTGAGCGTCATGCTACTTTTTCTCGTTCTGGAAATCTTTTCACACTCCGCTCACAGTGTGCGTCAAGCGTATTCGTTAGGGAGGATTTTCCGGGCGCATGTCTCCAACATAAGCCACTGCAGTGGCATACGTATTCCTATCTTAAAAAATCTGATATGTCGTTTTTAATATATTGGATGCTTCTTATAAAATTAGCATTGTATTTTTTGCACTGCATGGGGGTATATGGATATGTTGAATATATGCGCCAAAAACTTTTCTAGTGCCTGTGCCAAACATACACTGCTGATATCATATGTCTGCACCAAAATGAGGACTGGAGTCTGATCAGTACAGTGACCTTTATCAATCATGTGATCAATGGGGGCGATGCTTACACGGCTTATGGCACAAGCTGGTAAACCAGAGTGGCACTACCGCCACCACCTTATAGGATGTGACCGCGGAGCCTCACATATTTATTGCGGCCATAAGTGAAGTAACTTCAAAGCTGGAACTGATCAGGATTCCTCTTATTTTTCTTGCTGTTTTTCAGGGAACCACATCTTGCCGGATGAAGATTTAGCCGCTTTCCATTGGAGCTTACTTGGCCCAGATCATCCATTGGCTTCATTGAAAGTAGGTGAAGAACTTGTGTGTACTGTACACCGTATGGGATTCCAACATTTTACCTTATCTACAGCGCAAGAAGAGTTTATTTAAAGGGGTTATTCCACGATTGTTGTAAAAAATGAAAATCAGACATTGTATAGAACATGACGTGATACCTTTCTAACAAATCTAGAACCGGCCGTGTTTTGGTTACAGGCCTACAGCCCGTGACTGCACTGCTGAGCTTTGCCAATTCTCTGCCTCCAGCTTTTAGCTAGTTGAGGAACATTTATCAAGACTGGCGTACCCATTTTTATCCATTTATTATTCTCACTATATAGCAACATACTCGGCAAACTCCATGCAGTCCTGTCGAACCCAGGATGCCAGCGCTGCAAGGCAACAGTGCTAACCACTGAGCGACCGTGTTGCCCAGACCATACACCAGTCTTGATCCCCCTGTGCTGGCGTGAGAGACATATCCCTCCCCTTCTATGCGCCAGGAGCTGAAGTCTACGCCAGCATGGGGCTGGTATAGACTTCGACTATAGTTTCTGGTGAAAGATATAGTAAATGCGGTGGTCCACAAAAGGGCCAGCCTTCCCACTAAGCCACTCACTTTTTCTTGTCGCTTTGGAAAAGCTCAAAAAGTCGCGAATGATTGCACTAATATGGCGTGCGCTATAAATTGCTTTCTGTAGTTGGGTGTGGGTCCCTAGCAATATGCCTCCAATGTTTTAAAGGCCCCTTTACACTGCCCAAACATCAGGCAGATCATTGCTAACAAGTGTACATAGGGACACTCGTTGGCAATAATCTGCCGGTGTGAAGGTGACGCCGATTACCTGATGAAATTCATCAGATAATAGGATTATTCATGCGGTCACTTCATCGTTTGCTGGCAGCAGATCGTACCATTTAAAACACCTTCTGCTGCCAGGAAACAATGATTCTGTATGGGGACGAGTGATGGCATTAGTGATCACTCCCCATACTGTGGAGGAGAGTGCCAGATGTAAATGTCTCCTCCACTGACGAGCAGGCGACTGCTGAGGAGGAACGCTTCCTTCCCTACAGTCGTCTGCTCACTTGAGCCATGTAAAGGGGGCTTAAAGGGAACCGGTCACCGGGATTTGGGGTATAGAGCTGAGGACATGGGTTGCTAGATGGCCACTAGAACATCCGCAATATCCAGTCCCCATAGCTCTGTGTGCTTTTATTGTGTAAAAAAAAACTATTTGATACATATGCAAATTAACATAAGAGTCATATCTTGTGTGACCAGAGAAGAGTCATATTTTCAAGCTCTGACTCATCTCAGGTTAATTTGCATATGTATCAAATCGTTTTTTATACACCATAAAAGCACACAGAGCTATGGGGACTGGGTATTGCGGATGTGCTAGCGGCCATCTAGCAACCCATGTCCTCAGCTCTATACACAAAATCCCGGTGACAGGTTCCCTTTAAAGACGAGACAAACAATGGCAAGAAAATGGTAATTGCCTCTCAATTGTTTTCAGTGGCTTTTGTCACTGGATGACACGGTGAGATGTGTCTGGGCCACTTTAGAGACCCACCAGGGGGTTGACACTGGTGACCTGGGCAGACGCCTTTTGTCCTGGTTTCTGCTTGGAGAGAAGGCAGTGGGAGCAGCGGATCCTTGTTCATTGCTGTAATGGTTTGTTAGCTGAATGACCATGATGAATGTGCCGCTTGTTTACAGGCACTTAAAATGTTTGTAGGGGAGTCGGCTGAATAGGAATGTAAAAGGCCGCAGGTCACTAAACAGCGATGGCTGCTTTTCAGTCGCCAGGACTCAAAAACGTAAAGGGGAGGAGGGAGTAGTGGATGCTTTGTGATGCTGGTGACATTCCAGTATGTGCAGGCAGGTTTACCAGCGCCACGTCTTGTGCTGGTTGTGCCAAGTTTAATAGTTCAACTAAAATTATTAAGAGGATATTGCACTACTTTCAATTGTTGGTGAGCAGAGCAGGTAAAAAAGGGAGAAATCTGGCAGGCCCCTATATAGAACAATTCACACGCACTGAAAACCAGCAAGATTAAGAACCGGAAGTAAATGTGCAAATCAAACACTTCTATTTATAGTTCAGACCCCAAAAAATTGATATTGGAAGCTGTTCACACTGGTGGGATTGCAGCGAGGTCCAATGCGGTTTGTGAAGCAGGTCCAGTGTAGACCTTCAATATGTCTATTCCTCCTTTCCACACTGTTCCCCAAACCATCTCCAGATAATCCGACTTCGCCCCAGAAGAAGGAGTGAATAGCATCGGGTTCATCGGTCACAGAACCAAGGCGTAGCTCACCCCCACCCATCAAATGGAGCTGAGCTGCGGTGCCAGGCACAACTGCTATCCAGGGGTCGGCGCTGTGCTCGGTGGGCTGCGAGGAAGCCTCGGCTCTTCCCAGAGCTCCATTGAGCCTCACGCTGCTGATCAGCGGGGATGCCCCAAGTCAGACCGCCACTGATCTCATATTAATGACCTATCCTGAGGATATGCAATCAGTATGAAAGTTCCTTTAAGGAGGTGCTAGTGAGATGGTTCTGTTCTCTTGGAAGTATGCATACACAGCTAGTCTCCTTAAAGGGGTTCTGCACTTTGTTTAAACTGATGATCTATCCTCTGGATAGATCATCAGCATCTGACCGGCGGGGGTCTGACACCCAGGACCCTCCTGTTTGAGAAGGCAGCGGCGCTACAGCAGCGCCACGGCCTTCTCACTGTTTATCGCCAGCCCAGTGACGTCACGACTTGTATCAACTGGCCTCGGCGGGGCTAAGCTCCATTCAAGTGAACCGAGCTTAACCGCGCCCAGGCCAGTTGATTCTAGTCGTGACGTCACTGGGCCGGCGGTAAACAGTGAGGAGGCCCCGGCGCTGCTATAGCGCCGCTGCCTTCTCAAACAGCTGATCGGTGTCGGACCCCTGCCGGTCAGATGCTGATGATCTATCCAGAGGATAGATCATCAGCAGTTTAAACAAAGTGCAGAACCCCTTCCAAAAAGTGGTGCTAGTGAGATGTTTTTTTTTTTTGCCTGGGAGATGCCTCCTTATGTGTAATGAAGAGAATCCTGGTGAAGTCAGATTTTTACCACAGGTTTTCCACTTTGCACAGGGTGAAATCTGCAGGGAGCACATTTTATGTTTCTGCAACACAAAAGTAGTCCCAGCTTCTGGTTGTGACTAATCTTACAGGAAAGGGGTTGATTTTCTAGTTAAAAAAACTAAGGAAAAACATTTGGTGGGGATGTATTTTTACCTATTGCAACTAATCACAGTGCAGCTGTTATTTTGACTGATACATTTAATATTCACATTATTTTTTCCCTTTTAGGTCCGTGCTCACCAGCTTGTGTTACCCCCTTGTGATGTTGTGATCAAAGCGGTTGCTGACTATGTCCGTAATATTAAGGATACAAATGATTTGAACTCTATTTCTAATGATGTTTTCCAGCATTCACAGGTAAATAAATTACTGACATGACACCTCAAACCTCTGGAACCAGCGCTCTCCCCTCGTGCGCTTTCCATTAGTCTCCTATTTACTTTCCATCCCCCGTGCACTAGCCTTCGGCCTCCCATGTACTTTCCGTCCCCTGTGTACTGTCCTTTGGCCTCCCATGTACTTTTCGTCCCCTGTGTACTGTCCTTTGGCCTCCCATGTACTTTCCGTCCCCTGTGTACTGTCCTTTGGCCTCCCATGTACTTTCCGTCCCCTGTGTACTGTCCTTTGGCCTCCCATGTACTTTCCGTCCCCTGTGTACTGTCCTTTGGCCTCCCATGTACATTCTGTCCCCTGTTTACTGTCCTTTGGCCTCCCATATACTTTCCGTCCCCTGTGTACTATCTTTCGGCCTTCCATATACTTTCTGTCCCCTGTGTACTATACTTTCGGCCTCCTATGTACTTTCCATTCCCTACCTCCCCCCCATGGACTATCCTTCAGCCTCCCATGTACTTTCCCTCCCCCATGGACTATCCTTCAGCCTCCCATGTACTTTCCCTCCCCCTGTGGACTATTCTTCAGCCTCCCATGTACTTTCCATCCCCCGTGCACTATCTATTGGCTTCCCATGTACTTGCCTTCCCCGTGTTCTTTCCATCGGCCTCCCATTCACTTTCCGTCCCCCATGCGCTTTCCATCTGTCTCCTGTCCCCCCCCCCCCCCCCCATGCATTATCCATCAGCCTCCCATGTGCTTTCTGCCCCCCTGTGCACTATCCATTGGCCTCCCATGTACTTTCTTTCCCCATCGTGCTTTCCATCAGACTATGTAAAGGCCTTTCAAACCAGCACTGATTGAGTTGCTTTATCGTCCATCCTCTTGGAATTTGGGCCGTGTAAACAGAATATAGTATAAGGTGTCCAGCTCTCTTTGGAATTGCAAGGTTTTCAAGAAATACCTCTGCAGCTATTGACAATGCTTTGTGCTAGGCTTTACAAGTTACAGAAAGCCCTGAGTCAAATTAACGGGTTACCAGCATGACGTCAAAAAGTAGTGAGATAGTTAAGAGGTGGAATGAAGTAAAGTAAAAATGTCTCCTGTGATGGCCTGTAAAGTATGACATTGCTTTCTTGAAACAGAGGATAGGGTTAATTGCTCATGCAAGTATTGCAGGCAGCGCCAAATAGGTCATTCCTTTTTGTCCCCTGGGGCTAAGTGTTCATCCTGAACTGCTGGTATATAACACGGATGCAGACAATAATCATACAGCCGTTTATTTAACCGTGTCTTGTGGTTTCAAGCTTGTTAGAACGTATACCCACAAACAAAATATTAATCAAAAAGATGCAGGTGGGAGACAGAAAACACAATAGGGCTTAGGCACATTAAGGAAAAGTTACCGCCTCCGCGGTTACTCGCTATACTGTAGGTAGGATACAGGTGGGGCTGAAAAATAACCACTGAGGACACTTCAGGTTCTCCACCCAAGTGGTGTCACTCCGGATGAAGGCAAAAACTATCCAGGGTTGTAATCTACCGGTTCATCCCAGGAAGAAAGGTATAAGCTCTTCAAAATGCCGGACAATGCCGCAGGCCATTACATTGGCCATTATCAGGCCAGTGCCATTGTGCTTTGAAGATTTCCTCCCCTGATGAACCGCTGCACCTGAGCTGGGGAAACGCGTCGGCAGTTTGATAGTGGAGACAGGACACTATAAGGACTATTCATTCTCGACTATAGGCTACCTAACAACTGGGAAACATCCTTTTAGGTAGGGATTCTTTAGTACGGTACAGCCACCGAGAAGTGGGGCCGCCCCTTTCGGGGCGATTACTCCGCTTGTAGGCAGGGAGAGTGTAGACTGACAGCGAGAGCCTGCCATTTGCCTATAAGCGGATGTCTATCATCAATATTGTCCGGCATTTTGAAGAGCTTATACCTTTCTTCCTGGGATGAAGCGATAGATTACAACCCTGGATAGTTTTTGCCTTCATCCGGAGTGACACCACTTGGGTGGAGAACCTGAAGTGTCCTCAGTGGTTATTTTTCAGCCCCACCTGTATCCTACCTACAGCATCGTTAGTAACCGCGGATGCAGTAACTTTTCCTTAATGTGCCTAAGCCCAATTGTATTTTATGTCTCCCACCGGCATCTTTTTGATATTTTTTGTTTGTTTGCGGGTATACGTTTTAAATTAATTATTAAAAGTGACGTTTTAAAGGGTATTGACATTAGCCTCAGTGACATATATTCCATACTTACCCTATTTATTATTTACTAGTTCAGTGATTTTTGTTTCAAGCTTGTTGGCCCTGATCAGTTCAAGATATGAAAACCAAAAGCAAAGGCTTCCGTTTTGTATTCCGTCATAATACAAGTCTATAGGCAGCATAATGGATCTGTCCTGGTCCCCTTTATGCAGAACGGAATACATGTCGACAGGACTTTGTTTTCCGTCTTGCATAGCGGGAAACGGACGGATCCGTTATGATTCCCATGTTATAACGGAAAGTCATAGCAGAATCCAGAACGCTGATGTGAACCCACCCTTACCTGCTCCCAACTGCTTTGGTCGTCTCTGCTTGCCCTTGTGCCTCCATCTTTTGCTCCAGGGTTTGTATTCTTCCTCCCTGGCATGGCCACCTGTTCCGCTTCAGCTGACCCCTGGCTTCAGGAGTGATGTGTCCACAAGACAGCAGTTGGCTGGACAGCATCAATTGACCATGATCATGCCAGGGAGGAAGAAGACAAACCCGGCCAAGACCAGATGATGAAGGTGCAGGAGCCAGTGCGGAGGACCAGAGAGGCGGGCAGCAGGCAAGTATGATCCTTTCACTAGGGCAGACGCGTTAGCTGTTACAAATTATGCATTCCTGGACAACCCCTTTAAGCTGGCCGTACACATTTCATTGATTTCGGAGAGATTGGCTGACCATGTGATATGTATGGAGGTGGCCTCCAGACTCTCCTTAAACAGCAGATGTCAGAGAGCGAAAAGTTCCTTTTTTTTTCCCCAGAAGAAAAGCTATCCACTGAAGATATCTGACAGTAATTCCCCTCTCCCATTCACAACGCATGCATTCTCGGGAATCAGGCGGAGTAGCTATCGGTCAAACAGCCATTCGACCAAGAGCTATCTTAAGTGTATGGCCAGCTTTAAGGAGCAACCAGGCAGAATTGATAATGTTTTTATGGTTGGGTATGTGGTGGTGATGTTGGAGGCTGGATCATATTACTACATGACAGTGGGGTGTAATGGTTGGGGGTGGACTACTTATGTAAGAGGATCTTCAGATGTTTTCTCCTTGACCTTTTATGTTTTGTTAATTTTGTTTTTCAGTCAAGGACAGATGACAAAGTTTCTCGGTTCAAGAGAGCAGTCGCTTACTACAGAGCCACCAACAAGCCCTCGCCATACTCAGCAGCGCCATACCCTGGTCAGTGTGAAAAATGATTTCCCCAAAAACCAATGCTTTCCATGACCGCGGCTTGAAATATTCAGTGCTTTGTAACTTGGGGTCATGGCTATGAATTCTGAAGGGTTACCACTTCTGTGTTTCCGGTCGTTCCCTCTGGAAGGGAAGTTCCTCTCTGAACATCAGTATGTGTTTAGTGTGAAAATGCAATGTGCGTTCAAGATTGAGATGTTTATGTTTAAAGGGGTTGTCTCACTTCAGCAAACGGCATTTATCATGTAGAGAGAAGTAATACAAGGCACTTACTAATGTATTGGGCTTGATTCATTTTTCCATCCCATTATACGCTGCTCGTTTCCAGACGTTAGGACCACCGTGTAATCCAGCAGCTGTGGCCGTGCTCGCACACTATAGAAAAAAAGTGCGTGCCTATGTGTGATCCCACGGTCCTGGTCACCAGAGAGGCTGGAGATTTTTCCTATAGTGTGCAAGCACAACCACTGCTGCTGGATTGCTGCAGGGTGGTCATAACCCCTGGATATGAGCAGTGTATAATTTGGCAGAAAAATGAATCCAGCCAGCAAAGGAGACAATATGGATAATCACAATACATTAGTAAGTGCCTTGTACTAACTTTCTCTAGATGATAAATGCCATTTGCTGAAGTGAGAGAACCCCTTTAGGGAGGGTTATACTACGAGCAGCATTTCTCACCTCTCCACAGGATAAGTGATAAATGTTGGATCGTTGAGGGTCTCACTGCTAGGATCACCAGCTTTCCTGATGATGGGGGTAACAGAGCCCCCCAGCGTGAATTAGAAGTGGTGCACGTGTTGCTCTGTTCACAATCTATGGGACTGACACAGCACAGTCAACATCAGTGCCATAGAAGTAAATGGAGCAGTGGACTGGTGTGTGCTTTACCACCCTATTCAGTTAGGGCCTCAAGGACCCCGTTCTCTGCATTGCTTGGGGTCAGAGAAGTCAGACTCCTAGCAATTCAATAATTTTCACCTATCTTGTGTACAGGTGATGAATACTATACATAGCATAACCCCATCAAAGGGATTGTAAGCTTTTTTACTATTGATGACCTATCCTCAAAGGGACACAAACTTTTCACAAAACTTTTTTAATACGTCATAGAAACATATCAAAAGTTTTTTTCTGTGGGGGTCTGAATGCTAAGACCCTTGCCGATTCCTAGATCGAGGAGAGAGAAGCACTTGCACCACTGAATAGGTCATAGTGCGGGCGTTATGGCCTAAAATCGATATCGTTATAGAATTTGAACTATGTGCGATAACTATATATATTGGGATATATTATGCCATTGCCATTTGCTATCAGCCCCATGCCATTGCTATTTGCAATCAAGCCAGCGCCATCAGCCCCATGCCATAACCATCCTCCAACCCAACCGCTGCCCCAACTCCCTCTACCCCCCCGGGTAGATACGGGCCCCTGCTAATATACTTACCTATCCTGCAGGGTGCAGGCTGGCTGATGGAGTCCGCAGGAGATGGACCGTGTCTTCTTCCCAGCATGCACTGGGAGGGACCTGAGGTAACACACAGGGTCAGCCAGCGCAGTGCCGATGTGTGCACGCAAGGCCCTGGCCAGTGCAGCGTGGTGCCGACTCGGGAGGCCACGCAGCAGTGAGCGAGAAGAAGCTTCTTCAATTCACTTCTGCTCCGTGGTCATCTAGGGCGATATAGACAAAATCTATATAGTTTAAATCGCCCACTCCTAATCATAAATAATAAAGCAACAAATGTCTGACCACTGGGACCCCCACCGATCACCAGAACATAGACCCCAGCCCTGTGTCCCTTTCTCCTATACCGCAAATGCAGTAGTGCAGCTAGATGGAGTTTGAATGGGGCAGCTGTTTTGAAAAGGCAGGACACAGGCTGGATTCCTGCCACAGTCTTGTCTTCCAGGGGGACTGGCGATCAGAGGAGGTTCTGGTAATTGGAACCCAACTAAGGCTACTTTCACACTTGGGTTGTTAATTCCAGTATTGAGATCCAACAGAGGATCTCAATTCCGGAATTAAACTGACCCATTTTGATTTTGCACATCAGGATGTGGTTGTGCAAAATCCAAACTGAAAAAGCGGATCTGTCACCTAAATACATTGAAAGTCAATGGGTGACGGAACCGGTTTTATAGGCTCCTAAAAAAAAAAAAAAAAAAATCAGTCACCATGGACTTACATTGTTTTCAGTGTCGGATCCGTGTTTTTTTTTTTTTGTTTTGTTTTTATGACTGGAAACAAAACTGCAGCTTGCGGTTTGGTGTCCGGTCACAAAACGTAATGCTGCTGGAACTGAAGACATCCTGAACGGAACTCTTTCCATTCAGAATACATGGGGACTAAACGGAAACTTTTTTTTTTGGTATTGAGATCTTCTGCCAGATCTCAATACTGGAGAACAACAACGCAAGTGTGAAAGTAGCCTAAGCTCGCATTTAGCAACTACCCAGTGAATAGGTGATAAATGCTTCTGGGGAGGATAACCCTTTAAGTTGCTGTGTTATACTATATTATACTGATGGATAGGTACATTTAGCAAGAGGGTTCCTTCCAATAGGAATGTATATTTGGCTGGGAACTCGGGATCAGAAAGTGGAAACCCCAGTCCTCCATGTAAGGCCTCGTTAAAGACGCTTGTCAGATGATGTGTTCACTTGCCTTTGACGACACAAACAGAAGGTCTACTTTATGGTATTTCAACCCCTCAGTCACCAATTGAGTGATTCCCTGCTGGTTTATATTCTTATAATGTTAGCACTGCTGTATAATAAGCACGTGTGTGTGTGTGTGTGTGTGTGTGTGTGTGTGTATACCATATCTGCATGTAGATTGGATTATAAAAGGGTTTGGCGTCACTCAATATCTGGCGTTAGTACAGACAGAAAGCAAATATGGTTTCAAAAAGTATTATTTAATATCTCACAACATGTTGTATAAAATGAATAAAATACCATAAAACACCTTAAAAATACATAATAATGCACGTATACCCTATTGGGACCACTATGTTAGTTGGTATGCAATTCAATTGTCCTTGTAGGTCATACAAAGTCCATGATGGGTTATACGGTGATAACCAATTGGGGTAGGTAGTGGTACAGTTAATGTTAATATGCAGAGCACTATATCGGTTGCAGGTCTACTTTACCGCTCCTAGTAGTCAAATCGTTGCTTGGCTGTGAGCCGCAGGAATCACTACTGTTTGCCGTCCGGCTGTTTGGCTGTGAGCTGCAAGGACCTTTGGAGGCGTGGTTGACGATTCCCCGTATAGCTGAGTATACTCTGACCTTTCAGGACCTGACGGTGGCATCCCACGTGGTGTCGGTCGGATAGGTCAGGTGGCTCTTATTTCAAGCGGGGGTTTCAAATAGATACAAAGTTCATTTGTAGTTGTAATCGTCTTCCTTATCTTGTCCCACACTGTCTGCCGACCATACGCGTTTCGGAAGGAAGGGATTTCATCCCGAAACGCGTATGGTCGGCAGACAGTGTGGGACAAGATAAGGAAGACGATTACAACTACAAATGAACTTTGTATCTATTTGAAACCCCCGCTTGAAATAAGAGCCACCTGACCTATCCGACCGACACCACGTGGGACGCCACCGTCAGGTCCTGAAAGGTCAGAGTATACTCAGCTATACGGGGAATCGTCAACCACGCCTCCAAAGGTCCTTGCAGCTCACAGCCAAACAGCCGGACGGCAAACAGTAGTGATTCCTGCGGCTCACAGCCAAGCAACGATTTGACTACTAGGAGCGGTAAAGTAGACCTGCAACCGATATAGTGCTCTGCATATTAACATTAACTGTACCTACCCCAATTGGTTATCACCGTATAACCCAGTGGTGGGCAACCTTTTTTTTCAACTGAGCCAAATCTCGCCAAAACCACGATTGAAATTTATTTTGAGAGCCACATTTTTAAAACCGAAAATACAGTCAGTGACGCCTCCTTTGGCCTGAGCGCCGCACGGCACACATGTAGGCAGGACAGCCGCAGGCTGCCGCCCCCGAGAGGAGGGAGGGCAGCGGGCGCCCGGCACACAGAACAGTGCTCCAGACTAAAAAAAATTCCTAGTAGCCATTGGCTCCTGAACTGAAAGATTTAGGAGCCAAATCAAATTTTTAGTCGCCAAATCGAAACTGAATCAAAATTTTGGTATCGTGACAACGCTACGCCGATCAGATCGGCGTAGGGTTGTTTTGAAACCAAAATTTTGATTCGCTTTCGTCACCATAAAAAAGTATTGTGATACTCAATACCGTGCAAAAAAAAAAAAACACCAAAAAAAGCCACGTGCATTTCGCATTTTATGAAACATTCGGCCCATAATAGAACAGTCCTATCCTATTTTTTGGGGTGACAAGGTGACTAAAAAGGCTATGTAATATGTTTATTTATTTATTGTTTATATATTTTATATGTAAAATTGGGAAAGGGGGGATTTAAACTTAATATTTTAAAGTACTTTCACACTAGCGTTTTTCATTTCCGGCACTGAGTTCCGTCACAGGGGCTCTATACCGGAAAATAACTGATCAGTTTTATCCCCATGCATTCTGAATGGAGAGTAATCCGTTCAGGATGCATCAGGATGTCTTCAGTTCAGTCATTTTGACTGATCAGGCAAAAGATAAAACCGTAACGGTTTTATCTCCGGCGAAAAAAAATGAAGACTTGCCTGAATGCCGGCTCCGGCATTTTTCCCCATAGGAATGTATTAGTGCTGGATCCGGCATTCAAAATACTGGAATGCACCCGCACTAAATCCGGACCCATTCACTTCTATGGGGCTGTGCACATGAGCGGTGATTTTCACACATCACTTGTGCGTTGCGTGAAAATCGCAGCATGCTCTGTTGTGCGTTTTTCGCGCAATGCAGGCCCCATAGAAGTTAATGGGGCTGTGTGAAAATCGCAAGCAAGTGCGATTTTCACGCATGGTTCCTAGGATGAAAGTCTATTCACTGTATTATTTTCCCTTATAACATGGTTATAAGGAAAAATAATAGCATTCTGAATACAGAATGCTTAGTACAAGGTCAATATAATAAACATTGGTGGCGCAGTGCGCCCCCCCCATCACCCCAATATAATAAACATTGGTGGTGCAGTGCGCCCCCCCTCAATATAATAAACATTGGTGGCGCAGTGCGCCCCCCCATCACCCCAATATAATAAACATTGGTGGCGCAGTGCGCCCCCCCATCACCCCAATATAATAAACATTGGTGGCGCAGTGCGCCCCCCCCATCACCCCAATATAATAAACATTGGTGGCGCAGTGTGCCCCCCCTCAATATAATAAACATTGGTGGCGCAGTGCGCCCCCCCATCACCCCAATATAATAAACATTGGTGGCGCAGTGCGCCCCCCCATCACCCCAGTATAATAAACATTGGTGGCGCAGTGCGCCCCCCCATCACCCCAATATAATAAACATTGGTGGCGCAGTGCGGCCCCCCCTCAATATAATAAACATTGGTGGCGCAGTGGGCAGTGCCAATGAGGGTTAAAAAATAAAAAAATAATTAACTCACCTCCTCCAATTGATCGTCTCCTGTTCTTACTTCTTTCTAGTTTCTTCAGGACGCAGGACCTGTGGTGACATCACTGTGCTCATCACATGATCCATCACCATGGTAATGGGCCATGTGATGAGCTCAGTGACGTCACCACAGGTCCTGAAGAAACTAGAAAGAAGTAAGAACAGGAGACCGGCAGCTACCTGATCAACTGGAGGAGGTGAGTTAATTTTCTTTTATTATTTTTAACCCTCATTGGCACTTCTCACTGTGCCACCAACGTTTATTATACTGGGGGGGGGGGGGGGGGGGGAACCGCACTGTGCCACCAATGTTTATTATACTGGGGGGGGGGGGCGCACTGTGCCACCAACGTTTATTATACTGGGGGGGGGGGGGGCGCACTTATTATACTGGGGGGGGGGGGGGGCGCACTGTGCCACCAACGTTTATTATACTGGGGGGGGGGGGGGGGGCGCACTGTGCCACCAACGTTTCTTATACAAATACAGGAGGCGGGTGCCGGAATCAAATAGCCGGCACCCGACCTTTGTGACAGGGAGCTGCGATCAGCGGCAGTTAACCCCTCAGGTACCGCACCTGAAGGGTTAACTCAACTGCAGCGGATCGCAGCTCCCTGTCATAGAGGTCGGGTGCCGGCTATTTGATTCCGGCACCCGCCTCCTGTATTTGTATTAACAGGTCAGTTTTCTTCATTGGTGGCGCAGTGGCCACAGCCCCTCCCCTCCTCCTCCTGCCTCTTCTTATTGGCAGCGGCGGGGGCAGCAGCAGCACAGGGGGGAGGGAGAGACTCCTCCTGCGCTGCTGAGAACGATCATCTCCTGTGCCGCCGCTGTATTGAGCAGAGCTGCGGCGGCGGGTCCAGTCGCAAATGGCATCTGGAGCCCTGCAGAAGAGCCGCATTAAAGTGTGTAAAGAGCCGCATGTGGCTCGCGAGCCGCATGTGGCTCGCGAGCCGCGGCTTGCCGACCACTGGTATAACCCATCATGGACTTTGTATGACCTACAAGGACAATTGAATTGCATACCAACTAACATAGTGGTCCCAATAGGGTATACGTGCATTATTATGTATTTTTAAGGTGTTTTATGGTATTTTATTCATTTTATACAACATGTTGTGAGATATTAAATAATACTTTTTGAAACCATATTTGCTTTCTGTCTGTACTAACGCCAGATATTGAGTGACGCCAAACCCTTTTATAATCCAATCTACACTCCTAACATCAACAGGAAGTGCTGTGTGGCAGTGCACCTATTCCACAGTATTATCAGTGAGAGAGCCACCAAACCTTGACCATATCTGCATGTAGTTACTTTACTGCTCATTGATGGGCTGTTTTTCTTCTTCAAACAGGCAGACCAAATAGAGGCCCTGGTATGATGCAGGTATGTCCATCTTCTCAAATCATTGATTCCTCTTCTGCACAATGAGGGTACATCCACATGGGACATAAAAAAAAATCCATTGCAGATTTCACGCCAAATGCATCGCAAAGGTTCAGGTTTGCAGTGAAAATCTGCAGAATAAGTTTACATATTGTGGATTTAAAGGGGTTTTCCAGCAGGATAACGTTTTTTAAAGATAAGGCTGTGAAGGGCGTAAGAGGAGCGTTATTCACCTCGCTGATCCCCCTGCAATTCCAGCTCTTCTGCGGCCTATGACTGGCTTTGTGGGCATCACCTTCCTTTGTTCTGTGCCTTGCCAGGACTAAGGCCCAAACAGGCCTGGTCTATAAGAGTAAGGGCTCGTTCACACGAACGCGTGATGCCCGTTGCCGTATTGCGGATCCGCAATACACGGGCACCGTTTCTTGGCCATTCTGCATCACTGATGCGGACCCATTCATTTCAATACGTCCGGAGACACGGAACGGAACACTACACTGAGTGCTTTCTGGGGTTCCGTTCCGTGCTTCCGCACCGCAAAAAGATAGGACTTGCTCTATCTCTTTGCGGAGTGGAGGGATTGCGGACCCATTCAAGTGAATGGGTCTGCGATCCCCATGCGCCTGCCCCACGGACGGTGCCCGTGCATTGCAGACTGCGGACGTTTGTGTGAACGAGCCCTGACAGAGTGTATGTGTATACCTGATGAGCACCATAATGACCTGTATACCTGCTTTGTCATTGCCGGGCCTCAATTGTTCGGCCCATATATTCCATTAACTTCATCGGCAAGTCTGCTGATGTATCAAGTTTCTGATGGGGAAAATTTTCAGCTGCTATAAAATGTAGACTTCTGATCCATATACACTGCTGAAAAAAATAAAGGGAACACTTAAACAACACAATGTAACTCCAAGTCAATCACACTTCTGTGAAATCAAACTGTCCACTTAGGAAGCAACACTGAGTGACAATCAATTTCACATGCTGTTGTGCAAATGGGATAGACAACAGGTGGAAATTATAGGCAATTAGCAAGACACCCCCAATAAAGGAGTGGTTCTGAAGGTGGTGACCACAGACCACTTCTCAGTTCCCATGCTTCCTGGCTGATGTTTTGGTCACTTTTGAATGCTGGCGGTGCTTTCACTCTAGTGGTAGCATGAGACGGAATCTACATCCCACACAAGTGGCTCAGGTAGTGCAGCTTATCCAGGATGGCACATCAATGCGAGCTGTGGCAAGAAGGTTTGCTGTGTCTGTCAGCGTAGTGTCCAGAGCGTAGAGGCGCTACCGGGAGACAGGCCAGTACATCAGGAGACGTGGAGGAGGCCGTAGGAGGGCAACAACCCTGCAGCAGGACCGCTACCTCCGCCTTTGTGCAAGGAGGAACAGGAGGAGCACTGCCAGAGCCCTGCAAAATGACCTCCAGCAGGCCACAAATGTGCATGTGTCTGCTCAAACGGTCTGAAACAGACTCCATGAGGGTGATATGAGGGCCCGACGTCCACAGGTGGGGGTTGTGCTTACAGCCCAACACCGTGCAGGACGTTTGGCATTTGCCAGAGAACACCAAGATTGGCAAATTCGCCACTGGCGCCCTGTGCTCTTCACAGATGAAAGCAGGTTCACACTGAGCACATGTGACAGACGTGACAGAGTCTGGAGACGCCGTGGAGAACGTTCTGCTGCCTGCAACATCCTCCAGCATGACCGGTTTGGCATTAGGTCAGTAATGGTGTGGGGTGGCATTTCTTTGGAGGGCCGCACAGCCCTCCATGTGCTCGCCGGAGGTAGCCTGACTGCCATTAGGTACCGAGATGAGATCCTCAGACCCCTTGTGAGACCATATGCTGGTGCGGTTGGCCCTGGGTTCCTCCTAATGCAAGACAATGCTAGACCTCATGTGGCTGGAGTGTGTCAGCAGTTCCTGCAAGACGAAGGCATTGATGCTATGGACTGGCCCGTCCGTTCCCCAGACCTGAATCCAATTGAGCACATCTGGGACATCATGTCTCGCTCTATCCACCAACGTCACGTTGCACCACAGACTGTCCAGGAGTTGGCAGATGCTTTAGTCCAGGTCTGGGAGGAGATCCCTCAGGAGACCGTCCGCCACCTCATCAGGAGCATGCACAGGCGTTGTAGGGAGGTCATACAGGCACGTGGAGGCCACACACACTACTGAGCCTCATTTTGACTTGTTTTAAGGACATTACATCAAAGTTGGATCAGCCTGTAGTGTGTTTTTCCACTTTAATTTTGAGTGTGACTCCAAATCCAGACCTCCATGGGTTGAAAAATTAGATTTCCATTTTTTCATTTTTGTGTGATTTTGTTGTCAGCACATTCAACTATGTAAAGAACAAAGTATTTCAGAAGAATATTTAATTAACTCAGATCTAGGATGTGTTATTTTTGTGTTCCCTTTATTTTTTTGAGCAGTGTAGTTTGCTTATTAGAAATTTAGAGTTCAGCAGTGGAATCCAAGTAAATCAAGAAAATAGTCCACTACAGGAAACAGTCAGTGCTGCCGCCTGAGATGCTGTTATATATGGTCTTTATTGTCTAGCCCCATAGATTTGACTCTTCATATATTTACAGGCACCTCACATGTCCATCCCAGGTGGCGCTCCTCATAAAGGTCCATATCCGTACAACCTTTGTGAATCCACTGCCACCGTCAGTCCAACAAACAAAAGTGTGTCTGAGCAGAACAATTACAGCAACATTCCTCATGAAGGCAAACACACCCCCCTGTACGAGCGATCCTCTCCCATCAACCCAGCGCAGAGCGGGAGCCCAAACCATGTAGACTCTGCCTACTTCCCACCGTCATCTGCTTCATCCTCATCCGATAATGATGATGGCACTGGAGGAGCCACCAAGTGAGTGTCTTTATCCTCTCAGCTCACCACCATTTGTCTCATTGCACCAGCAGTTTTTTCCTATTTCTATCTAAATCCTCCCTTGTTACAGAACTAACGTTCTTCATTTCATATATGGATGGCTGTATCTCAGAAAGTGGGGCATGCATGACCACCTTTCAGCCTTTGTAGGTTTTCTTTTCCCCCTAAATTCCCAAACAGCAAATCTGTTGTGTACATTGCTACTGTGACAAAAGGATGACCCAAATTCCTCTCATCCCTGATTTATTTCCCAAAGATATTCTCAATTCCTAAAAGTGTGGACTCCATGTTGTCTTAAAGGGGTTGTCCAGACCACAGATAATTGATGACCTATCCTCGGGAAAGGTCATCAATATCAGATTGGTTGCGCTCCAACCCCCTTGCTGATCAGCTGTTTCAGGCGGCCGCTGTAGCGGATCGGCTCCGTACACTGTGTAATTTCCAATGCTGGCATATTGCAAGCTCCGCTGCCATTCACTTCAATGGGAACTGAGCTGCAGTACCTAAAACGGCCACTGTACATTGCACAGAGCTGTCTGCTTCCAGCTCCGCACACTGTGTAGTTTCTGGTGCCATGGCTGCCTGAAACAGCTGATTAGTGGGGGTCAGGTCCCAAACCCCTGGCGTAATATTGCTACATAGGTGCGGTGTATTTTATTTTTTGTGTGTGTTTGTTTTTCTTTTTTTTTTCTTTACTTTGTTCACATTTTCCTTTTCAGCCACATCAGCGGGACCAAACCTGACTGGGATAAAAAGAGTAAATCACCTGGCAAATCAAAGAAGGATGCCACAGACCAAGCCAAGGTAATGTTCCCATGTACCCAGGCTCACATTGGCAGATATAGAAGAAAATTTTGGAGTTTCCCAGTTTATCTGCCAGTTATGTTGGCGGATTTGGTTCATAACTGATTCAATGTGTACATGAGAATGAAGCTTCTTATGTAGTGGTGTCAGACACCCTTCCATGAAATAAGACCATTTAAGACCTCTTTAAAGAGGACCATCCACCATTTTTATTTTGCTAAACTAAGCACCTAAGTGGGGTATGCTCCGCTGATGCAGTTATAACTTTTCCTTTTTTCAAACGCCCTTTGGCTGCCCTGCTGTGCCCCTCTTCTTTTTTTCGCGCCCTGTATGCAGTGGACTGTCCAATCACAATGGACCACGTTACAGCCAGGGAGAAAAAACAGCTCAACTTCTCCCTGGCTGTGACGTGGTCCATTGTGATTGGAAAGCACCACAGCCAGGGAGAAGGAGACTCCCACTGAAAAGCGCTGGTGTCTCTTCCTCCCTGTACCGATGCTATTAGCATACAGGACGTAAAAACAGAACGGGGGCACAGCGGGGCAACTGAAGGGCGTTTGGAAAAAAAAAAGAAGTTATAGCAGCATCTTGCCTGTACAGGTACTTAATTTAACAAAAGAAAACCTGTGAAAGGTCCTCTTTAAAGGCCATGGACACTTTCGTGGCAATTTTTTATTTTTTAATTGTGAGCTAAAAATAATTTTTTCATTTTGTCTTCATTAAAAGAAAAGTTCAGCTGTTTTTCAGATACAGGGGTTAAAAAAATAAGTCTGTTTGTGGAATATCACTTTTCCATCCCCTCAGCTGACAGCTCATATGAAGCCTTATCTCTGATCTCCTGACCTCATAAACATTCATTGAGACCATATTCTTATCAGCTTGATAAAAGTTTAGCTATAATGAATGTTTAGGATTAGGGATGAGCGAATTGACTTCGGATGAAACATGCAAAGTCTATTCGCATAATACTTAATTTGAATACTGATACCTTGGAACCAAACCTGAGTTCGGGAAAGGGTTTTTTACAGTAGAAATCAATTTATGAAGTTATTATGCGAAGTCATAACTTCGGCTCATCTGAGCCAATACATTCTGATACTGTACCGAGCGCTTGCTCCTTACAGTATTCAAACGAAGTATTGGGGTCCATTCACACGTCCGTATCCGCAAAACACTGACACCGGCACTATAATAGAAAATGCCTATTCTTGTCCGCTATTGCTTACAAGAATTGAATGGGTCCGCATAATTGCGGAACGAATCCGGACATCTGAATGGAGCCTTATGCTAATCGACTTTGGATGTTTCATCCCGATTTATGACGTCAGAAGATCAGACATAAGAGTTCACGTGAACTGATAGGACTGAGAAGTGATACTCTGCAAACAGACTGATATTTATTTTTAACCCTTTCATCTCAAAAACGTTTGGACAAATCGACTAGACCAGTTGAAAAAAAATTAGATTTTTAGCTCAACATGTGTAAAGTGCAATCATAAAAAATTGCTCCAAAGGTATCCCGTATCATTGAAAGATGGTCTACTCGATAGCTGGTCCACTCAAACAACATGGCTAATAGAATAGATAAAATTGAACATTTGTCACAGGAAATCTGGTCCATTGCAAAGGTTTCACTGTACCTCATTTATTAACTTTTTATTTAACAGACTGAAAATCCCTCTCCAGCCCCATCAGGATCCAAAGCCACCGACAAGAAAGGTATCCAGGGAGGGCTACAGATACCTTGTCTTCTTTCCATGCCCACCAGGAACCACATGGATATCACAACTCCTCCGCTGCCTCCCGTGGCACCTGAAGTGTTGAGAGTAGCGGAACATCGTCACAAGAAAGGGTTAATGTACCCCTACATCTTTCACATCCTTACAAAGGTATGCAGCGACTCTGCTGCACACTGCATCCTTCTGGTGCTCATAATGGGAGACCTATGTGATAGAAGTAGGCGACTATTCCTTATGTTTCTCACTACGAGCCACTTTTTATTTGTGTGCAATGTATTAACATATACCTCATGCTGCTATTGGGAAATGGCATATCATGAAGATGTACAAAATTTTGCTTTTGAGGATATTTTAAGTTGTTTCACTGTAAAGGCTTCTCATGGCAGATTCCGGTGGCTGCCACGCGGTGTCCACCTCCCAGTTGGAGGCTGCACAGCCAGTGACTTAGAGCTACGACTGTGCCAAGAATGGACATGTCATTTCTTGGCACGTGTGCGGACCGGAGCTGCTTGAAACCACGGCAGGTGTCTTCTCGCAGTGTAGCTCCGTTCAGTGGTGCAGCTGGCATCCAAAGTGGACAACCATTGTCAGCAGCGTCAAAATCTGCCATGTGAACCTGCCCTAAGGTTTGTCGTTTGCTTTAGTGGATAATGACACATTTTTATTTTAATAAAAGGGAGAAATAAAAATTCCAGTTACCATTGAAGATGAAGCAAACAAGGACCTCCCCCCTGCTGCAATCCTTTACAGAGCTGTGCGCCAGTATGTCTACGGAGTCCTGTTCAGCCTGGCAGAAAGCAGGAAGAAAACTGAGCGTCTGGCATTCAGAAAGAACAGAATGGCTCCAGAATGTGAGTGATCGACAGTCATTAGGGAAGAATTTATTAAAGGGACAGAACCATTAATTGATTGCTGTTGGTGGGCTCTTTGGACATGTCACCATCAAACCAAAACGCAGCCTTTCTGTAAGTGATCCACTGTGGGCAGTTCAGTCTTATCCTCCTAGGATCAGATCTCCGTTGGCAGCTAAATGCGTTTTAAAGTGGGTTGTATGTTACTTAAAGGGGTTTTCCAAGATATTATTTTTACTGAGGATAGGTCATCAGTATCTAGTCGGTGGGGGTCCCACAATGGGAATCCCAACGATTAGCTTTTTGAGAAGACGCTGACAGTAGTGCCACGGCCTTCTCTCAGCTTAGCCTAGGCCACGTGACGTCACGATCATCGGTCACATGTCCTAGACGCAGCTCAGCCCCACTGACGTGAATGAGTGTGAGCTGCATTACCAAGCACAGCCACTATCAAATAGATGGCACTGTGCTTGGTGAGCTGCGAGAAGGCCGTGGTGCCGGTGCCTTCTCAAACAGCTGATCGGTAGGGGTTCCAGGTGTCGGACACCCACTGTTCAGATACTAATGACCTATCCAGAGGATAACCCTTTTAAATAATATGAGCCGTGTCTGGTACATCAAGTGAAGGAATACACAGCCCTTGGACAAGAGTGCTGCGGTTTCTGGAAAAGTATGGTGTCATACAATAGCTGTAATGTTTCTGTCTACCGTATCGGGGGAAAGAAATCATATTAGACATGCTTGGCTGTTTGGAAATAGTACAATATTCTGAGCATGGCTGAAAACCACATATATTGGTTGATTTGTGCACTAAATTAAAAACTTTTGTTCTTCTCTAAAGTTGGATTTATACAGTTCTCCTCTTCCCCCTAGCCTCAACACTGCATGGTCCCTATTACTACATAGTAGACAGTCATGGGTACATGTTGTGCATCCATATAGTGCACTGTATGGCCCTGCTATTCTTATACCAGTGTACCACACATTATAGGTGCCATGTTACAGCTCCATAACACAAGTATGCAGTCCCTCTAGGACCAAGTGTTTGGGCACTGTCCCTTGTATCACTTTGCTCTTCCTGCTCGTTATTAATTTTTGCTGCATATACCTTACAGATTACCCAGTCGTTATAAAGGAGTGGGCCGCCTACAAAGGAAAGTCCCCACAGACCCCAGAACTCGTGGAAGCTCTTGCTTTCAGGGAATGGACTTGCCCAAATCTGAAGAAACTTTGGTTAGGAAAAGCGGTCGAGGACAAGAACCGGAGGATGAGAGCTTTTCTGGCATGTATGAGATCTGACACACCAGCCATGCTCAATCCCGCCAACGTGCCCACTCACCTCATGGTGCTGTGCTGTGTTTTACGGTAAGCAGCTTATACTTGTTACTACTTCTGTCATGTTGTAGAATTTGCCAACTGTGCAGCAACTTATGTTTGTGCCACCACATTATATTGTATACCACCATGCCGTGTGCAGTATGACGTTTCTCAATTATTACATTGATGGTTATAATAGGTGGATGCACTTATGCACAAGAAAACAATACGCTCTGTAGAGGAGTGGTCTGCAGCTGATGTAAAACTACAACCCCCAGCATGCTCTGACAGTTGCAACGTGTTGTAGTTTCACAACAGGTTGAAGACCGCTGCTGTGGAGGAAGGTTAGTGGCCACAGCTTTTATGGTGAATTCTCCCAAGATACCTTTTGGTTATTTAATGGTGGACTTCCTTTATACCAGGCAACTCTTTCAAGACCCTCTGCAGTTTTCTTCCCAAAAAGGATCATAGAGCACATTCTGTATGTTGTACTGGATGCTCCAGTCTCCTCACTACACCAGAAGGCTATCTCGGATCTTGTGCATGGTCAATGAATCCCATCATGTTAAAGACTGAGGTCATCTATAATATTCAACTTGTACAAAAAATGGGATCGAGCAGTACTGATCTGGTGGTTGGGGTGTGCCTCCCCAAATGGCAGAACTTCCTTACCACTGATAGTATAAACAAAATCAATAAATAGGTGATGAGTATATTAGGTGTCTATGTCTAAATAAAAACCACTGTTTGAAGGGTCACTGAGTTTTAGGACACTTTTCATATGTCATAGAGACATCAAAAGTTTTTATCAGTGGGGTCTAGACCGCTGAGACCCCTATCGATCCCTAGAAAGAGACGAGAGAAGCGCTCACATATGGCATTGCCTTTACTCGCTGCAAGAGACTAATTCGAGTCTGGCCCATAGACTTTCTATTGAGTCCGCTTCGCCTCCAACTGCGAGGAGAGAGACTGTGGTATGCAAGCGCTTCTCTTTCCTCATTCTAGCGATAAGTGGGGGGTCTCAGCACTCAGACCCCACCAATTAAAATATTTGATATGTCTGAGTTTTCTGAAAACTCAAACTCTTAATATTACATGCAGCGGCTGCTATACATAACACTGCACAGTTGTGATTTATCTGCCACGGACATGTAATAAATGTATATGTGAGGCATGTTCGTGGTATTTCATGAATTCTATAGAAATTGTGTGCTGTAAGTTTTATTACTGAAACACAAATGCGTCACCTCCAAGCCTTTTTTATGTCTCCTTGTTCAGGTATATGGTGCAGTGGCCTGGCATAAGAATACTCCGGCGCCAGGAACTTGATGCCTTCCTCGCCCAAGCACTGTCACCAAAACTTTATGAGCCTGATCAGCTTCAAGAACTCAAGGTAAATGCACAGATATCCTGGAGAGTGTTAAAGGGGTGCTTCACCTTTTGGGGAGTGGGGGGGGGGCAGCCCTCCACTCCTGCGCAGACCAGAGAAGGGAAGCATACTTATTTGCTTTCCAGCTCTTACCCCACCCCCTGGACTCAGCTGCTCCACTGCGCTCCCTGCATGTAAACTTGTTTGATGCTGCTGCAGCCAGTTGCTGGCCACAGTGTGCGTCATGGCAAAAATGGTCATGTGACTCAAGGTGAGCAGGTCACTTCTGCAGCAAGCGATTGGCTGCAGTGTCGTCAAACAATAAGTTTACATACAAGGAGAGCAGCCGAGGCTGTGGAGCGAAGGAGCTGGGAAGCAGGTTAGTATGCCTCCCTTCGCAGGTCTGCTCAGGAAGGGGGCGGGGGATTTGCCATAACTTTCTCCACCCACCCCTGTGTTGCACATCCCTTTTTTAAAGATGTTTTCTGGTATTTTTTTTCGTAATACTTAAGTATGGAATGAATATATAGTATTCAAAATTGACCACTGACCTACAATCCTTACAAAGCCCACAGCCATATAAGCCAACACTGCCAAATGGATGTCACGTGGCCGTATTGGGTGACCAGCTCGCCTACAAAAAAGTGTAAAAATAAGAATCTCAATAGTGGAAAACTCCCTTAAGATAGTTTTGCTTGTGGTTACTAATTATCACTTGTTAATGAGTTTTAGTTTCACAGTGAATTCTCGTCCTTCTTTAACCCCTTAAGGAGTAGGCTCAATTGTGGGGGGTTTTCTCCCCGCATTCCAAGAGACAACTTTTTTTTATTTTTTACATTCATTCTTTTTTTTTTTTGCTGCACAATTAGTATTTTTGTTAATGGCACCACATATTTTTTAATGTACCACATATTATATTGGAACACAGGAAAATAAAATTCTTTGTTGTTAAATTGAAAAAACAAGTTTTTTTTTTTTGGATTTTTATATTACGGCATTCACAGTGTGCTAAAAATGACATGACAGCCTTTTCTACGGGTCAGTACGATTACAGCAATACCATATTTGTATAGTTTTTATTTTGTTTTACTACTTAAAAAAAAAAATATAGAGCTGTATGAGGGCATGTTTTTTGCCATTACAGCCGGCACCCGCAACATATGGAGCAAGCTCAGCACAGCAGACCCCGACATACCACCCCTTAAAGGGGTTATCCTATGATTATTGTAAAAAATGGGTATCAGGCATCATACAGTACATGACGATCTCTTTCTAACAAAGCTGGAACCAGCCCTGTACCTCACATGGATCCAGAGATCTCCACGTCCATTGCTCTGCTAAATTTGTATCAAGCTGACAGCTCAAGGGGAGGGTCTATTCTGCTGCAGCTCAGGAGGCGTGTCCGTGCTCTACCTATCACAGCTCAGGAGGCAGTTGAAGGATGAAAGTGAGCATGTGCGGCCATCTTAGTGAGCAGGACAAAGAAATAAGGAAAAAACAGCAGGTGACGCTATACAGATACATACATTTTATTGAATAAATCAGTGGCTATACAAAATTTTCAATTACATGCAATTACAAAAATATTCAGATCCAGGAGCTGGTTTAGGTGCAGAGGGGTTAACAAGGTGCCTGCTCAAATCATTGAGCAGGCACCTCGGCTAAATGCGCGGGGGGAGGTCCCGTGTGCTAAAGGCATAGATCTGTTCAGACAAAGTGTAAGTACAATACACTATATAGGGTACTGTATTATACAGACATCAGACCCCACTGGATCTTCAAGAACCAAGTGGGTCTGGGTCATTTTTTTTTAAAAAAGGGAAAAAAGTAAAGATGAAAAAAACAAAACACATTTATCACTAAATAAAAAAATACACTACACATATTAGGTATCGCCGCGTCCGTATCGACCGGCTCTATAAAAATATCACATGACCTAACCCTTCAGGTGACCACCGTAAAAAAATAGAAATAAAAACGGTGTAAAAAAAATAATTTCTCGCCCAGTTTCCTTGGGGGACACAGAAGACCTTGGGTATAGCTCATCTCCATAGGAGGCGTGACACTAAGTGAAAGCTGTTAAGCCCCTCCTCCACAGCTATACCCTCAGCCTGGAGAGAAAGGCAGCCAGTTTTTTGCTTAGTGTCCAAGGAGGCAAGACACTCCCTGCTCTGCAGGGCTGGTTTCTCCTTGTTTCAATTTTAGATTTTTACTTTTTTCTTTTCTTTTTGTTCCAGATCATCAGGGATAACAGAGTCGCACTAGACCTCTCTGTTCTCCCGGGGTTGAGCTGCGCCAGTGCCGGTCACCCGCACTGCTGCCTCCCCCACAGAAGGCAAGGTGGATCAGGGCAGCCCAGCTCCCCTACATCCCGCCAGCGCAAGGGTCGCCCGCACGCCAAGTCCCTCTTCCAGCGTCCTGCCACTACGGTGCCAGTAGCTGAAGGGGCGACCCTGCTGGAATGGACCGAGGGTGAAGACGGCTGTGGTAAGAAAGAGGCTTCTCCAGCCCTACGTCCGTCCCCCCCCCCCCCCCCCCCCCCACCCTGGTCTCCTGCGTGCCTAACCCCCATACTGGGCCTCTAGTCCCCTGCTGGATCTATGCTGGCCCCTGGGGTGCCGCAGAGCGGCAATTTCCTTCTGCCTCCCCCTGCCTGGCTCCCATAGACATGCAGCCAGTGGCTGTCTCCACAGCCAGCTACAGAAGCGGCAACTAACATGGGTGGAAATCAGCACAGGCATCTCCTACCGGAGTGTTGCTCAAGGCCTGAGGCTCCTGACGGCTGTGGAGTAAGGCCTCGCCTCCGGCCGACATTGGTAGTCCGGTGCGGCCGGGCGCCGCAAAATCTTAGCCCAGGCTCCGCGGCCTGCTAGGCCGCCATTCCGGGTCCCTGACTCTTCCGACCGGCGGGGTGGGCTCCCGCGGCCGGCAAGCCGCCATTCCGAGCCCCTGACTCTTCCGGCCGGCGGGGTGGGCTCCCGCGGCCGGCAAGCCGCCATTCCGAGCCCCTGACACTCCGGCCGGCGGGGTGGGCTCCGGCGGCCGGCTTTGGGCTTGACGTCTATGCCCAGCAGGCCCCGGCTGACCGTTGGTGCCGGTCGGTGGGGCTCCGCTAATTTAGCCCAGGTTTCGCGGCCTGCTGGGCCGCAATTCCGACCGGCCCGCGGGGGGGCACCCGCGGCCGGTTTTGATGCCCCACTCCGCCTCAGGTCCCGGCGGTACATACCGGGCGCCGCAAATTTAGACCCCGGCTTCACGGCCTACTAGGCCGCAAAATTCCGGCCTCTGGTGGAGGGGGCGGGAACTTCTCCAGGCGCGAATTCTTCCCGCCGGGAGGTTCCTCCGCCCCCAGGGGATCGCAGCGCCGCCCTCCAGGCCGGATCCATGTTAACCCTTTGGGTACAGGCCGGCTCCCAATGGGCCTGTATGGCTGGCCCCCCTTTTCCTAACTATCTGTGCCCCTATAGGTGGCCCCCCTTTAGCCTCAGAGAAGCTGTGTTTTTAATTAAAAAAAAAAAAAAAAATGAAAATAAAAAATAATAATAATAATAACAGATTTCTATTGGACTGCGCAGGACGCTGCAGCCTCATCAGTAGTGCTGCATGTCTGCATGCCCTCTTTCCACAGGTGGCATAGTGTTGCGCTCCCAACCTGCGTAGGTGCTAGGGCATTTCCCTTTTTAGGTGGTTTTCCTGCCCTCTTCCAGGATACGGCGCTGGCCAAGTGCATGCGGCCCTTCCGTAGGCAGCATTCATCATCTCTCCAGTTATGGTGCCTGCCATGTGCATCCCCCCCCTCCTAGGCGGGATACTGCACTCTCCCTGGCTGCCGGCTGGCCAGGTGCATGACCCCCTTTTAGGCGGAATACTGCACCTTCACCGGATACGGTGCTGGCCATGTGCATGACCCCCTTCCATAGGCGGAATGCTGCACTCTCTATGGATTTGCTGCCGGCCATGTGCGTGACCCCCTTCTATGGGCGGAACGCAGCGTTCTCACTGGATTCGCTGTCGGCCATGTAAGTGACCCCCTTCTCTAGGCGGAACGCTGCACTCTCACTGGTTTCACTGCCGGCCATGTGCGTGACCCCCTTCCATGGGCGGAACGCAGCGCTCTCACTGGATTCGCTGTCGGCCATGTGCGTGACCCCCTTCTTAGGCGGAACGCTACACTCTCACTGGATCTGTTGCCGATCATGTGCATGACCCCCCTTTTTAGGCGGAATACTGCACTCTCACCGGATACGGTACTGGCTATGTGCACGACCCCCTTCCATAGGCGGAACGCTGCACTCTCTCTCATGTGCTATGATGTACTTATGTACTATGTTGCTATGCTGCACTCTCACTGGTTTCGCTGCCGGCCATAGGCATGACTCAGGCAGCATACATACATCCCTCCGTCTGTGGTTGTTTTCTCGCAGGTACGTTGCTGGCCATGTGCAGGTACCCCATACATGGCAGGGTGCTTGCACTCTCGCTGGATCCGCTGTCGGCCATATGCATGACCCTCTTCCGTGGGCGGTGTACGCACTCTCGCTGGATTCGCTGCCTGCCATGGGCATGCCTTCCTTCCTCAGGTGACATACACACATTCTCACTGACTGTGTTTGTCTCTCACCAGTACGATGCTGGCCATGTGTATGACTCCCATATATGGCGGGTGCACGCACTCTCCCTGGATGAGATGCTGGCCATGTGCATTACCCCCCCCTTTTTTTCTGGGCGGCATGCTACACTCTCACCGGATACCTTGCTGGCCATGAGCATTGCCCTCTAACATGGGTGGAACGCTTGCACTCCCATTGGATACGGTGCTGGCCTTGTGCGTGGCCACCCCTCATTCCATGGGCAGAATTTGGCACGCTCATGAGATTCACGGCTGTCCTTGTATGACTGTGCTGGACTTGTACATGTCCCCCTTCATTGGCAGAGTAGTTGCACTCTCGCTAAATCAGTGTTGGGTGTATTATTGCACACTCACTTAATGCTAGGATAACCCTGTGCATGTTCCCCTTTCACTAGGTGGACCTCCTGCGTTCATGCTGGATTATAGGGTATGTCCTGCTTCTCTGAAGTAGGTACGGCCTTAGGCATCACTCCCTTTTGGGACCTGCCTTTGCACTCTTGCCAACTGCAGTTTGCCAGATACAATTTCCCCCCTTTTCGGGGCGGACTGCTTGCGTTCCATCGCATGCTTTACTAGGCTTGTGCATAACTCCCTTTCAGGTTGCACTTTGCAATTCCGTACATGCTGTGGCACTCTGTGGCGAGCCCCCCTTTCTCGCTAAATTAACCTTTTGCAGTGAGCGGACGTTCTTGTGCGTTGTTTGGGCCGTGTATGCCTTCTCCTCCTGTAGGTGGGTTGGCCTTCTCACTGCTTACGGGCTGCTCGTACGTATGCCTCATCTACTTCCTGCGGCATACTTTTGTTTTCTTGGGATACGATGCTTGCCACAAACCTTGCACTCGTCTCTAAGGAGTTCATTCTGTCCACCTGACCCGGACGGGCTCTACTTGCTCTCTGCTGCATGGAGCTGGGTGGTACTCATTCATTTAGTTGGCCCTTCATCCCAGGGAATGTTCGTGGTTCCTAGATGCGTGCCCATTCGTCCTTCCGCGGTATTGCTTCCCTGCGCTAGTGGTCACATGGTCGAGAGTGCGGTTGTCTGGAGCGCCCCTCGAATTCTTCGTTGGCTCTGGCAGGACTGCGGTTCCCTTGCCTGCTGCAATTTCCTCCTCTTCGGATGTAGTGTGGTATGAGTCCTTCCTCTTGGCGCCTCTACGCTACAGTCTGATCTGCTACCAGGTGCGGGCCGTTTTTCTCGGGAAGGTCACCCAAATTCTCTTGGGTGCTCGATTACCCAGGTCCGGAGGACCTCCGCCTTGGGTTCTTCAGGGTATTCTCCTTCTGCGAGGCGGTGAACCGGGCATCTCACAGTGTAGCAGGGTTCTGCTTTTGAGCTGTCCTATGGCTTCCCTGTTGCCCACTCCTCCGTTCGGTTGGAGGGTGTTATGCCGGCCTCTGTCTCGACTACCTTATCTCGCCGGCTCTGTTTGGCTCCCGCTCGGTACAGATCACTCCGATGTGGCTTCTGTCCCGCCAGACTTCAAAGGTTGTTCCTTCACTGTCCTCCCCTCTGGGGAGAGCATGGTTGTCATGTGGATGGTTCCGGTGTTCCTTTTGGCCTCGTACTGTCTCCCTTGTTCACACTGGCTGTATTAGCTGTGCCGATTTATCGAGTCTACCGCGTTCTGTCCTCCCGCTGAGTGCAGATTGTGTGGTCCATTCTAAGACAATGGTCCTGCTGTAGACTTACCTTCTCGGTAACTTGGGGGGGACTACCTTTGGATCCAGATTGTCCTTTGATCTCCTACACCGGGACTGTAGAACATGGCTACATTAGCATGGACTATAGCCTGTCTTGTCCTGGCATCTGGCGGATGCTGGGCGGACCCTTTTGGTTCCTTTCCGTCTGTCCTTCTGCTCCCCCACTCGGGTGGATACGGGACAACGTTGCTCGGGGGCCGACGGGACCAGTTTGTCAACTTCTGCCCGTGTTACTGGTCTGCGCCTGATCACATTTGGTTTTTCGCCCGCTTGCCAGGCGACTCCAGCGGGTTCGCTACTGCCCGCTCCTGGCTGTATTTCGTCCAGGATCTGTCGTAAGACTTATGGTTTTTTTTTTTTTTTTATCTGGGGTTCTGTGGGAAGCTGTGCATTCCCCACTCTGACTTTTCTCTCCCCATGGTTCTGTCTTTTTTCCAGTCTGGCCTGGACCTGGGACTGGGATTCCTTTACTTGAGGTATCAGTGTCAGCGCTGTTCTTCCTCTTCCAGCGTTCCCCAGCCCTCTGGGCCTGTCAAGACCTTCTTACTCGAAATGGCTCTTTGGTTCCTCTGTACTGTCCTTCGGTACCGCCCTGGGAACTACATACTGAGTTCTCGGCGCTCCAATCTTGTCCTTGGAGCCGTTACAGAAGTTCTCTCTACCCCTCCTGTCCTGTACGGTTGTGTTTCCGTATCAGTCGTGTCTCTGACGGGTGCCTGAATGGCCCCCTTTTTTGTTCTGAGCCTTCTGTCTTTTCCCAGGACAGGGCTGTTCTACATCCCGTTCCTTCCTTCTGAAGGTGGTGTTTGCCTTTCGCTTCAACACTTCACCAATTTGGACGTTGTTTGGGCCTTGCAGTTTTTACTTGGAGATCTCCGACTCTTGTCGACGTTCGGTCTCTTGGGTTTCCTGGAGGTCCGCGCTTAGAGTTGATGGACTCCAGGGTGGTTTTCCTCCGCTTTATCAGATTGGCTATTGCTGAGGTTACCGCACCGAGGGCAGGATTCTGCCTTTACTGTCACCGTTCATTTCACCAGAGCGGTCGGTGCCTCCTGGGCCGGAGGCTTTGGGCTTCGGCCATGCATTTGAGCAAGGCGGCCACAGGTCTTCCTTGCACGCTTTACAGAGTTCTACAGGGTGCATACTCTGGCTTCGGCGTATGCTGCCTTGGTCCGCCTGGGTCTGCAGGCGGCGGTTCCTTGATGCCTTCGGGTGCTTCGCCTTGGAGCTGTGGTCCCTCCCCTTTTGGACTGCTTTTGAACGTCCCAAGGTCTTCTGTGTCCCCCAAGGAAACTGGGCGAGAAAACGAGATTTTTGTATAACTTACCAGTAAAATCTCTTTCTCGCTCTTTCCTTGGGGGACACAGCACCCACCCATTCGTTGTTTTTCTCTACACGGTTTCCGAGTTTGTGTTACCCGTTGGGTAGTTGGCTTGTTGGTTCCTTGTTGGACTTTGCCTTTTCTCACTGCTTGGACACGCAACTGGCTGCCTTTCTCTCCAGGCTGAGGGTATAGCTGTGGAGGAGGGGCTTAACAGCTTTCACTTAGTGTCACGCCTCCTATGGAGATGAGCTATACCCAAGGTCTTCTGTGTCCCCCAAGGAAAGAGCGAGAAAGAGATTTTACTGGTAAGTTATACAAAAATCTCGTTTTTTTGTCATCTTACGTAATAAAAAGTGTAATAGCAAGCGATCAAAAAGTCATATGCACCCCAAAATAGTGCCAATCAAACCGTCATCTCATCCTACAAAAAATGAGACCCTACCTAAGATAATTGCCCAAAAACCGAAAAAACTATGGCTCTCAGACTATGGAGACACTAAAACATGATTTTTTTTTGTTTCAAAAATGAAATCATTGTGTAAAACTTACATAAATAAAAAAAAAAATTATACATATTAGGTATCGCCGCGTCCGTGACAACCTGCTCTATAAAAATACCACATGATCTAACCTGTCAGATGAATGTTGTAAATAACAAAAAAAAAGTGCCAAAAAAGCTATTTCTTGTTACCTTGCCTCACAAAAAGTGTAATACACCAGAAAATAGTTAGCATAAATATCTTGCATGGAGTTATTCGTATAACACCTATAACGCTTAGAAAGCTGCCACACAAGTAAATATTATCAACTAATCCTTTATTAAATATACATATACAATACATTAATAATATGATTAAAAATACATAAAGCAGCAACCATGGGAACACAGAAGTGTATCGGAAGATTAAAACAAAGTACGCTCCAGACCACAAGGGACTAGTATACAGACAATTAGCAGCATCAGGATTGTGAGGCTCATATAGCAACCGTGCATATATCCTACAATTCACCGCACAGCACTGAAGACCGTGCAGGGCGGTGGTGTTCTTGTGCACCCCTACAATATGAGGCTGCTAAAGGGAAAATACATTAAATCACATATGTTACTGACCCAGTCTGGAGCAGCCGCCCGACGATCGTTTCGCTTCACGCTTCCTCTAGTTCGCTTCACGCTTCCTCTTGCCCCTAGCGGAAGCGCGAAGCGAAACGATCGTCGGGCGGCTGCTCCAGACTGGGTCAGTAACATATGTGATTTAATGTATTTTCCCTTTTAGCAGCCTCGTATTGTAGGGGTGCACAAGAACAACACCGCCCTGCACGGTCTTCAGTGCTGTGCTGTGAATTGTAGGATATATGCACGGTTGCTATATGAGCCTCACAATCCTGATGCTGCTAATTGTCTGTATACTAGTCCCTTGTGGTCTGGAGCGTACTTTGTTTTAATCTTTCGATACACTTCTGTGTTCCCATGGTTGCTGCTTTATGTATTTTTAATCATATTATTAATGTATTGTATATTTAATAAAGGATTAATTGATAATATTGTGTGGCAGCTTTCTGAGCGTTATAGGTGTTATACAAAAAGTGTACTATAGAGCAACCAAAAATCATATGTACCCTAAACTAGTACCAACAAAACTGCCACCCTATCCCGTAGTTTCTAAAATGGGGGCACTTTTTGGGAGTTTCTACTCTAGGGGTGCATCAGGGGGGCTTCAAATGGGACATGGTGTCAAAAAAACCAGTCCAGCAAAATCTGTCTTCCAAAAACCGTATGGCATTCCTTTCCTTCTGCGCCCTGCCGTGTGCCCGTACAGCAGTTTACGACCACATGTGGGGTGTTTCTGTAAACTACAGAATCAGGGCCATAAATAATGAGTTTTGTTTGGCTGTTAACCCTTGCTTTGTAACTGGAAAAAAAATATTAAAATGGAAAATCTGCCAAAAAAGTGAAATTTTGAAATTGTATCTCTATTTTCCATTAAATCTTGTGCAACACCTAAAGGGTTAACAAAGTTTGTAAAATCAGTTTTGAATACCTTTTGAGGGGTGTAATTTCTTAGATGGTGTCACTTTAACCACCTCAGCCCCCAGTGCTTAAACACCCTGAAAGACCAGGCCACTTTTTACACTTCTGACCTACACTACTTTCACCGTTTATTGCTCGGTCATACAACTTACCACCCAAATGAATTTTACCTCCTTTTCTTCTCACTAATAGAGCTTTCATTTGGTGGTATTTCATTGCTGCTGACATTTTTACTTTTTTTGTTATTAATCGAAATTTAACGATTTTTTTGCAAAAAAATGACATTTTTCACTTTCAGTTGTAAAATTTTGTAAAAAAAACGAGATCCATATAGAAATTTTGCTCTAAATTTATAGTTCTACATGTCTTTGATAAAAAAAAAAATGTTTGGGTAAAAAAAAAAATGGTTTGGGTAAAAGTTATAGCGTTTACAAACTATGGTACAAAAATGTGAATTTCCGCTTTATGAAGCAGCTCTGACTTTCTGAGCACCTGTCATGTTTCCTGAGGTTCTACAATGGCCAGACAGTACAAACACCCCACAAATGACCCCATTTCGGAAAGTACACACCCTAAGGTATTCGCTGATGGGCATAGTGAGTTCATAGAACTTTTTATTTTTTGTCACAAGTTAGCGGAAAATGATGATTTTTTTTATTATTTTTTTTTTTCTTACAAAGTCTCTTATTCCACTAACGTGTGACAAAAAATAAAAACTTCTATGAACTCACTATGCCCATCACGAAATACCTTGGGGTCTCTTCTTTCCAAAATGGGGTCACTTGTGGGGTAGTTATACTGCCCTGGCATTTTAGGGGCCCAAATGTGTGGTAAGGAGTTTGAAATCAAATTCTGTAAAAAATGACCTGTGAAATCCGAAAGGTGCTCTTTGGAATATGGGCCCCTTTGCCCACCTAGGCTGCAAAAAAGTGTCACACATCTGGTATCTCCGTACTCAGGAGAGGGTGGGGAATGTGTTTTGGGGTGTCATTTTACATATACCCATGCTGGGTGAGATAAATATCTTGGTCAAATGCCAACTTTGTATAAAAAAATGGGAAAAGTTGTCTTTTGCCAGGATATTTCTCTCACCCAGCATGGGTATATGTAAAATGACACCCCAAAACACATTCCCCACCTTCTCCTGAGTACGGAGATACCAGATGTGTGACACTTTTTTGCAGCCTAGGTGGGCAAAGGGGCCCATATTCCAAAGAGCACCTTTCGGATTTCACAGGTCATTTTTTACAGAATTTGATTTCAAACTCCTTACCACACATTTGGGCCCCTAGAATGCCAGGGCAGTATAACTACCCCACAAGTGACCCCATTTTGGAAAGAAGAGACCCCAAGGTATTCGCTGATGGGCATAGTGAGTTCATGGAAGTTTTTATTTTTTGTCACAAGTTAGTGGAATATGAGACTTTGTATGAAAAAAAAAAAAAAAAATCAGCATTTTCCACTAACTTGTGACAAAAAATAAAAAATTCTAGGAACTCGCCATGCCCCTCACGGAATACCTTGGGGTGTCTTCTTTCCAAAATGGGGTCACTTGTGGGGTAGTTATACTGCCCTGGCATTTTCCAGGGGCCCTAATGTGTGGTAAGTAGGTAAATGACCTGTGAAATCCTAAAGGTGCTCTTTGGAATGTGGGCCCCTTTGCCCACCTAGGCTGCAAAAAAGTGTCACACATCTGGTATCGCCGTATTCAGGAGAAGTTGGGGAATGTGTTTTGGGGTGTCATTTTACATATACCCTTGCTGGGTATTTTTAGACATTTGGATACCAGACTTCTTCTCACGCTTTGGGGCCCCTAGAATGCCAGGGCAGTATAAATACCCCACATGTGACCCCATTTTGGAAAGAAGACACCCCAAGGTATTCAATGAGGGGCATGGCGAGTTCATAGAAATTTTTTTTTTTTGGCACAAGTTAGCGGAAATTGATATTTTTAATTTTTTTCTCACAGTCTCCCGTTCCGCTAACTTGGGACAAAAATTTCAATCTTTCATAGACTCAATATGCCCCTCACGGAATACCTAGGGGTGTCTTCTTTCCGAAATGGGGTCACATGTGGGGTATTTATACTGCCCTGGCATTCTAGGGGCCCTAAAGCGTGAGAAGAAGTCTGGAATATAAATGTCTAAAAAATTTCACGCATTTGGTTTCCGTGAGGGGTATGGTGAGTTCATGTGAGATTTTATTTTTTGACACAAGTTAGTGGAATATGTGACTTTGTAAGAAAAAAATAAAAAAATTCCGCTAACTTGGGCCAAAAAAATGTCTGAATGGAGCATGACAGGGGGGTGATCAATGACAGGGGGGTGATCAATGACAGGGGGGTGATCAATGACAGGGGGGTGATCAGGGAGTCTATATGGGGTGATAACCACAGTCATTGATCACGCCCGTGTAAGGCTTCATTCAGACGTCCGTATGCGTTTTGCGGATCCGATCCATCTATCAGTGGATCCGTAAAAATCATGCGGACGTCTGAATGGAGCTTTACAGGGGGGTAATCAATGACAGGGGGGTAATCAATGACAGGGGGGTGATCAGGGAGTCTATATGGGGTGATCACCACAGTCATTGATCACGCCCGTGTAAGGCTTCATTCAGACGTCCGGATGCGTTTTGCGGATCGGATCCATCTATCAGTGCATCCGTAAAAATCATGCGGACATCTGAATGGCGCTTTACAGGGGGGTGATCAGGGAGTCTATATGGGGTGATCACCACAGTCATTGATCACGCCCCTGTAAGGCTTCATTCAGACGTCCGGATGCGTTTTGCGGATCCGATCCATCTATCAGTGCATCCGTAAAAATCATGCGGACATCTGAATGGAGCTTTACAGGGGGGTGATCACCACAGTCATTGATCATGCCCCTGTAAGGCTTCATTCAGACGTCCGTATGCGTTTTGCGGATCCGATCCATCTATCAGTGCATCCGTAAAAATCATGCGGACATCTGAATGGCGCTTTACAGGGGGGTGATCAGGGAGTCTATATGGGGTGATCACCACAGTCATTGATCACGCCCCTGTAAGGCTTCATTCAGACGTCCGGATGCGTTTTGCGGATCCGATCCATCTATCAGTGGATCCGTAAAAATCATGCGGACATCTGAATGGAGCTTTACAGGGGGGTAATCAATGACAGGGGGGTGATCAGGTAGTCTATATGGGGTGATCACCACAGTCATTGTGCACCACAGTGCACGCGTTCACAGGAAATCTCGGCCATCGCGAGATGACGCGTATATGCGTGACTGTGCGCAGCGCTGCCACCTCCGGAACGCGATCCTGCGTTAGGCGGTCCGGAGGTGGTTAATGGAGTTTGTACTCTAGGGGTGCATCAGAGGGGCTTCAAATGGGACGTGGTGTAAATAAACCAGTCCATCAAAATCTGCCTTCCAAAAACCATACGCACCTTTCCCTCTACGGCCTACTGTGTGCCAGTACAGTAGTTTACGGCCACATATGGGGTGTTTCTGCAAACTACAGAATCGAGGCAATAAATATAGCATTTTGTTTGGCTGTTAACCCTTGCTTTGTTACCGGAAATTTTTTTATTTGCCAAAAAATCTAAATTCTGAAATGTTATCACCATTTGCCATAAACTCTTGTGGAACACCTAAAGGGTTAACTACGTTTGTAAAATCAGTTTTGAATACCTTGAGGGGTGTAGTTTCTAGAATGGGGTCATTTTTGGGTGGTTTCTATTATGTAAGCCTCACAAAGTGACTTCAGACCTGAACTGGTCCCTAAAAAGTGGGTTTTTGCTTCTAAACTTCTAAGCCTTGTAACATCCCCCAAAAATAAAATATCATTCCCAAATTGATCCAAACATGAAGTAGACATATGGGGAATGTAAAGTAATAACTATTTTTGTAGGTATTACTATGTATTATAGAAGTAGAGAAATTGAAACTTGGAAATTTGCAATTTTTTTACAAATTTTTGGTAAATTTGGTATTTTTTTATAAAGTTTTTTTTTTTACTTCATTTTACCAGTGTCATGAAGTACAATATGTGATGAAAAAACAAACTCAGAATGGCCTGCATAAGTTAGTGTTTTAAAGTTATCAGCACTTAAAGTGACACTGGTCAGATTTGCAAAAAATGGCCTGGTCCTTAAGGTGAAATAAGGCTGTGCCCTTAAGGGGTTAGTTATTCACACATAAAGTGACACATATCAGATTTGAAAAAAATTGCCTGGTCCTCAAGGTGAAAATGAGACCGGTCCTTAAGGGGTTAAGCATGACATACATGTACGTGATTGTGTAAGGGGTTAGGCTACTTTCACACTAGCGTTCGGGTGTCCGCTCGAGCGCACCGTTTGAAGGGGCTCACGAGCGGCCCCGAACGCATCCGTCTGGCCCTAATGCATTCTCAGTGGAGGCGGATCCACTGAGAATGCATCCGCCTGCCAGCGTTCAGCCTCCGCTTCGCTCAGTGAGCGGACACCTGAACGCTGCTTGCAGCGTTCGGGTGTCCGCCTGGCCGTGCGGAGGCGAGCGGATCCGTCCAGACTTATAATGGAAGTCAATGGGGACGGATCCGCTTGAAGATGACACAATATGGCTCAATCTTCAAGCGGATCCGTTCCCCATTGACTTTCAATGTAAAGTCTGGACGGATCCGCTCAGACAACTTTCACACTTCGAAAATTTTCTAAGTTTTAATGCAGACGCATCCGTTCTGAACGGATGCGAACGTCTGCATTATCGGAGCGGATCCGTCTGATGAAACATCAGACGGATCCGCTCCGAACGCTAGTGTGAAAGTAGCCTTAAAGGACTTTTCCCTACATTGGACATTTATCATATGTCCACAGGATGGGTCATAACTGTCCGATCGTCTGCATGATCCTAAATCGACCTCAGAACAGAGTTTCTTTTTTGTTTTTTATATTTTAATAAACAATACATGCAAAAGTAAAAAACGGTCAGCGAAAAGGAATTTGTATGGCGCAACTGGTGAGCATGCACCTTTCCGCTATATTAGAGGTCTAATACACTGATAGGTTGTTTCTAAAAAGATGCACTAAATGACTCCCATTTGCATCCTGGGGGTGCAGGATATACTTATGCATTTGGTGTACTGGTATAAAACACTTGTATCTGCAGAATCCCTTTAAACGGAGGTGTGAACATACCCTTGTGTATCCTTTTTACATGCAGGTTACTTTTTTTTTTCCATTAAAGGTGGTATCTGGTAATATATTGATGACCTATCCTCAGGATGGGTCATCAATATCAGCTGATTGGTGGGGGTCTCGGGTGTCAGACCCATTATCTGTTAGAAGAGGTCGGGCGCTTGGTGAGCACCGCTGTCTCTTCCTAGACCAGAGATGGGCAGACTGTGGCTCTCCAGCTGTTGTAAAACTACAACCCCCAGTATGCCCAGTCTGCCTACAACTATCAGCCTACAGCAGGGCATGATGGGATTTGTAGTTTTACAACAGCTGGAGAACCGCAGTTTGCCCATCACTGTCCTAGGCCATATAATGTAACTGTGCATCTGTCACCTGGCCTAGTTGGAGCTCAGCCCCATTGAAGTAAATTGGGCTGATCTGCAATACCAAGCACAGCCGCTATACAGTGTACGGCGCTGTGCTTGGAGAGCTGCCGGGGAGTGCAGCGGCTCCCTGACCCCCGCCGATCTGATAGTGATGACCTATCCTGAGGATAGGTCATCATTATCTATCACTGGGTAGCTCCTTTAACCACCTCCGGACCGCCTAACGCAGGATCGCGTTCCGGAGGTGGCAGCGCTGCGCACAGTCACGCATATACGCGTCATCTCGCGAGACGCGAGACTTCCTGTGAACGCGCGCACACAGGCGCGCGCGCTCACAGGAACGGAAGGTAAGAGAGTTGATCTCCAGCCTGCCAGCGGCGATCGTTCGCTGGCAGGCTGGAGATGTGTTTTTTTTAACCCCTAACAGGTATATTAGACGCTGTTTTGATAACAGCGTCTAATATACCTGCTACCTGGTCCTCTGGTGGTCCCCTTTGTTTGGATCGACCACCAGAGGACACAGGTAGCTCAGTAAAGTAGCACCAAGCACCACTACACTACACTACACCCCCCCCCCCCCCCCCCCGTCACTTATTAACCCCTTATTAGCCCCTGATCACCCCTAATCACCCCTGATCACCCCATATAGACTCCCTGATCACCCCCCTGTCATTGATTACCCCCCTGTCATTGATCAACCCCCTGTAAAGCTCCATTCAGACGTCCGCATGATTTTTACGGATCCACTGATAGATGGATCGGATCCGCAAAACGCATCCGGACGTCTGAATGAAGCCTTACAGGGGCGTGATCAATGACTGTGGTGATCACCCCATATAGACTCCCTGATCACCCCCCTGTAAAGCTCCATTCAGATGTCCGCATGATTTTTACGGATGCACTGATACATGGATCGGATCCGCAAAACGCATCCGGTCGTCTGAATGAAGCCTTACAGGGGCATGATCAATGACTGTGGTGATCACCCCCCTGTCATTGATTACCCCCCTGTAAAGCTCCATTCAGATGTCCGCATGATTTTTACGGATGCACTGATAGATGGATCGGATCCGCAAAACGCATCCGGACGTCTGAATGAAGCCTTACAGGGGCATGATCAATGACTGTGGTGATCACCCCATATAGACTCCCTGATCACCCCCCTGTAAAGCTCCATTCAGATGTCCGCATGATTTTTACGGATGCACTGATAGATGGATCGGATCCGCAAAACGCATCCGGACGTCTGAATGAAGCCTTACAGGGGCATGATCAATGACTGTGGTGATCACCCCATATAGACTCCCTGATCACCCCCCTGTCATTCATTACCCCCCTGTCATTGATTACCCCCCTGTAAAGCTCCATTCAGATGTCCGCATGATTTTTACGGATGCACTGATAGATGGATCGGATCCGCAAAACGCATCCGGACGTCTGAATGAAGCCTTACAGGGGCATGATCAATGACTGTGGTGATCACCCCATATAGACTCCCTGATTACCCCCCTGTCATTGATTACCCCCCTGTAAAGCTCCATTCAGATGTCCGCATGATTTTTACGGATGCACTGATAGATGGATCGGATCCGCAAAACGCATCCGGACGTCTGAATG
Source organism: Bufo bufo (assembly GCF_905171765.1). NCBI lineage: Eukaryota > Metazoa > Chordata > Amphibia > Anura > Bufonidae > Bufo > Bufo bufo. The sequence continues at coordinate 182,500,427 of NC_053397.1, read as the reverse complement.
AAGCCTTACACGGGCGTGATCAATGACTGTGGTTATCACCCCATATAGACTCCCTGATCACCCCCCTGTCATTGATCACCCCCCTGTCATTGATCAACCCCCCTGTCATTGATCAACCCCCCTGTCATTGATCAACCCCCCTGTCATTGATCAACCCCCCTGTCATTGATCACCCCCCCTGTCATTGATCACCCCTCTGTAAGGCTCCATTCAGACATTTTTTTGGCCCAAGTTAGCGGAATTTTTTTTTTTTTTTTCTTACAAAGTCTCATATTCCACTAACTTGTGTCAAAAAATAAAATCTCACATGAACTCACCATACCCCTCACGGAATCCAAATGCGTAAAATTTTTTAGACATTTATATTCCAGACTTCTTCTCACGCTTTAGGGCCCCTAGAATGCCAGGGCAGTATAAATACCCCACATGTGACCCCATTTCGGAAAGAAGACACCCCCAGGTATTCCGTGAGGGGCATATTGAGTCCATGAAAGATTGAAATTTTTGTCCCAAGTTAGCGGAACGGGAGACTTTGTGAGAAAAAAATTAAAAATATCAATTTCCGCTAACTTGTGCCAAAAAAAAAAAATTTCTATGAACTCGCCATGCCCCTCATTGAATACCTTGGGGTGTCTTCTTTCCAAAATGGTCACATGTGGGGTATTTATACTGCCCTGGCATTCTAGGGGCCCCAAAGCGTGAGAAGAAGTCTGGTATCCAAATGTCTAAAAATGCCCTCCTAAAAGGAATTTGGGCACCTTTGCGCATCTAGGCTGCAAAAAAGTGTCACACATCTGGTATCGCCGTACTCAGGAGAAGTTGGGGAATGTGTTTTGGGGTGTCATTTTACATATACCCATGCTGGGTGAGAGAAATATCTTGGTCAAATGCCAACTTTGTATAAAAAAATGGGAAAAGTTGTCTTTTGCCAAGATATTTCTCTCACCCAGCATGGGTATATGTAAAATGACACCCCAAAACACATTACCCAACTTCTCCTGAATACGGCGATACCACATGTGTGACACTTTTTTGCAGCCTAGGTGGGCAAAGGGGCCCATATTCCAAAGAGCACCTTTAGGATTTCACAGGTCCTTTACCTACTTACCACACATTAGGGCCCCTGGAAAATGCCAGGGCAGTATAACTACCCCACAAGTGACCCCATTTTGGAAAGAAGACACCCCAAGGTATTCCGTGAGGGGCATGGCGAGTTCCTAGAATTTTTTATTTTTTGTCACAAGTTAGTGGAAAATGCTTATTTTTTTTTTTTTTTTTTTTTTTCATACAAAGTCTCATATTCCACTAACTTGTGACAAAAAATAAAAACTTCCATGAACTCACTATGCCCATCAGCGAATACCTTGGGGTCTCTTCTTTCCAAAATGGGGTCACTTGTGGGGTAGTTATACTGCCCTGGCATTCTAGGGGCCCAAATGTGTGGTAAGGAGTTTGAAATCAAATTCTGTAAAAAATGACCTGTGAAATCCGAAAGGTGCTCTTTTGAATATGGGCCCCTTTGCCCACCTCGGCTGCAAAAAAGTGTCACACATCTGGTATCTCCGTAATCGGGAGAAGTTGGGGAATGTGTTTTGGGGTGTCATTTTACATATACCCATGCTGGGTGAGAGAAATATCTTGGCAAAAGACAACTTTTCCCATTTTTTTATACAAAGTTGGCATTTGACCAAGATATTTATCTCACCCAGCATGGGTATATGTAAAAAGACACCCCAAAACACATTCCTCAACTTCTCCTGAATACAGAGATACCAGATGTGTGACACTTTTTTGCAGCCTAGGTGGGCAAAGGGGCCCACATTCCAAAGAGCACCTTTCGGATTTCACAGGTCATTTACCTACTTACCACACATTTGGGCCCCTAGAATGCCAGGGCAGTATAACTACCCCACAAGTGACCCCATTTTGGAAAGAAGAGACCCCAAGGTATTCGCTGATGGGCATAGTGAGTTCATACAACTTTTTATTTTTTGTCACAAGTTAGTGGAATATGAGACTTTGTAAGAAAAAAAAAAAAAAAAAAAATCATCATTTTCCGCTAACTTGTGACAAAAAATAAAAAGTTCTAGGAACTCGCCATGCCCCTCACGGAATACCTTGGGGTGTCTTCTTTCCAAAATGGGGTCACTTGTGGGGTAGTTATACTGCCCTGGTATTCTAGGGGCCCAAATGTGTGGTAAGGAGTTTGAAATCAAATTCAGGAAAAAATGAGGAGTGAAATCCGAAAGGTGCTCTTTGGAATATGGGCCCCTTTGCCCACCTAGGCTGCAAAAAAGTGTCACACATCTGGTATCCCCGTACTCAGGAGAAGTTGAGGAATGTGTTTTGGGGTGTCTTTTTACATATACCCATGCTGGGTGAGATAAATATCTTGGTCAAATGACAACTTTGTATAAAAAAATGGGAAAAGTTGTCTTTTGCCAAGATATTTCTCTCACCCAGCATGGGTATATATAAAATGACACCCCAAAACACATTCCCCACCTTCTCCTGAGTACGGAGATACCAGATGTGTGACACTTTTTTGCAGCCTAGGTGGGCAAAGGGGCCCATATTCCAAAGAGCACCTTTCGGATTTCACAGGTCATTTTTTACAGAATTTGATTTCAAACTCCTTACCACACATTAGGGCCCCTAGAATGCCAGGGCAGTATAACTACCCCACAAGTGACCCCATTTTGGAAAGAAGAGACCCCAAGGTATTCGCTGATGGGCATAGTGAGTTCATACAACTTTTTATTTTTTGTCACAAGTTAGTGGAATATGAGACTTTGTAAGAAAAAAAAAAAAAAAAAAAATCATCATTTTCCGCTAACTTGTGACAAAAAATAAAAAGTTCTATGAACTCACTATGCCCATCAGCGAATACCTTAGGGTGTGTACTTTCAGAAATGGGGTCATTTGTGGGGTGTTTGTACTGTCTGGGCATTATAGAACCTCAGGAAACATGACAGGTGCTCAGAAAGTCAGAGCTGCTTCAAAAAGCGGAAATTCACATTTTTGTACCATAGTTTGTAAACGCTATAACTTTTACCCAAACCATTTTTTTTTTACCCAAACATTTTTTTTTTATCAAAGACATGTAGAACTATAAATTTAGAGCAAAATTTCTATATGGATGTTGTTTTTTTTGCAAAATTTTACAACTGAAAGTGAAAAATGTCATTTTTTTGCAAAAAAATCGTTAAATTTCGATTAATAACAAAAAAAGTAAAAATGTCAGCAGCAATGAAATACCACCAAATGAAAGCTCTATTAGTGAGAAGAAAAGGAGGTAAAATTCATTTGGGTGGTAAGTTGTATGACCGCGCAATAAACGGTGAAAGTAGTGTAGGTCAGAAGTGTAAAAAGTGGCCTGGTCTTTCAGGGTGTTTAAGCACTGGGGGCTGAGGTGGTTAAAGTCAGTTGATAAAAAGTTCAGAACATATTGGAGTTTATACATAGATTTTAACTCTTATTCCACTTCCCATTATTTTTAGTTGGAATCTGCAGTAGGTACCCAAATTTGGATCTGAAGCAGAAAATCTGGAGTCAGCCTCTGATCTCTGCTGTGGATTCTGACGCAGATAATTTCAGCAAAAATGAAAACCAATAGGGCTTCAGCTTTGTCGGTTCAACTAGTGAACCAAAGCCTTAGGATGAGAACTTTGCAAAACTTGCAGCAAAAAAGTTTGCCCATGACGTGTTAACTCAACCTTCCAGTTTGGGTATTCCCTCACTGTTCTGCTGCTGTTTTATTTTTCAGTGGGATCTCCGCTCTTGGACCATTAGGTTGTTTACCATTTCACTTTAATATAATCTTCTCGTTACAGATTGATAACTTGGACCCCAGAGGGATTCAGCTGTCTGCCCTGTTCATGAGTGGAGTGGACATGGCTCTCCTGGCCAACGACGCCTGCGGCCAGCCCATTCCTTGGGAGCACTGCTGTCCCTGGATGTATTTTGATGGAAAATTGTTTCAAAGCAAGCTTATTAAAGCCACCAGGGAAAAGGCCTCACTTATTGACCTCTGTGATGGTCAGGTATGTGACCAGATCTCCAGGTAAGTGCATGAGCAATCTGTAATCCTTTACATGAAGAGCAATGTGGACTTGGATGCCACATGGAAATAGCTACTCTAAAAATATTTATACAGAGGCCAAGAATACATTATAGACTTATTAATGTCTATAGAAATGTTCAGGAATCGTCCTGAGAGGCCAAGTAACAGCAACGTAGACTTCAAACCGTTCTTTATGCCAGAGAATGTCCCAAAAATGTCTTAGGGCTTTTTATATGGCAGCTATGTTGGTATGACCACTATCTAAAGTAATGTTTTATTTTCTTGAAGGCAGAACAAGCTGCCAAGGTGGATAAGATGAGACAAAGCATCCTGGAAGGGCTACACTTTTCCAGGCCGAACCACCCACTGCCATTCCCACCACCACCTGCCATGCCTTTCTACCCTGCTATGTATCCACGACCCTTTGGACCAATGCCTCCACCTCCAGGTAGAGGAAGAGGATTTTCTGGTGAGTGAGTGTGTCTGGAAAACCAGTTGATCACTTTTATCTTGTTGCCTTCTTAGGATAAGGCAGCATTAAAGGGTTTCTACCACCAGAAATACTGTTATGTAGCTGACTGATATAGCGATGCGCTAATGTCAGCACTACATAACAGTATGTTTCTAACATTAGTCCCTGCAGCCGTTTTTGTAAAAAAAAATGCACTTTTATTATATGCTAATGAGCCTCTAGGTGCTATGTGGGTGTAAAATCAGCACCTAGAGGCTCCGTCTACTCACCCATTATCCCGCCCAGGTCCCCTGTTCTGCCCGCCCCTCTCCTCTTGATTGATGCCACGGTCCACCGCATCATTGACGAAATCCCGCCCCTGCACCGTTCACTTCTGTCTTCGGCGCATCGCTAATGTCAGTCAGCTACATAACAGTATTTCTGTTTTTTTGCATTGCAGATGGATCGTGGACCCGTTCAAGTTGAATGGGTCTGCGTCCATCAGCGACACGCGTTCGTGTGCATGAGCCCCAAGACTGCCTGAGATAGAGTGCAGTGTTTGACTATCTCAGTCAGTCCCATAAAGAATGAATGGAGGACAGTGGACATGTCGCGAACTGTCGTAACAGAGGCAGCAGTCGCGTCCCACTGACTGGAAAGGGGAATAGTTAAACCTAATCTAGTGGAGGGATCTTACATCTTGAGGAGAGGGGAACTTTTCCCTGTCGATTTTGTTCTCAACAAGAGACCTGTGGCTAGGGTCTATTAGTGCTGATAGGTTGCTTTGTCACCAATACAAGCAATTAATCTTCCTTTAGTAACACACACAGTTATAAGAAAAAATGCTCCAGAATTATTTCTGGATGAATACAACGATTTACTAAAACATATATATGTCACTAGAGGTGATGGGTCCGCTTTAAATTAGTCATTCAGCCACTTCTTTTTAACCCCTTAAGGACACATGACGTACCGGTACGGCATGTTTCCCGAGTCATTAAGGACACATGACGTACCGGTACGTCATGTGGTGTTTGGATCACTGCTGTCAATTCAGACCTGCGGTTTGCTGCGCTTTCTGCAGTTTCTGATTGGGATCAGAAACTTTAGTATTCCTAAAATATATATGTTTCACCCCCCCATGCACCCCTAGATGATTTTATCCCGGTGGGAGGTGCAGGGGGGGGGTTGCGGGCGGTGCGGCAGGCGGGATCGCGATCCCCCGCCCGCCTCCCCTTGAAAAATCGTTGGTGGCCAGTGGGTATACCAGGGTGTCAGCACATTGCTGACACCCTGGTATAAATGGCTGACATCTGTGATGCGATGTCAGCCGTTTAACCCTTTCCAAACCGCGGTCCGTACGGACCGCTGTATGGAAAAGGTTAACAGCTCAGGAAGCTCCCTCCCTCTCCCATCGGGGGGCTGCTGTGCCTTTGCAGCCCCCCGATGGAGAGGGAGAGAGCCCCCAGGCAGCCCCCCTCCTTACCCTTCCCCGTCTGCGCAGTTGTGGCCACAACTGAGCAGACGGGGAAGGTTCCCATGGCAACAGGACGCCTTCTCAGGCATCCTGCTGTCCATGGTGCTGAACAGATCTGTGCTAAAGGCATAGATCTGTTCAAAGTGTAAGTAAAATACAGTACAAAACACTATATGGTGTACTGTACTGTATTATACAGACATCAGACCCACTGGATCTTCAAGAACCAAGTGGGTCTGGGTCAAAAAAAAAAAGTAAAAATCAAAAAACACTTATCACTGATTAAAAATGAAAAAAATAAAATTCCCTACACATGTTTGGTATTGCCGCGTCCGTAACGACCTGATCTATAAAACGGTCATGTTACTTTACCCGAAAGGTGAACGCCATAAAAATAAAAAACTATGATGAAATTTAAATTTTACCCACCTTACTTCCCAATAAAGGTAATAAAAGTGATCAAAAAAGTCGCATGTACGCCAAAATTGTAACAATCAAACCGTCATCTCATCCCGCAAAAATCATACCCTACCCAAGATAATGGCCCAAAAACTGAAAAAACTATGGCTCTTAGACTATGGAAACACTAAAACATGATTTTTTTTTGTTTCAAAAATGAAATCATTGTGTAAAACTTACATAAATAAAAAAAAAAGTATACATATTAGGTATCGCCGCTTCCGTATCGTCCGTATCACATGACCTAACCCCTCAGATGAACACCGTAAAAAAATAAAAACGGTGTAAAACAAGGGGGTCACTTTTATGGAGTTTCTACTCTAGGGGTGCATCAGAGGGGCTTCAAATGGGACATGGTGTAAATAAACCAGTCCAGCAAAATCTGCCTTCCAAAAACCAAACGGCACACCTTTCACTCTACGCCCCGCTGTGTGGCCGTACAGTAGTTTACGGCCACATATGGGGTGTTTCTGTAAACGGCAGAGTCAGGGCAATAAAGATAGTCTGCAGTGGCCAGAATGTTGTATATGGCTCGTAAGCTGATTGCTCAACATTGGTTGGATGAGGGTAGTCCTAGTAAAACCGAATATATAGCCAAGATTAATTGGTTACTTAATCTGGAACGAGGGGTCTATAGGAAGAGGGGTGCCATGGCCAAATTTGAAAAGCTCTGGACTCCTTGGATTGATGCCCCCGGGCTGGCGTCCAGGGAACTTCAGAGATACCGTCTGGGATTAGTGTGAGGGTACTATCGCTCATTGTACATATATGGCTTGGTGATTGGCGATTCCTCATAGAAGACATGGAATGCTTCTACGATATGTAATGTAATGTGGGGAGGTTATGGCCGATAACAAATGTATATTCCAACTCCGATTATAAGATCACAAATTTTCTCTCAAGATTTAGTGGGATTGTTGTAGGGATGGGGCTTGTGCCTGTGTAATTTTTATGCGGATGTACTGGTGTAACCGAATGTTGAAGCTATGGAAGATGGAGGGCATCGCAATGATGGTTTGTGGGGGGAGGGCATGTGGGGGTTGGGGTCTTATGTTTGTATTATTATTTAAAAATGCTAATAAAAAATTACTTAATTAAAAAAAAAAAAAAAAGATAGTCTTGTTTGGCTGTTAACCCTTGCTTTGTTAGTGGAAAAAATAGGTTAAAATGGAAAATTAGGCAAAAAAATGAAATTCTCAAATTTCATCCCAATTTGCCAATAACTCTTGTGCAACACCTAAAGGGTTAATAAACTTTGTAAAATCAGTTTTGAATACCTTGAGGGGTGTAGTTTATAGAATGGGGTCATTTTTGGGTGGTTTCTATTATGTAAGCCTCGCAAAGTGACTTCAGACCTGTAGTGGTCCCTAAAAATTGGGTTTTTGTAAATTTCTGAAAAATTTCAAGATTTGCTTCTAAACTTCTAAGCCTTGTAACATCCCTAAAAAATAAATATCATTCCCAAAATAATTCAAACATGAAGTAAACATATGGGGAATGTAAAGTCATCACAATTTTTCGGGGTATTACTATGTATTACAGAAGTAGAGAAACAAACTTTGAAATTTGCAAATTTTTCAATTTTTTTTGTAAATTAGGTATTTTTTATGCAAAAAAATAATAATTTTTTACTTCATTTTACCAGTGTCATGAAGTACAATATGTGACGAAAAAACAGTCTCAGAATGGCCTGGATAAGTCAAAGCGTTTTAAAGTTATCACCACTTAAAGTGACACTGGTCAGATTTGCAAAAAATGGCCTGGTCCTTAAGGTGAAATAAGGCTGTGTCCTTAAGGGGTTAAATATACAACACTAGCCAGGTCTTTAAAGATGTCTGCTCTGGAGCAAAATGGATGCCAAAGCCACCTGGGTTTCAGATGTTTCACACAGCAGAGACTGGGGACTAATGCCTGTAGAAAAGAAGATAGCTTCGGCAGCATTCCGCAATATCATAGATATTGCGGAATGCTGCCGAAGCTATCTTCTTTTCTACATGTATACTTTATGGCCTGATGGATCAAGGGTCTACGGCTAGGCTGCTGCATTGATATCGCATTATCCTGACACCGCACAGTGCTGCCTCTACACTACTTTTTGCATCTGGGGACTAATGCCTGTGATCGGAGATAACGCCGATCACAGACTTTTAACACCTCAGATGTCATGGTCAATTGTGACCACGACATCTGAGGCAGCTTTCCCCAGGAAATCTGCTCCACAAGTGACAATGGGGGAGCTGTTTGTTCCTTTTGGTTGCCTCGATTCCTCTAAAGCAGGCATCCTCAAACTGCAGCCCTCTAGCTGTTGTAAAACTACCACTCCCACAATGCCCTGCTGTAGGCTGTTCGGGCATGCTGGGAGTTGTAGTTTTGCAACAGCTGGAGGGCCGCAGTTTGAGGATGCCTGCTTTAGAGGATACCACATTAATAGTTTTTCTTGTGTACTTACAACAAAAAAAAAACCTTTAACTTTTTTTCTTTGCATCACCATATCCTGAGCCACAAAAAGAAAAGTTGTGGCTCAGGATATGGTGATGCAAAGAAAAAAAGTTACAAAGGTTTTTTTTTTGTTGTAAGTACACAAGAAAAACTATTAATGTGGTATCACTGTAAATGTACTGACCTGATGAATGAAGGTAACAGGTCAGTTTTATTGCATAGGAACGTCGTAAAAATAGGATTTTTGTGCTTACCTGTAAAATCCTTTTCCCGCTGATGTCAGCGGTGTGTCACTGATGAGCTAAAAGTAAGTGGTTGCTGAGAACCAGCATCATAATCATTACAGCCCAGGCCTTGAGAAGTCAAATCTACCTGAGAAGAGTCCTGGTTATTCCTAATCTCCTGCTCTCCTGCCCATCTGCTGATGATTGATAGAGGAAAAAACTAGGTAGAAGACTCAGTCATCAGCAGGAGAGCAGGAATAACCATGACTCTTTTCTCAGGTGGATTTGACTCTTCCAAGCCTGGGCTGCAATGATGCTGGTTCTCAGCAACCACTTACTTTTAGCTCATCAGTGACACCCCGCTGAGATCAGCATTTCTGTCACTATTTTATGCTGCCCTCAGTACGGTCAGCATAAAGTTTGACAGGTTCCCTTTAATGTCTGTTTACCGTGATAGTTCCCAGTGATCGATCCATAATCTTCTCAGGACTAACCTGTCCTATTTTATCGCCCTATAACGCTTTGCCGCCATTATGCTAATTAGCATAAATAATTCACAAGGGACGAAAAGATTAGTTGGAAATAGTTATTAAATAAAAAGTTTTAAAAAAAACACACCAAAATATTAAGTATAAATCACCCCCTTTCCCAATTTTACATATAAAATATATAAACAATAAATAAATAAACATATCACATATATCACCGCGTCTGAAAACTCCAAACTATTAAAATATTTTTAAAAATGTCCTTTGCGGTGAGCGCCGCATGTCCTTTGGTGTATGTTTTTTTTTTTTTTTTTTTTTGTATCGAAACAACCCTATTCCCTTTAAACGAACACTCCTGTAAAATGAACGTGTTCTACCTAGTGTATGGCTTAAGAGGGGGCGGTGCAATACTTTGGTGTTTTTTTGAGTCATACATTGCTTTTTCAGCATAACCGTGCATTTATGATATTTTGCTGGAAGTAGTAGTCATTGTTAGCATTTGTTTACCATGTAATCCAATGTACTGTTCACAGCCGGAAGCCTGTAATGTGGTCTCAGGGCTGACCTCATGTTGTGGTGAACACAATAGAACTACCAACAGCACAAAGCGTGAAGTAGGTGCTGATCCACATGAAATTCGGTCATTGGGTGGACCTATTCTCAGTGGTATACTGAGGCTTCATGCAGAATAGCAGAGAAAGGCCTTTAGGCGAATAAAAATGATGCTTTAGTCTACATACTGAGAATTTCCAGTGGAAAGCATACTTATACATCTACTAAAACTACTTGGATCTCGCCTTGGATTTGTCCTGAAGCACATCATGTAAGATTTTTCACACTTTTGCTTTATTCATTTCTGTTCAGGAGTCCAGCCTATTCCTTCTCAGGGAGGGAAGCTTGAAATAGCTGGGACAGTGGTTGGCCAGTGGGCAGGAACAAGACGTGGCCGTGGTAGAGGACCTTTTCCACTGCAAGTAGTTTCTGTTGGTGGACCAAATAGAGGGTAGGTGTAGCCTGTCTTAATGGTAATATGGTCTTATTTGCTGAAAGTATTATCCGCATGCTATATTGTGTCCAGCGGCTGCCGTGGCTTGCTGCGCTGTTACTTCCAATAAATGTTACTTGGATGAGAAGGTCCATAACACGATATGAGAACTTTATATCTGAAATTATGGATTGCCTTAAATTTCGGAATGGTCTCAGCAGTACTACAGGACATACTATCAAACCGATTTCTTTTGGAACAGAGTATTGGGAAATAGGGAATTGCAGAAATAAATTTTTTTCTTTTTTTTTGTGTTACAGACGCCCCAGAGGAGTTATATCTACCCCAGTGATAAGAACATTTGGAAGAGGGGGAAAATATTATGGAAGAGGAGGATACAAGAATCAAGGGCCATCTCAGGTAGAAAATTAAGTGTAGCTGGAAATTCTGGATTCCCTGTTATATAATGTGCACCTACACCTGCCCTGAACCGAAGAGTATACCACCTTACATACATATTACACTTTGTTTCAGCTTACACAGGAATCGCTGATCTTTTACCTTAGTGTTAAACGCCCAAGGCTGGATTCACACACTGCAGATTATTTGCAGTGTGGATTCTGCACTACAAATCGGTAGTAAATGACAGTACAATACATGTGATTGAAAGGCACACATCCACATGTGGCAGGGGAAATGTGTGCAGGAAAATGAGCTTCTCATGGATTTCTTTCCTTTAGTGTATAAAAGTGAAATCCATGGCAGATTTCCTTAAAGGGCATCTGTCAGCAGTTCTGTAAATATGAAATTGGCTGACCTGTTCCATGTGCACTTGGCAGCTGAAGGCACCTGCGTTGGTCCCATGTTCATATGTGTCCGCATTGCTGAGAAAAATGAAGTTATATAGAATATATGCAAATGAGCCTCTAGGATCAACGGGGGCGTTACCATTACACCTAGAGGCTCAGCTCTCTCTGCAACTGCCACGGCCTTCTCTACTTTAGGATTAGACAGGACCAAGTGTGATTTACATTTGCACTGCCTGGCCCTGTCAAAGTCTATGGGCGCCACAGTTGCAGAGAGAGCAGAGCCTCTAGGTGTAAAGGCAACACCCCCGTTGCTCCTAGAGACTCATTTGCATGTATTAAAATATCATTTTTCTCAGCAATGCGGGCACATATGAACATGTAAGGTGTTGGGATAAATCTGCTGACAGATGCTCTTTAGCTATATGCAGACCCAATATAATACCTATGCAAAATTTAAAACCTATAATGTAACAAACAGCTTTCAAAAAAAGAAGCTGGAGCTTAACATCCTTATATGACACCATGTCTAAGAATGCCTTAGCTGGCCGTATGTGTGTCCTAGTAAACACTACAGAATGCAGAATAACTACCCCAAAAATAAATGTTCTGTTTAGGTGAAAAGGCTCACCTACCATATTCTGTATCTTGGCAAGTTGGAACATCCCTGATTAATAAGTATGACTTTTTTCAATTTTTTTATCTACAGACCAAGCCGGCATATGCCACTTCTGCAGCCGAAGTGGCCAAAGAGCTTAAGACACAATCCGAAGACTCCAATTTATCCGCTGTGTCTTCAGATGGATCTCTGACCGAGAACGGAGTGGGGAATGAGGAAACTCAAGCTTCCCAGATAAACGGGGGCTCTGGAGAAGTCCGGCCTTCTAATCACTCTGAAAGTGCCTTAAGCAGTGACTCTAAACAGTGCAATACAAATCCTCACTTAAATGCACTAGCTTCAGACAGCGGGCGCCGTGAAGAGGAGACTCTCGAGGCGGCTGTCTTAAAAAAAGAAGAGTAAACTTATTTTTCTAGAGGGTGAAGGGTGTTAGACAGTTCAGGGTTAGGAATATCTGGAAAGATGGAGAGCCTACAGTTACGTACATTTTTTCCTTTCCGTAAGCGAAAAATGAGGATTTGGAAATTCGGATCCCTCTTTTGACGTCAGGCTAAAAACAAATAACTAATAAAAAAAGAGAAGATTTTATTTTACTTTTTAACCAGTTTGTAGTCAAAATGCTACAGGGATCAATCACAGCTGAGAATAAGAAGAGCATTTGACTCCCACATTTAGAGAAACATACACAGGGATAAAACTGGTTGTAACAACGACAACAAGTAAGACAAAAATAAAACCGCTTGTTCTGTTTCTTGCGATACCAGAACACAAATTTTTGGCAGTTTTTTATTTTTTTTCAGTATAAATATATATATAGCTTAAATATCATTTGTAATATCTGGCACCATATGTATGCCATTATATTTGATTTTACATTACTGTGTCACAAGATAAAAAAAAGAAAATCAGAAACTTTGGTTTCCAGATTATGATAATGAAATATGGCACAAGCGTTTTTTTCTTTTCATTCTTTATTATTTCATCGCTGTTGACGTGGTTTTTCTTTTTTTTTTTCTACTAAGACGTGCAACTTATTGGAACACAAAAAAAAAATAGTGTAACCTTTTGCAGATTTTTGCTGATATTTTAAATACTCATTACTCATACTATTCAAGCAAGTTTGAAATCATAGGGGAAAAAAAACAGACTTTTTTTTTTTTCCCGAACTGAGAAAATGGCAGTTCTCAAAGTTTTTCCGTGATACTGTTATACCATGCATCCGTGATCAATGAAGTTGTGTGGTTTTTGAATCAGACGTAGACCATTAGTGCTAATATTGACCTGCATGGTTCATCCTTTTAAGGTGTATAGTTAATATTATGCATGTTCTTGTCCTATTTCTACCATTCTTACAAGTTCTGTGCCCATCTGCAAAACAAGAAAAAAAAAAAAACTAATAATCAGTAATAGTTCTATGAAAGATGTTACTTATGTTTAGTCATTGACTGATCTCTCTCTAACCTTTAAAGGAAATTTTGTGATTATTGACCTCTGTTGCATTTATCCTAAAAACAAAAAAAAATTATCTAGCCGTTTAAATATCAACGTTTCCCTGGTGTATCCATTGCTGTATTGCATTATTGTTCTTTGTTGCTGTTTTCACATTACAAACTATGAATTCTGTGATAAAAAGAAATCATAAAGTGCTTTGATCTTTAATCCTACCCGCGCCCCCCCCACCCACCCCACTTCTTTAGCAGAACAGGTTTGCCAGTTCCTGGCATCTTCACTTTCAGGAATGTAGCTTTTTTTCCTTCTGCAAAGTACACCTGTATCATTTTGATGTTTCTGTTAGTGTTTCCAAAACTTTTAAATGTACTTTTTTGGAAAAAAAAAAATCCAAACCAACTTTCTCTTCGTTTTCATATAATTCTCCTGATGCTCTTCATCACTCATTAGTGATCAGAAATGAGGTGTAACTCCCCCATTCCTTGCCCGCAAGAGCTGAGTAGGTATTTTTAATGTAAGTTGAAAGGAGTTTTGCCCCAACTCATGGACTGTGCAAGAATGAACTACTGTTGGCTTTGACTGGAAGTCGGTGGATTGAGGTGCGTTATGTTTGAAGGCTATTGAATGCAACTTACAATGCTTAATAAAAATCTTTATTCTTTTAGTATAAATCCAGACTTTGTCTTTTCATTGCTGCTACCTTGTGTGCTCTTCTTTTTATGGTTGGGCTTGATGTAAAGTGCACCTAAACGTTCACTTACATTTTTTTTTCAAAGTGTTAGAAATAGCCTAAAAATATTTTTTCTAATACATTTTATTTATTAATATTATAATCATATCACAGAATGAGGTCCTTGAAGTTCCTTAAGGAATGGGGTGTTCCCATCTGAGAAAATGGGGGCATATTGCCACCGTCAGGCGCTCTCCCCATGGAAGTGAATGGGAAATGGCCGAGCCAGCACACGCCTATTTTCGGCGGCCCCGCAGAAATGAATGGAGGGCTCCTGCGCAGGACTTTGACAGCTGTGTTTACTAGAGAGCTGCTGAGACCTGCACCTATAAGACAATGGTGGCATATCCAACGATATTCCCCCATTGTCTGAGATAGGAATACCCCTTTAAGTTTTGGCTATTTGGGTCTTGGAGCTGATGACAACCCCTGTGTCCTTGAACATGAAAAGCAGTCTCCCCAGCCTGCGCAGTCCTGTGACTGCTCTAGCCAACCACAAGCCTTAGTGGTCACGTCGGCTTGAATGTTGCGTTACTTACATTAGGTGACAGGGCATCTGTGCAGTCTAATCCAGGGGTTAAAATAGGCTGTGCGCCCTAGCAGCAATGATTGTACTCTATAAAGTATGGGCGCATTCACATGACTGTGATTGCAGACTGCGGATCCACAAAACATGGGCACCAGCTGTGTGCACCCTGCATCGTGGTGTGGCCGCAGTTTACGGATCGCAGACTCATTGAAGTCAATAGATCCACAGAGCACATGTTTTGTGGATCCGTGGTTTATGATCTGATCTGCCGAACGAGCAAGGCCATCACATGGTCATGTGAATGCACTCTAAGGCCTCTTTCACACGGGTGAGATTTCTGCGCGGGTGCAATGCGTGAGGTGAACGCATTGCACCTGCACTGAATCCAGACCCATTCATTTCTATGGGGCTGTGCACATGAGCGGTGATTTTCACGCATCACTTTTGCGTTGCGTGAAAACCACAGCATGTTCTATATTGTCCGTTTTTCACGCAACGCAGGCCCCATGGAAGTGAATGGGGCTGCGTGAAAATCGCAAGCAAGTGCAGATGCGGTGCGATTTTCACGCACGGTTGGTAGGAGACGATCGGGATGGGGACCCGATCTTTATTATTTTCCCTTATAACATGGTTATAAGGGAAAATAATAGCATTCTGAATACAGAATGCATAGTACAATAGGGCTGGAGGGGTTAAAAAATTTTTTTGCTACCCTTAATCCACTTGTTCGCGCAGCCGGCATCTCTTCTGTCTTCTTCTTTGAGGAATAGGACCTTTTGACCTCACTACGCTCATCACATGGTCCGTCACATGATCCATCACCATTGTAAAAGATTATGTGATGGACCATGTGATGAGCGCAGTGACTTCATCAAAGGTCCTATTCCTCAAAGAAGAAGACAGAAGAGATGCCGGCTACGCGAACAAGTGGATTAAGGTGAGTTAAATATTTTCCAGCCCTATTGTACTATGCATTCTGTATTCAGAAAGTATTATTTTCCCTTATAACATGGTTATAAGGGAAAATAATAGCAATCTACACAACCTTGAACCCAAACCTGAACTTCTGTGAAGAAGTTCGGGTCTGGGTACCACATTCAGTTTTTTATCACGCGCATGCAAAACGCATTGCACCCGCGTGATAAAACCTGAACAACGCAATCGCAGTCGAAACTGACTGCAATTGGGTACCTACTCGCGCGGGTTTGCCGCAACGCATCCAGACCTTATCTGGACACGCTCGTGGGAAAGAGGCCTAACAGTTCAGTGTAATGCCAGTGAAAAATAACTTGGAGCAACTGTTTGCAAGAAGGTCAGCCAGTCATGTTGGCATCATGCACACAGTCTTCAACAGAACAAAGGTATGGCCAGATTGAAAAAGAAAATCTCACCAGCGACAGCTGCAAAAAATACAACCTGTATGTGGTCTACAGAAAAGGACCTACAATGTATATTGCAGACTTCTTATCAAGAGCAGCATGACTGCCCAAATTATGGACAGAGATACTCCTGGTTATATGAGATTCTCCATACAAGCAGAGGACGCCTTTTACAAGTATCGTCTGTTGATAAAATTGGCTAATTATTTGAGTTTCTGATTTGTGACTAAAACAAATCCTAAAGTGCACTGAACAAGACGAAGTCTTGCAAGTATTAAAAATATCTGTTCTTATAGAATAGACAGACTGGAACTAAAAAAAAAAAAAAGTACCTATGAGCGTCTGCAGAGGCTTCAGGGATTAAATAAACCCACAAAATGAAATTCTGTGTAAAGGACACAGTCATAACAAAAAGGATGCAACCCAAAATGATAGAAATGTCTTTACAGAGGCCATCACAGCAGGTAGTTATTGGAAACGAATGGTTATGGCTAAGAACTCACATAGTGTTTGAAACGCCTAAGCATATTTCATTATTTATTTATTTTTTGGGGCGGGGGGGGGGGGGGTCCAATAGTGCGTTGTCACTGTATTTAAAAAATAATAATAATTGTCCACTTGAATGCTGGATCATGTTTTATTGGAAACAAGCTGTTCATTTCCAATAATTGCCTACTTGTCAGGAGGTGAAAGTTGCATTTACATGCAGCAATCATCTCTGTATGGGAAGGAGCAATCACTGCTGCGATTGTTCCCATCGGGGATCATTGCTTCTGCGCAGCAGTTCACTGTTTAGACATGAGACTCTGCTGCCCAGAAGCTATGATTTAGCTGCACACATCAATGATGTTTTCACCCAATGAATAAGCTTTTGCTCATTCATTGGCAATACCTTTACACAGGGCAATTATTGGGAACAAGAGTTCCTATGAATGCTGCTTACTGATAATTGCCCTTAAGTCGTGTCATGGGGCCTTTAAAAATAGAAGCACGTCTTCACAATGCCAACAATGTTGTTTTCTGGCCACACATGGGCTCAGAAATAATAGAAGCAATAATGAGTATGTGCAGACAAAAAATACTGAAGACTTGTAAATTGCCCACTCTGCCTTAGAGCAAACTTACCAAAATAAGATTCCTTAATAAATGTGGACCATCTAGATTTCTGGGAAATTTCTGCAGTTGATGATACCTCCTCTAAAACCATCAGAGAATGCTGCGGGGCATGTTAGTAGCCCGGGAATCCCTGACTGTCATCACAGACACTGGACCACAGTTTGCTCTAATTTCTAAAAAGTGGGGATTTTAACGTAATATAGTCAATCCACTGTATAAGCAGCTGAAGCTGCTTTAACCCTTTCCCGACATGTGATGTACTATTACGTCTAATGTCGGGTCTTTAAAGATGGTGCCCGCTCCTGAGCGCAGTGGGTGCCATAGCAACCGGGTGCCTGCTGTTTCTTACAGCAGACACCAGCGGCTAATGTCCGCGACTTGCAGTAATGCCTATCGCGGATATTTAACCCCTCAGATGCTGTGGTGAAAACTGAAAGCACGCGCTTCCTGTGATGCTCCGGCTCCCCCATGTGGCGATCTGAGGAGTCGGAGCTTGTGTGCAGCAGCCCCTGTCATAGTGAATGACGGGAGGCTGCTGCACAGTGTTTCCTATGAAGCCCTTGTCTGTAATAGGGCTCCGTAGGAAAGTAGTAAAATCATCATAGACTCCAATGCTAGTGCATTGGAGTCTATGATAATAGCAATCTAATGATTGCTTGTTTATATAAAAAAAAGTTACGAATATAAAAGTTCAAATCACCCCCCTTTCCCCCAAAATGAGAATAAAAAAAATACACATCATGGGTATCGCCGCATGTGAAAACGCCCATACTATCAAAATATTAGTAATGATCCCATATGGGAAAAAGGGTCAAAATGGACAATTTGCCATTTTTTGGTTGCTTCTCCCACAAAAAAAATTAAATAACAAGTGATCAAAAAGTTGTACACACCTCAGAATGGTATCAATAGAAAGTACAGATTGCCCCGCAAAAAATAAGCCCTCATACGACTATGTGAACTCAAACATAAGTTATGACTCTGGGAAGGTAGGGAGCAAAAAACGAAAATGCAAAGTCAAAAAAAGGGGTCAAGAATGGCAAAGCTAATAGTGTTGGCAAGGATATCTGGAAAGGAATACCTCAACTGAAGGCATCAAAAGTAAGGGTCCATTCACACGTCCGCATTTTGCAGAACGGAATTGCGGACCCATTCATTTCTATGGGGCAGCACGATGTGCTGCCCGGATCCGGAATTGCGGTCCCGCACTTCCGTTCCCGAAAAAAATAGAACATGTCCCATTCTTGTCCACAATTGCATACAAAATTAGGCATTTTCTGTTAAGTGCTGGCGATGTGCGGTCCGCAAAATGCGGAACGCACATCGCCGATGTCCGTGTTTTGCGCATCCGTGGATGGACCCTAATCCTGTACAATGGCTAATGTCAAGAAGGACCAGGACTTCACTTTGTATAGCTCCGAAACTGCTGTTTCCAAAGGTCATGAAAGGAGTGGTGGAGAATCTAACCTACTCTGATAAAGTGGCCAAGGAACTGCACATATAACCTCATTTTCATCAACAGATGGAATTTGACAACAAGGTGATTGTAGAAAATTTCTCGATGATCCTATGTTGTGGAAGCCAATGGACAGTTTTACAGAAGAATGAAAGGGGTCGTCTGACTTCATAAAGTGGCATGCATCATGTAGAGAAGGTTAATCCATAGTAACAGAGTTTAGAAGGCTGTCCATCCAGTTCTGCTTGTCATCCTGCAAGTTGATCCAGAGGAAGGCAAGCACTAATACAAGCCACTTACTAATGTATTGTTATTGTCCATTTTGCTTCCTTTGCCGGCTTGATTCATTTTTTCATTGCATTATACGCAGCCTGCAATCCATCAGCGGTGGCCGTTGGACAATCACAATCCATTAGCAAGTGCCTTGTATTAACTTTCTCTACATGATAAATGCCACCTGAAGTGAGACCAGGGGCGTTTCTAGGGTCTGAAAACATCCGGGGCACAAGCCCACTGTACCACTTCGGTGCCCAATCCTGTCCTGCGGTGCGTGATCCCGGCGAGACCTGTGACCTACAGCGACGGGTCTCGCGGGATTACGTGCCGCAGGACAGGATTGCGCACCGAAGTGACTGAACTCATGCACCCGCACAGCCCGCAAGTAGCGGAACAAGTACAAGGGGGTGGGGAATAGCAAAATAAAATTAAAAAAATGCTACCATGCCAGCATAACATTTGGGGCTCAAGCCCCGAATGTTTTGCTCTAACGACGCCCCTGAGTGAGACAACCCATGTAAGACATTTTAAAGAACTGGGGATGACAAATCTGACCTCGATATAAGTGATTACACTAGATATGTCTGCTGAGCACCCCGATAAAACAATTCCAGAAACCAGAGACAGATGAGAATGGACAACCATACCAAGACATAACAGAACTGGGGTCATTAGGACACCAGCAGGAAATACGGATTTTATATGCTAGATGTTTTAATAAGGTTAGCTGGCCAGTTCATCCAGTCTGTGAATCTGGGCAATTTTCACTTACCTCATAGTGAGGTCCTCTAAGGAGGCAGCAGGTTATAGAGCAGGAGGAGCTGAGCAGATTGATGTAGTTTTGTTGGTGAACAATTCTGCAAAACATGGAATTTTAAGAGGAACGAAGAGCTTATCTCCTGTCACTAACTGGATCACCATGTGTTGTGTAGTAGCCATAAATGAACAGCTTTTGGGTTCAAAGTGATGTTACGGGTCCGGATTGTATCCTAAATCATTTTCCACAAATCTTTAAGTATAAGGCTAGAAACCCTGGGACATATTTTTTTGGTCTTGCCTAAGGCTAGTTGCATACTAGCAAGAAAAAATGTGGGGGATTCAGTCAGCACGACCCTGTATGCAGGTGCACATCGCTATGGCGAAATACATATACAAATGCAATAGCTGTCATGGCACCGGACGGGGTTAAAAGCAGAGTGTGCTTGGCGTGCATGCTGTACCTGCACTCCCTGGACTTTGTGTGGCTATCATGGCCCATAAACAGGTAGGAACTAGTGTTAGGGACCACTCTATAGAGGCGACCTTGACGTGGTGAGTGGCTTATTACGCTTTGGCCAAAATGTACACCAATGCCTCATCCAGCATAGAGGCAGGGCAGAGTGCTGGTTGCATACTAGCATTAGGAATCCGGCAGGCCATTCCAGCAGGATCTCTCTGCATTCTGGCATTGCTGGAAGCATGAACGTACCCATCCGGTCCAGACGCACAGCAGTTTTCTTCCGACTGATTCTTGGCATATTTGCCGGGTTGCAGCTGGTTCTCCGCCGGTCCCCATTATAGTTAATGGCGCCGGGCAGGGGACGTTCAAGCTTCCGGCAATGCTGGAATGCAGAGTGATCCGGCAGGATGTTCCCTGCAGGAACGGCCTGCCAGATCCTTAGCTCTAGAGTGAAACTAACCTTAAGCAAAACCAAAAAATATGTCCACTAGTTTCCAGGAGGACTTGTCCAGAGATAAACCCATCAATTTTAATGCATCAGGCATTTTATACCACTGGGTCACTGAGTAAGCCTATCCCATCTAGCTAGCAACAAACAGAAGGATCCTACAACTATAGATCAGCTCCGGAGCTATCTATCTGCTTCCCCCCTAAAGAAGCTGCAGCGTTTTTCTATTTCCCGCCATTTGCCTCCACGTGGCAAGCTGCAAACAGCACTGAGCGGGAGATCCTAGGAACGCAGGTGACGTCACCGGAAGTGACAACACCCAGCAGCAACCAACGGCCTGAGCAGACAGCGAGCGGGAACGGCACACGTGGACACCGCCGCCCAGACAGGAACCGCTGACCAGCTCATCAACAGCCGCAAGGAGGGTAATGTACCTGCTTACAAAGCAGTCTTTATTCCACAGCTTGCCGATACCGGATCTGTGAATAACAACTTGAAACAAAATCGGACCCGTTTTGCTTCCTCCCCATAATCTTGGGATCTCTAACTAAACCCTTATAGAAAGGTATCCACCTTTCAACTAACATCAGGATACCCCATCCCCCTACTGGAATATATGCCATGATACTGGACCTTCCTTCATCCTAACAGGTTCACAAGACTGCCCTTTCTCCTCCCATACCAGGAGTATTCTTTTCCAGCAGGATTTTCCATAAATTGACATTACATGATACCAGGACTATATTGGTCATTTCAATACTATATATGACCAGATTCTTTTCCAACAGGCCTATAAGACTGCTTTTTTTTCCCCTTTTTTTTCCCCTCTTTCTTCCCAGCAGGATTGTATTGAATTGATATCTATTATCTATTTATTATAGATCACTCAACCATCTTCATATTTTTATCTTTTTATCGATATTACTACTATGTACTTTTTATATTGATTATCGATTACATGTGTTTTATATTTTTACTATCAGCTATTCTATATTAAATAGTATTACTTTTCCATACATCCCAATTGTTTTGAGTGCCATCCCTCTACTTTTATTTATATTCCCTCACCACAAGCGTTGGGTACGCTCTGTTCGGATTGAGCACCATACTCCATCCTCTTGTCAATAGAGAGCCGCCTCACTTTTACATTTTTCATTTTATACCACTGGGTTAATATCTTAAGGGCTCATGCACACGGCCGTATGTATTTTGTGGTCCGCAAAACATGGACCCGCAAAAAATACAGATGACTTCCGTGTGCATTCCGAATTTTGCGGAACGGAACAGCTGGCCCCTAATAGAACAGTCCTATCCTTGTCCGTAATGCGGACAATAAATAGGACATGTTCTATTTTTCTTGCAGAACGGACATGCGGAAATGGAATGCACAAGGAGTAACTTCGGGGGGGTTTTTGGGGACCAATTGAAATGAATGGTTCTGCATACTGCCTGGAAAAAAAACAAAACAGAATGGCCTCGGAAAGAAAATACGTTCGTCTGCATGAGCCCTAAGCCTCATTCACACGACAGTGTTTTGGCCAGTGATTTCCATCAGTGATTGTGAGTCAAAACCAGGACTGGAGCCTCCACAGACATAAGTTATAAAGGAAAGATCTGCACCTGCACCTGGTTTTGGCTCAAAATCACTGATGTAAATCACTGACGTGTGAATGAGACATTAGGTAAATTCTCTTGGAAACAGACACATTTGGAGAATGTATGATTGTTCAGTATAGGACCTTGACGAGTCCAGTTCTCAGTTTCTAACATGTGCAGGAGTACCAGTACATAAAAAATATAACAAATAAATTAACATAAGTGAATTAGCAGTGAAGGCAGCATGTGATGAATGATATCCCTAATTCTCAGCCCCGCCATATGCGGATGCTCCCTAATAACCTGCAACAGAGATTCCATGACTAAAATAAAAAGGGACGGCCACAGGGGACAAACTTGTCGGGTGCCATTTGCCATTCCTAATTGGGAAGGCACCAGACAGGATGCCATTTACTTTGATTTTGAAAGGATAGAAGAAATGAAACCAGCCCGGAAACCAAATTTAAGAAGAACGGACTCAATAAACGTCCAGCCATTTCTGTCAAATGCTTTCTCAACATCTGTACCAAGATGGACTAGACGAATATTACAGTCTATAGCGTATTGCATGACACGAACCTATTTCTCCCAAAAAAAACAAAAACTGTCTGCTCAGCCGAGGTAGATTACCAGAAGCTTCACTCTAAATTTTAACATCTACATTAGGGGGAGAGAGATGGGTCAATAGCTGCCACATCTCTAAGTCCTTGCCATCCTTTGGAAGGATTGTGATGATAGCTTTAATACACAGTTGAGATATGTTATGTTAATTTGACCACCAGCAACCTTCAGCACTCCAGCTGTTGTGAAAGTAAAATTCCCAGCAGGCTCCATTAACTTTTTTGGAAGCTCTGAGAAGACCAGGGCAACTGGTCATGCTAGGAGTTGTAGTTCATTACAGCTGGAGTACCAATGGTTGCCTTCCCCTGATCTAGAGTAACCGTTGTGTGCAGCACAGACAGCATCTAGACGGGTTGGGAGTGACTCAAGGTCCTGGTATGATGTCAGTGGTATCTGGAGCCATGCTAACTGCAGTGCATCTCAAAATGCCTGGAGGATGCGTGGGGAAGGATCTATAGAGTGAACATGATGATCGAGGTGGTCCCACAGATGCTCAATTGGGTTCAAGTCTGGGGAATTAGGGGGCCAGGGTAGTATTTGGAATTCTTGGTCATGCTCTTCCAACCAATGTCGGTTATTCTCCCATGTCGCATTGTCTTGCTGAAAGATGCCATCCTCTCCAGGGAAGACAATCGGCATGAATGGGTGCAGGGGCGTACCTAGAGCATTTGGCACCCCGGGGCGAACCCTTTGTTTGGCCCCCCCCCCCCCCCCAAGAAAGTTAAGAAAACATGCACAAACTTTTTTCAATGTTTTCAATAATATTTATAAATAAAAATAAAACCCCTTAATAAAATAAACCTCTGCACACCCCCTTAACGAAATAAACCCATTAACCCCCCTTAATAAAACCCATTAACCACCCCTTAATAGACCCCTTAACCCTTCCTTAATAGACCCCTTAACCCTTCCTTAATAAAATAAAAACCTGCACTCCCTTAAAAAAATCACTTTTCATCTGCACCAAAAAGAAAAAAAATCCAAATCCCCATCAATAAAATGAACAAATCCTGCACCCCCCCCCCCTTAATTACACCCTCTCTTCTCCCCTTAATAACACCCCCTCCCTCCCCACCTTAATTACACCCCCCCTTAATTACACCCCCCCCCCCCTTAATTACACCCCCTCTCTTCTCCCCTTAATTACACCTCCTCCCTTAATTACACCCCCCCTTAATTACACCCCCTCCCTCCCCACCTTAATTACACACCCCCTCCCTTAATTACACCCCCCCCTTAATTACACCCCCTCTCTTCTCCCCTTAATTACACCCCCTCCCTTAATTACACGTCACCTCCTCCCTTAATTACACCCCCTCCCTCCCCACCTTAATTACACCCCCTCCCTTAATTACACCCCCTCTTAATTACACACTCCCCCCCTTAATTACACCCCCTCCCTCCCCACCTTAATTACACCCCCCCCCCCTTAATTACAAACCCCCACTTAATTACACACACACCCCTTAATTACACAATTATTTACTCACATTTTGATGATGCCTCAGGCTCCGTCCGACCGCTGGTAATGGATCCTTCCGCTTCCGTCAGCGTCGTGACGTCATGTTGCACGCCTCCGCAATAATTCAGTTCCACAGAAGCCAGCGCCTGGCGGAGTCGCGTCGCGGTGCAGCAGTGGATGGAGGGGTGACTCCGTCATGGCACCCCCCTTGTGAGTGGCACCCGGGGCGGGCCGCCCCCCCTTCCCCCTTGGTACGCCACTGAATGTGTGTACTTGATCTGCAAGGATGGATTCATATCCAAATCGGTTGAGAGTCCACATGGATGAATGGGCCCAGAGAATGCCACGAAAACATTCTCCTGACCATAACGCTGCCACCACCAGCTTGTGTTCTTCCAGCAATGGTTGCAGGGTGTTTGTTCTCTATCTGCAGCACGCCAGACCTGCAGGGTATAGCGAAGCGAGGTCACGGTTATGGGCAATCGAGGGTTGCTCACTGTATTAGAGAACCCTGGGCAGGCATGCGGCAGTGAAGGAGAGGTAGACACAGTTCCTCTGGGGCACACTCCGTATGTAGGGACCAGGCCTGATGGTGGATGAGGTGCCCTGGATGTTACAGGTATTTTGAGTGCCTGGGGCAAGGTCCCTTTTGGATTCGTGACGCCAGTGCCTGTAACGGTGGCACACCGATTTATAGTTGGAATAACTGAGGTACACAGATGGTATAGTGAACCAAACGTTGCTTTACTGAACAGTCCAACTTTGTACATACAGATGTTAACACAGTCCTTTTAGATCACAGCTTTACAAGCAGGCTTTATTCCACACGATGGCAGGTAGTAATTATGCAAGATACTCAGAGGGTAAATCCACAATGCACTCAGAAACAGGTTGTACCTTTCCTCAGAAATAGCGTACACTGTCCTTTTCTAGAACTCCTGTCTGGTTTCAATTCCAAGGCCCGGATGCCTAAATGGTGGCTTAAATCCTTGGTATATATATATCTTCCTCTCGTATTAAATCCTTGCTTCTCTCTCTGAAGCATCTGCCTATCAGTGTTACTTATCTTTGCCTGTAATATACTTGCTTTACTGATGACGGGCTGTGGTTTCTCCCAGGAGGTTCTGTCCTCCAACTGGGGTGTCTTCAGAGCTAACTAAGGCTCTCTTGATCCGCAGGTAGGCTAGGATCCCTCTACTAGCCTCCTGATAACAACTAGTAGCCTGGGCTGTCTAGCTGCATGTCAGCTTGTCCCTGGCTGGTGCCTTCTAACTTCTGTCTCTGCAGACTCCTGACTCTGAACTAACTCTCCCTGTCTGGGCCTGGACATTTATACTAGGGGCTCCCTATCTCCCTCTAGTGTCTGGGATGTCTAACTACACCCAACTAGGCCTGCTATTGCATCATACAGGGGAACATTGCATATAAAAACACATTAGAAAATACATTAAATGCATAATAAAATATAACATTTCTGTTCCTTGTGAGTAGGAGTAACGTGCACACCAATTGACCCTTGTGTAGTGCCCACCTTTGCCTAGTGGGACACTACATACCACCACGCTATAACGTTGCCCGTCCTCGGCGCAACATGGAGGGGCCCTGCCCAGCTGGATACTGCACCTGAAAAAGAGAAAATAATGCAAAGCAGGAAAATTTCATCTACATTTGCAAAAATACATTATATGCATAAATCAGGCAGTTCCACTGGCTTAGGAACAAGTGACGGTGAAAAGGGGCGTCGTTCTCTTCTCTCAGGATAGTGTGAGGGAACAGGGGCGCTGACCTGGTGCAGCGTATCAATGATACCAGAATAGTCCATAAGTGCAAATTGTCCATAATAGAACAGTAGACAATATAAAACAATTCAAAGTTCGGAGGCTCAAGGAACAAATATGAGTCCGTACCCAGGTTTCTTTCTTATTTAGAACAAGCGTCCTTCACCATTCAAGCAAGGTAGACGATCACAGAGGCTCGCTTACAGTGGAGTCCATCTCTGGGCACATTTCTTTAAAAGAGCAAAATCTCAGAGGCTCAGGTACTTTTGAGTCTATCACTGGGCACGTTTCCTTAGAATTAGGTTGCACAATAAAATGACAGCACATAAAAAATAGCCCACATTATTCCATGGGCATATATATAAAAACAAGTGCTGTAATACCCTTACTCAACCTGAAAAGGGGGTTAAAGGGTTAAAGGTGCAACATAGAAACAGGCACAACTTGGTGTAATAAGGTAGAAGCAGGCAGGAGGTCCTGTAAACAAGATGGCTTTGCTGACATTGGTATTTCAGTGGGTGACCACCACCACTGAGCCGTGGGTAACTGGCAGCAGCAACAAAGGACCAGAACAAAGGACTCCTGTCCTGGAAGGGTTAATCCTCGGCAATAAGGTCCCTTGATGGAAGCAAAACAAATCAACGGCCTAGCAGGCCAATTCACAGGGGCATGTCATAACCACTTTGCATTTCAGCGGCGCTCCCTGGCTCTGCTTTTAGTTGAGGCCTGTAATAAGCCTCCACAGGTGGATGTGCCCACAACACGGTATTGGGGGGCAACTGCAACATAAATGGACCCCTAATAGGTATGGGCCCCATAGGCTTAGGGGAAATCACGGTTGCTGACCGCACCGGTCCAGGCATAATTATTGTAGGTTGTACTGGCCTAGGTACCGCCGCCGCAAGCGGTCCGGTGGGCTCTGGAACAACTGGCTCTGCGCAGCAAGTCACAGTGTGAGAGGGCCTCCTTGGGGGCTTTAACGTAGCTGCAGTAGCAGTAGGTGGCCGGCTGGTAGGAACAGGTACCCTTACCTCTGGCTCAGGAGCATCTGAGTCCTTTGCCGCTCGGGATGCAGCAAGTTGGCGCAGGCCATGCAGGTGGACTTCCAATCTGATAATCTGGTCCTCCAGTCTCTCGGGCGCTGCGTCGCTGCAGGGATCCGAACTTCTTCCCTTTCGCAAGGCATCAAGGGCTTCCTGGAACTTGTTCGCAGGTAAGGTTATTCCGTCAGGAAAATCTTCATTATTCAGCATGCTCAATCCTTCTCTGGAGAGCGACAGGGCGGCACTAATAATTGCAGACAGATCCTCCCATTGCTCTGGGAGGCCGCCCCCCAGGCACTCCAGTATGGGGGAGGCGGAGTCCATTTCTGCAGACATGCAAATGTCCAGACGGGGCGGTGGCGCCGACATTGAGCCTTTCCCGCTCTTTTCAGCAAAAAGGCGCCAACTTTTACCGCCAATTCAGGATGAAGATGACGCAGCAGTAAATCAAGCAAGCTAAGCGGCCATCTTTAGCAAAAAGCTGTCTATTCACTGACAGCAAGCGGTGGCTTAAATAAGCAGCAAACAGTCCAGAAAACACTATCTTCACACCGCTAGTTATGACAGTTCTTTGGCCCAGCAATTTTGAATAAAACAATAGGGCTTGGTCACTTTAAGGCACTTTTCAGCACACAGTTGTATATCCGCAATGGCGCAGGAATGTCCGTTATCCTGTTCGTGACGCCAATTTATGCAGCACGCCAGACCTGCAGGGTATAGCGAAGCGAGGTCACGGTTATGGGCAATCGAGGGTTGCTCACTGTATTGGAGAACCCTGGGCAGGCATGCGGCAGTGAAGGAGAGGTAGACACAGTTCCTCTGGGGCACACTCCGTATGTAGGGACCAGGTCTGATGGTGGATGAGGTGCCCTGGATGTTACAGGTATTTTGAGTGCCTGGGGCAAGGTCCCTGTTGGATTCGTGACGCCAGTGCCTGTAACGGTGGCACACCGATTTATAGTTGGAATAACTGAGGTACACAGATGGTATAGTGAACCAAACGTTGCTTTACTGAACAGTCCAACTTTGTACATACAGATGTTAACACAGTCCTTTAGATCACAGCTTTACAAGCAGGCTTTATTCCACACGATGGCAGGTAGTAATTATGCAAGATACTCAGAGGGTAAATCCACAATGCACTCAGAAACAGGTTGTACCTTTCCTCAGAAATAGCGTGCACTGTCCTTTTCTAGAACTCCTGTCTGGTTTCAATCCCAAGGCCCGGATGCCTAAATGGTGGCTTAAATCCTTGGTATATATATATCTTCCTCTCGTATTAAATCCTTGCTTCTCTCTCTGAAGCATCTGCCTATCAGTGTTACTTATCTTTGCCTGTAATATACTTGCTTTACTGATGACGGGCTGTGGTTTCTCCCAGGAGGTTCTGTCCTGCAACTGGGGTGTCTTCAGAGCTAACTAAGGCTCTCTTGATCCGCAGGTAGGCTAGGATCCCTCTACTAGCCTCCTGGTAACAACTACAGGGAGTGCAGAATTATTAGGCAAGTTGTATTTTTGAGGATTAATTTTATTATTGACCAACAACCATGTTCTCAATGAACCCAAAAAACTCATTAATATCAAAGCTGAATATTTTTGGAAGTAGTTTTTAGTTTGTTTTTAGTTTTAGCTATTTTAGGGGGATATCTGTGTGTGCAGGTGACTATTACTGTGCATAATTATTAGGCAACTTAACAAAAAACAAATATATACCCATTTCAATTATTTATTTTTACCAGTGAAACCAATATAACATCTCAACATTCACAAATATACATTTCTGACATTCAAAAACAAAACAAAAACAAATCAGTGACCAATATAGCCACCTTTCTTTGCAAGGACACTCAAAAGCCTGCCATCCATGGATTCTGTCAGTGTTTTGATCTGTTCACCATCAACATTGCGTGCAGCAGCAACCACAGCCTCCCAGACACTGTTCAGAGAGGTGTACTGTTTTCCCTCCTTGTAAATCTCACATTTGATGATGGACCACAGGTTCTCAATGGGGTTCAGATCAGGTGAACAAGGAGGCCATGTCATTAGATTTTCTTCTTTTATACCCTTTCTTGCCAGCCACGCTGTGGAGTACTTGGACGCGTGTGTGATGGAGCATTGTCCTGCATGAAAATCATGTTTTTCTTGAAGGATGCAGACTTCTTCCTGTACCACTGCTTGAAGAAGGTGTCTTCCAGAAACTGGCAGTAGGACTGGGAGTTGAGCTTGACTCCATCCTCAACCCGAAAAGGCCCCACAAGCTCATCTTTGATGATACCAGCCCAAACCAGTACTCCACCTCCACCTTGCTGGCGTCTGAGTCGGACTGGAGCTCTCTGCCCTTTACCAATCCAGCCACGGGCCCATCCATCTGGCCCATCAAGACTCACTCTCATTTCATCAGTCCATAAAACCTTAGAAAAATCAGTCTTGAGATATTTCTTGGCCCAGTCTTGACGTTTCAGCTTGTGTGTCTTGTTCAGTGGTGGTCGTCTTTCAGCCTTTCTTACCTTGGCCATGTCTCTGAGTATTGCACACCTTGTGCTTTTGGGCACTCCAGTGATGTTGCAGCTCTGAAATATGGCCAAACTGGTGGCAAGTGGCATCTTGGCAGCTGCACGCTTGACTTTTCTCAGTTCATGGGCAGTTATTTTGCGCCTTGGTTTTTCCACACGCTTCTTGCGACCCTGTTGACTATTTTGAATGAAACGCTTGATTGTTCGATGATCACGCTTCAGAAGCTTTGCAATTTTAAGAGTGCTGCATCCCTCTGCAAGATATCTCACTATTTTTGACTTTTCTGAGCCTGTCAAGTCCTTCTTTTGACCCATTTTGCCAAAGGAAAGGAAGTTGCCTAATAATTATGCACACCTAATATAGGGTGTTGATGTCATTAGACCACACCCCTTCTCATTACAGAGATGCACATCACCTAATATGCTTAATTGGTAGTAGGCTTTCGAGCCTATACAGCTTGGAGTAAGACAACATGCATAAAGAGGATGATGTGGTCAAAATACTCATTTGCCTAATAATTCTGCACGCAGTGTAGTAGCCTGGGCTGTCTAGCTGCAGGTCAGGAGGAGGCCCTCAGCTTGTCCCTGGCTGGTGCCTTCTAACTTCTGTCTCTGCAAACTCCCGACTCTGAACTAACTCTCCCTGTCTGGGCCTGGACATTTATACTAGGGGCTCCCTATCTCCCTCTAGTGTCTGGGATGTCTAACTACACCCAACTAGGCCTGCTATTGCATCATACAGGGGAACATTGCATATAAAAACACATTAGAAAATACATTAAATGCATAATAAAATATAACATTTCTGTTCCTTGTGAGTAGGAGTAACGCGCACACCATTTGACCCTTGTGTAGTGCCCACCTTTGCCTAGTGGGACACTACATATCACATCAATGTCCATCCGTTCCATGAAGCAGAAAGAGTGACTCATCGGAGAAGACAACCCTTTACCAATCAGCAGAGAACCAATTCTGATACTGCCACTAAAATTTAAGCTGTTTCTGCTGATGCAACTTCGTTAGCAGAGGTGCAGTAATCCTCCATCTGCTTCGAACCCCATATGCAATGGCACATGATGTTCCGCAGTTTCCACATCGCTTATTCACAATGGTGCCATTTGTCCATTCTTGATACACTTTCACCACAGCAGCACGAAAACAATTCAGAACAACCGCTACCCTTCGCCCAAAAGCCAATAATCACCCTTTTGCAACTCTGATATATTGTCATTTTAACCTATGATAGCAACGAGGGATACGTATGCAGACAGGCTATCACACACCTTCCTTCATGAGCTACACTCTGCCGACGTCAAAAGTAGGAAGTGGTCATAATAATGTGACTCAACTGTATGAGTCTTTCTCATTCTTTATCAAACGGAACATTAGCTGATTCCCCTTGTCTCTAGTCACATAATATTTGAACATATTGATATGTCCTAGCCGCCTGGATGATGAGATGATCTTGAAGCTACCTCCTGAGGTTCATTAACCTGAAGAAATTGTGAATATTCGTAGATCACCTCAAGGGTAGAAGTCTGGGATATTAGGGGGTTCAGTGTATTGAGACACATTGGAGGTCATTTATTATACTGAAATACAGTGGATATAAAAAGTCTACACACCCCTGTTAAAATGTCAGGTTTCTGTGCTGTAAATTTTTTTTTGACAAAGATCAATAATTTAAGAACTTTTTCCACCTTTAATGTGACCTATAAACTGTACCACTCAATTGAAAAACAAACTGAAATCTTTTAGGTGGAGGGAAGAAAACAAAAAAAAACTATAACTGGGGATGTAGCTGTGTTCAGAATTAAGCAATCACATTTAAAATCATGTTAAATAGGAGTCAGCATTCACCTGCCATCATTTAAAGTGCCTCTGATTAACCCCAAATAAAGTTCAGCTGCTCTAGTTGGTCTTTCCTGAAATTTTCTTAGTCGCATCCCACAGCAAAAGCCATGGTCCACAGAGAGCTACCAAAGCATCAGAGGGATCTCATTGTTAAAAGGTATCAGTCAGGAGAAGGGTACAAAAGAATTTCCAAGGCATTAGATATACCATGGAACACAGTAAAGTCATCATCAAGTGGAGAAAATATGGCACAACAGTGACATTACCAAGAACTGGACGTCCCTCCAAAATTGATGAAAAGATGAGAAGAAAACTGGTCTGGGAGGCTACCAAGAGGCCTACAGCAACATTAAAGGAGCTGCAGGAATATCTGGCAAGTACTGGCTGTGCGGTACATGTGACAACAATCTCCCGTATTCTTCATATGTCTGGGCTATGGGGTAGAGTGGTAAGACGAAAGACTTTTCTTACAAAGAAACACATCCAAGCCAGGCTACATTTTGCAAAAACACATCTGAGGTCTCCCAAAAGCATGTGGGAAAAGGTGTTATGGTCTGATAAAACCAAAGTTGAACTTTTTGTCCATAATTCCAAAAGGTATGTTTGGCGCAAAAACAACACTGCACATCACCAAAAGAACACCATACCCACAGTGAAGCATGGTGGTGGCAGCATCATGCTTTGGGACTGTTTTTCTTCAGCTGGAACTGGGGCCTTAGTTAAGCTAGAGGGAATTATGAACAGTTCCAAATACCAGTCAATATTGGCACAAAACCTTCAGGCTTCTGCTAGAAAGCTGAACATGAAGAGGAACTTCATCATTCAGCATGACAACGACCCAAAGCATACATCCAAATCAACAAAGGAATGGCTTCACCAGGAGAAGATTAAAGTTTTGGAATGGCCCAGCCAGAGCCCAGACATGAATCCGATTGAAAATCTGTGGGGTGATCTGAAGAGGGCTGCCCTCGCAATCTGACAGATCTGACAGGAGATGCCCTCGCAATCTGACAGATTTGGAGTGTTTTTGCCAATAAGAGTGGACAAATCTTGCCAAGTCAAAATGTGCCATGCTGATAGACTCATACCCAAAAAGACTGAGTGCTGTTATAAAATCAAAAGGTGCTTCAACAAAGTATTAGTTTAAGGGTGTGCACACTTATGCAACCATATTATTGAATTTTTATATTTTTTCTTCCCTCTACCTAAAAGATTTCAGTTTATTTTTCAATTGAGTTGTACAGTTTATAGGTCACATTAAAGGTGGAAAAGTTATGAAATTATTTATCTTTGTCTCATTTTTTTACACCACAGAAAACTGACATTTTAACAGGGGTGTGTAGACTTTTTATATCCACCGTACACCTATATTATGCGTATTTCTGGTGCAGATGTTGCGCTGCCATCTACGACTTCTCCCAGCTCACGCTAGGTCTAAAAAAGGTGTTGTGCCGGCCCGGGGAAGGGGATGGGGGATAGTTATGGAGAGGCAGGTGCCTCTTCGTAACTTTGGTGGAACCACCGCCAGCTTAGGGGTCTTTTTATTTTAGAACCGTGAGGCAGTGAGATCACCTCAAACATACGGTTTATGCATCTCCTAAATTAGTCTGAAAAGGGATGGAAAAAAAGAATACCTTAAAGAACTAAAAGCGGCCTCAGACTTTCAGAGTGTCTCATTCAATTACTGGGACATGATCAGAAATAGAGCCTGGTATATGTAACATAAAAATTACCAGATCCACAGACTAAGGGCTCTTTCACACTTGCGTTCTTTTCTTCCGGCATAGAGTTCCGTCGTCGGGGCTCTATGCCGGAAGAATCCTGATCAGTTTTATCCTAATGCATTCTGAATGGAGAGAAATCCGTTCAGGATGCATCAGGATGTCTTCAGTTCCGGAACGGAACGTTTTTTGGCCGGAGAAAATACCGCAGCATGCTGCGCTTTTTGCTCCGGCCAAAAATCCGGAATTAATGCCCATTGAAAGGCATTAATCCGGATCCGGCCTTAAGCTAAACGTCGTTTCGGCGCATTGCCGGACCCGACGTTTAGCTTTTTCTGAATGGTTACCATGGCTGCCGAGACGCTAAAGTCCTGGCAGCCATGGTAAAGTGCAGCGGGGAGCAGCATACTTACCGTCCGTGCGGCTCCCGGGGCGCTCCAGAGTGACGTCAGGGCGCCCCAAGCGCATGGATCACGTGATCACATGGACACGTCATCCATGCGCATGGGGCGCTCTGACGTCATTCTGGAGCGCCCCGGGAGCCGCACGGACTGTAAGTATACTGCTCCCCCGCTCCCCGCTCCTACTATGGCAACCAGGACTTTAATAGCGTCCTGGCTGCCATAGTAACGATGAAAGCATTTTGAAGACGGCTCCGTCTTCAAATGCTTTCAGTACACTTGCGTTTTTCCGGATCCGGCGTGTAATTCCGGCAAGTGGAGTACACGCCGGATCCGGACAACGCAAGTGTGAAAAAGGCCTAAGCCCGATATAATACATAAATAGAATGAAAAAAAAGGGCAGCACCGGATGCAAAAAAATTAAAAATGATAACAGGTGGAAGCCAAATGGGACAAGACTATTGCCCAAATAAAAGCAAAACGGCAGCACTCTCATTAGGTGAAAATAGAAAAAAGTTTATTCACCCATGTGGACGCAACGTTTTGGCTCTAACACTAGAACCTTCCTCAGATCCATAGATAAGTATCTGAATAAATATATATATGAATACATAAATATATAAATAAAAATACCTAAATCATCATGACAATGAATATAGATAGATTAGACAAATGATAGATAAATAGATCAATCAATTGATCAATAGATAGATATGTGTAAATGTAAAACAGGCAATAATTGTTTAATTCCCATTCTCTCCTATGGTGTCCCACCGGTCTTTGCTTACATTGCTATAATGACAGGTTACAAAAAAACTAATTATACAGTATATATTTGTATGTATGTATATATATATATATATATATATATACATACTGTATTTATACTGTATCATTTTTTTTACATGTGCAATATTTTGTTTTGAATATTTTATTTTTTATTAGTTTTTTATGTACAATATTGTTTCTGTCAAATAGTTACCAAGGAAACAATTTACCTTCAATGCTTGGTTTACTAATCACATCAGACGACTGTAGCAGATGACATTTGCCACCATGTGAAACATCTACATAGCACACACATCTGCGTCATGACAAATCAGCTTCATAGCTGCTGTTCAGTTTAATTGCCTTTAATTCTCAATGGAGCAAATGCCATAACATAATATATAGCATTATACATCAGATATTCCTACATTGTATTGTCTTAAAACTAATCATTACAACTGCAGTCAATATAAAATGTTCGGATATAAAATGTCATCTGGGCCCATGAAACCATTTATACTCATAAAGTCATTTAAAGAGGACCTTTCATGGGTCCAAACATTATAAACTAAGTATCAAGATACGTAGGGCATAATGCAGGGATCTAACTGCACTTACTATTTTTTCTGGGCACCGCTCCGTTCGCCCTCTGTGGCCCCCGTTGTATTCTCCCGCCTGGTATACTAATTTTTGCATCAGAACAATGAGGAGGAGACTGAGTCTTTCTCCGTGGGCGTCTCCTTCTCCCCTGGCTGTAGCGCTGTCCAATCACAGCAGAGAGCGTCACAGCCCGGGAGAAAAAAAAAACGTACCTTCTCCCTGGCTGTGACGCTCTCTGCTGTGATTGGACAGCGCTATAGCCATGGGAGAAGGAGACGCCCACAGAGAAAGACTCAGTCTAAAATTAGCATACCAGGTGGGAGAATACAACGGGGGCCACAGCGGGCGAACGGAGCGGCGCCCAGAAAAAATAGTAAGTGCAATTAGATCCCTGCACTATGCCCTACGTATCCTGATACTTCGTTTATAATGTATGGACCCGGGAAAGGTCCTCTTTAAAGGGGTTGTTCGGGTTCAGAGCTGTACCCGGACATACCCATATTTTCACCCAGGCAGCCCACCTGATGTTAGCATCGGAGCATCTCATGCTCCGATGCGCTCCCTTGCCCTGCACTAGATAGCGCAGGGCACGGGCTTTTTTGTTTATAACAACACACTGCCGGGCGGAGGCTTCCGCCCGGCAGTGTGTTCACTGACATTACTGGCTCTGATGGGAGTGCTTTAGCGCTGCCCTCGCCGTTTTACATGGCAGCCCCATGGAGAGCCCGGTTCGTCACTGGAACTCCTGAAAATGCATTTGTCCTGCACGATTTAGCCCTGCTCCAATGCTCAAGTCAGGGGGGCTGCCTGGGTGAAAATGGAGCTATGTCAGGGTTCAGCTCTGAACCCGGACAACCCCTTTAAGTAGTAATTACCTTCTAACGCCACCTGGTTTTTGGCTGGATGCAGTTAGTTTAGAATGGTTGGGCTGTGTTAGTGTTACTTATTTAGTCCTTAAAAGGGTTTTTAGAAAAGAAAAAAAAATTAAAACTACATAAAATACTAAAATAATAAACTTCTCAATATACTTACCTTTAGAATTCTGCTCACTGCTTACATGTGCATGGTGGTCATCACATGAAGGTGTCAGACATGGTGATACCACTACAGTGTGCTGTGGCCGAATGACCCGCACATGTGACGCGCTATTCCCCCAGGTTTGGGGCTGCAAGGATGTTGTGCCTATTGACCATCTTGGCCAGTTGGAGTCGGCGAGGTGACAGCCAGCAGGATGTTTGCTGCTTGATGTACTTGAGCAACTGCTCGCCAGTGTGGCTACTCTCTCCTAGGCCAATCAGCTCCAACACAGCATAGCAACGCTTGATGTGACATTGTGATAGGAAGGAGGGGGAATGAGAGTGACGTGCCATGCTGCTGTTGGGGACGGGACCGTATCTATGGAGGAGGAGGTGCATGAGTCAAGTAAATGCCTGCTGTGGGAGCCAGCCCCATGATATGGTGGGAGGGGGTCAAAAGGATCTCGTCATGGTGCTGAGGTGCTGCCTCTCCACTGCCGCAAACAACATTGACCCAGTGGACTTTGAAAGGCATGCACTGTCCCTACCCGTAACATCTGCTGCAGGTGTCCACCGTGTAGTGCAGCTTGATGCATAGTGAGAATCACAAGGAGTGGCCCACATTCTGTGCCATGTGAGAGTACAAGGCTCTACTACAGCGACTGCACCACTAGCAACGTGGCCAGGTGGAGGTTCAGCTTGTAGGCAAGCTAATTGCTGGTGGAGTACAGGAAGGGAGATGAGCCACTGGCCGGGGCATGCTCTGTACAGAAGTACGTACATATCATACCCTGGACATAAGTACTGGCATCTAAGAGAGATAAGAGGTGTGGACTGGAGTCAGAGCAAAGTAAAACAAGGTATTATATCTTTGCAATGTGCTGTATGTTTTCACGGGCACCCCTACAGTAAAAGTACACCAGTAAGGGATAGGTAATAGTGTCGAGCGGAAACTGATACAGAGATTTGCAATTATTCATTATAGGCAGCAGTAGCGGTATTGTTGCGGTACCGCAGTGTAAGTGTAGGTTGAATTAGAAGGTGTAAAAGCGCTAGTGTCTTTAAGATATATTGTACTGGTTAATTAAAAATTGAACAATCCTCCCCAAACATTAAGTTGCAACCTTAAGGATATGGAATTCACGGAAACAGACGATTGAGGCTTGACACTCAATTTCACATTAACACTCATAGGTAGATTCCTGCATTACCCTGTGTATTGCTGCAGTAATCACATATATATGCTGGTTAATTAAACTGAACAATCCCCCCCAAAAAATGAAATTGCAACTGTGTGGAAATGGAATTTACCTCAATTACTCGTTAATACACATTGGTAGATTGCTGCTATACCTTGTGTCTTATAGTAATAGCATATATATGCTGGTTTAATTACATTTAACAATACCAATTTTTTTTTTTATTCCAACCGTGTGGAAACTGAAAATACGTAAAAACGGATGACTTATCGCCACACAGTGGGTATTGCTGCAGTAATCACGTGTATATGCTGCTTTAAATTGAAAGCACTCCCCCCAAAAAAAAGTTAAATTGCGACTGTGTGGAAACTGAAAATACATAAATGGATGATTAAGGCGTGACGCTCAATTTCAACTTACACTACCAAAAAGCCAGTGGGCTTAGAAAACCACAATAAGATGCACATCCAGTAGTTATAAAATCAATAAAGCAATTTTATTGGACAAGACAAACATACATAGTACTTTAAAAATTGTATGCAATAAGAGGTGGGCTGGTATAAGTAAAACCGGGCACAGACAACAGGCCCAAAAAAAAAACTTTTTGGCACTCCTCATTATCAAGTAGTGTGCCCCCTTTGCTCACTAGATTTGCTCATTTTTAACTTAACACACACAGGTAAATTGCTGCCACACCATGGGTATTGCTGCAGTAATCACGTATATACGCTGCTTAATTAAATTGAAAGCACAACTTAAAAAAATATTTAATTCCGACCGTGTGAAAACTGAAAATACGTAAAAGCATGACGCTCAATTTCAACTTAACACACAGGTAGATTGCTGCGACACAATGGGTATTGCTGCAGTATATATATATATATATACAGCCAGGTCCATAAATATTGGGACATCGACACAATTCTAACATTTTTGTCTCTATACACCACCACAATGGATTTGAAATGAAACGAACAAGATGTGCTTTAACTGCAGACTGTCAGATTTAATTTGAGGGTATTTACATCCAAATCAGGTGAACAGTGTAGGAATTACAACAGTTTACATATGTGCCTTCCACTTGTTAAGGAACCAAAAGTAATGAGACAGAATAATAATCATAAATCAAACTTTCACTTTTTAATACTTTGTTGCAAATCCTTTACAGTCAATTACAGCCTGAAGTCTGGAAAGCATAGACATCACCAGACGCTGGGTTTCATCCCTGGTGATGCTCTGCCAGGCCTCTACTGCAACTGTCTTCAGTTCCTGCTTGTTCTTGGGGCATTTTCCCTTCAGTATTGTCTTCAGCAAATGAAATGCATGCTCAATCGGATTCAGGTCAGGTGATTGACTTGGCCATTGCATAACATTCCACTTCTTTCCCTTAAAAAACTCTTTGGTTGCTTTTTCAGTATGCTTTGGGTCATTGTCCATCTGCACTGTGAAGCGCCGTCCAATGAGTTCTGAAGCATTCGGCTGAATATGAGCAGATAATATTGCCTGAAACACTTCAGAATTCATCCTGCTGCTTTTGTCAGTAGTCACATTATCAATGAATACAAGAGAACCAGTTCCATTGGCAGCAATATATGCCCACGCCATGACACTACCACCACCATGCTTCACTGATGAGGTGGTATGCTTAGGATCATGAGCCTTTCCTTCTCCATACTCTTCTCTTCCCATTACTCTGGTACAAGTTGATCTTGGTCCCATCTGTCCATAAGATGTTGTTCCAGAACTGTGAAGGCTTTTTTAGATGTCGTTTGGCAAACTCTAATCTGGCCTTCCTGTTTTTGAGGCTCACCAATGGTTTACATCTTGTGGCGAACCCTCTGTATTCACTCTGGTGAAGTCTTCTCTTGATTGCTGACTTTGACACACATACACCTACCTCCTGGAGAGTGTTCTTGATCTGGCCAACTGTTGTGACGGGTGTTTTCTTCACCAGGGAAACAGGGCCAGACTGGCCTGCTGGGATACCGGGAAATTTCCCCTTAGGCCAGCAGGCCTGAGTGCCGCAAGGCCGCGGCCCTGGTGACAAGTGGGGGCGGCCGGCGGCAGGGCACAGCCGGCAATGAGCGCTTCCATTGTGGAAACTCTCATCTTCATAGTCATCTGTATCGCCGTCCTCAGGACGGCGATACAGATATCTATGC
This sequence comes from Bufo bufo, assembly GCF_905171765.1. Taxonomy (NCBI): domain Eukaryota; kingdom Metazoa; phylum Chordata; class Amphibia; order Anura; family Bufonidae; genus Bufo; species Bufo bufo. The sequence continues at coordinate 182,461,080 of NC_053397.1, read as the reverse complement.
TGCGGCAGGGGAGGGAGAGGTGTGTCCCCTCCTGTTCCTCTGATAGGCTGCCGGCCTAGTGCTGGCAGCCTATCAGAGGCCGGTGCAGGCGGTGCGATGACGTCATCGCGCCGCCTGAGCCGTATAGCGAGGGACACAGGCCTGAAGAGGCCTGCATCGCATCGCTGGAGTGTTTTTTTTTGTTAGTTTTTTTATATAGGTACAATAATGGCTACTGGCACATAGGGGGGGCTACTGGCACATGATAAGGGGGGGCTACTGGCACATGATAAGGGGGGGCTACTGGCACATGATAAGGGGGGGCTACTGGCACATGATAAGGGGGGCTACTGGCACATAAGGGGGGCTACTGGAACATAAGGGGGGCTACCGGAACATGATAAGGGGGGCTACTGGCACATGATAAGGGAGGGCTACTGGCACATGATAAGGGGGGCTACTGGCACATGATAAGGGGGGCTACTGGAACATAAGGCGGCTACTGGAACATAAGGGGGGGCTACTGCAACATAAGGGGGGCAACTGGCACATGATAAAGGGGGGCAACTGGCACATGATAAGGGGGGCTACTGGCACATGATAAGGGGGGCTACTGGCACATGATAAGGGGGGGCTACTGGCACATGATAAGGGGGGGCTACTGGCACATGATAAGGGGGGGCTACTGGCACATGATAAGGGGGGCTACTGGAACATAAGGGCGGCTACTGGAACATAAGGGGGGGCTACTGGAACATAAGGGGGGCTACTGGCACATGATAAAGGGGGGCTACTGGCACATGATAAGGGGGGCTACTGGCACATGATAAGGGGGGCTACTGGCACATGATAAGGGGGGCTACTGGCACATGATAAGGGGGGCTACTGGCACATATGGGGGGGCTACTGGCACATATGGGGGCTACTGGCACATGATAAAGGGGGGGCTACTGGCACATAATAAGGGGGAGTTACTGGCACATGATAGGGGGGCACTCTGGCTACTGGCACATGATATGGGTGGGCTCTGGCTGCTGGCACATGATGGTTGGGGGCTCTTATTACTGGCACCTAATTAGGGGGCATCTATGGTGGGGCATCTTACTGGCACATGATTGGGGGCATCTATTGGGGCACTTATTACTGGCAGATTATTGGGTGGCACTATAGGGGCATCTACTGAGGCCAAAAAGAAGGGGTATTTTATATGGGGGGCTCTGTACAGTGGCATATTATACTGGGACACATTATGGTGGGTACTATGGGGTCATCTACGGGGGCACTGAGAAGGGGTATTTTATATTGGCACATTATGGGAACATTAGCTCAACTGGGGGCATAGCAAAGGGGTATTTTTTGCACTGTCTATTATAAGGAGAATTATTACTACTGGGGGGGGGCATTATGGTGGTCTTAATTACTCCCCCATGGTATGACCCTCCTAGTAGCAGCACCAGCCTCTCCTTGCTCTGCTATCCCTCTGCCCCTTCTCCAAATCCTTATTATGAAATCTTTCTCATTAGGATAAAACACAACATCAGCTCCACCGAGCCCCCGGCCAAAGTGTTGAAGTGGTGTCCGAGATCAAGGGCCAAGCCAAGTAATTGTAAGTTTTCATGTGAAATATGTTTATGTTTGTAGTTGATCTTTATTATCGATTTTACATTGCAGATTTAAAAAATAATTTGCAGCATATGGATGAGATTTACTAAATATTTTTATTATTTGGTCGAAAGACTCATGGGGGGGGGGATTGTAACAGGACTGCCGTAGAATATCTAAAATAGCTGGTCAAGTAAAATGTTGCATGCAACAATCATTAAATAGGTAGCCAACAAAAAAGGGGCACGTGGTAAAACACTGTCTGAGCATGCTGAGAGTTGTAGTTTTGCAACAGTTGGAGGCATCCTGGTTGGGAAAACACTGTGATAATATGAACAATGGGGGTTCTACAAAAGAGCTATCGTGGGGCAAAGTTCATATTCGTGTTTACACATGTGTTTTAAAATGAATGCTATCTCCTATTATAAACAAGTAAATAATGACGCAATGCTGTGGGGCTGGTATGCAACTTTTCCCAGGGCTGGTTTTTATCCCCAATCCGGCCCTGCAGGGAAAGAATTCTTCGGTCATCCACCACAGTTGTTTTCCGTGGTCTTCCGGGTCGTTTGATTTTGCTTTGCTCACCGATGCGTTCCTTCTTTTTAAAAATGTTCCAAACAGTTGTTTTGGCCACGCCTAATGTTTTTGCTATCTCTCTGATGGGTTTATTTTGTTTTTTCAGCCTAATGATGGCTTGCTTCACTGATAGTGACAGCTCTTTGGATCTCATCTTGAGAGTTGACAGCAACAGATTCCAAATGCAAATAACACACTTGAAATGAACTCTGGACCTTTTATCTGCTCATTGTAATTGGGATAAGGAGGTAATGACACACACCTGGCCATGAAACAGCTGAGAAGCCAATTGTCCCATTACTTTTGGTCCCTTAACAAGTGGGAGGCACAAATGCAAACTGTTGTAATTCCTACACCGTTCACCTGATTTGGATGTAAATACTCTCAAATTAAGGGTCCATTCACACATCCGTTTTTTCTTTTCTGATCTGTTCCGTTTTTTCTGGAACAGATCTGGACCCATTCATTTTCAATGGGTCCTGGAAAAAAACGGACAGCACAATGTGTGCTGTCCGTTTCCGTTGTTCCGTTCCGCATGTCCGTTTAAATATAAAACATGTCCTATTCTTTTCCTGAAAAATCGGATCCTGGTACAATACAAAGTCAATGGTTCCGCAAAAAACGGATGACATACGGATGTCATTCCGTATGTCATCCGTTTTATACGGAATCCGTTCCTGGAAATTACATTTTAATTTATTTTTATTTATTTTTTTAAAGAAATCCAAACAACTTTATTTGCTTATTGAAATTTATACATGTTTCCGTTTTTTGCGGATCCGCAAAAAACGGATGACATACGGAAACATTTTCAGGAACAACGGATCCGCAAAAAACGGACAGAAAATCGGATTATAGAAAAATACTGACGTGTGAATGTAGCCTAAAGCTGACAGTCTGCAGTTAAAGCACACCTTGTTTGTTTCATTTCAAATCAATTGTGGTGGTGTATACAGCCAAAAATGTTAGAATTGTGTTGATGTCCCAATATTTATGGACCTGACTGTATATACAGTTGCAAGAAAAAGTATATGAACCCTTTTGAAATGATATGGATTTCTGCACAAATTGGTCATAAAATGTGATCTGATCTTCATCTAAGTCACAACAATAGACAATCACAGTCTGCTTAAACTAATAACACACAAAGAATTAAATGTTACCATGTTTTTATTGAACACACCATGTAAACATTCACAGTGCAGGTGGAAAAAGTATGTGAACCCCTAGACTAATGACATCTACAAGAGCTAATTGGAGTGAGGTGTCAGCCAACTGGAGTCCAATCAATGAGATGAGATTGGAGGTGTTGGTTACAGCTGCCCTGCCCTATAAAAACACACACCAGTTCTGGGTTTGCTTTTCACAAGAAGCATTGCCTGATGTGAATGATCCCTCACACAAAAGAGCTCTCAGAAGACCTACGATTAAGAATTGTTGACTTGCATAAAGCTGGAAAGGGTTATAAAAGTATCTCCAAAAGCCTTGCTGTTCATCAGTCCACGGTAAGACAAATTGTCTATAAATGGAGAAAGCTCAGCACTACTGCTACTCTCACTAGAAGTGGCCGTCCTATAAAGATGACTGCAAGAGCACAGCGCAGACTGCTCAATGAGGTGAAGAAGAATCCTAGAGTGTCAGATAAAGACTTACAAAAGTCTCTGGCATATGCTAACATCCCTGTTAGCGAATCTACGATACGTAAAACACTAAACAAGAATGGATTTCATGGGAGGATACCACAGAGGAAGCCACTGCTGTCCAAAAAAAACATTGCTGCACGTTTACAGTTTGCACAAGAGCACCTGGATGTTCCACAGCAGTACTGGCAAAATATTCTGTGGACAGATGAAACCAAAGTTGAGTTGTTTGGAAGAAACACACAACACTATGTGTGGAGAAAAAGAGGCACAGCACACCAACATCAAAACCTCATCCCAACTGTGAAGTATGGTGGTGGGGGCATCATGGTTTGGGGCTGCTTTGCTGCATCAGGGCCTGGACGGATTGCTATCATCGAAGGAAAAATGAATTCCCAAGTTTATCAAGACATTTTGCAGGAGACCTTAAGGCCATCTTTCCACCAGCTGAAGCTCAACAGAAGATGGGTGTTGCAACAGGACAACGACCCAAAGCATAGAAGTAAATCAACAACAGAATGGCTTAAACAGAAGAAAATACGCCTTCTGGAGTGGCCCAGTCAGAGTCCTGACCTCAACCCGATTGAGATGCTGTGGCATGACCTCAAGAAAGCGATTTACACCAGACATCCCATATTCAGAATATTGCTGAACTGAAACAGTTCTGTAAAGAGGAATAATCAAGAATTACTCCTGACCGTTGTGCACGTCTGATCTGCAACTACAGGAAATGTTTGGTTGAAGTTATTGCTGCCAAAGGAGGTTCAACCAGTTATTAAATCCAAGGGTTCACATACTTTTTTCACCTGCACTGTGAATGTTTACATGGTGTGTTCAATAAAAACATGGTAACATTTAATTCTTTGTGTGTTATTAGTTTAAGTAGACTGTGATTGTCTATTGTTGTGACTTAGATGAAGATCAGATCACATTTTATGACTAATTTGTGCAGAAATCCATATCATTCCAAAGGGTTCACATACTTTTTCTTGCAACTGTATATATATATACAGTATAATATATATATATATATACACTCTCCTAAAGAATTATTAGGAACACCATACTAATACGGTGTTGGATCCCCTTTTTCCTTCAGAACTGCCTTAATTCTACGTGGCATTGATTCAACAAGGTGCTGATAGCATTCTTTAGAAATGTTGGCCCATATTGATAGGATAGCATCTTGCAGTTGATGGAGTTTTGAGGGATACACATCCAGAGCACGAAGCTCCCGTTCCACCACATCCCAAAGATGCTCTATTGGGTTGAGATCTGGTGACTGTGGGGGCCATTTTAGTACAGTGAACTGATTGTCATGTTCAAGAAACCAATTTGAAATGATTCGAGCTTTGTGACATGGTGCATTATCCTGCTAGAAGTAGCCATCAGAGGATGGATACATGTTCTCATTCTGTTTACACCAAATTCGGACTCTACCATTTGAATGTCTCAACAGAAATCGAGACTCATCAGACCAGGCAACATTTTTCCAGTCTTCAACAGTCCAATTTTGGTGAGCTCGTGCAAATTGTAGCCTCTTATTCCTATTTGTAGTGGAGATGAGTGGTACCCGGTGGGGTCTTCTGCTGTTGTAGCCCATCCGCCTCATGGTTTTGCGTGTTGTGGCTTCACAAATGCTTTGCTGCATACCTCGGTTGTAACGAGTGGTTATTTCAGTCAAAATTGCTCTTCTATCAGCTTGAATCAGTCGGCCCATTCTCCTCTGACCTCTGCCATCCACAAGGCATTTTTGCCCACAGGACTGCCGCATACTGGATGTTTTTCCCTTTTCACACCATTCTTTGTAAACCCTAGAAATGGTTGTGCGTGAAAATCCCAGTAACTGAGCAGATTGTGAAATACTCAGACCGGCCCGTCTGGCACCAACAACCATGCCACGCTAAAAATTGCTTAAATCACCTTTCTTTCCCATTCTGACATTCAGTTTGGAGTTCAGGAGATTGCCTTGACCAGGACCACCCCCCTAAATGCATTGAAGCAACTGCGAAGTGATTGGTTGACTAGATAATTGCATTAATGAGAAATAGAACAGGTGTTCCTAATAATTCTTTAGGTAAGTGTATATATATAAAGGGATCGCTCTCTCAAGCAGGGCGGCGATGACAGATTCCTCCTCAGACAACGGGGTTACCGTCCAAATGGTGCTTTATTTTGGCACTTCAGCACCAGCACAAACATAAACATCAAAATAAATACCTGCCTGTCTAGGCACTAACTAACACAAAGTTCTAATCTAGCTCACCTATTGATTGCAGTTCACACACACGGTATTAGATCCGGCTTTCCTCATCCAAACAGTCCAGCAGCCTCCAGGCTGTGACCACACCAGCACCTTTGGGGGATTATGGTCCAGAAGTCCTTCCGACTCTGACCGTGTGACCCTCTTTCCTCAGGTTGCAGGGCCCCCCCAAACTTCAGTCTTTCACACAGCCTCGTGCCCCTCAGCCCTGCTGGCTAAGACCACACAGAGCCTCTGCAGGCTTCTTTTCTCAAATTCTCTCTCTCTCTCATGTCATACACAGAGGGTTGTTATCCCTCCTTAATTACAGCAGCAGGCCTCACCTGCGATCTCCTCAGTTAAAGGCAATACATGTACTGGAAGGGTGTGGACTAGCAGATCCCACTACCAAACCTATCCACCAGTTCAAATAAAATCCAGCCCAGAGCAAAGTCTCAGCAAAACTGTCTCAGCAAACTACCCTTTGCTGAAACCACTGCAGCTTTCTGGATTTTAGTTATCTTACCCAGCTGAGGTATCTGGGTGGGATATACACGCCTTCCAGCACTATACTGTACACATTACCACAAGATATATATATACTATATATATATATATATATATATATATTGTAGGAAGGCGCAAGGGGCCATCATTGATTTAAGGGATGTGTCACCTCGGTGAGGTAAGAGCCGGTAGTTTTAAGTGTCAGCGGCAGCTAGTGCTGATTGACACTGTTTGTTGTTAGTATGGCTGTAAAGCCAATCTGGGCCGGCTCTTAGGCCTAGTTCACACGAACGTATGGCTTTTATAGTTTTTTGCGGTCCGTTTTTCACGGATCCGTTGTTCCGTTTTTTGTTTCCGTTGTGTTTCCGTTTCTGTTCCGTTTTTCCGTTTCGTTTTTCTGTATGGCATATACAGTATACAGTAATTACATAGAAAAAATTGGGCTGGGCATAACATTTTCAATAGATGGTTCTGCAAAAAACGGAACGGATACGGAAGACATACGGATGCATTTCCGTATGTGTTCCGTTTTTTTTGCAGACCCATTAACTTGAATGGAGCCACGGAACGTGATTTGCGGGCAATAATAGGACATGTTCTATCTTTCAACGAACGGAAAAACGGAAACGGAATGCATACGGAGTACATTCCGTTTTTTTGGCGGAACCATTGAAATTAATGGTTCCGTATACGGACCATATACGGAACACTAAAAAACGGCCCGTACACTCGCAAAAAAAACGTTTGTGTGAACTAGGCCTTACTGGGAGTAGCCAAAGTGCTGGATGGATGGCTTCTCCCCACGCTCCAGGCCGGGTCTTTATTGGCCTATATAAAATCCAGCCAGCAGTCTCAGCTGGGTGTGGATGATCCTCCATCTGACTGGGAATCTGTGGAGACTATGTTTTGGGTTCTGTGAATTGGTGCCATGCTAAAGGCCTGAAAGCCGCATGCTGGAAAACAGGCACCTAAAGCCTGCTGTGGACGGCTCGGGAAAAGACTGCTAACCAGGTGAAGATTTTGTTATATGGACATTGCATGGTGTGAACAAACACCAAGACCATGAATTTTTGTGTTTCCTTATGTGTGAATAAACACTGAACTGTTTAAGTTAAAGACTTTGTGATTGCCTCTATACTGCGTCCGCTAGCCTGTCTACCAGAGCAAAACCCCAAAATGTGTGTATATATATATATATATATATATATATATATTATATATATACAGTTGTGTTCAAAATAATAGCAGTCAGACATCACTAACCTGATCAATCACTGTTTTTGGTAGAAATGATATTTCTACATGGCAAAGAATTTACTAGCAGGTGTAGTAGAGTAATAGAAATCCAACAGTCATGACATGCATGCTGCTGATTCTCTGCAATTCAATCACTTACTGAAAGGAGCATGTTCAAAATAATAGCAGTGTGGAGTTCAATTAGTGAGGTCATTCATTATTTGAAAAACAGGTGGCAATTATTGCCCTTATTTAACCGCCTCCGGACCGCCTAACGCAGGATTGCATTCCGGAGGCGGGCGATTCATTCCTTGTAGACGCGCCGGCGGTGACATCTCGCGAGACGCGAGATTACGCGCACAGCCGGCATGCGCATTGCGGGCCAGCAAAAGTTAAAGGAGTATTTCGTCATGAGCCTGCCAGCCAATGATCATCGCTGGCAGGCTGGTGATTTTCAAAAAATCGAATCACAAGCCATTTAACACATTATATTTATAAATATAATGTGTTAAATGGCTTCTGTGCTCCTCTGCTGGTCCTTTTCGTCGGTTGGTCCCAGCAGAGGAGCAGACATCACTGTGAGTACACCAAACACTACACTTAGCCCCAGATCACCCCCCATCACCCCAATTAACCCCTTGATCACCCCTGTCAATCACTAGTGAAAGGGAAAAAAGTGATTAGTGTAAACTGACACTTTTTTTTCCACTAGTATTGACTGATAGGTTTTAGGTTAGTTTAGGCCCCTTTGTTAGGTAGTTAGCGTCGGTTAGCCCCCAGCCCACCGCACCGCAGTCACTGATTCGCTGATTAGCGTATCGCTAATCAGCATTGGTACTTTTATAGTATCTGTAAGTGATCAGAACTGATCACAGTCAGATCTATAATAGTATTAGTGTCACCTTAGTTCGCCCTCCACCCAAAACGCAGTGTTTGCCCGATCAGGCCTGATCGGTCGCCCACACGTGCGTTCACCCACGCCCGCCCCGCTGCAGTGCCCAAATTTTTTTATTTTTTTTATCACTGCACAATCACTTCACAAGCGCTGCGGTGATAAAAAAAAATCAGTTTTGATATTTTTTATCAATCGCAGCGGCTTCCTGTACTTCGCTAGCCTCCCATTTGTAAGACAGGCTTGCTATTTTTCTCGGGTAATCCCAGGGAATACCCCCTAAATTTAGTTGACCAAATGGCAAATAAGGGGTATTCTTCTGAAGAGGCCCTACAGGATTCTGACCCATTCGGATGAGGAATAGGAACCCTCATCTGACGAATCCAGTGGGTCAGAATACGAACCTGTAGAAAGCAGTGGCAGTCTGACCCAAAGTTCAGACGATGAGGTTGAGGTCCTTGATACCACCAGGCGTACCCGGCCCCGTGTTGACTGCGGAGCTCTTGGACTTAGTCGTGGCAGAAACAAATCGGTATGCCACTCAATTTATAGCCACCAACCCGGGAAGCTTTTATGCCCAGTCTTTCCGGTGGAAACCCGTCCAAGTTTCCGAATTTAAAACTTTTCTGGGCCTTCTCCTCAACATGGGCCTGACAAATAAGCATGAATTGCGGTCATATTGGTCCATGAACCCAATTCATCACATGCCCATGTTCTCTGCTACCATGTCCAGGACACGATTTGAGACCATCCTGCGTTTCCTGCACTTTAGTGACAACAGCACCTCTCGTCCCAGAGGCCACCCAGCTTTTGACCGGCTCCACAAAATTCGGCCCCTCATAGACCACCTTGACACCAAATTTGCAGATTTGTACACCCCTGAGCAAAACATCTGCATAGACGAGTCCCTTATACATTTTACCGGGCGCCTTGGCTTCAAACAATACATCCCAAGCAAGCGCGCCCGGTATGGGGTCAAATTGTATAAGCTCTGTGAAAGGGCCACAGGCTATACGCACAAATTTCGAGTCTATGAGGGTAAAGATCAGACCATGGAGCCAGTTGGTTGCCCTGACTACATGGGGAGCAGTGGGAAGACAGTCTGGGACTTGGTGTCACCCTTATTTGGCAAGGGGTACCATCTTTATGTGGACAATTTCTACACAAGTGTGCCCCTCTTCAGGCATTTGTTTATAGAACAGATTGGCTGCTGTGGCACCGCGCGACCTAGTCGCCCGGGTTCCCCCCAACGGCTCGTTACCACCCGTCTTGCAAGGGGGGAGAGGGCTGCCTTGTGTAACGAAGAACTGCTCGCGGTGAAATGGAGAGACAAGCGTGACGTTTACATGCTCTCCTCCATTCACGCAGACACGACAATCCAAAAAGGAACGAAAACTAGTGTCATTGAAAAGCCCCTCTCAGTCCACGACTATAATTTGCTCATGGAAGGGGTGGACTTCAATGACCAGATGTTGGCTCCTTATTTAGTGTCCCGCCGCACCTGACGCTGGTATAAGAAGGTGTCTGTATATTTAATTCAATTGGCTCTGTACAATAGTTTTGTTCTCTACAGTAAGGCTGGGAGAACAGAATCCTTCCTCAAATTTCAGGAAGAGATCATCGAGAACCTCCTGTATCCAGGAGGTTCCGTGGCCCCATCCACCAGTGTAGTGAGCGGTCTTCACGAGCGACATTTCCCCAATGTCGTTACTGGTACCTCAACCCAAGCACCACCCCGAAAAAGATGTCGTGTCTGTAGCAGGAGTGGAATAAGGCGTGACACCCTCTATTTCTGTCCTGACTGCTCTGACCACCCTGCCCTATGCTTAGGGGAGTGTTTCCGGAAGTACCACACACAGGTACACTATTAGCATAGCATTGCGTGACACAGGACAGTCACACAGGGCTCGTAGGGCCCTTTCACTCACAGCTGCTGCAAACCTCTCCTTTCACCTGGGACAAAGTGCATAATGTACTTCGCCACATCTCTGGGCGATTTGCGCTTTGCACATTGTTCCATGGGGAAGGACAGGTTTGTCCTATAAAGGTAAAAAAGAAAAAAAAAAAGAAAAATCACGGTAAGCAAAAAAGTTAATGTTCTGTTCCAAAAGTTCAATAAAGTTTATAAAAGTTAATGTTCAGTTCAAATGTTATATAAAGTTAATGTTATAAAATTTATTGCGTTGCAGCCTGTTTTTTTTTTTTTTTTTATACCTTCTAGGTGGACCAACCGATGAACGAGCTGCAGCACTGATGTGCATTCTGACAGAAGCATTGCGCTGCTGTCAGATTACACAAAAGTCGGCGCTGCAAGACGAGATTTCTCCTCTGCAGTAAAAAAGATACGTTTGCCGAGGCTTATGAGCTGAGGGGCAGTGCTCATATGCTTTGGCAAACACTTTGTATATATATAAAAAAAATAATAATAAAAAAAATAATAATAATAATCCCGGCAATGATTTATTCATCCACATCAATTGATGTGAATGGAGAAATCGGGTTTGCCAGGGCATACGGGCTAAGTGGGTTTGGATGTTGGGCGGAACTCCTATGTCCTGGCAGACGCCTTTCCCCTCCTATTTTTTTTTGGGCAGAGATTTTTTCATCCACATTGATCGATGCGAATGAAGAAATCTGTGCCGTTCATTTTTTCTTTTAGCCCGGAGGCTGAACGAAAAAAAAAAAATCTCATTACCCAGTGTCACGGCCATGGTTATGACCGTGACTCTTCAACCGCATGCGATTATCAGCGGTTTTGTTTTGTTGTCAATCACAGGTGAGGGCAGTGGTATTTGCCTCACCTGTGGCTGCCGCTGACAACGCTTGCTTGTGGCAGCTTTCCTGCTGTGCATGCGGTTGCACCTAGCAACCCCTATGTTAGGTGTGTGTGTATTGTGTTCACTGTGTTGTTTGTCTGTGTGCACTCTGTGTAGTGTGTTGTGTGCACTGACACTTTTCCTGCACTGTGGTTGCCCGTGGCAACGTTTGGCTGTCTGTACATGTGGTGGCAGTGTCCCGGCCTCCGGGCTATTCCTCAGGACACGGTTGTCACCCATGTCGTCGCCAGCGGCAACAACCACAGTGGGTTGCTACTGTTGGACACTTTCCCTTTAATGTTGTGTTTTCCCTTCCCGGGTGTTGGAAGGGTTAACTTCCTTCCCAGTGTGTGTGTGTGTGTGTGTGTCACTGGGTGTGTCCGACTGTGGGGTGTGGCTTCCTGGCCTATATAGCCTCACTGTTAGCATGGCTCTGTGGGTTGTTTCAGCCATGCTTGCTGGAGCAGCCTCCTGTGTTACTATCTGCCAGTGAGAGCCACCCCTGTGGTCATAAAGATATTGTCCTTATGTTTATGCCTGCTATGTGTTGATGTTGTATGTTATGCACTGTTGGGACCTTTCTATGTGTTTGGTGCAGCTTACGGTTCTGGATTCCTGTTTGCGCAGGGATCCAGTCAGCAAGGCTGTGACAGGTTGGTGGAACTAATAGTTCGCCTGTCATTCCCATAAGGCTGTATGTGTACCTCTTTTCCCAACAGCTTGGCCATTGAGACTCCTGCTCCTCCGTGCCTAGGAGGAGTAGGTCGTCTTACTCTGACTCCTAGCGTAGGGACCGGACGGAGGGTGAGTTAGGGATCCGAGGTTTCTGCGCATGGGTCCTCCTACCTTTAAGGTCGGCCCATGCAGTTAGGAGTTAGGGTCAGGGTAGGGACGCTGTAGGAGGTGACCTGCTCCCTATCCTGTTCTCCTGGCCGAGTAGGCCTACAGTACATGGCAGCGCACGGCTGAGGATTTCCCCCATCCTCAGCCGTGACACCCGTATGCTCAATATAAGTAGAATAGCAGAAACTCCTAATGCTGGCCATACATGTAATGATTGTGGAGACCCTCAAATGCCAGGGCAGTACAAACACCCCACAAATGACCCCATTTTGGAAAGAAGACACCCCAAGGTATTCGCTGAGGGGCATATTGAGTCCATGAAAGATTGAACTTTTTGTCCCAAGTTAGCGGAAAGGGAGACTTTGTGAGAAAAAACAAAAAAAAATCAATTTCCGCTAACTTGTGCCAAAAAAAATATCTTCAATGAACTCGCCATGCCCCTCATGGAATACCTTGGGGTGTCTTCTTTCCAAAATGGGGTCACATGTGGGGTATTTATACTGCCCTGGCATTTTAGGGGCCCTAAAGCGTGAGAAGAAGTCTGGAATCCAAATGTCTAAAAATGCCCTCCTAAAAGGAATTTGGGCCCCTTTGCGCACCTAGGCTGCAAAAAAGTGTCACACATGTGGTATCGCCGTACTCAGGAGAAGTTGGGCAATGTGTTTTGTGGTGTCTTTTTACATATACCCATGCTGGGTGAGAGAAATATCTCTCTAAAATGACAACTTTGTATAAAAAAATGGGAAAAGTTGACTTTTAGAGAGATATTTCTCTCACCCAGCATGGGTATATGTAAAAATACACCCCAAAACACAGTGCCCTACTTCTCCTGAGTACGGCAATACCACATGTGTGACACTTTTTTGCAGCCTAGGTGGGCAAAGGGGCCCAAATTCTAAAGAGCACCTTTAGGATTTCACAGGGCATTTTTTACACATTTGGATTTCAAACTACTTCTCACGCATTAGGGCCCCTAAAATGCCAGGGCAGTATAAATACCCCACAAGTGACCCCATTTTGGAAAGAAGACACCCCAAGGTATTTCGTGATGGGCATAGTGAGTTCATGGAAGTTTTTATTTTTTGTCACAAGTTAGTGGAATATGAGACTTTGTAATAAAAAAATAAAAAATAAAAAAATCATCATTATCCACTAACTTGTGACAAAAAATAAAAACTTCTATAAACTCACTATGCCCATCAGTGAATACCTTAGGGTGTCTACTTTCCGAAATGGGGTCATTTGTGGGGTGTTTGTACTGTCTGGGCATTGTAGAACCTCAGGAAACATGACAGGTGCTCAGAAAGTCAGAGCTGCTTCAAAATGCGGAAATTCACATTTTTGTACCATAGTTTGTAAACGCTATAACTATTGCGCAAACCAATAAATATACACTTATTGCATTTTTTTATCAAAGACATGTAGAACAATAAATTTAGAGAAAAATTTATATAGAACTGAAAGTGAAAAATGTAATTTTTCTTGCAAAAAAATCGGTAAATTTAGATTAATAACAAAAAAAGTAAAAATGTCAGCAGCAATGGAATACCACCAAATGAAAGCTCTATTAGTGAGAAGAAAAGGAGGTAAAATTCATTTAGGTGGTAATTTGTATGACCGAGCAATAAACCATGAAAGTAGTGTAGTGCAGAATTGTAAAAAGTGGTCTGGTCATTAAGGGGGTTTAAGCTAGGGGAGCTGAGGTGGTTAAGGAAGGAAGGCAGCAAATGTTGTACATGCTGGTTACAGTGCATTTCTCTCTGAAATTCTGAGGAAAATGGGTTGTTCCAGACATTGTTGAGAAGAACAGCGTACCTTGATAAAAAAAAAGTTGATTGGAGAGGGGAAAACATATAAAGAACTGCAAAAAATGATAGGCTGCTCAGCTAAAATGATCGCAAATGCTTTAAAATGGCAACCAAAATATGAAAGACGTGGAAGAAAGTGAAAAACTACCATTCGAATGGATAGAAGAATAGCCAAAATGGCAAGTACTCAGCCAACAATGAGCTCCAGGAAGATCAAAGAAGGTCTAAAGTTACCTGTGAGTATTGTTACAATTAGAAGCCTATGTGAAGCCAAGCTGTCTGCAAGAAGCCCCCACAAAGTCCCACTGTTGAAAAAAAGACATGTGCTGAAGAGGTTACAATTTGCCAAAGAGCACATAGACTGGCCTAAAGAGAAATGGCGCAACATTTTGTGGACTGATGAAAGTAAGATTGTTCTTTTTGGGTCTAGTGGTCGGAGACAGTTTGTCAGACGACCCCCAAACACTGAATTCAAGCCACAGTGCACTGTGAAGACAGTGAAGCATGGTGGCACAAGCATCATGATATGGGGATGTTTCTCATACTACGGTGTTGGGCCTATTTATAGCATACCAGGGATCATGGATCAGTTTGAATACATAGGAATAGGGTGATCCAACAAGACAACGATCCCAAACACACCAGTAAACGTGCAACATCTTGGTTCCAGACCAACAAGATTGACGTTATGGAGTGGTCATTCCAACTGTGGAATGTAGTCCAATCATCCTGGGCTGTAATTCCTGTTCACAGGTGCCAGAAGTTGGTTGACTCCATGCAACACAGATGTACAGCAGTTCTCAGAGACAGTGGTTGTACAACTAAATATTAGTTAAGTGATTCAAAGGAAAGCAAAATCTTCAAACATTTTTCAGTTTATATAGTGAATGTTTGAGTTTGTAAAGAAGAATACAAACACTGCTATTTTTTTTAAACAGTCTAATATTCACTTTTCTTCAATTTTTTTAGAGGAACAACACACATTTGATATATTTTTCTTCATGTTTTGATTTGGAATAGAATGTGTAGTGTTCCCAATGCATTTGTGTTTATGGAAATAAAAGCTATTAGAAGGATTCTGAGCTTTATTCACTTTTTTTTAAACACACTGCTATTATTTGGAACACAACTGTATATACTGCTTATTTTGAACCCCAGAAAAAAAGGATTTCTGTGAAAATAGGAAAACAAAATGAACGTATTTGCTTGCAGGTAACTACTTTTGCAGGTGGCCACTTCTTATAGCAGGCACAGCCAGCCACAGGTCCTGTCTCCAATCTCCCTGTCTGCCAGCTGCCCTGCTTCTCTCCATTGTACACAACACACACAATTCTTCTTTGGAATCTTAGGCTTTCCCTTCACTGTACCTGTCAATACACTTGACTGATTTATTTCTGACTCTCCCTAATTGATTCCTGGCAGACACTGTAACATCCAACCACCCTTATTCACAGCCCAGCACAATATAGTGCTCTGCTTGTTCTGCTAGGGCACCTGCTGCAGCACTGATTGGCTCATCCAGGCTGTCTATCAGCTTGGAAGCCAATCAGAGCAAGCCCTTCTCCCAGGGTCATGTGAGAACCCTTCTTCTTCTTCCCTAGTGCTTTTTCCCTGCCGACTTATGCACTAAAATGGCGCTACGTGCCGTTTTAGTGTATTCGTCTGAAAGATTCTGGTTTGTCTGCTGTCTAAAAAATAGCAAAGTTCGGACTGAATTCAGTTTGGTCCGAACTGGATCACTTATCCTTAATATGCAGTATTCTCCCCTAGAAGCATCACATTTGGGGGTCCACAGGATATGGGATAACTATTACGGTAGATTGTTGGTGGTCCTACTACTGGGACCCTCAACGATTATAAGAACAGGTACTCTACACCAGGGGCGTTGCTAGGTTAAAACATTCGGGGCCTGGGCCCCTGATGTTTTGCCCCAGGTCCCGAATGTCCTGCCTGCCAGTTAGATACAACTGTATTGCTATCCTCAGGACGGCAATACAATTGAATCTAATGCACTGGAAGAGCTGAAGGACCTGTGATTACATGTGACCAGTAAAACAGGCAGTGGTTGAGAAGGACCTGCGATGATGTCACCATCATGTGACCAGTGCAGGCAGTAAAGAGGATACGACCTGGGGAAAGAAGCTGTGGTGATGTCTGCTACATGATGAGAGGTAAGTGAAGGGAGAGGCAGAGCAATGCTGGGAGTTGTAGTTATTTAACTGGGACTGTATGTTAGGGCAAGGGAGGGATGTTATTTACATGGAACTATTGGTTGGAGGTGGCTGGGGAGGGGGTCATGTTGTTTACATGGGACTGTATGTTGATGGTGGCTGTAGGAGGGAGTGATGTTATTTACATGGGACTGTATGTTGGAGGGGGCTGGGGGAGGGAGTGATGTTATTTACATGGAACTGAATGTTAGAGGGGGCTGG
This sequence comes from Bufo bufo, assembly GCF_905171765.1. Taxonomy (NCBI): domain Eukaryota; kingdom Metazoa; phylum Chordata; class Amphibia; order Anura; family Bufonidae; genus Bufo; species Bufo bufo. The sequence continues at coordinate 182,444,507 of NC_053397.1, read as the reverse complement.
GGCAGGGAGATGTTATTTACATGGGACTGTATGTTGAAGGCGGCTGTAGGAGGGGATTATGTTGTTTAGGTTGGATTCACATCACCGTTATGGATTCCGTTTTTGTTTTCCGTTATAACATGGTTATAACGGAAAATAACGGAATCCATAAGACAGAAGTCAAAGCTGAAGCCTTTAAGAGGCATTCTGCTTTGATCCTTTATAATACAAGTGTATGGGAATCATAACTGATCCGTCTTGGTTTCAATTATGCAGGAGTCCAGTCCTGCATAACGGAAACCAGGACGGATCCGATATGCCGCCCATAGACTTATATTATGAAGATTCAAAACGCCTCTGTGAGGCCATCATTAATACTGGAGGGCTCTTCTATGAATTGGGGCACTCTTTGGGAGCATTATCACGGTTAGGGGCTCTGTAGGAGGCTCTATTACTAATGAAGGCATTCTAGAAGGGAATTACTATTGGGACTATGAGGAGCACTATTATTATGGGGGGCACTATATTTTCTTCAGGACAGTATTTGGGGGTATTGGGGGGTACAGCGAGCAGCAGGATAACACTGATAGGACTCCAGGTTGGGCGATGATGATAGAAGTGTGAGGAAGCTAAGATGTCTGTGTGTCACACTCTGCAGAGACGAGGCGTGGCTGAGAGAAGTTATACGGACCAAATGGAGAAGTTGATGACAGAGAAGATCTACATCAGAGAAGACATCACCTGGAAGGCCCTGGATGTGACAGGTATGTGCTGCTGTATAGCAAGTACAGCAAAATGCGGTGTGTGTGTGTGTGTGGAGGGGGGGGGGGGGGGGCAACTTAGAGAACTAGGCCATATTCATTGGGGCTTGGGCCCCGGATCTTTTGAGACCCTAGCAACGCCCCTGCTCTGCATTCTTTTTAGCCTGCATCTCTACAGGAGTTCCAGAGACAGCCGAGCAGAGCTCTCTGCTATTTCCAGAAGTCCCATAGAGATTAATGGAGTGGCAATTCACATGCCTGACCTGCCGCTCCATTCATTTCAGGGTGAGAGTGGGGTCTCTGATGGTTATGAGGTACCTGTTCTTGTTCTCGGTAGGACCCACACCTGTGGAAAGGGGATACCTTATAACAACCGGAATACCCCTTGAATATCACGTTGTGTCAAGGTACTGTGTGGTGGCACATGGCATGCCTATGGCTCCATACTATAGAGCTGCATGTCCCTCCATATGGGCTCCACTCCATGCACATGGTTCCGCCTAAAGCTTGGAAACACACTTTACTAGACCAAATCTTCAAATTTCAAGGTGGTCTGGATGAAGGCCAGTAATGTAATACGAAATCTATGACTGTGGGTTACGTTGACAGACATGATAAAACTTCACTAAAGTCAACACATGTTTTATTCCAAGGACTTAATATGTTTGTTCAAGCTAAACCCTTCCGTGCCTTGGAATGAGAGAGTGGTGGGGCTGTGTGCGTGGCCGTGCTGCTGTCTCCCCTCGTATCCTTGTCTTGTGGGTGGCTTCTCTTAGTTATTGTTTCCTCTTTATGAATTTATTATTCTCAAATCTGCATTAGAAATGGAACTTTTTGCATGAGCTTTAAATCCAAAATGACCCTCAGACGTGAAGTGCCCAGCTATAGGAAGTATTATCAATCACGCACCCTAGAAGACGTCATGACCAATGCAAATCTGGCAGAAATGCACCCAAGGTCTTCTTTACGTAAAACACCTTGGATCAGATAATTTCCCGACTTGCATACTTACATATCACTCTGCTACTCATAGTTAAAGGGGATGTCCTATTGCAATCTCTGATCCCTATCCACAGGATAGGAGATGTGTCTAATTGGTTGGGGTTCAACCACTGGGGTCACTGCAGATCTTGAGGGCCTGTCTTTGCTCAATGAACAGAGCAGTTTTCACACGTAGACATGGCCTTGCGGTTCGCCCGGCGGTCGTTTTGCGGCGAACTTTGCTCGTTTGCAATTCACTGAACATGCGAACATATGGCGCTGTCCACCGGCACTATATTATTTTGCATTGTGCCGAACTTTGACCCATGACACATACATTCAGGTGGGACAGGAAAGCCAATTGAGACGTTTCAGCACATGGACACACCCCCTACCCTATAAATAAACCCGATCTGGCCGCCATTTTACATTCAGTCTTTTGCCAGTGTAGGGAGAGGTTGCTGTGTGGAGCAGGGACAGACTGTTAGGGACACCAAACGCTAGCTAATAGGGCCACAAAAGCCCTTTTAAGGACTGGTATAGGTGTGCTATCGATAGGTGTGACATACTGAGGGCTGTTATATACTTATAATATACTTTCTAACATAGAAAGTATATTATAGTACATTTGTAATGTGCAGGAGTTGTGTGCGTTCTGCTGAGATACCGCAGCTATACAGAAGGACAAATGCTATTGGATCAACTAATTGCAACTGGTGTGATATACCAGTTGCCCCCCAAAAAACTATGTAGCTGAGGTAACGCAGCAAAACCGCAAACAAATGCTGCACTACCTAAATGCACTATATAGAAGCAGTTGTGTGCGGTTCTGCAGTGATACCGCAGCTATATAGAGGGACAACAGTTACACAATGCCTTGCCCCCTCCAAAAAATGCCCATTTAATGGCCAGCAGCTCCCTATTCCCCATGTCGTAGTTTCTCTCAGTGGGAGAGAATTTCCTGGAAAAGAAGGCACACGGTCTCAGGTTAGTGAGGCTAGCAGGACCTTGTGAAAGGACTGCTCCTGCGCCATCCTCGGACGTATCCACCTCCACAATAAAAGGTCTCTCCTGATCAGGCTGGATCAGAATGGGAGCGCTACTGAATGCCTTTTTTAATGTTTCAAATGAAGAAATGGCCAGGAGGAGTTTTCCCTGGACAAATCTAGAGACAGAGCAGACTACCAAGTGAAGTACAGCATAATGCCTCCTGCACAAGAACATGTGCGCCCCGTGGCCGTGCTGTGGGCCGCAATGCACGAACACGGATCGCGGGGCAGCCGCAGCATTAAAGTGAATGGGTCCGCGATTAGCCCGTTCCGCAAAAAGATAGAACATGTTCTATCTTTTTGTGGAACGGAAGTACGGGACGAAACCCCACGGAAACACTCCGTAGTGCTTCCGTAGGGTTCCGTTCCGTGCTTCATTTCCGCATCTCCGGATTTGCGGACCCATTGAAGTGAATGGGTCCGCATCTGTGATGCGGAATGACCATGGAACGACGCCCGTGTATTGCGGATCCGCAAATGTGCAGGAGGCCTAAAGAAGAAGCTGAGTTCTATAGCCAGCCTGTCAGTACAGCAGAGCCAGAGAGCAACAGATGTAGCAGAGATGAGTTTGCCTGCCACAGTTTTAATGCTAAAGCCTGCTGGAACCAAGAAAAAGTCTGTAAACTGTTTGGAGAAACGTTTATGCAAAGTAAATCTGTTATTGAAGTTCATCACAAGGTCTGGACTCTTTATTCTTCATTCCCAAGCTAACTTTTCCAATTCTTCAGCTGCAGAAGACAACGCCTGAGGTCAAGCGTATCCAGGTAGGAGCACCGTGACACAACATTACTTTAAGGGACATTGTAGGCCACCTTATACCACTCGACCATTCCTACACCTGGGTACCACCACCAACACCATTTCTTAATGGGACTCTGTCTCGTTGTAGCTTCACTGCAACTGGCGTCACGAACATTTCTTAAAGGGACTCTTTGCCGCTGTCGGACGTTGCACGTGTATTAGGTAGAGCCCAGACGGGCAGGTGTTTATTTTCGATGTTTATGTGTGTGATGGTGCTGAAGTGCCAAAATAAAGCACCTTTTGGACTTGAACCCCGTTGTCAGAGGAGAAGTCTGTGATTGCGACCCCCTGAGAGAGAGCGATCCCTTACAATTGGTGGAGAATGCAAGCAATGTTCATGCAAAAAGGGCAACAGCAGGTTTCTAAGGGCATGTGTCCATGCTAAAAGGGCACAATGTTGTTGCTAGGGGGAACAGGAAGTTAAAAGGCAAAGTTTCGCCATCGCTAGGGGCAACGGTATGACAAAAGAGCATGTGCTGCTGAAGGTTGTATTGGAGAATTTTAAACGGCTGGAAGCCCATTGTCTAGATAAATCGGCTGTTGCAAATCTGGACACTTTTGCTGTGTTGCAAGGAAATCCTTGCAGTGATTTAAAGGGACGGAAGCCCAAGTATAAGAGACTGACCTGTGGAGAATTTTTTTTTTTTTTTTGGGGTCACTATGAAATCCTATGTGGAAGTTGCTGTGGCTTGGTGGAGCCCATCAGGTGCAACAAAGTATTGCTGGGAGCGTTGCCAGCTGGAGGACTGTGCATTGGAGGATCTTTTGATCAGGAGATCAGACATAACATGTGAGAGGTCCTGCCAGTTGGTGATTGGGGGAATCCCGCTAGGGTTCATTCTAGATTCCCGCCAACAAGTGTCTCGGGTCATGCCCGACGTTCTGGACTTTCTGAAGAGGGGGCCAGAGACAGATACCACTGTATCTCTGACCTTTGTAATGGACTATGGCTCTGTACATTGGGAGCTCTTGAAATGTGAGACCCTAGAGGTGGAATTCATACTGGGCAGAGCCTTTCCGTTGTTTTTGCAGCTGTGGAGCGGAGAAAGTGCTTCAAGTTGTGCGGTTGGAGAAGCTGAGGAAAAGTCTTCAGCAGAATGTGTGACTCGTCGGCTTGAGAAGGAAGACTGGATTCAAGGCCAAGGTCTTTCCCATGGAAACGGCTGCACTTTGGAGCCTGTATGTGATCGTGTGACCAGGAACCAACGGCTGGAGGTTCCTAACATCCAGGAGAAGGATGATGACCGCTGTGGAGATGTGCGCATAGCACTTGGGAGCGCCAAACCTGTGACGTCTGTGGGTAAGAGCGTGATGGAAAATGTGATAGTGAGCATGGCTCTGGAGGTTGAGCATGTTGCTGACCAGTGCCCTGGTACCTCAGAAGCCGTGAACTGTGGTGTGAGCCGGCGGCAGTCGCTATGTGCCAAGCCGGTAGGTGTTAAGACACCGGGATTAGAGACTGCGACAAAAGTGTGTGACATTGTGGTAAATGGCAGTCCAGTCCAAGCGTTGTTGGATGTAGGGAGCCATGTGAGCCTAGTACAAGCCAGCTTGGTAGCTGGGGACTATGTGTTGGACAAAAAGCTAAGTGTGCTGGACATACATGGGGATAGCAAAGACTATCCTGTGGCTCACACTGAGTGTGAGACTCCAGTGGGAACTGGGGCTTATGAACTTGGTGTTGCAAAAAGGCTCATGCAGGACGTAATGTTGGGCCGTGATTTCCCCTTGTTCTGGGAGTTGTGGGGAAGAGGAGACGTTTCTGCAGAAAGTGACAAAACTCCTGCAGAACCTGTACCTGTGTAAGGGAAATGACCATTGAAAACAATGGTGCAGAATGAATATGTGAAGTTAATTGAAATGCATAATGAAAATGTGGAGTTATGTGAAATATATGATGATGATGACACCCCCTTTCCTTTGCAGGCTGTGATGGGGGATGAAGCCCACCCTGCTGGTTAAAAAAGTATGTGATTTGACAAGGTTGATTGATTCCCTTACGTCCTAACCAGTGGCACAGATGGGGTATTTCGCCCCCCGCGGACTGGTAGGACAGGTTGAAATTTTATTGACACTTAAAGGGAACCTGTCACTAGTATTTTGTGCATAGAGCTGGGGACATGGGCTGCTAGATGGCCGCTAGCACATCTGCAATACCCAGTCCCCACAGCTCTCTGTTATTTTATTGTGTTAAAAAACCTTTTTGATCAATATGCAAATGACCTGATATGAGTCCTGTGTCCGGAGATGAGTCAAGCGGAAAGGAGCCCAGCACCGCCCCGCGTCCTCCGAATCTCCTCCTTGCTGGCTGACGTCACAGAGCTGGAGCGCCGAAATCTTGCCATGCGCGAGCTAGCGCATGCGTAGTTCGTTCCCTGTGCTGATGCCAGCACAGGGAATGAACATGATGCCGACACTGCGCATGCGCTAGCTCGCGCATCGCGAGATTTCGGCGCTCCAGCTCTGTGACGTCAGCCAGCAAGGAGGAGATTCGGAGGACGCGGGGCGGTGCTGGGCTCCTTTCCGCTTGACTCATCTCCGGACACAGGACTCATATCAGGTCATTTGCATATTGATCAAAAAGGTTTTTTAACACAATAAAAGAGCAGAGAGCTGTGGGGACTGGGTATTGCAGATGTGCTAGCGGCCATCTAGCAGCCCATGTCCCTAGCTCTATGCACAAAATCCTGGTGACAGGTTTCCTTTAATAATTACCTAGACCCTCCCACCTCCAATAAAGAGGGGGGATCACCCCCAGTCCCCTTGTGTTTTTTTCTGTCCTCCGGACAGGTTTGGGCTGGTGAGAATCCCCCTCTGGGGATCCCTGTTTTATTGAACGCGACACTTACCCCTTTGGGGTTAACTTGGCCATCTCTGGTGGCTGTTCCTCTTTCCTGCGGCTGTCCGCAGGTAATCTCTTCCGCTCCCGTGCTGTGTCTCGGGACGGTGAGGATGTCTGTGTTCGGCCCGCTTGTCGCTCGCCGCTGTCCTCTATCTAGACTCTCCAGGAGTGCTGGGAGCTAGGAATCGGCGGCCCCACGTGTTTCCTGTAGGCGCCGCCATTTTGGGAGTGACATCTCTGGCTGTGATGTCACTTCCTGTTTCTTAGGAGGAAGTGTTTCCCTCCTTTATAATGTATTTTTTTTTCGCCGGTTTTGGCGAATTAAGCTATTTCTATTCCATTTTTATTGATGATTAGATTTTAGCGCTATTTTTGGCGCCAAGGTTGCTATTTAAATCCTGCACCAGTGGTCCTTTAGGCCTCCTGGAGCGCGGGTGTATGGGTATCCTTACTCTATCTATCTTAAATTGGTGAAGCATTTTCCATTATTCCAAGCGTTTTTGCTTTGATCAGCTAGTGCTGTCCTCTGCTAATTACCCTTGCAGGTTTTGCTTGTAACAGGTCGAATTTTTTTCTGGTTAAAAGCCTATTTGCTTGGATTTCCTTTCCTCCTTCCAGACTTAACAGTTAATTCTGTTTGTTCTTGCAGCCATGTCGTCTACAGGGGACGGTGATCGGGACCCGGGCAGGAAGAGCTATGGCAAAATACGCCATCTTCATTGCCACGACTGTCAAATTGTCCTGGAGGACAATTATTTATTTTCGCGATGTCCGCCCTGTAGAGCTAAGCTTCTTCCCCAGCAAGAACCTACAGTTCATGATGTAGTTGACTGGGTGAAGAACTACATGGAGTCCAACATGAACCAGGTGAACTCCTCTATAGAGGAGCTGAAGCAGGCCTTTAGATCTAAGCGCCAAAGACCTTCCTCTCCTCATCGGGGCCATGGAGGTATCGGGGGCTCAGGATGCTAGAGAGGGATCTATCTCCTTTTCTTCCGAAGATGAGGATTGGTTTTCCTACTTCTTCCCTCCCGAGAAGGCCCAGCGGGTGCTGAGATCCATCCGGTCGGGGGACCAGGATGTTGATCTGGGTGAAGCCTCTACCTCCGCCTCTAAGGGGCCCAGGGCCTTTTAAGTGGATGATTGCCTCCTGTCATTAATGAAGACGGAGTGGAAGAAACCAGAAAAGGGTGCCGTGCTGACCAAAAGATTTAAGTCTGTCTTCCCGTTAAGAGAAGATCAATTGTGCTCTTGGGGGCCAGTACCAAAAGTGGATATGGCCATTTCCAAGCTTTCCAAGAGGACCATGGTATCATCGGACGACGGATCGAGTCTTCAGGATCCGATGGACCGCAAAGCTGATTGCACCTTTAGGCGCATTTATTCCTCTGCTTCGGCTTCTGCCTCGGTCGCAATAGCGTTCTCTGAAGTGGCAAACTTTCTCAAGGCCAGGTTTGCCCAAGTTCAGTGTGACCTGGACTAGGGGGTCTCTAGGGATGACATCTTGGACTCTTGTAAGACGGCCAGTCTGGCCATTGATTTTTTTGTGTGATGCTGCTCCACAACAACTAAAATTGGCTTCCAAGACCATGGCGCTCTCAGCCACGGGCAGGTGTCCGCTCTGGCTAAAACCATGGAAGACTGATACAACTTCCAAGCAGAAATCTGCGCCATGGCATATGAACCCAGCAAACTTTTTAGGACAGAGCTTGACCATATTATGGAAGGACTGTCGAATAAGAAGGGCAAGTCCCTCCCCCAATAGCCCTTTCATGGTCGGGGCAAAAGGTATGGGTCCAGGTCTGGACCTTAGCCCAAAGCCCAGAGAGATTGGAGCTCCCGTAGAGGGGGGAGATCCTCCAGGGCCTCTAAGTCCCCAAGAAATCCTTGACGCTCTGATTGCGGGCCTCCTCGTGGCTCTTGGTACCATGCCGGTCTGACTGGATTCTCAGAACTCCCTGCTCCCCATATTCCCGTAGGCGGTCGCCTACAACACTTTCTAGAATCTTGGCAGATCCACATCCAAGACCGTTGGGTGCTTCGTATTATATCTCAGGGATACCTGGTAGACTTGGATAGTCCCCCATCGGACAAATTTGTTCTAACAAGACTGCTTCCATCCAGCAAACAGAAGATTCTAGAAGACTATATCCTGGAGTATCTTCGGAAAGGGGTCTTAGAGGAGGTGCCTCTTCAGGATCAGGGAGCAGGTATCTGCTCCCCAGTTTTCCTGGTACCCAAGGTGACCGGAGACTGGAGGATGATCATAGATCTGAGATATTTCAATCAGTTCAGAGATTTCCTGGCAACCTTGGATCTCAAGGATGCTTACCTCCATATTCATATCCATTCTGGGTCCAGAAGATTCTTAAGGATAGCGGTGCAAGTCCTAAAACACTTTCAGTTTGTGGCCCTCCCGTTTGGAATTTCTTCGGCCCCACATACATTTACCAAAGTAGTGGTTTCCTTGGTTGCAGCTCTAAGACTTCAGGGTCTGAGCATCATTCCATACCTGGACGACTGGATCTTCAGAGCTCCTTCCCAAGCGATCCTGTCCCGACACATTCAGCGGACTGATGGATAATCAACTGGGACAAGTCCCATCTCCTGCCAGCTATCTCAGTGACTCAGGGGAAATTACTATTCATCTTACTCCCGAAAGAAGGCTATCTGTTCAAGAGACAGCCCACTGTCTCTTAGTACCTCGGAAAGTAACCATTCGTACTTTGATGAGAATGTTGGGACTAATGTCATAAACCGCAGAGGCGGTTCCTTGGGCATTATGACACCTACATCCGCTACAATTGGAGGTACTAGCCAAGTGGAATCACAGTCCGGTGGGACTAAATTCCGTGCACTCCCTGTCTTACTGTGCCCGGTCCTCCCTAAGATGGTGGACCCATCTGGAAAACGGAAAGTCCCTGATCCAACCCTCTTGGATCATACTTACCACAGATGCATCCCTAGTAGGCTGGGGAGCACATCTTCTGAACAGGACAGTTCAAGGAACCTGGACATCTCAGGAGAAGTCATTGTCATCGAATCTCCTAGCAGCGGCAGTCTGACCCAAAGTTCGGACAAGGAAGTTGAGGTCCCTGATACCACCAGGCATACCCGGCCCCGTGTTGCTACACCACAGGTTGCACAGGATCCGTTTCAAGGGCAGCAGAGTGGGGCTGGCGCTGTCGGATTACGTGGTGAGGCATACACCAGCAGCGCAGCCCATCCTGGACCTAGTACCAGCACTGCCGATTCTATGAAATCGCCATGCCCCTCATTGAATACCTTGGGGTGTCTTCTTTCCAAAAAGGGGTCACATGTGGGGTATTTATACTGCCCTGGCATTTTAGGGGCCCTAAAGCGTGAGAAGAAGTCTGGAATCCAAATGTCTAAAAATGCCCTCCTAAAAGGAATTTAGGCCCCTTTGCGCATCTAGGCTGCAAAAAAGTGTCACACATGTGGTATCGCTGTACTCAGGAGAAGTTGAGGAATGTGTTTTGGGGTGTCATTTTACATATACCCATGCTGGGTGAGATAAATATCTTGGTCAAATGCCAACTTTGTATAAAAAAATAGGAAAAGTTGTCTTTTGCCGAGATATTTCTCTCACCCAGCATGGGTATATGTAAAAAGACACCCCAAAACATATTGCCCTACTTCTTCTGAGTACGGCGATACCAGATGTGTGACACTTTTTTGCAGCCTAGGTGGGCAAATGGGCCCACATTCCAAAGAGCACCTTTCGGATTTCACAGGGCATTTTTTACACATTTTGATTTCAAACTACTTCTCACACATTAGGGCCCCTAAAATGCCAGGGCAGTATAACTACCCTACAAGTGACCCCAACTAGAGACTGAGAGATGAATTGCCAAAGAGAGTAAAACTAACCTTAAAATGTTCTTCAATTATATAAATGTTAAAAAGTATAAATCTGAAGGTGTCGGCCCTTTAAAGAGTAATGAGGGGGGAGTCGCAGAGAGCGACGAGGAGAAAGCAAAGCTGTTAAATATTTTTTTCTCCAATGTATTCACTGAGGAAAATAAACTGTCAGATGACATGCAGAATGTAAAAATAAATTCCCCATTAAAAGTGTCCTGTCTGACCCAGGAAGAAGTACATCAGCGACTTAAAAAGATTAAAATAGACAAATCGCCAGGACCGGATGGCATACATCCCTGTATCCTAAGGGAATTAAGTAATGTCATAGCCAGACCCTTATTTCTGATATTTGCGGACTCTATAATGACAGGGAATGTCCCACAGGATTGGCGCATTGCAAATGTGGTGCCAATATTCAAAAAGGGTCTAAAAACAGAGCCTGGAAACTATAGGCCAGTAAGTTTAACATCTGTTGTGGGTAAACTGTTTGAAGGTTTTCTAAGAGATGCTATCTTAGAGCATCTCAATGGAAATAAGCAAATAATGCCATATCAGCATGGCTTCATGAGGGATCGGTCATGCCAAACTAATTTAATCAGTTTCTATGAGGAGGTAAGTTCTAGACTTGACAGTGGCGAATCAATGGATGTCGTATATCTGGACTTCTCCAAAGCATTTGACACTGTACCACATAAAAGGTTAGTATATAAAATTAGAATGCTCAGACTGGGAGAAAATGTCTGTATGTGGGTAAGTAACTGGCTCAATGATAGAAAACAGAGGGTGGTTATTAACGGTACACACTCAGATTGGGTCACTGTCACTAGTGGGGTACCTCAGGGGTCAGTATTGGGCCCTATTCTCTTCAATATATTTATTAGTGATCTTGTAGAAGGCTTGCATAGTAAAGTATCAATTTTCGCAGATGACACTAAACTGTGTAACGTAATTAACACTGAAGAGGACAGTATACTGCTACAGATGGATCTGGATAGATTGGAGGCTTGGGCAGATAAGTGGCAGATGAGGTTTAACACTGACAAATGTAAAGTTATGCACATGGGAAGGAATAATGCAAGTCACCTGTACATACTAAATGGTAAAACACTCGGTAACACTGACATGGAAAAGGATCTAGGAATTTTAATAAACAGCAAACTAAGCTGCAAAAAACAGTGTCAGGCAGCTGCTGCCAAGGCCAATAAGATAATGGGTTGCATCAAAAGGGGCATAGATGCCTGTGATAAGAACATAGTCCTACCACTTTACAAATCACTAGTCAGACCACACATGGAGTACTGTGTACAGTTCTGGGCTCCTGTGAACAAGGCAGACATAGCAGAGCTGGAGAGGGTCCAGAGGAGGGCAACTAAAGTAATAACTGGAATGGGGCAACTACAGTACCCTGAAAGATTATCAAAATTAGGGTTATTCACTTTAGAAAAAAGACGACTGAGGGGAGATCTAATTAATATGTATAAATATATCAGGGGTCAATACAGAGATCTATCCCATCATCTATTTATCCCCAGGACTATGACGAGGGGAAATCCTCTGCGTCTGGAGGAAAGAAGGTTTGTACACAAACATAGAAGAGGATTCTTTACGATAAGAGCAGTGAGACTATGGAACTCTCTGCCTGAGGAGGTGGTGATGGTGAGTACAATAAAGGAATTCAAGAGGGGCCTGGATGTATTTCTGGAGCGTAATATTATTACAGGCTATAGCTACGAGAGAGGGGTCGTTGATCCAGGGAGTTAGGTGTCACGGATGGTGTTTCAGATAGCCGGACCTTTTGAATAAACGTCCGACTGGCTTAATCCCAAACTAAGGAGCATATAGGTGAGCCCTATAAAACCCTAAGAGCTCTCCCTGACTGCTATGCCCATGCAAGTGTCTCAATGGTAGACGATTGCATGCCCACGTACCTAAGACTGTGTGACACCTGAAAACCCTATAATAGTGAGGGGACACGACCACCGGCTCCCTGCACTTAATACGGACGGAGTCAGGGTCACCTAGAATCAAGCCAGCAAGGAAACACAATACATGAAAAGACTTATCTGAGCAAACAGCAGCCTCCAGCAGTGAACACTTCATCCAGGAAGTAGTATAAACCGCAAAGTGAGGCAGTATGGGAGGGAATATAAAGGGAGACGATTAGTCTAAAAAGGTGACACGTGTGAGAAGGAAAGGAGATGACAAAGTGAAACCAAAACAAAGAACGTCATGCAAGAGGTAGAGAAGGACGTCTGCCAGACCTTCTCACAGAACTTGCGGTGACAGTACCCCTCCCTCTACAGGTGGACTCCGGACACTCAGAGCCCACCTTCTCAGGATGAGACCTATGGAAAGCCCTGATGAGACGAGTGGCCTTAATGTCCACCACTGGGACCCACATCCTCTCCTCAGGCCCATAACCCTCCCAATGAACGAGGTACTGGAGAGAACTGCGGATAATGCGAGAATCCACAATCCTAGAGACCTGAAATTCAAGATAACCATCAACAACAATCGGAGGAGGAGGCAAAGAGGAGGGTACAGTGGTTTGGACATAAGGTCTTAATAGGGACCTGTGAAAAACATTATGGATTTTCCAAGTCTGAGGAAGATCAAGATGGAAGGCAACGGGATTGATGACGGACAAGATCTTGTAAGGCCCAATAAACTTAGGACCCAACTTCCAGGAGGGAACCTTCAGTTTGATATTCTTTGTAGACAACCACACCAGATCACCCACATTCAGGTCCGGACCAGGCACACATCTCTTATCCGCCACACGCTTATATCTCTCACTCATCCTCTTCAGATTACCCTGAATCTTTTGCCAAATAAATGACAAAGACGAGGAAAATGTCACCAAAAAATGGTGACTTATCAGAGGACTCCTGGCGACGGTTATTTAAAGCAAACTCAGCAAGGGACAAAAAAGAATACCAATCCTCCTGATTCTCCGCCACAAAACAGTGCAGATATGTCTCCAGATTCTGATTGACGCGTTCGGTCTGACCATTCGACTGCGGGTGAAAAGCAAAGGAGAACGACAACCGAATCCCCAAGCGAGAACAGAAGGCCTTCCAGAATCTGGAAACAAATTGCGTGCCCCTATCAGAAACGATGTCTGAAGGAATGCCACGCAATTTAACAATGTGATCAACAAACGCTTGCGCCAACGTCTTAGCATTGGGTAACCCAGAAAAGGGAATGAAATGCGCCATTTTGCTAAAATGGTCCACTACCACCAGAATCACAGTCTTCCCCGAGGAATGAAGCAGGTCCGTAATGAAATCCATAGACAGATGCGTCCAAGGACGGGAAGGAATGGGTAAAGGGAGGAGAGAACCCGATGGCCGTGAATGAGGGACCTTGGCACGAGCGCAGCTCTCGCAGGCTGCCACAAAACCCTCAACAGTCTTACGAAGAGCCGGCCACCAGAATCTCTGAGCAATGAGATCCACTGTGGCTCTACTCCCCGCGTGCCCAGCAAGGACAGTATCCTGGTGCTCCTTAAAAACCTTGTGTCGTAAAGCGAGAGGCACAAACAACCTCCCAGGAGGACAAAGATCAGGAGCCTCTGCCTGAGTTGCCTGAACCTCTGCCTCCAAATCAGGATAAAGAGCAGAGACGACCACCCATTCAGCCAAAATGGGACCCGGTCTTCAAAGTTCCCCCCTCCTGGAAAAGAACGTGACAGGGCATCCGGCTTCGCATTTTTAACCCCAGGGCGGAACGTGACAACAAAATTACTGTTCAGACAGACCCTCTGGCCTGTCTCAGGTTCAGACACTTGGCCGATTCCAAGTAGGCCAGATTCTTATGGTCGGTAAACACGGTAATAGGGTGTCTAGCTCCCTCTAACCAATAGCGCCATTCCTCAAAAGCTAATTTGATGGCCAACAACTCCCTATCTCCCACATCGTAATTTCTCTCTGCAGAGGAGAGTTTCCTTGAGAAAAAGGCACACGGTCGCCATTTGGCAGGAGAGGGACCCTGAGATAAGACCGCACCCACACCCACCTCAGAAGCGTCCACCTCAACAATAAAAGGTGGAGAGACATCAGGTTGTACCAAAATGGGAGCGGAAGCAAAACTCTCTTTAATACTAGAAAAGGCTTTAAGCGCATCTACCGACCACGAGGAAAAATCTACCCCCTTTTTAGTCATATCAGTGAGTGGCTTAACAACAGAGGAATAATTTAAAATGAACTTTCTGTAATAATTGGCAAAACCCAAAAACTGCATCAGCGCCTTCTGATTCTCAGGAAGCTCCTAATCAAGCACAGCGCGGACCTTCTCAGGGTCCATGCGAAAACCAGAAGCGGAGAGAAGAAAACCAAGAAATTGAATCTCCGGAACCGCAAACACACATTTTTCCAGTTTAGCGTACAATTTATTCTGCCGCAGAATCAGCAAGACCTGACGTAGGTGGTCCCGATGAGTCTTGAAATCAGAAGAAAAAATCTATGGGTATGGGTCATGAATTGTTCAGCTCCCTGAAATCCAGCCAAGGTCTTAAAGAACCATCTTTTTTCTTTAAAAAAAAAAAAAAAACAGCGGCAACAGGTGACTTCGAGGGTCGGATGTGTCCCTTTCTCAGGCTCTCAGAGATATAAGTACGCATAGCGACTCTTTCAGGTTGGGAGAGATTGTATAAACTTGATTTTGGCATCTTGGCGCCTGGGAAGAGATTAATAGGGCAGTTGTACTCCCGGTCAGGGGGCAACTCCTGGACACCACTCTCACTGCCGTGAGGCAATTCTCTCTGCAAAACTCACTCCAACCATTTATTTGCCTTGCTTGCCAATCAATGGTGGGGTTATGTTTAGTGAGCCAGGGTAGCCCCAACACTAGAGGAGTAGGTAATCCGCTTAGGACGAAACATGACATATCCTCAACATGAGCGTCACCCACAGTCAAACGGATATTGTGAACTATGTCCTTTAACGATATTTGAGAAAGTGGAGCGGAATCGATAGCAAAAACAGGTATATCCTGGCATACCTGGAAACCATGCGCTATTGCAAATTGATTATCAATGAGATTGACAGCTGCTCCACTATCTACAAAAATCTCACAAACAATGTTCTTGCTGTCTAGCGCCACCCTGGCAGGTAGGAGAAAACGGGAACTACAAGTAAATGGTAAACCTTCAATTTCCGCATCAACCTTGCCAATAGTAGCAAATGGAAAGTTTTTAGAGGTTTTTTTTTTTTTTTTTATTACCCTCAGAAAACTCCATGAATCTCCTAGAGGGGCAAACATTAGCCAAATGATTTATACCCCCACGACAGAAACAAACCCTCCTCTGAGAGCTGAATCCTCTACTATCAGAGGCAAGCAAACCCAGCTGCATGGCCTCCTCCTCAGAGGGGATTGAGAGAGACTGAGACCCCTGCACACTGAATGAGACAGCCCGACTTTCCTTGGGCTGAATATGATAGGAAGGAGTAGTCTCCTCTCTCTCTCTAAGACGCCTGTCAATACGAACACCGATCGGAGGGGCCGTGCCCCCACCGGCAGCGAAAAGGCCCCAGACTGAGCGTTATCCCTGAGCAGCGAGATGATAATCCCCACCCTCTGCTCCTCATCACCAGAGGAATGGGGAAGTAGGCGAAAATGGAGTTTGCAAGCCTCTCTAGCGAACAAAATTCTCACTACCCCCTGAGAACGTATCCGGAAGCGAGATCTTAGGCTCGGAACAAACTCCATGAACGCCAGCAGAACCGGTCACCTGAAACTGAGACACAGTTTTACGGAGATCTGCTACCTCCAGCGAAAGACCTTGCATGCGGTCAATCAAGGCTCAAACCGAATCCATGCTTAAGACGGTTACGGCGGTTTATAATGTCACGGATGGTGTTGCAGATAGCTGGAACTTATGAATAAACGTCCGACTGGCTTGATCCCATACTAAGGAGCATATAGGTGAGCCCTATAAAACCCTAAGGGCTCTCCCTGACTGCTATGCCCATGCAAGGGTCTCAATGGTAGACGATTGCATGCCCACGTACCTAAGACTGTGTGACACCTGAAAACCCTATAATAGTGAGGGGACACGACCACTGGCTCCCTGCACTTAATACGGACGGAGTCAGGGTCACCTAGAATCAAGCCAGCAAGGAAACACAATACATGAAAAGACTTATCTGAGCAAACAGCAGCAGCAGCCTCCAGCAGTGAACACTTCATCCAGGAAGTAGTATAAACCGCAAAGTGAGGCAGTATGGGAGGGAATATAAAGGGAGACGATTAGTCTAAATAGGTGACACCTGGGAGAAGGAAAGGAGATGACAAAGTGAAACCAAAACAAAGAACGTCATGCAAGAGGTAGAGAAGGACGTCTGCCAGACCTTCTCACAGAACTGGCGGTGACATTAGAGTCCATTCACACGTCCGCAATTTCGTTCCGCATTTTGCGGAACGGAATTGCGGACCCATTCATTTCTATGGGGCCGCACAATGTGTTTCCTGGATACGGAATTGCGGACCCGCACTTCAGATCCCGAAAAAAATAGAACATGTCCTATTCTTGTCCGCAATTGCGGACAAGAATAGGCATTTTCTATTAAGTGCCGGCGATGTGCGGTCCGCAAAATGCGGAACGCACATCGCCGATGTCCGTGTTTTGCGGATCTACGAATCTGTGGATCCGCATAACACACATGGACGTGTGAATGGACCCTTATTCTAATTGCCTGATTGGAGTTGGGAAGGAATATTTTATTCCCCTAAAGTGGGGAAAATTGGCTTCTACCTCACAGTTTTTTTTTTTGCCTTCCTCTGGATCAACTGGCAGGATGACAGGCCGAACTGGATGGACAAATGTCTTTTTTCGGCCTTATGTACTATGTTACTAATGTGATTGAGCTGAAATGTGGGTCAAGTTAATAAAGCGGAAGGATCGAATGAAAGGGCCAATTAAAGACGAATTTTACAAATTTTATTCCCTGTCACCTATGCAGAGCAGGAGTTTTTCATCGCCAGAAATGGGTTAATGTCACCCACCAATGGAACAGATGATTTTTTTAAATTTCGGTCCCTGTCACCTATGCAGAGCAGGGGTTTATTCACGGCAAAAATGGTAAAATGTCACCCAAGAATGTAACAGAAAAATTAGTGAAATTTATTAACCTGTCTACTAGGTAGAGCAGGGGTATATGACAGCCAAAAATTGGTGAATTTCACCTGAAAATATAACAGACAAATTAGTTGAATTTGTTTACCTGTCTACTATTTAAAGCAGGGGTATATCACAGCCAAAAATTTGTGAATTTCAGCTGAAAATGTAACAGACAAATTAGTGAAATGACAAAAATAAAATATGAACAAATGAAAAATAATAATCTTGAAGTATGAGGTGGAGGTCCATATGGAGTAGGAGGTTGAGGAGGCCGTGGACGTAGCGATGTAGGTAGAAGCGGCGGTGGAGGAGGACGAGGTGACCAACACTGGCTTTTGGTTTTAATTTATTTTTTTATTAGGGTACACTCCAAAAGAGTGTGAAATATCCAAAATACAAGAATGAGCAATTGCGCTGTAGTATAACAATGGCTGGTTAAGGCCGGTATACATGTCTATTCTGCACAAGGTACGGACAAGTCCTGTGGGATCCATGCCTGGTTCATTTTAATGAACGTGAGCTTGTCCACATTGGCTGTGGACAGGCAGCTGCGCTTGTCTGTGATAACACCCCCTGCCGTGATAAAACACACGTTCAGACAATAAACTGGCTGCAGGGCAGGCCAGCACCTCCAAGGCGTAAAGGGCAAGCTTAGGCCATGTGCCCAATTTGGAGACCCAGAAGTTGAAGGGGGCAGACCCGTCACTCAGTACGTGTAGGCGTGTGCACACATACTGCTCCGCCATGTTGCTGAAATGCTGCCTCCTGCTAAGACGTTCCATATCAGCTGGTGGTGCTGGTTGGTGTGGCGTGCTGACAAAGCTTTTCCACATTTCGGCCATGCTAACCCTGTCTTCTGAGGTGCTGGTGGTGCCCCAGCTGCGTTGGCGACCTCTTCCTCCTCCTCTGCCTTCGCCTTGTGCTTCCACTGTGCCCCCGCTGTCAGGTGGGAATGCCACCAGCAGTGTGTCTACCAGCATGTGCTTGTACTCGCGCATCTTACGATCATGCTCCAGTGACAGAATTAAGTACGGTACGTTGTCCTTGTAACGGGGATCCAGCAGCGTGGTCACCCAGTAAGCAACACAAGTTAGAATGTGGGCAACTCGGCGGGCGTTGTGGAGACACTGCAGCATGTAATCGCTCATGTGTGCCAGGCTGCCCAGAGGCAACGAAAAGCTGTCCTCTGTGGGAGGTGTATCGTCTGTGTCCTCTGTATCCCCCCAGCCATGCACCAGTGATGGCCATGAGCTGGTTTTGGTGCCACCCTGCTGTGAACATGGTTCCTCCTCATCCATCTCCTCCTCCACCTCGTCATCCTCCAAAACTGTGCCCTGGCTGGACAATTGTGTACCTGGCGTTTGTGGGTGCAGGAACCCACCCTCGGAGCCACTTGTGAATGTCTGGCCAGAAACCCTATGAAATGATCCCTCTTCCTCTTCCTCCTCCTGTGCCACATCCTCTTCCATCATTGCCAGCAGCGTTTTTTCAAGGAGGCATAGAAGTGGGATAGTAACGATGCATTACAAAAAGTGTAAAGCAAGCGATCAAAAAGTCGTATGCCCCCCAAAATAGTGCCAATCTAACAGTCATCTCATCCCACAAAAATGATACCCTACCTAAGACAATCGCCCAATAGCTGAAAAAACCATGACTCTCAGACTATGGAGACACTAAAATATGATTTTTTTTTGTTTAAAAAATGATATTATTGTGTAAAACTTATAAAATTTTAAGAAAGTATACATATTAGGTATCGCCACGTCCGTAACGACCGGCTCTATAAAAATTTCATATGACATAACCCCTCAGGTGAACACTGTCAAAAAATTTTAATAAAAACTGTGCTAAAAAAACATTTGTTTTGTCACCTTACGTCACTAAAAGTGCAACACCAAGCGATCAAAAAGGCATATGCCCCCCACAATAGTGCCAATCTAACCATCACCTCATCCTGCAAAAAATGATACCCCACATAAGACAATCGCCCAAAAAATATAAAAAACTATGGCTCTCAGACTATGGAGACACTAAAACATTTTTTTTTTTTTGTTTCAAAAATATTATTATGTAAAACCTAAATAAATAAAAAAAGTATATATATTAGGTATTGCCACGTCCGTAAGAACCTACTCTATAAAAATACCACATGACCTAACCTCTCAGGTGAACACTGTAAAAAAATTAAATAAAAACGGTGTCAAAAAAGCTATTTTTTTGTTACCTTACATCACAAAAAGTGTAATAGCAAGCGATCAAAAAGTCATATGCACCCCAAAATAGTGCCAATCTAACAGTCATCTCATTCCTAAAAACTGAAAAAACTATATCTCTCAGACTATGGAGACACTTTTGTTTCAAAAATGATATTATTGTGTTAAACCTAAATAAATAATAAAAAAGGTATACATATTAGGTATCACCGCGTTCGTAAGAACCTGCTCTATAAAAATAGCACATGATATAACCTATCAGATGAACTTTGTAAATAATAAAAAATAAAAACGGTGCCAAAACAGCAATTTTTTGGCAAATTTTCCATTTTAATCCATTTTTTCCCGTTACAAAGCAAGGGCTAACAGCCAAACAAAACTCAATATTTATTGCCCTGATTCTGTAGTTTACAGAAATGCCCCATATGTGGTCGCAAACTGCTGTATGGCCACACGGCAGGGTGCAGAAGGAAAGGAACGCCATATGGTTTTTGGAAGGCAGTTTTTGCTGGACTGGTTTTTTGACACCATGTCCCATTTGAAGCCCCCCCTGATGCACCCCTAGAGTAGAAACTCCAAAAAGTGACCCCATTTAAGAAACTACACCCCTCAAGGTATTCAAAACTGATTTTACAAACTTTGTTAACCCTTTAAGTGTTCCACAAGAGTTAATGGCAAATGGAGATGAAATTTTCAGAATTTCTATTTTATGTTACTTTGCCTCACAAAAATTGTAATATAGAGCAACCAAAAAACAGAAGAGAAATTAGCTCAGTCAGTAAAAAAGGCGATAAGACATTCTACAGATACATAAATGAAAAAAGGAAACTAAAACAAGGAATTACCAAATTAAAAACAAAAGAAGGAAGGTATATGGAACAAGATAAAGAACTAGCTGACTGCCTCAATGAATACTTCTGTTCAGTTTTTACAAAGGAAAATGAAGGAAAGGGACCTCAGTTAGGAAGGAAGACTAATGAATCTGTTGATGCATGTGTCTTTACAGAGGAAGAGGTTCTAAGTCAGCTGTCTAAAATTAATACAAATAAGTCACAGGGGCCTGATGGGATACACCCAAAGCTATTAAAAGAGCTCAGCGGTGAACTAGCAAAACCATTAACAGATTTATTTAACCAATCACTGGTAACAGGAGTCATCCCAGAAGATTGGAAATTAGCAAATGTTGTGCCCATTCACAAGAAAGGTAGTAGGGAGGAATCGGGCAACTATAGGCCAGTAAGCCTGACATCAATAGTGGGGAAATTAATGGAAACCATACTCAAGGAGAGGATTGTGGAACATCTAAAATCCCATGGATTGAAAGATGAAAAACAGCATGGGTTTACTTCGGGAAGATCATGTCAAACTAATCTTATAGATTTTTTTTGATTGGGTGTCACGGCTGAGGATGGGGAAAACCCTCAGCCGTGCGGTATCAGCAGATGGAGTCGCTGCAAGGCCAGGACAGAGAATTAGGGAGCTGGTCACCTCCTACACATCCCTAACTCTGACCCTGTCTCCTATCCGTATGAGCCAACCCTGAAGGTAGGAGGGCTCATACTCCGGAACCTGATATTCCTGCTCGCCCTCAGGGTGGCCCTTGACTAGGAGCAGGGTAAGACGACCCGTTCCTCCTAGACACGGAGGAACAGGAGTCTCACTGGCCAAGCTACATAGAAAGGGGGAACATAAACAGACATATGGCAGTGACAGGTAAGTGAGACTAGTTCCACACTTACCTGCCACAGACACACAACCTGGAACCCACGTGCAAGTGCTGCTAGAGACAACCAACATAAAGGACACAGCACACAACAGACATCACACGGGAACCCAGTAAACCATATGCTGCAATAACAGATAAACCATAAACTAACACCAGACATAACGTTTATGACAACCAGGGTGGCCCTCACTGGCAGATGGTAAGTAACAAGGAGGATATCTCCAGCAAGCATGGCTGAAGCACCCCCACTGACTACTGCTATTCACTGAGGCTTTATAGGGCCAAGTAGCCACACCCACAGTCAGACACACCCAGTGCATACACACACTAGGAAGGAAGTTAACCCTTCCAACACCAGGGAAGGGAAGACATCAACTTAAAGGGGAAGTGCACACACACACTTATAACACCCCGTGCACACCGATAAAAGGCACACCTATAAAGAGAGGTTGCCAGGGGCAACCGCATGCCTATTGCAGCAAGCTGCCTAGCACCGCTCAGGCTGCTCTACTGCCACATACACAATATTGCCAGCGGCAACCACAGGTGAGGCAACATACTATAGCCCTCACCTGTGATTGACAACAACACCAAGACCGCAGGCAACTGCATGCGGTTACAGGAGTCACAACCATGACCATGGCCGTGACATTGGGTGACTAAAATAATAGATGGCGGAGGTGCAGTAGACATCGCTTACCTAGACTTTAGTAAGGCTTTTGATACTGTCCCACATAGAAGGCTTATCAATAAATTGCAGTCTTTGGGCTTGGACTCCCATATTGTTGAATAGATTAGGCAGTGGCTGAGGGACAGACAACAGAGGGTTGTACTAAATGGAGTATATTCAGACCATGGTCTTGTTACCAGTGGGGTACCTCAGGGATCTGTTCTGGGAGCCATATTGTTTATCAGCGAAATTGCAGAAGGCCTCGATGGTAAGGTGTGTCTTTTTGCTGATGACACAAAGATTTGTAACAGGGTTGATGTTCCTGGAGGGATACACCAAATGGAAAAGGATTTAGGAAAACTAGAGGAATGGTATAAAATCTGGCAACTGAAATTTTATGTTGATAAGTGAAAGATAATGCACCTGGGGCGTAAAAACCCAAGAGCAGAATATAAAATCAGTGATACAGTCCTAACCTCAGTATCTCAGGAAAGGGATTTAGGGGTCATTATTTCAGAAGACTTAAAGGTAGGCAGACAATGTCATAGAGCAGCAGGAAATGCTAGCAGAATGCTTGGGTGTATAGGGAGAGGCATTACCAGTAGAAAGAGGGAGGTGCTCATGCCGCTCTACAGAGCACTATTGAGACCTCATTTGGAGTATTGTGCTCAGTACTAGAGACCATATCTCCAGAAGGATATTGATACTTTGGAGAGAGTTCAGAGAAGAGCTACTAAACTAGTACATGGATTGCAGGATAAAACTTACCAGGAAAGATTAAAGGACCTTAACATGTATAGCTTGGAAAAAAGACGAGACAGAGGGGATATGATAGAAACTTTTAAGAACATAAAGGGAATCAACAAGGTAAAAGAGGAAAGAATATTTAAAATAAGAAAAACTGCTACAAGAGGACATAGTTTTAAATTAGAGGGCAAAGGTTTAAAAGTAATATCAGGAAGTATTACTTTACTGAGAGAGTGGTGGATGCAGAAGTGGCAGCTGCAAATACAGTGAAGGAGTTTAAGCATGCATGGGATAGGCATAAGACCATCCTTCATATAAGATAGGGCCAAGGGCTATTCATAGTATTCAGTATATTGGGCAGACTAGATGGGCCAAATGGTTCTTATCTGCCGACACATTCAATGTTTCTATATGTACCCTAAAATAGTACCAACAAAACTGCAACCTTATCCCGCAGTTTCCAAAATGGGGTCACTTTTTTGGAGTTTCTACTCTAGGGGTGCATCAGGGGGCTTCAAATGGGACATGGTGTCTAAAAACCAATCCAGCAAAATCTGCCTTCCAGAAACAATATGGTGTTCCTTTCCTTCTGCGCCCTGCCGTGTGCCCGTACAGTAGTTTACGACCACATATAGGGTGTTTCTATAAACTACAGAATCAGGGCAATAAATATTGAGTTTTGTTTGGCTGTTAACCCTTGCTTTGTTACTAGAAAAAATGGATTAAAATGGAAAATTTGCCCAAAAATTTAAATTCTGAAATTTCATCTCCATTTGCTAATAACTCTTGTGTAACACCTAAAGGGTTAACACAGTTTGTAAAATCAGTTTTGAATACCTTGAGGGGTGTAGTTTCCAAAATTGGGTCATTTTTGGGTGGTTTATGTAAGCCTCACAAAGTGACTTCAGACCTGAACTGCTTCTAAACTTCTAAGCCTTGTAACGTCCCCAAAAAATAAAATGGCATTCTCAAAATGATCCAAACATGAAGTAGACATATGGGGAATGTATTATAGAAGTAGAGAAATTAAAACTTGGAAATTTGCTAATTTTTCAAAATTTTGGGTAAATTTTGTATTTTTTTATAAATTAAAATGATTTTTTTTTACTCCATTTTACCAGTGTCATGAAGTACAATATGTGACGAAAAAACAATCTCAGAATGGCCTGGATAAGTAAAAGCGTTTTAAAGTTATTCACACATAAAGTGACACTGGTCAGATTTGCAAAAAATGGCCTGGTCCTTAAAGTATAACTGTCATATATATATTTTTTTGGAGTATTGGATTGTGGTGATTAATATCTCCTTGGTGGCCCTATTTCAACTTTTCACTGTGTATTCAATTACCCCTTAATTTCACAGTTTTGTTCCCTGTACTGCCTACTTTTACCTGTGCTTAAAATAGGGTTGCTAGGCATGGTCCGTCCTCAGTTGAAGGACGGAGGACGCAGAAGCAGGCTGCGTGCAAGGTCAGATTACTGACAGCCAGGGACTGTAAGTAAATGATTAAAGCCAGGTCCTCCCCAGCAGCTGATAACAGTGCCTGGGCTGTGTGCACTTCTCCCTGTCCCTGCGCTTGGCAGACGCTCCCTCACTCAGCAGAGCTGGAGAATGCAGAGTTGGATCAGCGCAGACCAGGGAAGGGAGATCTGCCGTCTGCTCAGTGTTTAAATGAAAGCAACATGTGGTAAGAGGACTCCTTTGTGCTGCAGGAGATTAACCCGTTAGGGGGAGGGCTCTAGTTACTGACACTTTTGGGGGGCTATTGTTACTGGCTAGTGAGGGCAGGTGGGATTAGCCTCAGGGTGAGGGCAGTGGCGGCCATCTTAACTGAATAGTGAAACTGCAGTTTTATGCAGACTGGTTGCTAAGGGCTGAATCTTATTAAATATGGGGTAAGTCAGTCTAATAGTAACTGATTCTGGAATATCATGTTATTAGTAACTACATATATGAAAATTGAAATTAGGGTCTAAGTGTGACAGTTATCCTTTAAGGTGAAAATGAGCCCGGTCCCTAAGGGGTTAAAACCCAGAAAATGATTGCTGTATTTCTAGCTTAAATTGCACATTGACTAATGCGGCAGAGGCCCCAGATGGAGGGTATTGCCAAAAATTTGTGTTTTTTAAAACCCAGAAAATTATTGAATTATTTAAAGCTTGTTTTTAACAATCACAGATGCAGCAAAAGCTGTAATATTAAGTACTTTGCCCAAAATGGGTGTTTTTTTAATAACAGAATATGACAGCAAAATATAACGCTTGAATTTCACACTGACAGATGCAGACAAGGCCGCAAATTAAGTATTTTGCCCAAAATGGGTGTTTTTTTAATACCAGCATAGCACAGCAGTATCTAAAGCGTGTATCTCACACTGACAGATGCAGACAAGGCTGCAAATTAAGTATTTTGCAAAAAATTTGTGTTTTATTAATAACAGAATAGCACAGCAGTATCTAAAGCGTGCATCTCACACTGACAGATGCAGACAAGGCCGCAAATTAAGTATTTTGCCCAAAAAGGGTGTTTTTTTTATAACAGAATATGACAGCACTATATAACGCTTGAATTTCACACGTACAGATGCAGCAAGGGCTGTAAAATTGAGTATTTTGCCCAAAAAGGGTGTTTTTTTAAAACCCAGAAAATTATTGCTGTATTTCTAGCTTAAATTGCACACTGACTAATGCTGCAAAGGCCACAGATGTAGGGTACAGTATTGCCAAAAATGGGTGATTTTTTTAAAACCCAGAATATAATTGCAGTAGTTCAAGCTTCTATTTGACAAATGCAAATATGCTGTGCTGTTGCACAGAACTTGCATAAAATGGCCGCTGCGGCCGCCCACCAAACTTACAGACAGATGAAAGTTATTTTTCTGGGTCACTGGGCTCAGGGCAGGATAAAAAGATTGTGCACTGCACCCACAAAACTAAATCTATGTAGATCGCTGAGTTAACAAACACTTCTGATTAAAGATTCTTTCCTATTCTCTCCCTCACAGCAGCAGCATCCTATCCCTACACTAATCAGAGCAGAGTGACGTGCAGCGCTACGTGACTCCAGCTTATATAGAGGCTGGGTCACATGCTACACTGGCTAATCACAGCCATGCCATTAGTAGGCATGGCTGTGATAGCTTCTAAGGGCACAGAGTTAAACGCTTGTTGATTGGCTGCTCTGCAGTCTTTCAAAAAGCGCCATAAAATAGCCGAACACCGAACCCGAACTTTTACTGAAATGTTCGGGTCCGGGGTCCAAAAATCCTAAAGTTCAGGTTCGCTCAACCCTAATTGTATCTAATTCAAATATCCATCTCAGTTCCTTCCTCTTCAGCAATTTCTCTCTATCTCCTCCTCTCCATAATGGTTGAATACCATCAATAATTCTAAATCTCAACTGTGAGATGTTGTGTCTATACCTCACAAAGTACCAGTAATTGGACCTCCTCCCCATCTTCTAGTTCCTGCCTCTTAGCTAACAATTTCCAGATTGTGTACCTATGTTGATTTATCCTATTCTTGCAGGGCTGTGTGGTCTCACATAAAGTAGGCCACACGGGCACTGCAAGATATAGATTACATATTGAGAATTACAAGTGTAAGAATCCTTAATTCTGTATTTCTTTCCTGTTCTTAGGTTACTGAAGGAATCCACCTTAATTAGGCTGCCGCAATTACAGCAGCCCAAGCAAGGGTAACATCCCTTCTTGCCCTCCTGTCTCTCCTTCACTCCCATGTCCGTTTTTACCAATTCGTCGCATAAATTCTTGGCCCTTTTGTATGACATCAGTGGAGGTAACTGAAATTCCTCCACTTGTGGGAATGACTGGGACAGAATTCGCCAATTCTGTCTCAATATTCCAATTATCTTTCCACTCATCCTCGTATAGGTGGATACAAATGGTATCCTTTTCACTTCCTCCCTTTTCTCCTTGTTTGTTGACACCAATAACTGTTCTCGTTCACATTTTTTCGCTTTTACTAGATGTCGATCTACTTGGCTCCTGAACTGAAAAATTTAGGAGCCAAATTAAATTTTTAGTCGCCAAATCGAAACCAAATCAAAATTGTGGTATCGTGACAACGCTACGCCGATCAGATCGGCGTACGTTTGTTTCGATACCAAAATTTTGATTCGCGTTTGTCACCATAAAAAAGTATTGCGATACTCAATACCACGCAAAAAAAATATAAAAAACACCAAAAAAAAGCTGCGTGCATTTCGCATTTTATGAATCCTATCCTATTTTTTAGGGTGACAAGGTGACTAAAAATGGCGAATCGCATGGTTTTTATTTATTTATTTCTGTTACGGCGCTCACCGCATAGGAGATATTTTTTAATAATTTAATAGTTTGGACTTTTCGGACGCAGCGCTATGTAATATGTTTATTTATTTACTGTTTATATATTTTATATGTAAAATTGGGAAAGGGGGGATTTAAACGTAATATTTTAGGGTACTTTCACACTAGCGTTTTTCATTTCCGGCATAGAGTTCCGTCACAGGGGCTCTATACCGGAAAATAACTGATCAGGTATATCCCCATGCATTCTGAATGGAGAGTAATCCGTTCAGGATGCATCAGGATGTCTTCAGTTCAGTCATTTTGACTGATCAGGCAAAAGATAAAACCGTAGCATGCTACGGTTTTATCTCCGGCAAAAAAAAATGAAGACTTGCCTGAATGCCGGATCCGGCATTTTTCCCCATAGGAATGTATTAGACAACGGAACTGCTTGCCGGATCACACTGCCGCAAGTGTGAAAGTAGCCTTAGTGTTTGTGTTTTTTTTTTTACTTACTATTAGCCCCCTTAGGGGCTGGAACACTTGTCCTATTCACCCTTAGGCCCCTTTCACATGGGCGAGATTTCTGCGCGGGTGCAATGCTTGAGGTGAACGCATTGCACCCGCACTGAATCCGGACCCATTCACTTCTATGGGACTGTGCACATGACCGTATCTACAGGGGGAAACACCAATGCCCTCTGTAGGAGCTGGTGATGGTAAAACCCTTCCGTCGGGCCGGCTGGGAAGGACCCTATCAGGTCCATGAAGTAATGGGTGACACAATGCTGAGGGTGCGAAGGCCGATGACGACCAAGAAAAAGTCACGTAGACGGCAGGGAGTTTTATGGATCCATATCGACCAGTCCAAGGCCACATGAACGGTGGGGCTGTGCACATGAACGGTGATTTTCACGCATCACTTGTGCGTTGCGTGAATATCGCAGCATGCTCTATGTTGTGCGTTTTTCACGCAACGCAGGCCACATAGAAGTTAATGGGGCTGCGTGAAAATCACAAGCATCCGCAAGCAAGTGCGGATGTGGTGCGATTTTCACGCATGGTTGCTAGGATGAAAGTCTATTCACTGTGTTATTTTCCCTTATAACATGGTTATAAGGGAAAGTAATAGCATTCTTTAATACAGAATGCTTAGTAGAAGGTCAATTGAGGGTTAAAAAATAAATAAAAATGAACTCACCTCCTCCAATTGATCGCGTAGCTGCCGGTCTCCTGTTCTTTCTTCAGGACCTGTCAAAGGACCTGTGGTGACATCACTGTGCTCATCACATGGTACATCACATGATCCGTCACCATGGTAATGGACCATGTGATGAGCTCAGTGACGTCACCACAGGTCCTTTGACAGGTCCTGAAGAAAGAACAGGAGACCGGCAGCTACGCGATCAATTGGAGGAGGTGAGTTCATTTTTATTTATTTTTTTAACCCTCATTGGCACTGCGCCACCAATGTTTATTATACTAGGGTGTTGGGGGGGCACACTGCGCCACCAATGTTTATTATACTGGGGTGTTGGGGGGGGCACACTGCGCCACCAATGTTTATTATACTGGGGTGTTGGGGGGGCACACTGCGCCACCAATGTTTATTATACTGGGGTGTTGGGGGGGCACACTGCGCCACCAATGTTTATTACACTGGGGTGTTGGGGGAGGGCGCACTGCGCCACCAATGTTTATTATACTGGGGTGTTGGGGGGGGCGCACTGCGCCACCAATGAAGATAACTGACCTGTTAATACAAATACATGAGGCGGGTGACCTCTAGGACAGGGAGCTGCGATCCGCTGCAGTTAACCCCTCAGGTACCGCACCTGAAGGGTTAACTGCCGCTGATCGCAGCTCCCTGTCATAGAGGTCGGGTGCCGGCTATTTGATTCCGGCACCCGCCTCATGTATTTGTATTAACAGGTCAGTTATCTTCATTGGTGGCGCAGTGGCCACAGCCCCTCCCCTCCCCTCCTCCTCCCGTCTCTCTTCTTACTGGCGGCGGCAGCACAGGGGGGGGGGAGACTCCTCCACTGCGCTGCTGAGAAGAACATCGGTGGCGGGGCAGAGAACTAACAGCTCTTGTACCCCGCCGCTGTATTCATGGCAGAGCTGCGGCGGCGGGTCTAGTCGCAAATGGCGACAAGACTAAAAAGTCTTGTCGCCATTTGTAAATTCTAAGTTGCATTGGCGACCATTTTGGTCGCCATCTGGAGCCCTGGAGGGTATCTTCTATCCCTAAATTTCTCTCCCATCATTTACAGTCGATTATCTGTCACGATGGGGTATCCCCAGATTGATAGAGTCAAACAGAGGGACCCATTTCACGGGTAAGGTAATGAAAGCGCTTTGTGGTCTTTTAGACATAAAGCAAAGGTTTCATGTGCCTTACCACCCTCAGTCTGCGGGCATCGTGGAGCGGATGAACCGGACCATTAAGACACGACTTTCTAAAGCGCTACTGGAGAAAGGTTCCTCATGTGTAACCTCTCTGCCAGCCGTGCTAATGGGAATCTGAGCTATCGAGGCTACCCGTACCGGTATCACCCCATTTGAACTAATGACCGGACGTAAAATGCGCCTATGTCTTCCCAATGAACCCCTAGTGTCTGAACTGGTGAAGAACTCCATCGCCAGAGACCTGTTTTTTCAACAGGTTCAACTAAACCTGAAAGAGTTATTGCCTCATGCAGCGATACGGCTGCATAGACCGTATCTACGAGAGACATTTAGAAGGTTAGTTGTGGGTCTCTTGGAGGAACAGGATAGAGCTCAGCTTGCTCTGGCGTGTACGCAAGTCCAAAGTGAACTCTCGGACAACCTTAAACATATTGTATCATCATTGTACGGCGGCCACTTCCCATTCAACCTCCGCCAACGGGCAAGTCCTCCTATATCTCCTTTTGCAGCCAATCACACCAACTGGTGGGTAGTCCAGTGGCACGGATGTAGGAATCTCACTTGCGCTGCTTCGTCATTGGCTCCTGCATCTGGCCATCTTAGACAGGGTTACAGTGCAGTTAACCTAGGGATTGTCATAAATAACCAGACGGTGCTTCATCCACAGCTCCCCTCGCGCGTTCTAACCTATGAGGGAGGCCATCCTTATCTGTTAGACACAGAGGGATGTTGGAAGAAAGAGGATGCTATCCTCTGTCAAGGTCAGGGCCGTTTCTAGGGGCAGGCGGGACGGGCGGCCGCCCGGGGCGCTGTCAGAAGGGGGGCGCCGGCAGGGGCGCCCTGTGTGGTGTAAAAAAATAAAAAATAAAAATTGGTTATATATAATTGCCGGCCGGCGGCACCCGTCATGCTGCGCCTCCTGAGCGGCTAAGCGCTTGCCGCTCCTCTAAAGAATCTCCTGCCTGCTGTCTCTGCTCTGTGCTCATGTAAATATAGCGTGGCCGAGCTCTGGTCGGTCCGCGGTACTGGAGCTTCTGTTTCCTGTACCCGGCCGGACTGACAGGAGGTGCTCACTTAGTGTGCACTTCCTTTCAGTCCGGCCGGGTACAGGAAACAAATGCTCCTGTACCGCGGACCGACCAGAGCTCGGCCACGCTACACTAGAGGTGACAATAGAATGGAAATGAGTGACAGGGGGGGGGGGGGGGAGAATGGAAATTAGTGACAGGGGGGGGGGGGGGAATGGAAATTAGTGACAGGGGGGGGGGGAGAATGGAAATTAGTGACAGGGGGGGGGGAGAATGGAAATTAGTGACAGGGGGGGGGGGAGAATGGAAATTAGTGACAGGGGGGGGGGGAGAATGGAAATTAGTGACAGGGGGGGGGAGAATGGAAATTAGTGACGGGGGGGGGGGAATGGAAATGAGTGACAGGGGGGGGGGGGATGGAAATGAATGACAAGGGGGGGGGGTGGAAATGAGTGACAAGGGGGGGGATGGAAATGAATGACAAGGGGGGGGAATGGAAATGAATGACAAGGGGGGGGGGATGGAAATGAGTGACAAGGGGGGGGGAATGGAAATGAATGACAAGGGGGGGGATGGAAATGAATGACAAGGGGGGGGATGGAAATGAATGACAAGGGGGGGGATGGAAATGAGTGACAAGGGGGGGGGAATGGAAATGAATGACAAGGGGGGGGATGGAAATGAGTGACAAGGGGGGGGGGAATGGAAATGAGTGACAAGGGGGGGAAAATGTTAATGAGTGACAAGGGGGGGGGGGTAGAAGAGAGTGACAAGGGGGGGGGATGGAAATGAGTGACAAGGGGGGGAAAATGTTAATGAGTGACAAGGGGGGGGGGGGTAGAAGAGAGTGACAAGGGAGTCCCCAGAGCCAGACTGCAGCCAGAGACCAGATCATCTTATTGTCCTGGTGGTAAGTAGACAATGCAATATGTTTATTATGTAATTGTTTAGTTATTAAATTAAATTTACCTCACATTTAGGGTCCATTCACACGTCCGTATGTGTTTTGCGGATCCACAAAACACGGACAGCGGCAATGTGCGTTCCGCATTTTGCGGACCGCACATTGCCGGCACTAAGAGAACATGCCTATTCTTGTCCGCTATTGTGGACAAGAATAGGACATGTTCTATTTTTTTCAGGATCGGAATTGCGGCCCCATAGAAATGTATGAGTCCGCAATTCCATTCCGCAAAAAGACAGCTACAAGAAGCTGGATTAACCGTAAGGGAAGCATAGCAGTTATTTTAATTTAAAAGCTGAGAAAGGGGTGGAACATATGTGATGTCTGATAAGGGGGGGGGGGGGGCGGCAATTTTTATCTTGCCTAGGGCGGCAAAAATCCTCGCACCGGCCCTGCCTCCCTCTGACATCTCGCCTGACCTGCGCCCGAGTGCCGAGTCCTCTCACTCTTCAGACAGTGCGGGCGGCACTTACTGACGTCACGCGCCTGCTCCTCCCACTAGGCGGCGCAGGCGTGTGACATACAGTGAGTGAGTGAGCGCCGCACTGCCTGCCTGTTACCGCCCGCCCTGAGCCCCTGAGCAGTGCTGATGCCTGCTGTGAGGCGAGTGATGGTCTGGGGGGGCATTAATTACAATGGGGTACAGTAAGTGCGGTGAGCACCGCCGCCCGCACTGCCTGCCTGTTACCGCCCGGAGCAGTGCTGAGAAAGAAGCCTGCTGTGAGTGAGAGCCTGAGTCTGTGGGTCACTGTGACCGTCCGTGCAATGTGGTTCCACATTTTTTACAATGGGGAGACACTTATTTCATCGAGCAGTTTTGAGGGGGGGGGGGGGGGGGGGGAGTTTTTTTGACACTCGCCCTGAGAGAAATTTTACCTAGAAACTGCACTGGTCAAGGTAGTAAGGATCGGGTGCTAAGACACCAGTGTTGGAGCACCGAGGGGTCCTGTGAGATGAAGGCCAGCCCAATACCCTCCTCCCCTAAATACTTGGGACAGGGGTATTGGTGTTGGTACCAAAGGCAAAATATGTCTTATGCAATTTATGGGACTAATTGCACTGAGAGAGGAGAACTCCTCCCTGGAGCGTATTGCACCCTTAGTCCCGTCCTAGGTTTAGATGTCGCAGAGCTACAAGGAAGGACACCAATCACCCCGGAGAAAAGACTCGACATCCGCCCTGACGTTCCCGTGAGATTCCAGAAGATTCCTCTTGGCTTTGGGATAGAACTCAAACATCTCCTGCTAGACTTCAGCCAAGAAGACGAAATACTTCAGATTCTTCGAGAAACAGAGTAACAGGCCACCATCCAACTGAAGCACGACAAGAACAAAATAACGGCAATCACTACCACCTTGGACAAGGACTCCAAGGTTTCCTGGTGGGAAAGTCTGTTCGGCTACAGTCCAAAGGCAACATCCTTCTTCAACCTATTGATACACCCGGTGATAGTTCTTCTGGTTCTGGTAATCGTCATGTACACGGGACTGTGTCTAATCTACAGGAGGGTCAAGAGACTTGCGGACCAACTAAACCAGAACCAGACAGAACTTCACAAAGTTAATCGTAGGAGGCTCAGGAATTAGCTCCAACAAAGTCCTGAAGCTAGAGATTGTATGGACATACTGTTTCCTATGAGGATTCAGGATGAAAATCCAAAAGCCATCCTGTGACCTCATAGTATTGTGTGTATGTATATATTATATTGTAGTAGGTTTTCCTATGAGGGTTCAGGATGAACATCCAAAGTCATCCTGTGACCTCATAGTATTGTGTATATGTATATATTGTATTGTAGTAGATTTTTGTATGAGGGTTCGGGATGTACTCCTGGGCCACCCTGTGACCTCATAATATTGTGTATAGATATATATTGATTATTTGCATATGAGTTCCTTGTGTACCCATGGACACTCTAGGTGCAAGTGTGTGACAGCCATACTACAATATGGCTGGACGCACACTTGCATCCTATAGTCATTTCCCATTGACACGAGGGTCTGTTATCTACCGGCGTCTTTGGAGGTGTAGAGAGATAGGCCAGGTTGCACTAATTGGATTGTATTGGGAGGGATGTGACCTGTTTGTGTGAGTGGGGAAGAGTAGATTCCCTAGGGACAGGCCCCTTATTTACTAAGGTATTTGCAGCTTTAACATCGACAATGGTGACTTTTGTAAGGGTTGGACTGAATGGGGGTAGTGCGGGGTTCTTTCCTGCAGTTAGAATTTAGGTACTCTTACCAGAAATTCTGACCTGCCTTGTAAAAACCTACGTATCTGTCCATGGGAGAACCTCTCCAACAACTGAGTCTTCAATCAAGATGAAAGTCGTACTTGTGTTAAAAGGCCAGCCTACGGCCGTCCATACCCCAGAAGGAGGTGCGACAATGGATTAAGGGTAAAGTCATTCCCGAATCATTGGGAGTGACTGACAACGAAAGACTGGCACTGACATTGGGGGTGACTGACGCCAGAAGAGCAACACTGGCAAAGAGAAAGAAAGAAGGACAGTACACGGTCGCTGAGTGGAGTGATCTAAAGACGGCGAGGGTGAAGCCATTCCGGAGTCAGGAATAGACTACATTAGGAGTGGCTGATACCTGAAGTTCATAATGTAAGATGCTACGCTGGGGCACTGCTGATTCTACCCCCGAGCCGGAGAGGATCATCCCCTGGACAAACGAGCATACACCCGGCTGAGTATCCTGAATCCCCCCTATACCATCAACGAATAACCCTTGTTATTAACTCTCCCTATACCACCAACGAACACCATGAACCCTTGGTAACCCTTCCCTTCCCCTGCAGTTATACCCCTAATCCCTGATTCATTAACCCTTACTCCCCTTATACCACCAACGAACACCCTGAACCCTTGGTAACCCTTACCCTTCCCCTGCAGTTATACCCCTAATCCCTGATTACACCCTGAACCCTTGGTAACCCTTACCTTCCCCTGCAGTTATACCCCTAATCCCTGATTCCCCAGCATTAACCCTTACTACCCCTATACCACCAACATACCCTAATTCCCCTGTGTTCCCCCAGGATTGTAGATCCCTCATTTCCCTATATACCCAGGTTTTACCCCTGTTCTACCTGTCACAGTTGTTACCTTTGGCTGTGACCTTCTGTCTATGCTCTCGCTGCAGCTCCGTTCCTGTGTGTCATTTGTGGTTCTTTATGGGTTAACTCCCCTGTGTGCCTATTAGGAGTTAATCCCGTCTGCTCCATGGGTGTGGCTTCTCTGCTGCACCCATGGAACCTGTATATAAGGCCTCTTTCACACGACCGTTGTGTGCACCCGTGGCCGTTGTGCCGTTTTCTGTTTTTTTTCGCGGACCCCATGACTTTCAATGGGTCCGTGGAAAAAACGGAAAATGCACCGTTTTGCAGCCGCATCCGAGATCCGTGTTTCCTGGCCGTGAAAAAAATATGACCTGTCCTATTTTTTTCACGGCCAACGGTTCACGGACCCATTCAAGTCAATGGGTCCGTGAAAGAACACGGATGCACACAAGATTGGCATCCGTGTCCGTGATCCGTGGCCGTAGGTTAGTTTTTATACAGACGGATCCGAAGATCTGTCTGCATAAAAGCTTTTTCATAGCTGAGTTTTCACTTCGTGAAAACTCAGAACCGACAGTATATTCTAACACAGAAGCGTTCCCATGGTGATGGGGACGCTTCTAGTTAGAATACACTACAAACTGTGTACAAGACTGCCCCCTGCTGCCTGGCAGCACCCGATCTCTTACAGGGGGCCGTGATCAGCACAATTAACCCCTTCAGGTGCGGCACCTGAATGGGTTAATTGTACTATCATATCCCCCTGTAAGAGATCAGGGCTGCCAGGCAGCAGGGGGCAGACCCTCCCCCCCTCCCCAGTTTGAATATCATTGGTGGCCAGTGCGGCCCCCCCCCCCTCTATTGTAATAATAGGTTGGTGGCCAGTGCGGCCCCCCCCCCCTCCCTCTATTGTAATTATTCGTTGGTGGCACAGTGTGTGCCCCCCCCCTCCCTCTATTGTAATAATTCGTTGGTGGCACAGTGTGCGCCCCCCATCGGCCCCCCCTCCCTCTATAGCATTAACAACATTGTTGGCCAGTGTGCGGCCTCCCATCTCCCCCCCCCCCCCCATCATTGGTGGCAGCGGAGTTCCGATCGGAGTCCCAGTTTAATCGCTGGGGCTCCGATCGGTAACCATGGCAACCAGGACGCTACTACAGTCCCGGTTGCCATGATTACTTAGCAATAGTACAATAGTAGAAGATTCATACTTACCTGCTGGTGGCTGCTGCGATGTTCGTGTCCGGCCGGGAGCTCCACCTACTGGTAAGTGACAGGGTCTGTGTGGCGCATTGCTAAATGAACTGTCACTTACCAGTAGGAGGAGCTCCCGGCCGGACACGAACATCGCAGATCCCAGGTAAGTATGAATCTTTTACTATTGTACTATTGCTAGTAACCCGCTGCCACCAATGATCGGGGGGGGGGGGGGGGGGGGGAGATGGGAGGCCGCACACTGGCCACCAATGTTGTTAATGCTATAGAGGGAGGGGGGGCCGATGGGGGGCGCACACTGTGCCACCAACGATTTATTACAATAGAGGGAGGAAGGGGGGGGGGCGCACACTGTGCCACCAACGATTTATTACAATAGAGGGAGGAAGGGGGGGGGGCCGCACTGGCCACCAATGATATTCAAACTGGGGAGGGGGGGTCTGCCCCCTGCTGCCTGGCAGCCCTGATCTCTTACAGGGGGATATGATAGTACAATTAACCCCTTCAGGTGCGGCACCTGAGGGGTTAATTGTGCTGATCACGGCCCCCTGTAAGAGATCGGATACTGCTAGGCAGCAGGGGGCAGTCATGTACACAGTTTGTAGTATATTCTAACTAGAAGCGTCCCCATCACCATGGGAACGCCTCTGTGTTAGAATATACTGTCGGAAATGAGGTTTCACGATCTAACTCATATCCGACAGTATATTCTAACATAGAGGCGTTCCCATGGTGATGGGGACGCTTCAAGTTAAAATATACCATCGGATTGGAGAAAACTCCGATCCGATGGTATAAAAGGGACTCCAGACTTTACATTGAAAGTCAATGGGGACGGATCCGTTTGAAATGGCACCATATTGTGTCAACGTCAAACGGATCCGTCCTCATTGACTTGCATTGTAATTCAGGACGGATCCGTTTGGCTCCGCACGGCCAGGCGGACACCAAAACGACTTTTTTTTCATGTCCGAGGATCCTCCAAAAATCAAGGAAGACCCACGGACGAAAAAACGGTCACGGAAAAACGGGACCCCGTTTTGCGGACCGTGAAAATATACTGTCGTGTGCAATAAGCCTAAGGCTGAGGTTTCCTCAGTTCTGTGTCAGCTCTCCTGGTGTGTGTTGTCTTGTCCTGCTCCTGGTTTGTACTCTCTCTCCCATGCTGCTGACCCATGGGATCCGTGTCTGTCTGTCTGTGCTCTGTGGGTTTCCCTACTTGTTATCTGTTCTGCCAGTTATGTTTTAGTTACTTTGTGTTTATTCATATGTCTGTGTTCTGCAAGCCCTTGCTGCACCTTTCTTTGCAGCAGAGTGGCATGCGCAAGGCCACGCAGTATACCACTGGTGGAGCAAGTCCTTTTCTGCTTATTCTCACTCCTGTTTCCTTGCTATGTACCTCTGCTTGTTATTAGTTGCCCTGTTTTGTATTTGCCTGTCTGTTATGTTTGCCTATGTGCCGTTGGTACCTTCTGGTACCTGTTGCCCATTCGTTCCTGCTGTCACTGTCTAGTTCACGCTCCAGAGTGGACCCTGTCAACTTCCTGCGGCAAAGCCTAACCCTACCTTCTGGGGCCCTAGTGAATACCAGGAGTTGCTTAGTCACGCCCCTCTGGAGTATTACTAGACAGTGGCGCAGTGGGGGTTTTCTCCCACTGTGCTGATGGTACATAGAGCTCATGTTTTGTCTGTGTTGCCTTCCCTGGTTTTTGTTTGTGCAATAAACTCTTATGTGTCTGTACCTGATTTCCGTTTGTTTATTGCTTGACGACGCGGTGGTCTCTCCTGGGACCTCCAACTCTTGACACTACCCTTATACCTCCCCTGGTCATCCCATCTTCTACCCCTGGTACCCCTTCACGGCTGCCCTGCATACCCCAGCAGCAGCAGTGTCTGTATTAACCCCGTTATTCCCCGTAGGGATAGTATATCGACAGGATTGGGTGGGCTGCTGTTAACATGTATGAAAGTGTTAGTTATAGTTAGATTGTGGGGGTGAGTATTACAGTGGGATTGTGTCTAGTGTAGTTAATACCGTATT
This sequence comes from Bufo bufo, assembly GCF_905171765.1. Taxonomy (NCBI): domain Eukaryota; kingdom Metazoa; phylum Chordata; class Amphibia; order Anura; family Bufonidae; genus Bufo; species Bufo bufo. The sequence continues at coordinate 182,406,719 of NC_053397.1, read as the reverse complement.
AGTGTGTTGTTATAGTTTATTGTTGTGTACTGCTGTAAATATATATCTATTCCATTGATATAGATATATATAATTATAAGCAGATATCAGACTATAACGTATAGTGTTTTAATAAATACCTTTTATTTAATCACTGTGTGTGGTCTCTGATTGTAATAGGCGCTGCAGCAATAGACGTAGGCAGCTCAGAATAGAGTAAGGTAATCAGTAGTGATTTGTTTATTTAGGCATAAATAGGCGAAGTCATCACTAGACGACTCACGCCTTTTTATGAATATTAATTATTGAGATTGGCATAAATAATAATAATTAATACCCCCCTTGACACAATACCAGAAGGTACTTGTTGAGAGATTGCTCCAAAATTTTCCATCTGACAACGCGGCTGGCAGAGTCCGTCTTTCCTTAGGCAACTGAGAAAGGGAGACAAGGGGAACACACAGCAGTTCCAACAAAGGCAGGGCAACACTCTCCAAGCCATGGGACACTTTCATGACACCCCGCCAGCAACCTCACCCTGAAGCGCGGTACAAGGAGGGAAAAGTTTTGGAAGATGGTGAAGGAATACATAGCAGACCGCGTCAGCGTCCTAAATGATCCCTCAGTGCCTTACAACTACTGGGTGTCCAAGCTGGACACATGGCACGAACTTGCGCTCTACGCCTTAGAGGTGCTGGCCTGCCCTGCCGCCAGCGTTTTGTCTGAGCGTAAATTTAGTGCTGCTGGTGGCATTATAACAGATAAGCGTATCTGCTTGTCCACTGGCAATGCTGACAGGTTGACTCAGATAAAAATGAACAGGCCTGTATTGCCCCTGACTTATCAACTCCACCAGAGGAGAGCTGAGCTGATGATGAACATAAAGGCAATTTCAATCTATCATTTATAATGTACTCAATCTACTGTAGTGTATTCCAATGCACCTTTTCCACCCAAAAAAAAAAAAAAAGTATATGGTTGAATCTTGTTTTCTCCTCCTCCTCATCCAGATTGTATATATTCCCTCCACTCAAATTTTTTTTAATAGGGTCAGCTGAACAGCATGCACTCGCATATAATGTTTTAGAGCATCAGCTCACCAGCAGGCACTCGTATATAATGTTTTAGAGCGTCAGCTCATCAGCAGGCCCTCGCCCCTAATGCTTTAGAGCGTCAGCTCACCAGCAGGCACTCGGATATAATGTTTTAGAGCGTCAGCTCACTAGCAGGCCCTCGCATATGTTTTACAGGGTCAGCTAAACTGCAGGCCCTCGCATATAACGTTTTACAGGGTCAGCTCACCTGCAGGCCCTCACCTAAAATCTTTTAAAGGGTCAACTCACCTTCTGATGACAACAGCGAAGTCTTACCTGTTGGTACTGTGGCACACATGGCTGACTTAATGTTAGGCTGCCTTTCCCGCGACCCGCGCGTTATATGCATTTTAGACAACGCGGATTACTGGTTCTCGACCCCTGCTACAAAGAGAACTTCTTATTTCTCAGGTGGAGAGGAAAAGCAAAATGGTGCTATACCAGAAGGTCCTTGTTGAAAAATTGCTCCAAAGTTGATAGGGCAGACATCTAAATGGATCGTCACGGAAACGTGCAATCGCCTAGAAGTTATCTAGAGTCAACAAAGTGGCAGCCGGCCCTCATCTACAAGTCTAGTCTCAGTAGCCAAGAGTCTGGTCAACACAATCCTCACCATGATGGCACACTGGGTGAATGTTGTGGAGGCTGGGAGCAAGTTGGCTGCTGGCACCAGACTTGCCCCCCAATAACGGAAAGTGTACTCATTCCAATAACAGGGCCGCTTAGGAGTGCTGTATTGTTATTTATCGTCACTACCTCCCCGAGTCGGGAGTGGGTAGTTACCGCGCGCCTGCTGCCTTCCTTGGATGTTTCTGCTTTAATAATTTGAGCCACCCTTTCCACCCAATCAGATTTTAGCCATTGACCTCCCTTGGATGTGGTATCCCTTTCTTAAGCTCCCTCTCCGGCATCGAACCCTGATTCCCCGTGATCACCATGGTAGACGCAGAAAAGAACATAGAAAGTTGATAGGGCAGACATCCAAATGGATCGTCGCCCACACGGGGACGTGCAATCGCCCAGAGGTTATCTAGAGTTACCAATGCGGCAGCAGGCCCTCGCCCCTAATCTTTTAGATAGTCAGATCAGCAGGCCCTTGCTCCAAATGTTTTTGAGGGTCACCAGCAATCATAATCTTTCAAGGGTGTGTATTATGCCCTCCTTTATGTGTAACAAAGGGTGTTTTGGAAGGCCGGTTCCTTGTCATTTTTGGCAGCCCCTTCAGTGCAAAGGCTTTATGAGTGTAGGAGTCCCACTACCTGAACAATTGTACCACAATGTAAATGAGGCCCTCCTTTATGTGATATACAGGCTGTTTCAGAGTGCCTCTTGTTTGTAATTTTTTGTAAAGTTTAGTGCGTATTTTTGTCAGTCTGTAAAAGTGGCGTACAACTTGGACAACATGGTTCCCAGCAGTGACCTGGAAATCCAAGATGCATCCAGACATCGTCCCTATGGTGTTCCTGATCGATTTCGGTGGTGTTTCTGTCACTTTCTGACCTTTTCCAATGGACCAGGACCCTCCCATCTTCAGAGCAGGGGGTGCCTGGTTGTCTCCCATTAACTTCCATTATACTCGGGTGCTCGGCCGAGCACACGAAAAAAGCAATGTGTTCTGCCCGTGGGACTATTGACCCGCACTTATTTGATCTTATGAGTGCGGGACAATAGCCCCACAGGTGGCCCGACATCCACAGTATCATTGTAATCTGTGATGCTGTGTACTCCTGTGCGCACGGGACATTGCCCTCCATATGTCACGGAGGGCATACGGTCATGTGCAAGAGGCCTTATACAGAGCATGCCGTGTGTGGTATAGTGTTATACAGAGCGTGCCGTGTCCGTATTTTTTGCGGACCTATTGACTTGAATGGGGCCTCGGACCGTGATTTGCGGACAATAATAGGACATGCACTACTTTTTTGCAGAACGACCAAACGGAAAGCACACGGAGTAACTTCTGTATTTTCTACAGCTACATTGAAGTGAATGGTTCTGCATACGGTCTGCAAAAAAAAAAACACGGAACGGAAGCGGAAAGAAAATACGGCCGTGTGCATGAGGCCTATAAAACATGCTGCGTTTTTCACGCAACGCAGAACTTATGTGTGAAAAAAAAATGAATGGGTCAGGATTCAGTGCGGGTGCTATGCGTTCACATCACACATTGCACCCACGTGGAAAACTCGCTTGTGTGAAAGGGGCCTTATACACAGGGCAGTGTGTAGTTCAGTATTAGGAGTGCAGTGTGTACCACAGAGTACTGTGTGGTGTAGTGTCTAGTACAGTGTTATGAATGCAGTGTGTGGTGCATTGTGTAGTGCCCAGGGCAATGTGTGGTGCAGTATTATGAGTGCAGTGTGTAGCACAATGTGCTTTGGGCAGTGTAGTATTGAGTGCAGCGTGTAGTGTTATACCACAGGGCTGTGTTAGGTGCAGTGTACAATACAGTGTTATACACAGGGAAGTGTGCGGTGTAATGTACAGTGTTATACACAGGGCAGTGTGTAGCACAGTACTGAGTGCAGTGTGTAGTACAGTACTGAGTGCAGCACAGCGTGCAATGTGCTTTGTGTGTGGTGCAGTGTATAGTACTATGAGTGCAGTGTGTAGTACAGTATTGTATACAGGGCAATGTGCAGTATTGTGTTAACACAGGTCAGTGTGTAGTACAGTATCAGGAGTGCAGCGAATAGTACAGTGTTATACACAGGGCCATGTGCAGTATAGTTTTATACACAGGGCAGTGTGCAGTGCAGTGTAAACTACAGTGTTATACACAGGGCAGTGTGTGGTGCAGTGTAGTACATTACTATGAGTGCAGTGTGTAATACAGTATTATACACATGGCAATGTATGGTGCAGTGTGACATGTAGTGTTATACACATGGCAGTGTCTGGTAGCACAACATTATACACAGTGCAGTGTGTAGTGTTAAAAACAGGGCAGTGTGTGGTGCAGTGTGTAGTACAGTATTAGGAGTGCAGTGCATAGTACAGTGTTACACACAGGGCAGTGTATAGCACAGTGTTATACACAGTGCAGTGTATAGCACAGTGTTATACACAGTGCAGTGTGTAGTATTTTACACAGGGCAGTTTCCAGTGTGTAGTATAGTATAAGTATAGTGTCCAGTGTGTAGTACAGTATAAGGAGTGCAGAGTGTAGCAGAGTGTAGAGTAATATACACAGTGTGTAGCACAGTGTGCAGTGTATAGTACAGTGTTATATACAGGGCAGTGTGTAGTACAGTATTATGGACAGCGTGCAGTACAGTATTAGGTATTATACACAGTGTAGTGTATAATGCAGTATTATGCACAGTGCAGTATGTAGCAAAGTATTAGGAGTGCAGTGTGTAGCACAGTATTATACTTTGTGTGTGGTGTAGTCTAGTGTATAGTCCAGCGTGTAGTACAGTATTATGCACAGTGTGCAGTGCGTAGTACAGTATTAGGAGTGCAGTGTGCAGCACAGTATTATACACAGTGTGCAGTACTGTATTATGCACAGTGTATAGTACAGTATTAAGAGTGCAGTGTGTAGCACAATATAATGCACATTGTGCAGCACAGTATTATAGTGTGTAGTGTATAGTGCAGTATTATGCAGTGTGTGGTGCAGTGTAGTACTGTGAGTGCAGTGTGTAGCACAATATTAGGAGTGCAGTACAGTATTATACAGTGTGTGGTGCAGTGTGTAATACAGTATTGTACAGAATGATGCAGTGTGTGGCACAGTATGCATTGTGTAGCACAGTATTAGGAGTGCAGTGTTTAGCATAGTATTATACACAGTAGTGTATAGTATAGTACAGTGTTATACACAGGGCAGTGTGTGGTACAGTATTCTACACAGTGTGTAGCACAGTATTATACAGTGTGCAGTGCAGTTCATACACAGGGCAGTGTGTGTTATACAGTGTGCGGTGCAGTGTATAGTACAGTATTATACACAGTGTGTGTTATACAGTATGTGGTGCGGTGTGTAGAACAATATTATACAGTGTGCGGTACAGTGAATAGTACAGTATTATACACAATGCGCGGTGCAGTGTGTAGCACAGTATTATACACTGTGTAGTATTATACACAGTACAGTGTGCAGCAGTGTTATACAGTGTGTAGCACAGTATTATACACAGTCCAGTGTAGTGTGTAGCACAGGGTGCAGTGTAGTACAGTATTATACAGTGTGTAACACAGGGTGCAGTGTTATGTAGTGTGTGGCACAGTATCATACGCAGTGCAGTGTTATACAGTGTGTAGTATTAGTGTGCAGTGCAGCACAGTATTATATACAGTGTGAGATGCAGTGTTATACAGTGTGCAGTACACAATGTTGTGTAGAGCTGTCACTAGTGTGTAGCACAGTCTCATACACAATGCAGTGTTATACAGTGTGTAGTATTAGTGTGCAGTGTAGCAAAGTATTATTTACAGTGTGTAGTATTAGTGTGCAGTGTAGCACAGTATTATATACAGTGTGCAGTGTAGCACAGTATTATATACAGTGTAGCACAGTATTATATACAGTGTGCAGTGTAGCACAGTATTATATACAGTGTGAGGTGCAGTATTATATACAGTGTGAGGTGCAGTATTATATACAGTGTAGCACAGTATTATATACAGTGTGCAGTGTAGCACAGTATTATATACAGTGTGAGGTGCAGTATTATATACAGTGTGGCACAGTATTATATACAGTATGAGGTGCAGTATTATATACAGTATGCAGTGTAGCACAGTATCATATACAGTGTGAGGTGCAGTATTATATACAGTGTGCAGTGTAGCACAGTATTATATACAGTGTGCAGTGTAGCACAGTATTATATACAGTATGAGGTGCAGTATTATATACAGTGTGAGTGGCAGTATTATACAGTGTAGCACAGTATTATATACAGTGTGAGATGCAGTGTTATACAGTGTGCAGTACACAATGTTGTGTAGAGCTGTCACTAGTGTGTAGCACAGTCTCATACACAGTGCAGTGTTATACAGTGTGTAGTATTAGTGTGCAGTGTAGCACAGTATTATTTACAGTGTGTAGTATTAGTGTGCAGTGTAGCACAGTATTATATACAGTGTGCAGTGTAGCACAGTATTATATACAGTGTGCAGTGTGGCACAGTATTATATAGTGTGCAGTGTAGCACAGTATTATATACAGTGTGAGGTGCAGTATTATATACAGTGTAGCAGTATTATATACAGTATGAGGTGCAGTATTATATACAGTGTGCAGTGTAGCACAGTATCATATACAGTGTGAGGTGCAGTATTATAGTGTGCAGTATAAACAGTATTATGTACAGTGTGCAGTGTAGCACAGTATTATATACAGTGTGCAGTGTAGCACAGTATTATATACAGTGTGAGGGGCAGTATTATATACAGTGTGAGGGGCAGTATTATATGGTGTGCAGTGCAGTATTATATACAGTGTGCAGTGCAGTATTATATACAGTGTGCAGTGTAGCACAGTATTATATACAGTGTGGCACAGTATTATATACAGTGTGGCACAGTATTATATACAGTATGAGGTGCAGTATTATATACAGTGTGAGGGGCAGTAATATATACAGTGTAGCACAGTATTATATACAGTATGAGGTGCAGTATTATATACAGTGTGCAGTGTAGCACAGTATTATATACAGTGTAGCACAGTATTATATACAGTATGCAGTGTAGCACAGTATTATATACAGTGTGAGGTGCAGTATTATATACAGTGTGCAGTGTAGCACAGTATTATATACAGTGTGAGGTGCAGTATTATATACAGTGTGCAGTGTGGCACAGTATTATATAGTGTATAGTGCAGTATTATATACAGTGGGCAGTGCAATATTATATACAGTGCAGTGTTATACAGTGTGCAGTGATTATATACAGTCTGCAGTATTATATACAGTGTGCAGTATTATATACAGTGTGCAGTATTATATACAGTGTGCAATTATATACAGTGATTATATAGTGTGCAGTGATTATATACAGTGTGCAGTATTATATACAGTGTGCAGTATTATATACAGTGTGCAGTATTATATACTGTGATTATATACAGTGTGCAGTGATTATATACAGTGTGCAGTGATTATATACAGTGTGCAGTGTTATATACAGTGTAGCGCAGTATTATATACAGTGTGCAGTGTAGCACAGTATTATATACAGTGTAGAGCAGTGTTATATACAGTGTGCAGTGATTATATAGTGTAGCACAGTATTATATACAGTGTAGTGCAGTGTTATATACAGTGCAGCACAGTATTATATACACAGTGTAGTATTATATACAGTGTGTAGTGTTATATACAGTGTGCAGTGCAGCATTATATACAGTGCAGCACAGTATTATATACAGTGTGCAGTGTTATATACAGTGTAGCACAGTATTATATACAGTATGAGGTGTAGTATTATATACAGTGTAGCACAGTATTATACACAGTGTGCAGTGATTATATACAGTGTAGCACAGTATTATATACAGTGTAGCGCAGTGTTATATACAGTGTAGTGCAGTATTATATACAGTGTGCAGTGTAGCACAGTATTATATACAGTGCAGTGTTATACAGTGTGCAGTATTATATACAGTGTAGCACAGTATTATATAGTGGGCAGTGTTATATACAGTGTAGTGCAGTATTATATACAGTGTGAGGTGCAGTATTATATACAGTGTAGCACAGTATTATACACAGTTTGCAGTATTATATACAGTGTGCAGTGCAGCATTATATACAGTGTAGAGCAGTGATTATATACAGTGTGCAGTGATTATATACAGTGTAGCACAGTATTATATACAGTGCAGCACAGTATTATATACACAGTGTAGTATTATATACAGTGTGCAGTGTAGCACAGTATTATATACAGTGTGTAGTGTTATATACAGTGTGCAGTGCAGCATTATATACAGTGCAGCACAGTATTATACACAGTGTGCAGTGATTATATACAGTGTGATGTGCAGTATTATATACAGTGTAGCACAGTATTATATACAGTGTAGCGCAGTGTTATATACAGTGTAGCACAGTATTATATACAGTGTAGCGCAGTGTTATATACAGTGTGTAGTGTTATATACAGTGTAGTGCAGTATTATATACAGTGTGCAGTGTAGCACAGTATTATATACAGTGCAGTGTTATACAGTGTGCAGTATTATATACAGTGTAGCACAGTATTATATAGTGGGCAGTGTTATATACAGTGTAGTGCAGTATTATATACAGTGTAGCACAGTATTATATACAGTGTGAGGTGCAGTATTATATACAGTGTAGCACAGTATTATATACAGTATGAGGTGCAGTATTATATACAGTGTAGCACAGTATTATATACAGTATGAGGTGCAGTATTATATACAGTGTAGCACAGTATTATACACAGTGTGCAGTGATTATATACAGTGTGAGGTGCAGTATTATATACAGTGTAGCACAGTATTATATACAGTGTAGCACAGTATTATACACAGTGTGCAGTATTATATACAGTGTAGCACAGTGTTATATACAGTATGAGGTGCAGTGATTATATACAGTGTGAGGTGCAGTATTATATACAGTGTAGCACAGTATTATATACAGTGCAGTACAGTATTATATAGTGGGCAGTATTATATACAGTGTAGCACAGTGTTATATACAGTGTGAGGTGCAGTGCTATATACAGTGTGTAGTGTTATATACAGTGTAGCACAGTTTTATATACAGTGTAGTGCAGTGATATATTACAGTGTAGCACAGTATTATATACAGTATTATACACAGTGTGCAGTGTTATATACAGTGTAGTGCAGTATTATATACAGTGTAGCACAGTATTATATAGTGGGCAGTGTTATATACAGTGTAGTGCAGTATTATATACAGTGTAGCACAGTATTATATAGTGGGCAGTGTTATATACAGTGCAGTGCAGTATTATATACAGTGTAGCACAGTATTATATAGTGGGCAGTGTTATATACAGTGTAGTGCAGTATTATATACAGTGTAGCACAGTATTATATAGTGGGCAGTATTATATACAGTGTAGTGCAGTGATATATTACAGTGTAGCGCAGTATTATATACAGTGTGCAGTGTAGCACAGTATTATATACAGTGTAGCACAGTATTATATAGTGTGCAGTGCTATATACAGTGTAGTGCAGTGATATATTACAGTGTAGTGCAGTATTATATACAGTGTAGCACAGTATTATATAGTGGGCAGTGTTATATACAGTGTAGTGCAGTATTATATACAGTGTAGCACAGTATTATATAGTGGGCAGTGTTATATACAGTGTAGTGCAGTATTATATACAGTGTAGCACAGTATTATATAGTGGGCAGTGTTATATACAGTGTAGTGCAGTATTATATACAGTGTAGCACAGTATTATATAGTGGGCAGTGTTATATACAGTGTAGTGCAGTATTATATACAGTGTGCAGTGTAGCACAGTATTATATACAGTATTATACACAGTGTGCAGTGCTATATACAGTGTAGTGCAGTGATATATTACAGTGTAGCACAGTATTATATACAGTATTATACACAGTGTGCAGTGTTATATACAGTGTAGTGCAGTATTATATTACAGTGTAGCACAGTATTATACACAGTGTGCAGTGCTATATACAGTGTAGTGCAGTGCTATATACAGTGTGCAGTGTTATATACAGTGTAGCGCAGTATTATATACAGTGTAGCACAGTATTATATACAGTGTAGCACAGTATTATATTACAGTGTAGTGCAGTATTATATTACAGTGTAGCACAGTATTATACACAGTGTGCAGTGCTATATACAGTGTAGTGCAGTGATATATTACAGTGTAGTGCAGTGCACGGGGTTGTGTAGAGCTGTCACCAGGGGGCACACAGACAAAGCCTGTCCCCGCTCCGAGCCCCGCTCAGCCGCCGCCTCCCTCGCTCTGATCCGGGAGGAGCTCGGGGAGAGCCCACGGAAACTTTCCCGCATTTTTCCCCGCATTGTGTCCGAATCCGGAGTCCCGGAGGCGGCTCGTCCTCCCGCCTCTCCCCCGTGCACCCCCTCCCTCCTTCCCCGGTGTCCTGTCAGTCCCTCCCTGGGAGTGTTGTTGTGAAGCGGGGATCTAACATGGCGACGGTGCCTGTGTACTGCATCTGCCGCCTGCCCTACGACGTGACCCGGTTTATGATCGAGTGCGACGCCTGCAAGGACTGGTTTCACGGCAGGTACGGAGCGGGTGTGTTCCGGGTGTGTTCCGGGTGAGCGGCGGGCACCTCTCGTCAGAGGCCTCCTGCCCGGGGGGGGGCTGCCGCCTGTCTTATTGTCGTCTTGTCTCTTTTGTGTGCTGCTGGAGTTCTCCCGGAGGCGCCCTGTGTATCGCGATAGAGCGGCGCGCGCGATTCCGCGGCTCTCTATCGCGACACTGTTCTGGCCGGGGCTGCTAGGAGGCATTAACCGTGAAGCTGCTGGCGCTATCATTAGCGCTGTTTGTTTTTGGTGGGAATGACAAGCGTCTGCCGCCTCCATGTCTTCTGCTGCTGCTTCCTATGGAGCTGGCATTGTGCTGTCTGCCATGTCCTCCTCACATGCCCATGGAGGGTCCTCTATTGTTACTTGCTGGTTTGTCCTCACCAGGACCCCTCTCCTCCTGTGACTTTATGTGGTAGATATGGCCCTGCTCCCCATGACAGCTTCTGCCCTTAGTATTCCCCTAGAGTCCAACCATTTCCACCGTCCATTTTCAGATCCGTGTGGTGATGATGGATTAGGATACTACGGGTTGATGGGCAGCCCCCCTGGGGCCACTCGTGGTCACAATGAGACAGTGACATGCCATGAACAGTCAGCCATGTCATGATAGGATGCGCTACGGGGGACCATAATAGATGACGTCAGGTGTAGAGGGTGCGCGTATGGACATGCCAGTGGGATAAACTTGGGCGCCCCGGACGTATGTGGCTTGGATTGCGGGCACGCAGCTGTTTGGAGAGGGTCCTGGCTGTCCACCGCTTGTGGCGGTCTGCACCATCGGGGGGGAAAGCTGCTGCCCGCTGTGAATGGCTCTAGTGGCAGTGAATGGGGATCAGCTGGTCTCGCTCCGGCTGCTTCATTGACAGGCGAACAATAAAGAGCTTGTGCTCCCTTAACTCTTTCCTGGCCCACAGCGAAGCCGCCGAGATCAGGTCCAGAAGCCTCGGAGAGATGCTCATCTGTACAGGGTGCCCGTAGCTGGCATGGATAAAACCAGCCCCCCCCCTTCCCGAGGCATCTCTGCCCCCTGCCAGTGCACACCGGACCAGTAAATGTTTAGATTTTTCTTTACGGAGCGTGCCACTAAGGGAGGCGCGATAGACCGCGTCCTGGAAGGCTGCTCGTCACATCTCTTCTGCAATAGAGAGGTTGGGGAAGCCTCTGAGATCAGGGGGTGGTGGTGCGGTACAGGGCGAAGATGGGCGACAGCCGGGTAATGCTGAACGTGTCATCGCTTGAAACGCGTTAACCTCTTGAGGTAAAGGATGACGAAAAGGCGAGGACTCTGCTTGGGCTCTAGTTGGTCAGAGACGCCCTGTGTGAACGAGGTCTGACGCGCCAGCATCGCGCACCTACCAGCCGAACTTTTTTGAGGTTTGTCGCTTTCTCTTGGGGAGTCTTCTCCGCTGTTTTCTCCTCCAAGGAATCTGCGATGAGGATGTGAAGGAAGCCTTACAAGGTGTTACACTGTACAGCCGAGATCTCGGGGCCCTGTCTTCTAGCTAACATGTCTAGAAATCTGCTGCCGGCCTAAAATGTTTGGGTTGTTTTTCGGGAGGTCTGTTGCCTGAGAGCGTACAGAAATGGTGGAGCGTACAGAAATGTGCGGTGTACGTCGCGCTGTATTCACATTGTCCGCAGAATGGCCGGAGGAGGGGGAAACCACAGAGCTCCTCTGTAAGGCTATGGTCCCGGAGATCCTAGCGCATTAAAGGGGTTCTCCGAGTCTGGACCTGAAAAGTCTCCTTCAGCTGAGCCGTGGACAGAAGACGCTTTAATAGGTTCTCTGCCGATCCTGCGCACCCAGCTGGCATCATGTGACCGCCCGATCGGCTGCAGGCTTCTCCTCTGACCTCACCACCCGATGTGCTTCTGTGTGTCTCTGTTTAGCTGCCTCTACATCAGGGATCTCTGCACGTCAGCTGCTGGGAAACTACAACTCCCAGCATGCACAGTTACTTGGCGGTTCTTGAAGCTCCTATAGTGAAGCGAAAGGAAGATTCTGGGAGTTGTAGTTTCAGAAAAGCTGGAGTGCAGGAGTTTGCAGGATCCTGCTCTACATTAACCCTTTCAAGACCCTGGGATTCTCTGTTTTTGCATTTTCGTTTTTTCGCTCCCTGCCTTCCCAGAGCCGTAACTTTTTAAATTTTTCCATTCACATAGCCGTATGAAGTCGTACTTTCTAACAGCAGTTATATGTAATATGGCGTACGATGTAGTGGGGAAAAATTCTAAATGATACCGTTTTGGAGTTTGTTTGCCTTTTTTGATCACTTTTTATTTAATTTCTTTTGGGGAGGTGAAGAGACGAAAGAACAGGAAATTGTCTGAAATGTTTTATTTTTTTCTGTTACGTCACTGTGTCTGTGTGGGATAAATACTTTTATATTTTAATAGTTTGGGTATTTTGAGATGTGGCTGGGAAAATGATCTTTATTTTCTTTTTGAAATTATTTTATTTTTCTAAAATATTTTTTAAAACTTTTTCCCCTCCTTTTTTACACTCGGCCGAGAACTTGAACATGTGATCATTAGATTGCTTGTGTCATAGACTGCAATGATTTATAGTTGTGGTAGCCTCGGATCGTTCAGAGGGACCAAGGCTCCCACAAGGACCGAGCGGCTCCCCCGATTGCCACACTGGCGAAACTGTTTGAGCCCTAGCAGAGAAAGCTGTCCCTGATGCCGTGGTCACAATTGAACGCAGCATCTGAGGGGTTAAATGTCTACGACTGGTGATAATGCCGATCGCAGACATTAGCTCCAGGTGTGACAGCACTGGAGCGAGTGCCATCTTTAAAGACCCAATTTCTGCCGTACGTGTACGCCAGAGGCCGAAAAGGGGTTTAGCAGCAAGAGTTGATCAGAAAAAGAGCCTGCAGCCAGTTTGGGCGCCTTCACGCTTTGCGGAAAATTCTGCCAGAAAATCTGCAACACCAAGACTTCTATGGCAGACTGAGGGTCCATTCACACGTCCGTAGTGTATTGCGGATCCACAATACACCCGGCCGGCACCCCCCATAGAACTGCCTATTCTTGTCCGCAATTGCGGACAATAGGACATATTATATTTTTTTTGCGGGGCCGCGCTCCGGAAGTTCGGGGCCGCGCTCCGGAAATGCGGATGTGGACAGCACACTGTGTGCTGTCCGCATCCAATTCCTGCACCATAGAGAATGAATGGGTCCGCACCCGTTCCGCGATTTGTGGAACGGATGGGAACACATTCACAGATGTGTGAATGGACCCTGATTCTGCAGTGGAAAAATCTGCAACAAAATCTGCGCAGGTTTTGTTGCGGATTTGTCCGCAGTGTTTTCTTCCGCAGAATCAGTCTGCCTTTGAATCGAATGGAGACAGAATCTGCAGCATACTGCACACGAAAAAATCTTCTGGCAGAATTTTCCGCAATGTGTGAAGGCACCCTTAGGGCTCATGCACATGGCTGTAATTGCGGATCTGCAGAACACAGTTACCGGCCATGTGCATTCCGCATTTTGCAGAACAGAACGTCCGGCCCCCTATAGAACAGACAAGACTAGGACTAGCCTCCCTAGCATTGTGGGTGACGCTAGGGAGGCTTGTCCCCGTCATGGCCTGCTGTTGGCGGCTTCCCCCGTCGCATGTTTTGGATCCGCGCGACAGGGAGATGCAGCAACGCCTGTGCGGGGATCAGGAGCGATGTGGGTGCCAGGGAGCGGGCATGTTTAGACTTTGGATAACCCCTTTAAGCAGTCACGTGGAATCGGAAGGGCGAAGGAAGGAGAGGTACTGCTCACAGTGCCTCTGATAGAGGTTCTTTAGGTACTGGCCCAGAGAACCCATTTATCCTACAGGGGCCTATACTGTGCCTCCCATTCATGTATCTGTTAGGGCGCATTCACACGGCTGTAGTGTTTTGCGGATGGCCGTAACTATAACAGAAAATGCCTATATCTTGTCCGCAATCGCGGTCAAGAATAGGACATGCTCTATGCTTTTTGCGGGGCCGCAGAACGGAACCATGGATGGTGTGCTGTCCGCATCTTTGGGGCCCCATTGAAATGAATGGTTCCGCACCCGTTCCGCAAAATTGCGGAATGGATGGGGACTCATTCATACGGCCGTCTGAATGTGCCCTTAGGCAGATTTGCAGCGAGCAACATAGCGCGTTATATTGGGCTCTGTTCACATGTTTGGAGCCGACACTTTGCTTGTAATCTGTAAAAAGCTCTCCATACGTAGGCCAAAACGCGTTATACATCCTACGGAGGTCAAAAGAGGGTCCTTCGCACCGTATGTCGGTTGTGCGGTAGCGTAGTAGACTGCATTATTCCATAGGTATACAAATAAAGACGTATACGGGGCGCTATATATATATATATATATATATATATTTTTTTTTTTTTCAGTAGGAGCCTATTCGGACCTGTTATTTAACCCTCGAGCTCCCGCCTTCTCTGAGATGGGGGAAGGGCCGTGCTTTGATGTCGTTGGGGCCCTATTTTCTGCTCCTATTTTCTCCAGCAATTAGCAGGCGTGGGCCCGGATGACGGCAGGTCTGCTTCGTGGCTCACTGTGTAGTCATCGTGACTTGCCCTCCGTGTACTCATCCAATCCACGTAGGACTATTTGATTTTTCTGCCGGTTGCATCCTATGACATTGGTGGTCGCCCCCACGACGTAGCGTGCTCGGTGACGGCAGACGTGGTGCATTGCATGTGCAGCAGGGTGCTGGGAACGGCAGATACCGTGTCCTGTGCTAATGGAGGCCGACTTCAATGTCAAGGATTCTCTCCGCAAGCCGTGATGGGCCTTTTCTTTACCTAGATATTTTATTCATGACGTTGAGGTCCGGAGGCTAAAACAGGAGGAGAGAGGAGCGAGAGGACGGCATCTCCCAAAATATATGCTAGTGTAAGCGATATAACGGTAGCCTGCGATGTGCATTTCTGTCCTCGCTTTACATGCATCAGGGGGTCCCAGCAGACATCAAGGCTAAATGCACACGATCAGGACTGCGCGTGCGGAAAATCCGCACCATAGGTCATGTACATTGTATTCTATGAGAATTTGAAATTCGCAATGCTCACAATGCAGATTTTGTTCTGCACGGATTTTGACCTGCGGTGCGGATTTTAGAATCCGCAGCATGTCAATTTATTTTATTTTTCCTGACCGGATTTTCTTTGTTCACTTAGTAAAATCCACATGCGGAAAATCCGCACCAAATCCGTGTGCAGATCCGCACCAATTGATGCGGATTTGCCTGCGAACTCCTGCGTATTTCAGTGCGGATTAACCGCACATGAATCCTGAACGTGTGCATTTACCCTAAAGGGGTTGTCTCACTTCAGTAAGTAGCATTTATCATGTAGAGAAAGTTAGTATAAGCCACTTACTAATGTATTGTTATTGTCCATATTGCTTCCTTTGCTGGATGGATTCATTTTTCTATCACATTATGCACTGCTCGTTTCCATGGTTACAAACCACTCTGCAATCCAGCAGTGGTGGTCGTGCTTGCACACTATAGGAAAAAGCATCAGTCTCTCTGGTGGCCGGGACCACATAGGCTGGTGCTTTTTCCAATAGTGTGCAAGCACGACCACTACTGCTGGATTGCAGGGTGGTCTGTAACCATGGAAACAAGCAGTGTAAAATGTGATAGAAAAATGAATCCAGCCAGCAAAGGAAGCCATATGGACAATCACAATACATTAGTAAGTGCCTTGTATTAACTTTCTCTACATGATAAATGCCAATTGCTGATGTGAGGCAACCCCTTTAATGGAAGATCTGATCACGTCATAAAGGATCGATCAGCTGTTTTCTGTTTTATCAGTGTATTGTGCTTTTCCAGGAAGGATAACGGAGGAACTTCACATTGAGGTTCTAAGAAAATTGTTATTTTTGGGGGAATGTAAGGAAATACTAAGGCCAGTTTCAGACGAGCGTGTTCACTGTGTAAGGGAGAACTCTTCTGCTTTGATAGGACCACATAGTGTTAGGCTACATGCACACGAACTTTGTTTGTTTCCGCATCCGTTCCGTGTTTTTTCTTTTTTTTTTTTTTTGCGGATAGGATGCGGAACCATTCATTTCAATGGGTCCGCGAAAAATGTGGTCAGCACACCGTGTGCTGTCGGCATCAGTATGTCCGTTCCGTAGCCCCGCAAAAAAAAAAAATAGAACATGTTCTATTCTTGTCCGTTTTAGGCATTGTTACAATGGATCCGCAAAAAAACCCCAAAAAACGGATGTCCTCTGTTTGTTTGTTTTTTGCGGATCCACAATTTGCGGACCGCAAAACACATACGGTCGTGTGCATGTAGCCTAATAATGATTTATAATGCTGTGTGTCGCTGCCCAACCTCACATAATGCCGTCAGTACAAATCATTACATTGGAGGTCGGGCAGAGACACACAGCATTATAAATCATCGTAATACTGTGTGTTCACTATAGGAATTCATGTTCCCAAGCGGAGCGCGTTTCACAAAGTGCACGATCTTCTGAAAGTGGCCTAAACCGGGCGTGACAGGAGAGCTCCCAGTTGTAATGGAAAGATCTGCACTTCTTCTGTGTTTTTGACCCACACCGGATATTGGCTCATTATTTTGAAATTCGTTCAGGCTTCGTTTAGTGGTAAAATGTGAATTGCGTTATGGATTCTGTTACCACGGACCATAATGCAATCCTATGACAGAATACATAACGGAATGCCTTTAGAGGGCTGCAAAACGGATCAGTTCCGTTTCCATTATGCAGGGGAGTCCGCTCTGGACAGATCCGTTATGCAGGCCTTAGAATTCTATTATGACGGAATGAATAACGGAATGCCTCTAAAGGCACTCCGTCATAGAATCGCGTTATGGTCCGTGGTAACGGAATCCATAATGCACTTCACCTTTTATCAGTAAACGAAGTGTGAACGAATTTCATAAGCGGAAGGTCGCTCATCTCTACTCATAATTATAATGGAAATCACTGACCATAAAACTGATGTATGAACTAGGCCTAAGGCCTCATGCACAGGACCGTATGTGTTTTGCGGTCCACAAAAAAACGGATCCGCAAAAAATATGGATGACGTCCGTGTGCATTCTGTATTTTGCAGAACGGAACAGCTGGCCCCTCATAATACAGTACTATCCTTGACCGTAATTCGGACAATAATAGGACATGTTCTATTTTTTTGCGGAACGGAAATATGGAAATACGGAAACGAAATGCACACGGAGTACCTTCCGTTTTTGTTTGCAAAAAAAAAAATGGAACAGTCACAGAAAGAATATACGTTAGTGTGCATGAGGTCTAAGGGTCCTTTCACACAATCGTTTTTTTAGTCCACATCCGATCCACGTTTCTTGCGGATCAGATGTGGACCCATTCATTTCAATGGGGGCCACAAAAGATGCGGACAGCACACCGTGCTGTCCGCATCTGTATGTCTGTTCTGCGGTTAAGCAAAAAAAGATGATAAAAAATGTCCTATTCTTGTCCGTTTGGCTGACAAGAATAGGCATTTCTAACACAAGGTGGAATGTGTGGGACCGCAAATTGGATACAGTCGTCTTGTGTATGGACCTCAATGGTAGGAAAACTAAGTTAAAGGGGACACCCCACCAACTGGTAACACCCATCTGGACCTTCAATGCAAAATGCTAGTTAGGCCGGGTTCACATCACTGTCAGAAGAACAGAACAAAGAAAAAAAACGGATCCTTTATTTTGATCATCTGTTGTGCTCTTTTTCCGTCCGAGATCCTGCGTGGAGGACTTTTTGTCCCGTCTAAAATAGCGGATCTCTGACGGAACTGACAAAAATGTATGCAAAATGAGCACAACGGATGATCAAAATAATGTATCTGTTTTTTTTTTCTCTTCGTTCCGACGGATTAGAAGAACAGAAAGCTAAACGGCGATGTGAACGTGGCCGAATTCATTCAGAACTTCTAGTAGGAATAGTAAAGGAATAGCACATCACAGAGGCAAAAAAACGGATGCTTTAAATGGTTATTACAAAGGGGATGGAAGTAGTTATGCTTATTGCACACGAACGTGTATGCTCCGTGGCCGTATTGCGGACCGCATTTGCGGATCCGCAACACACGGGCACCGTTCCGTGTGCATTCCGCATCACGGATGCGGACCCATTAACTTCAATGGGTCTACAAATCCGGAGATGCAGATTGGTGCGGAGCAGAAGCACAGAACGGAAGCACTATGGAGTGCCGAGTGCCGAGTTCGTCCCGTACTTCTGTTCCACAAAAAGATAGAACATGTCCTATCTTTTTGCAGAACGGCCGGATCGCGGACCCATTAAAGTGAATAGGTCCGCGATCCGCTGCGGCTGCCTCACGGTGGGTGTTCGTGCATTGCGGCCCGCAACACGGCCACGGGGCGCACACGTTCGTGTGCAGGAGGCCTTACTGAGATGGATATGTCAGGGGAGGGTTCTCCAGAAATGTAACATGTAGAAAAACATACGTGTTCCCTGCGTGTCCCGACCCATGTACTATACTGTCTTCTATGCCGCCATACTGCGTGAGGAGATCACCTGCACATGTTTTCTGATATTATGATCGGTGGTTACTTATGTTTTTTTTAAAACTTTGTCTGGCGAGAGAAATCCGTAATTAGAGAAGTAATTGTGTTTGCAGTTTAATTATGACTATATTGTTTCTTCGTAGCGGTAGTCGTACCGATCGTGCGCTGCCATAAAATGCTTCTGTGTTAAATACCAATAGGAGGAAGTGCCATGAAAAGGACGACGGACTCTTTCTTCTTAGGGCTCATGCACATAAACGTATATATTTTTTTTCGTGTCCGTACTGTTTTTTTTTTTTTGCGGTCCATATGCAGAACCATTCACTTCATTGGGGCCATTCCGCAAATAAAATAGAACATGTCCTATTATTGTCTGCATTATGGACAAGGATAGGACTTTCCGGCCAGAATGCACATGGCCGGTATCCTTGTTTTGCGGACCCCCAATTTGCAGACCGCGAAACAACAACAGTTGTGTGCGTGAGCTTATATACGTACTACTGCTATCCTCATTTTACATTTCTCTGGCTTTTGGTGCTGAAGTCAGATAGCGGAGAATGGGTCAGACGGTATCGGCTTCCTTTAAGCTTTCGGTAACTACTATGTTTCTGATGATTAAAGCGGTATTCCGGTTGTTTGAAGTTCTACCCCATCGGGATAACTATTAGATCAGTGGGCAGGGGTGTGGAAATAAAAAAAACAACTACTTGTCGAAGGACTAAAGCGGGGGCTCCATCTACTTGTCCTGATCCAAAAAATAATATTAAATCAAAACCATATTTCAATGCACCGCCACGCTTCCTTATGCAGGGAGGCGGCTGGCTTGCGTTCCAGTCTTTGGGGTGTGAAATGACTAAGTTTAGTCCTTGTTCACACCAGAGGATTCTGTCCCGAATGCACTACATCGCGGCCGGCTCACTATGTGGTGGGACAGGAGGGGGCGTGACGATCCATTGAAGTGAATGGCACCGCAGCCGATCGGATGCACGGGATCGCAAGGCAGAATTATGCCTGAGGAGCGGTCACAATGCTGCTTGCAGCATTTTGTTTGGACTGCACCGCAGGTATAATGTGCCTTGCGATCCTGTGCAGCCGTTGGGCATGGTTATGGTGCCCATCACTTCAGCAGACCACTGCGCCCCCTCCTGCCCCACAATATAGTTAGCCGGCTGCAATGCGGTGCAGTGCATTCTGGACAGAATCGGGCCGGGACGCACCGCCTGGTGATCACAGCCATTAGTTTAGTGCACACTCCTGCTCTTAGCACATTACTACCCGTACCTCTAGGTAGTTTAGGCAAATTAGCTGCTGATGTGGCATGGAAAGGACCCCCCTCACCTTCCCAGTTTGACAACACCTGCAGAAAGGGGGTCCTCCGAGGGACGCTGGCAGAGTTGAGAGTTCTATCAATGCCCCTGGCTCTGTAACGGCTCCGTCACTGCTCCTCCCCCCGAGCCGGAGACGTGACAGAGCCTTTCATTGCTCCACCGCTCCAACTCTGTCATTTTTTCTTCCCCACGCTGTCACTACACCCCCCCCCGCTCTGTCACCGCGGCTGCGTCACTGCTCTACCCCGACTGCTCAGTCACCGCCGCTCCACACCCCCAGCCCGTCGCCGATCCACTGCGTCCACTGCTCCGGTAAACAAAGCCACTGAACAAACTACCTGCCTGGCGCCCGGAACTGCATGTCCCGGGAGCCGGGCGATACGTTTTCCGCACCCCTGAGTGGGGTCCTACCACTGGAACCCCCACGATCACCTGCCCCTTGCAGTTCCCCTGAAATGAATGGAGTTGCCGCTCGTACATGCATGTGTCCGCTGCATTCATAGCTGAGTACTCCAGCAGTCCCTTAGGGAATGAATGGAACAGCAACGTGCATGCTCGGCCAGCTGCCTCATTCACATCGGGGGTATATAGGGCCTTTGCTTTTGTGAGAGAAGGGGATACCCATCATCAGACCCCCCAATATAATTATTATCCCCTATTCTGTGGATAGGGGGTAACTTCTTCTTACCAGAGTAACCCTTTAACAGGGTAGGGGAATGGATGTTTTTTTTGAGGGAGTGATCTCTTGGTGAGGTTTTCCTGTGTATAGAGAGGAGTTGTCCTGAATGCACAACCACTACTAAATATGTGGATTTTGGGGGTACTGACAGACGTGCCCCTGCCGACGTTTCCGTTATGTATGAGGAGTCCATCTCTGACCCGTGTGATCTTATTTAGACAATTTGTCGTTTAAATGACGGGGTTCCTTCCCCACATATAATTTTTGTACTTGGAGGCTGTAGATAATACATTATGGATTTGTTTTGTGTCTTACCCCTAGCGCCCGCGGCAGTCACACCGCCGACAGTGGGAGGCCTATGTCTCGTCTTTAGAGCAATGTCTTAAATTGATTTGTCACTTGGCAGACGGCAGATCTTAAGAAGAAGAGTCTGCTAAGCCATTCTCCTCTTTATCTTCCAACCTGACAAATTTCTGATCTGTCTAAAATATGGCGGTATTTTCTGCTGTCAGTGCACCTCCGTTAGTGGCGTTTTCACGTCTCCAATGGGGGCTTAAAGGGAGGACTACCATTAGTCACTAAGGTTGCCCGATCACCTTCAATAGCTGTCAGCAATTTCTCCCAACTCACCCACGTACACGCATGCTCGATTTGGCATGTATTTTCAATGATTAGAGGAATAAAGCAGTGCCGGACATCTCTGGCAACAGAACAAAAGGATAGTAGTTGCCCGAGGGAGAGTTATGAGACCCCTATAAACATTAGATGATTGGTCAGCCCCACCAAAGATGGTAGGTTTGGTCAACGATAATCTATGTATGGAGGCCTTAAGAGAGTTGTCCACTACTTTACTATTGATGGCCTATCCCCAAGATTGGCATGTCTGACCCCACACCCCTGCTGATCAGCTGTTGGAGAGCAGCCTCGGTGCTGGAGGTGTGTACTGGACAGGGTTGCTTACTGCAGTACTGCTCCCATTGAAGTGAGTGGGAGCAGTGCTGCATTTACCAGCTTCGCCCACTGCACAATGGTAGTTGCGGCACCTCCCTCCCTGTCGGATCTCCCTGCTCAACATATGAAGTAAACAATATACATGTAGAAGCTATATGTCTGTAAACTGCTGTTAGCTTCACACAAAGTCATACTTTATTCACCAGTATTTACAACTCTGTGCTTAGAATGTGAATGCGGCAGCTCTCCTTCTCTCTCGCAGCGAGAAGTCTCAGCAGACTTGTACACATTCAATCTGCAGCTGAATTACTACCAATAAATTACCTGCATGTTACCAAATTCTTTTCTCTCGATTTGTAAGAACCTGAGGAAACTCCCTCAGTGCTCTTTATCGCTTCAGATAAAACTTAGCAAACATCGGCAGTAGAAGAAGAAGACATTTATGTCTGGATGGACAGGGAGTCTCCCAATCACGTATTAAGTAGTTTACTTACAGGACCCAAAAAGTGAACGCTGACAATCTGCTGGGCCGCTGACCGGCGGCTGCGCTATCACTTTACCGTCCGCGTCCCTTTTACAGTGTGACTGTGCTGCACGGCCTAGATATCTGATCAGCGGATATCCAGAGATTTCACATTACGTCCTCGATGAAGCACGCTCCTTTTAACGCTTCTGCTTTATTAAATGGTTTTATTATAATAATAGATTGCTGCCAATTATTCGGTAATGGAAGTAAGTTTTGGGTGGGGTGGAGTTGGAGGCTTGAAGAGGGAGGGAAAGAAGTGTTATGCCAAAATGTAGAGAAGAAAGACTTCTATGGCAGTGCTGAGAAATGAGCCCTAAGACCTCCTGCACACGAGCGCGGGTGATGACACGTAAGATCCGTTTTATCGTTTTACCATATCCGCACCAAAATCCGCAATTTCTAGCAATGGAGTTTGGTACAGATTTGCTGCAGATCTCACCCTTCATTGGGAAAGGGTGAAATCCACACCGCAAAGTGTACTGTACATGAGATTTGCTTAATCTCATACACTTTGTTGGTACCGTGCTGCGCAGTGGTTTTTCCGCATGGGAATCCGTGCGTATTCTGCAATGTGTGCAGGTGGCCTCAGGGTGCGTGCACATGGTGCAGATTTGTATGTAGAAATTCCACATGAAAAAAACGCTCATAAATCCGCACTATTTCTCATGTTTTTACGCATTTTTTGGTGTGGATTTGATGCGGATTATCCGCAGATCTCACCTTTCCATTGACAAGGGTGAAATCCACACCGTAACAACAGCAGGTCAGTTTCCACACCTAAGGGCTCATGCACACGAACGTATTTTTTGTCTGTGTTTGTTTTTTTGTGGCCCGTGTGCGAAACCATTCACTTCAATGGGGCCTCAAAAAAACGGAGATGACTGTGTGTGCATTCCGTGTCCGCATGGCTGTTCCGCCAAAAAAATAGAACATGTCCTATTATTGTTCGCATTACGGACAGGGGTAGGACTGTTCTATTAGGGCCATTCTGCTGTTCTGTTCCGCAAAATGTGGAATACACACGGCGTATCGTAAAACAACAACGGCGGTGTGCATGAGCCCCAGGGCTGAGTTCACGTCTCCGTCTTTTGGCTGCAGATTTGAGGCCTTCCATTAAAATGGGTAAAATCTGCACCAAAAATCGCAAAGTAAAAAGCAAAGTGTAGATGAGATTGGTCTGATCTGCTGCGTAATCCACAAGGTGTATAGGCAGCCTCCGGAGAATGGCGATGATCAGACTAGGTCATGTTTCATGGCCTACCCTGCGCCCTTAGCTCGTACATTTTTTTATTTTTTTTATTTATCGCTTACATTTTCCCACCCAGAAGGCAAACGAAAGGAAAAAGAGCAGCAGCGTGTGCGGATTTGCGCCTAGTAAAAGGCATTTATTACATAATGGGGAAAATCTGATGCCAGTAATTCTCTATCTAACATAGAATTTCACTGCGTGAAGGAAGCAGCGCGCCTTTTTAATCTGTCAGTTTCCCCGAGCCTTATGTCTGGATTGTTGTCACTTTATTGGCTCCTTTTATGCCGTGAATGATCTACTCTCATTTCGTTAGCCGAAAAGTTCTTTGCATGCTAGCGATCCTCCGCGCTACATTACTAGAGTCTTTCACGTACATTTATGGACTGGGGGGAGGGGTGTAAAGGAAAAATACCTCTAGCAACCAATCAGATTCCACCTTTCATTTTTCTGATCTCCCTTGGGAAATAAAAAGATCGATCTGAATGGTTGCAATGGGCAACTAAGCCAGTTTTTCTTGGCACTAGTTTTGATGAGTCTTAGGCCCCTTTCACACGGGCGAGTATTCCGCGCGGATGCGATGCGTGAGTTGAACGCATTGCACCCGCACTGAATACCGACCCATTCATTTATATGGGGCTGTTCACATGAGCGGTGATTTTCACGCATCACTTGTGCGTTGTGTGAAAATCGCAGCAAGCTCTATATTCTGCGTTTTTCACGCAACGCAGGCCCCATAGAAGTGAATGGGGCTGCGTGAAAATCGCAAGCATCCGCAAGCAAGTGCAGATGCGGTGCGATTTTCACGCACGGTTGCTAGGAGACGTTCGGGATGGGGACCCGATCATTATTATTATTTTCCCTTATAACATAGTTATAAGAGAAAATAATAGCATTCTGAATACAGAATGCATAGTAAAACAGCGCTGGAGGGGTTAAAAAAAAATAAAAAAATTTAACTCACCTTAGTCCACTTGATAGCGCAGCCGGCATCTCCTTCTGTATTCTTTCTTTAGGACCTGGGTAAAGGACCTTTGATGACGTCACTCCGGTCATCACATGGTCCGTCACATGATCTTTTACCATGGTGATTGATCATGTGATGACCGGAGTGACGTCACCAAAGGTCCTTTACCCAGGACCTAAAGAAAGAATACAGAAGGAGATGCCGGCTGCGCTATCAAGTGGACTAAGGTGAGTTAAATTTTTTTATTTTTTTTTAACCCCTCCAGCGCTGTTTTACTATGCATTCTGTATTCAGAATGCTATTATTTTCCCTTATAACCATGTTATAAGGGGAAATAATACAATCCACAGATCACCGATCCCAAGCCCGAACTTCTGTGAAGAAGTTCAGGTTTGGGTACCAAACATGCTTGATTTTTCTCACGCGAGTGCAAAATGCATTACAATGTTTTGCACTCGTGCGGAAAAATCGCGGGTGTTCCCGCAACGCACCCGCACATTTTCCCGCAACGCCCGTGTGAAAGAGGCCTTAGGGTCCATTCACACGTCCGCAAAATGGGTCCGCATCCGTTCCGCAATTTTGTTTCAATGGGGCCGGAATGTGCTGTCCGCATCCGCATTGGCGGATCCGCACTTCCGCTTCAGTTTCCGCCCCAAAAATAGAACATGTCCTATTCTTGTCCACAATTGCGGACAAGATTAGGCATTTTCTGTTATAGTTCCGGCAATGTGCGGTCCGCAAATTGCAGAATGCACATTGCCAGTGTCCGTGTTTTGCGGATCCGCAGAACACTTACGAACATGTGAGTGGACCTCTGGGTGTGTAATCTGTGGCTCCTTCATGGCCTGGCCGCTACGCATTGATTTGGCACCAAATTTGGTCACAATTTAAATTTGACGCATTTCTTACTGAGAATCTTTCCTGTTGCTTTCCAGTAGTAGTTAAAGGGGCTGTCGGGCTGGTAGATGACTATGTCTACCGTAGTGGTCCCCCTCAGCCCTCGTACTGACTGTTCCTGGGTCCCCTCTCAATACACAGGAAGTCACCACTCAGCCAATCACTGGTCACAGCAGTGACCCGCCTCAACCAGTGATGGTCCGATCCGCCATTTCCTGTGTGTTGGGAGCAGCGGGGGATCGATGAGGATCACTCCTTGTTTTTTTTGGCCATTATGACCCTTTTTTTTTTCTTTTTAAAGGATGTGTCACATTAAATTTAGTAAGGCCGCAGGTTATAGAGCAGGAGGAGCGGAGCAGGTCGATATATAGTTTTATGGGTAAAGATTCAGTAAAACTTGTATTTCATTCATATAAATTCCTGCTCATTCTGGGCTTTGAAGTCCAGGAGGCGGTCCTATCAGTGACTGACAGCTATCTCTGTATACACAGCCATAGAGGGAAGGCTGTCAATCACTGATAGGACCGCCTCCTGGACTTCAAAGCCCAGAATGAGCAGGAATTTAAATGAATGAAATACAAGTTTTACAGAATCTTTCCCTAAAAAATTATATATCGATCTGCTCAGCTCTTCCTGCTCTATAACCTGCTGCATCTCTCCAAGCCTTTCCAACCGGACCACCCCTTTAAGAACAATGTGATCCACATTGGACTATGGCTGGAAATAGTAGTGAAGGGTCTGTCTGTAGTGGTATATGCATATTCACCATGTTCACAGGGGTGATGCCACATTCAGCTATTTTCCAGGGCACTGCAGAGGATGCCAATATAGTCTGGCAGATGCCCGGTATCAAGCGTAAGAGAGATGCCAACAAATACAGTTTTACAAGCTTTATAGCTATATGATTGCTTTATAATAGAAAAGCATGAAGAAGCATGCCAAGTGAATGGGGCAGTGCCAGGCAGCGCTCTCGCCACTTGCTTCTCAAATGGACTGTCCCATGAAAAATTTTCTACAGTTTACAAACCAGCTCCTGGATCTGAATACTTTTCTAATTCCATGTAACTAAAAACATATTCACTGAAATCTATCTGTATAGCGCCACCTGCTGTTTGCTCTTCTTCTTATTTCTCTGTCCTGCTCTCTCAGAGGGAAGCACATGTTCAGTTCCATCCTAACTGCCACCAACGGCAGTAGAAAGGGCACGCCCCCTGGCAAAGGGCAAAATAAAAGATATCTCCAATGCGGTGAATGGCGTAAAATAAAAAAATAAAAGAAAAACTGTGCGATTCGCCATTTATTTATTTTTGGTCACCTTGTCCCCCCCAAAATAGGATAGGACTGTTCGATTATGGGCCGGACGTTACATAAAATGCAGAATGCACGCAGCTTTTTTTGGGTGTTTTATTTTTTTCCGCATGGTATCGAGTATCGCAATACTTTTTTATGATATCAAAACTGAATCAAAATTTTGGTATCGAAACAACCCTACATGGGGTGTAGGTGCTGTATTTTGGATTTGTGACGGCCCAGGTTGTTGGGTTATGTCCGGTGGGTAGATGAGCCCTTGGGCCAGGTAAAGGTCGAGTAGAAGGACGTGTCTGAAACGTTATCGCCATCTGGGGCGACGTACATCAGTAAAGCAAGCGCAAGCCTCCACGTTTTATATCCGTATATATTTCTCACAGGCGTAGCCTCCATGGACAGGGGGCCCTTTAAATGCGACTGACAGTGTAATCTGTGACAATCTGACCACTTGGACCCCCACTGATAAAGAAGAGAACTGTTACAATGCGAATAGTTATTTTTATGATACTGTTGGTGGAGGAAAGTGACAGTCCTTACTCATTACAGAGGTTCCCCGCCCAAAAAGAACATTGTTTTTAGGTTCCACGTTTGCTGAGATTTCCTGTTTGTCATTAAAACTGTTGGCAGTTGCTCCTTAGCTTTAGCGACACACTACCACTTCATGAACAGCAGTGTAGTTGGCTCAGTATTTGTGCTGTTATAGCTGCGGTCTGTGCTCCAGAGCTGTAGTTCTTCAGATAAGCTGTAATAGGAAGGTGCAGCCTTTGAAGGGAATCTGTCTCCAGGTCTGGGCCGCAGTATAAATTGGTGTCAGAGAGCCTGATTCTTCTGCACGCTCACTTATTTCTGCTCATTCCCCCCCCCCTAAAATCAGTGCTGGACCCCATCTCTGGAGTCCTCGTGTTCATGACCTGCACCTCCTCCCGCTTGTGGTGGACAGACTTCTTCCTGTACAGTGTATAGGGTGGGGAAGATGGTAGCTCATGAATACATAGGCTCGAGAGCACATACATGACATTGAGCAGACTGCAGCTCTTGGGTCTCCCTGAAGATGCTCAACACTGAGCTGAGACCCCTACCAGTTGTGAGTTCGGGGGTCCCATATCTCCTGTTTGAATGGAGTGATGGTTGAGCATGCACAGCACTGCTCCGTTCAGGGATTATGGCACATGACCCCCATTCTTGTGACTGGTGGGGGTGCCAGCGGTCAGACCCCACTGATCTAATTGTTAGGCCTCATTCATGTGTCTGTGACCATGCGTGACGGACCATGAAGCTGTCCGTCTAGGATCCATGTGTCCATATTTTGCCCCCCATGTGTCGTCTGTATTGAATATTAGGCTGCGTTCACATCTACGATTCGGAGATCCGGCTGCCTGATCCAGAGCAAATGCTGGTTGCCGGCCGGACTAAGAGCCATTGCATGCAATGATTTTTTTCCAGCCGAAACCTGGCATTTATGCTGGAAATCAGCTGGATCAATAGGGATCTGGAGGTAAAGTAGAGGATCCGGCAATGCCTGCCAGATCTCCGAACGGAGATGTGAACGAAGCCTACGTTTCCAGAGCATCTCCTACCAATGGTCCGTGAAATCGACAGGCCCGTAGATCATTATAATGTGCACGAGGGATTCGTAATTGAAGACCAAACAGGGCGTGCTCTCATGGCGTCACATCCATGGAAAACCACAGTAAAGTCAATGGAGGCGTGTGCAATGGGGAGACCACGGACCGCACACGCCTACGATTCACTGACATGTAAAACAAGCCTTATCCCCTATCTGGCGGTTATAGAGAACAGTATGTGCTCCCCGAGCAGTTTCCATGGCACTTCCCTGCCTACTCCTTCCTGACTACTGTCTCCGCTGAGGTAGCAGCACCATCAGGCTTCCCCCGGCATTTCTACGGAGGTCACACAGTCCAGGAAAAAATATATTAAGACTTGTGATTTAAAAAAAAAAAATTCAGCTTTTTCTCAGTGCACCCGGAGGCAAATCTCCGCCATCGATTTTTTTTTCTTAACCAGCGCTGGAATATTTGCTTTGAATACTGGAGCACAATTCTGCGCGCATTCACTTCTGCGGAGCTGGATTCCCTCTCTCGGACTTGTTTTACCGGTATGAAGATGTTCTTCGGGTAGAGAGAAAAAAAATTCCATTAGTGGTTGAGGAGACTTGAAATGATGAGATTTGCCGGTATTTTTCTTTGTAATGAAAGAAGAAATCAAATGTTCTGTTGAACGCGGAGAACATTGAATAACATGGAGTTAATGGGAACATCAGACTGCTGGTATAGAGCTCCATTACCTGGGACCTTCACAGGAGACGCTGCTGGTCTGTGGCGTCTGGCAAGCCTGGAATAGCTGAGGACACCGGTACCAGGAGGAGGGTACCAGGGGGGCAAGCTCTTTATTAAAGGAACATCAGAAGATTTTTGTTTCCGGTTTTTCATAAAACATTTTTTTAAGATTTTTTATAATAAAGCTTGCTTTTCAGCTTTGCTGTGCAGCCTGTGGTGAAGTCAGTCTTATCATTTTTAAAGGGAACATGTCACCTATGATTTTTTAATGCCAGTGAAAACCAGATGATGACACATAACCTTTTTTTCTAATTGTAGATTTTTTATTTATTTATTTTATTCTATTTCCTGAACATGATTATGAAGGGGCGGCCATCCAGCCCGAGCAGTGGTGCGCAGCATTTAGAGAGATGCTTTACAGCAGCCACCATGGGGCATAGACATAATAGACAAGGGGTCAGCAACCTTCAGCATTCCAGCTGTAGTGAAACTACAACTCCCACCGTACTCTTTTCACTTCTATGGGAGTTCCCAGAACTGTCAAGCCAGTGTGCCTGCTGGGAGTCCTAGTTTCACCACAACCAGAGTCCCGAACGTTGCTGAACCCTGCAATAGACTGAAGCAAAGTTATGGAACCTATGGTAGAGTTTTCTGGGCATGCTCGGTGACCTGTGCAGAGGTCAGGAGGGAGTAGATAAGCTGTGATATCACCTAGTGTGAACGGTGAACCCTGTGTTGTCCATATATAGGTGATCTGTCATTGTAGTCATTTTTACGATGATAAAGAGATGACTGCTGAGAAGTGATCTGTACAGTGGCTCCTACTAGTCGGCCTGGTGGCCAGTGCGAAAACTGCAGGATGGTGGGATTTCTTTAAAAGTATAGATGGTGACTTGGAAATGTATATTTATTCTTTATTAAAAATAACATCACAAAAATGCTTTAAAATAAGTTTAACATAAAAACTTGATTTATTGATGTATGTAGCAGAGCTGTGTTTGTGTGCATGTATAAAGCTGTAATAGTTGTGTGCATGTATAAAGCTGTATTAGTTGTGTGCATGTATAAAGCTGTATTAGTTGTGTGCATGTATAAAGCTGTATTAGTTGTGTGCATGTATAAAGCTGTATTAGTTGTGTGCATGTATAAAGCTGTATTAGTTGTGTCCATGTAGCAGACCTACGAGTGTGCCTGTAGCAGCGCTCTGTTTGTTGTGTTTACATAGGTGTGTTGGTTGTGTGCCTGTAGCAGCGCTGTGTTTGTTTTGTGCATTTTGCAGACCTGTGTTTGCACGCAGCAGAGATATTAGTTTTTAAAAATTTTCTGTTGTCTAAAGCTGTGGTGCGTCTTATAGTCTGGAAAATACGGTACAAACTCGGCAGCCGCTGTATTCAAACTCTGGAGGGGTTGGGACCTCTATTCTAGTGATGAGGACGGGGGGACATTTATCAGGTATCCTGTGCTATCCCTGTTTCCGCCCTGGCAGCCATAAAGGCTAGGTGTAAATATTGGTTAGGCCGGCATCCAGTAGAGGTAGACCAGCTTTACTGCGTAGGTCATTCTTTCCTACTAGCTACAGTAAGCTGTGGTATATGGAGAACCATCACAAAAACTGCTGTGCAAATAGTAAATGTGGAAGTAATGCACTGTGTGAATAGGGATTCATAAACTGCCCCTGACTAACCTTGCATTGTGATGTGCAAGAGGAAGACGTGACCATTTACTTGAGATAAAGTCCTATACCCCAGGAGAATCACCCCGTCCTTTGTACTGGTGACACACTAGATAAACATCCTAATTTTCCTTACAGTTTGAGGTTCCCATACACACAGAGCCATCTTCCCTGGCCTCTCGTACACATGCATGCTTGGCCGAGTTTGCATGTGTTCAGAAGAGGGTGCTTCCATGCGTCCCCGGTCGTGGCTTCTTTCCCAGAGAACGAAAGGATTAGGCATGCTGAAATTCAACAGCCTAATCATTTACCCTGACATCTGCTTTTGATGAAGGCCCCCATCGACATTAGATGAGTCGCCGGTGCCGCCGGCAGTGGTTTTCATGTATGTTATCTGCATGAGGAGGGGAGAACTATGGCATTTATGGAGTTCCTACTATTACATGAAAAGTGTTATTTTTTTTGTGCTTTTAGACTCTTTATATAACTCGATTATTCTATATTTTCGGCCATGCTTACTGTTGAAATGAAATTCATTGATTGCTGGGGATTAAGCCATTTCTCTGTGTATAATACCTTATCCTTGGGCTTTCAGCGGATTACGCTGACAATACATCTTAGAAATGGGGAGAGAAATCAAACAGTTTATTTTTTTATTTTTTTTGCTGATTATTTGCTACATGAATGGGGAAGTGTAATCCCAAAAGTGGAGCTAGAGGGGACTGCGCTATTTGTTTCACTAGAGATGAATTAGGTTGTTGTCTTTTAATTCTTTTTTGAAGGCTGGATTTCCTTCGGTTCTTTGATTCTTGAGGAGTCTTGTCTAATAGTCCAATATAATACACTATAGGTAAGTTTACATGATTGGAGCATTGCAGTTCCAGTCCAATAATCAGGTGAGAATGGGGAGAGGGATGCTAAGCACCAGGATTGTAAGGCTACTTTCACACTTGCGTTAAACTTTTCCGGCATTGAGTTCTGTCCTAAGGGCTCAATACCGGAAAAAAACTGATCAGTTTTAGGCTACTGTCACACTGGCGTTTTGGCTTTCCGTTTGTGAGATCCGTTCAGGTCTCTACACACGCGGTCCAAAACGGATCAGTTTTGCCGTAATGCATTCTGAATGGAAAAGGATCCGTTCAGAATGCATCAGTTTGCCTCCGTTCCGTCTCCATTCCGCTTTGGAGGCGGACACCAAAACGCTGCTTCTGACACACAATGTAAGTCAATGGGTACGGATCCGTTTTCACTGACACAATCTGGGACAATAGAAAAATGATCCGTCCTCCGTTGACTTTCAATAGTGTTCAAGACAGATCCGTCTTGGATATGTTAAAGATAATACAAACGGATCCGTTTATAATGGATGCAGGCGGTTGTATTATCTGAACTGATCCGTCTGTGCAGATCCATGACGAATCCGCACCAAACGCGAGTGTGAAAGTAGCCTTATCCTAATGCATTCTGAATGGAGAGAAATCCGTTCAGGATGCTTCAGGATGTCTTCAGTTCAGTCACTGTACGGTTTTTGGACGGAGAAAATACCGCAGCATGCTGCGGTATTTTCTCAGTCCAAAATTCCAGAACACATGCCAGATCCGGCCTCAAGTGTTCTGGAAAAACGAATCTGGTTTTATGGTCTGCGCATGCGCAGACCTTTAAAAATGTGAAAAAGATAAATACCGGATCCGTTTTTCTAGATGACAACTGGAGAAACTGATTCGGTATTGCAATGCAGATTGCCGGAACTGCCTGCCAGAATTTAACAACGCAAGTGTGAAAGTGCCCTTAGCCTATATTCTGCAGCAGCATCCAGTACCACCGACCTTTTTCTCCATGTGCTGTTGGTACATATGGGGGCTTGAGGGTGGGCATGTCTTATATTAACTGGCGCTTATAATACGGTATGGATTTTAAATACAAAGTATCACAGAATATTGTATGAATATATTTTGTTAACGTTGGTGTCTTTTCTTTAAAGGGATTGTCCATCATTTTAAGAATACTATAGAATAAAGAAATAGTCTATACACACTCTTTAAATGAATTATCCAACCCTTATAATGACCCCCCTCATGCCCGAGCACCTCATATAGGTGATACTTACCCCGCTGCCCAGCATCCACTTCGCTCCTAGTCCCCGCATGGCCCCGTTGCATCTCCCCATCGCGCGGATCAAAACATCCGGTAATGGGGGGGGCAGCCAATTGCAGGCCGCGACGGGGACGAGCCTCCCTAGCGTCACCTGCGATGCTAGCGAGGCTCTTCCCTGTAACGGCCTGCTATTGGCTGACCAACCCCCCTCCCCCCGTCGCAGGATGTTTTGATCCATGCAGCGGGGGGCCATGTGGGGATCAGGAGCAACACGGGTGCCGGACAGTAGGGTAAGTATCACCTATATGAGGTGCCCGGGCATTAGGGGGTTTAATTCTAGTGCAGCCGGTCCTGTAACAATTAGATCATTCACTTGCCCAATGTCGCCAAATGCAGTCCTAAGCGGTGATGCTTGCATGTATGGTACGTGACCACTGAGGCCATTAATTGGCTGCAGGACTGCATTCACAACCAGAGTAGGTGGCGCTGGAGTGATGGCGGAACTAAAGTGTGGGTATAGATTGTGTCTTTATACCATTTTCTAGATTTCTGAAAATCCCAGGCAATTCCTTTAAAGGGGTTGTACCTGCTTCCTGGCACCGACTTCCCGCTCCTACTCCTGCAGGCCTGTGATGCTCCACTGAGCTCCATGGATGTCAGTGTCTGGTTTGACATCGCTGCAGCCAAACAGTGTTTGCGGCCGTGTCCGGCTCCCCTTACGTCATGACAAATGGTTTCCCAACCCCCCACAATTCTTGCACAACCCTTTTAATCTTTTATGTGAGTATCCTTATAAAAGTAATTCTGAATTTCAGTTTTCATACTAGATACTGGAGCACACACACACACCAGGCTGACAGATCCTGTCCCCAGTAGCTCATTTTCAGCTTTGCTGTGCAGTAGGGATCGACCGATTTTATAGATTTTATATATTTTTTTTACAGTCAATACCGATAACCTGTGAACTTTCAGGCCGATAGCCAATAACTTATACCGATATTCCCTATCCACCCTAATAGAGCTCTATTAGGGTGAATAGGATCTTACACTCTCACTGCTGCCCTGTGCATAGTACACACAGCAGCAGGGAGATTACCATGGCAGCCAGGGCTTCAGTAGCATCCTGGCTGCCATGGTAACCGATCGGAGCCCCACGATTACACTGCTGGGGCTCTGATCAGAACTGCCACCAATGAAATTACTTAGGTGGGGGGGAGGAGGGGAACCCTGTAGCCACTGCCACCAATGCCACTGCCACCTCCTGTATTTGTATTAAAATTATAATTGGTGGCACAGCAGCCAGGCACCTGCTATGCTGGCTGCTTGACTCTGGTGAGGACACTCAGGAGGAGGAGGCTGCTGCCTCTGCTGCCGTTCGCCTAGCACACTAGCTGAGACGGCGCAGCGACAAACCCTCCCCTGTCCCTACTCCTGCTTTAATATTAGCCAGACATTCATTGGTAGCAGTGGTGCGGGCCTCTTCAGAGCCCGCTCATTTTATTGGGCTCTGCGGCGGCCGCGTCATAGGAGGGATTCCCTCCCTCCTTCTCCACTGACTCTGGCCACTGAACATGGCGGCGCGCGCCAAGCGCCATGTTTTCTCATAAGCGAGCAGCGCTGGACGCATTATTGGCATATCTGCAAGGTTAGATGCTGATACAGATAACTTTGAAAATCATGAATATCGGCCGATTAATATCGGTAAATCCGATAATCGGTCGATCCCTACTGTGTAGCCTGAGGTAGAGTTAGCAGAGTCATCTCTTTATTATTGTTGACAAATAGGATTTATTGGTAGATGATGACTAGTGAAGCCATGATAACTACACTATACACGTACACATCAATATGGCAACGCCTCGGGCTTTAAAAAAATAAATAAAAAATAGCTACAAAACAGTAACAAACACATATTTAGTAGTAAAACTAGAGTTTAATTCATGATACTTTCTCTGTAAAGTCACAATACTTTATTAGGGGTCTCTGCCGCAGATAGAAGCACCAAGTTCAGCATTTAGTTATCAATGTTCTGGTTCTCTGAGGACCTAGAATATTATTTCCGGAAATAGCTGCGAACAGGAAAACGCTGGCAGGGAGTCTGAGACGCTGAAGACTTCAGAGAAATATTTGCTTGCTGGGATGCCGATTTCCACCTCATACGTAATGTTGTTATGAATGATTCTTTTATGCATTTTCATTCATATTTTGACTTGTGGTTTACCAGAACTACTTAGCATTTTTGTAGCTCTATATTTAACCTCATATTAGAATTTTAGAATTGCGGAAACGTGGTCTCTGGGCGTGTCCTGTTTATTCCCTCAACCTGAACACACGATCGCAAAGTAGTTTTACACATGAGACGATCCTCAGAAGGAATGGTTGGAAAGTTCCTGAGGTAAACCCAGCTACAGCAGACTCAATGTAAGACCTCGTGCACGCGGCCGTATTCTCGCTCCGCATTTTAAGTGGATCGCGGGGGGACCCATTCATTTCTATGGGCCCGCAAAAATTGCAGACATCAGATGGATATCATTTATAGGCTGTCCGCGTCCGTGAGGCCGTGCTGCAAGCGATAGAACGTGTTTTATGCTTGTCCCCTTTGCGGACAAGGATAGGCATTACGATAATGGGGCCCCACGGAAAGTGCGGGATGCACACGGCCGGGATCCGCATGCGGCCTCAGTATGGGTTGTCTGTAGCGTTGTTGTGATCATGGGGGAATAGAGGGCTAGTGTTTTCACGTCATAAAAGGTGACTAAAGACCCTCGTTATGAGTCATGTAAGGACACTTGTTCAAAAATTCATCGGAACATCTATGGAAGTACCAGCTACTGAGTGCAGACACTGTATTTGAGATGGTGAGCGGCTGGTTTTGAGTATGTGCCTTGCATTATGGGTCTTGACTTTTAGGTATTCCGTTTAAAGGGCATCTGTCATCTCCGAAACGCCCCCCAAACTAGAGTAAGCGGTGTATAGTGTAAGTGGTGCAGAGCCCGCTTATCTAATTTTTATCTTCATACTCCCTTGTGTTCCTACTCTGTGCTCCGAAGAACCAGCAGTAAGATGCACTGAGAGGACTCCTCCGCTCACACACAATGGAGAGGACTCCTCCGCTCACACACAATGGAGAGGACTCCTCCGCTCACACACAATGGAGAGGACTCCTCCGCTCACACACAATGGAGAGGACTCAAAGATGAGTCCTGTCAATGAATTTTACTGCTGGTTTGTGGGAGCACAGCGGCAGAACGCAACTGAGTATGAAGATGAGAATGACATAACCGGACTCTGCATCACACCATACACTGCTTACTATATTTTGGGGACTGTTTTGGAGCTGACAGATTCCCTTTAACAGTACAGTTTTGGGTTTCCACCACTTGAAGGAGTAGTTCCCAGATGAGGATGGATAAGAAAGTTGTATGTATGGAGAGGAGCTATACCAAAAAAAATCCCCTCTTTTCTAATCTTTGTGCTGGTTTGCACTACCAAACCCACCTTGTCCCGAGACCATGGGGTTCAGTACTTGTTCCCACTGCTTGCCTTCCATCCTTTAGAACGGATGGGGTCTTCTTTGGGTTTGATCACTCCTAATGTTAAGGGGGGACCATGCATAGATATAGCCCTTCTGGAGAAGTATTGGCCAACGTCTGTGGGTTCTCCAGATTTTTGGGCATGGGCTGCCATGTCATTTATGTTGTGTTATATTTTTATAAAGTGCTACAAATACACAATAGTCTAAAGTTTATCAAAAGGGATGATTTCAACCAAAGCAATTTTAGCGACCACATCACCATCTGGATGGAGGTCGGCTATAGTTCCAAAGATCTTTCCCAGAATCGTCTGACCTCTGATGGCTTCCTAACTAGCACCACGGGCAATTGCAGTGTTTATATTGATTTCAAGGAAGATGATGGGTTTCTGATTGTGTTCCTGCAGGGTCTATGATTTTGCTGGGTATCAATCACCGAAAAAACTGTTTTCATCCAGGTCCTATGATTTCGGAGCTCCTGGTGTCTGGTTCTTGAGTGAGTTAAAGACAGTAAATCGTACACTGCTCAGAGGTGAGCTTAATCCATGGCATTATTAGCAAACAGAACGCTCTTGTCTCTTCCGGATCCAGACATGTCCATCCAGAAAAACCTGTTCCTCGGATTCCACCAGTAAATTTATCTGAGCACCTTTTTTTGTTAGGATACTTTCACACTTGCGGCAGAGGATTCCAGCAGGCAGTTCCGTTTCCGGAACTGCCAGCCGGATCTGTCAAAACACATGCCAACTGATGGCATTTGTCAGACAGATCAAGATCCTGATCAGTCTGACAAATGCATTCAACTGCCGGATCCGTCTCTCTGGTGTCATCTGGAAAAACGGATCTGGCATTTTTTTTTATTTTTTTTGCAGTCTGAGCATGCGCAGACAGCAATTCCGGATCCGTTTTGCCGGAACACTCGGGGCCGGATCCGGCATTAATGTATTTCAATGGGAAAAAATGCCGGATCTGGCATCTGAAATTTTGGACGATGATAAAACTGCAGCATGCTGCGGTATTATCTCCGCCCTGAAAAGGCAAAAAGACTGAACGGAAGACATCCTAATGCATCCTGAGCGGATTGCTCTCCATTCAGAATGCATGGGGATAAAACTGATCACTTATTTTCCAGTATTGAGCCCCTAGGACGGAACTCAATGTCGGAAAACTTTAACGCTAGTGTGAGCCTCACACTAGCGTTAAAGTTTTCCGACATTGAGTTCCGTCCTAGGGGCTCAATACTGGAAAATAACTGATCAGTTAAGCTAGGTAGGAAATTACCTCTGGAATCTGCGTCATGTTAAATAGTAGCATCACTGACACCAAGCATGGTCATATTTCATAGTTAGGCCTCATGCACACGACCGTAGCAGATCTGTGCCCGTATCGCGTTCCGCAATATATGAGCGCCGTATCACGGATGCAGACCCATTCATTTGAATGGGTCCACAATCCGGAAGATACAGTGCTGTGCGAAAAGAGGCACAGATCGGAAGCCCACAGAAGCACTATGGAGTGCTCCTGTGGGCTTTCTGTCCGTGCCTCCGCACCGCAAAAACTAGCACACCCACTACTTTTTTGCAGTGTGGACTGCTGGATGTAGATTGCGAACCCCATTCAAGTAAATGGGTCCGCAGACGGTGGGCACACGGTCGGTGCCAGTGCATTGCTGACCTCAATTTGCGGTCTGCAGCACAGGCACGCACCTGGCACACGGTCGTGTGCATGAGGCCTTAAAGTGGTTTTCTGGTATATTAATTTTGATGGCTTTTCCTGTGGATAGGCCATCAATATCTTATTCCCTGCACCCCATCTGATCAGATATTGATGGCCTATCCTGAGGATCAGTATTAGGCCTCTTTCACACAGCCGTTGTGCTCCCGTGGCCATATTGTGGCCCGCATATGGCGGTTCTGCAATACACGGGACACCGGCCGTGTGCATTCCGCATCACAGATGCGAACCCATTCACTTGAATGGGTCCGCAGATCCGACGATGTGGTGCGGAACGGAACCCCACGGAAGCACTCTGTAGTGCTTCCATTAGGTTACGTTCCGTGCTTCTGTTCAACAAAAAAATAGAACTTGTTCTATCTTTTTGCGGAACGGACGGATCGCGGACCCCATTAAAGTGAATGGGTCCGCAATCCGCATGCGGCTGCCCCACGGTCGGGCCCGGCCAGCACACGGCCGCATGAAAGAGGCCTTAAATTACTGGAAAACCCTATTAAATTGTTACTGGTATATTTTTGTACATTTAAAGAAAAAAAAAATTATGTGTCTTTTGTGGCGACATGTGCACAACCGTATATTTGTGCGGTCCGCAAATCGTGGATCCTCAAAATACGGATGTTGCATCTGCAGTTTTTGCTTTTTGACTTCAATGGGTCTGCATTTTGCAGCCAAATATAGGACATTCTTTCTGTGTGCTTTCCGCATCCGTATGTCCGTTCTGCAAAAAGATAGACTGTGTCTGCAAAAATGCAGACATAAGACCCACTGAAAACAATGGACCGTATCTGTATTTTGCGGATCTGCGATTTGCGGACCACAAAGCAGATACGGTCATGTGCATGGGGCCTTATGGAATAGTCAGTAGCCAGCTAAATGGTAAGATTGCCTAGGGTGGATTCACACACAACTCTTTGACACTCACATTTTGGATGCTCTCCAAAATGTTTTTGTTCAATATTGCTGCAACCTGATGTTACTTTAAAGTCTTTAGTAAAATACTAAAATGTCTGCGTATGCAAACTTTTGGTTTTTGCAATTTTCGTAACGTTTATTAAAATATAGAATGCGCCGGGTATGTCGTCTTTTTTTATTTTTTTTTATTTTTTTACTGTGTTCATGGATCTCTGTGTAGAACTTCAAAAACTGCAAGAAAAACACCTGTACAAAATGTCACAAGAATAAAAATGACAACAAAGACGCTTGGGGTTTTTAAATTCGTTTTGAAATGCTGAAAAATGGGGGTTCCAAGGTGCCTTTAGAGTAGTTGCACCCCTACCCCACCGCCCCCCACTTTTATGAAAAATGCTGACTATATGCTGCGGGATGTTGTATTAAAGTCTTTAGGGAAATGCGAGACCCTTGCAAACAACGCGTTTTTTTTTTCATTTTTGGGTCAAAATACAACATGCTGTAGATCCGGTGCTTTTTCTTCCTATAGATTCTTTATGGCAAAGTGCCTGAAAAAAGTGCATGTTACCAATGAATTGAAAGAAAGAATAACATAAATGCAAGTAAAAAACATGAAATTCATGATGGGAAAAAACAACGTGCATGAACAAGACCTTAAAGGGAACCTGTCACCTGGATTTTGTGTATAGAGCTGAGGACATGGGTTGCTAGATGACCACTAGCACATCCGCAATACCCAGTCCCCATAGCTCTGTGTGCTTTTATTGTGTAAAAAAAAACGATTTGATCCATATGCAAATTAACCTGAGATGAGTCCTGTACGTGAGATGAGTCAGGGACAGGACTCATCTCAGGTTAATTTGCATATGGATCAAATAGTTTTTTTTACACAATAAAAGCACACAGAGCTATGGGGACTGGGTATTGCGGATGTGCTAGCGGCCATCTAGCAACCCATGTCCTCAGCTCTATACCCAAAATCCAGGTGACAGGTTCCCTTTAAGGCCTCTTTCACACGAATGTGTGCGCTCCGTGGCCGTATTGCGGACAGCATTTGCAGATCCGCAATACACAGGCACCGTTCCGTGTGCATTCCGCATCACGGATGAGAACCCATTCACTTAAATGGGTCCGCAAATCCGGAGATGCCAGAACGGAAGCACGGAACCCTACGGAGTGCTTCTGTGGGGTTTCGTCCCGTACTTCCGTTCTGCAAAAAGATAGAACATGTCCTATCTTTTTGCGGAATGGCCGGATCATGGACCCACTAAAGTGAATGGGTCCGTGGTCCGCTGCGGCTGCCCCGCGGTCGGTGTCTTCGTGCATTGCGGCCCGCAGCACGGCCACGGGGCGCACACGTTCGTGTGCAGGAGGCCTACAGGGTTTATATATTCTGCTCCTTTGTGTTACGTGTGCTAAGGTCCTGCTTCTATTAAAAATGCCTCAGGCGATTTCCACTCATCTTCCTTGTTGTACGAGTTCGTTGTGAAATTTTGGTTGAATCAAATTGAAAAATCTTGCATACTGAAGGGCATGCCGCCATATGGTGACTCCACAGGGCACCGTATTGTGAAGATGCTTCTCTGCAATACAGCCTCTGATGGAAGGTGCAGTGATTTATTTTCTCTTTGGTTGGATTCTGTACCGTACAGCCCCACACATTTCTATTGGCGCTGCATCGCGTCTCTCTACGACCCGGATCCATTATACGGCTATGCCCATTAACCCCCGAGACGAGCCTGCAAGAAAGACATCTTCTGACTTCCCCAGGCGAACGCCCATTCTGATGTTCTTTATTTGCGAGGCCGCCGGCATCTCCGATGTGATGGAGATGAAATCTGAATACAAAAGTCTGTGCGGTATCACGAAGCCTTCACGGGCAGGACTCCCGCTGCATTCATAAATCCTTAGTGACTAAAATGACAGACAGATGCGATGCGGAGAGTTCCAATTTTGGCGTCTGAAACTAATTTTTTTTAAATAAAATATATAAAAATTCCTACCGAAGTTCCCATCTTCTATATCGCCACATGTCATCACGTCCTGCATTTCCGCTGACTTGGTGCTTCCAATTACAAACAGAACGCCAGAAAGCGCCCGCCAGATTTTTTGTTTGCGGTCTTCCACTTCAGGGTCCTTTTGAATTCTTATGTGATGTATCATCTGCTGGCCGCTCTTCAATTAAATAACGTAGAGATGTCCATCGATTACGCACATCATTACACAGCCAGATCCCGGGTCGCGCTGAGAACATATCCAGTATATTATGCTTTCATCAATACCAGCAGTTTTTTGTGGGTTTTGTTTGCTTGACACTAGAATAAGGTCTGTTTATTGCTCTGCCATATTGTTCCTTTTTTTTGTGTGAACTTTATGGTTCATTTCCACTAAGAGTAAATCTTCTCCACGTTTATTACATGGGAGGAATATGCAGCAGGTAAGGCCAGCTTCACACTAGCGGTACATTTTTCCGACAGAGGAAGGCATTGTATCCGGCATAGCACCGTCAGGCTATAATGGAACTCAGTGGGGATCCGGCCTGTTTCCAGCATTAGTGGCGGGATTCATCCGGACAAATACCACTGCAAGCAGCGTTTCTTGTCCGGCCAGATCCCGGCGCTAATTGCGGATCCCATTATAGAAAGAGGGGTCCGGCAGTATCCAGCTATGCGAATATGATGTCTTCTAGCAGGCTGTTCCTCTGCCGGAAGAATTTACCAATAGTGTGAAACTAGCCTATGGGCGCTTTCAGACGAGCAAGCTTTACACTCCAGACTCGCAGCGTGAGTATAAGCCTACATGCACACGAACGTTTCTGTTTTGCGGTCGGCAAATTGCAGATCTGCAAAAAAAACGGATGATGTCCGTATTGCATCCTTTATTTTTTTTGCGGATCCATTGTAACAATGCATATACTTGTCCGCAAAACGGATAAGAATAGGACATGCTCTATTTTTTTTTTGCGGGGCTACGGAACGGAGCAACGGATGCGGAACCAAACCATGTTTGTGTGCATGTAGGCTAAGACAGCTCCCGTCCTGAACTTCCAGCACTGCCGGGGTCGCATAACATTATATTGATTTATGATGCTGTGTAACCCTTAGAGGTCTGGAATGTATTGGATAACGGTGACATAATGCTGTCAGTGTTATCCAATACATTCCAGAACTGTAAGGCCTCATGTAAACGACGTGTTTTTTCACTGTCAGTGATTTGGCTTCAGTGGTCCGTGTCTGATTTTGCTTCAGTTGTGTTTCCTTGTGTCTTCCTTTTTTTTTTGTCTGACAGGGGAAAAAAAAGGAAGGTTAATGAAAAGTGTAATTTTATTGCACCGAGGTCTTGTAGAAAAAAACTGACGCGGACACGGATGACATACCAGTTGTGCATCCGTTTTTTTTGACTGATCCATTGACTTGAATGGGTCCGTCCTCCGTTTTCCACTGACAAGAATAGGACAGGTTATATTTTTTTGACGGACTGGAATCACGGATCAGGCCTAAGGCTGAGTTCACACGGGCGAGTATTTCGCGCGGGTGCAATGCAGGAGATGAACGCATTGCACCCGCACTGAATACCGACCCATTCATTTCTATGGGGCTGTTCACATGAGCAGTGATTTTCACGCATCACTTATGCGTTGCGTGAAAATCGCAGCATGCTCTATATTGTGCGTTTTCCACGCAACGCAGGCCCCATAGAAGTGAATGGGGCTGCGTGAAAATCGCAAGCAAGTGCGGATGCGGTGCAATTTTCACGCACGGTTGCTAGGAGACGATCGGGATGGGGACCCGATCTTTATTATTTTTCCTTATAACATTGTTATAAGGGAAAATAATAGCATTCTGAATACAGAATGCATAGTAAAATAGCGCTGGAGGGGTTAAAAAAACAAAAAACAAAAAAAAAAACATTTAACTCACCTTAATCCACTTGCTCGCGCAGCCGGGCATCTCTTCTGTCTTCAGCTTAGCTGTGTGCAGGAAAAGGACCTGTGGTGACATCACTCCGGTCATCACATGATCCATCACCATGGTAAAAGATTTAAATTAAATGAGTTAAATTATTATATATTTTTTTTTTAACCCCTCCAGCGCTATTTTACTATGCATTCTGTATTCAGAATGTATTATTTTCCCTTATA
Source organism: Bufo bufo (assembly GCF_905171765.1). Taxonomy (NCBI): domain Eukaryota; kingdom Metazoa; phylum Chordata; class Amphibia; order Anura; family Bufonidae; genus Bufo; species Bufo bufo. Next base: position 182,363,555 of record NC_053397.1, on the reverse strand, counting down.
ACATGGATATAAGGGGAAATAATACAATCTACAGAACACCGATCCCAAGCCCGAACTTCTGTGAAGAAGTTTGGGTTTGGGTACCAAACATGCGCGATTTTTCTCACGCGAGTGCAAAACGAATTACAATGTTATGCACTCGCGCGGAAAAATCGTGCATGTTCCCGCAATGCACCCGCACCTTTTTGCTGCAACGCCCGTGTGAACTCAGCCTAAGGCTGGGTTCACACCTGAGCGTTTTACAGCGCGTTCTACGCGCTGTAAAACGCTAAACAAGGAGAAACCAATGCTTCCCTATGGGAATGGTTCTCACCTGGGCGTTTTACAGCGCGTACGATCGCGCTGTAAAACGCCCGACGCTCAAACAAGTACTTGAGCGTTTTTATGGGCGTTTGGCGCGCGTTCCCGTACATAAACTTTCGGGAACGCGCGACAATGAGCGTTCACTTGTCTCTGTATGCGCGCTTGTAAACGCCCGTACAATCGCGCATACAGAGCGCTCCTTTCAGAACGCTCCGGTGTGAACCCAGCCTAAGGGTTACATAGCATCATAAACCAATATCATGCTATGCAACCTCAGCAGTACTGGAAGTTCAGGACGGGAGTCACATAGGCAGGGTCCATTCACACGTCCGTGTGTGTTTTGCAGATCCTTGGATCCGCAAACACGGACAGCGGCAATGTGCGTTCCGCATTTTGCAGACCACACATCGCCAGCACTTAATAGAAAAAGCCTATTCTTGTCCGCAATTGCGGACAAGTATAGGACATGTTCTATTTTTTTCGGGATCGGAATTGCGCACCCGGAAGTGCGTATCCGCAATTCCGGATCCGGGCGGAATATCGTGCTGCTCCATAGAAATGAATGGGTCCGCAATTCCGTTTTTTGCGGAACAAAATTGCGGACGTATGAATGGACCCTCAGAGTTCGGTCAGTGATTGTGAGCCAAAACCAGGTGCGGCTCTAGACACAGAACCGCTGCAGATCTTTCCCTTATACCTTATGTCTGTGGAGGCTTCACATCTGGTTTTGGATCACAATCACTGATGGAAATCACAGACCAAATCACTGACGTGTAAATGAGGCTTAATACTCCCGCTCCGAGTCCGGAGTGTACAACTCGCTCATCTGAAATCGGCACTGCGTGCTTCAGTCTATAAGGTTGCGTTCACACTCAGTTTTTTGTGTGCTGAAAAAACTGACGAGGAATCCACTTCAGGACTCCTTGTGGTTTTTGAGACGTTTTGTGATGCATTTTTCGGTGTTTTATTTTTTTATTTTTTATCCTGCCCATTTCATTGGGAAGTTTGGATGTGAATTTGACGCTGAATCCTCTCCAAGTATGAACACGTCACTTCTGTTTTCCACACTGCAGTTTCTAAAACAGCGAGCGAAAAAAAAAAAACAGCGCAGTGTAACTTAACAAAGCGGTTTTACCATTGAAATCAGTGGAGATGATTTGCAAGTGTTTTCAGAGCAGAAAACTCGCGCAACATTTTTTTATAACGATAGTCAATGGTGTCACACTGCGGCATGCTGTGACTGCGACACGACCGTCTCAAAAAATCCATCCAAGTTGTATTTTTGTGCCACTGTCACGTCGCAGCATGTCGCAGCGCGACACCATTGACTATCATTATAAAAAATGTCGAGCAACACGCCGCAGTGTAGTTGTACCCGGTTTGTTGCGCGACATATGTCGCCGCGTAGCCCTAGCCTAATATGTAGCAGCCATCAATATACTTGGGCAGCTGCTGTGTAGTCCTGGCCTTAAAGTGCAAGCCGCGATTCATGAGATCCGCCATACTCGTGCTGTAATGAGAGGTTGTCACAGCCGCGGCCCTTTTATTAGCATCACGGGATAGTAAGATGAGTCTCGCTCACCGTTAGCGCCTCACTCTTCTTGCTTCCACAATGCAAGAGGCTTTTTCTTCTATAACACTGATGGCGAGTGCCCAAACTGTAACATGTGCCCAAAACCCACATATTAATCGCAAAAGTGCCAATGCAGTTATTTAACCCGAATACTACAGTCCAGTATAGTATATCTTCCATGTACTTTATCACTTAGCTATAATAGCCTGCATTCAATGTGCTGCCTGTGCCGTTTCCAGGCTGCGGGTGCCCACTGAGAGGGCTCGGAGTGCTGCCTCTGGCACCCGTGCCATAGGTTCTCCACCACTGTTCTATAATAATCTTTTGAGACGTCTCTGGCTGCTGGATGTCCCCATGCTATACCTGTCTAGTATGTAGGCAGATATGCTCAAAGGGGCTCTGTGAACATAGTCTTGGACTATTAGGCTACTTTCACATAAGCGTTTTTTTTGCGGATCCGTCATGGATCTGCAAAAACGCTTCCGTTACAATAATACAACCGCATGCATCCATCATGAACGGATCCGGTTGTATTATTTCTTCTATAGCCATGACAGATCCGCCATGAACACCATTGAAAGTCAATGGGGGACGGATCCGTTTTCTATTGTGTCAGAGAAAACGGATCCGTCCCCATTGACTTACATTGTGTGTCAGGACGGATCCGTCTTGCTCCGCACCACATGGCGAATATAAAAATGCTGCATGCAGCGTTTTGGTGTCCGCCTCCAGAGCGGAATGGAGACGGAACGGAGGCAAACTGATGCATTCTGAGCGGATCCTTTTCCATTCAGAATGCATTGGGGCAAAACTGATCCGTTTTGGACCGCGTGTGAGAGCCCTGAACGGATCTCAGAAACTGAAAGCCAAAACGCGTGTGTGAAAGTAGCCTTATCTGCGGTAATACATGAGTAGTAGCTGCGCTGAAATACATTGTCAGGACTGCTGTGCATGCGCTCAGGAGTCCTCTGTACTGCGTCAGCAGTCCATACTGTGTATTTCAGCGCAGTTTTGAGCACTGACAGTAAGGGAATGGGGGGCTGTAGGAAAATACTAAATATTGATCTGGACTCCTTCTGTGCAGCACTATTCGTGTAATACCGCAGTGACAGGTCCCCTTTACAATGGAGATCCACCTTTGTAGCTGCTGGGGTTTTGCCGCCATTGTCCTATATGACACACTCCCGCAGGATATATTGTATCTCTGCCAAAAGGAGGGGTTTAGGGCTGAAATGGGTCCCCCAGCCAGTGAAGCAGAGCTGTGTTTGTCGCCTTCTGTTGGAGAGCACATTGAGCAGACGCCTTTGTGGCGGTGTAACCGTACAATACTGGCTGTTGTCGGAATAGCTGCAAGCATTTGTTGCAGGGGACAGATGGACAAAAGGCCCTTTTATTTCTGCGCTCAGCAGATGATCTAGTACGTGGCGACTTTTGTCACCTCTCGTGTGAAGCTGCCTGTGACGTGCTCCAGAGCCTCCTATCGCTGGCAGATCCACAGCACTTGTGATATGGAGCAGAGATGCCGCTTATCTGATGACCGCTGCTCCTCCTGCAGCCGGGGGGGGTTTGTTGCTCGCTGTCTCTCACTTATTTGTGTCATTGCCACGTATTTGTTATTATTTTAGGTTTCATCTCTGTCTGTGCAATTGTGATAATGACAGGGAGCGGGATTGTTGTCACAGAGCTATTCCTGTGCCACAACACAGTGACGACGCGTGGGCGATGAGTGACAGCCTCCTGCCGTCGTGCCTCTCACTGCGAATCATTCCTAGCTCAAGGTAAAAGATGCTTTTGGAGGTGCAAAAATGAATGTGTTGTGACCGTATCGGTTATTATAATATCTGGAGGGGGGGGGGGTACGACCACTGCTGGATTGTATGAGGTGGATGGGGTGGGTGCTGCCACGATCCCAGCCACCAGAGAGGCTGGAACCTTCTCCTATAATGTACAAGCACGGCCACCACTGCTGGATTGTATGGTGGTCGTCCGTGTATAATGTGATGGAAAAATGAATCCAGCCAGCGAAGGAAACAATATGGACAATCTCAATACATTAGTAAGTGCCTTGTATTAACTTTCTCTACATGATAAATGCCTTTAAGTCAAAAGGTGTATTATTAAAGGGGTTGTCCGGCCCCTTGAAATTTTGGACCAAAACCTTAGAATGATATTAAAACTAATGACATCTGTCAGCAGTTCTGTACCTATGACACTGACTGACCTGTTACATGTGCGCTCGGCAGCTGAAGGCGTCTGTGTTGGTCCCATGTTCATATGTGTCCTCATTACTGAGAAAAATGATGTTTTAATATATGCAAATGAGCCTCTAGGAGCAACGGGGGCGTTGTCATTACACCTAGAGGCTCAGCTCTCTCTGCAGCTTCCACACCCTCTCCCTGACTGGGCCAGGTATGATCACATTTACGCTGCTGGCTCCCCATGAAATAGCAATGAAGGAGTGTATTTTCCCAGGTCTTTGTATTCACTGTGCCTCTGTTATTCCTCTGAAAAATCTGTAAATGGTCCTAATACTGTCAGTGTACAGCCCTACACAGTCTAACACTGGCAGCACAGACTGTACGCAACCACTGCTAATACCTAGTTGGACCTTTATTACAGACTGCTGGCAATTCATTTATAATCTTCTAGTGGGAATAACTGAGGACCAGCACAACCCAGTCATAAGAATAGATGCTGGAGAATTGCTATTACATGTGGAGAGGGGACGTGTCCTGGTATGCAGTGCTGCGGTGCGCCCGGAGATCCGCACCCAATACTGACTGTCGATGAAGTCTTGATGAGCGTTTTCTTTGCCTCACTTGTCAGATGTAATTTCTGTAGCTTGAAGTCTCCGAGTCCCGGTGTTTATTGCCAAGTCTGATAATTGCACTATAATAATAGCCTGTCTGCATTTGTGAGGCTTCTGGGATGAAAGGCGCTTGGAGCCAGCGAGGACTGCTCCGTGCCAGGAGGAGGTTGCATCAGATACGCTGGAAGAGCGCAGTAATCGCCACGGGAGATGTAATAATAGTCTATTAGGTCATCGCTGCGTCCTCTGAACGTGGGCATGCTCCGTGAGCCGCTACGTCAGCACTTTATTTCTACAAACGCGCTATCATGTTACGTATGTATTACCTATGAAATCTAGACTAACCTTTGTCTTGTCCATTAGGAATTAGCATAAGCGAGATCGTTCCGCTACCGGAATTGCTCTGGTGGTAGTGATCTGGGCGAAAAGGGGGATTGTAGGCACAAGGAGATCAAATTTCCAGCAGAATGTGATTCCTCCTCGCTGGCCCTGCTGGTAGTAGAAGTATGCTAACGCCTCATGCACACAAACGTATTTCCTTTCCGCATCCGTTCCGTTTATTTCTTGCAGACCATATGCGGAACCATCCATTTCAATGGGTCCGCCAAAAAACGGAAGCTACTCCGTGTGCATTCTATTTCCGTATGTCTGTTCCGCAAAAAAAAATAGAACATGTCCTATTATTGTCCGCATTACGGACAAGGATAGGACTGTTCTATTAGGGTCCAGATGTTCCGTTCCACAAAATACGGAATGCACACGGACGTCATCAGTATTTCTTGCGGATCCATGTTTTTGCGGACCCCAGAATACATACGGTCGTGTGCATGAGTCCAAAGGGGTTTTCCAGGATTTGCCAGACTCTGCCCGCCTCCTCTTCTAACAGCAGATTAGCGAGTGTCCCGGGTGTCGGACGCCCGCAATCTATCCTGAGGTCATCAATACGAATTCCCGGATAATCCCTTTAATACTGCTGACCTATGCTCAGCATAATTCATCATCTGTATCTGATTGGTGGGGGTCCGACACTCAGGACCCCCACCGATCTGCTGTTTGAAGAGACCGCTAGGCCAGGGACATCGCGCTCTTCGGTCACGCGGCGTGGGCCAGGGCTCAGCAACCTCCAGCTGTTCTGAAACGACAACTCCCCGAATCCTCCTTACAAGAATAGCCGTGTGAGTGTGCATGATGGGAGTTGTAGTTTTACAGCAGCTGGAGTGGTGAAGGTTGCTGCACCCTGGCTAAGGTGCAAGTCAGTCCCATTCAAGTGAAAGGGGCTGAGCTGCAATACCAAACACAACCGCTATCCACTGGACAGCCGCAGCGCTCATCAGAACCTCTTCAAACAGCAGATCGGCGGGGGTACTGGGAGTCTAACCCCCCACCGGTCACATACTGATGACTATCCTGAATATAGGTCATCAGTATTAAACACTCGCACACCCCCTCTAAGGGAAATTTGTCACCCCTATTCATATTTTTTCGTGATTTTCCGGTGCTTTATTATTACAATTTTTCATGCCGATATCTTTATTAAAAGAGTTATCCCATGAAAAGTATTTATTATCAATTCACAGGATAAGCAATAAATATCGCATCACTGGGGTTTCCGACGGCTGAGACCCCCCCCCATGACCGTGTGCATATCAGACCACCATCAGTTGCATAGAAGTAAATGCAGTGGTAACCAACATTACCCATTCAGGGAAGGATTTTGAGGGTCCCTCTTTCTTGGGACTGCAGTCAGGCCGACGTAATCCATTATTTGTCATCTATAACACCCTGTGCGATCCCCCTTTAAGCCCTTTCCTCTAAGCCCCCCCCCCCCAAAAGGCAGTCACATCTGGTTGTGAGGAGCTGACTTTTCACCATCCGCATGTGTTCCTGGGGCTGAATGATCGCCCATTCAGTGGCCGGTGTAAGATTTCCGACCCTGCGTAAGGCCTCACGCACACAACCGCATGTTCTATCTTTTCCGCTAGGCCGCGGACCATACATAGGGATTGACATGAATGGATCTGTATTCGATCTGCAAAAAATGCGGAATGGATGCAGATCGAAAATACGATCGTTTGCCTGGGGCCTAAACTCCAGGAGACAGTGGGCCCTGAAATTTGCTTCTGAGGGCGTCATTTTTTGTCTGCACCGTTTGGGCAGACTTGGGCTTTCATTCTCCTTTACAAGTGCCGGCAGCCGAAACCGATCCCTGCTTGTGTTTGTATAGCATGTTGTTTGTATAATATACCCGAGTAAGACAATGATGAAGAAGAGGAGAATTAACCCTTCAGTGGTAGCACAGAGGAAGTCTACAGAACAATAGGAGTCGTTCTCTGTGATCACCTTGATTATTCCTTCTGCAATGGGAAAGCAATTTCCCCTCCTGCCCTTTTGTGAGGAGCCTCTCTCTTCCCGGTACTTTGAAGTTCTCTTCCAGGCGGTCGGTGCTTCAGCGTAAAAGAACACAAGTGTCGGCTGATACTGTGGGAAGGCTGAGCAGCTGAGGACAAAACGCGCTGGTATTAATTATGTAAGCCCAGAGAATGCTCGAGTGCGCAGTATCGTGTGTTATAATGGACGGCAAACCTGCGGCTGAAGAAATATGACGGCGCGGCCGGGAGCAGTCGAGAACGCCCACATCCTACAGCAGCGACTCCTCAGAGCTTCTGCCAGTGTACCACGTGCTGGATAGGGACTTCTACAGTGTGCCAGTACTAGCGGCCCGGAGCAAAGTCATTTTCATTGCCTCTCCTAAAGTGTCACCTTTGAAGACTCTTAAAGGGGTTGCTCTTTCCGAGCTCCAGGCCTTGGTAGCTCAGTTGCCGAAAATCGTAGCCCCCATTCATATGACTGTATTGTTGTTCTGTGTCCTATCCGTTTTTTTGAGGATCACACATAGACCCATTCATTTCAAAGGGGCTGCAAAAAATTGCGGACAGCACACCGTGTGTTGTCCGCATCCGTATGTCTGTTCTGTGGCCCCGTCTTTGCGGACAAGAATAGGCATAGTTACAATGGGGCCCTCAAAACGGATACGGTCGTGTGAATGCCCCTTCTACTCACCCTGCCGGTCTCGTGTCGCTATCGTTCTGATGGCGCTCGTGTCCCCGATGCAGTCCTCTTCCCGCTCCTGGTCTCCACATGCCAGGAGATGGCTGGGAATGCCGCTCAGCCAGAAGGCTCCGACTTTCCTTTATACGTGACCTCCATTCGTTATCTGTTCCTGGCTTTGGCTTCAAAAACTGCATAAATAAAAACCTGACCGTGGAAACACATGTGTTCGTATATTCACACATGCAGGTTTTGGTAAATTTTATAAATTTTTTTAGCTAATTTTGTAATCGCCTCTTAAAGGGGTTGTCCGGGTTCAGGGCTGAACCTGGGTATCACGTCTTCTGTATGAGAGGAGCGTCGGAGCATTTCCTTGCTCCGATGCTCCCCTTTGCCTGGCTGCATCGCGCAGTGCGAGCCCCTGTTTATTGTGGGCCGTGAGATACCGGGCTTGACAACGCTAAGCAGTGCACCCAGACAAAGAGGAGCATCAACTTGGCAACATGGCGGAATCTGAACTGTATGCCAATCTATGTAGCAGCGGAGCCATAAAAATGAATGAGGTCTCAGTGTGACTCGCAAGTTTGCCAAATCCAGTGACTGCAGAATCGCAAAAAAATCCAGCAGGGTAGGAATTTTGCGATTTTGCGGTCATGACAAACTTGCGAGTTGTGCTGCAACCCCCTTCATTTCTGTGGCTGCACCGCTACACTGTAATCCTTGGTCGCACGACAGGTGTCGCACCCAAAGTCGCTATGTAGCTCCAGCCTTACTTACAATATGGTCAAATTAAGTAATCTCTTTCAGGTTAACCGTTTAGCACTACCCAGTGTGACCATTATATAGTGGCATTATTATACCAGTGTGACCATTATATAGTGGCATTATTATACCAGTGTGACCATTATATAGTGGCATTATTATACCAGTGTGACCATTATATAGTGGCATTATTATACCAGGGTGACCATTATATAGTGGCATTATTATACCAGGGTGACCATTATATAGTGGCATTATTATACCAGGGTGACCATTATATAGTGGCATTATTATACCAGGGTGACCATTATATAGTGGCATTATTATACCAGGGTGACCATTGTATAATGCCATTATTATACCAGGGTGACCATTATATAGTGGCATTATTATACCAGGGTGACCATTATATAGTGGCATTATTATACCAGGGTGACCATTATATAGTGGCATTATTATACCAGGGTGACCATTATATAGTGGCATTATTATACCAGGGTGACCATTGTATAATGCCATTATTATACCAGGGTGACCATTATATAGTGGCATTATTATACCAGGGTGACCATTATATAGTGGCATTATTATACCAGGGTGACCATTATATAGTGGCATTATTATACCAGTGTGACCATTATATAGTGGCATTATTATACCAGGGTGACCATTATATAGTGGCATTATTATACCAGGGTGACCATTGTATAATGCCATTATTATACCAGGGTGACCATTATATAGTGGCATTATTATACCAGGGTGACCATTGTATAATGCCATTATTATACCAGGGTGACCATTATACACTGCGTGCAGAATTATTAGGCAAATGAGTATTTTGACCACATCATCCTCTTTATGCATGTTGTCTTACTCCAAGCTGTATAGGCTCGAAAGCCTACTACCAATTAAGCATATTAGGTGATGTGCATCTCTGCAATGAGAAGGGGTGTGGTCTAATGACATCAACACCCTATATTAGGTGTGCATAATTATTAGGCAACTTCCTTTCCTTTGTCAAAATGGGTCAAAAGAAGGACTTGACAGGCTCAGAAAAGTCAAAAATAGTGAGATATCTTGCAGAGGGATGCAGCACTCTTAAAATTGCAAAGCTTCTGAAGCGTGATCATCGAACAATCAAGCGTTTCATTCAAAATAGTCAACAGGGTCGCAAGAAGCGTGTGGAAAAACCAAGGCGCAAAATAACTGCCCATGAACTGAGAAAAGTCAAGCGTGCAGCTGCCAAGATGCCACTTGCCACCAGTTTGGCCATATTTCAGAGCTGCAACATCACTGGAGTGCCCAAAAGCACAAGGTGTGCAATACTCAGAGACATGGCCAAGGTAAGAAAGGCTGAAAGACGACCACCACTGAACAAGACACACAAGCTGAAACGTCAAGACTGGGCCAAGAAATATCTCAAGACTGATTTTTCTAAGGTTTTATGGACTGATGAAATGAGAGTGAGTCTTGATGGGCCAGATGGATGGGCCCGTGGCTGGATTGGTAAAGGGCAGAGAGCTCCAGTCCGACTCAGACGCCAGCAAGGTGGAGGTGGAGTACTGGTTTGGGCTGGTATCATCAAAGATGAGCTTGTGGGGCCTTTTCGGGTTGAGGATGGAGTCAAGCTCAACTCCCAGTCCTACTGCCAGTTTCTGGAAGACACCTTCTTCAAGCAGTGGTACAGGAAGAAGTCTGCATCCTTCAAGAAAAACATGATTTTCATGCAGGACAATGCTCCATCACACGCGTCCAAGTACTCCACAGCGTGGCTGGCAAGAAAGGGTATAAAAGAAGAAAATCTAATGACATGGCCTCCTTGTTCACCTGATCTGAACCCCATTGAGAACCTGTGGTCCATCATCAAATGTGAGATTTACAAGGAGGGAAAACAGTACACCTCTCTGAACAGTGTCTGGGAGGCTGTGGTTGCTGCTGCACGCAATGTTGATGGTGAACAGATCAAAACACTGACAGAATCCATGGATGGCAGGCTTTTGAGTGTCCTTGCAAAGAAAGGTGGCTATATTGGTCACTGATTTGTTTTTGTTTTGTTTTTGAATGTCAGAAATGTATATTTGTGAATGTTGATATGTTATATTGGTTTCACTGGTAAAAATAAATAATTGAAATGGGTATATATTTGTTTTTTGTTAAGTTGCCTAATAATTATGCACAGTAATAGTCACCTGCACACACAGATATCCCCCTAAAATAGCTAAAACTAAAAACAAACTAAAAACTACTTCCAAAAATATTCAGCTTTGATATTAATGAGTTTTTTGGGTTCATTAAGAACATGGTTGTTGTTCAATAATAAAATTAATCCTCAAAAATACAACTTGCCTAATAATTCTGCACTCCCTGTATAGTGGCATTATTATACCAGGGTGACCATTATATAGTGGCATTATTATACCAGGGTGACCATTATATAGTGGCATTATTATACCAGGGTGACCATTCTATAATGCCATTATTATACCAGGGTGACCATTATATAGTGGCATTATTATACCAGGGTGACCATTATATAGTGCCATTATTATACCAGGGTGACCATTATATAGTGGCATTATTATACCAGGGTGACCATTATATAGTGCCATTATTATACCAGTGTGACCATTATATAGTGGCATTATTATACCAGGGTGACCATTATATAGTGGCATTATTATACCAGGGTGACCATTGTATAATGCCATTATTATACCAGGGTGACCATTATATAGTGGCATTATTATACCAGGGTGACCATTATATAGTGCCATTATTATACCAGGGTGACCATTATATAGTGGCATTATTATACCAGGGTGACCATTATATAGTGCCATTATTATACCAGGGTGACCATTATATAGTGCCATTATTATACCAGGGTGACCATTGCTTACATAATGATCAAATATGTTTTCGGCTTTGCCTTTTGTTTCAGAAAACATCTCTTGTGGTTTGGAAACTGTCAGCAAGCAGCCTTATTACTGTGTGCAGATGTGAACATTTATGACGCTATGATGCTAGAATTTTCCTTTGCTCTTGTTAGTCACACATGGAGCTTTTCTTTCAGATTTTTTGCCATGCTTAAGGAGGACGTATTGATTTCACTAGTTTATTATGAATTACTTATTAACGCTAATTTAACAGATCATTTAGAAATATTGATTTTGCTGCAAGTACAAAATTGCAAGAGTCAAGGGAAGCAGAGGGAAAACAGGAGTGCTTAGTCTGGCATGACGTGTAATGTTCTTTGTGTTTACAGGGTTTTTATACTTTTTATGTAAATGGCCATAATGACCGTGCTTATCTAGTGCCCTAGCTTTACCGCATTCCCCGGCCCTATGGCCATAATGACCATGCCTATCTAGTGCCCTAGACTAACCGTGTCCCCCGGCCCTATTACTATAATGACCATGCCTATCTACTGCACTAGCCTAACCTTGTCCCCCTGCTCTATGGCCATAATGACTGTGCTTATCTAGTGCCCTAGACCAGTGGTGCCCAACCATTTGTTGTCTGAGGGCTGCACTAGACATGGTATAAATTTCGCGGGCCAGAAACAGGTAGCTTTGCCAGAAAGAAATGCAAACACTGTGAGGGGGCACGTGTGAGCATTACTTCTGTGAAGGGGCAAATATCTGGGAATCTTTTCTGTGAAGGGGCACATCTGGGCATTTTTACTGTAAAGGGGGCGCATCTGGGCATTTTTACAATGAAGGGGGCACATGTGAGCATTACTAAGGTGAAGGCGGCACATGTTAGCATTACTTATGTGAAGGGGACACATCTTGGCATTACCAGTGTGATGGGGACACATCTGGGCATTACCACTGTGAAGTTGGGCACATCTGGGCATTACCACTGTGAAGTTGGGCACATCTGGGCATTACCACTGTGAAGGGGGCACATCTGGGCATTACCACTGTGAAGGGGGCACATCTGGGCATTACCACTGTGAAGGTGACACATCTGGGCATTACCACTGTGAAGGGGACACATCTGGGCATTACCACTGTGATGGGGGCACAGGGGAACATCTGGGCATTACCACTGTTAAGGGAGCATTTGAGCATTACTGTGAAGGTGACACATCTCTGGGCATAGCAAGACTAAGTAGTGGAATGCAGGAAACTCTCTCTAGAAATGCCTTGTGGTGCAATATTATGAGTCCTCTCTCCCTCATTAATATTGCTAAGCGCGTCCTGAGCAGAAACCCAGGCGGCCCACACGGGCACCGCACCAGACATCAGGTCCAATCACTTCCACTACCACACCTCGCCAGTCACATCCTCCTTAGACCTCCTGCTCCCATCTGACTTGTCCTCACCTTCTCCTTCGACGTGCTCTGATACCTGGCTGAGAGTCCAGAGGGGGTCTGTACGGGCGGGTGTGGGGAGATGGGGCCTTCATTCGCCACAAAACTAATAATAGTACTGCCCCACAGTATAATTAGGAATGGCAGTAGGTGCGTCTCTTCTGCAACTAGGCTCAAGCTCCGCCTTCGGACACTGCACGGGTCGCATGATACAGCGAGCCGTAGGTTGGGCATCACTGCCCTGGACTAACTGTGTCCCCCGTTCCTATGACTATAATGACCGTGCCTATCTAGTGCCCTAGCCTAACCTTGTCCCTCGGCCCTATGTCCATAATGACACACTTTCCAACACGACTTGGTTGTCGAAAAAAGAGGTATGATTTTCATTAGGGGTGGGCGTTATAGGCGGAATGCGATATAAATTTGTGCCACAATCTGGATTTTGTGTATATCGCCGGACCGCGATATGACCACGGAGCGGTAGTGAATGATCGCGCTGTCGGCGCGCGCCATGTTCTCCTGAGCCGGCACAGTGGAGAAGGAGGGAGTCCCTCCCCACTATGCGCGGCTGCCGCTGGCCACCAATAAGAACAGAGTAGGAGGAGGAGGGGAGGGACTGTGGCCACTGCGCCACCAATGAATGCCTGAATTCCGGCCATATCCCGGCCCCTATGACTGCACACTGCGATCCGCCGCAATTAACCCCTCAGTTGAGGGGTTAATCGCGCGGATCACAGCGTCCTGTCAGAGGTCGGGTGACTGGAATGTTCTTCAGTCTCTGCATTGGTGGCAGTGGGCAGTTCCGGTCGGAGTCCCTTTTTAGCGCCGCACAGACCTATGAGAAGAAGGAGCGCCCGGCGGCCACAGCGCACGTGAGTATAATGCTGCTCACTAACATACTATGGCAGCCAGGACTTCAGTAGCGTCCTGGCTGCCATGGTAACCGATCGGAGCCCCAGCATTACACTGCTGGGACTCCGATCGGAACTGCCCACTGCCACCAATGATGGGGGGGGGGGGGAGAGGAGGGGGACCCTGTGGCCACTGCCACCAATGATTAATACTGGGGGGGAGGGGGAGGGGGTGGGTTTGAGTTACCAGAGGGGGCTGATAAGAGGGAGAGGCTGGGGGGCTGATCAGAGGCTGGGGGGCACATGAGAGGCTGGCTGCCATGGTCAGCTCCCTGCTGTTGTGTGCACAAAGCACAGGGCAGCAGGGAGAGTGTAAAGTCCTATTCACCCTGACAGATCTCTATTAGGGTGAATAGGACAAGGGTTCTAGCCCTTAAGGAGGCTAATAGTTATTAAATAAAAAGTAAAAAAAAGTTGAAACACCCCCCCCAAATATAGAAAACAATATATTGCGATATAAATCGCATATCGCACATGCTTAAAATTATATCGCAATATAGATTTTAGGCCATATTGCCCACCCCTAATTTTCATAGGCCAAAATTTTGGTTCCCATTGTTGTACTATAAGCCACACTTTCCGCCAGGCCATATCCCCTTTTTTCTAAGAGGCACCCTTTTTTTTTTTTGGACAAGCCGGAAAAGTGTCTAAACCACTTTATAAATGTGGAGCAAAGCAGGTGCCCCAAGTTTTTAGTCTAGCAGAATTGTGGTGCATTTTGATTAATATGGGGGCGAATTATAAAAACTGGTATAAAGTAGAACTGGCTTAGATGTCCATAGCAACCAATCAGATTACACCTTTTAATTTCCATAGGAGCTCTGAAAAATGTAAGGTGGAATCTGATTGGTTGCTATGGACAACTTAGCCAGTTTTCCATTACACCAGTTTTTATAAATCTCCCCCAATATTTAGTGCCAACATTGTGACTCACGTTGGCGCACAAGTCATGCCTTCTTTTTCGAAGACAAAAATGGGGTCATTTTATCAAACTGGTGTAAAGTAGAACTGCCTCAGTTGCCTATAGCAACCAGTCAGATTCCACCTTTCATTTTTGACAGCTCCTTTGGAAAATGAAAGGTGGAATCTGATTGGTTGCTATGGGCAAATGAGGCAGTTCTACACCAGTTTAATAAATGACCTGAATAGTGCCTAATACACGTAATAAATGTGGCGCCAGCCCCCCTGTGCCTGTTTTTTTGACATAAATGGAGCCAACATTCTGGCGCGATTAGCTTCCCTTGTATGTCATGGACACGACATGTCATCTCTCAAGGACATCCTTGTGACTGATCGGAAGGTCCTCGGTGACTTCCTTAAATTGAAGAGCGCACATTTTTCATTATCTGTCTCCCAAATGATACGAAGGCGTTTGGAGAATGATTACTATTCTGGATTTATGACTTGCGTTGAGAAACTTCACTCTCATTCATCAAATTAATTACAAAAGCATTTTCCCTTGAAATAAAGAAGAAATCGGCGCTATTCTGTCAGACCGTTCACTGTGTTATTCAGCTCTTTTTTTTTTAGCTGTTCCTGCGAAAGCCCGCTATACCCGTCACCCGCTATACCGCGATATGGAGATGATTACTCATCATTCATACTGAAGAGCCCTCACCTTATAAGAAATGCAGTCAGTTCTTTACGTTTTCGTCATCACCTTGGAATTCATTTATGTTTGCATCACTTTGCAGTGAATGAGTCGAAGGGCCCAGTTCACACTGAGATTTTTTTTGGTGTCGATTTTGGAGCTTTTCTGCCTCGGATTCATTTAAATGGGAGTCAGCACTGGCTTTTTTTTCCAATGTTGAAAAAAAGAAGCAGCATGAATAGGAAGTGTAAAAAAACAGCTCCCTGTAAGTCCACGCGGTTTTTGTTACGATTATGCGCCAGAAACCCAGAGCTGAAAATGCAGCCGTGCATAATAAAAAATAAAATATGTTTTTCAGCGTGTTTTCAGATTCAGGGGTAGGCAACCTCCGGCACGCCAGCTGTTGTAAAACTACAACTCCCAGCATGCATACTGGCTCTGCTTTTCTAAGAACTCTCATAGAAATGAATGGAGCATGCTGGGAATTGTAGTTTCACAACAGCTCGAGTGCCGAAGGTTGCTGACCTCTGCCCTAGAGGGCCGGCCTATGTCTGAAGGGTGGAGCCGCAGCGAGGGCTTTGACCAATCAGTGCAGATGTGACGGCACATGATCTACCAATCAGCTGTCCTGTAATCTATCAGGCCCAGACGCATTTCTTGAATATACCTCAGCAGCCATTTTCTTTGCAGGGATTGTTTCTCCATGACAATCCCTTTTCGGTCGGAAATCAGCTCAACAATCGCCTGAGGAACCTGCGTGATAATAGTGGCGGCTGCAGGCATGAGAGTTCATTCAGACGTCCGTAAATGTTTTGCGGTCTGCAAATTGCTGATCCACAAAACACGGAAATCAGGGCGTGGGCGTTCCGCATTTTGCAGACCACACATGGCCGGCCCTATGATAGAAATGCCTATTCTTGTCCACAATTGCGGGCAGGAATATTGAAATGAAATGAATGGGTCCGCACCTGTTCTGCAAAATTGCGGAACCGATGCAGAGCCAGAATTTTGGACGTGTGAACGGAACCTAATGTAGTATTATAAGCCGACCATTGAAATTAAAGGGGTTCTCCAGGACATCACTATTGATGACCTATCCACAGTGTCTTACTCCCGGGAACCCCATCAATCAGATGTTTGAAGGGGGCCACAGCGCTTGGATGACACCGCCGCAGCCTCTTCATTGTATATCAAGCACAGCGTATTGCAGCCCGGGCCCATTCACTAGAATGAAATTGAGTTGCGCAGAGGCCATGTGACCGATGGATTCCAAGGAAGGGGTGCAGCGCTCACCCTATCGCCGCAGCCCCTTCCAATAGCAGATTGGCAGGGCTGCTGGGAGTTGGGACACCCATCAATCAGATATCGATGACCGATCTGTCGTGGACAACTCCTTTACATGGATGGGCCTGGTCCGCAGCCTGCATACAGTCCAATACACAGGCTGTCAGACGGGTCCATCTTCAGCCCTTCTCCTCTATGCTGAGAAGACCATTCAGGAGAAGAGAGAGAGCGACTAGAGGGATTTGCCAGTGAATGGCATTCTGCATCTTTCATTGTATAGGAATACATTTAGGCTGCACAGTCAACCGGCCCAGAATTTTTGGTAAAAACTTATTGCAAAAATTATTATAGGCAATTAAATAACAAAAATGTGATCTAAAGTTGCCCATAGCCTTTTACAGAACTTTTTGGATTTTCATGAGGCGTTTCTATCCGTTAGCAATCTGCGACCGCCCTGTTTGTTTTCTCCTTAAGACAGTTGACATCATTGCGGTTTGTTTTCCTCTGGTGCAGTATTTTGCTGCAGACCGCGTTACTAAATAATTTATACCGCACCGGGGCACTGTCAGGGTTTGGATGGTACCGCGACACTTTTTAGCAGGGCATCATTTCTAGCCCAGCTGCCCAGTCTCTTGCTCATTGAAGCAAGTATGAAAAGATCCGTGCCACGCCACGCTCCGGAAAATGAGCACACAGAACTGCACGTAGAAGGAACGGCGGCTGGTGTTGTTTTTTTTTTTTTTTGGGGGGGGGGGGGGGGGGGGGAATTACAGTAAATATTTTGAACAAGTCTCACCACCTGCATTATATAAGACGTGTCGGATCTCAAGACTCCCAACGTTTGTTGTGCGCCTGGAGCTAGAGAAGGGGTCATTTCTCTGCCCCCTAAAGCATGTTATTAAATAAGCTCTTTAACCCGATGCCATACGGATTACTGCAAAAGGGTGGAAGGAAAGAGCTGCTTCAAAATGAATGGGCAGGAGCGGAAATGGTGGTTCTTCTGGCGGGTTGTAAAAAATTACAATTTCTGTATCTGGAAAAGTTGGGTGAGATCCCCAGTGAGAGCTGGTTGGGTTAAAGGGCCTCGGTCAGCAGTTTTGTACCTATGACACTGGCTGACCTGTTACATGTGCGCTTGGCAGCTGAAGGCATCTGTGTTGGTCCCATGTTCATATGTGCCCGCATTGCTGAGAAAAAGGATGTTTTATTATATGCAAATGAGCCTCTAGGAGCAACGGGGGCGTTGCTGTTACTCTTAAAGGATCAGCTATCTCTGTAACTGCCACGCCCTCTGCACTTTGATTGACAGGACCAGATGTGATGACATTTTCATTGCCCAGCCCTGTCAATCAAATTGCAGAGGGCACAGCAGTTGCAGAGAGAGCTGAGCCTCTAGGAGTAATAGCAACACCCCCGTTGCTCCTAGAGGCTCATTTGCATATATTAAAGCATCATTTCTCTCAGCAATGCGGGCACATATGAACATGGGACCAACACTGGTGCCTTCAGCTGCCAAGTGCACATGTAACCGGTCAGCCAGTGTCATAGGTGCAAATCTGCTGACAGATGCCCTTTAATGGGGTTTTCAGGAGTACAATAATGGTGACCAATCCTCAGCATAATTCATCAATATCAGATCGGTGGGAGTTCGACAGCCAGCACCCTCACCTATCAGCTGTTTGAAGACGCGACGAACAAGTCACCTTTCTCACTTTAATGGGACTGAGCAACACATAGGACATATTACTGATGCTAGGTCCTAGATTGGGACTCGACACGTCCTTGGTTTTTTATTGCTGATTTTTCTCTTCTCTTTTCTCTTCAACTCAACCGAATATAATTGTCTTCGGAAATGAATTGAGGTTTCTAAATATGAAATGCCAGCTATTATTGCCAATTTTAGAGCCTAAATACAGGTCATGGTAGAGTACAAGTTTACCGGTAGAGTACAAGGTCATGATCTGTGCAGGGTCGGACTGGCCATAGACCCGACAGGGAAATCTCCTGGTGGGGTAATGCCTAGGGGGGGCCACCCAAGCCCTCCTCACGGCTAACAGTAGGTTACATAATGTCCTGATGCTCTCCTGTGCACCTGGCCAGCGACCGCAGGTGCCTTCTTGAATTCAACTATATCACTGTCCTCAGGATGGCAATACAGTTGAATACTGTGGTGCGGGCAGCAGTATTTTGTGCTGCACTGTGGCATTTGGTTCTGCTAGGGCGGTATTTTGTTTTTCACTAAGGTATTGCTGATCCCGCCTTCTTCCGTTGTCCCTGCCTTCTATCAGTTTGGACCCACCTACAACAGGGGTACATTTTTAGTTTTTGTTTTTCTTTCAGGGCCACTTTAAAGGGGTGTTCCTATCACAGACAAATGGGGCATATCGCTAAACGCTCCCCCCATAGAAGTGAATGGGAGCGCACCGTGCTTTCGCGGCCACCGCTCCCATTCATTTCTATAGGGCCGATGGAAATAGCCGAGCCAGCGCTTGGCTATTTACGGAGGCCCCATAGAAATGAATGGAGGACGTCTGCGCATGCGCATTGCGCCCTTCACTATTTTCCGGGCTCCGTTCTCTGGGACCCACACCTATCAAGCAATGGCGATATGCCCCCATTGTCTGTGAATGGAACACCCCTTTAAGTTCCCAGTCCACCCCTGGATCTGTGGATGCACGTGGCCCAGTCACATTGGTTCTTTTATGCGCTGAGCTGCAGGGCTGTAAATCTGTACTTACCAGGTATATTATTGTTCATTGGACTTCATTGATTTCTGCATTTCTGGCTGATGTCATTCACAAATGTCCTTTCTGGTTGTCCCTTAATGTCTTGTGTGCTACAAAGAAAACATCTCTCCAGTAAATGAAAGCCACGCTCTGCTAGACTTAATATGAAATACATTTTCCCTGAAGCATGAAGACATTTCTTTGACGTCTATGGTCTGCCTGGTTTATGTTTAAAGCCCCTGTACACGGTAATGTAGGGTGTATTTGTGTAGATGAAAGCAGAGTATATGCATGTTAGAAATTATTTACAGGGTCTTGCTGCTTGTCTATCACTTTACTCTGCCGTACAAATTGATAGCAAGTACAGGCAATACTTAAAGGCTTTGGACACCTTTTGGGCTGCAGAATTAGGCAAATTTCTAAATAATGTTCATTCAAAATTGACTATTATTGTGCAATTGTGGAGTGTTACTCCTTCACATACCTGGGAGTCCTTCTGTCTGATATCCATCGAACAACACACTCTCTCTGCTCTCCCCCTCCCTTCTTTTATTGTTAGAGATAGCTGGGAGGGGGATGATGTTGTACACAACCATGGGCAGACTGGGAACTTAAAGGGGTATTCCCACTTCGCCTTTTCATACTTACCTGCTGCCAGCGCGCCGTTCACTTCCTGGATTCTGGCTGGCGGGCGTCATCCTGATTGAAGTCTTCTCCTTGACTGAACGCGTACGCCCCCGCGCATGCACCATGGTGACTTATTCCTGGCCAGTATAGTACAGAGCCGGCGTGCGCAGTCACAGATCTGTACTATTCTGGCCGGGAAGAAGTCACCATCGCGAATGCGTGGCAGCGTGCGCGTTCAGGACAGCGAGCGGCCCAGCCGGGAGAAAAGAAGGAGTCTTCTGCGCAAGCGCGGCCACCGGGATTCTGGAGAAGAGCGGTGGCCGTAACCAGGGGAGACCGAATGACAACAATGAGGTAAGTGGGGATGAATTTTATCCTAAACGGTGGGAATTTGTTAATCAAATATATTTACAAAAATGATCACTGTCAAATCATTAACAGATTTAACAGTGATCATTATTGTAAATATATTTGATTAACAAATTCCCACCGTTTAGGATAAAATTCATCCCCACTTACCTCATTGTTGTCATTCGGTCTCCCCTGGTTACGGCCACCGCTCTTCTCAAGAATCCCGGTGGCCGCGCTTGCGCAGAAGACTTCTTCTTTTCTCCCGGCCGGGCCGCTCGCTGTCCTGAACGCGCATGGTGACTTCTTCCCGGCCAGAATAGTACAGATCTGTGAACGCGCACGCCGGCTCTGTACTACACTGGCCAGGAATAAGTCACCATGGCGCATGCGCGGGGGCGTGCGCGTTCAGTCCAGCGCGCGGCCCGGCCGGGAGAAGACTTCAATCAAGATGACGCCCGCCAGCCAGAATCCAGGAAGTGAACGGTGCGCTGGTAGCAGGTAAGTATGAAAAGGCGAAGTGGGATAACCCCGTTAACAGATTTAACAGTGATCATTATGATGGGATAACCCCTTTAAAGTGGCCCTGGGAAAAAAAGAAATAAAAATGGCCTCAAGTAGGCAGGGACATCAGAAGTAAGTGGGGCCTGCAGTACCCAGTGGGGCCTACCACCTACCAGTGGGGACATCAGAAGTAAGTGGGGCCTGCAGTACCCAGTGGGGCCTACCACCTACCAGTGGGGACATCAGAAGTAAGTGGGGCCTACCACCCCAGCAGAAGCAAATAGCACAGCGCAGCACAAAATACTGCTGCCTTCACCACAGTATTCACCTGTATCACTGTCCCTGAGTTCAAGTGGACACCTGTGGCCACTGGCCAGGTGCACGAGTACCTGATGCTCCTAGCATTTATTAATGCTTAGAGCATCAGATAATTATGTACCTGCCAGCGGCCGTAAGTTGGGCTCGGGCGGTCCTGTGGGCATTGGCCCACAGGACAATTTCCCTTTAGGGTCTATGGCCAGTCTGCCACTGATCAGGGAATGTATAGTGGGGAAAGCAACCCAGTTATGGAGAGCAGATCACAGATCCTGCAGATAGGGAGGAAAGCAATCAGCAATGGAGGGGTGAATCACACACATTGGGGGTCATTTATCAAAGACAGATGCTTTATGCCCAATTCACACATCAATGTTTTGGTCAGTGATTTCCATCAGTGATTTTGAGCCAAAACCAGGTGCGGCTCTAAACACAGAACAGGTGCAGCTCTTTCCATTATACCCTATGTCTGTGGAGGCTCCAATCCTGGTTTTGGCTCACAATCAGTGACCAAAACACTGACGTGTGAATGAGGCTTTATGCTATTTTCACACTCGTTTTTTGGCTTTCCATTTCTGATATCCATCATGGGCTCTCACACGCGGTCCAAAACGGATCAGTTTTGCCCTAATTCATTGTGAATGGAAAAGGATCAGCTCAGAATGCATCAGTTTGCCTCCGTTCAGTCTCCATTCCGCTCTGGAGGCGGACACCAAAAAGCTGCCTGCAGCGTTTTGCTGTCCGCCTGACGAAGCGGAGCCAAACGGATGTAAGGCAATGGGGACGGATCCGTTTTCTCTGACACAATCTGGCACAATAGAAAACGGATCCGCCCCCCATTGACTTTCAATGGTGTTCAAGATGGATCCGTCTTGGCTATAGAAGACATAATACAACCGGATCCGTTCATGACGGATGCATGCGGTTGTATTATTGTAACAGAAGCGTTTTTGCAGATCCATGACGGATCCGCAAAAAACGCTAGTGTGAAAGTAGCCTGACTTGTTAAAAAATAATTCGTACCAGAAGACACCTTTAAGGGGCATGAACAGCAAACTGGTAAAATTCTATAAAGGTTACAGCGCAGGCTCGGGAGTCCCTCTAGACAAAAACATTACTCCTTCCTTTTCCACCGTCAATTCTCACCACATGTTTGTCAGGTGTCCATGCTTGTGGCCGTGGAGGTGATAACTAGTGCATAGGAATTTCCTAATTTATGATCATAGAACGATCAGCATTACCGTATATACATGCAGATCCTTGGCTGGAAGTCAATGGCTGATTGGGGGCTAGATATTACGCTGAGACTTCCTGCTGGGAGAGAGGCAGATCTGTTTTATTCAGCTCTTATACACAGTGCTATCCACATGGTTACTGATAAAACAAAAAAATAAAATAAAAAAGATTTTCCATGACAATGAGCATACCCGAAGCACAATAAATGCATGATTGTTTATTCCCAGCTCTTTTTATAATATGCCAGCTGGATTATCTCACTAATGTTATTCTTAAAAAGCCGCATTGTTTCGTACAGTATGTATGAACGGAAAATTGCACATGAGATCTACATAAAAATAGCTGGATATTAACGGTTTCTATGATTCTTTTTGGACTGGTTTACATAATGGTATTTTTACGGCGCATCTGTCGCGCCGACTGATCTTAGAGACATCTCCGTTTTGTAGTCATCGTTACTGAGACGACGCGGTGAATTCAGCTGGTTTTTAGTGCATCTTTGCCGTGCACCTGCTTGAGGAGATTTCCTGTGGTTTACTGGCTGTCACAGCTGCACACGTGCACACGTGCGTGTCGTCTCCTTCCTTGTCAACTCTGAATTTAGTTAAGAAGGGAAAACAAACCATTTTCGTAAGTTTCGGCTCGCTGTAACTCAGTTCTGCTTTGCGCGATTGCACAACGCACATCTCTGAAACACGACCAGTGTCTGCAGGCGGTACCGTTTACTGAACCATATAGATGTGTCCGGAAACTTTATGCTGCGCCTTAGGGTGTTTTCTGCAGCAACATTTCCGATTTGTTGCAAATATGCCACAGATTTCACAATATATGTTGCAGATTTTTTATGTGTGAATGAGATTAGTTCACTTCTACTGAATCTGCAGCATTTTTGCTACGCGTGGTCTAACCCTTAGGCCGCCAGCACATGAGATCTACATGACTTTTCATGGGGATTTATGTGCATTTCTGCAATACCTAACAGCGGTTTTTGGTGCAGATTTGATGCAATCTGGACAAAAAAGGGAAACACTGCTTGAACTTGCAAACCTGCTTGACTCGTCCTCTGCCGCTGTAGTGAGAGGCCTTACTGTGAATCAGCCACCCGTCCTTATACTGTAAATTGCCCCTCACCGGCCTTACATCCCCTTTCGGCGAGCTCTCCTAATACCGCCCAAAGAGAGGTCAGCCCTGTAACTCGGCCACGTCCGGGGGTTATAATACTCATCTTTATGGGTCTTCAGAGGGCTCAGTAATAGATCGGAGAAGCCGGTTTATTAACATCAGGTACATTTCACCCCTGGTGGACACACATTCGTTCCGACCTATAAATTATGCTTCCATTTTGACAAGTTGTTCTTTGCAGAAGCAAATTTGTTTCTCCCAAATGTCACATACGGCGGTGAACTTCTTTCTCCATCATGTGTCCCCAGAGCACAGCCATATTTCCTGCTCAGCCTTGTCTGCAGCCTCCATGCCGAGAGCCGGGCTGCCAGGGAATTCCCTCCGATCTTTTCCCAGTTCTTCCGTCGCTGTTCTATTTTTGTTAAATGGGTTCATTCATATAAAGGGCGTGTTAGTATTAGGCCTCATGCACACGACCGTTGTTGTGTTCCGTGTCCGTTCCGTTTTTCGTGATTTTCTGCGGACCCATTGACTTTCAATGGGTCCGCTAAAAACTCGGCTAATGCACCGTTTGTCATCCGCGTCCATGGTTCCAGTCCATCAAAAAAATATAACCTGTCCTATTTTTTTCATGGAAAACGGTTCGCAGACCCATTCAAGTCAATGGGACCGTGAAAAAACGCAGAGGCACACAAGATTGTCGTCCGCGTCAGTTTTTTTCCTATCATTTGCATGGCAAACTTGACTTAGACTTTTTTTTTACTTTCCTTCATGTCTGGTGATCCTCCAAAAATAAAGGAAGACACACGGAAACAAAAACGGAAACGGATCACGGAACAACGGAACCCCATTTTGCGGAACGGAACACAACAACGGTCGTGTGCATGAGGCCTTAGTGTGGTGCGTGTGCCAAGGCAGGCTTCCGAATATATAATAATAGTAGACACTATGGGGTCTGAAAGGGTTAAAAAGGGATACATTTCTTCCCACCGCTGATATGTACGCCAAGACGGAACTTTTTAAATTGGGACAAATTGCGTAGCATAGTTGTGTTGCGGTGAGTGTAATGGTACACTTAGCTACAGCAGTGCCCATAATGCGGCACACTTCACTCCCCCCATGGACTTGCATTGCTTTCTACTCTGCTAAGGCTCACCATACGGGTTGTTAAAGGGGCTTTCTGGAGAGAATCATCTACAGTATATTTATGAACAGACAAGAAAAGGGTGCAAATAAAAAGAAGCATTACCGATCCTTCACCGCTGCCATTCTGATGCCGGTGCCTACTGTTCTGCATTTCCTTTCCTGGTTCGTCACAATGAAAATGTCAGAAAAGGCCTGTCCACTAGTTGGCTAAGCGGGTCTTTCCTAGTCTTTCCTGCATGTTGAGACTGGAGACGGAAAGCAGTGAGGACCAGAGAAGTGTCAGAACAGCAGTGGTGGGGGAGTATGGCTTCTTTTTTATTTTTAACGTTTTTTGGCCAGATTTTGAAAAGAAAAAATCCTCCTCAAAAAACGCCTTTGGGGTACCTGCACACGGTGCAAATTTTTTTGTGGCAAATCCAGAAGAAATCCGTACATAAATCGGCACTATTTATCGCGGTTTTGGTGTATTCTTCCAGCTGTGTCACACAAACAGTTGACTTGCTGAGGGTTTTAGAATCCGCACAGCAGGTGAATTTCTGCACGGAAGAAAAAAGCAAAGTGTCCATGAGATGGTACAGTATTAGGCTACATGCACACGACCGTGCCGTTTTTTGCGGTCCGCAAACCGTGGATCTGCAAAAACGGAAGCTGCCCGTGTGCCTTCCGCAATTTGCGGAACGGAACGGGCGGCCGTTTTGCGGACAAGAATAGGACATGTTATATATTTTTTTTGCGGGGCCGCGGAACGGAGCAACGGATAACAACGGCCGTGTGCATGAGGCCTTATGCTGCGGGTTTTCCACACAATAATCTGCACGTAATCTGCATTGTGTGCAGTTAGCGGTAAAGGCTATGTACACCTTTGGGGACAATATATATATTTTTTTTATTAGTGCATTGTACTTATTTTGAGCTAAAAATTATTTTTTCTATTGGTCTTTATTATAAATATGGAATCCTTTTTTGTGTACAGAGCGGACATGCTGTAGTAGCTGCCTGTGGATTTTTTGACTTTTCCGTCATCTGGGGAGCAGACAGACTCCTCATCTCTGCCCTCTGACATTATAAACAAAGCTCAATCCTTATCTTACTGATACTGACATTGCTACCAGAAACCCACCGCATCCGCCATTATAGTGGATGGGAGTGCAGAGTCGTGAACCTATAGACGAACATCTGTGCTTTTGTTTCCATTGCTCTGCTCCTTTGTAACGCTGGGTCTGTTGCATGACGGAAACATACTTTAATGTACTGCACTGGGGTCCATCCGGTTTACATTTTTCCGGACAGAATAATACAACATGCAGGGCTCCGTTTTTTGTTTTTTTTGGGGGCTTTTTAACAGACTCTTCGATGTAGGCAGAGATGTAATGAAAGCCTTAGGCCTCTTTCACACGGGCGTTGCGGGAAAATGTGCGGGTGTGTTATGGGAACACCCGCGATTTTTCCGCGCGAGTGCAAAACATTGTAATGCGTTTTGCACTCGCGTGAGAAAAATCGCGCATGTTTGGTACCCAAACCCGAACTTCTTCACAGAAGTTCGGGCTTGGGATCGGTGTTCTGTAGATTGTATTATTTTCCCTTATAACATGGTTATAAGGGAAAATAATAGCATTCTGAATACAGAATGCAAAAAAAAAAGGGGTTAAAAAAATAATAATAATAATTTAACTCACCTTAGTCCACTTGATCGCGATGCCGGCATCTCCTTTGCTGAACAGGACCTGTGGTGAGCGTCCATTACAGGTCAAGGACCTTTGATGACGTCACTCCGGTCATCAAAGGAGACAGAAGGAGATGCCGGGCCGCGATCAAGTGGATTAAGGTGAGTTAAATTATTATATATTTTTTTTAACCCCTCCAGCGCTATTGTACTATGCATTCTGTATTCAGAATGCTATTATTTTCCCTTATAACCATGTTATAAGGGAAAATAATAATGATCGGGTCTCCATCCCGATCGTCTCCTAGCAACCGTGCGTGAAAATCGCACCGCATCTGCACTTGCTTGCGGATTCTTGCGATTTTCACGCAACCCCATTCATTTCTATGGGGCCTGCGTTATGTGAATAATGAACAAAGAGGAGCATGCTGCGATTTTCACCTAATGCACAAGTGATGCGTGAAAATCACCGCTCATGTGAACAGCCCCATAGAATTGAATGGGTCGGTATTCAGTGCGGGTGCAATGCGTTCAACTCACGCATTGCATCCGCGCGGAATACTCGCTCGTGTGAAAGGGGCCTTAGGCCTCTTGCACACGACCCTATGCCTCAGAGACATGAGCGGGCCATATGTCCCGGAGCGGCATTGATTGTGCGCACAGGAGTACACAGCATCGTAGATTACAATGATGCTGTGCGCGTCGGGCCGCCCTCTGGGCTATTGTCCTGCACTCACTTGATCTTTATATTAGTCCCGCGGGCGGCCCGACGTCCACAGCATCATTCTAATCTATGATGCTGTGTACTCCCATATAGACATATAGCCTGCTCACGAACCGTATGTCTTGGAGGGCATACAGTCGTGTGCAAGAGGCCTAAGGCTTCTTGCACACGAACGTATTTTCTTTTTATGTCCGTTCCATATTTTTTTTTGTGGACTGTATGCGGAACCATTCACTTCAATGGATCCGCAAAAAAAAAACAGAAGTTACCCCGTGTTCATTCCATTTCCGGATGTCCGTATTTACGTTCCCCAAAAAAAAAAATCAAACCTGTCCTATTATTGTCTACATTACGGACAAGGATAGTACTGTTCTATTAGGGGCCGGCTGTTCCGTACTGCAAAATACGGAATACACACGGATGACATCCATTTTTTTTGCGGATCCGTTTTTTGCGGACCTCAAAATACATACGGTCGTGTGCAAGAGGCCTTAGATAGATGATTTTCTTGACGTTTCTGGGTCTCGTTATTAGACAGCCTTTACATTCAGACCGTTAAGTCCACACTCTCCTCCTTATGGCTCCGCAGGGTAAACCTCTCCATTCTGTGTATTAATCTTTGAAGCTCTCGCTGGACGTCCAGCTTGTTATTAGCCATTTTCACGGTTTACTTCTAAAAGCTGTGTGCTGCGTAAGTAAAGGTTTTTTAGGACTGCCCATTGAAAGACTGGAGCAGAACTAACTAGAGACGCGGCACAGAGCGCGACAAAGGCTAATATATGGGGGATGCACCAGGAGCGGCATGCTGGTACTGATAATGTGCCGCCGGAATAATAGGATTTCGTGACTTTCTAATATTCATGCAGCCATCCTAGGACCTCTAGGACAGTTCTGTACCGCTATCACTCCATTATAATAGTCATACAAAAAGGGAATTTACTGCCCTCTGATCCTCCATCCAAATAGTCCAACACATGAGACCTCTTTTCTGCATTGGTCTGGATGTCTTGGTCTCCGTGTGTCATACCTATTCCATGGACACGGCTAGGCTGAAGAATTAATCTCCAGAGCATCTTTTCTCAGTGGTCCGTGAAACACTGACGACTACATCCGTGTTGTGTCAGTGTTTTTTTCACAGACCTATAGACTTTAATGGGGCGTGTTTGGTCCGCAACACGGACTAAAGTAGTGCATGTCTCTGTGATTTGTGGGTCAGTGGAAAACCAATGGCGTGGGAACAAACACATTGAAACCAATGGGTACGTGTGCTTTTCGTGACAAATGTGGATAGCACACGTCCGTGAAAATCGGAAATGTGAACTGGGCCTTAGGGTTTTGGTTAAACTTTTGGCTTCTATAAGATGCCTATAAAAGGTGAAAACCCCCAACAGGAGTACAGGGTGCTTAATGCATATTTTGTGGTCTTGCCGGCAGTACTATGGGGCAATAAAGTACTATCCCAGGTTCAGGGTCTTTTGGGGGGAATGGGTGAATTTATTAACTCTTTTATAGCATTTTTGCATCATAGACAAAAATCACTTATTTTTGTTAAGCCCCTTTTTGCTGAAAAATGGTTGACTTTTGACTCCTTGCTCACCAGTTTTCTAAAAACTCAAGGTAGTGGGGCTTATGCTGTCTGACAAATTGTACAATATTTAAGCTATAAAATGGGAGTAAATGACTCATAAATCTGTGCTAGCTCCCTGATAGCTTAGACTTATTTTACTGGTGCTCGGACGCCTCATATGCCATCGTATTTGACTGCAGTTAAGAGCGGAATAAGGCACGTCTTTTGACCTGGAGGACCTGTCCTGCATTATACAGACAGTACATTGATTTGAAAGGATAGGGTGTAATGCATCATTTCTCCTGTGGTGGCGCTGCAGGGAAATGGAACACTTACTGCCAAGCTGCCCCACATATTACAGATGATGACCGGGAGTAGGGATTGTCCAAAGTGGAGATCAATCAAGTATTATTCAAACTTTCCCGCTTGCCTCCCTATTGTGGCACACCTTGTGCTGTACTGTGTGGTTTACCGCTACATCCTTTAGCCATGGCAAGACAT
This sequence comes from Bufo bufo, assembly GCF_905171765.1. Lineage (NCBI taxonomy): Eukaryota > Metazoa > Chordata > Amphibia > Anura > Bufonidae > Bufo > Bufo bufo. Next base: position 182,334,474 of record NC_053397.1, on the reverse strand, counting down.
CCCATTCATAAATTCCCATTGCTTTGTATCAGTCGAGGTTTTCTGCTAAGATTGCCTCCAGATGTTGTGCTGTCCACACATCCTCTGGATGATGCATTAGTGGCGCTCGTTCGTGTTTCGAGCCTCTGATCTCTCCGTCGATGCAGCGCCTGCTCTTGTAAAGGTTACAGTATCAGAGATGACATTGCTGTGATTATGCAGATTCATGCAGGAAACCATCGTAACGCGAAAGCCTGTTCGGTATGGAAGGAAAGCGCGGACTGTGCAGTCTCCGGGATACAGATCGTAGTCTTTATTCAGGAAGAAACCCCCTCCGAATGGCGGCTCATTGTTATTTAAACCGAAGTGCCCAAAGCTGCCAGTCTGGAGGAGATTATGTATTCTCTCTGTGCTATTAATCTCCAGACTGTCTGAACTAAAATGCTATCAAAATCAAATAAAAAAAAATAATACAGTGCAACAATATTCGGATTGAGGCAATTAGCAGTGTATGTTCCATACAGCGCTCCTCAGACAGTAGGATTCTGGCCCTCCGCAGCTTTTTTGTGACATCATGTGGTTTATTCGCTTTTTAGTTTATTTACTGAACGGTTTCTGTTTGTCGCACGAAGAGATAATCCTTAAAGGCTAGGTATACCTTTGGGGGCAATTTTTTTATTTATTATTGTATTGAACTCGTTTTGAGCTAAAAATCTTTTTTTTTTTTTTTCAATTTTAATTGGTTGGTAAAAAATGTGGAGCCCTTTTCTTTGTTCAGGGCTGAGTTTCTCCAGGAGCAGGGTCTGAATTTTCTCTCAATCAGCAACTCACCTGATGGGCTCCTTATCTCTGCTCTCTGACCTTATAAACACTCAGTATAGCTCAGTTCTTATCTTACGGATGAGCGAATTGACTTCGGATGAAACATTCGAAGTCGATTCACATAAAACTTTGTTCCAATACTGTATGGAGCAGGAGCTCCGTACAGTATTAGAATGTATTGGCTCCGATGAGCCGAAGTTATTGCTTCGCGAGACTTTGGGTAATAACTTCATAAATTAATTTGTACAGTAAAAAAACATTTCCCGAACTCTGGTTCGGTTCCAAGTGTCGCGAGACTTTGCGAAGCAATAACTTCAGCTCATCTGAGCCAATACGTTCTAATACTGTACGGCGCTCCTGCTCTGTACAGTATTGGAACAAAGTTTTATGCGAATTGACTTCGGATGTTTCATACGAAGTCGATTTACTCATCCCTATTTATGACCTCTCAGTAATTTAGAGATAAGGTTTATTAGATGACCGGCAAAAAGTGAAAGTACAATTCACACAGCTAGACAATAAATACCAATTGAAAAAAAGATTTTTAGCCAAAAACTAGTAAAATGCAATTATAAAAAAAAAATTGCCCCGTAGGTGTACATAGCTTTTAATCCTGTGTCCTGCTATCATTACAGTACCTGTGGCCCTGAGGATTAAGCCTCATTCACACGTCCGTGTCGGTGCTCAAATCCGTGAGAAGGTGTTCAGGGATGCATCCGTGAAGCTGTCTGTGAAGGAGCCGTGTTGGGTCTGTGGGTCCGTTTTTTGCTGTCCGTGTGCCATCCGTGTTTCACTGACACTGAACAACTGAAAAATAATTTTAAAAGCATCTCTTCCTAATGATCCGTGAAACACCGATGCAACACGGATGGCATATACTATCATTTGCGTGATAGATTTATGAACACGGACAAAATAGAGCAAGCATCTGTGCTGAAATCACGGACCCAAGGGCCGTGCTAAAGCACTGATGTGTGAATACACACATTAAAATTAATAGGGACGTGTGCTGTCCGCGGAGAAAACATACAGCAACACGTCCGTGAAAGACTGACGTGTGAATGAGGCTTTAGTCATCATTATCTTTTCCAGGATAACCATGTTGCATGTGTTGCAGTGTGTTCAGGCATGTTGCACTACAGGACTGTTCTACATCTTATTCATGAAGAGAATGCTAAAGCTGCAGTGAAGACTGACACTTACGCTGGGTTCAGACCTGAGCGTAATTGATATGCGCGTTTAACGCGCGTTTTTGTCGCGCGTTTTTATGCACGTTTTTTGCAAAAGTAAACGCGCGTTTGACGCGCGTTTGTGTGATTGACTGCAGTGTCCTATGGCCACAAACGCGCGGCAAAACGCCCCAAAGAAGCTCAAGAACTTGTTTGAGCGTAGGGCGTTTTTCAGCGCGTTCAAACGCGCTGTAAAACGCTCAAGTGAGAACCAGGGCCATAGGGAAGCATTGGTTTTCATGTGTTGAGCGTTTTACAGCGCGTTTGAACGCGCTGTAAAACGCTCAAGTGTGAACCCAGCCTTAGGTTGGACAATTAGAGGGATTGCAGAGGATGGCTGTATACATCTGTACATAGGGATTGCTGTATGGTAGTGTTGAGCGAATCGAAGTATCCAAAGTGGACTTTTGATCCGAATTAGAGTTAAAATTAGATTCGCCACAAAGCTGAATTTCCTCGCGCTTCGTGGTAACGAATAAATTTTTCCTAAAATGGTGGCTGAAAGTGAAAAAGTAATAGTCACCTCATCCACTTGCTCGCAGAGCTGCCACCTGTTCCTGTCTTAATTAAAGAAAACCCAGGACCTGCGATGAGCGTGATGACCTCACCACATGATCTCGCGCACGCACCCAGTGTGATCAGGTAGTGACGTCATCATGCACGACGCAGGTCCTTTGGCGGGAACAGGTGGCCCCTCTGCGGGAAAGTGGATGAGGTGAGTATAGTTTTTTTGTATTATTAACCCCTGAACTGCTTAATGTGAGTCACAGATGCTCCCACCAGTGTTGAACGCGACATCTGATCGTTGTTCCCCATCATTGCGCCAGCTCCATACAATGGAAAGTAATTTGTAACGAATTGAATTTTCTTGTTGAAGTTCGCCGCAGCAGCCGAATCGAATTTTTCAAAACGTTGCTCCTCTCTACTGTGTTGGGTGCAGGTGTTATTACACTGACATGGTGCAGAGTCATTTGTGAGACCCGCAGTGGTCCTGGCTATCGGCCGCCGTCACTTGGTTGCTTGTTTTCTATCCGTCGGATTGCGGTGGCTGCGCAGTGACACGGTCCGGGGCGGCCTCGGCAGCGTCTATGACAGCAGATGGGCCACGAGTTTAGCGCTTTGATGCTTCAAAAGAAAAAGTCTCTCTCCAAACAGATGGATATAAATTGGATTGTCTGTAAATGAAAGGAGATATCCTGCGCGGCCAGCAGAATCTGGGGAGAAAATCGATTCCCAGCATTTCATTACTTATCCTGCTTTACAGATAAACGCTGGATTTCCTGCTACGAAATGTCTCAGAAAATAAGTTTTCTCTGGGAGGGAAAAAAAACCACCTAGTTTTATGGAAGATAAATGCACCAAATAAGGCCTCATGCACACGGGCGTTGTTTTGATCCGCATCCGAGCGGCAGTTTTGGCGGTTCGGATGCGGCCGCATTCACTTCAATGGGGCTGCAAAAGATGCGGACAGCACTCAGTGTGCTGTCCGCATCCGTTGCTTCCTTCCGTGGCCCCGCAAAAAAAAATATAACATGTCCTATTCTTGTCAGCGCTTTGCGGACAAGAATAGGCAGTTATATTAAAGGCTGTCCATGCCGCTCCGCAAATTGCGGAACGCACACGGACGCCATCCGTGTTTTGCGGATCCGCGATTTGTGGACCGCAAAACGCACAACGGTCGTGTGCATGTAGCCTAACACGTGTCACTGCTACCTAGTGCATGTTCACAGGGCTTCCACTGCAGCATTGAATGGGCTGCTCAGTGCTCATGACATCATAAAGCCCCCCGGGGCGGCGTTATAAAAAGTGTCATCAATGACGATGGCGATATCATCAGATGTGCCCCATGTTCTCCAACGGGGACACAAGTGAGCGCAGACCGTCACGGAGCTCTGTTCACATTGGTATTTTCACTGTTCCGCCAGGGTTTTTTTTCTTTCTTTTTTTTTAACAGTAAAAATAATGTAGATGTCAAGAATGAGCAGAATCCTGATGCTGATGGACCCCAGTACAAGTAAATCAATAAGAATCTACTCAAAAACGGATGCATCACACTGGGCATGGCTCTGTGAAGGGAGAGTTCACATTAGGGGTGGGCGATATGGCCTAAAATCTATATTGCGATATAATTTTAAGCATGTGCGATATGCGATATATATTGCGATATATTGTTTTCTATATTTGGGGGGGCGTGTTTAAACTTTTTTTTACTTTTTATTTAATAACTATTAGTCTCCTTAAGGGCTAGAACGTAGAACCCTTGTCATATTCACCCTAACAGAGCTCTATTAGGGTGAATAGGACTTTACACTCTCCCTGCTGCCCTGTGCTTTGTGCACACAACAGCAGGGAGCTGATCCCCCTCCCCTAAACTGTGCCATCCCCAGATCCACCCCCCCTCCCCTAAACGGTGCCATCCCCAGATCCACCCCCCCTCCCCTAAACGGTGCCATCCACAGATCCACCCCCCCTCCCCTAAACAGTGCCATCCACAGATCCCCCCCTCCCCTAAACGGTGCCATCCACAGACACCCCCCCCTGCCCTAAACGGTGCCATCCACAGATCCCCCCCCTCCCCTAAACGGTGCCATCCACAGATCCCCCCCTCCCCTAAACTGTGCCATCCACAGATCCCCCCTCCCCTAAACTGTGCCATCCACAGATCCCCCCCTCCCCTAAACGGTGCCATCCACAGACACCCCCCCCCTGCCCTAAACAGTGCCATCCACAGATCCCCCCCCCTCCCCTAAACGGTGCCATCCACAGATCCCCCCCCCCCCCCCTCCCCTAAACGGTGCCATCCACAGATCCCACAAATCAAATTGGCTTCTCAGGAGATATATATGTTAAAGGCATCTCATTCAGTAGTACTGCCTATATATGCCTTTAACATATATATCTCCTGAGAAGCCAATTTGATTCTAAAGGGTTAATTTAATTCATCCTCTGTGTCATCTGTCCCTTCTCTTATCTCTCTGCTCCTTATCACTGCTGCAACAAGAGCCGACAGCCTCTACCTGTTCTACAGTCTGACTCACGGCCTCAGTGTAACCTGCTCTACAGTCTGACTCGCGGCTCTTCTAACTCAATGAATCGAATGAGTCACTGACTGAGTCGGATCTTTAGATTCTTGTGACTCATTCCATTCATTTAGACTCCCTGACCCTGCACTACTCCGAGGACTCGAGTCAGAGCTGCAGTGTGCTGTGCTGGCCTCGCCCCCTCAGCTCTGGTCGGTGATTGGTTGGTGGGCGGGGAGGGGCGGGACTGGCAGAAGCAGCTCTTCCACTCTAAGATCATATTACTGACTCCTCCCAGTCCCTCCCTCAGACTCCTGCTGCCAGCGTGAGGTGAGCTGAGCGTCTCTGTCTGCAGTGTCTGTGTGCTGGGACTGAGAGCCGATTCAAACAGATCGGATCATTCAAGTGAATCGACTCCTCCGGTTCACTGAACTGAATCGATTCAAATGAACGATTCGTTCATGAACCGGACATCACTAGTTACCGGAGCTAAGACCTAGTAAGGTATACAGTAAAGAGATCACCAATTAATAAAGTTAAAGTTACTGATTAGTTTTTAAATGTTCTACTGTCAGCGGCGTGGCCCTGTATGTTCTAACCCCCAGGCAAGCGTCCCTGTCACCATGGGAACGCCTGGGGGTTAGAATATACCATCGGATTTGAGTTTTCACGCGCTCACTGAGATCGTGAAAACTCAATGATTTACTGTCAGTCCCTCCCCTCCTCCTCCTCTGTTCTCATTGGTGGTCAGCGGCAGCCGCGCACAGTGGGGAGGGAGGGACTCTCTCCTTCTCCACTGTGCCGGCTCAGGATCATATCGCGGTCCGGCGATATAGGCGATATGCTCAAAATCCATATAGTGGCACAAATTTATATCGCATATCGCCTATATCGTCTATATCGCCCACCCCTAGTTCACATCACCATTTTTTTTCCCGTTCTTCTTATCCGTCAGAAGGACAGAAAAATAAAGACAAAAAAAAAAACGGATTCAGATGAAAAAAAAAAAAAAAGGTCCTAGTGCTTTTTATTTCTGTCTAAAAAACGGATCTCAGACGGAAATGGCTCAGATCCTTTTTTAGACGGAAATAAAAATCACTGCGCTCAGGACTTTTTTTTTTCCCGTCTGAAATAACAGATCTCTGATGGAAATGGCTCAAACGGATGCCAAATGTGCAGAACTGATCCACAGGATCAGAAGAACGGAGAAATAACGGCAAGGTGAATTCGCCCTTAAAGGGGTTGTCCAGGATAAGAAAAGCGTGGCTACTTTCTTTTAAAACAAAAGCACTACCCCTGTGGGTGGGTTGTATCTGGTACTGCAGCTGAGCTCCAGTGATGACGCGATAGCGCACACAAGCCGTGGACAGGTGTGGTACACATTGTGGTAAATTGCATCCATTTTCTCTAATCCTGAACAACCCCTTTAAGAACAGAAGGCATTACACCAACTTGAACCAACCCTAAAAATGCAACAAAACAAGAGTTTTCCGGTGGTTGACATAGATTTGTTGGAAAGAAGTCCGGGTTCGGGTCTGGGTACTACATTCAGTTTTTTCTTACGCGCGTGCAAAACGCATTGCACTCGCGTGGAAAAAACTGAACATTGGAACGCAATCGCAGTCAAAACTGACTGCAATTGCGTGCCTACTCGCGCAGTTTGGGTGCAATGCACACGCGACGCATCCGGAGCAAATCCGGAACACACGTGTGAAAGAGGCCTAGCAGTGTCCCTATTGTTTTACTCTACTTGGACACTCCCTTTAAATTGCCGCCTTCAGCTGTGAGCTGTAATTGTACATCTGGCTTCTGCTGTGAAAACCACTGGGCTTAACCTGGGGTCAGGGCTTTACTATTGACTGTTCCCTCGAAATTCCTTTAATCTGGAATTAACCGCATCGGCTACAAGTCAGAATATAAAAGTGAATGTCGTTTAGCATATAAAATATACTGATAAAACTAGTAACCCAGAGCGCAATCACTGTGCTCCGCGTCTCTGGACTGTCAGATGCCAGATGAAAGGAAGTGTGATGAGGGTTTCCACTGCCGACATATTCACACGTGGCCTGCCTGTCAGCTGAGCTCCCACAATGCACTGCTCCCTGCTAACAAGAAACCCGCAGGACTGAACGAGAAGCAAACAATGAGTGGCTCCTAATCCCTACAAGATGTGCAAAGTGAAGCATTTACTAGATCTCAGCGGCACTATGGTAAATTGATGGCCCAGAAATGGAGTTCTCCTTTCAACTTTTTTAAAACCAGCACCTGAATCTAAATACTTTTGTAATTGCATGTCATTAAAAAAAATTGCATGGCCACTGAGTTATTCCATAAAATGTACCTATATAGCGCCACCTGCTGTTTTTTTTTTCTTATTTGTCTGTCCACCTTGCTGAGGTGGATGCACATGCTCAGTTCTATCCCTTAACTGCCTCCTGAGCTGTGACAGAGAGCTGCAGCAGAAAGGACACCCCCCATGGGCTGCAGCAGAAAGGACACCCCCCATGGGCTGCAGCAGAAAGGACACCCCCCATGGGCTGCAGCAGAAAGGACACCCCCCATGGGCTGCAGCAGAAAGGACACCCCCCATGGGCTGCAGCAGAAAGGACACCCCCCATGGGCTTCAGCAGAAAGGACACCCCCCCATGGGCTTCAGCAGAAAGGACACCGCCCCATGGGCTTCAGCAGAAAGGACACCCCCCCCCATGGGCTTCAGCAGAAAGGACACCCCCCCATGGGCTTCAGCAGAAAGGACACCCCCCCATGGGCTTCAGCAGAAAGGACACCCCCCCATGGGCTTCAGCAGAAAGGACACCCCCCCATGGGCTTCAGCAGAAAGGACCCCCCCCCATGGGCTTCAGCAGAAAGGACACCCCCCCATGGGCTTCAGCAGAAAGGACACCCCCCCATGGGCTTCAGCAGAAAGGACACCCCCCCATGGGCTTCAGCAGAAAGGACACCCCCCATGGGCTTCAGCAGAAAGGACACCCCCCATGGGCTGCAGCAGAAAGGACACCCCCCATGGACTGCAGCAGAAAGGACACCCCCATGGACTGCAGCAGAAAGGACACCCCCATGGACTGCAGCAGAAAGGACACCCCCCATGGACTGCAACAGAAAGGACACCCCTGTGAGCTTTCAGCTTGAAATAAATCTACCTGAGAGATTGGAATAATGAATGGGCAGATCTCTGGATCCATGGGCAGTACAGGGCTGGTTCTAGTTTTGTTAGAAAGGGACCGCCATGTGCTATATAATGTCTTATTAATATTTTTCACGTTAATCATGGGATAACGCCTTTTAAGGACGTATTTTAATTTGCGTTGAAGTACTGAAAAAAAAAGGTCTGTGTCACCCATTGGAAGTAATTAGCCAAAGGGTACTTGAAATGAGAACGTATCCTGAAATACCCGTGTAATACATCAGACGCCCTGCCGCAACGACTGGGATCGATGATGACACCGATCCCAGTCATTTAACCCCTCAGATGCCGCAGTCAGTAGCAATCACAGCATCTGTGGGCCTAGACAGAGAGAGGGGAGTCCCAATCAGAGAACCTGCTGCAAAATCGTAGGGCTCCAATCAGTTGCCATGACAACCTGGGACCTTGGGGAAAGTTCCCAGGACTGTCAACTGCCTGAAACGCTGTGCATGGGATGCAGCCTCTCAGAATCCCATAGACCACAGTAGTATTCTGTTTCGGTCTATGGGATAAACGATCAGAACGTCACATGTTCAGTAACCGTAAAAAATATATAAAAATTAAAGAATGTATTAAACACAAAATAATAAAAATTGAAATCACCCCCTTTCCCAATAAACATGACAAGTATCATCACATCTGAAAATGTCCGAAATATTGAAATGTTAATATACACTGCTCAAAAAAATAAAGGGAACACAAAAATAACACATCCTAGATCTGAGTTAATTAAATATTCTTCTGAAATACTTTGTTCTTTACATAGTTGAATGTGCTGACAACAAAATCACACACAAAAAAAAAATGGAAATCAAATTTTTCAACCCATGGAGGTCTGGATTTGGAGTCCCACTCAAAAATAAAGTGGAAAAACACACTACAGGCTGATCCAACTTTGATGTAATGTCCTTAAAACAAGTCAAAATGAGGCTCAGTAGTGTGTGTGGCCTCCACGTGCCTGTATGACCTCCCTACAACGCCTGTGCATGCTCCTGATGAGGTGGCGGACGGTCTCCTGAGGGATCTCCTCCCAGACCTGGACTAAAGCATCTGCCAACTCCTGGACAGTCTGTGGTGCAACGTGACGTTGGTGGATAGAGCGAGACATGATGTCCCAGATGTGCTCAATTGGATTCAGGTCTGGGGAACGGGCGGGCCAGTCAATAGCATCAATCCCTTCATCTTGCAGGAACTGCTGACACACTCCAGCCACATGAGGTCTAGCATTGTCTTGCATTAGGAGGAACCCAGGGCCAACCGCACCAGCATATGGTCTCACAAGGGGTCTGAGGATCTCATCTCAGTACCTAATGGCAGTCAGGCTACCTCTGGCGAGCACATGGAGGGCTGTGCGGCCCTCCAAAGAAATGCCACCCCACACCATTACTGACCCAATGCAGGCAGCAGAACGTTCTCCACGGCGTCTCCAGACTCTGTCACGTCTGTCACATGTGCTCAGTGAACCTGCTTTCATCTGTGAAGAGCACAGGGCGCCAGTGGCGAATTTGCCAATCTTGGTGTTCTCTGGCAAATGCCAAACGTCCTGCACGGTGTTGGGCTGTAAGCACAACCCCCACCTGTGGACGTCGGGCCCTCATATCACCCTCATGGAGTCTGTTTCTGACCGTTTGAGCAGACACATGCACATTTGTGGCCTGCTGGATGCCATTTTACAGGGCTCTGGCAGTGCTCCTCCTGTTCCTCCTCGCACAAAGGCGGAGGTAGCGGTCCTGCTGCTGGGTTGTTGCCCTCCTACACGTCTCCTGATGTACTGGCCTGTCTCCTGGTAGCGCCTCCATGCTCTTGGACACTACGCTGACAGACACAGCAAACCTTCTTGCCACAGCTCACATTGATGTGCCATCCTGGATTAGCTGCACTACCTGAGCCACTTGTGTGGGTTGTAGACTCCGTCTCATGCTACCACTAGAGTGAAAGCACCGCCAGCATTCAAAAGTGACCAAAACATCAGCCAGGAAGCATAGGAACTGAGAAGTGGTCTGTGGTTTCCACCTGCAGAACCACTCCTTTATTGGGGGTGTCTTGCTAATTGCCTATAATTTCCACCTGTTGTCTATCCCATTTGCACAACAGTATGTGAAATTGATTGTCACTCAGTGTTGCTTCCTAAGTGGACAGTTTGATTTCACAGAAGTGTGATTGACTTGGAGTTACATTGTGTTGTTTAAGTGTTCCCTTTATTTTTTTGAGCAGTGTATTTTTCCAGAGCGGAAAAAAATTGTAATGTACGATTCGTCATTTTTTGTTTACCTTGTCCCCCACCAAAAATTTAATAAAAGTGAACAAAAAGTGGTATGTACCCCAAAATGGTATCACCAAAAACTACTGTTCACCTCGCAAAAAACAAAGCCCTCATACAGCTCTGTATATAGAAATATAAAAAAGATCCGGCACTCAGAATATGGCGATGCAAAGAAAAAAAAAATATATATATTTTTTTTAAAGTAGTAAAACATAATAAAAATTATAAATTTGGTATCGTACAGACCTGCAGAATAATGTTATCATGTCATTTTTAGCGCACAGTTTCCCACTTTTACCGCACATAATTTTTTTTTTTTACCTCTTTTCCAATACAATCTATGGTAAAATAAACAGGGACATTAAAAATTACAACTTGTCCCGCATAAAACAAGGGTTTCTGTCACCAGATTTAACCCTATTAAGCTAGCTGACGATAGCGATGTGCTAATGTCAGCTAAACCTAACTAGCCGATTCCTACTTTTATCTATGCCCCCGTTACACCAGAAATCTAACGTTTATAATATGCTAATTAGCCTCTTGGGGGGGGGGGGGGGCGTTGTTCCTGCTCCTAGAGGCTCCGTTCTCCCACCTTTGTCGCCTCCCTCCAAGTCCTGATTGACAGGGCCAGGCCGCGCTTGCATCCGTCTGCCAGCCCTGTGCTCTGCTAAAATCTCGCACCGTTCAACATTCAGCGCAGGCGCGGGGAGGGAAAGACGCTCGCAGGCTGCCAGCTTCCTCCCCGCGCCTGCGCCGAATACTGAACGGTGCAAGATTTCAGCAGAGCACAGGGCTGGCAGACGGATGCGAGCGCAGCCTGCCCCTGTCAATCAGGACTTGGAGGGAGGCAACAAAGGTGGGAGAACGGAGCCTCTAGGAGCAGGAACAACACCCCCCTCCCCACCTGCTCCTAGAGGCAAATTAGCATATTATAAACGTTAGATTTCTGGTGTAACAGGGGCATAAATAAAAGTAGGAATAGGCTAGTTAGGTTTAGCTGACATTAGCACATCGCTATCGTTAGCTAGCTTAATAGGGTTAAATCTGGTGACAGAAACCCTTTAATACGGCTATATAAACGGAAAACGGGAAAAAAAATAAAAATTTGCTCTTGGAAGGCGGGAATGGAAAAATGAAAATTAAAAAAAATAAATATAGGCTGTGTCCCGAAAGGGTTAAATTGAAGGGGTTGTCTGTCTAGGAAAAAAAAAGTTTTAATGAAGAGAAAATGTGGCATAAACAAAAAGTTTATCGGCGTCACTCCTGCCCGAGTGCTTCCCGGGGCCCCTTCTGGTCTCTGCTTCCCGGGGCCGTTCTGGTCTCTGCTTCCTGGTCCCTCAGCGGAAGAGGCGGGGCGCAGCTGCAGCCAGGGATTGGTTGAGTGGTCACATTTCCTGTGTCGGACCGGAGTGGATGGGGGATCATTATAGTGAGGTATTCATGTGTTTTTTTTTTTTTTTTTAAGCCATACAGATCCTTTTAAATATAAAATTCTGGCCGGACAACCCCTTTAATCCCAGGTATAATTTACACAGTCCTTCTAATAGGAAGCCTATGTGAACAAAGTGAGAGACTGCAGATGCTATGTAGGCTAAAAACATGGCTCCAGCTATCTGTATAACTAATAAATGACTTATAGGGGGTATCCCATCAGGGCAAGCCGTCCGTTTGAATGGTTGTGTGTAATACTACATTTCTCCTGTAGTGGCCGCTGCAAAAGAGATGACCAGCCGACAGCATCTGGAGAGGCGTTGTGTGGTAAGGAGGACCCGTCCCCTCTCCTGACATGTCTGTTTTAGTAACTTCTTGCACCAGTTAATGGAGTGTCCCTCCACAGCCTGACACTGGCAGCCCTGATTGCAGTCAAACTGTGTAACACCCAGCTGGACCTTTATTGTGGACTGTTGGCAACTCAGTCATAGCCTTCTAGTAGGAATAATAGAGGAATGGTACAACATAGAGTCATAAACATAGACGCTCCAGAACTGTTATTACATGGGGAATGCAAGTAGTTACTAAACAGACATGTCAGGAGAGGGGACATGTCCCCTTTAAATGGGGTGTTTGTAATAAGACAAGCCCTTTAATAGGATTTTAAGTAGCTTACTGTTTTTTTTTTTTCCTTTTAAGTTGGAAATTGTCTTTTTTCAGATTTATGAGGTTTCCAAACAGGCGTATTAGCAGCACCAGAAGGCGAATATTCCTATTTCTAGCAGGCGAATACGAGCGGACCCCCTCGCAGGAGGCTGGGTTCCTGTGTCGTGGAGCTTTGTATATTACATTTATGCTTCTTGGAAATTTTGTTTGTAGACCTAATTTGTTTGGAGTGTTTGGATAGAGTAACACTGCCATCCATAAAGTGAAATCATTTCGTGGGCGAGGAGCCGGGGAAACGGAATATGAACCAAATGTTACGAGCAGTGATTTGCAGCGAGCGACAATATACACGTCGTCATAACTCACTGTTATATCCAACAAGAAAACTAATCCCCGAGTCTTAAACAAACAGGAGGCGGAGGGCTCCTTATTTCAATCACCCCGCGCCAGACACAAGACGTACGCAGGTGACTGGCTGCTCTTACCTTTTTACCAGGAGCAGATTTGTCAAAGTGGATGATAAATTCGGTGCCTCTTTCTATCTAGGGGCTCCTTACGAGCGTCGCTGTGACAGGCCTCGGAGCCTTTAGAAGACCCGAGGCTGCCATAACAACCAAACATAATCCATCCATAATCTCGGTGTGGGGGAGCCATTTGCAGCGTGCCCGGGAAAAGACCGCTTAGATGCTGTGGTTGCAATTCACTTCAATGGGGCTGAGCTGCAACTAGGCCTGGTGACCCATGAACGGTGACATCACATGGCCTAGGAAGGGGTCGTGGCGCTCACCGAGTGCCGCCCTTGTCCAACAGCTGATCAACGGGGGAGGATAGGTCATCAATGTTAATTACAGGATAACCTCTTTAAATTGAAGGGGATTTTTTTTTTACATGTCACTGTATGCAAACAAAAAACTTCCGAAAAAGCTAAAAGTAAAATCCTGCAGTGATCACTAAGACTAAAGCTCGCCATATACACAATAGATCTGTCATCTGGTCTGGACAACCATCCAAATTACGGAACGTCCTGACCCCCCTGATGGCAGATTTTGGGAGAGATAAAGATTAGGGTCCATTCACACATCCGCAAAATGGGTCTGCACCCGTTCCGCAATTTTGCGGAACGGGTCCAGACCCATTCATTTTCAATGGGGCTGGAATGTGCTGTCCGCATCCGCACTTCCGCATCCGTGCTTCCGTTTCCGCAAAAAAAATAGAACATGTCCTATTCTTGTCCGCAATTGCGGACAAGATTAGGCATTTTCTATTATAGTGCCAGCGATGTGCGGTCCGCAAATTGCGGAATGTACATTGTCAGTGTCCGTGTTTTGCAGATCCGCAAAACACTTACGGACGTGTGAATGGACCCAATCCTTTTTGTTCCCGGGAGATAAGCCACTTCCAGAAGTGTCTGGCCGCTGCTTTCTCCCCATTCAAAACACATGCATGCTTAGCCGTCAATGAACATCAGTAGTCTATAGGTTCCTATGTTCCATGATATCTGTAAATGCTGTTAAAGGGAACCTGTCACTATATTTATCCTTCCTTTTTTATGCCATTCTTGCCACTCTTCAAAGAAGGGGCGTGCCCAACAGCCGTGACAAATTTATCTTCATTTATGCCAGTTTCCTGCCAGAAGTGTATGGCAGCTCTGGGGTGGCTCAGGTAACGTAGACTCCTGTTTAGGCGCATCCTCCGGCAGTGCAGGGGATTAACTGGTGTAGAAAGCACCGCCGGTGATGAATCTCCCCCCAAAGTGTACTTGAGGTTTGTCTAATCATACACTTTGCTGGTACTGTATTAGGGTGCATTCACACGACAGTATGTATTTTGGGGTCTGCCAAAAATACGGATGACGTCCGTGTTGCATCTGTTTTTTTTGCGGACCCATTGTAACGATGCCTGTCCTTTTCCACAAAACGGGCAAGAATAAGACATTTATTTACTTTCTTTCTTTTTTGCGGGACTGCAGAATGGACATACGGACTTGGACAGCACACCGGTGGTTTTTTGCACCCCCGTTGATTAATGGGTCCACATCCAATCGGCAACAAATGCGGCTCGGATCAAAAATACGGTCGTGTGAATTGGGCCTTAGGACTCCTGCACACGGCCGTTTTTTTTTTCCCGTTTACTGGGCGTTTTTTTGCGTTCCTTATACGGTCCGTATACGGAACCATTCATTTCAATGGTTCCGCAAAAAAAAAAGGAATGTACTCCGTATGCATTCCGTTTCCGTATTTCCGTTCCGTTTTAACATAGAACATGTCCTAATATTGCCCGCAAATCACGTTCCGTGACTCCATTCAAGTCAATGGGTCCGCAAAAAAAACGGAACACATACGGAAATGCATCCGTATGTCTTCCGTTTCCGTTCCGTCTTTTGCTGAACCATCTATTGAAAATGTTATGCCCAGCCCAATTTTATCTATGTAATTACTGTATACTGTATATGCCATACGGAAAAACGGAACAGAAACCGAAACACAACGTAAACAAAAAACGGAACAACGGATCCGTGAAAAACGGACAGCAAAACACTGAAAAAGCCATACGGTCGTGTGCAATAGGCCTTAGGGTGCCGTTTTTTTCCCCATAGAATTTTCTATCCGTACTGTACAGCTGTAGTGCCTGTCCGCCCTGTCTGCACCACATAATGGTAGGTGTATGGAGCGCAGTAAAGTGTGAGGGGGGGGGGGGGGGGTAACCTGCATCTTAAAGGAGCTTGCCGTCTGTCTAATATTGTCACTCAGGTGATTCTGCCGCGAAATGTGAGGTTTTTTTTTTTCCCTCGAAGCCCGTGTTGATGATGTTCCCGCTGGTAAAATTGGTTGAATAATTGATGTCTATTAGTTAACAAATGAAGAGATAAATCCCTCTCGGTGCTAAATTATACAGAATCCATGTTGGGAGCATGTTCATCCTCGATTGTATTATACACACAGCGCTGCACACACATTTATATTCCTGCGCTGGATATTCAGCGCGGCCGCCATACTGACGTGAGCGCCTGGTTCGTCGGGTCCTTGAAGCCTATTGTTTCCTTGTAAGCATTGTGCGGCAGCATCAACAGGCGGCGGGACGTACAGATTGTAATTAAGTGGATTCTTAACATATTCTCATGGAAATATCTGGTAAATGATATCCTCTCCTGATTAAACGGGCGAGAAATAAGCTTTCGGCTGAGCGCACGTGTCCATTTTGATGATATTACAAGGGAACGCAGCTTGTATAGAGTTAGAAATCGAATAATTGATGTCACTGTATTGCCTTAAAGAACATCTGTCAGCAGGATCCACCGTAATCAAGCAGGCATACTGCCTGGTAGGGTTGCTCCTGCTGGTTATAATGGCGCCTGTCTTTTGAAAATCAGTAACAACGTTTCTGAGAAAAAGAAACCAAAACCTTTAGGGCTCTTTCACATGAGCGGATGCCGTGCGGGTAATCCGCTGCGTGAAAGCCAGCCGAGCCCCGCTCCGGACAGCAGAGACACGGAGCAGTAACATGAGTAATAATGCTCCGTGCCTCTCTGTGACCTTTTTGCTACAAAATCACGGCGACAACTTTATCTCACTGTGATTTTGTAGTAAAAAGGTCACAGAGAGGCACGGAGCATTATCAGTCATGTTACTGCTCCGTGTCGCTGCTGTCCGGAGCGGGGCCTGGCTCTCATTCACGCTGCGGATTACCCGCACAGCATCTGCTTGTGTTAAAGAGCCCTTTATGCAAATGAGGGCTTCAGTGCACCGATGGGCGTGGCCTGCACAGGACCTCAGTGCACTTCAGCTGCTCATTACAATCAGCATTAACCCTACCATGCAGCATCCCTGGTTTAACAGGAACAGTCCTCTTTAAAGGAACAGTGTGGGCCAAGCCGATATAGTGTGTAATGTCTAACGCAAGGCCCGAGGGGGGCGGTGCATGACACAGGGATTTTCCGGAGGACCTGTCTTGCTCTCCTTTAGACTGATAGGCCATTGATTTGATTGGGCACTGTGTAATGCTCCATTTGCCCTGTGGTGGCGCTGCAGGGAAATGAGTACTTATTTCCCCACAAGATGCATCTGATTGCAGGAGATCCCAGGCGGGGGCACTTCCAGGAACAGCAGGAAATCTGGTCAGCTGTTTGGGTGGTGACTGCTATTCTCAGGGTGCTGTGTGTCGTGGTTTTAGTCCGGCTGCCTCTCGCCGTGCACAGCCGCGCTGCCGCCAGAACTCCGCCCCCGCCCCAATTATAGTCAATGGGGACGGAGCGGCAGTCCGGGGGCACACGTGAACTAGCGACAGGACGGATCCGACAGGCTGTTCACCTGCCGAACTCCCCTGCCGCTAGTGTGAAACTAGCCTAACACGGCAATATGTCCACGTCCATAATTAGCTTGTTTTAGGCTGACTTACCATGGACAGAAGGATATTTTTTGGCCCAGTCTAATGTTTGGGTGAGAATGAAGACATAAGTCCTCATGAACACGACCGTATGTGTTTTGCGGCCCGCAAACCGTGGATACCAGCCATGTGCATGCTGAAATGTTCTTTGTCTCTTCTATAGCAATGTCCTATCCTTGTCCGCAAAATGGAGAAGTATAGGATATGTTCTATTTATTTTGGAGACATATGGATGCAGACGGCACACAGTGTGCTGACCACATTTTTCGCCTGTTGCATCTAAAATGAGAACTGAAGCAACTTTGCAAATAGTTTAAAAGAAATTATCATTTTGTGTCTTCAGCTCCTTTGTAGACTTTTGTGTCTCCATGGTAACAGACTACAAGCAAGCCCTCTGTAGTCTGATTTTGCAGTTGTACGCTTTTCTATGTGTGCCCTACTTCTTACCAGCAAACAGCCAATGGGTTAACAAGAGGTGGAGAACAGACTGATGGCAGGATCAGGCTATCAAAAGTTTAGAGTCTGGTCCAGCTGTTCTGAAACTACAACTCCCAGAATCCTCCTTTCACTTCTATGGAAGTTACAAGAGCAGCCAAATACATGCGCATGCTGGGAGTTGCTGATCCCCGGTCTAGTACTATGGAGACGTACAATTCTGCAGGAGAGCTGTAGGCACAGAAGATAGACGAGGAGAAAGCATCCCTCCCACAGGTCTGTCCCAGGAGCCAGGGCTGATGACAGGTGGTTATGCTTCTGCTTTTCTAGCCTGTAATTTGCAAATGTGATAAATGTCTGATATGGTTGCAGAGTTATGAGCTGTCCATTAGTCCCAATGTTAACTGGCACACGTAGGATGACTGCCTCCTGGGCATTCCCAGCCTGTGACCCTGAATCGAGAGGCCAGGTGGTTTCAAACATTGCCACAGGCTTAAAAAACAGCAGCTTCCAAACCATAAATCGTCATTCTCTGGGAGGGAGTGAGATGCCTCCGTCTGTGTTACCTGTAGCATAATGGCAAAAAACAGGTAAACAGGTATCGCCAGCATAGGTGCGGGTGCTTTTCTCCCTGCATCGTCAGGGTGGTCTTACACTGATTCATAGTCAATGCTTTGTGCAGACTACATGGTCCTCAGATCCTTGGTTTCTTTTACCAAAATGACAATCTCTTATATACTGTATATATAAAAACTAGCTTCGGCTTCGCACGGGTATATTTCATTTATTTCATTTAATGTTTCTGTGTGTCGTTAAAAGATATGAAAAAAAATATCACAGAATTATATAGCTACCTTAAAAAGAACTTTTAATTAATAATAATAAAAGAGCATCATTCCAATTATTTCTATGATATTGGTTAATATGCCAGATTTGATTACAGGCAGACCTATCCTGAACATAAAGGTGAAAGATGTTCAATTGATATAATAGAAGGCAGGGACTCAGCACTTACGTTTTGATGATGTATATACGTGTGGAGGGTTCAATATCCTGAAGGATATCTGATGACTAACCCTTTACTTACCCCTACATGACCCTATTGCTTTCTCAAGTAGGCTGCTTGTATATAGGACAAGACGGATTGTCCTGTGGATGGTGAATTCCGATATGGAATGTCCAAAAAGAGATGTCCCGACGCGTTTCCCCAAGTACAAAGGCTTGGTTCGTCAGGGGACTTTGTTGATATTCCGTAGCCGAAGGATGGTGGCTATACGTTCTGGCGGTAACAGAGGCTGATGATACGCTTATCACCATCCACAGGACAATCCGTCTTGTCCTATATACAAGCAGCCTACTTGAGAAAGCAATAGGGTCATGTAGGGGTAAGTAAAGGGTTAGTCATCAGATATCCTTCAGGATATTGAACCCTCCACACGTATATACATCATCAAAACGTAAGTGCTGAGTCCCTGCCTTCTATTATATCAATTGAACATCTTTCACCTTTATGTTCAGGATAGGTCTGCCTGTAATCAAATCTGGCATATTAACCAATATCATAGAAATAATTGGAATGATGCTCTTTTATTATTATTAATTAAAAGTTATTTTTTAATAGGTAGCTATATAATTCTGTGATATTATTTGATGATAGCGTACCACTACAATATATGACACTCTGTGATTGTGCGTTAAAAGATATGGACAGTATCCCCCATAACAGTGACATCTACAGCACCCCTCCCCTTTAACAGTGACCACCACAGTTCCCCACCCCTTAACACTGACCCATCCAAAGTGCCCCGCCACTTTAGAATGGGACCTCCACAGCAGCCCATCTCCTTAATTTTGACCTTCACAGCAGCCCGCCCCTTTAACAGTGAACTCCACAGCACCCGCCCCTTTAGCAGTGACCTCCACAGTGTCCGCTCCTTTAGCAGTGACCTCCACAGAGCCGCTGCTTTAACAGTGACCTCAATAGTGCCCGCCCCTTTTATAGTGACCCCCTCAGTGCCCGCCCCTTTAACAGTGACCTCCACAGCACCTGCCCCTTTAACAGTGACCTCCACAGTGCTCGCCCCTTTAACAGTGACCTCCACAGTGCTTGCCCCTTTAACAGTGACCTCCACAGTGCTTGCCCCTTTAACAGTGACCTCCACAGTGCTTGCCCCTTTAACAGTGACCTCCACAGTGCTTGCCCCTTTAACAGTGACCTCCACAGTGCTTGCCCCTTTAACAGTGACCTCCACAGTGCTTGCCCCTTTAACAGTGACCTCCACAGTGCTTGCCCCTTTAACAGTGACCTCCACAGTGCTTGCCCCTTTAACAGTGACCTCCACAGTGCTTGCCCCTTTAACAGTGACCTCCACAGTGCTTGCCCCTTTAACAGTGACCTCCACAGTGCTTGCCCCTTTAACAGTGACCTCCACAGTGCTTGCCCCTTTAACAGTGACCTCCACAGTGCTTGCCCCTTTAACAGTGACCTCTACAGCGCCAACCCCTTTTAACAGTGACCTCCACAGCGCCCGCCCCTTTAACAGTGACCTCCACATGGCTTGGTTGTTATGTAAACCTGGAGTAAAACTTTGTGTATGGCAGTTGGAATTTGAAGAGAAAGACTTGCAGGCTTGTATTCGCTAAAGCAGGTCATTTTTTGGGAATATCTCAGGAATGGTACGTCCTAGAGAGCTGAGACCCGGACACCTGATGTACCTGTGTGCCAAATTTGGTGAAGATCGGTTCAGTCGTTTGGTCGCGCATAAAGAACAGACTGACAGACAGACAGATATTCACATTTTTTATTTATAAGAGATGAGTTTCTGTCTGTCTGGACGTCTGTATTTCTGGTCTTTATGTGCGACCAAACGACTTAACCGATCTTCACCAAATTTTGCACACAGCTACATCAGGTGTCCGGGAAGGTTTTAGACTGGGTCTCGGCTCTCTTCCCAAGAGATACCTTATGTTATTAATAAGATATTCCCAAAAAATGACCTGCTTTAGCCAATACAAGCCTGCAAGTCTTTCTCTTCAAATCCCAACTGCCATACACACAGTTTTACTCCAGGTTTCCATAACAACCAAGCCATTTTTCTTCACTGCTGTTGGTCAGCTTTAGGCTAGGGCTACAGGACAACAATAAGTCGCACGACACAGCAACTACACTGCTACATGTATCCATCTTGGATGGATTTTTAGCGACTGTCGTGTTGCAGCATGTCGTAGTGCGACACTATAGTCTATCATTATAAAAATTGTTGAGCGACAATGGTACGACAAAATGTCGCGCAACACATGTCGCCATGTAGCCCTAGCCTTAAAGGGGCAGGGCGCTGTGGAGGTCACTGTTAAGGGGGCAGGAGCCACTATTAAAGGGGCAGCTGCTGTGGAGGTCACTGTTAAGGGGGCAGGGGCCACTATTAAAGGGGCAGCTGCTGTGGGGGTCACTGTTAAAGGGGCGGGCACTGTGGAGGTCACTGTTAAAGGGGCGTTTACTATGGATGTTACTGTTAAGGGGGCAGGCCGCTGTGGAAGTCACTGTTACTGTTAAGGAGGCAGGGGCCACTATTAAAGGGGCAGCTGCTGTGGAAGTCACTGTTAAAGGGGCGGGCACTGTGGAGGTTACTGTTGAAGGGGCGTTCACTGTGGATGTTACTGTTAAGGGGGCAGGCCGCTGTGGAGGTCACTGTTAAATGGGCGAGCACTGTGGAGGTCACTGTTAAAGGGGCGTTCACTGTGGATGTTACTGTTAAGGGGGCAGGCCACTGTGGAGGTCACTGTTAAAGGGGCGGGCACTGTGGAGGTATCTGTTAAGGGGGCAGGGAACAGTGGAGGTCACAGATAAGGGGACGGGGGCCTATGGAGGTCAGTGTTAAGGGGCGGGATGTTGTATAGGTCACTGTTAAGGGGTGGACCCCTGAGGAGGTCACTGTGAAGGGAGTGGGGTGCTGTGAAACTCGCTGTTAATGGGGAAGGCTGCTGTGAAGGTCAAAGTTAAGGGGATGGGTTGCTGTGGAGGTCCAATTTTAAGGAGGCGGGGCACTGTGGGGGGGGGGGGCAGTGTTAAGGGGTTGGGGGCTGTGGAATTAACTGTTAAGATGGCAGGGTGCTGTAGAGGTCCCTGTTAAGGGGATACTGTCGATTTCTTTTAACGACACACACGAATATTAAATGAAATATACCCGTGCGAAGCCGGGTCGTTCTGCTAGTATCTAATAAATCCCATTGTGTCTGAAACTGATCTCATAAGAGGCTAATTCACATCTAAAGTGGAGTGTGCTGTCTGATTATTTGAGGATACTGGGTGGGTCTCCACTAATAACAAAATCACAAATCTGTGGGGCCCTAAGTGCCCCCCATACAGTAGTTATACCCCCTTAATGCCTCAAACATTGGTTGTGCCCCCACACAGTAGTTATGCCCCTTAGTGCCCCCACACAGTAGTTATGCCCCCATACAGTAATTATGCCCCTATCGGGCCCCCACTTTAGTCATGCCCCCTTACTGCCCCTTTTCTTGCCCATTTATTAGAGCAGCGGTGGGGAACCATTTTGCTGCCAAGGGCCATTTGGATATTTGTAACATCATTCGGGGGCCATACAAAATTCTCAATAAAAATTTTTTACTGCTGTATTTGGTCAAACATATAATTGACGTAGGGATAAGTTACAGAAATTGCACTTCAATTAAAATAATCTAGAGGGCTGTATTTTTGCAGCACAAAATAGCGCCTGCACTATATATATACAGTATATTACATACAATACAGGCGCCATATTGACCACACATAGCAGTCTAATTTTTAAGTTCAGAATGTTACTTATTTGACATTAATGGCAGGAAGCTAAACCCAGGGGGTCCAGAGAGGGGTTCACCCAGCTTTCACTCTCCCTGCCTCTTTCTTCGCAACTGTCCCTGCCTTTGTCCCTTTCTCAGCAAAATATCTGCCCCCACCTCCATCAGCCTGAAATCAGCCTCCTATCAGACCCCCCAGGCCTACATCAGCCTCAGATCAGACTCCCATCAGACCTCTAAGCCTCAGATTAGACCCCAATCAGACCCTTCCTAGCTTCAGATCAGACTCCCATCAGACCCCCAGCCTCAGACCAGACCCGGATCAGACGCCCAGCCTCAGATCAGCCCCTATAAGACCCCCCAGCCTCAGATCAGACCTTCATAATACCCTCCCTAGCCTCAGATCAGCCCCCATCAGACCCTCCCCAGCCTCAGATCAGCCCCCATCAGCCCCCCTAGTCTCAGATCAGACCCCTATCAAACCCCAGCCTCAGATCAGACACCCCCAGCCTCAGATCAGACCCTCCCAAGCCTCAGATCAGACCCCCATCAGACCCTCCCCACCCTCCTTTAGCCTCAGATCAGCCCCAATCAGACATCAGATCAGATACTGTATTTAAGATAAACAAATAAACTTACCTCTCCAGCTCCGTACGGCGCTGCCTCTTGGCAGATTCACTTACCCTCCCTGTTCTTCTTCCTGCCGCACTATATTGTCACCTCACACCGCACAGCGTCAGGTCATAGTGCACGTCTACGTGCACTGCGTCCTGACGCTGGATGTGTCAGGACACAGTGTGGGGCTGAAAGAAGACCAGGGAAGGTGAGGACAGCCAGTGCAGTGCTGTTCTCACCTTCCTGTGCCTCCCGTATGCTAATGACCGCTTCCATAATGGAAGGGGTCATAAGCATTTTCACATTATGTTCTGGCAGGGGGCCGGGGGCCACATGAAATGATACCGTGGGCCGCATACGGCCCTCGGGCCGGAGGTTCCCCACCCCTGTATTAGAGGAACATTTTCATTTGAAACCAGAAGTTTTCCTTGAAGTAAATGTCCTTGAAGACAGGACTGGACAAACCCCAGGAGAAGGCTCCCGAAAAAAAAAAAAAAAATTCTTCTTCTAATCCTAGACAATCCCTTTAAATTGTTAAGACAATACTTTGAAAACAAAATCTCAGAACCTCATTGTGGAGTATTTTTATATATATATATATATATATATATATATATATATATATATATATATATATATATTTTTTTTTTTTTCTTCTGCGGAAGTGAAATGGATCATTTCAGTGCCAGATATTGTAAGTAGGGGTGCACTAAAATTCCGGCGGCCGAAAATATCGGCCAAAAATGGGCCTAATCCATTTCGGCCGATATTGGTACATATCGGCAGAAAGTATGGGGTTTGGGATTTGTGGGATTTGTCACCCGTGCCGGGCGGGCGGTTTACTTTAAGTCACTGCATCTTTATTTTACCTTACAATCGTGACGCTCCAGTAACAACTCTGCAGGCAGAGCGGAGGGCGGCGTAACGTCACTTACTCACGTGACGCGCCTGCTCCGCCTCCTTCATTCATAAAGTGGGCGGAGCAGGTGCGTCACGTGAGTAAGTGACGTTACGCCGCCCTCCGCTCTGCCTGCAGAGTTGTTACTGGAGCGTCACGATTGTAAGGTAAAATAAAGATGCAGTGAGTGATTAGTCTGCTGTGAGCAGCAGGGCCGGGGCTGTTATGGGTAGGGGGATCGGTCTATGGCACTGCTATGGGGAGGGGGGATCTGTGCACTGTTATGGGGAAAGGGATCTGTGCACTGTTATGGGGAAAGGGATCTGTGCACTGTTATGCCCATAACAGTGCACATATCCCCCCCTCCATAACAGCGCCACCCACAGATGAATTTCATTCATGAAAAATAATTATTAATAAAATCATTAAAAAAAAAGTATTTTAAAAGTATTTGGGCAAAAAGGCAGTTTCGGTTTCGGTTTTCGGTCAAGGGCATCCTGAATTTTCGGTTTCGGACCAGAATTTTCATTTCGGTGCACCCCTAATTGTAAGTTAAAATTTGTAACCCAAAGTTCTAAAGCTCTGCCCCATTGTTTTGCGTTATTTTGGAAACATGGCCGCGGAAGAGGAGAATTTGCGAAGAACATCCGCTTGGCATCTTGACTTAAAGGGCTTCTGTCACCCCACTAAACTGATTTTTTTTTTTTTTTGTGTACTTATAATCCCTATCATGCGATTTTGCCATACATTATGTTATTAATAATTTTCGTTCAGTAGATTTTGCAAAAAACTAACTTTTATAATATGCTAATTACCTTTCTACCAGCAAGTAGGGCGTCTACTTGCTGGTAGCAGCCGCAGAAAACCGCCCCCTCCTCTTATTGATTGACAGGGCCAGCAGTGCTCTCCTCCTCCGGCCAGCCCTCTCAGCATTTCAAAAATCGCGCGCATGTGTTGATTCGGCGCAGGCGCGCTGAGATAAGGGGCTCGCCTCCTCAGCACTCCCTCAGTGCGCCTGCGCCGATGACGTCTTCTCTTTCGGTGACGTCATCGGCGCAGGCGCACTGAGGGAGTGCTGAGGAGCCGAGCCTCCTTATCTCAGAGCGCCTGCGCCGAATCAACACAGGCGCACGATTTTTGAAATGCTGACAGGGCTGGCCCTGTCAATCAACAAGAGGAGGGGGCGGTTTTCTGCGGCTGCTACCAGCAAGTAGACGCCCTACTTTCTGGTAGAAAGGTAATTAGCATATTATAAAAGTAAGTTTTTTGCAAAATCTACTGAACGAAAATTATTAATAACATAAGGTATAGAAATATCGCATGATAGGGATTATAAGTACACAAAAAAAAAAAATATCAGTTTAGTGGGGTGACAGAAGCCCTTTAAAGGGGGTTGTCCAGGATTAGAAAAACATGGCTGGTCCCTTCCAAAAACAGCACCACCCCTGTCCACAGGTGGTGTGCGCTCGATTGTAGTTTTGTCCCATTGAATCCAATGGAGCCAAGCTGCTTTACCAGACGCCACCCGTGGAGAGGGGTGCTGCTGTTTTTGGAAGAGAGCAGCCATGTTTGTCTAATCCTGGACAACCCCTCTAAGGAAAACAGAACTGGGACAGTTGTTTAGACTACAATGTAAAGGAGATGTTGGAGCAAGATGATCTTTATATTAACACTTCAGGTGCCAAGAAGCGATCGAGGTGGGTGGTGCTGGCACCGAGGGCTCTAAGAAAAAAAAAAAAGGACTTTGTGTATGTATTTTGGCCGGAGCGCCTATGATTTGTAACCTCTCCAGTTCTGTGGTTGGGTTGGAACGTTCTAAGCGTCTTCGCTGGACTCGTTCAGAGGCGGCTCGCTGCTTACGACTCCAACAGATGTTTTTTATTTTAATTCTGATGAGATTCTCATAGAGTTTATCTTCCTCTTCCTCCCCTCCGCTTATATTTCAGTGGCCTCTAACAAAAGCTCTTCTAAATCCAAACAAATACCGGGTTAAAGGGAATCTGTCACCAGCGACCTCCCTATCCAGCTGTTTGCACAGACACAGCTGTGGTTCACCTGATTAATGCGGTTTTCCTTTTGTTTGATTTGCGGCTCTGTTCTTGAGTTATGATACTTTTTCTTAATATGCAAATTAGTCTTTTGGTGCAATGAACCCACCACCATTGCTCTTGTTGCACCCAAGCTCCACGCTTTTACTTATCCAAGCCATTCTGAGATTGTTTTCTCGTGACACATTGTACTTCATGACAGTCGTAAATTTGAGTCGATATATTTCACCTTTATTTATAAAATAATCCAAAATTTTTAAAAATTCACAATTTTCTAAATTCGAATTTTTCGACTTTTAAAACGGATAGTAATTCCTCATAAAATAGTTATCAATCAACATTCCCCATATGTCTGCTTTATGTTGGCATCATTTTGTAAATGTAATTTTATTTTTTAGGACGTTAGAAGGCTTAGAAGTTTAGAAGCCATTTTTTTAAATTTTCAACAAAATTTCCAAAACCATTTTTTAAGCACCAATTCAGTTATAAAGTGATTTTCAGGCGCTTACGTAATGGAAACCACCCATAAATGACCCTATTTTATAAACTACACCCCCTCAAATTATTAAAAACTAATGTTACAAACTTTGTTAACCTTTGCGGTGTTCCAAAAGAATTAAAGGAAAATGGAGGTGAAATTTTAAAATTTTACTTTTTTAGTAGATTTTTTTATGTTAATAATTTTTTTTCTTGCAACACAGCAAGGGTTAACAGCAAAATAAACCTCAATATATATTACTCTCATTCTGCAGTTAACAGAAATACCCCATATGTGGTGATAAACTGCCCTATGGGCACATGGCAGTGGTCAGAAGGAAAGGAGCGCTATATGGATTTTGGAGGCAGATTTTGCTAGAATGGTTTTTAGGCACCATTTTGTATTTGAAGACACCCTGACGTACCCCTACATTGGAAACCCTCAAAAAGTGACCCCATTTTGGAAACTACACCCCTTAAAGAATACATTAAGGGGGATACTGAGCACTTTGACCCCCTAAGCATTTTATGGAATTTGGAAACACTTGGCTTTGAAAATGAAAAGTTAAATTTCTTCCAAGAAACTGTTGCTTTAGACCAAAACTTTTCATTTTCACAAGGGGGTAACAGGAGAAAAAGCACCCCATAATTTGTTACCTATTTTCTCCTGAATACGGCAACACCCCATATGTGGTGGTAAACTGCTGTGGGGGCACATGGCAGGACTCAGAAGTGAAGGAGCAGCATATGGCTTTGGCAGCGCAGATTTTGATGGATTGATTTGCGGGTGCCATTGGTTTTTATTTATTAAGTGATTGTCTTATGTAGAGGCTCATTTTTGCGGGAAGAGGTGATGTTTCTATTGGTACCATTTTGGGGTACATAAGACTTTTTGATCGTTTGGTATTACCCTTTTTTGTGAGGCAAGGTGAAAAAAAAAGACTGTTTTGGCATAGTTTTTTTTTGTTTTTGTTTACAGCATTCACCTGAGGGGGATATAATATGATATTTTTATAGATCAGGTTATTACGGACGTGGCGATACCCAATATGTCTATTATTTTAGTTTTACACAGTGAAAGCCTTTTTAAACAGAATAAAATCTTGTTTTTGTGTTGCCATTTTCTGAGAGCCATAGTTTTTTTTTTACCTTTTGGCTGATTGTCTTAGGTAGGGTCTCATTTTTTGTGGGATAAGATGACGGTTTGATTGGTATCATTTTGGGGTACATCACTTGGTATTACACTTTTTGTGAGGCAAGGTGAAAAAAATGGCTGTTTTGGCATAGTTTTAAAAAAAATAGTTTTACAGCATTCACCTGAGGGGGCATATAATGTGATATTGTTATAGAGCAGGTAGTTACGGACACGGCGATTACCTAATATGCCTACTTTTATAATTTTATTTTATTTTTTACAATTTTTTTAACTTTATTTTGGGAAAAGGACGTGTTTTTTTTATTACTTTAAACTTTAATTTTTTTTTTGTAAAACCTTATTTTCATTACTTCTTTTTTAACTTAATTTTTTGTCCCACTCTGGGGGGTCTGATCCCCTGTACAATGCATTGCAATACTTCTGTATTGTAATACATTGGCTATAAGTGTATTACACACTGTAATACACTTACAGTATCCTGCCTGTGAGATCCAGGGGGCTGGATCTCACAGGCTGACACGGATGGCAGCCACGATGCCTAAGGAAGGCATCGGGCTACCGTCCAAGCCATCGGGTCCCCGCCATGCATCCGGCAGGATACTGCACGTGCCGCGGTCAGCACTGACCGTGGCAGTGCAATGGTTAATGCGCCGGCATCTGTGTTTTCACCGATGCCGGCGCATACATTTATTATGTAGAGAAAGTTAATACAAGACACTTGCTAATGTATTGTGATTGTCCATAGTGTCTCCTTTGCTGGCTAAACTCATTTTTCCATCACATTATACACTGCTTTATTCCATGGTTACGACCACAGCGCAATCCAACAGTGGTGGCCGTGATTACACATTATAGGAAAAAGCGCCAGCCTCTGTGATGGCCGGGACCCTGGGAGTGCCCACAGTCCAGCACTTTTTCCTATCATGTGCAAGCACGACCACCGCTGCTGGATTGTAGGGTGGTCGTAACCATGGAAACGGATACAGCCAGCAGAGGAAAGAATATGGACAATCACAATACATTAGTAAGTACCTTGTATTAACTTTCTCTACATGATAAATGCCACTTGCTGAAGTGAGACAACCCCTTTAAGACTGGCGTTAGAATCACCTTGATTTTCTTTATAAACCTTTTTTTCTTTTTGACCCATTATGCAAAAAGTATTATGTAAATCGATAATATCCATCCCAGATGTTATTATTTATTTATTTTTTTGGCAAAATAATTTTTAAGTGTGTTGATGTTTTCTTCAGAAATATAATTGAAAAAAATAAGTTTTTGCACGATTTTAAAAGCTTCATTTATTGAATCCTCTCCACAAGTTTTGATCGGCTTAGCAATGTCTCAAAGTTTTCTGACCGGTTGAGCTTTCAGTCGCTATCTCTCTCTCCCAGTTGTGACGCTGTTAGATATGGTGTCTCACAGGAGCCTCTATGAAGTCTACAATCTGCTTCCCGCTGACACGTTCCACATCAAAAGTAGAGAAAATATCTTCACCTCATACTTTTTGCTTTATGAGATCTCTGAGGTACATTTAGATGCAAAGTGTTTTTTGGCTTTGAGTGTTTTTTTAATCCATGTCTGGTGTAAACATTGGGGACAGTGCGGCACTGACCGGTACAGAGGACGTAGATACTTTGAGTTGTTTTTTCTATCCACAATTCTTTTTAATTGCCACCGTCCTCCTGAATGTTGGTGGATGATATTAGTAGCTCCACGGTGCCGTGTAACATATGGAATAGCAATTTAGTCATGGGCGTTTTATCGTAGTCATTAGTAACTACCGGTAGACCTTTCGTGTCCTAGAACAGACATCATCAGAGAGACACAGCAATTATGTAAGGAGCGACTGAAACAAGAACCCCCTCCAGCAAAGAGAAGAACTTGGGCGAGCATCAAAAAAATATCCCCGGCTTCAGGGCTGAGGGCCTCTGTCTCCAATATTCCCTCAGTTTATTTGTACCAATTTAGCTATAACAATCCCTCTGATGCAGGTTGATATGTTGGTTGTACCAGCGAGCACACGCGTTTCCAGGCCTGAAAGATGCTGACAGATGTAATTATGATGCATGTTCAATTCCAGGTAGAGGAGAAAGCTGGTCACCTTGTGAACCACATCTCCTTGTAACCACCAGCTGCAAATAGTCCATCACTCGCTGCTTCCAGAGCGGTTGTGAGGACGCGAGGAGGACTCGCGCTCCTATAGATTTTCACTCAAGCCTCAGATACGTCAATGATTATGTGATGAATGGATATTTCCAGGGGACCAGTGTGATTATCACTGTGAGTTTTCCTGTCGATCCATAAACATGGCATATAATCATATTAATATTGCGGAAAAATGTATTTGAGAGATCAAGGCCTCCTAAGAAAAGTCCTCCTGAGATACGAATTAGGACTACGGGTCCCTGAAAATGTTTCAAATAATGAGAAAAATGTCTTGGTCCTCACTACAGTGGGGCAGATTTACTAATCCTGTAGATGGAGTAAATTTAGGCTGTCTAGATATGCTCCTGATTTACCACAGGGGCTCAGGCTGGATGATGAATGTGGTGCAGGGATAGACGCTTCTCTCTGTGGCTCCCCATTTGTTAGAAGAGTCTACAGAGATGAGTTTATCGTAGGATGTCCTGGTGCTGCAGCCCCTAACAGCAAGTTGCAGAAGTTGCAGTGTGAAGGGCAACCAGACAGCAAGTATCCCGTTTCCCTACACTGCCCCCAGTGGAGAAATTAAGCATTACACATTTCTTATTGAAATAAATGGGCTGTCCATGTAATGCACGGACATATCAGGTCTTCCAGAGTGAGGGACACTTTTTGTAGCTGCTCCCCCTTTGGCGAATAGATGTGGTTCCTGAACGACAAATGCCTCGCTATTAATAGGGTCTTTGAAAATGAAAATGGGGTTCCTAAACCAGACAACCCCTTTAATAAATCTCACAGAACTCCTATAACCTGAAACAGGGAGTGTACTGTACAAAAAATGTATAAATGGCATTAATGATCTCGATTCTGCAGGGAAACAATGAGGAATATGGTAAATGTGATTCTGTCTAACATGTTATATCACAGATTGATCATACACTTCCTATGCTTTAGGTTAGATATAAATGTGTAATCCCTGCCCGGCATAATCCGCCTGCCTCGCTGATATTTCTGACCCTCCAGTATATCGGATCATTAGTACATTCAAAATACGTCTTTGGGGAACCAGCATCAATATCAGAGGTGAACAGACACCGGCTTCCACTCCCCCAAAAGGGAATATTTTGTCAATTCAATCAAAAGCGGGGCAGCGGAGGCAGATAAAGACTGGAAAAACTGGAGTCTACGAATGACGGTACGCTATTCCAGGAGGCCCCATAGATCGCAGCTACTGTACAATTACTAATGATAATCACTGACATCCTGTGTGACAGGCAAAGACATTACACCGACGTGCCTGGTCAGGAATATAATGCCAGAATGACATAACTGACAGTCACAGACAGAAGTTACCGTTCTGGATGGCTGGAGGACAGGCTCTCATTTATGGGGTTTGTCGGCAGCCTCCCTTTTGAGAAGGTGAAGCCCTGCCACACTCTCTACAAGCATGGCACAGCAGCACCAAACTGGATTCTGTGCTGTGTAGGTTACCTTGCAGTTGTGGGCTTAAAGGGGCCCTGACGGGCTTTGTTTTAATGGCTACAATGGTGTGGTGCCAGTATGCTTCACATGACTGCTGCAGCCAATCACTGGCATCACTCAATGTCAATTGACTTGAATGGGTCTCTGCAATTCGCAAAATATGACCGAAGATAGGACTTCACCTATCTTTTACGGAGCGGAGGCATGGATCGATTCGGAAGCACTGCTAAGCGCTTCCGTGGGCTTTCGGGTCCATGCCTTTGCACCACAAAAAGATAGAACATTTTCTATCTTTGGCCGTAACTTGTGGATCGCGGAACTATTTAAGTCAATTGGTCCGCCACTGCACCACAGAGTGCCCATGGCCAGTGCCCATATATTGCTATATTATTTACGTTCCGCAATACGAGCAATGAACCGTTACGCTCATGTGCATGAGCCCTTTGCCTGATCAACACAGGTCCTGCTAGGTTCTGCTAGTCTGCTTTACCTTGCTATCTGACCTATCATCTGTTGGTAAATTGACAGTGGCCTTACTGGACTTTGACTTCAATCTGTTCCTGACCACGAGCTAGCCTGATTCCTCCGGTACTCCGCTCTGGTGTCCCTGATTCCTATGGGTCAGTACCCTACCTCTACTGAGTTGGCACAGTGGATCCACATCCACAGATCATAACATAAAGATAGGTCATCAGTATCAGCTCAGAGGGGGTCCACCTCCCGGCATCCCAACTGATCAGCTGTTTGAAGCAGCCATGGCGGTTTGTTGAGGACGGCATTCTCTTCCTAGGCCAGTGATGTCATGTTCATCGGTCATGTGACCTATGTGCAGCTCAGTCCCATTCAAGTGAAAGAGCGCCTTAGGCTGCAATGCCAAGCACAGCCACTATACAATGTAGGGCGCCGTGCCTGTTTTTTTGTTGTTGTTTTTTTTTAGACGTGATTATCATCAGTAAGTCATTGTGTATCTGTGGCTGCAGTCTTTGGGGACCTCCTGGAAAAGCTCTTCATGATGACATTAGATGTCTCAGTTCTAGGAAAGTATACAGATGGAAAGTAAAGCGCTTTTATAGCGAGCACTCGGATCATATTATTTGGAATCATGGACAGTGGAGCGTTATCCCCAGTGACAGACCATTACTTATAGGAAAGTGCAATATATGAACATTGTCTTTCACTGCTCACGGTGAGGTCATTTGCCAGTGGACAAGAGTGGTGCTGTTTCTGAAAGACAGGCAACTAAAGCAAGACAAGGGAATGTGTCATCAGAAAATGACCTATTGTTTAAATAATTTTTTATGTTAAACATATATTTAAAACATTTTTTTGTGGTTAGTTTAAATTTTCCATGTCAATATCTATATATCTATATCTATATCTATATCTATATATCTATATCTATATCTATATCTATATCTATATATATATATATATATATATATATATATATATATATATAAAATTATCTGCAGTTTTCACACTGGCCACTCAGTCTAATAATAGGCACCAGATCACTTTTCAGCAGACATCTCATTATCGTCACAGGCAGGATTAGAATGACTGATATCAACTAGCTATAGATGACACAGGATCCACCATTCACAATAGGTGATATCACAGCTTATCTGCTCCCTCCTGACTTCTTCCCAGGTCACAGATCATGCCTAGAAATCTCTCCCATAGAAGACAATGAGGTCCCCTCCTGACCATTGTGTCTTTGACCCATGGTGACTGCTGTAAAGCATATCTCTAAATGCTGTTAAGAACGGCTCAGGCAAGATGGCTGCCTCCCTAATCATGGTCAGGAAATAGAATAAAAAAAGTTTTACAATTAGAAAATAAAAACAGATTGCAAAAGAAAACGAAACGTGTCAGTATCTGGTTTTAACTAGCAGAAAAAAATTAAAATTTGGTAAGACAATGGTAGATTTCGGAGGCCGGGTAAGCCGGTCGCCTCCGTTGCGGCACCTTAAACCCATCGATTTTAGATTTGGGCCAAGAAACCTGGCCTGCTTAAAACCTGGAACCACTATATCAGTTTAGAAGATTATTGGGTGCCTTGGATTTTCCCCTTTGTAGCTCCCAAATCCTGAGTTTTGGGGTCTGTATTACGGCCTTGGTATTATTCACCCCCCATTTAAGACTTTCCAGGCTCTCTGGGTGGAATAGTCGAAGCGGCCTGCCGTAACAAGGAACGGCAGTGTGAAACTGCCTAAAGCTCACCAAAAGTCAAGTTCTTGGCCTCATTCTTAATCATGCCGAATTCAATGAAAGAGTTAATAAACAATAAAAGAAAAAAATATTAGCTTTTTGGATGTGTAAAACATTATAAGATTTTGCAGACGGTTAAAAAAAAAGTACAGTAACTTCTATCAGCCGAGAAAACGTACTCCGACTTTCCAGTAACATGTTCCTGAAGGTGTGAAGCATCTTACATGACGCTTCCGTGTTTTACAACTTTCGCACTTGAAAGCCATGGGTTCAGTTCACGAATACAAAGAATTTACAGCGACAGCCCGCGTTAATAATGAATTCACTAAGGCCAGCGAACATCAAAGGAATGCTTTCCTAACCACGTGCTGGACCAGTGTTTCCAGCATGGGGACGTGGTATCCTGAAGCCACTAGAAAATGGTTATTTGCAGCCTCATTACCATAAAAATTATTTCCCCCCCTATTTTCATTTCTATTTCAGAAAAACGGGAGGTTAAAGGGGTTGGGCCACATACATGATTTGTCACCTGTCCACAGGATAGATGACAAATGTATGTTTACTGGTGGTTCCCAGGTCTCCTATATGAATGGAGCAGTAGTGCGCATGTGTGACCACCACCCCATTAACTTCTAGGAAACTCCACTCTGCAGTCCCACAGGTGATAAATGGAGCAGTGGTCACATAGGGGACTTGGGGACCTTCGATTTTGTGACCAAACCCTCAGCGATCAAAAGTTTATCGCCTACCCTGTGGATGTTTTTGGGCCGAATAATTTTTGCCTGGTGCTATATTCTGTTGACTGCTTTGCCAGCCATCTTTGATCATGGTCCATCCCTACCGTGAAAGTGATAGGTCTACATGTTTGCTGTTTTCTTGGGTATTCGTGACCGGGGCTGAGGAACTCTGGGCAACACTGCACTAGGACGATCTTATAGTAAAAAAAAATGGTCAGGACTGAGTATAACTATCAGAGGCTGTAATTAAAGGGGTTTTCCACTGGATGGGTAACAAATATCAGATGAGAAGACGACCTTAAGGCCCCTTTCACGCAAGCGAGTTTTCCACGTGGGTGCAATGTGTGACGTGAACGCATGGCACCCGCACTGAATCCTGAGCCATTCATTTCAATGGGTCTGTGTACATGAGCGATTTTTTTCACCCATCAGTTCTGCGTTGCGCGAAAAACGCAGCGTGTTCTATATTGAGCGTTTTTCACGCAGCCCTGGCCCCATAGAAATTAATGGGGGTTTAGTGAAAAACGCATCGCATCCACAAGCAAATGCGGAGGCAATGAGTTTTTCACTGATGGTTGCTAAGAGATGTTGTTTGTAAACCTTCAGTTTTTTATCACGCGGGTGAAAAACGCATTAAAATACAATGCACCCGCGCAGAAAAAAACTAAACAACTGAACGCAATCGCAGACAAAACTGACTGAAGTTGCTGCGAGTTTCCCTGAACGCATCCGGACCTAATCCGTCAGGTACGTGTGAAAGAGGCCTACTCGTCCCCAATCCCAACCCAAGAACAGTTTGACCATATACATCAAAGAGGCACCCCTTAATTTTTCTCGTTTGTAGCATATTGTACATAAAGAAATCCTACGTAACAGAAAGTGGAACATCCATGTTTTATTATATAAAAGTCAAACTGCACTTTCTGTGGATTTTTGTTACATTTCAGTGGTCAGTGTAGGATCTCATGTCTGAATGCCGTCTCTTCCTCATGTTAACTATTAGAAAGCCACTTACTTTGCCGCTTGCTTTGCTTCTTGGCCATGGTCTCCGCAGATTTTCTTTCTACTGAGGCTGAAGTGAGAGGCAAGTCATAGAGCATGAGGAGATATCTCTGGGAGGATGGTATCTCTGTGCTATGCCTTTGCACGTTAGGTGGCTCGGGATGTCAACATCTATTTCTTAATATTACGGCCTGTCTGAAACCTGCGGTATTTTCCCGGCAGATGAGGAAAAAACATTCATGGTACATTGTTCTTCATTTCGTGAAGTGTAATTTCACGCTCCACACTCTCCACAATGAGGAGAACACTGCTCAGCAATTTTGGTCTTGAACGATCTAAAAGCTCGTTCTTCTCTCCTGGCCGGCTTGTTAAATCTTTTCTAAAAGTTTAACAACTCAATATCTTGTGGTGGACAACCATCTAATGTGTATGGTGTTGTCCTGACTGTCCCCTGATGACAGATACTGTATCGGGGGTGGCCCTGTTGGATTTTCACATGCTAGATCCATTGGGTCTCAACTCAAGGAAGTGTTTGGTATCGGCTCGCTCTCCTCTCCCGTTTGCGAACACACGCACACTTGACCGAGCCATGCGTGCTTGTGTATGGGCGTGTTGGGTGGCATAGCTGTCGGCCGAACAAGCGTTTAGTCAATAGCTATCGAAAGTGCATGGCCAGCTCCTGGGGAGGGGGGGAAGGGGGGGCACATTTTTATAAGTGTGTTCAGAATGGTGTAGAAAACATAAAAGAACTAGTTCTTACCCTTGCTGTTCCTTCTTCATTGCCTTTCTAATGCTTACTGGGTTCCTGCTGGTTTCCACTTCCTTATCTGGGCTCGATATGTAGGAAATGGGAGGAGATGACCTCTCAGTTGATCATCCATTTCCTCTGCCTGCAGTCATTCGGTAGGAGCCTTCATCGTTTACTTCCAGAAGATAGAAATCTGTTCTGGGTCATGCACGACTCGTTACAGTACGTTTACCAGAGCTGTGTCTTGTCACCAGCTGGTCACCTATGTGTCCATCACAGGATCAGGGCAGATCTTACCCCCCTGGAAGTAAGCAGTGAAGGTTCCTTCAGTGATTGCAAGCAGCTTGAAAACTGTGAGGAGTTGATACTGAAAATGTATTTGAAAATTGTAAAACCTTTCATCGTGCAGGGAATGAACCTTTATTTGGTGAAACCAAAATACCCCCTTAAAGGGAACCTGTCATCAACTTTATGCTGCCCATACTAAAGTAGAGACAGGTGAGTTGATTTCAGCGGTCTGTCATTTATGAGTTAAAAGTAAGTGGTTGCCAAGAACCAACATCACAATCATTGCAGACTGGGCCTGGAAAAGAGTCACGGCCACCTGAGAAGAGTCCTGGTTATTCACGAATTCCTGCTCTCCTGCCCACCTGCTGATGACTGACCTTCTGCTTAGTTTTCTCCCTTTCTCTCTAGGAGAGAACTGCCAATCATCAGTGACGTCAACACACACTTACTGCTGACACCCTCTCCACTCTGTCGGGGGGCTCTACTTGTATAAGCGTTTAATAGAACAGGTTCTGTAGACATCTATGTGGAATCAGCTGACGACGGTGTAAAAGGAGTGCGCTTCTTCTTGGCGCTAACATCGACCTGTGAGGTTGAGTTCACACTTGAGTTATTTGGTCAGTTTTGGCCCTGTGACTGCCCAAGTAAATGAAGTCTGCAGTGATTCTAAGAGCGACCCCTGTCATCTACATGTCATACAGACTCACAGTATTATTTCACTACCACAACAGACTCCCTCTGCGTGTTACTGCAAGGCACGGTGTTCTACACCACTATAAAGGCTCTCTGCAGCCAGGAAACAGCCGTTTTTTAACGCTATTCGCCACGAATAAATTCAGATCGAACTGAATTTTTTCTAAAAATTCAGCGAACCGGCCGAATCGAATTTTTTTTAGAAATTCGCTCTTCTCTAGGAATGACCCCATGGTACCATAACCTCATGGTAATTGTAATGGTAATCCATTCAGACTTTCATAGTTCAAGATCCGCATCCATTCCACAATTTTGCGGGACAGTTGCGGACCCATTCATTTTAATAGGGTCGCAAAAGATGTGTGCTGTCCGCATCTGTAGTTCCATTCTGCGGCCCTGGAAAAAAAGATAGAGCATGTCCACAGCAGACAAGAATAGGCATTTCTATCACAGGGCCGGTTATTTGAGGTCCGCAAAATGCGAAACGCACACACTGACGGTATCCGCGTTTCGCGGATCCGCAATTTTCAAACCACAAAACACTTGCAGATGTCTAAATTGACCCTAATGGCTGGTGTTGGTATGATAACAGCTGTCCAAGACCTTATTAGTGCCCCCCAATGACCTGAGGGGATCTTCCACTGAGAATTATGTTGTCCAGTGCTGAGAACATGTCCATCTGTTTCGCTGCCCGTGCCGATGTGATAAATGACGCCTTGTGCGTTCCCCCGTGGTTATGTTTGGCGATCAGAAGCGAGGTGTACAGATTGATAGATATCCCTCGCAGGAAGTAATTAGAAAATCTCACTCGCCTTCATCATGTTACAGGAGAACCTTTATTATTTGCTGTCATTAATAAGGGACGGGCAGGAGATTGTCCGGATGCGGAGGGAGGAATCTCATTACGACGACGATACCTGTTGTCTTTAATGTGATGATAATAGTATGGACCTTATTTCAAGCTATTAAGCTAATTTTTTTGAATGTAAGTATTCAAGAACAATGCCTAATAATGTAAAACTTCATTTTCATTATGCTTTACTATACACATGGGGTACTTGTTCTCTGGGTGAAGCCATCCATAGGAGATATTAGCTAGTTTGTAATATTACCTCATATTATCCAGATTTTGACTGCAATGATTAAATCTCTAATGTCTTGGATTGGCCAGACCATTGCCCAGTGTCTGGGGCAAGGAATGGGTTATATCCAGTCCTATTGTTTCCTGAAACCTCTTAAGAAGACCACCTTTTTCAGAAGATCACCCACTTGTTGCCTACTGACCATCTTCTTTGAGAAGACATCCTATCCCCTGGAGACCACTTTTCAATATAATTTGGGTGGTCATTTAAAAAGGGGTTTTGCTGTTCTTGATTTCAGAGATTTCTAGCAGCCACTTACAACGCATTCGGAAAGTCTTCAGACCCCTTCACATTTTTCAAGCTTCATAGCAAAGGATCTGAATTCTTATGTTCCTGCTAAATTTTAGGTTTTAGTTTTTAAATATTTGAAACAATTTCTAAAATTCTGTCTTCACGTCGTCGTTATGGAGTAGGGGGAAACTTTTTTTAATTTTAGCACAAGGCTGCAACATAACAATGTTGCAGCCTTGTGCTAAAATTAAAAAAAGTTTCCCCCTACTCCATAACGACGACGTGAAGACAGAATTTTAGAAATTGTTTCAAATATTTAAAAACTAAAACCTAAAATTTAGCAGGAACATAAGAATTCAGATCCTTTGCTATGAAGCTTGAAATTTAGCTCTGGGGCCTACCATTTCTCTTATCATCTTTGAGATGTTTCTACACTTTGACTGGAGTTTACCTGTGTTAAATTCAGTTGATTGGACATGGTTTGGAAAGACACCCCCTGTCTATTTAAGGTCTCACAGCTGACAATGCATATCAGAGCCAAAACCAAGCCATGAGCAGGGAACTGCCTGTAGAGCTTTGAGACAGGATTGTGTGGAGGCCCAGATCTGCAGAAGGGTTCAAAAATATTTCTGCTGCACTGATTGTTCCCAAAAAGCACAGTGGCCTACATAATTCTTAAATATAACACGACACCCAAAAGCCATTTCAGCAAAATCTGCTTTCCAAAAACCATATGTTGCTCCTTTCCTTCTGCGCTCTGCCGTGTGCCCATACAGCAGTTTTACGAACATAAATGGGGTGTTATAGGAAAAATTGGATTAAAATAAAAAATCTGCACAAAAACTGGAAATGGTAAATTTTACCTCCATTTTCCTTTAATTCTTGTAGAACACCTAAAAGGTTAACATAGTTTGTGAAAGCAGTTTTGAGTAATTTGAGGGTTGTACTTTATAAAATGGGGTAATTTATGGGTGGTTTCTATTATGTAAGGACCTCAAAGTGACTTCAGAACTGAATTGGTCCTTGAAAAAGTCGGTTTGGAAAATTTTATAGAAAATTAGAAAAATTGCTTCTTAAATTCTAAGCCTTCTAACGTCCTAAAAAAATAAAATGTAATTTTTAAAATGATGCCAACATAAAGTAGACATATAGGGAATCTTAAATAAAAACTATCTAATGAGG
Source organism: Bufo bufo (assembly GCF_905171765.1). NCBI lineage: Eukaryota > Metazoa > Chordata > Amphibia > Anura > Bufonidae > Bufo > Bufo bufo. Next base: position 182,295,192 of record NC_053397.1, on the reverse strand, counting down.
TATCACTATCTGCCTTTAATGTGTAGAAATTTAAATTTAGAAAATACATTTTTGTTCCAAATTTTCTGTAAATTTGGGATTTTTTAATAATATAAAGGTAAAAGTTATCGACCCATATTTACCCCTAACATCCAGTGCTCCAGACTAAAAAAAATACCTAGTAGCCATTGGCTCCTAAACTGAAAAATTTAGGAGCCAAATAAAATTTTTAGTCGCCAAATTTTGGTTCGCTTTCGTCACCATAAAAAAGTATTGCAATACTCAATACCACGCAAAAAAAAAAAACAACAACAAAAAAAGCCGCGTACATTTTGCATTTTATGAAACGTTCGGCCCATAATAGAACAGTCCTATCCTATTTTTTGGGGTGACAAAAAAATGGCGAATCGCATGGTTTTTATTTATTTCTGTTACGGCACTCACCGCATAGGAGATATTTTTTAATAATTTAATAGTTTGGACTTTTCGGACGCAGCGCTATGTAATATGTTTATTTATTTATTGTTTATATATTTTATATGTAAAATTGGGAAAGAGGGGATTTAAACTTAATATTTTAGGGTACTTTCACACTAGCGTTTTTCTTTTCCGGCATAGAGTTCCGTCACAGGGGCTCTATACCGGAAAATAACTGATCAGGCATATCCCCATGCATTCTGAATGGAGAGAAATCCGTTCAGGATGCATCAGGACGTCTTCAGTTCAGTCATTTTGACTGATCAGGCAAAAGATAAAACCGCAGCATGCTACGGTTTTATCTCCGGCGAAAAAAAACTGAAGACTTGCCTGAATGCCGGATCCAGCATTTTTCCCCATAGGAATGTATTAGTGCCAGATCCGGCATTTAAAATACCGGAATGCCGGATCCGTCCTTCCGGTCTGCGCATGCGCAGATCGGTAAAAATGTGTAAAAAGATACAAGACGGATCCGTCAGTCCGCATGACAAGCATCCGGATGTGTCTCACAAATGCTTTCAGTCACATCCAGATCGGCGGATCCGGCAGGCAGTTCTAACGATGGAACTGCTTGCCGGATCACACTGCCGCAAGTGTGAAAGTAGCCTTAGTGTTTGTGTTTTTTTTACTTACTATTAGCCCCTTTAGGGGCTGGAACCCTTGTCCTATTCAACCTTAGGCCCCTTTCACATGGGCGAGATTTCTGCGCGGGTTCAATATGTGAGGTGAACGCATTGCACCTGCACTGAATCCGGACTCATTCACTTCTATGGGGCTGTGCACATGAGCGGTGATTTTAACGCATCACTTGTGCGTTGCGTGAAAATCGCAGCATGCTCTATGTTGTGCGTTTTTCACGCAACGCAAGCCCCATAGAAGTTAATGGGGCTGCGTGAAAATCGCAAGCATCCGCAAGCAAGTGAGGATGCGGTGCGATTTTCAAGCATTGGTTGCTAGGATGAAAGTCTATTCACTGTGTTATTTTCCCTTATAACATGGTTATAAGGGAAAATTATAGCATTCTTTAATACAGAATGCATAGTAGAAGGTCAATTGAGGGTTAAAAAAAATAAAAAATGTAACTCACCTCCTCCAATTGATCGCGTAGCTGCCGGTCTCCTGTTCTTTCTTCAGGTCCTGTCAAAGGACCTGTGGTGACATCACTGTTCATCACATGGTACATCACATGATCCATCACCTTGGTAATGGACCATGTGATGAGCTCAGTGACGTCACCACAGGTCCTGAAGAAAGAACAGGAGACCGGCAGCTGCGCGATCAATTGGAGGAGGTGAGTTAATATATGTATATTTTATTTATTTATTTTATTAATTTTTTTTAACCCTCATTGGCACTGCGCCACCATTGTTTGTTATACTGGGGTGTTGGGGGGGAGGGGGGTGCACTGAGCCACCAATGAAGATAACTGACCTGTTAATACAAATACAGGAGGCGGGTGCCGGAATCAAATAGCCGGCACCCGACCTCTATGACAGGGAGCTGCGATCAGCTGCAGCACCTGAAGGGTTAACTGCCGCTGATCGCAGCTCCCTGTCATAGAGGTCGGGTGTCGGCTATGTGATTCCGGCACCCGCCTCCTGTATTTGTATTAACAGGTCAGTTATGTTCATTGGTGGCGCAGTGCCCACAGCCCCTCCCCTCCTCCGGTCTCTCTTCTTATTGGCAGAGGGGCAGAGAACTATCATCTCCGGTGCCCGCCGCTGTATTCAGAGCTGCGGCGGCGGGTGCAGTCGCAAATGGCGACAAGACTAAAAAGTCTTGTCGCCATTTGTAAATTCTAAGTCGCATTGGCGACCATTTTGGTCGCCATCTGGAGCCCTGACATCAAGTACGAGATGTCACGAGAAAACAATCTCAGAATTTCTTGGATAAATAAAAGCATTCTAAAGTTACCACCACATAAAGTGACACATGTCAGATTTGCAAAATTATGCCTGGTCACGAAGGTGAAAAATGGCTTGGTCTTGAAAGGCCTCTTTCACACGGGCGTTGCTGAAAAATGCGCGGGTGCGTTGCGGGAACACCCGCGATTTTTCCGCGCGAGTGCAATACATTGTAATGCGTTTTGCACTCGCGTGAGAAAAATCGTGCGTGTTTGGTACCCAAACCCGAACTTCTTCACAGAAGTTCGGGCTTGGGATCGGTGTTCTGTGGATTGTATTATTTTCCCTTATAACATGGTTATAAGAGAAAATAATAGCATTCTGAATACAGAGTGAAAAGTAAAATAGCACTGGAGGGGTTAAAAAAAATAAAAAATAATTTAACTCACCTTAATCCACTTGATAGCGCAGCCGGCATCTGCTTCTGTATTCTTTTCTTTAGGACCTGGCTAAAGGACCTTCGATGACGTCACTCCGGTCATCACATGGTACGTCACATGATCTTTTACCATGGTGAATCACCATGGTAAAAGATCATGTGACGTACCATGTGATGACCGGAGTGACGTCATCCCAGGTCCTTAAACTATAGTTAATGCTCTCCACAGGTCCTATACAGTAAAAGAGTCAGACGGAGATGCCGGGCATCGCGAGCAAGTGGATTAAGGTGAGTTAAATGATTTTAATTTTTTTTTAACCCCTCCACCCTGTTTTACTTAGCATTCTGTATTCAGAATGCTATTATTTTCCCTTATAACCATGTTATAAGGGAAAATAATAAGGTTCGGGTCCCCATCCCGATCGTCTCCTAGCAACCGTGCGTGAAAATCGCACCGCATCCGCACTTTGCTTGCGGATGCTTGCGATTTTCACGCAACCCCATTCATTTCTATGGGGCCTGCGTTACGTGAAAAACGCACAAAGAGGAGCATGCTGCGATTTTCACGCAACGCAAAAGTGATGCGTGAAAATCACCGCTCGTGTGCACAGCCCCATAGAAATGAATGGGTCAGTATTCAGTGTGGGTGCAATGCGTTCACCTCCCGCATCGCATCCGCGCGGAATACTCGCTCGTGTGAAAGGGGCCAAAGGGTTAATCAAGAGCTATTGTGCTCTGCTGTTTTTACTAGGCGTAACGTATAGGTGGGGAGAATTTATACCTGGATGTGTACCTTCGCATTACTTGAGGCGATGGCTTCATTTTCTGACCTGCCTTTCGGTAACCATTTATACTGCGGAGTACACATGGTGGCAGCAATCTGCCGTGTAATGATTACCGCTTTCATAGCAATTTGAAGAAGCATTATAATTTAGCAATTTCTCCAGGAATGTGTATTACCGTAAACATTTACTCCAGTCTCTCAATTAAACAAATGAATCGTAGTAAGAAAAATTTGCATGGCGTTGGCTGTATGTAAATCTCATCCCGCCGGCAGTTATGAGGCTTTTTAGAGAGATTTCACGACTACAGCGAGCGAGTGAAGTCTGAATACGGCGCAGTTTGGGTTTAGCTTTGGGAGGCAAGTGTGCAAAGGATGTGCATGGAATTTATTTCTTTATTTTTGCACCATTTATCTGTCCTGTGAAAGGGACCTCAATTCCCGGCATTGCACTCGGTGATTTATGGGACTGTTTTTTAGGACTGTAACCTGAAAGAAGTGTGTACAGATCTCTACAAAGTCACTTTACATGGCATTCTGCTAAAAATGATCGGAAAGCTCTATTTTGGTGAAAGTCCACGACATGACTTGTGTATGTAAAGAGTATTTTATATGGCATTGCTTTTCAATTCATGGTTCCACATCACTTCCTATAAATTTCTGGTGACCATGTGGACGTGTTCCTTTATAATGTCCTGCCACCTGTTATGGTCTCCAGGCTTCTTAGAAAATTAGAATAACTCCCCCTAATCTTAATCTAGCCGCACACAATAAGTAAAATGCAGCCGAACCTGCCAATTTCAGCTGGACCGGCTGATCATCTAATCTGTTTAGGGGTCTTCCAACTCGCCCCATTGGCTGAAAGAGGCTTCCTCCCATCTCCCCGTTCAGGATACATGCATGCTTGCCCGAGCCAAGCATGCATGTGTATGGATGAGTCAGAGCTGTCCTCTGTTTCGGTCTCCACAGCTCAGTCATCATTTTGACTATAGTAGTTACATAACTATGGTATGTTTGGACAGGAGAAAGCATAGAAAGGTGTGGGATTTTGGAAGTTCTCAGGAGCCTCTTTGGTAAAACCCAGCATGCAGCAGAATGCATGAACGTGTACCAGAAACCTGACAGTCAGTAGGATCTGTTGGGTGCCGGTGGGATCTGTCATCTAGCGGTCCAGCTTTCCTATCAATGCTTCTTATGTAAACCTATCCTAATTTACTATATATATATTTTTTTTATCTGACCTGATAATAAATGTAGCAAATTTCTTGGTATGAGAATTATGGACTGCCATGATATTTTGCCTACTTGATGGAAAACCTACATCGATCGCCATCCCATGTGCGTCTTTGGTAAATATGTAACCCCACTCCTCAGGGGTGTATGCATTCACAATCTAATGACCTAATTTGCCATAAATAACACTTTTATAGCAAATCCACGGCCCTGTTTACAACCGCACAGTAACCATTTAAAGCCTATCATAAAACGTGACACCGCTCTTATAATTTACATCATTAAACTTTCAGCCAGCCAGAGCCGCAAAATCCCCCAGCGTTCCCCTGTTCCGATTCACATTGATTCATTTTCATTAATAAAATATGGGATTCATATTTCATTTCAGGCCATAGAATGGCTCATTATTTAGAGTTACAAAGTGGGATTAAATTGAAGCTTGAGAATCCCTGTACACTGAGGGCCGTCTCCTCCGTCAGTATATAAATGACACTGTCAATGAATGTGAGTTTTGCCCGTTTCTTTTTTTTAATGCTGTAATTAGACTTATGGCTGCGTTGATTTATGATGCAAACTTCACGTCCCATCTCTGTTACATCGTGATGAATTGCACTTGTAATTCTTACAGGGCATGACTGGTTCCTAGGTAGAGACTGACGGTACAATACTTGGATGAATGTGAGCCAGGCGTAGTTGTTATCTACCTCTGTATCTCTATGGGAAGACTCTACCTCTAATACAAAATAGCCCCAAGTCCATCAGAAGACATCTTCATGTATATATATATATATATATATATATATATACAGTATGGTAAAGCCTGGTAGATCTTGTAGTATTCAGAGTCCATGTTGCCGCTCTGCAAAGCTCCAACTCTAGGTTGACCAAGAGCACCTTGCTTTTCCAAAACGAGAATTGGCCTCTTTTGGTGCTGGTTTATACCACAACACCCCTTATTCCTGGTACAAGAGTGTCTGTGTCTCTCTCTCTCTCTCTCTCTTGTTTGTAATGTCTGGGTTTTCCCACCCTTGTTTCTTAAATTCTAGTACCCAAGGGGGTTAGAAAACCCTAAGATGTTTTTTGCCAGGTGGTAGAAAGATGGAGCCAACCCTAATTGGGGCATCTGTCTTCTTTGACCCGCCATAAAAGTGGATTCGGCTCTCTTGGTTGCAGGGACTGTCCTAGGTGGGACTGCTATGTAATCCTTTCAGAATCTGAAGGTCATCATATTAGATAATAGTTCACTTGTTTGGCCGACGGCCATCTCTCCCAATTACTCTATGAGCACTCTCGCTCAGCCAGTTTTTTTGGCCAGCTTCAATCAGACTAAACAACGGAGAACACCTCACCTAGTTGTACGTTCTTTATTAGGACTGGGACACTCTCTAGGATGACACCTATACAGTTAATGAGCTGGCAGGGGTTTATATGAGATTTACTTAGACTAGAAATAAGGAAATACCAAGCGTTTCTTCTAAAGGAAGTTGACATTGATTAAGATGTTAGATAAGACGTAATGGAGCCTTACTAATGTCATTCATAGATTTTCTTGATTCGTGGCTCTAAAGATGAAAGGGGTTTTCTATCTGAAGATGACATTGATTTATTGGGTTGTATTTTTCTCTCACACCTGAGCCTGAATTATGGCGCTTTTTTGTAGGGCACCAACATATTGCACAACACTTGGCACCTTTTAACCTAGCTCCATATACTAGGGCTTTGGTTGTTATTTGGACAACCTGCTAGAATACCCCAAATATGATTGCAGAATTTAGATGCTCCATGCAGAAAGAGGTCTTTTTGGATCCTTCTGTGCCAAGGTTAGACAAATTTTGGCGGACCAGTGGACAATCTAATGTGTATATTATGGCTGTATTACACAGCCCGATATGGCAGACGAGGGAGGGAACCGTCCCTCCTGGCAATCACCTGCTCGCTAGTGGAGGAGACCGCTGCTCTTACATGCAGCGATCTCCTCCGCAGCATGGGGGGGGGGGGGGGAGCGATCGCTATGTCATCACTCATCCCCATGCTGTATAGCGATTTGCAGATAACAGATGGTTATTAGACACTACGATCTGCCGCCTGCAAATTATATTTTTTTTAACATATCAAAAGATTTGGATTGCCCGATGATTGAGCGTTTGCTTGTTCATCCGGCAACCGGCAGCAGTATTATACTGCAAGATGATTGCTAATGAGCTTTCACGCGAACACTCGTTAGCAATTATCTGCCGAAAAATCAGGCAATGTAATACAGACTTTACTCTCTTCTGACGTTTGAGAGGATAAGGATCAGGCAGGTAGTCCAGCATACCCTATCCTTCTGTTAACCAGGAGATAAGCTGCTGACAGAGTTGTCTGGCAGCGGCTTTCTCTCCTTCTTCCTATTGAGAAGACATGCTTACTTGGCTGAGGGAACCAGCATGAGTATGAGAGTGTTGGTAGTAATATCTTATATGTAGAGTCAGCCTAACTTGTTTGGTTTTGTTTAATTGGTTATAAAAAAGAATCCAAAAAAAACTTTTTTTCATCCTTGTCCTCAACATATTCAAAGGGGTTGTCCAGGATATGAAAAAAAGCAGCACCACTCTTGTCTTTTGGTTCTGAATAGTATTGCAGTTCAGGTAGCCCATAATGTTCGAGAGAGCCCATGGACCAGCGCTTAGTTGTATCTTTCAAAAATTTCTAAAGCAACCTCTTTAGCCTACTAACATGAAAAGTTCTATGAACTATGAGTGGTATAAAAAATATATGTATGTATAGATGTTTGAAGTCACAGTTCATTGGTCTTGCCACCTTTGGGTCCAGTAGAAGACCCTCCAGAAGTGGGACTTTTGGCTTATGGCACTGAGACTGCACCAACCTTGCCACCTTTGGCTCCAGTAGAAGACCTGGCAGAAGTGGGACTTTTGGCTTTTGGCACTGAGACTGCACCGCTGTTGCCACCTTTGGCTCCAGTAGAAGACCTGGCAGAAGTGGGACTTTTGGCTGTTGGTGGTTTTGATCACGCTGCTTCAGGAATATGAATGGAACTGCTTTATGTTTTATTCACATGATCGTCAGTTGTTAAATTTAATTAAAATTCCTGCCATTTTCTGAAGGTGTATTTAGAGACAGGTAATGAATAAAGCAAGTTATAATTGACATTCACTTTCGGCGTGTAGCGTTAAATGGCTCTAATGAAGCAAATTGTAAAAGTACCACGGCAGTCATTTAATGGTAGGCTGATGGCTCACAAGGGAATAATTTGATTATTTGAGGAAACATTTTCAATATACATTATGCTTCTGGCTGCCATCATGAATGAGTCTACCATATGTGCTATGGCGTCTCTATGGACTTTGCACGTAAGAAGCTATAGTAGTCTGATCTTTGCTTCTGGCCAACATTGACCAGTGTGTTGGAGCATCTATTAGATAAAATAATTTAGGATTTAACTTGATCAGTACAATAGTTACTAGTGTTCCTAAATTATTTAGCCTAATAATGTACAATGAATAGATTTAGGAATTTCATATCATAGCACCAACAAAGTCCTCCGACTGTATACAGGAGCTGTTCAGTCACATTGATGCGAGCGAGGTCATCTAGGACTCCAGGATATCAAAATCGCTGGGAAGCACTGGTCTAAGAAACAGGGAGCCAAATGTTATTTTTTGGTCACGTTGTCGACATCTGGAGCCCTGAATTTGTTCCTTGAAAATGATGCATTGTCTCTTTAAGGGGGTAAAGTAGCATAAATAAGTAATGGCAGTCAGTGGGGAATGAGCATTAAACCATCGGTTGCTAGGCAGGGATATTCCACAGCAAACACCGATAGGACTGCAGTGCATCATATTGGGCACCGTTGCAATACCCGGAGATGCCCGGAACCTCTGATGTGCAGAATGTATGACATAGGGTGGCAATAATCTTCTTTCTGGAACATATCAGTTACTAAAGCACCGTACTGTAATCTGCGGCAAACCTAACCAATCACCATGTAATGAGCAGAGGATCCGGTGAGCGTCTGGTAGAAATGAAGGTCCTGTTGTGCAACGGTGCGGAGCCGCTCTTATCATCTCATAGTAGGTTGGAGCACTTAGCAAGGGACACGTGACATTGTGGTCATCTGAAGATGTGACTCATTGCAGCGTTAAGTTTCTTACTCTCAGCATAGACATGAAACGGACACAGACAAGTCTCATTTCTGGATGTCAAGACTTGTTCTAATAAATATATATAGTTATTATATCGTAGCATATAAAGTGTATGTGAGCATACGTAAAACTTAATTTTAAGTCCCATATTCAGAAAAGTTTTAGTTCCTAGTGGGGAGTCCTTCCTGTGTGACCTCGGTTATAGCAGAAAGCAGTTACAAAGAGAGTCCCCACTATCTGGAGCATCCAACTTGTCAGTGCTTTAGGGCTCATGCAGAGGAACGTAAGGGCTCCGTGTCCATGCCGCATTGCACGGGAACCGGACGTGTGCACTCCTGGTGCGGGCCCGTTGACTTGAATGGGTCCACGGTCCGCAAAATACGACAAAAGATACTGTTCCTTGATACCATCGAACCTATGGCCACCATAAATTAAGAGTAAAATAGGTAAATATAGGAAAAATTTCCTTTTATAACGATTTTTTTTTTAAATATGCCCTGTTTTACAGAGAAAAAATTTCTGAGGAGTCAATATGGCCCATGTGTATTTTGTTTAGCACTGTCACTTTAAGGACATGCAGTGTGACAAAAATGAGTTTTTAGCTGTATTTCAGACAACTGCAGGATCCTTAACATTTCCTTGTTTTTTCTTTTTCTTTTTATGCCCCAACCTGGCTGACTGTTCATTGGGTATATACATATTTATCTAAGATATCAAATAAAGAGCGGTGTTTTTCCAATTTGTATAATATGGCAGATGGAGGACACCAGCGGGAAGTGCACGGCTCTGCCTGGTGTGTTCATGCTTCTCTGCTCTCCTTACTAATCATTCCCAGGAACAGGGCACATCTTGCCAGAGTCTTGTAGAGGGAATACTGTGAGCAGCGACTAGCATCATCAATATGTTTTACATATTTTGATAGAAGAGTAAAAATAAAAATGTATATAGCATTGGAGTGTACCAACACTTTCTGATGACTTTTTAGAATAAGTTGCCGTGTGTGTGCATAAGTAATATCACTATTTCTGTCCATTTTGGCATTTCTAGCAGTTTTCTCCTCTGGAAGCTCCATCTCTAATTCTCAGTTGGAGATTAGCTGTTATGATGTCTCCAATACTTTTCACATGGCATAAACAGGAGATTCTGTTTCATAAAACTCTCAGAATGACTCATAAGCACCATATAATACATTAGAGAGAAGTACTAAGCAGCATTGATGTGATTAAAGCACTTGGGGTGAGATATAAGCTGTAGCATTGACTGCTGCAGTCTCTTTGTCTGCTTTTGTCTTTCTCACTGCAGCTCACTCCTCTTCCCCTTCCCTCTCCATAGACAGATGTAATTTGAGTTTTCATTGAACTGAGAGCTAGACTTTGTATCACAGGATAAAATTATATCAGAACTCAGAGAAGATGTTTGTTTAGGAAAGAAGGAGTAAGAAAACAGCAGATAACTGGAGAAACATTTTCCCTGATAAGATATATTACAAAGTTTCTTAAATTCATCTGTACTACTGATATATGCAAAGTTTTGTGGAAAGTTAGTGACCATTTTAGCTGTGCTAAGCCCTGTATATTTAACACGTTAAGGACCCAGGACAAGAAAGCATTCTCGTCCTGCGGCCCATCCCCCCCCCCCCCCCTCGTGCAGTGACGCAATCAGAGGCAGAGATCCGGCTGTTACTGACAGCCGGATCCCTGCTGTATCCACCAGCATCAGTGATAACGCTGTGGATAACGCAGTTAGTGTAAGACACTAACAGTTCAATATAGCACAATACAGATGTACAGGGAGTGCAGAATTATTAGGCAAGTTGTATTTTTGAGGATTAATTTTATTATTGAACAACAACCATGTTCTCAATGAATCCAAAAAACTCATTAATATCAAAGCTGAATATTTTTGGAAGTAGTTTTTAGTTTGTTTTTAGTTTTAGCTATTTTAGGGGGATATCTGTGTGTGCAGGTGACTATTACTGTGCATAATTATTAGGCAACTTAACAAAAAACAAATATATACCCATTTCAATTATTTATTTTTACCAGTGAAACCAATATAACATCTCAACATTCACAAATATACATTTCTGACATTCAAAAACAAAACAAAATCAAATCAGTGACCAATATAGCCACCTTTCTTTGCAAGGACACTCAAAAGCCTGCCATCCATGGATTCTGTCAGTGTTTTGATCTGTTCACCATCAACATTGCGTGCAGCAGCAACCACAGCCTCCCAGACACTGTTCAGAGAGGTGTACTGTTTTCCCTCCTTGTAAATCTCACACTTGATGATGGACCACAGGTTCTCAATGGGGTTCAGATCAGGTGAACAAGGAGGCCATGTCATTAGATTTTCTTCTTTTATACCCTTTCTTGCCAGCCACGCTGTGGAGTACTTGGACGCGTGTGATGGAGCATTGTCCTGCATGAAAATCATGTTTTTCTTGAAGGATGCAGACTTCTTCCTGTACCACTGCTTGAAGAAGGTGTCTTCCAGAAACTGGCAGTAGGACTGGGAGTTGAGCTTGACTCCATCCTCAACCCGAAAAGGCCCCACAAGCTCATCTTTGATGATACCAGCCCAAACCAGTACTCCACCTCCACCTTGCTGGCGTCTGAGTCGGACTGGAGCTCTCTGCCCTTTACCAATCCAGCCACGGGCCCATCCATCTGGCCCATCAAGACTCACTCTCATTTCATCAGTCCATAAAACCTTAGAAAAATCAGTCTTGAGATATTTCTTGGACCAGTCTTGACGTTTCAGCTTGTGTGTCTTGTTCAGTGGTGGTCGTCTTTCAGCCTTTCTTACCTTGGCCATGTCTTTGAGTATTGCACACCTTGTGCTTTTGGGCACTCCAGTGATGTTGCAGCTCTGAAATATGGCCAAACTGGTGGCAAGTGGCATCTTGGCAGCTGCACGCTTGACTTTTCTCAGTTCATGGGCAGTTATTTTGCGCCTTGGTTTTTCCACACGCTTCTTGCGACCCTGTTGACTATTTTGAATGAAACGCTTGATTGTTCGATGATCACGCTTCAGAAGCTTTGCAATTTTAAGAGTGCTGCATCCCTCTGCAAGATATCTCACTATTTTTGACTTTTCTGAGCCTGTCAAGTCCTTCTTTTGACCCATTTTGCCAAAGGAAAGGAAGTTGCCTAATAATTATGCACACCTGATATAGGGTGTTGATGTCATTAGACCACACCCCTTCTCATTACAGAGATGCACATCACCTAATATGCTTAATTGGTAGTAGGCTTTCGAGCCTATACAGCTTGGAGTAAGACAACATGCATAAAGAGGATGATGTGGTCAAAATACTCATTTGCCTAATAATTCTGTACAGGGTGTATTGTGCTGCATTGAAACAGGGATCAGACCCTGTAATGTTGAAGTCCCAGAGTAAAGTAAAAAATAATAAAGTAAAAAAATTGGGAAAAAAAGGGAAAAGTAGACATATTAGGATACTTTCACACTGGCGTTTTGAATTCCGTTTGTGAGATCCATTTCAGGGATCTCACAAACAATTCAAAATGGATCAGTTCAGCCCCAATGCATTCTGAATGGATAAGGATCCGTTAAGAATGCATCAGTTTGGCTCCGTTCCGCTTCCATTCCGCTCTGGAGGCGGACACCAAAACACTGCTTGCAGCGTTTTGGTGTCCACCTGGCGATGCGGAGCCAAACTGATCTGTCCTGACTTACAATGTAAGTCAATGGGGGCGGATCCGTTTTCACTGACACATCACAACAGCCTTAGGTATCGCCGCGTCCGTATCGACCAGCTCTATAAAAATATCACATTACCTAACCCCTCAGGGGAACACTGTCAAAAAAATAAAATAAAAACTGTGCTAAAAAGCAATTTTTTTTGTCACCTTACATCACTAAAAGTGCATAACCAAGCGATCAAAAAGGCGTATGCCCCCCAAAATAGTACCAATCTAACTGTCACCTCATCCCGCAAAAAATGAGCCCCTACCTAAGACGATCACCAAAAAAATAATAAAACTATGACTCAGAATATGGAGACACTAAAACATCCTTTTTTTGGGGGTTTTTAAAAATGCTGTTATTGTGTAAAACTTCAGTAAATAAAAAAAAGTTATACATATAAGGTATCCCTGCATCCGTAAGAACCTGCTCTATAAAAATATCACATTACCACCTAACCCCTCAGGTGAGCACCATAAAAAAATAATAAAACTATGACTCAGAATATGGAGACACTAAAACATAGTTTTTTGGGGGGGTTTTAAAAATGCTGTTATTGTGTAAAACTTAACCACTTGCCGCAACTGTGACGCCGAAAGGTGTCATCGCGGCGGCTCCCCCAGGCTACGCTAACGCCGATTGGCGTCATCTCGCGTGAGCCGAGATTTCCTGTGAACGCGCGCACACAGGCACGCGCGCTCACAGGAACGGAAGGTAAGAGAGTAGATCTCCAGCCTGCCAGCACTGATCGTTCGCTGGCAGGCTGGAGATGTGTTTTTTTTAACCCCTGAAAGGTATATCAGACGCTGTTTTGATAACAGCGTCTAATATACCTGCTACCTGGTCCTCTGGTGGTCCCCTTTGTTTGGATCGACCACCACAGGACACAGGTAGCTCAGTAATATGTTGCACCAAGCACCACTACACTACACCCCCCCCCCCCCCTGTCACTTATTAACCCCTTATTCACCCTTGATCACCCCTGATCACCCCATATAGACTCCCTGATCACCCCCCTGTCATTGATTACCCCCCTGTCATTGATTATCCCCCTGTAAAGCTCTATTCAGACGTCCGCATGATTTTTACGGATCCACTGATAGATGGATCGGATCCGCAAAACGCATACGGACGTCTGAATGGAGCCTTACAGGGGCGTGATCAATGACTGTGGTGATCACCCCATATAGACTCCCTGATCACCCCCTGTCATTGATTACCCGCCTGTAAAGCTCCATTCAGATGTCCGCATGATTTTTACGGATCCACTGATAGATGGATCGGATCCGCAAAACGCATACAGACGTCTGAATGGAGCCTTACAGGGGTGTGATCAATGACTGTGGTGATCACCCCATATAGACTCCCTGATCACCTCCCTGTCATTGATTACCCCCCTGTAAAGCTCCATTCAGACGTCCGCATGATTTTTACAGATCCACTGATAGATGGATCGGATCCGCAAAACGCATACGGACGTCTGAATGGAGCCTTACAGGGGCGTGATCAATGACTGTGGTGATCACCCCATATAGACTCCCTGATCACCCCCCTGTCATTGATTACCCCCCTGTCATTGATCACCCCCCTGTAAAGCTCCATTCAGACGTCGGCATGATTTTTACGGATCCACTGATAGATGGATCGGATCCGCAAAACGCATATGGACGTCTGAATGGAGCCTTACAGGGGCGTGATCAATGACTGTGGTGATCACCCCATATAGACTCCCTGATCACCCCCCTGTCATTGATTACCCCCCTGTCATTGATCACCCCCCTGTAAAGCTCCATTCAGACGTCGGCATGATTTTTACGGATCCACTGATAGATGGATCGGATCCGCAAAACGCATATGGACGTCTGAATGGAGCCTTACAGGGGCGTGATCAATGACTGTGGTGATCACCCCATATAGACTCCCTGATCACCCCCCTGTCATTGATTACCCCCCTGTAAAGCTCCATTCAGATGTCTGCATGATTTTTACGGATCCACTGATAGATGGATCGGATCCGCAAAACGCATATGGACGTCTGAATGGAGCCTTACAGGGGCGTGATCAATGACTGTGGTGATCACCCCATATAGACTCCCTGATCACCCCCCTGTCATTGATTACCCCCCTGTAAAGCTCCATTCAGATGTCCGCATGATTTTTACGGATCCACTGATAGATGGATCGGATCCGCAAAACGCATACGGACGTCTGAATGGAGCCTTACAGGGGCATGATCAATGACTGTGGTGATCACCCCATATAGACTCCCTGATCACCCCCCTGTCATTAATCACCCCCCCTGTCATTGATCACCCCCCTGTCATTGATCACCCATCCTGTCATTGATCACCCCCCCTGTCATTGATCACCCCCCCTGTCAGGCTGCATTCAGATGTCCGTATGATTTTTACGGATCCACGGATACATGGATCGGATCCGCAAAACACATACGGACATCTGAATGGAGCCTTATAGGGGGTGATCAATGACAGGGGGGTGATCACCCCATATAGACTCCCTGATCACCCCCCTGTCATTGATCACCCCCCTGTCATTGATCATCCCTCTGTAAGGCTCCATTCAGACATTTTTTTGGCCCAAGTTAGCGGAAATTATTTTGTTTTTCTTACAAAGTCTCATATTCCACTAACTTGTGTCAAAAAATAAAATCTCACATGAACTCACCATACAAATGCGTAAATTTTTTTAGAGATTTATATTCCAGACTTCTTCTCACGCTTTAGGGCCCCTAGAATGCCAGGGCAGTATAAATAACCCACATGTGACCCCATTTCGGAAAGAAGACACCCCAAGGTATTCCGTGAGGGGCATATTGAGTCCATGAACGATTGAAATTTTTGTCCCAAGTTAGCGGAAAGGGAGACTTTGTGAGAAAAAAAATAAATAAAATCAATTTCCGCTAACTTGTGGCAAAATTTTTTTTTTTTTATGAACTCGCCATGCCCCTCATTGAATACCTTGGGGTGTCTTCTTTCCAAAATGGGGTCACATGTGGGGTATTTATACTGCCCTGGCATTCTAGGGGCCCTAAAGCGTGAGAAGAAGTCTGGGATCCAAATGTCTAAAAATGCCCTCATAAAAGGAATGTGGGCCCCTTTGCGCATCTAGGCTGCAAAAAAACGTCACACATCTGGTATCGCCGTACTCAGGAGAAGTTGGGCAATGTGTTTTGGGGTGTCATTTTACATATACCCATGCTGGGTGAGATAAATATCTTGGTCAAATGCCAACTTTGTATAAAAAAATGGGAAAAGTTGTCTTTTGCTGAGATATTTCTCTCACCCAGCATGAGTATATGTAAAAAGACACCCCAAAACACATTGCCCAACTTCTCCTGAATACGGCGATACCACATGTGTGACACTTTTTTGCAGCCTAGGTGGGAAAAGGGGCCCACATTCCAAAGAGCACTTTTAGGATTTCACAGGTCATTTACCTACTTACCACACATTAGGGCCCCTGGAAAATGCCAGGGCAGTATAACTACCCCACAAGTGACCCCATTTTGGAAAGAAGACACCCCAAGGTATTCCGTGAGGGGCATGGCGAGTTCCTAGAATTTTTGCATAGTGAGTTCATGGAAGTTTTTATTTTTTGTCACAAGTTAGCGGAAAATGATGATTTTTTTTTTATTTTTTTTTTTTCCTTACAAAGTCTCATATTCCACTAACTTGTGACAAAAAATAAAAACTTCCATGAACTCACTATGCCCATCACGAAATACCTGGGGGTGTCTTCTTTCCAAAATGGGGTCACTTGTGGGGTAGTTATAGTGCCCTGGCATTCTAGGGGCCCAAATGTGTGGTAAGAAGTTTGAAATCAAAATGTGTAAAAAATGACCAGTGAAATCCGAAAGGTTCTCTTTGGAATATGGGCCCCTTTGCCCACCTAGGCTGCAAAAAAGTGTCACACATCTGGTATCTCCGTACTCAGGAGAAGTTGGGGAATGTGTTTTGGGGTGTCATTTTACATATACCCATGCTGGGTGAGAGAAATATCTTGGCAAAAGACAACTTTTCCCATTTTTTTATTCAAAGTTGGCATTTGACCAAGATATTTATCTCACCCAGCATGGGTATATGTAAAATGACACCCCAAAACACATTCCCCAACTTCTCCTGAGTACGGCGATACCACATGTGTGACACTTTTTTGCAGCCTAGTTGGGCAAAGGGGCCCATATTCCAAAGAGCACCGTTCGGATTTCACTGGTCATTTTTTACAGAATTTGATTTCAAACTCCTTACCACACATTAGGGCCCCTAGAATGCCAGGGCAGTATAACTACCCCACAAGTGACCCCATTTTGGAAAGAAGACACCCCAAGGTATTCGCTGATGGGCATAGTGAGTTCATGGAAGTTTTTATTTTTTGTCACAAGTTAGTGGAATATGAGACTTTGTAAGAAATTTTTTTTTAAAAAAAATCATCATTTTCCACTAACTTGTGACAAAAAAAAAGAAAATTCTAGGAACTCGCCATGCCCCTCACGGAATACCTTGGGGTGTCTTCTTTCCAAAATGGGGTCACTTGTGGGGTAGTTATACTGCCCTGGCATTCTAGGGGCCCAAATGTGTGGTAAGGAGTTTGAAATCAAATTCTGTAAAAAATGACCAGTGAAATCCGAAAGGTGCTCTTTGGATAATGGGACCCTTTGCCCACCTAGGCTGCAAAAAAGTGTCACACATCTGGTATCTCCGTATTCAGGAGAAGTTGGGGAATGTGTTTTGGGGTGTCATTTTACATATACCCATGCTGGGTGAGAGAAATATCTTGGCGAAAGACAACTTTTCCCATTTTTTTATACAAAGTTGGCATTTGACCAAGATATTTATCTCACCCAGCATGGGTATATGTAAAATGACACCCCAAAACACATTCCCCAACTTCTCCTAAATACGGAGATACCAGATGTGTGACACTTTTTTGCAGCCTAGGTGGGCAAAGGGGCCCATATTCCAAAGAGCACCTTTCGGATTTCACTGGTCATTTTTTACAGAATTTGATTTCAAACTCCTTACCACACATTTGGGCCCCTAGAATGCCAGGGCAGTATAACTACCCCACAAGTGACCCCATTTTGGAAAGAAGACACCCCAAGGTATTCGCTGATGGGCATAGTAAGTTCATGGAAGTTTTTTTTTTTTGTCACAAGTTAGTGGAATATGAGACTTTGTAAGAAAAATAAATAAATAAATAAATCATCATATTCCGCTAACTTGTGACAAAAAATAAAAAGTTCTATGAACTCACTATGCCCATCAGCGAATACCTTAGGGTGTCTACTTTCCGAAATGGGGTCATTTGTGGGGTGTTTGTACTGTCTGGGCATTGTAGAACCTCAGGAAACATGACAGGTGCTCAGAAAGTCAGAGCTGCTTCAAAAAGCGGAAATTCACATTTTTGTACCATAGTTTGTAAACGCTATAACTTTTACCCAAACCATTTTTTTTTTACCCAAACATTTTTTTTTATCAAAGACATGTAGAACAATAAATTTAGAGAAACATTTATATATGGATGTTGTTTTTTTTGCAAAATTTTGCAACTGAAAGTGAAAAATGTCATTTTTTTGCAAAAAAATCGTTAAATTTCGATTAATAACAAAAAAAGTAAAAATGTCAGCAGCAATGAAATACCACCAAATGAAAGCTCTATTAGTGAGAAGAAAAGGAGGTAAAATTCATTTGGGTGGTAAGTTGCATGACCGAGCAATAAACCGCTAAAGTTGTGGAGTGCCAATTTGTAAAAAAGGGCCTGGTCTTTAGCGGGGTATAAAACTGTGGTCCTTAAGTGGTTAAATAAATAAATAGTATACATATTAGGTATTGCCACGTCCGTAACGACCGGCTCTATAAAAATACCACATGACCTAACCCCTCAGGTGAATACCGTTAAAAAAAAGAAAAGTGTAAAAACAATTTTTCGTCACCTTACATCACAAAAAGTGTAATAGCAAGCGATCAAAAAGTCATACGCACCACAAAATAGTACCAATCAAACAGTCAGCTCATCCTGAAAAAAATTAGCCCCTACACAAGGCAGTCACCCAAAAAATAAATAAAACTACGGCTTTCAGAATGTGGAGAATCATTATTTTTTTCTCAAAAATGCTTTGTTATGCAAAACTGAAACAAAAAAAGCAGTCATATTTGGTATTGTCTCATCCGTGACAACCTGCTCTATAAAAAATACCACGTAATCTAACCTGTCAGATGAATGTTGTCTCACAAAAAGTGTAATATAGAGTAACCAAAAATCTTGGGTGTATAGGGAGAGGTATTACCAGTAGAAGGAGGGAGGTGCTCAGGCCGCTCTACAGAGCACTAGTGAGACCTCATTTGGAGTATTGTGCTCAGTACTGGAGACCATATCTCCAGAAGGATATTGATACTTTGGAGAGAGTTCAGAGAAGAGCTACTAAACTAGTACATGGATTGCAGGATAAAACTTACCAGGAAAGATTAAAGGACCTTAACATGTATAGCTTGGAAAAAAGACGAGACAGAGGGGATAGGATAGAAACTTTTAAGAACATAAAGGGAATCAACAAGGTAAAAGAGGAGGGAATATTTAAAATAAGAAAAACTGCTACAAGAGGACATAGTTTTAAATTAGAGGGGCAAAGGTTTAAAAGTAATATCAGGAAGTATTACTTTACTGAGAGAGTAGTGGATGCAGAAGTGGTAGCTGCAAATACAGTGAAGGAGTTTAAGCATGCATGGGATAGGCATAAGACCATTCTTCATATAAGATAGGGCCAAGGGCTATTCATAGTATTCAGTATATTGGGCAGACTAGAGGGGCCAAATGGTTCTTATCTGCCGACACATTCTATGTTTCTATATGTACCCTAAAATAGTACCAACAAAACTGCCGCCTTATCCCGTAGTTTCCAAAATGGGGTCACTTTTATGGAGTTTCTACTCTAGGGGTGCATCAGGGGGGCTTCAAATGGGACATGGTGTCAAAAACCCAGTCCAGCAAAATCTGCCTACCAAAAACCGTATGGCATTCCTTTCCTTCTGCACCCTGCCGTGTGCCCGTACAGCAGTTTACGACCACATATAGGGTGTTTCTGTAAACTACAGAATCAGCGTCATAAATATTGAGTTTTGTTTGGCTGTTAACCCTTGCTTTGTTACTGGAAAAAATGGATTCAAATGGAAAATCTGCCCAAAAAGTGAAATTTAGAAATTTTATCTCTATTTTCCATTAATTCTTGCGGAACACCTAAAGGGTACAAAGTTTGTAAAATCAGTTTTGAATACCTTGAGGGGTGTAGTTTGTAAAATGGGATCATTTTTGGGTGGTTTCTATTATGTAAGCCTCACAAAGTGACTTCAGACCTGAACTGGTCCTGAAAAAGTGGGTTTTGCTTCTAAACTTCTAAGCCTTGTAACGTCCCCAAAAAATAAAATGGCATTCCCAAAATGATCCAAACATGAAGTAGACATATGGGGAATGTGAAGTAATAACTATTTTTGGAGGTATTACTATCTATTATAAAAGTAGAGAAATTGAAATTTGGAATTTTGCTAATTTTTCCAAATTTTTGGTACATTTTTTTTTTTTTTAAATAAATAATAAAAAAATAATTTGACTCAATTTTACCACTGTCATGAAGTACAATATGTGATGAGAAAACAATTTCAAAATGGCCTGGATAAGTAAAAGCGTTTTAAAGTCATCACCACAAAAAAATGGCCGGGTCCTTAAGGTGAACTTTCACATTAGCGGTTTTTGCGGATCCGTCATGGATCTTCAAAAACGCTTCCGTTACAATAATACAACCGAATGCATCCGTCATGAACGGATCCGATTGTATTATGTCTTCTATAGCCATGACGGATCCCTCATGAACACCATTGAAAGTCAATGGGGGACGGATCCGTTTTCTATTGTCAGAGAAAACAGATCCGTCCCCATTGACTTACATTGTGTGTCAGGACGGATCCGTCTTGCTCTGCACCACATGGCGGAAAGAAAAACACTAAAGGCAGTGTTTTGGTGTCCGCCTCCAGAGCGGAATGGAGACTGATCGGAGGCAAACTGAGGCATTCTGAGCGGATCCTTTTCCATTCAGAATGCATTACGGCAAAACTGATCCGTTTTGGACCGCGTGTGAGAGCCCTGAACAGATCTCGCAAACGGAAAGCCAAAACGCCAGTGTGAAAGTAGCCTTAGCCATTCCTTAACATTTTTGTCTAAGGGTCTATTCACTTTTTTTAGCCAATGGAAACCATTCCCAAGCTGACTGGATGTATATGATATCGCACGTTCCTTGGACCACAGCCTTCTGGTAATAGAATTATTCTTATGACTTGTTGTGCTATTCCTTTATCATTCCCACTAGAAGTTATGAATGAATTACTACCAATTTGCAGTGAAGGTCCAGATGAGTGTTACCCGCTGGGGGGGGGGGGGGGTCCCTGACACTATCCAATCAGTGCTGCCAGTTAAGGGACACTCCCCAATGGGTAACCCTCAGCTGAACCTTATTTGCAGACTGCTAGTAATTTATTCAGAACTTCTAGCAGGGACAGGAATGACACAAGTCATAAAAATAGATGCTCTAAAATTGTTAAGTGCCAACACTTATGGCTCATTTAGACAGCCATATGCTATCCACAAAAAATGCAAATTCCTTTTTTTTTTTTTGCGGATTAGATGCGGACCCATTCACTTCTATCGGGCCCTTTTCTTCTGCTCTACGGCTCCGCAAAAGAAATAAAACATGTCCTATACCTGCCAGTAAAAATCAGGGCCTGGCCTCTTTTATGTGTCTATGTGTCTGCAAAAACTCGGAATGCAATACGTTTTTTGCGAATGTGCTGAACTGTCCGCAAAAAAAACTGATCCGGGTTTTGCAGACAACATATGGCCGTCTGAATGAGCCCTTAATAAGAGGAGAATAGCCCTTTAAATAATCATACTCTGGCTGCTGTAAGGCACTACTATAGGAGGTTATGAACTTTCTGTATACTGAGCTCCCCCTAGTGGTGATGGCAGAAAGACAGAAGGGGATTTAGAGCTCCATTATAAAGATGTGTTAAAATGACTTAGCACAAACCGTTGGACCTAAACATGATAATTAAAGTGTCCCCCTACGTTTGATCTCCCACCTGGCCTGACAGCGGATGTGGAGAAGACACTGTTATGCACTAGTCGTTGCACAGTTGCTGTGGCTACCGTACAAAACCCATAGAGTATTGTGCATAGGTCTATTTCAGGGCTGGCCAACCTGTGGCTCTCCAGCTGTTGTAAAACTACAATTCCCATCATGCCCTGCTGTAGGCTGATAGCTGTAGGCGGTCTGGGAATACTGGGAGTTGTAGTTTTGCAACATCTGGAGAGCCTCAGGTTGGCCATCCCTGGTCTATTTCATTAGAATTGGACCCGTACACAATGCTCTCTGGATTTCATATGGTTGCCCAATGTGCAGAAGCGCCTCTGTACAGGGTAGGAGATCCAGAGTAGAGGAACACTTTAAACTAAAAAAATGACTTCCACAAAATAAATTTTTTCTCTGACCTATTAGTAAGGCGTCCGATGTAAACTGTAGTGAAGGTAATTTTCTTACCAGAGACTGTATTTGTAAGTTATAACCTCTCTTCTGATCCTCAGCTGTGTCATGTGACCAGTACTCTGACTCTCCAAATAACACAGCATCGTATGTGTGGACAGGATGCCGGTTTCTCTATGTATTGCTATTCCTATGTCAGTCTCCTAGGAATGAATAGAGGAATGGCTGACTTTCTGTCTTGTGTCAATTGGAGATCAGAGTGCTGGTCACATGACACAGCTGAGGATCAGAGGGGAGGTTATAACTCGCAAACAAAGTCACTGGTGAGAAGATTATCTTCATTACAATTTACATTGTGTACCAGAGAATAAACATTTTTGTGGGAGTGCTACTTTAAAAATGTTTTTTTTTTTAGGTCGGGTTGCATGTTGCAATTTTTTTCCCCTGTACATGTTTCATTTTAGATAATTGTACCTGTTCTATATTCTCGTTCATGGGCGGCGCGCACTGTAAATAACGCACTAGGATTAGCTGATAATGTAAGTCTTGCAGCAGAGCACTAGCTTGGGAAATAAGGCCAATAACTGCGCCACCGTGTAGCCGACTCTCCTTTTTATTTATCTGTATTTGCATTGCCTTTGTGCTATGAGATAGGCCGCATGTGCACACATGAAACATCCCGTCCTGCCGCGCCACACGCTACTCGCTAGCAAACAGTCCCAGCAGGTGTTTAAACAGAACATCACTTGCAAGGTTGCTTTGTTTTGCGAGTTATTCTTAGTGTTTTACTTCCCACTGTTTGTTGTGTATTATTATTATTTGATCAGTTTTTTTTTTATTCTTCTTAAACCTTCAGAGGATAAGTGCACATTACAGAAGGGGTCTCAGAGCAGCGAGGAATCCTATGGCAAATTAATGTGATTTTGCAAAAGCAAAGTGAAACCCCATAAATGTTACAAACCCTGATATTCTAGTAATTAGACCATATTGTTGAGACTTCTAGAACGAGCCATGGGAGTACACGAAGGCTCTGTGAACACAGCCTTTGAAAGGTATCTTATAACACCGTACACCTCCAGTGGAGGGCTCTGAGGTATGTGACTGTTAAGGCTTCTATTGCCATACCTCACCAATGGAGTGCCACTGTAAAAAAAATGTGAAAAAAAAAACTAAAGCATATATTGTTTTGTTTCGTGGCCCTCTCTATAGGAAAGTGCATCCCTCTGTGTATCAGTAGTAATAAGTCAGAGTAACTTGACTTGTATTTTCTCGTGAATGTTTCGCTAGTCATCGAAAAACTTGTACAAGGAATCTCTGGCATTAAATACTGGTGACTCATGCTTCAGTCAGTATATTCTATTTATCATAATCCACATGAGGTCAAGGACCTCATGGAGGTAAGATGTTGATTGCATTTGCATGACTAAAATTATTAGGTGTAATTAAACTTCCTCGGGAGAGGTGTTAGAACAGCATTGGAAGCGGCAGACAATGTCGCACCACTCCACCTCTATCGAAGCTTGGGTTCTCCAAGTTAACATAATGGAGTCCTCTATGCTTACTTATACAGTCAAAACTTAGGTGGACTGACACATACTGGCCCATGAGTGAGTGAAGCACTATTGATCTGTTTAAAGGGGTTATCCCATGAATAATGTGAAAAATTTAAATCTAAAATATAGTACATGATAAACTCTTTCTAACAAAATTAAAACCAGCCCTGTACCTCACATGGATCCGGAAATCTCCCCATTCATTGCGCCAGCAGCCTAGGGGGTGTGCACTTTCTTAGGGGGCATGTCCTTTGTACTGCAGCTGGTGACAGTTAAAGGAAGGAACTGAGCGCGTGCTTCCATCTCAGTGAGCAGGACAGAGAAACTAGAAAAAGAGCAAACAGCAGGGGGCGCTGTACTGATAGATTTCAGTGACTATACAAAATTTTTGATTGCATGCAATTAGAAAAGTATTCAGATCCAAGTGATGGTTTGAAAAATGTAGAATATTATTCGTGGAACAACTCCTTTAACATATACACCAGCAGCTTCTCCCTGGGGTATACGTTAGGCTACTTTCACACTAGCGTTCGGGGCTCCGCTTGTGAGCTCCGTTTGAAGGGTCTCACAAGCGGCCTCGAACGCATCCGTCCAGCTACCAATGCATTCTGAGTGGACGCGGATCCGCTCAGAATGCATCAGTCTGGCAGCGTTTAGCCTCCGCTCCGCTCAGCAGCCTGGCCGTGCGGAGGCAAACGGATCCGTCCAGATTTTACAATGTAAGTCAATGGGGACGGATCCGTTTGAAGATGACACAGTATGGCTCAATTTTCAAACGGATCCGTCCCCCATTGACTTTCAATGTAAAATCTGGACGGATCCGTCTGAACTACTTTCACACTTAGAATTTTTTCTAAACTATAATGCAGACGGATCCGTTCTGAACGGATCCAAACGTCTGCATTATAGGAGAGGATCCGTCTGTGCAGACACCAGACGGATCCGCTCTGAACGCTAGTCTGAAAGTAGCCTTAAACATAAGGCTCAGATGTAATGTGTCCTGGATGCCACCCCTATTTATTTATTTATTTTTGTAATACCACGCCATACCTGTACAGTGGCATACATTGGGATAATTGTCTGGAGGCCATTCCTTCTGAGGAAGGCTCAAACACTGTATACACCAAGCCTAATTTTCTCAACTAAAGCGGGACCAGTCAAGAGACATTTCACTAGGACTTCTGGAATGAACCCATAAATCTGGTGTTTGTCGAGGGATTATTAGTTTAGATGCTGTCCTGTCTTTTCAGGATCTATAACAGACTTCGTGAACAGAATTCCAAAAATTCAGTGAAAACTGACACCCAAGAAGAGCAGTAGTAAGCAGGTGGATTTTGTGAGGGAAAGACTGGCTATGGATGCGATTGTCTCTCCACATCTGTAACCGCTCAGGAGACCATCGGATAACTCAGAACACATGAATACAGTATTTAAAGCCTTCACAGTTCGGGGGCTATTTTGGGACTAATTGTTAATGCCGGCTCCTGTTCTCTCCGTACAATCAGCGGCCAATATTTCCTACAAATGGCTTCCTAAAACCAAGGGATCCCTTTACAAAAGATCAGAAGGCGAGGCAGCAGTCACTGCTGTTCATGTAAAACTATATCACTAGTTGCAATGTTATGTTGTATTGTATTACACAAGAGGACCTGTCATCTCTCCTGACATGGATGATTAAAGCTCAGCCTTGGGCCAATCCACTGTTTGCCATAATTTGCCATCTAGCAGCTCTGATTGGACAGTGATTGTTTAAGGGCACTCCCACAACTGATAACACCCAGCTGTCAGTTTATTTAAACATTTACAGGGGGAATAACAGAGGAATGGAACAATGTAGGGTTTTAAATGGGTTTTCTGAATATGTTTGAATAATTTGGCATCTCAGTGTTCCCATTCACCTTGCCAGCAGCCTGATACTAGCAGCTCTGATTGTATAGTGATTGTATAGGGACCCTCCCACAACTGGTAACACCCACCTGTCAGTTTAGTCATACATTTCCATGGGGAGTTTTCCAGGGTTACTATAGTCTTTAACATATGCTCACGTAGTATTTTACCTCAAGTTCATCTCCCCCTATATTTTTGATTCTTGACCCATTTTAACAATGTAACCCAATCCCTCTGATTTGTTTCCATCCTGTATGCAGCACTTCCTGTTTCTGTATCCAACCAAACCCATGATGCACTTCTCCTTCCTCTACCACAGCTCCAGCACCGCCCCTAACAACACCCAGCTAGTTTATAGCCCCTCCCACCCAGCTAGTTACATAGACACTCCCCTATCACTGCCCCTAACAACATCCAGCTAGTTTATAGCCCCTCCCACCCAGCTAGTTACATAGACACTCCCCTATCTCTGCCACGCCCATGGACAGAACATCACAGGAAATGAGAAAGACCTGCATGGACATGGTCATGTGACCACAGCCCAGAAGGGAGATAGGAGCAATAAAGGTAAAAAAAAAAATACATTACAAAAGTACAGCGACCTTCATAAATAATTATTGAGGCAAACTGGAAAACCCCTTTAAGAAAAGTATTTTCCTTTTCCTCTGATCATCTGATCACAGCAGGTCCGGCTTCTCTAACTCCCTACTGCCAACTCTTATCACCAGGGGAAGCCATGTCTAATTATACATTTTAACTGCCAGCGGCCGATCATTTAGTGTACAGATGGATGGGGTCCATCATATCGGGAGCAGCTCTTGAGGGGTGATCCCACCTCTATGATATTCATACCCTCTAATAGGGGCAGAATTTGCATTTATAAGACAATGCCTTTTATTACCATTCATTTTCAGCTCTGTCCTTTTCAATGTGCTTGTAGTAGAACACTACAATTTTTAGCCCAGAAGGTAACAAAAAGCAACATATACAGTATACCATATGTGTGTCGTACATGACCCCGTTACACATTCCGTCAGAGATACCCAACCCCTCCTGTCTATGGGTAATATACAGGCCTGGCTCCGACATGATGTCTCACGTCTTCTGTGCCAGAGGTGCATTGTATTTTTGTGATTTTCTGGATGGAGGTCAGTCCCCGGCTCCTTCCCGCCGTATTGTGTAGAAGACAGAGCCGCGCACATTTCGCTTTTCTATTGAAGGCTCAGTGGGACTCCGCAGTAAGAGGGCCGACCAGGTGCCAGTGGCAGACCGGCACTCAATGTCTTTTGTATGTATTTAGCATTCAGATCTTGCACCGTCAGACGCGTCTCTGGTAACTATTGATTGTCAGGATGCTTGTACATTTCCATCGTCAGCGCTCCGATGCTTCGCGCGATGTTCGGCCATGGATTACCGAGTCGGCCAGATCCACCAAGCATTCCCTTCACACCACTGTGCGTTTGTGATGTTGACCTTGGTAAACCGGAGAAAGAGGCAAGTTGAGGTAGAGCTTAAGCCGGCGTCTCGAGACTCGGAGCTTGATTAGACAAGTGATAATGGAAGCCTAATTGGCTCTGACAATATTGCCAGCTCTCATTTCTGCTCCGATCTGCTCTCCCGCGTTCGTCATGTTCCCTGTCTGGAAGAAGTTCTTTTTCACATTCTTGTTTCATCTCCAGGAACTCAGTTGGACTTTGCTGTTTAGATAGGACTTCGCATTGGTTAGAAGTTTCTTCCCTTTATTGTCAACTCTGTTCTTTCATAATCGGGCTGTATGGACTAATAGATCGAGATTTCTAGGTAGTAAACTAATGAAACGCACAAGAAAGAAGGGAAACCTATCCTAATGGATCCACCCTTTTTTTCTTTTTGAGAGAAGGTAAAAGTTTTTTTTTTTTTAACTGATGCTCTATTTGATCGGTGGGGGTCTGACACCCGGGACCCCCACTGATCAGCTGTTTGAGAAGGCAATGGAGCTCACGGTAGTAGCTTTCCCTAGACCATGTGACTTCATGTTCATCAGTCACATGGCTTAGGCGCATTGAAGTGAATGGCGCTGAGCAGCAATACCAATCACCGCCATTATACAACACACGATGCTGTGCTTGATGACCTGTGAGAAGGCTGCAGCGCTACTGCGAGCTCTGATGGCTTCTCAAACAGCTGATCGGCGGGGGTCCCGGGTGTCGGACCCCCACTGATGACATTGTGATGACTTATACTCATTAGCTCCTTTTCACTGGAGCTTTTCATATTGAATGTAGCTGTTTGTAGCCAGGGGGCCTGTCGGGATTTCATGCTGCCCGTGGTTTGGGCAACATAAAGCTCCTGACAGGTTCCCTTTAAGGTTAGGGTTATACAGCTTCTTAGCATTGCGAATATGAGTCTGATATCAATACATACATCCACTGTCACAGGCTGTATGTCCGGTATCAATGCATACATCCTTTTTTGTGTGACTATAGGTCTGATATCAATATGTCAACTTTTTGTGACTCTGGGTCAGGCATAAATACTCCCATCAACTTTTTGGAGCTGTGGGTCCAGTATGAATATGTACATCAACTCTTTGTATTGTTTCAGTATTGAAACAGATATTTGCCGGTTAGGCGCTGTTCACATTTGTGTCGCAGGCTCCGTTATTCACAGTGCATACGTGAGCCGGCCTCCACTGTCATCCTATATATTTGACTGTGAATGTGTCTGTGCCTTTTGTAAAGTAAAATTAGATCATCGGCCCTGCAGGCACAGGGCGAATAATGATAAATGTGTAATATACTGATGCAGTAATACAATAGAATATTATTAGGACGGCAAATACTCAGAGGGCCGGTACATCGCTGCCCGTTATACCTTCAGCATGTAATGTTATTGCGGTTTATTATCTGTTTTCAGCCCCTGTAATCTACAGCATGTGCCTTAGAGAGGAATCAGACCCCCCCCCCCCTGGCCTTGTGACCTTATTGCAGTCATTCTTCTACATCCATTGTGTAATATATGACCGAGGAATTAAGGAAGGATGTTGGGTTCTCCGAGGCTCTGGGTTCTCCGAGCAGGAGCGGGATTATTACATATTCACGTGTTGTGCCTACTTTCCATATATTTAATGAGGATACAAATCTTCTGTACATTGTTCTTGGAAAACCAGATTCTGTTTGCGCGCCTGCCGGCGCTGTGTTACCGCGTCTATTAAGTCCTCATTGTGAGTTCATTTACTGCGCTGATCTCTGATTAACACACTCCTGGAAGCACCGTGGGAAAAGCTTCACAAACGTGCCCAGGTTCTCTAAGAGGAGGAAAAATTACCTGTACCATGCCTGCAGCTAATCTGTATGTCTCAGGCAGCGGAAGGAAGCTTCTCGTGTGAGAACGTGAGGGCCCGCTCTACAGATGAATGGCTGTCCATGTAATGTCTATCCACCCGGGGGAGAGGCTCTGATAGAAGATCTCTGCTCAGGCTCATTTAGAGAAGAACTGATCAGGGGATACCTTAGGGCAAATTCACACGACCGCGCTCGGTCCAGGAAACATGGGCCTCATGTCGACCGCATCTCGTGGACCAGACTGACTGCATAATAATGATTTATGATACATTCAGTTCCTATCTGATCGCAGATCTATTGTACTCCGCTCATGTCATCATGGACCAAGCAAGGCCCTTAGGGTCCATTCACACTGGGGGTATACACTAGGAGACATGCCTCTGACAGATGGCGGTATAGCAGACTTACCAACATTTCTGTTGGGTAATTTGGATCAGTTAAGCCCTGCTCCTGGGTACACCCCAAGCTTTACCTGGGACTACCCACTTATGGGAGGGGTTTACCTAAGTCCCACCTATTTTAGGGTGGGAAAAACTGAATTTGCTGGGATTGTCTCAGAAAATTCAATACAATCCCAGCAAATTCAGGACTGTTCGGGACGGTGGTATAGATGTACAGTGGCTTGTAGGCTACCATGTTAAATTATAAAGCTTAGGCTACCTTCACATCAGGTTCTGGCCGGCAAGCAGAGGATCGTCCGGACACAATCCACAGCATGCAGCGATTTGTGTCCGGCGGGTTCTCCGCATGTCTGCGGACCCCATTATACTTTGGGGTCCGTCTGCGACAGATCCAGTTCATTCTCTGGCGTAACAGCCTGCCGGAATGAAATACGCAGATGTGAAGGTAGCCTTACTCTGTATGGTATACGTGCCTTTGTATGGAATAGTGTAGACTACCAGAGTCTACAGCCAAGAACAAGATATGCCGACGTGTACTGGCCCCACAGAGGTCTAAATGGCATACTTTTGACTTCCGTTGGGTTGAGTGGGTGGCCATCAATATGTTCAACAAGAACTTTTTGCCAGGGCTTACGCCAGGTGTACGTTGCAAACACAATGTGAATAGGCTATTAATGATGTTCATTTGACTCAATGGATAGGGATTTTATTTTGAGAAAACCCAGGTGGAAGTGTCAGTAAAAATGAGGTCTTGTAAATGAGACGCACACAAGACTTGTATTTCCTGGTCAGCAGAGAGGTGAGAACCTCAGAGTCTAAGGCTCCATACAAAATGCTGAAAGGGGGGTGTTAAATTTCATATCGGAGGTAAACTGCCTGCAGGGAAGGGTCGCGTTACGTTCCTTCACATTGTGGAGAAGCAGAGATTGACAGGAGCTCTGGAAGTTAATGAGGACACTGCTCAGAAGACTCACTTTGTGCTTTGTTGTTTCTACAGCTGCGTTGATGTGGAGGAAGATGAAGCTCCCGATATTGATATCTACCACTGTCCAAATTGTGAAAAGACCCACGGGAAGTCTACATGTGAGTACTCCTCTCCTGATTTGTCTGTCTATGTTAGAAGAAACCTACGAGTTAGGGCTCATTCAGACGGCCGTATGCTGTCCGCAAAAATACTGAATGCTATCCGTTTTTTTGCGGATCCGCAAAAAAACGGATCCGCAAAAAAACGGATAGCATTCAGTATTTTTGCGGACCCATAGACTTCAATGGGGCCATGTCCTGATTTTCACGGACAAGAATAGGACATGTTTCATTTGTTTTGCGGAACCGTGCAATAGAAAAGGGCCCCAAAGAAGTGAATGGGTCAGCATCTAATCCGCAAAAAAAACGGATCCGCATTTTTGCGGATAGCATACGGCCGTCTGAATGAGCCCTTAGAGAAAGGACTAGTGACCACAGTCACAAGAGAGGTGGCAGCACATGCATGGTCACCACCCGTGGAAGTCAGTGGGAAGACCCTCACGGTGCTTCCCTAGCACCCATTTGTGTTTATATGGAGAATATCCACCACAGCCTCTCCATATGATTCACAATACTTCCTTTAGGGTTTTCAGGGTACATTTAGTGAAACCTATCCATAGACGCCCATTCACCCCGCGGCCTCTGTATATACCAGGCCTCTGTCAGCCTGTTGTATCCTGGTAGTATACAGTCATGTGAAAAAATTAGGACACCCTTTGAAAGCATGTGGTTTTTTGTAACATTTTTAATAAATGGTTATTTCATCTCCGTTTCAACAATACAGAGAGATTAAAGTAATCCAACTAAACAAAGAAAACTGAAGAAAAGTCTTTTCAAGATCTTCTGTAAATGTCATTCTACAAAAATGCCTATTCTAACTGAGGAAAAAGATAGGACACCCTCACATGTATTCCCTCTTAAATTGGCTCAGATCTCACACAGGTATATCACACCAGGTGCACATAATTAGTAGATCGTTACTCTGCATGTTGAATGAGGCTTGCCCTATTTAAACCTCAGACATTTAGTTTGGTGTGCTCCTGACTGTTGAAGTGAGAGTGAGCACCATGGTGAGAGCAAAAGAGCTGTCAGAGGACTTCAGAAAAAAGATTGTAGCAGCCTATGAGTCTGGGAAGGGATTTAAAAAGATCTCAAAAGATTTTGAAATCAGCCATTCCACTGTCCGGAAGATAGTCTACAAGTGGAGGGCTTTCAAAACAACTGCCAACATGCCCAGGACTGGTCGCCCCAGCAAGTTCACCCCAAGAGCAGACCGCAAGATGCTAAAAGAGGTATCCAAAAACCCTAAAGTGTCATCTCGAGAACTACAGCAGGCTCTGGCTACTGTTGATGTAGAAGTACATGCCTCTACAATCAGAAAGAGACTGTACAAGTTTAACTTGCATGGGAGGTGTGCAAGGAGGAAACCTTTGCTTTCCAAGAGAAACATCGAGGCCAGACTGACATTTGCCAGCAATAAAGTTGACAAAGACCAGGACTTCTGGAATAATGTTCTTTGGACAGATGAGTCCAAAATTGAATTATTTGGACACAACAGCAGAGGACATGTTTGGCGTAAACCAAACACAGCATTCCAAGAAAAGAACCTCATACCAACTGTGAAGCATGGAGGTTGAAGTGTCATGGTTTGGGGCTGCTTTGCTGCAGCAGGACCTGGTCAGCTCACCATCATAGAATCCACGATGAATTCTACTGTGTATCAGAAGGTGCTTGAAGAACATGTGAGACCATCAGTTAGAAAATTAAAGCTGAAGCGGAACTGGACCATGCAACATGACAATGACCCAAAACATACTAGTAAATCAACCAAAGATTGGCTGAAAAAGAAGAAATGGAGAGTCCTGGAATGGCCAAGTCAAAGTCCAGATTTGAATCCCATTGAGATGCTGTGGGGTGACTTGAAAAGGGCTGTACGTGCAAGAAACCCCTCAAACATCTCACAGCTGAAAAAGTTCTGCATTGAGGAGTGGGGTAAAATTTCCTCAGACCGATGTCGAAGACTGGTAGATGGCTACAAGAACCGTCTCACTGCAGTTATTTCAGCCAAAGGAGGTAACACTCGCTATTAGGGGCAAGGGTGTCCTATCTTTTTCCTCAGTTAGAATAGGCATTTTTGTAGAATGACATTTACAGAAGATCTTGAAAAGACTTTTCTTCAGTTTTCTTTGTTTAGTCGGATTACTTTAATCTCTCTGTATTGTTGAAACGGAGATGAAATAACCATTTATTAAAAATGTTACAAAAAACCACATGCTTTCAAAGGGTGTCCTAATTTTTTCACAAGACTGTATCTATCTAGTCACATGTGTTATTCTAGGGCCGGACACAAAATTGCTGCAAGCTGCGGTTTTGTGTCCAGTTTGCGAAACAGAACAAATCGGATATGATATGAAAATCAATTTAAGTCAACGGTACCAGATTGTTTGTTTGTTTTTAAGCAAAAAAAAAACAACAGATCCAGCGCCCATTGACTTACATTGATTTACATACCGTATACGGTTTGTTCAGTTTTGATTTAATACAACCAGATTCAGCCTAAACGGGTGCATCCGGATGTATTAAATGGCACGGATCCGTTTTAATTCCGGTTTTGAGATCCTCAATGTGAAAGTAGCCTTAGATGTTTGGCCAGTCCTGCCTCAATCGCGGGTACGCCCAGCTTTACCGGTAGGGTTCACACATGGTCTGCAGTAAGATATTTTAATCAAGACTGATTCATTTTTTATATATTAGCCATAAAATAAATTGCTGCACTACTAATGCAGCTTGTGGAAACCCCTACAATATTTGATAATAATGAAGTACTAGTCTCCCGCGCGTTTCATGGCTGTGCGTTTTTGACCTTGGATTTTCATGTCTGGCAGTATAATTGCTACATTTCATTGAAAGAAGTAAATGGATACCACCACTTGACATGTCTGCAAGTAAAAAAAAAAAAATGTCTTCCAGACGTGTGGGGGGTTTATTGCTGTAGTCAACCAATTCTTGTAATTTCATTTTGTCTGCAAGGTCGTCTACAGCGATGGAGAGCCTCTCGCTAACAATGTTGTGTCATACGTGTCACTGGAGTGTATGTGTCCTTCACAATGCTCGGATTGCTTTCTCCTATACTTTTCTGTTTGGAATCCAAGGACGCTGTCTGCCTCTTCCTCTGTAGGCACAGACGCGATGGTGATCTCCTCATGTTCAGCTGATCTTCAGTTCGCTCAGGTCACACAGTAGGTGAAGAAATGGCTACTGTTTTTTTGCAGCTGCCTCTCAGTCTTAGGCCTCTTGCACACGATCGTATGGCTTTTTCAGTATTTTGCGGTCCGCAAAAAACAGATCCGCAAAAAATATAGATGAGGTCCGTGTGCATTCCGTTTTTTTGCTGAACGGAACAGCTGGCCCCTGATAGAACAGTACTATCCTTGTCCGTTATGCGGACAATAATAGGAAATGTTCTGTCTTTGAACAGAAATACATAAACGCAAGGCATATGGAGTACCTTCCGTTTTTTTTTTTTTTTTTTGCGTATCCATTCAAATGAATGGTTCACTATACACAATGCAAAAAACCGAACGTAAACGGAAAAAAACGTTTGTGTGCAAGAGGCCTTAAAGTGAGTTATCCCATAAATACTGTAAAAAATAAAATAAAAATCAGACATCATATAGCACATGACAATCTCTTTCTACCAAAGCTAGAACCAGCCCTGTACCTCACATGGATCCAGAGATCTCCCCATTCACTGCTCTGCTAGATTTATATCAAGCTGACAGCTCAAGGGGCGTGTCCTTTCTGCTGCAGCTCAGGGGGCGTGTCCATGCTCTCCTTATCACAGCTCAGGAGGCGTGTCCATGCTCTCCCTATCACAGCTCAGGGGGCAGTTGAAGGATGAAACTGAGCATGTGCGACCATCTCAGTGAGCAGGAATAGGAATAAGAAAAAAATATATAAACAGCAGGTGGCGCCATACAGATACATTTTATTGAATAACTTGGTGGCTATGATAAATTTTTTAATTACATGCAGTTACACAAGTATTCAGATCCAGGTGCTGGTTTGAAAACTACAGAATATTTTTTGTGGGACAACCCCTTTAATGTTTTCATGTGCTCCTGTGCAGTATTGCAGATCACTTATTATATAGGGTTATAGGGTTTTGTCCAGAACTTTAGAGTCAATGCACTTTCCTTAGGATAGGCAATCATTATGAGGTCGGTGGAGGCCGAACTTCCAGCAAAGAGCCTCCTACCTGCCCCATCCTTCCCCACATGAGCCAGAGCTCCCTATCCTCTTCATTGGTTACCAGGTCCAGGTCTCTGTACATGCAGCTCTCTGCAGCCGAGTCCCATTCAAATGAATAGGACTGAACTGTAATAGCCGGCACAGAACCGCAGCAAAATTGGGCGCGACACATACCCCTTGTCCTGCCCAAGTATCGCAGTGTAGCGGGGACCACAGGAATGAATGGGTCACAGTGCCACTCACACGTTTGCTGCACCCGCGACCCGTGAATGCAAACAAATCCTTCAGTGATGGATCTTTTGTGTGTCATGGTCGGAGCAAACGTGTGAGCAGTGCTGGGACCCCATTCATTCCTATGGCAGCCGCCCTACCATGCGAACTTTGGTCATGTGACGGCTGTCGCAGCCAAAATTGGCATGTCTCTGAACCCTTAAAGGGGATGCCGGAGCCCTGCAGTGCCTTTAATCAGCTGATAGGTGGAAGGTGCCAGGAGTCCCTTTTGCAGCTCAGTCCTATTCACATGAAGACAAGCACAGCCATTACTACAAGTCCGGAGCGGTGCCTGGTAAACAATGAAGGGGATGTGGCAATCATTCCCCCTCAATCAGCTCATCCTGGGGGTGTCGGGGGTTGGACCCCTTCAATCTAATATTCATGTCTTATGCTATGAGTTGGCAGAAAAACTCTTTTAAAGGGGTATTTTCTAAAAATTGACACATATATGGTAGGTCATTTGCACATCTTCAATGTTAGAGGGCCCGTCCCCTCTCCTGACTGTTTTAGTAACCACTTACATTCCCCATGTAATAACAATCCTCCAGTATCTATTCCTATGATTTTCTGATGTGTCATTCCTTTATTATTCCTGCTAGAAGTTATGAATGAATTACTGGCAGCCTGCAGTGAGGATCCAGATGGGTGTTACCAGTCGGGGTTGTATCTCTACACAGTCTGTCACTCTCCAGTCAGACTGTGCAGGGATTCACCCCCCCAACTGGACCTTCATTGCAAATGGTACTTCACAGAGTCATAAGAACAGATGCTCCAGAACTGTTATTTCAGGGGGAATGCAAGTAGTTACCTAAAAAAGACCTGTCAGGAGAGGTGACAGCTCCTCTTTAAATCACTCATCTTGAGACTGTTGGGGTCCTAGTGATTGTCCTAGTGGACACGGCTGCCTGACATATAAAATGAGAATGATCCTTCGGCACTCGCTCGATCCTTTAAAAAAAATTAAAAAATTCTTTATTTAGTCCATTCAAAATATCCAAGGCATGGTAACATGGTAATATCGTAACCAATGTGTTTCAGATGAATCCGATCATCGGAAAGACATCAGATTCACCCGAAACGCGCTGGTTACAATGCCACCAAGCCTTGGATGTTTTTAACGGACTAAATAAAGATTTTTTGTTTTAATTGATCCGGCGAAGATGCTCCGTCCATGTGCTGTCCGCATCCGTTGCTCCGTTCCGTGGTCTGCAAAAAAAAAATATATAACCTGTTCTATTCTTGTCCGTTTTGCGGACAAGAATAGGCAGTTATAGTAATGGCTGTCCGCGCCGTTCCGCATATTTT
Organism: Bufo bufo; assembly: GCF_905171765.1. Lineage (NCBI taxonomy): Eukaryota > Metazoa > Chordata > Amphibia > Anura > Bufonidae > Bufo > Bufo bufo. The sequence goes on along the minus strand of NC_053397.1, from coordinate 182,259,020 downwards.
GCGGACCACAAAACACACAACGGTCGTGTGCAGGAGGCCTTAGGCCTAGTTCACACTTCAGTGATTGTGAGCCAAAACCAGAGATGGAGCCTACAGAGAGATGAGGTAGAATGGAGAGATTTGCTCTTTCTCTGTGTTTTTGATCTTTGCCTGGTTTTGGCGCCCAGTTAAGCTACTCTCTCACTTGAGGCACAGCTGGCATCCGTTTGAGCCATTTCCGTCTGAGATCCGTTTTTTTTGAAAGAATTAAAAAAAATTATGCATGCAGGACTTTTTTTTTCCATCTAAAAAACAGATCTCAGACAGAAAGGGCTCAAACTGATGCCAAATGTGCATAACTCAGGGCCCGACAAATCCCAGGTCGCCATGGCGACCAGGAATTTGGGGTGTTTGCCCCTGCTTGAAAATAGGCCCAGCACACCAGCAGTCGGGCGCAGCCACTGGAGGGTTAAGAACGCAAGCAAAATGAAACCTTTTATTTTTTTTTTAATCACTTGCGCCCAGGCTCGGACGGCCACCCTACCCGGACCCCTCAGCTTCGGCTCCATCGTGGTTTGGCCACTCTCTCTCGCCGTCTATCGGTCGCAGCGTGCTGATGTCGCCGTGCGTCATCTCCAGGGCAGTTGAAAATGGCGAAGCCTTTACCGGAGCCCGGCCGATACATATGTGATAACTGTCCGGCAGACATCAGAGCCCGTGTCCCGGTGAGAGAGGCTCGGCGGGGGAAGAGGAGTTAGTGCAGGGGAGGCAGAGCGGGAGCACAGGTAGTGGCGCTGCACTCGCTGACAAGTGGAGGGAAGACAATCAGCCCATCATCATTCCTCCTGCTGTATACAGCAGGGGACATGATCGGGCAGCGCAACATCCCAGGGCACCAAGTGCTGCCAGGTCCCTGCACGGCCGGCTCTGCGGCGGTAAATGATGCGCTCTGCACTTATCTGCCAGGCTCAAAGTTTGTAATGTCTGCCTGCTGCAGCCAAGTTGGCCTCGAGCACGGCCATGAACCCAGCGGGGAGCTGCATACCTGCTGCCGTCATTAGGCCGGAGCGCCTGCTAGCCACAACTGGTGGCCATTCCTGCACCGTGCTCCATCCAGTTACCATTCGGCCATTTCTTAGTTCTGTCCCTTTCTAGGAAAGCTGGGTGACAGCCTGTATACCACACAGAAAGCCGGGTGGCAGCTCCTAGGAGAGCTGTGTGGTATACAGGCTGTCTGTCACCCCGCTTTCCTGGTCTCCTGAGGAGAATATATCTCAGTATAGGAACATTTAGATACGTTATCATATGATTTACCCAATCAGGAGTCTTGGAAAGCCGGGTTGCAGCTCCTATGAGAACTAAGACTACTGAATGGCCAAATCATCTGATGACTTCTCTATATGTTCCCGTACTGAGATATATTCTCCTCAGGAAAGCTGGGTGACAGGCTGAATACCACACAGGTCTCCTAGGAGCTGCCATAACACTCCTGAATGGCTAAATCATCTGATGACTTCTCTATATGTTCCCGTACTGAGATATGTTCTCCTCAGGACTAGGAGACCAGGAAAGCTTGGTGACCATCCATGAGAGCTGGAAGGCCCCTCAGTCTTCCTAGGGTAATTCCAATGGAATTACACAGAGGATTACCTGTTGTGGATTTATATCAGACTCTACATGTAGCGTGTGGATTTGCTGTGGAATTCAGCCACGATCAGTTACACGTGGTGAAATCATATATTACCACGGTGCGGATTTGAAATGTGCACAGTAGGTTCATTTCCGTGTGGATTTTATGAAGTGTGAGGATTTTTGGTAAAATCTTATCCATTTTGCTGGTATTTGCTGCAATACGCTGTGGATTTCATAGCTGCAGTTCTATGAGATGAATGATGAGCCCGGACCAAACATCCTGGGGAAGGGATCTCAGTTCTGTCAGCCGCAGCACAGGGATTATACATACAGTGACGTCACAGCGCAGGGATTATACACACAGTGACGTCACAGCGCAGGGATTATACACACAGTGACGTCACAGCGCAGGGATTATACACACAGTGACGTCACAGCGCAGGGATTATACACACTGTGACGTCACAGCGCAGGGATTATACACACAGTGACGTCACAGCGCAGGGATTATACACACAGTGACGTCACAGCGCAGGGATTATACACACAGTGACGTCACAGCGCAGGGATTATACACACAGTGACGTCACAGCGCAGGGATTATACACACAGTGACGTCACAGCGCAGGGATTATACACACAGTGACGTCACAGCGCAGGGATTATACACACAGTGATGTCACAGCGCAGGGATTATACACACAGTGACGTCACAGCGCAGGGATTATACACACAGTGACGTCACAGCGCAGGGATTATACACACAGTGATGTCACAGCGCAGGGATTATACACACAGTGACGTCACAGCGCAGGGATTATACACACTGTGACGTCACAGCGCAGGGATTATACACACTGTGACGTCACAGCGCAGGGATTATACACACAGTGACGTCACAGCGCAGGGATTATACACACAGTGACGTCACAGCGCAGGGATTATACACACAGTGACGTCACAGCGCAGGGATTATACACACAGTGACGTCACAGCGCAGGGATTATACACACAGTGACGTCACAGCGCAGGGATTATACACACAGTGACGTCACAGAGCAGGGATTATACACACAGTGACGTCACAGCGCAGGGATTATACACACAGTGACGTCACAGCGCAGGGATTATACACACAGTGACGTCACAGCGCAGGGATTATACATACAGTGACGTCACAGTACTCTGATGAACACTGAAGTGATGCTGCTCACAGTGACGTCACAGTACTCTGATAAACAGTGAAGAGATGCTGCACACAGTGACGTCACAGTACTCTGATAAACAGTGGAGAGATGCTGCACACAGTGACGTCACAGTACTCTGATAAACAGTGAAGAGATGCTGCACACAGTGACGTCACAGTACTCTGATAAACACTGAAGAGATGCTGCACACAGTGACGTCACAGTACACTGATAAACAGTGAAGAGATGCTGCACACAGTGACATCACAGTACTCTGATAAACAGTGAAGAGATGCTGCACACAGTGACGTCACAGTACTCTGATAAACAGTGAAGAGATGCTGCACACAGTGACGTCACAGTACAATGATAAACACTGAAGAGATGCTGCACACAGTGACATCACAGTACTCTGATAAACACTGAAGAGATGCTGCACACAGTGACATCACAGTACTCTGATAAACACTGAAGAGATGCTGCACACAGTGACATCACAGTACTCTGATAAACAGTGAAGAGATGCTGCACACAGTGACGTCACATTACTCTGATAAACAATGAAGATGCTGCACACAGTGACGTCACAGTACTCTGATAAACAGTGAAGAGATGCTGCACACAGTGACGTCACAGTACTCTGATAAACAGTGAAGAGATGCTGCACACAGTGACGTCACAGTACTCTGATAAACAGTGAAGAGATGCTGCACACAGTGACGTCACAGTACTCTGATAAACACTGAAGATGCTGCACACAGTGACGTCACAGTACTCTGATAAACAGTGAAGAGATGCTGCACACAGTGACGTCACAGTACTCTGATAAACACTGAAGAGATGCTGCACACAGTGACGTCACAGTACTCTGATAAACAGTGAAGAGATGCGGCACACAGTGACGTCACAGTACTCTGATAAACAGTGAAGAGATGCTGCACACAGTGATGTCACAGTACTCTGATAAACACTGAAGAGATGCTGCACACAGTGACATCACAGTACTCTGATAAACAGTGAAGAGATGCGGCACACAGTGACATCACAGTACTCTGATAAACAGTGAAGAGATGCTGCACACAGTGACATCACAGTACTCTGATAAACAGTGAAGAGATGCTGCACACAGTGACGTCACAGTACTCTGATAAACACTGAAGAGATGCTGCACACAGTGACATCACAGTACTCTGATAAACACTGAAGAGATGCTGCACACAGTGACATCACAGTACTCTGATAAACACTGAAGAGATGCTGCACACAGTGACGTCACAGTACTCTGATAAACAGTGAAGAGATGCTGCACACAGTGACGTCACAGTACTCTGATAAACACTGAAGAGATGCTGCACACAGTGACGTCACAGTACTCTGATAAACAGTGAGGAGATGCTGCACACAGTGACGTCACAGTACTCTGATAAACACTGAAGAGATGCTGCACACAGTGACATCACAGTACTCTGATAAACAGTGAAGAGATGCTGCACACAGTGACGTCACAGTACTCTGATAAACAGTGAAGAGATGCTGCACACAGTGACGTCACAGTACTCTGATAAACAGTGAAGAGATGCTGCACACAGTGACGTCACAGTACTCTGATAAACAATGAAGAGATGCTGCACACAGTGACATCACAGTACAATGATAAACACTGAAGAGATGCGGCACACAGTGACATCACAGTACTCTGATAAACACTGAAGAGATGCTGCACACAGTGACATCACAGTACACTGATAAACAGTGAAGAGATGCGGCACACAGTGACGTCACAGTACTCTGATAAACACTGAGGAGATGCTGCACACAGTGACGTCACAGTACTCTGATAAACACTGAAGAGATGCTGCACACAGTGACGTCACAGTACTCTGATAAACAGTGAAGAGATGCTGCACACAGTGACGTCACAGTACAATGATAAACACTGAAGAGATGCTGCACACAGTGACATCACAGTACTCTGATAAACACTGAAGAGATGCTGCACACAGTGACGTCACAGTACTCTGATAAACAGTGAAGAGATGCTGCACACAGTGACGTCACAGTACTCTGATAAACACTGAAGAGATGCTGCACACAGTGACGTCACAGTACTCTGATAAACACTGAAGAGATGCTGCACACAGTGACGTCACAGTACTCTGATAAACAGTGAAGAGATGCTGCACACAGTGACGTCACAGTACTCTGATAAACACTGAAGAGATGCTGCACACAGTGACGTCACAGTACTCTGATAAACACTGAAGAGATGCTGCACACAGTGACGTCACAGTACTCTGATAAACAGTGAAGAGATGCTGCACACAGTGACGTCACAGTACAATGATAAACACTGAAGAGATGCTGCACACAGTGACATCACAGTACTCTGATAAACACTGAAGAGATGCTGCACACAGTGACGTCACAGTACTCTGATAAACAGTGAAGAGATGCTGCACACAGTGACGTCACAGTACTCTGATAAACACTGAAGAGATGCTGCACACAGTGACGTCACAGTACTCTGATAAACAGTGAAGAGATGCTGCACACAGTGACGTCACAGTACACTGATAAACAGTGAAGAGATGCTGCACACAGTGACGTCACAGTACTCTGATAATAAACAATGCCCATGTTGTTTGGTTCTAGACTTCTTTATATGTTAATTTAAGAGGTGTTATTTTTGTTGCTTAAAATAAGGCTTTATAAGGTAAAAAAAAAAAACGGCTCCTAACTTTTTTTAGCTGGCTCCTAGATTCCAAGGAAATTTGTCAAGCCCTGGCATAACTGATGCACAGGATCCGTTTTATTTTTCCTATTTTTGGCTACATGCACACAACCATTGTGTGTTTTGCGGTCTGCAAATTACGGATCCACAAAACACGGATGGCGTCCGAGTGCGTTCTGCAATTTGCGGAACAGCACGGACAGCCATTAATTTAACTGCCTATTTTTATCCGCCAAACGGACAAGATTAGGACAGGTTATATTTTTTTTGGGGGACCACGGAGCGGAGCAACAGATGCGGACAGCACACGGAGTGCTGCCCGCATCTCTTGCGGCCCCATTGAAGTGAATGGGTCCGCATCCAAGCTGCAAATACTGCGGCTCGGATGCGGACCAGAACAACGTTCGTGTGCATGAGGCCTTTTTCTGTTCTTCTGACGGATCAGAAAAATAATGGTGATGTGAACTCTCCCTTACCAAAGTCCTGAAGTGTGAATTAGGCCTCAGGGTATGTTCAGACATGTCGGATTTACATATTTCAGATTCAACACACATTTACTGCAGGATCAGCGGCAGAAATCCGAGACCCAGATGTGCGGCGGATCCACGAAGGAAAAGCCCCCGATACGCCGGCATTTTTGTGAGGAATCTGTGGGAATAAGCATGCTACGTACCGCCACAACATGTTTCCTGCAGTGCAGAAATCGCCAGTCACATGTGAATATGTCTGCGGAATTTAGATTGTCGTTGGATTTAAGGGGGTTTTCCGAGATTTTTTTTTTTTTTTACTGTTGAGAGAAGCATCCAAAGCAGAATATGATCCGAAGTTTAGGAAAACTTTGATTCTAAACTAATCCGATTTTCCTTGCGCTTCGTGGTAACGAATCAATTTTCCTAAAATGGCGGCTGCATGTGTTAGAAAGTGAAAAGAAGTGTAGAGGAGAACGCAAGATCTCCTATAATGCCGTGCAGAAACCCTTTTAATTGGAATTGAAGAAATCTGCACCGAATCCGCCACATCCGCCGTATAATAATGCGAAAATAATCAATTCACATGTAAATACATAATAGAAGCAGGTTAAATCAGAGCAGGATGATATAAAAAGATACAGAGAGGCGTACAGTACAGCTCCGTCATTATCCGGAAATGCAGACTGACCTTGCCTGGGGGAAGCGATGGGCAGGGTGGGGGGCCGCTCGGTAAAGAGGTCTTGAAGGACCTGACACCTCTGCTGACATGTCTGTTTTAGTAAATGACTTGTATTCCCCATTTTCACAATTGTGGAACATCTTTTCTTGGAACTCCACACTATTCCATCACTCTGTTATTCCTCCTAGAAATGCATGGAAAATCTAATTGACTTCTGGGTGTTACCAGTTGGGTGCAGATCACGATCACGCCATCCAGTCAGTGTCGCCAGTATCAGACTGGAGACTCATTCCTTCTACAAGAGGAATGTCAACACCCAGTTGACAATGTATGCATACCTTTCTAGGAGGAATAATAGAGGAATGACAACAGGGAGTTCTAATAAATTGTGCTTTAGATGTATTATTTCATGGGTAATATAATAGAAGTATTTACTAAAATAGATACGGTAGGTGAGGAGCGGTGACCGGATCATAGAGCTGACTTTGGGGAGATGCGTCTCATTCACTCACATCCTGGCTCTTTCTCGTCTGGTAGTCGTCTTTGGTCATCTATTGTACAATTACTTGGTGGAGGATGTGGTCTTCTGATCGTGGACCAATTCTAGATTATCCATCCTAGAGATGGTTATGTTTAGGGTCTTCTCTACTTTAGCAATCTCCGTCATAGGGCTCGTATACACCACCGTTTTTCCAGTCTGGAAATTGAGGATCCGCCAAACACGGATACCTGGTGTTTGTGTTCTGCATTTAGCGGAATGGAACGTCCTGCCCTCTATAGAACTTTCCTATCGTTGTCCCTAAAACAGACAAGAATAGGACACGTTCTATATTTTTGCCGATCCTCTGCCGGATCTCAATACCAGAATTAACAACACAAGTGTGAAAGGAGCCTTAGGGAGAGTTCACATCACCGTTTATTTTTCTGTTCCTCTGATCCGTCAAAAAAAACGGATCCTGAACATTTGGCTTCTGTTTGAGCCATTCCATATGAGATCCTTTTTTTTAAAGATGGGGAAATAAGTCCTGTATGCAGGGGCGTAACTACCATAGCGGCAGGCCATGCGACTGCTATGGGGCCCAGGGCAAGAGGGAGTCGAAAAAATGGCCCATGGGTCACTGAAAGGGGTTTAGGCGGAAACCCGTCTGTCCTGTGTGGGGGGGCTGGTTTGATCCTTGCTATGGGGCCCTTACTTCTCGATGTACGCCACTACCTGTATGCAGTATGTTTTCCATTTAAAAAAATGGATCTTAGACAGAAATGGCTCAAACAGAAGCCAAATGTGCTCATTTGATGCACAGGATCCATTTATTTTTTCTGTTCTTCTGACGGATGATAAAAATAATGGTGATATGAACTCTCCCTTACCAAAGTCCTGAAGTGTGAATTAGGCCTTAGGGTATGTTCAGACATGTTGGATTTACATATTTCAGATTCAACACACATTTACTGCAGGATCAGCCACAGATGTGCGGCGGATCCACAAAGGAAGAGCCCCGATACGCCGGCATTTTTCTACGGCCTCTGTGGGAATAAGCATGCTGCGTACTGCCACAGATTCTTTCCTGCAGTGCTGACAAAAGTTTGCACAGAAATTGTCAGTCACGTGTGAATACATTGTATAGCGACTGGGTAAGGGCTTGAATTGTTTCTGGTAGCCCGAAACGCGTAGACAAGACTTTTGTAATTGTAACTGGATGTGATTTTACCGCAAGCAAAATACATTTTTTCCTTTACCGAAGTGGAGCTGGATTCCTTGAACCCCTTTGCATTGTGTTACCCGGGCCTGACGCGGGTCCGCGGTGCTCACAGGTGAAGGCGGGGCAGGTGAGAGCTGCTGAACTTTCCTTTTTTCCATAGCGACTGGGCTTTGTATCACAGCACAGCCCCATTCACTTCAATGGGGCTAAGTGCCTAGGTCATGTGACCGATAAAACGTCACATGGCCTAGGCAAAGCTGCGAGAAGGCTGCGGCGCTGCGCCATCTCCTTATACAGCTGATGGGCGCGGGTGCCAGGTATCGGACCCCCTCCGATCTGATATTGATGACCTATACTGAGGATAGGTCATCAATAGTAAAAGCCCGGAGAACCCGTTTAAAAGAAAACAGAACATTGTAGGGCATTACTCCTGTCCTACAAGTATGAAAATGCTATAAAATGCTCTACGTTTTTCCTTTAGCAGATGCCTATTCCCCCAGGTACTCCTATAGGAACAGTACAGGTATACTGTCTCATAAAGCAGTGCTAGCGTTATACTCAGCTATGTACAGAGAACTTTATTAGACTATCTAGCATCACTTTTCTAATAATCTACTAATAATAATCTAACTGGGAAATGTCTACACTTTACATGTCTTCAGCCAAACCTATGCATTTTGGCAGGACCGGACCGCCATCTAATGTTTATGGTGGTGTCTCATCTCTTCCCCGACAGTAAGGCCCATTTCAGACGAGCAAGTGTCACACTCCGGACTCGCAGCGTGAGTATGCAACAGCACCCGTCCGGCCCTTCCGGCACTGACCAGGTCACATAGCATTATATTGATACAATATAATGCTATGCGACCCCGGCAGTGCTCCAGAGGTCAGGACGGGTGCTCTCCCTGACAAAAAATGGCCCAAGGGTCACTGAAAGGGGTTTAGGCGGGACTCGCTCGTGTGAAAGGGGCCTAAATGTCAGGGAAAAGAAGGGTGGGGCATGCTTTTGTTCTCAAAGGAGATGAGCCGTGGCCAGGGGTTTCTGACAGCAGCACTCATCTAGGCCGAGCATGCATGTGTATGGTTGGAGGGGCAGTGGAAGAAACAGCTCAACAATTGCTTGCCCTTGACCTCTGGAAGATGTATGGCCACTTGAGATGAGCGAATCGATTTGTACGAGCTTCCCCACTGCCACTTGAACAGTCTCATGAATAGTCATTGCTCCGGAAGCGGAAGTAGAGCCTCTGCGTTTGCACAGGTGCGATATTGGGTAGGGGGCTTCGTTAGCAGCAGGGACAGCCCCTCGCAGGGGAAGAACTCATTATGATGAACAAATCGATTCTCTCATCTCTAATGACCATCACAGGACACAGGACGGTTTGGGCCTACAGGCTCCGGAGACATGTATGGTCTTTTGCACACCCCCAGAGCAATGTATGGGCGGTAGAAAGAGGGACCCGCCTCACCGCCAGCCGCAGAATTCTCGCCCGTGCCGTTCTGTTTTCACCTAGAGCCAAAAAAATACATGAAAAAGAGATAATAAATTATTACAGTCCTATACCGCATGCAGTTATTTTTTTATGGCATTGCTGGAATATTTTTTTTTCATATTTTTTTGTTTTTAATTTTCATGTGTATTTTCTGATTCACATTTATTTTATCAAGTTTGGTGGGTCCTGTTAGAGCAGGCCCAGATTGATGTATTTTGTATAGTAGCCTGTGCGTCCCACGACTAAATTGCCTCTTAGCTGCCTGAGCAAACTGACAGTCACAAGAGTCATGAATCAGTGTGAACACAGCTCCCGTCTGTCCAGAAAGACCAGCCGCAGAGAAAATGAAAGCCTGCCTTATTTTGACATTGCCACGGTCAGTTTGGACAGGCAGAAGCCATCATCCATCAGGTAAACCCTGAGGTAAATTATATGTACCGGCAGTCTGTGCATGTCACTAGGGCCTGTATGGACAGCCATAGCACATCGGCAGGATTTTTTTACTATAAGTTTTATCCTTTCAGTCTATAGCATATATAGGAGCGTTGCCTGACCTGTAAGACTCCTCACGCCGTTTAGGCACTCTCCATAAGGAGATATAACATCCCCCATATCCTGACCTAGGCCTCTCACCCAGTTAAGCCAGTACTGTCTGCTCTGCACTGATGAGGGGCAATAACCCTGAAACAGCTGTCTGCAGATGAGGTGCTGGCTTATTTATTATCCAAGTCATGACTCAAGGCCTATTTAAAAGGGTTGAACATTGACTTATAGGATAGCTGCCTTACATCTGGTGGCATAGGGGGTAGAGCTTGGTAAGAGCATATCCGTTTTCCAGAATTCCCAGAGGAGCGTTGCCTGGCCGATAAGATTCCTCACGCCGTTTAGGTGCTCTCCTTAAGGAGATATGGTATCCCTATAGCAGCCGCTGTAATACATGCAAACTTTGCTGCGGATTGCGTCAAAACCCGCTATGAAATTTTGTGAACTTGGCCTAAATGTAGTGATTCTAAAATTATTGAAGCATGTTTTCTGCCACCTGGTGAGAAGTGTTGCTGTCCTGTGCATATCTATGTGGGGATCCAGGATGGTAACCTGTATAGGTGTCATGGTGTCACAGAATGACCCACATTGTGGTTTTCACCTTTTAAGCCCTGCTGGTCCGGTGTCCAGGGATGCCCCACTCCATTATAGCTAGATTTACATAAATGGCTTTTCCCATTAAGGGCATCCACTGGATAGGTGACAAATGATAGCTGTGGTGCAGCCTTGTGTGAGTGGAGCGGTGGTGCACATGCGTGGTTACGACTCCATTTGCTTCTATGTGACTGATGGTGATAGCCAAGTGCTGTATTCAGCAGTCCCCTGGAAGTAGATGGTGCGGTGGTCACACATGCCCACCACCACTCCATTCACATGAGGGACTCGGGGAACCATGTTCTGGTGTTCAGTGTGGGGGTAAGGGGGGTCCTAGTAGTCAGACCTCCAGAAATCATAGATTCATCACCTATTCTGTAGATGGGTGATACATTTTGTTCATGGATCCTCATGAAATATATCTAAAAAAAATTCCCCTTCTAAATAGCTAGAAGACTTTTCACAACGTAGAATTTTTGGGGTTGGAACTACATATGGCTAATACAACAAGAAACTCTTCTGACGCCAAGGTCATAACTAGGCTTTCCTTCACCGGGGCCAAAGACTCAGTTCCCTACCTAAACTCTATATGTAAATATGCATATGTATAGCGGTCCTGTACGGTATGGGAACCGGTCGTGTGCACACCGTATCATGGATGCGGACCCGTTTATTTGAATCCGCAGTCCGCAATCTGGAAGGAGCGGTGCGGAACGGATGCATGGAACCCCAGTGTTTCTCTCTGTGCCTGTTTCATGTTCTATTTTTTTTGTGGTGCAAACGGATCATGGACCCGTTCAAGTTGAATAGGTCTGAATCCGTCTGCGGCAACCACACGGATGGTTCCCGTGCATTTCGGACCGCAAATTGCAGTCCCCGATGCACGGAACGGCCGGCAGACATTCTTCTGCATGAGGCCTTATGCTGTAGTACTAAATATAAAGAATCATTTAGAAACTTTATGACTACAGGATTTTCCGGGAGTATTTAAGTTTTCAAGTATCCCCAATAAGCCCCTGTCACATATATGGCCTATTGAAAGATTCATACTTACCTGCTCTCCGCCGCTCCGGTACTGTGCACTGCTCAGCTTTACTTCTGGCTGGGTATGGACATTGTCACCTGTGCCGCTGCACCTGATGACCAGGTCACATGGCACTTCTCTTCTGAAAAACCTGCTTCCGCCGATGTCACTTCCTTCACCAGGTTTCCCACCAGTGCTATGGACGGGATGTCACTTCGGCCTCATGCACACGGCCGTTGTGCGGCCGTTCCGTGCATTGCGGTCCCCAATGCACAGGCAACATCCGTGCAGCGGACCGGACCCATTCAACTTTAATGGGTCTGTGGTCTGTCATATTTATTTGCGGTGCGGAACAACGGAAAGAAACACCCTGGAAACACTCCGGAATAGCAGACCCATTCAAGTGAATGGGTCCGCATTCGTCAAGCGTGGTGCACACGGCCGTGGATTGCCGACGCGCCATTTGCGGGCCGCAATACGGCCACGGCCGCCCAACAGCTGTGTGGATGAGGCCTTCCACTGTGGACGGTTCCAAAACTGTTCCGCTTGCTTTTGCATTTGCCTCTTAGGCCGGGAACTTGGTAAAGGACATGATTGGTAGGATTTTCAAAAGAGGAGCATCCCATGACCAGGATCCCAAGTAGTCGCTCCACTCAATTTCGAGACCGTAAGTACCGGTATATTACAAAGTTTTTGGTGCCTAAAAACCCTTTTAATAGATAGGAGTCTACAGTTTACAATCCTCATAAGAATGTCTCACGCTGTGGAAGAGCCAACATGTGCAGTACATGGAAGGGTCCATTCATTGCAATGGGCACTGTGTAATGTGTAATAAAGGGGTTTTCCGAGTGTTTAATATTGATGACCTATCCTCGCTATTAATATCAGATTGCGGGGTCCAATCTGCTTTTTGAGGAGGCTGCAGTACTCCAGTGAGTACTTACCAAGCACAGCAGCCTCCATTGGATAGCGGCTGTGCTTAGTATGGCAGCTCACCGAGCCTCGGCCGTGTCACTGGCCTAGGGAGCCCATCTGATACTGGTGACCTGTCCTGAGGATAGGCCATCAATATCAAGATCCTGGACAAACCCTTTGATGACACAGGTCAGGTGAACTTGTTCCCCCACAGATTACATCTGGTCGGTGAGGGTCTGGCAGGACAATAAAATAAAAAATCTTGGAGCAAAAATGAACAAAAAAGGAACCCCACCACCACCAATAAAGAAAATATTTCAAAAACGTTTTCCGTTGGTGGTCATTGTGTACTGATTTCCTCGCACTCAACGCACACACAGATACGTGTAAAGCTGAAGAATCTTTTGAGCGTTTGGCCTCTTCTGACTCTGAGAATTTCTATTTTACGACTCTCTGTATAATTTTAATGCTTCCTCTAAAGTTTTGTGACTTGATTTGGGAAAAGGCAATTATCTTGTATTGGATAATAATATGTAAAATGCAGCACAAAACAGAAAACGGGCTGTCACATTCTGCATCGCGGTAGCTTCAGAGACGAGCGCGGCAGAGAACGATGCGGTTTGTCGCACGGGATTCCTGTAATGATTTATAATGTCCATGTATTTCCTCTGTAGCCTAAATATCACCCGGGTATAATTGGTGATTATATTGGGGACGGTCTGCGGGAATGACATCGTTCTAACATGTCATATTCTCCAGTATTTATCCGTTTACCCAGTTGGCCTCCATTTTGAGATTTTTGGATAATCGATCAGGACACTCATGGGGAATTCTGAAGCCTTCAAAACAATATACTTCTTCAGTTGTGTTTGACTACTTCACAGGCCCGGAGATTTCATTACTTGAGGGTATGACATCACTGTTCTTCACCGTATATAAGCGATGTCATAACTACTCACTGAATACAATCATATGAAGGGTTCATCTTATTCGGCTTGTGCTCTATTATTTTTTTTGAACATTAGATATTTATTGTTAGATAAGGGGAAAAAAATCCAACATTTTACAATATGGTTCTGACACGCAGGTCAGGGCGGCTCGTGCTCTTTGATGACAACCTGTTTGGCAGCACAATGTAAAATGTAAAAAGTATTCACACTTTATATTTCGTCGTTATTGCTATTCTTTATGAATTCTAGGAATGAATTATAATATTTTTTTTGTTTTCTGTTTTTTTTCTAGTGAAAAAGAAAAGAAATTGGCACAAACATGACACGGGACAGGCTACAGACGTCAAACCAGTTCAAAATGGCAGTCAGGTCTTCATCAAAGAGCTCCGGAGTCGAACCTTCCCAAGGTAAAGATGGGGTCACTTATCGATAAGCCTGTGTCGCCGCAACAACAAAAAAAATTCAGATGAAGAGCGGATGGTGGTCCTGACATTTTGTCAAATAGCCTACAATAGAATCGAAAAATTACAACATGGACTAGTGTTAGTAACCATGGACTAGTGTTAGCCTTAAAGGGGTATTTTCGAGATGTTAATACTGATGTCCTATCCTCTGTATAGGTCATCAGTATCTAATAGCTGGGGGTCCACCACCTGGGACCCGATCAGCTGTTTGAGAAGACACCGGCGTTCACATTAGCTCTGCGGCTTTTTCGCGGCTTTTTCGCAGCTTTCCCTAGGCCAAGTGACGACACGTTCATCGGTCATATGTCCCAGGTGCATTCAAGTGAATGGGGATGAGCTGCGATACCAAGCACAGCCACTATACAATGTACGGCGCTGTGCTTGGTGCGCACGGAGAAGGCCGCGGTTTCTCACAGGAGCACCTGTGTCTTTTCAGACAGCTGATCGGCAGGGAATCCCGGGTGTCGAACCCCACTGATCAGATACTGATAACCTATTCAGAGGATAGGTCATCAGTATTAACATCTCGGAAAACCCTTTTAATCCTTACCAGTGGGACGTTTCAGCAATCTAATGTCTATGAACAGTCAGTCACTGTGGAGGTTTTGACCTTGGGGAAGGTGAAAAAAATCCCCATTAAAAAGGGACTCGCTGTCTGTTTTTCCTGGCCGTTCTGCAACTACGTGTGCGTCCATTTTCTGGCTGTTTGTCTGTTTTTAATGGCCGTTTGGAAATAATTTTTCATGATCGCATTTAACAGATGAATTTTATTGTAAAACGGTACCTTTATATGCTTTTGTGGACTTGTAAAACTGCCAAAAACGAACTTTGATGCATATGTAAATGAGGGCTCGCAAGTGCCCAGGGGCGGCGTCCACCGCATTGGTGCCCACTGGCAGCTCTGCCTCTTCGGCTCTTATCCCCGTCCAGCCTCTTCCTCTGCCCGCCCATCTGTTTTCTCGCCCCCTCAGCGAGATCCCGCGCCTGCTCGCTGACTTCCTTGGCCGGGGCATGCGCACTGCGATGCCCATTGCTGGCACGGCATCGCAGTAGCTTATGTGCATGCGCCGGCTATCAGCGCGGAAACTGCAGAAACAGCGCGGAAACTGCACAAAACCATATAAAGGTACCGTTTTAATCATCGGTGTTGCGGCTACAGCGCTATGGGAACTGTTAAAAAGGGGTAAATGTGCTGACAGACTCCCTTTAAGAACGGGCCCATTGATTTCTGTGGGGTCCATCTGTTTGCGAAAACAGCCAAAAACAGGATATGTTCTATTTTTTGACGGCCGCTGTTCACTGGCTTTAGAAAAACAGCCATATAAATAGCCTTGAATACTTTGATTGCTTCTAAAAACAGTTGTAGCCTTGGAGTTTTTTTTTCTGCTATCTGTTTTATCCTCATGACCCTTAGAAATTGTCCATATTATCTTCCAGCTTCACCCGTTACACTGTGCATTATGCTTAAAGGCCCTGTGTTCCCCGGTTTGAATGGAGCAGAGGTTTCGGACGCGCTGCATTCAGCTCTATAGCCGCCGAGTACAAGGGGTCGATGGAGCTGAATGGAGTGGCAGCTCGCAGGTGTGACTGCCGCTCCATCCAAATGCGGGAACATGGGGTCTCTTTCTCGTGATTGGCGGGGCACCCAGCAGTCCGGCTGATCAGAAAATGTGATTAGCATCTCATGTTATTAGCCGACGTAGCTTTTTTATCAGCCAGCGTGAAACAGAAGTTCAGGGGGGTTTTTGATCAAAGAAAAAAAAAAAAAAAGTCAAACCATTAGTTCCATTGCTTATATTGTGCTAATCCAATAACTGTATAACCAGTCATTGGGGGAGATTTACTTTGCTGAATGCAGCAGAATTATGTCTCAATTTTCGCCCAAAAACTGGATTGCATGACTTGTGGCAGATTTACGGCTCATATAGACGACCGTATGAATGAGTCCGCATCCATTCTGCAATTTTGCAGTGTGCTGTACGCATCCGTAGTTCCGTTTCGCGGCCCTGCAAAAAGGATAGAGCATGTCCTATTCTTGTCCGCAATCCGCTGACAAGAATAGGCATTTCTATCATAGTGCCAGCCATGTGCGCTCCACAAAATGCGGACTGCACACGGCCAGTATCAGCAGGTCCGCAAAACAGCCGTCTGAATGAGCCCTTATTTTGTGTTTTCGATGCTTTTTGCGCCTCATTGGACAGTTTTAAAAAGTGTCCAGAAACGGGGGAATGGCTTAAAGGGGTTGTCTCATCATAGACAATAGGGGCATATCGCTAGGATATGCCCCTATTGTCTTATAGGTGTGGGTCCCGCACCTATATAGAGAACGGAGCCTCGAAAGCAAAGGAGGCTATTTATGTCAAGCCTATAGAAGTGAATGGGAGAGGTGGTCGTTCATGCGTGGTGTGCTCCCATTCCCTTCTATGGGGAGCTGGCTTGGTGGTGGCCAGACCGGAGTCCTCCAGCCAACACCTTGCGGGGCTCCGTTCCCCACCGCTGGGACCCGCACCTATAAGACAATGGGGGCATATCCCTTTAAATGTGCCAAATTGCGCTGATATTTTCACAAAATATTGGTCTCAGGCAGGGATGCCCAACCTGAGGCTCTCCAGCTGTTGCAAAACTACAACTCCCAGCATGCCCGGACTGCCTACAGCTATCAGCTTACAGAAGGGCATGGTGGGAGTTGTAGTTTTGCAACAGCTGGAGGGCCGCAGGTTGAGCATCCCTGGTCTAAGGTAAGCCGACCAAGAAGTGTCAGATCTGTCGCGCAAGATGTGCCACATTGATCATGGTCTAGTTTTAAGCTGTCAAAATGTAAGACAGTAATAATCAACTCCCCGTGCCTTCCTATTACATCCAGATGTTACAGGGGTTGTGTCATCTAGCATTGGTGGTTTATCGCTAGGATCTGTTATATTCTTGCAAACCTATAGCCCATAATACATGGGATAGATGGAAAAAAGTAGGACGTGATTTAAAATCCTTCCAGACTGCACACAGTTTGTAGTCTGTGACCATGGAGGCCCATAGGAATGCATGCGAGCTGTATACGGTGGCATATTTTAACCAAATACAATTTGCAGAGTTGCTTTTTTATTCTAAATGTATTGTATTAAAGGGCGAGGTAAAGGACTCCTTGGCACTACCGCCTGTACCACATTGCCTCTGTGGTGTATGGTGCAGTATTTTTTCTAGTATTATTTCCTAAACGTAAATCAAGTTCGCTAGTCTTATAAAGGTTCTAATACTGGTTACAAGGAGTTATCCAAGCTCCTGATATTGATGACCTATTCTCAGGATAGGTCGTGAAAATCCAATCAGTGAGGGTCCGACAACCCGCATCCCCACCGATCTGCAGCCCCTACACTTTGAGCGGAGCCGTGCTTCCTGCTCCATTCAACACGCTGGTATCAGCGGCTGCAGGGAACAGCTGATCGATGGGGGTTTGCGGGTTGTCGGACCCTCGTTGATTGGACAGTTCATTACGATCAGGAGCCTGGAAAACCCCTTTAATCCCTCGTCATTTGTACTGAGCTAAAAGACAAAGAAAGAAACAAGAACGATTGAAAACAAATCCTGCACCGAAGAATTTGCAGCTGTGTCTCACTTATATCATCTCTCATCTGCGGGAAAGGGTTTCCATCCAAGGTGTGAAATCTGAAGTGGATCTGAAAATGGTTTAGATTTACATCAACAGGTAAAAGGGAAAAGAGCTAATTTTACACTTGTCTACTTGATTTTTTAAGTGCGGGAAGTTCCTGAACCAGCGCACGAGGTCCTTCTTCTGCCGCAAGACTCGATAGGGCCCTCGTCAATCGTGTTCTGTTGGTTCTTCGCGTCATATATTCCTTTAAGGAGAAATGTCTTATTAACACAGGTTATTTATGAAGGAAAAATGTAGAAGGTTTCCAGAACAGGAGTAAAATAAATAAAATATGGGTATACTGTGCCAGTCGGACTGTACGGTTGCCAGCTACATGCCCTTGTGGGATTGGTAGAACGTCATCCAGGAAAATGACATTTCCAGTCTTTTGTACCACTTACAATATAAAGCTCTGTGTCTGCAAAGTTTGCGGCACTGCGAGCATTTACCGAGGCCTTTCCTAAGGAAACGGCTACACTGCTCAGAGAATAAAGGTGGATTTAGACTGCTCAATTCTCGGGCAGATTGCCGAGAACGACCGTTCCTGCGAATGCTCGTTTCCGACAATCTGTCCATCCAAATGTCCTGCTCCTCACCCAATGAACAAGCTTTTTGCAGGTACATCAATCATCGTTTCTGGGCAACAGTTCGTCGTGCTGTCTAAACAGAGATCTGCTGCTCAGAAGCAGTGATTCGCTACGGGTACCAGAGATGGCAAAAGCAATTCATCGTCCTCATACCGTGAAGGAGATTGCAGCATGTGAATACAAGCAGATGACTGTCGGAACGCTGCCTTCCCGTCAATCGGCTGTAACGTCGTGCGGTGTAAACCCGCCTTAAGCCGCGTGACGCTTGTTTTATAGACTAAGGGCCGGTAACCTCGAAAAGAGTTCTTCTATACTTACTTGTGCTTAAAGGGGTTGTTTCGCTTCAGCAAATGACATGTAGAGAAAGTTAAAGTAGCACTCCCACAAAACTTTTAATTCTCTGACCTGTTAGAAAGGTAGATAATATAAATTGTAGTGAAGGTAATCTTTTCACCAGTGACTGTATTTGTGAGTTATAACCTCCCTTCTGATCCTCAGCTGTGTCATGTGATCTGACCTCCAACTGACGCAGAACACAAAGTCAGTTACTTCTGTATTTATTCCTATGAGACTGACATTGAAGCTCCCACAGGAATACATAGAGAAACAGGCTTCCTGTCCACATGTATGATGCTGTGTCAGTTGAAGAGTCAGAGTGTTGGTCACATGACACAGCTGAGGATCAGAAGGGAGGTTATAACTCACAAATATAGTCACAGGTAAGAAGATTTCCTTCACTACAGTTTACATCATCTACCTTTCTAACAGGTCAGATAATAAAAAAATATTGTGGGAGTGGCGATGGCATTTATCAAGTAGAGTTAAAGTATTGTCATCACTCCTAACAATACCCAAAGACTGGACTGGAGTGGCGGGATATTGCTGTTCAGTACTGGCGTTTCTAGTGTAGGGTGGTTTCATACATTGGTTTTCAGTGAGGTTTTTGTGCTCTTTTTGAGGTTTTCCCGACATCTGCTTTTGTGGTAAAAGCGCCATCTCCAGATGTTCTCTGACAGTCCATGATAAATATGAAATGCAGGACACAAGTGTAAGGCCTCGCGCGCATGACCGTAGGTTTGGTCGGCATCCACATATTCTGTGAATTGGATGCGGACCCGTTCATTACAGCGGAGCCACAAAAGATGCAGACAGCGCACTGGATGGAATGGAAAGCTAAACGGTGATGTGAACGCAGCCTTATTTTTTGCTACTGACATTTTTGGTAATTCAATGATATTTTTTGGAAGCATTTAGTTTAAAAGCGCAACATGCTGAACGCTTTGGCATTTTTTTTTTTCTGGCATTTTAACAAAATACCAGAAAGGGAATAACACAGCAGAAAAAAAATGGGTGTTCACACAGTCGTTTCGGAAAAAAGCCAATGAAGAACCACCTGCTGTATGGAAGTAAACACTAGAGGCTTCTGTGGTGTCTTCTCAGTGAGCCAAAAGCGCCCGAGCAAATTTTTGTGTGTCTAGGCGACCCTCACAACCATTTGATGCTGACAATTTTATTCTGTTCCGCTCAGGGGGTGAGTTCACCATGTCTTACTACACATCGCTGTAGGGCGTCTTAGGACTTGCTACTTCCTACTCTTTTTATTACATTTCTTCTTGGTTTTAAGTAGGGAAACACAGGCGTTTAGGGTCAGTTCACACGGTGCTGAAAGTTCTGCTAATGTCTCGTTCATCTAAATGGGGGTTTGCAGAAATCAATGGACGAAAAAAATAAAATAAAAAAAAAAAAAATAATTGGTGATCCTCAGAAAATACGTAAGTGCACTTCTACACCTGAGTGCCGACACCTGCCTTCCTTATTCTGTAATTCCGCAGTCTGTTGTCAGCGGCCAGTCGCTGTCTTCTTGATGAGATTCAACCCTCATTCAACTCGTGTCTTCTCTGTGCGCGCTTGTGAGTGCAGCATGGGGATTGTGAAGAGCCGCCATCTGACCACAGATGTCTTCCTGGCAGGAGGGTCTGGCAGGCCTTCTGAAAAGGAAGTGGCTCTGCTCTCATCTGCCCGCCCGACCGGAAAGGAATTGCTTTGAAACGTTTGGCTCGGGTGGTAAGCAGAGCTGTAAGATGGGAAAAGTGCGAAAGCGGACATCAGGAATTCAGTCTGTGATATTAGGGGTTACACATCAAATCGTTACTGTTGGACGTAAGAACCTGCTTGATGGGTTATTATTAGTGTTGAGCGAACTTCTGTTTTAAGTTCGGCGTCTAAAGTTCGGCTTCCGGTTAGCGAAGAATCCCGATATGGATTCCGAATTCCGTTGTGGTCCGT
Source organism: Bufo bufo (assembly GCF_905171765.1). Taxonomy (NCBI): domain Eukaryota; kingdom Metazoa; phylum Chordata; class Amphibia; order Anura; family Bufonidae; genus Bufo; species Bufo bufo. The sequence goes on along the minus strand of NC_053397.1, from coordinate 182,238,143 downwards.
GGTAGCGGAATCAATAATGGCCGATTATTGATTCCGCTACCACGGACCACAACGGAATTCGGAATCCATATCGGGATCCTCCGCCAACCGGAAGCCGAACTTAAAACAGAAGTTCGCTCAACACTAGTTATTATTTATCATTATTAGGGTTCACATCACGTTTTTCCAGTCCGTTTAACTTATAAAAAAAAAAAAGTATGCATTAAACGGATGCATCAGACGGATGCCATACTGTGACATCCGTTCCCCATAGAGTTCCATTGTAAAAAAAAAAAAAAAAAAAAATTTTTTTTACAGGACTGTGCAGTAGGGATGAGCGAAACTTCTTTTTTTAATACTAGTATTAGAATGTGTTGGCTCCGATGAGCAGAAGGCATTACCTCGCAAAGTCTTGCGAGACTTCGGGTAATAGCGTCATAAATTGATTTCTACTGTAAAAAAACATTTCCCGAACTCGGGGGTTCGGTTCTAAGGTACCACTTGGAACTGAACCCGAGTTCGGGAAATGTTTTTTTACGGTAGAAATCAATTTATGAAGTTATTACGCGAAGTCTCGCGCCTGGTATTGTAGCTTCCCTAAAGGGAACCTGTCACCTAGATAGCGCATATTAAACCGCCAGCTTTACCTTCTAGAAGTCTGTACATTGATTCCAAAGTTGTTCTTGTCCTTGGTGTCAGATGCTCCTAATGCCAGGAAAAAGACTTTTATTATATAAATTAGGGTCTTAAAGTCAAGGGGGCAGCGCCTCTCATGCTTGAAGTCAAGCTCTCTGCCCCCCCTTTTCTCGCACCTTAGCGTTTGATCGCTGGAAGTTGTAATTCCTATCATGTCGGACGCAAGATCTAAATCTCACGCAGACGCAGTATCACCGTCATCCCTGTGTGCACCACTAAACATTCACGCGCGCAAGATGTAGACGCGCGTGAATATTTAGAGGCGTTCCTGTGCTTTGAGACACTAAAAACGACAGTGTGAAAGCCGCCTTACCATGGATTACTTGGCTTCATAGTTAGCAAATGTAATGTATTTTCATTCATGTTTTTGCTAATTGAAAACTGTGTGAATGTAGCCTTAAGCAGCGGTTTTTAGACACAAAAATCAGTGCAGAAAAAAGTACGTAATCAGTGCCACACCTGTCCATGGGTGGTGTCAGGTATGGCATCTCACCTCCATTGTAGTTTATTGAGCTGAGGTGCAAGCCATGAACGAGAGCAGCCATGTTTTTCTAATCCTGGACAATCCATATTTTAGTTTTCTTTTTTTCTGTTTCATTTTTGCACATAACAGTAATTCTGTACCTGATGGTAAATAAAGGGGTTCCCTCACTTCAGCAAATGGCATTTATCATGTAGAGAAAGTTAATACAAGGCACTTACTAGTGTATTGTGATTGTCCATGTTGCTTCCTTTGCTGGATGGATTCAATTTTTTCGTCACATTATACACTGCTCGTTTCCATGGTTCCGACCACCCTGCAGTCAGTCAGCGGTGGTCGTGCTTGCACACTATAGGAAAAAGCGCCGGCCTCTCTGGTGACCAGGACCATGGAAGTGCGCATAGGCACCCATGCGCAGCGGACACAGTCACTGGATTGCAGCGGTGGCCGTAACCCCTGGATATGAGCAGTTGTGATGAAAAATGAATCCAGCCAGCAAAGGAAGCAATATGGACAATCACAATACATTAGTAAGTGCCTGGTATTAACTTTCTCTACATGATAAATGCTATTTGGTAAAGTGAGACAAACCCCTTTAATTACCATCAGAAACTGTGTGTGTTAAAAGGAAACATAAACAAAGAATAAAATAAAAATGGAAACCTCCAGATCTGATTAACCTACAATAATGATAGAACCTGCTGAGTATTATGTTAGGCTCTTAGTGTTATTTGGTGATTGTTTCTGCCTTTGTATTTTAGGCTACTTTCACGCTAGCGTTTGGCTTTCTGTTTGTGAGATCCGTTCAGGGCTCTCGCACGCGGTCCAAAACGGATCAGTTTTGCCCCAATGCATTCTGAATGGAAAAGGATCCGCTCAGAATGCATCAGTTCGCCTCCGATCAGTCTCCATTCCGCTCTGGAGGCGGACACCAAAACACTGCCTGCAGCGGGTTTTTTTCCCCCGCCATGTAGTGCGGAGCAAGACGGATCCGTCCTGGCACACAGTGTAAGTCAACGGGGACGGATCCGTTTTCTCTGACACAATAGAAAACGGATCCGTCCCCCATTGACTTTCAATGGTGTTCATGACGGATCCGTCATGGCTATAGAAGACATAATACAATCGGATCCGTTTATGACGGATGCATGCGGTTGTATTATTTTAACGGAAGCAGATGACGGATCCGCAAAAAACATTATTGTGAAAGTAGCCCATTAGATTTGTGCCCTTTTCACATTCTTTATTTGAGGCGTTCCTTGTATATTTTATGGTGATTGTAATGAAAGGCTGTCGGTGCGGTAATGTGACTTCACAGGGGCGATCACAGGATATTTCGGGAAGCGCTCCCTCCTCCTCGTGTTTAGTCAGAAAACCAAATCTCCCATACTGCATGAAATGTAAACAAACAGGCGTCCAGTGGAAGGACTGGATAGCGCCACCTGCTGGCAGATCGCAACAAGACATGCATGCTGGAGACTGTCGCTGTGTGCACAGCATCCTGAGCTGTGGAAACAATGGACTGGCACAACCCCGAGCCAAAGGGTGCTCCAGAATACAAGAATTCACTAAAACAGACGTCAGGGGAGCGGATAAATTCTTTTTACTACAAATATCATATAATACAACATGTAACAAACTGTTTCCAGATATCTGACATTGACAGCACATTAACGAAAACAAAAGTGCGCGCGGAGCAGTTTTAGGCCCGACGGATCTCATTGACTTTAATGTGGTCCTCTGGCTTTCCTGTCATTTTACTAGACAAAATAGCAAAAAAAGTTAGGGGTCTACCGTCTACGCAGAAGTGATGTAAAAATATAAACAATATAAATTGTACCGACCCATAGAATAGATTTTAAGTTGTAAAAAAACAAACAAAAAAACCCCCATAATAAATAATGATGAAGAAGCGCTTTAAGGAGATCATTCCAGAGGGTGCAAATCTGTTCTGAACGTGTGATGATCACACAGGTGCACGACTTGAAACCATACAGGTATCGGACCAGGAGTGGCGGCCCACGGGCAGCTGAAACCACGCCACCGTGCAAGACGCAGCTGTTTTCTATAGCCGGTTAAAGCGGTTTTTCTTTTGGATAGGTCATCAGTATAAGGCCTCATGCACACGACCGTTGTTGTGTTCCGTTCCGCAAAAAGGGGTTCCGTTGTTCCGTGATCCGTTTCCGTTTTTGTTTCCGTGTGTCTTCCTTTATTTTTGGAGGACCACCAGACATAAAGGAATGTAAGAAAAAATCTAAGTCAAGTTTGCCATGCAAATGATAGGAAAAAAACGGACGCGGATCTTGTGTGCCTCCGCGTTTTTTCACGGGCCCATTGATTTGAATGGGTCCGCAAACCGTTTTCCGTGAAAAAAATAGGACAGGTTATTATTTTTTTTGACGGACTGGAATCACGGACGCGGATGGCAAACGGTGCATCAATGGGTCGGCAGAAAATCACGAAAAACGGACACGGAATAAAACAACGGTCGTGTGCATGAGGCCTAAAAGTCTTGGAAAAACCCTTTAAAGATTGCCTGTTGTTTGCTTATTGGTGATGGCTGCACTGTTTTGTAGGTTTACCCATAAAACGGTGCGGGTGCAAGCAACGGACAATGCATTTTAAACTCTTAAAAAAAAGAAGCTTGCATGGCCACTTGGTTTTTGGCCACGTCTCTGCCGCCTGCATGCTGCCACGTCTGGTCCTTCTGTCTTTTAACAAGTTGTGCACCTGTGTGGTCATCACACAACCAGGACCACTTTGTATCCACTGGAAGCAAGCAAAGAAAGGTTTCTATTTTACGACTGCAAGCAGAGATTTTGGAATGAGTAAGGGACTCGCAAAAAAAGGATATTTGTATAACTTTGCTGGGGTATTCCCATCTCAGGCATAGGATATGCCACCAATATCCGGTGCGGGTCCCACCTCTTGGACCAGAGTGAAGGAGAGGAGACCGTGCATGCGCGCTGCGCTCTACATCGGCACCAGACTCCGTGTATCGCACACTCCGGTACCTGCGATGGCGGTGACGCCAGCGTCTGCTTATTTTGACATTTGACAATACATGAATTCTTAATGAGCTGCCGTGCGCTAAATGAATAATCCTCCACGTGGGGCTGTTCCCGTCCGTCTCCTGTCACATCTCATTTCTCAGGTCATGTAAGCCATTTTTAAATGTTTTCATATGAATCAATGAACGTGTCGTAGAGCGGCCGGTATTTTTCTTATATTATCCATATAGGAAATCAATAATTCAGAGCCTTCAAGTAACTAAATAATTAAAGGGGTTATCCCCTGAATAATGTAAATCAGACCTCATATAGTACATCAAAATCTCTTGCAAACAAACCTAGAACCAGCCCTGTGCCTCACACGGATCCAGAGATCTCCCCATTCATTGCTCCAATTGCACTGCTTTATTTTAAGCTGCCACCTCTGGAGGGTGTGCACTTTTTCAGAGGGGTGTGCCCTTTCTGCTGCAGCTGGTGGCAGTTGAAGGATGGAACTGAGAATGTGCGTCCACATCAGGAGGCTGACAGCATGAGCTGCTGTGATAAATTTGGCGCATCTTTAGACCGAGGTTTATCGCTTTGGCGACTTACGTAGCCCATTTTTGGCATAGTGAATGTGGAGGGGGTTCAGGAGCAGGGCCCTCCCCATATGCAGCCTGCAGTGACTGGGATCAGAGGTAATTCTGATACCTGTAATTTAAACCCTCAGGTGCCTCGGTCAATAGTGACTACTGCCTCTGAGTGGTTAATCTCTATGGTTCAACGATGCTAACATTTGCTCGTTCATCGGCTGATCAGCAACATATCTATGCCTCATTCACACGTCAGTGTTTGGTCAGTGATTTCCATCAGCGATTGTGAGCCAAACCCAGGTGCGGCTCTGAACACAGAACAGGGGCAGATCTTTCCCTTATACCTTCTATATGTGGAGGCTCCAGTCCTGGTTTTGGCTCACAATCACTGATGGAACACTGACGTGTGAATGATGCTTTACACAGGGCAATTATCGGGAACAAACCTTCCTAAAAAAGTGTTATTTCTTGCAGACAGCAACAGCTTGATACAACTTTTACTTCCTACTACATTCAGTGCCTTTTCTCTTGCAGCGCTGAGGACGTGGTCACCAAACTGAACGGCGGTCAATTAACAGTGGAATATTTTGAAGACACTGGGTTTACAGAACCAATTCTGGTGCCAAAGAAGGACGGTCTGGGTCTGTCTGTACCCGCTCCCACATTCTATGTCAGTGATGTTGAAAACTATGTTGGTAAGTTGTCAGTCACAAAATGCTATGTTTCTTCAGTTATTTGGTGAGGTCCCATCCTATTATACTATATTCTTTTTGGAATTAATTAATTAGTGTTAGCATCTGGAATAAAACAGTAAGTCTGTGAACCTCTAGGACAGGCATCCTCAACCTGCGGCCCTCCAGCTGTTGTAAAACTACAACTCCCACAATGCCCTGCTCTAGACTGATACCTGTAGGCTGTTCGGGCATGCTGGGAGTTGTAGTTTTGCAACAGCTGGAGGGCCGCAATTTGAGGATGCCTGCTCTAGGATGATGTCATCCTGTAATTCACAGGAAGTTAGCCACATAGGAGAGACTGATCGGCTGTCTACATAGGTGACAAGTGTTTAACCCCTTACGACCAAGCGCCATACATGTATTACGCTTGGTCTTGGGCTTCAATAAAGGTGTGATTAAAGCTCCTGTAATCTAGCAGGATCAGGTTGGGTCCCTGGCTGTCAGCGACCCTGTGGACAGGACAGAAGCGGTTTATTTCCGCTTCTGCCCTCTCCTGTGCTCAGTGCATAGTGCTCAATGAGCGCTATGCAGTGAATAGAGGAAGCGGCTACTCCTCTTCCTCTGTTGGACCTGGCGATCATGGGGCATAGGAGAGCTGCAGGGTCTCAGCAGACCTGAATCAGCCCTGCCTTGTACAAAGCTCCCACAGGGGACTGTTTTCCTCATTTGGAGGCCCCAGTTAGGCCTCTTTCACACGAGCGTGTCCGGATTAGGTCCGGATGCGTCCCGGTGCATTGCAGCAAACGCGCGCGAGTAGGTACCCAATTGCAGTCAGTTTTGACTGCGATTGCGTTCCGTTGTTCAGTTTTTATCGCGCGGGTGCAATGTGTTTTGCACGCGCGTGATAAAAAACCGACTGTGGTACCCAGACTCGAACTTCTTCACAGAAGTTCAGGTTTGGGTTCAAGGTTGTGCAGATTGTATTATTTTCCCTTATAACATGGTTATAAGGGAAAATAATAGCATTCTGAATACAGAATGCATAGTACAATAGGGCTGGAGGAAAAGGACCTTTGATGACGTCACTCCGCTCATCACATGGTTATTCACATGATCCATCACCATGGTGATTGATCATGTGATGAGCGTAGTGACGTCACCACAGGTCCTTTACCCAGGTCCTGAAGAAAGAAGACAGAAGAGATGTCGGGCTGCGCGAACAAGTGGATTAAGGTGAGTTAAATTATTATTATTATTTTTTTAACCCCTCCAACCCTATTTTACTATGTATTCTGTATTCAGAATGCTATTATTTTATAAGGGGAAATAATAATGATCGGGTCCAACCGTGCGTGAAAATCGCACCGCATCCGCACTTGCTTGCGGATGCTTGTGATTTTCACGCAACCCCATTCATTTCTATGGGGCCTGCGTTACGTGAAAAACGTACAAAGAGGAGCATGCTGTGATTTTCACGCAACGCACAAATGATGCGTGAAAATCACCGCTCGTGTGCACACCCCTATAGAAATGAATGGGTCAGGATTCAGTGCGGGTGCAATGCGTTCAACTCGCGCATCGCATCCGCGCGGAATACTCGCTCGTGTGAAAGAGGCCTTACAGTGGAAGTAATGCAAAATAAAAAAAAGTGTCAATGACCCCAGAGGAGGAAATATATAAAATAAATAGAAAAAAATGTAAAACTTTAATAAAATGCAAATAAAATAAAAACACCCGCGTCAACTAATACCGTCATCATTATTGCCCAGTTCATGCATGTCATACATGATACCTATTCCTTATCAAAACAACAGACACAAAATAAGGAACCCATTTTAGTAATATATTTTGGTGTCCGTGCATATTTAAACAAAGAGCTGTAGTTTGAAAACAAAAAGGTGTATTCACTTTTTTTTTGCAGTTTTTCCCCCAAAAAATTAAAAGAAAAAAAAGCGCTTAAAAACATGTCACGTAAAAAAAATTTAAAAAAAATTTATTTGGTCGCCCAGGAAATAAAAAATTTACAACCATTTAGGCTCCATTCACACGTCCGTAAGTGTTTTGCGGATCCGCAAAACACGGACACTGGCAATGTGCATTCCGCAATTTGCGGACCGCACATCGCCGGCACTATAATAGAAAATGCCTAATCTTGTCCAATAATAGGACATGTTTTTTTTTTTTGTTTTTTTTTTTGCAGAAACGGAAGCACGGATGCAGAAGTGCGGATCCGCAAATGTGGATTCGGACAGCACATTCCGGCCCCATTGAAAATGAATGGGTCTGCACCCGTTCCGCTAAATTGCAGAACGGATGCGGACCCATTTTGTGAACGTGTAAATGGACCCTAAACCTACACATGCAATAAATCACAAATAAATGTCTGTTCATTAAGGCCTTTTCAGGCCTGGTCATTAAGGGGTTAACAACAACAACTCTTACTACTAATACTTCTACTACTAATGATAACAATAAATGAATTGCTGCTGTTTAGAACAAAATAATTTTTTATTAGAATTTTCAAAGAAATTTCAATATAACATCCAGAAAAATTTGCTGTTTAGTATAGGAGATGTAGGATTAAAAGGGTCATGTCACCTCAGACATTGGTGGCAGACCATTAGGATATACCATCAATGTCAGACCGGTGTAGGTGGTCCCACCTCTAGGACCCACTTCTATTTCCAGAACAGGACCCTCGAAGTGAACGGAGAACAGCTGCACATGTACGGCCGCCCTCCTTTCATCTATCCCAGCGATATGCCACCAACATCTGAGGCTCCAAGGCACCAGAACTGTTATTTTTGGGTTGTTTTCTAAGGTTGAGGTTTCTATTGTCTCCTGGAGTGGTTAAATGGCTCCTACAGCAGCTTGTCTACCCCTGCATTATAGGTGCTTGTCTTCTTTCTTTGTCATTTTTGCTTTTTTCCTTCGGCATGAAGACGAGGTTGGTAGCGAGTACTTCTGCCTGTTACATGTAGACATTTCCCGGTGTCATCTGCTGACTACAATGCACACACGGCTCTTCCAGGCAGAGATATATGTTGGAAGCCATGCAGCGTAACGCCAGTAACGGTTCCTTAACCTTGGTTTACAGGTCCTGAGAGGCTGGTGGATGTTACAGACGTCACAAAACAGAAGGACTGCAAGATGAAGCTCAAGGAATTTGTGGATTATTACTACAGCACTAATAGGAAAAGGGTTCTCAACGTCACCAACTTGGAATTTTCTGACACAAGGTGAGCTCGATGGAGAGGTATCTTCAGCTGGTTCTCACTCTTGAGGACTTTCAGATATGTTCACTGGTATTCAGTACACACTGTGATAGGAAAGATGTCCCTAATGAAAATAATTTCTTTATCAGCTCTCTATGACCAACATTGTAAAGCAGGCATGATTAACCGAGGAAATGATAGTACTTTACGAACGCTATGTGTCTGACCTCTGAGACCTCCAATGATCCCGAGAATACAGTAAGGCCTCATGCACACGACCGTATGTATTTTGCGGTCTGCAAAAACGCGGATCAGCAAAATTCAGATGACATCCGTGTTGCATCCCTTTTTCTGCAGACCTGTTGACTTCATTGGGTCAGTGTTCCACATTTTGCAGCCAAATATAGGAGACATTCTGTCTTTTGCAGAATGGACATACATATGCAAAAAAAGCACTCCAGTCATCCGTGTGCTTTCCACGTCCGTTTTGCGAAAAGGTAGAACACATCCTATACTTGGCCGCAAAATACAGACCACTGACCCATTAAAGCCAACAGGTCTGCATAAAAACGGATGCAACACGGACATCAGCCGTATTTTGCAAATCCACTGCAAAATACATATGGTCGTGCGGTCCCCTCGGTCACCTGGATATGCAAGAAATTATGGTCAGCTTCAATCACCTGAATGGGACATCACTGCATGTGCTCGGGGACAGGATTGGAGGGTGTCCCAGGGATCGGACCACCAATGTCGATCTTAAAGCAATGGCATATCCTAGCAATAAGCAATCACTTTGTGAGATGGGACAAACCCTATAATGATGCTCATAATTAAAATGTAAGGCTTCCCGATTTACATTTAGGTGCGAGTTGAGCAGCTTGATACGCCTGGGAAGAGATTCATCATAGCTTTTATTTTATTAATTCAAATCCCTGCTCTTTCTATACTTAGGAGTCCAGTGGGCGGTCCTACTTAGTGATGACAACTCTCTGTATACATATTTATATAGTGAAGGTTGTCGATCCTGGTCTAGGACCAGACACCTAAGCATGGGAAGAGCAATCATACTGAATGACTTCCCATAAAACGACATCAGTCTGCTCAGCGCCATGATGCCAGGAGACTGGACCACCCTTCGTGGTGACAAAGAACTTCTGATAGAGGGGTGTCCTAGGCAGCGGATCCCTCTCTGTGACATCCATATGGTCTAATAGGAATATGGAGAGCAATTGTTCTGATGTTATTCTAGTAAGTGGACAAATAATTACATTTTAGAGCCTGATCAGTCATTTGAAATGTGACAAGTGTGATTTCTACTTGGACTGTTTTAACTTACAGTATATTCTATAGCCTATATCCTATAGGGACACATAAGTGATGGAAGGATCACCTGAAACCTCACTGAGATCCTTCAGAAGATGTCACGGGTGGAGGACAGGGCTGTGTGACCCCCAGCAATCTCTAGAATAAAAAGTCCACTGTGCTCCTGTGGCCTTTAGTCTCCTGACCCTGAGAGTTTCATCTCTCCAAGTCTGTAGTTTCCATTCATTACAGAGTATCTGCATGTGAGTCCGAGGTAATGGACCATAGTCTTCACATGTTCTGAGGATTGTGACACAGGCCAGACCTCCCTCTCTACTGATGTTCTCATCTGATGGGTCTCAGTGTCATCACCAAAATAAAAATGTGTATTACGTGAATGCATGCGTTCAGAAATGTCCAGAATTTTTACTCCATGTCTTATCTGTAGAATGTCCAGCTTTGTGGAGTCTCCAGATATTGTTAAGAAGCTCTCATGGGTGGACAACCATTGGCCTGATGATGCTCTTCTAGCAAAACCAAAAGTGAACAAGTATTGTTTGATATGTGTGAAAGACAGTTACACCGACTTCCACATAGACTCGGGAGGTGCCTCAGCCTGGTACCATGTGCTTAAGGTACGTCACCATGTTGTTTTTTTTAGGGGTATTTTCCCATTCCATTTGTCTGTTCCTCTCATATGCCAAGAGGTATCTTCCAAGAAAGGGAACCATCTATCCAGCACCATCTACTGGAAGTGGCTTTTTATGAGTTAAGATCTGACTTTCCAACAAGCCTTGGGATTTGACAAGGCAATATAGCCAAGCCAGATATCCATCCATAAACAGCTGTTTTGGGGTGCTTGCACCTCATCAGTACGGAGTAGGATTCTGGATGGGTCTCTCTCTTGGGAGAAACCTCTGGATATCCGTTTCCCATGGAGCATTGCTAAGGTCTCCATCCAGGGTTGATCTCATTAAGGAGATTCAGCGCCCTACCTAAGCCTGTTCCTCTCAGGATATTTAGTAGTGCACATGACTGCACTGTAAGAGTTATGCATACATTTCAATATAATACTGATTTTGCGTGAACTAAACATCTAAAGTTGGCCATATATCTTAGGCTAACCGCTCTCTCTCTGCTCCCCATACCCGGTTGTCCCATACACATGCACGCTTGGGTAGGCTGAGCTTGCATTCTTTCTTATTGGGAACAGGGGATTAAGCAGCTGTCAAACATCTGTAGCAGCGGCTTATCTCCATCAGAACAAAAGGATTGAGCATGTTGAAATCCAACAGCCTCATGACATTTGAAATTGGGGGAGATTCAGGAGTACTGATGGACAGCTGGCCTCATTGGCAGGTGTATATAATGTGTATAGCCAGCTTAAATGGAATCTGTCACCACGATGTTGGACTACATGAGTAGTACTGCAGACAGTGGCGTAGGGGCCCCATAGCATGGATCAAACCAGGCCCCCACACAGAACAGAAGGGTTTCTGCCTAAACCCTTTTCAATGACTCTTAGGCAATTTTTCCACTGCCTCATTTGCTAAAAGTTGTACCTTTTGAGGGTAGAATCCTGACCACGTTTTCACCTCCAGTAGAAGAGGAGAGAATCCCAACTAAGACTGGGCCCCCTCTTGTCATGGGCCCCATAGCAGTCGCATGGTCTGCCGCTATAGTAGTTATGCCCCTGACTGCAGATAAGGACTCTAGATCACAATTTTTTTATTTTACTCCTGCCCCACATTCCCCCACTGTCTGCATTTAAAGCTGCGTTGAAATACATTGCGAGGACTGCTGTGCATGCGCACAGGGGTCCTCTCTATTACGTTAGCACAACTTTTCGGACTCTGTTTTTCAGCCCAATTTAACAGTGTCCTGTATCCCTCTGTCATGCAGATATATGTGCAGGCAGCCGTTTTCTTTCGAACGATTCTCTTCATTTTTGCCGGAATGCGGATGGATCTCCGCTAGTCCCCATTATAATTAATGAGGCGGAGACTTACAAGCTTCAGCCAATGCCGGAAAGCAGAGAGACCCGGCCCTAAGGCCAGAAGGTATTCCAGTAACTCCTTGCAAACAGATTGCTTTTTAATTTTACATTGTTAATGGTCGCTCGGTAAGTTTTAAAACCATGTGGCCATGAACAATACACAGTGAAAAAGCAATCGGGTGGTAATGAGTCACTTGCATACGGGTGTGCCTCGCATGACCTCAGAGATCTCAGCGCAGCCGTTTCTCAGCGCGCTGCACGGCCGTTCCCTAACAGGACAATCCATTTGAAACTGTGAAATGTTAATTAAATACAGGTGTAAGTTTCTAGGATTTAGCCATAAGATGGCCGCAGAAAAGGAATGTGCCGGTAGGAAGCAGTGACCTGTCCACTTATAAGATTGTTAGTGATGACACAGCTATATGACGGAATTTTATATATATTTTTTTTTTCAGGGGGAAAAAATATTTTATCTGATCAGACCGGGTTCAGCCAATATCTCCCTATATGAACGCTGGAGATCAGCTGCCAATCACTACGAGATGTTCTTTGCAGATCAAGTAGACAAATGTTACAAGTGCACAGTGAAGCAGGGGCAGACTCTGTTCATTCCATCAGGTGAGACATAAATGGTCTGATACCGTCCATGTATTTAACATCTATCACAGATCCTGACGTGGTAGAAAGGGGTGGTTCCACAAAAAATACTCAGCATTTTTCAACCCAGCACCTGGATCTGAATACTTTTGTAATTCCATGTAATTAAAAATTTAGCATAGCCACTGAGTTATTCACTGAAAATCTATCAGTACAGCGCCCCCTGCTGTTTGCTCTTTTTCTAATTTCTCTGTCCTGCTCACTGAGATGGAAGCACATGCTCGGTTCCTTCCTTCAACTGCCACCATCTGCAGTACAAAGGACATGCCCCCTAACCTGCCAGCTTGATATAAATCTAGCAGAGCAATGGATGAGAAGGTCTCTGGATCCATGTGAGGTACAGGGCTGGTTGTAAGTTTATTAGAAAGAGATTGCAATGTACTATATGGTTTACATCAGTCATGGGATAACCCCTATAAATGATGGCTGTGACGCATATTAAAGCAGTGCACAACTCGTGTTAAATATCTAATACTAAAGACTACAAAACAGGTCCAAGCTCTGCACCCGCCGTGCCCTGTCATTCCAATAGATATGTCTGGCAGCTGCGCCAAGGAAGCCATGCCAGCACCACAGCTGAAGTATATAGCCCTTGGAAGCATAACCTGTGCCCCTTTTATAACAATTTTATAGTTGTAACTAGGGCTGCACGATATATCGAAAAAATAATCGAATCGCGATAATCGCCAAATGCGATATGGCGATTTGGCCGAGCTGAAAATGCTGCGATTATATATGAAGGGGCCCCGCGCACATAACTGGCTTTGTGTGTAAAGTATTTTACTACTGTCTGAAACAAGCTCTCTCCTATTGATAAAATGGCCAGCCTCTGTACTCACTTTCACGATGAATGCACTGCAGCGAGCGGCAGCAAGCCGGCCGGCGCGTGACTGACGTCGCTTAGTCACGCTCCTGCTTCCTGAATTAAGTGGGAGGAGCGTGACAGTGACGTCAGTCACGCGCCGGCCGACCCACTCGCTACCGTGCATTCATAGTGAAAGTGAGTACAGAGGCTGGCCATTTTATCAATAGGAGAGAGATTGTTTCAGACAGTAGTAAAATACTTTACACACAAAGCCAGTTATGTGCGCAGTTTAGGACACATGAGGGGACACATAGGACCATGAGGGGGACCAGCATAAGATGCTATATGTGTGTCTTATGCTGGCCCCCCTCATGGCCCTATGTGTCATAGCACACATCCCCTATAACAGTGCCATCCACAGATCCCCCATAACAAGCGTCATCCACAGGTCCCCCATAAGTGTCCTCCACAGATCCCCCATAACACTGTCCTCCACAGATCCCCACATAACAGCGTCCTCCACAGATCCCCACATAACAGCGTCCTCCACAGATCCCCGACATAACAGCGTCCTCCACAGATCCCCCACATAACAGCGTCCTCCACAGATCCCCCACATAACAGCGTCCTCCACAGATCCCCCACATAACAGCGTCCTCCACAGATCCCCCACATAACAGCGTCATCCACAGATCCCCCACATAACAGCGTCATCCACAGATCCCCCACATAACAGCGTCATCCACAGATCCCCCACATAACAGCGTCATCCACAGATCCCCCACATAACAGCGCCATCCACAGATCCCCCACATAACAGCGCCATCCACAGATCCCCCACATAACAGCGCCATCCACAGATCCCCCACATAACAGGGTCATCCACAGATCCCCCACATAACAGCGTCATCCACAGATCCCCCACATAACAGCGTCATCCACAGATCCCCCACATAACAGCGCCATCCACAGATCCCCCACATAACAGCGCCATCCACAGATCCCCCACATAACAGGGTCATCCACAGATCCCCCACATAACAGGGTCATCCACAGATCCCCCACATAACAGGGTCATCCACAGATCCCCCACATAACAGGGTCATCCACAGATCCCCCACATAACAGGGTCATCCACAGATCCCCACATAACAGTCATCCACAGATCCCCACATAACAGCGTCCTCCACAGATCCCCCACATAACAGCGTCCTCCACAGATCCCCCACATAACAGCGTCATCCACAGATCCCCCACATAACAGGGTCATCCACAGATCCCCCACATAACAGGGTCATCCACAGATCCCCCACATAACAGGGTCATCCACAGATCCCCCACATAACAGGGTCATCCACAGATCCCCCACATAACAGGGTCATCCACAGATCCCCACATAACAGTGTCATCCACAGATCCCCCACATAACAGCGTCCTCCACAGATCCCCCATAACAGTGCATCATCCACAGATCCCCCATAACAGTGCGTCATCCACAGATCCCCCACATAACAGCATCATCCACAGATCCCCACATAACAGTGTCATCCACAGATCCCCCACATAACAGTGTCATCCACAGATCCCCCACATAAGTGTCATCCACAGATCCCCCACATAACAGCGTCATCCACAGATCCCCCACATAATAACAGCGTCATCCACAGATCCCCCACATAACAGCGTCATCCACAGATCCCCCACATAACTGCGTCATCCACAGATCCCCCACATAACAGCGTCATCCACAGATCCCCCACATAACAGCGTCATCCACAGATCCCCTACATAACAGCGCCATCCACAGATCCCCATAACAGTGCATCATCCACAGATCCCCCATAACAGTGCATCATCCACAGATCCCCCATAACAGTGCATCATCCACAGATCCCCCACATAACAGCGTCATCCACAGATCCCCTACTTAACAGCGCCATCCACAGATCCCCTACATAACAGCGCCATCCACAGATCCCCCATAACAGTGCATCATCCACAGATCCCCCATAACAGTGCATCATCCACAGATCCCCCATAACAGTGCCATCCACAAATCCCCCATAACTATGTCATACCCAGCCGCGTCAGCGGCTCATATGGGAAAATCCAAGCAAATAGACCTCTAGCACAATTCCCTTAAAATATCGCATCGCATATCGTTATGGCAATTTTTAGGGCCCTAATCGCAATCGCACAAAATTCCCATATCGTGCAGCCCTAGTTGTAACACATTGATAGTTTTGATGCAAAGTCTTTTTAGATGACTTGCCATCTAAATTATTGTAAAATGTGTGTGTGAAGACATCCGCAGATGTGGTAAAGCATGGGTTAACATTGGTCCCGAACTGTATATATACAGAGATGTACAGTGGCACATGGTGGGACTATGACTCTGTACTATGTGTCATCGTATGGTGCCTCCATACATCAGCGTATTATGAAGATCTTCTGGAGTGTCTATGGGAGAGTACCTCTCTCTGTAAGATGGGAGCGCCATGATATATACTGATGATGTACTCATGATATACTTACTAATGAACACAACTGTCCCTCTTGTAGGGTGGATCTACGCAACATTGACCCCCGTGGACTGTTTAGCATTTTCCGGTCACTACCTTCACAGCCTGAGCGTGGAAATGCAAATGAGGTATAATTCACTCTTACAATTATACTTATTTGTACTTTTTTAATACAAGACATCGCCAATTTTGACATTTTTATGGATGAATATCTGGACATTATCCTATATTTCTTTTAATTATAAATGGAAAATATTTTTCGATTTACCTCTTATCCTATTGATTCCCTTGAGGGGGGAGCCCCTCTTTGTAGCAGCTCTCTTCTATGGAGAGAAGACTTCCCTGTTTTACACCCATGGGCACTAATACGATATACAGTTGCAAGAAAAAGTATGTGAACCCTTTGGAATGATATGGATTTCTGAACAAATTGGTCATAAAATGTGATCTGATCTTCATCGAAGTCACAACAATAGACAATCACAGTCTGCTTAAACTAATAACACACAAAGAATTAAATGTTACCATGTTTTTATTGAACACACCATGTAAACATTCACAGTGCAGGTGGAAAAAGTATGTGAACCCTTGGATTTAATAACTGGTTGAACCTCCTTTGGCAGCAATAACTTCAACCAAACGTTTCCTGTTGCAGATCAGACGTGCACAACGGTCAGGAGTAATTCTTGACCATTCCTCTTTACAGAACTGTTTCAGTTCAGCAATATTCTTGGGATGTCTGGTGTGAATCACTTTCTTGAGGTCATGCCACAGCATCTCAATCGGGTTGAGGTCAGGACTCTGACTGGGCCACTCCAGAAGGCGTATTTTCTTCTGTTTAAGCCATTCTGTTGTTGATTTACTTCTATGCTTTGGGTCGTTGTCCTGTTGCAACACCCATCTTCTGTTGGGCTTCAGCTGGAGGACAGATGGCCTTAAGTTCTCCTGCAAAATGTCTTAATAAACTTGGGAATTCATTTTTCCTTTGATGATAGCAATCCGTCCAGCAGCCCCAACAGTTGGGATGAGGTTTTGATGTTGGGGTGCTGTGCCTTTTTTTCTCCACACATAGTGTTGTGTGTTTCTTCCAAACAACTCAACTTTAGTTTCATCTGTCCACAGAATATTTTGCCACTACTGCTGTGGAACATCCAGGTGCTTATGTGCAAACTGTAAACGTGCAGCAATATATTTTTTTGGACAGCCGTGGCCTCCTCTGTGGTATGATCCCATGAAATCCATTCTTGTTTAGTGTTTTACGTATCGTAGATTCGCTAACAGGGATGTTAGCATATGCCAGAGACTTTTGTAAGTCTTTAGCTGACACTCTAGGATTCTTCTTCACCTCATTGAGCAGTCTGTGCTGTGCTCTTGCAGTCATCTTTACAGGACGGCCACTCCTAGGGAGAGTAGCAGCAGTGCTGAACTTTCTCCATTTATAGACAATTTGTCTTACCGTGGACTGATGAACAGCAAGGCTTTTGGAGATACTTTTATAACCCTTTCCAGCTTTATGCAAGTCAACAATTCTTAATCGTAGGTCTTCTGAGAGCTCTTTTGTGCGAGGCATCATTCACATCAGGCAATGCTTCTTGTGAAAAGCAAACCCAGAACTGGTGTGTGTTTTTTATAGGGCAGGGCAGCTGTAACCGATGCCTCCAATCTCATCTCATTGATTGGACTCCAGTTGGCTGACACCTCACTCCAATTACCTCTTGGAGATGTCATTAGTCTTAGGGTTCATATACTTTTTCCACCTGCACTGTGAATGTTTACATGGTGTGTTCAATAAAAACATGGTAACATTTAATTCTTTGTGTGTTATTAGTTTAAGCAGACTGTGATTGTCTATTGTTGTGACTTAGATGAAGATCAGATCACATTTTATGACCAATTTGTGCAGAAATCTATATCATTCCAAAGGGTTCACATACTTTTTCTTGCAACTGTATGCATATAACTTGTGTAAACCAGTAACTGGCTGCTTCTAACATATTACATATTAAAGCTACAGTAAACAGGGAAAATGCACAAATAATAATAAAAAAAAAAATGGCACTTCCTCCATTAAACTCTTATTTTTCTATGATCTTATTTTGTCTGATATTACAATTAACACTGAGAAATATATAGAGAAATCTCTCTGTGCCCCATGAGTTCAGCCATGTCTCCCCCTCTATCTGCTCACCGTCCAGAGTCTATGACAGCTGGCTGCAGCAGGAGCCTCCCACCTTTAAAGGGAGTCTGTCACCGATTTTCGCGTCGTTAGCCGGCGCATGCGCAATAGTTACTGTGATGCCGTACAAGGAATGGGCATCGCAGTGCGCATGCGCCGGCCAAAGGAATGAGTGCGCAGGCACGGGATATCGGCAGCATAACAAGTTAGTACAAAGGCGGTCAGATGGAAAGGATGGGAGGGTAGGAAGGGGCGGGGGGACGCAATGAGAAGGCTGAGCAAGCAGGGCATCTAAGAGAGTAACGCCGCCCTGGGCACTTGCGAGCCCTCATTTGCATATCTTATAAAGATCGTTTTTGAGGGTTCTATAAATCCAGGATTGATTCCAGAGGTAACGTTTTTATTAACTGTAAGCATGCTAGGGAGCTATGGGAAGGGTTAAAAAAGTGAAATGCTGGTGACAGACTCCCTTTAACTTGACTGCAATAGGACAAACAGAATTAAACCCTGCCCCTTGCTGAACTCTTCCCTCTCATCAGGTCTCCGGCCTGAAATGGAAGACATTGGTAGGAGATTAAAATCTCTGTGTTCTCCGCGGGATTTCTTCGCAATTTGTTTTCAGGAACATGCATAAAATCCTGCAGGACCGTCAAACGGTGGAGGCAAGATTATCTTCCGTATTTATGTCTTGGTTCCTTTACCGCTTTTTTGCGTTCCCGGATTTTTAAGTGAGAGCTGCTGTCTGGTTGCCGTACTGACTGTTATGATATTACTCCCCTTTGAAGAATCTTTAAAAGCGAACGTCTTTGAAAAGACTCAACTTTCAATCAATATTAAAAAATGCAGAATCTGCCTACAAGTGCATAGGGCAGAACATATCAAAGGGCAGACGCTTTATCTCAGATTTTAGATTTTATCTTCTAGAGTCTAAGCCACTCTGCTACTTTCACACTAGCGTTCGGAGCGGGTCCGTCTGATGTTTCATCAGACGGATCCGCTCCTATAATGCAGACGTTTGCATCCGTTCAGAACGGATCCGTCTGCATTATAACTTAGAAAATTTTCTAAGTGTGAAAGTAGCCTGAACGGATCCGTCCAGACTTTACATAGAAAGTCAATGGGGGACGGATCCGCTTGAAGATTGAGCCATATAGTGTCATCTTCAAGCGGATCCGTCCCCATTGACTTCCATTATAAGTCTGGACGGATCCGCTCGCCTCCGCACGGCCAGGCGGACACCCGAACGCTGCAAGCAGCGTTCAGGTGTCCGCTCACTGAGCTGAGCGCTGGCAGGCGGATGCATTCTCAGTGGATCCGCCTCCACTGAGAATGCATTAGGGCCGGACGGCTGCATTCAGGGCCGCTCGTAAGCCCCTTCAAACGGAGCTCACGAGCGGACACCTGAACGCTAGTGTGAAAGTAGCCTTAAAAGGAAAAGGGGCTTTCTGCGTCAATGTCACGTATGCCATCAGGCATCACACCAGCAGCTGAACATACGGCTTGGGTTTTGCGGACTTAGAAGACACCCTTGGACAGGTCCTCTTTAAGAGATAAAGATTCCATATAGAAATAAGTATTTTAAGGGAGACTTGCATATACAAATAATCCTTCCTAAGGCTACTTTCACACTTGCGTTTCGTGCGGATCCGTCATGGATCTTCTGCACAGACTGATCCGTTAAGATAATACAACCGTCTGCATCCGTTCAGAACTGATCTGTTTGTATTATCTTTAGCATAGCCAAGACGGATCCGTCTTGAACACCATTGAAAGTCTATTGTGCCAGATTGTGTCAGTGAAAACTGATCTGTCCCCATTGACTTACATTGTGTGTGAGAACGGATCCGTTTGGCTCAGTTTCGTCATCGGATCCTTATCCATTCAGAATGCATTAGGGCAAAACTGATCCGTTTTGGACCGCTTGTGAGAGCCCTGAACAGATCTCACAAACGGAAAGCCAAAACGCCAGTGTGAAAGTAGCCTTAGGGTGAGTTCAGATGGGGCAGATTTGCTGCGGATTGTGATGCAAATGGGTTTTTGAAATCTCCATCTACATGCATGCTCGTTATGTTGCAGATAGGTTCCCCTTGGGTTTCACCCCTTTAATGGAATACATGCACATTTTGCAGTGTTGTTGAGGATTTGCAACCAGATTTGCTGTGGTGGAAAAATTCTGCCATATGTGGCCTTTCCCTTAAAGTTATTGTTGAAACTGCTTTACAGTTAAAACATTTAAGATGCACTCTGGTGCTCCAAATCAGGGTACCCCAAGGGGTTAGTATCCACGAGTGGTAGAGACAGACACTGACACACAGGTGGGTCAAAGACTATCTCTCTTTATTACAGTAAGTTAAGCAGTTTATACAACTTCAGAGAGGGCGTTCCCCTACTGAGGCTCATGCCATTGCTTCATTGGCTAAGAAGATAAGAAGAAAAGAGTTAGCATCTGCGCATTGTGCACTATCTTACATACTTTGGTATGTGAACTAATGTAAACATCTGTGTGCCAGCGCCATATTGTAATGGCTTCTCACTAACACCAGTACAGCATACGTCATATATGACACCAAAAGGAGGAGGGTCTTCTTGGATAGACGTAAGCTTCGTGCTTTGTTCCTCACTTGAGTAAATAAGGCGTTGTCCTCTACAGGAGGATATTGGGGGCCGTCTTGGGTGAGCTCTAATGAAGAATGATATCCGCATCTCCATCAGTATTGTCTCACTTCATTTATCATGTAGAGAAAGTTAATACAAGGCACTTACTAATGTATTGTGATTGTCCATATTGCCTCCTTTGCTGGCTGGATTCATTTTTTCATCACATTATACACTGCTCGTTTCCATGGTTACGACCATCCTGCAATACATCAGCGGTGGTCGTGCTTGCACACTATAGGAAAAGGTGCCAGCCAGGACCGGAGAAACATGCATGGGCCGGTGCTTTTCCCTTGTCCTCCGGTCCTGGCTGGCACCTTTTCCTATAGTGTGCAAGCACGACCACCGCTGATTGATTGCAGGATGGTTGTAACCATGGAAACGAGCAGTGTATAATGTGATGGAAAAATGAATCCAGCCAGCAAAGGAAGCAATATGGACAATCACAATACATTAGTAAGTGGCTTGTATTAACTTTCTCTACATGATAAATGCCCCTGGCTGAAGTGAGAGAACGCCTTTAAGTAATGCAGTTTGAGGGGCTGGATATTAGACATTGCTTAGAAAAGAGGATACCGGATTATTTTTAGAATATATCTGATTAATACCAGTGGTCAGGCAACATATTCCTAGCAACCAGCCAGTGCCAACCGCTCGCTGCTTAAAATGACCAAGGTATATTTTCTGACTTTAGTAACTTGTTATATCCCTTATCCCGCAGAGCCTATGAGGTAGAAAGGAGACTGAAGATTGTCAGCTTAACCCAGTTCCCAAGTTATGAGACTGCTTGTTGGTATGTGGGAAGACATCTACTTGAGAAGTTCAAAGGTATGTAAAATAGTGAGATCTTCTGGCCAGTGCATTGACTATCTTCCCAGAAGAAGTCCTGGCTGCAGCTAGTCCTCAGTAGATGCAAGCAGTTGCAACCTTTCTTTCTGAAAAATGTCAGAAAATCACTTTCCAAAGATCACAGAGCAGAAGAACAGAAATAGTGCTAAAGTGAAAAGAGCCTAACCGGCGCAAGCACCCCAGGTCAACCATCTGACATTGGCCAGGAGTCCTCTATTTTTACCTGTTGTCTGCAAATCTATGAATGGTTTGCTACCCAACCACGAGCGCTTCTTCAGTACAGTGGCTAAATACCCTCCACAGGAATGTGGGATTTCGGTGTAGTCACCTACTGTCTCCAGTACCTGTTGCTAGGAAACATCTAGAACTTGAACATATTGTTGAGTATGAACCACGTAAGCTATAATTTCAATGGTAAGCTTCATTTTTTGGTGGGGATATGCTTTTCAAACACGTAGAAGTCCACTGCCGATGTTCTGCTGCAGCAAACTCCGCACCAAATGCTGCATAGTTTGTTACAGAAAGTACCGCAGGGGTGCTGCAGGTTCTTCTGTGCACAAGGTGAAGTCCTAAAGGGACATGCTGTGGACTTAAAATCTGCACCACATGTCAAGTTATATGTGGATTTCACGGTGGATTTCATCTCATCCTTTTTGCTGCTACTGTAAAATCAGCAGATTTTCCGCACACAATTCTCCTGGCAGGGGTGGACTGGGAACTTCAAGTGGCCCTGGAAAAAACCTTAAAAGTGTCCCCATGTTGTAGGCGGGTCCAAATTGACAGATGGAAGGGGCAACATAAATAGGCGATGGCATCAATGCCATAGTGCGGCACAAAATACCACCCCAGCAGAATCAAATAAAACAGTGCAATACAAAATAATGCCACCCCTGCCACAGTACCACTGTACTAAGGAGAACAATGCAGTTGAATTCAGGAGGGCACCTGTGGCCGCATGCCAGAGACCTACTGTACGTGATGCTCCTAGCATTAATTAATGATGAGAGATTATTATGTACCCACCCGGTGGCTGTGAGGAGGGCTTGGGTGGCCCCATAGGCATTGGCCCACCTAATCCTCCCCTGTCTGCTTGGGAAAATCATTAGGGTTTACGCTAAGTGTGGCCACACCCTTATACTTGCTGTCTGACTCTGCTCGGGGCCGCGCACAACTCCACTCTTTCTTATAGGACAGGGATAGAGCTCCCGAGGGCCATTTGGATATTTGTAACATTGTTTGCGGGCCATACAAAATTCTCAACTTAAAAATTAGACTGCTATATTTGGCCAAACATATAATTAGATCAGACCCTCAAGCTCCATCAGCCTCAGATCAGACCCCCCAACCTCCATCAGCCTCAGATCAGCCTCCCTTCAGAACCCCCAGCCTACACCAGCCTTAGATCAGACCCATCCCCCCCCCCCCCCCCCCATTCAGCCTCGGATTGACTTCACAACCACCATCAGACTCCCCAGTCCCTGTCAGACTCCGATCAGACCCCCATCAGACCTCAGATCATACATAAAAAAAAAATATATATATATATATATATATACACACACACACACACACAGAGTATATATATATATATATATAAAATCTCGCTTACTCTGGATGGCGCTGCAGATCTAGGACTCCCCACTCCGCTTATTGCTTCCTCCAGGTCCCACTGTGCAGTGTGACCTGACAGCATCAAGTCATAGTGCGTACCTACGTGCACTTCGTCCTGACGCTGTACGCATCAGGACACAGAGCGGAGCCCAGAAGAAGACCAGGGAAGGTGAGTACAGCCAGCGCAGTGCTGCCCTCACCTTCCTGTGCCTCCATAATGGAAGCGTTCATTAGCATTCAGACTATAAGACGCACTGGAACTTTTCCCCCAATTTTTGGGGGGGGGGGGGGAGAGAGTGTGTTTTATAGTCTGAAAAATACGGTATGCCCTGACAGGCAGCTGGGGGCAATATGAAATTATCACATAGCCCACTGGCCGGAGGTTCCCCACCGCCTGTTCTAGGACTAGACACACTGGAAACTCCTTGCACTGCCTGCTCAGGCAATCACTGGCCGATATGGTCACCACTATCAATAGGAGATAAGGGGCACTAGACGTGTCTACACTGATCGCTGTCTCCTGTCTATGGTCATCTGTAGGATGCCTCTGCTCTATTGACAGACTGCATCATTTCCATACTCCACAATTAGATTATGAGGTCTGGGCAGAAAAATTCATTTACATACAGAACAATAGACACAAGAAAATATAATCACTGTGACATTCAGTATCATACCCTAATCCTACATCTGCGTAATTTCATCTGCGAAACAGCCCCCCCAAAGTGCCTATCGGGGGCTGAAAATAAAACCAATAATTTCTGTTTCTAATCACAGATGATCTGTCGGGGCTGCTGATTGGCTGAAAAGAATCATGTGATACTGAAAACGCAAAAAAATGTACACTTGAATCATTCACATACTAATAACATGAACCTGTCTCTGTCATCTTGGTAACATATAAATTGCACTATTAATCTTGTGTGTTGTATTTCTGCAGCATTACATAAGTCGGGAAAGCAGCCAGCGCCTCACCTTGTCCAAGGAGCCAAAATTCTGAATGGAGCCTTTAGATCATGGACGAAAAAACATGTAAGTTATGTAAACCAGAAGTATAGATCCTTAATATGGTGAAACGGTCGGCTGCAGTAGATCAGTGCTTGTCGGTAGGAAAAAGGCCTTTTATAATATGCACATTACCCCCTAGATGCCATGAGGGTGGTGCCATTGCACCCAGATGCTCTGCTCCCTGTCAGCCATGGTGTGCCCCCACTGCTGCGATACACAGGCCAAGCAGTGAAAACGTATTCACGCCTAGCCCTGATTTCTCGCAAGAGCGCGTTCGGCACATGTGCAGTAAAGAGATCTCCATCCCTTTACTGCGCATACGCTGAATGCGCTCTCGCCGAGACTTCAGGGCAAGGCTGTCTGGCCTGCCTGTCACAGCAGTGGGGGCATGTCATAGCAGACGGAGAACGGAGCCTCTGGGTGCAACAGCACCACCCTCATGGCACCTAGGGGGTAATTAGCATATTATTAAAAGCCTGTTTTTCTACTGCGGACGACCGTTTCATGCCCTTTAATACTATTGTATACTTCACTGTCTTTAAAAAATAAACCGCATGCCATTCTGAAAGGCCTTGTGTCATTTATACAATTACATTGTGATTTGCTGTATCTCTGTTTACTTTCAGTGAATGGAAGCATTCATTGTTTAAATCTAAAGGCTGAGATCCTGACGTCACACAGATGTGCAGCTCATTAGGTCTCCTAATGAGATATGCGCGTGTATTTTTGAGATAAGAGGAGATTGGGGTTTTAACCTCCCAATTTAAAGGGTTTATCCACATGTGAAGGCTCTGTTTTAGTTTGGAGCTGGGTGAGGGGTAGATTGCCAAAATGGAATAATTATGGCAAAAACCACTTACTGACTTCAAGCAGAGATCTTGAAAACCGTGAGGAATTGAAGCACAACATATATTGGAAAGTTGCATAATGTTGTGAAGAAACTTTTCCCCAAAAAAATACAGTAAACACTATAACTTGCTGTAAGAGGTTAGAAGATAATGATCCCTTTAAAGGGTTTTCCCACAATTTGAAATAATGGTATATTGACAAGATATACCATCACTTTCTCACCAGTATTGGTCTTTATACTGAGATTTACACTGAAGGGGATACATCACTAATTGCTTGGGTCCTTCACACATTTCGTGACCACCCTCTTTGTATGGAAACTACTCATTTGTTTTTGGGATTGACCGGGGTCCCAGAGATCAGATCCCACCAGTCATATTGTGATGGCATGTCCTAGTTACAGGCCATACAATTCTAAGAAAGGATTCTCTTTTAATAGCTCTATTACCAGTTTGCATGGTTTTTTCCATCTTAGACATTCCCATAGAAGTGAATGGAGAGAGCTGCACATGTGTGGCCACCTCAACATTCACCGTGGTCATGAGACGGTTGTTGGGAGACCTCTGTTCTGGAGATGTGGTTCTATCAGACATTTATGAAATATCCTGTGGATGTGCCATAAATGTCTTAGATGGGAAAGCCCCTTTAAGCCAGGTGGGCCTTCTTTTGTGTCTGTTAGTTGGTAACATATTGCCATTGTTTCTTCCAGGCTCTGTTAGAACATGAAGATGAACTTCCAGAACATTTCAAACCCTCACAGCTCATCAAGGACCTTGCCAAAGAAATACGGTTAACAGAGGTGGGTCTTTAGGGGTCTCTCAGCTAAACCTGAAAGGCAACTTTCTGCCATTTCCTTTTAACATGAAAAGCAAATATAATTTTTGATGAGTACACCTTGTTCAATACCCCACCACTACTGAAACTGCTAGATTGGTCCAAGGAGGCTTTTTGTTCTCTCTATCAGTCACCCGCTGCGGTACTTTGGAGTCCACTGTATTATTTCCCTGAGCTTAGGAGTCCAGGGTATGCAAATAGCCCAAACTATTCCCCATCCATCTTCTTTGCTTGATGGCAGTCCAGCTGCTGGCATCTCAAGCCTACTGTGTGTGGTCAGATTAAAGGGGTTGTGTCGTCTCAAGGATATGCCACCAATGAATGATAGATGAGGGTCCTAGAGGTGGCTTTCTCTAGATCGGACCCCGCAGAGTGAAGGAGAGTAGACCGCTCATGCACAGCTGCCCTCCATACATTTCTATGGGACTGCTAAAAATAGCCGAGCGCTGGCTCAGCTATTTCAGTCAGCCCTATAAAGGTGAATGGAGCGGTGGACGCGTTTGCGTGTTGTGTTTCCCTTTCATTTCTGTTGGACTTCCGAAAATGGCCAAAGGAGGCTCTCGTCTATTTTCGTCAGTCCCATAGAAATGAATGCAGGGCGGTTGTGCATGCACAGTCCACTCTTCACTTTGCTGGCTCCACCCTTAAAATAGGTGCGGGACCTGCACCTATCAGACATTGGTGGCATATCCTAGTGAGATGACACAACTCCTTTAAATAACCAGTCTTTTTTCTCTACTCAGAATGCATCAAAAGTCAACAAAACGGACATCAGTGCCAACACAATTCCAGAAGGGAACAATATTTCAGAGAAAATCGAGAAAGAAGAACCTCCCTCACCCGTGCCAGACTCCCCTCCACCTGTGGAAAAAGTGATGAAAAAAAAGTCTCCTAAGAGCGAAAAGTTACCCAAGCCTCCAAAACTGCCTAAACCCCCCAAAGAGACAAAACCTCCAAAAGTTGCCAAACTGCCCAAACCTCCTAAAACGCCCAAACCTCCAAAACCACCTAAAAGTAAAGAGGGAGGCAAAAAGAAGTCAAAGAAGGTCAAAGATTCACCATCTTCAGGAACGGAGTCCCCTGACCTCGATGTTCTTGAGGCTCACACTAAGGATGCGCTCATTAAAATCGACACACCAAAGAAGGCGACAGTGAGTATACGCCTGTCTATGTGTGCACCCATTATAATGTGATCGCCATGATAGTGCTAATATTTCCTTATACCTAGGAGACCTAGAAAGAAAGATAGCTCATAGATAGATGATAGCTAGATTGACCATAGGTAGCTTGATTGCAGATGGATAGACCATTCAGTATTAGATAAACTAATCTAAAGTTAGATTATTCAGTAGATAGATTAACAACATACTTAGGGGGTCATTTACGTACTGATATACGCCAGTTCCTGGCGTATATCTGTCGCAGATTGTAACGTTTCCCTGCTCACAGCAGGTCTAAAAAAAAAAGGGGGGCATGGCATGGGCGGGCCGCCAGGCCTGTCTCATTTATCATTTTCTACACCTGTCTACAGTCTACACTACAATCTACTCTACAGTCTACAGTCTACACTACAGTCTACTCTACAGTCTACAGTACCTGGCCTACAGTCTATACTACAGTCTACACTACCTGGCCTACAGTCTACTCTACAGTCTACACTACCTGTCCTACAGTCTACACTACAGTCTATTTTACAGTCTACACTACAGTCTATACTACAGTCTACACTACCTGACCTACAGTCTATACTACAGTCTACACTACCTGACCTACAGTCTATACTACAGTCTACACTACCTGACCTACAGTCTATACTACAGTCTACACTACCTGACCTACAGTCTATGCTACAGTCTACACTACCTGACCTACAGTCTACACTACCGTATACTACAGTCTATACTAGTGTCTACACTACCTGACCTACAGTCTACGCTGCAGTCTACACTACTTGAACTACAGTCTACACTACAGTCTGCACTACCTGACCTACAGTCTATGCTATAGTCTACTCTACCTGGCCTACAGTCTACTCTACAGTCTACACTACAGTCTACACTACCTGACCCACAGTCTACACTACAGTCTGCACTACCTGACCCACAGTCTACACTACAGTCTGCACTACCTGACCCACAGTCTACCTGACCCACAGTCTACACTACAGTCTGCACTACCTGACCCACAGTCTACACTACAGTCTACACTACCTGACCCACAGTCTACACTACAGTCTGCACTACCTGACCCACAGTCTACCTGACCCACAGTCTACACTACAGTCTGCACTACCTGACCCACAGTCTACACTACAGTCTGCACTACCTGACCCACAGTCTACACTACAGTCTGCACTACCTGACCCACAGTCTACACTACAGTCTACACTACCTGACCCACAGTCTACACTACAGTCTGCACTACCTGACCCACAGTCTACACTACAGTCTACACTACCTGACCTACAGTCTGCACTACCTGACCCACAGTCTACACTACAGTCTACACTACCTGACCGACAGTCTACACTACAGTCTACACTACCTGACCTACAGTCTACACTGCAGTCTACACTACCTGACCCACAGTCTACACTACCTGACCCACAGTCTATACTACAGTCTACACTACCTGACCCACAGTCTACACTGCAGTCTACACTACCTGACCTACAGTCTACACTGCAGTCTACACTACCTGACCCACAGTCTACACTACAGTCTGCACTACCTAACGCACAGTCTACACTACAGTCTACACTACCTGACCTACAGTCTGCACTACCTGACCCACAGTCTACACTACAGTCTGCACTACCTGACCCACAGTCTACACTACAGTCTACACTACCTGACCCACAGTCTACACTACAGTCTGCACTACCTGACCCACAGTCTGTACCACAGTCTACACTACAGTCTACACTACCTGACCCACAGTCTACACTGCAGTCTACACTACCTGACCCACAGTCTACACTACAGTCTGCACTACCTGACCCACAGTCTGTACCACAGTCTACACTACAGTCTACACTACCTGACCCACAGTCTACACTGCAGTCTACACTACCTGACCCACAGTCTACACTGCAGTCTACACTACCTGACCCACAGTCTACACTGCAGTCTACACTACCTGACCCACAGTCTACACTGCAGTCTACACTACCTGACCCACAGTCTACACTACAGTCTGCACTACCTGACCTACAGTCTGTACCACAGTCTACACTACAGTCTGCCCTACCTGACCTACAGTCTGACCTACAGTCTACACTACATTCTGCCCTACCTGACCTACAGTCTACACTACCTGACCTACAGTCTGTACTACAGTCTGCACTACCTGACCCACAGTCTACACTACAGTCTACACTACCTGACCCACAGTCTACACTGCAGTCTACACTACCTGACCCACAGTCTACACTACAGTCTGCCCTACCTGACCTACAGTCTACACTACAGTCTGCCCTACCTGACCTACAGTCTACACTACCTGACCTACAGTCTTGTTGAAGTACACATTTTCACCTTTTTGTTAGTTATGGCCATTTCTCTTTTCCAGACACCTAAAGAAGAAATAAGCGTCCCCATCAAAGAGGAACCAGCGAAACAGAACAACGAGATCGAAAAGTTTGAAATCCGAGAGCAGAATAAAATCAAGACAGAGGCAAAGTGGAAATACAAGGTAAACGATACAAGTGATCCAGGGAGACTTCTACACAAAAACATAGGGCATGAAAAGTGGAACAGATTGTTACAGTCGTTGTCTTTAACAGCCAGTCAGGGCGTTGATTTTCCAACCTGCCAGGAATGCTAGGGTCACGTTAAAGAGGTTGTACGGAGGGATTCCATTTTTTATTATATGGGACAAAATAGGTTAAAAAGAAGGATGACACTCCTAACCAGTCCATCGCTGCTGCCATCCCAACTGGATCCCTGCTGGTCCCAGCTTGACACTTCTGAAATGGTGGTGGTGGTCCGCCTCAGGCAGTAACTGGCTGATCAGGCATGTATTGAGGGGAAATGTAGCCCCTTCTCTAGTTGTCTCGTCCAATCCCCCAATGAACTGCGTTAAAAGCAGAGCAGGACGATTGTCACTAGGAAATTGACAAAACACATCCTGGTCCTTGCAGGCAGGAACCCCCTGAATTTTCCAAAAGAAATAATCTTTCTATTTTAAACATTCAGCTTAGTTTTACTGCTTGGTCTCATAAGCATCCTATGCCTTACATTAAATCCAAACCAGTAATTTCCCTTCTCGGCTGCATTGTATCTGATAATCACATGTAATTATCACTTGCGGGAACTATTTTCTTTTGTGCTATGATAGCTGAGAGGTCTCCATGAAGTGAAAGGATGCAAAGAAATAAAACCTATTAGTCACTGACAAA
The DNA here is from genome assembly GCF_905171765.1 of Bufo bufo. Taxonomy (NCBI): domain Eukaryota; kingdom Metazoa; phylum Chordata; class Amphibia; order Anura; family Bufonidae; genus Bufo; species Bufo bufo. The sequence goes on along the minus strand of NC_053397.1, from coordinate 182,207,849 downwards.
AATCTTACTCAATTATGCTCCTTTTTAAAGATACTTGATGCTCAGGCTTTTCCCGAGGAGGATCATCAAGTGTATTTCATCTTTTTTTATTACATGAGAATGCAGGAACCATTTATACTTTTTAAACTGCAGCGTTCATTATGTGTTTAACTATTTAATACAGCATTATTGCATCATGCCCACCATTACACCCATGGCAAGTGCTTGGATGGTGAGTGCAGCTTACAAGTGATAGGAGAAAATGAAATGAATCCTCTCCATTGTTTCTCTATTACACATCTGGAGTCTAAATGGGTTCCAGCACCTCCGCTGTGCAGCACGAGGAGGTAGGACAGCGGGCACTCCCCCTGGGCATGCTTATGAAATAAGATAGAATACAGTAGCGATTGCTTGGTAACCCCAAAAAGTCTGCTCCTGCACAGAGTCCCTAATGATTAGGCAGAGCTCTCCTTAATAATTCTGCCTGAACATAGAGAGAACTGTGCAATTGTACATTCAGGGGCGAATTGGCCATAGACCCTACAGACCCTACCATAGACCCTACACCCTACGGGCACCCAAGGCCTCCTCAGGTATATAAAGATCTGATGCTCTCAGCATTAATTAAGGTAGAAGCATCAGGCACTTATACACCAGGCCAGCAGCGGCAGGTACCCCCCTGAATTTAACTGTATTGCTGCCCTCGGGACGATGATACAGTTTCATACTGTGGCGCAGGTGGAAGTACTGTGTTGCACTGGGGTATTTGGCTCTGCGGGGGCGGTATTTTATTCTGTATTGCTGGCCCCACCTACTTCTGTTGTCCCTGCCTACGTTTGTTGCCCTGCCTTCTGTCTGGACTCGCCTACAACATGGGGCCACTTTAAAAAAAAAAATCCAGGCCACTTCAAGTGGCATTTATCATGTAGAGAAAGCGAATACAAGGCACTTACTAATGTATTGTGATTGTCCATATTGCTTCCTTTGCTGACTGGATTCATTTTTCTATCACATATACACTGCTCATTTCTATATGGTTACGACCACCCTGCAATCCATCAGCAGCGGTTGTTCTTGCACACTATAGGAAAAAATGCCGGCCTCTCTGGGACCGTAGGAGCTCACATAGACTGGAGCTTTTTTCTATAGTGTACAAGCATGGCCGCCGCTGCTGGATTGCAGGGTGGTCATATATAATGTGATGGAAAAATGAATCCAGCCAGCAAAGGAAGCAATATGGATAATAACAATACATTAGTAAGTGCCTTGAATTAACTTTTTCTACATGATAAATGCCACTTACTGAAGTGAGACAACCCCTTTAAGTTCCCAGTCCACCCCTGGGTACTGTTACAGCTGTGGAGTCCTCCCTGTCCCCCTATCTGCACTCCTGACCATGATCAGTGCAGGCAGAAAACAGGAAGCAGAACTGTCAGTATTTTGCCTCTTGTTACCGCCAGGATAATGCTGGAGACATGAGCAGTCACTGGATCCCAGGTAGGTAGCATTAACACTTCCACTGCCCTTCATCAGGGCTATTAAAATTAACTCCTCTGCCCTAGATTATCAAGGACACATGAGTTAACCCTCTCATTGCCCTAATCCACCAGGCATACTGACATTAACCTTGTTATTGGCCTAGACCAGTGGTCGGCAAGCCGCGGCTCGCGAGCCACATGCGGCTCTTTTGATCCTTCACTGCGGCTCTTTGGTTCGGGCTGGCGGGTGGGCGGCCACGCAGCCATATCGCGCCGCTCAAGCTGCTTGTAAATTGTCCGTCATGCGCCTGCTGCCCCGTCTGTCTGCTCCTTCCACTTTATGAATGAAGCAGGCAGGCGGGGCAGGAGGCGCATGACGGAGGGAGAGATGTCACGCTGCGCACAGCAGCAGAAGAGCGGGCAGCGCGGCTCTAGTTCGGCTGCCCACTGTGAGGAGGGGTGGAGTGGTGAAGAGGCCGCCGCTCAGGAGGAACGAAATGTCCTGCAGCAGAAAGGTAGGAGCTGCCCCCGGTGTGTGCATCGGCCCCACCGCAAGTGTCCCTGCCCCCTTCCTTCCCCCCACTAATACATTACTTACTGGAAGGCACTTATGGGGGATATCTGTGGAGGGCACTTATGGGGGATATCTGTGGAGGGCACTTATGGGGGATATCTGTGGATGACACATATATAGCATCTTATGCTATATATGTGTCCTCCACAGATATCCCCCATAAGTGCGTCATCCACAGATATCCCCCATAAGTGCGTCATCCACAGATATCCCCCATAAGTGCGTCATCCACAGATATCCCCCATAAGTGCGTCATCCACAGATATCCCCCATAAGTGCGTCATCCACAGATATCCCCCATAAGTGCGTCATCCACAGATATCCCCCATAAGTGCGTCATCCACAGATATCCCCCATAAGTGCGTCATCCACAGATATCCCCCATAAGTGCGTCATCCACAGATATCCCCCATAAGTGCGTCATCCACATTACATCCACATCTGCAGACAAGTTTAAGAAAAGTAAAAAATGATAAAGATAAAATGAAATAATAATCAAGATCCAAATAAAAGAAAGTACATATAAAAGTATTCAAAAACACACTCTGGGCTCATGCCCACGAATGTAAGGGCGCCGTGCCTGTGCTGCGGACACAGACCATGGGGCAGCTGCATGAGGATCGCGGACCCATTCACTTGAATGGGGTTCGCGATCCGCATCCGACTGCCCGCACCGCAAAAAAGTAGCGCATGCTGAAGTGAATGGGTCCATGATGCAGGCTGCACACGGCCGTGTGAAGCCCGCATCATGGACCCATTCACTTCAATGGGTCCAGGATCGGGGATATGAGTGCTACAGTGTGCTTCCGTGGTGCTTCTGGCTGTGCCTCCGCACCGCAAAAAAGTAGTGCATGCGCCCGGATCCTGGACCCATTGAAGTGACTGGGTCCTTGATGCGGGCTGCACACAGCTGTGTGCAGCACGCATCATGGACCCATTCACTTCAGCATGCGCTACTTTTTTGCGGGCACACGGTCGTGTGCATGAGCCTAATAGTCCTCACTGGTACTGTTGATGCAATATTTTAGGTTTTAAAAATGTGGCTCTCGAAAGAAATTCCAATCGTGGTTTTGGCGATATTTGGCTCAGTTGACAAAAAAGGTTGCCCACCACTGGCCTAGACCATCAGGATCCTTACCTTAAAGGGGTATTCCCATCTTAGACAATGGGGGCATATCGCTAGGAAATGCCCCCATTGTCTGATAGGTGTGGCTCCCACCGCTGGGACCCGAACCTATATCGAGAACTGAGCGGGGAGCGCTGTGACTGGAGGACCCCAGATTTCCCGGGGTCCATCCACCACCAAGAGCTAATCCCCACCTCTCCCATAGAAGTGAATGGGAGCGTGCCGCGCATGCGCGGCCCATGCTCCCATTTTTTTTCTATGGGGCAGACGGCAATAGCCGAGCCAGCACTCGGCTATTTTCGGCGGCCCCATAGAAATGAATGGAGGGTGGCTGCGCATGTGCAGTGTGCTCTCCTTCACTTTCGGGACCCGCACCTATAAGACAATAGGGGCATAGTCTGACATGAGAAAACCCCTTTACTGCCCTAGATCCGGGATGCTGACACACTAGCACCTTTACTGCCATACACAACCAGACTGCCTTTATTCCACCATGGGTACAGAAGTTAACCCCTGCACCATCCTAGACAACCGAGCATGTAGACCACAACTTCACTCTGATAGACTTGAATGCTGTTTAACGCTATTTTGCCTGGATGTTAAGTGCCCCTGTATATGTGGATGCTTTATATATACTTATTAGGGTTCTCTATATTAATACCTATTTAGTTCTGTACTTGCCTAGCTTAGAGGGAGCAGGGACTGGATCCCAAACTGCTAGCTACAAAGCTTGGAGGGAGTATTGGTTGGCAGAGCTACCATAGGCACCCCAGTTGGGGTGGGAATGCTGTAGGTGTTGTCCCCATCTGAACCATGTTGCTGACTCACAACTATAAAGTCCGAGCCTTACGATCTCAGGTGACAGGAAAGTGTTGTCTCGGGGTCTAAACTGTGCCAATCACGGATACGCTCTAACTTCCTTCCCATGTCCTTCACTGCTGGTCCTGTCTTCTCCTTCCTCTTGGAGCTGGATCCAGAAAGCAGTTCTTACCAGCAGCCATATTTAACTATTATGGAGCCAGAAGCCGGTCACTGACCAGAGGTTCATAATTGAGGCGTCTATAGATGAAACCTAAGTTATCCACCCTATGAAAGACATTTATCTCAATCATCCACGTGCTCTATAAGACCATTAGATTTCATAGATTGGGGTCCTAAGAGGACAGCCTCTATACGCCAGTGACTCCCAAGCTGCCACCTCAGCCTTGCCATTTGTTATATGGTCACCTATTGATGACCATGACTAAAATTGGAAAGCCGGAAGAGAGGGGTTCAAAGGGCCGAGCCCGAATTTTTAAGACTGAAAAGGTCCCATCTGCTAGTGTCCAGACTCCTTACTGGATCCACTATTGATAGGAATGAAACTTGTCAGTCTGCATTTTCATTTGTATTCATGACTCCGCACAACAGTAACGAGCTGAAAAGATGGAGGGACATTATTATATTTGCCATCATCTGTATTCCTGACCGTGCTCCTTGCATATCATCAAGCACAGCATCTGCACATAGACATCAGGCAGTCAGTCATCCGCAGAGATTTGCAGAAAACTGATTTTGAACTGCACGTTTTTTTTATCGTTCCTAAATGACTTCTGTTGTCCTCAAACGCAATTCTGTGCCTTCTCCTTGTGCTAAAAAAAAAAAAAATGAGATCATTAAGTTAATGTGCATTTTTGACAACTGTATATATTCATTGTGATCATACTTGGCAGATTGAGATAAACTTTGCAATATTGCATCGCCGTGCCTTAAATATGTTTACAGTACAATAGAAATGTGCAAAATGAGCCCGAACTGATTGGGAAGAAGGCGAAACCAATCAAGGTGACGTATTTAATGGGGAACGCGCTGGAAGACTGATTAACCCATTTACTTCCTTACTCTGCAGAACAGCAAGCCAGATTCCTTACTGAAGATGGAAGAGGAGCATAAAATACAGAAAAGCCCGTTTTCCTCGATTAAGGACAGCAAATTTAAATTCTCCTTTTCTGGCAAGAAGCTATTCAGGTATGCAAATCTCTGGAAAAAATGACATCTTTCAAGAAAAACGCAAACTTTGCGTTGATACTCCCAACAGGCACCTGGTTTCAGATCACTTGGCACATAGGACGCACTATTGTTGTACATGCTAATAGATTTTAATTGATGGCTTCTGCCAATTGACATTGGAGAAACAAGGATCTAACAGTTTGGGTTTCAACCTGTCTAATCCTTTGTTTCTGCTGGAGATCAGCGGCGCCAGGTGTGTCAATTGTACCCCCTGGTATTAAAGGGGTTGTCTCACATCATATATTGGTGGCATACTGGTAGGTGGGACGGTCACGTGGCCTAGGCTCAGCCCTATTGAAGTGAATGGGGTTGAGCTGTGATACCAGGCAGAGCTGATGTACAATGAACGCTGTAGTCTCCTCAAAGAGCTGGTCAGCAGGGGGTCTGGGGTGCTGGACCCCCAACAATCAGGTACTAATGACCTATCCCGAGGATAAGTCATCCGTTTATGTTTCAAAAAAGGATAGGTCATAATCATAAAAAAGTCAGAAAACCCCTTTTAAGGGAATCTCTCGCCAGGAAATTCAATGATAAACCGGGCACAATGGCTTGTACGGCTAGCTCAGTTTAATGTAATGATTTATTGCTTAATTCTGGAGAAAATGTACTTTTAATCCATTTGTAGATAAGCACTTAAAATCGTTGTCTCACTCCAGCAAGTGGCATTTATCATGTAGAGAAAGTTAATACAAGCCACTGCCAATGTATTGTGATTGTCCATATTGCTTCCTTTGCTGGCTCCATTCATTTTTCCATCACATTATATGCCACTCGTTCCCATGGTTACGACCACCCTACAATCCAGCAGCAGTGGTCGTGCTTGCACACTATAGGAAAAAGCACCAGCCTATGTGAGGTACCATGATGGATTGCAGAGTGGTCGTAACCATGGAAACGAGCAGTGTATAATGTGATGGAGAAATGAATCAATCAACCAGGAAAGGAAGCAATATGGACAATCACATTACATTAGTAAGTGGCTTGTATTAACTTTCTCTACATGATAAATGTCACTCCTTTAAGTGCACCAAGAGTGGGCCCAAGCCCTTCTGTGCACCCTTGCTCCTCCTGCTTCCTCAGCCAGCCCATCACTCTCTGTCTTGATCGACAGGGCCAGGTTCCTGCATAGCCACCTCACCTGGCCCTGTCAGAGATGGACGGCTGGAGGAGCAAAGGTGCACAGAATGCATTGAGCCCACCCTCTGTGCACTTAACTGCTCATTTGCATATAAGCTTAAAGTACTTTTTCTCTAAATTGAAGCAACGGATTGCTAAGTGAAAGGCATCATTACATTTAGCTGAGCTAGCCCTACAATACATTGTGCCTGGTTTATCAGTGAATTTCCTGGTGACAGACTCCTTTTAAAGCCTATGGGCGCCCTGCCAACATTAGCTGATAGTTTTTTGGAAGTTCCAGTCTTAAAACTAAAGCTGGGGGTCCCAGATTTCAGATCCTCCAACAATGACTGCTACTACATATTACTATGCCAAGAATGTTAGGCTACTTTCACACCTGCGTTTTGGTGCGGATCCGTCTGGTATCTGCACAGACGGATCCGCACCTATAATGCAAACGCTTAGATCCGTTCAGGACGGATCCGTTTGCATTACCATGAACAAAAATTTTTTTTAAAATTTTTACATTTTTTTTTTTGTTCATGATAATGCAAACGAATCCGTTTTGACTTTACATTGAAAGTCAATGGGGGACGGATCCATTTGAAAATTGAGCCATATTGTGTCAACTTCAAACGGATCCGTCCCCATTGACTTACATTGTAAGTCTGGACGGATCCGTTTGCCTCCGCACGGCCAGGCGGACACCTGAACGCTGCAAGCTGCGTTCGGGTGTCCGCCTGCTGAGCGGAGCAGAGGACAAACGGTGCCAGACTGATGCATTCTGAGCGGATCCGCATCCATTCAGAATGCATTAGGGCAGTACGGATCCGTTCGGGGCCGCTTGTGAGAGTCTTCAAACGGAGCTCACAAGCGGAGCCCCGAACGCAAGTGTGAAAGTAGTCTTAGCTTGCTGCTTAGATTCCCATAAGCTAGAGTGGAGAAATAACTGTGCACGCTCCTGACCATCTGTCCATGCAAGCTTCATATTGGTTGTTGGCTTACCAGGTGGATCTGTGGTCGGAGGATCCCTGATCTCCACTCAGAGTATTGTACATTTATAGCACATGCTGTGACTATGCCATAAATGTCTCTGTTGAGAAATTTAAAGTGCATCTGTCAGCAGATTTGTACCTATGACCCTGGCTGACCTGTTCCATGTGCACTTGGCAGCTGAAGGCATCTGTGTTGGTCCCGTGTTCATATGTGCCTGCATTGCTGAGAAAAAGGATGTTTTATTATATGCAAATGATCCTCTAGGAGCAACGGGGGCGTTGCCATTACACCTAGAGGCTCTGCTCTCTTGGCAATCAAAGTGCAGAGGGCGCGGCAGTTGCAGAGAGAGCAGAACCTCTAGGTGTAACGGCAACGCCCCCGTTGCTCATAGAGGCTCATTTGCATATATTAAAACATCCTTTTTCTCAGCAATGCGGACACATATGAACATGGGACCAACACAGAGGCCTTCAGCTGCCAAGTGCACATGTAACAGGTCAGCCAGTGTCATAGGTACAAAACTGCTGACGGATGCCCTTTAAAGAGTCGGGTTACAATGCCAGTTAGTATTGACTGGGGTACCTGGGTTCATCAGGGTAGTCATTATTCCTACCATTACCCGTTGAATAGGATATCTGGGCATCATTTTTAATCCGCATGGGGCATCTCTTCATCATTAGCAGGTACTAACGAGTTATTCATTGCAAGGAGGTGACTTAAAACCCCATTACTTTTTCATGTAGGCATTTGCTTTTGCCCGGGAAGACACTTTTTCCCCACAAGGTTAAGCTGCAACCAGGTTGTACTGCTGCCTACAGATCTTATAGCTGCACTAATAAGAGAGGGGGATAGGTATAATATCCATGTCAGGGCTCCAGATGGCGACCAAAAGGGTCGCCAATGCGACTTAGAATTTACAAATGGCAACAAGTCTTTTTAGTCTTGTTGCCATTTGTGACTAGACCCGCCGCCGCAGCTCGGCAGTTGAATACAGCGGCGGGCACAGGAGATGATAGTTCTCTGGCCCGCCGCCGATGTTATTCTCAGCAGCGCAGTGAAGGAGTCTCTCCCTCCCCCAGTGCTGCTGCCGCCGCCTCCGCCAGTAAGAAGAGAGACGAGAGGAGGAGGGGAGGGGCTGTGGCCACTGCGCCACTAATGAAGATAACTGACCTGTTAATACAAATACATGAGGCGGGTGCCGGAATCAAATAGCCGGCACCCGACCTCTATGACAGGGAGCTGCGATCAGTGGCCGTTAACCCTTCAGGTGCGGTACCTGAGGGGTTAACTGCAGCGGATCATAGCTCCCTGTCATAGAGGTCGGGTGCCGATTATTTGATTCCGGCACCCGCCTCCTGTATTTGTATTAACAGGTCAGTTATCTTCATTGGTGGTGCAGTGCGTCCCCCCAACACACCAGTATAATAAACATTGGTGGCCCAGTGCGCCCCACCCCCCAACACCCCAGTATAATAAACATTGGTGGCCCAGTGCGCCCCGCCCCCCCAACACCCCAGTATAATAAACATTGGGCACGCAGTGCACCCCCCCCAACACCCCAGTATAATAAACATTGGTGGCGCAGTGCCCCCCCCCCCAACACCCCAGTATAATAAACATTGGTGGCGCAGTGCCAATGAGGGTTAAAAAAATAAATTAACTCACCTCCTCCAATTGATCGCGTAGCTGCCAGTCTCCTGTTCTTTCTTCAGGACCTGTCAAAGGACCTGTGGTGACATCACTGTGCTGATCACATTGCCCATTACCATGGTGATGGACCATGTGATGTACATGTGATGAGCACAGTGATGTCACCACAGGTCCTTTGACCTGTATGTCGAATGCTGGATCTGGCACTAATACATTCCTATGGGGAAAAATGCTGGATCCGGCATTCAGGCATGCTATGGTTTTATCTTTTGCCTGATCAGTCAAAATGACTGAACTGAAGACATCCTGATGCATCCTGAACGGATTACTCTCTATTCAGAATGCATGGGGATAAAACTGATCAGTTATTTTCCGGTATAGAGCCCCTGTGACGGAACTCTATGCCGGAAATGAAAAACGCTAGTGTGAAAGTACCCAAAATATTAAGTTTAAATCCCCCCTTTCCCAATTTTACATATAAAATCTATAAACAATAAATAAATAAACATATTACATAGCGCTGCGTCCGAAATGTCCAAACTATTAAATTATTAAAAAATATTGCCTATGCGGTGAGCGCCGTAACACAAATAAATAAATAAAAACCATGCGATTCGCCATTTTTTAGTCACCTTGTCACCCCAAAAAATAGGATAGGACTGTTCTATTAAGGGCCGAACGTTTCATAAAATGCGAAATGCACGCGGCTTTTTTTGGTGTTTTTTTTTTTTTTGCGTGGTATTGAGTATCGCAATACTTTTTTTATGGTGACGAAAGTGAATCAAAATTTTGGTATCGAAACAATCCTACGCCGATCTGATCGGCGTAACGTTGTCATGATAACCAAATTTTTATTCGGTTTCGATTTGGCGACTAAAAATTTAATTTGGCTCCTAAATTTTTCAGTTCAGGAGCCAATGGCTACTAGGTATTTGTTTTAGTCTGGAGCACTGCATATCCTTCTACTGGTTACTACTGTATCACTTGGGGTGACTTGCACTTGGAGTGGGATAACTAAATAACACTACCAAGATTGGCGATATTGAGTATAATACGGTTTACTGCCTGATTGAATATCGCTAAAACATACTTTTATTAAATAACTATTAAAACAAGGTGACCGTTCACAAACATGTACTTTTCAGGCTGGGGCATCAGATATACAGGGGTGCATATTGACACGTAATATCTCTTGCACCTCCCACTAATGTGTTAACGTGCCATATACGTGCACATGGCAAGCAGAGTCTCTATTCCATCCGTCAAACTCCTTTCCTTTAGGGCTCATGCACACAAATGTATTTTCTTTCCGTGCGGAACCATTCATTTCAATGGGTCCGCCAAAAAACGGAAGTTACTCCGTGTGCATTTCGTTTCCGTATGTCCGTATTTCCGTTCCGCAAAAAAAAAAAATAGAACATGTCCTATTATTGTCCGCATTACGGACAAGGATAGAACGGTTCTATTAGGGGCCAGATGTTCTTTTCCGCAAAATACGTAATGCACACGGATGTCATCCGTATTTTTTGCGGATCCGTTTTTGGCGGATGCATGAGCCCTTAATATTATCTCTGTACTGGAGATTCACTTTGTATGCCGCTCCACCTACAGAGAAATATATAGGATCCCAACATGCGGTCTACAGACAATGTAGTAAAGCCCTATGTAGTGGCTTCATAGCCGCCATCGCTGAAGTCAGTATGCCGCCTGTCAGGACACTGGGAGCTCAGGTGACTTGCACTTGTCTAGACTTTCAACTTCTTGTCTTTTGTTCCTTTGTAACATTTGGTTCTTTTTCCCAGTCACAAGGGAATCAAGCCCCAGAACAGTCCCAGCATCTTTGGATCCTTGCAGAATTTTAAAGAAGACAAAAACAAGCCGATCAGGGACGAGTATGAATACGTCTCCGATGACGGAGAGCTAAAAATTGACGAGTTTCCAATCAGGCGGAAGAAAATGACAGCCAAGAGGGACTTGTCATGTAAGATGCCCTCCAGATACCTAGAGCAAGCTTCATTACTGTCCCTGTAAAAACCGGACCCAGAGCAGCGTACAGTACATTGATCTCTAAGAAAGCCGCTCCATGTGTCCCAAAGCAGTGCTTGTGCTGGGATTTGTAGTGCACTTATTTATAATAGCGCTCCATCCAGCCTTATTTAGAGCTGTTCACATGTCTAAGTCTTAATTGCACAGCATTGTATGAATGTGGACGGGGGAACATGGTTTATTAGGCTCAATCATGTGGCATATGGGGAAAATGTACTGTATTGATACGGGTGCACCATGCACTGTATGTACCTACAGGCCTGACGCCCTATTGATAAATTTGTCATACTTTTGGAAACATTTTTTACATGGTGACGACATATCCTGCGTCTTTCTTCATAGATTGCCTTACACCCTAGCGGTGCCCGGTATCTCCACAGTCATTGATTTTAGTGACAAATAATAATGCAGGAGCTCGGATCATCGCCCTCTAGTGGCAACACTGCAGATTACCTGCTTTAGTTCTGTTGATGTCACACATCAGGCCATGTGGCATTGTTGTGATTTCTCTGCAAAGTAAAAATGCACATATAACATTTCCATTTGTAGCTTAAATGGAAGAATAGATAATATATTAAATAATAACTAATGATTTGATAAGTAGTTCTTTGAATGCGCATTTATTGTCCTCAGACCTGCAGTAGATTGAGTCTAAGTTTTATGTGTCCAGTTTTATCAGATGTAAAGGAAACGCCTCCTCTTTTGCCGCCCAAGAAGCCCAAAATCCTGGAAAAGAAGTATAAGGTATGGAACTTGTCAACTTGTCAGATGTGGTTTCTACTGTGTTTTAGGGATTTTATAAGCAGATCACTGTACGTGTATGTATATAGTTAAATAATGTGTGTGTGTGTGTATATATAAGGAAAAAATATCAGCACAGACAAAAAGCTATTGTAATGAATGGGTGCAGTGCCCAATGGGAATAAGAGATTACCCACTGTGAAAGAAAATGGGCAGCACTCCAAAATAAAAGTGAAAAAACTTTTATTCACCCATGTGGTACAGCGACGTTTTGGCTCAATAATAGAGCCTTTCTCAAGCAAAGACAAGGGCCAAATGCATCATATATAGAGCATACGGGGTTAAACAATTTCACAACATTTGTGCATAATTGATCATTAAACTCACACAATAGCAAATATGACAAAAAAAGTATTAAAATCGTACAAAAACATGATTAAAAAGACCCATGATTCACTAAACAATGAAAATGATATTCGGGATTTCCGCATAATTCATAATTAGTATAATTCCCAATAATGTAAATTTATGATTAAAATGTAGAATGACTGTGTATAATAAAGGGCCAGGTGCAGTGCATAATATGGGCCAGATTAGTGATAAACAGGTGGAGACGCAAACCACATTCATAGCGGCATCATGTGTAAAATTTGCCGAACTCTGCGTATCCCGATCACCACCGCGCATGCCCGGTTTTGTGCACAAAGCGTCATGCCGTTCAACGGCTATTGGGGCATGCGCATAAGCCTTCCCCAATTACGGCGACCATATTGGGAAAGGTAAAAGAACTAAAAGGAACTCAGCGCGTGCGCAGACTCCTCAGACAGCATACATCGCCATTTTAGTCCCTGGCAACACACAAATACAGCTTTATAGACTCCCGATACGCATTCAGGGTCTAACTAGGGTTGTTTCGGGTATCGAATTTTGGATACCCAATCGATACTTTTGCCTGGTATCGACCTCGATACCAGGATTTGTCTTTTTTTCGATACTAGGCTTCGCTATTGCGCAGTCTAGTATCAGAGAACAAGGAGCGCGCTGCTCTCAGAGTGCTCCGTGTTCTCCTCAGCAGCACAGGGGAGAAGGAAGCAGTCTCTCCCTCCCCCCTGTGCCACTGCTGGCGCTGCCACAAATGAGGAGAGAAGGGCGGGCACACTGCGCCACCAATGAAAGTAAATGTTTAATACAAATCCTGGAGGTGGGTGCTGGCCGGGAGCTGCGATTAGCGGCAATTAACCCCTCAGGTGCCGCACCCGCCTGTTAATGTTAATTATATTACCATTGGTGACGCAGAGCGCCCTCCCCCTCTCATCCCCAGTATTAAAATCATTGGTGGTGCAGTGCACCCTCTCCCCTCAACCCCCCCAGTATTAAAATCATTGATGGTGCAGTGCGCCCCCCAACCCCCCTCCCCAGTATTAAAATCATTGGTGGCAGGGTCCCCTCTCCTCCTCTTTATTGGTGGCAGTGGCAGCTTCTGATCGGAGCCCCAGCAGTGTAATCCTGGGGCTCCGATCAGTTACCATAGCAGCCAGGACGCTACTGAACCCCTGGCTGCCATGGTAACCTCCCTGCTGCTGTGTGTACAAAGCACAGGGCAGCAGGGAGAGTGTGAAGTCCTATTTACCCTAATAGAGCTCTATCAGGGTGAATAGGACAAGGGTTCTGGCCCCTAAGGGGGCTAATAGTTAGTAAATAAAAAGTAATTTTACATATAAAATATATAACAATAAATAAATAAACATATTACATATCGCCACATTTGAAAAGTCCAAACTTTAAAAATATTAAAAAATGTCCTATGCGGTGAACGCATAACAGAAGAAAAAAAAAACTGCGCGATTCGCCATTTTTTTTGTCACCTTGTCCCCCCAAAAAATAGGATCGGACCGTTCTATTATGGGCCGGATGTTCCATAAAATGCGGAATGCACGCAGCTTTTTTTGGTGTTTTATTTTTTTCGCATGGTATCGGGTATCGCAATACTGTTTTATGGTATCGAAACCGAATCAAAATTTTGGTATCGAAACAACCCTAGGTCTAACAGTAGCACATATGGCTTAATGGACTATATGGGTAGGTAGGACATACACTAATCAGGGCTTGTCCTCCATACCCAAAGGGAAAAAAACCTTACAGATGCCTGCAGATTAATGCGGCCTCTGCAACAGGTCCTTTCCGCCACGAAATAAGCCCAGGAGGGGTCTACTCCATACATTCAGGAACAATATATCTAATAATGGGATTATGCACAATGAATAGTATAATAATTCAAATATCAATGGCAGCAACCCAGGCATATCCAGTAGATCACATAACAATGCATCACTGATGTCACTCAAACATCCGGTAAATGTGTCCGTCTCTTCATTTCCCCATGTCCCTTTCCAGCCCATCATCTAAAAGAAGAAAAAAAAAGGAGAAAAATTCATTAATGAAGTAATAATGTACAATTACTTGTCCTAAAAATACTCCCCATACACAGTAAAAGAGAGGTCCCCCAAGGAACGGAGGGCAAGCTACCTACTATGATACCTTCCCAATCTTATAATCAACATTAAGGCCATGTGGCTTTAAGGAATTGAGTTTATAGATCCACATTACATCTTTTTTTTCTTCAAAATATTTATTCTATTACCACCTCTCCTAGGCATTGGAAGATGATCCATATTTGAGCATTTCAAATCATTTTCAGTATGCTTGAGATGGTCAAAATGTTTAGAAACAGGCAAATCAAGTCTTTTTTTTGCGTATCTATAACGATGGTTATTAAGACCTGTCTTCATGTATGTAGAAGTCTCTCCAACATACAACAAATTGCATGGGCATGAAGTCACATGTCAGATGGAACCCAATTCGATTTGAGACCCCCCCCCCCGAAACAGGATGGACAAACGATTTGCCCTTACAGATATACTGGCAATTGACCCAGCTGAGACATGGAAAACACCCCAGTCCAGCATGTGGCAATGTGCTTTGTCTAAGCATTCTCATGGAGCCCACATCTGCCTTGACCAACTGATCACGTAAACTCCTGGGTCTACGGTATGAAAAAAGTGGAGGGAACTTGAATTCTGGAACATTCCTAAGGCAACCGCCTAATATACTCCAATGGCGTCTGAGGATCTTAGAAATATCAGTACTCAATTCTGAGTATGTAGAAATAAATGGAATTCTAGAAGTCTGCATGTTAGATGTTTTCTTAATAAGGGTACTTCTCTTTATGTGATTTTAGTCATTTCTAAGGATCACCACCTTGTCAATCATTGTATTCAAAGTTGTGTACGGACGGTCTAACCATTTTTCTAGGATGGCAACTGTTATACCGCAACATGGTGTTCCTATCTGTGGGTTTAACATAAAGCTGAGTACATAAAAAGTTACCATAGTGTCCAAGAACTGTGTTTCCCTTTGGAATGAACCAATGTAAACTGTGACACCTCATCAATACTGTTCAAAAACTGATGAAAATCAAACAATTTTGAGGGTGGACACAATGTGGCAGGGGGCGCGTCTGGGCTCCTTCCTGCATGAGTGATGCCCCTCTGGGCACCTTACTGGCTCATTTGCTTACCAAATAGGGCTACTTTCACACTAGCGTTCAGAGCGGGTCCGTCTGGTGTCCGCACAGACGGATCCGCTCCTATAATGCAGACGTTTGGATCCGTTCAGAACGGATCCGTCTGCATTATAGTTTAGAAAAAATTCTAAGTCTGAAAGTTGTTCAGACGGATCCGTCCAGACTTTACATTGAAAGTCAATGGGGGACGTATCCGTTTGAAAATTGAGCCATATTGTGTCATCTTCAAACGGATCCGTCCCCATTGACTTACATTGTAAGTCTGGACGGATCCGTTTGCCTCCGCCTGCTGAGCGGAGCGGAGGCTGAACGCTGCCAGACTGATGCATTCTGATCCGCCTCCACTCAGAATGCATTAGGGCTGGACGGATGCGTTCGGGGCCGCTTGTGAGAGCCTTCAAACTGAGCTCACAAGCGGAGCCCCGAACGCTAGTGTGAAAGTAGCCTAAACTGGATTTTCAGAGGATAAAAACATCTATTGCTGGAACAAAGGCACATCTTGAAATAAGGTACTAAGTGCTATTAGGCCATGGCTTTACTTCAATAGCGATTATCCTGGTGACAGTTTCCTTTAAAGCTCACCTACAGCAGTGAAGAAAAATGGCTGGGTTGTTATGGAAACCTGAAGTAAAACTGTGTATGTGGAGACTGGCCTGCGAGCTTTAATTGGCTGATAAGGGTCATGTGACCAAGCTTCTATTGGCTAATGCATTTTTTTGGAATATCTCAGGAATGGTACATCCTAGAGAGCTGAGACCTGTTCTAAAACCTTCCCAGACACCTGATGTACCTGTGTGCCAAATTTTGTGGTTATAAATGCGACGGTGCGGATTCCTTTAGCGAACATACACTCAGCTTTATATATTAGATATATAGAAATTGTTCTAACATATAAAGTGCAAACCGAGGTCTCAGAATTCGTGCTGTATGGAGAAGTAGTTACTTATACGCACATATCCATACATTAAAGGGGTTTTTCCAAAACACTATTACTGATGACCTATCCGCTGGATAGTTCAGATCCTGTAGATGAGCGGGGCTTGGAGTTAAGGCAGTCTGCTTAGAGAGGTTTTCCAAAATGTTTAACACCCGAGACGTTGGCTGATCAGCTGTTTGAGAAGGCACCAGCGCACGCAGTAGTCACATGGCCTAGGCGCAGCCCTGTAGAAGTGAATGGGGCTGAGCTGCGATACCAAGCACAGTCGCTATCAAATGGATGGCACTGTGCTTGGTGAGCTCAGAGAAGGCCATGGCGATACTGCGAACGCCGGTGTCTTCTCAAACAGCTAATTGGCAGGGGTCCTGAGTGTTAGACCCCCATGGATCAGATACTGATGACCTAACCTTGGAAAACCCTTTTAGACCTAGCGGCACTGCTTACTTGGAAGTCTGTGTCCAGAGATTGCTGTGTAAAGGTGCTTGTGTAGACACGTATATCATTCGACATAGTCTGGATTGAATAGAATACATTAGCAATTTTTCTTACTGAATCACAGCTTATTTTAGAGTCCTACAGAGGTACATATTATTGTTACCGTCCATATAGTCATAGAACAATCTTACATATATATCCTATCTACAGGGATACTCATTTCTACAGATTGCACTGAACTTTTTGGTGTCAGTATTATTCTGTCTTCACCATGCTCCCTCTAGTGGCTGCTGGTTGGCAGAATTTTTTTTAAATCTTGCTTATGGTGGTAGCTGGCTTAGAAATATAAAAGAACCAATACTCCCCTCCATCAATCCCCCACCACTGCCGTTCCGACGCTGTATGGGTTCCTGCTGCTCTCTAATGTCTGCTTCCATCCCATATTTTTTGAGACCTTTAGATACAAGACAGATTAGGGGGGTTGTTCCTGAAGGAAAGGGTCGTTTTTAACTTTGTCTCTCGCCATATAGAGCGACGACTCCTCAGACGAGGGATCCCTTCACATCGACACAGACACAAAACCAGCCCGAAACTCCAAAGTGAAGAAGGACAGCACAAGTTCTGGGGGCATTCTGGACCTTCTGCAAGCAAGTAAAGAAGTTGGTGGCTTGGATTATAACTCCAATAGGTAGGTAATGCGAGCTGCACTTGTGAAATGTCTACCTTCCGAGGATTCATGTACGTCTGATGCAATGAGAATGCCTGCAGCCCTGCGCCATATCCAGGCAGTTTTACCGGAGCTCATCACAGCGTCTGTCAAGATGTTTTAAATTGACAAGGAAGTAACTTTTGTTGTTTTCTTGTAAGAGCTCTCATACACCTAGGGCGAACGTCTGCCGCAGTCTTAGCTGTCCCTGTGGACTAATGTTGGCTGGTAAAAGCAGGCAAGGCTTTCTCTATCCAAACGATAAGTGCATTTGTGTGAAAGGTACAGAAATACAGACGGATGAATTTCGCCAACCTGGTTTCGTGGGTAGAGCCATCCGTTATATCCCCGAGCGACTGGTATGATGAAAGGAGCTGTGCTTTCCATCTTGCCAAGGCTCCTTACTGATAATATTCTAACACGAATAGATGGGAAAGAGAGAAACACGACCCACTCATGTCAGAGCTTCCATTTGATACTGAAGAACTAACCTACAAAAAAATTCTGTAGGTAAGAAGAGATCCTGTCGATGAGAGGGGCTTGGAGAAAGGCCAGTCTGCTTAGAGAGAGTTTCCCAAAATTAACATCACCTATTCGCAGAGACTGGTGGTTTGAGTGCTGCATTCAGCGGCCCAGATTTTCTGACTTAGACAGGGTATATATGGGAGGGGGGAGATTTATCAAGACTGGTGATCTCCTGTGTACTAGAATGAGATGCGCCTCTGTGCCCCAAGTAGTCAAACCTACACATAGCCTTGAGTTGCTGATGTTTATTATAGTCTGCAGAGAAAGCTGAGCCTCTAGGTGTAATGGCAACGCCCCTGTTGCACCTAGAGGTTGCTCCTAGAGGCTCATTTGTATATACTAAAGTGTAACTGCCGTTTCAACCTGGTGGACACAGGAGCCTTATGTGGTAAAAATAAATCTACCCTAACCCATTTAATGAAATATAATGGACTTGTACACTCTGTATGCTCACTGACCAGCGCCGTCAGTGAGCCTTCCCCCTGCACTCCCCGCGTGCGGACTAATGAACCAGCTGCTGGCAGCGATGCCTGAGCGGTAAGCGCTCACTACAGGCAGTGCAGGGAGGCAGCGGGAAGCTGCTATACAGTATATAAGGACAGTTGTGTATAGCAGCTTCCCCCTGTCTTCCTGCACTGTTTGTCGTGAGCGCTTACCGCTCACACAGGCATCGCTGCCAGCAGCTGGTTCATTAGGGGGTTCAGGGGGAAGGCTCACTGACAGCGAGCATATACAATAGTGTGAATGTATATGTACTTTATAAACGGAGAAGCCTCTTCTCTCCACAAGCCTGTCAGGGAGCAGCAGGGCAGGCAGAGTACAATTAAAAAATAAAAATCTCCAATACGTTGCCTGGATCGTTTGCTGCCGCAGGTCCCAAGACTGAAGTGGGCCTCATTCACAGTCAATCCAATGCGTTTTATAGGACCGTGTGATTTTTATCAATTCAGTAGGTAATTGTTATATGATCGCCTCGTACTCCGCGTGTGCATGGAGTGCAGGACTGGGGCCTAGGGCATAAGCTGGGGACAGTCACATGGACAAGTCACTGTGGGACAAAGCAGAACTGCCTATGGGAGAGAGAGGACAGGAGGAGTACGAGGCGATCATATTTGTCTGATGTGCCCGCAATTTCACGTGCGCTTGTAAGTATAACATCAGCAGTGCATGTAAGCAATGATGGCAGTGCTTCACTATCGGTGTGATTTTTGATATTCTACAGGGCCCAGTGGGGGAGGAGGATATCTGTGGAATCCGACATTTTGCCTATATGTATACAGGTGGATGGTTCTGATCTAAGAGTGGTTACCTCCTGAATTGACCAGAATCGCGCCGTCCTATAAAACGCATAGGGCAGGCAGACGCCCACAGCTCCCGCACAGCCTGTCTCTCCTATGCTAATAGAAGACGGATGTCCCTTAGCAGCGCTCATTTGAGAGAGCGCTGCTAAGGGACATTTCAGCCCCAGTTTTCTACCACAAATAAATGTTTTCCCTAAATAAAGTATATAACAAAACTGTTCCCTGTCACTGTCCCTACACATTAGCAAAAAATAAAAATTAAACGGCAGTTACTCTTTAAAACGTCATTTTTCCCAGCTATGCGGGCACATATGAACATGGGACCAACACAGACGCCTTCAGCTTTCAAGCGCACATGTAACAGGTCAGCCAGTGTCATAGGTACAAAACTGCTGACAGATGCCCTTTAAATGGAACTGCTGATTTTCCTGTATTTGTGTCTGCCAGTCTTGTGTGCCATACTCTCATAATCAGACCCCATACTTTCTTTACCTCCTTTGGTTATTGCAGAAGTTAAGAAGGTAGGAAGAACCACATAGCAACCCACCTAACACATTTTCATTCATTTCAGTGTAGACCGCAGGAAAAATATGTAAAAACACATATAACATCTGAATGAAGGCGTTTTGACGGGAGATTTAATAAGTACATTAGGGCCGCACCGCATTGGGCCATGATAACTTCTGAAGGAATTGAGGTTTCAGCTAGAAGTAATGTCCTTCATTACACAGACTAAAACGCAGACCGTATTTAATATAATGGTAAATTACCAGGTCTCCTGCCCCTAGATCTAGACTTACATCTTTAGTCAGTAATGGGCAGCTTGACTAAATGATCTGGCCTGTTCTTCTATGTGGCGGTTAATGGCGCGGCACTCTAGATATACCCAGCGGCGGTTCTTCCTGCAGGTTTGATGGTCTATTTCACCTACAATTACCTCTGGGAGGGGTAAGAGGAGATCTCCCTCAGGAACATGCTGCAGACTTTACTGGCAGATTTCACGAGCGACGTGCTGGTTTCTTCCCGTCCTGTCAGTAGGTTAGATAAGGAGAACAAGAATGCTCCCATTTGGCTTGTGACGTATCGCAAGGTAGTGTTGGTAGGGGGTCTATCAGCTTGGGACCCAGCCGTGTTTGACAGAATGAAGCAGCCTGTGGAGCACTTGGTTTTAGTTGTCCATGTCTCTGAGCGATGTTGTTGGTGCTTCCATTCATTTAGCTGTAATGCAGAGATACAGTCTGTCCAAGAGCTCCTCAGGACCCTCCATCGTAGCTGTCAGTGGTGGTCCGAGCTCCCAGACCTGCTCACACGTCTCATTACTGTGAAGGCCTTTTATACATGAAGAGATTAGTAGATCTCATTGCTATAGGGCAGGGATGGCCAGCCTACAACTCCCACCCATGCCCTGCTTTAGGCTGATAGCTGTAGGCAGTCTGTGCATGCTGGGAGTTGTAGTTTTTCAACAGCTGGAGAGCCTCAGGTTGGCCATCCCTGCTATAGGGTGAGAGAGGTTGTATGGTTCACACGTGACTGAACAGCTGAGGATATGCCGCAAATCCGCAAGGTTTTACGGTACTAGTAAAGTGAATAAGATTTTAAGTAATCTCATCCACATGCTGCATACAAAAAAAAAAAAAAAAAACGCTGCACGGACTGACCCGCGGTGCGAATGTGAAATGTGCAGTCTCCCCAGCGGATTTCACCTTCTGCAATGGAGCGGGTGAAGTCTGACGGCTTTTATGCTGCAAAACCTATGCGGGTTTAATAGCAGAATGTTGAACCCAGCCTTGGGCTACCCGCACACGGTGTGGATTACGGGCCGTTTTTTCCGCCCAGATTTTCGTGCTGAAAAACAGCAGCATAATACAGTACCAGCACAGTGATTGAGATTTGCCAGATCTCATTGCCTATTCTGTACACACGGAAATTGAGAGGCCGTATGGATTTAGAAATTTGCAGCCTATCAATTGTTAATGCGATTCCGCTCCTTATGTAGAGCTGTTTTCCCCATAGACTTTAATGGGGTTGTTAAAATAAACAGAAAACCCACACCAAAAACCTCAAGAAATGGTGCTGAGTTATGTGCAGTTTTTATTGCAAATAAATTCGTACCATGTGCAGGATCATTTACTATGCCCCTACGCCCGTTTTTTGGGGGTGCAAAAGTGGCAACCTGCAGATTTGCAACATTTTAAATGCCACTGAGCCTAAATTTAGGTGCAGATGATATTTCTAACCTATCTTTGCCACTTTCCAAAAAGGGAGTGTTTCAAGGGACAGGGCCATCTGCCCGCCACATTTACCAGTCTACAGAGCTGGTGTAGAGTTCAGTCTAGGAGCACAGACCGCCGAGCACACAATACATTTCTGACGAGGCAGCGCAGGGGGATATCCGGACCAGTCTTGACAAATGAACCCTTGGTCTCTATTGTATAAAGGGGTTGTTCACGATTAGAAATATATGGCTGCTTTATTGCACTTCAACGAGTGACCCATTGACAAGTGTGGTTCTGTTTCTAATGCAAAGCAGCCATATTTTTCTAATTCTGTACTACCCCTTTAATAGATTCATTTACACGGAGACCGGCGTTGTATGGACAGTGTTTTGTGTTGCACTTATACAGTTGCCGGATGAGCCCCATGTATTTAACTCTACGTGTGCTGCCCATATTGGGCATGTCGTCTGCATAGCTATGGGTGTACAGCCAGGGGTATTTGTGAGCATGTGCCCAGCTATATATCAGATTTATCAGTATATACACAGAAAGTAAAGGGGAAAATATGGCGTTTGGAGAGACGCATACACGTGTGATGGGGAAAGTGGCTTTAGAGGCAAGGCTCGGATATAACTAGTTTATTAAAGTTTTCAGAAACTTTTCTTCTGTGACAAGGAGCACTGCACTGACGGAGACTGGTATCATTGGGTATTACAGGATCTGCAGCGTTTCTGCACCCAAATCTAAAAGTTGAGTTGCTACAGATTTGACCAGATCCGCTGTGGAAACTTTATGATTGGTGGAGGTCTGAACTCTGGGATCGCCAGGCGGTATAGAATATAGAAAATAGGCAGAGCCGGATTTTTCCTTTAGGCACAAGAGGCCGGTGCATTCCTGGGGTTGTTGTTGCTTTGTCGTAACCAAACTTTTTATATTTTGCTCCACAGTCAACCACCCGCATCCCCAAGCACACAAGAAGCAATACAGGGCATGTTATCGATGGCCAACCTGCCGTCCGACTCTTGTCTACAGACGTCGTGGAATGCTAACCAGTCGAAAAATAATTCCCTATCAGCCCAAAACGCTAAGAAATCAGGCAACAACAAGTGTACGAGCAAGCGAGTCGGCAAGAAAGCCCCGAAGAACAACATCACAATGGACGACTATGAGGAGGAGCAGGACAACTTGGGAGCGTGCTTTAAAGACTCGGACTTTGGTAAGGCTCCTCGATGGGTGTATTGTGAGCATTGTATGAGGAAGGAAACAGCTCTGGAGGATTTTTACTTGTTATTATGTAACGCACATTAAGGAAGATGAGCTAATCACCACGGGGTCCGCTTCAGAAGCCCCCCTGTGACCAAATGTTCAGTAGGACATATGGAAAGGTGTTGTCTTTGGGACCCCTTTATATATCCCCTGCAAGAGCATAGTCCATACATTTTATTATTATTATTTTGAGTATGCTGTATATTTGGATTTGCTATGCTTAAGGTAGAGAACAGAAGTGGTGCTGTGAAGACGTCCCCATAAAGATATAGGGTCTGTGCCCCGGGTACCGTATATACAGCAGAAGAACAAAAACTGCTCATTTTGGAGACTTTTTCTTGCTCCTGGAAATCCATGACAGTTGGCAAGTAATGTGATAGAAGAAAGGCCGGGAGAGGCCGCAGGCGTTTTCCAAATGTTCCAAAAGTTATAATCAATGGCTGCTGAAATGTTCATAGAATAGACAGCGAACACCAGTGCACATAGAAAGACCAAAAGAGGCACGCACTGAGCCAAATCTATCCGTTCAAGGCTCCATTCACACATCCGTGTGTGTTTTGCGGATCCACGGATGCGTGGATCTGCAAAACACGGACATCAGCGATTTGCGGACCGCACATCGCCGGCACTTAATAGCAAATGCCTATTCTTGTCCGCAATTGCAGACAAGAATAGGACATGTTCTATTTTTTTCGGGAACGGAATTGCGGACCCGGAAGTGCGTCTCCGCAATTCCGGATCCGGTCAGCACACTGTGCTGCCCCATAGAAATGAACGGGTCCGCAATTCCGTTCAGCAAAATGCGGAACGAAATTGCGGACGTGTGAATGGGACCCTAAGGGTACATACTACTTTAAAGAACTTTTGACATGTTAGAAGTTTGGTTTGGCGGGGGTCCCGCTGCAGAGAACCCCCACCATAAGTCACTGACACGTGAAAGTCTGTAGTCTCCCGCTGATCAGAACTTGTCACATGACCCGAAGGTATAAGCTCTTACACGTCTGCTTTAGTAAATACTTGTATTCCTCATGAAATAACATCTTTTATAGAACGCTGTATTGCGCCATTCCCCCGTTATTCCTCATGGAAGTGTCTAAATAAGTTGTATGTTATCATCCCCCTTGTCAATAGGCTACACCAACACAGTCTCATATTGTCAGCGCTGCATAGGCAGTGTCATACCGCATGGTGACACCCCTTTGGCAAGGAGAATGGTATCGCCCAGTTTTCAGTTCGTTCATTTCCAGGAGGAATAAGAGAGGAATGGCAATGCATTTACTAAAATAGACTTTTAAGGAGAGCTGACACATCCTCTTAAGGGTCCATTCACACGTCCGTAGAATGGGTCCAGATCCGTTCCGCAACATTGCGGAACGAATCCGGACCCATTCATTCTCTATGGCGCCGGAAGAGATGTGGACTGCGGCCCCGATCTTCCTGAAAAAATAAATAAATAAATGGAACATGTTCTATTCTTGTCCGCAATTGCGGACAAGAATAGGCAGTTCTATGGGGGTGCCGGCCGGGTGTGTTGCGGATCCGCAATACACCGCGGATGTGTTAATGGACCCTTATATATGACTATATGTATTTGGATGACGTCCATGTTGCATCCGTGTTTTTTTTTTTTTTGCGGATCATTAAGGGTGCCAGAGACCTTTTAGGACATGTCAGTCAGTAGCTGACGGAGGGTTGGGACGCCTACTGATGCCCGATGACCTTTGTGGTGTAGCGGTGACCACTTTCATGTGCCTATACCTCCTATCACATGCATGTGTATGAACATGGCCGCCAGCGTCTAGACGACAGGTGTACATTGGACGTTCTGAGTGGGTTCCCAGACTGTGGAACCGGTCGTCCTTTCTCGAAAAAGTAATCTAATAAATGTTGCTTAATGTTGTGCACTCCATTTCTTTCTGGAGGCAGATGAATATGTAGGAGCCGGCTGACTCCGCGCTCACATTAGGCACCGGCTCTCCTTTAATTTTTAAAGCTCCATTTGCGGTTGAATTCAGAAACAGCCGGTGGTCCGATGTAAATAGATTTCGGGTTCGCCTCCAGTGGTGAGCGCAGGCCAGAAAAAAAGAAATTTGGCTTCCAGACTTCAGCGCGGAGTCTTTTTGAACAACCGCTGTGCACGCTCAGATTGCAAATGAATCTAAGTAGATATTACACCGGCTAATGAATACAACACGGAGACGCACTAAGACCGCATGGGAAGACCAGAAAAAGGAGCCAAGCACATTCATTCTATGGTGGTCTTCATTTATAAGCAGGGTCATGGGGAGCAGCCCCTCATACCGGTCAGTAGTTATGGCCGTCACTAACAAAGAGCTGACATAGCTGTTTGAATATATACGTTCATTCTCTCTTAAAGGGATACTCTCATCCTGTGAAGAGATCGACGGGGGTCTGACCTCGAGACCCCTACCATTTCGAAGAATGAAGAGGCTGTGGCGGCTGTTTTGCGCTACACGTCTCCTTTGCTATTTTTCCTGGCACAGAGGAGGCCCCCTCTGGCTGTGCAGGGTACTGCAGCTTGTGCCCATTCAGTGCTGCAAACACCACTGTGCAAGAAAAATGTAGAAGAGAAAACGGCACTAAATCAACAATGCGGCCCCCTTCGTTCCCAGGATCGGAGTTCGCATATTCCTTTGCTCTGTAGGAGGGGACTGCCCCCTTTAAATTCTGGAAAGCCTTTACTGATTAATCTATGTTGTGCCGTTGCTTTGTTATCCCTCCTGAAAATGGACGCATAAATGACAGCCGGGTGTTACCCTTCCACCTGTCGATGGGGTGTCTGCCTACACAGTGTGAGACTGCACAGTCCGTGCCAGCAGTGTTAGACTGTGCAGAACACAGCTTATTCACAAGGGGAATGATAACCCCCACTTGGCATTTTACTCGTGCATTTTTCAGGAGGAATAACAGAGGAACAACATAATGGAGAATTGTAAGAACGTTTGCCAGAGGAACGCAGGTATTTACTAAAACGTACATATCAGATCTGAACTGCTGACGTGTCTAACTTCACTGCAGTAACTGCTATACACATGTTGTGCCCTCAAGTTAGCGAGCGACTGTGAAACTGCTCTCAGATTAGAGAAGTAGTACTGTGCACTTACCCTCAAGTTAGAGAAGTAGTACTGTGCGACTGCTCTCAGATTAGAGAAGTAGTACTGTGCACTTACCCTCAAGTTAGAGAAGTAGTACTGTGCGACTGCTCTCAGATTAGAGAAGTATTACTGTGCGACTGCTCTCAGATTAGAGAAGTAGTACTGTGCACTTACCCTAAAGTTAGAGAAGTAGTACTGTGCGACTGCTCTCAGATTAGAGAAGTATTACTGTGCGACTGCTCTCAGATTAGAGAAGTAGTACTGCGCGACTGCTCTCAGATTAGAGAAGTAGTACTGTGCACTTACCCTCAAGTTAGAGAAGTAGTACTGTGCAACTGCTCTCAGATTACAGAAGTATTACTGTGCGACTGCTCTGATTACAGAAGTAGTACTGTGCGACTGCTCTCAGATTAGAGAAGTATTACTGTGCGACTGCTCTCAGATTACAGAAGTATTACTGTGCGACTGCTCTGATTACAGAAGTAGTACTGTGCAACTGCTCTCAATTTTGAGAAGTAGTACTGTGCGACTGCTCTCATATTAGAGAAGTAGTACTGTGCGACTGCTGTCAGATTAGAGGTGTATTAATGTTCAACTGCTCTCAGATTAGAGAAGTATTACTCTGCACTTAACCTCAAGTTAGAGACGTAGTACTGTGGGACTGCTCTAGGATTAGAGAAGTAGTACTGTGCGACTGCTCTCAGATTAGAGAAGTATTACTGTGCGACTACTCTCAGATTAGAGAAGTATTACTGTGCGACTGCTCTCAGATTAGAGAAGTAGTACTGTGGGACTGCCCTCAGATTAGAGAAGTATTACTGTGCGACTGCTCTCAGATTAGAGAAGTATTACTGTGGGACTGCTCTCAGATTAGAGAAGTATTACTGTGCGACTGCTCTCAGATTAGAGAAGTATTACTGTGCGACTGCTCTCAGATTAGAGAAGTATTACTGTGCGACTGCTCTCAGATTAGAGAAGTAGTACTGTGGGACTGCTCTCAGATTAGAGAAGTAGTACTGTGGGACTGCCCTCAGATTAGAGAAGTAGTACTGTGGGACTTCTCTCAGATTAGAGAAGTATTACTGTGTGACTGCTCTCAGATTAGAGAAGTAGTACTGTGGGACTGCCCTCAGATTAGAGAAGTAGTACTGTGGGACTGCCCTCAGATTAGAGAAGTAGTACTGTGGGACTGCTCTCAGATTCGAGAAGTAGTACTGTGGGACTGCCCTCAGATTAGAGAAGTAGTACTGTGCGACTGCCCTCAGATTAGAGAAGTAGTACTGTGGGACTGCTCTCAGATTCGAGAAGTAGTACTGTGGGACTGCCCTCAGATTAGAGAAGTATTACTGTGCGACTGCTCTCAGATTAGAGAAGTAGTACTGCGCGACTGCTCTCAGATTAGAGAAGTAGTACTGTGTGACTTCTCTCAGATTAGAGAAGTATTACTGTGCGACTGCTCTCAGATTAGAGAAGTATTACTGTGTGACTGCTCTCAGATTAAAGAAGTAGTACTGTGCGACTGCCCTCAGATTAGAGAAGTAGTACTGTGCGACTGCTCTCAGATTAGAGAAGTAGTACTGTGTGACTGCTCTCAGATTAGAGAAGTATTACTGTGCGACTGCTCTCAGATTAGAGAAGTAGTACTGTGGGACTTCCCTCAGATTAGAGAAGTATTACTGTGCGACTGCTCTCAGATTAGAGAAGTAGTACTGTGCGACTGCTCTCAGATTAGAGAAGTAGTACTGTGCTGCTGACCTGAAGAGTAAGAGAAATGTATTCAGAATAAGTGGCAGTGCTGTCCAGTTTCTCTCGCACACAGAATAAGATGATATCACTGTTCCGCTGCCCTCCCTCTTGAATAGACTGAGTACAGAGGGCAGAGTACGGCATATAGGGCACCGGTATACATCATGTGTATGGGCACAAGTCAGTCTCTGGTATAGGAGTATACATAAAAATCAACATTCATGGATGTATATGAGGTAATGTACGCCCTAAGACTATAAGGCAGAAGGCTGAGTGCTTCTATTAAAGGGGCCCCCATCTTATAATGTGAGGGTGTAGCACTAGGATTTGATCTGACTTTGCAGCAGTGCAGGTCAAGTGAATGGCGGAGGGTGGCCATGTGCGCGGATGTGCACGGAGAGCTTTGAGAGGGACGCAACACTAAATTGACATAAGGTCCCAGGGGTCAGACCCCCACCAAAGTCCTAGGGATATGACATCACTTTATAAGGTGAGAATAATCCTTCAAGGTCATGGAAAGTATTTCTTATAATATACCATACAACTCGCCTGCTGAAGAACCTCTCATTGAAGGGAACATGGGTCCTTCTGTGCATGTGTAGGGACAGGGATGTTGGACATTTTTATAATGTACTTTATTAGGAAAAGATGGTTCTTTCTGCTATGAAACAGGGTGTAAAGAGTCTTGTTCGCAGCGCTCTAAGGAGAGTCCCTCTCCAGTCTTCAGCTTTCTACTGGACGATGAAGACCTCTGTGTGTAACATATAGAGGCTTCCAGCCGCCTCTTGTCACTGCCCCAGTCCCTGAGAACGTACAGGTGGCCTAACTATTGCTGCCCATCACCCGGCCTATCTGACTATCTCAGAGCATCATCCAGAGCTTTGCTAAGAAGACTCTTTACACCTTCCTTTCTAGTAGAAAGAATCATCTTCCCCTAATAAAGTAAATTACAAAAATGCTTAACATCCCTGTCCCTGCACTATATTAAAAATAAACCTCTATTGATACCCCACCCTATTAAAGGGAACCTAGCATCTGAACATGGTGTCTGATCTGCAGACAGCAGGTTACAGAGCAGGAGGAGCTGAGCTGATTGATATATAGTCTTATAGTAAAAGATTCAGTATAACTTGTGTTTCATTCATTTATATTGCTGCTCATTCTGGGCTTCGAAGTCCAGGATGCGGTCCTATCCATGATAGACAGCCTTCACTCAATGACTGTGTATACAGAGGTAGCTGTCAATCACTGATAGGACCGCCTCCTGGACTTCAGAGCCCAGAATGAGCAGGAATATAAATGAATGAAACACATGTTATACTGAATCTTTTACTGTAAGACTATATATCAATCTGCTCAGCTCCTCCTGCTCTATAACGTGCTGCCGGCAGATTAATTTACATTTTCTTGGTGACGGGTTCCCTTTAAGTGCTAGACATAGCACGTACCCAATATTTCTGCTACTCTGGTGCCGAAGAACATGATGTGAGAGTGGAGACTGAACACCGAGGACAGGAACAGCAAAACCTTGCAATTCCCACTTTTTGACATTGTCCATTATTTATAGCTATTATTATGTGGTCATTTTCTATGGACGCTTTCACCATTTTCAACGTTTTGTTTCACAGTTTTTTAATGTTTGTATTGTCATTGTGCTACCATTTCCATTACAGAACTATAATCTGTGGTTGGAGTGTAATAGGACCTAGTCACACTCCGACCGCTGACTTTGGGGTGATATTGTGGTGTGCCGTCTGCCCCATACACTTAGATTCACTGATGCCGTTGTGAACCTGTGTACATCCACTGCTTCCGTGTTCTGACATGAAGTGTGCAATGTGTCATGTCTGTTACCATTAATCATGTTTCATTCATTCAAATTACATTTGTTCCTTTTATATCTCTTTTTCCCCTTTTTTCTTGCCAGGGAGCCATCTTCATTGTGTAATGAACAGTTTTGCAATTTTCTTGTATCATTTGTATATCAATACTGCACAGTTTTCAAGATCTCTGCCTGCCGGTCATTGAATGGAAGGTGTCATTGATTGCTTTGCAGGGGATGAAGATCTGTCCTGCTCATGTGGTGGACGCACAAGGACAGAACTACTTACAGTTCATCGATTGGAGCTGGAATAAGTCACGTGTCAGTGGCGTTATCACATGACAACCGGGACACTTTTTCATCCTCTATAAGTGTATATTCATTGACTGCAAGCAGAGATCTTTAAAACCGATACATGCGATATGATGTATTAGAAAACTGGAGAACTTTTCATCATACAATGAATGCGTTTTAGTGAATGAAAGTTTAAATACTCCCAAAAAAGCGGTTTTCCGAGTTATTAAAGGAGTTTTCCAGGATTTTGATACTGATGACCTATTTTGAAATTAGGTCTTCAGTATCTGATCTGTTGGGGTCCGCCACCCGGGACCTTCGCCTATCTTTTGTTTTGAGAAGACAGTGGCGCTCCTTCTCACAGCTAACCAAGCACAGCGCCGTACATAGTATAGCGGCTGTGCTTTGTATCGCGCTCAGCCCCATTCCCTTCTATGGGGCTAAGTGCGATACCATGCACAGCCGTTATACTATGTACGGCTCTGTGCTTGGTAAGCCGCGAGAACACCGTCGCGCTCACAGGCGGATAGGTCATCGGTATCAAAATCCCGGAAAACCCCTTTAAACAGGGTGGTATAATCACAGCATCGTCCTCTCACTGCCAGGCTGCATGATAAGCCCAGAGCTCCGTGACAATACTGTAGTGAAGATGGATGGTTCCTCAGCGGTCATGGGACATGTCACTATGGATGGCGCGCCATAGCACCGCCTTTTCACGTCCTAATATAAGCTGCCACTTTCCATTAGGATGCAAATAGGGGTCCACTTGTTCCCCCATTGCTGGGGCTCCCCCTTTCTCACCCAGCTCTCTCCCTGCCACTAGTACACACCCTGCCCATGGGCATCCTGATCGCAGGGTGCTGATGGGTTTCAATGGCATGTGGGAGCCTGACTGTGGCCCCCAGGTCTGCCAGAGGCAAATGTCTATTGGTCCTTGCCAGTTTTAGGCTAATAGGCAATAATTCTTTGGGTGCTATTACTCCAAGGCATTATATGAGCTATCAAAGGTTGCAGCTTCTTCTTCCCTAGTGGGTCAAAAAATGATACAAATGTAATAAAAAAATGCAATAAAATTAACCCCCTCCCCCCCTCCCAAAAAAATAAAAAGAGCTGCCTTTTGCTCTACAGCTAGGATCGGAGGTAGCTCCAATTCCAACTGTTAACCCTTTGATTGCCACAGTCTGTGATCACAGCATGGTCTGAAGGGATTTCCCCCCCTGATTCGGTCCCAGTGATCTGATCGGAGGCTGTTTAAGCCCTAAACATCTAGATCTAGAAAGGACCCAAGGACTGTAAGCTCCGTAATTCTGCTGTTAGGGCTCACTAATGTTGCCCTAAACACAGCCTGTGCCATACAGACCCAGAACATAATGGGTTAGCACACAGGAGTTTGCTAATACATTATAAGAATAAAATGTATTTTTGTAGAACAGTCATTCCTTAATGGGTTTAAAGAAATGTAATGAATTTTAGATGAAAAAAAAAAGGCTTGCAAAATAAATTTTATTGTGCATACTATGCATAAAAGCAAAAACAAACTTATTAGGCCTCCACGCAACTAAAATAACCCGAAGTTCAGTGTGAAATATGTACAGTATAAACATAAATGTTGAAAATTGCTTTGCAACACAAAAGATTTGCAACACCAAAAATGTATATATATATTTTATTTTATATGTAGCCTAAAACAGCACCAAAAAAATACAACTTCTTCGCATAAAACTAGGCCTTATACAGCAGTGTCAATGAAAAAAAAACAAAAAAAAGTTAGGCTGCTTAAACATGGAGAGGCAAAAACTGAAAAAATTAGCTGGTCATTAAGAGGTTAAAGGGGTTGTCCGGTTTCAGAGCTGAGCCCAGACATACATACATTTTCACCTAGGCAGCCCCCTGATATGAGAATCGGAGCAAAGGATTTTTTAGGAGATCTGGTGACGTACCGGGCTCTCCATGGGTAACCTAGGTGAAGGCTTCCGCCCAGCAGTGAGCCCGGTGAAATCTCCGGCAACACTGCTGGGCAGAAGCCTCTGCCTAATAGTGTTAAAAACAGAAACAAACAGCCCGTGCACTGCGCGATTCAGCGCAGGGCAAAGGAGAGCATGGGGGCCAGAGGGGAGAAAATGGACAACCCCTACAATGTAAAATATTGCTTTAGAATTTACTGTAGAAAGAAAAAATAACACATCATTAAATGTAAACAGCATGGCATGACAGAAATACAGGAAACAATTATTGTACTTTTTATAAAGAATAATGTGCATCAAATTGGTCCACAAATACAAAAAAACAAGCCCCATTCAGACATGTCCGTTAAAATTAGAAAAGTTATCGGGTCTCGCAAACTTGGGCCCCAAAAATATTTTTTTCATAAAACATGCTTTTACTCATTAAAGGTACTAAATATGAAAATGATATAAATTTGGTACCACCATAATAGAATAAAGTTCACATGCTATTTATAACCCGTGGTCCGAAGTAAAATAATAAATGACCCAGAAATCACAAGATACCGGAGATATGGCAGCGGGGAGCAGGTGTAATTGCAGCTCCTCCATCCAATTCAATTCCATGGGAAGGAGCAGGAACTGAATGGTGATGGAGGAGCTGCGGTTACACCTGCTCGCCGATGTACGAGCGATGCGTTCTCTGATCGGCATTGATGTCCTACCCCGAGGAGAGGTCATCAATACAGAAAACTGGCCAACCCCTTTAACAGAGAGTGTGGGGAACCAAGCAGACCGGCAGTGTAGGAGCTGTGCATTATTAGCGATGTGCTGAATATTGAAAATGTTACTTATATAAGCTAATACCTTAGAAAACCCAATAAAGGAATATTTTAATTAATCGCGTAGCTAAAAATTCCCCAATATAACCTTCTAAATTACAGAGCATAGGCTGCTGTTTCTGGCAGTCTGTAGTCCTTAAAGGGGTTGTCTCGTCGCAGCAAGTAGCATTTATTATGTAGAGGAAGTTAATACAAGCTACTTACTAATGTATTGTGATTGTCCATATTGCTTCCTTTGCTTGCTTGATTCATTTTTCCATTACATTATACACTGCTAGTTTTCATGGTTACGACCACCTTCGATCCATCAGTGGTGGCCGTGCTGGCACTCTATAGAAAAAAAGCACCAGCCTATGTGTTATCCTACAGTCCTGGCCCCCAGAGAGACTGACGTGAGTGCAAGCACGACCACCACTGATGGATTGCAGGGTGGTCGTAAGAGCAGCGTATAATGTGATGGAAAAATGAATCCAGCCAGCAAAGGAAGCAATATGGACAATAACAATACATTAGTAAGTGCCTGGTATTAACTTCCTCCACATAATAAATGCTTTTTGCTGAAGTGAAACAATCCCTTTAAGTTGACTACTGTCTACACACAGCCTGCTTGCTGACGCGTCTGTAGTGTAAGTATCGGCAAATTGAAACTCTGTCGCCACGCAGTGCGTTCATTGTATGGCTCCCGCAGGCAGCGTCTTTGATGACTATATTAGTGAATTGCTCCTCATGTGGCTCCCTAATATATTTCTGCTAGCGCCTGGCAGATTGGCGCGTCTCTCTAAATAGATAAGTGCGGAATATTTCCCAGTTGGTTTTCTGTCTAAATTCAGCCTGTGTCCTTGGAGCACCGAGGAGAATTGCTCACCGTTTGTATTGGAGATTGTGCCGTACGCTCCAGTAACACTGATCTCTGTTTGTGTAGTTTACCCATCTCTCGAGTCAGACGAAGATAATCCTGTGTTCAAATCTCGATCGCGGAAGAGAAAATGTTCTGATGATGCTCCATATAGCCCCACAGGTGAGCACGCATCTCTGTGATCCACCTGCTGTATAGACGCCCACTACTACTATGTCTTTGTGTCAAGCACAGCAGTGTTTTTTCAGTTTGCCCAAGACCCCAGAACTCGACTGAGATGAATTGGACTCAGTGGAAGATGATTGTATTCTAACAAAAAGCCGAAAAAAAACCCATAAAAAATATAAATGTAATTAATCCCCTTTAGGTCTTTTTTTTAACTTATTATTTTTTTTGTTATACACTTTATTTTTGTCATTTTTGTTAAAGCAACCATACCATCCAAATCATCACATAATTCATTGGTGCAGTGATTTGTGTAATACTAAACATCATCGTCATCGGGTGATGATAAGAACTGAAAAAATGCTGCTGAGTGGGGGGGGGGGGCAACGGGTTTACTCAGTATGTACAGAAATGTTAAGTGACATGACACATGCTCTAATGTCCTAATATACTCTTTGTTACATTTAAGACCTACTGTAGGGCTATGAATTTTTGGGGCTTACCGATTGACCCCCTACCTATGACTGCCACGGAATTTAGCAAACAGTATATTAGGATATATGTAGTCTTGAATATGAATATTTTGTAGATAAAAATTATATATATATATATATACACACTGCTCAAAAAAATAAATGGAACACAAAAATAACACATCCTAGATCTGAGTTAATTAAATATTCTTCTGACATACTTTGTTCTTTACATAGTTGAATGTGCTGACAACAAAATCACACAAAAATTAAAAATGGAAATTAAATTTTTCAACCCATGGAGGTCTGGATTTGGAGTCACATTCAAAATTAAAGTGGAAAAACACACTACAGGCTGATCCAACTTTGATGTAATGTCCTTAAAACAAGTCAAAATGAGGCTCAGTAGTGTGTGTGGCCTCCACGTGCCTGTATGACCTCCCTACAACGCCTGTGCATGCTCCTGATGAGGTGGCGGACGGTCTCCTGAGGGATCTCCTCCCAGACCTGGACTAAAGCATCTGCCAACTCCTGGACAGTCTGTGGTGCAACGTGACGTTGGTGGATAGAGCGAGACATGATGTCCCAGATGTGCTCAATTGGATTCAGGTCTGGGGAATGGGCGGGCCAGTCCATAGCATCAATGCCTTCGTCTTGCAGGAACTGCTGACACACTCCAGCCACATGAGGTCTAGCATTGTCTTGCATTAGGAGGAACCCAGGGCCAACCGCACCAGCATATGGTCTCACAAGGGGTCTGAGGATCTCATCTCAGTACCTAATGGGAGTCAGGCTACCTCTGGCGAGCACATGGAGGGCTGTGCGGCCCTCCAAAGAAATGCCACCCCACACCATTAATGACCCAATGCCAAACCGGTCATGCTGGAGGATGTTGCAGGCAGCAGAACATTCTCCACGGCATCTCCAGACTCTGTCACGTCTGTCACATGTGCTCAGTGTGAACCTGCTTTCACCTGTGAAGAGCACAGGGCGCCAGTGGCGAATTTGCCAATCTTGGTGTTCTCTGTCAAATGCCAAACGTCCTGCACGGTGTTGTGCTGTAAGCACAACCCCCACCTGTGGACGTCAGGCCCTCATATCGCCCTCATGGAGTCTGTTTCTGACCGTTTGAGCAGATACATGCACATTTGTGGCCTGCTGGAGGTCATTTTGCAGGGCTCTGGCAGTGCTCCTCCTGTTCCTCCTTGCACAAAGGCGGAGGTAGCGGTCCGGCTGCTGGGTTGTTGCCCTCCTACGGCCTCTTCCACGTCTCCTGATGTACTGGCCTGTCTCCTGGTAGCGCCTCCATGCTCTGGACACTACGCTGACAGACACAGCAAACCTTCTTGCCACAGCTCGCATTGATGTGCCATCCTGGATAAGCTGCACTACCTGAGCCACTTGTGTGGGTTGTAGACTCCATCTCATGCAACCACTAGAGTGAAAGCACCGCCAGCATTCAAAAGTGACCAAAACATCAGCCAGGAAGCATAGGAACTGAGAAGTGGTCTGTGATCACCACCTGAAGAACCATTCCTTTATTGGGGGTGTCTTGCTAATTGCCTATAATTTCCACCTGTTGTCTATCCCATTTGCGCAACAGCATGTGAAATTGATTGTCACTCAGTGTTGCTTCCTAAGTGGACAGTTTGATTTCACAGAAGTGTGATTGACTTGGAGTTACATTGTGTTGTTTAAGTGTTCCCTTTATTTTTTTGAGCAGTGTGTATATATATATATATATATATATATATATATATATATATATATATACACACACTGCTCAAAAAAATAAAGGGAACACAAAAATAACACATCCTAGATCTGAGTTAATTAAATATTCTTCTGAAATACTTTGTTCTTTACATAGTTGAATGTGCTGACAACAAAATCACACAAAAATTAAAAAATGGAAATCAAATTTTTCAACCCATGGAGGTCTGGATTTGAAGTCACATTCAAAATTAAAGTGGAAAAACACACTACAGGCTCATCCAACTTTGATGTAATGTCCTTAAAACAAGTCAAAATGAGGCTCAGTAGTGTGTGTGGCCTCCACGTGCCTGTATGACCTCTTTACAACGCCTGTGCATGCTCCTGATGAGGTGGCGGACGGTCTCCTGAGGGATCTCCTCCCAGACCTGAACTAAAGCATCTGCCAACTCCTGGACAGTCTGTAGTGCAACGTGACGTTGGTGGATAGAGCGAGACATGATGTCCCAGATGTGCTCAATTGGATTCAGGTCTGGGGAATGGGCGGGCCAGTCCATAGCATCAATGCCTTCGTCTTGCAGGAACTGCTGACACACTCCAGCCACATGAGGTCTAGCATTGTCTTGCATTAGGAGGAACCCAGGGCCAACCGCACCAGCATATGGTCTCACAAGGGGTCTGAGGATCTCATCTCGGTACCTAATGGCAGTCAGGCAACCTCTGGCGAGCACATGGAGGGCTGTGCGGCCCTCCAAAGAAATGCCACCCCACACCATTACTGACCCAATGCCAAACCGGTTATGCTAGAGGATGTTGCAG
This sequence comes from Bufo bufo, assembly GCF_905171765.1. NCBI lineage: Eukaryota > Metazoa > Chordata > Amphibia > Anura > Bufonidae > Bufo > Bufo bufo. Next base: position 182,171,336 of record NC_053397.1, on the reverse strand, counting down.
GCAGCAGAACGTTCTCCACGGCGTCTCCAGACTCTGTCACGTCTGTCACATGTGCTCAGTGTGAACCTGCTTTCATCTGTGAAGAGCACAGGGCGGCAGTGGCGAATTTGCCAATCTTGGTGTTCTCTGGCAAATGCCAAACGTCCTGCACGGTGTTGGGCTGTAAGCACAACCCCCACCTGTGGACGTTGGGCCCTCATCTCACCCTCATGGAGTCTGTTTCTGACCGTTTGAGCAGACACATGCACATTTGTGGCCTGCTGGAGGTCATTTTGCAGGGCTCTGGCAGTGCTCCTCCTGTTCCTCCTTGCACAAAGGCGGAGGTAGCGGTCCTGCTGCTGGGTTGTTGCCCTCCTACGGCCTCCTCCACGTCTCCTGATGTACTGGCCTGTCTCCTGGTAGCGCCTCCATGCTCTGGACACTACTCTGACAGACACAGCAAACCTTGCCACAGCTCGAATTGATGTGCCATCCTGGATAAGCTGCACTACCTGAGCCACTTGTGTGGGTTGTAGACTCCGTCTCATGCTACCACTAGAGTGAAAGCACCGCCAGCATTCAAAAGTGACCAAAACATCAGCCAGGAAGCATAGGAACTGAGAAGTGTTCTGTGGTCACCACCTGCAGAACCACTCCTTTATTGGGGGTGTCTTGCTAATTGCCTATAATTTCCACCTGTTGTCTATTCCATTTGCACAACAGCATGTGAAATTGATTGTCACTCAGTGTTGCTTCCTAAGTGGACAGTTTGATTTCACAGAAGTGTGATTGACTTGGAGTTACATTGTGTTGTTTAAGTGTTCCCTTTATTTTTTTGAGCAATATATATATATATATATATATATATATATATATATAACATAGTTAATATATTTTATGATCAGAGAAATTTCGACCATAATGGAAATGTTATGTAATGTTGATTTAAAAAAAAAAAGTTGAATGTATGAACTTAATTTCATCACAGTGTAAAACCGCTCTTTAATCTTTAATTCCGGGCTCCTGATATTGATGATCTATCCTCAGGATAGGTGGGGTCCGACACTCCGCACCCCCACTCCTCAGCTGCAGTAACCCGGCGTGGCCACTACACTTTGAATGGAGCTGTGCTTCTGGGGCCATAGGGAACAGCGGATCTGTGGGGGCGTTGCGCGTCAGACTCCCACTGATCGGATGTTGATGACCTATCCTGAGCATAGGTTATTAATATCAGGAGGCCATAAAACCCCTTTAACAGCAGAAGTCTTCAACTTGTGTCTCTCCAACTGTTGTGAACTACAACACTGAGGACTCTTTTAAACAGGGCAGTGATCGGGAACGAGCATCCATATGAATGTTCGGTCATCAGTCACAAAATGACAAATGTTCGTTTGTCAGCTGTACAGATACTTAAAGGGTTATTCTCATCTGAGACAATGGGGGTATATCGCTAGGATCCCTCCGCTGGGACCTGCACCTATATCGAGACCGGAGCCCCAGAAGTGGTGGAGGACACACTGCATCTGCGCAGCCGCCCTCCATCAATTTTCTGTGGCACTGGCGAAAATACCTGAGCCTATAGAAGTGAACTGGAACGGCGGCCGGTCATGCGCAGTGCGCCCCAATTCACTTCTATAGTGAAAGCGCTTGGTGGTGGCCGGACCGGAGTCCTCCAGCCACCACTTTGCAGGGCTCCGTTCCCGATATAGGACCTGCACCTATAAAACAATGGGGGCATACCCTAGCGATATATCCCCATTGTCTGAGATGAGGCAACCCCTTTAACGCTGACATAAAAATAATCATTTATAATTGTAATAGTCAGTTTGTAGAGGAGAGGAAAGATTGTACTAACGATTGTTCATCCTCCATACAGTTTGCTTCGACTAAAGTAAAATGCCCTGAGCTGATCAACATGTTAATTCATCGATCATCACTCGTTCCAGACGTGCAAAAGGACCATTAAAATCCAAAGTGTATTTCTGTGGCAAAAATCCGAGGCTGACCTTTGGAGTTCTGCCGTGGATGTGCGGTTTCATCCGCCACTCTTCCCAATGTCTAGGGGAGCCTATTTCTTTTGGTCCGTTAACTCTACGGCAGGGATCAGCAATCTTTGGCCGCCAAGCTACAGTGAAACTACAACTCCCAGCATGCACACTTCCTCGGCTGTTCTTGTCACTCCTATAGACGTGAAAGGAGGATTGTGGGAGTTGTAGTTTCAGAGCAGCTGGAGGTTGCTGATCCCTGCTCTAAGGGCTGCACCCATATTGTACACCATTGATGATAGAGCTTCATGGATTTGGTCCCCCTAAGTGGAAACCAGTCCTGGTGGCAGGATAACGTCTCTATCTGAGACTAAGAAATGTAGAAAATGCTAATCTTTAGAGAAAATGACGCAACAAATCGGGACTGATTTAGACAAATAAGAAAATAGTATTTCTAATATCCTCCGGGATGGTCTTGTGAATTGAATGACTATGTAAGGTCCTCGCATGTTGTCCTATTCATGCCGGTTCCTTATTAAATGTTTATCATTTAGCAAGAGTCGGCCCCTCCATACCGCGGCAAGACAGACCTATCCGTGAAGGTACCAGAGTTGCCTCTATTGAAACGGGACTTGCAGCTGCTGCAGCCAAGTTATCCCAGCAGGTGAGACAATGCGACAGTCTCTCTTCCACAGCCTGGACTTTTGTGTGATGTCATTTTAAAAAATGGCTGCTGTAGTAGGGTAACCCCGCAGATTACACCCACCTCCTAACCTTTAAGTATGATGTATTTTTTATAGGCATACTAGTAAAATATTTTGGATTTGGCTGCACATATTTCTCAAACTTAGTAAATTTCATAAAAAAACTAAATCAAGCTAAGCCTGGATTCATATGAGTGCTGTGAACTCCGGCAGTCTGTTCCGGCGGAGGAACAGACTGCCGGAGTTCACCGTATCTGGCATGGCCAGATACCATCATGCACCGTCGGATCCCCATTCACTGTAGTGGGATCCAGCCGCTTTCCGGTATGTATGCCGACTTTCGGCAGGACAAAAATTGTGCGTGTAGCATTTTCTCTCCGGCTGAAAGCCGGCATGTACGCCGGATTGCAGTGATGGACTCCACAATGCAGAAGTCCACAAAGTTTATGAATGAGAATAACATTTTGCATGGATTTTTATATAATCATATATAATTTTATTTGCATGTGAGTGATCGGTTATTAATAACTGTTCACTTTCTAATTTTCTCTTAAAAAAAAAAATCTAAAAGTTAGGTTTTATAGACTAGCTATGAGAGGGGGGGTTTTCCCACTTTTGACATCTATGACATGTCAGTCACAGCTCTCCGACCTGGAGGACACCATTGCCCACCATTGAAACTTTCCATCGACTTCTATGCATGAAGGGCCAGAAAACTCCAGTGAAAATGGGAGCTAGGACCCTGTTGTTCTCAAGGTCAGTGTGGTTCCCACCTTTTAACATTATTTGGATGTTTCAGGGCTTCTCAACTGGGTCTTACCGCCAGATCATGCATGGTTTAAATTCTGCAAATTAACAGCATAGGAGGGTCATGGAAATGATGCAAAGTGGGAACCACCAGGTCCTTATGTCGTGTCAAAACCCTTCACCATAATTCGGGCCCAGCCTTTGCCATGGGGCTCCCTGTCTTCTATGTACACCACAGGCAACAAACGGTGGGCACCTCATAGTTTGAGAAGCACTGATATATCTGACATGTGACATATGTCAAAATTGGGGAAACTTTTACCTTTTTGAAGCCTTCAACCCTCAAAACTTTTAAACATGGACAAATCCTAACACCACTTATACTTTAAAGGAATCTGTCAGCAGTTTCGTGAGCATGAACTGATGACAGATGCAGTTAGCAAAATGCTGGGTCATTTTTTTCGAAGAGACCCAACCGTTTTGCTATATTGAGCAGCTCCAGCGCAAGCTCAGAAGAGTCCTCATATTTATGAGCTCCCTGCTCCACGGCCGCTGATTGACATCTCTCTACATCCATCAGGGGATTGCGGTGCTCATCAATATCCGTACTCCTGAGCGCATGCATTGTATTGAGAGGGCTCCAGAGCTCATCTGGGCTGGAGCTGTTCAATACAGATTTTAGCAAAAAGGCTAGGTCAATTCAAGAAGGTGATCCAGCTTTTTGCTCAGGGTTTCTGTCACCAGTGTATGCGGCCTTCAGATACAGCGTCAAAAAACTGATCACGGATTCTCTTTAAACAGTGGCATGTCATGAATAGATATAGAAACCACAGTCATTGGGGTTTTCATATTTGACATTATTTTTTACTGAGTCAGTTTTAACTTGTGTAGTGGTTTTTACAGTATTAGGGCGCTTATTGCATATTTCCCATACCCACTCAGGAAGTGTCCTATCATCTGCATTGTGTCTATGTGTGCTCTTCATTTGCTTTCCCTCCTCTTTACTATTTATTTGCCTTTTCGTTTTCAAAAAATAATTTAAGCCATCAGATATTTGATTTTAAAAAAAAATCATTTCCTGTTCTTTTTGTTTAAATGGCACCTAAAATAATAACTGGTCAGACTGATTTTATCCCTTTACATTTGTTATTACGTAAAAGTTCTTTATGATTGAGAATACGCACTAAATACAAGAGGGAATACGTGCAGTAAAATGGTTGCAAATAGGAACATTTTGATTAATACATATACATACTTACGCAGTCTGGGAAAAACATTTTGGGATATATAGTGCTAGCAGCGTAATTTGTCTCAGCGCAGTTGCAGCTATACATTTAAACCCTTTCATTTTGAGCAACTGGGTCATGTGTTGTCCATTATGACAACCAGCCGAGAGCTTGCTCTCCTGGGTAGACTGGGGCTCAGTCTCTTCTGTGTTGCTGACTTCCTGTGAACTACAGGATCACATCATCACCTATCATGCCTACTGGCAGCTCTCAGACTCTTCCCCACCAAGCTCCGTTCTACTTATTCCTCTGTGTCTCCCCCATGTATAGAGTACTGCTGAAGATATCATTTCTACCATATCTAAGAGACTAGGAATACGGGGATATGGTAGGTGAGTTCAAGCAGTCATCGGATAGTTATAAAACTCTCCTGACTCACACAGCTTTTTTATATGATCTGTATGTTCTGTGTGCAGAGTTTCCTGTGTGTCCTAGGAGATGCTGCTTCACACTGCTTTCCTGCCTCCTGCTTGTAATTGCTGACAGGGAGATATCTATCACAAGCAGGAGGCAGGAGAGATGGGCTGAAGCTGCATTGCATAGGATACAATGAGACTCTTCAGTGTAAGTTGGAGGCAGAAGGTCTATATCTGTAATCTTAGTCTCATGTGAGACTATGTCCCCTCTGTCTCTCTAAAGCTCACGTATGATGGGAAATGGATTGAGGCAACCATATCAAAGAGAAAAAGGATTTAAAATGACAGACAACCCACAAATGGCATGTCAGCTAAAACAGATATACACAAGCCATAAAAGTCATAGGTAATAGTTATAGGTGACGTACTTTACTTAGCATTGTACATGTATTTGGCTAAGTCTGTATATTATGGGATGATTTTTTGCAAGTATTATCGTATACTGTAACTATACTAGGCCCAACCAGAGGTATTGACGCAGTGCGGCAGAGGAACATCCCTGTCATTGTTTTGGGTTGTCCCACTTGTCTTTGTGGCTGCATTGCATTGTATCCATTAGACTGATGCGTTCATTGCAAGGCTCTTATCCACTGGACCACAGTGGTAGCCAAGGACTCCATCTCCATCCAATGATAGTGCTGGTCAGATGGGAAGAACTTGATCTTCTGATACCTCACTTTCTCGTTGCGGAGGTCTTCTCTTAGTGCAGTTGAGATACAGCATAATGTATTTTAGGCCTAATGACAGGACCTCAGGGGCATCTGGGATGTAATCAGATGAGAATAGGTCAATATGTAGAAGCAGGCATTACGGTGATATCTCCCTAGGGTTTCTCAGTTGACTCTACAGCAAAAGCTCATGGTGACAGGTTGAATCTTTTGGTGGTTTCTCTTTGTTAGAGATATATACAGTTGGGTCCACATTACATGGCTGTACGAAACAAAACATATAAAACATGAAGTGGGTTTTCTTTTTAAGGATTTGATGACATCATTCAGTAGGACTTTTAGGCCCCTAGCAATGTACTGCCAGTCTCATTTATCTTCACTGAAGACGTATATCGCATACAGTAGAGGTGCATATGCCGTCATATCAATAAGTATAGGATGTGGCCAGCACTCAATCCTTAGAGCACGCTTTTAATCTTCTTTTATTTCAGGCAAGCAGCTTGCAGCTACGCGTTTCGGCCCACCCCAACTGTCTACAGTTGCCATACAATCAAGGCAGTATACAACCATATATTAAGTCATATAGAATTTAAAGACATTGGGGCATATTTAATAAGACTGGTGTTTTAGAAACTAGTCTTGATGCCCTAAGCTGGCGGTGGATCCGCTGAAGTTATGAAGAGGTGCAGGCCTCTCCATAACTTCGGCGCATCCAGCACCGGTTCTAAATGTAAGACAGATTTAAAGCTGTCTTACATTTAGACCTTTTTCTACACCTAAGGGTCCATTCACACATCCGTAATTTGGGTCCGCATTCGTTCCGCAATTTGCAGACCCATTCACTTTCAATGGGGCTGTAACGGATTCGAATCCGCATTTCCGGGAATCGAAATCCGCATTTCCGGGAATCGAAATCCGCATTTCCGGGAATCGAATCCGCATTTCCGGGATCAGGATCCGTTTTTTTCGGGATCCGCAATTTCCGTTCCTGAAAAAAATAGAACAAGTCTTATTCTTGTCCGCAATTGCAGACCAGAAAAGGCATTTTCTATTATAGTGTCTGTCATGTGCGGTCCGCAAATTGCGGGTCACACATTGCAGGTGTCCGTGTTTTGCGGATCCGCATAACACTTACGGATGTGTGGATGGACCCTAAGGGTCCATTTACACGTCCGTAATTTGGGTCCGCATTTGTTCCGCAGTTTGCGGACCCATTCACTTTCAATGGGGCTGGAACGGATGCGAATCCGCATTTTCGGGATCCGCAACAGTTTTTTCAGGATCCGTTTTTTCGGGATCCGCAATTTCGTTCCTGAAAAAAGTAGAACATGTCCTATTCTTGTCCGCATTCTTGCGGACCAGAAAAGGCATTTTCTATTATAGTGTCTGTGATGTGTGGTCTGCAAATTGCGGATCACACATCGCAGGTGTCCGTGTTTTGTGGATCCGCAAAACACCTACAGACGTGTGAATGGACCCTAAACCCCATCCCCGTCCACAATTTTAGACCTGGAGTGAGCGGGAAGAAGTCGCAGATAGTTGCGCAATTAACCATTGCGCCACCTTCTGCACCTGATGTATAGGCGTATTTCAGAATTATAAATGACCCCCATTGAACTAGGGGCATTTTATATGCACCTATAACTGCCATAGCTCTCAGCCTTCCCCAAAGTTGTGTTGTACACCTTAAATAGCTGTCGGCTGAACACTCACTCAGCTCATGACCTCGCCTTCACATGCAGGCATGTGTTCTCAATAGGGCGAGAGGGACAAGCCGCTGCCAGGCTCCAGAGATCCAAAGTCACAGCCAGAGTCAGAACACACATACACATCAGATGGTCGGTCTGTCCCACCAAAATCTGCAGTTTTGCCCAACATTTATCTAATTTGTTAGGCCAATGTGAGTCTGTTGTAAAAGATGTAAAGTCCATTCAAAGGGTCCTATAAACTAGAACTTTGTGAACCCACCCACCGAAAAAATAAATAAATAAAAGAAATACATCCTAAAATACTACTAACATAACATACCGGTCAATAGGGAGACGCGGGCTTTCTGACCTCACCCTGTCTGGACGTTTCTTTTCTGATTCTCTGCTCGCCTGTTAGAGTCAATCCATATTTGAAAGCAGCCTCATGATAACGATTTGCTTCCTTAAAGGAGGAAAAAAAAGTCAAGAAGAAAAAGAATACAAAAAAGAAGCTTTCACCTAACAACACAAATAATCTTTGTCAGGAAAGCAGTTCTCCCGAAGCCACAAAGCTGGAATCTCTGGACACTAGTCTAACAGACCACGAGTACACGGCCGGCGTCAGCACGTTTGGTGTGGCCCAAGTAAACAGAGGGTCTCAGCCTATGGCCCCCGGGGTGTTCCTCACACAAAGAAGACCGTCTGTGTCTTCCCAAAATAACTCAGCTGCCAAAGGTAAACCTACATGTGGAGTGTCTGCTGGACTTAGATGAGCAATGTGTCAGTAGTATCGCAGTTCTGACCTTAGCGTGGAACGCGACACATGTGAAGCTCCACTCCAGGTCCCAGTGGTTGGTAGTAATCCAGATTGTTTCTTTATCCAAGGTTTGGAGACGGCCATAGAGTTTTTGAGAAATGTGGTTTATCATCCGCTCGTAAGACCTGGAGTTGTGCAGATCGGAACTATTCTATTATGTTGCATTCCAGGTGTCTTATACAGCACACTGTAGTCATGCGTACTCCTATATTTCCCCACAGCTGCTCTGCCAGGGGCATTAGGACACTTTCGAAGCAGTACACACATATCTGAGACCAATAGCCAACATCCGGGAGGATCAATGGGTAGGTATATTGGTTATTTTCATCACCAATCATATAAAGTATATTGAAAGGTTGTTGTTTTTTGGGTTGTAGACACCGATATTAGGCACGGATACTATATACCGTTGGAGGGGAGGCTCTTCTACGTCTCCATCCCGTCACCAGCTGTAAGGAAATGTCCATGCCATAAGGCCTGTGGTTCAGATGCACAAACTGTGAGCTGGTTACTTGACAGTAACCTGTTCAGTCACACTGTAGATGCTGGGGGTATTCATCCCTTTTGTAATGAGTGCACATGGTATGGGTTTACTAAATAGATTGTCAGTACGTCCATAAGATTTTTGACCTTTGTAGCTATGACGAGTTTCACAGCACCACTTCTCTTGTAAACTTTCGGTACGTTTTTCAAGCTTGTTATATTTATGTGTTTGTCTAGAGATGATTCTATTTTTAGGGGTACATAGGACCTAATGCGTGGTTATATCACTGGTGGTCTGTAGGGGGACAAAGCTCATATTGCATATATTCATTTCAACATGTATAGGAAAAATGTCACCTCTGTTTCCTTAGTGGTCTAAGTATGTAGGTATGCCCATTCCTGAATACCAGGGCACTTAAAGGCAATGGACAAGGAACAATTGTAAGGCTATGTTCACACTTGCGTTATTGTTTTCTTCTGGTATTGAGGATCTCAAAACCGAAAAAAATACGTTTCCATTTAGTCCTCATGCATTCTGAATGGAAAGAGATCCGTTCAGGATGCATCAGGATCTCTTCCATTCCGGCGGCATTCCGTTTTGTGACCGGACACAAAACCGCTACAACCCGTTTTTTTTTTTGTCCAGTCATAAAAACAGAAGAAAAAAAACGCATCTGGCACTAAAAACAATGTAAATTAATGGTGAAGGATCCGTTTTTTTAGGAGCCTAAAAAAACGTAGCCGTTACCCATTGACTTTCAATGTATTTAGCAGGGTGGATTTGATTTAAATCAAACTGATTTAAATCACGATTTAAATCACTAGTCAGTAAGGCTTGATTTAAATAATAGTTTTCTACATAAAGACTAATTCTTGCTGGTATAACTTATAATATGCAAGTAGATGAAGATTTTTAGAATAACAACTTTTCATATTAGTTTGATTAGGTTGATTCTGTATTCATAGGTTTGTAGAAGTTAGGATTAAGGTCTTTTTCTCAACTCTGTTCATGTTATAACATTTTTGCTGTGAAGAAGAGGCATGTGATCTCTGCTGAGTCAGAGGCATGTGATCTCTGCTGAGTCAAATTCAGTTTTGAGAACTGCAAAAGTAAACCAAGCATCTGTGATAATATCTTGTAGGCAGAGAAACTGCCCAATAATCTTACAAAAACCTCTGGAAGAGCATGACATTGTGAATGGATTAATGGAATTTATTTACCAAAAAAATTAAACATATACAGCCTTATTCTACATAATTAAAAAACTAATCTTTATTTCATAATGGAATAACCTTTGGATGGTAATATATTTTCCTCAAAAAGCATTTTATATAAAAAAAATCGGATTTTAAATTAAAAAAAAAACCAGATTTAAATTTAAAAAAAATCGGATTTTTTATTTTATTTTGTTTTTATTTATTTTTTAAATCATAGATTTTTATCCACCTTGGTATTTAGTGACGGATCAGTTTTTTTTTCCATTTACCAGAATTAGCAACACAAGTGTGAAAGTAGCCTAACTCAGTACCAGCAAAGTAAATGAGATTAGACAAATGTGTACACTTTGCTTTTTATTTCCGTGCAGAAATTGACCTGCCATGCAGATTTTGAAATTGTCAACCTGTCAATTTCTTCTGCAGATTTTTAGTGCAGATTTCACCCTTTTCAATGGAAATCTGAGATCTGCAGAAAATCTGCATCAAATTTGCACAAAAAAAACGCAAGTAACGGACATGCACAGAAATCTGCATGAAAAACGTGCAGATTTTCCATTTGGAAACCCGCACCCGTGTGCAGGGAGTGTTGGTGTAAGTCCATTGCATTATGTCACTGTATTCATTTTCTAAAATTTTCACTTTTGATTGAGACCTTGTTACAGAGCAGAAACTCAAGAAAATCTTCTTAAAAGTGATAGTATCACCCTAGAAGTGCACGGCCCAGGTATGAAGCGTGCAGCTGCTTTCAGGAATCTTGAAGGAAGTCCTTGACCTGGACTCTGATCCCATGATGGCTCAGATGCTTGATTACAGGCAGTTCCCAGAAGTCCTGTTATTTTAAATGTCAACATTGAATACTTTGATTGGAGTATCTTAAAGCGCTGACACTCCTAATGAAGTCAGACATGGACATAGAAAATGACAGCGATTCCACTTGACATAACCCAGCAATGTAGTAACCCTGCCTTTGATTCCTAGGCAGCCTCTAACATTCCTCCATGGATCCCTGCCCGACTAAATAAGCAGCTAATCGTTAGTTACACTTCAGTTACTAGAGGAGATCGCAGCCAAGACACGAGCGGGTTACGCACAGGGGTATGGGCGGACAGAACAAATAAACACCAGCGCCTTCATTTCATACATACAGTAGGACAGCCATATATACAGTATATATAGAACTGTAAGAGAATGGAGCGTAAAGACGAAATACCACCTTGGCCTGACCACATAGATGCACACATTACTGGTGCCGCATCAAGAAAAGACTCCTTGTCAGGGTCTAGCTATGGGGTATCTAGGGTTATACTGCTGATTGGGGGGAGGAATGTTAAAAACTACCATATGGGGTATTACCTATGGCTGTCATTGTTAAATAGGAGTTGAAGCTTCTTAGTTAGAGTCATTGGACTTGCCGCTCCTTTTTCATACCTACAGTAATATGGTGCTGTTCATTATTTTATTTTTTTGCTTTCACTTGATTAAGAAAATACGCAAAAAAAAATTGGGTCCCAGAAAATGGATCCGGCATTTACATTGTGTTTCATGCCGAATCCGTCTTGCTCTGCATCCTATGCCACACAGAAAAACGCTGTTTGCAGCGGTTTTCTGTCCGACATGGGAACGCAACCAAACAGAAGGCATTCTGGTGCACTCTGTTCTGTTCAGTTTCGTCCACATTGACAATGAATGGGGACAAAACGCAAGTGGATTCCTCCAGCATTGAGACCCTTTGCCGGATATTAATATCGGAAAGGAAAAACGCTGATGTGAAGGCGGCCTAATTTGATTGTTCAGAGGAGCACATTCCAGATAACTAGTGAAGCTTGACCGAAATTTTGGAGACGAGAGTGGGAACTTTGGATTATGGCAGGGGTTAGTCTTAGATCGTTGGCAGGATGGAGAGCATGGGTAGGGTGGTAGATAGACATGAGGGAGGTTTGTGGGTGAGTGTAGTAAGTTTAAATTCCATTCAAAAGTGGATGGGCAACCAGTGCAGTGACTGGCGCTGGGCAAACGCTTTTGGTGTAGTGGTTGGAAAGAGAGGAAGCATGAACCTGGAGAGGGGAGAATAACGTAGAATAACTTCAAATGAGGTCATTTCATGGGTCTTCCAAATGCCCTAACGATTCCTAAAAAGAGTCCCGTCCTCCTGCACCTTTTCCCACCTATGACTGATGTGCAGCAAAACGAGTCTCTTCCTATATTTGTTGCAACATATGACATTTTTTATTTGCTGGAGGTTTAGGTTTAATTTTTATGGAATATGGAGGTATAAAGCAAATTATGTTCTTGTAGCATTTCAGTGAGACCACATTTCAGTTCGGTTTTCTACCGTTTCCACCATCAATGACAAACCTCCATTGCTTCAGTCACCAGTACACTGCTTTCTCCATTATATTGTCATTTATATTATGTAGGCGTGGACCCACTGTGCCAAGCCACTGGTGCAGATGGCTGCTGACCCACGCAGAGGATCAGAGACACCAGTGAGAAGCACCAAGGGGACAGGCAATACCAGTAATCAGGAAACAGGCAGAGGTCAGGCCAATGCAGAGTTCGTGCAAAGCCATAATTCATTCCAGAGGTCAGACAGGCAGCACAGGGTCAGAACAGTGAGCAGGCAGAGGTTGGTACACAGGTAGACAAACAGATTATAGCTCTTCTAGCAGAAGCTAAGAGAACCTGTTGATCAGGCAAGTGGTGGACACACAGCAGAGATTCTACTTTAGAGCAGAGCAGTCAGCACCACACAGCTAGCACCTGCACACTGCGCAAAGGAGTATTAACCTTTGCAGTACTGCAAACAAGGTGAGATACACTTGATACTAGTCCTAGTTCACACACAGGCAGCCGACACCTGCCTGCGCGCACAGGACAGCAGTGGCATGAACTCCCTTGTAACATAGGGAGAGTTCACATCACCGTTATTTTTCCGGTCTTCTGATCCATCTGAAGAACAGAAAAGCAGGATGCCTGCTCTGAAGGATCAGAAGAACGGAAAAATAGCGGTGATGTGAACTCCCCTTATCATTAGACTTAATTGTTGATGCAGATGCTTCTTGAGGCATTAGTCTCAATGATAATGTACGGTACATGGTGGCATGTGGCTGCAACCAGCAGTTTATATTAAAATGATTTTCCATGATTCCAACCTTGATGGCCTATCTGAAACTTCTAAAAGATGTCAGAAATAGAAGGCCTAAAAAAAAAAAAGGTTAAAAATAATTGGGATTATGCGTTACTCACCCTTAGGGCTCATGCACACAGTCATGTCATAGCTCTGTATAAGCCAGGGGGCTATAAAAACCTGTGTGGGCATACGGTACCTTTGAATGCTCCTGATTTCTTACAGATTGCTTCTAGGGGATAATATCTTCATAATATGGTGCTCATAGCAAGTCCAGACTGGTTGTGTGCATGATGATTAAGATTTATCTAGATGATAAAATAAAAATATTAGAATGGCTTCGAAAAATAAGTCATTCAAAGTAATTTTCAACCCCTCAATCCCCTGGCGATCCCATATCCTCTTTCTGATCTTGCTGACCACCCAGCCTTTCTCTGGCTGAGACAGGTCACCACTGTGGACAGGGACCAGGAAGTCGGGACCGGCTGGGAACTTAGGAAGCATTAGAACCGGAGTGGTGGGAGATGGGCGAGCTGAGTATTATGTCTCGTGTGGTTTTTAAGATATTCTGCCCCCCCCCCCCCCCCCCCTTTTTTTAAAATAAATTTAAAAAATAACTTGTCGGACATGTGTTCCATGTTCTGGAAAACTTTTTGTGGCTGAGAAATACAGCAGGCATTAGATGGTTAATTAGAACGTATTCAGCAGGGCTAACCACTCAGGGCTCTGCTTTAGCTTGCAGATTTCATAAAAGAAGTGCCGCAGCAGCACCGAATCTATAAATCATCACGTGCACACATTTATCAATGTAATTAATGGACTCTGCATTCCAAAGTTGCACTTACTGTAGATGCAGTTATCTGCCTTATGACCCAATTATTTTAATAAGGTGGAGTGGTTATGCAAATGGTCTTTGCACAGAGCTATTTGTCATTAGGGCGTAATTTTTTCCTTTATAAGGCCTCTTGCACACGACCGTATGTATTTTGCGGTCTGCAAAAAAACGGATCCGCAAAAAATATGGATGACATCCGTGTGCATTCCGTATTTTGCAGAACGGAACAGCTGGTCCCTAATAGGACAGTCCTATCCTTGTCCGTAATGCGGACAATAATAGGACATGTTCTATTTTTTTCCGGAGCCGTGGACCGGAAGATCGGCGACGCGCTCCGGAAATGCGGATGCGGACAGCACACTGTGTGCTGTCCGCATCTATTCCGTCCCCATAGAGTATGAATGGGTCCGCACCCGTTCCACACAATTGCGGAATGGATGCAGACCACAATTGCGGACGTGTGAATGGAGCCTTAAACCAGGAGACACCAAGGAGGACATTTATCAAAAGTGGTGCACAGTAAAGCTAAACACTAAAAGTTAAGCAGATCAGCCAGCCAGCTTCCGGCGGTTATTTTTCAGACGCCTTTTTCAAAATGTAAGTTGCAAACCGCTCAACAAGTTGTGGTAAGTGTCCCCCAAATGTGTGGGCAGAGCACAGGGAAGAGAATTCTATCAATCACAGGCTCTCATCATTACTAGCTGATTTAAAAGGGTTGCCCCACCACAAACACCTATAAGATATCCACATTATAGGAAAAAAGTGTCTGATCGGTGGGGTCCCCGCAAATCATGAGAACGGGGACGCCGTGTAGAAGTATAAGTGCTCAACTATCTCCAGCAGTCTCATAGAATTGATAACTTCGCGCTGTACATGTGTGATTGCTGCACCATTCAAACTGGTGAACACAGGGCCCCTTTTTTTCGGGCCAATGATTGGACCATCGCCGATCAGACACTTATGGATACAACCCAATTAGCCCTTTATTGGCATTTAGTGGATTTCCTTACATTTGCTGAATGAAGGCTTGGAAGTTAAATCATATGAAGCTTGTGTACTTGTTCTGATTTCTTTATTTCTGTTATCAATGCAGGTAAACGTACAAAAAAAGGCATGGCAACCGCTAAACAGAGGCTTGGGAAGATCCTGAAAATCCACCGGAACGGAAAGCTTCTCCTTTAGTGTTTGTACAGAGTTAGACTTTTGCTTTCTCCTCGCGGCTCATAGACTCGTGAGCTGACACTAAACCTTGAACTCTCGAAGGACTGCAGTGGCGCTCTGCAAAATGTGCTAGGAGGAACCCACCCCGCTCTACCTTCTACCTTCCTGCCACCACTTTAGTAATTCTTTTTAACTTCCAGCAGTTGACGTGTACAGATTACTGCTAATATTTTTTAATAATAATAATTCTATTGTCCTTTCTCAAATTGCTGAGAGTGACTAGTTTGCAGGAAAGAAGAAAATGAAAAAAAATATATATATATAGGATCATTCCAGTCTTTAGGAGAGAACCCACTTGGTCAGTGAGAGGAACACAAAGGCATTGCTTGGTTTAATTTATCTTGCAACCATGTGACAGACGTACAGCACACATGATGGCGGCTGCAACCCTTTGATCATAGACACCAATCATCTTGGGCTTAGCGTCACATGCTTCGTATCGTCAATGTCATAAGGATTCTGACGAGCTGCTTCATTAGTTAGTGCGAGTCAGTGAGTGTATTTTTGTTCACTAAGGCCCCAACTATCACAGCATTACCCCTACATCTACCATGAAACAAAAAAAAAATTCCCCTCTGACACACAGATGTCAAGATGAAGATGCACAAACATACACTCACTTGGGTCCACACACCTCCATCAGATCCCAGTTGTATGGATTTTTGCCTACACACACATCCATACATCACTGTATAATCTATGTATACAGCAGGTACATACATGTAAGTATGGATGTGACCATCAAAAAAAGCTCCCACGTGCATCCATGCTTATATGTGGCTGCCAACATCTCAGATTTCAGTTGAGTCTCTCTTAGTCTAGAAGTTCTCCTGTTATAAGGATTGTTCCCTCAGAAAGAGCAGCACTTTGGCCACGTCTGGTATTGTAGCCTGTGGACTAGAACGGTGCTGTTTCTGGAAGATAAAAAAAAAAAGCAGACCTTTTTTTCTCAACTCATTTAAGTTAAGGTGCAGAATCTACATTACTAATTATTAATCATGGAGCACCCCATTATCATTGGGTCTAGTTTGCTATTGAAGAAGAAATCTAATAATGCAAGAAACAATTTTTATTGAGCAGATTACATCATGAAGTATTCAATTGTCAAGGGTTGGTGCTGGGCATCAGCAGTTAAAGGGCATCTGTCAGCAGATTTGTACCTATGACACTGGCTGACCTGTTGCATGTGCGCTTGGCAGGTGAAGGCATCTGTGTTGGTCCCATGTGCATTGCTGAGAAAAATGATGTTTTAACACATGCAAATGAGCCTCTAGGAGCAACGGGGGCGTTGCCGTTACACCTAGAGCCTCTGCTCTCTCTCCAACTGCTGCACTCTCTCCACTTTGATTGACAGGGCAGGTAGTATAAATGTAAATCACGCCTGGCCCTGGCTAATCCTGAAGACCTAGAGGCTCATTTGCATATATTAAAACCTCATTTTTGTAACCAATGCGGACACATATGACCATGGGACCAACACAGATGCCTTCAGCTGCCAAGTGCCCATGCAACAGCTCAGCCAGTGTCATAGGTACGAATCTTCTAAAAGATGCCCTTTAAGTAGGTTTATGGTCAGGGTCTAAAACTAGAACACATGAAAGTCTAATCCAATGGCTTGTTTCTTTAAGCAGGGGAATTTACAGGGGTTCAATATCAATGGGATTCTTACATAGATCGCTAGGAATGAGATGTCTGAGTTCTGGGTCATTTATACCAGAAGATATACCGTTAAGCCTCCCCTAAAGACCACCTCTTTGAGAAGATCACCCCTATCCAGACTAGATTTTTTTTAATGACAGATTTTCAGGTCCACCGTATAGTATGCGTACTGGCCATCATCTTTCAAGAGACCACCCGTCTAGAAAACCACTTTTCAATGTAATCTTGAGTAGTCATCTCAAAGAGGTTTCATTGCAGGTTTTGGAGTTAGAGCTCTATCAGGAATATTAAAGGAGTTGTCACAAGACTTAAACTGATCACCACCGATCACAAAAACAGGGGTCTGGTGCGTCCCTGTATGAATGGAGTGGTGGTCGAGCATGCTTGCTGCTGCGCCATTCATCTTTATGGGAGTACCAGAGCTAACCAAGTCTTGTCTTTGGCTATCTCCGGCAGTCCCATAGGGATTCAAGGGAGTGGCAGCATGCAGGCTTGACTGCTGCTTCAGTCATACAGGGGGGACACAGGACACCTATTCTCATGGACGTCCCCTCTAAGTGAAACTGTAAAACCTCAGACACACCAATTTGGGAAAAGATCATGTTTCCTTTGAAGATTTATTAGTTCTTATTGGACAGATTTGGGGATCCAGCTTGTAGATCTTAGTTACATAATCCCTATTGTTGCTCCCTTCTCCTGTATCCCTTGCTGCCTAATTTAGTTTTGAAGCCATAATATGTTTTTTTCCTTTATTTTCGGACCTGTGCTTACTTACAGTGCTAGAATCTAAGGAACTGTTTGAGCAAAGACTCTGTTCTGTGCATGTTTGAGCCCTGTTTGCCGTATGCGCTAGGTTTTTTTTTTCTGTATAGAAAGGCATTCTGCAAAAACCGTATACTATGTGGTATACTTTTTTTTTACAATTATATTTATTAGGTGAAATATGCCACTGTATGCTTATACAGTGGCATATATCGGAGCCCTGAGTCGGGCAATAGTCCTGATGTATGTGTTACAAGACTAATTATTGCACTCAATATAGCATAATAATGTATGTTTATTACAGCGGCATACAGTGAAATACATTTCTATGTATGGGGTTAGACTTTTAGATACTAAAGCTAGTTTCACACTGGCTCGAAACTGTTCCGGAGTTCATTGCGTCCAGCATAGCTTGAATCTGCCTAAGCGCTGCCAGGCCCCATTGACTATAATGAGATCCGGCCTGTTTCAGGCAGTAGGGCCATGATTCGACCAGACCAATACCGCTGCAAGTCCCAGCACTAATGCCGTAAACAGGCCGGGTCCCATTATAGTAAATGAGCTCTGGCTGGGAAAGGTAGTATCTGGCTATACCGGATACGATGAACTCCGGCAGGGTGTTCCTCTACCGGGACAGTTTAGCACTAGTGTGAACCTAACTTAACCTGATTAAAAGGTGAAGATGATGGAGGGTCCATAGGAGAACCATAATTTGCCAACATGGTTGTCATCTATTTATTGGAAGATTCATATGGCGAAATTCATCTAGGAATGTAAGACTGTTATATAGAATAGAAACTCTGTTCTGTCGGCCATGTCCAGCACTGGATATGTGGTCATGAAGATCACTGTGTTTTGTAGCAAACCAAATGTCTGTCCCGTAATGGTTCTACAGCAAACGGGGACCACTGCGTACCATTTCTTCGATATATTTTATTGCTTTGCACACATTACCAGGAGGATGGTCACATAGCCCTATAACTATGAAATCCAACCTTCAGATCTCCATCAGCTTTGGTCGATGACATAGTTTTTTTTTGCAGTTTTAGCCTAATCATATCATACAGCTCCTGTTGATTATGACATATAGGCTATTAATATGGTGTATAGGTGTAACTCCACACAATGAAAAAAAACTATTTTTGTCGATGTCCTAGACCAGTCTCCCACCTCAAAGAAAACCACTAAAAGTTGAAATTTTAGGAGTCTCTTGCTTTCTTCAGCTCTCAGTACCATCAGCACATGCACCGTTCTCATGCTCTCCCCCTATCCTCCGTATAAATAAATGCCCCTCTGGTAGATATGACTGGATCTAGCGTAGCAAGCAATTATTTAGACTGGGACCACCATTACATGATGAGAATGGGGCTATCCCAACCTGTGCAACTCATTTTTGTATTGCACCAATGCATCAGAAAATGAAGCTAATTTATAAGTAGTTATAATTTAAAAGGATTCTACCATTTTGCATCTCCATGGTTACAGACTACAACCAAACTCTATGTAGTCTGGCCAAGTAAGTGCTATGTTTTTATCTGTCCTCGTCTTCATGTGACATATTCCTGTTAGGCCATGTTTTACATCTGCGTTGGAGGTTCTGTTTGTTAAAAAGAGCGGAGAAAAAAGTCCTGAATACAAGACCTTTTTCTTCGCTAAAAAAAAAATCATTCTACTGGATGGAAACCGAACGGATCCCATTATAGCCCATGGGGTCTGTTGGGCTCCGTTTGCTTCAGTTATGTGCCGTATCTGGCACTTCTGTTATGTACGTTGTTCTGCCCCTATAATGGAGCAGAATAGCAGAAATAACCAAGCAAGAAGTAGGGAACAGAAGGAAAAAAGAGCGCGGCAGCCGGATCGGTTTGTTTGGAGTTAGTTGCCATGGAGGCAGGTTTTCAGAGGTGCTGTGCACACAATACGGTAGAATATATAAATCTTTTAAGATTGGAGCAATAAAAAATGGTTACAAAGATGGATGCAGGGGGTGGTGAGACCTCAACGGAATCTTCTGATTACACCTGAAATTGACAGGGTCTATGAGACATCTTGGAAATGATATCTTACTGCTGGAAGACCTTTGTAAGGCAAGCACTTAACGTAAGCCATTCCTTTTCTTAGTTTTTGTTGTTTTCATGCTCTCTGTGGTTGTAGATAGGAGACTGCCTTTTCTAGCTGTTCACTTCCACAACCGTCGTTCCGCTCCATCAGATACTCAACCGGTGCTCTATCAATAACCGATAACTTACCACCTACAAATGTTTTTACAAAAGGTTGCGGCTGCACAAAAAAACCAGTATTTCCGGTAAACCGTAGGAAGGTGTCGCGTACTGACAATGTAACTGGATTCCTAAGCATCCAGCAGGTAGTGTGTAGTGTAGGAATGACTTGTCTGCACTTTGGCACTTATAAGGAGACACCATTGTTTCTCAGGCGATCCCATCCTTTTAGTTTTTTTCCTTTATGTGTTGGCTACAGCATATTTTTTCATAGAATGTAGCTTGTAAATAGCTTTTTAAATACTTTTTTTGTTTTCTACCAGATCAAATACAGTATCTTTTAGGATTTCCTTTTTTTTTTTTTTATATAGATGATTTCAGTTGCATTTATGCAGAATTTTACCAAGTATAATAAACTATTTTATTTTATATTATATATATTTTTTTTCCTTTGGGGAGCAAGAAAGGAAATAATAAAAAAAAAATGCCTGGAAGTTAATTTGTGCAGCCATAAAAAAAAAAGACATCTTATAATAAAAAATAAAAAAAAATGTAAAAATCTGTAAAATTCAAAAACGGAGAAAAAAAAAAAGAAATCAGATATTTTGAAGACTGGCCTTCAAATGATATACCAGCTCCTTGTTTGAATTCTTGTATTAGGAGAAGATGATGCAGTTATTTTAATAGCACCTTGTGAAGTGTTCTGTGTTTTGTGATGATGTAATAATTTATTAATGTTTGTAATCTTTTATACTTGTACATTTCGTATGACCTTCGTTTATATACACATTATCCGGATGTTCTGTCTATGAAAATCCAGCTACGGGAAACAATGGCGGCCTTATTAACTAAAGGAGTATCGACTTGCTACGAGCGCCCCTCCTCCCCGCTTGGGAAAGTGGTCCAGGCACGTGCATCCAATAGGGTCCCAGAGTTCTGCAGAAAGCTTCCTTTAAGATTGTGTATTGTCCTTGCTCAGCATCTATATTATAGCGTATACCCCCTCCCCCCCTTCATGCTGTTTTTTTTTTTTATGGTTATTTTTATTTTTGCATCATGTACATTTTTAATGAAGTTTATTGTGGCTATTACAGTGTTTTATTTACAAAATTAAATCAAATGCTCTTGTATTAAGTCACTGAAATCTAAGTAAACTTAGATCAAAGTTTAAGAGAAGTAAAATATTTCAGGTTTTGTACACAAATGTGTCTGTGTATTTATTTTTATTTTTTATTTTTTACTGCCAGACTTATAAAAGCATACACACATATAGCAGAGCTGTATTTGTCATTTCAATAATTTTTGCACATTACAGTGGCATTAAAGTGGTGGTGCTGAGCATTAGGGTCCATTCACACGTCCGTTGTTTCTTTCCTGATCTGTTCCGTTTTTTGCGGAACAGATCTGGACCAGTTCTGTACCCATTCATTTTCAATGGGTCCTGAAAAAAAATCAGACATTGAGCTGTCTGATTTTTTTCAGGACCCATTGAAAATGAATGGGTACAGAACTGGTCCAGATCTGTTCCGCAAAAAACGGAACAGATCAGGAAAGAAACAACGGACGTGTGAATGGACCCTTAGAGTTCTCGCTTATCCACAGGATAAGGAATAACTGATGAGAGAGGGTTTTGAACACGTCAATCCTCGCCGATATCCATAACGTAGGTCCTGTCTCCCCATTCTGATGGAGTGGCAGGTCAGGGGTGCATCCAGCCACTCCATTCTCTATGGGATTTCCGGAGACAGCCGAGCGCTATACTCTGTTATCTCTCCTAGTGATGAATGGAGAAGGGCGTAAAATTATTGCATTAAAGGTGTTGTGCTAAGTATTAAAGACTATCCACTTTTCTAGGAGTGCCAGACTCATGCCCTATCCATACGATAGTGAATATCTAACTGATCGGTGGAGGTTCGACCGCCGAGACCAAGATAGATACTGCGCACAGGGGTCCAATTATGTCTGTCCTGATGGAGCGGCAGGTAGAGTATGCTCCCTGCCTCTCTAGTCCTCATTTATTAGACTGCTAGAGATTGCCAGGTACTGCGAGTAATTCATACCTGATGAAGGGACTCTTTACCTTGAAACACATTGATGCACATTTATTAAGGCCGACATTTTAGACGCCAGACTTAATAAGCCCTATAGCTGGCGTGGATCGCCAGTCTCTACATAACTTCGGCGCGTTCAGCGACGGTCTTAAATGTAAGACAGCTTGGGTAGTGTCACCCCCTTGTGTTTCCATTCCTATCTTTTATGATAGAAAGCCCCTCATAATCACTGACATCCTGGCTGCACAGAACCAAAGCAGGTGAGCAAGATTTGACCCGGTTACCGTACCTGTCTTACAAAGTTCTGATCCTTGTCCTATTGTGCCATATACTCTCTATGATTGCTCTCTGCAAAAAGAGGGTTTCAGGTGGGCTCTATAGCCATTAAAGAGGTTATCCACCTTCGGGACCTTTCTGCCAGACACACACCCCTACAGTGCCAGACCTGCGGAGGGAAGCCTACTTACCTGTGCCCTGCCACAGGATTCCTTCCAACTGCCACGCTTTAGTCCAACTTGTCAGCGTCCAGTATAATGGAGGTCACGTGTGCCCCATGCATCATGTCAATGCATCACGGACATTGAGGGACATGTCAATGCATCACGTGATGTTTGAGGGACATGTCGCCACTGTGGCCAGTCATTGGCTGCTAGAGCAGACATAACCCATGTCAAACTGAATGTTGACAAGCTGGACCAGAGCGTCAGTGGGTGACCAAAGGAGCTGGAGGTGGGGGTCTGGCCATAAAGCCCCCAAAGGAGAATAAGACCTTTAAGGTTACCTAAAGAATAAGAAAACATAACCTCTTACAGATTAAAAAAAGATCTTCATCTGTCCACCAGATGGCACTCCAGACCTTCTTTTTAGTTCATAACCCATAAACTAAGTAACCACGAAGCGAACTAATGTACATTCTTATTAAAAATCAGTGCACTTTAAACTGTATCGGCTCAGCCTCTTGTGATCATTTCTGGACTATTGCATTTAGCATGCAGTATTTATATGGTTGATTTGCTAATAGAAACCCTATTAATATATCTATAACCAACCTCTGCAAGAATCCAACTTAAAAAAAAAAATCTGTTCAGATGTTTCTAAGTTATGTCTATTTCTAGGAAAGCTGGGTCTCATCCGATATCACCACTGGTTGTTCGGCTTTGGGAACCGTGAATGCCAAATCTGCTTGCTCCTATATCTCTGCATACCTAAAATGGGGGGGGGGGGGGGCATCCTCTGGGTGTTAGAATTGCCGCTCCGCTGTCCTGAATACAGTTATAACACACTACATGGGTACATGATTTTTATTTGCAGACGAATTCTGTTTCTATTTTTATATGAAATCAATACGTAAAGCTCATTAGTAATGGAAATAAATATGGAAACTGATTTATTACATTTATTATACACTTTAGGCACTTTTGGAAAAGTGTCTTGAAAAGGGGCTAAGAGGAGTCTAAAGTGCACCGCATTTATTAATCGTGTGTGCCAGCGTGCCACTGTGACAAATTGGGCACGTCTTCTGCCTGTTTCAAATAGTCATAAAGGGGTTTTTCCAGGATTTACTTATTGATGACCTATCCTCAGGATAGGTCATCAATATCAAATCGTCAGGGGTCGGACTCTTGGTGCCCCTGTCGATCAGCTGTTTTCACTAGCTGCTTTGGCCAGAACTGGGCATTAAAACTACCTGGCTCACTTGATTTACTTGAATGGGTGCAGTAGCCAGTGGGAGTGCCAGGTATCGGACCACTGCCAATGTGATATCAATAACATATCTTAAGGATAGGTTATGAATAAGGAAGTACCTGGAAATACTCCTGGTCTAAAGCTGTCTAAATTAGGCATTTTTCACATTTGCTTTTAGAGCTCTCCGGCAGGCTGTTTCAGCAGAGAAGGGTGCCAGGAGTCGGAGCCCAACCGATTAGATACTGGGGACCTACCCTGAGGACAGGTCATCAGTGTTCTTCTCCCAGAAACCCCCTTTATCATGAAAAGAAGGGAAGCAGAGGAACTCAAGGGATACCACCTTAAGGCACCCATAGGCTTCTGTAGGGTCCTACTGTACCTCTGTATACCTCTGATTTCATAAGGATGTTTCCTTTGCAAAAAACAGATATGTCCTGCTCCATCTGATGGTGTATCACAGGGTTACATATGCAATGTATAAGAGGCCTAAAGGACATTGGTATTTCCAATGGCGCCCATGTCAGTTGCATACGTTCCACTCCTGACAACTGTCCAGGCTATAGGAATTCTACAAGTCTGTAAAAATATCTGGAGAGCACGATATTACTGCTGAACTCTACACACTCAAATAGCCGTCAGCCTGATTTTTGTGTAATTAGATATGTCATTTTGTAGAAAATAATCCGCCTTAATTAGTCCTCCTTCTATATGAAAGCAACTGGGCAATTTCTCTTGACAACCATAATCTGTTAATGCATGTTTATTAAAACCTTAATCGGATCTCTCACCACTTTGCACTGGGTCACTTAATACATCGCTAGGACAAACATGGATTGCACCATACATACTGGTGTAATATCTGCCACTTACCCTAATTCTGCCCCCTTCTCCCGACATTCACTGGAGATCCAATACACAGAAGGAATCTGAACTCTGACCCCCGCCAGTGACTGTCTAATAAAGTCATTGTGTCAATTGGAGCTAATTACATGATTACACTGATACAGTAACCGGTTCCTGCCGCACGCTACCCAATATCTATCTGAATTTAAGTTCTCAGCAAGCAATGAGAGGTGCCTCATGGTCGTTCAAGCTGAGAGCACTTTACAGATTTCCAGGAGGTCTTACTTGGCACAAATTTGAGTAGATTGAATTTAGCAATCATTAAGGGTCTGCTCCATTTATCTGCTGCCAGAAATCTTGGCCAAGGATCTTAGAATTTCTTCAAACCCCTTTATTTACTTACTTATTTTAGCCTCCATCAGCGATCGCCTTCTCCTCTTGGGATTACGATTGTAATGTCTTCTAGTCAAAAAGAATTACCATTACAATGGGGAAAAGTTATTATACATCCCTGCATTGCAGTACAGTAAATCTGCTCTGGCTGAGTCATACTTTGGGACTGTTGGACCCAGATCAACCGCACATGTTACAGATGCTGTGATTGCATTTGCCATTGTTGTAGTGATGCTACATTACCAACCCAGAAGGAAAATAATCACTTACATGATTTGGTTGTATCACTTCGGAAAAGTTCCTGAGCCTAATTGTTTAGAACTGGGAGAGGTTTGCTCGGTTTTTAAGGTGCACCTGCTGGCCTATTGGAATTGTTTTGAGCCTGACTTTGCACTGCACTAAACTGTGTTCACATGTGCCTGTACAGGAACAAGCTCTCTTCCATTGCTGTGACTTGAGGACCTTCCTAGCCTGCCATGTGACCACAGGTCCTTCAGCAGCTTATGTTTACATCTGTTGGTTACAAATGAAAGTGCTGTTCTACTGACTTATTGGGGCCTGTGGGGAGGAAGGAGAAGAACCCAGGAGACATGCCTATGTAATATGCACATGTAGTAACAAAAGCTTGTAGGAAGAGAAGAAAGCCATGAGACCAAGGTAGCAATTTCATGAGATATGAAGTTTGACACACATTTCCACATCTGTATCTATGAGCATTAAAGAGACATTCCCATCTGTTACTGAGACTGGAGTATCCATCGTAAGCAGCGGCCGGAGGTGCCTGCAATTACAGATACAGCCAAGCTGGCTGTGTTAAGTTTGTTTCCATAGCTCCTATTCAATTCTATGGCAGTTACAGAAACTGTGTAGCTCAGCTATTGATCATCAGTATCTGATCGGTGTGGGGCCAACACCTGGGACCCCTGCCAATCAGCTGTTTGAGATAGCACCAGTGCTCGTAGTAGCACCAGTGCCTTCGCACAACTTGGCCTAGGCCATGTGACATCACATTTAGAGATGAGTGAAGTATACAAAAATTAGATTTGGCTGCTTCGCCGAATTTCACAAAAAAATTAGCTTTGTGACGAATTACTTTGTCACGAATCTCATTAGTTTGTAAGTAGTGGGTTCAATGTTATTGTACCCCTCAGATGCAGCTTTCATAGCGGATTGCGGCATCTGACAGTAATAATTTTTTTTAAATTAAATTCAATCATACTTACCTCATCCATTTGCTCGTGACGGGCTGACCGTCGCCATCTTGATTGAAGATCTAGTACAAAATCTCACGCGGCCTGTGATGACGTCTTCATGTTGCCCGGTGTGGTGACGTCATACGTCACCGCACACGGGATTTCGTGCGAGATCTTCAATCAAGATGGCGGTGGCCGGCCTGTCATGAGCAAATTGATCAGGTATGATTGGGGTTTTTTTTACCGCCATTTTAGGGAAAATCAGTTCACTACCACGAAACACGAGGAAATCCAGCTTTGCGGCGAATCGAATTTTCACTGAAATTCGGATCGTTGTCCACTTTGTGGACTTTGATTCATTCAACACTAGTCACATTCATTGATCACAGGATCTAGGTCAGAGGTGGGCAATCTTTTTGACTCGTGGGCCACAATGGGTCCCGGACCAAGAGTAGATGGATGGGACGTTTGTGTGAATGAATATAAATAAAATTTAAATTTCGTAACATTAAAGGTTTAGTTTAATTCAAGGTAGAAAAGCATAAAAAGAGTTATTGTACAAAACTTTTATGCAATGTATTTCTTTCATAACATAGTATGTATAACTCACCTTCAATTTTAGTGGGAACAGTGTTGTTGGTCTCCCTTTTTTGCTAAGGCATCAAAGTCTGGAGTTAGCTTTATTGTTGCAATTCGCAGAATAGATAATGTGCCAGTATATAGGGCCCCCATAGTGCCCCCCATAATGTGCCAGTATATAGGGCCCCCATAGTGCGTCCCCTCTTCTCCATAGTACCAATCCATATTGTGCCAGTATATAGGGCCCCCACCCCCCTTCTTGCCACAGTATATTATGAGTAATAAAAACAATAAACACATATACTTACCTTGTGCTGCTGTCAGTGATGTGATGCAGGCCTCTTTCGGCCTGTGTCCCGCTCTGTACGGCTCAGGCGGCGCGATGGCGTAATAGCGCCGCCTGCACTGGCCTCTGATAGGCTACAGGCCTAGTACCTGTAGCCTATCAGAGGAATGGGCAACGGAGACACCTCCTCCCTGCTCCTCCGCATCATTCATCTGTATCGCTGTCCTGAGGACGGCGATACAGATGAATATGGAGATGAGCTCTTCCACAATGGAAGCGCTCATCTCCACTCCTGCTGCCTCCGGACAGCTCTGCGGGCCGGATAAAAAGGTCCAACGGGTCGTATACGGCCCGCGAGCCGTAGTTTGCCCATCACTGGTCTAGGCGCAGTTCAGCCCCATTGAAGTGAATGGGGCTGAGCTGCGATACCAAGCACAGCCGCTATACAATGTACCATGCTGTGCTTGGTGAGCAGGGAGAAGGCTGTGACACTACTGAGTTATCAGTGCCGGGTGTTGGACCCCCACTTATCAGATACCGATGACCTATCCTGAATATAGGTCATCAGTAAAAAAAAAGTTTCATAAAACCCCTTTCAGTGCACACTGAAAAAACTCCCAGAAATACATAAGGATCTCATTTTGTGAACTGGTCGGAGATCTTCAGCTCTTGGCCTGTGGACTCCAGAAGTGTGGGTGGCAGATATAGATTTAGAAATAAATGAATTTTCAACAGTAGTAATATTTCATCTCTCCATTTATGTAATATCTGTTTTTAGACACTTAGCCTGGCGTAGTCCTGGACTGAGCCGCTCCTCGGCACATGTAACAATTGAAAAACATATTTATTTTAGTTTTTCTACGGTGATTTCACTAAACTTTAGACTATGGGAAAATTGGAAGGAGACAGGCTCTGAAAGTGCCAGCATTTAAATGAAAGACAGCTTTAATATCTGCAGAGTTCACAACCTCACGTCATGTTATTTTAACATTCTGTTCTGGCTCGGCTCTGACATTATAAGGTAATCAGGAGGCTGACTACAGTGAAATAGATCACCATTTCCATTTGGCAGCCGCAATAATTCATCAGTTTATTTTTAATACAAACCATTTAATACTGTCCATTTCTGCCTACAATGTATTCAGACGAGAGAATAGATTTCTCATTGTCCGCTATTGACGTCCATTTTTCCCCAAACACAAAACAAGGTGCAAGGTGTAAAACGGAGAATTGAAAATCCCTGTGGCGCAGGGTGATAGTTAAAGGGCATCTGTATATGAATGTACTGTCATACAGACCATGGACTAAAATATCTTCAAAAATAGTGTTCAATTCTTCGTTCTGAGGCAGAGCTCCAATATCCCTACATAAACATACCTAGGTATAGATAGATTTAAAGGGATTCCTATTAATGGTATATCCTCAGAATAGGTAATCAATATTAGATTGGTAAGGGTCCAATTCTCAGCACCCCTGCCAATAAGCTGTGTGAAGGGGTTGCAGCTAGAGATGAGCAGAGCTTTATAAAATTTGATTCAGCAGCTTTACTGAGGTTTGCCAAGAAATTCTATTCGGTATAAATTAATTTGTCGCTAATCGCTATAAATCAGGCATACCCAGGCCACTCTGCCTTAGGGTACGGCCAAACAGCGGCCGTGCTGCTGATGGGTTGCGGCCATGCTGCGCTGAAGAACCGCATCGCCAATTAACCTGCAGCTGCCTTTCATTTAATACTGAAGACTGTACTGTATAGTCAGTCTTCATTGTTAATGGCCGTGTGGCACCTTTAATTCACCTTTGCATATTATTGTCGTTCTGGCCTGCAATCTCCTACAGGTTATTTGACAGTAAACACTGAGTATTAATCAGCTCTGGCATACCCACTTCTCTAACCCCAGCGCTCTTCTGCCCTACAGGTGGGAGCCCTTCTTCTGCCATCTTCTTTTCTCCTTTTCCACATCATCTAATATTGATGAGAATATGTCATTCTCGGCCTGTGATGTCACGTCCATCTGTCACATGGCCTTTGTACATCTTAGTCCCCTTTAAAGGGGTTGTCCGGGTTCAGAGCTGAACCCGGACATACCCACATTTTCACCCAGGCAGACCCCCTAATATGAGCATCGGAGCATTTAAGCGATTCAGCACAGAGCAAAGGCTTTTTTAGGATATCTGGTGACGTACCGAGCTCTCCATAGGGATTGCTAGGCGGAGGTTTTAAAGAGGACCTTTCACTAGAATAGAAAATCTAAACTAAGCATACAGACATGGAGAGCGGCGCCCAGGGATCTCCGTGCACTTACTGTTATACCTGGGCGCCGCTCCGTTCTCCCGGTATAGGCTCCGGTATCTTCATATGTTCAGCTCAACTGGGTGGAGCCTGCCGGCGTCTCCTTCTCCCATGCTGTAGCGCTGGCCAATCGCAGCGCTCAGCTCATAGCCTGAGAGGAAAAAAAAAACTCTTAGACTATGAGCTGAGCGCTGCGATTGGCCAGCGCTACAGCCTGGGAGAAGGAGACGCAAATGGAGAAGGAGGTGAAAATGGGGGTATGTCCGGGTTCAACTCTGAACACAGACAACCCCTTTAAGTGAATGGGATTGAGGGGCAATACTAAATACAGTCGCTATACAATGATGTGCTCATCCAAGCGCTGCAGTCCCTTTAAAATGGGGATTGGCAGGGGTTCTGGGTGTCGGACTTCCAATATTATAATATTGATAAACTATCCTTATAGGTTTTTAGTATTTAAAGGGGTATCCCAGGGGGCAGAGCTGGAGGGTGAAATGTGTATGACCAGTGGACAGAACTGTGTAGTTTCAGCACTGTCAGCACTTTCAGTTACAGCTGATCAATAGAAAAGGTCCAGAAACCCCTTTAAAAGGGTTTTCTGGGATTACAATCATTATAACAGATACAGTGCTTTGAAAATGTATTCATACCCCATGAACTTTTCTAAAAAATTTTCACGTTACAACCACAAACTAAAATGTATTTTATTTGGATTTTATGTGACAGACCAACACAAAGTAGCAAGTACCGTATGTGTGAAGTGAACAGAAAATTATACTGTTTTCAAAATTTTTAATAAATAAAAACGTGAAACGTAGTGTGCATTTGTATTCAGCCCTCTGTACTCTGATACTCCTAAATAATACTCCTGATGAACTCCAGCCACCGATGACCATTGGTTATGCACAGCGTTCAGGCTCCCAGCACTTTGCCCAAGTTTGTTTTTGATCTGCAATAAACACACAAGAGTGAGATCAATCTGAGCAATTAACATAGCGCACGTCTTTGATCTCACAGCAGTCTACGAAGATGCAGATTACAAAAAAAAAGAAAGAAAAACAAACCGCAGTATAGCTGTGGTCAAATGGGATAAAACTCGTTACATGGAGAACAAATCAAGAACATGAGGTTTTGAATTTGCTGAAAGGAGCAGAAAAGAAAATGTCAGCTCAATCTTATAATAGACTGTAACGATGGAAAGTGGGTAACACTCAAGAGTAGTCCTGATGTCTACAGTGAGGACTCTTTTTGACCTTAGGCAAGACTCTTCTTCTTGACCTTAGGCAAGTGGTCTGATGCACACTCCTAGTGGTGTAAGCTGTACAGAGAAGACCCAGAGCAAAATGAGAATCTACCTTCCATCCTGGCCTTCAAGCCCCCCTTGGGCATTCGGGACCTGGCAACACAGCATCCAAATGCAATGCCCCTCAAGTACATGCCTGATGGCCATTAGTACTGACACACATGGCGGATTTTCCACAATGGAATTTCCAACTTGGATTTTCTGGATCAGCAGTATAATTTGCATGTATAAGTTTTAGGAAAAACAACAGGGGGAGACAGAGATAGCAGTGACACCCAGGTCATGGTACCTACCCTCTACCGCATAGAAAGACACTAGTATCGTCAATGGCATATGGTTGAAGGGGACCCTGTTGCAGGAAGGAACGAGAGAAAGGGAGTGACAACTATGAGGATGCCTGTGATCCAGAAAATGGTTGTCACTGGCACTAACACCAACTACTAGAATACTTACCAAACTTATGGACCTGAACAGAAGCAAAATATTTTTCTAAAGGGAACCTGTCACATTGTACAGTATGGACATCATCATGTTATGGAGCAGAAGGAGCTGAGCAGATAGATATATAGGAGGTCATTTATTTCCCTACGCTGGCGGCGGATGCACCAAAGTTTTGTAGAGGCGCAGGCCTCTACATAACATTGGCGCTTGGTGCCGCCGACCATGTGACATGCTTTAACCTACACCAGTTCCCTTGCTGGCGTAGTTTAAGACCATTTTTCATGCTATAAACTGGCGTGGAAAATGATGAATGAGACAGGCCGGCCCACCCTCATCCCTGTCCACCTCGGAAAGGTGTCATGAGCGGGAAAAACCCCTTTTGCAAAAAAATCTGCTAGAAAAAATACACCAAAAAGTGGTGTAAAAACAATAATAAATGACCCCCATAGTTATTCAATTGAGATAGAAAGTATTCATTCAAAACTCTGTGGATTGTGGATTTAGGAGTCCGGTGAGCGGACCTAATCAGTGGCTGACAACCTTCCCTGTGTGACTGTGCATACAGACATAGCTGTCAATCACCGAAAAGACCACCCAATGGACTCTGAAGCCCAGAATAAGCAGAAGATTGAACAAATACATTTCTAAATTAACTGAATCATTTCCCATAAGACTATATATCAATATGCTCAGCAACTCCTGCTCTTTAGCCTGCAGCCAGGACTGTGTTTTCATGATGACCGGTTCCCTTTAAACACTGACCAGCCTGCCATTTTCCAGTGTATTTTGTATAGTTATGAACATGCACTCACTCTCATCCATCGTCCTGGAATATTTCGGTGGGACCTCATCTTTCACCATTGAATCTTTATTAATGACCTGCTGACAATGATGACAGCCGCTCAATTTTGTTTTGCCTTGTAGAACCGCCAGTTCTTTGAATCGAATGTGAAGCCCAAATCACATTGTTTTGCTTGGCTTTATACATAGAACAGCTAATTAAGACATTCACCTCCGTCCATAAGCTTCTGTGATTTATTATATGAAAAAAGATGTGATTTACATATAATTTCAACATTTTACAGTTTTCGCTTCAAGAAAATCCCGATACACCGCCTTGTGAAATCTCCTTCCAGGTCCACATATTACCCTGGTACTGTGGGACTGAGCTCAGTAATTTACGTTACATTTCCACAGGTTACTTTGTAAAGGCGCGTAACATGAAATCTTTATTTTACCATTTGCCTATTGCTGAAAAATAAGACAGGAGAACGTTGGGATTCAAAGCAAAACCTGAGCTCCGATATATATACACTGCTCAAAAAAATAAAGGGAACACTTAAACAACACAATTTAACTCCAAGTCAATCACACTTCTGTGAAATCAAACTGTCCACTTAGGAAGCAACACTGAGTGACAATCAATTTCACATGCTGTTGTGCAAATGGGATAAACAGGTGGAAATTATAGGCAATTAGCAAGACACCCCCAATAAAGGAGTGGTTCTGCAGGTGGTGACCACAGATCACTTCTCAGTTCCTATGCTTCCTGGCTGATGTTTTGGTCACTTTTGAATGCTGGCGGTGCTTTCACTCTAGTGGTAGCATGAGACGGAGTCTACAATCCACACAAGTGGCTCAGGTAGTGCAGCTTATCCAGGATGGCACATCAATGCGAGCTGTGGCAAGAAGGTTTGCTGTGTCTGTCAGAGTAGTGTCCAGAGCATGGAGGCGCTACCAGGAGACAGGCCAGTACATCAGGAGACGTGGAGGAGGCCGTAGGAGGGCAACAACCCAGCAGCAGGACCGCTACCTCCGCCTTTGTGTAAGGAGGAACAGGAGGAGCACTGCCAGAGCCCTGCAAAATGACCTCCAGCAGGCCACAAATGTGCATGTGTCTGCTCAAACGGTCAGAAACAGACTCCATGAGGGTGATATGAGGGCCCGACGTCCACAGGTGGGGGTTGTGCTTACAGCCCAACACCGTGCAGGACGTTTGGCATTTGCCAGAGAACACCAAGATTGGCAAATTCGCCACTGGCGCCCTGTGCTCTTCACAGATGAAAGCAGGTTCACACTGAGCACATGTGACAGATGTGACAGAGTCTGGAGACGCCGTGGAGAACGTTCTGCTGCCTGCAACATCCTCCAGCATGACCGGTTTGGCATTGGGTCAGTAATGGTGTGGGTGGCATTTCTTTGGAGGGCCGCACAGCCCTCCATGTGCTCGCCAGAGGTAGCCTGACTGCCATTAGGTACCGAGATGAGATCCTCAGACCCCTTGTGAGACCATATGCTGGTGCGGTTGGCCCTGGGTTCCTCCTAATGCAAGACAATGCTAGACCTCATGTGGCTGGAGTGTGTCAGCAGTTCCTGCAAGACGAAGGCATTGATGCTATGGACTGGCCCGCCCGTTCCCCAGACCTGAATCCAATTGAGCACATCTGGGACATCATGTCTCGCTCTATCCACCAACGTCACGTTGCACCACAGACTGTCCAGGAGTTGGCAGATGCTTTAGTCCAGGTCTGGGAGGAGATCCCTCAGGAGACCGTCCGCCACCTCATCGGGAGCATGCACAAGCGTTGTAGGGAGGTCATACAGGCACGTGGAGGCCACACACACTACTGAGCCTCATTTTGACTTGTTTTAAGGACATTACATCAAAGTTGGATCAGCCTGTAGTGTGTTTTTCCACTTTAATTTTGAGTGTGACTCCAAATCCAGACCTCCATGGGTTGAAAAATTTGATTTCCATTTTTTAATTTTTGTGTGATTTTGTTGTCAGCACATTCAACTATGTAAAGAACAAAGTATTTCAGAAGAATATTTAATTAACTCACATCTAGGATGTGTTATTTTTGTGTTCCCTTTATTTTTTTGAGCAGTGTATATATATACAGTACACTCACTGGCCAAAAAAATGATGCATCTAGATAGAAATGTCGGATTGCTGTAAGAATCGGCATGCAGTTATGTCTCAAGCAGGTATGTATATGATTGCACGAGTGGTCTGATTACACGCTGGGTCTTGCCATAAGAAGGTGTAAAAGTGCTTCCCTCGCTGTCCTAAAAGTCTCTCAGAAGCGACTTTTGAGTGGTGTACCTCTTAGTGATAGAGCGTTGACTGCTAGACATGTCTCTACCAAACGGAAAGCAGGAAGTATCTGTTAGGCCTCTTTCACACGGGCGTCATATTTTTGGCCCGGATAAGGCTCCAGTCACACGTCCGCAAAATGTGTCCGCATCTGTTCCGCAATTTTGCGGAACGGGTGCGGACCCATTCATTCTCTATGGGGACGGAATGGATGCGGACAGCACACAGTGTGCTGTCTGCAGCCGCAATTGCGGAGCGCGGCCCCGATTTTGGGTCCGCAGCTCCACAAAAAGATAGAGCATGTCCTATTCTTGTCCGCAATTTGCGGGCCCGCAACACACCACGGACGTGTGAATGTAGCCTAAGAGGCGGGTGCGTTGCGGGAAAATGCGCGATTTTTCCGCGCGAGTGAAAAACATTGTAATGCGTTTTGCACTAGCGTGAAAAAAATCGTGCATGTTTGGTACCCAAACCCGAACTTCTTCGGGCTTGGGATCGGTGTTCTGTAGATTGTATTATTTTCCCTTATAACATGGTTATAAGGGAAAATAATAGCATTCTGAATACAGAATGCATAGTAGAATAGCGCTGGAGGGGTTAAAAAAATAAAATAATAATTTAACTCACCTTAATCCACTTGATCGTGGAGCCGGCATCTCCTTCTGTCTTCATCTTAGCTGTGTGGAGGAACAGGACCTGTGGTGACGTCACTCCGGTCATCACATGATCCATCACATGATCTTTTACCATGGTGATGGATCATGTGATGAACCATGTGATGACCGGAGTGCCGTCACCACAGGTCCTGTTGCTCCACACAGATGAAGACAGAGGAGATGCCGGCTCCACAATCAAGTGGATTAAGGTGAGTTAAATTATTTTTTATTTAATTTTTTTAACCTCTCCAGCGCTATTGTACTATGCATTCTGTATTCAGAATGCTATTATTTTCCCTTATAACCATGTTATAAGGGAAAATAATAATGATCGGGTCCCCATCCCGATCGTCTCCGAGCAACCGTCCGTGAAAATCGCACCGCATCCACACTTGCTTGCGATTTTCACGCAGCCCCATTCACTTCTATGGGGCCTGCGTTGCGTGAAAAACGCAGATTATAGAGCATGCGGCTATTTTCACGCAACGCACAAGTGATGCGTGAAAATCACCGCTCATGTGAACAGCCCCATAGAAATGAATGGGTCGGGATTCAGTGCGGGTGCAATGCGTTCAACTCACGCATCGCATCCGCGTGGAATACTCGCCCGTGTGAAAGGGGCCTTAGGGTTAGAAACTAAATAAGCAGCGCACCATAGGGTGAGTACGTCAGGACCATGTATCGTCCGACCCCCGTAAATTGGAGGTTCACCTGTGTAGGTTGTGCTCAATTAGGCACACCTCTAATATATGCGTATCAGAATTGCAAAAGTTGTATGGGATGCAGCCGCAGTCACACGAGCTTCAAGGACAAGTGCCCAGTCTTCCAAGGAGATAAGTAGAGTGGAGAATGGTGGACCTCCAGGCGCAGAAGGACCACATCAACTGTCATGCAATCAATGGATTCTTTTTATTGCAAGAAATGTTTATTTTTTTTCCGTCTTTTGCAATAATAGGAATCCATTGATCGCATGACAGTTGATGTGGTCGTTCTGCGCCTGGTTGTCCACCATTATCAACACTAGACATGTCTCTTTGACACATTCAACACGTTTTGCCCAATGGACAGACTTTGAGAGGAGGCGCATCACTGAACTGAGAGAAGCAGTATGGTCGTTTCAACAAACTGCCCGCCGTCTCGGTTGTTCTGAGATGTTGGGAGGAGTGGTTATGTGAGGGCTTGAACAGGCGAACAGGCTCTGGACGGTCCAGACAGACCATCATTAGAGAGGATTGTTTGATCTACCTACAAGCTCGTGCAGCTCCAACATTTTTGTTGTCCACCCTCCAGACACAGGTGGCACCTTCACTGCACACTCTTGTCTCTGCCTGGATAGTTTCCAAGTGCTTAGCAGAAGGAAATTTGGTATCCCAGCTCCCATTACGTGCCACTGTGGTGTCAGGAAACCTGGACTGCTACAGACTGGAGCAGCTGATCAGTGGCAGTGCCAGGAGTCAGACCCCCACTGATTAGATATCATTGACCTATCCTGGCCATAGGCCATCAATATTTTACTCCCAGAAAACCCTTTTAAGACTATAGCTATTTGTAATTGAAAGCATGTTAGCAATGTGTAAAATACAGTAGGTGCTTCAAACATACCAAACATAGTGCCCCCCATGTGGCTGTGTCTGGTACTGCAGCTCAGCCACACTGAATGGGAAAAAACGGTGGTTATGCTGCAGAACCAGACACAGCCACATGGACCAAAGCAAAGCTAAGGCTACTTTCACACTGGCGTTTCTGGGTCCGCTTGTGAGATCCGTTTCAGGGCTCTCACAAGGGGCCCAAAACGGATCGGTTCAGCCCCAATGCATTCTGAATGCTTAAATTTGGCTGCGTTTGGTCTCCGTTGCGTTTTTTTTAGACGGTCACTAAAACTCAGCTTGCAGCGTTTTGGTGACCGTCTGACTATGCGGAGCCAAACGGATCCGTCCTGATTTACAATGTAAGTCAATGGGGACGGATCCGTTTTTCACTGACACAATATGGTGCAATTAAAAAAAGGAACTGTTTTGACTTAGACTTTTTTTGAATGAATAATGCAAACGAATCAGTTATGAACGGATACAAGCGTTTGCATTATCGGTGCGGATCCGTCTGTGCAGATACAAGACGGATCCGCACCAAACGCGAGTGTGAAAGTAGCCTAAACTGGTACTGCAGTTTTTCAGACGAATGAGGTTCCTGAGTCATCCCCACCAAGGATAACATAACAGCCATCAATTTTAAAAACTCATGCACATTTTGCAGTGGATATAACTGCAGATCTTCTGCACACAAAAATACTGCTGTGGAAAATCTGCACCATATATACACCTCGTGTGGGCTTACCCTGAAGATGCCTGGGGCGCTAAGAGACACTTGAATTCATAAAATTGAAGGTAGTGATTACTGGAACCATGAGATCCAAAGCACGTGCCATCTGCTAGCAATAACATAGGTATTAGAAGATTACTGTTAGGCCTCTTTCACACGGGCGAGATTTCGGCGCGGGTGCAATGCGTGAGGTGAGCATGCCCTTTTTTGTGTGTTTTTCACGCATCGCAGGCCCCATAGAAGTGAATGGTGCTGCGTGAAAATCGCAAGCAAGTGCGGATGCGGTGCGATTTTCACGTATGGTTGCTAGGAGATGATCGGGATGGGGACCCGATCATTATTATTTTTCCTTATAACATAGTTATAAGGGAAAATAATAGCATTCTTAATACAGAATGCATAGTACAATAGTGATGGAAGGGGTTAAAAAAAAATTAAAATTATTTAACTCACATCATCCACTTGTTCTCTTCTGTCTTCTTCTTTGATGATCTGTGAGGAAAAGGACCTGCGCTCATCACATGGTCCGTCACATGGCCCATCACCGCTGATGGATCATGTGACTGACCATGTGATAAGCGCAGTGACATCACCACAGGTCCTTTTCCTCAAAGAAGAAGAAAGAAGAGAAGCCGGGCTGCGCAAACAAGTGGATTAAGCTGAGGTCAATTATTTATTTATTTATTTTTAACCCCTCCATCACTATTTTACTTAGCATTCTGTATTAAGAATGCTATTATTTTCTCTTATAACCATGTTATAAGGGAAAATAATAAAATCTACACAACACCTAACCCAAACCTGAACTTCTGTGGAGAAGTCCGGGTTTGGGTACCAAACATGGCGATTTTTCTCACGCGCGTGCAAAACGCAATAAAATGTTTTGCACTCACGCGGAAAAATAGTGCATTTTCCCGCGACGAACCCGCATCTTATCCAGCCCAAATCCCTGACGCCCGTGTGAAAGAGGCCTTACACAACAGTTTGGCTGTGAGTAGGGCTCATGATTTACCATCACGGGCGGACTGGGAACTTAAAATGGCCCTGGAAAAAAAAATAAGTGTCCCCGTGTTGTAGGTGGGTCCAATTTGACAGAAGTCAGGGCAACACAAGTAGTCAGAGACAACAGAAGTAGGCGGGGTCAGCAATACTGTAGTGCAGGACAAAATACCGCCCCAGCAGAACCAAATACCACAGTGCACCACAAAATATTGCCACCCCAGCCACAGGATTCAACTGTATCACAGTCCTGAGGATGGTGATACAGTTGAGTTCAGGAGGGCACCAGCGGCTGCCGGCCAGGTGCCAAAGTAACTGATGCTCCTAGCATTAATTAATGCTTAGAACATCAGATTGTTATGTACCCAGCCGGTAACCATGAGGAGGGCTTTGGAGGCCCCCTGGGCATCGGCCCACCGGGAAGTTTCCCTGTAGGCTCTATGGCCAGTCCGCCACTGTTTACCGTTAATTGCCGGGTGAGCTAAAATGCGTCACCATGATCCTTGTGACTATGCTAATGCAATAAGAACTTTGTGAGTGCCAGTCATTACTGAATCTACTGTTATTGGGGACCGCCACCCATTGATGCAAGCACCACTAACTTCCAGAGTGATGGTGACACGTGCTATTTGGAATGCTCCTGCAATATACGTAAATGAATCTTGCTCCATTATTCCTACTGTCAGAAAAGTCATCCATGAAGTCCAGGAAGTGTTTCTTACAACGTGACATATTTGAAGAAGTTATAATTAATATACTGTGAGTCATTTATCTAGACTGGTGCACTTGTTTAGAAGGTTCCTCCAATATTTTTAGAAATTTTGAAGCCAAGTTATATCTATATGTAGAGCAAACACCTCGAAGACGTCCTCAGCTTTCCTAGTCAAGTCCCTGCACAACGTAATATCTCCTGTAGCTCAGCCTTGATGTTCCCCACAACAGACGGTTCTGTGAATACAGCCAAAGTGGCCATTCTTTGATCTCACGTACATGTTGTGATGTCCTTAAATAAATGTCTATTCACTCAATACATTGCGGCCTCTCCTGATCTACGTCGCATTTGGCAATGGCACAGTAAGTCTTTTAAAGGCTTTACAATGCTTAGGTGGCATGCCAAATATTTAAAAAGCAATTATTAAATACCGCCATACCATGAGATGGTGTTTCCAGCTGGTGCATTTCAACTAGAGCAGAAAACTTCCTTCTGTATCTACGCAATTATACATTTCCAAGGCACGGGCAAAGATTAATGATTTGTCTTACGCAAGTTCCAATTAGAAGATTCCACCTTGTGGAAAGTGTAGGAAGAAGTCAATTTACAGTCTGAATATTTGAGCGTTATATTCCAGCGGTGGAGAAGATCTATACGATGATCTGTATTTTGTCTGTATCCATGCTAATAATTGCATTTAGTGGAGGACATGGCTGGCAGGGGCACAGCTGTCTCCCTAGCCACCGAGGCACCATGTCATACCTCCTCTACTGTCATTGGTAGGAAGGCTCCCATAGCAGCTTTTTACGAGATCATTAGGTTCAAATAGTGTGCCCCCTAGTGGACTCCTTGTACTGAAATTTTTTTTGTATTTAAAGACTATGAATAGCTTTGGGGGCAATTTTAGAATTATTTCATTTTACTAATTTTGTAGAAAAATTTTAAAGGGCATCTGTCAGCAGTTTTGTACCTATGACACTGGCTGACCTGTTACATGTACACTTGGCAGCTGAAAGCATTTGTGTTGGTCTCATGTTTATATGTGCCCGCATTGCTGAGAGAACTGATGTTTTATTATATGCAAATGAACCTCTAGGGGGCGTTGCCGTTACACCTTGCTCTCTCTGCAACTGTCACGCCCCAGGTGTGAGGATGTTTTCACTGCCTGGCCCTATCAATCAGAATGCAGAGGGCGGGGCAGTTGCAGAGAGAGCAGAGGCTCTAGGTGTAATGGCAACACCCCCGTTGCTCCTAGAGACTCATTTGCATATATTAAAAAAACCTTTTCTCGGCAATGCGGACACATATGAACACGGGACCAACACAGATGTCTTCAGCTGCCAAGCGCACATGTAACAGGTCAGCCAGTGTCATAGGGACAAATCTGCTGACAGATGCCATTTAAAAAATTTCAGCAGTTTTTGTTCTGCAGGGTTAAAGGGTTTCTCCTGGCTTTTAATATTGATGACTGATCCTCAGGATAGGTCATCATTATCAGATCGGGATAGGTCATCAATATCAGATCAGGATAGGTCATCAATATCAGATTGGTGGGGGTCTGACACCCGGCACCCCCGCCCATCAGCTGTATGAGGGGACA
The DNA here is from genome assembly GCF_905171765.1 of Bufo bufo. NCBI lineage: Eukaryota > Metazoa > Chordata > Amphibia > Anura > Bufonidae > Bufo > Bufo bufo. Next base: position 182,131,077 of record NC_053397.1, on the reverse strand, counting down.
CCCCTGCTGCTGCTTTGCCATACACATAGCAGCAGCAGCAGTGGACCCCGCTGGTCTAATATTGATGACCTATCCTGAGGATAGGTCATCAATAGTGAAAGCCGGAGAACCCCTTTAAGTTGTAGTCTATCAGCAGATTATCTTGCTTTCAGTGTCACAGTGAACTGTCCGGCTGCTGCACTGACGGCTGAATGTACAGTATAGCCCTGAGCTCATAAACACTCCATGTGACAACCACAGACAGGCTGACAATTAACCCTGTAGAGCAAAAACTGCTGAAACCTTTTAATAAAGACCAACTAAATATGATTTTTAGGCCAAAATGCTTAATATGCAATCATAAAAAAATGCCCCAGAAGTTGTTCATAGCCTGGACATTCATAAAAATGATTGCTGTATCAAAGTAGGACAGCTAGGAACCCTATTACGATATGCTACACTCGGGAATACTTCTGTGACAAAAATGTAAGAATTGTAACACTTTAAAACAATTGTCTGCTTTGGACCATATTATCCAGAACTAAGAATAAAGAGCAACTCTTGCTCTGAAGGAAGCGAGTCCATTTGCATGGATAGATGATTGGGCCAATTATTGGGAATAAAGATTCATAATCTTCCCGTGCAAATGTGTTGCTGATCACCTGACGAACAAGCAAAATGCTCATATATTGGGTGATGCTCTGCTGCAGCCAATGACTGGCTTCAGCAGTGACATGTTGCTTGTGGCCATGTCATTGCTGAAGCAAGTCCTTGGCTGCAGATCAGCATGTGACCGTGCCCATGCTGTGGCGGATGTATAGACCACACATGGACATGCGGGAGGCAGTATGGAGGACCGGATTGGCAGGGAGCAGGGTAGTATGAATCTTCTGTTTAAGGAGGCATGCTGGGGGCACTTGCAAAAATATCATTATTCATGGCAAACTTCTTTAAAGCCTCTTTAACGTAAAGAACCCAGTTCACACTGTGCAGTTTCCTGGCTGTTGTCTCTTCTTCAGTGCACCAGTCGTGGAGGCAGTACGGAGGATCGGGGCGGCAGAGAGCAGGGAAGTATGAATCTTCTGTTTATGGTGACAAGCTGGAGACATTGTTCCTGGAGAACCCCTTTAAGAGTGACGGTTAAATTTCACTCCATCCAGCCTGAGTGCTTTATCAATACTACACAGAATGGGATGGAGATTATTCACCTGCGGGTCCAGGTCCAAGCTACACAGAACTCACCTGAGCCAAGTTGCTCTTGGCCCTTCATGGTGCTCCAAACCCTCCACACCTCTGACTAATTGGCATGCTACAATTGGTCCCCCCAAAGAACTTTAGGGGTACAGGAACATGTACAGGATTTATGTGCGGAGAATCCGCATTTAAATCTGCAGGTGTAGATTTGATACAAATTTTACTCTCCCCATTTAAGTGAATGGAGAAAATCCAGTCAAGAAAAAGTAAAATAAATAATAAAATCCGCACAGAAAAGAAATCTGCATCGTGTACGTGAGAATTTCCAATTCTCATAGAATACAACGTAAATGACCTATGGTGCGGATTTTCTGCACGCAAATCCACGTGGAAAATCTGTAGAGAATCCTGATCGTGTGCATTTAGCCTAGAGGTAACACTTCTTCAGGCCTTTCATTCTCAGCTTCCCAGTCCCTTGCTTTACCGGACCTTTTCTCAGGAGCTGCGGCCCAGTTTAGTTCTGCTACCAGGGAAACACTCTCTTTTGACTGGAGACATCCACTTTCGACAGCTCCAGTTGTGGCTCCTCCTTCAAGTGACATCACCACAAGTAGTTCACGGCCACTTGGAGTCCCCTATGGTAGTGACTCCGACGTGTCCATTGAAGAACCGCCATCACATTTACAAGCAAACACTACACGTACATATAACCCTTCCCAGTTCAGACAGTCTCTTCTGTTTTGGGGGGAAATACACAGAACATGTGAACACATTTGAACCCATTAAACATTTTAAGAGACTGCTCGAATGCTATTCATTTGTACAATGTACATGCATATACAGTGCCTTGCAAATGTATTCACCCCCTTGACTTTTTTCGTGTTTTGGTGCCTCACAACCTGGAATTAACATGGATTGTTTAAGGATTTGCATCATGTAATTTACAGAACATGCCCACAACTTTAAAGATTTTTTATTAATTTTTTTTGTGGAGCAAACAACAAATAGTACAAAATAACAGAAAAAGTCAATGTGCATAACTATTTACCCCCTAAAGCCAATACTTTGTAGAGCCATCTTTTGCGGCAATCACAGCTCCAAGTCACTTTGGATAAGTCTCTCTGAGCTTGCCACATCTTACCACTGGGATTTTTGCCCATTCCTCCTTGCAAAACTGCTCCAGCTCCTTCAAGTTGGTTCCCCTTAAACCAGTCAAGTGTTGCTTTAGCAGTGTGTTTGGGGTCATCGTCCTGCTGGAAGGTGGACCTCCGTCCTAGCCTCAAATCACGCACAGAGTGCTACAGGTTTTGCTCAAGAATATCCCTGTATTTAGCATCATCCATCTTTCCCTCAACTCTGACCAGTTTCCCAGTCCCTGCTACTGAAAAACATCCCCACAGCATGATGCTGCCACCACCATGTTTCACTGTGGGGATGGTGTTCTTTGGGTGATGTGTTGGGTTTGTGCCAGACATAGCGTTTTCTTTAATGGCCGAAAAGTTCTATTTTAGTCTCATCAGACCAGAGCACCTTCCTCCATAAGTTTTGGGAGTCTCCCACATGCCTTTTCGCAAACTCACAACGTGCCTTTTTGTTTTTAGCTGAAAGTAATGGCTTTCTTCTGGCCACTCTGCCATAAAGCCCAACTCTATGGAGCGTACGGCTTATTGTCGTCCTATGTACAGATCCTCCAGTCTCTGCTGTGGAACTCTGCAGCTCCTCCAGGGTTACCTTAGGTCTCTGTGCTGCCTCTCGGATTAATGCCCTCCTTGCCTTGTCCGTGAGTTTTGGTGGGCGGCCGTCTCTTGGCAGGTTTGCTGTTGTGCCATGTTCTTTCCATTTGGTTATGATAGATCTGATGGTGATCATGGGGATCATCAAAGATTTGGATATTTTTATAACCTAACCCTGACTTGTACTTCTGAACAACATTGTCCCTTACTTGTTTGGAGAGTTCCTTGGTCTTCATGGCAGTGTTTGGTTAGTGATACCTCTTGCTTAGGTGTTGCAGTCTCTGGGGCCTTTAAAAATGGTGTGTATATGCAATGACAGATCATGTGACACTTAGATTGCACACAGGTGGACATCATTTCACTAATTATGTGACTTCTGAAGGTAATTGGTTGCGCCAGAGCTTTTTATGGGCTTCCTAATAAAGGGGGTGTATACATACGCACATGCAAATTTTCTGTTTTCTATTTCTAAACAATAGTTTTATTTATATATTTTTTTCATTTCACTTCACCAACTTAGACTATTGTGTTCTGATCCATCACATAAAATTCAGATTAACAAAACATTGAACTTAAGGCTGTAATGTAACAAAATACAAAAAAAGTCAAGGGGGGGGGGCGAATACTTTTGCAAGGCACTGTATGTTGTGTCGCACAGTATATATTATTTCAACTGTCTGCCTGCAGCTACCACTAGAGGGAGCCCAGTGCATAGGAACTATAGTTACCAGTGCACTTAAAGGGGTTATCCGATGATTAGTGTAAAATCATACAGTACATGACAATCTCTTTCTAACAAAGCCAGAACCAGCCCTGGACCTCACATGGATCCAGAGATCTCCCCATTTCTTGCCCAAGTGTTTTGCTAGATTTATTTCAAGTTGGCAGCTTAGGGGACATGTCCTTTCTCAGAGGGTGTGCACCGTCTGCTGTACCTAGTGGCAGTTGAAGGAAGGAACTGAGCATGTGCTTCCATCTCAGTGAGCAGGACAGAGAAACTAGAAAAAGAGCCAACAGCAGGGGGCGCTATACAGATAGATTTCAGTGAATAATTTAGTGGTTATAATAAATTTTTAATTACATGCAATTACAAAAGTATTCAGATCCAGGGGCTGGTTTGAAAACTGTAAAATATTATTCGTGGGACAAGCCCTTCAATGGGAACTGTAAATATCTTTTTGTACTGAGCTCCCCCTAGGGATTTCAGGAAAATGTTGGGGTTTCATGTCAGGAAGCGAGAGAATTTCAGCTCCAGGCACGTAGAATTCCGTGGTTTCCCTCCATGGTAAGTACACCACTGGGTACAATGACCCAGAAGACATGGAGGACTGGCTAGGACCAGGAAGTGCTTGATGGCAACCTGGGACAGATGGTGGGGACAGCGAGAGCCCATGTAAGGAGAGGGTTTGGTACCATTCAAGGAGGGAGACAGTAGTAATCCATAACAGGTACCAGACTTGTCTGCTTAGGGTCTATGCAGTGACAGGCAGGGACCTAGTTATCTGCGGAGGCTGGCTCACCTTTCTGAAGGAAATTTAAGAGAAACTGGAGGCTGCTGGAGAGTGTTAGCCGTGTATCGGGGTGGGCTCCCCAGGATACAGTGAAGTCACAAATGAGCAAAACAACTCCACCACCAGTTTTTGCCAAAACAGAATTTTACTTAAACGTAGTAATGAATGCAACCACAAATGCTGGGAACACACAATAAATTTACATACACTCAGCCAAAAGGCTAAGACCCTTGTGCCGCACAGCATGGCGCCCTCCGATGGATGCAGGAGGACAGCGTGGTAATTTACTTACTGGCGGGCATGACTAAACAGCCACACCTTACCCTAAAAAACAAGAATCACTGTATGGGTGTGTGGTGTGGACTAGCCTGCGGTGCAGCACAACAGCTTACAAACTTACAAAGCTCTACAGGATTCCCCCTCCCATAACTGGTCCTGTAGCACGTGCCTGAGTATTCCTCCTCAGCAAAACGCCAGCCTGGCTTGAGTTTGTGGGACGTTTATCAGCTCTCCAGTGTGAAATGTCCCTTTAAATTATGGAGTCCTTGCAATGAACAATAGCAACACTTGTGGCCTGACACAAACAGAGACCCTAACTAACTAACTACAGGCCTGGTCTCAATCTTTAGGCGCCAACACTGTAATGAGGTGCGTACACGATCTGGTGACTCGGAACTGAACAAATGCCTCTCCAGCAAGCATGCGGTGCCACAGTGTACTGTATGTAGCTTTGCTCCTCAGCTCTCATCAGCGTTCCTGGAAGCAATCCTCGTTCCTCTGGACAGGATCAGGGTCTTGGACACAATCAGCTTCACTTAGCTGCCGCTCTGATCACTGAGGTAGGCTCTCACACCTGGATGCCGTCGGATCCTCTGCTCACACAGTTCCTCAGTGTCAGCTCCCTCTAAGATGGCTGCTCTCTTTCTCTTCCTCTCCAGCCTCTGTGTAACCCCCACCTCTCATGAATATGGACATATATGCAGTCTGTAGCTGTGTTTAGGAAACAGCGGCATCTTGTGGCCAAACAGCAGAATGTCAGTCCAGATCATTTAATTTAATCTACACAAACAGTGTTCAGACAAGGAGAGCTGTTTCCCCATCTCACGAGAGTAGTAGTGACCAGAGGTCAGGAGATATGACATGAATCTCTGCAAAGTTAAGAAGGAGATCACCAACAAACTGTTCAAGTGCTTAACTTTAACCATAACTATAATGCCCCCCATATGCCCGGGCCCCTCACACAGATTGCACTTACCTCGCATGTTGGCACACATGTCGCTTCTGATGCCCACATGGCCGCTGCTGCATCTCCCCATTGTGCGGATCAAAACATACGGGGGGGGGGGATGTGTCAGCCAATAGCAGTGTGTGACGGGAATGAGCCTCCCTAGCATCGCGGGTGACGCTAGAGAGGCTCGCTGCCGTTGCGGCCTGCTATTGGCTGCCCCACCCAGACCTCGTCATTGTCAATTATAGTGGTTGGATAACCCCTTTAATTTAGTCTGTGATTGTCTTGATTTAAAGGGAAACCTACTGTAGCAAGGGGAGATACCTGAACATTGCAAGGGTAGCCTATTGAATTCAATGGTAACTGTGTAATACTTTATTTCTTCATTTCAATAATCAGTTTTTTTTCACAGATTACATCTGATCACTGGGAATCCTCGTAGTGGAACACCATGCAATCTGCTCTTCACTGGGGGACCCATCTAACAATAGGATTATGTACCTTTATCTTAAATATCTCTATAATATACATTACAAAATACATTCATTAGAAGGTGTGAAGACAAAATGCATCGCAACGTTCGTTCTTATAATCCCTATGCAAAACTGAAAAGCTTAGTGCATCATTTGCTGTTGAAATAGGCAAGAAATATAGATGTGCCATCCTTTCCTTTCTGTCAATGGGGGATTAACGTTCCATTTGAGCAAGTGAATATTCTGATAAACGGCGTTATCTCTGTATACAGATGTCATCTAATGACTGATCCCCGCACCATGTCATCAATCAGCAATGAATGAGGGAAATTCTTGCTCTAATGCCCAGGATTTAACTGAAGAGCCTGGAACTCAATGTAAAATGTACATTGTAGACCGTGACTTTCTTGTAAGAAAATCTCTGTTTTTATAAGCAACTTTCTACCTAGTATTAGCAGTGAAAAAGAAATTATTAGAAAATACGACTTTCATAGTATATATATTGTGCCTGAGTACCCCATGAATATTGCCAGCCAGACTGCCCCCAAAATTAGCTCCAGCCAGAATGCTCCTAGGAAAAGTTCAACCCGAGATGCTACGTGAATAGTTTCTGCTGGAGTATCCCCATAGTGTCAGCCAGAGTGCCCCCATCAAAAGTTCAATCCAAAGGGCCCTATGCATAATTCCAGCCTGAGTGTCCCATAAATAGTTCCAGAGTGTCCATGAAAATTTCAAGCCAGATTGACACCATAAAGAATGTCAGTCCAATTGTAGACTAATTTAACAAAAAATTGAATATTTGAATAAAGAAATAAAGTATTAACTATTATATAGTTTTAAATGTATCTCTCATGTCACTGGAATTTTATTATATTTTAAGTTTGTGGGGTTTTTTTATTGCCTCTCTCGGATCTGACTTTGTAGGGTGGTGGGTTGGGTTTTGTGGGTCTTTTTTTGCTTTTCTTTGTATATTTTTTTTTATAATGAATAAAATAATATTAATAATGATAATAAAAAAGAATGTCTTTCAGAGGGCTCTATGAATAGTGCAAACCAACATAAACCTTGAATTATTTCAGTCTGAATGTCCCATAAATAGTTTCATCCAGAGTGCCAACATAAAGAGCGCCCTATGAATAGTTGAAGGCAGAGTTTCACCATAAATAGTGCCAGTTTGCCCAATGAAAAATTCAAGGCAGTGTGTCCCCATAAATGATGTTGGCCAGAATGCTCCATCATAAGTCCAATTTAAAATGCCCCTGTACATAACTGCCTGAGTGTCCCATAAATAGCTTGAACCAGAGTCACACCATAAATAGTGCCAGTCAGTGTCCTATGAATACTTCGAGCCAGAGTGTCCCCATAAATAGTGTCAGCCAGAGTGCTCCCATCAAAAGTTCAGCTCAGAGTGTCTCATAAATAGTTCCAGCCAGAGTGACACCATAAATAGTGCCAGCATGGCCCCATAAATTCCAGTCTGAGTGTCCCATAAATAGTTCAAGCCAGAGTACCCCCCGTAATTAGTGCCACAGTGCCATATAAATACTTAAAGCTATAGTTGCACCATAAATAGTGCCAGTCAGAGGGCCACATAGTTTGAACCAGAGTGACACCATAAATAGTGCTAGTGAGTGTTCCATGAATATTTCAAGCCAGAGTGTCCCCATCAAAGGTTCAACCCAGAGTGCCCGTATACATAATGCCAGCCTGAGTGTCCCATAAATAGCACCAGCCGGTGTCCCATAAATAGTTCCAGAGGGACACCATAAATAGTGGCCGAAAGCCCTATGAATAGTTCAAACCATCATAGCCCCTTGAATAGCTTCAGCCAGTTCAAGCCAGACCCCCCCCCCCCTCATAAATAATGCCACAATGTCCTAAGAATAGTTAAAGCCAGAGTTGCCCCATAAGAAGTGCCAGATTACCCATAAATAGTTTCAGCCAGAGTGCCCCCATAAATTGCTTAAGCTAGAGTGCCCCCACCAATTGTTCAAACCAGCTTGACCCCATGAAGACAGAATTCAGAAGACAGTTTAAGCCAGACTGTCCATCCTTGATGCTAGTGTGCCCCAAAAGTTCCACCCAAACTGCCCCATGGATAGTATCAGCCAGTGCCATGCTTTTATTAAAAGAAGAGACCAGTGCTGATGGTATTGACCAGTCCATTCTTGGCTTTGAGTCCAGGAGGTCCGTCCTTTCTCAGGAGGCTTCTGGCCAGGGTTGAGTAGCATGATATCTATGGATGTGTGCTGTGTAATAGATGTACTGCTAGACTCTACAGCTCAGTACATTTGTAGGTTAGCCGCTCCTGTGATTTTAGTCAATTTATCCTTCCATGTTATTAACATCCGGATCATGTCGTGTTCTGTGCAGTCCTCGGCCTCTGTTTAGTGTTAAATACAATGAATGTTTCATTAATGGATGACCTCATTGTTAATACTCTGACACATGCGGCGCAGCCCTGACTCCGCGCCTGCAGATATATAGGGTTCTGCTCCATGTGGCCTCCATATGAGCGCCACTCTACTGTGAGACAGCTGAAAGATGCTTTCTGCACCAAACGTAATGTGCTCTCCTGGTCATAATGGTGTAATTTACGGAAAGGGAAGGAAAGAAATCTTTATAGAAACGAAGACCACAAACACCCCCAAATATCTTCTGCATTACAAAATACCACCATCGCAAAAAAATGCAGGCAGACACGAGGAAGGTGATGACTTCTCTAGTGATGAGCTTCTTGTCCCTTCTCTGCTGTCTGGATGGAGTTCATCCACCTTTAATCTCTTAATGACCGATTTATTTTCCATTTATTCATTTTCACTTTCACTTTCAGCTTTTCCAAGCCATAACTTTTTTATTTTTCTATTTACATAGTCGTATGAGGGCTTGTTTTTTTGTGGTACCTTATAAGTTGTACCTTCTAATGGCACCATTTATGGTTGCATACAATGTAGTGGGAAGCGGAAAAAAACCTCCAGGCTCTCCATAGGAACTCAGGAGTACAGAGGCTGCTGCACACACCATCTGGCTCCCCCGATCCTTGCTAAAGGGAGCCGTGCTCTCCCAGTTTTTATCCTCACAGATGTTGTAGTCACATTTGACCACAACATCTGAGGGGTTAAACGTGTGTGATCGATGGCGCCCGCTGCACTCTCCATGGTAGGGGGATAACTTAAAAACTTGGCACAACCCCTTTAAATGAAAGGCAACCCCATATCCACGTGTGTTATTACTGCATAAAGGGCATTATAGAGGGCATACTTAACAGCACTGTAGTTGGCAAATTTGGGGTGTGTAAGCCCCACCCATAGGAACACCACTTACGAGGTGGCCCCACCTATTTTTTGGACAGCCTGACCAATTTGCTGGTACTAGCTCTGAAAATTACAGACAGTCCCTGCAAATTAGGGATTGTTGTCAACTACGAGAGTGTTTGGTTTGTAAGTTCAAAGGGAATGGCTGTAGAGTAGCTACCTCCACTAGATGGCACTGCAGAGACAGTTGTCTTTCTCTTGGAAGTGGGTTAAATCTGTATATCCCTTTTCCCAGAGAGCATGGCCTGACCTACAAGACTCACAACCCTAGCTCTGACACTCTCCACAATAGGAAACAGTAACCCCAGAGATCTAAAAACCCTAAAATGAACATCGGAAAGCAAATAAATAAATAACATAAATAAATAAATAAAATAAAAATCCATTATACTAATCTTTGAGCTTTTCACCGACAACCAGGTTGATCCATGTAACTTTTCGTTATACCTGCTATGTCATGATGTGAAGTCCATGACCGCAGAGGCCAATGATAACTAAGTGGTGACATTTTGTGGGCATAACCCCTGTAAGCATGCTAGTACTAGTAGGATTGCTTCCATACCCATAATTCCAAAGCTTATCTTTATTTGTCTTTCCAGAAACATTGCCACTCCTATCCGTGAGCTGTGTCTGGATTGTAAAGCGCTATGTCATGCTGGGAGTTGTAGTTCTGCAGAGTTTGGAGACAAATATTTTTTGTCTTGTTTTACCTCTAATTGATTTTTTATGGCATCGTTCCTACTTTAACTCCAGGGCTGAATTGTCCACGTTCATACTGGAAATGATTGCACAGGATGTACAGTCTGAGGTCATTTTTATGCTAAATTTAATGCATAGTTTGTGTGGGCTGATTTTCTCAGATATGTCTCCTGTTCAATAGCTACTAAGTTCTGATTAAGGCCTCTGTTTATGTGAGAACATCTGGCGTCTAACGCGGTTCAATCCTTCTTCATGCAGACTATTGTAATGTCCCTCCTAACACTTTCTGACAACAATAGCTAGATAGTCATTCACTGCAATAAATCGAATGACTTCTAAAAGTCTAAGAGCAGATTTATTAAAACGAGTGCGAGACAAAAGTGGAGCATGTAAACAATCAGGTGGCTCCTTTCATTTTTGTAAGAGCATCTGATAAATGAGAGCTGAAATCTGATTGGTTTGCAACTGCTCCACTTCTGCCTCACATTACACTTAAAGGGGTTGTCTCACTTCAGCAAATGGCATTTATCATGTAGAGAAAGTTAATACAAGGCACTTTCTAATGTATTGTGATTGTCCATATTGCCTCCTTTGCTGGCTGGATTCAGTTTTCCGTCAGATTATACACTGCTTGTTTCTATGATGACGACCACCATGCAATCCAGCAGCATGCACACTTTAGGAAAAAATTTCGGCCTCTCTGGTGACCGGGATCCTGGGAGCACACATAGGCTGGTGTTTTTTTTTTTTTTTATGGTGTGCAAGCACGACCATCACTGATGGATTGCAGGGTGGTCGTAATTATGGAAACGAGCCATGTATAATCTGACGGAAAAATGAATCCATCCAGCAAAGGAAGCAATATGGACAATCACAATACATTAGTAAGTGCCTGGTATTAACTTTCTCTACATGATAAATGCCATTTGCTGAAGTGAGACGCCCCCTTTAATAAGGGTTGTTGGCCTAGGTTTAGTACCTTTTAAATTCTCTGTCCAGCCGACTCTAGTGTTTGCATGCGTCTTTGCACATGGCAGTGTGTTGGTACTTGTAGTCCTTGCTCATGTGCTCATTTTACTCATTTTTTCATATTGTTTAGAGGTGCTGGTCTAACTTTGTTTTTTTTTTGCACAGCTCACTGGGGTTGCCATACACGCTCAGTTCCTTCCTTCAACTGCCACCAGCTGCAGCAGAAGGACACACCCCCTGAGAAAGTGCACGCCCCTGAGCCACCCCCCCTGAGAAAGTGCATGCCCCTGAGCTGCCAGCTTGAAATAAACCTAGCATAGCAATTGCAGCAATGAATGGACAGATCTCTGGATCCATGTGAGGTACAGGGCTGGTTCTAAGTTTGTTAGAAGGAGACGTTCATGTACTATATTTGGATTGGATTTTCTGTTTTTACATTACTTATGGGATAACCCCTTTAATGCATGACAGGTGAGTAAAAACAAATGACTTTATGCCAAATATATAAAAAAATATGAGTGTGCAGGTCCCAATAGAACCACTTACGCATTTCAAACTCAAATAATGGTTCGTAATCGTAGCCTGGGGGAAAATATTAGACCACACCCATTTTGTAACAAAGCCACACCCCTTTTGGGTAAGCCATGCCCCCTGGTGAGCTATGTGCACAGGATTTCTCTAAAATTAGATACGCCAAATTGTGCTTAAACGGGTATTCATTCTCCTTCCCACATTTGTAAAACATACTGATGCTGGATTATCAGTCTGGTTTATCACGTGACAGATTAGAGGAATTCGACTGTATGTGGAAAATTATTAAAAGCGTAACACCATATACCATAATCTAATAGAGAGGATGAAGGAAAATGTGAAGTCGCCTTATTAGATTAAATTTAGGAGTTCTTGGTTAAAATAATTGCTGTCCCTGGTGCTTTCAACGTGACAATAATCTGTCACACACGTGTATCACGTACCGCGCCGTCAGTCTCTGTCCATAATGGCCGGTGACTCAATGCTGTTTACAAGCCAGCAGTCAGGATAACATGTCTGCAGACAAGGAGGTCTCGGTGATAGATTGGGAGGGATAACACTGATCAGTCTCTTATCTCTCCAGATAAGTGTGGTGATTCCGGCTGTCAGCAAGTGACTACTCCACGAGCGGTGCTTCCTGCCTTCTGACCCTGAGTCATATGTTAGATGTGGAGACGTCCCCATCACTCACACAATTGTACTCCTTCTTTCACTGTAAGTTAACATTTTATGAAGGTTAAAATTGGATTTTTTCAGTTCATACATGAAACCTTGAATAAATAGTGTATTAAAGGGGCTTTCCATCCAGCAAAATAAAAATAAAAATAAAAAAACAGAATGGCATAAAAAACTAAATAAGTGATACTTACCTAACTGATCTCCCAGGTCATCATTGGTAACTACGCAGCAGTGTTGAACAAAGTGATACGGACGAAGTGGAATTTGATTTGAATTTCAGGGAAAAGTCAATTCGAATTTCCTCGTGCTTCATGGTAACGAATCGATTTTCCCTGAATGGCGGTAAAAAAAAAAAAAAAAAACATAATTACCTCATCTGTTTGAGCGAGAAGAGCTGGCCGCCGCCATCTTGATTGGAGATCCCCCTCGAAATCCCGTGCACGGTCACGTCATCCCGGGCCGTGTGAGATTTCGGGCTAGAGCTGCAATCAAGATGGTGGCGGCCGGCTCTTCGCGATCAAATGGATGAGGGTAAGTATGAGTTTTTTAATTTTTTAATTTATGTGCTTCCTGACAAAGAAATTAGTCACAAAGTAAATATTTTTTGTAAAATTCAGCGAAGCAGCCGAATCAAATTTTTCAATACTTTGCTCATCACTAATACTCAGTCAATCTGTTCATCCAAGAGACGGGTCACCAATATGGCCAGTAATTGGCGGAATAGTCATTTCTTGTGCATTTAGAGGGACCAGGAAAAAGGGACCAGCAGGTAGCCAGGAAGTGCTGGAACAGGCATCATTGGTAGGTCAGTAAGGTTAGTCTCATGTCCCACGTCTCCTGGTCTTATTGGTGTCATTGCATATGGTTTTCTCTGGTAAGTTTGTCCCTGCTAACTCTCTGTAGACAGGCTGTGATGTAGCCCCTCCCTTCTTCCGGTCACATCTCCTCTTGTACCCTGCCAAATGTAAAACCAAAAAGTAAAAGGAGAGACCTCTTCTCAGAGCTTCCTCTTTGGAAGTTAACAGTTTATTGAACATAGAACGCCAATAAAAATAGATTAAAATTCAAATGACGTGTTTTGGGGCTTAACCCCTTCCTTAGATATAGGAAACATGAGTTGGCATTAAAAATAATCTTAATCACCTACTGTTTTGTGCATAACTACAAGAATTTCAGCCTGAAAAAGAATCTCATCCTAGAACAGGGACAAGCAGTCTTTGGCACTCCAGCTGTTGTGAAGCTACAACTGCCAACATGCTCCTTTCACTTCTGTGGGAGTTCAGAGAACAGCCAAGCAAGTGTGCATGATGGGAGATGTAGTTTCACAACACTTGAAATCCTTCCTCTTCTCTGGCAAAGAAAACCATGTTTTTTATGTAGTGTGCACTAAGTGTAGCTCATTGCAACGAGATCAATGGTAAATATGTAAATTCCTATGCACTGAGCTCCTCCTAGTGGTGGCTGCAGGCAATCAGTTTTGTAATAGAAGAGAAGCAGATTTATCAGTGTGTTTATACTACTTGTTCACGTAACTGAAAAAAATGGTGCTCTTTCTGAAGCACCTGTTCCATTTTTTCCGCCATAAAAGTAGTGATCAGTAGGTGAGGTGGAGGGCAACAATTTTTATTACAATTTTTTTAATTAAAAATTCTTCTGCTTAAAAGAAAAATTTAAAATAGTCAGAGAACTGGGGCATTGTGATTTGCGTTCTGTGTTGCCTAGGAGTGATTGGGAAATTGGGTTGGACCGTGGGGGCCCTTAGTAAGTTTTGATATGGGGCCCTGTAAGATCTGTGTACACTTCTGCCTTTAAGTGTGCGCACAGTAGTTTGAAGTATTATAAGCTATACATGATGTCTTTTTGTCAAGAAAAAAAAAAATCTCCAGGTGGCTCCTCTGAAATACAGACTCCTCCTTACGATCTGTGCTGGGGAGGGCTGAGGTCTAAGATCTGAGCCATGGATGCTGGATTCTAGGGCGACGTTAACGTCTAGGTGCTAAAGTCGAGATGTTGGAGTGAGGGTGCTGAGGTTTGATTGCTATAGTCTTGAATTCAGGGGTTCTAATGAAGTCTGGGGTGCTTGGGTCTGATATCTGGTCATACATAACAACATGACAGTTCACATCTCCTGGTTCAGTTCATGTGCCCTACTCCCGATTTCAGGGTAAATGGGGGTATAATGTTCGTGTGGCCTATTTTAGAAGGGTGGAGAAAAAATCGGCTACTTCCCAATATTTCTCCCTGAAGAAATGCTTTCTCAAAAGCATTCAAGTATTTCCATCCTCAATGAGACAGCATTGAATATTCTCTAATAGTATTCTTAAAGAGTGCCCCCATAACATTGAGTTTGATGGACCACAGGACAATTATTTTTGTACTGGATTCATTACAATCTTCTATGGTAATGGAGGAATACAACAGGGACCTAATGAGGAGTTATTTTTCCCACCAGTAGAAATAAATGTGAGGGCCACCCTCTGTCTTAACACATTCACTTCTAATTTTATAATAATCATTGTTACTTTCATTACAAGCCTGCATGAGTAGCTTTCTCTATTCACAGCTTTGGCTTAGTTATTTCCGGTAGTCCCATGAGGGTCATTGGAGAGGTGGCTGCTCATGAGAATTGTCCTCTCCATTCACTGCCATGGGACTTCCAAAATTGCCAAAATTTTGGCTACTTTAGGAAGTAGTGAATGGATAGAATGCTCATCATTCACAGCGGGGCTCAATTCTTGAGATAGAACCAGTTCTTGGGACCCACATCAATCAGACATTTGTGGCATATCCTATCGATATGCCATGAATGCCTATCTGGGAATAACCTTTTAATAAGACTCATTTCACACATGCACTGAAGCAATCCGGAAAGGCTGTAGGAATCTGGAAGGCTGCAGGTCCATCAACTCATGCACACAAAAAATACCTCATTCATGGTTGGACTAGCCCACCAGATGGGCCTAGGCTCTGATACAATAGGGTTTTTGGAACAAATTACTTGCCCCAAAGGTCAATTTCTTATGGTATGATTTAAAAATACTGTAAAATACTACTTTCACACATGCGCCAAAGCTATCCCTCTACTGGAACAGCCTGCCAGAGTTCACTGTATCAGGCCTAGCCAGATACTGCCACTTAACGCCAAGCCCTACTGACTATAATAGAATTTGGCTGGATTTTGGCTGGACAAAAAATGCTGCACGCACCTGTTTTTGTCTAGCCAAAACTCGGTTCTCATGCCGGAAACCATCCGGATCCCCACCAGATCCCATTATAGTCAATAGGGTCTGGTGGTGAACAGCAGTCTTATATTTTACAGTATTTTTGAATCATCCCATAAGAAATAGATCATTGGCTCCAAACACTCTTTGTATCACAGCCTAGGCCCACCAGTCACACCAGTCCGACCATGTACAAGGTATTTTTGTGTGCGTGGGTTGATGGGCCTGCACTTGGCCTTGATTATTTTGTTAAACTAACTGATGAGAACGTGTTCGTTTTCATCTAGCGAGATGGATTTGTATACTGAACCCCCTTCATCTCTTTAGCGTGACGGGCAGAACCAAAAACACAGATAACATTATCCTGCTCGCGCTGCCAAACATAATTATTTATTAATTATTTGTGAAAACTCTGCTTGCTTTATTTAGGCAAATAAGTGAATAAGTGTAGCCACAATTTACTTTTTACAGCAAACAGCAAGTTGGAGCACTTAATAAATCCCAGCCTTGTAAACAGGGGGATGCCATTACTGAGGAGGTAATTTCTATAAGGATTAAATGTGGTGAAACTGTCAGTCCCCGGCTGATAAATAGTGTCTAATAAAAGGTTTTCTTCTTCTGTTTTTTTTACACGTTGGCCAATCACTCGGGCGCAGGAATGACACTTGGCACCATCCCACATTAATCTTGCAGACATTGCATTCATCTATGGACTTTCTTGAGTTCATCTGATGCAGTAAAAGCCCGTTTGTTAACATTACATGGAAGGCTGCCATTTCTGACATAAAAATTATGCTATTTCCATTAACATCTGACATGGATTTGTAGTCCGAAAACAGCGCAATTCACAGCATTTGTGTAAACATATTGGACTCGTCCAACGTACATTATAAGATTGTCTCCTGTTTCTCCGCTCTTAAAAAGTATAATAATTATAATTAATGATATAGCCCCTGGTTTAACATGCTGCAGGCTGCAGCTCTCGGCCAAACTCCCAACCAATGTTATTTCAAACATGAGCAAAAGCTTTTCCACCAGCTTACTGTATTTACTCAGCTTCAGAATTCATCACAGGCTTTTATGATACCAGAAAAAACAGAGATTTTTTTTTTTAATCTGAATTCATACTTCTGTGTTGGATTCACATAAACATATCCCGGGAGCTGTGTTTCTTAAATGTCTGGAAATGATGATTCATAACAATTATTTTATCTGACAATTTTGTCATATTTTAAAACGATTTAGGACTGGTGAGAATATTCAGAATAATTCCTTTTATGGAATTTTCGTTTTGCGTGACAAGAGGTTATGTTGAGGAATAAGTGCTAAATTTGGTTTTGATTTTTGTTTTAGGCATTGATTATTGTAATTCTGTTTTGTAAGGTCTTTCCATTTGAAAATAATGTTTTATTTTTTAAAACTTTAGGACTGTATTGACAGTTAACCTATGTCTAATACATTTTTCCTCAATTTTTTAACTATATTATAATTTTTATTATTATTATGTTTATAATTATAAAAAAAAATATTTGGGTTATATTTCTCTTTCTCTTGGTAGCAGCCATTTCTATAAAAACAAAGGAAAAAAATCATACAATGCATTTTTTGTTTAATTGCTCATACCGTAAATCTCATATACAATTTTCAGCAATTTACTGAATGTATGTAATTTCTATACTTTGATAGCTCGTACATTTTTTAAAATATTGCATTTTACGTGCTATGTATATCAGCCGTTGTTATATACTGCAAATAATTGTTTTTAAATATGGCTTATATTCTAAAATATTTTTTAATGGTAGGTTTGAGTACATGGCAATTTTTATTTTTTAAGCAAAACATTTAGAAATTGACAATTTCAATTCTTTAAAGCATTCAATTAAAATTTAATTTGCCCCAATTCCAATGTTAATATTTTGATACTTTGAATTACTAATTCCATGATATAATGCATCATGGATTTTATATGCTTTAAAATAAACTATTTGTGCATTTAAGACATACATAAAATTATGCCTTTATTGTATGATATTTCACTACACATGAAATTTATTTTTACTTTAGTAACTGAATTTGTTTATGGTTTCCAACTCATTTATAATAATATTCTTCATGCATTTAGTTATTTTATGCTTTACTCAGTTTTATAGAAATTCCATTCAGTGCATGATTTGGCTTTAAAAAGATTCACAATCACTTATTTTAATTTACAATGAATTTCCAATAGTTGACAATTTTCTTAATATCAGAATTTATGTATAATCCTTAATTGGCCAAGATTAGCGCTGGATGAGTAAAATAATTTATTAGATTACTAGATGTTTCAATGGCAATGCAGGAGTAATATTTATTATGTGACACTCATATATTTTGACCTGCGCACAAATGTTGATCTTCCTTCTACCACCAAAAGTAATTTACAATAATTTAATTTCTTTTGTTCATTTGTTAATTTACTAAAATTGAATAAGTAGAATGTGTCTTTTTGTTGTATTTTTTTTTTTTTTTTTGCAGATAAGCTTTTTAACAGTCTTTTGGGAAAATCTACACCTTGTTTTATTTTTTTTAGTTTTCATAATTAACTAAATTATCTGCAAAATTTTCCTTTCCTAGCACTATGTTTTTTGGAGCTAATGCAATATTTAAAATGTGGGTAAAGCTATGATCGTTTGGCGTATTCTCCATCAATACCTGCTTCTTAGTCAATGTGTTACATTATTTCATGCCACTGTCCTGCAGAGGTCTCTCTTTCCATCTGTAACGAGTAACTGCGGCTCTCGACACTTCCCAGAATCTGAATATGTTCAGCCCTCCTGAGACTTAATGAAGACTAATAATAGGAATGTATTAAGTTTACATTAGCTCCACTAAAACTCAAATAAATACTGAAAATGGCTTCTGAAAGCCCAGGCAATAGTCCTCCTTCATCTTTCTGTCACTTTTATGAAGCAGATTTTTAGTCGTTTTAATAATTTCTAGGGTGAAAACATTTTCCAAGGAGTATTACGTGACATTCAGCATTACAATGGAGTGTATGTGTCTATTAGTATTATTCCCTCTAGGGTTTCTGTGTGCTGTGGTCCAATAAATAATTAAAGGGGTTGTCCCACGAAAAATATTCTGCAGTTTTCAAACCAGCACCTGGAGCTGAATACTTTTGTAATTACATGTAAATAAAAATTTTGCATAGCCACTGAGTTATTCAATAAAATGTATCTGTATAGCGCCACCTGCTGTTTGTTTTTGTTTTTTCTTATTTCTTTGACCTGCTCACTGACATGGCCGCACATGCTCAGTTTCATCCTTCAACTGACTCCTGAGCTGTGATAGGGAGAGCATGGACACGCCTCCTGAGCCGTGATAGGGAGAGCATGGACACGCCTCCTGAGCTACAGCAGAACAGACACTCCCCTTGAGCTGTCAGCTTGATATAAATCTAGCAGAGCAATGAATGGAGGGATCCATGTGAGGTACAGGGCTGGTTCTAGCTTCGTTAGAAAGAGATCAGCATGTACTATATGATGTCTGATTTTCATTTTTTTTATTAGCCATGGGATACCCCTTTAATATTTGTGTATTAAGAGAAACGCCAATCTGTGCATTTAATGATACATGCAATATAAGGTGGACTGATGCAGGTCAGTTCAGTTTGATCAGTTTGCATGTATTTATGCTCAAAGGCCTTCATCTACCTCGTCCACTGCTTGGATTTACAGCTGGACATTTTATCATTTCCGGCTATGGTGTGTGATTGTGTATTTAGCATGTTAGATTACAATTTATAAAATTATTAGACTATGGCGGTCATTTAACATTCTGAAATACGCCTAAATTAGGCTTATTTCAGGCAGAAATGGTTGCACAACGGTTAGATGTGGCGCTATCTGCGACTTCGCCCCCCTCACGCCAGGTCTAAAATTGTGGGCGCGGCATGAGTGGGGAAGGGGACAGGCTGGCAGGCCCATCTCATTCATCATTTTCTACGCCTTGTTTAGGCGTAGAAACTTAAAGTGGTCTAAATGTAAGACAGCTCGGAAGCTGTCTTACATTTAGAATCGGTGCTGGATGTGCCAAAGTTATAGAGAGGCCGGCACAAGGCCTTTATTAAGATCGGCGTCTAAAACACTGGTCTTAATAAATGTGCCTCTATGTCTTTTTTGCAATTTATTGAAAAGGATATAAAAATTACAATGTATCACTGATAAAAGGTCATATGCACTGAAGAGGCCACAAGGCCCATTGTACATAATGGAAATTCTATAGGTGCAAAATATTGATAAACATCCATTCACTTCTATTATTCATGAACAGTGGCTACATAGTATTCTAAGTGCAGACAAGAAAGGCTTCTGTAAGGTGCCAGCTATGTGGTTACATGCAGTGCCCCATGCTGTTGGCCACACCCATGCTATTAGATCAGGTTGGCTAGCCAGCACCACTGTAGGTACATCCCACTGGTGCATTGCAAGACTTATCTGCCATAGCATTACATGATACAACTGTGCTACCACTATCAGGAGCTTAAGAGCTCACCTTTTAAATGCTCTGCTTACATGGCATTAACAAAGACATGTATGTGAGCTCTGCAGCCAATTACTGGTCACAGCAGTGCTTCTACATGTACAACATGTGAACGATAAGGCCAGTGATTAGCTGCAGTGGTCATGTGCCGGTGTGGAGACCACAAGACCATTGGCACTGGTGGGCATTTAACAGGTGCTTGAGTACTGGATTTTTTTCCTATTTTTATTACATTTTCTGCTTCTAGTGTTCAATTTATTCAATATATAAACTGCGCCCTCTAGTGGTGGCTAGATTATGGTACATAGCCAGAACTGCTATAAAGATATATACAAAAGTGAGCCAGCACATAATTTAAACAGTTTTCCAGTCTCAAGATTTGTGGCATATCACTAGGATATGCCACAAACATCACATACCGTAGGTGCGGGTCCCACTTATGACCCCCACTCCAATCTCCAGAAGGGGGCCCCTGAAGTGAAGAGAGAGCAGCTGCGCAAGCACCCTTCATTCCCTGTATGGACATTCTGAAAATAGCCGACTGCTGGCTTGATTATTTTCGGCAATCCCCTAATTGTGAATAGAGAAATGGATGCGCTTGCGTGGTTTGGTCGCTATTCACTGCTATGGTACTTCTGAAGATAGCAAATCACTCGTGCTCAGCTATTTTTGGGAGTCTCATAGCAGTGAATGAAAGGATGCTGCACATGCTCAGTATGCTTTCCTTCACTCTGGACGTCCCATTCTGGAGATAGGAGCGAGTCCCAGAGGGATGTCTATCTGACATTGGTGGCATATCCTAGAGATATGTCACAAAGCTTGAGATGGAAAACCCTGTTTAGTTATTTCATTAAAAAACAAAACAAAAAAAACTCGTGGATGGACTTCTACTGAACACTGATTGAAATTTGGTGACATTAAACTTTCAATGGACAATATATCCTCTTGACTTTTTATTTTTTGTTTTAAAGGATAATTCTCACCTGGAAAGGCTCCTGTACATTGTGGTAATTTGCAGTTTCAATAATATTACCGAACTAGAAAAATGGTCTAAGGATCTGCTGTGTCTTCACAGCTTTATAGCAGGGTTGAGAGGGGTAACCTTTTTGGGTGCCATTGAGTAAGGTTAGTTACGTACAGATCCTCATCTTGATTCTTAATGAGTTGAGTAAACAATGGACAGAAACTTTTAATCAACCTTTTTATTGGTTTTCCATAGCTTGTGTGATGTGATCTCACACAACTTTAAAATTGATCCATCTGTATGCTAGTTAACCTTTGCCAGAGCACCACACAGATGCCCTAAACTAAAAGAAATCTGTATTGGCTAGAGGGTTTCGAGAATGATGCTGAACTCCTACCTAAGCACTGTCTCTACCTATTTGCACGATCCACTCTGAACAGCGGCCCACAACTGGTCGACAGTCTTCCTATATAAGTGCAGGGTCCGAATTGGCTAGTGACAGAATAACACAGAAGTCAGATCCAGAAACGTACTGAACCAAGGTCAATACCAGGAGAATCCAATTAGTCAATTAGCCTGGAGTCAAAACCAAGATAGCATGTCAAGTTCAGAAGAGTATCAGCAAGGTGAAAGTAAGGGTAGAATCCAGGGGTCAAATATCCGGAAAGTAGTAGTACAATCAAAGGGCTAGTGAGGCAATTGCAGGAGACAATTGCCGGCAGCGTTGTACTGTAGGTGAGCAAATCTGCCTGCACCGAAACGTGACAGCTTCCTACCTGTACTGCCATTTTTTATAAATTGTAGACATTTTCAAAAAATGCCCTTGCCATTTTTTTTGCAATATTTCTATTTTTCCTTTCCTTTCTTTTCTGGAAGAACAATGGATTTAAGCAGTGACCTGGCATTTGCTGACATGATTGGACTGTCACCATTTTCAGCCACTTTCAAACATGTTGCTTGGCTTGTTATACTATTTCAAATTAGCACTTGGCTGTGAATCTCACATTTTCTTAAGAATATCTGAGGAATTTTATATAATTTTTTTCAAAAAGTGTGTCTATAGCTGATGAGAAAGTCTCATTCTTGATAGGAAGAAAAATAAAGATAATTTGATCACTAAAACCATATGGACCGCTTAGAACATTATTTGAGAACAATAATATACTGTGGTGCGTACATATGTGACATAAGACTGCGCCAGACTCCAAACCTCATTGCACCTTCAACACCTGAAAAACCCTGAAATAATGTATGTATTATATTCCAGTTTACAAATGATCTCAGTGGGAGGGCGAAGGGTTTTGCAGATTTGTTTTGTCCAAACAGGACTTAAATCTATCAGCAAAAGTTCAAATTTCAATTTAGATTTCCTGTCCACCGGTGGCTAATTAATGGATTAGTACCTGCAGAAGGATGGGACACAATTCAGATTCTGATGATTTCCACTCAAAACAATTCTGTAACCTACAAAATACAAAATGTCACCAATGTATAATGATTAGATTGAACTTCAGCAGTAATGTAATGGGCTGGTGATATTTCAGATTTACATAAATTATATATTATATATATTTTCACATAGTTATACACTACAGAATATTGTCTGTATCTATTATTCATAGGCATTTCCATTTATACATACTTTTTCCTTGTGCTTGGAGTGTTGTAAATCCTGTGGCAGATTCGATGTGCTACCAAATTTGTCTGTGCAGCAAAAATTCTGTCTGCTCGTAAAAAATCTGTCTGCTCAAAAAAAAAAATCTGTCTGCGCACCAAAAATTCTTTCCATGCACCAAAAAAAACTCTGTCAAAGTAAGTTTCTGCCACCTATAAATTTGTGTACTTTTGCTTGAAAAATGTGGCAAAATTTTGGCGCATTTTTTGGCACACAGAGGTGCAATTAGGCCATACCTCGTTTCTCATGAAGTCAGTGCATGGTAAGCCTTGTTGGACGAGGTGGAAAAAGATTAGAAAAGTGTGCAGAACAGTTGGTAAATATGATGCAAAGCGTCCATGCTTGGTGCAAATTGCATCTAAAAACTGGCATATTTTCATATTTTCAATAGTTTATCTGCCCCGGTGTGTCTTGCTATTAGCTCCAGGAGTTTCAGCATGCTGCATTTTTTAAAAGAAGCCAGAAAAACAAAAAACTCCACCTAATGATCAAAAACGCCAGGAAAAAAAAAAATACTTGCGTGTCCTGCATTTTCTACTTCCCTTAGAACTTCAGCCAACATCTGCAGCTGGCGTTTTTACTGCAAAAAAAGCACCAAAAACCCAGGTGCAAAAAATGCCACTGAAAATGCAAAAGTGCAGAATAACAACAGAGAAAAACCTACAAACTATTTCCAGGGTAAATGCTCACAATGACCAATGCTTGCCCAGCCTAACCACACATAAGCAAACGGAATGCTATAAACTAGCAGCATTTGTCAGTGAGAGGCTGATTTATGGCTGATTTATAAGGCTGTGTAACCCTTAGGCCCCTTTCACACGGGCGTGAGTTGAACGCATTGCACCCGCACTGAATCCGGACCCATTCATTTCTATGGGGCTGTGCACATGAGCGGTGATTTTTACGCATCACTTGTGCGTTAAAATTGCAGCATGCTCTATATTGTGCGTTTTTCACGTAACGCAGGCCCCATAGAAATGAATGGGGTTGCGTGAAAATCGCAAGCATCCGCAAGCAAGTGCGGATGCGGTGCGATTTTCACGCACGGTTGCTAGGTGACGATCGGGATGGGGACCCGATCATTATTATTTCCCCTTATAACATGGTTATAAGGGAAAATAATAGCATTCTGAATACAGAATGCATAGTAAAATAGGGCTGGAGGGGTTAAAAAAAAAAAATATATATTTTAACTCATCTTAATCCACTTGTTCGTGCAGCCGGCATCTCTTCTGTCTTCTTTCTTCAGGACCTGGGTAAAGGACCTGTGGTGACGTCACTACGCTCATCACATGATCCATCACCATGGTGTCACGAGGGTATCAAGAGCCACGTCTGACTCCGTTATACCCGGGGTCAGGAAGTCGCAGCGGGTGGCTGCGCGCTCTATATCTAAAGATCACGGTGTTTTAGTTATTGTTTTCTGTGTTTGCCTTGCTATCCTTTTTGTCTCTCTCAGGGATCCGTAGCTTCTCCTCCTCAGCTGTTTCTTGTCTGCCACTCCCAACCTCCTTATATTCTCCCCTCACACTTCTCTAGTTGCCAGTTATAGAGCTTCCTGCCTGGACATCTATACTGACCCACTGGAGTGGTTAATCCTGGTTGTTGTTCCTGTGTGCTACCCTCCGGATCCCTGTTTGGCTTATTGTTGTCTCCTGTTGTCTCCCACCTGGGAATATATGTTGAGTCTGGGTTGTCTGTCCTCCCCTTGGTGTTTTCCCTTAGAGTTAGTGGTGCGGACTAGTGTTCCCATCGCCCTGTTCACTACCTAGGGCTCAGCTCAGGGAAAGCCAGGGCTTTAGGCACGTGATCGGCGTACGGGTGAGGAACCCGTCTAGGGACGTCAGGGCAGCCAGGTGCCAGCCGCCAGGTGAGTCAGGGGTCACCATCTTCCCTCTCACTTGGGCAGGGCCTTCCTCGTTCCCTCCCTCTGTGTCAAGTATGTGATAGCCACGCCGACCGTGATATTATAACTGGCCATTACTTTTTGAGAAAAAAAATAAATAAATTTTTTTAAATTTTTTGTTTGTTGTTTTTTTTTTTTCTTTTCTCTCTCTACTTAGAATCCAATATGGATCCTATTGATGCCTTGGCAGAACAGCTTCAAAGCCTGTCTTTGGAGGTGGCAGGATTGAAGGCGTCTGTTCTCCAACAACAGCAGCAAATGCAGCAGACCGCACCCCCAGCGGTTGCTATGGGTAACCAGGTTGTCACTGAACCCAAGGTTGCTCTTCCCGACAGATTTTCTGGGGGAAGGGACAAATTTGCGACGTTCCGTGAGGCCTGCAAATTATATTTTAAGTTGCGCCCTTACTCCTCAGGTCATGAAGAACAGCGGGTAGGGATTGTCATTTCCCTGCTTCAGGGGGATCCGCAATCCTGGGCGTTATCGTTACCCCCTGGTTCTCAGGCTCTTCGGTCAGTGGAGGGATTTTTTGGGGCTTTGGGTCTCATATATGATGACCCTGACCGAGTCGCCCTGGCTGAGTCGAAGTTACGGAGACTCCTACAGGGAGATCGGTCAGCAGAGGAATATTGCTCAGAGTTCCGTAGGTGGGCTACGGATACTCAGTGGAATGACCCGGCTCTCAGGAGTCAGTTCTGCTCTGGGTTATCTGAAAGGGTTAAGGATGCACTGGCGCTGTATGAGACCCCCCTTTCCCTTGATGCTGTTATGTCCCTCTCTATCAGAATAGATAGGCGTCTTAGGGAGAGATCGAAAATTCCTGAGCAATTGGTTACCTCTCCCAAGCAACAATTAGTCTGTACTGACTTAGATGAGCCTATGCAGCTAGGCGGAACTTCTCGTCAGGTCCGTCCTCCTGAGGTTCGCCGTAGGGGGGGGGCTTGTTTTTCTGTGGGGGGGAAGGGTCATTTCATTAATGTCTGTCCCTCCTTTCTCAAAAACAAAAGACCGTCGGAAAACTACTAACCCCGGGCTGTGCGGAGGATGTCAGCCGGGGGGTATACGTTTCCTCGATACGACATCTCAATTTGTGTTACCAGCGGTCATTGTTTTTGGTGTTAAGACGGAGTCTATTTCTGTTTTTCTAGACAGTGGAGCAGGGGTAAACTTGATTGATGCCCATTTTGCCCGCACTATGGGTTTGTCTCTCTGTACGCTGCAGAGACCTATTCCCGTATTCGCTATAGATTCTGCTCCTCTGTCTCAGAGAAACCTCACCCACATTGTTCGTAATTTACACCTTCGGGTAGGGGACCACCATAATGAGTGTCTTTCATGTTACGTTCTGGAGGGCCTTCCCTCTCCGGTGGTATTGGGTCTTCCCTGGTTGGTAGCGCACAATCCAGTGGTGGATTGGCAGGCCAGGGAGATATTGGAGTGGAGTGAGCATTGCAGAGAGAATTGCTTAAATAACAATTGCTTAATCGCCTCCATAGCTTCCCTACCTACATTTATTTCGGACTTTGAGGACGTTTTTTCTGAAAAGGGTTGTCAGAAACTACCACCTCATCGTCCTTATGATTGCCCGGTTAACCTGATTCCCGGGGCAAAATTACATAAGTCCAGGTTGTATAATCTTTCGGGTCCCGAGAGACAAGCCATGAAAGATTATATCTCCGAGAGTCTGGCTAAGGGACACATCAGACCCTCTTCTTCACCCGTGGCTGCAGGGTTTTTCTTTGTTAAAAAGAAAGATGGGGGCCTGCGTCCTTGCTTAGATTTCCGTGAGTTAAACCAGATAACCATCCGTGACCCATACCCTCTTCCTCTCATTCCTGACCTTTTTAATCAGATTGCGGGTGCTAGGTGGTTCTCCAAACTTGATCTTAGGGGGGCCTACAATCTGATTCGTATCAGGGAAGGGGATGAGTGGAAGACAGCTTTTAACACCCCTGAGGGGCATTATGAAAATCTAGTTATGCCTTTCGGTCTGACCAATGCCCCTGCTGTCTTCCATATTCCATATTTCGTTAATGATATTTTTAGTCATCTCATCGGCAGGTTTGTAGTCATATACCTAGATGATATCTTAATTTATTCGGCTGATCTGAAAACACATGAGGTGCATGTCAGGCAAGTACTGCAGGTCCTACGGACGAATAAATTATATGCGAAAATTGAAAAATGTGTCTTCGCTGTTCAGGAATTACAGTTCCTGGGATATCTATTATCTGCTTCAGGTTTCCGCATGGATCCTGGGAAGGTCCAGGCAATTTTAGATTGGGATCTTCCTGAGAACCTTAAAGCCCTACAACGGTTTTTGGGTTTCGCTAATTTCTATAGAAAGTTCATTAAAAATTATTCAGTGATCGTTAAACCCCTTACCGACATGACTAGGAAGGGGACGGATTTTTCCAAATGGTCTGACGCCGCTAAAGATGCATTTTCCTCTCTAAAGGAGAGGTTTACCTCGGCACCTGTTCTAATTCAACCTGATGTCTCCCAGCCTTTTATTGTCGAGGTAGATGCGTCAGAGGTAGGAGTGGGAGCTGTATTGTCTCAGGGTCCGTCTCCTGGCAAATGGCGTCCTTGCGCTTTCTTTTCCAAAAAATTATCTTCTGCGGAGAAGAATTATGATATTGGAAATAGGGAACTGTTGGCGATTAAACTGGCGCTTGAAGAGTGGCGTCACTTCTTGGAGGGAGCAATCCACCCCGTCACGGTGATTACGGATCACAAAAACCTTCTGTACCTAGAATCGGCTAAACGTCTCACCCCTAGACAAGCTAGGTGGTCGCTATTCTTTACCAGATTTAACTTTGTAATCACCTATCGTCCTGGGGCAAAAAATACCAAGGCAGACGCATTATCTCGTAGTTTCCCTGGAGGGGGTAATGTTTGTGATCCGGTACCTATTTTACAAAGAGGAGTGGTTGTCTCTGCTGTACACTCTGTTCTAGAGGGAAAGGTGTTAGAGGCTCAGGGGGACGCCCCGGCCTCTTGCCCCTCAGAGAAATTGTTTGTACCGTTAAATCTGCGTCTTGAATTATTAAAAGAACATCATAATTCGGCACTTGCTGGACACCCGGGTAGTAAAGCAACCTTGGAGCTTTTATCTCGTCGTTTTTGGTGGCCAAGGTTGCGTCAGGATGTAATGGATTTCGTGTCTACTTGTTCTACTTGTGCACGCGCGAAAGTCTCTCATACACGTCCAGCAGGGTCTTTATTGCCACTTTTCATCCCCAATAGGCCATGGACACATCTGTCAATGGATTTCATCACTGACTTACCGTTGTCGGCGGGTAAAACAGTTATCTTGGTAGTAGTAGACAGGTTTAGCAAAATGGTACACTTTATTGCGCTACCCGCACTTCCTAATGCTAAAACTCTCGCTCAGGTGTTTATCAGTGAAATCGTGAAGCTTCACGGGGTCCCTTCCGATGTGGTTTCGGATCGGGGAACCCAGTTTATTTCTAAGTTTTGGAAAGCTTTTTGTTCCCGTTTGGGGGTTCACTTGTCCTTTTCCTCAGCTTTCCATCCTCAGTCGAATGGACAGACTGAGCGTACCAACCAAAACCTAGAAACATATTTAAGGTGTTTTGTGTCTGAAAACCAAGAGTTGTGGTCATCATATTTACCATTAGCTGAGTTTGCCATAAATAATCATTATCAGGAGTCCACTGGCAAGTCACCATTCCTTGGTGCATACGGTTTTCATCCCCAATTTTGTACTTTCAAAGAGGGGGGTCTTCTGGGGTTCCCGAAGAGGAAAGGTTTTCTTCATCTCTTTCATCGGTATGGCAGAAGGTGCAAGTTAACTTGAAAAAGATGAGTGGTAAATATAAATGCATGGCCGATAAGAAACGGTCGCCAGGTCCGGACCTAGGAGTGAATGACTATGTGTGGTTGTCTACTAGGAATATTAGGTTGAAGGTTCCTTCTTGGAAACTGGGTCCTAGGTTCATTGGTCCCTATAAAATAGTAGCCGTCATTAACCCTGTGGCTTTTCGCCTGGAGCTACCTCAGACTTTTAAGATCCATAACGTCTTCCATAAATCGTTACTCAAGAAGTATGTTCCACCTCTAGAACCATCGCCGCTGCCACCTCCTCCTGTTATTGTGGATGGTAATGTGGAGTTTCAAATAGCCAGAATTGTTGATTCTCGTCGGGTCCGCCGCTCTCTTCAGTACCTTGTGCATTGGAGGGGTTACGGTCCCGAGGAAAGAATGTGGGTTCCAGCGTCAGAGGTAAACGCCAACAGGTTAATTCAGACTTTCCATGCCTCTCATCCGGAGAGACCTGGTCCTGAGGCCCCTCGTGAAAGGGGGGGTACTGTCACGAGGGTATCAAGAGCCACGTCTGACTCCGTTATACCCGGGGTCAGGAAGTCGCAGCGGGTGGCTGCGCGCTCTATATCTAAAGATCACGGTGTTTCTTAGTTATTGTTTTCTGTGTTTGCCTTGCTATCCTTTTTGTCTCTCTCAGGGATCCGTAGCTTCTCCTCCTCAGCTGTTTCTTGTCTGCCACTCCCTACCTCCTTATACAGGGAGTGCAGAATTATTAGGCAAGTTGTATTTTTGAGGATTAATTTTATTATTGAACAACAACCATGTTCTCAATGAACCCAAAAAACTCATTAATATCAAGACTGAATATTTTTGGAAGTAGTTTTTAGTTTGTTTTTAGTTTTAGCTATTTTAGGGGGATATCTGTGTGTGCAGGTGACTATTACTGTGCATAATTATTAGGTAACTTAACAAAAAACAAATATATACCCATTTCAATTATTTATTTTTACCAGTGAAACCAATATAACATCTCAACATTCACAAATATACATTTCTGACATTCAAAAACAAAACAAAAACAAATCAGTGACCAATATAGCCACCTTTCTTTGCAAGGACACTCAAAAGCCTGCCATCCATGGATTCTGTCAGTGTTTTGATCTGTTCACCATCAACAATGCGTGCAGCAGCAACCACAGCCTCCCAGACACTGTTCAGAGAGGTGTACTGTTTTCCCTCCTTGTAAATCTCACATTTGATGATGGACCACAGGTTCTCAATGGGGTTCAGATCAGGTGAACAAGGAGGCCATGTCATTAGATTTTCTTCTTTTATACCCTTTCTTGCCAGCCACGCTGTGGAGTACTTGGACGCGTGTGATGGAGCATTGTCCTGCATGAAAATCATGTTTTTCTTGAAGGATGCAGACTTCTTCCTGTACCACTGCTTGAAGAAGGTGTCTTCCAGAAACTGGCAGTAGGACTGGGAGTTGAGCTTGACTCCATCCTCAACCCGAAAAGGCCCCACAAGTTCATCTTTGATGATACCAGCCCAAACCAGTACTCCACCTCCACCTTGCTGGCGTCTGAGTCGGACTGGAGCTCTCTGCCCTTTACCAATCCAGCCACGGGCCCATCCATCTGGCCCATCAAGACTCACTCTCATTTCATCAGTCCATAAAACCTTAGAAAAATCAGTCTTGAGATATTTCTTGGCCCAGTCTTGACGTTTCAGCTTGTGTGTCTTGTTCAGTGGTGGTCGTCTTTCAGCCTTTCTTACCTTGGCCATGTCTCTGAGTATTGCACACCTTGTGCTTTTTGGCACTCCAGTGATGTTGCAGCTCTGAAATATGGCCAAACTGGTGGCAAGTGGCATCTTGGCAGCTGCACGCTTGACTTTTCTCAGTTCATGGGCAGTTATTTTGCGCCTTGGTTTTTCCACACGCTTCTTGCGACCCTGTTGACTATTTTGAATGAAACGCTTGATTGTTCGATGATCACGCTTCAGAAGCTTTGCAATTTTAAGAGTGCTGCATCCCTCTGCAAGATATCTCACTATTTTTGACTTTTCTGAGCCTGTCAAGTCCTTCTTTTGACCCATTTTGCCAAAGGAAAGGAAGTTGCCTAATAATTATGCACACCTAATATAGGGTGTTGATGTCATTAGACCACACCCCTTCTCATTACAGAGATGCACATCACCTAATATGCTTAATTGGTAGGAGGCTTTCGAGCCTATACAGCTTGGAGTAAGACAACATGCATAAAGAGGATGATGTGGTCAAAATACTCATTTGCTTAATAATTCTGCACGCAGTGTATTCTCCCCTCACACTTCTCTAGTTGCCAGTTATAGAGCTTCCTGCCTGGACATCTATACTGACCCACTGGAGTGGTTAATCCTGGTTGTTGTTCCTGTGTGCTACCCTCCGGATCCCTGTTTGGCTTATTGTTGTCTCCTGTTGTCTCCCACCTGGGAATATATGTTGAGTCTGTGTTGTCTGTCCTCCCCTTGGTGTTTTCCCTTAGAGTTAGTGGTGTGGACTAGTGTTCCCATCGCCCTGTTCACTACCTAGGGCTCAGCTCAGGGAAAGCCAGGGCTTTAGGCACGTGATCGGCGTACGGGTGAGGAACCCGTCTAGGGACGTCAGGGCAGCCAGGTGCCAGCCGCCAGGTGAGTCAGGGGTCACCATCTTCCCTCTCACTTGGGCAGGGCCTTCCTCGTTCCCTCCCTCTGTGTCACGTATGTGATAGCCACGCCGACCGTGATACATGGTGATGGATCATGTGAATGACCATGTGATGAGCGTAGTGATGTCATCAAAGGTCCTTTTCCTGACAGATGAAGACAGAAGAGATGCCGGCTCCGCCAACAAGTGGATTAAGGTGAGTTAAAATATATATTTTTTTTTTTAACCCCTCCAGCCCTATTGTACTATGCATTCTGTATTCAGAATGCTATTTTTTTCCCTTATAACCATGTTATAAGGGAAAATAATACAATCTACACAACCTTGAACCCAAACCTGAACTTCTGTGAAGAAGTTCGGGTCTGGGTACCACAGTCGGTTTTTTATCACGCCCGTGCAAAACACATTGCACCCGCGCGATAAAAACTGAACAACTGTAACGGTCGCGTACACACACACACAGGGGGAAGGGAAGTGACCACTGCGCTCCACCCTTACCCCTGGCCCTGCCTACTTGCCTCGCGAGTCCTAATGACAGGGGACAACTGGACGGCAATCCCTAACTTGGAGTAAGTGCAGGGATGACAGACAGACAAACAACAGGACGTGAACGGACCGAGTCAATACCAGGAAAGCTGCAAAGTACAAATGGAGCAAGCAGAGAATTGTCAGGAGAAGCCGGGGTCATAAATACCAGGAGAGCAGAGAAGTACAAGAGGAGTCCTAAGAGAGTAGTCAGGTGGGAGCCGAGGTCACAATACCAGGACGGATGCGCAGTACAGGAGGATCAGGCAAAAGGATGGTCAAGGAACAGGATCAGGTAAGTATTCAGCAGTCCAACAAATACCAGGAACCTAGAAATTAACAGGCAACCTGTAGCCAGCAGGCTGCCTGTATTTATAGTGGGGAGTGAGGGTCATGTGACGTGGCCAGCGTCACATGACCGACAGACCAACCAGTCGAGCACCGAGTGATCAGCTCGGCGCTCAAGGCAGACTTAGGAGCAAGGAGCCACCCAGCTAGTAAAGCCGCCCTGGGAATGAGGTCAAACACAGAACCTCATTCCAAAAGCTAAGCAACAGTTCTGCGGGCAATGGGGGACCGAGTGCACCTTCGGAACCCCGTGACAACAACGGAAAGCAATCGCAGTCAAAACTGACTGCAATTGCGTACCTACTCGCGTGGGTTTGCCGCAATGCACGGGGACACATCCGGACCTAATCCGGACACGCTCGTGTCAAAGAGGCCTTATAGTCTTGAAATCTGCTGAATTAGGCTTCATTCACATGTCCGTGGAACACGGTCCGTGAGATACCGGACTGGCATCCTGATTAGTGCAGGAGCGCACGGCGTCCTTGGTTGCTATGACGCCGTGCGCTTTGTGCCGCCACAGTACAGTAATACACTCGTATAGATCATACGAGTGTATTACTGTACTGCGACGGCGGCACAAAGCGCGCGGCGTCATAGCAACCAATGAAGCCGTGCGCTCCTGCAGGATGCCAGTCCGGTATCTCACGGAGCGTGTTCCACGGACGTGTAAATGAAGCCTTACAATGATATAATGCTGTGTGATCCTGTCAGAGGCGTGGAGGCCAGAATTGGACCTCCCACTGACATGCTGTGAGTTTATCGAATTCAACCTCACTTGTGTGTGTCTGCCCTTAAAAGTGTAACTGTCATTCCTTTTTTTTTGTAATGTGTAGGGGCAGTCATACTGACCATTTTTGTAATATACTTTAATTGCTGAAATCATACATTTTTATTAGAAAAATAGCTC
Organism: Bufo bufo; assembly: GCF_905171765.1. Lineage (NCBI taxonomy): Eukaryota > Metazoa > Chordata > Amphibia > Anura > Bufonidae > Bufo > Bufo bufo. The sequence goes on along the minus strand of NC_053397.1, from coordinate 182,098,223 downwards.
TAAAGTGGTCCATTTTGTGCAACGTTCCCTGTCTTCTGTTTACTTAACTGTGGAGACATGCTCCAGACTGATTGCTGCTGCCTCTCTCCATATATATATATTACTGACCACTGCTGCCCCCACTGCCTCTCTCTCTCTAAATATATATACTGACTGCTACTGCCCTCAATGTCTCTCTCTCTCTCTCTCTCTCTCTCTATATATATATATATACACTCACCTAAAGAATTATTAGGAACACCATACTAATACGGTGTTGGACCCCCTTTTGCCTTCAGAACTGACTTAATTCTACGTGGCATTGATTCAACAAGGTGCTGATAGCATTCTTTAGAAATGTTGGCCCATATTGATAGGATAGCATCTTGCAGTTGATGGAGATTTGAGGAATGCACATCCAGGGCACGAAGCTCCTGTTCCACCACATCTCAAAGATGCTCTATTGGGTTGAGATCTGGTGACTGTGGGAGCCATTTTAGTACAGTGAACTCATTGTCATGTTCAAGAAACCAATTTGAAATGATTCAAGCTTTGTGATATGGTGCATTATCCTGCTGGAAGTAGCCATCAGAGGATGGACACATGTTCTCATTCTGTTGACGCCAAATTCGGACTCTACCATTTGAATATCTCAACAGAAATCGAGACTCATCAGACCAGGCAACATTTTTCCAGTCTTCAACAGTCCAATTTTGATGAGCTCGTGCAAATTTTAGCCTCTTTTTCCTATTTGTAGTGGAGATAAGTGGTACCCGGTGGGGTCTTCTGCTTTTGTAGCCCATCCGCCTCAAGGTTGTGCATGTTGTGGCTTCACAAATGCTTTGCTGCATACCTCGGTTGTAACGAGTGGTTATTTCAGTCAACGTTGCTCTTCTATCAGCTTGAATCAGTCGGCCCATTCTCCTCTGACCTCTAGCATCCACAAGGCATTTTTGCCCACAGGACTGCCGCATACTGGATGTTTTTCCCTTTTCAAACCATTCTTTGTAAACCCTAGAAATGGTTGTGCGTGAAAATCCCAGTAACTGAGCATAAAAATAGAACAGGTGTTCCTAATAATTCTTTAGGTAAGTGTATATACTGACTTCTGCTGCCCTCACTGCCACTGGTATATTAGGCGGTCAGTGGATAACAATTTTACTGTAGGCCATTACAGGGCCCAATAATTAGGCATTCACCTCACAGAAAAGAACAAGTGATTATATGGCTGGAGGTACATTAGGCAGTCACTGAATAACAATTTTACTGTAGGCTAATGGAGTATAGGCCCCAAAAATGAGGCATTCACCTGACAGAAAAGGCCTTTTATGCCGTTGTATATACATAAGACAAGGACCATTCTTTGTTCTGGGTGGTTGGCAGATATGTGTGGGCTGGCATGAGGAAATTAAATTACACATGGTCGTCACAGGTGTTGAATTCCTCCGAGATCCATGCCTCATTCATTTTTAGAAATGTGAGCTAGGTGAGTGCGCCTATTATTCACGATCCTCCCTGCTGCGTTGAACGTCCTTTCGGACAGGACACTCGACGAGGGGCAAACCAAGAGTTCCATGGCAAATTGTGCCAGCTCTGGCCACAGGTCAAGCCTGCACACCCAGGGGTTCCTCGCTTCTCAGAGCGTCCTCATTGGCCGTTAACCCAATGTAGTCGGACGCCTGTCTGTCTAGGCGTTCCCTAAAGCTGGATCCAGAGTGCGGCTCTCGATGGGTTGGCTGCATGAATGATCTCATATCCGAAGTGACCAACACATCTTCAAATTGCCCTCTTCTTGCAGGCGCAGTAGAATTGGTACCCGCACCTGTTTTTCTGTGGGTGGAAATTCCTCTGACAGCGCCCTCAACAGCAGAATGCAGCATCTCTCGCAGCAAGGCCTGGAAATGCTGCATTATGACATCCCTCTGTGATGCTGGTAACATGTCCGCCATTTTGTGTTTGTACCGGGGGTCTAAGTACGTTGCCACCCAGTACTGGTTCTTGCCCTTTATGCTTTTTATACGGGGGTCCCTCTTTAAACACTGGAGCATGAAGGCCCCCATTTGCACTAAATTGGAAGCGGTGGAGCACTCTGGCTCCTGCTTATCGCCCAGGAGAATGTCGTCCTCGGTCTCCTCCCCCCAGCCACGGACAACACCAAGGATCCCCGAAAAGTTTAAATTCCCCCTCAAAGCCTGCTCTTCTTGCTCATCCTCCCCCTAGCCACCATCCTCCTCTGACTCCTCTTCAGACTCCTGCTGACTTGTCTCAGATGGAGTAGCCTCCCCTGGGAATTCATTCAGCTATGCGACTTCCTCATCTTCCAGCACCTGCTCCTCGACGGCTTGATCAATGACACGACGCAATGTACACTCCAGAAAGAAGGCGTAAGGTACGATGTCACTGATGGCGCCCTGACAGCGACTGATTAGTTTGGTGATCTCATCAAATGGCGCGTTGCGCATGAGCAGCCTCTGGCGCGGTGAAAAGAAACCAAGCTCCGAGAACCTGTCTTGCTGCAGAGTTCGTACAGGTAGTCGTTAACAGCACGTTGCTGCTGGAGCAGCCTATCAAGCATATACAAGGTGGAGTTCCAGCGCGTCGGGCTGTCACAAATCAGATGTCTGACGAGCAGGTGGTGTCGCCGCTGAACGTCAGCAAGGCGAGGCATGGCCGTGTAAGATCTTCTAAAATGGCCAGAGATTTTCCTGGCCTGCCGCAGGATGTCCTGGACCCAGGGGTATTTGGCAACGAATCGCTGCACGACTAAGTTCAGGACGTGTGCCATGCATGGCACGTGTGTCATTTTGCCCTGTTTCAGCATGCTCAGCAGATTGGCACCGTTGTCGCACACCACTTTACCAACTGTCAAATTGAGCGGGGTTAGCCACTGATCGGCCTGTGACCGCAGAGCTAAAAGCAGGACTGGTGTGGCTCTTGGCTTCCAGGTACAACAGCCGCAGCACAGCATGGCAACGTCTGACCTGGCACGTCGAATAGGTTCTGGGGAGCTTGGGGGGTGCAGTGGAAGGGGTGGTAGCAGTGGAAAAGGAGGAGTCAGCCGAGGAGGAGACGGAGGATGGAGTAGGAGGAGGAGAAGAAGAGGCAGGCCTGCATGCAATCCGAGGCGGTAACACCAAATCCACACGGGTGCCACAGGTTACATGATTGACGGCCGTCAGAAGGTTCACCCAGTGGGTAGTAAAATTTATGTACCTTCCCTGCCTGTTTTTACTAGACCACGTGTCTGTGGTCAGATGTATCTTGGCACCGACACTGTGTGCCAGAGATATATTCAATTGCCGCTGAACGTGGCCATATAGCTCTGGGATGCCCTTCTGGGAGAAATATTTCCTTCTGGGGACCTTCCATTGCGGTGTGCCAATGGGCAAAAATTTTCTAAAGGCCTCCGAGTCCACCAGTTTATATGGCAGTAGTTGGCGGGCTAGCAGTTCCGACAAGCCGGCGGTCAGCTGTTGGGCAAGAGGGTTATCCGCGTCATCAACTTTTTGCGCTCGAACATTTGGGCCATGGAAGCCTGCCTTCTGCCAGATGAACGCGACGACAGCACAGTGGAAGGTGGATTGGAGGACAAATGGGAGGAGAGAGGAGATGGAGAAGAGGCAGGACGTGGAGCACCAGGAGTGTGGCTTTGTGGGTTCTGACGGCGTTGCTCCTACTGGGCTGGGTGATGGGAGGCCAGGTGTCTTCTTAAGGCGGTCGTCCCTAGGAGAGTGTTGGGCTTACCGCGACTTATGCGTTGACAGCACAGGCTGCAGATGGCAACACTATTGTCAGCAGCTGACACGTTAAAAAAAGCCCACACTGCGGAGCCATGTGCCGGCGTCCCGGGAGCGCAAGATGTGACTGTGCATGGTGGATGGCTCGCTCCAGATAAATTTGCAGTCTTCTTTTTGCCTCCTGTGCACTGTGAGTTCTGCCTGCTTCTCCTCCCTATCTGCTGCTCCGTCTCTCCCTCTGAACTCCCCTCCTCTTCCTCTCTTGTGGGCACCCACGTGATGTCCATCGACATGTCATCATCGTCACCTTCACCACCACTGACATTAGAGATCTCGGAGCAGGCAGCAACAGCGGGGACCACCCTCCTTGGGCTGATCTGGGTACTGTCGTCAGACCGCTGGGTGGCGGCCGTTGCTACCTCCTCTTCCTTATCCGATGCCAAGAATGGCTGCGCATCAGTAAGGTCTGGGAATGGATGGGAAAATAATTCCTCTGACTCGAGTGGAGGGGCTATGGTGGTGGTGGTGTCTTTGGGGGTGCACACAGCAGAGAGTGAGGAGGGTGCAGATACAGAGGATGAGGAGGGTGCAGAAGCGGAAGGCTGAGTGAGCCACTCAACCAACTCTGGTGCGTCCTTCTCCAACTTCCCACTTAGGCTCCAGCCTGGTGCACCTGCCCGACCCCTACCAATCCTGTGGAACGGCCTGCCTCTTCCTCTGCCTGTCAGTATTTTGTGGAAACAGGTATATAGAACACCAGAATCAAAATTTGGTGGAAGCAGGCATATTGCTTTTCGAGAGTTATTTACTGATGATCTATCTATCCTCTGTTGTGTCTGAGGGTTTTTTACTGACCCATATAGTATAATGTGCATCAGGGATCATGGACAAAATAGGACATGCGTCGGTGGTGTCACCACAGACCCACAGCCCGTGGAAAACAGTGATGAGTGAGTCCACACATTAAAGTCGGAAGGTAGGTGTGCTGTGGATGGAGACCACTGACATCAGATGTCTATGATTCACTGACATGTGAAAGAGACCCTAATAATGTGAGTTTAATATTTTCTAATACTTAATAGCTTAGGTGGGAGGATCGCACACGCACACACACACTTGCACACTAGGAGCCTGCATTCAGACCTAACCTTGCCATAAATGTGCACTTTGATGTATGTATAACAACCCATAATTTTTAAAAGAGAAAATAAACAGTGAGGCTGTTTTTATTGCAAATTCTGTTGCAAAATTGAAATGGACCTTATGATAAATCTCTCAGCCAGTGCGAGAAATGTGATGAAGTCGGGAACAGGTCAGCATTGCCTATTTGTGTAAGTCCCTCCACTTCTCCGACTAAATGGAGATTTGGCTGCACAGCTGTGGGCAATGACTTCATAGTCTCTGCTGGTGAAGTTATTTAAATCACTTGCCAACAAAGCAATAATATGGTCGGCTGCTTGCACAGAGAAAATAAAGATTTCAGTGCATTCATATAATGACAAAATAATCATTTTTTGTGTTTTCTCCCAGAAACGTTCATATGTTTCATTCTCTTGTGGTTTAGGGAACAGAGGTGTTCATTCATCATGGTTCAAGTGCAAAGGCCTTTGTTTCATTATTAAATTAAACTAATATTATCTTATTGTGTGGTGCTAATATTTTATTAATCACATTTTAGTAGCCATTTCATCAGCAAAGAAAAAGCATGAGAGAATTTACAAGTGTATTTTCTAAGATATGTTTTCTGAGATGAACAAAACATACCCCAATGTGTTGGCTTCTCAATGTATCCAAATGTCCACCTCCATTCCACCTCCATCTCTCCAACTGAAAGAATCTTCTTCTTGAGTCAAATTGTTCTTTGCTCAGAGCTCACCTGAATGGATTTGATGCTATTAGTGCCCCAGACCCAGTACAGCCTGAATATGGATCCACATGCTTATGACCGCTAATGCCAGGTTACACCTGTACGCAGTACTGGACTGGGATGCCAAGGGCCCACCAGTAAAATCATTCTGGTGGCCTGCTGTGAAGCTATAAGCAGATATTATCTGCTTGCAAATAGTTGATTATGGTGTTCCCTGCAGCAACCTTGAGAAGGCAGGTGCATGATCATAGAGGATAATGGCTGGCCTGCCTCTAGACTTAGAAGTCATCTCAGCATCTATAATAATAAACTTAGTAGTTTGTTAATTAATCTACCCAGTGTTTTATATGACTATAGGTTGGTTGAGATCTATGCTGCCTATCTGTATGTAGAACGATCAGTGTACTGTGCTATGTGCCACTTATGCACAGGGTAGGGGACAAGGTGCTATGTGCCCACCTTGCACAGGGACCCACTGGTGGATTCACCTGTTCCCCTGTGGTCCAGTCCGAGCCTGCCTGTACGTCCCTTGTTTCAAATCTCTGTGTACAGACACCCTCAGATGTCTTGTCAGACCAACTCTACTACTTCCCCTTTCCTTATGGTGCCTGTGCCACATGATTTCCCAACAATTGTATGACTACTGTTGATTTTTATTCCAATCTTCTTCTTGAATTTCCAATCTTCGACTCATCTTTTAAGCCTGAACTTGTTCCTGGGACCTTGTCCTTCAGTAGATCATGGTCAATTGCCAGTATATGGTATGTCATAACTGCCAGTCCACTATGGGACCAGAAGCAGGACAGAACTGGATACTATGAAACAGTGTGTGCCCTTTTTTGTGTTTTGAATGCCCAGCCTTTACATTCTATTGCATCTTGAACAACCCCTTTAAGCCTACTTTGAAAACTTCAAATTGTGATATCCTTACTAGAAAGTTCAGCATGTCCTTGTGAGACTCTCAAACCCCTACAATAGCACCCACAAAAGACTATAGGGCCATACTATACCTCCATATGTCTCACACTGCAGTTGTAGGTTTTTTCTCTCTTGCCATGATCCATTGGATGCCATATGACATTGGGAAGCTTTGCTTCTTGAGATAAATTCCTCCATAATGTGGTGCCTTACAGAGCCCTCCAGAGCAAACCTGAGGTCTATGGATGCTGTATTATTTCATTGCTAATATTTGAATGGCATCATACATGGGTATACAATGAACCATACAACCAAATGATGGAAAACAAATGTATTCTCTTTCCAAAAATAAAAAAATGCTGAGCCTCTAGTACCACACCAGATCAGAGTTTCAGCTTTCTTTTCTTTTTGGGAATTGAGATAATTTGTATACCTTTTTATCAGAGGAGCATTGCATAGCCTACTAGGTGCTTTTCAGGAGAAATAGTACCCCAGGACCAAATGACGGGGAGCTGTAATTTGTAGGGATTATAATCAGTTTAGAGATAGTAGTGAGGGTTCAATAGACATGAAAAAGAAGTGGTTGTGGCTGCGCTCACCTGAAACGACGTCACAATAGTAAGCAAGGACAGAGCTGGGAACTCAGCACCGATATAGTGAAAAATGAAGAAAGAGTCCAGCATGTTATGAATAAGGATCTAACCACAAAGTTCCGACACGCGTAGACGCTGTAACTGGATATTAGATTTTAACCTGCACTAAGAAAATAAAGGCTGTCACTTTTTGGGAGAAGCTGGTGTCACGATCAGTGTTGGGGAGAAACTCCACACTAAACACAGGAGGGAAGGGGAACAGTAACTGGGCCTGGAAACTAGTGAAGAAACAGGTCACCTCCTAATCCGGGCCCTAACTACCTAACAATGTGAATAGATCTTGAAGGTAGGAATATTCATATGCTGTATACCTAGGCCCTTATATCCATATAAGGCCCTGGAATGAGGTTAGGACCAGAGACAACCCATTCCTCCCCAGATGGATGAATGGAAGTCTCTGTCTCACACAAAACAATAAGAAAAGACAGGACTTATCTGAAAGTAGAAAACTGACAACTCCAGAAGCACCACAGAGTACAGCCGACCAGCTAGTTAGAAGGCAGGAAGAAAATCTATAAACCGCACCTCCAAGAGTGAGAAGCCGCTACTTATGGGAAAGGTAAATTACCAACAAGCAACACCTGAAGCAAGGGGTGTGGCATTCACCAAAACACAGACACAATAAGATCCACAGTGAACTTGTCAATGTAACCCACGAGTTGCCAGTCTCTCCGATCTCCTGGTACCTGCCACAGGAATGTCTGTGACAGCTGGACTCTTTCTTCATTTTTCATTATCAGGGTCCAATAGAATGATGGTTGCCTACTCATACTTCAATGAACAACACAGGATATGCTGGATCAGCTGTGGACCCCAACCTACTGAGAATTTCCAGAGGTAATGAGAGACAGGCTTCATTCAATCTCAGCAGGGATGCGGTGGGTGGTGGCTGCCTTATCTGGCGGATCATGTATCAGGGAACCCCATAGTACCAATAAGTAATATCCAGAGAGGGGCCCCTGACCAGTCAGACATTGATGACATATCCTTTGGATATGGAATAAAATTATTGGTAGGAAAACATCTTTAGTCTCAGTCTGCTTTCAGGCCCTGCTTCTCTGATGGGTTATGTGTTCCAGTTAGGTAATTCACTTCATGTACTAAATGCAATATTTTACTATATGTATTACTGGCAGCCTACCTATATAGGTGCAGGTGTTTTTTTTTTCTCAGCAGCCCTCCCGAAGCTGCCACGCACCTTTTTCAATTAGTTCCAGCACCATGAGTATAGTAAGCCGAGATTAATAGAAGCCATTACAAAATGAGACGGCTGAATTAATAAAGAGAGTCTCCAGAAACTACACTTTCAACGCCTCCACATTAATGACTATTTCTGAATGGCTTTATTCAGAAATCATTATATTTGCCTAGATTACATTTTTTTTCCTATAGTTCCACAGTTATAATGAAAGTGTAACTGATACACTAAGTCATTTTCCTGTCAGATATCATCGAGGGCAGAACTTTGGAAATCTCACTTTTTAGACATTTCTTCCACTGCTAAATGCTCAATTCAAAGACATTTGCGAACACTAAAATGGCCTGGCCTGTAATGCATCAACGTTATTAAAAAGAAGCGTTGAGTTAATTAAATAATGGAGCGATCATGCGAAAAACTACAGAAAGACTGAAGAAAAAATATATGATGCTCATTGCCAGGTACCATTGAAGTTGATTAAGATGTCTCATTTTAAGGAATAGTGTTCAGGTTACGGCTAATATTATATATAAATTAAGTGGAACAGTTGCCAAATATAATTTTTTTAAAATTTTTGACTGCCTTTTTTAGAATAATGAAAAGTCATCGATGACATCAGCAGCAGCTCTTTTAGACTTTGTGTGGCCTGATCATAGTCTTTTATATTCCTTCTGTATAGTAAGCAGAGATCTGTTGCTAAGAAACCCTATTTCTTGTGCCACGATGACATCATCCTGGTCTGATGTCATCTCTACCATTAGAGACTGTGATATACAGATATATAGTACAAATGTCTTATGGTAAGAAAAGGATCTAGCTTTTTAAACATTTTATTAGGATTAGCTATTACTACACCTTGCAGTAGGTCAATAGCTCCCCCCCCCCCAAAAAAAAAAGAAAATGAAAAATATAGTGAAATTTATCCTTTTTTATAATTTTTTTTCCAGTATTTTTGTTTTTTTGTAGTGTAATGTTTCTAGCATTGTATTAAGGAGGGAATATTCCTTAATACAATGCTAGAAACATTACACTACAAAAAAAAATACTAAAAAATGAAAAATAAAAGTAGGCATAGCATATAGGGGGTAATTTACTATTCTGAAATATGCCTAAATTAGGCGTATTTCAGGTGCAGATGGCGGAGCAATGGTTAGTTACATTGCTTACGCCAGGTCTAAAATTGTGGGCGTGGCATGGGCAAGGAAGATTCATCATTTTCTACGCCAGTTTTAGGTGTAGAAAATGTATTAAATGTAAGACAGCTTCTGAGCTTTCTTATATTTAGAACAGTCGCTGGATGTACCAAAGTTATGGAGAGGCCGCCAGCTATGGACCTTTATTAAGACCGGCGTCTAAAAAGCCTAAGTGTGGGTTCACATCACGTTTTTCCCATCCTTTTAACATATACAAAAAACGTATACGTATGCCTCAGACTGATGCCATACAGTGGCATCCATTCACCATAGAGTACCATTGTTAAAAAAAAGGTATACGTTTTTTTTTTTACTGGACTGTGCAGAATAAAAGAACGTGGTGTGCTGCAGCAGATAGTGATAGGGACTTTATCTGTCTTTTTTCTGCAGTATGGGCTATTTTTGATGCAAGAAAAATGACACTGACAAATGTCCGAATTCAGTTAAGCTGAGATCACATCACATTTGAATACTATATTGTGCATGTGTTTCATACAAAGATTTCCAGTAAAAATGTATAACGTACTGTATCCTTTTTTCTATAATGGGACTCTATGGGTGACGTCCAGTGGAATTTTGTGCTATTTTTATATTCTACACAACATTCTGACCCTTCTGTACAGAGTTAGGAATGATTTCTAATAATTTCTTGGGAGTTGATAAAAAGAGACACCACTTACTGGATGGATGAGTGTAGTTATGAGTCATTCGAGTTAATAATGTGTATTTTTTATTACTCAAACTATTTGAGATGTGGATCCACTTCAGCAAGTGCTCCAGAAGTGTTCCTCATTTATATACTTAAGTGCTGATCAAGGTGAAAGATGACAGGACCAATCTGTTTCTCCACTTTTAGGGAGTTATATATTAAGTTTTTGTATACTCAGTCATTCTGACAACTTACTGCACAACTACCCTTACAAGAAACATAATTAATTTCGGAGTCGTTGAGAGAAATGCAGGATGTCAGATGGTTCCATTAGACCCTCAATTACGGATCATTTGGAACATCTTGCTAATGTGTGCTCTGTACATGTTAATAGATTGCAAAATGGTGATTTCCACTAAAGGGAAATACGACCACTCCGCGCTCTGAGATGAATGGCTCTTATCTGTATTTCTCATTAACATCTAAATACCTTTTGGGACACGGTCAAAAACATGACCAATGACGTCTCGTCTTATAAAGACATTGGAAAGTAATGCAGTGCAAAAATGCTAATGGATAAGGATCACAAGCAGTGTAGGGTTTTGTTAGGGTCACCGTTTGTTCATCCATATGGCGAGATGCTGACTTAGCCATTAGCAAAGTTATGCTTTACAGCCTGTTTAAAAGGCTAAGCATTGACTTTGGATAGAAATGTTACGTCTGTTGCTGTGAGACATTCAGTTTTCTTGTCCTTTTGGAAAGAAAACTGATTTGCATGTCTCTTTTCCAGAAAAGCATTACACAGGGACACTCAGTTTTCTTGTCCTTTTGGAAGGAAAACTGGTTTGAGTGTGTCTTCTAATGTAAGTGTTAGGGCGGGTTCACATCAGCATTATGAATTCCGTTATTGTGTTATGTAGGATAGAAAATAAATTTCTGTTGACAGGACTTTTTTTCTGTCCTGCATAAAGGACGGATCCGTTATGTTTGCCTATAGACCTCTAAAGTTTTCCGTTTTGAATTCCGTCTTACAAATTACGTTATTTTCCGTTATTACCATGTTATAACGGAAAACAATGACGGAATTCATAACACTGTTGTGAACCTGCCCTTACATGTTGGCTTCTCTTTCATTCACTTGAAATGAATATCAGGGCAGTGTACACTGTTCGGTGGATTCTGTTCACTCAAAAACCCATGCACTAGAGATGAGCGAATTTCTTGAAATTTGTTTCAGGTCCGATACTATAACCAATTAGCCAGCAGATTCAATTTGTGTAAAACAAATTTCAACCTGAATAGAAAGTGCTCAGATTGCCCTGAAAAGTTGTGTCTGACACTGTGAGGAATCTGTGGCCTGCTGCTTCTACTTTTACTGGCCGGCCACGCGGTGCTCCTGCTGTTTGCACTAGTACAGCCAACCACATTGTCACTCATGGATGATGAGGCACAGGTCTGTCGTTTTCCACGCCATTTACCAGACATTTTATCATAAGGCCTATCTAAACAACGACAAGTCATAGGTTTGGTATACTGAGTGTTAAATGGTAGCAGAATTGCCGCTGTTTTTTGGCAGTTAAGGCTACTTTCACATCTGCGTTTTTGCTTGATCCGTCATGGATCAGAAAAAACTCTTCCGCCATGATAATACAACCGTCTGCATCCGTTATCAACGGATCCGCTTGTATTATGTCTACAATAGCCATGACGGATCCGTCATGAACACCATTGTAAGTCAATGGACACCTGATCCGTTTTCTTTTGTGCCTGAGAAAACTGATCTGACACCATTGACTTACATTGTGTTTCATGCTGGATCCATCTTGCTCAGCATCCCATTTTTCTGTCCACGATGGGGACGCAACTAAACGGAATGGAATGCACTCTGTTCCATTCAAATCAGTTTTGACAATGAATGGGGACAAAACGGAAGCGTCTTCCCCTTGTATTGAGATCCTATGATGGATCTCAATAGCGAAAAGGAAAACACTGATGTTAAAGTAGCCTTAACCCCTTCTATCTCAGGCCAGTTTTTGCCCTCATGCCCAGGCCATTTTTTGCAAATCTGACATGTGTCACTTTATGTGGTAATAACTTTGGAACACTTTCACTTATCCAAACCATTCTGAGACTGTTTTCTCGTCACATATTGTACTTCATGACATTCATAAATTGAAGTCAATACATTTTACCTTTATTTATGAAAAATTCCCAAATTTACCAAAAATGTTGAAAAATTTTCAATTTTCAAAATTTCAATTTCTCTGCTTTTAAAACAGAAAGGGATACCTCATAAAATATTTATTACTTAACATTCCCCATCAGTGATGGCCAGCTCGTAGTGTTCACCAGCGAACACATGCGGGCTGCCATCTTGACTCACAAGTCCGGCAATGCACAGGTAAGCCCTTAACTGTGCCTGTGCCACGAGCCGGTCTGAAACAAATGCGGTCACCGGGAGCAGGCAGTTCCGAGAACAGCACGATGAAGGCCCCCGGCAGCTGTTCTCGGAACTGCCTGCTCCCGGTGACCGCATTTGTTTCACACCAGCTCGCGGCACAGGCACAGGTAAGGGCTTACCTGTGCATCGCCGGACTTGTGAGTCAAGATGGCAGCCCGCATGTGTTCGCTGGCCATCACTGTTCCCCATGTGTCTACTTTATGTTGGCATCATTTTGTAAATGTAATTTTATTTTTTTAGGACGCTAGAAGGCTTTGAATATTAGAAGCAATTCTTAAAATTTTTAAGAAAATTTTCAAAACCCACTTTTTAAGGATCAGTTCAGGTCTGAAGTCACTTTGTGGAGCTTACATAGTAGAAACCCTCAATAAATGACTCCATTGTAGCAATTACACCCCTGAAGTGACTTAAAACAGATTTTACAAACTTTGTTAACCCTTTAGGTGTTCCACAAGAATTAAAGGAAAATTCTAAATTTCAGTTTTTTGGCAGATTTTCAATTTTAATCTAATTTTTTCTTTAACACATCCAGGGTTAACAGCCAAGCAAAACTTTATAATTATTACCCTGATTCTGCGGTTTACAAAACACCCCATATGTGGTTGTAAACTGATGTAAGGGCACACGGCAGGGCGCAGAAGGAATGGAGCGTAGTATGCTTTTTTTAAGGCAGATTTTGCTGGACTGGTTTTTAGACACCATGTCCCATTTGAAGCCCCCCTGATGCACCCCTACAGTAAAAACTCCCAAAAAATGACTCCATTTTAGAAATTACGGGATAAGGTGACAGTTTTATTGGTACTATTTTTGGATACATATGATTTTTAATCACTATAAATTACGATTTTTGTGAGGCAAGGTAACAAAAAATAGCTGTTCTGGCACAGTTTTTATTTTTTGTTTTTTACAATGTTCATCTGACAGGTTAGATTATGTGCTATTTTTATAGAGCAAGTTGTTACGGATGCAAAAACATCAAATATGTCTACTGTCTTTGTTTCAGTTTTTACATTTTCTGAACGCGATATTTTTTAGATTTTTCTGCCGATCGTCTTGTGCAGGTGCTCGTTTTTTTATTGGTACCATTTTTGGGTACATATGATTTTTGGATCATTCATTATTACACTTTACGGGGCAAGGTGACCAAAAAATTGGTTGTTTATTTAGGTATTTATTTTTATAGCTTTCACCTGAGGGGTTAGCTCATGTGATATTTTTATAGAGCAGGTTGTTACGGACGTGGCAATACCTAATATGTAAACTTTTTCTTATTTTTTTAAGTTTTACACAATAATCACATTTTTAAAACAAAAAAAAAATGATGCTTTAGCGTCTCCATATTCTGAGAGTTATATATTTTTTTATTTTTGTCTTACCGTATGTAGGGGCTCATTTTTTGCTGGATGAGGTGACGGTTTTATTGGTACCATTTTGGGGCGCATACGCCTTTTTTATAGCTTGTTGTTGCACTTTTTGTGATGAAAGGTGACAAAAAATTGTGTTTTTCTACAGTTTTTTTTTATGGTGTTTATCGGATTGGGTGGTTCATGTGACATAATTATAGAGCCAGTTGCGGCAATACCTAATACAGTATGTGTGTTTTTTCTTTTTTTTTTTTTCTGTTTTTTATTATAAAATCATAGCAATGCTGGCAGATTCAGCAGGGGCCCGGCTATCAGGGACTGCCGGGCCCCTGCAGTGATCGGGCACGCATTGCTCCGGTGTCCGCCCGATCACCATGACGTAATAGTACGTCAAAATTTGGCAAGTCACCTGCCGCCATGATCCACTATTACATCATGTGTCGGCAAGGGGTTAAAGAGGTCCAATTAAACATTCATTTGTCTGAACACACTGATAGGGACACACTGAAAATGCTGAACTGCTTAGGGTGGGTTCACATCTGCGTTCTGGATTCCGTTATGGCTTTCCGTTATATACAACAACCTCATATTATCCAAGTTGTCCCCAGATCAAAAACAGCATAAATCCTAACCAAAAGAAAGATCAATGGGACTATAACTATAAAATATGTAATAATCTTTATTAATCAAAATATATCATTTAAATACAGTTGTAAGGAGAAAGAGGCACGATGGAAAATGATCCAGAAAAAGATCAGATATAGCACTTATGTCACAGATGTAATATTGGGAAACAGGCCCCAAGCTCTTATATCAAGCTACATAATAAAGCCAAGTACATAAAAGATACCAAAAAGCCCTAATAATTGCACTCCACCAGGGGACCAGAAAATACAAAACCCAGAAAATTTAACAGGCTAGATATATCAAGCACTCCACCAGGCCAACAAAAGATAGAGTCCCAAGGTAGTATGTCAGACTAAATATATAAAGCTGAGTACATATAAGGACTTAATAATACCAAAGGCTGGGTGCATGAATATTGCACGGAGCTATAGATACTCCATTTAGCTTCGAGCTGAATATATACAAAATATAGTTCGCCCTAAGGCAAACGGACACGGCCGTGTTCCGCGGCCGTGAACGGTCTGTGGTATGCCGGCCTGGATTCCTGCTGACAGCACGAGCGCACGGCGCCATTAGTACCGCCGCTGCACTACAGTAATACACACGGCCGTGTGCATTCGGCCTAAAGCTGAGTACATATGAGGGCTTTATAATACCTGAGGCTGAGTACATAAATATTGTACAAAGCTACAGATACTATACCTGACTTCTAGCTGGATATATAGTGCTGAATACATGGAAAATACAGAGTCCTAGGTGCTATATTTCACCAGAGCAGTAATACTGGTTCTGTGCTGAATACATATAGATGATAAAATATAGTGATCAAGTCAATAATTACACATGGCACACATACACTGAACAAAAATATAAACGCAACACTTTCGGTTTTGATCCCATTTTGCATGAGCTGAGCTCAAAGATCTGAAACATTTTCTACATACACAAAAGACCCATTAGACAATTCTGTCTAAATCTGTGTTAGTGAGCACTTCTCCTTTGCCGAGATAATCCATCCCACCTCACAGGTGTGGCATATCAAGGTGCTGATTAGACAGCATGAATATTGCACAGGTGTGCCTTAGACTGCCCACAATAAAAGGTCACTCTGAAATGTGCAGTTTGATCACACATCACAATGCCACAGATGTAGCAACATTTGAGGGAGCGTGCAATTGGCATGCTGACTGCAGGAATGTCTATCAGAGCTGTTGCCCGTGCAATGAATGTTCATTTCTCTACCATAAGCTGTCTCCAAATGCGTTCCAGAGAATTTGGCAGTACATCCAACCGGCCTCACAACCGCAGACCACGTGTAACCACACCAGCCCAGGACCTCCACATCCAACATGTTCACATCCATGATCGTCTGAGACCAGCCAGCCGGACAGCTGCAGCAACAATCGGTTTGCATAACCAAAGAATTTCTGCACAAACTGTCAGAAACCGTCTCAGGGAAGCTCATCTGCATGCTCGTCGTCCTTATCGGGGTCTGGACCTGATTGCAGTTCGTTGTCGTAACCGACTTGAGTGGGCAAATGTTCACATTCGATGGCGTCTGGCACGTTGGAGAGGTGTTCTGTTCACGGATGAGTCCCGGTTTTCACTGTTCAGGGCAGATAGCAGACAGCGTGTGTGGCGTCGTGTGGGTGAGCGTTTTGCTGACGTCAACATTGTGGATTGAGGGGCCCATGGTGGCGGTGGGGTTATGGTATGGGCAGGCATATGTTATGGACAACGAACACAGGTGCATTATATTGATGGCATTTTGAATGCGCAGAGATACCGTGACGAGATCCTGAGGCCCATTGTTGTGCCATTCATCCACGACCATCACCTCATGTTGCAGCATGAAAATGCACAGCCCCATATTACAAAGATCTGTACACAATTCCTGGAAGCTAAAAACATCCCAGTTCTTGCATGGCCAGCATACTCACCGGACATGTCACCCATTGAGCATGTTTGGGATGCTAAGGATCGGCGTATTCAACAGCGTGTTCTAGTTCCTGCCAATATTCTGCAACTTCGGCCACAATCAACAACCTGATCAACTCTATGCGATGGAGATGTGTTGCACTGCGTGAGGCAAATGGTGGCCACACCAGATACTGACTGGTAGGCAAAGAGAGAGTATAGGCGTGCTCAAACCCTGTCACACCAAGCACGAACCACGCCAAGAACCACAGCGTTGCTTGAGTAAAAAAAAAAAAGGTCCAGCTTGGTTAAAATGTTACCTTTATTTTTCAGTGCAGATAAAAGCCAGTTACAGTCCAGTCTACATGTTTCGGATCAGAGACAGTAGCGATCCTTACTCAAGGTACTCTGACCAGTAAGGCAAAACTGTGCCCATTTCAGAGTGACCTTTTATTGTGGGCAGTCTAAGGCACATCTGTGCAATATTCATGCTGTGTAATCAGCACCTTGATATGCCACACCTGTGAGGTGGGATGGATTATCTCGGCAAAGGAGAAGTGCTCACTAACACAGATTTAGACAGAATTGTGAACAATATTTGAGAGTAATGGGTCTTTTGTGTATGTAGAAAATGTTTCAGATCTTTGAGTTCAGCTCATGCAAAATGGGAGCAAAACCGAAAGTGTTGCGTTTATATTTTTGTTCAGTGTATATAAATGCAAAAAATGGCAAACTACTCAAGAGAAAGGCCCCTGTACAGACATGATGTGCATTATGCTGAAGTATCACCCCACGCACTAACACCTCTTTATATTCAGCTGGAAGCTAAGTGGAGTATCCATCCATCGTGCCTCTTTCTCCTTTCAATTGTATTTAAATTTTGATTAATAAAGATTATTACATATTTTATAGTTATAGTCCCATTGATCTTTCTTTTGGTTAGGATTTATAACGGAAAATAACGGAATTTATAAGACAGAAGTCAAAACGGAAACCTTTAAGAGGCATTCCGTTTTGATCCGTCTTCATAGAAGTCTATGGGAATCATAACGGATCCGCCTGGTTCCCGTTATGCAAGACGGAAAATGAAGTCCCGTTGACAGGACTTTTTCTCCGTTCTGCATAACGGAAATGGGACGGATCCATTATGATTCCCATAGACTTCTATTAAGACAGAATGTCTTTTAAAGGCTTCCATTTTGATCCGTCATAATACAAGTCTATGGGCAGTATAACGGATACGTCCTTCCGTCTTATGGATTCCGTTATATTCCGTTATAACCATGTTATAACGGAAAGCCTTAACGGAATCCAGAACGCAGATTTGAATCCACCCTTAGTTATAAATGGTAGCAAAATTTCAGCAGTTTTTTCTGTAATTAAAAAAGGCTCAATAAATGTCCCCTTCTATAAACACACTGGTACTGACTTGCTGTAATTATCAAAATTGCAACAGTTGTTTTTTTTTATAGAAAGAACAGGGTACAGTTGCACAGCATTTCCAGTGAAATGTATGCTGCTGGAGGTGCTAGGAATATGGCTATATAATACACTTGAACTGAAGAAGCTTCAGTTTTTTTCTTAAAAAAGAAGGCTGTCTATTTATGTACTGCAGACACTGGAGGATTTTCACAATTTCTGTGTCCTTAATCATGGCAGCGTGTTTTGGTACAAGTTTTAATGTCTTAAAATGCCTAAAAAAACATATGGGGAGGAGAGTATGTTAGGTATTTTAAGACAGTAAGTTGTCTGAAACGCGTAGCGATTGTTGGAATCATTTTTTGCAACCACATGTTATTTATGGACTTTCTTTGAATAGATTTTATTTCAATAAAGCCCTGATTTATGGATTCTGAGATGCTGGACTATTTTCAACTTTAGCTTTCCACGATTACAACCGGAGTGAGCTGGCTATAATTTTTTTTTATCTATTGTAGGATTTTGGTGGTTGCAGTGCATTACATGAAGCTTTCTAGTTGCCAGCAGCTGCCATCCCCTCACTGTATAACACACATACTGTACACACAGAACTCTGACCCTATGCTTTTCCTCTCTGGTAACATAAAACCCTGACTTTTCTACCTATTAATTCAATTGACCTAACTAAATATATCTCTAAACTGTCCCTGCAACACCCTTATATGCCTGGCTTCCTTCTTTAATTGGTGACTACTAGGAATTGGACTTAACCCTTGCTATAGTCACTAGTTCCACTTAAAGGAGAATATCCTTAGTCCATACCATGATTGTATGCCACATTTGCTAGAGCTGTGCTGTAGAAGGGACAGATAGTGTAGGGAATTGATTCAATTGAATTTTATTTTTTTCTTAGGCAGGGTTTGTGTTAGAGACCCAAAAGTCCTTTTAAGGACTATTGTTGTGTCTGGCAGCAATAACATTTTTTAGCACAACCCGCGCTAAATTGCATTCAATTGTAGAGACCCAAAAGTCCTTTTAACGACTATTGTTGTATCTGCCAGCAATATATATTTTGAGCGCAACCTGCGCAAAATTGCGTGCAATTGTTTGGCAGCTGCATTAACGCCGCAACATTACCTTCGCTACATCTCCAGTATAACGTTAGCACATCCGAAATATCAGGGACATTCAGTCTAATTTTTTCGCTGCTTTTGGCAGCGACATTACCTGTGCTACATGTCCAGTATAACGTTAGTGCATCCGAAATATCAGTGACATTCAATCTAAATTATTTGCGCATACACTTACAAAACCTGCGCTACTGTGTGTGACATACTTGCAAGCATATAAATAATTTAATATGCGGAAGGCGAGCAGTAAGGGACGAGGAAGTGGCCGTGCTGCTGATGGTGCACGCAGAGGCCGTGGCCCTGTGCGCGGTGAAACTGTGCCTGCTGCCAGAGCACAAGAAACACACTCATCAAAGATACCTAGCTTCATGTCCCAGTTTGCAGGGCGGTGGAGGACAGCACTCTCGACGTCACACCAAGTGCGACCAGGTGGTCAGTTGGATTGCAGCAGATAATGCTTTCAGTCGGTTAAGCACCACCCTGTCTTCCACAAAGTTCAGTCTCAGTAGCCAAGAGTCTGGTCAACAGAATCCTCACCCTGATCCTCCTTCCTCCCACCATGGAGAGTCTTGGCAAACAAATGATCCCACACTCAGATATTCTGAGGAGCTCTTTTCTGCGCCATTACTTGATTTGGCCCTCTTGCCAAGGCCGCTTGAAGAGGGACATGAGGAGCTATTGTGCCCTGATTCCCAAACTCTTGAGCATCCACAGTCAGAAAAAGATGACTGTGGGGAACTGCATTTAGCGTTTCACGAGGTGGAGGATGATGATGAGACACAGTTGCCAATAAGTCAACTGCAATTAGTGTCACAAGAGGTTCACGATTAGGATGAGACACAGTTGTCAATAAGTGAGGTTCTTGTTAGGTCAACAAGTCAGGAGGATGACCAGAGTGAGGAAGTGGAAGAGGAGATGGTGGATGATGAAATCATTGACCCAACCTGGGAAGGTGGCAAGCCGAACGAGGACAGCAGTACAGAGGAGGAGGGATCCGCAGCACCGCAACAGGCTGGAATAGGCGCGGGAGCGAGTCATACTATGGGATGGCAGAAGTGCTACTGACGCCAAGGATTGCGGGCCCTTCTTTCATCAGGATTTCTGCCACCACCTACATTAGTGGCTGCAACCCCACCTTCTCCTCTTCCACCTCCTCCTCCACTTCCACCTCTGAATTGTCAACTTGCAGCACCTGTCAGCCATCAGTCAGTAGTTGGAAGCAGTGTAGCACTGCAGTGGGGAAGCGGCAACAGGCCGTCCTGAAACCTATTTGCTTAGGTGACAAACAGCAGACCGCCGCAGAGCTGTGGCAGGGTATAAGTGGCCAGACTGTGGGTCTCGCCACTCAACCTGCAACCAGGCATGGTTGTGTCTGATAATGGCCGTAACTTGATGGCGGCTTTGGAGCTCGGCAAGCTCACACACATACCATACCTAGCCCACGTGTTAAACTTGCCCAATTTGCCTGAGCTACTGGTGAAGGTGCACCGCGTGTGTGCACATTTCTGAAAGTCCTCTACAGCTGCTGCCAGTCTGGCAACGCTGCAGCAGCTCACCAACTGTTGTGCGATGTGAGCACGCGCTGGAACTCCACGTTCCACATGTTGACAATGACAAGGCTTTGTGAGCAGCAGAGGGCAGTAGTGGAATACCAGCTGCAACATGGTCGTTGCCTTTCTAGTCAGCTTCCGCTCTTCACAAGTGACGAGTGGGCATGGATGTCTGACCTCTGTGAGGTTTAACGCAACTTTGATGAATCAACACAGATGGTGAGTGGCGATGCCGCTATTATCAGCGTAACCATCCCACTTCTGTGTCTACTGAAACGCTCGCTGCTCACAATGAAGGCGGATGCTTTGCATGTGGAAGAGGTGGAAATGGGGGAAGACAGTACACAGGGTGATAGCCAGACCACCCTAATTTTGTCTTCTCAGCGCGAATTGGATGATGAGGAGGAGCAGGAGACGGTTGCGTCCGCTACAGAGGGTAGTACCCATAGCAGGTTTATTCCATCTGTTCAGCATGGATGGGCAGAAGAGGAGGAAGAGGATGAGGAGATTGCGAGTCATCCTCCTGATGAGGACAGCGAAGTCTTGTCTGTTGGGACTCTGGCACACATGGCTGACTTTATGTTATGCTGCCTTTCCCGTGACCCTCGCGTTGTACGCATTTTGTCCGAACCGATTACAGGCTGTACACCCTTCTCGAACCCCGCTACAAAGAGAACTTTTCATCTCTCATTCCTGTGGTGGAGAGGACTAGCAAAATGATGCAATACCAGAAGGTCCTTGTGGAAAAATTGCTCCCAAGATTTCCAGCTGACAATGCTGGCTGCAGATTACGTAGTTCCTTGGGCAACCGAGGAGGGGAGAAGAGGGGAACACACAGCAGTTCCAACAGAGGCAGGGCAACACTCTCCAAGACCAGGGACAGTTTCATGACACCCCGCCAGCACCCTCATCCTGATGCGCGGCCTACTGTCACAAGGAGGGAAAAAATTTGGAAGATGGTGAAGTACGTAGCAGACCGACTCTGCGTCCTCAATGATCCTCCTGTGCCTTGCAACTTTTGGGTGTCCAAGCTGGACATGTGGCATGAACTTGCGCTCTACGCCTTGGAGGTGCTGGCCTGCCACACCGCCAGAATTTTGTCAGAGCGGGTATTTAGTGCTGCTGGGGGCATAATAACTGATAAGCGCATCCGCCTGTCAACTGAAAATGCTGACCGGTTGACTCTTATCAAAATGAACAAGGCCTGGATTGCCCCTGACTTCTCTATTCCACGAGAGGAAAGCGGCTAAACATAAAGGCACTTTAAATGTGGCTTTTATGGTGTATTGAATACACTATATTCTCATGCACCCCTTCCACCACAAAAAGGGTATATGGTTCAATCTTCCTTTTCTCGTCCTCCTCCTTCTCCTCCATCATATCAACATGCTTATTAGGCTATCCTTGCTGCTAATGTTTTAGAGGGTCAGCTCAGCAGCAGGCCCTCAACAATAATTTTCTTCGATGGTCAGCTCAGCAGCAGGCCCTTGCCTATAATATAATTTTTTTCCATGGTCAGATCAGCAGCAGGCACTCGCCCCTAATGTTTTAGAGAGTCAGCTCAGCAGCAGACCCCCAACCATAATTTTTTTCGATGGTCAGCTCAGCAGCAGGGCCTCGCCCATAATTTTTCCCATGGTCAGATCAGCAGCAGGCCTTCACCCCTAAAGTTTTTGGGAGTGGGCTCACCAGCAGACCCTCAACCAAAAACTTTTCGATGGTCAGCTCAGCAGCAGGCCCTCAACCATAATTTTTTCGATAGTCAGCTCAGCAGCTGGCCCTCACCCCTAATGTTTTAGATTGTCAGCTCAGCAACAGGCCCTCACTTCTAATGTTTTAGATGGTCAGCTCAGCAGCTGGCTCTCACCCATACTGTTTTAGATGGTCAGCTCAGCAGCAGGCCCTCGCCCATAATGTTTTAGATGGTCAGCTCAGCAGCAGGCCCTCGCCCATAATGTTTTAGATGGTCAAATCAGCAGCAGGCCCTCGCCCCTAATGTTTTAGATGGTCAGCTCAGCAGCAGGCCCACGTCCATAATGTTTTAGATGGTCAAATCAGCAGCAGGCCCTCGCCCCTAATGTTTTAGATGGTCAGCTCAGCAGCATGCCCTTACCTTTTATATTTTAGATGGTCAGATCAGCAGCAGGCACTCGCCCCTAATGTTTTAGAGAATCAGCTCAGCAGCAGACCCTCACCCCTAATTAGATGGTCAGTTCAGCAGCAGACCCTCACCCCTAATGTTTTAAATGCTCAGATCAGCAGCAGGCCCTAGCCCATAATGTTTTAGATGGTCACCAGCAGGTCATCAATCATAATTTTTCAAGGGTGTGTATGATGCCCTTCTTTATGTGTAATAAAGGGGGTATTGGAGTGCCGGTTCCTTGAAATTTTTGGCAGCCCTTTCACATAGTGCATAGGCTTTATGAGTGTAGGAGTCCCACTACCTGAACAATTGTACCACAATGTAATTAGGCCCTCCTTTATGTGATATACAGGTTGTATCGGATTGCCTCTTCCTTGTAATTTTTGGCAGCACTTGCACTTTATATATTCGGTTTTGTGTGTATTATTGTCAGTCTGTAAAAGTCGCGTACTACTCGGACAACATCGTTCACAGCAGCGACCTGGGAGTCCAGGATGCATCCAGACATCCTCCCAATGCTGTTCCTGAACCATTTCAGTGGTGTTTCCATCAATTTGGTGCTCGATCAACACTAGTAACTACACCATAGAACTATTGGATGGATTATCATTATTGTTCTAAGATTTATTTTCTGTATTACAGGTATATACTTACATAAACCATGTCTGTTCTATTATTCTAGAATGTCATCATTGCTTTAGACATAGTCCAGAGCCTGCAGGACCTGCCAATATTTTGTCCCCTGATTGGCTGACAGGCTGTCCGTCAGCCACGCAGGGTAGATGTGGATAATCCCCCCTGCCTCCCTAGTTCATGTGATCCTCCCTCTTCATCCTCCCTGCCCTGTTTCCCTTACATTTTCCCAGTAAAATAGTCTGAGCCGTTTTGCATGATTCATCCAAACTGAATCCCCAAAACTTCCAATTCGTTGGGCAGAAGAATTTTTGTGAAATTCGTAACAAATCCAATTACGGTAGTTCAGAATCGATTCACTTATCTATAGTCCAGACCACTCTTAGCCTACACATATTTTTTTTTTGTCCTGTGTGATGATATTTGAATCAAGAACAGCGGCTTCTAATAAAAAGTCACATCACATTTTCCTTCTGGAAAACTTTATTCTCACACACAGCTCTGTCACCACAAACATAAAGGGTAGATCAGAAGCATCAGTATATAAAACCGCACAACCTTTTACATGGGAGATTAAAAGATTATATCTATCTAAACAATATTATTTTAGGCACCACACAAACAAGCACACCATTAGAGAGGACATGCAAATATGAATTCTAAGGGAATGTCTAATCTGGGCAAATAATAAGACAAATGTCTCGTTAGTTTAGGAATTAAGTCGAGCTCATAGCATCTCTGGCATCTTCTTCACTCTTTGCATTTTTTGACGATCGCCTTTAGAATTGGGATTTTGTTGATTTTGAAGGTAAAGCTTCTCTTCATGTGAAGAGCACACCTCCCCAGTTCATTACCTCGGTAACTGGGAGCTTTTAGGATTAAGAGATCACTGTTGTGGTATTGACATCTTTTCTAAACACAATGTGAACAATGCCATGTTTAACAACATCGGTTCTCATCAGGATGACCTTGGCATTTTAAAACTCCTGAAAATATTTTCACAGGGAAGGTTTGTTGACTTTATTACGATGACCAGATGGGAAAAGTCTAATTAAAGATCTCTTGTGACGACAATCAAGCTAGTTTGCACGTGCGCCCAGTTTGCGTTGGCTGCTTTCAAAACATCAATAAATAGTGCAAAATGAATTTCAATTTACACTGGCCCTTGATTCAAACTGGTGATTCCCTTCCTGATGCCAGTTTTCAAATACACATATACATTCTATAGAAGAAAGGGTTTATCCTACTGGTTCATATGGGGAAAGTCTCAGAAGGATGAACTTTATGAATGCCTTGGTTTGGTCTCGCACTCCTTAGGTATACAATAGCTTAGATCATCCTGTATCTTGCCGGTCCTCCGCTGAGACATAGGCTGAAAAAGACGTGTCCATCAACTTCAAACTTTCTCAGATCAGAAGTGGAGCGTTAATTGTTAGAGTAATTATAGCCATCAATGCCATTTGCTATTAGATAAGCATTTAGCCTTTTAACTCATGACAGTGTATTGGCCATGACATCCTCTTGAGGTAGGGAATTTGACTATTATATTTAGTAAATGTATTTATTTTACACACTTATATAGAGCTGACACATTTCACAACGCTTTAGAGAGATTAGCAGCAGGCAGTCCCCAATGGGGCTCACAATCTGAGGTCCCTATCAGTATGTCTTTGGAGTGTGGGAGGAAACCGGAGAACCTGGAGGAAACCCAGACAAACACGGGGAGAACATACAAACTCCATGCAGATGTTGTCCTTGGTCCAATTTAAACCTAGGACCCCAACACTGCAAGCAGGGCCGGACTGGCCATAGGGCAGACCGGGCATTTGCCCGGTGGGCCGGGCCGAACACAATCAGCTGGGCAGGAGTGGAGATGAGCGCTTCCCAGTAACTATCAGGGAAGCAGCTGCTTCGGGGCCCAAGAGCAGTCACTGTACTTCGTCACCCCGGACCCCTGTCAGAGCAGCTGACTTCTCCTGCACCACTTGCACTCTGTCACTGACCTCCTGACATCAGTGACATCGCTCCACCTCTCCCCTCCTTAGTTCTTATGATGGACAGTGGTGACCAGCATCAGGACTACCCGATGTGGGCGGAGCTATAATAGCCCCGCCCCCTTTCTGCCCGCGATTCCTGCAGCCTGAACTTAACTTTCCTGCCCACCATGCTGAACATTAGTTGGATTGTCACAACTGCACCAGTGATGTGAGTAGCAGGGGAACTGGGGTTATATTCAGCTTTCCCAGACTGTGCACATGTGACCTGCAGTACAGTAGGAAAGCTGGGTGAATTATATCATGAAATGTCATCCAGCTTCCCTGCTATCCTGCATGGCACAAGTGCAGAGGCATTAGTGTATGGGGGAGAGGTACAGCAGGAAAGCTGGGTGTCTATATGTGTATTGTATATGTGTGCGTCCATGTATGTGGTGACTGTGTGTATGAGTGCGTCCATGTATGTGGAGAGTGTGTGTATGAGTGCATCTATGTATATGGTGAGCGCATGTATGAGTGCGTCCAAGTAGTGGAGACTGCGTTCATGTATGTGGAGAGTGTGTGTATGACTGCGTCTATGTATGTGGAGAGTGCATCCATGTATGTGGAGAGTGCGTGTATGACTGCGTCCATGTATGTGGAGAGTGCATCCATGTATGTGGAGAGTGTGTGTATGACTGCGTCTATGTATGTGGAGAGTGCATCCATGTATGTGGAGAGTGCGTGTATGACTGCGTCCATGTATGTGGAGAGTGCATCCATGTATGTGGAGAGTGCGTGTATGACTGCGTCTATGTATGTGGAGAGTGCATCCATGTATGTGGAGAGTGTGTGTATGACTGCGTCTATGTATGTGGAGAGTGCATCCATGTATGTGGAGAGTGTGTGTATGACTGCGTCCATGTATGTGGAGAGTGCATCCATGTATGTGGAGAGTGCGTGTATGACTGCGTCCATGTATGTGGAGAGTGCATCCATGTATGTGGAGAGTGTGTGTATGACTGCGTCCATGTATGTGGAGAGTGCACCCATGTATGTGGAGAGTGTGTGTATGACTGCATCCATGTATGTGGAGACTGCGTTCATGTATGTAGAGAGTACGTGTATGACTGCGTCCATGTATGTGGAGAGTGCATCCATGTATGTGGAGAGTGTGTGTATGACTGCATCCATGTATGTGGAGACTGCGTTCATGTATGTAGAGAGTACGTGTATGACTGCGTCCATGTATGTGGAGAGTGCGTGTATGACTGCGTCCATGTATGTGGAGAGTGCGTGTATGACTGCGTCCATGTATGTGGAGAGTGCGTGTATGACTGCGTCCATGTATGTGGAGAGTGCGTGTATGACTGCGTCCATGTATGTGGAGAGTGCGTGTATGACTGCGTCCATGTATGTGGAGAGTGCGTGTATGACTGCGTCCATGTATGTGGAGAGTGCGTGTATGACTGCGTCCATGTATGTGGAGAGTGTGTGTATGAGTGCATCTATGTATATGGTGAGCGCATGTATGAGTGCGTCCAAGTAGTGGAGACTGCGTTCATGTATGTGGAGAGTGCGTGTATGACTGCGTCCATGTATGTGGAGAGTGCATCCATGTATGTGGAGAGTGCGTGTATGACTGCGTCTATGTATGTGGAGAGTGCATCCATGTATGTGGAGAGTGTGTGTATGACTGCGTCCATGTATGTGGAGAGTGCATCCATGTATGTGGAGAGTGTGTGTATGACTGCGTCCATGTATGTGGAGAGTGCACCCATGTATGTGGAGAGTGTGTGTATGACTGCATCCATGTATGTGGAGACTGCGTTCATGTATGTAGAGAGTACGTGTATGACTGCGTCCATGTATGTGGAGAGTGCATCCATGTATGTGGAGAGTGTGTGTATGACTGCATCCATGTATGTGGAGACTGCGTTCATGTATGTAGAGAGTACGTGTATGACTGCGTCCATGTATGTGGAGAGTGCGTGTATGACTGCGTCCATGTATGTGGAGAGTGCGTGTATGACTACGTCCATGTATGTGGAGAGTGCGTGTATGACTGCGTCCATGTATGTGGAGAGTGCGTGTATGACTGCGTCCATGTATGTGGAGAGTGCGTGTATGACTGCGTCCATGTATGTGGAGAGTGCGTGTATGACTGCGTCCATGTATGTGGAGAGTGCGTGTATGACTGCGTCCATGTATGTGGAGAGTGCGTGTATGACTGTGTCCATGTATGTGGAGAGTGCGTGTATGACTGCACTATGGGGGCATCCACTGGGGGCCCTATATACTGGCACGCATTATAGGAGAAGTGGGGGACAAGAGCACTATGAGGGCATTATATAGGGCATTTAATACTGGCACCCATTTTGATGCCACTATGGGGAAGGGAGGAAAGGAGCATTATGGGGGTATCTATGTGGGGCAGTCTATAGGGGCATTTTATAGTGCCACATTATGGAGGGCACTATGGAGACGGGGAAGGAGCACTATGGGGGCATCTTCTGGGGGGACTATATGGGAGTATTTTATACTGGCACAAATTATAAGGTCACTATGGGCACCTAAGCTCAACTGGGGGCACTAAGTGTTATTTGTAGTGGCACACAGTACGGGTCATTGGAACACATGAGGGCACTCTGGGGACATTGGCTCTACTGGGGGCACTAAGAGGAGGTATTTCTTTTTTTTACTGCCACACGACGGGGCATTTTTTGTACTGGTGCACATTATAAGGGGGGGTGGTTCTACTGTCACACATTATAAAGAGAATTATTACTATCGGGGCATTATGGTGGGCTTTATTACAACTGGGGGACTATGGGAGCATTATTACTTGTGGGACACAATTACTGTTGGGGGCACTGTAGGAGCACTATTACTAATAAATGCACTCTGGCAAAGAAATAATTACTATTGTTGGGACTTTGGGAGCACCATTACTGTGGGGGAACCCTGGCACAGCAACAGCTTAGCACAGTTCTTTTTGCAGTATAGTTTTGGGGAGCACAGCTTCTCAGTATTGGGGGTGCATGATGGGATGTTAATTGGAGGATGATGGAAAAGTAGGAAACTAAGATGTCTGTCACACTCTGCAGAGATGAGAGATGGCTGAAAGAAATTATCACGGTGGTCTGGTCTGAATGGAGAAGATGAAGAAAGAGAACATCTACATCAGAGGAGAAGTCACTGGATATAAGAGGTATGGGGCGCTGTATGAGGCTACTTTCACATCTGCGTTAGTGATCCTGACAGCTGTTCCAGCTGAGAATTCACTGGATCCGGCACTGCTGGATGCAGACAGAATGCCCGCCGGCTCCATTAACTATAATGGGGTACGGCAGAGATCCGGCCACAATCTGGGAAAAATGCAGAGAATCAGCAGAATATAAACCGCTGCATGCTGTGCTTTGTGTCCAGTCGATTCCTTGCATTTTCTGCTGGATTAGGTGGCCGGATCGTACAAAGACCCCTAATGTCACCTGGGGACCCCCAAAGAAGCTTGTGTGTTGACTGAAGCCTTCCTATCTTACTGGTGGCTGGCCCTGCCTCTCAATTGTGCTTCAGGTTTTGGCTCCGCCCCTAGACTGCAAGGGGGTGGGGTCTGTTGGGGGTCATGTGATTAGGCTGCTCAGTCAAAAATGCCCGGGCCTATTTTTTGTCCCAGTCCGGCCCTGACTGCAAGGGACAAGTGCTAACCACTGAGCCGCTGTGCTCTTTCCTATAATGATGCCTAAACACCTTTCCCCCACACAGAATGAATGTCAACTGGTCCTTTTTAAGGTCCTTTCAACAAATAAATCATGTGCTAGTTCTTCATACATGTAAATGTGTTTGCCTCTAAGGTATCTTTTTTTTTTTTTTCACACAAAACCCAATTGTCATCATAATGTGGTCCCATCCCATGTTGTCATCTCATAATATGGTCGGCTGCTTTTTGAACCTTTTCTAGCTCTCCTATATTCTATTTAGAATGTGGAGCCTAAATTTGAATCCCATATTCAAGATATTGCCTTACAAAGGAGTTAGATGGGGTTAAAATACAATTTTTTTTATTTTTTATTAAAACTTTTTATCTCTCTTTTTACACACTCTACAATCCCTTTAAATGAATGGGATTTGAGCTGTAGTAACTCAGCACATCCAGTACACAGTGAACTGAGCCTTGCTTCCAGCTTCATCCTTTGTGCTTATTTCTGGCTCCAGCTGTTGCCCAGAACAGCTCATTGGTAGGGGCGCCAAGTGTTGGATTCCCACCGATATGATATTGATGACCTATCCTAACGATAGGTCATCAATAACTAGAACTCAGATAACTTCTTTAACCCCTTAGTGACCACCCATACGTGTTTTTACGGCGGTCATTAAGGGGCCTTAGGCTGGGCCGCCGCGTTTTTACGGCGGCACAGTTTAAGCGCCGCGCGGCTCCCCCGTGCAGCGGGGAGCGCGGACCTGGCTCTCACATGAGAGCCGGGTCCCTGCTCTAACAGCCCGGAACGGCAGGAGTGCCGATCCGGGCTGTTTAACCCTTTACATGCCGGGCGCAATGGCGCCCGCTGCATGTAAAGTGGTGACAGAGGGAGCGGACTCCCTCTGTCTCCCATTAGCACCCCGAAAATGCGATCGCGGGGTGCTGATGTGCTGGGAAGCTTACCTTGCTTCCGATGAGGGCCCGAGCCTGTCTTCAGTTACTTCCAGCAGGCTGTGCCTCTCTGGCGCAGCCTGCTGGTCAATGTTCGAATAGCATTGCTATTGAAATGCAATGCATTATAGAGATAATGCATTACATTTTAAAAGCAATCAAAATACTGTATATTATAGTCCCCTTGTGGGACTAATAAGTAGTAAAAAAATATTAAAAAAATACACATTTATTAAATAAAAAAAATTCCATAAAATAAAAAAATATGCCTTTTTTTCCATTGAAAATACGCTTTTCAATGAAAAAAATTGCAAAAAGAAAATATCCCCCATATGTTTGGTATTGCCGCGTCCGTAACGACCGGGACTACATAAATATTACATAAATTATCCCCTATGGTGAACGCCGTAAAAAATAAAAAATAAAAAAAGACAGAATTTCTAATTTATTCTTAGTTTCCACCGAAAAAAAACGTAATAACAAGCGATCAAAAAGCGGCATTTACTCCAAAATCATACCCATGAAAAATACAAGTCGTCTTTCAAAAATCAAGCCCTCACACAATTCCATATAAAAAAATAAAAAAAAGTTATGGGTCTTGTGAAGTGGCAATGCAAAATAATTTTTTGGGTTAATAAAAGGTGTTTTATTGCAAAAAAAGTAGTAAAACGTAAACAAAATTATAAGTATTTAGTATCACTGTAATCGTACTGACCCAGAGAATAAAGATATTATGTTATTTGCACCGAAAAATGAACGCCAAAAAATGTATAATGTAAAAACGCAGTGGCAGTATTGCTATTTTTCCCCATCTCCCTCCCAGAAAGAGTTAATAAAAGTTAATCAGAAAGTTATGTGTACCCCAAAATGGCGCCATTAAAAACTACAACTTGTCCAGTAAAAAACAAGCCCTCATAAAGCTATATAGACGAAAAAATAAAAAGGTTATAGCTCTTGGAACGAGACCATAAAAAAAGGAAGAAAAACGCTTGGTCATAAAGGCCCAAACAGGCTTGGTCACTAAGGGGTTAAAGAGGTTTTCCCACTAACACTATTTATCCCTTATCTAAAGGATACTGGATAAGTATCTGATTGCTAGAAGTCCGACCACTGGGATGCCCAGCTTTCGCCATTTCCTGGTGTCCCCTATGAAAATGAAGTGGTGTACTGTATTTTTAGCAGTGAAACATCTTAACAGTCAAATGCCTGCAACTCAATGCCCTGTGATCAGACAGGAGTGCTGTTCAATGCAATGTGATGCAGTGCGAAGACCATTTGGTAAACCTGGATATCACTTGGAGTAAAACCGACATTTGCTGAAGTATTTTTGCCAAAAAATAATTGAACATACTTTGACAAGTTCAAGGAGAATTGTAACCCAACAACAATGACTCAATCCAAACAGCAATACAGCCTCTGAACAAGTATAACTCCAGTCAGTGACCTGGGTATTGGCTTGACCTAATCTCAGTCTCTCCATGGCAGTGCTGGTCCCCGCGTAGAACAACTGCATGTGGGTATTAACCCAGTTTGTGAGTGTGAGTGCAGTCTCATTCAGCTCTGGTATACCAAGTGCTCTGTATGATTAACTCTATCAATCCAAGGTCTATCAAAGCAAGTTCTCTTGCTGGTCCAGGGCTACATCCAAAGACGCCTAAGCTCCACTACTCTCGGGGAAGTAACCAAACCATTGGAAGGCTGCCTTTACCTCCACTCCCTTTCCTCCCTCAGAGTACTCCACTGCTCCTGTGCTCCACTTACTGGAAGACAAATATATACATATACTTCTCAGTTCTGCAGCCCTCTCACTTCCTCGCAGTCCCCCTGAGTTATTGTCCCACAGGGACCTTCTTATCTACTGTTGTATAAGCTACACACACAGTTTTGAGCACTCCTGAATGGTCAATCAATCTAGCGGAAGAATCTACCTGTCCTTGACTTCTTGGTTGTTAGCAGGGCAACCGTGGAATAAAACATGACTTCCAAGGTCTATTGGTACGCATGGTTTATGCCATTTTATAATTTACAGTATAGGTCAATGTAATCATATGTACATAGAAAATAAAAATGCACACATTGACATCATACAGTAACTTTCAGGTCATGATAAATTCATTTTCCAGATAGATCCCACTGACTTATAATGCAGCTTTCAGATTTTGTGAAGAAACTTGATAGAACGGTGACCGACAGTAGTGTGAAAAGAGCTTTGCAAAGGCCAACCTGGTCTTTTTCCATTGTAACTCATTTTAGAACTTTGGGGGGAAAAAACTCCCAAAGAGTTTTTTTTTAGGGTAATTTTGTGAAATGTAATCTTTTTAAGGCTCAATAATCCACAATTAATTTGCTACAATCACAGTAAGGCTACATGCACACGAACGTGGTTCGGTTTCGCATCCGAGCCACATTTTTTGCGGCTCGGGTGCGGAACCATTCACTTCAATGGGGCCACAAAAGATGCGGACAGCACTCCATGTGCTGTCCGCATTCGTTGGTCCGTTCCGTAGCCCCACAAAAAAAAACAGATCATGTCCTATTCTTGTCCGTTTTGCGGATGTCATCCGTTTTTTTTTGCAGATCCGCAATTTGCGAAATGCAAAACACATACGGTCGTGTGCATGTAGCCTAAGGCTGTGTTCATAATCAATTGGTGCCTAATACACAAATATGTCAACTATTGAAAAAGAGAAGACTTAATCTAGCATGGAGCTGGAAGTATAACATTGTATCCTCTGAAATTAATTAGCCATTAGTTTTTTATGTTTTTCATTATAATTGTTGAGTAAATCATCTGATAGGTCAGTGATGGCGATTACAAAATGAATATGACGGTTGAATTTTCCTTAAAAACCCTTGTAAACACCAGGATTATGTATAATTGTAACAAAATGCGTTTCCCTATCATGTGCTTTCCAGCTCTAATGTCTGCCTTGACTTCTGCACGTAAACATAGTTGCTGCGTCCCAGGTTTGTTGCATTGTACAGTAATTGGCCACAAGTCTCATTGAAATTACTGTACAAAAGAAAGCTTTGAAAGATGAGCCAATGTTGGCTTGAAAACACTTGTCAGATGCAAGCTACAAAGTGAAACATTTCCTATAATACTTTTAGGGTCATTAAACAAGAACATATCCATTTGCCTCTTTCACAATGAGAAATGTTTGGGACTGAGCTGCGATACCAGTTGCTGCCCATGGGCAAGAATGTCACCATTTCTAGAGAAGAAGCAGATGAATTTTTCATTATGAGCTGCTGGGTGTCTACAGATGGTAACATTCTAGTAAGAGTCTAGTCAGGAATTTGATGGCATAGAACTCTTTTGAATCCAGTATAAAACAAAATTTGCCCCAGGGCTAGGTTAGCAGGAAATCACCAGATGGTCTGGCATTTTCAGATTCTGAACCTGAAAGTATAAAGTGTGGGAAAGTCAAGCAGTATAGTCTTAGGGTACTTTCAAACTAGCGTTAGAAGAATCCGGCAGGCAGTTCCGTTGCCGGAACTGCGTGCCGGATCCGGAAATCCACATGCAAACAGAGATCATTTGTTTCCGGATCCGGATGCGGATCCGTCTGACAAATGCATTCGAATACCGGATCTGTATCTCCGGTGTCATCCAGAAAAAGGGATCGGGTATTTATTTTTTTCACATTTTTAAAGGTCTGCGCATGCGCAGACCAGAAAACCAGGTCCTTCAATGGGGCAATTTCTTGAACACTTGGTACCGGATTCGGCATTAATACATTTCAATGGAAATTAATCCGGCAAGTGTTCCAGAATTTTGGCCGGAGAAAATACAGCAGCATGCTGCAGTATTTTCTCCGGCCAAATACCGTAAAAGGGACGGAACGGAAGACATCCTGATGCATACTAAACGGATTGCTTTCCATTCAGAATGCATTAGGATAAAACTGATGCGTTTTTTTTTCCGGTATTGAGACCCTGTGACGGAACTTAATACCGGAAAACTTTAACACTAGTGTTAAAGTACCCTTAAATGGATTATCCAAGACTATAAAATGCTCCCACCTGGGGCGTACATAGAGAAGTAAGGGCTCAATAGCAAGGATCAAACCAGGCCCCCCATACAGAACAGAAGGGTTTGTGCCTAAACCCTTTTCAATGACTCCTTTAGAGGGTAGAGTCCTGACCAAGTTTTCACCTCTAGTAGAGAAGGAGATAATCCCAACTAAGACTGGGCCCCTCTTGCCCTGGGCCCCATAGCAGTCGCATGGTCTGCCGCTATGGTAGTTACGCCCCTGGCTCCCCCATATGCCGGGTCCCTCATATTGAATATACTTACCTGGCTCCCCGCTCCCTGTGCCGCTTCTTGTCCCTGCACTGCCGCTGTTGCTTCTCCCCATGCATGGATAAAAAAATCTGGGGAACAGGTCTGACTCTGCCTAGGAAGAAGCACCAGTACTCACTGGGGCACTGCAGCTTCTTTAAACAGGGGATTGGAAGAGGTGCCGAGAGTCGAACCCACCTATTAGATATGATGACCTATTCTGAGGATAGGTCATTAATATTTTACTCCTGGTCCCGGAAAGCTCCTTTAACTAACCAGACAACACCTTTAGGGCTCATGCACACGTGTGCGCCCCGTGGCCGTATTGCGGCCGCAATACACGGGCACCGGCCGTGTGCATTCCGCATCACGGATGCGGACCCATTCACTTTAATGGGTCCGCAAATTCAGACATGCGGTGTGAGACGGAACGGAACCACGGAACGGAACCCTACTGAAGCACTGCGGAGTGCTTTCTTGGGTTCCGTTCCGTGCCTCCGCACCGCAAAAAGATAGAACTTGCTCTATCTTTTTGCGGAACGGACGGATCAAGTGAATGGGGTCGCGATCTGCATACGGCAGCCCCACGGCTGGTGCCCGTGCATTGCGGACCGCAATATGCCGGTCCACAGCACGGGTACGGAGGGGCAACGGTCGTGTGAACCAGCCCTTAATGATCCTAGACTACAAACAGGACACTGTCGATTCTTGCAGAAGACTTTACAAGAAGCGGCCAGGCGGTACTTCATATGACTGAGATCAGTGCTCTCATTCCAGAGTGGGAAGTGAACTCCATTACGAATGAATTCTATGTCATTTCTCATTTTGTAAGCATGCAATGTATGTTTCATATGTACATCTAAAACAGATGTCGCAGCTTGCATACAGAATTAAACAAAAAGTCCATTCGAAATTAAATAATTCATAGTTATTTTTTCTGCATGGAGAACTGCATGCTATGCTGGTTACCTTATCTAGGATATAGTTTGGAATATCTTCAAGGAATTTTCAGGTTTTAACTTCATTCTTTTTTTCTGAGCCAGAGGGTAAAGTTCTCAGTCAAGCACATAATGCATCTTTTTTTCTCTCTCGATGTTTTGATGTTGAGTATATATTTTCCTTCATTGACTCTAATCTTGTTAACAAAGTACATACTTTTGAATGGACGGCTTATTTTTCCTCTAGGGATTAAATAAACCAACAAAATGTGCTGTCAAGTGCCTGATAATTTATTTTGAGAGAAAATATATGTACTGTCTATAATTTCTCCAGTCGTGTTATAAAGGTCAATATTATCTTACAACCAACCGTGCACCTAAGCAGGGGCTGCCAAACATCCCAAAAAGGCAGGTTGTATATAATGCACACAAATAAAAGGAGCACTCCATGGAAAGGCTGATACAATTTGTTATGGCTAGAGGCACCAACAGCAGAAGTCATGCATCACCCCTTCAGGCCCTGCAGTTAGTATAACGCAATTTACCAGATTTTTATGGAGGGCTCCTTTAAATCATGCTTTTTTACAGGACACTGTGCAGCAGCAACTACATACTTTCCAACTACATTCAATCACACCATGACTCACCTTTCTAAGCATTGTGTCTAGAGATGAGGGAATCGAAGTTGACGAAGTGGAATTTTTTCCTAAAATGGCTGCTGCACGTGTGAGGACATGGAGTAAGGAACTCTGGGAAGGCGGGATCACGCACAATGCCATGCATGCAGCCAATCAGCAACCAGACAGCCCTGTGATGTCACAGCCCTTGGATTCTGCCATTTCCAGTGTACTTAGTGCAGGGAGAGACGTCAGCAGGCGCTAGGGACAGTGCTAGAAAAAACGTCATTGTACTAAAAAAAACGATTTACAAGTGCAGGGAAAGATTTTTTAAGTTGTAGGAAAAGGAGAGGGAGGAATCATTCAACAGCATTTATGTTGAACAGCGTTCCATAGGGGTGTTTACAGCCTGGGTAATATGAACAATCCTATTACACCTTGCTGCACTGACTGGGGATCCAAATTGCCATTATACAGCTCTGTAATTCCAGCAAACCGTTCTTGTTAGGGTGCAAGTGCTTTTTGTCTTGTATTAGTGGGACAAAAAGGGCTTATTAGCCGTTGTGTGGTGAAGTGTGGAAATGACAGCTCTTTATGTCGTGTATTAGTGGCAAAAGTAAAATATATTTGCAGTTCAGTGGTGCAGTTATATGTTCTAAAGCCTTTTGTGGCGTGTATTAGTGGCAAAAAAAAAATTATATTTGCCGTTCAGTGGTGCAGTTATATGTTCTAAAGCCCTTTTTTGTGTGTATTAGTGGGGAAAAAAGAGCTTATTAGCTGTTGTGTGGTGAAGTGAGAAAAATTCTGACTTTTTTGGGATGTTTTAATTTCCTTTTTAGTTATTTTATCTAACAGTATATCAGACAGAGAAGTGCCAGGCCCTGCACAGGGGAGTGGCAGAGGCCTAAATGTTTCTGACGCAGGCAGAGGTCGCAGCAGAGTAAGGGGCCGTGGCAGCAGGGGTCACTTCTAGAAGCCTGAGCTCCCAGTGTCAGCTAGCAGTCGTATCGTGACCAGCAACCCAGTGGTTTTTGAATGGTTGACTCGATCTTCGACTTCGTCACAAGTGACATCAGACATCCCCAGCCAAGAGTCAGTGGCTTTGTCAGACACAACCCTTAGTTGGCATGGCCCGGGAGCAGTCCCTGTGCCCTCACCTGTCCTCAAACTGCCTCTGTCCTTTTCTGTTCCCTTAGCCAGAGAAGTATTGTATGCTGTGGGCTCATCTCCACTATACAGTGAGGACGAGCTAGAAGACAGTCAGTAGCTACTGGCAAGCCAAGATGTGGAGGAGACATCCGCTGCTTCCTCCACTAGGTGGGCAAGTAGTGATGAGAGTGGCGTGGGAGCTGGTGTTGTGAGCGGTCAGAGACGGTTGAGGAGGACATCAGTGACGTGCAGACAGTACTCAATGATGATGATGATGTAGCTGATCGCACTTGGGAGCCATGGGATTTAGGGCCTTCATCATCATCATCGTGCAAAGAGGGTGGCAGCTTGCACGTGAGCCAGCAGTGGAGCCAGCAAGTCGCTAGCATGGCCAGGAGTCAGCAGGGGGGCAGCAGTGGGAGGTCAGGAGCCAAAAGTGAACGGGGTAAACCACCCGCTTCGCAGAAGCCTACCTGCACGGAAAGTAGTGGTGCAGGGGTTTGCAGAAGCAGCGTCGGTAGCAGTCAGTCAGTGCAGAGTGTTGGGGGTAAAATCACCTACTCGGTGGTGTGGCAGCTTTTTGTTAAGCCGCTGGAGGAGTTGAACATGACCATATGTAGAATCTGTGGGCAGAAGGTGAGGCGTGGCCAGGGTGCTAATTTTGGCACCACAGCCGTGCGTCAACATATGCAGTGTCACCATAAAGTGGCCTGGGAGAACTGTGGCTCCGATGTGGTGGTCCAGCCTGCTGCAGAAACTATCAGCCAGTGGCACGAACCCGGTTTCAGGCAGTCAAGGCGCCACCACCTCAGCCGAAGGGAGCTGTCTGTCCTTCCTATCATCTGTTGGTCCTGATGCTCCTGCTCCTCCTCCTCGTCAGTCATTCCATCAGCAATCGATCACCGAAGAGGTTGCCAAGAGAAAACAGTATGCATGCACTGATCCAATGGTGTAGAAGCTAAATGTGCTCCTGGCAAAGTTGCTGGTGCTGCAGTCCCTCCCTTTCCAAGTGTTGGACTCTGCACCTTTGAGAGAACTAATGGCTTGTACCCAAGCCGTCATTTCTTTCTCAAAAAGGCAGTACCATCCCTGCACACACATGTAGAACAGAATGTGGGCCAATCCTTGGGCCAACGCCTCCACGTTGCCACGCCGTTGGTCCTGCGACAATGTCCGCCTCTGCCTCCTCATCCTCCACCGTGTCCTCAGCCTCCACTGCAGGGACAACTCACAGTGCCCCTCCAGCATACCACATGTTCAGGGCACGGTGGTGTCACGCTGTTCAGCACCTTGTTTGCCTGGGTGAACTGAGTCACACAGGGGAGGAACTGCTCCGTGTTCTTCATCAAGAAATAGAATCCTGGCTTTCTCAGCGACAACTGAAAATTGGAACCATGGTGACCGACAACGGGGAGAACATGTTGTCAGCGCTGCATGGCACACGTGTTCAATCTGGTTGTCAAGCGATTCCTGAAGTTTTCCACCCATCTGCAAGACATCCTAAAAATGGCCCGGAAACTTTGCATGCACTTCAGCCACTCATACACCGTAAAACACACCCTCCTTGAGCTGCAGCGGCAGAACGGCATCCCCCAACATAGGCTGATATGCGACGTTTCCCCCCCGTTGGAATTCCACCCTCCATATGTTGGACCGACTATACGAACAGAGAAAGGCCATAAATGATTTCTTGATGATCCAAGCAGACAGGAGTACTCCCCTGTGTAACTTCGATGTCAGCCAGTGGCAGCTCATGCGTGACACCTGAAGTTTGCTCAGGCCCTTTGAGGAGGCCACATTATTTGTCAGTCGCCATGACTACGGGATGAACAACGTCATTCCACTGCTTCATATCCTGGAACAGATGCTGGTAAATGTGGATGGTCAGGGGACTGGAGACGTGGCGCCTAGATCTCATGGCCACATGAGCCCTGTGGTGGCTGAACTGGAGGAGAAGGACATTGGAGCACAAGCAATGTGTAGCGAAATGGGTGGTTTTTCTACACAGGTGACAGGCGAGGAGGAGCAGCCAGAGGGGCTACAGGGCCATGAGAAAGACGAGGCAGATGACCCAGACATAACCGTGGCAGTATGCAGTGGAGATGGAGGCAGGGAGTCTCTCTGAGTCACTTGCACAAATGGCCCAATGCATGCACACTTGCTTGCATAGTGATAGCTGAATTGTCACCATTCGGCAGAGGTATGACTTCTGGCTCTCCACCTTGTTGGACCCTCGCTACCAGTCCAAAATGGGGGCCTCTTTTACACACGCTGAGAGGGAGGACAAACTGAACTACTATAAAGACATCCTATGTAGTCAGTTGGCCACTACCTATCTGCGACATCGTCCATCCTCTCGCAGGTCTGACCGGGGGGGGCCCTCTGCGCTCACGTTCCTCTACCTTGGCTGCTGTGGTGGGGGGGTGGGGGTTGGCTTGCAGTACCAGCTCCATCAGCAGCAGCTTGAGTCTAGAGTCGCTGATGAGCAGCTTTCTTCACTCGCCTACTGAAGAAACTACTCGCCAGCAGCAGCAGCATCTAGACCTGTAGCAGGACCTGAACCAGCAGGTGTTGGCATACTTAGACAGCACCCTGCCACCCAACATTGAAGATTCGCTGGACTACTGGGCAGCCAAACTGGATTTGTGGCTGCAACTGGCAGAGTTTGCACTGGAAAAGCTGTCCTGCCCAGCCAGTAGTGTGACATCAGAGCGGGTGTTTACCAAAATGTGGAGAGACTTACCTTTGTCAAGATGAATCAAACGTTGATCAGCCAGGATTTCCACCCATCCTGAATAGTGACGAGCAGCATAGGCAATATTCAAATTCACTATATTTCACAAATTTTTGGCCACATATTCGCCATAAGTTAGCAAATTTGAGAATTCATGATTGCAAAAAACAGTAATGTAATATGCACAAACAATTTCATTACCTATGACAAATAATAAACAGACAATTACTTAAAGGCTGTATGCCAAAAGCTAGGTATGTGCTAACCAATTACCTATCCATAAGACAGGTACAGTCAGCATAACTTACAATGGCAGCCTTGTGCATTATGAGACATCCAAATCCAGCTCTCATCTGACTGAGAGCCAGTAAGCCCTAAAGCTGCTTGATTTAAGTTGGATGGCTTGGGGGGACCTGTGCACCTAATTCATTATCATTAGGATGACAAAAATTGTAAAAAAAAAATTTTTGGATGCCAGCTAACTCTTCTCTCACTGCTTAGGAGGGCTGCATAAAAATTTTCAGTTTTCTAATTGTCCTAATATTATATTCAATAACATTTCTATACTGTTTTGTCATGTACACTCATTTGCATAAACTTGAATATGCTGCCGCCACCTCCACATTGTGCCACTCTGTGGCCTCCTCCTGATGCTGCTGCCACCTTTAGACTCTGTCATTGGGCCACTCTGTGGCCTCCTCATGCTGCTTCTACCTCACCACTATGTCATAGGGCGACTCTGTGGACTTCTCATGCTGTTCCCACCCTCCCCACTTCATAACTTGGCCACTATTTTGCCTTTCGGCCTGGCTGACATCATCATTTATTTGACCCTTCTTCTGATATGTCAGAAGGAAGAAAAAAAAAGAGACGCACAACGGATCCTGTCTGTGTAACAGCTGTAAGGCCTGTATGGTCCCATCAGAATTGGCTTTTTATTTGATAGCCAAAAGCAGGAGTGAGTACAAAACACAGAAGACATGCAAATATTCCATTCACGCGTCATCTCTGTTTTGGATCCACTCCTGTTTTTTTTCGCTTTAGCAATACTGATGGATTACTGACCAAATGCTGACCGAGTGAAGGCGGATGCTCGACAGACAGGATCCGTTTTTTGGGGTTACTGTTCTGACGGATCAGAGTAAGGGCAAAATAATCAGTGATGTCAACACAAACTTACTGCTGACACCCTGTCCACTCTGTCGGTGGGCTCTACTGTATAAGCGTTTAATAAAACAGGTTCTGTAGACATCTATGTGGAATCAGCTGACGACGGTGTAAAATGAGTGCGCTTCTTCTTGACGCTAACATCGACCTGTAAGGCTGAGTTCATACTTGAGTTATTTGATCAGTTTTGGCCCTGTGACTGCACAAATAAATGAAGTGTGCAGTGACTCTAAGGGTCCATTCACACATCTGCACTTTGGGTCCGGATCCATTCCGCAATTATGCAGAACGGGTGCAGACACATTCATTTTCAATGGGGACATAAAAGATGCGGACAGCACACAGTGTGCTGTCCGCATCCAAATTTCCGGTCCGCGGTTCCGCAAAAAAATAGAACATGTCCTATTATTGTCCACAGCTGCGGACAAGAATAGGCATTTCTATTGGTGTGCTGGCCCGGTGTTTTGCGCATCCGCAATTTGCGCATCCACAAAACACTACGAACGTGTGAATGGACCCTTAAAGCGACGCCTTTCATCTGAATGTCATACTGACTCACAATATTGTTTCACTACCACAGCAGACTCCCTATGCATGTTACTACAAGGCACAGTGTTCAACATCAGTTTAAAAGCTCTCTGCGGCTAATAAATAGACGTTTTTTAACGCTATTCGCCGCAAATAAATTTGGATTGGACCAAATTTTTTCAAATAATTGGGCGAACCAGCCGAATCGAATTTTTTTAAAATTCGCTCATCTCTAATCGTGTCATCCATTTGAACGTACCATTGCTTTAAATGTGTGAGATTTCCCGTAAATAAAAAAATCTCTGAGCAGCGTCAAAAGGGTTTGAGTTCCTTTTAGAGTCCTTTCAATCTGAGAATCATTGGTGGTTTTGCATCAAGATGATCTTCTCAGATGCAACTATGACAAATCAGAAAAGCATTTCATGAATGACCTTGTCTTTAAAGGGGTATTCTGATTATATAAAGTTATCCTCTATCCACATGAACAGAACGTCCGCTCGGGCGTATACTAAGCCGCTGAATGATGTGAATGATTTCTCCTGGAGAAATAGTCTTTTTTGCCTTCCCTTCAGATCCGGACAAGCTCAAAGGCATCTGCTTCTCTCACAAGCAGAACCCAGCCAGAACTAGCATCTGCCCTAAACAACAGGCAGAGCTAGACTGAAGTGGCTGATGCAATCTAACTCATCTGCTGAGTCAGGGCATCATTAACTAAACAGTGCCACCTACAGACAGCTTTTGGAAATACATACAAAGCAGAATACAAAGTATTATTATTTTAGCAATGTACCAAATATAATATATATATACATATATATATATGCTAGCTGAAGGACCCGGCTTCGGTCAAGTATATTTCATCTATTTTATTTCATGTTTGTGTGTGTCGTTAAAAGATATCAACACTACCCACTATAGCAGTGACATCTGCAGCACCCCGCCCCCTTAATAGTGACCTCCACAGCCCCCCCCACTTTAACACTGACCCCCCCACAGTGCCCCATCCCTTAAAATTTGACCTCCACAGCAGCCCACCCCCTTAACTTTGACCTTTACAGCAGCCTTCCTCTTTAACAGTGAGTTTGACAGCACACCACCCCCTTGACAGTGACCTCCACAGGGGCCCGCCTTAGCCTTTACAGCAATCTGCCCCTTAACACTGACCTCCATAGCAGACCATCCCCTTAACTGTGACCTCCACAGCAGCCTGCCTCTAGGGTGGCCAGAGGTCCAGTTTTAGGCCTGACAGTCCGGCTTTCATACTCCCTGTCCTCCATCTGGCGGAGGGCCTGGAGAGACACAAGGATGCCCTTTTGAACAGCTCACTATCAGACAGCAGCACTGTGCTGTCTGAGTGTGAGCTGCAGGAAGAAAGTCTCCCTCCCACCCCTGCAGCTGATAGAAGTTGATTTTTAACTTCATTTTTTCAATCCCCAGCAGTTGAGGAGTGGGAGGGGCCGTGGCCTAACCAGATCAGGGCGTGGCTTAGTGGGACCGAGAAGTTGATTTTTAACTTCATTTTTTCAATCTCTGTCAGCTGAGGAGTGGGTGGGGGCGTGGCCTAACTGGATCGGGGCATGTCGTTTTGAACAGCTCACTCTAAGACAGCAGCACTGTGCTGTTTGAGTGTGAGCTGCAGGGAGAAAGTCACCCTCCCTCCCACCCCTGGAGCTGAAAGTCACCCTCCCTCCCACCCCTGGAGCTGAAAGTTTATTTTTGCCTTCATTTTTTAAATCCCCGTCGGCTGAGGAGTGGGAGGGGCATGGCCTAACTGGATAAGGGGCATGGCTTTGCGGGACCTGGGGGCGGGGTTTTTTAGTTCGTCTTTTGAGGGTGGACACATTGTGGCAGGGGGCGTGTCTGGGCTCCTTCCTGCAAGAGTGACACCCCTCTAGGCAACTTACTGGCTCATTTGCATACCAAATAAACTGGATTTTCAGAGGATAAAAACATCTATTGTTGGAACAAAGGCACATCTTGAAATAAGGTACTAAGTGCTATTAGGCCATGGCTTTACTTCAATAGCGATTATCCTGGTGACAGATTTCCTTTAAAGCTCTCCTACAGCAGTGAAGAAAAATGGCTGGGTTGTTATGGAAACCTGGTCTAAAACTGTGTATGTGGAGACTGGCCTGCGAGCTTCAATTGACTGATAAGGGTCATGTGACCAG
This sequence comes from Bufo bufo, assembly GCF_905171765.1. NCBI lineage: Eukaryota > Metazoa > Chordata > Amphibia > Anura > Bufonidae > Bufo > Bufo bufo. The sequence continues at coordinate 182,054,572 of NC_053397.1, read as the reverse complement.
GCTTCTATTGGCTAATGCATTTTTTGGGAATATCTCAGGAATGGTATGTGCTAGAGAGCTGAGACCTGTTCTAAACCCTTCCCGGACACCTGATGTACCTGTGTGCCAAATTTCGTGATTGTAAATGTGACGGTGCGGATTCCTTTAGCGGACATACATACTCACACACATACACTCAGCTTTATATAATGTATATTTATATATATATATATATATATATATATATATATATATTTTTTTTACAGTATATATAGCTTGTCATATAAATATGGGACTTAGTCCTGTTGCACCATTACCTGCACATGGCTTGTTTCCTGTTGAAGTTTCCATGTCATCGGTAAATGCGATACTTCCGATTACACAGTCACCCCAGTTACCCTCAGCCTGACATTGCAAAATTCATTATTCCTCTAACAGAAAAATAATATTTTAACAGTCACAGTTCCTAATGTGTGATTATGATCAGACAATTCTCCCAGGCACTTGTATTCCAAGCAGGAGGGAAACATTACATTTCAGCCGAGAGAGGTTATTTGGGGCAGTGAACACAAGGAAATAGGTCTTTAAGTGACCTTGCGCATGTTTTGCATTTTCTCTCATTTTCAGATTACTTTCGATTACCGTAGGTCTTTTCAGAATGGAAATGTCTTGATGTGAAATAGATACTGGCTAAATCATTACAGCCCATTCCATGTCATGTGCCACCTTTTAGACCAATTATGGATGACCTCTGGGTCACAAAGCTGAACACACTTTAACCTAGGGCATTTCCTCTCCATATTAATAGGCTTGTAATATGGTCGGCAGTCGCTGCCACTGGCACAGACTATAGCTTTGTTAACTCAAGTCTGAGACTTGGTTCTGAAAAACTACACAATGTGTTGCTGTGCTTTGGTGCTAGGATAAACCGGTGCATAGGTCCCTCAACATCTGGTGTCTAACTGAGACCAAATTCTTCCATAAATCATGTATCAGGAGGGTAAAAAAAGACCTGACATAACTATTTTTGTCAGCCTCCAACCTTTCCACTTGGAAGCTTTCTGGATAACGTTCTATTAAAATTCAGCATTAGGCTGGATTCCCAATGTGACATGTGCTGCACCTGCGAACCAGACTTGTCCTCTTTTGATCATAACGTATTTAAACTGGAACCTCCCAGTGTGTCATGGTCTCTGAGCATCATTACCTTTCTCCTAGTGGCCAATTTCTGATCAAAAAACATAAAAACTTAGTAATGAATGATTTTCCAGACTCAATCTTCTGTTGTTCATGTTAATTACTGCTTGTTACTAGCAACCATTCTGAATTTTTATTTAATTTTTTAAAGGAGTTGTCCAGCTTTTACGAAGTGATGGCCTGTCCTCAGGATACAAATGATGAATCCCAGCAGCGGTGTCTATTGTAGAATAAACTTCTTTTTATTTCTTCATAAAGCAGAAAGTCCTACAACCAGGACGCGTTTCGGCATGCAAGCCTTTTTCAACAGGTACATCCAAAAAATAAATTAAAGCTTATATAGGGTCTAGTACCGCCCATTAGTGACGTCTCCACCCTTTTTGGTGGGTGGTATTTTAAATAATTAATCAATCAATTAGTAACCAAGTAACAACAAGTGAAACAAAGTAACATATGGCACAGGTTACATTCTACCTTGTTGAAGAATCTATAAGTCCTTTTTCATCACAAGGCAGCAGTCTAAAATATTCTGAATCATCAGGGAAAAAGGTCGGTCGTAGGTGTACTCTAAGACCTCGCGGTATCCTACCAACCTTGTGATATTCGGCTAGAGTAGCCACATGTAATTCATACGAAGTAAGTCTCCTCAATTCCCTTTCCAAGTGAATCCTGTTTCCTGGATTATTTGAACTTTCTGGTACGTGCACCACCATTTCCAAATGAGTACTACAAACATCACACTCAGCTTTGATAATACGGAGGCCAAACAAATCCTGTCACAGGTGACGTCTGGTTCGGAGTTTTTAAATATTCCTACAAGTAAATATAAAAAGCGACACTTGGAAAGGGAATTGAGGAGACTTACTTCGTATGAATTACATGTGGCTACTCTAGCCGAATATCACAAGGTTGGTAGGATACCGCGAGGTCTTAGAGTACACCTACGTCCGACCTTTTTCCCTGATGATTCAGAATATTTTAGACTGCTGCCTTGTGATGAAAAAGGACTTATAGATTCTTCAACAAGGTAGAATGTAACCTGTGCCATATGTTACTTTGTTTCACTTGTTGTTACTTGGTTACTAATTGATTGATTAATTATTTAAAATTCCACCCACCGAAAAGGGTGGAGACGTCACTAATGGGCGGTACTAGACCCTATATAAGCTTTAATTTATTTTTTGGATGTACCTGTTGAAAAAGGCTTGCATGCCGAAACGCGTCCTGGTTGTAGGACTTTCTGCTTTATGAAGAAATAAAAAGAAGTTTATTCTACAATAGACACAGCTGCTGGGATTCATCATTTGCATCTACTGGAGATTGCTCCTTCCCCGTGCAGCGTGCACACAAAGGTGAAGTGCTGACCTGTTTCCTGGATTATTTGTCCTCAGGATAGGCCAACACTAACTGATCCGTGGGGTCCAACATATGGCACCCTCATGATCATGCCAGAACTACATAGCACCATCAACTTCGTAGAAGAGGGAGAACATTACTACAGTGCTGCTTCCATTGACTTTCAGCGACTGAGCTACATCTGAACAGCTTATCGGTAGGGGAGCAGGGTGCCAGACTCCTGATGATCAGCTTGTCCTGAGGATAGGCCATCCTTTAATAAAAGCTGGGTAACCCCTTTAACCTATGGTGTGCCTATAAAAATATGTTGAGAAACTACTAAGGGGTATTCCCATGTGATAAAGTAATGGTAGGATATAATTTTATGATCAGTCCAATCTCAGGGACAGCAACCTATCCTGAGAATTAAAGGGCTACAGCAATGAATCGGAGTTGCATCTTTTTCATTGTCTTTCACTGTATAGTGGCGCCCCAGCCACGCACTGTACATGGGGACTGCAGGACTGCTCTAGTCAACTGAATTGGTCTGGCAGCATTTCCCTGCTCAGTCAGGAGCACCACTCTGCTTGGAAGAGCAGTGAAGGGCCACAGTGCTGAATCAGTGCTGTAACCTCTTCCTCTCAGAAGAAGTGGGGGCACCAGAAGTTGGAACCCCACCAATCATAAAGTGATGAATCCAGCAATGATCAGCTCTTTGTTAGTTGCTCTTCACTTTGGCTAATTGAGGGAGATCCCAAGAGTGGTCCTTCATCCTATGAAGTCCGTATGACCTATTAGGAAATATGGAAATTTGTTTCATAAGAAAACCTCTCTTGAACTTATTCATAACTTAAAATGCTACTTTCATAACCCATCTTAACAAAGTGAATCTATGCTCAACAAATCAGTAGTGTTGTGATTTAGTTGTGTTAAGAACCCGTCTTGCTCTATCACGGGGTGCTATTTTTTTTTTTACCCAAATCATCAGACAGGTTCCTGACCTCTTGCTCCTCTGGTTCTCGGAAGTAGTTAGATATAGCTGCCATTTCTAACTTCTGGGGGCAGATAATTCTGTCACAGAGTCACATATTCCCATCTTTCCTTCTACTGGTTTCAGTTCAGTGGCGAATCCATGGCAGTCTGTGAGTGAAAAGGTAGAAAAATCTGAAGATTAAGAAAAAAAAAAAACCTTATAGATAAAAATTCGGTATCTTGACGGACATCTCCACAAGAAGTTTCATTGATTAGTCATTTTTCAAACATTGTGACAATATTACACTGCACAAATAACCCATTAAAGGGGTTATGCCATGATCGACATAGTAGACATGACATATAGTACATGATGCTCTATTTCTAAGAAAGTTAGAACTAGCCCTGTATCTCACATGGGTCCAGAGTTCTCCACATTCACAGCTTCAATTGCTCAGCTAGTGTCACCGCCAGTTCTGTGAGAAGCTCTGGCAGACGTTCTTATCTACCTCTTGTATGATGTTCTTTATTTTGGTTTCACTTTCTCATCTCCTTTCCTTCTGCCAGGTGTCACTTATTTAGACATAATCGACTTCCTTTATATTCCCTCCCATACTGCCTCACTTTGCGGTTTATACTACGTCCCGCATGAAGTGTTCACTGCTGGAGGCTGTGTCTGCTGTTTGCTCAGATAAGACCTTTTACTTTATTGTGTTTGCTTACTGGCTTGATTCTAGGTGACCCTGACTCCCTCCGTATTAAGTGCAGGAAGCCGGTGGTCGTGACCCCTCACTATTATAGGGTTTTCAGGTGTCACACAGGCTTAGGTATGTGGGCATGCAATTGTCTACCATCGAGACCCTTGTATGTGCATAGCAGTCAGGGAGAGCTCTTAGGGTTTTATAGGGCTCACCTATAAGCTCCTTAGTTTGGGATCAAGCCAGTCGCTCGTTTAATAATAGGTTCCAGCTATCTGCAAATCTCATCCATGACATTATAAACCGCCATAACCGTCTTAAGCATGGATCCGGTTTCAGCCTTGATTGACCGCATGCAAAGGTCTTTCGCTGGAGGTAGCAGATCTCCGTAAAACTGTGTCTCAGTTTCAGGTGACCGGTTCTGCTGGCATTCATGGAGTTTGTTCCGAGCCTAAGATCTCGCTTCCGGATACGTTCTCCGGGGGTAGTGAGAATTTTGTTCGCTTTAGAGAGGCTTGCAAACTCAATTTTTGCCTACTTCCCCATTCCTCTGGTGATGAGGAGCAGAGGGTGGGGATCATCATCTCGCTGCTCAGGGATAATGCTCAGTCTTGGGCCTTTTTGCTGCTGGTGGGGGCACGGCCCCTCCGATCGGTGGATGAATTTTTTGTAGCCCTGGGGCAGATATATGATGACCCGGATCGTATTGCTCTGGCTGAATCTAAACTGCGTTTTTTATGCCAGGGTAAACATTCCGCAGAGATATATTGTTCTGAATTTTGGAGATGGGCAGCTGATACTGGTTGGAATGATGCTGCACTCCGAAGTCAATTTTGCCATGGTCTTTCAGAAAGATTGAAAGATGCATTTGCTTTTCATGGGAGACCAGCGTCCTTAGAGTCAGCCATGTCTCTAGCTGTTCGTATTGACAGGCGTCTTAGAGAGAGAGAGGAGACTACTCTTTCCTGTCATATTCAGCCGAAGGACAGTGGGGCTGTTTCATTCAGTGCGCAGGGGTCTCAGTCTGTCTCTATCCCCTCTGAGGAGGAGGCCATGCAGCTGGGTTTGCTTGCCTCTGATAGTAGAGGATTCAGCTCTCAGAGGAGGGTTTGTTTCTGCTGTGGGGGTATAAATCATTTTGCTAATGTTTGCCCCTCTAGGAGATTCATGAAGTTTTGTGAGGGTAATAAAAACAAAACAAAAAAAACCTCTAAAAACTTTCCATTTGCTACTATTGGCAAGGTTGATGCGGAAATTGAAGGTTTGCCGTTTGCTTGTAGTTCCCGTTTTCTCCTACCTGCCAGGGTGGCGCTAGACAGCAAGAACATTGTTTGTGAGATTTTTGTAGATAGTGGAGCAGCTGTCAATCTCATTGATAATCAATTTGCAACAACGCATGGTTTCCAGGTATGCACTTTGGAAAAGGATATACCTGTTTTTGCTATCGATTCCACTCCACTTTCTCAAAGATCGTTAAAGGGCATAGTTCACAATATCCGTTTGACAGTGGGTGACGCTCATGTTGAGGATATGTCATGTTTCGTCTTAAACGGATTACCTACTCCTCTAGTGTTGGGGCTACCCTGGCTCACTAAACATAATCCCACCATTGATTGGCAAGCAAGGCAAATAAATGGTTGGAGTGAGTTTTGCAGAGAGAATTGCCTCACGGCATCTCTTTCAGAGGTTTCTAACAAGACTGTGCCATCTTTTCTCTCTGAATTTTCGGATGTGTTTTCCGAGAGTGGTGTCCAGGAGTTGCCCCTTCACCGGGAGTACGACTGCCCTATTAATCTCTTCCCAGGCGCCAAGCTGCCAAAATCACGTCTATACAATCTCTCCCAACCTGAAAGGGTCGCTATCAAGGGAGTAGCTATGGGCTCATGGGCCCTGGTGCTAGAGTTCAGCTTGGGCCCCCCCTTCCCTCAGTGCTTTGTGGCCAGGGGCAGGGATGCACATAGCGTTCGTACTGCCGGAGGCAAAAACCTCACCCCTGACATGCCAAATTCTTGGCCTAACCCCTTCCCTCCAGCCAGAGGGGTAACTTGACCAGCATGCACTTTCTATAATGCCAGTGTTTTTTTATGTGGCACAAGGGTCTTTGGGCCCCTTCAGGCTCCTGGGCCCGGTAGCGACTGCTACCTCGGCACCCCCTATAGCTACACCCCTGGTCGCTATGCGTACTTATATCTCTGAGAGCCTGAGAAAGGGACACATCCGACCCTCGAAGTCACCTGTTGCCGCTGTTTTTTTTTTTTGTTAAGAAAAAAGATGGTTCTTTAAGACCTTGTCTGGATTTCAGGGAGCTGAACCGTATCACGATTCGTGACCCATATCCGCTTCCTCTGATCCCGGACCTGTTTAACCAGATTGTTGGGGCTAAAGTTTTTTCTAAGTTGGATTTTAGAGGGGCATACAACCTAGTCAGGGTCAGGCAAGGGGACGAATGGAAGACGGCCTTCAATACCCCTGAGGGTCATTTCGAAAATTTGGTTATGCCCTTTGGTTTGATGAATGCTCCGGCCGTCTTTCAGCATTTTGTGAACAGCATTGTTTATCATTTAATGTGGAAATTTGTACTGGTGTATCTAGATGACATTTAGATTTTTTCTCCTGATTTCAAGACTCATCGGGACCACCTACGTCAGGTCTTGCTGATTCTGCGGGAGAATAAATTGTACGCTAAACTGGAAAAATGTGTGTTTGCGGTTCCGGAGATTCAATTTCTTGGTTTTCTTATCTCCGCTTCTGGTTTTCGGATGGACCCTGAGAAGGTCCGCGTTGTGCTTGATTGGGAGCTTCCTGAGAATCAGAAGGCGCTGATGCGGTTTTTGGGTTTTGCCAATTATTACAGAAAGTTCATTTTGAATTATTCCTCTGTTGTTAAGCCACTCACTGATATGACTAAAAAGGGGGTAGATTTTTCCTCGTGGTCGGTAGATGCGCTTAAAGCCTTTTCTAGTATTAAAGAGAGTTTTGCTTCCGCTCCCATTTTGGTACAACCTGATGTCTCTCTACCTTTTATTGTTGAGGTGGATGCTTCTGAGGTGGGTGTGGGTGCGGTCTTGTCTCAGGGTCCCTCTCCTGCCAAATGGCGACCGTGTGCCTTTTTCTCAAGGAAACTATCATCTGCAGAGAGAAATTACGATGTGGGAGATAGGGAGTTGTTGGCCATCAAATTAGCTTTTGAGAAATGGCGCCATTGGTTAAAGGGAGCCAGACACCCTATTACCGTGTTTACCGACCATAAGAATCTGGCCTACTTGGAATCGGCCAAGCGTCTGAACCCGAGACAGGCCAGATGGTTTAATTTTGTGGTTACGTTCTGCCCTGGGGTTAAAAATGTGAAGGCGGATGCCCTGTCACGTTGTTTTCCGGGAGCGGGGAACTTTGAAGACCCGGGTCCCATTTTGGCTGAAGGGGTGGTCGTCTCTGCTCTTTATCCTGATTTGGAGGCAGAGGTTCAGGCAGCCCAGGCAGAGGCTTCTGATCTTTGTCCTCCTGGGAGGTTGTTTGTGCCTCTCGCTTTACGACACACGGTTTTTAAGGAGCACCACGATACTGTCCTTGCTGGGCACCCGGGGAGTAGAGCCACAGTGGATCTCATTGCTCGGAGATTCTGGTGGCCGGCTCTTCGTAAGACGGTTGAGGGTTTTGTGGCAGCCTGCGAGACCTGCGCTCGTGCTAAGGTCCCTCATTCACGGTCATCGGGTTCTCTCCTCCTGTTACCCATCCCTTCCTATCCTTGGACGCATCTGTCCATGGACTTCATTACGGACCTGCCTCGTTCCTCGGGGAAGACTGTGATTCTGGTGGTAGTGGACCGTTTTAGCAAAATGGCACATTTCATTCCCTTTCCTGGGTTACCCAATGCTAAGACGCTGGCGAAAGCATTTGTTGATCATATTGTTAAATTGCATGGCATCCCTTCAGACATCGTTTCTGATAGGGGCACGCAATTTGTTTCCAGATTCTGGAAGGCCTTCTGTTCTCGCTTGGGGGTTTGGTTGTCGTTCTCTTCTGCTTTTCACCCGCAGTCGAATGGTCAGACCGAACGTGTCAATCAGAATCTGGAGACATATCTGTGCTGTTTTGTGGCGGAGAATCAGGAGGATTGGTGTTCTATTTTGTCCCTTGCTTCCCTTTTCTTTAAATAACTGTCGCCAGGAGTCCTCTGATAAGTCACCATTTTTTGGTGCATTTGGCTTCCATCTGCAGTTTGGGACATTCTCTGGAGAGGGGTCTTCTGGTTTACCTGATGAGGAGAGATTTTCCTCGTCTTTGTCATTTATTTGGCAAAAGATTCAGGGTAATCTGAAGAGGATGAGTGAGAGATATAAGCGTGTGGCGGATAAGAGACGTGTGCCTGGTCCGGACCGGAATGTGGGTGATCTGATGTGGTTGTCTACAAAGAATATCAAACTGAAGGTTCTGGAAGTTGGGTCCTAAGTTTATTGGGCCTTACAAGATCTTGTCCGTCATCAATCCCGTTGCCTTCCGTCTTGATCTTTCTCAGACTTGGAAGATCCATAATGTTTTTCACACGTCCCTATTAAAACCTTATCTCCAACCCACTGTACCCTCCTCTTTGCCTCCTCCTCCGATTGTTGTTGATGGTAATCTTGAATTTCAGGTCTCTAGGATTGTGGATTCTCGCATTATCCGCGGTTCTCCTAAGTACCTCATTCATTGGGAGGGTTATGGTCCTGAGGAGAGGATGTGGGTCCCAGTGGCGGACATTAAGGCCACTCGTCTCATCAGGGATTTCCATAGGTCTCATCCTGAGAAGGTGGGTTCTGAGTGTCCGGAGTCCACCCGTAGAGGGAGGGGTACTGTCACCGCCAGTTCTGCGAGAAGCTCTGGCAGGCGTTCTTATCTACCTCTTGTATGATGTTCTTTGTTTTGATTTCACTTTCTCATCTCCTTTCCTTCTACCAGGTGTCACTTATTTAGACATAATCATTTTCCTTTGTATACCCTCCCATACTGCCTCACTTTGCGGTTTATACTACGTCCTGGATGAAGTGTTCACTGCTGGAGGCTGTGTCTGCTGTTTGCTCAGATAAGTCCTTTTACTTTATTATGTTTGCTTGCTGGCTTGATTCTTGGTGACCCTGACGCCCTCCGTATTAAGTGCAGGGAGCCGGTGGTCATGTCCCCTCACTATTATAGGGTTTTCAGGTGTCACACAGGCTTAGGTATGTGGGCTTGCAATTGTCTACCATCGAGACCCTTGTATGTGCATAGCAGTCAGGGAGAGCTCTTAGGGTTTTATAGGGCTCACCTATAAGCTCCTTACAGGGAGTGCAGAATTATTAGGCAAGTTGTATTTTTGAGGATTAATTTTATTATTGAACAACAACCATGTTCTCAATGAACCCAAAAAACTCATTAATATCAAAGCTGAATATTTTTGGAAGTAGTTTTTAGTTTGTTTTTAGTTTTAGCTATTTTAGGGGGATATCTGTGTGTGCAGGTGACTATTACTGTGCATAATTATCAGGCAACTTAACAAAAAACAAATATACAGGGAGTGCAGAATTATTAGGCAACTTAACAAAAAACAAATATATACCCATTTCAATTATTTATTTTTACCAGTGAAACCAATATAACATCTCAACATTCACAAATATACATTTCTGACATTCAAAAACAAAACAAAAACAAATCAGTGACCAATATAGCCAGCTTTCTTTGCAAGGACACTCAAAAGCCTGCCATCCATGGATTCTGTCAGTGTTTTGATCTGTTCACCATCAACATTGCGTGCAGCAGCAACCACAGCCTCCCAGACACTGTTCAGAGAGGTGTACTGTTTTCCCTCCTTGTAAATCTCACATTTGATGATGGACCACAGGTTCTCAATGGGGTTCAGATCAGGTGAACAAGGAGGCCATGTCATTAGATTTTCTTCTTTTATACCCTTTCTTGCCAGCCACGCTGTGGAGTACTTGGACGCGTGTGATGGAGCATTGTCCTGCATGAAAATCATGTTTTTCTTGAAGGATGCAGACTTCTTCCTGTACCACTGCTTGAAGAAGGTGTCTTCCAGAAACTGGCAGTAGGACTGGGAGTTGAGCTTGACTCCATCCTCAACCCGAAAAGGCCCCACAAGCTCATCTTTGATGATACCAGCCCAAACCAGTACTCCACCTCCACCTTGCTGGCGTCTGAGTCGGACTGGAGCTCTCTGCCCTTTACCAATCCAACCACGGGCCCATCCATCTGGCCCATCAAGACTCACTCTCATTTCATCAGTCCATAAAACCTTAGAAAAATCAGTCTTGAGATATTTCTTGGCCCAGTCTTGACGTTTCAACTTGTGTGTCTTGTTCAGTGGTGGTCGTCTTTCAGCCTTTCTTACCTTGGCCATGTCTCTGAGTATTGCACACCTTGTGCTTTTGGGCACTCCAGTGATGTTGCAGCTCTGAAATATGGCCAAACTGGTGGCAAGTGGCATCTTGGCAGCTGCACGCTTGACTTTTCTCAGTTCATGGGCAGTTATTTTGCGCCTTGGTTTTTCCACACGCTTCTTGCGACCCTGTTGACTATTTTGAATGAAACGCTTGATTGTTCGATGATCACGCTTCAGAAGCTTTGCAATTTTAAGAGTGCTGCATCCCTCTGCAAGATATCTCACTATTTTTGACTTTTCTGAGCCTGTCAAGTCCTTCTTTTGAACATTTTGCCAAAGGAAAGGAAGTTGCCTAATAATTATGCACACCTAATATAGGGTGTTGATGTCATTAGACCACACCCCTTCTCATTACAGAGATGCACATCACCTAATATGCTTAATTGGTAGTAGGCTTTCGAGCCTATACAGCTTGGAGTAAGACAACATGCATAAAGAGGATGATGTGGTCAAAATACTCATTTGCCTAATAATTCTGCACGCAGTGTATACCCATTTCAATTATTTATTTTTACCAGTGAAACCAATATAACATCTCAACATTCACAAATATACATTTCTGACATTCAAAAACAAAACAAAAACAAATCAGTGACCAATATAGCCACCTTTCTTTGCAAGGACACTCAAAAGCCTGCCATCCATGGATTCTGTCAGTGTTTTGATCTGTTCACCATCAACATTGCGTGCAGCAGCAACCACAGCCTCCCAGACACTGTTCAGAGAGGTGTACTGTTTTCCCTCCTTGTAAATCTCACATTTGATGATGGACCACAGGTTCTCAATGGGGTTCAGATCAGGTGAACAAGGAGGCCATGTCATTAGATTTTCTTCTTTTATACCCTTTCTTGTCAGCCACGCTGTGGAGTACTTGGACGCGTGTGATGGAGCATTGTCCTGCATGAAAATCATGTTTTTCTTGAAGGATGCAGACTTCTTCCTGTACCACTGCTTGAAGAAGGTGTCTTCCAGAAACTGGCAGTAGGACTGGGAGTTGAGCTTGACTCCATCCTCAACCCGAAAAGGCCCCACAAGCTCATCTTTGATGATACCAGCCCAAACCAGTACTCCACCTCCACCTTGCTGGCGTCTGAGTCGGACTGGAGCTCTCTGCCCTTTACCAATCCAGCCACGGGCCCATCCATCTGGCCCATCAAGACTCACTCTCATTTCATCAGTCCATAAAACCTTAGAAAAATCAGTCTTGAGATATTTCTTGGCCCAGTCTTGACGTTTCAGCTTGTGTGTCTTGTTCAGTGGTGGTCGTCTTTCAGCCTTTCTTACCTTGGCCATGTCTCTGAGTATTGCACACCTTGTGCTTTTGGGCACTCCAGTGATGTTGCAGCTCTGAAATATGGCCAAACTGGTGGCAAGTGGCATCTTGGCAGCTGCACGCTTGACTTTTCTCAGTTCATGGGCAGTTATTTTGCGCCTTGGGTTTTCCACAGGCTTCTTGCGACCCTGTTGACTATTTTGAATGAAACGCTTGATTGTTCGATGATCACGCTTCAGAAGCTTTGCAATTTTAAGAGTGCTGCATCCCTCTGCAAGATATCTCACTATTTTTGACTTTTCTGAGCCTGTCAAGTCCTTCTTTTGACCCATTTTGCCAAAGGAAAGGAAGTTGCCTAATAATTATGCACACCTAATATAGGGTGTTGATGTCATTAGACCACACCCCTTCTCATTACAGAGATGCACATCACCTAATATGCTTAATTGGTAGTAGGCTTTCGAGCCTATACAGCTTGGAGTAAGACAACATGCATAAAGAGGATGATGTGGTCAAAATACTCATTTGCCTAATAATTCTGCACGCAGTGTAGTTTGGGATCAAGCCAGTCGCTCGTTTATTTATAGGTTCCAGCTATCTGCAAATCTCATCCATGACAGCTAGATTGTCTTCAGTCTGGCATCTCATGGGTTGAGTCCTTTCTCGGGAGGCATGTCCTTTCTGCTGTAGCTCTCTTCCTAAACTACCACAGCTTTTAACTGAACATTTGACTGGTGGTAGTTAAAGATTTAAACTGAGCATGTTTGAGTAGAAAGGAACAGATACAGAAACATTTTATTGAATAACTCACTGACTATACAAATTTTTTTATTACATGCCATTACAAAAGTATTCAGATCCAGGTGCTGGTTTGAAAAATGTAGAACGTGTTTCATAATATAACCTCTTTATTAGTAATATAATGTAGTTAACCTAATAAAACATTTTCTGTAGGGGGAGGTTACATGCAGCCCATTCAAATTAAATGTAATTATAATATACTTTTTGATCCTGTCGAGTACGCCAAGTTGACACATAGGGAGAAGTTCTAAGCAGGTCCACAAGCCCAAGGGTCCACCTCTTAGATCTTGGCACAGTAGCCTATGGAACTTATGATAACCTCTACATAAATATTTGAATTCTTCTGTACTGTGCAGAATTATGAAAAACATTTTGAAACTGATTTGTTTTGCTGTGTAGGTATAACAAGGATTAGATAATTATGTAATGACTAATCCTCAAAATAGTCTAAAAACACAAGACTTAATAATTGTGTGTCTGACTTCACATACCAGATCCCCATTATTGGTAAGCCAGAATTATTAATTTGATGACCTTGGCCAAACACTTAACTAGCTGAGAAAATATTATTCCTTAGTTCTAAGAAAAGAAGTAATTATCATGACTCCCTTTTCTTTAGTATTTGTTTTATAAAAGTGGATCCAGCTGTATGGACTGCTATTTTCTGCTAATGTGAGCATTTAAGCCAAGTAACCAACTCATCAAGAGAGGTCTGCAGAGATTGAATTAAAATTTGAGCATAGATTATCGTTACTAAATTGTAATTCTCTGATAAATCCTTGGAGGCAACAATCAGAGTAATATGATAAAATAGATCACGTTTTTAAGCTCACCTGGCAATGTGTTTTGTCTTATTTATTGATACAACCAATGATTTTGTACCATATGTTATCCATCCCAGGTAGTCATCACAAGCCCTTTATTGTGCAAATAAGCCACAGTAGTACAGCTTCAAAGAATTGTGAAAATTAATGACAAAATGTCACATTTAGGGTCATAAAGACTTTTCCTTTATTATGGGTCAATTATTCATTCCACTGAAATGATACATTAAAAATTACCACCAGGCTATTTACCCCCGTTCCTGACTAGGCATCGTTTCCGTTTTTTTAGTACATGCTTCTTTGAAAGCCATGACTTTTTTCCGTTTGGTTATGTAAATAATTTTTGTGCCTTTTTTCAGTGATATATGGGGCTTTATTTTTAAGTAATTTTTATTATATTATTTTTTTGTTTTTATTTTTTATAACCAGGAAAATATAAAACGAAAGTAAAAAAGGGCGTTTTCACATTTTCAAATTTTTTTGGGGTTAAAAGCATATTATGCAAATAAATGTTTTTTCAAATTATGTCCCATAACAGTCATTTTGATATATGCAATGTTTGGGTTATGGTCACCAGGGGCTAGAAACTGTAGTGTGGCGAGCCATGGCTTTATTATTTTATTTTTATTTTGTCTTTATTTTATTTTTTTACACTTATTTATTTATTTTACACTTTGTGCCTCCCATAAAGTCATACAAGACATTTCAGCGATATGTAGCGTTACTTAAAATGGTTTTTTTTTTTTGATTGCTGATTTCTCATGTAACTGAGGCTGACATAGTAGCCTCAGTTACTGAGGGAACACAGCCCCCAGATAGGCTGTACACAGGTGTACTGCCTCTCTGTAGATCTGATCTGGGTCTGCTAAGATCCAGCAGCTAAGACAGTCACCCAGCTCCCAGCTGTCACAAAACCGCTGGGACCAAAACAGGAAGCAGTATTGCCCCCCCCCCTCATAATCCCACACATAGTCTTCATAAAACTTAAATTGATTAAATTAATAGATTTATAGGCTCTAAATCTAAATAACTACGGCTTGGGCTAGTTAACTAGTTAGAAAACACAGGGCCATGATACCCTCCATTGTATGAATGGAGTGAATGACATTTGTCAAGTGCAATTGCACTCACCTTGAGAGGTTGTGCAAAGATGCACAACACTCCTAGGCTTTATACACATGACCATATGTAATTTGCTGGCTGCAAAATATGAATGACATCCTTGGTGCATCTGCATGTTTTGCGGATTTGCGACCAAGAATAGAACATTGTGACGGTATCATCCGTGTCACCGTCTAGTATTCCCTTCTCCCCTTGAAATAGCACAGCCAAATAATCCACAGAGCAATAAATCGCTATTATCGCTAGTATCGCTGGTATCACCGGTATTGCCAAATAAGTCTATACATTAGCCCAAGCTGAATGCTAGAAATACTTTACTGGAAGGCCTCACATTGAAAAAATACAATTGCTTTTATCCCCTGCTCCCATGCAAGGGAGACACCCACAACAAACATACATTAACCCATAACACAAAGGTTACAACCCACATAGACTCCTCCACTCGGCCTGTGATATAATCATGGTACATCATGGTTAACATAATCAACACAGGCAGGAGAATACACATTGCCCTCTGTCTTGAGAGACAATCGAATTACAACTCGGTTGTCTCCAGGACAGAGGACAATCGCCAATACACACAGAGAGACAATGGAACAGACATCACTTACTCAAACATATAACTTTACAATACACATAGACATTTAACACATCCCAAAATGGCACGAATTAGACCAGGAATTCAAAAGTTAGTACAAGTCTCTTTGGCCTGGCTGTACTCATGGCTTTTCTGCACAAAACCGGTGCATTCCACATGGGACCATAATCACATGGTAAGAGGCTGGCAAGTAGTCCTCTCCAAGCACTCGTGGCCACCTCAAAAGAGGGGAGTTTGTCACATATCTTCCCTTTGGGGTTAAGACTAAACAGGTATCTGACCTCCTGTCGGTCAGTACCTAGATTAGTCGGGAAGCCCACCCACAAAGAAACATTAGCAGAGTTGCCCACCCACGGTAAATAGTTAACAGGGTAGCTCACCCACCAGGGACTGTACTGGTCTGTAGGTCCCAGGTTGTGGTGAAACAGTTCCGCATCCTCAGTCTCCCTGGTGCAGCTAGGCAAACCGCTGGGGCTACTTGGGGAACAGCGGCCAGCGGCGTTCTGCACTGATGCCAGGACTTCTGCTAGGGTGAGGGGGGTGCAAGCCAGTCCTGTAACAAGGGGGTCGGTGGAGCAGAGGCTAGCGGCGCTCTGCCCGGATGCCAGCTCTTTCGCTGGGAAGGGATCAGTGGGTATCGCAGGCTCATCTCCTGCCCCCAGAACTCGGTTGGAGGGATCAGTGGGTATCGCATGCTCATCCCCTGCCCCCAGAACTCGGTTCTAGGGATCAGTGGGTATCGCAGGCTTATCCCCTGCCAACAGAACTCGGCTGGAGGGATCAGTGGGCATCACAGGCTCATCCCCTGCCCCCAGAACTCGGTTGGGAAGTAGCTGGAAAGGGGAGGGCTCGCTTACCTCCTCCTGGTATCCCTGCGGAGATGGCTGGGGATCTGGACCGACTGTCCAGCATCCCTGTAGGACTGGCACAGAGCCCGCGGTCTCATCTGCGCCCGTGCAGAGGGGCTTGTGTTCCCCTTTTCCCGGTATCTCCGGCTGCTGTTGGAAGGTGAGGCCGGTTGCCTCTCCTCCCCAGGACTTTGGTTGCTGTAGGGCAGAGGGACCCAGCATCTCCTCCCCCTGGAACTCAGGTTGCCGCTGGGTAGAGAGACCGGTTGTCTCCTCTCTCTGTGATATGCACTGCCGCTGGAGATCTGGGCAGGCGGCCCAGAATCCCTGTAGGGCTGGTAGAGAGACCTCGGTCCCATCTCCACCTGCCATCTGTGGGTCCTCCCAGGACAAGTCTATGAGGTTGCTCACCTCTGAGGTTGGTTGGGCAAAAGAGGGTATAATTTCCAGGCAATCCTCTGGGCTGAGGGATGGTGGTTGAGCTAGGTTGAACAGTTGACGGTAGCTCTGCTCCAGCTCCCACTCCATGGTGACTAGATGAATCAGGTCTGGCCCAAGGTCGTCCGCTCGGGGAAGGTCCAGCTCGGTTTCCCTGATGGCGTGGATGTCCCAGAACCGACATTCTGTGGGGCATCCAAAGTCTTCGCCCTCATCAAATGCTGCCCACAGTAAGCCCAGACCATTATAATCCTCTCCCTCCGGCAGATAGTGGTTAGTCATCCATGGGTTGCGCTGGGTGGCATACCACTTTAGTGCCCGGTACGCTTTGTCCAGCCACAACTCCCTCCAAATCAGGGTCCACAGTTCTGTCACCCACTCAGCCAAGGGTTTCCTAGGAAGGGCGACCGCAGGGCCACGAGTACCTGGAACCTCTGTTCCTCACCGGGAAGGCTCTCTCTCCGCTGCCGCTGTACCTCCTCCAAGGCGTCATACCACAGCCCCTTTCGAGTGGCATCTCTGTAGTCCAGTATGCCCTCCTCTGATACAGGCCCATCCTGTTGGGCCAAGTACTGCTGCAACCTCCAGCGAAACTCCTCTTCCATGTTGCTGTGGATAGGAATGCTGCCCGGTAGCTAGCTCTATCCCTTGAGCTCCTTCAAAGCCAGGGTCGCTGCACGAGTGCCAGCGTTGCCCTCCATGCACCATACACTAGTGCCTTCCTTGAATCCTCTGTGCAGGGAAAAAGAAGGGAAAATCCTGCTGCTTGCCACCAGTTGTGACGACATCCGTGTCACCGTCTAGTATTTCCTTCTCCCCTTGAAATAGCACAGCCAAATAATCCACAGAGCAATAAATCGCTATTATCACTAGTATCGCTGGTATCGCCGGTATCGCCAAATAAGTCTATACATTAGCCCAAGCTGAATGCTAGAAATACTTTACTGGAAGGCCTCACATTGAAAAAATACAATTGCTTTTATCCCCTGCTCCCATGCAACGGAGACACCCACAACAAACATACATTAACCCATAACACAAAGGTTACAACCCACATAGACTCCTCCCCACGGCCTGTGATATAATCATGGTACACCATGGTTAACATAATCAACACAGGCAGGAGAATACACATTGCCCTCTGTCCTGAGAGACAATCGAATTACAACTCGGTTGTCTCCAGGACAGAGGACAATCGCCAATACACACAGAGAGACAATGGAACAGACATCACTTACTCAAACATACAATGTCCCACCCTTTACAATACACATAGACATTTAACACATCCCAAAATGGCACGAATTAGACCAGGAATTCAAAAGTTAGTACAAGTCTCTTTGGCCTGGCTGTACTCATGGCTTTTCTGCACAAAACCGGTGCATTCAACATGGGACCATAATCACATGGTAAGAGGCTGGCAAGTAGTCCTCTCCAAGCACTCGTGGCCACCTCAAAAGAGGGGAGTTTGTCACAAACATGTTCTATCTTTTTGTGGAACGAAAAACGTATGTATCTTCCGCAAAAGGTTAGACTATGTCTACAAAATGCAGACCAATGGGTCCGTAAAAAAAAAGGGCAGACTTCACACAAACCACATTCGTATTTTGCGGATCTATGATTTGCAGACTGCAAAACGGATACGGTCGTGTGCATGAGGCCTTAGAAGCATATGACATAGGTGATGAGCAATGGAGTATTTCATGTCTTAACATGTCAATTTACCTATCATACCATAAATTGTAGGTCAAAGACATTAAATAATACATTTTTTATCACTCTTAAATCCATTTTTGGGAGGGGCAAGATGACCAAAAAATGTTGAATGTTTTGCTACGGTATTCACTTTGCACAATAAGTATTTTAATAATTCGGACATTTTCAGACAGGACAATACCTATTATTTTTATTTTTTCTTAATTATTTTTTACTGTAATTTGTAGTCCCCATATGGGACTTGTACTTGCAATCTTCTGATATATACTATTATATATACTGTATACTATTGCAGCCTATGGGAGTTTTACAGGCTGTCTGTCAGGCAGAACACCAGGTATTAAATATCAGTTTTAACCTTGACCAAAAAGGACCAACATATTAACTCCCTCCTCTACCATAGACCACTAGGTAAACCCCCCCTCTTCCACTTGAGACTGTCAAAGAAAGGGGGCAATACCTTGGACAACCAGAACTAGTAAAATGAACCCCTCTAACTTAGACCACTAGAAAAGTCCTAATTGGAAAGAGAGTTTTTTTTTCTTCTTATTTTCTGTTATGTAAACCTGGATGTGTCCTATAGTCTGGTGCATTTCATAGCCTGAAAAATATGGTATGCATGCTGCAAATTAATATATTTTATTGAGTAATAACCTTGTAATGGAGAATTATCCACTTCAAAGAATCCATTTGGGAACACTGTGCAACATTGGAAATCTCCTTAAAAGAGTTGGTTATGAAAGCCGTAAATTTATAAATTGGATAGGCGCTTGGCTTTTATTTTTATTGGCGTTTATTAAAATAATATATAACATTTTTTAAACACCCTTGCCAGGGCACATAATTGTGGAATAAAGAATGTACCTTACATCTCCATATGTTCCACTATGCAGTGGAAAGTCCTATCAGGTATTTCCTCATACATCACTGTAATATTTGCATTTATTTGGGGAAAATGTCAGAATTCCTATTTGTAAAGTAAGACCACATTTATTTTGGGATGCTTAGAAAGGGGCTGTAATCTTATTGGACACATTTATGAATAAACTTCAATTGAAAACTACCAAGGATCTAATTTTTACAGGATATTTAAGGTTTTGGTGAATGCAAAAGCTACAATACTTCATGTAACTAAACATTTCTCAAAGTTAATCTTTAAATTTGAGAAAGCTACTACTAAAAATTTCATAATAAATGCTACACCTTGTATTGATGTGTCTGCAGTGAGCCCATGAGGAGCTGGTGCAGAGGATGGAAGTGGTAGTGGGCCTGATGAGATGTTGTTGTGTCACAGTGTACAGTACTCCCTCAGGCCGTTACTCTCTGAGGTTTTGTGCAGTGTATGGCCTCATGCACACGACCGTGCCGTTTTGCGGAACGGAACGGGCGCCGGCAATATAAATGCCTATTATTGTCCGAAAAGTGCGGACAAGAATAGGACATGTTATATTTTTTTAGCGGGACCGCGGAAGGTGTGCTGTCCGCATCTTTTGCGGCCCCATTGAAATGAATGGGTCCGCATCCGAGCCGCCAAAACGGCGGCTCGGATGCGGACCCAAACAACGGTCGTGTGCATGAGGCCTATAAGTGTATGTGAAGGAACTAGGCAGCGATTATAGAACAAAGAACGTCTTTCTTTACTGAGTGCAAAAACAAATAGCAGGACATCTGTCAGCAGTTCACACAAAGTGTAATCTCTCCCTACAGATAATGTAGTATGGTGGCTGGCAATGTGGCAGAAGATGGCACTCTTTGCTAGCTGAAAATGTCTCTCTTTTGATTCCCTTCCATACAGCTGTACTCTAGCACCTGTGGCTGTAGGTGTCCACTGTATGACACAGGCTTCTTGGTATGCCTGTCCTAAACTGTGGTGGTGCTGTCTTAACATGTTTCCCTTCACCTTGTAGTGGAGTCTGTATAGTTTGATTGCTTGATCGCTTTGCTGACAAATATATGCTGTAGTTTACAGATCTTCTGTAATATGGTATCCTGTAGGCTCTCTGGGGAAGTGGCTTTCCTAGATGAGCTGCCTTTAGGTTCCTCATGGCATGAAGGAGCAGGGGCTGGACAACAGGCTCCCTCGCTCCTCACTCTTTACTTTCCAACTGCTTAAACTAGCCCTGCCTCTCACTTGGCAGGAAGTCAGACCAGCCACTCCTGAAACACTACCAACTGTACTCCATCTGCTGGTATACAAGGTGTATAATATGACATTACATTGCATTACACTACAAACCATTGCATTAACCTCCTGGTCTGGGGTGCTGCATATATAGATTCTTGTAGATACAGAAATGGTATATAACGATCTTGATGAAAATACTCATCATTATCCTTTTCTTTCATGTGTTAAGATTAAAGTGGTTGTGTCAGGATATCTAATCCCCTGCCCACAGGAAAGGATAAGAATCTGATTTGACCACTGGGACCCCCACCAATTACAAGAACCTAGGTCTTGTAACTCTGTATGATTGATTTGGCCAGTCTAGCATGCACTCTGCTGCTCTACTTATTCTCTATGGGTCAAGTGGAGATTGCCAAGCTGCCTACATAGCTGGTGGTACAACGCAAATTCCCAAAAAGTTGGGACACTGTCTAAAATGTAAATAAATGTAAATAAAAACAGAATGCAATGATTTTCAAATATCATAGACTAAGAATGAGCAGTCTGAAATTGTCTATTTTTTGGACAGCAGACGAACCATAATATTTTCAGCTTTGTTTCGGACAAATCCACTAAAGTGCCGCAAGGAGCCATTTTAGTGTACATGTTGGCAAGAAAAAAACACTAGGGAGGAAGAAGAATGGTTCTCACATGACCCTGAGAGGAAATGGTGGGGAGGGCTTGCCCTGATTGACTCCCAGGCAGGGAGGTGCCCTAGCAGAATGAGCAGAATGGCATTCTGTGCTGGGCTGTGAAAGAGGATAGTTGGGTGTTACAGATCTTGTCAGGGAAATGATCTTAGGGAGTCAGGTAGAGTGAAAAACAATCAGGGACAATCAGAAATCAATCAAGCTTATTGCCAGGGAGAGCGAAAGGAAAGGCTAGGATTACAAAGAAGAAGAAGAAGAAGAAGAAGAAGAAGAACTGTGTGTGTAGAATAGGGAGGCATCAGGGAGGAAGGAGTGAGGAGTTATGGCCGCTGTGCCTCCTAGCAGAACTGCAGCTGCTGCAGTGAAGACCTCAAAAGCAGCATGAAAGAAAATGCTTTCATCCCCCCCCAAGCAGGAACTTATCTGCCTCCTCCACCTCCTTCTCCATTGACATGGTCTTGTCCCCAACAGCAGCAGGGCACAGCGTCACTCACACTATCTCTCCTTCCTATCACATGTGTCAAGTCAAGCGTTGCCACGTCGTGTTGGAGCTGATCGGCCTGGAAGAGAGTAGCCACACTGGAGAGCAGTTGCTCAAGTTCATGAGGCAGGAAACATCCCGCTGGCTGTCACCTTGCGGAATTAACTTGGGCAAGGTGGTCAGCAATATTGGGCACAACATCCTGAAATTTGGGGTACCTGGGGGAAATAACACATGCCTTTAAAAAAAAGTGCATTGGCTTGCGCAAGGTGCTTGCAATGTCCCGGTGACTGTCCCTCTTTTCAGCCATTCTCACGTGGTAAGAAACACTCTCCTGGACTTGCAGCATCAGAATGGTTTGAAGCTACACCAATTGATCTACTACGTACCAACTCGCTAGAATTCAAATTCCACATTGCACATGTTCAAGCATCTGTACGAGCAGAGGAAAGCCGTGAATGATTTGGTAATACACCAGACCGCCTCAGTAGGGAACATGTGTTGTTTCCAGGTTGGGCAGTGGGAGCTCATGATGTTCATGCTAGAGTTGTCCCTCATCCCCCTCATTTGTATTTTTGAAGAGATTCTGACGTTCATGCAACAAGTAGACCTGTAGCTGTTGGAGACCCACAATGAGAAACTCCCATGGGAGAGGAGGAGGAAGAGAAAGAGGAGTTGGAGAAGAAAGAGGATGATGATGATGACCGTGACGGGGACGCTTGTCGGGGAGAAGTATGCCAAAGTGGAACAACTATACAGATTTAAAAAAAAAAGACGAATATTCTAGAAAACGAATATATTTGTTTTTTAGAATATTCGTAATATAAAAAAACAAGAATATATAGCAATATAGTGAATATTCGGAAAAAAAAAACGAATGTAGAACAATTTAGCTAATATAGTGCTATAATCTTTTTTTTATAGTTGTAATTTTTTTCCAATCTGAACTTCAGATGAGAAAAAAATTACAACTATTAGACAAAGAAGATTATAGCACTATATTAGCTAAATTGCTCTATATTCATTTTTTTTCAAATATTCGCTATATTGCTATATATTCTTGTTTTTGAATATTACGAATATTCTAAGAAACAAATATATTCGTTTTTTAGAATTTTCGTCTTGTTTTTTTTAAATCTGTACAGTTGTTCCACTTTGGCATACTCCTTCTTGACAAGAGTCCCCGTCACCATGGGAATGCCTGGGGGTTAGAATATACCATCGGATCTGAGTTTTCACGATCTCATTGATTCTCATTACGAAAATTCGCATTACAAAAATTCTCATTAGGAAGATTCGCATTACAAAAATTTGCAATCAACACTACTCCAAAATCTCAAATATTCAAAATTGAGAATATATATCACTATATTTGAAATATTCGCGAATTCTCGAAGTGCCGATATTCGCAATAAAAATTTGCAATTCGAATATTCATGATTAACACTAATCACTAAGACCTGGACCCCCTAAGGGGTGAAGACTGAATGGTATTGTTTGGCATGCTGGCACCAGAATAAAGACTTCCATCTTATTGGTAGTGAATTACATTTACGGCTGATGTAGGAATAACTAAATGTAGGAATAAATAAATAAAACTGACGCAGCATAAGTCTACCTGCACTCTCCCTGCAGTCTCCTTGCACTCTTTCTGCACTCTCCCTCTCCAATATTCTTCTATTAATAATTCAGCAACAATGTCCCTAGCGCATAAGCGCTTGCCACGTCTCTCCATATGCCCAGCTCAGAGGACAATGGCATGCGGGATGATGGCTTTATAGGGATGTGACATCACAAGGAATGTATATCTGTGGATTGGCTGGCTGCACGACATTATGGGTGATCTCACGTTCCTGGGTTTCTTACTTTTACTTTGCAACACGTGCAGCCGCCATTTTAGGAAAAACTGATTTGGTACCACAAAGCGCAAGGGCATTGAGATTCGTTGTGAATAAAAGTTTTCCTAAACTTCAGACTGAATTCTGCTTCGAAGGCTTTGCTTCACTCAACACGACTTGTGATCTACTGTATACATGTGTGTGTATGGAAATGTGAGAGTGCAATGGTTGCATACATGATCATGCACATTGTGTAGATTTCAGATATAATCTGTGCCTGTTTCCTGGCATAGATTATGATAAATGTGCCAGGCACTGTCCACTTCCTGTCCAGCTCTGCCCCCTTTATGGAAAGGAGTTGAAAGGGGCTGGACCCTCCCAAAAAGTCAAAAATTACTGTGCAAGTGGGGCATGCATTAAACTTTTTGATACCAGTTTTATGTCATATAGAGTATGATAAATGTCTCCCTTATGGATATTTTCATGGTACTGTCCATATTTTACTCTGTATCCTAAACTTTTGGTTTACATGCAGCAATTGACTTTCAGTGCTATTTATACGGGTGAGTAAAATATCCTGGGAGCCCTTGTAGATTCATTAGCTATGCTATGCCAGCGGGTATGGACCCACTGTGCCACTGACCGGCTAAATCCTGGAGGGGCGTGACTAAGTGACTACCTGGTCTTCACTAGAGCCTCTGATGGTGGCACTCCAGAGGCAGTCCCCATGTCAGTGGCAGCTGACCAGGGGGTCAGTGATACCGCTTCAAAGCACTGAGGGGAATGACGCATCAGGAAGTCCAGGGTCAGGGCAGGCAACAATTAAGCAAAGTCCAAAAACAAAGTTCTAGGTCAGTGGCAGGCGGCAATTAAGCAAAGTCCGTTGAATCAAGAAGCAGGGTCCGGTACACAGAAAAGCAGAACTACAAAACACCTTCACACAAGGAACTACACAAGCTAGTTGCCACGATTGCTCTGGCGCCTCTCTGGAGAAGGAAGCTCCCATAAATACTTCCTGCAACTCAGCCATAGGCGTATACATGCTGCCTCACAAGGGAGGAGAGACATGCTTGTGCACGCCCAAACAGTACAAGACTAAAGCAGGAAGTAAACTTTGGTACGGAGCACAAATACAACAGTTAAGCTACCTGCAGTCCACGCTTGTCAGCATGGTGCACAGCAGCAGAAGAGAATGATGGAGCCCGTTGCCCGTGCCTGCATGTAGGACCCGCAGTGCAGGCATAGATCGCTGGGCTAGCAAGCTATTTGTGAATCAAAAATTATCAGCAATTTTATAAAACTACAACTGACTATAATTCACAGCAAAACCCCAACGTATCCATCGTGAGTCTCTAAAGTAAAGGGCTGGTAATTTCATATTGGTTTTTCATTTTTTCTTCTCATTCTCATTCCTTGACATTGCCATAATAATTGCCAAATTCCACCTGTCTTGTGTCTTCTTGATCACAAAGTCTTTTCACAGTACTGGATCCCAGTTCCTCTTGGCTACGATCCATATTAACTTCTATAAAACTTTGACCATGTTGCCGTCTTTCAGGGTTATTGGCAGATCCAAAGGGAAGTTCTCATTTTAACCACTTGTGGTCATTTCCTAATACTATTTCTCAATGGCTTTAGAAGAGCCAACACTTGGAGTTTTAATTTTGCAGAAAACTTGGCAGGCAACGCAAATAAAATAGAAATGGTTGGACACTGTTGACATATAATTACTGGCTGATTTTTTCTCTCTTTAAAGTAGCATTAGATCCAGATCTGCAGTAGACTCTTAGAGGATTGCCATCCCCATGTGCAGATATTATGAAGGGTAACGTAACCCTTGCAGTGCAAAGCACACAGAAAACCTAAGGTCGGGAGTTCAATTGCGCACACATGTTGCATTACATAAAATTGAACTGTGAAAAAATAAACATGAGTCATCCGATTTCCACCGAGGATTTCGATGTCTAATCCAAACTAAGTGCATGCTTTGTAGCGTGTGATTTGTTGAAACACTTCAATCGTTTTTCTATTGTAAATAAACATTAATCAGTTCTATATGTTAAGATCAAAATATGAATTTTGCAATGTTCGGTTCCTCCTAATTTAAATATATAGTGTGCTCATAAGCTATAGTACATGTGCAAAGCAAAGCACTAGGGTGATGGACTGTGTTTGATTCGGGAAGATCAGAGCAGATAAAAAGTGCAAATGTTGCCCAGAGCAGGCAATCAGCTGTTGTCTATCATTTTCTAAAATGTGCTACATAAAATGACAGCTGGAACCTGATTGGTTGGTTTCAATAACTCCTTATTATATCTGAATTCAATTGAGTACATAAGGTTTAGGGTGCCATGTTTGAAGCTTGTTTTATATGGGTTATTTATCATCGTGCAGAATCGGGACTTGTGCAAACAACTTTATTGATAAAGACCATTCTGTAGATATTTTAGATCCATATGCAAATGAGTGTTTAAGTACATCAAGGGTGATCTCAAACCACTCTGCACACCCCTACTCCTTCTGTTACCCCTGCCAGCCCTTCCCTCTCCTTCTTGATTGTAGACAGACACTAGTGATGAGGGAAGTATTGACAAATTCGATTTAGCTGCTTTGCCGAATTGACAAAAAAAAAGTGCTTTGTGACGAATTTGTCATGAAGCGCTTTTCTTTGTAAGTAGTGGTTGCATTGATAGGGAGTGGCGATTGTGCCGCCCCCGTCATTGTACCCCTCAGATGCCGCGTTCATAGCTGATCGTGGCATCTGATAGCAATATTACATCATATCCTCATCCATTTGATCGTGAAGAGCCAGCCGCCGCTGTCTTGATTGAAGATCTAGCGTGAAATTATCGTGTGGCCTGTGATGATGTCATCATGACGGCTAGCGTGGTGACGTTATACGTCAACACGAACAGGATTTCGCGCAAGGTCTTCAATCAAGATGGCGGCGGCTGGCTCATTGCGCTCAAACGGATGAGGTAAGTATGATTTTTATTTTATTTTTTACCGCAATTTCAGGGCTACTATGAAGCACGAGGAAATTCGGCTTTGCGGCAAATCAAATTTTCCCTGAAATTTGGATGGAATACCACTTTGTCCGGATCAATTTGCTCAACACTAACAGTCATTGTGGGAGGCGCACATGCTGGCACATGGGGGGAAGTAAACAAGGTCAGCACATGTACTCGACCCTCATACCTGTTGTGCCTGGCTCAGGATAACAACTTGCTGGATGAATATTTTGCACTCGATGCATTTTGCGGAGACACTCTCCTCTTCATCAGGAGTAAAAACCAAGAAGACTATACCATCCCCAGCCCCTCTATGCCTATCCCCATTCTTCCCCTTCCTATTCGCCATTCCTTTTTATTTTTATTTTTTCTTAATCTCTCCTTTGTGATTGACAGGGCCAGGTTACTACATAGTAATCATGCCTGACTCTGTCAATCAAGAAAGGGAAGGAGGAAGCAGGAGGTGCGAGGCAGCACAGAGAGGCTTGAGCCTGCCCTGGTGCACTTAACTGCTCATTTGCATATGGATCAAAATTACTTTTTCTCCTGAATGAAGTAGTGGATTTCTAAGGGTGCATTCACACAACCGTATGTATTCTGCAGTCTGCAAAATGCGGATCCGCAAAAAAATCATCTTGTCTTTAAAACAGACAATAGGACACGTTCTATCTTTTTTGCGGAGATGCGGAACGGACATAAGGATGCATTTTTTGCGGACCTATTGAAGTGAATGGGTCTGCATCCCAGCCGTAAAAATTCAGATAGGATGCGGTCGTTTGAATAGGGCCTAAGTGAAGGCACTGTTCCTGGTTTAACAGCGAATTTTGCAGTGACAGACTCCCGGTGAAAACTCCTTACAAAATGCAACCCCTTGGGCAATCAACTAATTGTTCCTGGTCCTGCTCCTGGTAAACAGCTGATTTGCTGGAGAAAGCCACAGCCAGCCAGGCATTTCCTCTACAGTTCCCGATACAGGGAAATATTTGTATTACATGATGGCCATCAATATATACCGTAACACAAGAATGGTTCAAATTTGCCACAACAGGTTTCACTCATAGAGGCGGGTCTGGTTCATAGTGGGAGGTCTCAAGCACCGGACCTATAATGTTCCTTTTCTCTAATGGGACGTATGAACATGGGTTGCCTTCATGAGTCAACCCCTTTGCCTGCCTGGAAGTAGCTTTCCCAGCAAATCAGCTGTTTTCCTGCAGTGTGAAATGAGGCAATCAACTGAGGAAACAAGCCTTTTAAAGTAAAACCACTAGAAAAGCTGGTACTTTGTGCCATTCCCAGTACAAGGACTCAAGGGGGAGATGCAAGACATAGGAATCCAACTAGCACTAAAGAGAGCATCCATGTGTCATGCATCACCCTCTCAGGTTCTCTACTAAACACAGATTATTTTTGTGTTATGTTCCTTCTGGTCTAAATGCAGGGGAAAGCATCAGAGAATTCTTAGTATTAACATTGTGGGCAAAGGGCGAGCAGGGGCAGGTACAGCATGAAGTCAGTGTGCTGTGGTCTCAGCCAATAGCTGCTGAGCACTGGGTGATGTCAGAGAGGGGGAGGCGTTTAGACAACTGTACAGACCAGTAATGTGCAACAGTAGTTGTTGTCGTGCTATATACTGTAACTATAGCATACAGAGGGCCTTGAGAACCTGTATTTGGGGATGAGAATGAAAGAAATAATGGGGCCAATTTGTCATTAATTAGAAAAAGACCCAGAATTTCACTTTAAGTCATTGCTCAATTTTCAAAACATTATAGGATTGTTTTGGTGGTGCTGAACTCTGGGTAGGGGTGAGCACGTTCCCTTTTATTTTTTAAACTTTAGGTCACCTCCTCACCTTTGCCCGATGAAGGCCCCCGGTGGCTGTTCTCAGAACTGCCTGCTCCCGGTGACCGCATTTGTTTCAGACCGGCTCGCGTCGCAGGCACAGCTAAGGACTTACCTGTGCCTCACCGGACTTGTGATTTAAGATGGCAGCTTGCATGTGTTCGCGGGCGAACACGGCAAACTGGCCATCACTGACTATAGCTTCACCACACTGAGATCTGCTCAGAAAGATAATCTGCCATACATATTTCTGCTTTATTCAAAGGCACAATATATAAAGACACCAGTAATATGTGTTAGCTTATAAACATGGAAAAAACATGCATCTCTATTTGGGAATGTTATAGCTTAGAGCAGGCATGCTCAACCTGCGGCCCTCCAGCTGTTGCAAAACTACAACTCCCATCATTCCCTGACAGCCTACAAATATCATCCTACAGAAGGGAATCGTGGGAGTTGTAGTTTTACAACAGCTGGAGGGCCGCAGGTTGAGCATCCCTGGCTTAGAGGTTAAGCTATTGGTTTTGCATGCAGAGATCCCTGGTTTGATCTTAGGAGAGACTTTGAAGTTTTTTTCTGCAGATATTCTTTGTCTTCCACATTTATCCCACAAGAAAAGTCTATATCCTTATCATATTGAGAATAATGTTTTTTTTAGAAAGCTAATAAATATTACTGGTTTCTTTATAATCATACATTGTATCTGTGAATAAACCAGTAGAAGGTTTTAGCAAAAAAACTAAACAAAACCCTATTCTCAATATAGTAAGGCCTTATAATTATAATATGATTATATATTATTTATTATAGTACAGCATTTTAATATGGTTTAAATAAAAGAAAAAAATAATAGAAAGAAAACTTATGTCTCTTCTGGGACATCATCTACATACAGGGTAGACCACTATACCACCAAGCTATGACATTACCACATAGAGATGCAAGTTTTTTCTATGCTTAGAAGCTAATACACATTATTGGTGTCTTTATATTCATATATTGTGTCTTTGAATAAAGCAGTAATATGTAGATTAGTTTTCTGAGCAGATCTCAGTGTGGTGGAGCTATAGTACATAGTGATATAATATCGCTAGCACACAGCTCTTGGACAGGGTTCTGCCCTCAGCCTGATGTCTAGCCCTGTCAATCATGGGGAGGGGGAGTGTGTACAGCACAGGAGGTGTTACAAAGCAGTGCTCAGATGATTCAGTCCCGCCTCCTGATGCTCCAATTATTCATTTGCATATGAATAAAAACACATATTTCTCTGCAGTTGTTTATCATACGGACAAAAGAAAGGTATCATTTTAATCAGCATGATGAGTCCTACAAGGCAGTATGTCTGGTTTAATAGGTTGATCCTGGTGACAGAGCCTCTTTAGGAGAAATATACCAAACATAAACAGACATAAGGAAAATGCTGGGAATTTCCCAGAAAAACCACAGCTGAGGACCTGAAATCATCACTGCAGGTACTGTATATCAGTGACTATGAACGATAAAGCAAACAATTCCACTAAATAACAAATGAAATAATATCTGAGCATTATGCAGCTTGTAACGCTTCTTTTAACCTGAAAAACATTAGTCCAGTTTCTGCCGCAAGAAAATGGTAGCATTACACTGTATTCTCTGTCTACATAAAACAAACACTGAAATAAATGGGCAACAGGTAATTACCAACCTGATGAAACCCTGCACATATGTTGCTAGAGCTAATCTTTTCTTAAGACATTGTAATGAGACATGCAAGAGTTATGTAACTGCATCTAATGATATACGATTCCATTATTCATAGAGGTTTTAAGTTGCCTTTTTTGCAATCCAGAGGAACCTCTAAATGGCAGGTTGATGGATCGTCTCACAATCACGCATCTGATCAATGATAGAGCTGTCTAGAAGTTGACATTCACCACATGACCCGTATCTAACAAGTTTCCTGATTCATTCAGCATTAGAAAATTCATTTATTTATTAAAAGGGTAGTCCCATGAAAGATATTCAAAATTTTTCAGAACAGTACCTGGATTCGAATACTTTTGTAATTGCACTTCATTAAAAATGTTTTATAAAATCTATCTGTATAGTGCCACCTGCTTTTCTTCTTAGCCCTATTTCTCTGTGGACATCGCTGAGTTGGTCGCCCATACTCAGGTCCCTCCTTCAGCTGCCACCAGCCATATCTACTGCCGGAAGCCGTGACAGTTAGAGGGAGAGAGCTTCAGCAGAAAGTACATACTCCTGAGAGAGAACACACCCTCTGAGCTGCCAGCTTAAAATAAATCTATCAGAGCGACTGGGGCAATGAATGGGGAGATCTTTGCATCCATGTGAGGTACAGGTCTGGTTCTAGATTGTTATGTACTATGTGATTTTCATTTTATACATTATTCATTGCTCTAAGATGTAGCATTTATAGAGGCAGACTTTTTATTTCGTTCTCGTCCACCCTTTCAATGATTTCCGCTGTATTTGGGGTCTTGCACTAAGTTCACTCATTTGTTGTGTCTTCTAAAAAAATTTGAAAACCTTTTCTTTGAATGAAGTCAGCCTAGAGATAAGTTGATTGCTGTGCACCTGGCTTCCATAACTCCTTGCAATCAACTTTTATTGCCGAAGAAGGTCATTTCTGGCCAACCAATTCCGCTGATAACATGCACAATAGCATCACATGGTGGATGTTCAGATGAATTGCTTTTCTAGCCCATAGGTCTTGTCTCATGAAAAACCCATTCAAATGAATTGCTGTCCATGTAATGCACAACATGTCAGGTACTCCATAGTGGCACAGGCGCTAACACAAAGCTTTCTGTTTTGGCAAATAAAAGAGGTCTCCCTCATCTATGATATGCATGTGTCACGCTTCAGTTTGGGAGGGAATCAGGCCTGAGAACTAGGGAAGGAAGATGGACACCTCCTAGTGAAAACCATAACCAAATTCCTGACTGACTACCAGCCCTGATTTTGTGTTAATTTTCCTTAAAGGGTTTCTATCACTTTGTTTCACCTATTTAGCTTTCAGACACTAGCGATCCGCTAGTGTCTGCTTTATCTAACCATCCTAATATAAGAGCTTATTGTCCTGCCGTTTAGCTAAAAAAATAACTTATATAGATATGCAAATGAGCCTCTAGGTGCTATGGGGGCGTGATTAGCACCTAGAGGCTCCGTCTACCTTAACAAACTGCCGCCGCCCAGCGCGTCCCTCCAGCCCGCCCATCTCCAGCTGAAGCGATCCTCTCCGTGCGCGTCTCTGTTCTGCGCATGCGCAGTGAATGTCTGATCGCTTCCCTGCTCAGACATCTCCACTGCGCCTGTTCCTCGGAGCACTATGACGTCATCGGCGCAAGCGCAGTGGAGATGTCTGAGCAGGGAAGCGATCAGACATTCACTGCGCATGCGCCGAATACGAGGAGCATCGCATTCCGGAGGAGATGGGCGGGCTGGAAGGACCCGCTGGGCGGCGGCAGTTTGTTAAGGTAGACGGAGCCTCTAGGTGCTAATCACGCCCCCATAGCACCTAGAGGCTCATTTGCATATCTATATAAGTTATTTTTTTAGCTAAACGGCAGGACAATAAGCTCTTATATTAGGATGGTTAGATAGAGCAGACACTAGCGGATCGCTAGTGTCTGAAAGCTAAATAGGTGAAACGAAGTGATAGAAACCCTTTAATATAAAAATGACAGAATGAGTCTCAACAGGCTTTATCCGTCTAGCTTTACAATGAGAGACCTCCTTGCCTGTATGGATCCCTTGCTTGGTCGTATACGGCCTACAGCACCGGATATACGAATTACTTGAACCTTTATTGTCTGCTGATGTTCCTGCAATGTCTGATGTATTTGCCATAATGAACTTGACTTTGTACAATTTTGTATGATCACTGGTCATGTATTATGTCTTTTATGTTTTCTTTTTGTTTAATATGACTTTCAATTCTCTTTCTGTAGTATCTGACGAAGGCATTGGTATGCCGAAACGTTATACATATTGTCGCATGTGAAACTAACATCAATAAATGTACCTTAGCATCAATACCTAAGGCTGCTGTTAATTCTTATTGACTACCAGTAGGAACAGAGCCCCAAAGGTAGGTGAGTTAATACCCCAGAATACCTATAGTCCTATCTAGCCCTATAGGACCCTGGTACTAATAGCAGGGACGAGTCTACCTGTTCCTCCAAAAAGAAGGACGAACAGGAGTCTCCTTCAGGCCTAATACAAACAATAGGGAAATGCAACACACAGAACCCAAGCAAAATACAAAAGGGAAAGGAAAGGCTTAACTTGAAAAAAGCTATGGAAGCACCAGGAACTCAGCCAAGATCCAACCACAAACAATCCACAGCCACAGAAGCTATAAACCGCACAGCATAGTGGGAGGAGCCACTATAAATAAGGAAGGTTAAATGACCACATAAGCAACACCTGGAGGCAAGGGGTGTGGCCATTACCAGAAACAACACAGACACCTATTGATCCACAAGGAAAACCTGTCAGATCAAACCACGTGTTGCCAGTCTCACAGATCTCCTGCCACTTACTGTCCGTGACAGCATGTGTCCTATGGGACAACCATTGTAACCTGTCCTGGAACAGGTAGGTAGCAGTGCAGTACATTCACCATTAGTGCAGTTCAGTAAATGAGTTGTAGGGCTATAGATGGCCAAAGAAAGCACAAAGTGCTATAGGGTCTCTACTTGGCCTAATATGATGTGCCTATAAACACCAGTGAAATGCCCATGCTAACTGGATGGATCTTTCAGTCATTTGCACGTGCAAATATCAGTGCAAGTTGAATGGCAGGAAAGACCACTGTAAGGACCACTATAAGTTGGAATGATAGTTGGTCATTATATCATTGAAAACAATTATATGGGAAACATACATGTTACAGGATTTCCAACTTGCTCTCAGCTTATCCATAGACAGTACTGTCCATGACATCACTGACCAAGACTTTAGCTCAGGGACTAAATTAGCAACCTATCGGGTTGTAGCTTTCATTCTAAAAAGAGCCTCTGAAAAGTTAGAACTAGGAGTTGATTGGTTGCAAGAAATCTTGTAGAGAAAAAATATTGAAAAGGTTACCCCATGGAGCATACCACTTAGGCCATTGATTGGCTGAGTTGGTTAAGTATCTATACAAGAACCTGACCGCTGCAGTCAAGCAAATGTAGGCCAGCACGGAGAACTAGAGCAGTGCTGCTGGTATATTGGAGGAAACAGACAGGTAAGTAATGTTTATTTCACTATGTTACCACATTTTGCACAATTTTTGAAAGACCCCTTTAATGTAATATCCTAGGTTAAGGATTACTATATTTTTTCAGACTATGAAACACAGTGTAACATAAGATGCACCTAGGTTACAGATGAGGAAAATAATAAAAAATATATTTTTTATCAGACCTCAGATCAGAAACCTATCAGACCTCCCAAGATCCATCAGACCTCAGATCAGACCCCTTCAGACCTCTGTATCAGACCTCCATTCCTCCTCAAACCTCTGTATCAGAACCACATTCCTCTTCAGACCTCAGATCATACCCCATCAGACCTCAGATCAGACCCCCATTCCTCCTCAGACTTTATATCAGACCTCCAAGCTTGATCAGACAAAAAAATAAAATGAATTAACTTGCCTCTCCTGCTCCCCACCATGCACTCTTCCTGCCCTCACCACTCCATGGTCTTCTTCCAGGACAGCGCTGAACTGTGACCTGACATTGCACGGCGGCAGGTCTTTATATACTAGAAGCGGTCATTAGAATTTGCACTATAAGACGCACTGACATGTCCCCCAACTTTTGGGGGGAAAAAGTTTGTCTTACAGTCCGAAAAATATGATTCTAGCGAGTAAAAATGAGCAAATCGCTGAAAATTTTATTCGGTTTTGATTTGGCCAAATTGGTTGTCTGAATCGATTCTATCCACATCAAAAGTGCCCTACTTAGCCTAAAAATTTGTGTCTGACACTGAGACATCTCCTAGGACCTTTTTTCCCCCCCCCAAATTTAGCCAAATTGAATCACCAAACTTGGCACTTTTTGCAAAATTCGGGTCTAATGCAAGTCGTTTAGAATCGATTCGCTCCTCTCTAATAGCGAGTGAAAAATGTTCAAAGTTCACTGCGATATTATCAGATTAGTGAAACAGTTACATGATTATGAACGTCCCGTTGAGGACCACTCCTTGAATACCTTGGTTCATTGTAATGTCAGAGATGTTAAAATCGTGTTGATTTAACTCAGGTTTACGCTTTGTTCATTTAGGCTTTATTAATTTATTTCTCCCCCCCCCAAACAATGGTTTCTTTTTTAACGTGGTTGCTAGTACATAATCACTTAGATACCTGAGTATGCCACTATCGAGTCTTCAGTGTTATTGAGCGGAACGCACTGTCAGGCTATGTGTCTTTCAATAAGTATTTCAAAAGCCTCCCGTTGCCAGCGTTCACTAAAGTACTTTAAAGGATTTAATAGGCTGATGTTATCGAATTGTGCAGTGTGTTTTGCAAGTTGGAACCAATTTGAGTTTGCTAAGCTCTGAATCCTGATTCAAGTACTCTTTGATATAATCCTGAATTTTCTTACAGCAGGAAATGTATGACTAGCTAAAACAAACAGTGAAAGCCAAGATTTCTTCTTTTAATTTTGTTCGTGTATTTCTGTATATTGTTCTGTTAAATTTAAAAGTGATTTCCTTGCTGATGTTAAGCCCCTAACATGATCTTATCAGCGCAAAAAAAAAAAAGTCATTTAGCAAAACATGAAGTTTCTAGGCCCCAGCGCAAAATCTGTAAGAGAGCTCCCTAACTGTACAAAGGTATGTCACAGGACATGGATAATAAATACTGTGATGTTATTATAAAGAGTTATTGCACACAGTGATGTCACAGTACATGGATGGTAACTACTGTGATGTTATTATAAAGAGTTATTGCACACAGTGATGTCACGGTACATGGATGGTAAATACTGTGAAGTTATTATAGAGGGTTATTGCACACAGTGATGTCACAGTACATGGATGGTAAATACTGTGATGTTATTATAAAGAGTTATTGCACACAGTGATGTCACGGTACATGGATGGTAACTACTGTGAAGTTATTATAAAAGGCTATTGCACACAGTGATGTCACAGTACATGGATAGTAAATACTGTGACTTTATTATAAACAGCTATTGCATACAGTGATGTCACAGTACATGGATGGTAACTACTGTGATGTTATTATAAAGAGTTATTGCACACAGTGATGTCACGGTACACAGATGGTAAATACTGTGAAGTTATTATAGAGGGTTATTGCACACAGTGATGTCACAGTACATGGATGGTAACTACTGTGAAGTTATTATAAAAGGCTATTGCACACAGTGATGTCACAGTACATGGATGGTAAATACTGTGATGTTATTATAAAGAGTTATTGCACACAGTGATGTCACGGTACATGGATGGTAACTACTGTGAAGTTATTATAAAAGGCTATTGCACACAGTGATGTCACAGTACATGGATAGTAAATACTGTGACTTTATTATAAACAGCTATTGCATACAGTGATGTCACAGTACATGGATAGTAAATACCGCAAAGTTATTATAAAGGGTTATTGCACAGAGTGATGTCACTGTACATATCTATTAAATACTGTGAAGTTATTATAGAGGGTTATTGCACACAATAATGTCACAGTACATGGATGGTAAATACTGTGAAGTTATTATAAACAGCTATTGCACACAGTGATGTCACAGTACATGGATAGTAAATACTGTGAAGTTATTATAAACGGCTATTGCACACAGTGATGTCACAGTACATGGATAGTAAATACTGTGAAGTTATTATAAACGGCTATTGCACACAGTGATGTCACAGTACATGGATAGTAAATACTGTGAAGTTATTATAAACGGTTATTGCACACAGTGATGTCACAGTACATGGATGGTAAATACTGTGAAGTTATTATAAAGAGTTATTGCACACAGTGATGTCACAGTACATGGATAGTAAATACTGTGAAGTTATTATAAACAGCTAATGCACGCAGTGATGTCACAGTACATGGATAGTAAATACTGTGAAGTTATTATAAACGGCTATTGCACACAGTGATGTCACAGTACATGGATAGTAAATACTGTGAAGTTATTATAAACAGCTATTGCACACAGTGATGTCACAGTACATGGATAGTAAATACTGTGAAGTTATTATAAACGGTTATTGCACACAGTGATGTCACAGTACATGGATGGTTAATACTGTGAAGTTATTATAAAGGTCTATTGCACACAGTGATGTCAGAGTACATGGATGGTAAATAACGCAAAGTTATTATAAAGGGTTATTGCACAGAGTGATGTCACTGTACATATCTATTAAATACTGTGAAGTTATTATAAAGGGTTATTGCACAGAGTGATGTCACAGTACATATCTATTAAATACTGTGAAGTTATTATATAGGGTGATTGCACACAGTGATGTCACAGTACATGGATGGTTAATCTGTTGGGGACCTTACACCTCTTCTGGACATGTCTGTGTTAGTGAAACTAGTACTAGTAACTAGTTAGTGAAAATGGGGATGTCACAGATGATGGTTTAGTACTGTGATGTCACAGTTATGCTACATAACTAATGCAGTGACGTCACACAGCACACAGGTGGAAAACACAGTGACAGCTGAAGAATAATGCACGTAGTACAGGTGTAATAATAAACAGTGATGTCACAGTACAGGGATAATAAGCATCGCTAGATTGTGTATTGTAGCCAGTAGGCTTCGTGGAGCCAAAGTTCGTTTTGCCCAAAGTTGATTGAGACTTCGGTAAATTCCTACTGTATTCATATCTGCGTATTTAAAAAACAATTTAACCACCTACTGTAACAGTTTTGCCCGAGTCCAGCTTGAAACAGTTAGGGGGTTAAAATAGCAATCCAAAGTGGGCTTTGGTACCGAAGATCCAGCCAGTACCAAAGCCCAGTCTAGATTGTTATTTTAAATAGTTTTTTAACATGCAGATATGTAGAGCCAATACATTTTAATGCTGTATGGAAACAGCTTTAAAATAGAAGTATTTGAACGAATCAACATCAGATCTATGATCCGAATGTCAATTTGCTCAAGTCTAGTAGCCAGTGATGCCCCCCAGGCCCTAAGGCCTCATCTAAACTACAACTTCTGCACCCCATATAGTTACACCCTGGTGTGGATATCACGGAATTAATGTATGGCAAAGGAATTAGAACTCTCTCCATGCCTGCAGCCGACCGATGACTATAACACCACTGCATTGTCATCACTACCATTAACTAAATGGCAGAATATCTTATGTACTGTTAGGGGTAACAGCCCAGTGGACCTGACTCTGTTATATGCAGTCCTTAAATAGGACAACATATTATAGTGACAGATGTACTTTAAAGGGAACCTGTCTCCATGAAATGCAGTGTAATCTGCATGCAGCATGTTACAGAGCAGGAGGAGCTGAGCAGATCGATGTATAGTTTTATGGGGAAACATTCAGTATAACTTATAATTTATGCATTTCAATCTCTGCTCTTTCTGAGTTAATTTGTACATGGAATAGGTGTTATCAGTGACTGATAGCTTTTCCTGTACAAGTATGTATAAGTATGTATACAGCAGGGGCGTTGCTAGGGTCTCAAAAGATCCGGGGCCTAAGCCCGAATTAATATGGCCCAGTTCTCTAAGTCGCCACCCCCCCCCCCCCCCCCACACACCGCATTTTGCTGTACTTGCTATACAGCAGCACATACCTGTCACATCCAGTGCCTCCAGGTGAATTCTCCTCTGATGTAGATCTTCTCTGTCATCATCACCTCCATTTGGTCCGTATAACTTCTCTCAGCCATGCCTTGTCTCTGCAGAGTGTGACACACAGACATCTTAGCTTCCTCACATTTCTATCATCATCCCGCAACCTGGAGTCCCCCTAGTGTTATCCTGCTGCTTGCTGTTCTCCCCAACACCCCCAAATACTATCCTGATCAAAACTGTGTGACCCCCATAGTAATAGTGCTCCGTCCTCATAGTCCCACCAATAGTAATTCCCTTCTAGAATGCCCCCATTAGTAATACTGCCCCCTACAGTGCTCCCAACTGTGATAACGCTCCCCAAGAGCGCCGCCATTGGGAGAAGAGCCCTCCAGTATTAATAAAACCCTCACAGAGCCCCCAGTAGAAAAAAAGGCCCCTATTGTTCCCCCAGTGGTAATAAAGCTCTCTACAGACCGCTCAGTAGTAATAAGATCTGTAAGACCCTCCTATAGAGCCCCCAGTAGTAATAAGAACACCTAATGTTCCCTGGATTTATAATGCCCCCAGTATTTATACTGCCCCCTACTGTTATAATGCTTACCCTGAAGTGCCCCCTGTAGATATACCTCACTCTAACATACAGTCCCATGTAAATAACATTACTCCATCTCTCCTGCCCCATCAAAAATACAGTCCTATGTAAATAACATCACTCCCCTCCCTTCAGCCCCTCCAATATACAGTCCCATGTAAATATCACCCCCAACCTTCAGCCACTCCAATATATAGTCCCATGTAAACAACACTATTTCCCTCCCTCCGCCATAGAGTTCCATGTAAATAACATCACACCATCTCTCCAGCCCCCTCCAATATACAGTCCCATAACATCCCTCTCTATCTACAGCTCCCTCCAAAATACAGTCCCATGTAAATAACATCCCTCTCTATCTACAGCTCCCTCCAAAATACAGTCCCATGTAAATAACATCACCTCCTCCCCAGCTGCCTTCAACATACAGTCCCAAGTAAATAATATCACCCCCTCCCCAGCCGCCTCCAACATGCAATCCCATGTAAACATCACCCCCTCAACAGTTCAGTCCCACGTAAATAACATCATTCCCCCCACCAGCCCCCTCCGACATGCAGTCTCATGTAAATAACATCACTCCCTCCCACAGCCGCCATCAACATTCAGTCCCATGTAAATAACATCACTCCCTCCTACAGCCACCATCAGCATACAGTCCAATGTAAATAACATGATCCCCTCCCCAGCCACCTCCAACACACAGTTCCATGCAAATAACTTCCCTCCGTTCAGCCCTGACATACAGCCCCATTTAAATAACCACAACTCCCAGCATTGCTCTGCCTCTCCCTTCACTTACCTCTCCTCATGTAGCAGACATCACCACAGCTTCTTCCCCCAGGACTTCTCCTCTTCACTGCCGTCCTGTCCTGCACTGGTCACATGATGGTGACATCATCACAGGTCCTTCTCAACCACTGCCTCTTTTACTGGTCACATGACCTGTGATGTCCTTCAGCTCTTCCATTGCATTAGATTCAATTGTATTGCCGTCCTAAGGATAGCAATACAGTTGTATCTAGCAGGCAGGCAGGCCATTCAGGGCCTGGGACAAAACATCAGGGGACCAGGCCCCCCGAATGTTTTAACCTAGCAACACCCCTGGTATACAGAGATAGCTGTCATTCACTGACAGCTCTGCACGGGTGACGATCTTAAAAGGTTATCCCATGATTAATGTAAAAAATGAACATCAGACATCACATAGTACTTGACCATCTCTTTCCAACAAAGCTAAAACTAGCCCTGCATCTCACAGGGATCCAAAGATCTCCCCATTCATTGCTCCAGTTGATCTGATAGATTTGTAGAAAATGGGCATCTGATGGGGTGTGTCCTTTCTGCTGCAACTTAGGGGTAGTGTCATTTCTGCTGCAGATCTCTCCCTATGAAAGCACAGGAAACAGGTTAATGATGGAACTGAGCATTTGCATCCACTACAGCAAGGTGGACAGAGAAATGAGGAATAGAACAAACAGCAGGTGGCGCTATACAGATACATTTTATTGAATAACTCAGTGGCTATGCTAAATTTTTATTACATGCAATTAAAAAAGCATTAAGGTCCAGGTGCTGATTTGTAATGTACAGTATTATTTTTGTGGGGCAACCCCTTTAAGTTCAGAAAAAGCAGAGGTTTAAATGTATAAATTACAACAATTTTTCCCCATAAAACTATATATGAGTCTGCTCAGCTCCTCTTGCTCTATAACTGTCTGCAGACTGCATTGCATTATGTTGGGACAGGTTCCCTTTAAATACTGATTCCTTAATACAATCTTATTATTGGAAGTGCTGCCTTGTTCTATGAGGTTATAGCAAATGTAAAAATCCAGCAGCGATTCCATGACATCCATGTATGAAAATGTTTTCTAACAGTATGGAGGAAAACAGTCGTCCCTCCAAAAGTAACAGACAAGCTCGGGCCCAGATGACTGCGTGCAGCTCCTTAACTTTGGCTGAGAATGACAGAGCCAGGATCGGGAATGTCAGGGATGGTTAACACTGAAGACTGTTTATATTGCACTGCATAGGAAATGACATGAAGGAGGATATGACAGAATAAAACCATTCATCAATGTCAATGATATGGTCAAACTCAACAGTCTATTTACTTAGCAGAGAGGTGCAAAGCTAATTTTCTCTTCCCTCTAGGAATAAAGTCAGTCAAGGGACAGAATAAGGCAGACAGGTAAACCATTATTAGAACAGACCTTGCTGTTTCTGCCACTGTATCTGTCATATGAATGCTTAAAGGGGTTCTCCGGGCTTAACCTTTTTTTTGTCTATTCAAAGCTAACCTGTGGAGGAAAGATTATTGCGCACATAGTGCAGCCGTTCTTGAGATCTGCCTCCCGGTCACGTGGTCCCTCCAGATGGCTTTTCTGTTCTTCCTGGCAAAGTCCGTCTCCTCGTTAGAGATGGCCCGAATAGTTCGCCGGCGAATAGTTCCCGGCGAACATAGCTTGTTCGCGTTCGCCGCGGCGGGCGAACATATGCGATGTTCGGTCCGCCCCCTATACATCATCATTGAGTAAACTTTGACCCTGTACCTCACAGTCAGCAGACACATTCCAGCCAATGAACAGCAGACCCTCCCTCCCAGATCCTCCCACCTCCTGGACAGCATCCATTTTAGATTTATTCGGAATCTGCATTCTCAGTGAGAGGAGGGACAGTGCTGCTGCTGCTGATTCAATAGGGAAAGCGTTAGGTAGGGCATTGTTCTGTGTCCACAGACTCATCTGCTGTAAGGACAGCGTCCTGACAGCACCCCAAAAAGCCCTTTTCAGGGCTGG
Source organism: Bufo bufo (assembly GCF_905171765.1). NCBI lineage: Eukaryota > Metazoa > Chordata > Amphibia > Anura > Bufonidae > Bufo > Bufo bufo. Next base: position 182,013,166 of record NC_053397.1, on the reverse strand, counting down.
TACATCAGTCTGCTTTTTTTATTTTATTTTATATATACATATATTGCAGTTGCCTGCCCGTGTGTGAGAGAAGGGACAGTGCTGCTGCTGATTCAATAGGGAAAGCGTTAGCTAGGGCATTGTTCTGTGTCCACAGACTCATCTGCTGTAAGGACAGCGTCCTGACAGCACCCCAAAAAGCCCTTTTCAGGGCTGGTACATCAGTCTGCTTTTTTTATTTTATTTTATATATACATATATTGCAGTTGCCTGCCCGTGTGTGAGAGGCTGCAGGCTCAGTCACAGACAGTACTGTGTGCACACCATTCATACAGGGTGTGACAGAAAATACCTCGCAGATAAAAAAAAAAATTATTTAATATTTTTCTGTCATATAATCACAGTTGCAAGCCCGTGTGTGTCAGGCCCACACAGACTGTATTGTGGCCACTGGCTAGACCTCCACTTATACCGTTACAGGGTGTCACTAACTCACAAATACCTCGCAGATAAATAAAAATTCAATTTAATATTTTTCTGTGATATAATCACAGTTGCAAGCCCGTGTGTGTCAGGCCCACACAGACTGTACTGTGCCCACTGCCCACCACTTATATAGGGTGGCACAGTACCTTGCACGCATAGTAACACTTATCTAATAAAAAATGACAGGCAGAGGCAGGCCACGCCGCAGGGGCCGTCGTGTTCGTGGTGCTGTGATTTCCACTGGCCCTGGAATAATGCCCAGTGTTCAGAGGCCATGTACCCTGAACCCCAAAAATTCGGAGAAAATAGTTGACTGGCTTACACAGGACACCCAATCTTCAACAGCTTCCGCTAAGGACCTTGACGCACCATCCTCCTCCAGCTCAGCTTTGGTCACCTGCTCTCAAGTTACCACTCTCCCGCCCGCCGCCACCACCACCACTACCACCACAGCCGCTTCACTTGATCCCTCAGAGGAGTTATTTACACATCATTTGGATGAAATTAGTGATGCACAACCATTATTGCCAGAGGATGGAGATAACAGGGATATGTCTCAGTCAGGCAGCATTACACACATGGACGTACAGTGTGATGATGATGATGATGTTGTACCCGCTGCTGCTTCCTTTGCTGAGGTGTCAGATACAAGTGAAGTGGTTGATGATGACGATGTGTCCGTGGATGCCACGTGGGTGCCTGCTCGAAGAGAAGAAGAAGAGGGGGAAAGTTCAGAAGGGGAGACAGAGAGAAGGAGGAGAAGAGTTGGAAGCAGGGGGAGGTCGTCGCAAGGAGCTAGTGGCACAGTCAGACAGCATGTATCGGCACCCGGGGTCAGCCAGACAGCACGCCAATCAACACATGCTGCTGCCACCACCAGAATGCCGTCATTGCAAAGCTCAGCAGTGTGGCATTTTTTTTGTGTGTCTGCCTCTGACAACAGCGATGCCATTTGCAACCTGTGCCAAAAGAAACTGAGTCGTGGGAAATCCAACACCCACCTAGGTACAACTGCTTTGCGAAGGCACATGACCGCACATCACAAACGCCTATGGGATCAACACATGATGACGAGTAGATGCAGCACACAACCTAAAAGCCACCATCCTCCTCCTGGACCAGCATCTTCAGCCACGTCAACCACTGCTGTCCTCCTTGCCCCCTCTCAACCACCCGCCACTCCGCCTCTCACCTTCAGCAGTTCCATTTCATCTGCCCACAGTCAGGTGTCTGTAAAGGAAATGTTTGAGCGTAGGAAGCCAATGTCCCAGAGTCACCCCCTTGCCCGGCGTCTGACAGCTGGCTTGACGGAACTCTTAGCCCGCCAGCTTTTACCATACCAGCTGGTGGAGTCTGAGGCCTTCAAAAAATTAGTCGCTATTGGGACACCACAGTGGAAGGTACCCGGACAATTTTTTTCTTCAAAAAAGGCAATCCCAAACCTCTACTCAGTGATTGAAAAGGAAGTCATGGCATCTCTGGCATACAGTGTTGGGGCAAGGATCCATCTGACCACTGATACCTGGTCTTCAAAGCACGGTCAGGGCAGGTATATCACCTACACTGCGCATTGGGTCAACCTGCTGACGGCTGACAAGCATGAAATGCGTGTCTCTGCAGCGGAGTTGGTGACACCGCCACGACTTGCAGGCAGGCCTACTGCCACCTCCTCTACTCCTCCTACTCCATCCTCTTCCATAACCTCCTCGGCTGAGTCCTCTTCTGCTGCGGCGTCTGGCTGCACATCAACTGAATCCCCCCAGCTCCCCAGGGGCTATTCCACATTCCGGATACGACAGTGTCACGCTGTCTTGGGGTTGACTTGCCTGAAAGCAGAGAGCCACACCAGACCAGCACTCCTGTCCGCCCTGAACGTACAGGTGGATCAGTGGCTGACCCCGCACCAACTGGAGATCGGCAAGTGGTGACAATGGAAGCAATTTGTTGACGGCATTGAATTTGGGCAAGTTGTCACATGTGCCGTGCATGGCACATATGTTGAATCTCATCGTACAACGCTTTGTGTCTAAGTACCCAGGCTTACAGGACGTCCTCAAGCAGGCCAGGAAGGTGTGTGGCCATTTCAGGCGTTCCTACACGGCCATGGCGCACTTTTCAGACATTCAGCGCCGAAACAACATGCCGGTGAGGCGCTTGATTTGCGACAGCCCGACACGTTGGAATTCAACACTCCTAATGTTCGACCGCCTGCTCCCACAAGAAAAAGCCGCCAACGAGTATTTGTATGACCGGGGTGCTAGGACAGCCTCTGCGGAGCTGGGAATTTTTTTGCCACGTTACTGGACGCTCATGCGCAATGCCTGTAGGCTCATGCGTCCTTTTGAGGAGGTGACAAACCTAGTCAGTCGCACCGAAGGCACCATCAGCGACCTCATCCCATTTGTTTTCTTCCTGGAGCGTGCCCTGCGAAGAGTGCTGGATCAGGCTGTAGATGAGCGTGAAGAGGAAGAGTTGTGGTCACCATCACCACCAGAAACAGCCTTGTCATCATTGCTTGCTGGACCTGCGGCAACGCTGGAATAGGAGTGTGAGGAAGAGGAGTCAGAGGAGGAATGTGGCTTTGAGGAGGAGGAAGACCAACCACAGCAGGCATCCCAGGGTGCTCGTTGTTGTCACCTATCTGGGACCCGTGGTGTTGTACGTGGCTGGGGTGAAGAACAGACCGTCAATGACATCAGTGAGGACGAGGAACGGGAAATGAGTAGCTTGGCATCAAACCTTGTGCAAATGGGGTTTTTCATGCTGTCATGTCTGTTGAGGGACCCTCGTATAAAAAGGATGAAGAAGAATGACCTGTACTGGGTGGCAACGCTACTAGACCCCCGGTATAAGCAGAAAGTGGCGGAAATGTTACCAACTTACCGAAAGTCAGAAAGGATGCAGCAGTTCAAAACAAAACTAAAAAATATGCTTTACACAGCTTATAAGGGTGGTGTCACAGCACAACGGGAATCTAACTGGGGAAGAGGTGAAAGTAATCCTCCTCCTACCACGACCACGGCGGCAAGGACAGGACGCTTTACAGATGTGTTGTTGATGGAGGACATGCAGAGCTTTTTCAGTCCTACACATCGCCACAGCCCTTCGGGATCCAGCCTTAGAGAACGACTCGACGGACAGGTAGCAGACTACCTCGCCTTAACTGCAGATATCGACACTCTGAGGAGCGATGAACCCCTTGACTACTGGGTGTGCAGGCTTGACCTGTGGCCTGAGCTATCCCAGTTTGCGATAGAACTTCTGGCCTGCCTCGCTTCAAGTGTCCTGTCAGAAAGGACCTTCAGTGCAGCAGGAGGCATTGTCACTGACAAAAGATTTTTCCGGCCGCTGCTACAACAGCGGCTGCAACAATAACGTTATTTTTCAGGGATGTGTACATGCCTAATTTTTCTGGCCTCTGGTGCTGCACTGTGGCTGCAAAAACAAAACAAAAAAAAAAGGCACATACAAGTGTCAATTCCCCTTCGTGATCGTTACCTTGTTGTGGTAAAAGGGCTTGCATATCACAATGAAGCGATCATCACCTCTATGAGTGTGTTGGCAATGTTGCCACACCCCAGATGATAAGGCCGTTGCTTCATTATGATCAGACCAAAAGCGATCGGCTGGATAATTTTTCATAGAAAAAACATAAATTTTTTAATATATTTTTTTTAAGTTGTATGGGTGGGTTTTTAATACATAAAATAAAAAAATCATAATAAAGTCTCTTAATAGTTTATTAGAAATAATGCAGACAATTTAAAAAATCCCCATCAATTCCAATACTGTACAAAGCTCAGAACTAAATTATTCCAGGATGTCGTAATGGTTTGTTAATTCGACAATGGTTAATCAATTTGACACACAGTAACAGGGATTAAACTGATAGGAATAGTACTAGTTAAGACACCACTCATATAGGGTGTCACAGCACATTGCTCCGTGCACGCGCAGTGCCCCAACTTGGGAGTAAGAGGACCGACCAAGCTGCTTTTTCCATCTCCAGGTTCCTAAAATCAATTCATTTTTGTGTATCAGAGTTTGGTCTGTCACTGTGAAGGCAGTCGAAGGTACCCGGCCTAAATTTTTTTTCACAAAAGGCAATCCCACCCTGATATGGGACGTAACAGGGATTAAACTGATAAGATTAGTGCTACAGAAAATAGCACTCATATCGGGTGTGACAGTAAATTGCACGGCGCAGACGCAGTGACCGTGGCGTGGATTCAAACAAAGAGGAGGGAGCCAGCATTTTTTTTAACCATCTCCCCGTTCGAAAAATCTATTTAATAAATGGACCCCAGATTGGGGACGTAACAGGGATTAAACTGATGAGAAGAGAGAACTACAGAAAATACCACTCATATCGGGTGGGGCAGTAAATTGCACGGCACAGACGCAGTGACCGTGGATTCAAACAAAGGGGAGGGAGCCAGTGTTTTTTTAACCATCTCCCCGTTCGAAAAATCAATTCAATTCACCTTTCGGGGACCCTTGGTGTTGTACGTGGCTGGGTGGAGGAAGAAACTTTTAATGACATCAACGGGACCTGGCTAGCTTGGTATCAACCTTGAACAAATGGGGAGTTTGCGGTTGGGCAAATGGACTGTTTGCGGTTGTTTGCGGTGCATTAAAAGGGGAGTTTGGTCTGTCAATGTCTGTGAAGCGGGCGTAACCCTTACACTACCTGATCGATACAACATCATACCTGATTGTATACACACACTGGATGTTTTAAACCACGTTATTCAAAAAAAAATTGGATTGTTAGGTGATTTATGCCCTTTATAGATTAAAATCCAACTCTGCGTCAACTACATAATTTTCCATGGCAGTTTTGCCATGGATCCCCCTCCGGCATGCCACAGTCCAGATGTTAGTCCCCTTGAAACAACTTTTCCATCACTACTGTGGCTAGAAAGAGTCCCTGTGGGTTTTAAAATTTGCCTGCCTATTGAAGTCTATAGCGGTTCGCCCGGTTCGCGAACATTTGCAGAATTTCGCGTTCGGCGTTCGCGAACGGAAAATTTTATGTTCGCGACATCACTACTCCTCGTCTTCCGCTCTTCTCTTCCTGCCTTGAGCAGGAGACGGACCGTCACTAATGACGTCACCGCCTCCTGCAAGTGGAAGCGCCGGCCTCCGTCTTCTTCTTTCACTGCCTTCCTACTGCGCATGCGCCGGGACTTCTAAGCGTACAGGCTTCTATGTGATCCCCGTACCTAACGGGAAAGCAGCTGCTTCGGGGCCGGGCCCAGCGCCCGGCAGTGTGACACCAAGTTTCTCTTGAGTTGATTTATTGCCTAATAAAGTTTTTCAGTCCAGGCCGGACCCCTTCACATACAGTGCGGCGCCGGCCTGTCCATCATCATCCGACCAGCCCACAACACCCCCCTTCCCCCGGGCCCCCGCCCACCGAGTCAGTCATGACCTGAGGGAGAAACAACGCAGGCAAGACAGACAGGCAAGAGAGGAGTAGCATGGCAGCGCGCAAACATCAGTCACTCACTGTGCCGGGCTTTTCAGGTATGTGTCTGTCTGTACCCACTGCCTGTGTGTCCCCCTTGCCTTTGTCAGCTCTTGCAAGTTGCTGCCGCAGTGCCTCTGCTCCGTTCACCTGTCCCGGCTAAGCTCTCAGTGCTGCCGCTGCTCCATTCGCCTGTCCTGGCTCTCAGTGCGCCGCTGCTCTGTTTACCTGTCCTGGCTGGCTCTCAAGTTTCTCTTGAGAGACTGAGTTGATTATCTAATAAAGTTTTTCAGGCCAGGCCGGGCCCCTTCACATACAGTGCGGCACCGGCCTGTCCATCATCACCCCCCCCCCCCCGGGAAGTAATGTAATGTTGTTATGTCCGATGGGTGCTATGTCCGATGGGTGCTATGTCCGATGGGTGCTATGTCCGATGGGTGCTATGTCCGATGGGTGCTATGTCCGATGGGTGCTATGTCCGATGGGTGCTATGTCCGATGGGTGCTATGTCCGATGGGTGCTATGTCCGATGGGTGCTATGTCCGATGGGTGCTATGTCCGATGGGTGCTATGTCCGATGGGTGCTGCACGGGTATGTGGTAGATACAGGGACAGACACTGTAACCACGCAGAAACTATGGAAATGTATAGTATTTTTTTTAATTATAAGACGCATTATAAGCAGGGGCGGACTGGCCATGTAACTCTGCGGCATGGTAATGGCCGGCAGCCACTACTCGAAAAATTAGAATATCGTGCAAAGTTCATTTATTTCAGTAATGCAACTTAAAATGTGAAGCTAATACATGAGAGACTCATTACAGGCAAAGCGAGATATTTCAAGCCTTTATTTGTTATAATTTGTATAATTATGGCTTATAGTTTATGAAACCCCAAAGTCACAATTTTGAGGTACCCTTTGCTCAGGGGGTATGGATTAATTAGCTGACTAGTGTGTGACACTTGGAGCCTAGAATATTGAACCTTTTCACAATGTTCTAATTTTGAGCTGCATTAATGCAATTCCTATTAAGTTGCATTACTGAAATAAATGGACTTTTTCACAATATTCAAATTTTTCGAGTTTCACCTGTATATATTACATAGGAAAAGGTTGGCATGGCAGCCTAGTCTGGTGTAGATCGTCGTGACTAGCCAAAGGAGTGGGGTTTACATACACAGGAGGAGGGAGTTGCGAAGCTTGCGGGGGGACATACAAAAATTTGCTTTGGGGCCCAGTCACTTCTAGCTACGCCCCTGAGTGAGATTAGCCACAGAGGCTAATCGCTATGCTGTGGAGGTCATTGGGGGAGCTGTGGATGGCACATGGGGCACTTTGGGGGCACTGTGCCTGTCTTTAGGGGCACCATGGATGGCACATGGGCACTTTGGGGGTACAGTGGATGTCACTGTTATGGGCGCTCAGTATAAGTGATATAGCTCATGCACAGAACTATATCCGTTTTGCAGTCTGCAAGTCGCGGATCCACTAAATAAGGTTACTATCGATGTGCGATTCACATTTTTTTGCAGTCCCATTGAGTTCTATGGGTTTTAGATCTGCATTATGAGGACCAGAATAGGGCATGTCCTATATTTTGCAGAACTGACATACGGATGTGGCAAGCACATGGACATCTTCAGTGTGTTTTCCACCTCCGTATGTCAGTTCTAGTAAAGATAGAACATGTCCTATTCTGGTCCTCAAAATGAGGTCCTCAAATCCATAGAACTCAATGGGACTGCAAAAAATGTGGATCGCAAAATGGATAAGGTCGTGTGCACAAGGGTTTAGATACACAGCTCAGCAGGCAGGATCATACAAGATGGGATTAGATACATAGCTCAGCACGTAGTATCGCACACAACAGGCTGTGTATCATACATGATAGGATTAGATACACAAGTGATTTGTTCTGCTTGCCGATTCCAGCTGTTTATCACACTCTGGAGATGGGGAGGGAAGAGCCTGCAGACGGTCAGTGATGAGTTTAGATACACAGCTCAGCAGGCTGTATCACACAGGATCGGATTAGATACAGATGTGTTTGGATGTGCTTGCTGTTTATTACACTCTGGAGATAGTGAGGGAAAAGCCTGTGGACGGTCAGTGATGGGATTTAGACACTGAGTGAGAAGCAGATTCATGTCTGGGTGTAGAAAGACACAGGAGTTATAGATGGAGTAGCTGCTGCAGACAGAGCAGTGTGGGGGGCGTGTCCAGCCTGTGACTCATCTCTGTGCAGTGCAGCCAGGCTTGTGTATCAATAAAGTTATGTATTCAACAAAACAAGAAGGGGAGAAATTAAACAGATCTGCAGGATAATGTGATGTCTTCCAGGGGGAGGGAAAGCTCAGACATGAAAAACAGGTATAGGGGGCATATGTATGCATGATGAGGGGTGTTAGGAGCACATAAAAACGATTTTGATTTTGGGACCGGACAACCTCTTTAACCACTTAACCACCTCCGGACCGCCTAATGCAGGATTGCGTTCCGGAGGTGGCAGCGCTGCGCAGAGTCACGCATATACGCGTCATCTCGCGAGACGCGAGATTTCGCTCAAAGCCGGCCCGCGCATGCGCATCGCGGGCCGGCAAAATTAAAAGAAGTATTTCGTCACCAGCCTGCCAGCAACGATCATTGGCTGGCAGGCTGGCGATTTTAGAAAAAATCCAATCCAAAGTCATATAACAGATCATATTAGTAAATATGATCTGTTATATGGCTTGTCTGCTCCTGTGCTGGTCCTTTTCGTCGGTTGGATCCAGCACAGGAGCAGACTGAACTGTGAGTAGCACCAACACTACACCTTAGCCCCAGATCACCCACCTGCACCCCAATTAACCCTTTGATCGCCCCTGTCAATCACTAGTGAAAGGAAAAAAAGTGATCAGTGTAAACTGTCACTTTTTTTTTTTCACTGGTATTGGCTGTTAGGTTTTAGGGATAGTTTAGGCCCCTTGGTTAGGTAGTTAGCGTCAGTTAGCGCCCACCCCACCGCAGTCACTTTTATTCGATGTTTAGCGTATCGCTAATCAGCATTTGTACTTTTATAGTATCTGTAAGTGATCAAAACTGATCACGGTCAGATCTATAATAGTATTAGTGTCACTTTAGTTCGCCCTCCACCCAAAACGCAGTGTTTGCCCGATCAGGCCTGATCGGTCGCCCACACGTGCGTTCACCCACGCCCGCCCCACCGCAGTGACAAAAAAAATATATTTTTTGATCACTGCACATTCATTTTACACGCACTGCGGCGATAAAAAAATCAGTTTTGATATTTTTTATCAACCGCAGCGGCCTCCGGTACTTCGCTAGCCTCCCCTTTGTAAGACAGGCTTGCTTTTTTTCTTGGGTAGTCTCAGGGAATACCCCTAAATTTAGTAGTCCAAAATGTCAAACAGGGGGTATTCTTCTGAAGAGGCCTACAGGATTCTGACCCAGTCGGATGAGGAGTGGGAACCCTCATCTGACGAATCTAGCGGGTCAGAATATGAACCTGTGGAAAGCAGTGGCTCTCTGACCCAAAGTTAGGACGAGGAGGTGGAGGTCCCTGGCAGCACCAGGCGTACCCGGCCCCATGTCGCTAGACCACAGGTTACGCAGGATCCGCTTCAAGAGCAGCAGAGTGGGGCTGTCGCTGCCGGATCACGTGGTGAGGCATACACCAGCAGCGCAGCCCTTCCTGGACCTAGTACCAGCACTGCCGTACAACCTGGTGAAGTAGCGAGCACCAGAAGGGCAGTTGAAGCTGGTACGGTGGCACGTGCAATAGTTACCCCGTCGCAGCCACCGCACAGACAGGCCCGTAGAGCCCCTAGAGTCCCTGAGGTGCTGGCAAATCCTGATTGGCAGTCACCAACTTCAGCCGCACCAGTAGTTCCCCCTTTCACCGCCCAGTCTGGAGTTCGGGTTGAGACGGCTCAAATCGGTTCGGCCCTGGGATTTTTTTGAGCTGTTCTTGACTGCGAAGCTCTTGGACTTAGTCGTGGCAGAGACCAACCAGTATGCCACACAATTTATAACCGCTAACCCGGGAAGCTATTATGCCCAGCCTTTCCGGTGGAAACCAGTCCAAGTTTCCGAACTTAAAATTTTTTTGGGCCTTCTCCTCAACATGGGCCTGACAAAAAAGCATGAATTGCGGTCATATTGGTCAACGCACCCAATTCATCACATGCCCATGTTCTCTGCTGCTATGTCCAGGACACGATTTGAGACCATCCTGCGTTTCCTGCACTTTAGCGACAACACCACCTCCCGTCCCAGAGGCCACCCTGCTTTTGACCGGCTCCACAAAATTCGACCCCTCATAGACCATTTCAACCTGAAATTTGCAGATTTGTATACCCCTGAGCAAAACATCTGCGTAGACGAGTCCCTAATACATTTTACCGGGCGCCTTGGCTTCAAACAATACATCCCAAGCAAGCGTGCCCGGTATGGGGTCAAATTGTATAAGCTCTGTGAAAGGGCCACAGGCTATACCAACAAATTTCGGATCTATGAGGGAAAAGATCAGACCCTGGAGCCGGTCGGTTGCCCTGACTACCTGGGGAGCAGTGGGAAGACAGTCTGGGACTTGGTGTCACCCTTATTCGGCAAGGGGTACCATCTTTATGTGGACAATTTCTACACAAGTGTGGCCCTCTTTAGGCATTTGTTTCTAGAACGGATTTGCGCCTGTGGCACCGCGCGAACTAGTCGCGTGGGCTTCCCCCAACGGCTTGTAACCACCCGTCTTGCAAGGGGGCAGAGGGCTGCCTTGTGTAACGAAGAACTGCTCGCGGTGAAATGGAGAGACAAGCGTGACGTTTACATGCTCTCCTCCATTCACGCAGACACGACAATACAAATTGAGCGAGCAACCCGTGTCATTGAAAAGCCCCTCTGTGTCCACGACTATAATGCGCTCATGGGAGGGGTGGACTTCAATGACCAGATGTTGTCTCCGTATTTAGTTTCCCGCAGAACCAGACGCTGGTATAAAAAGGTGTCTGTATATTTAATTCAATTGGCGCTCTACAATAGTTTTGTTCTCTACAGTAAGGCTGGGAGAACAGGATCCTTCCTCAAATTCCAGGAAGAGATCATCGAGAACCTCCTTTACCCAGGAGGTTCCGTGGCCCCATCCACCAGTGTAGTTAGCCGTCTACACGAGCGACATTTCCCCAGTGTCGTTCCTGGTACCTCAACCCAACCGTCACCCCGAAAAAGATGTCGTGTCTGTAGCAGGAGTGGAATAAGGCGTGACACCCGCTATTTCTGTCCTGACTGTGCTGACCACCCTGCCCTATGCTATGGAGAGTGTTTCCGGAAGTACCACACACAGGTACACCTAGCATAGGGATCACATCTCACCAGGACAGGCACACAGGGCTATTAGGGCCCATTCACTCACAGCTGCTGCAAACCTCTCCTTTCACCTGGGATAAAGTGCATAACGTACTTCGCCACATCTTTGGGCGATTTGCGCTTTGCACATTGTCCCATGGGGAAGGAGAGGTTTGTTCTATAAAGGTAAAAAAAACTAAACAAAAAAAAAAATACCGGTAAGTAAAAAAGTTAAACGTTCAGTTAAAAAAGTTTAAAAAAAGTTTCTATGTTCTGTTCAACAGTTAATAAAGTTATTGCTTTGCGGCCTGGTTTTTTCTTTTTTGTTTTGTTTTTTTTACCTTTCAGGTGGACCAACCGATCGACCAGCTGCAGCACTGATGTGCATTCGGACAGAAGCATTGCGCTGCTGTCAGATTACACGCAAGTCGGTGTATGCGGCGCTGCAAGACGAGATTTCTCCTCTGCAGTAAAAGATACGTTTGCCGAGGCATATGAGCTGAGGAGGTGGCGGTGTTCATATACTTTGGCAAACACTTTGTATATATATAAAAAAAAAAATCCCGGCAATGATTTATTCATCCACATCGATTGATGTAAATGGAGAAATCTGGTTTGCCAGGGTATACGAGCTGAAGTGGGTATGGATGTTGGGCGGAGCTCCTATGTCCTGGCAGACGCCTTTCCCCTCCTTTTTCTTTTTTTGGCAGAGATTTTTTCATCCACATTGATCGATGCGAATGAAGAAATCTGTGCCGTTCATTTTTTTCTTTCAGCCCAGAGGCTGAACGGAAAAAAAAAAATCTCATTACCCGTATGCTCAATATAAGGAGAATAGCAGAAACTCCTAATGCTGGGCATACATGTAATGATTGCGGAGACCCTCAAATGCCAGGGCAGTACAAACACCCCACAAATAACACCATTTTGGAAAGAAGACACCCCAAGGTATTCGCTGAGGGGCTTATTGAGTCCATGAAAGATTGAAATTTTTGTCCCAAGTTAGCGGAAAGGGAGACTTTGTGAGAACAAAATCAAAAAAATCAATTTCCGCTAACTTGGGCATGGCGAGTTCATTGAAAAAAAAATTTTTTGGCACAGGTTAGCGGAAATTGATTTTTTTGATTTTGTTCTCACAAAGTCTCCCTTTCCGCTAACTTGGGACAAAAATTTCAATCTTTCATGGACTCAATAAGCCCCTCAGCGAATACCTTGGGGTGTCTTCTTTCCAAAATGGTGTTATTTGTGGGGTATTTATACTGCCCTGGCATTTTAGGGGCCCCAAAGCGTGAGAAGAAGTCTGGTATCCAAATGTCTAAAAATGCCCTCCTAAAAGGAATTTGGGCACCTTTGCCCACCTAGGCTGCAAAAAAGTGTCACACATGTGGTATCTCCGTATTCAGCAGAAGTTGGGGAATATGTTTTGGGGTGTCATTTTACATATACCCATGCTGGGTGAGATAAATATCTTGGTCAAATGCCAACTTAGTATAAAAAAAAAATGGGAAAAGTTGTCTTTTGCCAAGATATTTCTCTCACCCAGCATGGGTATATGTAAAATGACACCCCAAAACACATTCCCCACCTTCTCCTGAGTACGGAGATACCAGATGTGTGACACTTTTTTGCAGCCTAGGTGGGCAAAGGGGCCCACATTCCAAAGAGCACCTTTCGGATTTCACAGGTATTTACCTACTTACCAGACATTAGGGCCCCTGGAAAATGCCAGGGCAGTATAACTACCCCACAAGTGACCCCATTTTGGAAAGAAGACACCCCAAGGTATTCCGTGAGGGGCATGGCGAGTTCCTCGAATTTTTTATTTTTTGTCACAAGTTAGTGGAAAATGATGATTTTTTTTTTTTTTTCATACAAAGTCTCATATTCCACTAACTTGTGACAAAAAATAAAAATTTCCATGAACTCACTATGCCCATCAGCGAATACCTTGGGGTCTCTTCTTTCCAAAATGGGGTCACTTGTGGGGTAGTTATACTGCCCTGGCATTCTAGGGGCCCAAATGTGTGGTAAGGAGTTTGAAATCAAATTCTGTAAAAAATGACCTGTGAAATCCGAAAGGTGCTCTTTGGAATATGGGCCCCTTTGCCCACCTAGGCTGCAAAAAAGTGTCACACATCTGGTATCTCCGTACTCAGGAGAAGGTGGGGAATGTGTTTTGGGGTGTCATTTTATATATACCCATACTGGGTGAGAGAAATATCTTGGCAAAAGACAACTTTTCCCATTTTTTTATACAAAGTTGGCATTTGACCAAGATATTTCTCTCACCCAGCATGGGTATATGTAAAAAGACACCCCAAAACACATTCCTCAACTTCTCCTGAGTACGGGGATACCAGATGTGTGACACTTTTTTGCAGCCTAGGTGGGCAAAGGGGCCCACATTCCAAAGAGCACCTTTCGGATTTCACAGGTCATTTTTTACTGAATTTGATTTCAAACTCCTTACCACACATTTGGGCCCCTAGAATGCCAGGGCAGTATAACTACCCCACAAGTGACCCCATTTTGGAAAGAAGAGACCCCAAGGTATTCGCTGATGGGCATAGTGAGTTCATGGAAGTTTTTATTTTTTGTCACAAAGTAGTGGAATATGAGACTTTGTAAGAAAAATAAATAAATAAAAAATCATCATTTTCCGCTAACTTGTGACAAAAAATAAAAAGTTCTATGAACTCGCTATGCCCATCAGCGAATACCTTAGGGTGTGTACTTTCCGAAATGGGGTCATTTGTGGGGTGTTTGTACTGTCTGGGCATTGTAGAACCTCAGGAAACATGACAGGTGCTCAGAAAGTCAGAGCTGCTTCAAAAAGCGGAAATTCACATTTTTGTACCATAGTTTGTAAACGCTATAACTTTTACCCAAACCATTTTTTTTTTACCCAAACATTTTTTTTTTATCAAAGACATGTAGAACAATAAATTTAGAGCAAAATTTATATATGGATGAAGTGAAAAATGTCATTTTTTTGCAAAAAAATCGTTAAATTTCGATTAATAACAAAAAAAGTAAAAATGTCAGCAGCAAAGAAATACCACCAAATGAAAGCTCTATTAGTGAGAAGAAAGGGAGGTAAAATTCATTTGGGTGGTAAGTTGCATGACCGAGCAATAAATGGTGAAAGTAGTGTAGGTCAGAAGTGTAAAAAGTGGCCTGGTCTTTCAGGGTGTTTAAGCACTGGGGGCTGAAGTGGTTAAGGACCACAGGTTTATACCCCCCTAAAGACCAGGCCCTTTTTTACAAATCGGCACTCCACAACTTTAGCGGTTTATTGCTCGGTCATGCAACTTACCACCCAAATGAATTTTACCTCCTTTTCTTCTCACTAATAGAGCTTTCATTTGGTGGTATTTCATTGCTGCTGACATTTTTACTTTTTTTGTTATTAATCGAAATTTAACGATTTTTTTGCAAAAAAAATGACATTTTTCACTTTCAGTTGTAAAATTTTGCAAAAAAAAACTACATCCATATATAAATTTTGCTCTAAATTTATTGTTCTACATGTCTTTGATAAAAAAAAAAATGTTTGGGTAAAAAAAAAATGGTTTGGGTAAAAGTTATAGCGTTTACAAACTATGGTACAAAAATGTGAATTTCCGCTTTTTGAAGCAGCTCTGACTTTCTGAGCACCTATCATGTTAGGTGGGCAAAGGGGCCCATATTCCAAAGAGCACCTTTCGGATTTCACCGGTCATTTTTTACACATTTTGATTTCAAACTTATTACCACACATTTGGGCCCCTAGAATGCCAGGGCAGTATAACTACCCCACAAGTGACCCCATTTTGGAAAGAAGACACCCCCAGGTATTTCGTGATGGGCATAGTGAGTTCATGGAAGTTTTTATTTTTTGTCACAAGTTAGTGGAATATGAGACTTTGTAAGGAAAAAAATAAAATAAAAATCATCATTTTCCGCTAACTTGCGACAAAAAATATAAAATTCTAGGAACTCGCCATGCCCCTCACGGAATACCTTGGGGTGTCTTCTTTCCAAAATGGGGTCACTTGTGGGGTAGTTATACTGCCCTGGCATTTTCCAGGGGCCCTAATGTGTGGTAAGTAGGTAAATGACCTGTGAAATCCTAAAGGTGCTCTTTGGAATGTGGGCCCCTTTGCCCACCTAGGCTGCAAAAAAGTGTCACACATGTGGTATCGCCGTATTCAGGAGAAGTTGGGCAATCTGTTTTGGGGTGTCTTTTTACATATACTCATGCTGGGTGAGAGAAATATCTCGGCAAAAGACAACTTTTCCCATTTTTTTATACAAAGTTGGCATTTGACCAAGATATTTATCTCACCCAGCATGGGTATATGTAAAATGACACCCCAAAACACATTGCCCAACTTCTCCTGAGTACGGCGATACCAGATGTGACACTTTTTTGCAGCCTAGATGCGCAAAGGGGCCCACATTCCTTTTATGAGGGCATTTTTAGACATTTGGATCCCAGACTTCTTCTCACGCTTTAGGGCCCCTAAAATGCCAGGGCAGTATAAATACCCCACATGTGACCCCATTTTGGAAAGAAGACACCCCAAGGTATTCAATGAGGGGCATGGCGAGTTCATAGAATTTATTTTTTTTTGGCACAAGTTAGCGGAAATTGATTTTATTTATTTTTTTCTCACAAAGTCTCTTTTTCCGCTAACTTGGGACAAAAATTTCAATCTTTCATGGACTCAATATGCCCCTCACGGAATACCTGGGGGTGTCTTCTTTCCGAAATGGGGTCACATGTGGGGTATTTATACTGCCCTGGCATTCTAGGGGCCCTAAAGCGTGAGAAGAAGTCTGGAATATAAATGTCTAAAAAATGTTACGCATTTGGATTCCGTGAGGGGTAGGGTGACTTCATGTGAGATTTTATTTTTTGACACAAGTTAGTGGAATATGAGACTTTGTAAGAAAAAAAAAAAAATTTCCGCTAACTTGGGCCAAAAAAATGTCTGAATGGAGCCTTACAGAGGGGTGATCAATGACAGGGGGGTGATCAATGACAGGGGGGTGATCAATGACAGGGGGGGTGATCAATGACAGGGGGGGGTGATCAGGGAGTCTATATGGGGTGATCACCCCCCTGTCATTGATCACCCCCCTATAAGGCTCTATTCAGATGTCCGTATGTGTTTTGCGGATCCGATCCATGTATCCGTGGATCCGTAAAAATCATACGGACATCTGAATGCAGCCTGACAGGGGGGGGTGATCAATGACAGGGGGGTGATCAGGGAGTCTATATGGGGTGATCACCCCCCCTGGAAGGCTCCAGGGAGACGCCTGTATGTGTTTTGCGGATCCGATCCATCTATCAGTGGATCCGTAAAAATCATGGGGACGTCTGAATGGAGCTTTACAGGGGGGTGATCAATGACAGGGGGGTGATCAGGGAGTCTATATGGGGTGATCACCACAGTCATTGATCACGCCCCTGTAAGGCTCCATTCAGACGTCCATATGCGTTTTGCGGATCCGATCCATCTATCAGTGGATCCGTAAAAATCATGCGGACATCTGAATGGAGCTTTACAGGGGGGTGATCAATGACAGGGGGGTGATCAGGGAGTCTATATGGGGTGATCACCACAGTCATTGATCACGCCCCTGTAAGGCTCCATTCAGACGTCCGTATGCGTTTTGCGGATCCGATCCATCTATCAGTGCATCCGTAAAAATCATGCGGACATCTGAATGGAGCTTTACAGGGGGGTGATCAATGACAGGGGGGTAATCAATGACAGGGGGGTAATCAATGACAGGGGGGTAATCAATGACAGGGGGGTGATCAATGACAGGGGGGTGATCAATGACAGGGGGGTGATCAGGGAGTCTATATGGGGTGATCACCACAGTCATTGATCACGCCCCTGTAAGGCTCCATTCAGACGTCCGTATGCGTTTTGCGCATCCGATCCATCTATCAGTGGATCCGTAAAAATCATGCGGACATCTGAATGGAGCTTTACAGGGGGGTGATCAATGACGGGGGTGATCAATGACAGGGGGGTGATCAGGGAGTCTATATGGGGTGATCACCACAGTCATTGATCACACCCCTGTAAGGCTCCATTCAGACGTCCGTATGCGTTTTGCGGATCCGATCCATCTATCAGTGGATCCGTAAAAATCATGCGGACATCTGAATGGAGCTTTACAGGGGGGTGATCAATGACAGGGGGGTAATCAATGACAGGGGGGTGATCAGGGAGTCTATATGGGGTGATTAGCACAGTCATTGATCACGCCCCTGTAAGGCTCCATTCAGACGTCCGTATGCGTTTTGCGGATCCGATCCATCTATCAGTGGATCCGTAAAAATCATGCGGACATCTGAATGGAGCTTTACAGGGGGGTGATCAATGACAGGGGGGTGATCAATGACAGGGGGGTGATCAATGACAGGGGGGTGATCAGGGAGTCTATATGGGGTGATCAAGGGTGAATAAGGGGTTAATAAGTGACAGGGGGGGGGTGTAGTGTAGTGGTGCTTGGTGCAACATATTACTGAGCTACCTGTGTCCTCTGGTTGTCGATCCAAACAAAAGGGACCACCAGAGGACCAGGTAGCAGGTATATTAGACGCTGTTATCAAAACAGCGTCTAATATACCTGTTAGGGGTTAAAAAAATCACATCTCCAGCCTGCCAGCGAACGATCGCCGCTGGCAGGCTGGAGATCCACTCTCATACCTCCCGTTCCTGTGAGCGCGCCCGCCTGTGTGCGCGCGTTCACAGGAAATCTCAGCTCACGCGAGATGACGCCAATCGGCGTTAGTGTAGCCTGGGGGAGCCGCCGCGATGACGCCTTTCGGCGTTACAGTTGCGGCAAGTGGTTAACACCTTAAGGACCGGGCTCATTTTCACCTTAAGGACCAGGCCATTTTTTGCAAATCTGACCAGTGTCACTTTATGTGGTGATAACTTTAAAACGCTTTGACTTATCCAGGCCATTCTGAGATAGTTTTTTCGTCACATATTGTACTTCATGACACTGGTAAAATGTAGTCAAAAAAATTATTTTTTATTTATAAAAAATACCAAATTTGCCAAAAATTTGGAAAAATTTGCAAATTTCCAAGTTTCAATTTCTCTGCTTCTATAATACATAGTAATACCTACAAAAATAGTTATTACTTTACATTCCCCATATTTCTACTTCATGTTTGGATCATTTTGGGAATGACATTTTATTTTTTGGGGATGTTACAAGGCTTAGAAGTTTAGAAGCAAATCTTGAAATTTTTCAGAAATTTTAAAAACCCAGTTTTCAAGGACCAGTGTAACGGTCGCGTACACACACACACAGGGGGGAGGGAAGTGACCACTGCGCTCCACCCTTACCCCTGGCCCTGCCTACTTGCCTCGCGAGTCCTAATGACAGGGGACAACTGGACGGCAATCCCTAACTTGGAATAAGTGCAGGTATGACAGACAGACAAACAACAGGACGTGAACGGACCAAGTCAATACCAGGAAAGCTACAAAGTACAAATGGAGCAAGCAGAGAATTGTCAGGAGAAGCCGGGGTCATAAATACCAGGAGAGACGTGAAGTACCAAAGGAGTCAGCAGAGGAACGTCAGGAGGAGGCCGGGGTCAGAATACCAGGATAGCAGCAAAGTACACAAGTAGCAGGCAGAGGATCGTCAGGAATTCAGCAGGAGGTAAGTATGCCAGGAAAGACCAAATCACAGGTGGAACCTAAATTAACAGGCAACCTGTGGCCAGCAGGCTGCCTGTATTTATAGTGGGGAGTGAGGGTCATGTGACGTGGCCAGCCTCACATGACCGACAGACCAACCAGTCGAGCACCGAGTGATCAGCTCGGCGCTCAAGGCAGACTAGGAGCAGGGAGCCACCCAGCTAGTAAAGCCGCCCTGGGAATGCGGTCAAACACAGATCCTCATTCCCAAAGCTAAGCAACAGGTCTGCGGGTAATGGGGGACCGAGTGCACCTTTGGAACCCCGTTACAACCAGTTTCTTTAGTTTACAGAAACACCCCATATGTGGTCGTAAACCGCTTTATGGGCACACGGCAGGGCGCAGAAGGAAAGGAATGCCATACGGTTTTTGGAAGGCAGATTTTGCTGGACTGGTTATTTGACACCATGTCCCATTTAAAGCCCCCCTGATGCACCCCTAGAGTAGAAACTCCAAAAAAGTGACCCTATTCTAGAAACTACACCCCTCAAGGTATTCAAAACTGATTTTACAAACTTTGTTAACCCTTTAGGTGTTCCACAAGAATTTATGGAAAATAGAGATACAATTTCAAAATTTCACTTTTTTGGCAGATTTTCCATTTTAATAATTTTTTTACAGTTACAAAGCAAGGCTTAACATCCAAACAAAACTCAATATCTTTGGCTCTGATTCTGTAGTTTACAGAAACACCCCATATGTGGTCGTAAACCGCTGTACAGGCACACGGCAGGGCGCAGAAGGAAAGGAATGCCATACAGTTTTTGGAAGGCAGATTTTGCTTGACTGTTTTTTTGACACCTTGTCTCATTTGAAGCCCCCCCTGATACACCCCTAGAGTAGAAACTCCAAAAATGTGACCCCATCCTAGAAACTACACCCCTCAAGGTATTCAAAACTAATTTTTACAAACTTTGTTAACCCTTTAGGTGTTCCACAAGATTTAATAGAAAATAGAGATACAATTTCAAAATTTCACTTTTTTGGCAGATTTTCCATTTTAATAATTTTTTTCCAGTTACAAAGTTATGTGGTCGTAAACCGCTGTACGGGCACACGGCAGGGCGCAGAAGGAAAGGAATGCCATACGGTTTTTGGAAGGCAGATTTTGCTGGACTGGTTTTATAACATCATGTCCCATTTGAAGCCCCCCTGATGCACCCCTAGAGTAGAAAATCCCAAAAAGTGATCCCATTTTAGAAACTACGGGATAGGGTGGCAGTTTTGTTGGTACTATTTTAGGGTACATATGATTTTTGGTTGCTCTATATTACACTTTTTGTGAGGCAAGGTAACAAGAAATAGCTGTTTTGGCACCGTTTTTATTTTTGTTATTTACAACATTCATCTGATAGGTTAGATAATGTGGTATTTTTATAGACCAGGTTGTCACGGACGCGGCAATACCTAATATGTTTAATTTTGTTTTATTTATGCAAGTTTTACACAATGATTTCATTTTTGAAACAAAAAAAATCATGTTTTAGTGTTTCCATAGTCTGAGAGCCATAATTTTTTCAGTTTTTGGGCGATTATCTTGGGTAGGGTATTATTTTTGTGGGATGAGATGACGGTTTGATTGGCACTATTCTGGGATGCATATGACTTTTTGATCGCTTGCTATTACACTTTTTGTGATGTAAGGTGACAAAAAATGGTTTATTTAGCACAGTTTTTATTGTTTATGTTCATCTGAGGGGTTAGGTCATGTGATATTTTTATAGAGCCGGTCGATACGGACGCGGCGATACCTAATATGTATAGTTTTTTTTTATTTATGTAAGTTTTACACAATAACAGCTTTTTTAAAACCCCAAAAATTATGTTTTAGTGTCTCCATATTCTGAGCCATAGTTTTTTTTTTTTTTGGGCGATTGTCTCAGGTAGGGGCTCATTTTTTGCGGGATGAGGTGACGGTTATATTGGTACTATTTTGGTGGGCAAACACCTTTTTGATCGCTTGCTGTTGTATCTCACAGACTCGTCACCGGAAGGCAGGGCAGAGGCCTCAGGAAGGCATCGTGCTGCCTTCCATGCCATCGGGTCCCCCCTACATCCCCATGGGTACCCGATGGCACCGCCGCCCGCCGCATGTAAAAGCCGCAAACCACAGGTCTGAATTGACCTGCGGTTTGCGGGGATCGCCGACACGGGGGGTCATTGACTCAAGGTGCCTGCTCAATGATTTGAGCAGGCACCTTGTTCCGATCACCGCTCGCCGGGCGGCAGTGATCGGAAATACACATGACGTACCGGTACGTCATGTGTCCGGAAGAGGTTAAAGGGGTGGTCTAAGCAGCTGGAACTAAGTGCTTTTTGTAATTGCAAGTAATTAATCATTTAGTATAGTCACTGAGTTATTTAATAAAACCTATTTGTATAGCGCCGCCTGCTTTTTCTTCTTTTCCTTATTTCTCACTGAAGTGGTCACCCATGCTCAGTTCCACCCTTCAACTGCCACAAGCACTATCTGTGACAGTTGCAAAAACAGAATGGGCACATTCCCAGAGTAAGGACACCCCCCCCCCCCCCGAGCTGTGATAGGGGAAGAGCTACAGCAGAATAGACATGCCCCCTAGAAATGACACCCCCCCTCCCTCCCCACTGAGCTGCCAACCTGAAGATAATCTAGCAGAACAATTGGAGCAATGAATGGGGTGAGCTCTGGATCCATGTGAGGTACAGGGCTGGGTCTAGTTAGATTTTCATGTACTATATTTCAGATTTTGTCATGGGATACCCCTTTAATCTATTGTCGCTTTTCTCACTTTTCTGACCAATAACAAGTAATTTTGGATGTAACATATGTTTATATATATATATATATATATATATATTTGTGGTCCTGGCTGCGGCGCGAAGCCTGTGGAGTGTGACTGAACCTAATCTAGCTACAGTGGCTGGTGGTGTGCCTGTTGCCACGTGACGAGGGTAGGCCAAATAAAGGGGGCATACCCTATGGGAGATGTAAAGAGAAGGGTCGGGAGGGAGGGGCGAGAGAGGACGTGCACCCGGTGAGCTGGGCGGCTTGGGCTTAAGAAGCCCCCTACGCCCCTCCCACAAAAGCAGGCTGGATTCAGCCTGCTGCATTTGTGGTCCTGGCTGCGGCGCGAAGCCTGTGGAGTGTGACTGAACCTAATCTAGCTACAGTGGCTGGTGGTGTGCCTGTTGCCACGTGACGAGGGTAGGCCAAATAAAGGGGGCAAAATACGAGTAGGAAAGGTGTAAGGAGCGACTCTTTATTGTGAAAGATGGTACTACAGAACTAAGTCAGAGAAAGCCGCAGCGATTTCGGCTTTCGGGTGCGGGATGTATCGTGAGAAGCAAGAGGACTTCCAGCGGCCCATCTTACGGATGATATGGGCCGGGACCCCATGTTTGGAGGCGGCGGAGGCGGCTCCGATCCGGAATGAATGGCCCGTGATGGCCTGGGTGTTGAACCCAAACCCGGACGCGAGGCTGCGAATGTGTTTGACAAACTGCGAGGACGTGAGAGGTCGTGACGGGAAAGGAAGGAGAGGGCTGGCGGGAGCCCGATTGCCCAGTGTGGTGAGTAACCCGTTGAGGACGGCCACGGGACACCAGGAGTTGGAAGTCGGGAAGTATTCTATGTGCACTGGGGGCCCGATTTGTGAGGTTTTGGAGACTGGCAAGGTGAAGGTGAAACGCTCGCGACTACGGGTGAGTTGGTTTAGCGCCGGGCCTGAGTTGTGAGGAGAGGTGCCGGTGAATTCCCCGGGCCGGAGAAAGCCGTAGAAGCTTAGGTAGAGGGCGGCTTTGAGAATGCAGCTTCTGAAAGGGCCAAAAGGACTGCCGTCTAGGGAGGATGAGAGTTTCCTGAACAGGTCCCCTGAGACGGGTTGCCTGGCGGGTCCGGATTTGTGAGAGCATTTTTGAATACCCCGCAGTGTGGCTTTGATGGCGTGGGAAAAAAAGATAGGGTTGCTGTCTGGCTGACGGATCATGAGGTGATGCTGGACTCCTGACAGATACGATTTGATGGTGCTGAAGGAGAGGTGTAGGTCCTTGTGGCAGTATGCCAGGAAAGCCATGATGAAAGCGGTTTCGCTTACGTTGCCCCTGGGGTGAAGGTGACGAAATACCTCGAAAGCTTTCCAACCCGACTGGTAGTTCCTTGTGGAGTTTTCGGACAGGGACTTGCGGATGAGAGTATGAGCCATGACTAGGTGCCTGTCTAGTCCAGGATCAGAGAGCCGAAGTCCGGGGGTGGAATCCCGATTCTGTCGGCTTGAGGCATGACCTGGAAGAAGAGAGTCAGGTTTAAGCGAGACAAGGCATCTGCTGCGACGTTCCTGATACCCTGGATGTGGGTGCAAGAAACATGGAAATTGAACTTGAGGGCAAGCCAGGTGAGTTTGCGTAGGAAGCGCATGACTTTGGGTGAACTGGATCTGCCTTTGGAGATGATGTCGACGACCGTGTGGTTGTCGGTGAAAAAACGCACGGGCATGTTGCTCCATACTTTGCCCCAGACTTGAGCTGCTGCCACGATGGGGTACAATTCAAGGAGAGGAGAGGACTGGATGGCTTGAGGGTCTGAGAGGATCTGGGAGGGCCAGGAATCAGCGAACCACTGGTGGCCGAATAAGGCGCCGAACCCGACGGATGCTGCCGCGTCAGAGTACACGGTCGGGCAGGTGGGGCTCCAGTGAGGGACGAACATGGAGATGCCATTCCATGCTGACAGAAAGACCCTCCACATGTCCAGGTCGGCCAGGGCTTCCCGGTCCAGTTGGATCAGCGAGTCCTGGGTTGAGGCTGTGGGTAACAACTGGAGGAGTCTTGCTGTGAAGGATCGTCCCTGCGGCATGATGCGGGTTGCAAAGTTGAGAGAACCCAACAGTGACTGCAGGTCGCCCTTGGACATGGTTCTGGAACCGATGTGAGCAGAAATGAATGACTGGAGCCTGACTAGTTTGTCCTCTGGGAGTCTGGCTTCCATTCTGCAGGTATCGAGCGTGATACCCAAGAAGGTGAGGACCGTGCTAGGGCCGTCAACCTTTGATGGCGCCACTGGGACCTGTAAGGCGGAAAAAATGCAGAGGAGGCTTTCCAACCTGTCGGGCACATGGTTTGGGTTCTCGACCAGTAAGAAATCGTCCAGGTAGTGTATGACTCTGGGACAGTTGCCGTGGTTTACCAGGATCCAATGGAGGGCCTGGGCGAACTGATCAAAAAGCCAGAGGTGGGGCTGGATTGGTAGGAGCTTGAAAGCGTCCGAAATGTCCGCTTTTGAGAGCCAAGCCCCTGCCCCTACCTGTAGGATGAGTTGGATGGCTTCGTCCAGGGAAGAATAGCGCATGGAGTATTCTTCTGATGGTATCAACGAGTTGAGGCTCGGGGTGCTGGATGCATGAGGCGCTGACAAATCATATATTAGTCGGTTTTTATTGGAATTTTTGCTGCGGACCAACCCAATGGGGCTCACCCTGTAGACTTGGAAGGGAGGGGTGGGAAAAGGCCCTATGATGAAACCCTTCTGCAGCTCGACCTGCAGAAGGGAATCCACCGAGGCCGGGTCCGTCATGGCTGACATGAGATTGGGGGTCTCCCAGGAATCCCGAGGCAGGGTGACCAGGCCGGTGTGGAAGCCTGATGAAAAACCGGAATGCAGGAATTGGACGAAGGCGGGATCGTGGTGGGTATTGAGGAGGGAGATGAGAAGGGGGACATTAATGTCGGCCAGTCAGCTTTTGGCCGAGCGCTGGGAGCAGGTGGACTGGGGGTGGGCCCGGAAGCAGGTGGAACAAATGTGGAGCGCCTTACATTTGCTATAGTTGCAGAAGCTGGAGTTGAAGTTGTTGCACAACTGGTTTTTTCCCAGGTACACGATGGGGCGACCCAATTTGTCCAGGAGCGGACCCGGTTTCTGGGGGGCCGAAGTGCTCGGCTGCTGTTTTGGCAGGGGGGAGGCGTGGGAGCTTGGGCACCAATCGGAGGCGTGCAGGACTGACTGGCAGAAGGAGCAAAAAGGAGACCTGAGACCTGCAAAGTGTCTGCAGAATAGCTCCATGTCGAGGGAGGCCCAGTTGGTGATATGCTGGAACTGGGCGAGGGCTGCAGCTGCCTTCGCCGAAAATGACCGGTGATAGTCGTAATATGCAAATCCTCCGTATTTGTGCCCAAGCTCCGTGACCCTGTATAAATATGCGTCCAGCTCCTCTCTTCTGGCTGGGTGTGCTGCGCAGATGATGTCGCGGTAGAGGCTGAACGCAAGCACGAACTCTGGGATGGAGAGTTTTTTGTTCAACCTCGCGTCTTTGGCCTTCAGGACTACGGACACGTCCCCGCAAGCGATGGTCCGGTTTTCCACCGTGTCGTGCGTGGAGATGAGGACCGCAGCCAGGTTCACGTCCTTGCCTGCGAGAATGTCCCTGCGCAGGTTTTCGGGGACGAAAAAGGAGGGGGCTATTTCGGGCGGCCCAGACAACCTACCTGAGGAAGATGGCTGGGAAGTGGAAGGACCAGGGGCGGGACTGGAGGGTGCGGCAGGTGAAGCGTCCCTGCTTTCGACTGCCTGGAGCCTGGTGTTCATGTCACAGATGGAACTGGACAAATTGTTTATCGTGGCGTGTAGCTGCGTTAGTGACAGCTGTATGGTCGACATGGGGATCTGCTCCGTGGACCCTGTGGATGGCTCAGGAAACAATAGGTGATATAATTCGGCCTTTCGGGCTGTGGCCGAATGGCGGATTCCTCGCTTGTCCAGCTCGGCAATCATCTTGGGGATGGTCCAAGTCCGGTAAGAAGAGCGACTTGCCCGTTCCGATACCGCAGACTCCACGATCGATAGAGCGTCCTCGATGTCGGACACGTGGGACATGTTGGAGCTGAAACGAAGAGGGGAAAGGAAAGCTGGAGGGGGAAGCGAGGTGGGTGCGGGTGGTATTACAGAGAGAAGCGCGTGGCGGGACGGAGGTGCCCAGCGTCGGGGCGAGGCCGGAGGACGCGAGGTCCCCTTACTGGGCGTGGTTTATAACCTTACCTTAAGATGCTGGAGCTGTTAATGCCGTGAACAGAGGGGACGGAAGCGACCTGGCGAAGCCGAGATTATCCCTGGTTCACCTGAAAAGAACAGTATATGATGCCACGATTGGCTGTGCCGGGCGGCCGGAATAGTGAATCGTGGTCGCTACTTACCTGGACGACCAAAAAAAAAAAAAAAGGGGGGCCAAAGGATTCCAAGGGAGCACTCACGGAGTAGCTTAGTCACCTGAAAGGACAAGACCGAACGTGTTGATTTAAGGAAAGCGCAACTGGTGCGAGACCAGAGGTTTCCTGGCATTTGACCGGGCCGGAGCCGGGGGATGGCGCGTGACTGCTGCAGCGGCGAGCCAAGGAGTGGAAAAACACGTGGGTAGGATTGCGTCCTTGCGGAACCGATGGGGTTGTAGCGAGGGGACGCTGAGAGAATTGTGAGCCCGGCGATCCTGGGTGGACGGGTTGAGGGGCGGTTCAGGGCGTACCTGTGAAGAAGACTGTTGGGACAAAGTGGGGCCTGGGCGTACCCGGCCCGGGGGTAGGTGTGGGAATGCGAGGTGGGCGTACCACCTTGAAGACACCTGGGTTGCGTGACCCGAGCGGAAAACAAAGAGAGAGATAGGACACGGCCAGGCGATGTCGGATGGAAACAGGCCTTGCCTGTGAACTTTTTTTTTTTTTTTTTTTAAGAGAGCGGAAAGAGATGAGAAGAGAGCAGGGCGTTCCTGCGGACAAAAAGTAGTGGAGGGTGGACGGGTTGGGAAACATGAATTTTTTTTTTTTGGTTACCCGGACGTGACCACCCGAAGAAGGATGACGCTGGTCACCTGGCGGGTGCTGGGCTGGTGGACCCCCCGAGCCGCCGGGCCCCCCCCCCCCCCCGGCCCCGGGCGACGCTCGGCGGGGAGGGGACCGGACCAGCGCAAAGGGGAAGGCCAGCCCGCGCGGGGAAATGCCCCAGTGGTGGTGGGTGTGCGAACCGGTGTTTAGGGAAGGGGGGGGGGGCAAAAGTGGGAGGGACAGATGCCGAGCGAAGACCGTACTGTCCCTCCCCCGATGCGGGTGCCAGGGATGATGGAAGGTGGATAGTGGGGGGGGGGGTTGTGCGTTTTTTAGACATGGATGGCCATGTGAAGGCGGTGTTTGGTGATGTACTGTTTTTTTTTTTTTTTTTCCTCCTTCCTCCCTGGCCCCCTGCCGCGGCCGGGAGCGGGGTACCGGCCTGGGCAGGGTGACAGGAGGAAGTGGGGGTGGCGGGGGCCTGGGCAGGGGCACGCCAGGCAGCAAGCTGGGCTGTCTTCCAGGCCCCCCCCCCCTTTTCCCCCCCAGACGCTCGTGGATATCCGTGCATCCCCGAGCGGTGGGAGCGAGAGGAGGACGAGCCGGGGCCAGAGAAGGAAGCACCTGCTCCTGCCGACTTCCGGGACGCCGCGCCGCGGTCACGTGATGCGCTCCAGGTTGGAGCGCAAGCCGGCGAGACGGAAGCGGCAGGAGAGGAGGCAAGTGACCGGGCGGGGTGCGGAGGAGACTGGCGGCGGGGCGACGGGCGGGAGCTGAGGAGGCAGTGCTATCCATATCCTCCCCCCCCCACGACCAACGGCACCGGCAGCGGTCCGGCTGGGTCCGGGGGGGGGGGGGGAGTGCCGCTGAAGCTAGGCGAATCCCCCGACGCTCGTGGATATCCGTGCATCCACGAGCGCTGGGAGCGAGAGGAGGACGAGCCGGGGCCAGAGACGGGAGCGCCCGCTCCTGCCGACTTCCGGGACGCCGAGCCGCGGTCACGTGATGCGCTCCAGGTTGGAGCGCAAGCCGGCGAGACGGAAGCGGAAGGAGAGGAGGCAAGTGACCGGGCGGGGTGCGGAGGAGACTGGTGGCGGGGGGACGGGCGGGAGCTGAGGAGGGTGGGGGACGGGGATGAGGTTACCGGAGGGGGGATTTACCTTGGAGTTGGCGGTTCTGGCGTGCAGAAACCGCTGCACGTGCAGGCAGCTTTCGGGCCGTAAATGCAAGTGACGGGTGCAGCTCCTCCTACCAGCGTCAGGCGAGAGAGGACGTGCACCCGGTGAGCTGGGCGGCTTGGGCTTAAGAAGCCCCCTACGCCCCTCCCACAAAAGCAGGCTGGATTCAGCCTGCTGCATATATATATATATATTATTATTTTTTTGAATATTTGGAACAATGAATAATAAGCCAGTGTCACATTATGTAAATCCGGTACTGCATGCTTGAATGTCATATTAAGACATACAGAAGTCATTGAAAGGGGTCTAACACGTGGCATCCCCCGCTATTAGGTAATGCAGAGAGTCATTAATAAAGATTGTCCATTCCTCCAGTAACCCAAACTCATTGCGGTATTACATGGTTGGCCATATCCCTGGATTGACTCTATAAAACACTACTATATGCTAGCGAATGGCCAACAGCACTGTTCCCTGGCAATATTGCCTGCTTTTTGGGAGTTCCTAAAACTGTACCTGGGCCAATCATTTACCGGGATTGTGTTGGCTTGATGAAACAACCCCTTTTTATGGAGATATAAAAAGGACTTTCACATAAATGTATTTTGCATTATATACTGTAACTGTATGATACTGATGTTGTTACTCTGTATCTGTCTCTTTATGGCAATGCAGCAAATTCCTGTTCTCCTGACATCCAAAATAATGATGTCATTTGTAAATTGACTCTGTGGGGTGAATACATTTACTAGTAACAGGTCAGGAATTCATCCAGCCAAACCACTATGCATTGCTGTGCTATCCTGACCAGCTAAG
This sequence comes from Bufo bufo, assembly GCF_905171765.1. NCBI lineage: Eukaryota > Metazoa > Chordata > Amphibia > Anura > Bufonidae > Bufo > Bufo bufo. The sequence goes on along the minus strand of NC_053397.1, from coordinate 181,984,384 downwards.
TCCCAGCTGGCCAATCAGGCTTCTGACCCTGTGTCCAATCCCAGACCTAGGCGGGGATCTAAGACTGCTGATTCCTGATAGACTTTCCTGTGTGTACCATGGCTCCATACTGTGCAATATCCTATTGTTTCTCCTGGGGAACTGACTTCTGACTTGTTTCTGGATTAACCCTGTGGCTGCTGTTCCTGCTTATATTTACTCTCCTGGTAACTTACCTTAGCACGTCTTTGAATTTACCCCGTGTATTGAGATCCATCATAGGTTTTCAATACCAGAAAAAAATGCTTCCGTTTTGTCCCCATTCATTGTTAATGGGGACAAAACGTAACGGAACAGAACAGAACGCTCCAAAATGCATTCCATTCCGTTCTCATACCAGAGAGCAAACTGCAGCATGCTGCGGTTTGCTTTCCGTCCTGAGATGCGGAGCCACAATAGAAAACGGATCTGTCCTCCATTGACTTTCAGTGGAGCTCATGATGGATCCGTCTTGGCAATGTTAAAGATAATACAACCGGATCTGTTCATAACGGATGCAGAGGGTTGTATTATCAGTAACGGAAGCGTTTTTGCTGAACCCTGCCAGATCCAGCAAAAACGCTAGTGTGAAGGTAGCCTAACTGCATTACCTGTGCCTGTTTCTCCTGGTTTTGATCGTGCTTGCTTACTTCTCTTTGTACCTCCTGGTACAAACTGTGTGTTTGCGACTATTTAACTGTGACTCTTTGCAAAATGGTCGCAGTTCTAGGTTTTTATGCCGCCCTCGCCACTTTCCGTAAAGGGGAAGAGACAAGGGTGGGAAAGGGGTGTGACCTGCCACCCCGACATTTATGCCAGTTTTCTGGTGCAGATGAAGCCAGAAATCTATGGCAGCTCTGAACTGTCGTAGATTTCTGTTAAGGCACGCGAACTGCCTGAAGAACGGAGCCTCGGATCAACAAAACAAAAACTGTGTTTTAATCAAGTAAACCATAGCCATGTGTCTATGTGAACAGTTGGATACGGAGGTCGCTGGTGACAAATTTCTTTAAAGGGGGTTTCAAGAACGTATATATTAGGGATCTACAGTTAGTGGACCTCCTATTTGTATTCTCAGTGGTCTCAAAATAGAAATACAGAACTGAGGATGCCTTAGTGTATTTAGGTTAATATATAACTTTTATTTGGTCATATAAAATAAGTGAGACAGTATGGTGTATTAAATCTACACTATAGAAGATAGGGGGCGCTATGGGTCTATAACAGCAAATGAAGCCCAGAAGCCTAGTGTATTGGAGGAAGGTGGTAACACTGGGGAGGAGCCTATGAGTCAGGACCCTAACTCACCCTATATACTCACCCTACTTGGCCTAGTCTAATAGGTGTGGTTACCTCAATGGCTGTAGTCGGGGCATTCGTCCTGAAAAGGACGACCCCTAGCCTCAGGAACCTCAGGCCTGTGCTGTAAGCCCTATGCTCTTACCTCCCTAGTAATTGATGATGGTACCTTTATCCAACGCGTTTCACCGGGTGTAGCTCGTCAGGGATATTGGTGGACAGAGCACCGGATGCAGTGGCTGTGCGTCTGTTATCTTCTTCTGGCAGTGGCCCACTCACTTGAACAGGAGTTAAGATGTAGTGTGTAGCTATATAGTGAATGGAACCTTCTGCTTCTGTCTCCATCCACTGTTGGTTTCCGGTGCCAATGGCTGCCAAAAACAGTTGATTGGTGGGGGTGCTGAGTGTTGAACCCTCATTGTTCTGATAGTGATATGACTTACACAGACAGCATGGAATTTTTCTGGCATTTTCCAAAAAGCTTCTCTATAGGTCTTAAAAAATGCCAGAAAAAAACATGTTAAATATAATGCAAAGTCAAAGAGAACATCAAAAAGAGTGTAAAAAATTTCATGCATAAAGCTTGAAATTCATGGTGTTTTTATCAGTGTTTAAAATAGTGCATGTGAAGGAGGCCTTAACAGTACTTCATGATCGCCCATATTAATCCACAGATATACTGCACATGTCAAACTTTTTGGCAATTTAATATACTGTAACATATACACAAGTACAATAAAAAAAAGAGGTGAGTTTTACTTAACATTTTCAATGACTTACTATCATAACAGAGTTGTAAATGTGTCAATGAGGTAAATGCGCATTAGATAAAATGATCAAGATGAGCTCGCTGACATCTGCTGCTGGTTTGCTTGAGTAATATTAGAACATTGTGCTCAGAGGACTGCCTGTGATATTTTCTCGATTGAAGGGTTTCAACATCTTAAAAGAAGTTCTTAATGGTCTGTGAAGGGTTTCCTAGATGAATTTCTTACTGACGTCTACATACCTTTGTGATTTTAATCAAGAGAACACCACAGTGTATTTGTCAAGGTTAAATGGTGCATACGTTTAGACATTCACACTTGGGGCAAGCAAAATACGAAGCATATTCAAGTTTTGCTTAGATAGTTATCATTAGTGAAAGCTATTAGTAGAGACTAGAAAAACTCACCGCTGACAGAACTGTAAAACTGGGGAATATTAATCACTTCTTGTTGAAGTTTGCATAACTAAACACTTTGAACCAAGTAACCAGTTGGTCATTATGTCTGAAGAATAGATATTTCCTTTTACAGAGTGTAGATTCTTAAGCTAATGACCCCGGGGCTCGGTATATGGATTGTACATGGGAGGCTGTAATAAACAGAGGGAATATTTTTTTTTTTGCATCAGTAAAGAAGCCCTACATTGTGGAATGAAATTTCCATAGAATTCTTCAACCTTCAGGGTCAAGCTTCGAGAGAGGTGGCTTAGGGCTCTTTCACACCTGCGTTATTGTCTTCCGGCATAGAGTTCCGTCGTCGGGGCTCTATGCCGGAAGAATCCTGATCAGGATTATCCTAATGCATTCTGAATGGAGAGTAATCCGTTCAGGATGCATCAGGATGTCTTCAGTTCCGGTACGGAACGTTTGTTGGCCGGAGAAAATACCGCAGCATGCTGCGCTTTTTGCTCCGGCCAAAAATCCGGAACACTTGCCGCAAGGCCGGATCCGGAATTAATGCCCATTGAAAGGCATTGATCCGGATCCGGCCTTAAGCTAAACGTCGTTTCGGCGCATTGCCGGAGCCGACATTTAGCTTTTTCAGAGTGGTTACCATGGCTGCCGGGACGCTAAAGTCCTGACAGCCATGGTAAGTGTAGCGGGGAGCGGGGGAGCAGTGTACTTACCGTCCGTGCGGCTCCCGGGGCGCTCCAGAGTGACGTCAGGGCGCCCCAAGCGCATGGATCACGTGATCGCATGGATCACGTCATCCATGCGCATGGGGCGCTCTGACGTCATTCTAGAGCGCCCCGGGAGCCGCACGGACTGTAAGTATACCGCTCCCCCGCTCCCCGCTCCTACTATGGCAACCAGGACTTTAATAGCGTCCTGGGTGCCATAGTAACACTGAAAGCATTTGGAAGACGGTTCCGTCTTCAAATGCTTTCAGTACACTTGCGTTTTTCCGGATCCGGCAGGCACCTCCGGCAACGGAAGTGCATGCCGGATCCCAACAACGCAAGTGTGAAAGAGGCCTTAAAGAGAATGTGTCATCAGAAAATGATCTACTGTTTAAATCACGTTTTTATGTTTTTACATGTTTAACATAAATAAATCATTTTTAAAAAATTTTCCATGTCACTTTTTATATTTAAACTACATTAAAAAATCCTGGCCACTATGTCTAATAATTGGCGCCACTTCTTGATTTGTACAGATCACTTTACTGCAGTTTTCTGCAGTTAACTGCTTATCTGTCATTCTAATTCTGCCTGTAATGATATCACCTATGTGTACAGATAAGACAGGATCCACCATTCACAATAGATGATTGTCAAAGCTTATCTATTCTTTCCTTGTACAATGTCCTCTGCACAGGTCACAGAGCCTGCCTAGAAGACTCTCCCATAGAAGTCAATAGGGTCCCCTCCTGTGTCTTTGGCCTATGGGGCTGCCATAAAGCAATATTTTTAATGCTGTGTAAATGTTGTTAAGAACAGCTCAGGCAAGATGGCCGCACCATAATAATGTTCAGGAAATAAAATTAAAAAACCTATCATCAGAAAATAAAAACAGATTAGAAAAAAATGGAGATGTGTCACTATCTGGTTTTAACTGGGAGATAACATTTTCGGTGGCACACTTCCTTTATGGAGATAACTGAATCACCTCAAATTTTGCAATGTACAATGAAACCTCTCAACACCTCTTTGAGAACACCACCCCCTTATCTAAGAGCAGATTTCCTATGACAGATATTCAGTTCCATCATATACCTGTATTATTCATATGGTCATCTTCTTTGAGATGACCACCCATCTTGAAGACCACTTTTGATACAATTTTGGGTGGTCATCTCAAAGAAGTTTTGCTTTACTTACCGTACTTAACTTTTTGGTCCAATCCCCCCACTAATGGTCTTCTACAAACCTTATCTCTGATGATATGACATTGATAGCAACAATACACTAGGTGACTTTAGTGGACACTGGGAAGGTTCTGTTCATAATCATGTCCCTGCAGCCTCCGGGGATTGGGTGCAACGATCACCTGACAAGGCATTGCTATGGAGGTGTATTGAGGGAAAGGAGGGGCAGACAAGATGTACAAGGTTGGTAGTGGACAGGAAAAAATTCAGCTCACCAGATTCCTGTAGATTTACACTCCTCATGGGAAAGGTCGGTGCGTGTATAAAATACGCATGTAGAGAGGTCAGAAATAATATGCGGCACTCACCGGAATCTTCACAAGGTGATGTTCTTTATTAGTCCTTCATACAGGACAGAAAGATAGGGTACTGGGGCGGACAGGTTCCTGCAGATGAATGGCGGCTACGGCCGTTTCGCGCTATGGATTGCGCTTCTTCTGGCCGCACGCCAGAAGAAGCGTGCGGCCAGAAGAAGCGCAATCCATAGCGCGAAACGGCCGTAGCCGCCATTCATCTGCAGGAACCTGTCCGCCCCAGTACCCTATCTTTCTGTCCTGTATGAAGGACTAATAAAGAACATCACCTTGTGAAGATTCCGGTGAGTGCCGCATATTATTTCTGACCTCTCTACATGCGCACTATCGATATGACCTTTACCTAATGCTGAGCACCACAGACGGAGTGTATGTTTTGCTGCGGTGCCGCTATCTGAGCCAGTCAGAGTACCGGCTTCACTTGCCTGACTCTTGCAGTGCCGCTTCGTTCTTTTTCTTTTTCCTGTTTGTACGGCGTGTATAAAATACCACCTTAGTAGTGGGAACTTTTTCAAGTCTACAAGGTTGGTAGGACTAGAGAGGAATTGGTAAGTTGGCTATATTACGTACAAAGTTTACAAAGGTCATTATTTTTCAAATTTGAGCCGAGATTTTTAAGTTTTCATATCCTAGAAACTTATGGGGTCATTTATTAAACTGGTTTAAAGTAGAACTGGATTAGTTGCCCATAACAACCAATCAGATTCCACCTTTCTTTTTTGACAGCTCCTTTGGAAAATGAAAGGTGTAATCTGATTGGTTGATATGGGCAACTAAGCCTGTTCTACTTCCACCAGTTTGATAAATGACCCCATTCATGTGTACATGTAAATCTGTTTAAAATAACCACGCAATACTCATTCCCTTACTACATATTGTGTGATATTGTTGTATGTACTCCCAAGCATTGACCCTTTGGACCATAGCTAAAAGGGTGAAAATTCTAAGTTTACTTATATTTATATGTGACCAGAAAATTGCATTGCTGACGATAAATGCAATGTGACATTCCTATTATAATTTGGCTTTTCTCTTTAGCTTGGTTTTACATTTCCAAAAATAACTTTGGTGAGTGACAGTGGTAACTGAGAGTTTAAAATTGCAGCGCTGCAAACCAACAAATTACAGCATTAAAAAGGGAAAATAATTTTAACTGAAAAATCCTCAAAAGGCTATGGACAAATTCAACAAAACAATTTTTATATATAGTGGCAACCAATGGTTCACTGCTAAAGGGTTAACGCTGAGTTTCCTTCTTTAAAGGTCTGTTGAAATGTTTACTAAGATGATGTGTGCACTTCGTATCCCAAAAGGTTATATGAGGATAGGAAGTAGTTAAACTGGCAGTCTTTAGGAGAAAGGCTGGCCCTGCCGTAAAGTAGAGAATCATGGCCAGCAAAGCTAGAGACAAGACCAGTTTCTGTAAGCTACAAAAAAATAGACCAAAACAGAATCCTTATCCAGGAAAACACCATTCCTGAGAGTGGAATACTGCCAGAAAGTAACTTTACTAAGGATTTTCCCTGAGGGAAGAAAACCTTACATTTTACAGGTTTGGGCAATGGTGTCCTTTTTCAAGACTATTTCCCTAAAATAAGTCTGATATATGGGCATCACTTTTAATTGGCAAAACCTGGATGTAGCTTTGTTCATCCAGACAAATAGGAGAAAAAATGGATTATTACCCCTATGTTTAATATTTGTGTTTTTTTAAAGGGGTTCTTTTATGACTATTTTAAAACTTAAAATCAGACATCGTATAGTACAAGGCAACCTCTTTCTCAAAAGCTAGAACCAAAGATATCCCCACTCATTGCTCAAATTGCTCTGCTAGATTTTTTTTCAGGTTGCCGACTCAGGGGGTGTGTCCTTTCTCAGGGGTGTGACAGTTGAAGGATCAAAGTGAGCATGTGAGTCCACCTCAGTGAGGTGGACAGAGAAATTAGAAAAAGAGCAGGTGGCATTATACAGATAGATTTCAGTGAATAAGGCCTCATGCACACGACAGTGTTTTTTCACTGTCAGTGATTTGGCTTCAGTGGTCCGTGTCCGATTTTGCTTCAGTTGTGCCTTGTGTCTTCCTTTTTTTTTGTCTGACAGGGGAAAAAAAAGGAAGGTTAATGAAAAGTGTAATTTTATTGCACCAAGGTCTTGTAGAAAAAAACGGACACGGATTCGAACACGGATGACATACCAGTTGTGCATCCGTTTTTTTTGACGGACCCATTGACTTGAATGGGTCCGTCCTCCGTTTTCCACTGACAAGAATAGGACAGGTTATATTTTTTTGGCGGACTGGAATCACGGATCACAGACGCGGAGAAAAAAAACGGAGGACTATCAGTTTTTTTTCACAGCTCCATAGAAATGAATGGGACCTCCGCTAAACTGTGAAAAATGACGGAACAGACGCGGATGCACACAATGGTCATGTGCATGAGGCCTAACTCAGTGGTTATACAAAATGTTTAATCAAATGCAAAATGTAGAATATTTTTTATACACACATATATATATATAACATATGTGTGTCTTAATTTAACTTTAGGGCGCATTCACACGACCGTAGTGTTTTGCGGATCCGCAAAACATGGATACTGGCCCATGTGCGTTCTGCAATTTGCACACAGCACATGGCTGCAACTATAATCGAAATGAATGGGTCCCCACCCGTTACGCAAAATTGTGGCAAGGATGCGGACTCATTCAGACGGCCATCTGAATGAGCCCTTAGAGTGGATAAACTTCTGAATGCCCTAACACTGGTGGTAATAAATGTAGATACACAGAGACTAATGGGTGTTGCTATAGGACAGGGATCAGCAACATTTGGCACTCCAGCTGTTGTGAAACTACAACTCCCAGCATGCTCCTTTTACTTCTGTGGGAGTTTAGAGAACAGCCAAGCAAGTGTGCATGATGGGAGATGTAGTTTCACAACACCTGGAGTGCCGGAGGTTGCTGACCCCTGCTATAGGAGGTGCAAAGGTAGCAGTTGCACAAGCCTTAGGCCTCCGGCATACGAACGTAGGTGTCCCGCTGCTGTATTGCGGACCGCATATACGGATCCGCAATACACGGGCACTGTTCCGTGTGCATTTCGCATCATGGATGCGGACCCATTGACTTGAATGGGTACGCAAATTCGGCGATGCAGAACGGTGCGTAACGGAAGCACGGAACGGAACACTATGGAGTGCTTCTGTGGGGTTTTGTTCCGTACTTCTGTTCCGCAAAAAGATAGAACTTGCTCTATCTTTTTGCGGAACGGACGGATGCCGACCCATTCAAGTTGCGGTCCACAATGCACGGAACAGAATGAATACCCAAAGGCCCCCCCCCCTTATCATACAGGAAGACGCCAGCATTTTAAGTGGCCCATGATAGGCGAGGACTTTCAGATTTTGCATTGGGGTCTAGGATGATGCCCTTGGAAAATACTCCACCAAAATAAAAACACACTTAGCAGAAAATAACAGACTGAAGTCTAGCTCATAAGTCCATCCTGTAACACGACTTTCCCTGACAATTTACAAACAAATTAAACCACTTTCTCTAAGTGATTTTTAATTTGCAGCAATTTCAATGAAAACAAGTGCTAAGTCTTGGCGGCATAAAGCTGCCTTTCAATGATGGCTTATTTTTTTCTACAGAAAAATCTCGGGAGCACAAACACGGTGTTGTTTCTGACCGTAAAGTGTTATTTAGAAGGAATCTGAAGGATCATTATTTCAAAGCTCTGCATTATTTAATGCTGCTAGCCATTAAAACAGCCATCGGCTAATTATACAGTTTAAATGGTATTTTAATAGAAGTTTGAAGAAGAGATTGCTTCTAAATCCGTTCTTGGTATCACATGTTTCATAGGTCTTTAATTAGGGTAATTAAAAAAAAGTAGAAGCCAGACTCGTTAATGAAGTAAGAGTGAATACTTGAGGCAGATGGAGAGGTTAAAAAAAAGGGACTGCTTTATTTCAGAAACAGCGCCACCCTTGCCCATGGGTTGTATCTGGTATGACAACAGAAATGGTAGAAAACTAGACCCTTTTCTCTAGTCCCTGAACTTCCACAACCCCTGTTTAAAGACGCTCTAGACACGTATATACAGTATATACTAATAGTGTGACTCTGGTGAGCTGCATTACCGCACCGCCATTAGTATGAGCGAGCTGTACCTACAGTGAGGAACAGAAGTATTTGAACACCCTGCGATTTTGCAAGTTCTCCCACTTAGAAATCATGGAGGGGTCTGAAATTCACATTGTAGGTGCATTCCCACTTTGAGAGACAGAATTAAAAAAAGAAATTCAGGAAATCACATTGTATGATTTTTAAAGAATGTATTTGTCTTGCATTGCTGAACATAAGTATTTGAAGACCTGAGAAAATCAGTGTTAATATTTGGTACAGAAGCCTTTGTTTGCAATTACGAGGTCAAACGTTTCCTGTAGTTCTTGACCAGGTTTGCACACACTGCAACAGGGATTTTGGCCCACTCCTCCACACAGATCTCCTCTAGATCTTTCAGGTTTCGGGGGTGTTGCTGAGCAACACGGAGTTTCAGCTCCCTGCAAAGATGTTCTATTGGATTTAGATCTGGAGACTGGCTAGGCCACTCCAGAACCTTGATATGCTTCTTACGGAGCCACTCCTTAGTTATCCTGGCTCTGTGCTTTGGGTCGTTGTCATGTTGGAAGACCCAGCCATGACCCATCTTTAATGCTCTGTCTGAGGGAAGGAGGTTGTTGCTCAAAATCTCACAATAAATGGCCCCATTCATCCTCTCCTTAATACAGTGCAGTCGTCCTGTCCCCTTCGCAGAAAAGCACCCCCAAAGCATGATGTTACCACTCCCATGCTTCACAGTAGGGATGGTGTTCTTGGGATGCAACTCATCCTTCTTTTTTTTCTCCAAACACGACGAGTTAAGTTTAGACCAAAAAGTTCTACTTTGGTCTTATCTGACCACATTACTTTCTCCCATGCCTCCTCTGGATCATCCAGATGGTCATTGGCAAACTTCAGACGAGCCTGGACATGTGATGACTTGAGCAGGGGAACCTTCCGTGCAATGCAATGATTTGAAACCATGACGGCGTAGTGTTCTACCGACAGTGACCTTTGAAACTGTGGTCCCAGCTCTCTTCATGTCATTGACCAGCTCCTCCCTTGTAGTTCTGGGCTGATTCCTCACCTTTCTTATCATCAGTGATACCCCACGAGGTGAGATGTTGCATGGAGCCCCAGGCCGAGGGAGACTGACAGTCGTCTTTAGCCTCTTCCATTTTCTAACAATTGCTCCAACAGTTGATTTATTTTCACCAAACTGCTTGGCAATTGCCCTGTAGCCCTTTCCAGCCTTGTGGAGGTCCACAATTTTGTCTTTGGTGTCTATTGACTTTACTTATGTTCAGCAGTGCAAGACAAATAAATTCTTTAAAAATCATACAATGTGATTTCCAGATTATTATTTTTTTTATTCTGTCTCTGCACCTACAATGTGAATTTCAGACCCCTCAATGATTTCTAAGTGGGAGAACTTGCAAAATTGCAGGGTGTTCAAATACTTCTGTTCTTCACTGTATGTAAACAATGAACTGGATGCGGCGCTCTAAGGAACGTGATGGCCCCTTTACTGCGCTAATCATAGCAGTTGCTTGAGGTCCTAAGTAAGGATGAGTGAACTGGTTGAGTCTGAAGTTCTCAAACAGTTCAGATTTAGTCAAACCCCAAATTTTTTTGAGTGTGAGAGCGCGAGAGGGAACCTAATACACGTACAGCATGTGTGTTTTTTTTCTCTCTCTCTCCTGAATTCTTCACAAATTTGGCATACTTCAAACAAATCTTGTCTGGTTCGCTCATCTCTAGTGCTAAGGATAGGCAATCCGTTTTATAGTCCTGAGGAACCATGTCGTCATAGGCTGCTTTGAAGTGGCAGCTTTTTTTTTAAGGGCATGACTAGGCAGCCCCGTAGAATTGTGGTAATGATGCAGATTTTTACAAGGGTCTTTGTATTGCAAAGAGTGAAATTTGCAGCAAATCTGCAACAAAATCCACATATAACACAGGCTGATTTTGACAGAAAGAACTAACAGCCTTCCCTTGATAATACTGTAGATTTAGGCCTCATGCACACGGCCGTTGTTTTGGTCCGCATCCGAGCCGTAGTTTTTGCGCCTTGGATGCAGACCCATTCACTTCAATGGGGCCGCAAAAGATGCGGACAGCACTCCGTTGCTCCAATCCGTGCTCTGCAAAAAATATATAACATGTCCTATTCTTGTCCGCGCTTTGCGGACTAGAATAGTCAGTTATATTAAAGGCTGTCCGTGCCGTTCCACAAATTGCGGAACGCACACGGATGCCATCTGTGTTTTGCGGATCTGCGATTTGCGGACCGCAAAACACACAACAGTCGTGTGCATGTAGCCTTAAGCAGATGCCCACAGTGATACTCGGAAAGGGAAGTCACTGGACAACACTTTTTAGATATTTTTAAATCCAGACATGCATAGATTGCTCTCCACACTTCATCATTTCATCCAAGCCATGAAAGAAATATATATTTTATGGATGTTGTGGCTATTTCACTTGACCTAAATTTTCCAAATTACATTTATGAGTGTTAACTCTACTACATCCTTACATGGCACATTCTTAGGCCTCTTACACACGACCGTATTTTCTTTCCGTGTCCGATCCGTTTTCTTTGCAAACCGTATACGGAACCATTCATTTGAATGGGTCCGCAAAAAAAAACAGAGGTGCAAAGGTAGCAGTTGCACAAGCTTTAGGCCTCCTGCACGCGAACGTAGGTGTCCTGCTGCCGTATTGCGGACCGCATATGCACCGTTCCGTGTGCATTATCATGGATGCGGACCCATTGACTTGAATTGGTACGCAAATCCGGAGATGCAGAACGGCGCGTAACGGAAGCACGGAACGGAACACTACGGAGTGCTTCTGTGGGGTTTTGTTCCGTACTTCTGTTCCGCAAAAAGATAGAACTTGCTCTATCTTTTTGCGGAACGGAGGTTGCCCGTGCATTGGGGACTGCAAATTGCGGTCCACAATGCACGGAACGGAACGATTACGTTCGTGTGCAAGAGGCCTTAGGGAACCCAAAGGCTCCCCCTTGTCATACAGGAAAACACCAGCATTTTAAGTGGCCCATGATAGGTGAGGACTTTCAGATTTTGCATTGGGGTCTAGAATGATGCCCTTGGAAAATACTCCACCAAAATAAAAACACACTAGACATAATGATCGCTTGTTAGAGGGTGACTTAAAAAAAGTTTTAAAAAGTTTTAAAAAATGTATAAAAAAATAAAACACCGCATGGTGTAATGAAAGAAAATTCAAAATGGCCAATTTGTCATTTTGTTGTCACTTAACTTCCCCCCAAAAATTGAACAAAACGTGATCAAAAAGGTAAACACACCCCAAAATGGTATCACTGAAAAGTACAGATTGCCCCTCAAAAATGAGTCCTTACAAAGCTCCATAGACAAAAACATAAAAAAGTTAAATATATTTTTTTACAAAGTTTTTTGAGTTTTTTTTTAGTATTAAAACGCAAGAAAAACTATATGAATGTCATATCTTTTTAATTGTACTGATCCAGAAAGTGGAAGTAACAGGTACGTTTTATTGGATAGGAAACGCTGTAAAAACAAAACCTGTAAAACTGTCAGAATTGCATTTTTTATTCAGCTTCAATTGTAGAAAGTATATCTTGTCCCATACTAAATAAGCTTTCATATGGCTATGTGAATAGAAAAAAATAAAATAAAAATTATGGCTTTGGGAAGGTAGGGAAGTAAAAAATAAAAAAGGAAAAACGGAAAATCGCCGCGTCCTGAAGGGGTTTAATTGTGGCATAAATAGCATTGTGTCCTTTATATGTACAGTGAAACTCATTTATAAACTGATTCTAATATGTGATATATCATATATATATATACTGTATATTAAAGAGGACCTTTCACCCATTATGACAATGTGAACTAACTATACAGACATGGAGAGCGGCGCCCGGGGATCTCACTGCACTTACTATTATCCCCGGGCATTCTCCTGCTATGTCCTCCGGTATCTCCGGTCACAAAGTTATGGTAGGCGGAGTCTGCCCTTGTTCTGCTGTAGCGCTGGCCAATCGCATTGCAGAGCTCACAGCCTGGGAGAAAATAACCTCCCAGGCTGTGAGCTCTGCGCTGCTATTGGCCAGCGCTAGAGCAGAACAAGGGCAGACTCCGCCCCCCATAACTTAGTGACTGGAATCTCCGCCTACTATAACTTAGTGAGCGGAGATACCGGCGGACATAGCGGGAGAACGGAGCGGCGCCCGGGGATAATAGTAAGTGCAGTGAGATCCCCGGGCGCCGCTGTATATGTCTGTATACTTAGTTCATAGTGTAATAATCGGTGAAAGGTTCTCTTTAAATATACCTTATTTTTTACCCTATAAGATGCCATGGCCCATAAGACGCACCTAGGTTTTAGAGGAGGACAATAAGAATTTTTTTTTTTTTATTAGACCTTAGATCAGTGCAGCAATGTTAATCAGATCTGAGCTCACAGCCCTATTCAGACCCTCAATAAGACCCTCAATCAGACCACAATACGACCTTCAATCAGAACTCAGATCAGACCCCAATCAGACCTCAGCTCAGACCCCAATGTAAATGACCCCCAATCATATGAGGTCTCATATCAGAGCCCAATATAAAGAAGATATCACAGATGAGACCCCATACCTCATATCAGCCCCCCAAGCTTCATATCAGCCTCTAGCCATATTTCATCAGCCCCCAGCCTAATTTCAGCAGTCCTCCAGCCATATTTCAGCAGCCCCAGCCATATTTCAGCAGCCCCCCAGCCATATTAAAGCAGTCCCCAGCCATGTTTCATCACCCCCCAGCCTCAGATCACAAAATAAAAAATCCATTTACCTCTCCTGCGCCAGACACCGCCGCTCCTCACCTCCAGTGCTCATCTTCTCCCTTCCATCAACTGTGCTGTGACATGATGCGCGCAGTGTGAGGTCACAGAGCGCCCTCACACTGTGCGCAGCCACAGCACAGCCGACAGCAGAGGACCAGGAAGAGGCATAAAATGTGATGTGAACCCACCCTAATATGTGATTTATTTTTAATAAAGCCTATTTTACAATATTACAACTTGAAGTTATTGCATTTTCTGTATTGTAGGTTTTGCTGAATCTTATTATCCCTTTCCATGACGAGGCGATTTTCATTTTTCCCTGTCTTTCCAGTGGCATAATATTTTTATTTTTCAGTACACATAGCCTTATGATGTTTCTTGCGGGACAAGTTTTACTTTCTAATGCCACCATTTAATATTGCATAGGATGTAGTGGTAAGTGGAAAAGAAAATTCCAAATGGGGTGGAATTGGAAAAAAAAAACGCAATTCTGCCACATTTTCTTTTAGTGTTTTTTTTTATGGCCTTCATTATGCAGTAAAACTGACTTGTTCTCTTTATTTTCAAGGAATCTGTATTTTCTGTATGAATCCGGCATTATCACATATGTAAAATTTTTCTTGTGTTTTGATATTGAAAAAATATATATATTTAATTAAAGAAATCTTTTTTGTAGTTATGTCTACAGAGCTGTGTGGGGGCTCATTTTTTGCGGGGTGATCTGTACTTTTCATTTTGGGGTGTGTATGACTTTTTGATCACTTTTTATTTAATTTTTTTTTGTGGGAGGAGAAGTGACTAAAAACAACGCATCAGCCATTTTGACACTTTTTTTTATTTTGCCTTTTTCCGTATGGGATAAATATTTTTATATTTTGATAGTACGGAAGTTTTTGCACACAGCGATACCCATGATGTGTATTTTTTTATTTTATTTTATTTACACTATAACAAGCAATCATTAAACTGCATTAGCATTGGAGTCTATGCGAAATTGACTATGTTTTTATGGAGCCCTGCTACAGGTCGGGGCTCCGTAGAAAGTACTATGCAGCACCCCACTTATTCTAAATGACAGGGGCTGCCATATACACACTCCAGCTCCTCCTCCACATACCTTGAAGTGTGCGCTTCAGGTTTTCACATGCTCAGATGCCATGGTCGGGTTTGACCATGGCATCTGAGAGGTTTAAATTTCCACGATCGGCATTACCACTGGTCGCGGACATTAGCCACAGGTGTCTGCTGTATGAAACAGCAGGCACCCAGTTGCTATGGCGCCCACTCTGTTCCAACACATGTCGGGAAGGGGTTAAATAGACTTTAGATATATATTTCCATATTTGTAGATGAGAAAATGCTGAACTTGATTAACTTGGGTATCTTATAACTGCTAACAACAGAGCCGTATACGATACATGTACAACTTTTGACGTTTTGACATCCATAGGACTTTCATTGCCAAGTGATTGTGTCCCTGATGTTTCCCAATCGTGTCTATAGTGAGAAAACCGATATGGTATCATTTATCTTTACCAATAACCTGGTGTTCAGTGACTCATCTGAAATATTTTAGTACGAATGATCTGAAGAGTAACACAAATTACCTTCATACAAGTAATGACAGAGCTATGCTTTAAACTGTCCATTTAAATACTATCATCACGGACAAAAAAGTTCAGACCAAAGACCACATTCAGTCCCGTATCAAGTCACATGTGTAGGAATTGTCATGTGGAGATCGGAGCATGATTGATTTAAGATGTTATCTTTATTGGGTAACTGGTGTTTTTGATGCCAACTATCAAAAGCACTCAGCCATGAAATGCATGGAGATTGGCTTTGACAGCTCCCATCTAAAGCCATCAGTCAGTCCCTGTGAGTATCATATTTATGCAATAGGCATTGTTTTTTCGCCGGACAAATTGTGCTTTCTGCTTGCTAACGCGGTAATCCCCACTTAGTTTAATTTAGCATTTTGTCTCAATCCATTTAGTTAAGCAGAGAGCAATTTCAAAATATGGAACTTGTCATAACTTCACTTAACTAGAATGCAGAGCGGTTCATAAAGCTATGAGGTCATTTTCCAGGGAGTAATTTGTTTAAAAGCAAGTTGTTCTTCAGAAATATGTGATGAGTAACACTGCATGGACTTAAAGGCACACTATGTCTATGCGTTATAACCTTCACTTTATAAGGGAATAATTCTGGTAAGCTCAAACAATTGTAGGGTAATGTGAATCTTCATACATTGGGTCTCCACGAAGAACCTATTAGGCAATTTATTAAACAGTAATTTCAAAATTATGGGAATCATTCTATTTAGCCACTGAAAAACTTTAAAGGGGTGTTCTGAGATTTTTTTTACTGATGACCTATTCTCTGGATACTGTAGGTCATCAGTATCTAGTCAGTGTGGGTCCAACATCCGGGATCCCCACTGATCAGCTGTTTGAGAAGGCAGCAGCACTTGCAGTAGCATTGCACCCTTCTTTCTGCTTTTTCTAGGCCAGTGACAACATGTTCATGTGTCACGTGGCCTAGGAGCAGCTCAGCCCCATTCAAGTGAATGAGGCTGAGTGTGATACCAAGCACAGCCGCAATACAATGGTGGACTGGGACCTTAAAGTGGCCCTGGAAAAAATACTAAGAGTGGCCCCGTTTTGTACTGTCCAAATTGATGGAATGGAGGGCCAGCAATACCATATTGCGGCACACTATACCACCCCAACAGAACCAAATACCACAGTCCATCACAAAATACTGCCAGCAGCACATAATACATCCCCAAAAACTGCCACTGGCTAGTGGCCATGAGGAGGGCTTATGCAGCCACCTGGGCATCGGCCCACCGGGAGATTTCCCTGTAAGGTCTATGGCCAATTTCCCCTGGCGCTGTGCTTGGTAAGCTGTGTGAAGACATCAATACTCACAGGAGCGCTGGTGCCTTCTCAAACTGCTGATCGGCGGGGGTCAATGGTGATGGATCCCCAACGACCAGAAACTGATGACTTATCCAAAAGATAGAAATGAAGTCAAGTGAACAGCACTCCTAGAACATGGTTGGCGGGTGCGTGTCTCCAAGGTAAGTGGTAAGCTTCCCCATATAGATTGGGTACTCCACAAAGCAAAAAAATAATAAATGGAGATAGCACGTCCAAAGTGTGGAATTTATTCCAGATGCAACATTTTGGCTGGAGTGCCTTTGTCAAGCATTATCCAGTAGATAGGTCATCAGTAAGAAAAATCTCGGAAAACCCTTTTAAATTAGTACCTCCGCAGTTGCTCTTCAGACCCATCAGTAGACACAGGCTGATTTACCACATCATGTGGTCGGAAGTAGAGATGAGCGAATCGGTTAGTCTCATCAGCAAGAGTTTTTCACCTGTAAGGGGCTGTCCCCGCAGATAAAGAAGCACCACCCACCTCTTGATTGACAGGGTTGGACATCTCATCCATCTCTGACAATCTCAAGTCTGCACGGCTGCTCTGAGTAGCGGTGCAAGCTCAGAAGTTCTGCTTCCTTTCCTGGAGCAGCAGCTGTTCATGTACCGCTACCCAGATGTGTAGTGGCACACGCACAGTTGCCGCTCCAATAGTGGAAGAAAAGCCTCTGTGCTTGCACCGCTAATCAGAGCAGCATTACATGCTTGAGATTGTCACGGTTTGGTGAGATGTCCAGCCTTGTTAATCAAAAGGCAGGAGGAGCTTCTTCACCTGTGAGGGGCTGTCCCTTGCTGATGAGACTAATCGGTTCATTAGAAGAGATACAGTCATCCCTAGTCTGAAGCTCAACGAGAGTCTGTAAACTAATCTAGTTTGCAAGACATCTTTGGAGGTTTTCAATTAATCTCTGTCTTTAAAGTGGTTGGGCCATCTCAGACTTTGATGGCATATCACTAAGATATGCCATCAACGTCAGATAGGTGCCGATCCCACCTCTGGCACCCCAAAAGGTAAGGAGAGCCGAGTGTGCTCGCTCAGCTATTTTTCAGAAATCCTATAGTTGTGAATGGAGAGCTCACCGTGTAATCATAATCACCTCTAAATTCACCTCTATGGGACTGTCAGAATAGCCGAGCCAGCTCTCCACTATTTTTGGGACTGTAGGGTCGAATAGAGGGTGGCTGCTCTTATGTGGTGTACTCTTCTTCACTTCAGAAGGTGAGTTCTGGAGATACATGCAGGTCCCATGATGGCATATCCTATTGAATCCATTGCTGGCTTTAGCTAAAAAAAAAAACTGCTTTAAAAACCGTGAAAGTATAGATCCGCCTTAACTCTACAGTCACTACGGTAAGCAGTGATAATGTACAATAATAATATATTAGAGAACTAGGCCTTATGGGATTTTCTGATGAAAACTTTCAGTACTGTTGTCTTAAAATTGGAAATTCATGTGCAGTTACCATCCCCATCATCCTGATACAGATGGGCTGATTCTCCACGAGCTTCCTGACTATTCCCATCATCAAAAGGAAAGGGTAAATATGACCTTTGTGACAGTTATCCTTCTGTTTGCTATAATTGCAGTGCATGTGGATGGTGGAAAGTTCCAAAGTTGAGTTGTGTCCAGCCAATTGTTTACAATGTGAGCTGTATACATTGAGCTGATGCACCAGTCTAGCTTCCATGGCCAGACAGAAAAACACTGCATACCTGTCTCTGTCCTGTGGAGGAGATATCAGGATGCCAGCAATAAACCCATAGAAAACCATGGGATTAGTTCTGGCCTCAGTTATTATGTTGGAATTAATACAATATATTGCATTTGATAAGATGGCTTTAGTTGGTTGCCCACATCTGATATTCACCAACTGCCTTTGCAGTAAGCAACTATATTTTGCATTTTAGGTTTCATGAATGACATGCAATCAGGAAAGGGAATGCTGGTACCAGAATTGGACTGTGACTGGTTTAGGCACGGAAAGTGCAGTGTTTCTAATTTTTTCCTGAAATTTCAATCACATCGAATTAAACTTCTAGTCTGATCTCAAATCAGGTTATGGTCTGACTGAGAAAGGCCAGTCAGGGTCAGAGTTAGAACAGAGTTTATATTGCTTTGAATATACCTAGTCAGTGTGCTATATGGGTTCATGCTGGAAAAAGTGGAACAGAAAATGTATCTGAAAAGCTAATTACATGTCAAAAAACATGAGACGTTCACTTTGACATGAACATGACATTTGTTTATGACATAAAGATCAAAGTTCTACTTTTTTGCTCTATTGATAATTTTAGGCTCCGTATGGTATCGAATGCATATGGTTAATAATGTGTGCTTATTTACTACCCATTATACAGTGGCAACAAATTGTAGATTGGTAAGTACATGGGGCTTGGTGCTGGTTTACACTGGTTAGTTATCATGACAATTCCCTAGTTTTGAGAGCTTGTGTTTATAATTGACCAGAGCAAATTCAGGAAAAGGTCAACTAAAATTATTGTAGGTGATCTTCATTGATATTGTCTGTGGAGGTTCAAGAAATCTACAGTAAGTCCAGTTGCCTTGATTTATTCTTTACAGATATTCCTTGATATTGGTTCTGTATGGTCATCATCAGATGCACAATTAGCATTTAAATTTACACAAAAGCATTGATACCTAGCACCCAGATATCATGAGAGCTGTCACCATCAAAGATAATGCGCCCTGCCCAATGCAGAGGAGTCTCCACACTGACAGCAGCAAGCATCATACCGATGAGAAAGTCCATCAGATCCTTTACCACTACAGTGGTCCCTCAAGTTACCATATTAATTAGTTCCAGGATGACCATTGTAAGCTGAGAAAATTGTATCTTGTGACCATAACTCAATGGGAAACTAGTAAATAAAGTGCTACTAGGCAATCCATCAGAGTTTGTACCTCACCAAGTCTCTTGCTAGTTAGATTTTGTATTATCTTGTAGACCAAGAAGCAAATTTGACTGAATTGAATACCTGTTATAGCAGTGGTGGCTGTTTACCACTGCTGTTCTGTTCAACCTACTCTGTGGGCTGGATCCTCCTCCTCCAGCTTGGCCTAGCCGCTGGGCTCACGCTCAGGTCTCCTCGTTCAGGTCGCGTCCCACCTGCCAGCTTACCTGTCTTCCTGCACCTGTAGGGTGCACACACATGCTTCCTCTGGCTCTTAAAAGAACAGCACACACACATATCCCAATCTTCATAAGCTAATGGCTGGCAACCCTGGGGTGATTCAGTCACCTTTCCTAGTGGTTAGGTGCTTAAGCAATAAGGCCTTTTGCTAATTTCTGTAAAGATGTCCTCTTCTATTGTTAACCCATGTACTGACCTGTGCCTGTTTACCCATATTGATCGCCTGCAGCCTTACCTGTGCTTGTTACCTGTGTTGACACTACGCTTCCTAGCCTGACCTAGGACCGTTACCATTTTGCACATACTCCACCAGCCCTGACCTTGGCCTTTCCCTGACTATGATTCTGCCTGGTGCCTTGCACCAGTTTCCCTGACCCTGATAGTTCAGCTGTCAATCACACAAAGACCACTCTGGTGGATGGTCTGATGGACCCCTGCAGCGAAGTCCAGATCCCTGTATACGGGTTAAAGGGTGAATACAAGGGGATTACCAAGATAATACTCCTAGGTTGAGTCCAAAGTCAAACCTGTTGATTGACACAGTGCCAACAGGGTTTTTGCCCAAAAAACATAAAAGGATCAGCCACCATTAGAAAATGAGAGTGTGGCTGACATACAATATTGTGTTTAATGCACCAGAATAGATTGCAGCTCTTAGTGAGCTTTCTAGGCTAAAGTATTTACATATTTAGCAAAATTTGTAATAAGGATTACCTCACAAAAATGTTTGCTTAGTCTGTGTACATAGCTTTTAGCAAGGAGTTTGAACAGCGCTCACTAGATTATCTCACTACATTGCAAGGAATGGAACTCACGTGTTGGTCTTCTTGTTGCTGTCAAATGAGCCTGGTTGGTGATTTTATGCAGTTGCAGTATTAACAAATTATAAAAAGCACTGAGTAGTGTGTATAAATATAATATATATATATATATTTTTTTTTTCTAAAATCAACGATGCATATTCTACATAGAATTATAAATATTAAGGTATCATCCCGCATTGCTGACCCTCTAATGCATAACTGATGGGACAACCGTATACAAGTTAAGTTAATAATAGTTAAGGCCAGGTTCACATCATCATTCTGTTATCTGTTCTTCTGATCTGACAAAACACAACAAAAAAAGGATCCTCCTGTATTTTAAGCATCTGACATGCTCAGTTATGCTCATTTTGAATCAGTTTTAGCCATTTCTGTTCTGGATCGATTATTATTATAGGAAAAAAAACGATGTGGATTTTTTTTCCATCTAACGGATCTCAGACAGAAATGGGTAAAACGGATGAAAAATGTGCATAAATGAGCATAATGGATGCTTAAAATACAGGCTCCATTTTCTTTGGTTGTTTTCTGTTCTTCTGACTGATCAGAAGAACGGAGAATAAAACAGTGATGTGAACCTAGCCTAACCTACAGCACCTACCATAGACTCCATTAAAGTTATTGGAAATCTATCAAGGTTCACTGTGTCTGTTGGAAAAAGTACTTGCGTGTCTGCTGTTAAAAGGATAGGGACAGAATGGTGGCTCAGTGGTTGTATTGTGCCAATTGGATCACAAGTTCAAAAAGGACCATAGGCAAAACTAACCCCTGGTTTCAAAACATGCTTCAAAAATAGATATAGCATGCTATACCATACCAAGTTGCTTTCACCTTGCTCCACATAAAAATGCATCTACAGTGATGTAAGTATGCTTGCATTTATATATTGTACTGCTGTGTACCTGTCCATCATAAAAAAAATTAAAATTGATGTGTAAAATGTATTATGTTAATATTTTTCAATCTTTTTGCAAGCTTAATGGGATTATATGGATTAAGCTTGTACATAAGACTTTGCAAAGTGCAGTTACTGGTTCTCTTTGGTTTTTCTTAAATTTACTATATTGTTTAGATGCTCTTCTAAGTGCCTGACAGTTCTCCTTATCTCATGTATGGATCTCTGGTGGATTTAGTCAGGGTTGTGTCTGACGTCATTTTTGCACAGTTTTATGGATGCAGCCTGGAGACGGCTTTCCATTTGATGCAGTGTTTACTATTTATTAGGTGTTTGGCCTTTCCTTCTACTAAACAAAGTGTTGCTTATTTGCAAACCTAAAAAATATGGAGCCAAGCCGTAGGAATTACAAGAAATTGGACATGTCTGTCACACCTCATTGACTTGGAGGACTAGAATTTGGCAAGGTGTAAATGTGTGTCTGAATGTAAAAAGTATATATACATTTCTATAGTACATATATAGTACAGTCGTGGCCAAAAGTTTTGAGAATGACACAAATATTAGTTTTCACAAAGTTTGCTGCTAAACTGCTTTTAGATCTTTGTTTCAGTTGTTTCTGTGATGTAGTGAAATATAATTACACGCACTTCATACGTTTCAAAGGCTTTTATCAACAATTACATGACATTTATGCAAAGAGTCAGTATTTGCAGTGTTGGCCCTTCTTTTTCAGGACCTCTGCAATTCGACTGGGCATGCTCTCAATCAACTTCTGGGCCAATTCCTGACTGATAGCAACCCATTCTTTCATAATCACTTCTTGGAGTTTGTCAGAATTAGTGGGTTTTTGTTTGTCCACCCGCCTCTTGAGGATTGACCACAAGTTCTCAATGGGATTAAGATCTGGGGAGTTTCCAGGCCATGGAACCAAAATGTCAATGTTTTGGTCCCCGAGCAACTTAGTTATCACTTTTGCCTTATGGCACGGTGCTCCATCTTGCTGGAAAATGCATTGTTCTTTACCAAACTGTTGTTGGATTGTTGGAAGAAGTTGCTGTTGGAGGGTGTTTTGGTACCATTCTTTATTCATGGCTGTGTTTTTGGGCAAAATTGTGAGTGAGCCCACTCCCTTGGATGAGAAGCAACCCCACACATGAATGGTCTCAGAATGCTTTACTGTTGGCATGACACAGGACTGATGGTAGCACTCACCTTTTCTTCTCCGGACAAGCCTTTTTCCAGATGCCCCAAACAATCGGAAAGGGGCTTCATCTGAGAATATGACTTTGCCCCAGTCCTCAGCAGTCCATTCACCATAATTTCTGTAGAAGATCAATCTGTCCCTGATGTTTTTTTTGGAGAGAAGTGGCTTCTTTGCTGCCCTTCTTGACACCAGGCCATCTTCCAAAAGTCTTCGCCTCACTGTGCGTGCAGATGCGTTCACACCTGCCTGCTGCCATTCCTGAGCAAGCTCTGCACTGGTGGCACTCCGATCCCGCAGCTGAATCCTCTTTAGGAGACGATCCTGGTGCTTGCTGGACTTTCTTGGATGCCCTGAAGCCTTCTTAACAAGAATTGAACCTCTTTCCTTGACGTTCTTGATGATCTTATAAATTGTTGATTGAGGTGCAATCTTAGTAGCCACAATATCCTTGTCTGTGAAGCCATTTTTATGCAACGCAATGATGGCTGCACGCGTTTCTTTGCAGGTCACCATGGTTAACAATGGAAGAACAATGATTTCAAGCATCACCCTCCTTTTAACATGTCAAGTCTGCCATTTTAACCCAATCAGCCTGACATAATGATCTCCAGCCTTGTGCTCGTCAACATTCTCACCTGAGTTAACAAGACGATTACTGAAATGATCTCAGCAGGTCCTTTAATGACAGCAATGAAATGCAGTGGAAAGTTTTTTTTGGGATTAATTTAATTTTCATGGCAAAGAAGGACTATGCAATTCATCTGATCACTCTTCATAACATTCTGGAGTATATGCAAATTGCTATTATAAAAACTTAAGCAGCAACTTTTCCAATTTCCAATATTTATGTAATTCTCAAAACTTTTGGCCACGACTGTACATATGTATGTAAAAAAGTAAAAGAGATAAATGATATAGATGCTGGCCAAAGAAATTATGTATCCAAACTATGAGCAATAGATCTATGACCTTTATTGCCAGGGACCCAGATGACTGTCTTTGCCTAGAAATCCTTAGGGCAGGGATGCTCAACCTGCGGCCCTCCGGCTGTTGTAAAACTACAACTCCCACCATGCCCTGCTGTAGGCTGATAGCTGTAATCTGTTTGGGGCAGGCTGGGAGTTGTAGTTTTGCAACAGCTGGAGGGCTGCAGGTTGAGCATGCCTGCCTTAGGGCATTTAGATACATGGAGGTTATTAGAGTTTGTAGTGTGTATACAGTAAATTATGAGATAGTCAACATTTTTGGCTATTATTATTAGAAATGAGCGAATCGAATCCCATGAAGTGGAATTCGATCAGAATTTCAGGATAAATTCGATTTGCCTCGAAGGCGAATTTCCTCGTGCTTTATGTTAGCGAATCGATTTAACCTGAAATAGTGTAAAAAACTAAAAAACTCATACTTCCTTCCTCCATTTGCTTTCAACGTCTTGATTGAAGATCTTGAAGATCTTGAAATCCCATGTGTGGTGACGTATGGCGTGATGACGTAATCTCGTGCTGCGCAAGATTTCACTCCAAATCTTCAAGCAAGATGGAGGTGGCTGGCCCGTCGCGAGCAAATGGACGTGGTAAGTTTGATAAAAAAATAATTTAATGTTAATTTCACACTGTTCTTACAATCAGATGCCGCGATCATGTATGAACGCGGCTTCGTGAGCTCTCCCTCCCTATCACAGCCCCCTGTCATTGCACCCGCAACTTACAAAAAAATGCGCTTCGTAACCGAAATTTTCAAAAATTCTAAACAAATCGAACTTTTCAAAAATTCGCTCATCTATAATTATTATTCTTTATTTTTTTTATTAGTACAAAGCATATTTCTAAAACATTACTTTATATTTTTCAGAGTTTAAGATATCTGAACATGAGATTCCCAAGTACCATAAAAACTGACAAAGGTTCTAATTAGAGATGAGCGAATTTCTTAAAATTAGTTTCGGGTCCAATTCATCGTATTCAACCTTTCAAGTCAATTCAGGTGCAAATCGATTCTACCCAAATTAAAACTACTTTAAATGCCTGGAAGAGTTTTCCTTTCTTTTGGAAAAAATTGCCTGAATCAAATCTGAAAAAATTCTGATTCTAACAAAACTGAATATTTTGCCAAATTCAGATCAAATTTTGATTCTAAAGAATCAATTTGCTTATCACTACTCCTAATTGTCATAGGTAGATATCCTAGTCATCATACTGTAGTTTATGAGTAATATAAAAATTGGGATTACCGTATATACTCGAGTATAAGCCGATCCGAATATAAGCCGAGGCCCCTAATTTTACCCCCAAAAAATGGGAAAAATTATTGACTCGAATATAAGACTAGGGTGGGAAATGCAGCTATAATGCAGAGTGTATGTGTATATAATGCACACACTCTACATTATATACACACATCTGCAAGAGGGTGACTCAGATTTATGGGAGTCTGACTCTGACTCCCTGTATTTAATGCAGAGTGTGTGCATTATATACACACACACTCTGCATTAAATACAGGGAGTCAGACTCCCATCAACTGGGCATTTATTTATTTATTTTTGTTCCCCCCCTCCCTACTTCATACTTGGCCAGGGAGGGGGGGATGTCCAGGGGAAGGGGGGGCTGTGCAGGGGCCGGTACTTACTGCCGGTGTAAATCTCGCGGTCTGCTCCCAGTGTAAATCTCGCGGCCCGCGTGTCTCGCGAGATTTACACTGGGAGCTTAACAGAGGTGCCGCGCGGACGTGCTGGGAGCTGACTGGAGCAGCTGTAAAGGTAAGTAACAGCTTCTCCGGCCCCCAACATGTCATGGTCTGTATTATGGCAATGTAAGTTGCCATAATACAGACCTAGACTCGAGTATAAGACGAGGGGGCTTTTTGAGCACAAAAATATGTGCCAAAAAACTCGTCTTATACTCGAGTATATACGGTAAATTAAATTTTCTTTTACATAATTTTTATTATATGTAGTTTTCATTACCAGCCTTAACCATTCCTAGTTCACCACTAGTCCTAAATACAACCCTAACCATACCAGAAAAATAACTTTTCAACCAGGTTACTTTTCACTAGAGTAATAAGAATACATATGATTGAAATGTCTTCTGCTGGTTAAGTGTCCCTTTGCGTCTGACTATTGTAAATGTTGTGTTTAATGGTACACAGAGTTAGCGCTAGATTTACCAAATGCATTTTCACAAACATGAAAGAGCTTGTGTTACTAATTTTTTTCTGTTTAACGCCAGCGTTATCAGCTAACCATTGTGTATATGCAGAGCCTCAAGTTCCATCAGAAGTGTGCCAGAGGCGAACATGTGGAGAGGTCTGGTCAGTGGCTTGTGCTCTT
The DNA here is from genome assembly GCF_905171765.1 of Bufo bufo. Taxonomy (NCBI): domain Eukaryota; kingdom Metazoa; phylum Chordata; class Amphibia; order Anura; family Bufonidae; genus Bufo; species Bufo bufo. The sequence continues at coordinate 181,958,320 of NC_053397.1, read as the reverse complement.
TGGTCATTAAAAATGTACAAAGGTCAAAATTAGGAAACAGCTTGCATGTGGCCTGCAGGTGTCTCTCAGAAACACAGGTAGCCCCCGAGCAATTGCAAAAATCATTGAAAGTGAACGTGATGCCTCAACATGATTCCTGATGTGGATCAAGAGAGTTGCCAAATTAAAGGAGGGAATTTGCCATAGAAAGCACATTCCTTCATCCTTTCCAAGTTTCAATATCATAGATGAAAAGTCAATGGAATGAAAAGAAGCAAACAGTAGAAGAAAAGATGTCAAACAGTATAAGGGTACTTTCACACTTGCGGCAGAGTGATCCGGCAAGCATTTCCGTCTCCAGTACTGCCTGCCGGATCCGGCAAAACGTATGCCAACTGATGGCATTTGTAAGACTGATCAGGATCCTGATCCGTCTGAAAAACGCATTGAAATGCCGGATCCGTCAAAACGCATCCGGCATTTATTTTTTTCACCGGATACGGCACTAATACATTCCTATGGAAAAAAATGCCGGCATTCAGGCAAGTCTTCTGTTTTTTTTAGCATGCTGCGGTTTTATCTTTTGCCTGATCAGTCAAAATGACTGAACGGAAGACATCTTCATGCATCCTGAACGGATTACTCTCCATTCAGAATGCATGGGGATAAAACTGATCAGTTCTTTTCCGGCATTGAACCCCTAGGACGGAACTCAGTGCCGGAAAAGAAAAACGCTAGTGTGAAAGTACCCTAAGCTGTTCCATGAATGTGATATTAATAAAACAATATGGATGTCTGAGTGCTTCAAAATTTCAAATTTCAAACTAAAATATTTGATACTTTTACTAGAGATGAGCGAAGTATTGGAAAATTCGATTTGGCTGCTTAGCTGACTTTTACAAAGAAATTTATTTCATAATTAATTACTTCAAGTAGTGGATGCAATGATAGGGAGCGGCGATTGCACCGCCCTCATCATTGTACCTCTCAGATGTCCCCGTTCATACATGATTGCGGCATCTGATAACAATAATCCAGTGTAAAATAAAAAATTTTTTTTTATAAAACCATACTTAGGCCTCTTTCACACTACCGTTTTTTTTTTCCGTTTTGCGGGCCGTTTTTTGCGTTCCGTATACGGTCCCATTAATTTCAATGGGTCCACAAAAAAAACTGAATGTACTCCGTATACATTCCGTTTCCGTATCTCCGTTCCGTGCAAAGATAGAACATGTCCTATATTTGGCCGCAAATCACGTTCCGTGGCTCCATTAAAGTCAATGGGTCCGCAAAAAAAAACTGAATGCATATGGAAATGCATCCGTATGTCTTCCGTATCCGTTCCGTTTTTTTGCGGAACCATCTATTGAAAATGTTATGTCCAGCCCAATTTGTTCTATGTAATTACTGTATACTGTATATGCCATACAGAAAAAAGGAATGGAAAAACGGAACAGAAACGTAAACACAACCGAAACAAAAAACGGAACAACGGATCTGTGAAAAACGGACTGCAAAACACTGAAATAGCCATACGGTAGTGTGAAAGAGGCCTTACCCTCATCTATTTTATTGTGAAGAGCCTCCATCTTGTTTGAAGATCTAGTGCAAACTCTTGTGAAACCGGAATATTGTGCAAAAGGTAAGTATGAATTTTTTTTGTTTTTTACTCCATTTCAGTTCATTACCACGAAGCATGAGGAAATTCGGCTTCGCGGCAAATCAAATTTTCCCTAAAATTTTTATTGAATTCCACTCCGTGGCGTTTGGTTCACTCAACACTAACTTTTACCCCCGAATCATTTGATATGTAAAATATAAGGTTCTTTAAAATATGCAGCACTGATTGCCCTAGTAGAGTGTACAATAAGCAGCAATAAAGACAGTTTAATTGACAATTACAATGATAATTACAATTACAATTTTAATTGCTTCAACCTATAAGAATTTTTTAAACAGTTAGAACATATGGAAGACCATGAAGTTGCACGCAACATAAAATGAAGAAAATGTAACTGCGCTCCTCCTAGCAGCTTACCAAGCACAGCGCTGACACTGGAATGGGACTGTGCTGCACCTAGGCCATGTGACTGATGAACTTGTCATGAGTGGCCTAGGAAGAGCCTACAGCACCCACCGGAGAGCTGCAACCTCTTCAAACAGCTGATCGGTGGGGTGCTGGAAGTCGGACCCCCAGCAATCAGATACTGAGACCCTGTCCTGAGGATAGGTTATCAATATAAAGCACTTGGAAAAAACATTTAATTTCAATATTGAACACAATTTCTTTAATAATCTATATGCAGTATTTGGTGATGCACCAATATTTCAAGGGGTTGTCTTACTTCAGCAAGTGACATTTATCATGCACAGAAAGTTAATACAAAGCACTTACTAATGTATTGGGATTGGGAAAAATACTTTGTGCATCGACTAAACTCTTCCATTGGTCCAACCTATAAAATTGCATTTCTACAAGTAGGCGGTGGGCATACTTTACGAGACCCTTTAGTTGCAGGGAGTCCCTAGGACAGTGATTGCGAAACAACCGCCAATTCATCTGACAGCGTTAATAAAAAATTATTTGAATCTTTCCTCCTTATTCACTTTCTTCGGTGTAACAAAATCCTTGGTGGCACTAAAAGGGTTGCAAAAATAAAACAAGAAAAGAGTCCAAAAAGTGAGTTCTTCTACCGCATTGGAAGGGGGAAAAAAAAGCGGTCGGCGGTGTGACTGTTTGACAGGTGTGTGTGCTTAGGCTGGTAGAGCGGACTCTGCAGAGAGTCACTCATGAAATAGGATCGTGTTAGTAAACAGTCTGTACTTTCTCAAATGTGCCCCGGAGATTTGTTGCAGGAAGTGAAATTGCTCAAATCTAGCTAATTTGGCACGATACATTGAAAGCATGCTTGAGTGATCATAATTGCACTGGGACCAACTTAATTTAGCCATCTCTATGTATAGGTTTCCAATAACAACTGCAGGCAATATACATTCAGGCTCTTGTTTGTTTCTTAAAGTGATTAGCTGAAAACATTTGGAATCTAAAGATGTAATTGCAGCCGGTTATTTAAGCTTAATTCTGATTTATTTAAAATAAAAATTCGGGGTTTTTAATCTGGATTTATTGAAATTGGAGTTTTACTGCCTGGCTAAAACAAGAACATATTCATTACGTGGCTTGAGTCACAAGGGAAATGACAAATTGGATTGCCGCGTACGGAGGAATGATCAAATATGAAGTTAGGCTTGGTTGGAAAGTGCTACGTATGCTGAGTAATAGAATGGGAATACGGATCAGAACAGTATTATTTTATTGCCAGAGTCAAGTGCAACTGTCATAGCAGACCGCAGTAATTCTAGGATGCAGCATCATAAGTTTAGGACTATTTGATTAACCTCTAGAATATATTGGCGAGTAACGTGTGAATTTATTTTAGTTTCTTACTCTCCCAGGATAGGGAAGAACTCCAAGACTCCCAACAGAGCAGGCAAGTCTCTTGCAATAGGCAGTTGGCAGTGACCTCTAGAGGGAGCTTGCTGCAACTGCATTCATATTTCTTTCAAGCGCTTTAAAGGAGTTGTCCCACAAAAAATATTCTACATTTTTCCAACCAGCTCCTGGATCTGAATACTTTTGTAATTGCATGTAATTAAACATTTAGTATAGCCTTTGAGTTATTCACTGAAATCTATCTGTATAGCGCCACCTGCTGTTTGCTCTTTTTCAAATTTCTCTGTCCTCCTCACTGAGATCTAGCAGAGCAATTGGAGCAATGAATAGGGACACATCTCTGGATCCATGTAAGGTACAGGGCTGGTTATACGTTTGTTAGAAAGAGACTTTTTTTTATATGATTTTGGATTTTCACGTTAATCACATCAACCTCTTTAATAGAAACTGTATGCATGTGAGCTCAGCCTTGTGGGGTCTTTAGGCAGAATTTTCTAATTTATGGAAACACTCCCACAAACCTCTCTGTTCTGTGACCTGATTGGCACAGCTTATGGAGTCACTCTGATACTATTAAAGGGGTTGCCCAGGGGTTTCCCTTCCTTGTGAAGGGAAATATACTTAACCGCTCCCTACCGCTTATTTACGGTCCTTGGGTCCACCTCTGTCCTCACTGGGCTTTGGTCCCTGCATATAAACTTGAAGCACATGCACCGCTGCAGCCAATGACTGAGGTGACGTGCCATATGGAGGATATGCCACTGCTGGCCGTAGCGGCACTTGTAGCCATGTCAATTCTTGAAGGTTATACGAGGGGACTGAAATGCAGAGAAGACAGTGGTGGACCTAGGACACCGGAACTGAGCAGCAGGGAGCAGTTAAGTATGTTTTCCTTTATACTGTAAGTCTGGCAGGGTGGTTATTTAAAATAGATGGGAATCCTGAAAATCGCTTTAAGGGTGGCACTTAGAATGTCATTAGTCTTGTACTTGGTGTGTAAAGAGGGATATTACAGTCTAGTCTCTCAAAGTATGATTATTAAAAGTTAACAAGCATGGAATTAACTAAAATATCAGTGTCCTGTATTTGTTCTTACTGAGTTGAGTGGCATTGTATATGATTGTTTAGGATGTCATCCTTCATCAGACCCTCATACATCATTGAAGCTCCTTGAAAGTGGAACCTTGAGGCTACAGATCCAGTGGGATCTCCAGGCTGTGATCCTTAGAGTTGTCATTGGTTGACAGTGGGACACAGCAGCAATGACAGAAGGACCAATCAAGTACAAATATCCAGAAATAGCAATTGAAAGCAGAGTTCAGGCCAGGAGTCAAAACCTTTGCAGCTAAAACAGCTTCCACTCTTCTGGTAGGGCTTTTTATTCAAATGAGTGTGTCTGTGGGAATTTTTGCCCGTCCATCCATAAGATCTTGTGTGAGGTCAGGCACTGATGTTGGACCAGAAGGCCAGGCTTGCAAATTCCATTCGGGTTCATCCCAAAGGTCTATAGGGTTGAGGTCATCTCTGAGGGCCAGTAAAGTTCTTTGATGCAATAAACTGAATGAACCATGCGTTCATCAACCTTGCTTTCTGCACTGGGGTGCAGTCCTGCTGGAACAGAAAAGGGCTTTCCCCAAACTCTTCCCACAAAGTTGGAAGCATGCAACTGTACAGAGTGTCTTGGACCGCTGAAGAATTAAGATTTCCCTTCACTGGAATTAAGAGTCCTAGCCCAGGCCCTAAAAAAAACCACATAGCATTATCCCTTCTCCACCAAACTTTGCAATTGGCACAATGCAGTCCGGTAGGTAATGTTATCCTGGCATTTGCCAAATCCATACTCGTCCATCAGACTGCCAGATTTGTCACTCAGCAGAGTGTTGGTGACTTTTATGTACTATGTGCCTCAGCACTTGGTGAACCTGCTCTGTAACTGTACATGGTCTCCACTTCATGGCTGAGTTGCTGTGGATCCTAAATGCTTCCAATTTGCAACAATACCACTCACAGTTGATAACGGTATATCTAGGAGAGAAGAAGTTTCACAAACTGACTTGTAGCAACACTGGCCTCCTATTCCAGTAACACAGTTAAATTCAAAAATGTGTGTAAAGGCAGACTGCATGGCTAAAAAGTGGATTTTATACACCTGTGGCAATGGCACTAATCAAAAACACCTTAATTCAACGATTAAGATGTGTGTCTCAGTACTTTTGTTTATCTAGAGTATGTAACAGGCTAGAAGCAATGAGTGAGAGTCCAGGTAAGCTCTGATGACATCATCAGAAGCAGCCTAGTAGTAAGTATTCTTTTGCATAACAGGAAAATATAGAAAAACACAATTCTGCTGCATCAATAGTGTGTGGTGTGGTCCTGGTACAAGGACAATGTGAAGTAAGATCCTCGGCAACTATACTAAAAATATATTAAGTAGAAATATATTGCATATTGTGTGGTCCCAAAATGAATTCAATATTTGCTAATGGCCCTATTAAAAGTGGGTCATTATCAGCACTCTACACAATGACATAACCATCACAGGCAATCACTATGCAATTATATTGACATTTGTCTCTACATTGAGCAATTATCCCCCTGCTAGGCCGTCAGCTGGTAGCACTTGCACTGAAGATCTAGAAGACTACTATGTTTTGAAGGGAAGCTTGACATCATAAATCATTGCATGTCAGTTAAATTAGGTTAGAACGAGGTTTTAGCCAATTTACTGGTCCTACGATTGTGGCCCTTTGGGATATTTTCACGTGCAATGACTCCACTTGCTGTATTTCATGAAAGGCAGCTTGTACATTTCAGGCAACCACCGATTTATAGTATAGATAAGAAGGAGGTTATTCCCACTTCTGAAATCAGTTTTTGAGTGGTAGGTGGAATGGTACGGTTCACTTTGAGTTGGTTGGTTTTCCTACCAACTCAAAGTAAACCAGATGGAACCAAACCTCAAACCAATGTCTAGGTATTGTGCCCATATTGCGACCATATAACAATGGCCTTATGAAGGCAGTGATATGGTGAAGCTGTGTAGATAATGACCTGAGGACATGGAGCATGAGAACTCTTTCTGGAAACAATTACCTATTGTACATTTCACAGATTTATATTTTACTAATGTTGCACAATATATGATCAGATTGCACACTGCTCTGTTAGTAGATAATTCTGGAAGCAATTACCAAACAGACGTTCTATCACATTAGTGAATCGTCAATATATGTGTAGTCACAAAGAAAGTTAAAAGCTCCAGCAATGTGCTGTTTTGCTATACAGTATATTATTATATTATATGCGCAGCACGGTGGCTCAGTGGTTAGCAAAGGTGCCCTGCAGTGCTGGGGTCTTAGGTTTGAATCTGACCAAGTTCAACATCTGCATGGAGTTTGTATGTTCTCCTTGTGTTTGCGTAGGTTTCTTCTGGGTTCTCCGGTATCCTCCATACTTCAAAGACACACTGATAGGGAGCCTAGATTGTAACCCCCATTGGGGACAGCTTGATGCTAATATCTGTAAAGCGCTGTGGAATATGTCAGCACTATATAGGTGCGTAAAATAGCTATTGTTTTATAAAAAATACTATCCAAATCACCAGGGTCCAGAGAGCGTGGAGCTCCCTTGAATCTCCCAAAACGAATCACAATTTTTTTTCATTATTTGGAATCATTTGTATTCCTGAATTTCAGAACTGATTTGTGCATCTCTGCCCACAATACAGTATATACACTGTGGGGATTCGCTCTGGTAGGATAAGCCGGCGCAGTACAGAGGCAAAATACAAGTTCGTAATTCAAACTTCAGTGTTTATTCACACATGATGCCAAAAACAAAATGTCACTTTTGCAGCGTTGGTGTTACTTCCCACGCAATGGCAAGTTAATAAACCAAAAGTCACCTTGGTGGCAGTTCTGCCTCAGAAAGTTCAAATACAAGCTTTAGACAGCCTGTTCCCTTACACACGGGTCTCCGCTCTCCAGCCCAGCACAGGCACCAGATCCTAGCACACAGACCTCCTGAGCTCCACTGTCAGACGGAAGTAATCCTCTCCACCTGGCAGTGCTGGCTGGTTTTTATGCCTGGCAAAACCCGGTCTGGAACGTGGGGAGTAGTCACCCACCCAGCACTTTGACTACTCCCAGTAAGAGACGTCCTGGATCAACTATTACAGACATGATAAGTACCAAGGTGTCAAACAGCAACTGCTGCTGACACATAAAAACTTACTCCACCAAGGCCAGGAACTTCGGTGACACGTACCTATCATCCACGATGATTCCTTGTACCTTCTTACAACACTATAGATAAAATAGTTTTTAGTGTATTGATAAATTTGTTTCGCGGCAAAGCCGAATTTTCCCGTGCTTCATGGTACAAAAATTATTTAATCTGAAATAGTGCAAAAAACAAACAAACAAAAAAATCATACTTACCTGCTCCATTTGCTCACGACGGGTCGGCTACCACCATCTTGCTTGAAGATCTTGGCCAAAATCCTGTGCGCAGTGACGTAGGACGTCACCACGCTGGCCGGTGTGATGACCTCATCTCGGGCCGCATGAGATTTTGCTCCAGATATTCAAGCAAGATGGCGACGGCCTGCCCGTCGCAAGTGAATGGAGCAGGTAAGTATGATTATTTCTTTTTTTATTTAACACCAGATTATTGCTATCAAATGCCGCGATCATGTATGAACGTGGCATCTGACGGGTACAATGACGAGGGGCGGCGCAGTCCCTTCTCCCTGTCATTGCAAACTACTTACAAAGAAATGCACTTTGTCACAAAGCAAATTTTTGGGTGAAATTCGGCGAAGCAGCCAAATAAAATTTTCAAATAATTTGCTCATGTCTAGTATTGATGGTTGGTCATTTTGTGGACTTTTTCTTGCTAATTCAAAGCTTTTGGCGGCTAGTGTAAATGATATGACTGTGAATTGTCAAATCTTCAAATACACATTGCTAATAACTCATGTATAAAACTCAGGCTTATATATTTGATCTTTTAATAACAGTTACCAGAAAATCTCATGTATAAAGAATGATGTGATTGATTTTCAGGTCCATCTTTTCATGTAGCGCACACAGTGATTTGTTTAATTAGCTGAAATGTACAGTAATTACTTCCCTATCCAAGCAGGCTTTTGTATCTCCGAAGGGCGGCTGTTATATGTAACGGTAATTTTCCCCATGTGACCTATTTACAAAGAATTTGCTCCATGTGTTAAAGCAGCAGAAACTTTTCATGGAGACCATGCTGCTGTCAACTCACTCCTGATTAAAGGAAAATCTACGGACTATTTAAGCGCTATAGAATGAGTTTGAAAGCATACGAGGCAACATAAAGAAAAGTATTTAGCCAAGGTTGATATAGAAAGATATTCATTATCTCGAAAGTAGAAGGACATGCGGTGATATATCTCCAAAGCTTCACTTATGGCAGGGTTAGGGCTAAGTTTGCCCCTGGGACAATTTAAAGCAGCAGTAACTGAGGCTTGTCGCTCCCCTAGTCATTTCCATTTTTTAACCCTTCATGACCAATGCAGTTTATCCATTTCTGAACCAAATAACTAACTAGCACTGGTAATAAATGTATGGTCTCAATGTGCTTGTGTAAATTGTACATAACTGTAAATGTAAATTTAAATTGTAATGTCAATTGTAATGTAAATGTAAATTTTTCCAACTGTTGGAAATAATTTTATACTGACTCTGACTCAAACTATGAGTTTTTGCATAAATATACCAACCCCAATGGTGCATCACACAGTGCCCACCATATTGTCCAGTACAGTTTATATGGCAGTAGTGAAGGTTAAGGGGGTTGTCTCACTTCAGCAAGTGACATTTATCATGTATTGGAAGTTAATATAAGGCACTTACTAATGTATTGTGATTGTCCATAATGTTTCCTTTCCTGGCTGGATTCATTTTTCCATTACATTATACACTGCTCGTTTCCATGGTTGGGACAACCCCTTTAAGGAATCCACCTTGTCTGTACATTTATACCCATTATATTTTGCTCTGGGCTGGGCTAGGATCTGCACTGGTGTTTACCTGGATTGGAGAATGGAAAAGTGGGGAGCGGCTTCTTCCATGTGTCATGAAGCTGAAATGATCTGCTGTTCAGGCAGCTCTTTTTTTCTAATTCAGCAAGGTTTCATCAAAAGTGGATTCTCTAAGCAATACGATTTAGAAATGTCAATTAGTATTAATAGGATGTATTAATAAGACCCATGGCGACTGTATATTAGCAGCCTGGAGGAGCCACAATTGCTTTAGAAGTGGGATTGTAATGTGTTATAATTTTATTGAGATTGCACTGTCAATTATTATTATTTATTTAATTAAATGGTGAATGTGATTGTCTCTGTATAGTAATTACTTTGTTTACTGTACTGTGACATCATTGTGTTCACCAACCTTACACTGTGACATCACTGTATTGACTGTTACTTCACTTTGGCCATTCATTATCTCATATCTGTGACATTCCTATTCTGTATGCAATGATATCACTGTTTACTGTGACATCCTAGTGATTATTACCATTCTTAGCATGTATTATACCTGGACTGTGACATCACTGTGATTTTTATCCTGGTACTGTGACATCACTTTATTTTTTTTTACTCTTTTGTGACATCACTGTGATTTTTATCCTGGTACTGTGACAGCACTGTATTTATTTACCTGAGTTGTGACATCACTGTGTTTATTATCCCTGTAGTGTGACATCACTGTGGTTATTATTCTGGTACTGTGACATCACTGTATTTATTTGCCTGAGTTGTGACATCACTGTGTTTATTATCCGCTTATGATATCACTGTGTGCTTCGTCCATGTTCTGTGGCGTAACTGTAAGAATTGTTTAGGGATATAAAGTAAACGATAAAGAGAACCGCAGTTCCTTGGTCACATAAGAGGACACCAGTTCTACAAATTGGGGTTACCGCTGCTACAACTGAGTAGTCACATATTAGTCCATAGTGTTCCACTTAATTAATTTATCAATAAACAGTATCCCAAATCTGTGAACCAAACATTGATGTTACTTTTGTGAAGCAGTGGGTGCTACGTTACTGTTTTCCCCTGTATCTCATTTATGCATCATCTCTTCTATATAATGTAGTCACGTGTGATAGTAAGTTCTGCAGTTTGTTGGGTTTTCTCCTGGGTGGTTTTCAAAGGAGTTTTTACTGTGTCCGTCAGTTCTAGGAAGATTCCTAGAATCTTTTCTTGAAATTCTATTCAGATCAGATGATTAGATTCAGACCCAAATAAATTCGACCAGAATTGAAAGTGCTCCGACTGGCCAGAAAAATTGTGATTGACATTCTGGGTTTTCCTAGGTCTGTATGCAACTCATTTCAATCTTTTTCATGCCAAGGTAGCATTAGTAATGTATAAAGTAACAACTAAATATATGGCCGTTGGTAGTAAAAGAATGTTTAATGTTGGAAAACATTTAAGGTTGGAAAATTTTTTCTTTTTTTTCTTTTTAAAAGGTCCGAAAAAAATGTTTTGTTTTGGTAACAAATGCCTTCTGGTGTGTTTGAACAAAATACCTGGGGTCATGTGATCCTCCTCCTTGCTAATGCTAATGCTAATGCCATTTTGAGGAGTTCGCCAGAAATGCCAAAAATCTGGATTCAGATTTGACTCAAATTTTTGCAGTTTCACTCTTCATCTAGTGTTGAGCGAATCAAAGTCCGCGAAGTAGAATTGGATGAGAATTTCAAGGAAAATTCAATTCGCCGCAAAGCTAAATTTCCTCGTGCTTGGTGGTAACTTATCGATTTACCCTGAATGGCGGTAAAAAAATCTTACCTCATCCATTTGAGTGCGAAGAGCCATCTGTTGCCATGTTGATTGAAGATCCCGCACAAAATCCCATGCATGGTGACGTCATCACGGGCCACGCTAGATTTTGTGCGAGATCTTTAATCAAGATGCCTGCTCTTCGCAATCACATGGATGAGGTAAGTATGATTTCATTAATATTTTTAATATCAATTGTAATATCAATGTCAGATATCTGCGATCAGCTATGAACGCGGCATCTAAGGGGTACAATGATGGGGAGTGGCACAGTTGCACCCACTACTTACAAAGAAATTCACTTTGTGACAAAGTGATTCATCACAAAATGAATTTTTTTGCAAAATTCGGCGAGGCAGCCACTAATCACTAATCACATCTAGTTTTAATTTTATTTATACATTTTCAGGAGGACAAACAGGAATGGTGTGAAGCATTTCCTTGCTGCACTGTATCTTAGTTCTGTAAAATGCCTTCAGGAACACCCAACTCCTTTCTATATGTTGATGAAGGCACACAAGAAGCTTCATTATTTTAGTATTTCTTTAAGACAATCTCCCTAGGGAGCAACTAGTTATGAATTGCTACTGGAGAAAAATGTATTTGTTCCTGACATTATATAACAAATGAATTATTAGATGATAGGACTAGTGATGAGCGGCAGGGGCAATATTCGAATTTGCGATATTACGTGAATATTTTGTAGAATATTCGTCATAAATTTGTAAATTCGAGAATTCGAGATTATATTCTTGATTGCGAAAATCGGCAATGTATTATTTGCGTAATGTGCACAATATACCGGCGTGGGTTACTTATGCCAGTGGTCCCCAACCTTTTTTGCACCAAGGACCAGTTTCATGCAAGACAATTTTCCCAGGAACCGGGTAGGGGGGGGGGATGCAGGGGTTATGGGGCGGGGCTTAGGGGGTGGGCAGGGCTTAGGGGTGCTAGTCGGCGCTGACTGATTCAAGCGCATAACAAAACACAAGGTGCATATTAAAATACAGTATATAACACTACGTATATATAACGACTATATAAACTGAGTAGGGTCTCAGCTGCACTGGTCTCTGCTGCACTGTACCGTATTTTTCGCCCTATAAGATGCACCTAGGTTTTAGAGGAGAACAATAAGAAATAAATATTTTTCATTACACCTCAGGTCAGCCCAGCAATCAGACCCCCAATGTTAATCAGACCTCTGCTGATAGCCCTAATCAGACCCCAATGTCAATCAGACCTCAGATCAGACCCTAATGCCTCAGATCAACCCCCCAACCTTTAGTCATCTATCAGCCCTCATGTCAGCCATCAACCCCCATGTCAGCCATCAGCCCCCATGTCAGCCATCAGCCTAAGGGCTCCATAAGCCCCCCATGTCAGCCATCAGCCATATGTCAGCCATCAGCCCCTATGTCAGCCATCAGCCCTCATGTCAGCCATAAGCCCCCCATGTCAGCCATAAGCCCCCCATGTCAGCCATAAGCCCGCCATGTCAGCTATACGCCCCCCATGTCAGCCCCCAGCCCTAATGTCAGCCATCAGCCATATGTCAGCCTCCAGCCCCCATGTCAGCCATCATCCCCCCCATGTCAGCCATCAGCCCCCCATGTCAGCCCCCAGCCCCCCATGTCAGTCATCAGCCCTCATGTCAGCCATAAGCCCCTCATTCAGCCCTCAGCCCTTATGTCAGTCATAGGCCCCCCATGTCAGCCCTCATGGCAACCATCAGCCCTTATGTCAGCCCCCAGCGAAAAAAAATAAAAATAATAACACTTACCTCTCCTGCTCCTGGACGCCACCACTCCTCACCATCGCAATCCTCTTCATCCTGCTGTCGGCTGTGTATCGCGGGGCACAGTGTGAGGTCACAGTGCGCCCTCACGCTGTGCACCGCCGATAGCCGAGCCGAGGACCAGGAAGCGGTGAGTACAGATCCTTCACCGCTTCCTGGTCCTCCGGTACTAATGAGCATTCCATAATGGAAGAGCTTCATTAGTACCGCGTTAAAGACGGCCATAATTGCCACGGCCCGGCAAACAATCTACCACTGACTTATGCTACATTTTTCAAGCTGGTATAAGTTTCCTGAGACTGGAGAAAATGGTTGGCAAGGCAGAACATTAGAATAGCTTCATATGCAGATAGAGTGCTCTAATATATTTGCGCTTGCGAATATTCGTCATTACGAATACATAGCACTATATTCTAAATCTTCGCAAATTCTCGAAGTGCCGATATTCGCGATAAAAATTTGCTTTTCGAATATTCGCGCTCAACACTAGATGGGACTGTGGCATGAGCAGAGTTGCACAAGTGACTGCCTAGAATGACTCTGCTGTTTACAGTAGTCACTAAACACTTCCAGATGTCTTCACATTCCACATTTGCCTCAATTCTGTTTATCCAAACAACAATTGACTTTTGCCATCCCTGTCAGCTGGTGCTCTCGTCCTGCAGTTCTACAAGATTTCAGGCCATTTGTAAACATGAAATTTTAGAAATTGTAAAAAAAAATTAATTGCAGACAGGTCTTGTTTAAGTTCTGTGCTATTTGTATTCAACGAGGCACTGTCTGGGAGCAACATATAACGGTATAACATAGGGTTTCTAGTGGGATTACATGTTTTACTGTATATTTGAGGCAAAATGGGTTTTAAAAAAAATTCTGCTACCGCTCCAGCGCTTACCAGGTCTCTGCTGGTCTCTACTTCCTGTTTTCGACTTGACACACAGGAAGTGGCAGAAGATGCCTGCTCAGCAAATCTCTAGCCACAGCCTTGACCTATCTCAGCCATTTATTATTATGTACAGCGCTATGGAATGATTGGTGCTTTAATAATAATTACTGGCTAAGCAGGCATCTTCGTACATTTCCTGCTTGTTGAGTGAAGACCAGGAGGAAGTTGGTAGACATCGGCACAGCAGGGGTAGGGGTTTGGTGAGGAGAGTAATACTTTTTTTATTAAGCCATTCTGCTCTATATGTAAAAAAATGTAATCCTGTAGGACAACGTTTTTGACTCCATACATGTAAGGCCTCATGCACACGACTGTATGTATTTTGCGGTCCGCAAAAAACGGATCCGCAAAAAATACGGATGACGTCTGTGTGCATTCAGTATTTTGCGGTTGGCCCCTGATAGAACAGTACTATGCTTGTCCGTAATGCGGACAATAATAGGACATGTTCTATTTTTTTGCGGAACGGAAATATGGACATAGAGAAACAGAATGCACACGGAGTAACTTCCGTTTTTTTGAGAACCAATTGAAATGAATGGTTTCGTATACGGTCAGCAAAAAAAAACAGAACGGACACGGAAAGAAAATACGTTCGTGTGCATGAGGCCTAATAAGTAGAGATGAGTGAAGTTTTGAAAAATTAGAATTACTTTGTCACAAATTGCTTTTCATTGTATTGAGTGGGTGCAATGATGGGGAATGGTGATTGCGCCGTCCACTGTCATTTAACCCCTCAGATGTCGCGTTCAACGCTGATCGCGGCATCTGAGACTCACATTCAGGTGCTCAGGGGTAAATCTGTGGTTAAAAAATATATATTTATACTCACCTCATCCACTTGTTCACGGAGAGACCGTCCGCTCCCATCTTAATTGAAGAAAACCAGACAATGGACCTGCGGCGAGTGTGAAGACATCACCACATGATCACGATGGCCACACGCAGTGATGTCATCAGTAATGTCACCCTGTGGCCTGCATGATCATGTGGTGATATCATGATGCCACCACATGCAGCCAGTGTGATCACGTGGTCATGTCTTCACGCTCGCCACTGGTCCTTTGGTGGGTTTTCTTCAATCAAGATGGAAGCGGACTGCCTCCCTGCGATCAAGTGGATGAGGGGAGTATAATTTTTTTTGTTTTCATCCACCATTTTAGAAAAAATGTATTAAGCTACCATGAAGTGCGAGGAAATTCGTGGCGGATCGAATTCCACTTCAGATGCTTTGATTCACTGAACACTAGTAATAAGCCAACCTTATGATTTTTAGTTACACCAGTAAGATAAAAACATATCTGTACTAAAATATACGTAAAAATTTAATAATATAAGGGCTTTTTTGCAACCCCATTGAAATGATTGAGTCCGCATGAGATCCGTGGAAAAAAAAAGTGGATCGGATGCGGAACAAAAATATGTGTGCATGCAGGCATTATATGCGTTACACAGGACCCTTTTCTATGAGCCAGATCCATGACATAACAAGTGTCCATGGATCCAATGTAGCACACATTGCCCTCTTATGATTGTGTACCATTTATGTACCTTAACAACACCTTTACAATCAATACTGTGCATGCCGACTACCAGCCTTACTGGTTATTATCTCATGATAGCTGAATTTGAATAAACCATCTAATAGACCTAAATACTGCGTAATAGTGCAAGTGCTTCATTTTTGGCCCTAAGGTTATCCTTTAATCTACCCAGACTACAAAACTTCAACACATTTTGTCTAGATTCATCCAGTATCACTTGTTTTGGATCCAACAATGGGGTAAAATTGGATTGTCCAATCTTTAGGGCCCTTTACATGGGCCAACAATTGAACAGATTATCGCTAACGAGCGTTACTAGTAATTCTCGTTAGCGATGATCTGGCGGTGTAAATGCACAATCGAATACCAGATGAATGAGCGAAATGCACCGGACCCCTCCCCTAGCCATCAGCAGATTGTCGGAAAGTAACGCTTCCTTCCCGACAATCTGCTAGATCATCATCCCATGTAAAGGGACTAATCAAATATACAGTAAATGGATTTTTCCACTCAGACAATGGCAACATAACACTAGGGTGTCTAACTTCAAAGCAGACAATGTGACATGGGACCATACAGCAGTCAGACCATGTCGATATTAATGATATTCCATCAATGTCTATCTTGCACGTTTTACTGACAGTAAGAGGTTAAACTAATATTGTATCCAATTCACTTAAAAATTATATCACTGCTTGTATAGATAATAAAAGACAAAATAATAAACTCTTTATTAATCAATATAAGATTAAAACATATGTGTGGGCAGAGGGCCCCTTATATCACAAGCAATAACCTCACAGACCAAGTGTATACAGAATGACACTATGTGATTCATAAACCCCTATCAGGGTATTAATAAGTCTAGAGGCAAAAGAACGTTCTCCAAGGGTTGTCAACTGCTTATGGTGACATATGCCATGTCACCAGAGCAATGGTTCCCTGGATCAGTTTATTGTCTATTTGATCCAGCAACCAAGAATTGGGAACCAGTAAGAAACCCAAAACTTATATGATAGTGGTATGTAATAAATGCCCCAGATTAATGGGGCTATTCTACTACCAATCAGTTAATAGTCTTTTACGGCAAAATGGTGTGATTCTAAATTTGTCTGATTTTTACTCAAAAAAACATACAGGGTCTATTGGTCTGTTTTACTCCGAAACCTACAGGGTATATTTGTCTTTTTTTACTCAAAACATACAGGGTCTGATTACTAAATCAAATTTTTTTAAACTTCGCTCATCTCTACTTATTACATTTATGGAGTCAAAGAGGTTGTCCTACAGGATTATGTTTTTTCACATATAGAGCAGAATGGGTTAATAAAAAAAGAAGCATTACTCTCCTCACCAAATCCCTACCCCTGCTGTGCCGATGCCTACCAACTTCCTCCTGGTCTGCACTCAACAAGCAGGAAACGTACGGAGATGCCTGCTTAGCCAGTAATTCCACAGCGCTGTACATAATAATAAATGGCTGAGATAGGTCAAGGCTGTAGCCAGAGATTGGCTGAGCAGACATCTTCTGCCACTTCCTGTGTGTCAAGTCGAAAACAGGAAGGAGAGACCAGTAGAGACCTGGTAAGCGCTAGAGCGGTAGCAGCAGTTTTTAAAAACCTATTCTGCCTCAAATATACAGTAAAACTTGTAATCCCACTAGAAACCCTATGTTATACCGCTAAATGTTGTTCCCAGACAGTGCCTATCTTGAGACAACCATTTTAAAGGGAATTTTCTGGTTATAGGTATATGTCCTATGATCAGGATAGGTCATCAATATCACATCAGTGGTGGTCCAGAACCTGCTACCCCCACCTATTAGCTGTTTGCAGAAGTCTTCTATGCTACTGTAACACCAAAAATGGAGCTAGAAGCATCTTGACCATGCTGGGTTACTACAGTTTAGCTCCAAATTTGTATCTGGCAACAGAAATACTTTTTAAAAAGCCAGAAAACTTTTATTACTAGAGCTGGTATTCTAGATTAGGCAAATATATTCCCAACAATTGGTCTGAAATGTCTTACTTGGAGAACTGCTTAATATGGACTGAATATGGATTTGGGCTGCAAAAGCTCTAGAGAACTAAGATGCTACACATTTTAGCCTAGTACCAATACCTGATGAAGACCTCAGCACAAGATTAGTTTGAAATGCGTGGCATCTTATGAATAAGGAATTCAGAGCTCTTGTAGTCCAACATCACTTTTCTTCAGTCCATATACGGCAGCACTCCAAGTAAGGCTTTTTGTGCTATTGGCTTTGTTTTACATCGTTTATATATCTGGTCGGTCTCCAGTCCTGAATGAAGTTGCAATAAAGTGGAAAGAAAGCTTGTATATTTTGATCAAAATATATACCAAGAACCTCATAGTAGTTTTTTGAAGAATTTTGTTTATTAGCAATAGACCACTGAAAATGCTGGAGGTGTGGACCCCATTTCTTCCTCTATTTCGGCCTTTTCCTTTCTCCAGCTGATTAATATTCGTCGCTTAATACCATAGAACATGTCCATCCAGCACAATGTTAAGTATTTAGAAGCCAGCCAGCGATTTTCTCACTATATAAAGTAAACTATTTGTGTGTAGTCTGGCATACTTCTCACTTGACACTGGGTAGACATTGAACTTGTATAGAGATTTTCTGGCCGTGTAGTTAGTCTCAGGACGTGAATTATGAGGTTTTCGCGTGAGATAAACACCAGATGCCACTGACACTTTCACAGTAGATCATGGAAAATACATGGTAAATTTTATTTTGTAGATTTCATTTGCGCATAAGATGAAATCCCCCGTGATTAAACTTACATCAATTGTTTTATGTGTTAACGTTGCCAGTTGTAGTTATTTTTTATGCATGAAAGCCAACAGTCCACTTCCTTTATTATTTTGGATTTGCAAGGCCTCGAAGTGAGAGATTCTCTCCAGTTGACCGTATGGAAAAGTCTAGGTGAATAACATTTATACAATCAGCTACTGGATCATAAGCAGATACAACGAGGAAGGGGATTTTTCACTCTTTCTTTGCAAATTGTTGACTGTCAACAGCCACATTAAGCTGGCTCTGGCCATTAAAATGATGGCATCTGTCAACATCATGAGTTATAGGCTTAGCTGACCATAACTTCCTTTCAAAATCTGTCTTCAGTATAGACAGCTCATTGTCAGCCTGCAACATTAGTGAGGAGCATGCTGGGAACCGTGGAGAACAGCAGCTGCTTAGGGCAGCAATCGCTATAAAATATGTGTGTTGGGACATGATTCATTAATATGAATGAAAGATCTATCTTTTCAATTTTTGTCTGCACTTTAAATGGCTTATTGATGGCAAAATACATGAGTAATTATAGTTGACACAAATCAAGCGTATCAGTAATGTTGTGAGTGATGGGTTATGTAACGGACATTTATCCCATCATAACTGCTCCATTGTTTGAATCTTTTAGATTATTATACTCTTGGCATTTGTTGTTGAGGTTTTTTTTGTATTTAGTCGTTTGAGGAGATAAAGCTTTGCATCACGGGTTCAAGTTATTCAAGAATATTGGCAGCTAAGTCACGTACTCCATTGCCTTCTTGAGGACTCCACGTTTACTACATAAATTCCCTTTTAGGTTGGTAAAACACATGGGGTTGCGGTAAGGCTACATTCACACCACAGTGAAAAACAGCTGTCACATCGCTGTTTTTTAGAACCAATTAAAGTCATTGGTGCTATTAACTTGGCGTTTTTTTTTTTTTAGCAGCCAGTGAATAGCTCTTTTCTATTGGGCTCTTCACGGCCAGACGCACCTTATTGAAATCAATGGGACTGTTTTTAATGACGGCTAGACAAGAGTGAAGCCATCTAACGGCCTTTAAAAACGTGTTTACTACTGTAAAATGAACTTTTAGGGGTTAACATACTAAAAAAATTACTCACCTGATTCACTTGCACAAGCAGAGACAGTCGCTACTCTTTTGATGCTGAAGGACCTGCACTCCCAGCTGATGATGTCATCATGTGCTCCCAGCGTGATCGTCATCACGCTGGGAGTGCAGGTTCTTCAGCATCAGGAGGGGAACGACTGCCTCTGTGTGTGTGTGTAAGTGGATCGAGTAATTTTTTTTTTTCAGGATATAAAAACCTTGCACATTTTTAATGCTGGGGTCCACTCTGGGGGAAATTACTGTTGGTGGCCACTATGGGGGACATTACTACTGTTGGGGGCCATTATGGGGGACATTACTACTGCTGGGGCCACTATGGGTGACACTATTAATGCTAGAGGCCACTATGGGACATTATGTATACTGCAGGGGTTGGGATTTAAATAAAAAAAAAAACATGAAAATCATAATTTTTTTAATGGCTGTTAAAATGGCGGTTACAATAGCCATTAAAAACGGTCAAAAATGCATGCAAAAATGGCAGGGTGTCTGTTGTTCATGCAGAGGTCAAAACCTGGTTGTGAGTATGCAAATCTGATTTTGTAGTCAGACATAATGGAGATGGTTAATTAATCAAAGTGCTATTACAAATTTCACACTAAAATGGAAATGACTCAGTGGTAAAGCTCAACATCTGTCTGTATATTCTCTTCGTGTCAGTGTGGTTTCCTCAAACACTCAAAAAAAAAGAGAAAAACACAGAGATAAGTTAGGCTACTTTCACACAATGTGTCTTTTCCATAGGCCACCTTCCCAGACAGAGGTCAAAAGAGAGTTATTTTGGGTTTCTGTTTCTTTGTATTTTGACATAAGTAAAAAAAAAAATGGAAACCACTTTGGGCTTAGCATAGCTACAGTAAAGGGTAGACCTCTGATGGTAAGAGTTAGTCAGGCTCTCATGATCACCAAGGGTTATTTTATATTTAGCAATCATTAAGGAAAAAAATAAAAATAAATTATAAATTGAAATGGTAGATACAATATGTTGTGAAGTAGTGTTTTAGCAGCTACATGGACGTCCCTACACTAAGTCCTTCTCAAAGTAAGGCTAGTTATAAAGTTCTCAGACTGTACCAATGTCCTTCTCTTGTCCTTACCTTTTATGATAAGATCTGCCACAGGTTAGGGTGGTATTACGGTGCCTGATCGTCAGGCAGTGCAAGCATCCATGGATAAGAACACATCTACTGGCACTCATTTTCAGCGGCTTGATTACACAGGCGGATCTAACTCAATGTGGAATGATCTCTACTGCGGTCATTCCTTCCTCATCCTGTTCTAATAATTATTGACCGCACATCTCTGGTTACACAGTGAGATGTGCTGCTGATAATTGGCCATCTTTCATCGGCAGCTGAACCAGGATAGTACTGTTCTATTAGGGGCCGGCTGTTCCGCTCTGCAAAATACGGAATGCAAACAGACATCATCCGTATTTTCTGCGGACCGCAAAATACATACGGTCATGTGCAAGAGGCCTAAGGACTCCAATTTCTCATGAAATTAATTTAATACAATATTGCAGTATGCCAGAAAAACCTTTGACAGATTGCAATTCACAACACAACCACTGTCTGGCAGCACCTAGACACATATAGGATAGATATCTTATGACACAATATCACACAATCCTGTTTTTTGTAAAAAGCTGGTGATCTCAGAATCTCATAGTGTGTTGAGTCAAGAGCAAAGGCAAGGAAGGACACATCTGTATGTACAAAGGCTGCTCACATGTAACCTCCTTGCTGTTCACAATATATGAAGGAACATATAACCTTTTAATAATAGTAATACACTGCTCAAAAAAATAAAGGGAACACAAAAATAACACATCCTAGATCTGAGTTAATTAAATATTCTTCTGAAATACTTTGTTCTTTACATAGTTGAATGTGCTGACAACAAAATCACACAAAAAAAAAAATAGATAGCAAATTTTTCAACCCATGGAGGTCTGGATTTGGAGTCACACTCAAAATTAAAGTGGAAAAACACACAACAGGCTGATCCAACTTTGATGTAATGTCCTTAAAACAAGTCAAAATGAGGCTCAGTAGTGTGTGTGGCCTCCACATGCCTGTATGACCTCCCTACAACGCCTGTGCATGCTCCTGATGAGGTGGCGGACGGTCTCCTGAGGGATCTCCTCCCAGACCTGGACTAAAGCATCTGCCAACTCCTGGACAGTCTGTGGTGCAACGTGACGTTGGTGGATAGAGCGAGACATGATGTCCCAGATGTGCTCAATTGGATTCAGGTCTGGGGAACGGGCTGGCCAGTCCATAGCATCAATGCCTTCGTCTTGCAGGAACTGCTGACACACTCCAGCCACATGAGGTCTAGCATTGTCTTGCATTAGGAGGAACCCAGGGCCAACCGCACCAGCATATGGTCTCACAAGGGGTCTGAGGATCTCATCTCGTTACCTAATGGCAGTCAGGCTACCTCTGGCGAGCACATGGAGGGTTGTGCGGCCCTCCAAAGAAATGCCACCCCACACCATTACTGACCCAATGCCAAACCGGTCATGCTGGAGGATGTTGCAAGCAGCAGAACGTTCTCCACGGCGTCTCCAGACTCTGTCACGTCTGTCACATGTGCTCAGTGTGAACCTGCTTTCATCTGTGAAGAGCACAGGGCGCCAGTGGCGAATTTGCCAATCTTGGTGTTCTCTGGCAAATGCCAAACGTCCTGCACGGTGTTTGGCTGTAAGCACAACCCCCACCTGTGGACGTTGGGCCCTCATATCACCCTCATGGAGTCTGTTTCTGACCGTTTGAGCAGACACATGCACATTTGTGGCCTGCTGGAGGTCATTTTGCAGGGCTCTGGCAGTGCTCCTCCTGTTCCTCCTTGCACAAAGGCGGAGGTAGCGGTCCTGCTGCTGGGTTGTTGCCCTCTTACAGCCTCCTCCTTGTCTCCTGATGTACTGGCCTGTCTCCTGGTAGCGCTTCCATGCTCTGGACACTACGCTGACAGACACAGCAAACCTTCTTGCCACAACTCGCATTGATGTGCCATCCTGGATAAGCTGCACTACCTGAGCCACTTGTGTGGGTTGTAGACTCCGTCTCATGCTACCACTAGAGTGAAAGCACCGCCAGCATTCAAAAGTGACCAAAACATCAGCCAGGAAGCATAGGAACTGGTCTGTGGTCACCACCTGCAGAACAACTCCTTTATTGGGGGTGTCTTGCTAATTGCCTATAATTTCCACCTGTCTATCCCATTTGCACAACAGCATGTGAAATTGATTGTCACTCACTGTTGCTTCCTAAGTGGACAGTTTGATTTCACAGAAGTGTGATTGACTTGGAGTTACATTGTGTTGTTTAAGTGTTCCCTTTATTTTTTTGAGCAGTGTATAAGTAATAATCTTTATATCGACAACATAATAATAATATTTATATAGTGACAACATCATTCTCAGCACTTTACAATCAGAGGGTTCATTTGCAAACAAAATCAGTCACTAAATTGTAATTTTTGTTGTTGTTTTATATGACTTTAAAATTAAGTTTGAACATAGGGATTTTGTTTTGCTGTGATATGTATAGGGGAATATATTAAAAATAGACTACCAAATACTAACTGCAGAAATCCCTTTATGGGTGGGCTGGGATTCATTTAATTTTATTTAGTTCTTTGAAGCAGCTGGAAAATGTTACCCAATATTAACTTGCAGCACTTAAGCCATAAAATTAGATGGGTTCTTAAATAAGCTGTCAGTATTCCACAATGAGCCACTAATTCTTCTCCTAGTTGGCCTATTAAGCATCCTTGAAAGGTTCAAGAACAACTGGTGAAAATACAAAATAACACTGGTTTTATTGTTAAAAGGTTGTGTTTGGCTTGAAGAACTCTTTCTACACACAGAAAAGAATACTTCTGCAATGCAATCTCTTGCAATCCATATTGGTAGGGTTATTAACTATTTCGCGCACCACAACGTACAGTTACATTGTGGTGCAGTGTAAGGCCACATTCAGATTTCCGTGTCAGCATCACGTCCATGAAAAAAGGGTACGTGTTTCATCCGTGAAGATGTCCGTGAAGGATCCGTGGTTGGTCTGTGTGTCCGTTTTTACCATCCGTGTGTCATCCATAATTCACTGTCGTTGCTCAGCTGAAAAATTTATTTCCAAAGAATCTCCTATCAGTCTTCAGTGAAAAAAGGTAGCAACCTGGACACAACACGGTGTGTGTCAGTGATTTTCACAGACCCATAGACTTTAATGGGCATGTTGGTCTGCATCACGGATCAAAGTAGTGCATGTCCCCGTGATTTTTGTACTGACCCAAAATACTGAAATGTGAACAGACACATTTAAATGAATGGGTACGTGTGCTGTCCGCAGAAAATGCGGACAGCACACGTTAGTGAATAACAGAAATGTGAAATAAGGCCTAAAGTGTATGGACTGTGGTCACTCGCTGAGGAAAATCTCCAATAGACTACAATGGTGAATCATTGCAGTCTATGGGAGAAGAAATCAGATGATTGGATGTCCAAGTCTCCTGTGTGAAAAAAAAGGTTAAAAAATATAAAAAATCTAACTACCTCCTTTCCCTACTCTACACATAAAAATAAATTAACAATAAAGAATAAACATAATGGGTATCACTGCATCCTAAAACTCCTAAATTGTAAAAAAATATTTTCCTGTGTGGTGAATGCTGTAATTGTAAAAAAAAAAATTTAATCCACCATTTTCTGGTCACTTTATCAAAAATATTCAATAAAAATGATCAAAAAGTCTTATGTACCCCAAAAATGGTACCAGTAAAAGCTACAGTTCGCCACACCAAAAGATGGAAATATAGAAAAGTTCTGGCTGTCCGAAAAAAGTGATGCAAAGAAAATATTTCTTTTTTCAAAGGTTTTGATTTTTTTTTTTAAGTCGGAAAACAAAATAAAAACTACACTGAACAAAAATCTAAACGCAACACTTTCGGTTTTAGGCTAGGTCTACACGATGACATTTGTCACGCAATATTTAGTTGCACCAATGTCGCGCGACAATTTTTATAATGGCAGTCTATGGTGTTGCACTGCAACATGCAACATGCTGCGACTGCGACGCATCAGTCGCAGAAAATCCATTCGAGATGGATTTTTCTGTGACTGTTGCGTCGCAGTCGCAGCATGTTGCATGTTGCAGTGCGACACCATAGACTGCCATTATAAAAATTGTCGCGCGACATTGGTGCAACAAAATGTCGCGCGACAAATGTCGCCGTGTAGACCTAGCCTAACTCCCATTTTGCATGAGCTGAACTCAAAGATCTGAAACATTTTCTACATGCACAAAAGATCCTTTACTCTTAAATATTGTTCACAAATCTGTCTAAATCTGTGTTAGTGAGCACTTCTCCTTTGCCGAGATAATCCATCCCACCTCACTGGTGTGGCATATCAAGGTGCTGATTAGACAGCATGAATATTGCACAGGTGTGCCTTAGACTGCCCACAATAAAAGACCACTCTGAAATGTGCACAGTTTTGCCTTACTGGGGGGTCAGAAAACCAGTGAGAATCTGGTGTGGCCACTAGTGTTGATCGAGCACCAAAGTGTTCAGGTGCCCGAGTCGAACACCTCGGGATGCTCGGGTGCTCTACCAAGCACCCGAGCACTAGTGATGGACGAACATCGGCCGGGACAATTCGCAAACGCAATCGCATGAACGCGATCAAATGTTCGCGAACCGCAAGTTCACCTTCAGGTCATTATTGCAGCCACCAAATACTTACAAGAAGGGCACAAATCGTCCCACAACATGGATGGTGACATACCAGAGGGGGATCAATGGCAAAAATTCCCACAAAAAATATGTATTTTATTCAGGGGGAATTTTTATACGTCTTAAAGGGAAACTGTCAAAAATGTGGCCTGCTGGAGCCTAGAAAGATTTTATTTTAGGCCCCACGGGAGTACAGACCCCAAACATTAGGCATTCACCGGACAGAAAACATCAAGTGATTATTATGTTGCTGGAGGTATATTAGACGGTCATTGGATAACAATTTTGCTTCAGGCCAGTGGAGTACAGGCCCCAAAAATTATTCATTCAATGTACAGACAAGAACAATTGATAATGTCGCTGGAGTTGCATTAGGCGGTCACCGTATAACAATTTTACTGTTGGCAAGTTAGATTACAGGCCCCAAAAAATATGCATTCACCGTACATAAAAGATCAAGTGATTATGTGGCTGAAGGTATATTAGACGGTCATATCAATACTGCAGGCCAGTACAAATAAATGTCAAATACATATGTTTAAAAGAATCAAAAATATAAAATTTGATTAAAAACATGGCTAAAAAATCCCTCCTCTTGAATAAACCCCAAATTTCACCAATAAATAGGTGAAATTTGATAACACGTGGTCGTCACAGGTGTTGAATTCCTCAGAGGCCCCAACAATTAGGCATTCACCGTACAGAAAAGAACAATTGATAATATGGCTGGAGGTACATTAGGCGGTCACCGTATAAAATTTTTACTGTTGGCCAGGTAGATTAAAGGCTCCAAAAAATATGCATTCACCGTACATAAAAGATCAAGTGATTATGTGGCTGAAGGTATATTAGACGGTCAATGGATATCAATTTTACTGCAGGACAGTGGACTACAGGCCCCAAAAATTATTCATTCACCGTACAGACAAGAACAATTGATAATGTGGCTGGAGGTACATTAGGCAGTCACCGTATAACAATTTTACTGTTGGCCAGTTAGATTACAGACCCCAAAAATTATGCATTCACCGTACATAAAAGATCAAGTGATTATGTGGCCGGAGATATATTAGACGGTCAATGGATATCAATTTTACTGCAGGCCAGTGGACTACAGGCCCCAAAATTTTATAATTTACCGTACAGAAAAGAACAATTGATAATGTGGCTGGAGGTACATTGTTAGGCAAGCAGTCCGTGCCGGCGCCGCTGCCTCTAACTGCAGGCACGGGCGGCGGGCTCCCTCTTTTTCCTCCTGTCGTCCTGCTGACAAACATGGTCAGAAACTTGCTTAACTCTGCTACATATGTTCCATGCCAGAGTTTCCTTCCTGCTGGAGACTTGCATTAGTGTTGAAGCTTGCATGGGTGTGTCTCTCTTCACCTAAGAGGCAACACACACACGCCCTCTGTCTCAGCAGCCTATGGCTGGATTGCAGCAGGTATTTAAAGGCACTTCCTACTACTGGAAGTTGCCTGAGCAACCTCAGTGTCTAGCCTCTGTGCAAAGGTGTTTATCTTGTCTGTCTTCCTGTGTACTGAATCCTGCTATTGTACTCCTGGACTTTGCTTGCTGCCACCTGCCTCTGACCTCGGATTTCGTTTATGGACTTTGCCTGTTTGCCGCCTGCCCCTGACCTCGGATCTTGTTTGCTGACTTCCCTTGATTGCCGCCTGTCCTGACCCGTACCTCCAGGCCTCGTACGTCCCCTTGGTGCTTGCACTGAGCACTCTGACCCACTGGTCAGCTGCCACTGACTTGGGGACTTCTCTGGAGTGGCACCTGGTGTCTACCCTACGGCCCAAGCCTATTTCCACCATCAGGGGCTCTACAGGATGGGCCATTTATATGGATACACCTTAATAAAATGGGAATGGTTGGTGATATTAACTTCCTGTTTGTGGCACATTAGTATATGTGAGGGGGGAAACTTTTCAAGATGGGTGGTGACCATGGCGGCTATTTTGAAGTCGGCCATTTTGAATCCAACTTTAGTTTTTTCAATAGGAAGAGGGTCATGTGACACATCAAACTTATTGGGAATTTCACAAGAAAACCAATGGCTTGGTTTTAACGTAACTTTATTCTTTCATGAGTTATTTCCAAGTTTCTGACCACTTATAAAATGTGTTCAATGTGCTGCCCATTGTGTTGGATTGTCAATGCAACCCTCTTCTCCCACTCTTCACACACTGATAGCAACACCGCAGGAGAAATGCTAGCACAGGATTCCAGTATCCGTAGTTTCAGGTGCTGCACCATTGATGGTATGGTGTGGTATATGGGGTACAAAGATAGTGGGGCCATTCTTCATCAATGGAAACCTCAAGGCCACTGGATATGCAAAATTGCTACATGATGATGTGTTTCCCTCTTTATGCACTGAAGCTGGCACGTTCCCTGAGTTTTTCCAGCAAGATGGTGCACCACCACATTATGGGTGTCAGGTCCAAGCATTCCTAGATGAACAGTTTCCTGGAAAGTGGATTGGTCATCGTGGGCCAGTTGAATGGCCCCCAAGGTCTCCCAATCTGACCCCCTTAGACTTTTATCTTTGGGGTCATCTGAAGGCAATTGTCTATGCTGTGAAGATACGAGATGTGCAGCACCTGAAACTACGGATACTGGAAGCCTGTGCTAGCATTTCTCCTGCGGTGTTGCTATCAGTGTGTGAAGAGTGGGAGAAGAGGGTTGCATTGACAATCCAACACAATGGGCAGCACATTGAACACATTTTATAAGTGGTCAGAAACTTGGAAATAACTCATGAAAGAATAAAGTTACGTTAAAACCAAGCACACCATTGTTTTTCTTGTGAAATTCCCAATAAGTTTGATGTGTCATATGACCCTCTTCCTATTGAAAAACAAAAGTTGGATTCAAAATGGCCGACTTCAAAATGTCCGCCATGGTCACCACCCATCTTGAAAAGTTTCCCCCCTCACATATACTAATGTGCCACAAACAGGAAGTTAATATCACCAACCATTCCCATTTTATTAAGGTGTATCCATATAAATGGCCCACCCTGTAGTGAATACCAGGTAGCTTCTTAGTTACAGCCCTCCGGAGTATACAGTCAGTGGCGCAGTGGGTCCACACCCGCTTGCATAACAGTTTGCTCAGGCCATAGACCCCGCTGATCCAAACCCTCTAAGTACCACTGAGTTACACCAGGAGTTGGCTCAGCAACGTGAGCGTCAGGATCAAATATTATCCTACCTACGCAATGTGAATATGGGTCTAAATCACTAACCCAGTGTCATCAAGCTTCTCTAGCCCGGTTAACGCAAATTCTGCTCCGCCCTCTTCCTACGTACCAGGATCTGGACCTCGTCTCTCAGCTCCTCCACATTTCAATGGTGACTTCAAGTAGTGCCGGGGGTTCAAAAACCAATGCACGCTTCATTTTGAACTTTTGCCTCACCAATTTGCCTCGGACCGAGCCAAAGTGGCTTTTCTTATGTCACACCTCACAGGGGAGGCACTGGCCTGGATCAATCCCCTCTGGGAAAGGAATGACCCAGTCATAATGGATCTTCGGGTCTTCATAGAGACCTTCCGCAAGGTGTTCGATGAGCCAGGTCGCACCACTTCTGTCACATCCTCCCTACTGCAGTTGCGTCAAGGTAACCAATCCGTGGGCCAGTATGCAGTCCAGTTTCATACGCTAGCCTCTGAACGTGGCTGGAATAATGAGGCACTGGTGGCCATTTTTTGGGAAGGCCTTTGTGGGAGAATTAAAGATGAGCTGGCCGGACGGGATGTTCCTTCCACTCTGGATGATCTCATCTCCCTGGCTGCTCGAATTGACTTATGATTCCAGGAACGTGCCAGAGAAGTGGCACGTGAGGGGAAGCCTTGTCATCTGGCATCTTCTTTTCAGCAAGCTCCTAACCCTCTGCCTTCCATGTTGTCTGCAGTTCCTGATCCCATGCAGGTCGACCGGGTTAGGCTGTCTGTCTGAACAGGATAGTGATCACCGTCGTGCCAAAGGACTTTGTTTCTATTGTGGTGGTTCTGATCATGTGCTCCGTGCTTGTCCCCTGAAGCCGGGAAAACACCCGAGCCTAGGGTCCATTGGAGAGGCGGCCCTAGGTGAAGATAATTTCTCTCTCCCCCTGACTCTTCCGGCAACTATGTCGTTTGGAGATAATCGGTTCACGAAGACGGCTATTCTGGATTCCGGATCAGCAGGAAACTTCCTGCAGCAAACCATAGTGGATCAATATCGTATTCCATTCCGACGCCTGCAGAGACCATTGATGGTGTCATCCGTTGATGGAAGGGCTCTATCTGAGTCCATACAATTTTGTATTGAACCTGTAAGACTACAGGTGGGAGCTCTTCATACAGAAGAGATTCCATTCCTGATTCTTCGAAGTCTTTCTCACCCTGTCCTTTTGGGGCTTCCATGGCTCCGTATCCATGAACCTGTTCTTGATTGGAAGTCTGGAGAGGTGCTTCGTTGGGGACAGTGCTGCCTTGGAAAGTGTCTTTCTCCTGTTCAGCCTGCTCGGTTACCTCGGGTACCACTAAATCTTGAAGGTTTGCCTGCAGCTTATCATGCCTATGCCGATGTCTTCAACAAGAAGGAAGCTGAGACATTACATCCTCACAGGCCCTATTATTGTCCTATTGACCTGGTTCCTGGTTCTTCACCTCCCCGTGGTCGCATTTATCCTCTGTCACCTGCAGAGACTAAAGCCATGTCTGATTATATTAAAGAAAATCTTGACAGAGGATTTATCCGGAAATCATCCTCTCCGGCTGGCGCAGAGAAAAAAGACGGCTCTGTCCGGCCATGTATCGATTACAGGGGCCTCAATAAAATCACAGTCAAGAATAAATATCCTCTTCCCCTTATCCCAGAGTTGTTTGATCGCCTCAGAGGAGCTAAGATCTTCTCCAAACTCGATCTGCATGGGGCCTAAAACTTGATTCGAATTCGTCAAGGGGACGAGTGGAAGACCGCCTTTAACACTCTTGACGGTCACTATGAATATCTGGTGATGCCCTTTGGACTAAGCAATGCCCCTGCAGTGTTCCAAAAATTCGTGAACGACATCTTTAGAGACTTTCTATATTCTTGAGTTGTGGTGTATCTAGATGATATCCTTGTTTTTTCTCCAGATTTGGCTACTCACCGGAAGCAGGTTCGTCTGGTTCTTCAAAGACTAAGACAAAATCGTCTGTACGCCAAGTTCGAGAAATGTACCTTTGAGAAGTTCTTCCTTCCATTCCTAGGATACATAATATCCGATACTTGCCTGCAGATATATCCAGAGAAGCTGTCAGCAATTTTAAAGTGGCTTCGTCCTTCAGGTTTAAAAACAATCCAGCGGTTCCTGGGATTCGCCAACTACTACCGCCAGTTCGTGCCGCACTTCTCGTCCTTGACTGCTCCGATCTCTGCCTTGACCTGTAAGGGAGCAAATCCTAAGAATTGGACAGCTGAGGCTGAATCGGCCTTTCAAGCCTTGAAGCAAGCCTTTTTACTGCTCCGGCTCTCCATCGCCCTGATGCTAACAAGCAATTTTACCTGGAGGTGGATGCATCGTCTCTTGGAGTGGGGGCTGTGCTTTCACAAAAAGCCCTTCCAGTAAGATGGTAACCTGTGGTTTCTTCTCCAGGGCCTTCTCTGCTCCTGAGCACAACTATTCTATTGGGGACAGGGAGCTATTGGCCATCAAAATGGCACTGGAAGAATGGCGTTACCTTCTAGAGGGAGCATCTCATCCTGTGGTGATTTACACCGACCACAAAAATTTATCCTATTTGCAGTCCGCACAAAGACTGAATCCTCGTCAAGCCAGATGCTCCTTATTCTTTGCTCGTTTTGATTTTGTTCTTCATTTCCATGCCGGAGAGAAGAATACCAAAGCAGATGCTCTCTCGAGGTCCTTTGATGCTACTGATCGAGAGGCCTCAACACATTATTGATCCCGCTAAAATTGCTGTTTTTTCCTGTCAAGTTGTCTAAGATTCTGCCCGGAAAGACTTTTGTGGCACACAACCTCAGGAAGCAAGTTCTAGTCTGGGGTCATTCCTCTAAAATTGCAGGTCATGCCGGACAACGAAAGACTTTCAATTTCATTGCTCAACGGTACTGGTGGCCATTCATATCGCAAGACATCCAAGAGTTTGTCGCTGCCTGTCCGTCATGCGCACATTCTAAAACCTCCAAGCAACGTCCTGCGGGCCTCTTGCTTCCTCTACCTGTTCCTGAGGCACCTTGGCAACAGATAGCCATGGACTTTATCACTGATCTACCCTTGTCCTCTGGGTGTTCTGTGATCTGGGTGGTGGTGGATCGTTTTTCAAAATGGCGCACTTTGTCCCTCTGCTCCTCAGCTGGCGAAAAAATTTATTGAACACATTTTTCGCCTCCATGGTTTTCCCCTCCGTATTGTGTCCGATAGGGGTGTACAGTTCACGTCAGAATTCTGGAGAGCTCTCTGCAAGCTATTAAATGTATCTCTGGACTTCTCGTCAGCGTATCACCCTCAGTCCAACGGTCAGGTGGAACGTGTTAACCAAATTATGACTAACTTTTTGCGCCCCTTCACTAACAGTCATCACGACAACTGGGCCGAACTATTGCCTTGGGCTGAGTTTTCATACAACAATCATGTCAGTGAGTCCTCCAAGAAATCGCCATTTTTTATTGTTTTTGGCCAACAGCCGAATATCCCACTCCCGGTGTCTTCTTCTTCCGGTATCCCTGCTGCAGATGATACCTCAAGAGAATTCTCAAAAATCTGGGAGGAGACCAGGGGAGCTTGAAGGAGTCCGCGGATAAAAAACGTAGAGATTCTCCTAAGTTCCGTCCTGGTGATAAAGTGTGGCTCGCCTCCAAATGCATCCAGCTCAAGATACCCTCCTACAAATTGGGTCCACGCTTCATTGGTCCATTTGAGATTCTTGAACAAATCAATGATGTTTCCTACAAACTTAAGCTGCCAGCCTGCCTCCGGGTACTGAATTCCTTCCATGCCTCCCTGCTGAAGCCTGTCATCCTGAATCGTTTTTTCAAGAAACCTGTCTCTGCCCCTGTTGCAGTCAGTGATCAAAACGTATATGAGGTAAAGGCCATTCTGGGGATGAAGAAGAGTAGAGGGAAGACCCTGTTTCTGGTGGATTGGAAGGGGTTTGGCCCTGAGGAGAGATCTTGGGAACCCAGAGAGAACATCAATGCCCCTCTCCTTCTGAAAAAATTATTGTCCAGGACCAGCCCTGAGGAGAGGGGGCGTAAGGGGGGGGTACTGTTAGGCCAGCAGTCCGTGCCGGCGCCGCTGCCCCTAACCGCAGGCACGGGCGGCGGGATCCTTCTTTTTCCTCCTGTCATCCTGCTGACAAACATGGTCAGCAACTTGCTTAACTCTGCTACATATGTTCCATGCCAGAGTTTCCTTCCTGCTGGAGATTTGCATTAGTGTTGAAGCTTGCATGGGTGTGTCTCTCTTCACCTAAAAGGCAACACACACACGCCCTCTGTCTCAGCAGCCTAAGGCTGCATTGCAGCAGGTATTTAAAGGCACTTCCTACTACAGGAAGTTGCCTGAGCAACCTCAGTGTCTAGCCTGTCTAGTCCCTGTGCAAAGGTGTTTATCTTGTCTGCCTTTCTGTGTTCCGAATCCTGCTATTGTACTCCTGGACTTTGCTTTCTGCCACTGAGCTCGGACTTCTTTTATGGACTTTGCCTGTTTGCCGCCTGCCCCTGACCTTGGATCTTGTTTGCTGACTTCGCTTGATTGCCGGCTGTCCTGACCCGTACCTCCAGGCCGCGTACGTCCCCTTGGACTACTCTGGAGTGGCACCTGGCAGCTACCCTACGGCTCAAGCCTATCCCCACCATCAGGGTCTTTAGTGAATACCGGGTAGCTGCTTAGTTACGCCCATCCAGAGTATACCCAGTCAGTGGCGCAGTGGCTTGCATAACATACATTAGGCGGTCACCATATAACATTTTTACTGTTGGCCAGTTATATTACAGGCCCCAAAAATTATTCATTCACCGGACAGAAAACATCAAGTGATTATATGCTGATATCAATTTTACTGTAGGCCTGTACAAATACATGTCAAATACATATGTTTAAAAATATATTTTTTTTAAATTGGATTAAAAACATGGCTAACGAATTCCCCCCTCTTGAAAAAACCCCAAATGATAATAGTGGAAATTCGATAACATGTGGTCATCACAGGTGTTGAATTCCTCCGAGGTCCCAAACATTAGGCATTCACTGAACAGAAAAGGCCTTTTATGCCGCTGTATTTACATAACACAGGGACCATTATTTGTTCTGGGTGGTGGCGGATATGTGTGGGCTGATATGAGGAAATTCAATTAAATGTGGTCGTCACAGGTGTTGTATTCCTCTGAGATCCATGCCTCATTCATTTTTGGAAATGTGAGGTAGGCGAGTGAGCTTATTGGTCACAATCCCCCCTGCTGCGCTGAACGTCCTTTCGGACAGGACACTGGACGAGTGGCAAGCCAAGAGTTTCATGGTAAATTGTGCCAGCTCTGGCCACAGGTCAAGCCTGCACACCCAGTAGTCAAGGGGTTCCTCGCTTCTCAGAGAGTCCACATCGGCCATTAACCCGATGTAGTCGGACACCTGCAGGGCTCCAGACAAAAAAAAATCTCAAGGACCCATTGGCTCCTAACCTGAAACATTTAGGAGCCAAATTAAATTTTTAGTCGCCAAATTTAAAATACATATAATATAGCTGGGATGCTAAGGAGCATGGGGTTTTCTAAGCTACAGCCCACGCAGTTTCCCACCTATCTCTAGAACAGGGCCCCCAAAATTAAGAAGAGAGCACCACGCATGTGCGGCAGGCGCTCTCGGCTATTTCCAGAACTCCCATAGAAGTGAATGGACAGTGAACTACGCAAGCATGATCAACTCTCCATTCACCTCTATGGAGGTTTCGGCACTCCCATAAAAGTCAATACATGGTGCACCCTCGTTCACTTTGGGGGCCGTACCTATCCTATGCCACCAAAGTGCGAGATGGGCTAACCCCTTTAAAAGGGTATTCTGGTAATCTGATATTCCACAGGATAGTTTTATATTTCTGACCACTGGGACTGCCCCATACCCCAAAATAAATGGAGAGACTGGTGGAGCGTGCGCCTTGGCGCTACATTTATTCTCTATGCGACCGCCAGAAATAGCCAAGCACTGTCCTCAGCTATCCCCAGCAGTCCAATAGAGAATGAATGGGGTGGCAGGTGCATACACTACCTGCTGCTGCATTTATTTCAGGGAGCTCCATAGGGCAGGGATGGACAACCTGAGGCTCTCCAGCTGTTGCAAAACTACAACTCCCAACATGCCCAGACAGTCTACAGCTATCAGCCTACAGCAGGGCATGGTGGGAATTGTAGTTTTACAACAGATGGAGGGCCGCAGGCTGGCTTTCCTTGCCATAGGGCAGTGCTTCTCAATTATTTTCTGTCATGCCCCCCCTAGGAAGAAGAAAACATTTTGCGCCCCCCGCGCGACTGTAAATAGTATCATTTGTCTATAAAATTGTTATAAGTACACCTCTGCATAACATTATCCTTATTAACGTATAAGAGAATAAAAAAAGAACGAAATTTGGATCGGACACACACTTATGGGGGGGATCTGTGGATGACGGACACTTTTGGGGGGATCTGTGGATGACGGACACTTTTGGGGGGATCTGTGGATGACGGACACTTATGGGGGGATCTGTGGATGACGGACACTTATGGGGGGATCTGTGGATGACGGACACTTATGGGGGGATCTGTGGATGACGGACACTTATGGAGGATCTGTGGATGACGGACACTTATGGGGGGATCTGTGGATGACGGACACTCATGGGGGGATCTGTGGATGACGGACACTTATGGGGGGATCTGTGGATGACGGACACTTATAGGGGGATCTGTGGATGACAGACACTTATGGGGGGATCTGTGGATGACGGACACTTATGGGGGATCTGTGGATGACGGACACTTATGGTGGGATCTGTGGATAACGGATACTTATGGGGGGGATCTGTGGATGACGGACACTTATGGGGGGGATCTGTGGATGACGGACACTTATGGGGGAGATCTGTGGCTGGCACTGTTACAGGGGGATCTGTGGCTGGCACTGTTATATATGTGCCATCCACAGACCCCCCACCCCATAACAGTGCCATCCACAGTGCCCCCCCAGCCCATAACAGTGCCATCCACAGACCCCCACCCCTTAACTGTGCCATCCACCGATTCCGTGTGCCCGCCGCCGCCGTTTAAAGTTATTAAACATGCCCCCCTCACTCCTAATAGTACCGTATATCTTCTGTATAATGCCGGCAGGCGGGCCAGGCGGTCGGCGCGTCCCTCAGTGACGTCACTTGTCTGCGTCGCCTGCTTCATTCAGAAAGCAGGCGGCGCAGACATGTGAGATCACTGAGGGACGCGCCGGCTGCCCGGCCTGCCTGCAGGCATTATACAGAAGAAATTCGCACACCCCAAAGGCCGGCCCTGAACGAGCCCCCCTTCACGGAGCCTGGCGCCCCCCCTGGGGGGCGCGCCCCACTATTTGAGAAACACTTCATAGGGTATGGGGCCACCTTTTCATTATTACAGGGGTTCCCAGACACCTAGCAGTCTATACATGAAGATATCTTCACCAGTCCTTCAATGACCTGGGGCATAACTATGGTGAAAGGAACGGCACAAGTGGGGTGGGGGGGGCCCCTCTACTAGGCACATTAACCCCATGGCTTCTCTATAATAAGGTATAGTTAGTAACAGCACATCTGTACAGACATGGAGCTGGGCGTGTGATGGAAAAGAAGGGCAATGACATACTTCGGAGTGGAGGCTCTCCACACAAGGCCAGGGCAATGTGACTCACTCCCTGAGATATTGCAGATTACACTGAGCTTTCCTCCCCGCCTGCTTGTTCAGTACTTTTCCTCCACAAGTCACACTGAGGCAGAGGACTGGCCACTGCAGCAGCCTCAGAGCCTGGTCACACAGATATAATAGAATTAAAGATCCTCCCCCCAGCATGCCATGAAAGTGCCAGGTGAATGCCTTCATATACCCTTCAATGACCCCTGCCATGGTGACTGGTCAGACATCTGCTGCCCCCCCCCCTGCACAGGGCACTGCCCAGGAGAACACTACCTGTACCTGCACCAGCCACTGGCTGCCATTCAGCATGGGATCAAGCACTGTGCTCCGTCCAAACCCACCTACTCCAGGCACTGAGAGCCCAGGAACTGTGATCGCCCCGGCTCCCTTACCTTCACACAGGCGCCCTGATAGTGACCGGATACTGCAGCCTATTTGCGCTGTCCATCCAAACGCCGGCCATCCCAAGCCCCGCCCACCCATCGGCGACAGCCTATCACAATGCAGGAGTGCCAGATTAGCCAATCAGTGAGCAGAATCCGAAGTCTTTCACCTGCATGTGACCGGACACCTGATTGGAGGATGAGGTTTGTTGCTATTCTGGCCGGGCTGGCGATGGAGATTCGATGTGTGATGAAAGGGCAGCAGAAGGTCTAGGCGCAAATGGCGACAAGACTACAAAGTCTTGTCGCCATTTGGCAATTCTAAGTCGCATTGGCGACCATTTTGGTCGCCATCTGGAGCCCTGACCTGTCGGTCTAGGCGTTCCCTGAGGCTGGATCCGGAGGTTGGCTCTCGATGGGTTGACTGCAAGAATGATCTCATATCCAAAGTGACCAACACATCTTCAAACCGCCCTCTTCTTGCATGTGCTGTAGGATTGGTACTTGCAACTGTTTCTCTGTGGGTGGAAATTCCTCTGCCAGCGCCCGCAACAGCAGAATGCAGCATCTCTCGAAGCAAGGCCTGGAAATGCTGAATTCTGACAGCCCTCTGTGATGCTGGTAACATGTCCGCCATTTTGTGTTTGTACCGGGGTCTAAGTACGTTGCCATCCAGTACTGGTCCTTGCCCTTTATGCTTTTTATATGGGGGTCCCTCTTCAAATACTCAAGCCTTCTTAAGGCGGTCATCCCTAGGTAAGTGTTGGGCTTTGACAGCACAGGCTGCAGATGGCAACACTATTGTCAGCAGCTGACAAGTTGACAAAGTCCCTATGGAAGAGCAGTATTTGTGGAAGCAGGTATATAGAACCCCTTATTGAGTATTTGCTGGAAGCAGGTATATCAAACCCCTTAATCAGTTTATTTTGGGGCAACTGGTATATCACACCAGTTGCAATTAGTTGTTCCAATAGCATTTGTCCCTCTGTATAGCTGCGGTATCTCAGCATAACCGCACACAAATGCTGCACAATACAAACGCACTATATAGAAATTATATTATAGGTATATCACACCCCTGCCTCAATCAGTTTTTTGGGGGAGCAACTGGTATATCACACCAGTTGCAATTAGTTGTTTCAATAGCGTTTGTCCCTCTGTATAGCTGCGGAATCTCAGCATAACCGCACACATCTGCTGCACAATACAAATGCACTATAATATACTTTCTATGTTAGAAAGTACACTGCTCAAAAAAATAAAGGGAACACTTAAACAACACACTGTAACTCCAAGTCAATCACACTTCTGTGAAATCAAACTGTCCACTTAGGAAGCAACACTGAGTGACAATCAATTTCACATGCTGTTGTGCAAATGGGATAGACAACAGGTGGAAATTATAGGCAATTAGCAAGACACCCCCAATAAAGGAGTGGTTCTACAGAACCACTAAATAAAGGAGTGGTTGGGTTCTGCAGACACCCCCAATAAAGGAGTGGTTGGGCAGACTAGATGGGCCAAATGGTTCTTATCTGCCGACACATTCTATGTTTCTATGTTTCTATGCAGGTGGTGATCACAGACCACTTCCCAGTTCCTATGCTTCCTGGCTGATGTTTTGGTCACTTTTGAATGCTGGCGGTGCTTTCACTCTAGTGGTAGCATGAGACGGAGTCTACAAGCCACACAAGTGGCTCAGGTAGTGCAGCTTATCCAGGATGGCACATCAATGCGAGCTGTGGCAAGAAGGTTTGCTGTGTCTGTCAGCATAGTGTCCAGAGCATGGAGGCGCTACCAGGAGACAGGCCAGTACATCAGGAGACGTGGAGGAGGCCGTAGGAGGGCAACAATCCAGCAGCAGGACCGCTACCTCCGCCTTTGTGCAAGGAGGAACAGGAGGAGCACTGCGAGAGCCCTGCAAAATGACCTCCAGCAGGCCACAAATGTGCATGTGTCTGCTCAAACGGTTAGAAAAAGACTCCATGAGGGTGATATGAGGGTCCGACGTCCACAGGTGGGGGTTGTGCTTACAGCCCAACACCGTGCAGGACGTTTGGCATTTGCCAGAGAACACCAAGATTGGCAAATTCGCCACTGGCGCCCTGTGCTCTTTACAGATGAAAGCAGGTTCACACTGAGCACATGAGGTAGCCTGACTGCCATTAGGTACCGAGATGAGATCCTCAGACCCCTTGTGAGACTATATGCTGGTGCGGTTGGCCCTGGGTTCCTCCTAATGCAAGACAATGCTAGACCTCATGTGGCTGGAGTGTGTCAGCAGTTCCTGCAAGACGAAGGCATTGATGCTATGGACTGGCCCGCCCGTTCCCCAGACCTGAATCCAATTGAGCACATCTGGGACATCATGTCTCGCTCTATCCACCAACGTCACGTTGCACCACAGACTGTCCAGGAGTTGGCAGATGCTTTAGTCCAGGTCTGGGAGGAGATCCCTCAGGAGACCGTCCGCCACCTCATCAGGAGCATGCACAGGCATTGTAGGGAGGTCATACAGGCACGTGGAGGCCACACACACTACTGAGCCTCATTTTGACTTGTTTTAAGGACATTACATCAAAGTTGGATCAGCCTGTAGTGTGTTTTTCCACTTTAATTTTGAGTGTGACTCCAAATCCAGACTTCCATGGGTTGAAAAATTTGATTTCCATTTTTTTATTTTTGTGTGATTTTGTTGTCAGCACATTCAACTATGTAAAGAACAAAGAATTTCAGAAGAATATTTAATTAACTCAGATCTAGGATGTGTTATTTTTGTGTTCCCTTTATTTTTTTGAGCAGTGTATATTATAAGTATATCACACCCTTCAGTATGTCACACCTATCGATAGCACACCTATACCAGTCCTTAAAAGGACTTTTGTGGCCCTATTAGATAGCGTTTGGTGTCTCTAACAGTCTGTCCCTGCTCCACACAGCAACCTCTCCCTACACTGGCAAAAGATTGAATGTAAAAAGGCTGGCCAGATCAGGCTTATTTATAGGGTAGGGGGTGTGTCCATGTGCTGAAATGTCTCAATTGGCTGTACTGTCCCACCTGATGGATGTGTCATGGGTTAAAGTTCGGCACAATGCAAAAGAATATGGCACCGGTGGACATCGCCATAGGTTCGCATGTTCGGCGAACCGCGAACAAGCAAAGTTTGCCGCAAAACGACCGCTGGGTGAGCCGCAAGGCCATATCTACCGAGCACAATGGAAGTCAATGGGAGAACCAGAGCATTAAACTAGGCAACCTGGTTCGCGAATATCATGGGGAGGATGTCTGGATGCATCTTGGACTCCCAGGTCGCTGCTGGGAACGATGTTGTCCGAGTAGTACACCACTTTTACAGACTGACAATAATACGCACCAAACCGAAGATAAAATCGATTTTAGAGGAAAAATTGTTAGGAAACATTCTTTCCTGTATATTTACTTGTATATATAGTGCAAGTGCTGCCAAAATTACAAGGAAGAGGCACTCCGATACAACCTGTATATCACATAATAGAGGTTATCATACACCCTTGAAAAATTATGATTGATGGCCTGCTGGTGACCCTCAAAAACATTAGGAGCAAGGGCCTGCTGGTGATCCTCTAAAACATTAGATGCGAGGGCCTGCTGCTGAGCTGACCATTTAAAACATTAGGGGCGAGTGCCTGCTGCTGATCTGATGATCTGAGCATCGAAAAAATTAAGAGCGAGTGCCTGCTGCTGAGCTGACCATTGAAAAAATTATGGGTGAGTGGCTACTGCTTAGCTAACCATTGAAAAAATTATGGGCGAGGGCCTTCTGGTGAGCTGACCCTCGAAAACATTATATGCGAGGGCCTGCTGGTGAGCTGACCCTCTAAAATATTGTAGGTGAGGGCCTGCTGGTGAGCTGACCCTCTAAAACATTATATGCGAGGGCCTGCAGGTGAGTTGACCCTCTCAAAGATTGTAGGTTAGGGGCCTGCTGGTGAGCTAACCCTCAAAAACATTGTATGCGAGGGCCTGCAGGTGAGCTGACCCTCTAAAACATTATATGTGAGGGCCTGAAGGTGAGCTGACTCTCTAAAACATTACATGCGAGGGCCTGCAGGTTAGCTGACCCTCTAAAACATTACATGCGAGGGCCTGTGGGTGAGCTGACCCTCTACAACACTAGGAGCGAGGGCAGACTATTAAGCATGTTTATATGATGGAGGAGAAGGAGGAGGACGATACCATATACCCTATTTTGTGGTGGAAGGGGTGCATGAGAATACAGTGTTTTCAGCGCATTATAAAAAACACATTTAAAGTGCCTTTTGTGTTCAGCCGCTTTCCTCTGGTGGAGTAGAGAAGTCAGGCCTTGATCATTTTTATAAGAGTCAACCTGTCAGCATTTTCAGTTGACAGGTGGATGCGCTTATCAATTATCCA
Source organism: Bufo bufo (assembly GCF_905171765.1). Lineage (NCBI taxonomy): Eukaryota > Metazoa > Chordata > Amphibia > Anura > Bufonidae > Bufo > Bufo bufo. The sequence goes on along the minus strand of NC_053397.1, from coordinate 181,917,393 downwards.
GCAGCCCTAAATTCCTGCTCTGAAAAAACTCTGGCGGCATTGCAGGCCAGCACCTCCAAGGCGTAGAGCGCCAGTTCGTGCCACGTGTCAAGCTTGGACACCCAGTAGTTTTAAGGCACAGAGGGATCATTGAGGACGCTGAAACGGTCTGCTACGTACTCCTTCCCCATCTTCCAAAATCCTTGTGACATTAGGCCGCTCATCAGGGTGAGGCTTTGGAGAGTGTTGCCCTGCCTCTGTTGGAACTGCTGTGTGTTCCCCTCGTCTCCCCTCCTCGGTTGCCGCCAGCGTTGTCAGCTGGAATTTTTTGGAGCAATTTTTCCACAAGGACCTTCTGGTATTGCACCATTTTGCTCGTCCTCTCCACCACAGGAATGAGAGATGAGAAGTTCTCTTTGTAGCGGGGGTCGAGAGGGGTGAACAACCAGTAATCGGTGTTGTCCAAAATGTGTAAAACGCGTGGGTCACTGGAAAGGCAGCCATGTGTGCCAGAGTCCCAACAGGCAAGATTTCGCTGTCTTCATAAGGAGGATGACTCTCAATGTCCTCATCCTCTTCTGCCCATCCACGCTGAACAGATGGAATTAAATTTCAATGGGTACTACCCTCTGTAGCGGAGGCAACAGTCTCCTGCTCCTCCTCCCCCTCATCATCATCATCCAATTTGCGCTGAGAAGACGAACTGAGGGTGGTCTGGCTATCACCCTGTGTGATGTCTTCCCCCATGTCCACCTCTTCCACATGCAAAGCGTCAGCCTTAATTGTGAGCAGCGAGCGTTTGAGTAGACACAGAAGTGGGGTGGTGACGCTGATTATAGCGTTATCGCCGCTCACCATCTGTGTTGATTCCTCAAAGTTTCTGAAAACCTCACAGAAGTCAGACATCCATGCCCACTCCTCGCTTTGAAGAGCAGAAGCTAACTGGAAAGGCGACGACCATGTTGCAGCTGGTTTTTCACTACTGCCCTCTGCTGCTCACAAAGCCTGGCCAACATGTGGAACGTGGAGTTCCAGCGCGTGCTCACGTCGCACAACAGTCGGTGAGCTGGCAATTTTAAGCACTGCTGCATCGTTGACAGACTGGCGGAAGCTGTCGATGACTTGCGGAAATGGGCACACACGCTGCTCACCTTCACCAGTAGCTCAGGGGCAGGTTTTGAGAAACCAATAAGTTGATGACGTTGGCTAGGCATGGGATGTGTGTGAGCTTGCCAAGCTCCAAAGCCGCCACAAAGTTATGGCCATTATCAGACACAACCATGCCTGGTTCTAGGTTAAGTGGCGAGAGCCACAGCTCAGTTTGGTCTCTTATCCCATGCCACAGCTCTGTGGCGGTGTGCTGTTTGTCACCTAAGCAATCAGCATAAGCACGGCCTGTTGACGCTTCCCCACTGCAGTGCTACACTGCTTCCAGCTACTGACTGATGGCTGACTGGTACTGTAAGAGGATAATTCTGAGGTGGAAGTGGAGGAGGAGGCGGAGGAGGAGAAGTGGGGATTGGAGCCACTAACTTAGGTGGTGGCAGAAACCCTGATGGAATTAGGGCCTGCAATCCTTGGCGTTGGTAGCACCTGTGCCATCCCAGGGTACGACTCGCTTCTGGCCTCCACAATGTTCACCCAATGTGCCATCAGGGAAATGTAGCATCCCTGGCCGAAAGCACTTGTCCATGTGTCAGTGGTTAAGTGGACCTTCCCAGTAACTGCGTTGGTCAGGGCACGGGTTACGGGACACATGCTGGTGTAAGGCGGGCACGGCACACCGTGAAAAATAGTGGTGACTGGGAACTGCGTAACCAGGGACGGCCGCCGACATCATGCTGTGGAAGGCCTAAATGGCACTTTCATCAAAAAAGCGCCAGACTGCGGAACACCTACCCATTGGCAAGGGAGATTTCCACAAAGGGTATTCTCCGGGGAACAGTTCCTGGCCTGTTTGGTGTGGCCCGCCGTCTCCCTTTTCCCACCCCACTGCCTCTTCCAGCCTGTTGCGGTGCTGTGGATCCCTCCCCATCTGTACTGCTGTCCTCACTTGGCTTGCCACCTTCCCAGGTTGGGTCAGTGACTTCATCGTCCACATCTCCTCTTCAACTTCCTCACTCTGCTCATCCTCCTGACTTGTTGACCTAACAACAACCTCAGTTATTGACAACTGTGTCTCATCCTCATCATCAACCTCTTGAGACACTAATTGCCATTGACTTATTGGCAACTGTGTCTCATCATCATCCACCTCGTGAAAAACGAATTGCTGTTCCCCATCGTCATCTTCTGACTGTGGCTACTCAAGAGTTTGGGAATCACTGCACAAGATCTCATGTCCCTCTTCAAACGGGCTTGTCGAGAGGCCCAAATGAAGGAATGGCGCTGAAAAGAGCTCCTCGGAATATGTGGGATCCCTTGTTTGGCAAGACTCTCCATGGTGGGAGGAAGGAGGATCAGGGTGAGGACTGTGTTAACCAGACTGTTGACTACTGAGACTGGACTTGGTGGAAGACAGGGTGGTGCTTAACCGACTGGAAGCATTATCTGCTGCAATCCAACCGACCACCTGGTCGCACTGGTCTGACTTCGAGAGCGTTGTCCTGCGCTGCCCTGCAAACTGGCACATGAATCTAGGTATCGTAGAAGATTGATTTTCTTGTGCTCTGGCAGCAGGCACAGTTTTAACGCGCCCAGGGCCACGGCCTCTGCGTGCACCATCAGCATCACGGCCATTGCCCCATCCCTTACTGCTCGCCATCTTCATATTAAATGTTATATATGCTTGAAAGTATATCACACGTACAGTAGTGTAGGATTTGTAAGTGTATGTGGCAAAAAATTTGAAAAGGTATTTAGGATGTGGAAATGTTACACAGGAGAAATACCGCAGATAATGTCGCTGATGTCAGCAGCGGCTACTATAAAATTACAGTGAATGTCACAGGTTTTTGGGATGTGGAAACATTACACAGGAGAAATACCGCAGATAATGTCGCTGATGTCAGCAGCGGCTAATATAAAATTACAGGGAATGTCACAGGTATTTGGGATGTGGAAACGTTACACAGTAGAAATACCGCAGATAATGTCTCTAATGTCAGCAGCGGCTAATAAAAAATTACAGGGAATGTCACAGGTATTTCGGTATTTGGGATGTGGAAATATCACACAGGAAATAAACCGCAGATAATGTCGCTGATGTCAGCAGCGGCTAATATAAAATTACAGGGAATGTCACAGGCATTTAGGATGTGGAAACGTTACACAGGAGAAATACAGCAGATAATGTCGTTGATGTCAGCAGCGGCTAATATAAAATTACAGGGAATGTCACAGGTATTTGGGATGTGGAAACGTTACACAGGAGAAATACAGCAGATAATGTCTCTAATGTCACCAGCTGCTAATAAAAATTACAGGGAATGTCACAGGTATTTGGAATGTGGAAACATTACACAGGAGAAATGCCGCACATAATGTCGCTGATGTCACCAGCGGCTAATAAAAAATTACAGGGAATGTCACAGGTATTTGGGATGTGGAAACGTTACACAGGAGAAATGCCGCAGATAATGTCGCTGATGTCAGCAGCGGCTAATAGAAAATTACTGGGAATGTCATAGGTATTTGGGATGTGCAAACGTAACACAGGAGAAATGCCGCAGATAATGTCGCTAATGTCACCAGCTGCTAATAAAAAATTACAGGGAATGTCAGGTATTTGGGATGTGGAAACATTGCACAGGAGAAATACTGCAGATAATGTCGCTGATGTCACCAGCGGCTAATAGAAAATTTCAGGGAATGTCACAGATATTTGGGATGTGGAAATGTTACACAGGAGAAATGCCGCAGATAATGTTACTGATGTCAGCAGCGGCTAATATAAAATTACAGGGAATGTCACAGGTATTTGGAATGTGGAAACGTTATACAGGAGAAATACTGCAGATAACGTTGCTGATGTCAGCAGCGGCTAATATAAAATTTCAGGGAATATCACAGGTATTTTGGATGTGGAAACGTTACACAGGAGAAATACCACAGATAATGTCGTTGATGTCAGCAGCGGATAATATAAAATTACATGAAATGTCATAGGTATTTGGGATGTGGAAACGTTACACAGGAGAAATACCGCAGATAATATCGCTAATGTCACCAGCTGCTAATAAAAATTACAGGGAATGTCACAGGTATTTGGAATGTGGAAACATTACACAGGAGAAATACCGCAGATAATATCGCTAATGTCACCAGCTGCAAATAAAAATTACAGGGGATGTCACAGGCATTTGGAATGTGGAAACATCACCCAGGAGATATACCGCAGATAATGTCAATGCTGTCACCAGCGGCTAATGAAAAATTACAGGGAATGTCACAGGTATTTGGGATGTGGAAACGTTACACAGGAGAAATGCCGCAGATAATGTCGCTGATGTCAGCAGCGGCTAATAAAACAATTACAGGGAATGTCACAGGTATTTAGGATATGGAAACGTTACACAGGAGAAATGCCGCAGATAATGTCGCTGATGTCAGCAGCGGCTAATATAAAATTACAGGGAATGTCACAGGTATTTGGGATGTGGAAACGTTACACAGGAGAAATACAGCAGATAATGTCGTTGATGTCAGCAGCAGCTAATATAAAATTACAGGGAATGTCACAGGTATTTGGGATGTGGAAACGTTACACAGGAGAAATACAGCAGATAATGTCGTTGATGTCAGCAGCAGCTAATATAAAATTACAGGGAATGTCATAGGTATTAGGGATGTGGAAACGTTACACAGGAGAAATACCGCAGATAATGTCGCTAATGTGACCAGCTGCTAATAAAAAATTTCAGGGAATGTCACAGATATTTGGGATGTGGAAACGTTACATAGGAGAAATGCCGCAGATAATGTCGCTGATGTCAGCAGCGGCTAATAAAAAATTACAGGGAATGTCACAGGTATTTGGGATATGGAAACATTACACAGGTGATGCACCCCAGGTAATGTCACTGTCCGCAGCGTACACCGTCTACGGAAAAAGTACACTGGATGTCACAGATATTTTTTGGATGTGCACACATTACACAGGAGATGTAACGCAGCTAATGTCACTGTCCACAGCGGACACCGTCCGGCCATGCAAGAACTGGGATGTTTTCAGCTTCCAGGAATTGTGTACAGATCCTTGCAATATGGGGCCGTGCATTATCATGCTGCAACATGAGGTGATGGTCGTGGATAAATGGAACAACAATGGGCCTCAGGATCTCGTCACGGTATCTCTGTGCATTTGAAAAAATGCCATCCATAAAATGCACCTGTGTTCATTGTCCATAACATACGCCTGCCCATACCATAACCCCACCGCCACCATGGGCCACTCGATCCACAACGTTGACGTCAGCAAACCGCTCACCCACACAACGCCACACACGCTGTCTGCCATCTGCCCTGAACAGTGAAAACCGGGACTCATCCGTGAACAGAACACCTCTCCAATGTGCCAGACGCCATTGAATGTGAGCATTTGCCCACTCAAGTCGGTTACGAAGACGAACTGCAGTCAGGTCCAGACCCCGATGAGGACGACGAGCATGCAGATGAGCTTCCCTGAGACTGTTTCTGACATTTTGTGCAGAAATTCTTTGGTTATGCAAACCGATTGTTACTGCAGCTGTCCAGGTGGCTGGTCTCAGACGATCATGGAGGTGAACATGCTGGATGTGGAGGTCCTGGGCTGGTGTGGTTACACGTGGTCTGCGGTTGTGAGGCCAGTTGGATGTACTGCCATTCAACTCAATGGGTCCGCAAAAAATATGGAATGTATACGGAACACATCCGTATGTCATCCGTATTTTGAGGATCCATGCCCACTTTGCCCATGTGTTTACTGTTTACAAACATTACAGGACATTACAGTAATGATTACAAATTTTCTGTTTACGTTTGCGTTCCCGCAAAAAACGGATCGCATATGGAAACCATGCGGAGAGTTTTTGCGGAAATACGGAACGACAACAGAACGAAAATGGAAACACTACGGATACAAAAAACGGAACATTGGATCAGTTTCAAATGGACCTCAAAACACATACGGTAGTGTGAACAAGCCCTAATAGGACAAGACTCAAAATGTTGCGGAACAAAAACACGTAAATGGAATGCACACAGAGTACCTTCCATTTTTTTGACGGACCCATTGAAATAAATGGTTCCGCATACAGTCCGCAAAAAAACGGACTGGAAACGGAAAAAATATACAGTCGTGTGAATGAGCCCTTAGGCCTCGTCCACATTTCTGTTTTTCACTGACATGTGCTGTCTGCATTTTCCACGGTCAGAACACGTACCCATTGATTTAAATGTGTCTGTTCACATTTCAGTATTTTTTTTACTGACCGTGGGTCAGTAAAAAAAAAAAGGAGACATGCACTACTTTGATCCGTGATGCAGACCAAGCACACCCATAGAAGTCTATGGGTCCATGAAAATCACAGACACAACACGGATGGCATCCGTGGAGTGTCTGTTTTTCACTGAAGACTTATAGGAGATTCTTTGGATCTTCATTGTTAGGCCTTATGCACACGACCGTTGTGTGCACCCGTGGCCGTTGTGCCGTTTTCCTTTTTTTTTCACGGACCCATTGACTTTCAATGGGTCCGTGGAAAAATCGGAAAATGCACCGTTTTGCAGCCGCATCCGTGATCCGTGTTTCCTGGGCGTGAAAAAAATATGACCTGTCCTATTTTTTTCACGGCCAACGGTTCACGAACCCATTCAAGTCAATGGGTCCGTGAAAGAACACGGATGCACACAAGATTGGCATCCGTGTCCGTGATCCGTGGCTGTAGGTTAGTTTTTATACAGACGGATCCGAAGATCCGTCTGCATAAAAGCTTTTTCAAAGCTGAGTTTTCACTTCGTGAAAACTCAGAACCGACAGTATATTCTAACACAGAGGCGTTCCCATGGTGATGGGGACGCTTCAGGTTAGAATATACTAACAGAACTATGTACATGACTGCCCCCTGCTGCCTGGAAGGTGCTGCCAGGCAGCCGGGGGAGCCGCCCCCCCTCCCTGTAGTTAACACATTGGTGGCCAGTGTGGCCGGCCCCCCCCCTGCCTCCCCTGTAGTTAACTCATTGGTGGCCAGTGCCCCCCCCCCTCCCCTGTAGTTAACTCATTGGTGGCCAGTGGGCCCCCCCCTCCCCTGTAGTTAACTCATTGGTGGCCAGTGCGGCCGGCCCCCCTCCCTCCCCTGTAGTTAACTCGTTGGTGGCCAGTGGGCCCCCCTCCCTCCCCTGTAGTTAACTCGTTGGTGGCCAGTGGGCCCCCCCCTCCCTCCCCTGTAGTTAACTCGTTGGTGGCCAGTGGGCCTTCTCCCCTCCCCCTCCTAATTAAAATCTCCCCCCTATCATTGGTGGCAGCGGAGTGTACCGATCGGAGTCCCAGTTTAATCGCTGGGGCTCCGATCGGTAACCATGGCAACCAGGACGCTACTGCAGCCCTGGTTGCCATGGTTACTTAGCAATTTGTAGAACCATTATACTTACCTGCGAGCTGCGATGGTCTGCGTCCGGTCGGGAGCTCCTCCTACTGGTAAGTGACAGGTCCGGCCGGGAGCTCCTGCTACTGGTAAGTGACAGGTCATGATAGAGGGGAGATTCTAATTAGGAGGGGGAGGGAGGGGGGGCCCACTGGCCACCAACGAGTTAACTACAGGGGAGGGAGAGGGGCCGGCCGCACTGGCCACCAATGAGTTAACTACAGGGGAGGGGGGGCCCACTAGCCACCAATGAGTTAACTACAGGGGAGGGGGGGCCCACTGGCCACCAATGAGTTAACTACAAGGGAGGGGGGGGCCGGCCGCACTGGCCACCAATGAGTTAACTACAGGGGAGGGAGGGGGGGGGGCGGCCGCACTTGCCACCAATGAGTTAACTACAGGGGAGGGAGGGGGGGGCTGGCCACACTGGCCACCAATGTGTTAACTACGGGGGGGGGGGGGCAGTCATGTACACAGTTCTTTTAGTATATTCTAACCTGAAGCGTCCCCATCACCATGGGAACGCCTCTGTGTTAGAATATACTGTCGGATTTGAGTTTCACGATGTAACTCAAATCCGACAGTATATTCTAACATAGAGGCGTTCCCATGGTGATGGGGACGCTTCAAGTTAAAATATACCATCGGATTGGAGAAAACTCCGATCCGATGGTATATTAACTCCTGACTTTACATTGAAAGTCAATAGGGAACGGATCCGTTTGAAATTGCACCATATTGTGTCAACGTCAAACGGATCCGTCCCCATTGACTTGCATTGTAATTCAGGACGGATCCGTTTGGCTCCGCACGGCCAGGCGGACACCAAAACGACTTTTTTTTCATGTCCGTGGATCCTCCAAAAATCAAGGAAGACCCACGGACAAAAAAAACGGTCACGGATCACGGAAAAACGGAACCCCGTTTTGCGGACCGCCAAAAAATACGCAACATCAGTGAATTACAGATGACACACGGATGGTAAACTAAAAACGGACACATGGACCAACCACAAATCCTTCTCGGACATCTTTACAGACGAAACATGTACGCTTTTTTTCACGGACGTGTCACTGACACGGAAATGTGGACGAGGCCTAATGCTGCTATGTGAACAGAAAATTAAAACAATTGTGGATCTTGATAGAGGAAAAGGGAGAAGGAAAAAGGAAATTGAAAAATTTTTAATTAGGCCGTGTCCTGAAAGGATTAATTTTGTAAAATATTAATGTTGGTGCTATTGAAATGAAATGTTGCCAAAGAACAGCTTTTGTTGTTTATTTTTAATTTTTTCTTTGAGTTGCTATATTTTTAATTTGAGTTTTTTTCTCATTGGAATAAGTATAATAAAAAATCCACTACTACAGACTACTACCTGTATGACTCTTTTTTTTTTAATGAACCAAATACACCACTGCATTGTATAAAGGGGAATTTCAGAAATGCTCACAAACTTACGTTTTAGCTGTTGTGGTAAAAGAAAAATATGCCAATACATATCAAAGTGAACATTGCTGCATTTTTGCACTAAATTTGCTCAGCTGTTTCGGGAACTCCTATAGATTTTTCAGTGGAGAATGCTGGAGCCACCTCTCTATTCAGCTTCTGTCTGGATACAGGCACTGCTAACTGCCTCTGCTTGCTGAAAATTTGCCATGGGTTCCCTGTTCTCCAGATAGGGCAGAGTCCCAGAGGTGAGGCCATCAATGACATACCGTGTTGAAGCCCATTTAAGTTTTGCACTCAGAGCATAAAAAATTGCATTTAGCCTGTGATTAAAAGAGCATTAGACCTGGTAAAATTCCTGTTAGGATTCATCATATGGAGTTAAACATTCCATCTGAAATCAGTGGCCCCATTGTAGAGAAATCTGCATTTTATTGATTATACTAGTGAGGTGCTCAGAGCACTAAGAGGCATGACTATACCCTCAGAGCACCGCTTTACCATCGCCTTTTCCCCTTAGCCACTCCCCCTCCCCTTGAGTGACAAAGCCAGGCATTCACGCTGTCTTCTTGCCTGGCCTTGTAATCCTGCACATGCTGCCAGTGAATGTTGAAATGACACACGTGTAGTATGGTTTTCAGCAGGCTCTCCACAATGTTGGGATCTGAACTGGGCATGCGCTAATTCAACATTCCCCGATTCATGTGTGGAATTACAGGGCAAGGCAGGAAGACAGTCAGGATGTCTGTCTATGTCACTCAAGGGGCTAAGAGGGTAAGCCGATGGTGAAGTCATTCTCCAAGGGGCTAGGCCCACCTCTCTGTGCTCCGAACACCTCATTAGCATATGCAATAAAGTGCAGATTTCTCTACAAGGGGACCACTGATTTCAAATGCAGAAGCATTGTTTAGTTCTGCATGATCAGCCCTAACAGGAAGTATGCCTTGTTTAATAGGGTTGATCATGCTGAGGGATGTTTTTTTTAACAGGGAGAAATTAAGTTAAAGGGATTGTGTCACTTCAGCAAGTGGCATTTATCATGTAGAGAAAGTTAATACAAGGCACTTACTAATGTATTATTATCATTTATATTGCTACCTTTGCTGGCTTGATTCAGTTTTCATTGCATTACACTGCTTGTTTCCATGGTTATGACCACCCTACAATCCATCAGCGGTGGCCGTGCTTGCACACTAAAGAAAAAAGCGTTGGCCTCTCTGGTGGCCGGGACCATGGAAGCGCACATAGGCTGGAGCTTTTTTCTATAGTGTTCAAGCACGACCACCACTGATGAATTGCAGGGTGGTCATAACCATAGAAACAAGCAGTGTGTAATGTGATGGAAAATGAATCAAAACAGCAAAGCAGGCAATATGGACAATAACAATACATTAGTAAGTGGCTTGTATTAACTTTTTCTATGTAATAAATGCTATTTGCTGAAGTGACACAACCCCTTTAAGCTCAGGTGTAAAATATGGTATTTTTAAACTGATCCATTAATTAATTTAGTGCAGTTAATCAGCATAAGAAAAGAGAAGCTCTACCAATCAGTCCCTTGTGATAGACTCTAGATTGTTGCTGGGATCACAGAAAGAAGAGCCGTTTTCTAGACTGGATCATGATTCAACCGCGTTAGTTATTTTGGTAGAATTACGTTATAGAGACTGTAAAACACACCAGGGAGATTTATCAAAACTGGTATAAAGGAAAACTGGCTTAGTTCTTCTCAGATAGATGTTATGCATTCATTCAAAGCAGTTTTATACAATTCTATATGCATTTCTTTTACTTTGCATTTCCCAGTTTACTACCAAAATTGACAGCAAAAAAACTTAACCCCTATACTTTATTGTATCCATGGTACCACAGTCTTTCCCCCCTCCTGAAGAGTTATTGCTGAGTAAATGTTTCTATGTATGACCTAATATTTTTCTAATGTAAAACTGTTTCAGATGTTGTGCTACACTGTATGTTTAATAGAAAGTGCAGGAGTCCAAAAATAATTATATGGAGAATGAAAATAATATTTATTTAATTTCAGATCAGGGAACAGGGTACTATGTTGCACATTTGGTGGGCTTGCCCTCATATTAAAAGGTTCTAGGAGCACATTTTTCAGATCTATGGGCACTTTCGGGGAAACGAATACCTAATACTGCTCAATGCACTCTCTTATCTCTCAAATATGGAACTTTGGCGCAAGTCAAAAAGGACATCCTGCGACACTTACTAGTGGCAGCTAGGATGGTCATCCCCAGATACTGAAGGTCAACTATAGTGCCCTCTCCACGTGTGTGGTCAGAGGAAATCAGGCGCATTCTTCGAATGGAAGAGCTAGTTGTGGCTGCGCATGAACACACTTCTGCGTTTTTAGCACTTTGGAACCCATGGATGGTATTCATGGACACAGTATAATATACATCTCTACTAACTAGTTGATCATCTGATGGTTAATATAACCCCCCCTCCCCTTCCTCATGGTATATGGTACAATAAAAACATGTTACCATGTTTTTATTGAACACACCATGAAAACATTCACAGTGCAGGTAGAAAAAGTATGTGAACCCCTAGACTAATGACATCTCCAAGAGCTAATTGGAGTGAGGTGTCAGCCAACTGGAGTCCAATCAATGAGATGAGATTGGAGGTGTTGGTTACAGCTGCCCTGCCCTATAAAAAACACACATCAATTATGGGTTTGCTTTTCACAAGAAGCATTGCCTGATGTGAATGATGCCTCGCACAAAAGAGCTCTCAGAAGACCTACGATTAAGAATTGCTGACTTGCATAAAGCTAGAAAGGGTTATAAAAGTATCTCCAAAAGCCTTGCTGTTCAAGTCCACGGTAAGGCAAATTGTCTATAAATGGAGAAAGTTTAGCACTGCTGCTACTCTCACTAGGAGTGGCCGTCCTGTAAAGATGACTGCAAGAGTACAGCGCAGACTGCTCAATGAGGTGAAGAAGAATCCTAGAGTCAGTGGCGTTGCTAGGGCTGGTGTCACCCGCTGCGGTACAAAATGGTGTCACCCCCCCGAAGTAATAATTTTTTAGTCATATATGGGGGCTATGGTGGTGCTACTGCCATAGGGAGCATCCGTTAGCTCAGCAGACCCCCCCTAGCAGTCAGAGCCTGGTCTCAGGAGGGGCACTTCCAGATTATTTTCTGTCCACCGCCACAAAACAATGGTGCTTATAGAACAGACTACACAGTGTAGCGGTATGCTGTATATTTTGTGGCACAGTGTAGAGGTATATTGTGTGGCACAGTGTAGCGGTATACTGTATATTGTGTGGCAGAGTGTAGAGGTATACTGTATATTGTGTGCCACAGTATAGAGGTGTACTGTATATTGTGTGGCACAGTGTAGCGGTATACTGTATATTGTGCGGCACATTGTATAGGTATACTGTATATTGTGGGGCACAGTGTAGAGGAATACTGTATATTGTGTGGCACAGTGTAGAGGTATACTGTATATTGTGTGGCACATTGTAGAGGTGTACTGTATATTGTGTGGCACAGTGTAGCGGTATACTGTATATTGTGCGGCACATTGTATAGGTATACTGTATATTGTGGGGCACAGTGTAGAGGTATACTGTATATTGTGTGGCACAGTGTAGAGGTATACTGTATATTGTGTGGCACAGTGTAGAGGTATACGGTATATTGTGTGGCACAGTGTAGAGGCATACTGTATATTGTGTGGCACAGTGTAGAGGTATACTGTATATTGTGTGGCACAGTGTAGAGGTATACTGTATATTGTGTGGCACAGTGTAGAGGTGTACTGTATATTGTGTGGCACAGTGTAGCGGTATACTGTATATTGTGCGGCACATTGTATAGGTATACTGTATATTGTGGGGTACAGTGTAGAGGTATACTGTATATTGTGTGGCACAGTGTAGAGGTGTACATTATATTGTGTGGCACAGTGTAGAGGTATACTGTATATTGTGGGGCACAGTGTAGCGGTATACTGTATATTGTGGTGCACAGTGTATGCTACGTGTGTATAACATAAATATATTCCACATGAAAACTTACAATTACTTGGCTTGGCCCTTGGGGATCTCGGACGCCACTTCCACACTTTGGCCGGGGGCTAATTCTCCTTATACAGGGAGTGCAGAATTATTAGGCAAGTTGTATTTTTGAGGATTAATTTTATTATTGAACAACAACCATGTTCTCAATGAACCCAAAAAACTCATTAATATCAAAGCTGAATATTTTTGGAAGTAGTTTTTAGTTTGTTTTTAGTTTTAGCTATTTTAGGGGGATATCTGTGTGTGCAGGTGACTATTACTGTGCATAATTATTAGGCAACTTAACAAAAAACAAATATATACCCATTTCAATTATTTATTTTTACCAGTGAAACCAATATAACATCTCAACATTCACAAATATACATTTCTGACATTCAAAAACAAAACAAAAACAAATCAGTGACCAATATAGCCACCTTTCTTTGCAAGCACACTCAAAAGCCTGCCATCCATGGATTCTTTCAGTGTTTTGATCTGTTCACCATCAACATTGCGTGCAGCAGCAACCACAGCCTCCCAGACACTGTTCAGAGAGTTGTACTGTTTTCCCTCCTTGTAAATCTCACATTTGATGATGGACCACAGGTTCTCAATGGGGTTCAGATCAGGTGAACAAGGAGGCCATGTCATTAGATTTTCTTCTTTTATACCCTTTCTTGCCAGCCACGCTGTGGAGTACTTGGACGCGTGTGATGGAGCATTGTCCTGCATGAAAATCATGTTTTTCTTGAAGGATGCAGACTTCTTCCTGTACCACTGCTTGAAGAAGCTGTCTTCCAGAAACTGGCAGTAGGACTGGGAGTTGAGCTTGACTCCATCCTCAACCCGAAAAGGCAGCTGTCATGTGTATAGCTGTAGCAGAGCTGGGTTTGCTGGGGCAGCAGTCATATATAAAGATATAGTAGAGCTGAGTGTGCTAGTGCAGCTGTCATGTGTATTAGATGTAGCAGAGCTGGGTGTGCTGGGGAAGCTATCATATATAGAGATATAGCAGAGCTGAGTGTGCTGGGGAAGCTGTCATGTGTATAGATGGCATTCCGGAATACAGGCCTCAGCCTCCCGGACCGCACGCCAGATAGGGACACAGAGCCCACACAAACAGCAGCATCCCTGCCGACCACAGAGGAAATTCTTCTCATCCAAGCTTTTTTTCGGATTCGATGCGGCAGTAATCCGGTTACACTGAAGAAGGCTTCTCAGCCGAAAACGTTTTGACTGGAACCGCACTAAAATAAAAGCTTTGCATTGAAACTCAAGTGGAGTACAGGAGTCTTTATATACTACATTTATCCGGTTTGGGAACCATCTCCTAACACCCACGCTATCCAATTGGAGAACCATCCAACCTTTTATCATTCCAAAGGGTTCACATACTTTTTCTTGCAACTGTACATGATTACTACAGCAATACACAGGGTAGGGTAGCAATCTACCTGTTAGTGTTAACGCAAAATTGAGCATCAAGCCTCAATCGTCCGTTTCCGTGAATTCCATTTCCACACTGTTGTAATTAATTTTTTGGGGGGGATTGTTACATTTTATTAACCAGTTCGGTGTTCGGCGATTTAATGGCGCTTTTTGAAAGGCTGTAAGGCAGCCAATCAGCAAGCGTTTAACTAGTGTGCCCTTAGAAGCCATCACAGCCATGCCTACTAATGGCATGGCTGTGATTGGCCAGTGCAGCATGTGACCCAGCCTCTATATAAGCTGGAGTCACCTAGCGCCGTACGTCACTCTGCTCTTACTAGTGTAGGGATAGGATGCTGTTGCTGTGAGGGGGAGAATATGAAAAAATCTATCTGTTATCAGAACTTGTTGTTAACTCTTCGATGTACAGCGATTATTTTTGTGGGTGCAATGCAACATTTTTGTACCCTGCCCTGAGCCCAGTGACACAGAAAAATACGTTTTATGTTAGTTATGTTAGGTAGGCGTTGGTGGTCATTTTGTGCAAGTTCAGTGCACCAGCACTGCATATGCATATGTGCCAGGGACAATAATTAAATCCTGTTCTTTTAGTTCAGTGGGCAACATATACCCATTTTTTAAGTGTACCTGAACTGCATATGTGCCAGGGGAAGGGAAAATAATATAGGGAATCCGTCTGTGAGTTCAGGGACCCAGGGGGTGACCAAAAAAAATTCTGTAAAGTACAATCCAAGTAAATCCATCTGTTAGATTCTGTGGGGACAAATTATAATTTTTTTGCTAAAAAGTACATTTGCGCCATGCACTGCATTTGTGATAGTGAAAGAAAATCTGTTAAATCCATCTATTTCACTGTGGGTAAAAATAATCTTTAATTTATTTTTTTGCCAGAAAGTACCTTTGTGGCCTGCACTGCAAATCTGATAGTGAAATAAAATCAGTAAATCCATCTGTTTTACTGTGGGTGAAAAAAATCTTATTTTTTTTCCATAAAGTACCTTTGCAGCCTTTGTTGTATTTGTGACAGTCCAATACAAGCATTAAATACTGCTGTTATATTTTGGTTTTAAAAAAAACACCTATTTTGTGCAAAATACTACTTTTGCGGCCTTTGCTGCATTTGTGACAGTCCAATACAAGCGTTAAATACTGCTGTTATATTCTGTTTTTAAAAAAAAACACCCATTTTGTGCACGATACTACATTTGCGGCCTTTTCTGCATTTCTGAGAGTCCAATACAAGCATTAAATTCTGCTGTTATATTCTGGTTTTAAAAAAACATCCATTTTGTGTAAGATAGTACATTTGCGGCCTTTGCTGCATTTGTGACAGTCTAATACAAGTGTTAAATACTGCTGTTATATTCTGTTTTAAAAAAACACCCATTTTGTGCAAGACACTACATTTGCAGCCTTTGCTGCATTTCTGAGAGTCCAATACAAGCGTTAAATACTGCTGTTATATTCTAGTTTAAAAAAAACACCCATTTTGTGCAAGATACTACATTTACGGCCTTTGCTGCATTTGTGACAGTCCAATACAAGCATTAAATACTGCTGTTATATTCTGGTTTTAAAAAAACACCCATTTTGTGCAAAATACTACATTTGCGGCCTTCGCTGCATTTGTGACAGTCCAATACAAGTGTTAAATACTGCTGTTATATTCTGGTTTTTAAAAAAAACACCCATTTTGTGCACGATACTACATTTGCGGCCTTTGCTGCATTTCTGAGAGTCCAATACAAGCATTAAATTCTGCTGTTATATTCTGGTTTTAAAAAAACATCCATTTTGTGTAAGATAGTACATTTGCGGCCTTTGCTGCATTTGTGACAGTCTAATACAAGCGTTAAATATTGCTGTTATATTCTGGTTTTAAAAAAAACACCCATTTTGTGCAAAATACTACATTTGCGGCCTTTGTTGCATTTGTGACAGTCCAATGCAATTGTTAAATACTGCTGTTATATTTTTATTTTTTTAAACGCCCATTTTGTGCAAGACACTACATTTGGGCCTTTGCTGCATTTGTGACAATCCAATACAAGCGTTAAATACTGCTGTTATATTCTGGTTTAAAAAAAACACCCATTTTGTGCAAGATACTATATTTGCGGCCTTTGCTGCATTTTTGACAGTCCAATACATGTGTTAGATACTGCTGTTATATTCTGGTTTTAAAAAACACTAATTTTGTGCAAGATACTACATTTGCGGCCTTTGCTGCATTTGTGACAGTCCAATACAAGTGTTGAATACTGCTGTTATATTCTGGTTTTAAAAAAACACCCATTTTGTGCAAAATACTACATTTGCAGCCTTTGCTGCATTTGAGACAGTCTAATACAAGCGTTAGATACTGCTGTTATATTCTGTTTTTTAAAAAACACCCATTTTGTGCAAGACACTACATTTGCGGCCTTTGCTGCATTTGTGACAGTCCAATACAAGCGTTAAATACTGCTGTTATATTCTGGTTTTAAAAAAACACCCATTTTGTGCAAAATACTACATTTGCAGCCTTTGCTGCATTTGAGACAGTCTAATACAAGCGTTAGATACTGCTGTTATAATCTGTTTTTAAAAAAACACCCATTTTGTGCAAGATACTACATTTGTGGCCTTTGCTGCATTTGTGACAGTCCAATACTAGCGTTAAATACTGCTGTTATATTCAGTTTTTTTTTAAAACACCCATTTTGTGCAAGACACTACATTTGAGGCCTTTGCTGCATTTGTGACAGTCCAATTTTTGCCGTATACAAACCCCTGCTCTGCATAGGTGACAAGGAACAAATTTTTGTAAAATCGTCTGTTCAATTGGTGTGTGACATGAACCCAGTTTTGCCGTGAATAAACCCCTGCTCTGCATAGTTGACATGGAATGAAATTTTTAAAAATCGTCTGCTCCATTGGTGGGTGACATTAACCCATTTTTGCCAATGAAAAACTCCTGCTCTGCATAGGTGACAGGGACTTAAATTTCTAAAATTCGTCTTTAATTGACGCGCGCCCCCTACTTTCATTCGATCCTTCCGCTTTAACAACTTGTCCCACATTTCCGCTCGATCACATTTCAGCCATTGACCTCCCCTGGATGTGGTATCCCTTTCTCACTCTCCCTTTCCGGCATGGAACCCTGATTCCCTGTTACCCGTGATCACCATGGTAGGCGCATAAAAGGACATTGAAAGTTGATAGAGAAGATATCCAATTGGATCGTGAACGTCACGGGGACGTGCCATCAGGCAGAAGTTATCTAGAGTCAACAAAGCTGCAGCAGGGCCTCTCCTGTCTAACGTTTCCAAATCCAAAATACCCCAGTGACATTCCCTGTAATTTTTTTATTAATCATTCCAATAACAGGGCATCTTAAGAGTCCTGTATTGTTATTTATCGTCACTACCTCCCCAAGTCGGGAGTGGCTAATTGCCGCGCCCCCCATCCTTTACTTGGATGCTTCCGCTTTAACAACTTGTCCCACATTTCTGCACAATCACTTTTCATCCATTGACCTCCCTTGGATGTGGTATCCCTTTCTCAGGCTCCCTCTCTGTCATGGAACCCTGATTTCCCATTACCCTTGATCACCATGGTAGGCGCATAAAAGAACATCGAAAGTTGATAGGGAAGATATCCAATTGGATCGTGGACATCACGGGGACGTGCAACATGGTGGAGCAGTATGTGTACACATGCCTACACGTACTGACTGATGGGTCTGCCCCCTTCAACTTCTAGGTCCTCAAATTGGGCACATGGCCTGAGCTTGCCCTTTACGCCTTGGAGGTGCTGGCCTGCCCTGCAGCCAGTGTATTGTCTGAACATGTGTTTAGCACGGCAGGAGGGGGTTTTCAAAGAGACCGCCTGTCCACAGCCAATGTGGACAAGCTCACGTTCATTAAAATGAACCAGGCAGGGATCCCAAAGGACTTGGGCGTACCTTGTGCAGAATAGACATGTATACCGGCCTCACCCAGCCATTGTTGTACTCCAGCGCACTTTCTTTTTGTTTTATTTTTTATATTTCCAAATGTTTTGGGGTCTACCCAAATTTGAAAAAATAAAATACAAAAACAAAAATCTGTGTTGGCTATCTCCTCCTCCTCCACCGCCGCTTCCACCTACACCGCCACATCCACCGCCTCCTCAACCTCCTACTCCATATGGACCTCTTCCTCCTAGATCAAGATTATTATTTTCTATTTTTACATATTTTATGTTATTTTAAGTCATTTCCCTATCCCTAACCACATGTTGCTGCCATTTGCAGCCCTCTAGCCCTTTCCATGACTTATTTTAGAGCCATTTTAGTTCTCCAAAGTTCGGGTCCCCATGGGGTTTGGGTTCAATTTAATTAAACCAGCATGTAGGTGATCAGTACACAGGCTAGGGTAACAACTTACCTGTCAGTGTTAACATGATATTAAGGGTCAGGCCTCAGTTGTCCCTTTCCGTGTATTCAGTTTCCACACGATTGGAATTATATACTTTTTGGGACTTGTTCAATTTACTTAAAGGGGTTGTCCCGGTTCAGAGCTGAACCCAGAGATACCTCCATTTTCACCAGGGCAGCCCCCCTGACAGGAGCATTGGAGCAGTTCATCGTGCAGGGCAAAGGCATTTTTTGGAGATCCGGTGACGTACTGGGGCTCTCCATAGGGCTGCTAGGAAGCCTGTTGACATCACTGGCACTGATGGGCGGAATTTAGCGCTGCCCTAGCCAGTAAAATGGCTAGGGCAGCGCTAAAGCCCGCCCATCAGAGCTGGCAGTGTGTTATCGAAAACAAAAGAGACCTTGCCCTGCGCGATTTAGCGCAGGGCAAGGGAGCGCATCGGAGCATGAGATGCTCCGGTGCTATCCTCAGGGGGGCTACCTGTGTGAAAATAAAGATGTGTCTGGGTTCAGCTCTGAACCCGGACAACCCGTTTAAACCAGTATATATGCGTGATTACTACATCAAAACACAGGGTAGAACAACAGTTTACCTGTAAGTGCTAACATGAAATTGAGTGTAAGGCTGTTTACATTCATTTGGGACTTGTTCCATTTAATTAAACCAGCATATAGGTGATCAGTACACCAATACACAGGCCAGCACATAAAAGTATCTGGGAGTGATAATGAATTTAGGCCTAAATGCGTTTCCCTTTATTTCAATCTTCACACATCTTCAATCAAAAATTATGAATTAATATTATTATTATTTTTTTTTTTTTTGGGGGGGGTTGTTGATTATATTAAAACTACCAGCATATAAATGTGATTACCACACCAACACAGGGTAGTGCACAACATTATCTGAGAGACCCAAAAATGTCTGGGTTATCGAAAGGTTCCAAACGAAAGACCCAGAGCCAGAATGTGGGTAGTAACAGCACCAACTATCTGGCCAGATGTAGTAGTACTACTAGGTCGCAGTTGTCCCTGCTGGCTTTGGAAAGGTGCATCACTAGAGATTAGGAGAAAGTGGATGCGATTGTGGATTGGATGGCTCCCTCCTCCTCTTACTCGCAGCAGGGTGACGTGGAGGTGACTTCAGAGTTTGACGCTGTGCCATGGATCCAGGGCTAAGAGCATTCCCTCTTCTTCTCCTCCTTGCAGCCCCAAAGAAGGCTTTCAGTGGAGACTTCTCAGTCTTCACTGCCCCTGGGCAGGGCACCTTCTTTTTTCCCTATGAATTGACAAGAAAACACCACCACGTCCTACTGCAGATAGTCAAGAGAGTCTCCTTGTTTATGACTTGTATAAGATCAGTCAGTGTTTATACTGCCCTGAGGAGGGGATGGAAGAGGAGGCTGCAGACCCCAGGAATAGCTGTGTTGTTGGTGCCATACAGATAGTGCCATATATACACTCACCTAAAGAATTATTAGGAACACCTGTTCTATTTCTCATTAATGCAATTATCTAGTCCAGTGTTTCCCAACCAGTGTGCCTCCTGCTGTTGCAAAACTACACCTCCCAGCATGCCCGCACAGCCAAAGGCTGTCCGGGCATGCTGGGAGTTGTAGTTTTGCATCAGCTGGAGGCACACTGGTTGGGAAACACTGATCTAGTCAACCAATCACATGGCAGTTGCTTCAATGCATTTAGGGGGGTGGTCCTGGTCAAGACAATCTCCTGAACTCCAAACTGAATGTCAGAATGGGAAAGAAAGGTGATTTAAGCAATTTTGAGCGTGGCATGGTTGTTGGTGCCAGACGGGCCGGTCTGAGTATTTCACAATCTGCTCAGTTACTGGGATTTTTACGCACAACCATTTCTAGGGTTTACAAAGAATGGTGTGAAAAGGGAAAAACATCCAGTATGCGGCAGTCCTGTGGGCGAAAAATGCCTTGCGGATGCTAGAGGTCAGAGGAGAATGGGCCGACTGATTCAAGCTGATAGAAGAGCAACGTTGACTGAAATAACCACTCGTTACAACCGAGGTATGCAGCAAAGCATTTGTGAAGCCACAACACGCACAACCTTGAGGCGGATGGGCTACAACAGCAGAAGACCCCACCGGGTACCACTCATCTCCACTACAAATAGGAAAAAGGGGCTACAATTTGCACGAGCTCACCAAAATTGGACTGTTGAAGACTGGAAAAATGTTGCCTGGTCTGATGAGTCTCGATTTCTGTTGAGACATTCAAATGGTAGAGTCCGAATTTGGCGTAAACAGAATGAGAACATGTATCCATCCTCTGATGGCTACTTCCAGCAGGATAATGCACCATGTGACAAAGCTCGAATCATTTCAAATTGGTTTCTTGAACATGACAATGAGTTCACTGTACTAAAATGGCCCCCACAGTTACCAGATCTCAACCCAATAGAGCAGGCATGCTCAACCTGCGGCCCTCCAGCTGTTGCAAAACTACAACTCCCATAATTCCCTGACAGTCTACAGCTATCATCCTACAGAAGGGCATCGTGGGAGTTGCAGTTTTACAACAGCTGGAGGGCCGCAGGTTGAGCATCCCTGCAATAGAGCATCTTTGGGATGTGGTGGAACGGGAGCTTCACGCCCTGGATGTGCATCCCTCAAATCTTCATCAACTGCAAGATGCTATCCTATCAATATGGGCCAACATTTCTAAAGAATGCTATCAGCACCTTGTTGAATCAATGCCACGTAGAATTAAGGCAGTTCTGAAGGCAAAAGGGGGTCCAACACCGTATTAGTATGGTGTTCCTAATAATTCTTTAGGTGAGTGTATATTCCCAAATGTCTTACCCTGTACCAAGTTTAAAGGCACCTCCATTCATGGTTATTGGTGGGGGTTTAGTTCTCATTTCATGACCTTTCCTGTCTTTCTTAACCTTCTTGTCAGAAAATATGAAAATGGAATCATTAGGAAGAATAAAAACAATCAGAAAATAATTCAGAGTAATACAATTTAAAAACCATTGCAAGGGTGTGTGGACACATTCCTCAGGAACAGGTGGGGGAGTTTAGAAAAGTGCTGATTTTATACATGTAGATATTGTCTGATCTGTAAATAAAAGCATTTCAGGTCTGTATTACAGTGTGGTATGGTACAACTCCTTTCGACACCTGAAACAAATCTGTCTTTTCCATGTCAGGTTAGATTACATTTTACAATACACAACAAGCTGCCTGTCATTCACAGGGATGGACCTATTGAAATTACTCTGCTTTTCATAGCAGAAAAGGGGAAAAACTGATAAGAAATTTGTGAACAGTCCAAAGTATTTAAAGTATTCCATTTTAATATTTGATGTGTATTCGGTACTAGAGCTGAAGGTGGGAAGAATGTTCTGAAACTCTTCCAAACATTGAACAGTACTGAATATGAGGTTGTGAAGAACATTAAACACCTGTGGATGCTATCAAATCTAATTACTTACAAACATAACCCTATTGTGCATAATGCTGGAAACTCCATCATTAATCGTATGTCAGAGGGAAAAAAGTTACAAATCAATTCCATGTTCAGGATACCACAAACCACCTGCCAATCACAGACTCTCATGCCTGTACTCTACCATGCCATGTACTCCATATAATACTTGTTTAATATCATTAGGATGCCAAACCCCCTAACCCTACAACATATATGACTACACTTTGGTGCGTTGTACCATATTTCTCAGTTTTGTAAGTTCAGGCTGGCAACCCTGCTGTACTTAAGGTAGCTTTCCCCGTGGGAAGATGCCTGGTTAATAAGTTTCTAGCTTGTAAGTCCCAGCAAAGGTGTACTGTAATAGTTTGCCTGCCTGTGTACCGACTTCTGCCTATCTCCTGGATGATGACCCTCTGCTGCCTGAGCTGACTTCAGACAGTTTATTGGATTGTTCATATTCTGCCTGCCCTGACCTCAGGTTGTCCCTGACTATGATTCTTCCTGATCCCTCGGTGCCCTGCAATGGGGTCTCTTGACCCTGGTTGGTCAACTGTCAATTACACAGAGACTACTCCGGGGGAAGTGGTAAGGTGGTTTCCCTGCAGCAAAGTCAAGATCCCTGTACAGGGGTTCAAGGATGAAAACCAGGGCACTGCCAGAATAACACCATTAGGAGTAGCCCAAAGCCAAATCTGTTGGTTGGCACATTGGTCCACACCAACTGCTTTAACAGTCTCTAATTACTTACTGCAACTGTAGTTTTAGTGTTGCCAGTGGGTAGTGTGCTGCCCTTAGGAACACATTTCCCAGGGCAATCAGAATGCCTATCTGCCCATATCTTTTGGTTTAGTGGTTTTCGGTTTTATAGTTTTTATCAATTTTCCATCAATGACAATTCAGCGATTATCCTTGCTAGTAAAGTGGTTTAGTTTCGATGTCTATGATCCTGTGGGCATTTCTGGAGATATATCTCCATTGTTGATCCAGGGATATTACTATAGATTAATTGTTTACTATCCCTCCATGGTTTAGTATCCCTCTAGTGGGCATCTTGCATGATGTAGTTTAGTCTGCTTTTCTTGTGTCAGGTTCTTATCTTTGGATGGTTGGATCATCATTTGCTCTGGTGGGCCCAAGGAACTTCAGTCTGACACTGACTAAGGGTGTCAGCAGTCCACTGCTTGTTGTTAGGCTTCATCTATATCTAGTAACAGAGACAAATAAGATAGTTCACAGGAAGTGGGGGTATGTCTGAAATAATGCGCCTGATAGAAGAACTGCTTCTACAATGCTTCTGGGGAGAAGAGAAGCTCCTGTGTTTCTGTAGGTCTGATTTTCCTCCTTATTATCAGCTTTCTGTGCTCTCTAGAAGAAAACATACATAGTAGGAAGTAGGACAAGTGAGGTCACTGCATATACTGTAGTACTGGCAGATTTTAAATGCTACAAAGAAAAAAATAAGGGGTTGGGTCAGCACAACCTGCCTGCAGGTGCACATCACTATGACGAAATACATATACAAACGGAAAATGCAAATGTGATCGCACACTACATCCAGCACTCTGCCCTCCATGCTGGATGAGACATTGGTTTATATTTTGGCCAAAGCATAGTAAGCCACTCACCGCGTCAAGGTCGTCTCATGAGTGGTCCCTAACTCTTGTTCCTACCTGTTCATGGGCCATGACAGCCACATAAAATCCAGGGAATGCAGGTCAGCATGCAAGCCAAGTACACTTTGCTTGTAACCCCGTCCGGTGCCATTACAGCTTTCATCGGATCCAGGGATGCAAGTACCAACATGCATGCTGAACCCACCATATACTTCTCCTGGAGCCAGATGGCTAATGGTAGATTCTATACAAGCAGACTCAGTTTTATACTGACTTTAAAACCAGCCTCAAGGACAGATTAACTGGTCAGGTGTGCAATGACTCCAAGGAGATCGCCACGCCTCCAATATATACTACAAAGAAAAAAATAAGGGGTTGGGTCAGCACAACCTGCCTGTAGGTGCAGATCACTATGGCGAAATACATATACAAACGGAAAATGCAAATGTGATCGCACACTACATCCAGCACTCTGCCCTCCATGCTGGATGAGACATTGGTTTATATTTTGGTATATGGTGGGTTCAGCATTTGGTACTTGCATCCCTGGATGCATGTTGGTACTTGCATCCCTGGATCCGATGAAAGCTGTAATGGCACCGGACGGGGTTACAAGCAAAGTGTACTTGGCTTGCATGCTGACCTGCATTCCCTGGATTTTATGTGGCTGTCATGGCCCATGAACAGGTAGGAACAAGAGTTAGGGACCACTCATGAGACGACCTTGACGCGGTGAGTGGCTTACTATGCTTTGGCCAAAATATAAACCAATGTCTCATCCAGCATGGAGGGCAGAGTGCTGGATGTAGTGTGCGATCACATTTGCATTTTCCGTTTGTATATGTATTTCGTCATAGTGATCTGCACCTACAGGCAGGTTGTGCTGACCCAACCCCTTATTTTTTTCTTTGTAGTATATATTGGAGGCGTGGCGATCTCCTTGGAGTCATTGCACACCTGACCAGTTAATCTGTCCTTGAGGCTGGTTTTAAAGTCAGTATAAAACTGAGTCTGCTTGTATAGAACCTACCATTAGCCATCTGGCTCCAGGAGAAGTATATGGTGGGTTCAGCATGCATGTTGGTACTTGCATCCCTGGATCCGATGAAAGCTGTAATGGCACCGGACGGGGTTACAAGCAAAGTGTACTTGGCTTGCATGCTGACCTGCATTCCCTGGATTTTATGTGGCTGTCATGGCCCATGAACAGGTAGGAACAAGAGTTAGGGACCACTCATGAGACGACCTTGACGCGGTGAGTGGCTTACTATGCTTTGGCCAAAATATAAACCAATGTCTCATCCAGCATGGAGGGCAGAGTGCTGGATGTAGTGTGCGATCACATTTGCATTTTCCAGATTTTAAATGCTGCCCTTAAAAAAATACAACTTATCCCGTATGGCTATATGAATGGAAAAATTTTTAAAAAGTTATGGCTATTGGAACGTGAGGAGAAAAAAAACGAAAATGCAAAACCAAAGATGGGCCCGCTACTTAAGGCGTTAAGAAAGACAGTAAGGAAGCTTATTCTACAATGAAGCACAGCCATTATGCAAAATGTATTTGAAAATATAATTTTTATTTTCATACGTATTTGCATTCTGACACTATGCTCCCACAAAGCACCAGTAAAATACATTGAGAGGATTATGGGAGTTCTCTCAATGTATTTTGCTGCAGATTCATCAGACCATAGTGTTGCAATGCAAATGCTTCAGATAAAAAAAACTGGCACAACCAGACTCAGCATCACTTAAACTATACGTCACTAACTCTAGTTTATTTATTGTTGACAGAGTTTACAGATTCCCCTTATACAGTCATGTGAAAAAATTAGGACACCCTTTGAAAGCATGTGGTTTTTTGTAACATTTTTAATAAATGGTTATTTCATCTCCGTTTCAACAATACAGAGAGATTAAAGTAATCCGACTAAACAAAGAAAACTGAAGAAAAGTCTTTTCAAGATCTTCTGTAAATGTCATTCTACAAAAATGCCTATTCTAACTGAGGAAAAAGATAGGACACCCTTGCCCCTAATAGCGAGTGTTACCTCCTTTGGCTGAAATAACTGCAGTGAGACGGTTCTTGTAGCCATCTACCAGTCTTCGACATCGGTCTGAGGAAATTTTACCCCACTCCTCAATGCAGAACTTTTTCAGCTGTGAGATGTTTGAGGGGTTTCTTGCACGTACAGCCCTTTTCAAGTCACCCCACAGCATCTCAATGGGATTCAAATCTGGACTTTGACTTGGCCATTCCAGGACTCTCCATTTCTTCTTTTTCAGCCAATCTTTGGTTGATTTACTAGTATGTTTTGGGTCATTGTCATGTTGCATGGTCCAGTTCCGCTTCAGCTTTAATTTTCTAACTGATGGTCTCACATGTTCTTCAAGCACCTTCTGATACACAGTAGAATTCATCGTGGATTCTATGATGGTGAGCTGACCAGGTCCTGCTGCAGCAAAGCAGCCCCAAACCATGACACTTCCACCTCCATGCTTCACAGTTGGTATGAGGTTCTTTTCTTGGAATGCTGTGTTTGGTTTACGCCAAACATGTCCTCTGCTGTTGTGTCCAAATAATTCAATTTTGGACTCATCTGTCCAAAGAACATTATTCCAGAAGTCCTGGTCTTTGTCAACTTTATCTCTGGCAAATGTCAGTCTGGCCTCGATGTTTCTCTTGGAAAGCAAAGGTTTCCTCCTTGCACACCTCCCATGCAAGTTAAACTTGTACAGTCTCTTTCTGATTGTAGAGGCATGTACTTCTACATCAACAGTAGCCAGAGCCTGCTGTAGTTCTCGAGATGACACTTTAGGGTTTTTGGAGACCTCTTTTAGCATCTTGCGGTCTGCTCTTGGGGTGAACTTGCTGGGGCGACCAGTCCTGGGCATGTTGGCAGTTGTTTTGAAAGCCCTCCACTTGTAGACTATCTTCCGGACAGTGGAATGGCTGATTTCAAAATCTTTTGAGATCTTTTTAAATCCCTTCCCAGACTCATAGGCTGCTACAATCTTTTTTCTGAAGTCCTCTGACAGCTCTTTTGCTCTCACCATGGTGCTCACTCTCACTTCAACAGTCAGGAGCACACCAAACTAAATGTCTGAGGTTTAAATAGGGCAAGCCTCATTCAACATGCAGAGTAACGATCTACTAATTATGTGCACCTGGTGTGATATACCTGTGTGAGATCTGAGCCAATTTAAGAGGGAATACATGTGAGGGTGTCCTATCTTTTTCCTCAGTTAGAATAGGCATTTTTGTAGAATGACATTTACAGAAGATCTTGAAAAGACTTTTCTTCAGTTTTCTTTGTTTAGTTGGATTACTTTAATCTCTCTGTATTGTTGAAACGGAGATGAAATAACCTTTTATTAAAAATGTTACAAAAAACCACATGCTTTCAAAGGGTGTCCTAATTTTTTCACATGACTGTAGACTTCTTTTGCTGGGAGATCTATTCCCAGGTTGAGGTCCCCAGTATAGACAACAGTTGGCAGCTAGATAAAGCTGCATTGCCAGGACTAGAGATGAGCGAATCAAAGATGACGAAGTGGAATTCGATCTGAAGTTCAGGAATGATAAAATTTGCATTGAATCTGAATTTACTCACGCTTCGTGATAACGAATCACATTTTTTCCTAAAATGGTTGCTGCACATGTTAAGACATGGAGCAAGGAACTCTGGGAATGAGGGATCACCCACAATGCCATGCATGCAGCCAATTAGCAGCCAGCCAGCCCTGTGATGTCACAGCCTTTTAAATATCCTCAGCCATTTTGGATTCAGCCATTTTCCAGTGTACTTAGTGCAGGGAGAGACGTTAGCAGGCCCTAGGGACAGTGCTAGGAAAGACTTGAAAACTTATATTTTGCTCAATAGAAGTTCAGGACAAGAGAATTAGAAGTGTAGGGAAAGGATAGGGAGGAATTATTCCAGAGTATTGAAGCAGAACAGGGTGCAATAGGGGTGTTTACAGCCTGGGTAATAGAAACAATCCTATTACACCTTGCTGTACTGACTGCGGATCCAAATTGCTATTATACTGCTGCTCATTTCAGGTTTGCAATACCTCTGTAATTTCAGCAAACCGTTCTTGTTATTGGGGTCTTATTAGCCCTTGTGCGGTGCAGTTATATATATGTTCTAAAGCCTTTTTTTGTTGTGTATTAGTGGGGGAAAAAAGGGGCTTATTAGCCATTGTGTGTTGAAGTGAGAAAATTACAGCCCTTTTTGGTGTGTATTAGTGGCAAAAAAAAATATTATTTGCCGTTCATGGCCGCAGTTATATGTTCTAAAGCGTCTTTTTGGATTGTATTAGTGGGGAAAAAGAAAAAGGGCTTATTAGCCGTTGTGTGGTGAAGTGAGAAAATTAAAGACCTTTTTAGCATGTATTATTGGTCAAAGTTATATGGTCTAAAGCCTTCTTTTTGTTGTGTATTAGTGGAGAAAAAGGGCTTATTAGCCGTCGTGTGGTGAAGTGAGAAAATTACTTGCGCAAATGGCCCGATGCATGCTCACTTGCTGCATAGTGACAGCCGAATTGTCACCATTTGCCAGAGGGATGACTACTGGCTCTCCACCATCTTAGACCCTTGCTATCGGTCCAAAATGGGGGCCTTTTTTACACCCGCTCAGAGGGAGGATAAACTGAGCTACTATACAGACATCCTATGTAGTCAATTGGCCGCTGCCTATCTGCACTATCGTCCATCCTCTCGCAGGTCTGACCGAGGGGGGCCCGCTCATGTTCCACTGCCATGGCTGCTGGGGTGGGGGTGGCAAGAGCAGTACCAGCTCCATCAGCAGCAGCCTGAATCTAGAGTCGCTGATGAGCAGCTTTCTTAACCCGCATAGTGAAGAAACTACTCGCCAGCAGCTAGACATAGAGCAGAACTTGAACCAGCAGGTGGTAGCATACTTGGAGTGCACCCTGCCACCCATCATCGAAGATCCGCTGGACTACTGGGCAGCCAAACTGGATTTGTGGCCACAACTGGCTGAGTTTGACCTGGAAAAAATGTGGAGAGACTGACCTTTTTCAAGATGAATCAGGCTTGGATCAGCCAGGATTTCCACCCACCAATGCCTGATGCATCAGATTAGATCATCCATGCTGCTTCACCCAAACCTTGACAAAAGAGACCAGTTTCTTTTGGCTACCTGCCTCATCTACTATTCTGACGCTGCCACTCGCCTGATGCCACACATCTGATGCCAAGTGCTCCTTCTTACACCCACCATCGTCAGCGGGTACTGTTATTGCCACCCACCTCCCCACTCTGTCACCGAGTCACTCTGTGGTCTCCTCATGCTGCTGCTGCTGCCACCTCCACACTATGTCACCCTGCCACTCTGTGGCCTCCTTATGCTGCTGCTGCCACCTCCACACTCTGTCATTGTGCCACTCTCTGGCTTCCTCATGCTGCTGCTGCTTCTGCTACCTCAACACTATGTCACCTTGCCACACTGTGGCCTCCTCATGCTGCTGCAACCTCCACACTCTGTCATTGTGCCACTCTGTGGCCTCCTCATGCTGCTTCCACCTCACCACAATGTCTTTGGGCCACTCTCTTTGGGCCACTTCTCAAGCTGTTCTCCCACCCTCTCCACTCCATGACTTGGCCACTATTTTGCCTTTTTGGCCTGGATGACATCACCATTTATTTGACCCTTCTGATGTGTCAGAAGGAAAAATTATACACACAACGGATCCTGTATGTGCAGCAGCTGTAAGGCCTGTATGGTCCCATCAGAATTGGCTTATGATTCGGTAGACAAAAGCAGGAGTGGGTACAAAACACAGAAGACATGCAAATATTCTATTCACGTGTCATCTCTGTTTTGGATCCACTCCTGTTTTTTTTTTGGCATTAGCAATACTGATGGATTACTGACCAAATGCTGACTGAGTGAAGGTGGATGCTCAACAGACAGAATCTGTTTTTTGGGAGTTATTGTTCGTATGGATCAGAGGAAGGGCAAAATAATCAGTAAAGTTAACACAAACTTTCTGCTGACACCCTCTCCACTCTGTCGGGGGGCTCTACTTATATAAGAGTTTAATAGAGCAGGTTCTGTAGACATCCATGTGGAATTAGCTTACGATGGTGTAAAAGCAGTGCTCTTCTTCTTGACGCTAACATCGACCTGTAAGGCTGAGTTCATACTTGAGTTATTTGGTCAGTTTTGGCCCCGTAACTGCCCAAATAAGTGAAGTGTGCAGTGATTCTAAGAGTGGCACCTGTCATCTGCATGTCATACTGACTCACAGTATTGTTTCACTACCACAGCAGACTTGTTACTGCAAGGCACAGGAAATAGCTGTTTAACCCGATTCACCACGAAAAAATTGGGATCGAATAGTTTCGGAAAATTCGGCAAACCGTCCGAATCGAATATTTGAAAAATTCGCTCATCTCTAGCCAGGACCATAGGATATGTAGAGAATCATTCTAGGAGAGCACACAAGCTGCAACAGGCCAGAGGACAAGACAGGAGCATTGTCAAGAAATAGGTAATCACCGAGAGAATTGATTGGCTTCTATAGGTAATGGGATAGGCTACAGCAGACCATTTGACAATGCTTGAGAAGTCAGGGATGGAGCCAAAAATTGAAGCCAGGAAAATTGGTCATATGAAGCCATATGTCAGAGCAAAGACAGCACAACTGGTGTATGGTACCAGTTCGAGCAAAAGAAAGAAAGAGTCAAGGTCAAGGTAAAGAATCAGAACTTGGAAGACAACAAGGAATTAGATCCAGTAAAAAAAAAACGGATACAGGAACCAGGAGACCAAAGTGCAAGACCAGTCATAACCAGGAGCAAGATTGCTTGAACCATATACAACCAGAACAGTAGCCAGTAGGACCAGAACAAAGCTGATTTGTGCTGACACTCAGGCAATGCATGGCTAGATTTTAAATACCAGGCCTAGATGAGTTCATCAGACAGTCCAGGAGAAATCACCATGTTACATGGCAACAGAACCCAGGACCAGCTAAGTACTGTTTTGGGGCCGTAGCAGGGTATAGTTGTGCAATGGACAGAGATACAGAGGATCCAGGGGGATATGTACTGTAACTATAGTTCTGGAAGCTGTGTTACTTTTATCATTTGCCTTTGCCACTTGAAGATGAAAATATAGCTACTAGTGTTGATCGAGCACCAAAGTGCTCGGGTCTTCGGGTGCTCGGGTAGAACACCTCGGGATGCTCGGGTGCTCTACCGAGCACCCGAGCACAATGGAAGTCAACAGGAGAACCCGAGCATTAAACCAGGCACCCCCTGCTTTGAAGAGGGGAGGGTGTCTGGTTCCTAGAAAAAAGGTCAGAAATTTATGGAAACACCAATGGTTCGGGAACAGCATTGCGAGGTGTCTGGATGCATCTTGGACTCCCAGGTTGCTGCTGGGAACGATGTTGTCTGAGTAGTACACCACTTTTACAGACTGACAATAATATGCACAAAACCGAAGATAAAATCGATTTTAGAGAAAAAATTGTTAGGAAATATTCTTTCCTGTATATTTACTTGTATATAAAGTGCAAGTGCTGCCAAAAATTACAAGGAAGAGGCACTCCGATACAACCTGTATATCATATAATGGAGAGCCTCATTCAAATTGTAGTACAATTGTTCAGGTAGTGGGACTCCTACACTCATAAAGCCTATGCACTAAGTGAAAGGGTTTCCAAAAATTACAAGGAACCGCCACTCCAATACACCCTTTATTACACAAAAAGGAGGGCATCATAGACCCTTGAAAAATTATGATTGATGGCCTGCTGGTGACCCTCTAAAACATTATGGGTGAGGGCCTGCTGCTGAGCTGACCATCTAAAACATTAGGGGTGGGGGTCTGCTGCAGAGCTGACTCTCTAAAACATTAGGGGGCGAGTGACTGCTGCTGATCTGAGCATCAAAAAAACTATGGGCGAGTGCCTGCTGATGAGCTGACCATTGAAAAAATTATGGGCAAGTGCCTGCTGCTTAGCTAACCATTGAAAAAATAATGGTTGAGGGCCTGCTGGTGAGCTGACCCTGTAAAACATTATGGTTAAGGGCCTGCTGGTGAGCTGACCCTCAAAAACATTATATGCGGGGGCTTGCATGTGAGCTGACCCTCTAAAAGATTGTAGATGAGGGCCTGCTGGTGAGATGACCCTCTAAAAGATTGTAGGTGAGGGCCTGCTGGTGAGCTGACCCTCTAAAACAATAAATGCGAGGGCCTGCGGGTGAGCTGACCCTCTAAAACATTATGGTTGATAGCCTGCTGGTGAGCTGACCCTCAAAAACATTATATGCGAGGGCCTGCTGGTGAGCTGACCCTCTAAAAGACTGTAGGTGAGGGCCTGCTGGTGAGCTGACCCTGTAAAACATTATAGTTGAGGGCCTGCTGGTGAGCTGACCCTCTAAAACATTATATGCGAGGGACTGAAGGTGAACTGACCCTCTAAAAGATTTTAGGTGAGGGCCTGCAGGTGAGCTGACCCTGTAAAACATTATGGTTAAAGGCCTGCTGGTGAGCTGACCCTCTAAAAGATTGTAGGTGAGGGCCTGCAGGTGAGCTGACCCTGGTAAACACTATGGTTGAGGGCCTGCTGATGAGCTGACCCTCTAAAACATTATATGCGAGGGCCTTAAGGTGAGCTGACCCTCTAAAAGACTGTAGGTGAGGGGCTGCTGGTGAGATGACCCTGTAAAACATTATGGTTAAGGGCCTGTTGGTGAGCTGACCCTCTAAAACCTTATATGCAAGGGCCTGCAGGTGAGCTGACCTTCTAAAAGATTGTAGGTGAGGGTCTGTTGGAGAGCTGACCCTCTAAAACATTATATGCGATGTCCTACAGGTGAGCTGGCCCTCTAAAAAATTCTAGGTGAGGCCCTGCTGGTGAGCTGACCCTGAAAACATTATGTTTGAGGGCCTGCTGGTGAGCTGACCCTCTAAAACATTATATGCGAGGGCCTGCAGGTGAGCTGACCCTCTAAAAGATTGTAGGTGAGGGCCTTCTAGTGAGCTGACCCTCTAAAACATTAAATGCGAGGGCCTGCAGGTGAGCTGACAATCTAAAAGATTGTAGGTGAGGGCCTGCTGGTGAGCTGACCCTCTAAAACATTATATGTGAGGGCCTGCAGTTGAGCTGACCCTCTAAACAATTGTAGGTGAGGGCCTGCAGGTGAGTTGACCCTCTAAAGCATTATATGCGAGAGCCTACAGGTGAGCTGACCCTCTAAAAGATTGTAGGTTAGGGCCTGCTGGTGAGCTGACCCTGTAAAACATTATGGTTGAGGGCCTGCTGGTGAGCTGACCCTCTAAAACATTATATGCGAGGGCCTGCAGGTGAACTGACCCTCTACAACATTAGGAGCGAGGATAGACTAACAAGCATATTGATATAATGGAAGAGGAGGAGGAGGACAAGAAAAGGAAGATTATACCATATACCCTTTTTTGTGCATGGGAATACAGTGTATTCAGTACATTATACAAAAAACATTTACAATGCCTTCATGTTCCTCTGGTGGAGTAGAGAAGTCAGGGGCAATCCAGGCTTTGTTCATTTTTATAAGAGTCAACCTGTCAGCATTTTCAGTTGACAGGCGGATGCGCTTATCAGTTATTATGCCCCCAGCAGCACTAAATACCCGCTCTTACAAAACGCTGGCAGCAGGGCAGGCCAGCACCTCCAAGGCGTAGAGTGCCAGTTCGTGCCACGTGTCCAGCTTGGACACCCAGTAGTTTCCCTCCTTATGACACAAGGCCGCGCATCAGGGTGAGGGTGCTGGTGGGTGTCATGAAACTGTCCCAGGCTTTGGAGAGTGTTGCACTGTCTCTGTTGTAACTGCTGTGTGTTCCCCTCGTCTCCTCTCCTCTGTTGCCCAAGGAACTACGTACTCTGCTGCCAGCTTTGTCAGCTGGAAATTTTTGGAGCAATTTTTCCACAAGGACCTTCTGGTATTGCACCATTTTGCTCCTCCTCTCCACCACAGAAATGAGAGATGAGAAGTTCTCTTTGTAGCGGGGGTCGAGAAGAGTGAACAACCAGTAATCGGTGTTGTCCAAAATGCGTAAAAAGCGTGGGTCACGGGAATGGCAGCCTAACATAAAGTCAGCCATGTTTGCCAGAGTCCCAACAGGCAAGACTTCGCTGTCATCATCAGGAGGTTGACTCTTAATCTCCTCATCCTCTTCCTTCTCTTCTGCCCATCCACGCTGAACAGATAGAATTAAACTTCCATGGGTACTACCCTCTGTAGCGGAGGCAAAAGTCTCCTGCTCCTCCTCCTCATCATTATCTAATTTGCGCTGAGAAGACGAACTGAGGCTGGTCTGCTATCACCCTGTGTAATGTCTTCAGCCATTTCCACCTCTTCCAGATGCAAAGCGTCGGCTTTAATTGTGAGCAGCGAGCGTTTGAGTAGACACAGAAGTGGCATAGTGATCCTGATAATAGCGTTATTGCTGCTCACCATCTGTGTTGATTCCTCAAAGTTTCTTAAAACCTCACTGAGTTCAGACATCCATGCCCACTTCTCGCTTGTGAAGAGCGGAAACTGACTGGAAAGGCGACGACCATGTTGCAGCTGGTATTCCACTACTGCCTTCTGCTGCTCACAAAGCCTGGCCAACATGTGGAATGTGGAGTTCCAGCATGTCCTAACCTTGCACAACAGTCAGTGATCTGGCAATTGTAAGCGCTGCTGCAGCATTGACAGACCGGCGGAAGCTGTCAATGACTTGATTAAATGGGCACACACGTGGCGCACCTTCACCAGTAGCTCAGGCAAATTGGGGTAGGTTTTGAGAAACCGCTGAATAACAATTTGAAGACGTGGGCTAGGCATGGGATGTGTGTGAGCTTGCCGAGCTCCAAAGCCGCCACCAAGTTACCGCCACCATTATCAGACACAAACATGCCTGGTTCTAGGTGGAGTGGCGAGAGCCACAGCTCCTACTGGTCTCTTATGCCCTGCTTCCCCACTGCAGTGCTACACTGCTTCCAGCTACCGACTGATTGCTGACTGGTGCTGCAAGAGGATAATTCTGAGGTGGAAGTGGAGGAAGAGGAGGAGCAGGAGAAGTGAGGGTTGGAGCCACTAACGTAGGTGGTGGCGAAAACCCTGATGGAATTAGGGTCCGAAATCTGGGGATTTACGCTTGCGTTCAAATGCCTGGGGTAAGGACATTTGTATGATGCGCTGAGACACAGAAGTGGATGAGGTCGCTGATGGTGCTTGCGAAGGTCCAAGTGCAGGGCGGGAGGCATCCGGGCCTGTGCCTTCGACAGGGGATTGGCCAGCACATAACACAGGAGAAGATGAAGCAGTGGTGTGACCCACAGACACAGATTGTGGACCTAGGCATTCGGCCCACCTATTACGGTGCTTTGATGCCATGTGGCGGATCATGCTGGTGGTGGTGAGGTTGCTAGTGTTCACGCCCCTGCTCTTTTTTGTATGGCACAGGTCGCAAATTACAATTCTTTTGTCATCCACATTTACCTCAAAAAAGCGCCAGACTGCGGAACACCTACCCCTTGGCAAGGGAGATTTCAGCAAGGGCGTGCTCCCGGGAACAGTTACCGGCCTGTTTGGTGTGGCCTGCATTCTCCCTTTTGCCACCCCACTGCCTCTTCCAGCCTGTTTCAGTGCTGCGATCCCTCCCCCTCTGTACTGCTGTCCTCGCTTAGCTTGCCACCTTCCCAGGTTGGGTCAGTGACTTCATCGTCCACCACCTCCTGTTCCACTTCCTCACTCTGCTCATTCTCCTGACTTGTTGACCTAACATCAACCTCAGTTATTGACAACTATGTCTCATCCTCATCATCAACGTCTTGAGACACTAATTGCCGTTGACTTATTAGCAACTGTGTCTCATCATCATCCACCTCGTGAAACACTAATTGCCATTTACCACCGTCATCTTCTTGTGACTGTGGATGCTCAAGAGTTTGGGAATCACGGCACAAGATCTCATGTCCCTCTTCAAGCGGGCTTGTCGAGAGGCCTAAATGAAGGAATGGCGCTGAAAATAGCTCCTCGGAATATCCGAGTATGGGATCACTTGTTTGGCAAGACTCTCCATGGTGGGAGGAAGGAGGATCAGGGTGAGGATTGTGTTGACCAGACTCTTGGCTACTGAGACTGGACTTGGTGGAAGACAGGGTGGTGCTTAACCGACTGGAAGCATTATCTGCTGCAATCCAACCGGCCTCCTGGTCGCACTGGTCTGACTTCAAGAGTGTTGTCCTGTGCCGCCCTGCAAACTGGGACTTGAAGCTAGGTATCGTGGATGATTTTTTTTCTTGTGCTCTGGCAGAAGGCACAGTTTCAACGCGCCCAGGGCCACGGCCTCTGCGTGCACCATCAGCATCACGGCCACTTCCCTGTCCCTTACTGCTCACCTTCTTCATATTAAATGTTATATATGCTTGAAAGCATGTCACACAGTAGCGAAGGATTTGTATGTTGTGACATAGCAAGGGGTTTTGTTTGGGAAGGTAGGTATTTTTCTCCCAACATGGGCGGCTGGGCTGATTTCCAGCCAGGTGAGATCAAATACCGTACCGGAGTTTAAGTGCCGGTCCGGGTTTTGGCAGCACCTGGGTGTGCTTGAAATAGACAGCTGGGCTCAGTAGCTGAGTCTCTCTGTATTGGGATTTAAAGCATGGTGCTGTGCTGGAAGGTTGAGAGCAGCATGAGGGCTGCACGCTGGGAAACAGGCCTTCTAGAGCCTGCTGTGGACTGCCGGGGATAAAATGGCTAGCAAGATATAGATATACCGCAGATAATGTTGCTGATGTCAGCAGCGGCTAATATAAAATTACAGGGAATGTCCCAGGTATTTTGGATGTGGAAACGTTACACAGGAGATGTACCCCAGGTAATGTCACTGTCCACAGCGGACACCATCTACGAAAAAAGTACAATGGATGTCACTGATATCTTTGGGATGTGCACACGTTACACAGGAGACGTAGCGCAGCTAATGTCACTGTCCGCAGCGGACACAGTCCACGGAAAAAGTACACTGGATGTCACTGATATTTTTGGGATGCGCACACGTTACACAGGAGATGTAGCGCAGATAATATCGCTGTCTGCAGTGGCCAAACTATTGCTGATGTCAGCAGCGGCTAATATAAAATTACAGGGAATGTCACAGGTATTTTGGATGTGGAAACGTCACATAGGAGAAATACCGCAGATAATTTCGCTGATGTCAGCAGTGGCTGATATAAAATTACAGGGAATGTCACAGGTATTTTGGATGTGGAAATGTTACATAGGAGATGTACCCCAGCTAATGTCACTGTCCGGACACCATCTACGGAGAAGGTACAATGGATGTCACTGATATATTTTGGATGTGCACACGTTACACGGGAGAAGTAGTGCAGCTAATGTCACTGTCCGCAGTGGACACCATCCACGGAAAAAGTACACTGGATGTCACTGATATTTTTGGGATGCGCACACGTTACACAGGAGACGTAGCACAGATAATATCGCTGTCTGCAGTGGCCAAACTATTGCAGCGGCTAACATAAAATTACTGGGAATGTCACAGGTATTTTGGATGTGGAAACGTTACACAGGAGATGTACACCAGGTAATGTCACTGTCCGCAGCGGACACCGTCTATGGAAAAAGTATACCGGTAATGAGTCATTTTGTTTTGCCTTTTGTGTGAATAAACACTGACATTTTGATTTACAAACTTGTTTTGCCTATGCCTAACAGAGCAAATCCTCACAATGTGTATGCGCAAAAAAATATAAAAAGGTATTTGGGATGTGGAAACGTCACACAGGAGATATACCGCAGATAATGTTTCTGATGTCAGCAGCAGCTAATATAAAATTACAGGGAATGTCACAGGTATTCATCTACGGAAAAAGTACAATGGATGTCACAGATATTTTTGGGATGCGCACACGTTACACAGGAGATGTAGCGCAGCTAATGTCACTGTCCGCAGCGGACACAGTCTATGGAAAAAGTACACTGGATGTCACTGATATTTTTGGGATGCGCACATGTTACACAGGAGATGTAGCGCAGATAATATTGCTGTCTGCAGTGGCCTAACTATTGCTGATGTCAGCAGCGGCTAATATAAAATTACAGGGAATGTCACAGGTATTTTGGATGCGGAAACGTCACATAGGAGAAATACCGCAGATAATGTCGCTGATGTCAGCAGTGGCTGATATAAAATTACAGGGAATGTCACAGGTATTTTGGATGTGGAAATGTTACATAGGAGATGTACCCCAGCTAATGTCACTGTCCAGACACCATCTACGGAGAAGGTACAATGGATGTCACTGATATATTTTGGATGTGCACACGTTACACAGGAGAAGTAGCGCAGCTAATGTCACTGTCCACAGCGGACACCGTCCACGGAAAAAGTACACTGGATGTCACTGATATTTTTGGGATGCGCACACGTTACACAGGAGACGTAGCACAGATAATATCGCTGTCTGCAGTGGCCAAACTATTGCAGCGGCTAACATAAAATTACTGGGAATGTCACAGGTATTTTGGATTTGGAAACGTTACACAGGAGATGTACACCAGGTAATGTCACTGTCCGCAGCGGACACCGTCTATGGAAAAAGTATACCGGTAATGAGTCATTTTGTTTTGCCTCTTGTGTGAATAAACACTGACATTTTGATTTACAAACTTGTTTTGCCTGTGCCTAACAGAGCAAATCCTCACAATGTGCATGCGCAAAAAAATATAAAAAGGTATTTGGGATGTGGAAACGTCACACAGGAGATATACCGCAGATAATGTTTCTGATGTCAGCAGCGGCTAATATAAAATTACAGGGAATGTCACAGGTATTTTGGATGTGGAATAGTTACACAGGAGATGTACCCCAGGTAATGTCACTGTCCACAGCAGACACCATCTATGGAAAAAGTACAATGGATGTCACAGATATTTTTGGGATGCGCACACGTTACACAGGAGATGTAGCGCAGCTAATGTCACTGTCCGCAGCGGACACAGTCTACGGAAAAAGTACACTGGATGTCACTAATATTTTTGGGATGCGCACATGTTACACAGGAGATGTAGCGCAGATAATATCGCTGTCTGCAGTGGCCTAACTATTGCTGATGTCAGCAGCGGCTAATATAAAATTACAGGGAATGTCACTGGTATTTTGGATGTGGAAACGTCACATAGGAGAAATACTGCAGATAATGTCGCTGATGTCAGCAGCGGCTAATATAAAATTACAGGGAATGTCACAGGTATTTTGGATGTGGAAACGTTACATAGGAGATGTACCCCAGCTAATGTCACTGTCCGGAGCTGACACCGTCTACAGAAAAAGTACACTGGATGTCACAGACATTTTTGGGATGCGCAAACATTACACAGGAGATGTAGCACAGATAATGTCGCTGTCTGCGGTGGCCTAATTATTGCTGATGTCAACAGCAGCTAATATAAAATTACAGGGAATGTCACAGGTATTTTGGATGTGGAAATGTTACACAGGAGATGTCCACAGCGGACACCGTCTACGGAAAAAGTATACTGGATGTCACTGATATTTCTTGGATGTTCACACGTTACACAGGAGATGTACACCAGGTAATGTCACTGTCCGCAGCGGACACGATCTATGGAAAAAGTACACTGGATGTCACAGATATTTTTGGGATGTGCACACGTTACACAGGAGATGTAGCACAGATAATGTCGCTGTCTGCAGCGGCCTAACTATTGCACGCTATTGAGCGCAGGAAGCATTAAAAATAGATATTGCTGCCACACACAACAGTCATTAAAAGGACTTTTGGGTCTGTAAAGTTTTAGCAATTTAGCGCAGGTTGCGCTAAAAATATACATTGCTGCTGCCACACACAACAAAATTCCGTAAAAGGACTTTTGGGTCTCTGACAAGTTTTTAAACTTCCCCAAAAAAAATTCACTCCCTACACTATCTTTACCTTCTTCGGCCGAATACCGCCATGTGCCTAGCATCGAGATGCTTGAGTCTAACTGGTTTTCGGTCGAGCATGCTCGATCGACACTAATAGCTACACTATAAGTGTTTTTTCTGCTCTTGCCTTTCATTGCCATATCAAACGAATTGCTGTGAACTTCTGTTAGGAGAAGTGATCGGCATGCAAGCAATGGGAGTGCAAGAACCACAGATGTGCAGATCACAAACATTTCACTCTGTTTGGACTTCCCTTGTGTGCGCCAGACAATTTCACAGATCTTTGTTTCTTAGTTGATTTTTATGTTTTCTTTTTTTCGCAAAATACTGGAACAAGAAATAAAAATTTCAGCAAGGGAGTTGTCTACAGTATGTGGATTATCTTGTGGCACAAAGTAATTTTTTACCTGAAAATTTCAATCTGGGTTACTTTAACATGGTTCACTAACTTAGTGTAGATAATACTATGGACACGGTCTGCACATCCTTCTTAGTTTTTATATTTTCCCATAAGTGTACTTTGATCTAATCTATTTGTTCTAACATCTGGCGTCAATGAGAGCAATTGTGAGGGGGCCAATGGCCTAGCCACGTGTGCCTAAATTTAGGTGCAATGGCTTTTTAAAAAGTCGCAAACTTGCAGTTTGTGACTTTTTTACACTGGTTCCTGGCATACAGGGGCATAGTAAATGACTACCATAGTGTATAAAATAAAAAAATAAAAAATGCTGTGTGAAACCAGTCTTCAGCTGTAATCACAAATAGCATTTTTGTTGAAATTTTTAGCGGATCTATTTGAGCAAAGTATTTAAAAATTCGATTTGGCTGCTTCCTCGAACTTGACAACTAAAAATTTTACTTACTTTAATTACTTCATCACGAAGCACATTTCTTTGTAAGTAGTGGGTGCAATAAGAGGGAGCAGCTATTCCGCTGCTCCCCATTATAGTACCCCTCGGATCCCGCTTTCATAGCTGATTGCAGCATCTGACAGCAATAATACAGGGTAAAATTTTAAGAAAATTTAAAAAATCATACTTAGGCCCCCTACACACGAATGTGTGCGCCCCGTGGTCGTGCTGCGGCCCGCAAAATGCGGGCTGCAATGCACGAACACAGTCCGTGTGACAGCCACAGCGGATCGCTGACCCATTCACTTGAATGGGTCCGCTATCCGGCCGTTCCGCAAAAGGATAGGACATGTTCTATCTTTTTGCGGAACGGAAGTACGGGCCGAAACCCCACGAAAGCACTCCGTAGTGCTTCCGTAGGGTTCCGTTCCGTGCTTCCGTTCCGTACCATTCCGCATTTCCGGATTTGCGGACCCATTCCCGTGATGCGGAATGCCCACGGAACGGCACCTGTGTATTGCGGATCCGCAAATGCGGTCATCTATTTGATCGCGAACAGCCGGCCGCCACCATCTAGATGGAAGATCTGGTACGAAATCTTGCGCGACCTGTCTGAATGAGCCCTAAATCTAATTTTCCCTAAAATTCCGATCGAATTCCACTTTGTGGAGTTTGATTCGCTCAACACTAATAGAAAGGAAGGATTATATATGTTTTTTCCTTCCTGCTGCATCCACTTTTGGCTTTGTCTCAAAATCTGCGTCAAAATCTGCACCTTAAACTGTATCAAAGACTGGTATGTGCGATTCCAGCCTAATGCAAGTTATAACAATGCTTCCAGGAGAAAATTTGTTTTCTATCTTGTAGTTATGTGAATATCTTAGAAAAAGAAGTATAAAAAGACAAAGCCTATCAGCACAAGCCTATAATACAAACATGCTGTTTTCATCTTGTTATTTCACTTTCAAAAATGTTATTTTATTGAAGCTTTAATGTGGATTTCAGCTTTTGCTAAAAATGGATTCAGAAAAGATTCCAGGAACCCTGAGATTAATAACACATAAATAAACATTTCTGTAAAGAAGAATAAAGCGCAGACCATATGCTTTACCTTAGACCTCTGGCAGGTGATATCTGCACAAAACATATTACCAAAGGCAAACTGTAATAATTATTTATCCAAGATTTTATCTGCCATGGAAATGTTTGTGTAGAGTCACCTTTTTCTCTCCATGTTTGCAGAGATATATAACATCTTGAAGCAATTGTATATTCAAAAACTAGGATTTTCCATAACTTGCAAACAATTACAAACACAGATTGTGTTCCATAAAACAATCATTTTCAGCTAGTAAGACAGGGGTATCCAAATTAGTCAAATTTGCACTGGATTTTACTTCTTAAAGGGAACCTGTCACCTCCAAAGCACATTTTAAACCGACATCATTACCTTACAGTAGCCCCCAGTGTGTTTCTAATCATGTTTTTCATTCCTCCACTGGTTGTTGTATACTTTATAAAAACGCTGTTTTAGGCCTATTGCACACGACCGTATGGCTTTTTCAGTGTTTTGCGATCCGTTTTTCACGGATCCGTTGTTCCGTTTTTTGTTTCCGTTGTGTTTCCGTTTCTGTTCCGTTTTTCCGTTCCGTTTTTCCGTATGGCATATACAGTATACAGTAATTACATAGATAAAATTGGGCTGGGCATAACATTTTCAATAGATGGTTCAGCAAAAAACGGAACGGAAACGGAAGACATACGGATGCATTTCCGTATGTGTTCCGTTTTTTTGCGGACCCATTGACTTGAATGGAGCCACGGACTGTGATTTGCGGGCAATAATAGGACATGTTCTATGTTAAAACGGAACGGAAAAACGGAAATACGGAAACGGAATGCATACGGAGTACATTCCGTTTTTTTTGCGGAACCATTGAAATGAATGGTTCCGTATACGGACCGTATACGGAACGCAAAAAACGGCCAGTAAACGGGAAAAAAAAAACGTCCGTGTGCAATAGGCCTTAATCTGTGTTTTTGCTATCCTCAGCTTGAAGTCAAGGGGACAGCGGCCTCCTTGCTTCAAGTCAAGCTAAGCCTTCCCCTTACCCGTCCTCCCTTCACTGTGATTGAAATCCTGCTGTGAGGCTGGGATCGTGCAAGTCTCGCGCATGCGCGGTGCTATCCTTGTCACTGCGCGATCCCGGCTCCTGCACTCAGCCGGCCGCTTTCCTCTCTCTGCGCATGCATTTTACTATGCATTCTGTATTAAGAATGCTATTATTTTCCCTTATAACCATGTTATAAGGGAAAATAATGCAGTGAATTTACTTTAATGGGGTCCGGGGTTGCTCATCACTATCATCTCCTAGCAACCATGCGTGAAAATCGCACCACATTCGCACTTGCTCGCGATTTTCACGCAGCTCTATTCATTTCTATGGGACCTGCAGAATATAGAACATGCTGCGATTTTCATGCAACGCACAAGTGATGCGTGAAAATCACAGCTCATCTGCACAGCTCCATTGAAGTGAATGGGTCTGGATTCAGTGCAGGTTCAATGCATTCACCTCACGCATTGGACCCCCGCGGAAAATTTGCGGGCCTAAGACTTTATGAGGAGGAATGGAAAAAAAAACATCAATATCGTCATTGCCTTGGTGTAAATTTTGGGTCATTCACTTTATGGCATAAATAACATGATAACTTTATTATCTGGGTCAGTATGATTACAACATTACCAAATATATATATAGGGGCACATTTATTAAGACCAGCGTTTTAGATGCCGTTCTTAATAACTCCACGCACTGCAGGTAGATTTAATGAAATTATGTAGAGGTGCCAACTTTGGCGGATCCACCGCTTCTTCTAATTGTAAGACCACTTCCTTGCTGTCTTACATTTAGACCATTTTCTATTCCTTAAACACGCATAGAAAATGGTAAAAAAGAACGAACCAGCCAGCCCCCCGCTTCCCCGTCCATGCCACATCCACTATTTTAGACCTGGTGTGAGTGGGGTAAAGTCACAAATGACCCCCATAGCTTTTATTAAGTTTCACTATTTTTTAACAACAAAAGCCTTTGTTATTTAACCCCTTAAGGACCCTGCCATTTTTCACCTTAAGGACCAGGCCATTTTTAGAAAATCTGACATGTGTCACTTTATGTGGTAATAACTTTAAAACGCTTTTACTCATCCAGGCCATTATGAGACTGTTTTCTCGTCACATATTGTACTTCATGATAATGGTAAAATTGAGTCAAAATATTTCATTTTTATTTAGAAAAAAATACCAAATTTAGCAAATGTTTTAAAAAATTAGCAAATTTCCAAATTTCTATTTCTTTACTTTTATAATACACTGCATGTCCAAAAAAAAAGTCGCCACCTGGATTTAACTAAGCAAATAGTTATGAGCCTCCTATTGGATAATTACTGCATGGGCGATTATCTTTCAGCTGGCAACAAGTTATTTAACCCCAAGTGGTGCAATGAGTTTCTTCTCATTTCTTAGGGTCTATTCACACGTCCGTAAGTGTTTTGTAATTTGCGGATCCGCCAAAACACGGACACT
Source organism: Bufo bufo (assembly GCF_905171765.1). Taxonomy (NCBI): domain Eukaryota; kingdom Metazoa; phylum Chordata; class Amphibia; order Anura; family Bufonidae; genus Bufo; species Bufo bufo. Next base: position 181,873,023 of record NC_053397.1, on the reverse strand, counting down.
GGCAATGTGCATTCCGCAATTTCGCACATCGCCGGCACTATAATAGAAAATGCCTAATCTTGTCCGCAATTGCGGACAAGAATAGGGCATGTTCTAATTTTTGCGGAAAAGGAAGCACGAATGCGGAAGTGCGGATCCGCAAATGCAGATGCGGACAGCACATTCCGGCCCCATTGAAAATGAATGGGTCTGCACCTGTTCGGCAAAATTGCGGAACGGATGCGGACCCATTTTGCGGACATGTGAATGGACCCTTAAACAACCATTTCGAAAGACATCTCGTGGTCGTGGAAAAGATGTTAGTCTGTTTGAGAAGGGTCAAATCATTGGCATGCATACAGCAGAGAAAACATCAAAGGAGATTACAGAAACTACTAAAATTGGGTTAAGGACTGTCCAACGCATTATTAAAAACTGGAAGGATAGTGGGGACCCATCGTATTCGAGGAAGAAATGTGGCGGGAAAAAAATCCTGAATGGTCGTGATCGGCGATCACTTAAACGTTTGGTGAAATCAAATCGAAGAAACACAACAGTAGAACTCAGGGCTATATTTAATAGTCAAAGTAAAAGCATTTCCACGTGCACAATGCAAAGGGAACTCAGGGGATTGGGACTGAACAGCTATGTAGCCTGAAGAAAACCACTAATCAGTGAGGCAAACCAGAAAAAAAGGCTTTATTTGCTAGGGAGCATAAAGATTGGACTCTGGAGCAATGGAAGAAGGTCATGTGGTCTGATGAGTCCAGATTGACCCTGTTCCAGAGCACATCAGGGTAAGAAGAGAGGCAGATGAAGTGATGCACCCATCATGCCTAGTGCCTACTGTACCAGCCTGTGGGGGCAGTGCTATGATCTGGTGTTGCTGCAGTTGGTCTGGTCTAGGTTCAGCAACAGTATGTGCTCCAAGAATGAGGTCAGCGACTACCTGAACATACTGAATGACCAAGTTATTCCATCAATGGATTTTTTCTTCCCTGATGGCACGGGCATATTCCAAGATGACAATGCCAGGATTTATTGGGCTCAAATTGTGAAGGAGTGGTTCAGGGAGCATGAGAGATTATTTTCACACATGAATTGGCCACCACAGAGTCCAGACCTTAACTCCATTGAGAATCTTTGGGATGTGCTGGAGAAGGCTTAGCGCAGCAGTCAGACTCTACCATCATCAATGCAAGATCTTGGTGAAGAATTAATGCATCACTGGATGGAAATAAATCTTGTGACATTGGAGAAGCTTAGACCTTTTTTTTTTTGAGGCGACCTTTTTTATGGACAGGCAGTGTAGGTAGTAATACCTCCAAAAATAGTTACTACTCTACATTCCCCATACGTCTACATCATGTTTGGATCATTTTGAAAATGACATTTTTGGGACGTTAGAAGGCTTAGAAGTTTAGGAGCAAATCTTAACATTTTCAAGAAAATTTCCAAAAGTCACTTTCTGGGGCTTACATATTAGAAACCACCCATAAATCACCCCATTTTAGAAACTACACCCCTCAAGCTATTCACAAATGATTTTACAAGCTTTGTTAACCCTTTAGGTGCCCCACGAGAATTAAAGGAAAATGGGAATGAAATTTCAAAATTTCACTTTTGTTTTTTAGCAGATTTTACATTTTAATCTATTTCTTCTGAAACACATCAAGGGTTAACAGCCAAACAAAACTCAAAATCTATTACCCTGAATCTTGAGTTTACAGAAACACCCCATGTGTGCTCAAAAACTGATGTTTGGGTGCACAGCAGGCTTCAGAGTGGAAGGAACACCATATGGCTTTTGGAGAGCGGATTTAGCTGGAATGGTAATGGGGAGCTATATCGCATATGAAGACACCCTGAGGTGGCCCTACAGTTGAAACCCACAAAAACTGACCCCATTCCGGAAACTACAACCCTCAAGGAATATTTCAAGGTGTGTAGTGAGCACAGAATTATGAAACACCTGGCTGTGAAAAGGAAAAGTCAAAAATTTTTCCAGAAAAAGGTGCTTTACACCCATATTTTCCACTTTCACAAGGGGTAACAGGACAAAATGCACCCACATTTTATTCCCCATTTCCCCCCAAATACCCCATGCATGCTCAAACAATGATGTATGGGCGCACAGCAGGCTTCAGAGTGGAAGGAGCACCATAAGGCTTTTGGAATGCGCATTTAGCTGGAATGGTATTTGGGAGCTTTGTCGCATATCAAGACAGCCCTACAGTGGAAACCCCCAAAAAGTGACCCCATTCTGAAAACTACACCCCATAAGGAATATTTCAAGTGAGCACTTTGCCCTATCAGGCGTTTTACAGAATTAGGAAACACTTGGCAGTGAAAATGAAAGATTGCATTTTTTTCACAAAAAAAGTTGCTTTACACCCACATTTTTCACTTTCCCAAAGGGTAACAAGATAAAATGAACCCCACATTTTTTTTTCCAATTTCCCCTCGAATACAGCAACACCCCATGTGTGCTCAAAAAATGATGTATGGGCGCATGACAGGGCTCTAGAATCAAACAGCAAAATATGGATTTTGCTGACCTGAATTGGCAGACATTGATTTTAGGTGCCATGTCGCATTTAAAAGATTCCTGAGGTCCCCAGAAATTAAAAACCCCAAGAAGTGACCACATTTTAGAAAGAGCATCCCCGTATGAACATTTTAAGTGGTGGAAAGGGTACTTTTCAGCAAACAGGTGTCTCACGGAAGGCAGAAACACTTGTTAAATGATTTCAAAGCACACATTTGTAAAAATGAAAAATGACTAGCAGACCCCAATTTTTCACTTTCACAAGGAGTTAAAGGAGAAAATGCATCCCAATGTGTGTTCCCCATTTTCTCCTTATTCAGGAAACACCCCATATGTGCTTGTAGCCTGCTGTATGGGTGCACAGAAGGCAAATAGCAAAATATTAATTTTGCTGACAGGCCTGAATTGGCAGACATGGATTTTAGCTGCCATGTCGCATTAAAAAAATTCCTGAGGTCCCCGGAAATTAAAAACCCCAAGAAGTGACCCCATTTTGGAAAGAGCACCCCCGTACGAACATATTAAGGGTTGAAAAAGGCACTTTTAACCTAAAAGTTGTCTCACAAAAAAGAATATGTATTGGTTGTTAGAAAGTGGATATGCAAGCAAGGTTGACTAAATCAGAGATATAAAGTGGAAATATTACAGGGAGCATAAAGGATGAAATAAATGCTCCATGGATGAGTGGTAGATTCTGAAACAGTCCTGCATGCACAGGTCAGGTTTTTCAGGGCAGGTTTCGCAGTGGTAAATGGTGTCTTTCCTTATCCCCCTTTTGGAACACACCCACACATAGAGGTGGTAACCCTTATCCAGCAGTGGGTGCAGTAAGTCCCACAAGATCTTCCCACTAAGGCTCCATTCACACGTCCGCAATTCTGTTCCGAATTTTGCGGAACGGAATTGCGGACCCATTCATTTCTATGGGGCCACACGATGTGCTGTCCGGATCCGGAAATGCGGATCCGCACCCCCGGGTCCACAATTCCGCTCCCGAAAAAAATAGAACATGTCCAATTCTTGTCCGCAATTGCTGACAAGATTAGGCATTTTCTATTATAGTGCCGGTGATGTGCGGTCCGCAAAATGCAGACCGCACATTGCCGTTGTCCGTGTTTTGCGGATCCACGTATCCGCAAGACACATGCGGATGTGTGAATGGACACTTACTCCTAGGATGGGGGGCATTCTAGGGGTTCTATCTTTCCCTTTGTAAATGCAGAATTTGTGGGTGTACCCGGAGCTACTCTCACAAAGTTTGTATAACTTTTATTCCATACCTTGCCCATTTGTTAGGTAGGTTCTGGCGGAATCTAATCCTCCCTTTGAAAAGTAGTAGGGACTCATCTACACAGACATTTTTATCTGGGTTGTACACCTCAACAAACTTGGTGTTAAAGAGGTCAATGACAGGCCTAACTTTAAACAGACGGTCAAATGTTGGGTCGTTTTGGGGTGGGCACTGTGAATTGTCATTGTAGTGTAGGAATTTCCTAATTGACTCAAATCGCTTCTGGGTCATGGTCTGACTGTAAATTGGAGTCTGGTAGAAAATGTCCAAACTCCAATATTGTCTGACGTTTGGCTTCTTTACTACGCCTATATGCAGCACGAGTCCCCAAAACTTCATCATCTCTGCTGCATCTACTGGGGTCCAACCTAGGGGTCTAGCGTATGGCGATGTAGGGTTCTGAACAATAAATTGTTGGGCGTACAAATTGGCTTGGGTTACCATCAAAATAACAAAATCTTCAGAGAAGAATATTTTAAAAAAATCAGTTTCTGTGAAGCCCGCACAGTCTATCAGTATTCAGGAGCTGCCCACAAACTCAGAAATTTGGGGCTGATAATCGTCAGGAGGTGGGGTGGGTCCATAAGGGCTCACTCTGGGGGGCTGCCTCCACTGCTGCCTTGGGGCGCCTTCTAGAGGGTCCCTCATCACCGGATGACGTTGATGATGAGCGGGTAGAGGAGTAGAGGAAAGTGGCATCCTCTTCTCCCTCACTGGCAGACTCAGTATCGAAGGCAAGCATGGCGTATGCCTCTTCAGCTGAGTATACTCGTTCGGATGGACGTGCCATTTTTATTTTATTTCGGTGTGACGTGTGAAATGTGTAAACCTTTATTTAGTCTGAGGGGTGTGTATATAGTGTTTTCACATGTGAAGGGGCTTGTAATAAATTTTAAATTTAGAAGAAAAAATATTTGTAAAAAAAAAAAAAGGCTTCTGCACAAAAAAGTTTTCTACACAAGAAGCAGACGCGATCAGTAAAGGACACTACTGATTGGTGCTCAGTGGTTTTATATATATATATATATATATATAGACTGTGTAGGATCAGGGCAGCACTCCTTGTAACAAAAAGATGGGTGCCAGCGGTGTGAACACCTTACCAAGGTGTATAGTATAAAACAAGAAGGGACACCGCAGCACATCCGTAGGTGAAAAATAGTGGATCTTTATTCACCCTTGCGACGTTTCAGTCCACTTGCTGGGACTATTATCAAGCAATGCGTCATACAGCAGTGTGGGTATTTATGCGAACAAATACCCACACTGCTGTATGACGCATTGCTTGATAATAGTCCCAGCAAGTGGACTGAAACGTCGCAAGGGTGAATAAAGATCCACTATTTTTCACCTACGGATGTGCTGCGGTGTCCCTTCTTGTTTTATATATATATATATATATATATATACAGTACAGACCAAAAGTTTGGACACACCTTCTCATTCAAAGAGTTTTCTTTATTTTCATGACTATGAAAATTGTAGATTCACACTGAAGGCATCAAAACTATGAATTAACACATGTGGAATTTTATACATAACAAACAAGTGTGAAACAACTGAAAATATGTCCTATTCTAGGTTCTTCAAAGTAGCCACCTTTTGCTTTGATCACTGCTTTGCACACTCTTGGCATTCTCTTGATGAGCTTCAAGAGGTAGTCCCCTGAAATGGTTTTCACTTCACAGGTGTGCCCTGTCAGGTTTAATAAGTGGGATTTCTTGCCTTATAAATGGGGTTGGGACCATCAGTTGCGTTGAGGAGAAGTCAGGTGGATACACAGCTGATAGTCCTACTGAATAGACTGTTAGAATTTGTATTATGGCAAGAAAAAAGCAGCTAAGTAAAGAAAAATGAGTGGCCATCATTACTTTAAGAAATGAAAGTCAGTCAGTCAGCTGAAAAATTGGGAAAACTTTGAAAGTAAGGGCTATTTGACCATGAAGGAGAGTGATGGGGTGCTGCGCCAGATGACCTGGCCTCCACAGTCACCGGACCTGAACCCAATCGAGATGGTTTTGGGTGAGCTGGTCCGCAGAGTGAAGGCAAAAGGGCCAACAAGTACTAAGCATCTCTGGGAACTCCTTCAAGACTGTTTGAAGACCATTTCAGGGGACTACCTCTTGAAGCTCATCAAGAGAATGCCAAGAGTGTGCAAAGCAGTAAACAAAGCAAAAGGTGGCTACTTTGAAGAACCTAGAATATGACATATTTGCAGTTGTTTCACACTTGTTTGTTATGTATATAATTCCACATGTGTCAATTCATAGTTTTGATGCCTTCATAGTCATGAAAATAAAGAAAACTCTTTGAATGAGAAAGTGTGTCCCTGCAGCACGCACGCACACACGCACACAGATTGTGCGTCTGTGCAAAAACTGTAGTATAAAAATTTACTACAATGAACACGGGCTAAAGATGTAACTTATATCTATATATATAGAAATATAGAACTCTATATATATTTATATAACGCCCTAACTACTATTTCTTCTGAGGAAGGGGAATATCCCCAAAACGCGTCTAAATACTAAGAGACTGTGATTTAATTATATCGCTTTATCCCGCTTCTATCTATGGCTTTCAAATAATTCCTCGAAATCATATACAAGAATAGACCCGTCCATCTCCAAGCCCAGGACCTGCGATCTGGTGGCGGCATACCTCCTGAGACACGTGGGACACCAAGAAGGTAACAGGCGAGCAAACCCATTAAGCAAGCGCCACGGCTGGCGGCTGCGCAACAACCAGAAGGGCTGTAAGGAGACCGACGGAGATCAATAACTACGTGGGACGCTGCGTGTATCTACAGAGGAAGGATTGACCATACAGACTAGCGGGAAACACTGTACGGCCACATCTGAATAACAAAGCTGCAAGAGTGGTAACGTACAACTAAAGAAATATATATTATAACAAGTTTAATTGATTTGAACTAACAACAACTATATTGGATACTAACACCAACATATATGTGTCTAAAGAAATGTCAGTATTTATTTGAATATAATGCAAAAATCTCCTGGATTTTATTAAGAGGCACTTGTGGGATGAACAATATCATCTCTATCCCTATTGAAAAGAAACTCTCTATATAAACCTTTCCTTGGGAATAAGCAATACGTGCTACCTCATATACACTTAATCTGTTTTTTTTATTCTTATTTTTATCTTTATAAAAAAAATGTCCTCATATATTTAATACTTTTATTATTAGAATACTGGGTCGACCTAGTGATATTATATTATTAAGATGTATGTTATTTAATAAAATTTTAATATTTGATGGCCTATCATAAGGGTAGGTCATAAATATCTGATTGGTGGAGGTCCAACACCCTGCACCCTTGCCGACCAGCTGTTAGAAGAGGACACAGTACTCCAGTTATCACTGCAGCCTCCTCACAGCTCACCAAGCACAGCCCCATGCATTATATAGTGGATGTGCTTGGTATTGCAGCCCAGACCTATTCACTTCAATGGGACTGAGCTGTAAGTAGGCCATGTGACCAATGAATGTGACATCAATGGCCAAGAAAAAGGTCACAACACTCAATAAGGGGCTCCAGCGTCTTCAGACATCTGATCGGTAGGGGTGCCGGAAGACGGACCCCCCACAGATCAGATATTGATGCCTGTTCTGAGTATAGGCCATGAATATTGAACTGCTGGAAAACCCTATAATCACCACCCATATGTTATTTTTTTTACATAGGTCATCAAGTGATTTTATTTTACAACATTTTTCTTTTCATTGTGTCCTGTGTACTTCTAGAACTGATACTACTCTCTCTAACAACAACTTTGCTCCTCTGTAAAGGCTGGATCCAGAATTTGGAGGTATTCCAATGACATGATTGGGCACCAGGTAACCCTATAAAGACTAAGGGCTCATGCGCACGCAAATTGCTGATCCGCAAAACACGGATACCGGCTGTGTTCCTTCCGCATTTTGCGGAACAGAAAGTCCAGCCCTCTATAGGACTACCCTATTCTTGTCCATAAAAGAATAGGACATGTGCCACGCATGAACCCTAACGTAGAAAATATCCCAGGGCTGCCGTACAAATAGCCTGTTGTTAGAGCACAGCTAAATGTTGACATAGCAACAACCTGTGCAGTAATGACACAAAACACATTATCATGCAATGCAACAAAAATACTGTAAAATAATAAAAATCCAACATATTAAAATTTGTAAAACATCTAATAAAAAATTAAAAAATAAAAATAAAAAATACCCCCCAAAAAATTTTTTATTTTGTATAACATGAATATTATTACACATGCTCACATTATGTCACATAAATAATATATTATGGTGCCTTACCCCCTTCCCCCCCAAAAAAAAATAATCAACTAAACACAAACAAAATATTCATATGACTCAATAGTGTCGATAAATTCAATAATATATATCACACCAAGAAACTTCAAGTATATGCTGTTATTTGGGAAAGAGGGGGTATTATCTTCTAGCGCTCTATCCCAATTTGGGAAACTGAATGTCACTGAAAATGTTGTAGGTGTATTCACTGGGAGCGCAATATGTTCATAAAGTGTCCACAGGAATCCTGATAATGTGAAAAGTCTCTTATAGCTGATCCTTTTATGGTCGATATGAGCTTTGGATTGAAGAAAACTTTAAATCGATATTTGGCTTACCGTCTAGCGTCTGCTGTCTCCCTATTGCTTCAATGGAGCTTTAAATATTTGCCGGCTTATTCAGTCGCTCCATACAGCAAGCTGGTTTAAATTTCGCGGGAGTTCCAAAGATCGCGGGAGTTGCCACTCTGTTCCGCAATTTCCTTTGGTGCAGCTTTCGACGATAAGAATAGTTAATCCTTTACTGTAGAGATTTTCTTCTGTATGGCCATACAGTATTATCGGAGGCTTTTCAATGCAGGTACATCACTTGTTTCACCAGGACCACTGAGGAAGGGAGAGTGAATCTACCCGTAACGCGTATGGTGAAACAAGTGATGTACCTGCATTGAAAAGCCTCCGATAATACTGTATGGCCATACAGAAGAAAATCTCTACAGTAAAGGATTAACTATTCTTATCGTCGAAAGCTGCACCAAAATAAATAAATACATGAATAAACACAAACCAGGACAGTGTTTTTTTGTGTGCCACGTACAAATTGCACACTAATGTATATGTGCTCCTAAATGATGCCTTTAAAAAAAAGCACCATTCCTCTTGCATAAAACAATGCCTCACAGAGTTAGGACACACGAGCACACGACCGTATGTATTTTGCAGTCCGCAAAAAATGTATCTGCAAAAAATACGGATGACGTCCATGTGCCTTCCGTATTTTGCGGAACGGAACAGCTGGCCCCTAATAGAACAGTCCTATCCTTGTCCGTAATGCGGACAATAATAGGACATGTTCTATATTTTTGCGAAACGGAAATACGGACATACGGAAACGGAATGCACACGTAACTTTTTTTATTTTTTTTGCGGACCCATTGAAAGGAATAGTTCCCCAAAAAAATTGAATGGAAATGTAAAGAAAATACGTTCGTGTGCATGAGGCCTTATGCCAATGAAAAATTGTAGATAAAAAAAACCCAGAACAATTCACTACGTCATTAATGCTAAGATTAGTTGCGTCATTAAGGGGTTAAAAAAGCAAAGACAATTGATGGAGATGCTGGCTGTTTAGTGTCCAACCTGCTCCTACATGGATGGAAGAAAACACATGCACCCCAGGGGTTTTGGCAATTTTTTTTTCTTTCTCCCAGTTCCTGACACCATTTCTTGGAACGTGTGATAAATGACCGGTGAGCTTTAAGTTAAAGACTGGCAAATTAACAGTTAATTAGGAGATGATAAATGGCAGATCTGCAGAGTCCCTGTGATTTCGGCCGTTCTCTCAGCTGCTGCTCCTTTTTAAACCTTAAAAAAAGCAAAGTGTTTATGTACTTGTAACAAGTGTCTGAGTGGACTGTTATGTCTGCTCTGTGTCACATACTTGGATTGCTATCATATGTTTCTCGCCCAATGCACCAAATCTGTGTTTCTTAGGCGGGGATGGATATTTATTATTTTTTTTCTTACCCAAGCAAAGGAAAGAGAGCCTCAAATCTGCTATCAAAGCATCATTTAAATACGTGGAATTAAACAGATTTATGGTGGGTTTTCAATGACTCATTTCTTTGTAGGTTTTCTGTTTTGCTTTTTATTAATTGAAAGAATTTAGGAGATCCTGTGTTCTGGATCTGTGATAGGCACCTTTATTTGGGATGGAAGGAGCAAACATTTTATGGTTCTTCATATTGACACACGCTTTGGTTTAAATTTGTAATGGATAATGTAATATTTTACAACACAGGGACAAATGTTTGTCAAACTAAACTTAAAGAGGACCTTTCACCACTCCTGACATGCCTGTTTTAATAGCTTTATGCATTTCCCATGTAATAACAATTCTGGAGCATCTATTCTTATGGCTCTATGTTGTGCCATTCCTTTATTATTCCTGCTAGAAGTTCTGAATGAAATGCCAGCAGTCTGCAGTAAGGGTACAGAGGGGTGGTAACCAGTTGGGGGGGTGTACCTGCAAAGACTCACTCTATCCAATCAGTGCTGCCATTTTCAGACTGTGCAGGTACACACCCCCAACTTGTTACCACCCCCCTGTACCCATTACTGCAGACTGCTGGCAATTCATTCATAACTTCTAGTAGAAATAATAAAGGAAAGGCACAACATAGAGCCATAAGAATAGATGCTCCAGAATTGTTATTACATGGGGAATTCATGAAGCTATTAAAATAAGCATGTCAGGAGTGGTGACAGGTCCTCTTTAAGGCTTGTGAACATGTCACATGGATCCCGAATAAGGTAAGGTACCTATAGAAATCTATGTATTGTACCTGACCCAGTCAAACTAGTTAGTCTTTCTAGAAATATATCACCCTCTTGAGGCACGATGTTATCCCCTAGAACCTGTGGTTCTCCAGCTGTTGCACAACTACAACTCTCATTTTGCCCTGGCAGCCACAGGTTGTCAGGGCACGACTGGAGCAGTAGCTGGAGAGATTCAGTTTTGGGGAGCATTGCCCTAGAAGCAATGTCTACAAGTCTTTATTGAAGAATAAAAAAAGAAGAAGAAAAGAAACAACAAAAGAATACAGAATCACAAATCAAATAAAGCTAACAATGAATTAATCACCTAAATAATTACCAAATTGGCTCAGCGCTCAGATACCCACAATTTAAAACCTTTGATATATCAAAAGTACGGTTAAAGGAAGGTCCAAGTCACTCTGTGCATCTTCGCTCCTCCTCCTCCTTCCTCTGCCAGCCCCTTACTTTCCTTTTTGATTTACAGGGCCTGGCAAGAAACATGGACCTGTCTATCAGGAAAGTGAGAGAGGGGCTGGCAGAGGAATCAGGAGGAGAAAGGGTGCACAGAGTTGCTTGGACCCACCCTTGACTGTTCATTGTGCATATGGACTAAAAGTACTTTTTTTTTTACATCCATATTCAATAGGTCACTAGGTGAAAGGTATTCTTACATTTAACTGAGCTAGTCCTACAAGTCATTGTGCCAGGTTTTACGGTGAATTTCCTGATGACAGATTCCCTTTAAGGTAGAATAGATTGGTGTGACCCAATTGGCTATCTATGCTGCTCTTACGTAGGCGTTAATATAGCCAGGTGAAGATTTTTTGATCTATTTATGGAGCTGGTAAGTAGTAATGGAACAAATCAAAGTTTACTGACTCGCCCCATGACAATTTCCTTCTGCCAAGTTTTTACGCTCATTGAAAAAGAGCAGACATTTTCAGACACAACCATTATGGTGTTATGGGTTCTTTTTAACTAACTATATATGGGTATTTTCATTGCTGGGTTGAATTTAGATCAAGTTAGATGATACGAGCAGACTTCATTCCTGTTATGTCGCTGAGGAAATATTTTCTTATACAGTGAGTGACACTACAAGTAAAGAACCTGATGTGAGCTTACTTCCAGGGAGCTGTACATGTGAAAAAGGGTCTAAGTACATGACAAAAGTTTTTTTTAAAAATTGTACAATAAAAATTAATATACACATGAGTACAGAGGGAAAGAGGAACCTGCCCAAGAGGACTTACAGTCTACAAGGAAAGAGGGAAAGAAACTGAAGGCTGAGGTAGAAGCTGCTCAGATGGCCATTTAGTTGCAGATGAGTTGTTTTAGGTGGTAGGTCTTCCTGAAGAGATGGGTTTGCAGGTTGCTTTTGAGGGTTTTGAAGGTAGAGTCTGATGTGCTGGGTTATTGGGATCCATAGTATGGGGAATTCACTGCAGAAACCAAGCAGACAATTGTGTGAGGAGCAGACAAGAAGACAGCAAAATAGGTCTTGTGAAGATTAGAGATTACATGCTGGGATATATCGGTAGATTATCTCAGAGATGTATGGCAGGGATAAGTTGTGAATGAGCCTTATATGTCATGTTAATATTTTGAATTTAAAGGGGTTTTCCGGTAATAATTATTTTTTATCAAGTACCCACAGCATGCCTCATCAAACAGAAGGTTCATACTGCTTCAGTCCTCCGCGCTGCCCCCTATCTTCTGGTTCCTGCACTGTGGGTATGGCTAAGGGCATGCTGACATTCACTCAATAATTGGCTGGTAACATGTTGCTTGTGACCACATCACTGCTGGAGTCAGTGCAGTGGGCAGCGCAGAGGTCTGGAGCATCGTGGAGCATGTGGGTATGAATGTTCTGTTTTAGGAGGAAGGCTGCAAGCACTATTTATTTACCGGAAAAAAACTCAAATTTGTTGGCTGATGGGGATCCAGTGAAGGAATTAGCAGAGGGGTAGAGGCAGAAATGAGAAGAGAGATGGATTAATTGGACAGCAGAATTGAGTTGGGTTGTAGGGGCACAAGAGTGTTAAATGGGAGAAGGATGTTGCAATATCCCGGCTGTATTCAAAATTGACATCATTTGGCACCCGGATGCATAAATTGCACTTTCTGTATGGTACCATATCTAAAGAGCATTTTGCCTTTAAAACCAATCCTCCTAGGTAAGAAAAAAAGGCTTTCATATGCATCTGTATGGAGGTTTCACTTGGATCTGCGTACATTGATGTCATTTTCCAATCTCTATTGACTTTTCTTTTATATAAAAAGCACTACCTATAAACATACAACATAAGTTGAAAACCTCTACAGGATAACATTACCAATTTATTATGGCACTGTACACGGAAATGACACTGAGTAGTAATACAGTTATGTGTATTTCACCTTGAGGTGGCCATACATACTGTATATGCTTTCTGCGCTGGTCTTGATATCCCCTGCATTGCTGGAGAAGTGCCTAATTTATGATGAGGTGCACACCCTCCTGCGCCTAAACAGAAATCTAGGACAGCTCAGAGCTGCTGTAGATTTCTGGCTTCATTTGCTCCAGATAATTGGTGTAAATGAAGATACATTTGTCTCTCTCATCCTTTCTATGCTCCCTTTTAGAAAAGTGCAGAGGGCACAAACACAAAGCTTGGACTTTTTAAAGGGCTTCTGTCACCCCACAAAAGTCTTTTTTTTTTTTTTGGATAGTTACATTCCTTATAGCGCGATATAGGAGAATATAATGCTCTTACTTACTTTCATGCGGCCGTTTCTTTAGAAAACGAAGTTTTATAATATGTAAATCCGGTCTCTACCAGCAAGTAGGGCGTCTACTTGCTGGTAGCCGCAGCAGAAAACCGCCCCCTCGCCGTGTTGATTGACAGGGCCAGCCGTGATCTCCTCCTCCGGCCGGCCCTGTCAGTATTTCAAAAATCGCGCGCCTCTGGTCATTCGGCGCAGGCGCTCTGAGATGAGGAGGCTCGTCTCCTCAGAACTCCCTCAGTGCACCTGCGCCGATGACATCACCGAAAGAGAAGATGTCATCGGCGCAGGCGCACTGAGGGAGTTCTGAGGAGACGAGCCTCCTCATCTCAGAGCGCCTGCGCCGAATGACCAGAGGCGCGCGATTTTTGAAATACTGACAGGGCCGGCCGGAGGAGGAGATCACGGCTGGCCCTGTCAATCAACACGGCGAGGGGGCGGTTTTCTGCTGCGGCTACCAGCAAGTAGACGCCCTACTTGCTGGTAGAGACCGGATTTACATATTATAAAACTTCGTTTTCTAAAGAAACGGCCGCATGAAAGTAAGTAAGAGCATTATATTTTCCTATATCGCGCTATAAGGAATGTAACTATCGAAAAAAAAAATAATGACTTTTGTGGGGTGACAGAAGCCCTTTAAAGCTACTTTTCTGATGCAAGAGAAACGATAAATCTCCCCCATTGTTAGGTGAGACCCGCCAACCATCTGATGTGTATGGAGATGTTCCTACTCTACCCTGATTGCAGATATCAGAGAAAAGAAGAATTGGGCGTGTTGGATTCTAACATGGCAGGTGCTTCTGATGTCAATGGAGGTAAGCTGCTGCTGGAGGTGCCCCTAACGGTTTACTTCTCTCTCCCTATTGCGGACACAGCTATGCTTGGGAGATTGTGAGTAATACCGGTTGGCCGACAGCTATCTATAGTGTGTGGCCAATCTAAGGTTTGTCTGGTTGATACTCAAATGTGGACCAATGTAAAACTTGCCGATCATGGCATGCCACTAACCATTCGAGATGACCATGCAAGACTGCGCCACTCCAGTAGACCAGGCACAAGACCTCTAGGAAATGTATTGCTCTACCTTTGATCTCTATATTGAAGAAGACAGCCTTACCACTATATTACACAAAGAGTTTTCTATAAATCATATTACACTTACCAGACCACTGTGTCGATTCCCAAATATCCCATAATGCACACGGCATGAGTGTCCATTTGTACAGTCCTTAGCTTTGTTCTTTTTTCTTGGCAGGAGATCTAAGACGCGATAGAGGCTCATATACAGAAGATTGATTTCTGTGGAGACGTGTCTGAAGTGCAAGGTAATGATGGAAGAGGGATATAACAAATTAGAGCTTGTCAAGTACCAAGGAGCACAGCAAGGTGTCTCTCAAATTATCATGGTCCATAGACACACTAGAGCTGAGTCTAGTGTTAATGCTGGCACTGACAAGGACATTCCTATATGCCTGCAAATAGGACAATCAGATGAGTTCCTTTAAAACAGTTGTCCCAGAATGTATGTGAAAAATGAAAATCGGTCATCACATAGTACATGAAAAACTCTACCCAACAAAGCTAGAACCATCCCCGTGCTTCACATGGATTTAGAGATCTTCCCCCAATACATTGATCTAATTGCTCTCTCAAGATGGCAGCTCAGAGGGTGTGTCTTTTTTGCTACTACTGGCGGCAGTCGAATGATAGAACTGAGCATGTGCTTCCACCCTAGTGAGGTGGATAGAGAAATTAGAAAAAGAACAAACAGCAGGTGTTTCTATACAGATGGATTTCATTGAATAACTTAGTAGCTTTAATATATTTTAATTACACGCAATTACAAAAATATTCATATGCATGTGCTGTTTAAAAAATGTTGACTATTGTTTTTATGGGACAACCCCTTTAATTGTCATTGTAGGTGTGTCATGTTCTACTACAAATATCTATGGGCCTTCTCAAGCCTGGGATCATTTTACAAAAGGTTTCTGCTAAAGGATGAAATGTCTCATGCTATGATTGTACAATGCAACATTTAATTTATTTATTTAACCAATTAAAAAAAAGCAATCCTATCCTTCAAGGGTTTGCCTGATTTAGAAAATCCTCATTGGGAATTCTGTATTAATAAAAACGTCTAAGATCTGTAAAATGGTTCCAAAAAATATATCTCGCTGTGGATGACCTGTCCAGTCCTTCATTACACAGACAACCCATTGAACGGGCACCGTGTAATTGAGCAGAGGTTGAGCAGGGGTTCAAATGAATAAATGATAACTTATACAAATTTTTTGGGGAAAACTATATGTCTTTCTGCTCTGTTACATTTTGTCTGCAGTTATTTTCAATGGCCTATCCAGTGATGCTGTCCTGCCAAATCTGACATCAGGCATGGGCAGCCTGGTAGCTTTGATTACCACCTGACGCCCAGCAAATATCAGATACGGGTCCTGTTCTAATTAATTAGACCTATGTGTCATACTCTCTGAGCATTGGATGGTTGCCTATGAGAATATGCCTTGACAACAGCTTTAAATTTTATTTTAACTTTTGCATTATTATAGTTTGAGGTCTTGTTTTCTTGCAGGCTATTTTTGGACCATTTCGAGATAAATTAACATCCGATTTAAATAACTTTACATTATGGTTAAAGGCCTAGGAAAGCTGTTTTGCCAGTGATATTTTATTATCCTTTAAGGCCCTTCACAGTTTTTCCAAATAGACTTGATTGGATGGACTTACTTTACGGTACTGTAAATCTGTATATTTTTATCATCTAAAAATGTCTTTTAATAAATATTATTTATTAAAAACAAGATTATTTTTTGATGTTTTTACATTTCTATTTTTTAACATCAAAGCAGTTTACTTATTTATTTTTAACTTTGTCCTATTAGCGGAATGTTGCTTTTATTTTTTTCACTATAATGTATGCATAGGGCACTGCCTCGAAGAAAGAGACCATGTGGCCCAGAGACCTCATGCACTGGCGAATGGGAAGAGGCTGAGGCCGCAACAAAGAGACGATCTGATGACGGAGAGTGGAGAGTTTGTCCGGAGGCAAGAATGTCTTGGCCCAATCGGTGTCAAACAGCATGCCCAGAAACATCAGCTCCCGAGATGGGTGAAGACATGACTTTGATAGGTTCAGAACACACCCGAAGCGTTCCAGGGTGTAGGCTGTCCGCCGTTGCCCGGAATGACGGACCCTTGATCGGGATATTGTCCAAGTACGGAATTGTAATGCCATGTGTCTATATGGCATTCCATAGTTGTGTGTGCTTTTGAAAGTTCACATGCATGTGTTAGGGCAGAAAGACTTTATTGTATGGTGTTGTAAATATGTATATTTTTTATTCTTTAGAAATATTTAGCCAATAAAATAAGGTATTAAAAACGAAATTGTATTTATGGTATTTTGTTTTCATTTGCCTAGCTTTGTTTTAATATCAATGCTTTTTTTACTATTCGCAATATTTTTAGTCCTGTTAAGGGACTTTTAATATAATATAATTTGTCTATATGACAATTACATCATTGCCTGTCCTTTTGAAATGTGCATGCATCTGCTAGGGCAGTGATAGGCAAACTGCGGCTCTCCAGCTGTTGCAAAACTACAACTCCCACCATGCCCTGCTGTAGGCTGAAAGCTGTAGGCAGTCTTTGCATGCTGGGAGTTGTAGTTCTGCAACACCTGGAGAGCCGCAGTTTGCCTTTCACTGTGCTAGGGCATACCTTGTCGGGCCTAGGGCTGTAAATGACCGTTAGTTCAGGGTGTAGCTGTCAGTTACAGTCACCATCCTGCTAGTGACCACATAAAGACACTACACCTTCTGTGTCTGCACAGTTACCCTGAAAATTCCTCAAATTAGAACATTTACATTAGCTGTAAATGTAGTATTACTCATCTAGTGTGAATTACAACCAGCATTTACTCTTTCTTTCCTAATTATCTGTGAGCATATGTCATGTAGAAGAATAGACAAGTTGATGCTTTGCAGGCTCTAGAGAAGATACTTTGCTAATAACTAGTGGTAGAATGCAGAAGGGGCTCTGAACCAATAAAGTGCTATTAAAGGAACTGTCCAGCCTAATTAAAAAAAACAGGCAGCAGTGTGTTTAAAAAAAACTTTCTTTTCCAGTGAAGGGACTCCCTGCATTCCCCGCCAAACTGGAGGTGATTCCCTCCCATACTGCCTCACTTTGCGGTTTATACTACTTCCTGGATGAAGTGTTCACTGCTGGAGGCTTCTGCTGCTGCTTGTTCAGATAAGTCCTTTCATGTATTGCGTTTCCTTTCTGGCTTGATTCTAGGTGACCCTGACTCCCTCCATATGAAGTGCAGGGAGCCGGTGGTAGTGTCCCCTCACTATTATAGGGTTTTCAGGTGTCACACAGTCTTAGGTACGTGGGCATACAATCGTCTACCTTTGGGACCCTTGTATGTGCTTAGCAGTCAGGGTGAGCTCTTAGGGTTTTATAGGGGTCACTTATATGCTCCTTAGTTTGGGATCAAGCCAGTCGGACGTTTATTCATAACTTCCAGCTATCTGCAACATCATCCGTGACACTTACTGCTGAGCAGTGATGAATCATTTTTGCAAAAATGACAGCTGAGGCCATTTATTGGCTGCAGCGGTCTTGTGATCAAGTATAGGCTGCTGTCACTGCTAGTCCAGCAGGGACCACCAGAAGCTGTGTCACTATAATAAATGGCATCAGGAAAGGTGATTGTTTTTTTTTTTTACTTCTTGGACACACTGCCACAGACCACATGATAAGCCAAACAACTCCTTTAAGCCAAATGATATAGTGCATAAGTAGTTTGTGCATAAAGCTCATGCCTGTAGCAGAAATCAGAACTATTTGTTTTTTATATCTATCCTTCTATCCAAATCTGGTATGTTTCGTGGGCCTCTCCAAAGTGAGACACTTTTTTCAACAGTTCCAAACAGTGAAGACTCTAGGAACAATATATAGGAGGGGGGGGGGGGACACACATAAGATACCACAGTCTAAAATGGGGGGGGGGGGGGGCACTAATAATTACTACTGAAAAAAACTAAATAAGTATATATAAATAAGATTACAAAATATGAGAGTATTGCGGTATGCAGGGATACCTTTTCATTGTACTAACCTAATACTTAAAAGACAAGCTTTCAAGAGTTTTCCTTTTTTCCTCGGTATTGCTTCAGACCTGAGAAAGAGAGAAACACTCTAAAAAACTTTTCTTTATAGTTTAAAGCAGTTTCAGCAAACACCAGGGCTGTGTAAATAATCCCATATGTTAAACATGTCACTAAAGAAGATCAATGAACAGTCACTCACAGGCTACAGGAACAATCTAGGACAATATAACTGAATAGGATAGTGAGGTGAACTAGAGATTTTTTTTTTCAAATTGGCTATGTTGTCCTATATTGTTCACTACTCCTGACTTCTCCAAACTTATCACTCTTTTGTGAAATAACCCTGTGGGTGATGTTGGTGTGTGCAACTAATACTACTTATTCTGCTTGTAATGCAGAATGCGGCAGACAGGGGTGCGTGTAATGCAGAGAGTGACGGTAAGGGGTGCGTGTAACTCAGGGTGAAATGGTTCAGGGGGCATGTAACGCAGGGTGCGCTGGTCAGGGGTGCATCGCAGATAGAAAAGGTACTTACAGTTCTGATGTGCTCTGTGATCGTGCCTTCTTCCTCTAGGCGTAGTGGCAGGGGGAGGGGCACGCAGCGATGTTTCCTGATGTTAAATCCCCAATCCGCATTCTTTTCTGCCTCTGCAGGCCCTGCTAGGCTGAAATACACAGGCAGCCAGGGGCGTAACGATCGCGGTCGCAGGGAGTGCGACTGCGACCGGGCCCGGCGGGGGGAGGGGGCCCGCTGTACTAACATGTAATGAAGCGCTGTGAAGGGGCCCGGCATGAAGTACAGTGACAATGCCGGGCCCCGTCAGGGCGCTCCATTCAGAGGCGTAGCGTGTGGGGGGGGGCCGTCGCCCCGGGCGCCACTCTGCAGGGGGCGCCGTCTGCGGGGCTGGCACAAGTTAAATCGCCGACGCTGTGTTTTTTTTTCTTCACACAGCGTTCGGCTGCAGAGCAGAGTGAGGAGGCGAGAGGGGGCGGGGCATGCACGGCAGTTCCCGATAGGCTCCGCCCACCTTCCAGGCGGGAAGTACAGTGCAGACTGCAGAGCCAGGAGCCGGAGGCAGCAAGAAGAAGCAGAAGATCATGGCTGCAGCTGAATCAGTAGGAGACTGTAGTCCAGCCATGAGCCTAGAGACAGTGATTCAACTTGAATTACTTAGTGGGGGCATTGTGCACTGTCTGTGGGGACAGTATTACTTTGTTGGGGCCCTGGGGCGCAAATTACGTAATGGGCAGTGCCCATTACGTAATTTGCCCCCCAGTGCCCCCACTAAGTAATACTAACTGCCCCCACAGACAGTGCACAACTCACTGCACACTGCCCATTACGTAATTTGCCCCCCAGTGCCCCCACTAAGTAATACTAACTGCCCCCACAGACAGTGCACAACTCACTGCACACTGCCCATTACGTAATTTGCCCCCCAGTGCCCCCACTAAGTAATAGTGCCCCACAGACAGTGCACAGTTGTGGCAGTATTACTTAGTGGGCCACTGGGGGGCAAATTACGTAATGGGCAGTGCGCAGTGAGTTGTGCACTGTCTGTGGGGGCAGTATTACTTTGTTGGGGCACTGGGGGGCAAATTACTTAATGGGCAGTGCCCATTACGTAATTTTCCCCCCAGTGCCCCCACTAAGTAATACTAAGTGGCTGAACAAATGCATGCCCTCGCAGGGGCAGCAGTGCAGCACAATCCACCATTATCCGGCCGGCCAGCAAGTACAGGAACAGCCAAACAGGAGGAGTCAGATCGATGACAGCCAGGTAGGAATCAGGAGAAGATGTTAGAACTTAGATGGATGGATCACAAGTAGGGGGCGTGGAGCGGGCGGCGGCTAGTCGGGATTCGGACTCGAGAGCACCGGCGCTCCCAGGCAGAGTGCGCTCTGCGCGGTGGCCTACTCTGCTTATAGGTGGCGCCGGCCCTGGATTCAAGCGACCCTGAGACAGAGTGAGTGACAGTCAGTGTCACTGTCCCAGAGTCCCAAAGTCCCACCCTGAGTGTGTAATTGGGTCAGTAGTTTACTTTGTTGGCATTGGCTGAGGGCAGGCAGGCTTTAGGGGTAATATATGATTATATGAGTTAAGTGCCAGTAAGTGTCATGAGAGCCAGGCCAAGGCTGCCAAGCAGATGGCACCATGGCACTGCAGTCAGAGTGCTGGTGAAGGATGACCAGGGACACTGAGACAGTACTGCCTCTCTGGGATGCCATCTGCCCATCTCTGCTGTCCATATACCAGGCCTACCCTGGTATATGGACAGCAGAGATGGGCAGATGGCATCCTCTGGGCAGTACTGTCTCTCTGGTCATCCTTCACCAGCACCCTGACTGCCACGGTCCTGCTTGGCCTGGCTCTCATGGCACTTCACTGCCTCGTGCTTGGCTATCAGCGCTGAGTGACTCAGTCACACTGCAACATTGACTGAGTCACTCAGTGCTGATAGCCAAGCATGAGGCAGTGAAGTGCCATGAGAGCCAGGCCAAGCAGGACCGTGGCAGTCCGGGTGCTGGTGAAGGAAGACCAGAGAGACAGTACTGCCCAGAGGATGCCATCTGCCCATCTCTGCTGTCCATATACCAGGTCTACCAGCATTAGCCATTGATATACCACCTGCCTGCCTGGTCACCCCACCTAACACTCACGGAGACAAGTGACTCAGACTGTTAGGTGTGGGGGGACCAGGCGGTATATGAAGGGGTAATACTGGTAGGCCTGGTATATGGACAGGAGAGATGGGCAGATAGCATCCTCTGGGGGTTGTATCTTACATGGGACTGTATGCTGGAGGAGCTGAAGGGAGAGTGATGTGTTTTACATGGGACTGTTTGCAAGAAGGACTAAAGGCAGGGGGAGTGTTGTATCTTACACAGGACTGTATGCTGGAGGGGCTGAAGGGGGCCATAATTATTACTATAATACTACAGAGGTGGTCATTATAATAATACAGAGAGCATTATACTTATGGGCACTACAGGGGAAGGGGACTTCTGTTATCTGAGGATGATAGTAAAGTGAGGAATCTAAAACATTTTCTGCAAAACTTTGCAGAGACGAGACATGGCTGAAAGAAGGTGTCATGATGGTCCTATCTCCGAATGAGGACGTTGATGAAAGTCTACATCACAGGAGATGTCACTGGATGTAACAGGTATGGTGCGGTATTCTCCTGTATATTTCATAGCAATGTATGTTATGTCCATCCAAATATCTGTTTCACGGTAGGGGGGAGGGGGTATATAGAATTTGTCCCACACTGCCTCAGCCTGGCCCCAGACTTGAGGTCACACTGTGTGTGTTCTGAATTCTGGGGCCTCACACCCATCTACTACATTATCTGTACTCAGAGTTATCACCGTGTTATCTGTGGTGTTACATAGGACTGCAGGTGACATCTATTACATTATTTGTTTAAAAAAGGGGCGTGGTCACAGGTTGGGGGGGGGGGGGGGGCGCAATACTTGGCTTGCCCCGGGTGCTTGTTACCCACGCTACGCCACTGGCTCCATTACATGTTTAATATGAGGCAAGGTGGGGGAGGTTTGCGCAGAGGGGGTGGGAGGAAGAGGGAGGACGCGCGCACTCACTCACATACACTCGGCCCGGCAGTTCTTGTCACTGCCGGGCTGTCTCCAGATCATCAGTGAAGCAGGAGCTCTAGCGCTCCCTCTGCTGGCCGCACATCGGGCTGCTGGCTGTGGGAGGAGCTCTGAAGGCCCGGGAAACTGCCTTTAGTACAGCCAGCAGTGCGATGTCAGTGTGGCAGCGCAACATCAGGGAAGAGGGTAAGTATGTGTTTTTTTTTAATTTTCCTAACACTGCAGACTGGGGGCAAAGGGGAAGGGGGGGGGGGGTTGATGGGCACAACTAGAGTGAGGGGGCACAAAAGTGGGCATCTCTACTGAGGGGGCACCTAATCTGCCATAACTACTGTGAGGGGGGCACATAATCTGGCATAACCACTGTGAGGGGCACATATGTGGGCAAATCTAATGTGAGGGGCACATAATCTGGCATAACCACTGTAGGGGGGCACATATCTGGCATAACTACTGTGAGGGGGGCACATATAAAAGGCATAACTATGAGATGGCACATATAAAGGCATAACTACTGTGAGGGGGGCACATAATCTGGCATAACCACTGTGAGGGGCACATATGTGGGCATATTTAATGTGAGGGGCACATAATATGGCATAACCACTGTAGGGGGCACATATCTGGTCATAACTACTGTGAGGGGCACATAGTCTGGCATAACTACTGTGAGGGGGAACATATCTGGCCATATCCACTGTGAGGGGCACATATCTGGGCATAACTACTGTGAGTGGGCACATATCTGGGCATAACCACTGTGAGCGGGCACATATCTGGGCATATCCACTGTGAGGGGCACATATCTGGGCATATCCACTGTGAGGGGCACATATCTGGCATAAATACCGTGAGGGGGCATATATTTGGCATAACTACTGTTAGGGGGCACATATTTGGCATAACTACTGTGAGGGGCACATATCTGGGCATAACTACTGTGACAGGAACAAAGGTGGGCATAACTGCTGTGAGGGGCCACAAGAAGGACATAACTTTTGTGAAGGGACCACAAGGTGGGCTTAATTACTGTGAAAGGCCACAAGATGGGCATTACTACTGTGAGGGGCCACAATGTGGACATTAGTACTGTGTGGTAGCACTTAGGGGAAATGTCCTAAATTACCCTGCTATACATTGGCATAGCTCAGTCTACCAGGCCAGCAGAGCGCCCCCAGCTGGTAGTTTCACAGGGGTAGTCACCATCCCTTCCTTATGTGATTATTCTTTTTTTTTCTATCACCACAGGGACCTTGTTCTGGATCCAGCGGACATCACACCGACGCCAGCGACACCCTGGATGAGGTAGGACCAGATTTTATTAGGATTGGGTGAGTGTAGCCATGCATTGGGCTCTTTCACACGAGCGGATCCCGTGTGGCTAATCTGCTGTGTGAAAGAGAGCCAAGCCCCGCTCCGGACAGCAGAGACACCGAGCAGTAACATGATTGATAATGCTCCATGCCTCTCTATGATCGTTTTGCTACAAAATCACGGTGACCACTTTATCTCCCTGTGATTTTTTAGTAAAAAGGTCACAGAGAGGCACGGAGCATTATCAATCGTGTTACTGCTCCGTGTCTCTGCTGTCCGGAATGGGGCTTGGCCCTCATTCACGCAGCGGACTAGCCACACGGGAAAGCCATTAGTAAGAAAATCTGCCGCTTCTTTATAAAAATCGGGGGGTAGGGGGGCCCCGATACAAAGTTTGCACTGGGGCCCATAACACTCTAGTTACGCCACTGCAGGCAGCCAATAGCAGCTGAGGTGGGCGGGGGAAGATTCACTTGGCTGCTGATTGCCGAGGAGACCGTAGTGAAGCGGGTGGGCAGCATGGGCAGTACTTTCAGTTTGGCAAAACTGACAGATCCAGGGCCGTCTTTAATATTGATTGGACCCTGGGCAAGAATTTACTTGGACCCCCTGGATCCTGCTTGGGCCCCATAGATCCTACCTTCCCACACCCTAGCATGCAATCACGCCCTCCACCACAACACACATTAAAAAAAAAAAATCCACACACCTCATGGAGTAGTAAACTTTAATAATGATGAGTGGCCATTAGAGGTGTTCCTTGGCAGTAATGTAAATACTGCCTTTTTTTCTGAAAAGGCAGTGTTTACATTAAAAAGCTTGCAGAGACATGCTATAGTCACCAGAACTACTACGTTTAGCTGTTGTGGTTCTGGTGACTATAGTGTCCCTTAATATAGAGAAAAAAATGGCTGTATCATTATTCTAAAAAGTCCCACCAATAGGAATAATTCTCTGCTGGAGCACACATAGTAGTAATAGTGCTCCTACAGTTCCCCCAACATGTCCCCACTGTGCTCCAGAAGTAATAATGCTCCCATAGTTCCCCATAGACCCCCAGTAGCAATAAGGCCCATCATAATGCCCCCCAGTAGTAATAATTCTCCTTATATTGTGCCAGTGCAAAAAATACCCCCTTTTAATACCCCTAGTTGAGCTAATGTCCCCATAGTGCCCCTATAATGTGCCAGTATAAAATACCACTATATAGTGCCCCCAGTAAATGCCCCCATAGTGCTCCTCTCCCCCTTCTTCCTAGTGCCCATCATAATATACCAGTATAAAATGCCCCATATATAGTGCCCCAGTAGATGCCCTCAGTGTCCCCCATAATTTTCCCCATAGATGAGCCCATAGTACTCCTTTCTCCCCTTCCCCATATTACCCACCAGTATAAAATGCCCCTATACAGAGCCCCCATATAAAATACCCTTTTCCTCTCCCCCTTCCCCATATAAAATACCCCTTCTTTGTCGCCTCAGAAGATACCCCCATAGTGCCCCCAATAATGTGCCAGTAAGAAGTGCCCCCATAGATGCCCCCACAGTGCCTTCCAATAATGTGCCAGTAAGATGTGCCCCATAGATGCCCCCCAATAATGTGCCAGTGACAAGTGCCCCCATAGATGCCCCCCAATCATGTGACAGTAACAAGTGCCCTCATAGATTCCCCCAATCATGTGGCAGTAACAAGTGCCGCCATAGATGCCCCCCAATCATGTGCCAGTAACAAGTACCCCCATAGATGCCCCCAATCATGTGCAAGTATCAGGTACCTCCATAGATGCCCCCCAATCATGTGCAAATAACAAGTGCCCTCATAGATGCCCCCAATCATGTGCCAGTAACAGGTCCCCCATAGATGCGCCCTAATCATGTGCCAGTAACAGGTGCCCCATAGATGCCCCCCAATCAGTACCATATAAAAAAAATAAACACTTATACTTACCTCCATCAGGCTGGCAGCGATGCGATGCAGGCCTCTTCCGGCCTGTATCCAGCGCTGTACAGCTCAGGTGGTGCGATGGCATCCTGCACTGGCCTCTGATAGGCCTATCAGAGGAACGGGGAAGGGAGACGCCTCTCCCTCCCATGCCCCGCCGCAGCACTTCCATCTGTATCGCTGTCCTGAGGACGACGATACAGCTGACTATGGAGATGAGCGCCTCCAGAATGGAGGCGCTCATCTCTCTGTGCCCTGCCGCCGCACCCCAGGAGCAACTAGGCCCGGGGCAGCTGCCCCTTTTGCCCCGTGTTAAAGACGGCCCTGGACAGATCGCCACTGTACTAGCGGTGGCGGCCAGCGTTTTAAAGGGGAATCAGCCGGGGGGCATGCGGGGGCAAGGAATAACCTAGGGGGCAACTGCCCCCCCTTGCCCCCCTGTAGCAAAGCCTATGGTTCCAAATGACAACAATAGTGTGGCCCCTTAATCTTGCTTCTCACTAATTGTCTCAGCCACATAGGGAATACTGTCTAGTCATCTCTTGTCATACTCAGGCTTCTTACAGTCAGTGTGACTGAATGCCGAGTCAATCAGGTTTCTGACTCTGAGTCCAGTCCTAAAGCGAGGATTTTAGACAGCTGATTAACTTGCCTGTGATTTCATTTGTAGTAGGGCTATATATTGTGTGACATTCCATCAACTTTTTTGGTGTACTGACTTCTGGCTTGTTTTTGGATTTGCACTATGCCTGCTGTTGCTGCTTATATCAACTCTACTGGTAACTGGCCTTGGCTTGCCTCTGGATTACTTCTCATGCTCTGCAATGACTGTATCTGTCCTTCCTGGTTTAGACCCTTCTTGGTGATTTCAATGTGTTCCCCCATAGTCAGTCTAGACAGTCTGCCACCAATTTTCTGTCATCTACTCTATGGACATACAAAACTTGGGTCCCTAAAACCAAAGTCCATCCTGCCTCAAAGTGGGTTCTGGTGAAGAACCTAGGGGTAATGTTAGCTTCCTACCACCTAGAGTGGTTTTGGAAGGATGGTAGCAGTTTTGAGGTTTACTGGCTGTTGTCCAGATGGTGACCCTAGTACTTAGAAGCACAACCATTTAGTCAAAACTTTAGTCTGTCTCTTTTTCTATATGGCTGTTTAGCGGGCACAGTCAGCCTCCTGCATCTGACTACCGTCACAGACTCACTCATTCCCTGACCATTGGGTCTTTTCTCTCCCTCAGTCTCGCCTCCATCCTCCATGTGGGTGCTACCATGCAGCTATACCAGCATCACTACACCTCCCATAGTTCCTAGGGTGAGATCTGACCAGCTCAATAGAAAGGACTTGGGCCTATATTCTCTCAAGCTCCATTTTAAGTGTACATCTGTATACAAGCACTCATACTAACAGCAGCCTACACCACCCTCCATATATAAACATCATAAAACAGGTTACATTAGTATAATCCCCAACCCTAATATGATGCATTTCCTCCACCAGTGGACCTTCTGACCTAATTCCTATCATATTTGGTGCTAAATTATTTTAATATCTGCCACCAAAATGTGTGAAGCTTCCTCCTTTATTCAGTTTCTGACCTCCAAATCTCTAGAGAACATACCTTCACGTAATGTAACGCTGTTCTAAAGGTACAGCCTCTCTCTCAGTAGTTGTCTTGCTCTTATAATTAATTACTTTAATTACTTTTGTCGCATTAATTTCACACATTTGTTAGATTTTGAGGTGAGTTTAAGTGCAAACAATCATGATGGAAAATGCTGGCTGTGCTCCATTACCTACGCATTTGTAAAAGGTCTGGTGACAGTTGAGCACCCTGATCCACCCGAAGTTACCCATTCACACATTCATCAGACACTTTTTTATCACAACAAAACAAAGTGTTATGGTGGTTGAAAGTAATCTAGAAGGAAGTTTCATATCTTCACACTTAACAAATCTGCTGAAAGACAAATCACAATAATTTATAAGTTAGTAGTTCAGAGTTCTAGTACCCAGAGGGAGGTTGAGAAAACATGAACTTCTGTATATTTTACTTGCTGAAATGAGAAAAGCTAAAATGGTGAGCACTGATAATCTACACCCATGTGTGATTTTTATTGTTACTGTATTACGATCAATGTGTAAAAATAAAATTGAAATTAAGTTATTTCTTCTATTACCATTCACATTACATTATTTTTCACAACATTTTCATATAATGGTGCAAACTACACAATTTCATAATTGTCACAAATATTAATTACCTTAAAAATTTAGAGCAGTGCCTAAGACTAAGTAATACTTAGTAATACTTAGGGGGGAATTTATTAAGATCGGCCTCTTAATGATTATGGCACAACCATCCATGTGCTATACATGAAATCTACACCAGCTAGGAGATGGCATAGATTTCAGAAACACTTATGATTAAAGACTACCTACGTTTTCAAGAAAAGTTTGCATAATAGCTGTGCTTTTTTGTACAATCATAACTGTGAAGGAGCAGATCATTTTGTGGCTTCCTTAATGTTTCTTTCAGCTATATGATTTCCTTTTTCAGCTGCACAGCTAAATGCATATCACTCAAAAGCAGGGGGTGTCTCCATTCTGTGAAATCTGCCAGCACTGTACAGCTGTGAAGTCTATTCCCATACTCCCCACTATGTTTGTTTTCAGCTCCGGATCTCACAGAACAGATAAGAAGGAGGAAAGTACACTTACAGACACACAGGAGGCTCCTATAATCTTTAAAACCTGTGTAGAAGCAGTTCTTTTATCAGGCTCAGGATCTCTGCTACAGTATCTCTGACATGCCCCCATTTCCTGTGAGCTCTCTTCTGAGTTTTAGTCTAATGACGGATGTTGCCTGACAACAGTGGACTGCAAATTAGGTGGAAGTGAGTCCCCAAGTGGCCATGACTTTAAAGCTTACCGATCCTTGTAAGAGAAAATGTTATAGGAGGAGATGGAATGTGTATGGGGTAATTTCAACTTTTTGTTTTGTGTTTTTTATATTTCAAAAAATATTTTATTTTACTTTTTAACTTTATGTTTTTCCCTCTCTAGGGCTTATCGGTTACGGTCCCTCCGGTAAGAGAGGTGAGAAGATCGGATAGACTTGCTGCACGTGAGGTTATCTGACAGGTCTCTCTGTTTTCCTCTATGTATGTTGTTATTTGGCAGGATCTCACCTCTCCTCAGGTTACGCTCGTTATCAGTGATGAGGCTCTATTTAGATCCGCCTCACACTGCTGACCATGCGGTTGATAGTTTGTGCTTGGAGTTGCTAGTGCTGGTGTGTCTTTGATCTCCTGCTTCTTCATACATCTCTAAGCTAAGTACTTGTTGCCTTCGCTGTTTCTTATTATCTGGTGTTTCTAGGCCTCAGGAAGACGCAGGTTCCTTCATTCTGGAAGGAACCAGCTGTCTCATCCCCTGCTACCTATCCTAGGGCTCGTCAGTTTTAGCAGGGCTTTAGGTATCCAGTGTATGAGTATTTTCACCATCAGGATTTGCTCATACTGGCAGGAGTTAGGGAAAGGCCTAGGGATTACTAGGAGGTCACCATCCCTCTTCCTTAGCTTTTGAGGCCTAGTTTGTTGTCTATTCGTTGTGGTGTGTATTTGGTGTTTTCCCTTCCCCTTAACCTGTTACATTATATTTGCAGTCCAGGGAAAAATATCTATACTCCTATTAAGCACTAATTGAGGCAGAGCTTATTAGGACTTGTCATGGGGGAGATTCATTGGTAGCAATCTCTCTGTAAATGATCACTGCATCTGAGGGTTTAATTGTCCATGATCATGAACGCTGCCAGTAGATGTCTGCTTTGTAGAACAGCAGGAACCCGCTGGTATGTTACCTGTTCAGCTAATGAGCCAGGCCATGATTAAAGACCAGATATGGCAGATGTTGGGAAGGAATTAAAATTGCAACTTTTAAATAAATACAGTTTTTTTCAAGATTATATAAAATAATACATTTGAAAGGCTTGTTATGTCCCAGAATTGTAAGATAGCATTGATCACATTCTTCTTTTTTAAAAGCCATTTAAGACCTTAATAATTTCGTTTCCAGTATCATGAGAAAAAAAAGCTTATAAAGGGGCTATTTACTGCTGGGGGACTTTCAGCATGGCCGGACCTGATCCCTGCAACCGAGGTCTGGCTCCTTCGCTTACCCGCTGTGGATCTCTTCTCTGCAGAGTCAATATCTAGTTTGACGCAGATGACTTGGCCTCTGCAGCCAACGACCGGCCACAGAAGTGAGATGTATCCCGTGCCCCATGTCACTGGGTCATGTGGCACATGTGTCACTACTGTGGCCAGTGATTGGCTGCAACAGCCACGTGAACTGCGTTAAACTGAATGTTGACATGGAAAGATGGAAGATCTGCAGAGACAGTGGGGAAGTGAAGAAGCTGGAACCCATGCTGGGGAGGTCTGCCCAAGCTGCATATTTAAGCAACTGCTATTAAAGGATAACTGTCATATATCTATATATTTTTTTTGCTAAAGTGTAGGGCAAGTGATGGGTAACAATTTTGCAATAGTTCTGTGAAGTCATTTATCCAGGTCATGGTATATCTGTAAAGAATAAATCAAGGCAACTGGACTTACTGTAGATTTCTTGAAAACGATTCACTCGTTCTTCCAACGAGCTTTCTCAATTCTGAGTGAATTCAGAATTGAGAAAGCTCGTTGGAAGAATGAGTGAAACATTTTCAAGAAATCTACAGTAAGTCCAGTTGCCTTGATTTATTCTTTACAGATAATTTATCAATAGACTTTATTTAGCCAAAACGTTTATTTTTGGTAGAAAACTGGAGCTGAAATGGCCCTTAGCAGCACTCTTCAAAAGAGCGTTGCTAAGGGCCATCCGTCCATTAGAAAAGATGGGCTGTGCAGACGCTGTGCTTCTGACTCGTGATTCCCTGGGAGACAGAAGGCTGGGCACAGGAGTCTTTGGAGTTAAAATTACATTTATATTCCCCCTTTCTATGCAATCTAATGCTCCGGAACATTCACTGACCTGCGATAATAATTCATGTAGCAGCCGGCTCACTGCGCACAGTGATTCTACTTCCGGCGGCTGCTACATGAATTATTATCACTGGGATCGCAGGTCAGTGAATGTAACGAAGCATTAGATTGCATAGAAAGGGGGAATATAAATGTAATTTTCACTCCTAAGACTCCTGTGCCCAGCCTTCTGTCTCCCAGGGAAGCACGAGTTAGAAGCACAGCATCTGCACAGCCCGTCTTTTCTAATGGACGGATGGCCCTTAGCAACACTCTTTTGAAGAGTGCTGCTAAGGGCCATTTCAGCCCCAGTTTTCTACCAAAAATAAAAGTTTTGGCTAAATAAAGTCTATTGCAAAATTGTTACCTATCACTTGCTCTACACATTAGCAATAATAATAATAATATGACAGTTATCCTTTAAATTGCATCATTAACTTGAAGCATAATTTCTGGTCCCTACTTTGCTGTAGCAATGTCACGAGAGGGAGGGAAGAGTGCAGCTCTTAAACGGCGTACAACTTGGCTGCAGTCCCTAGCTTATATACATGCAGGGGCCTAAAGTTAATACGATGACAAACCGTGAACAGAGTCAGGGATGCAAAAGTCAAAGCCAGGAGGTCACGCAGGTACACAACAACAAGGTCAATACAATCCAAAGTCAAAAGCCAAGAGGTCACGTCAAATCCAAGGAGGTCACAAGGTCGAGGTCAAAAACAGAGCCGAGGTCAAAACACACAGAGTGCACAATATAACAATATGCTGGTGAGGATAGCAAGACCAATCACAGGCAACCTGTGGCCAGCAGGCTGCCTGTTTAAATAACCCCTACAGGTGAGTCAAGTAGAGCCGGACTGGGGGGCGGGAGCCTTTAGGGGAGGTGACCATGACGGGGGGGGGGGGGTGGTTAGTGAGACCCCCCAGAACAGGGATTGGTGTGTTTAATTAAGTAGGGGTGTCCGAGGGGTTAAAAGTGGGGGGCAGCAGCCGGTTAGGGGCCATTTTGTGAGACAAGCGCCAGGACCTGACTTACCGGTGGCTGACATGGAGGCGATTATCCAGGAGTTGCGGAGGGCGGCTGCGGAGCGAGGAGAAGGGTCGCTGCAGGATCGAGTACAGGAGCTGCTGCAAGGGGAGGCGGAGGTTCCAGCTGTGCCTCCGCCTGTGGCATCCCGGCCGCGGTGGGCCAGGCGGCCGGCGCGCCCCAGCCCAGAAATGGCATCCCCTCGGGCTCAGCGCAGAAAACGGAACCCCACCAGGGACCCTTCACGCCGGGGGCAGCTGATTCAGTGCCTCCCTGCACCCCCGGACGTGGGAGGAATCCGAGGAGTCGGCGGAGCCCACCCGCAGGCCGTGCCAGGTCTGTCCAGCGGTTGACCCGGCGTTTGGAGTCCGGACCAGGAACGGCGGCCCCGGCCTATGGACCGGTGGGTGGGGGCCACTGGCAAAGTCAAGATGGAGGACAGGACGGGGCTGCTGCTGGGGAGGAGACCGGCTCCAGCAGGCCCTCGGCGGGAACATCCAGAGTAGAGGAGGGAGGCTCCGCCTCCTCTGAAAATGGACTGGTGCGCTCTGGGAGCTACGTCCCTGACTCCAGCTCGGTCAGGGGACATCTGGCTGAAGAGGATCCAAGGAGGTCGGGACGTCTGGATTCAGGATCTGCGGTTGGTGGGGTCACAGCACCCACGCAGCCAGGTGAGGCACCTTGGGGTTCTATAGTGCAGTTGGGGGTTGATTTAGCGGGCGGGGATAGAGGGTCCCAGTCAGATCTAGGTAGGGGGTCCCAGTCAGATCTAGGTAGGGGTTTAGGTCAGTTGTTGGGAGGCTTGGCGGGTTTGGTTGCGGGTTTGGTTGCGGGCTTGGATAGGGGGGGGCTGTCCCCGTTACCAGCGTGGGGTGTTGGGGGCCTTGGCGGAGTTGGGGGCGTTGGGATGGGGGCTTCGGAGGCGCGGGCGAGTACAGTATCGGTGCAAACGCAAGCGGGGGGGTCTGGGGTGGAAGAAGTGGCGAGGTTAGATGACAGGGCTAAAGGTGAAGTGTACGTCTGTTTCGAGGGACCGTTGGGTGCCCATTTGAAACATGAGTTAAGGGAGAAAATATGGAAAGGGGAGTATGTGAATATTTTTTCCCTGCTTCCCTTGGAAAAATTTAATTTGGATAGGGCAAAGCGAGATAAGGGCAAGAAGGAGGAGGAAGAGAGATGGAGACACCGGTTAATTCCATGGACGTTTGCCAACTGGTTACAGGCGTTCGCGATTTTGTCTAGTGTCATTGGGGGAAAGGAGCAGGAGTGCTGCTCCGCGCTTTTTTGTTATCTTGATACGATTTGTATGGGGGTATTGCGTGGCTGCGTTACGACGAGCAGTTCAGGCAGCGGAAGGCAGTGCGTCAGGGGATAAAATGGGACCACAAGGATATCGCCTTGTGGTTGAAGGTGACGGCGCCGGTTAGGGCAGGGCAGTCCTTTCAGGGAGAATCTAGTAGTGGGGGGCAGTCTGGATTTGCAGTGGCATCCGCAAAGGGGCTATGCTTCCTTTTTAACTAGGGGAGTTGCAAGTTTGGGGCAAAGTGCAAGTTTAAGCACGAATGCTCCACTTGCGGCGGGTCACACGGAGCATCGCAATGTTTTAGGGGAGGTAAGCAGAGAGGGGCGGACGGTTTTGGAAAAGGGGGAGACGCCAGTGCGGCTGGGAAGTATGCGGCCTTACCTCGATAGGTACCCAGATAGGCAGGCGGCGGTTTTGTTGGAGGAAGGGTTTGCGTCGGGCTTTCGAATAACGTTTGTTCAGTCCGGCGCTCGTTTAGCTAAAAATAATTTGCGTTCGTCGTTGGAGCACCCGGGGTTTGTTACGGATAAGTTGGGAAAGGAGGTTAAGCTAGGCAGGATGGTCGGCCCTTTTTCGGTGCCGCCGCTAGCGGACCTGCGTCTGTCTCCGCTGGGGGTGGTCCCGAAGAAAGAGCCCAATAAATTCCGGCTGATTCACCACCTGTCCTTCCCTAGGGGAACGTCGGTCAATGATGGCATAGACCCGGCTTTGTGTTCCGTGGTTTATACGTCATTTGACGCGGCAGTGGCATGGGTGAAGCGGTTCGGAAAGGGGGCTCTTATGGCAAAGACTGATATTGAAACAGCATTCCATCTGCTCCCGGTGCATCCGGATAGTTTGCATTTGCTGGGGTGTTTTTGGATGGGGGGAATTTTTGTAGACCGTTGTTTACCGATGGGTTGCTCCCTGTCGTGCGCGTATTTCGAGACCTTTAGTTCATTTTGGAATGGGCGGTTAGGGATGTGTCGGGTTGTAACTCCGTCATCCATTACTTGGATGACTTCCTTTGCGTGGGCCCAGCAAGTTTGCGGGTTTGTTCAGTTTTGTTAAACACGTTATGCGGGTTGTTTGGGCAGTTCGGGGTTCCGTTGGCGGGGGAAAAGACGGTGGGGCCTACAACTGAATTGAGTTTCTTGGGGATCATGATTGACTCAGAGCGGATGGAGTGTAGGCTGCCATCGGATAAAGTGGAGGATTTGAGAAGGGAAGTGGCCAGGGCAGGGCGGTTGGAAAAAATAAAGCTTAGGGAACTTCAGTCGCTCCTTGGTAAGCTGAACTTCGCATGCAGGATCATGCCAATGGGCAGGATCTTTTGTAGGCAGTTGGCTGGGGCGACATCGGGGGTTCGGGCTCCGCATCATTTCATCAGGTTGGGCCGGGAGTTGAAGGCTGATCTAGCGGTTTGGGGTTCGTTTAACGGTCGGTCGTTGTTTATGGGGGAGGTGGTGGATGCAGTGGATTTTGAGTTGTTTTCAGACGCGGCAGGGGTTTGCGGGTACGGCGTGTACTGTGGTGGGCAATGGTGCGCGGGAGTGTGGCCTGATAGCTGGGTCCAGAGCGGTTGGGTACGAAATTTGGCCCTGTTGGAACTTTTCCCGGTTGTAGTGGCGGTTCTGTTGTGGGGAAAGTTTTTCCGGAACAAGAAAGTTCGCTTTCATTGTGATAACTTGGGAGTAGTTCAGGCGATCAACGGTTTATCGGCCTCATCGCCATTGGTGATTCGGTTGTTGCAGAAGTTAGTGCTGGAGTGTTTGGTACTGAATGCCTGGGTGGTGGCTGTGCATGTGCCTGGGGTTGACAACTGTATCACTGATTCTCTCTCTCGTTCACAGTGGGACCGGTTTCGTCAGCTAGCTCCGGGCGGAGGTGGGGGTAGAATGTCCAGCCTCGCTGTGGAACGTTCTTCAGTAGCAGTAGCGGGCCTTATCCAGTCATCTTTGGCACCTGGTACGTGGGAAAGGTATTCGAGGGCTTGGGAGTGTTGGGAACAGTGGAAAGGGAGATTGGGTGTGGGCGACGAGGATTTAGAAATACCTATGTTGTTGTTTATTGGGCATTGCAGGGATGAGGGTTGGTCCGTTTCTAGGATTAAGAGTTGCTTGGCAGGGCTGGTTTTTGGTTTTCAGCTTAGGAATTTAAGGGATGTGACTAAATCGTTTTTGGTAGTGTGGGCCACATTGTAGTCTACATTGTTGTTTAAGCTGGGGGAGCAGTTGGGTAAGGTGTGCAGGTCAGTTGGGGAAGTGACGTTGTTTAGACTGGCTTTTTCGCTGGCGTTTTGGGGCATTGCGGATAGGCGAATTGGTTAGCCCGACACTGGATAGAAAAGGGGGGCTGTTTAGGGATGACGTTGATGTTTTGCCTGATAGGGTGGAATTCGTGATTAGGCGATCTAAGACTGACATGGAAGGAAAAGGGCGGCGGGTTGTTTTGTTTGAAATCCCGGATTGTTTAATGTGCCCACTGTGTTGTGTGTGGGATTTAATCGGGGGCAGGGTGGGAGACGGGTTCACCCCGTTATTGGTTTATGAGGATGGTTCCTTTCTTTCTCGATTTCAGTTTTCGGCAGTTTTTAGGCGGTGTTTGGCCGAGTTGGGCGTGGGGGAATTAGGTTTTTCCAGCCACTCGTTTAGAATTGGGGCGGCGACGGAGGCAGCTAGATGGGGGTTAGGCGACGGCGTCATAAAAAGGATAGGTAGGTGGGAATCGGTACGTTTTAGGTCATACGTAAGGCCAGAGGGGGTAATTTAGTGAGAGGAATTGGGGAAATGTGTTCAGCAGTGGTGGCATGGTTGCTCCTTGTTTTATTTTGTTTCCTTTATCGTTGCAGGTTCGGACCCAGCGCTGGTTTGGCTGTTGGGTCATTCGTATGTGTGGTGGGGAGCTGCCACGGCTGCGGTTTGGCCGGACGGTTTACAACTCGGTTTGGCTCGTGAAGTGGCGGTGGTAAGGTGGATTGGCAGGCGGGGGATGATGTGGAGTGGGGTTCTTCCAGAGTTTAACTGATTTGTTAGGCAGGACAGGGCCCCTGATGTTTTGGTTCTACATGTAGGGGGGAATGATTTGGGGGCTAGGCCCTTTAGGGAGTTAGTGAGAGACGTTAAATTTGATTTGTTACGGTTATGGGCGTTGTACCTGGGGATGATAACGGTATGGTCGGACATCGTGCCGAGAACGGTTTGGCGCGTTTAAACAAGGCCCGAGTTATAGTCAATAGGGCTATTGGGAGGTTCATGGTGAGGAATGGGGGGTTAGCGGTGCGGCATCGGGATCTGGAAGGGGGTGTTGGGGGGTTCTGGCGTAGTGACGGGGTGCACCTCAACGCCCTGCGTTTGGATATGTGGAGCTTGGCAATACAGGAGGGCATGGAGATTGAGGTGCAGGTGTGGAGGGACGCACGGGCTTGAGGGAAATCAAGCCTGTGCGTTTGTGGCGGTGGGAGGTCCTTGGATTCGGTGTGATTCGATGGTAAGGAGAATGGGAGGGCCCTACAGGTGGGGCTGGACTCCCAGGATTGTTGGGCGGATGTGGCGGAACTGTCAGGGTGAGCCATCAGGGGTGCCTCCGAGCTAGTGGTCAACGGCTGGGGGTAAGTCGGCTCACCTCGGCACGCTTGTTTTGGGTTTTAGGGCTTCAAGGACCTCCCCCTCGGAAAAGAAGGGACATACAGGTTAATGTGTTTTGGTTGGCATTTATGAGGTTATTATTGTTATAATATTATATGTATGTTTGTAATAAATCGGCTGCTGTGGCCAAATTAATCCAAAAGCAGTGTCAGTGTCTTTATTGGGTAAAGGGGGTTGGGGGAGGCATATTGATTGAGGTGGGGTTGGGGTATGACTGTGGGGAGTCGAACGGTATTAACCAGTACCTCCGTCATGTGACGTGGCCAGCGTCACGTGACTCGTATTGCGCATAATACAGCTGAGAGCCGATTATTTATTATCGGCGCTCAGATCCCCTGCTGCTCGTTGTCTAGGGGACAGAGGACGCATGCGTGGCTGGGTCGTCCCCGCCCCCTGGTCACCATGGAGACGAGGACGCCGACCGTGTCCTCACTCCGCTATATGCGCGGGATGCGTATAACTGGTAGAACATAACAATATTGTCACAGGGACCCGGTGGCACACTCTTTCTTCGCAGCGCCGCCGGGTCCCAGTGACAATATTGTTATGTTCTACCAGAAATGTTTCATCAACTAATGAGAACTCTATTGATACCTGAAAGTTGGATTCCAAGTCAACCTGTTTGACGGAGAGAAGTTGAATACACAAACTGGTGAAGGAGATACAAGCAAACCACTATGCACACAACTCAACTATTTTAGTTTTCCATAGACTGTGATGCAAAGTCATTTCATATGTGTGGTCATGATTCTGCTGTATATTGGGGAAAGCAAGACGTAAAATAAATGCAGACTCAAGGACCACACCAAAAGAGCTTATAATGTGAAACAAATTGGGGAATGACTGCATATGAATCTGGCTGGTATACAAGATTGCAATATGTCCATATCAGAAAGGGTTTGATAAATACTACTAATGAATTGATGGATAGGAAGTGACACGTTGCACGGTATTTTGATAGAATCACAAACTCCTTCTAACCAAGTTAAACAATACAAAGTTCTGTTTTGTTCCTAGAATCCTCGCAGTCTATACGTTTGGGAGAATAGTATGTGACATGTTTACACTCAATGTGACAGTTCCACCAGTGATTACATTCCTCGAATACAAAAGTGGAAGAAGAATTAGCTAATGTATTAACCCTTTGGTGCAAATATATTACTGGATTTAAATAATGCCACATCTGGTTATCCATGATCATCTTCAGTGCAAAGACCGTATTCTGCAGAATCAATTTTAGTTTTTAAGTCTTGCATAGATTGAAAACACTTCAAAAAACAAGAAAACTGGAAAGTTGTGTATTTGATTCTTTATACCATGAGGTCATTAGTAGATGCAAGGTAACACTAACCTTCTACATCTAACAACCAGTATAGGAAATTTTACTGTAGCCTCATAAAAAATTTAAAAAATAAATATCACTTCGGCATCAGATGTTCAGAGCATTGTTGAGCAAATCGAAGCTAACGAAGTGCACTTCGATCCGAATTTCAGGAAAAATTTGATTACTCACAAAAGTGAATTTCTTCGCACTTCAGTCATGAGGTCACCGCGTCTGCCCAGCGTGATGATGTGATGATGTCATCATGTCTGTGCGTGAGAGATTTGGCCGTTTCCTTCAATCAAGATGGCCGCGACGACCTCTCCGCGATCAAATGGATAAGGTGAGTATGTACTTTTTTAACCCCTGATTAACCCCTAAAAGGCCTTAATATGACGCTCAGATCCTTCGATTAGCATTAGATCAACGCAGCATCTGAGGGTTTCAATGACGGGGGCGTCATTGTGTCCCCACATACAATGGAATACAATTCATGACAAAGTACTAAGAATTTATGAAAAATTTTCACTAGTTATAAGCATGAACAAGAACATGTCCGCATTACAGATCTGACTGTTACAGATCCATAATACAGTGCCCATAGATTTGTGAGGACCAATACTATACCTCTCTGTCTGCCACGATTTTACATGAAGACACAAAGAGATTAATTCAAAGGAAGGGGGGCAAATATATCATTAGGGTATGCAAGTTTTCTTGCATAAAAAAATTGCAACCTCCATATCAAGTGCTGCTTTGCTTACATCTTGGGGACTTTTTGCAGTTTTAAGCTACCTTTGAAAAGTGGGTGGGAAAGTTACAGTGTATAGCAATGTTAATTCAGGAAAACAGCAAAATACAGAGGCACTGCTCGTCGCTGTAGGCCAAAAGAATAGGGAGAGTTGTGTAAGTTAGAGATTCTTTATTGGGTGAGAATACCAATAAAGAATCTCTAACCTTCACAACGCTCCCTATTCTCCTGACCCACTGAGCCACTGTATTTTACTGCACTTCTGGATTGTACACCCAGTCAGCTTGTTGACGGCTATTGTGTGAGGAGCAGCCCGTTTTTGGTTCTTACTTACATGCTTCGTAGAGAGGAGTGAAATTCTCAAAAATTTGATTCGGTCGGTTTCCCGTTTTTTCCGAAAAGATTTGATTCGATCTGAATTAATTTGTGGCGAAGAGCCTGTATAGTGGTGTAGAACACTTTACCTTGCAGCAACACGCATAGTAAGTCTGCTGTCGTAGTGAAACAATACTGTGAGTCAGTATAACACGCACATGACAGGTGTCGCTCTTAGAATCACTGCACACTTCACTTCTTTGGGCAGTTATGGGTCCAAAACTGACCAAATAACTGTCAGTTGAACTCAGCCTTACAGTTCGAAGTTAGCGTCAGGTATAAAGAACCGTGCAGAGGCCCACGATCCTACTATGGCATGAAAGAGCGCACTTCTTTTACACCGTCATCAGCTGATTCCACATAGATGTCTACCGATCCTGTTCTATTTTAAACGCTTATACAAGTAGAGCCACCCTGACAGAGTGGAGAGGGTGTAAGCAGTAAGTCTGTGTTGACGTCACTGATTAATTTGCCCTTCCTCTGATCCATCAGAACAATAACCCCTAAGAAAATGGATCCTGTCTGTTGAGCATCCGCCTTCACTCGGTCAGCAGTTGGTCAGTAATCCATCAGTATCGCTAATGCAAAAAAAAACAGGAGTGGATCGAAATCAGAGATGACACGTGAATGGAATATGTGAATGTCTTCTCTGTTTTAAAACCACTCCTGCTTTTGGCTACCTAGTGGCCCAATGACATAGTGTGGATGTGGAAGCAGCATCAGGAGACCACAGAGTGGCACAATGACAGAGTGTGGAGGTGGCAGCAGCAGCATGAGGAGGCCATAGAGTGGCAAGGTGACATAGTGTTGAGAGAGCAGAACCATCAAGAGACCATAGAGTGGCAAGGTAACATAGTGTGGAGGTGGCAGCAGCATCAGATGACAGAGTGGCAAGGTGACATAGTGTGGATGTGGAAGCAGCATCAGGGGAAGACAGAGTGGCAAGGTGACATAGTGTGGAGGTGGCAGCAGCTTCAGGAGACCACAGAGCGGCAAGGTGACATAGTGTGGAGGTGACAGCAGCATCAGGAGACCACAGAGTAACCCGGTGACAGAGCAGGAAGGTGGGTGACACTAACAGTACCCCCTGACGATGGTGGGTATAAGAAGGAGCACTTAGCATCAGATGTGTGGCATCAGGTGGGTGGCATCAGAATAGTAGCTGAGGCAGGTAACCAGAAGAAACCGGCCCCTTTTGTCAAGGTTTGGGTGAGACAGCATGGATGATCTAATCTGATTGAACATGTGCACTATGCAGAGCGCATGGCTCAGCCCTTCTTGACGCAGCGATGTCACCATGGTTCCGATTTTGAGTTGTCACGAAGAAAGCCAG
This sequence comes from Bufo bufo, assembly GCF_905171765.1. NCBI lineage: Eukaryota > Metazoa > Chordata > Amphibia > Anura > Bufonidae > Bufo > Bufo bufo. Next base: position 181,832,815 of record NC_053397.1, on the reverse strand, counting down.
AATTAGATTTCTTGATGAAGGACGCGGAGCAGTTCCTCCCCTGTGTGACTCTGTTCGCCATGCCCTGCACATGTGGTATACTGGTGGGGCACTGTGAATTGTCCCTGCAGTAGAGGCTAAAGGACAAGGTGGAGGATGAGGAGGCAGAGGCGGACAGGACCAACGGTGTGAGAACATGGAGGCAGAAGCGGCATCACATTGCCAAGTTGCTGTTTTGGCTGGGCAGGAACCAAATTTACCCAGTGGGCCATAAAGGACATATATTGTCCTTGATCGTAGATATAGCTCCACATATCGGCGTGGCCGTGCACTTTGGTAGACACCGACAGGCTCAAGGACTGGCCCACCTTCTGTTCTATATATGTGTGCAGGGCTGGTACTTCCTTTTTGGCAAAGAAATTATGGCTTGGGACTCTCCACCTCGGCACAGCACAAACCATCAGTTCTCTGAAAGGTGCAGAGTCCACCACTTGGAAAGGGAGGGACTGCAGTACCAGCAACTTGGCCAGGAGCACGTTCAGCTTCTGCTCCGTTGGATGTGTGTACGCATACTGTTGTCTTTTGGCAATCGCTTTGGTAATCGATTGCTGATGGATGGAATGACTGACTAGGAGGAGGAGGAGCAGGAGCATCAGGACCAGAAGATGATGGGAAAGACAGACAGCTTAATTCGGCTGAGGTGGTGGAGCCTTGACTGCCTGAAATCGGGTGTGTGCCACTGGGTGATGCAGTGGTTGCTGTGGCAGGCTGGACCACCACATTGGAGCCACGATTCTCCCAGGCCACTTTATGGTGACGCTGCATATTTTGATGCAGGGCCGTGGTGCCAACATTGGCACCCTGGCCATGCTTCACCTTCTGCCCACAGAATCGACAAATGGCCATGTTCACCTTCCCTGGTGGCTTAACAAAAAACTGCCCCACCGCTGAGTAAGTGATTTTATCCCCAACACTCCGCACTGACTGACTGCTACCGCCACTGCACCTCAACTTTCCGGGCAGGTAGGCTCCTGCAAAGCAGGTGGTCTACTCCGGGCACATTTGGCTCCCGACCTCCCACTGCTGCCACCCTGCTGACTCCCAGCCACTCTACCAACTTGCTGGCTCTGCCGCTGCCTCACGTGCAATAATCTTCTCCCGATGATGATTGTGATTGACTACATCATCATTGAGTACTATCTGCACGTCACTGATGTCCTCCTCAACAGTCTCTAATATAACTGCGGCCGTGAACGGCAAATAAAGTTTTTTTTGCCACTAATACACGCCAAAAAGGGCTGTCATTTTTTCACTTCACCGCACAATGAGTAATAAGCCCCTTCCCCCCCACTAATACTCGCCAAAAAGGGCTTTAATTTTCTCACTTCACCACACAACAGCTAATAAGCTCCTTTTTCCCCACTAAAACATGCCAAAAAAAGGCTTTAGAACATATAACTGTGGCCGTGAATGGCAAGTAAAGTTTTTTTTTGCCACTAATACATGTCATAAAGGGTTTTAATTTTCTCACTTCACCACATAACGGCTAATAAGCCTTTTTCCTTTCCCCCCACTAATTCATGCAAAAAAAAGTATTTAGAACATATAACTGTGGCCGTGAACAGCAAATAAAGTTTTTTTTGCCACTAATACACGTCAAAAAGGGCTGTCATTTTCTCACTTTACCACACAACAGCTATCAAGCCCCTTTCCCCCACCCCACTAATACTCGCCAAAAAAAGTCTTTAGAACATATAACTGCAGCCGTGAAAGGCAAATAATATTATTTTTTTGCCACTGATAAACGCCAAAAAGGGCTGTAATTTTCCCACTTCACCACACAATGGCAACTAAGCCCTTTTCCTTTTTCCCCACTAATACACGCCAGAAAAAGGCTTTAGAACATATAACTGCGGCCGTGAACCGCAAGTAAGTTATTTTTTTGCCACTAATACATGCCAAAAAGGGCTTTAATTTTCTCACTTCACCACACAACAGCTAATAAGCCCCTTTTTTTCCCCCAATCCCCACTAATCCGTGCCAAAAAATGGCTTTAGAACATATAACTGCGGCCGTGAACAGCAAATAATATTTTTTTTTGCCACTAATACACGCCAAAAACGGCTGTAATTTTCCCACTTCACCACACAACAGCTAATAAGCCCTTTTCCTTTTTCTTCACTAATACAGTACATGCAGGGCAGTTTCTAGGGAATTTTGCCAACAGGGCATTCACGTTTAAAGTCTCCACAGATCTCAGCTTGTTCACTTTCGTTTTCTTTTCAGTTTGTTTTCAGAAGCTCATGCGCACACATCTTCCGCCATGGGAGAGCAGCCCCCTCTGCCACATAAAAAGACACCAGTATTTATAAATGGCACAGGGTAGAGGAGGTCTGTTACCGATTTTGCTGAGAACATGTTAAAAAAATAAAAGTAGTGAAACTTTTTTGATCCCCCGCTCACTTCTCAATCACTGGCTGCAGTGGTCTCATGTCTCAGTGGAGGGGGACATAGAAGTACATAGACCAGCGAAGACTTGGGAAGTAGTGGAAGGAGTGCGGCAGGGATCAGAGATGGATCACTACTTTTATTATCACATTCAAATCAGTTTTAGAAAATAAATTTTACATGGCTGGATAAACCCTTCTGAACACAGGGCCCACATGAGATCCCAAAATTAATGATGCAGACCTCCAGACAAGGTCTCAAAATTTATCCAGATTCCAGATCAGCCCCCAAATTCATACAGACCCCAAATCAGCCCCAAATCCATTCAGACCCCAGAACAACCCCCAAATTCATGCAGATCAGCCCACAAATTTATACAGGCCTAAAATTTATTCAGACCCCTGTCATCTCCTATAACCTCCACCTCACTCCTTAGTATATTAAATGCAGCCATCAGACTAGAAAATATATATATATATGGTGTATATGTAGTGTACGGGGACTGTAATGCCCGTCACTACAAAAGGGTCACTTGGTGTGCTGTCGTCCCCCCTTATTTATGGGGAGGTTGGTATATGTCATCTTTATAAAATGTCATGTAATGTAATGCTATGTATTTCCCTGTTACTGTGAGATTTGCATGTGCAGGCCTGCTAGGGGTGTCATTCCAGCTCTTAGTCACTAGAGGGAGCTAGTTTATATAAGGCCCAGTCAGGGAAAAGAAAGTCAGTCTTAAGTGGGAGTCTAAAGCTGCAGCCTGTAGTCTGAAGTTGGAGCTTAGACTATGTCAGAGACAAGTCCAGGCCTGAAGCCTGCGGACCAGGAGAGGGTATTGCAGTCCCTGTAACCGGGTTCCAGATCCAAGGAGAAGGTTCCCCTCCTGAGTTCACCTATGCAGAAGCAGGAACACCTCAGTTAAAGAGCCTGAGGAAGCTGAGAGAGAGACAGAGGCAAAGCTCAGAAAAGCAAGAGGTCCTCAAGACAACAGAGGAGGTACTTGATAAAGATAAAACCAAGGATATACGCCAGAGCTAGGGCATTGGACCTTGGAGAAGAGTTTATATGTTCCAGGATCAGTCAGGAATAGAGTGCAAGCCGCCTGTACTACAAATCCTGTGTTTAACACTCTGAAGTCACCTTGCTATATATTGCCTGCATCAAATGTAATGTAACCAGCTGTCTGCAAAGGAACTGCGTTTCCGTTATTGTCCCTATATGATGACTACTAAAGTTTGAGTTCTGCTTTAACATCACGTGGTTCCTCAATTATTCCTGCTATCAGCAAACGGCGTGCCACCGTTTAATTGGCACTGGCGTCACGAACATTTCTCATCATCACCTGCCCTTGCAGAGAGTCAGCCGTCTCAGGTTAGTGTCTATTGCACTACAACACCCAGGAACATTTCTACACCTAACTTGAGTACGCTGCACCTCTCTTTTGGCGTCACGAACAGGATACGCACGCTTTCTAGTGCAAGAAGCGTGAACTTTGTGCCTTATACAGTTGCCCTGTGACCAAAGTGACAAATTGCCTGTTTATTTAAAGTGGACTTTGTGGACTGAAAATCCTACCCAAAGTGTTCCTAAAATCTCTAAAAAGCGCTATGCAGTGTTGCGCTATCAAGAGGAAGAAAATCGCCACATTGGAGTGTGGTTTTATGGACTTTTCATCATCCTGCTTGCTGTCAGTGAATAGACAGCGTTTATATCCAAAGATGGCTGCTGAGGCTACTGAAATAGCTGCTGCGTCATCTTCATCCCGAAAAGGCGGGAAAAATTGGCGCTTTTCTGAGGAAATAGCGGGAAGGAGTTCAAGGTCAGGCGCCACTGCTTATCTGGACATTTGCATGTCGGCCAGCATGGACTCTGCCTTCCTCATACTGGAATACCAGGGGGGCGGCCTCCCAGTGCAAGGGGAGGAGCTGGCTGATCTTATTGGCGCCACCCTATCGCTCTCCAGAGAAGGATCGAGCATGTTGGAGAGTGAGCACCGCTTTGCTGCAACGTCCGCGCCTGAAATACCAAAAATGAATGATCTTGGTGTAGAGCCAGAAGAGGCTCCACCGGCCTACTCTCCGGGACCGGAGAAACCCGCCTGCCCGCCACGGGAGAAAGAACCAGAGCCCTGCTATGGCTCTTGGAGAGACTTCTTTCAGCCCTCTTTCAAGTGGTCCTCACTAATGGCAGAGATCCGGGAGGCCGCTATAAAGCGGAATACAAAGACTAAAATCTATTATGAGGAATTGACCAAGACTATCCATGAACGACACACCAACACCCAACCCCGCCTGGAAAGGAGAAAGGGGTTGGTGGTGTCCTTTGACAAAGCCCGTGGCTACGGGTTCATACAAGATTACCTGACTGGCAGAGACCTATATGTTAACAGAAGATCTGTCAAGAGAGACTACCTCCCTTCCTATCAGCACAGCCTCCGCGAGGGAGAGGAAGTGGAGTTCACCCCTGCCGAGAGCCTGAGAGGCCCTTATGCAACTGCTGTGACCCGTCCCAAGCGAGAACCTGAGGACTGGGAGGCAGAAGAAGAAGACTACTCTGGCTGCGAGCGGGAACTGGAACGCTCTCCAGAGCCAGCCCATCACGCCTTCCAGGAGCGGAGCTCCTTCTTTGGGCCTAACGTCTTCTGGCAGCCAACCGTGTTGGAAAAATGGGTGAGCCCCTATCCTTCCCCCGAGCTGCCTCGTCGGGAGAAGACCATACAAGATATGGAAAACTTAAAAGGACTTCGCAATACCTTTGAGAACATCCGGAGGGGTCGGAGACCCGATGCATCACCAGAACCTGCAGAGGCCGAGTCCGCGCCATCGTTGACTGTACCTGCGCCGGCGGCGCCAGCAGATGACAGCGACTCTGACACGGAGAGCATCGGTGAACAGATTGTCCGGCTGGAGGAGAAGTTGCGGGGGCTGCGCAAGATCGCGACCGCCAGGATCCAGACGCCGCCAAAGAAGGACGAGGTAAGGGTGCCTGTCACCACCCGTAAACCACCGTCTGCTAATGTTGCTCCGTCAAGGCCCCAAGGAAGACCCGTTATTCCTGTGAGTTGCTGCACCGAGCCCACCGGACCGCTTGCGGCGGCGGTACCAACTGTCTTACATCCCACAATTATCATGCCGGGACCAGTACGGTCCACCCAAGGGTTTACCCCTAGGCCCATGGGGCCAATACCTATTAGGGGCCCCTTTACCTTGCAGCTGCCCCCTAACACCGTTATGTGGGCCCATCCTCCTGTAGAGGACTACTACAGGCCGTATTTGCCAGCAGAGCCGGGTAATGATGACATACCCCTGTGAATCAGCCTGCTAGGCCTTTGATTTATTTCACCAAAGAATGATGTTATTAACCCTTCCAGGACAGGAGTCCTATGTTTCCTGGTCGTTTGTTGCTGCTGCCAGTTTATCCACGGCTCAGTGGTAGGTGTTGACCACTGAAGTAATAAAGTCAACAAAACTACGTTTGTTTCCAGAACCTCCTGCCTGCTTTTGCTATCCCACGTCTAGTTGTGCCTGTTCCTTTGTTGCACCTTTTACCCTTAACCCCCTTTTCAGGTTGATCAGGGGTATTACAGCACTTGTTTTATATTCTACAATTTTATTGTGCAACTTGATACTAAGGAACCGTGCCCGGAGACAGACTCAAAAGAACCTGAGCCTCTGAGATTTTTGCTCTTTTAAAAGGAAATGTGCCCAGAGATGGACTCCACCGCATGAGAGCCTCTGTGATTTAATAGGAAAGTAACCTGGGTACGGACTCATGTTTGTTCTTTGAGCCTCCAAGAACTTTTATACTGTTTTATCTATTTTGTTGTTCTATTATGGACTTATTCATTGTCATGGACTATCCTGGTTATAATGTTACGCTGTGCCAGGTCAGCGCCCCAGTTCCATTCACTATCCTGAGGAGAAGAGAACGACGCCCCTTGTCACCACCCTTCACCGTTGCCAATTGGACCTGATATGAATGTAAATGCAGATGAATTACATATATGTATGCCTGCATGTCTCTTTTTTCTGTTTCAGGTAGAGATTCCAGTTGGGCGAGCCCTGATGGAGTACGAGGTCGTACTCAGCTTAAAGCAGTGGGGTATGTAGTGTACGGGGACTGTAATGCCCGTCACTACAAAAGGGTCACTTGGTGTGCTGTCGTCCCCCCTTATTTATGGGGAGGTTGGTATATGTCCTCTTTATAAAATGTCATGTAATGTAATGCTATGTATTTCCCTGTTACTGTGAGATTTGCATGTGCAGGCCTGCTAGGGGTGTCATTCCAGCTCTTAGTCACTAGAGGGAGCTAGGGAGCCCTAGTTTATATAAGGCCCAGTCAGGGAAAAGAAAGTCAGTCTTAAGTGGGAGTCTAAAGCTGCAGCCTGTAGTCTGAAGTTGGAGCTTAGACTATGTCAGAGACAAGTCCAGGCCTGAAGCCTGCGGACCAGGAGAGGGTATTGCAGTCCCTGTAACCGGGTTCCAGATCCAAGGAGAAGGTTCCCCTCCTGAGTTCACCTATGCAGAAGCAGGAACACCTCAGTTAAAGAGCCTGAGGAAGCTGCGAGAGAGACAGAGGCAAAGCTCAGAAAAGCAAGAGGTCCTCAAGACAACAGAGGAGGTACTTGATAAAGATAAAACCAAGGATATACGCCAGAGCTAGGGCATTGGACCTTGGAGAAGAGTTTATATGTTCCAGGATCAGTCAGGAATAGAGTGCAAGCCGCCTGTACTACAAATCCTGTGTTTAACACTCTGAAGTCACCTTGCTATATATTGCCTGCATCAAATGTAATGTAACCAGCTGTCTGCAAAGGAACTGCGTTTCCGTTATTGTCCCTATATGATGACTACTAAAGTTTGAGTTCTGCTTTAACATCACGTGGTTCCTCAATTATTCCTGCTATCAGCAAACGGCGTGCCACCGTTTAATTGGCACTGGCGTCACGAACATTTCTCATCATCACCTGCCCTTGCAGAGAGTCAGCCGTCTCAGGTTAGTGTCTATTGCACTACAACACCCAGGAACATTTCTACACCTAACTTGAGTACGCTGCATATACTCCCCTCTCTGCTTCTCCTCCAGACGCCATCGCTCTTGGTTTAGCGCTGTGTCCTGGCGTCAGTGCTGCACTATGTCCTGACATCACACAGCACCCCCCAGCATCTCCCCTCATGTACTGAGCACCCCCCCTCATCTCCCCTCATACTGCCCCCCCCCGTCCCCCCGTACACTGAACATCCCTCATGCACAGGCTCCAGCACATTTACATTATAGTTTGTACTCATTGTGAAGAAAGTTCCTCACAGGTCAGCTACCTGACTCCTCCCCAGATAAGCTCCTCCTCCTCCCTCATGCAGCTCCACCCAGCCCTCAGTTCCTTGTCCTCTTCTCACACTGGCCCCGCCTCCTTGCCTGACGCGCTCCCACAGGCCCTGCCTCCTCCCTCACACACACTGCACAGGCTGCTCTATCCCCGAAAATACTGCAGCCATAGAGAAGAGGGACAGAGGTGAGTACAGCTAGTGCTGGGAGTGCTGTACTCACTGTTCCTTCAGCCTCCTTCACTAATGAGCGCTTGCACAATGGAAGCGCTCATTAGTTGCGTCCTGCGCCTGCTGATCAGCTGTAAACACCAGTGACCAGCGCCCTCTTTTGCTTGTTGATGTGTTGCGCCCCGTGCAGTGGCACCCCTCGCCCCCGACTCTAGAAACGGCCCTGAATACACGCCAAATAAAGGCTTTAGAACATATAACTGCGGCCGTGAACTGCAAATAATTTTTTTGTCACTAATACACGCCAAAAGGGCTGTCATTTTCTCACTTCAACACACAACGGCTAATAAGCCCTTTTCTTTTTCCCCACTAATACACACCAAAAAAAGGCTTTAGAACATTTATATATCTGCTCCGCACAATGGCTAATAAGACCGAAATAACAAGAACGGTTTGCTGGAATTACAGAGGTATCAACTATTGCAAACCTGAAATGAGCAGCAGTATAATGCCAATTAGGATCCACAGTCAGTGCAGCAAGGTGTAATAGGATTGTTCCTATTACCCAGGCTGTAAACACCCCTATTGAACCCTGTTCTGCTTCAATACTGTGGAATAATTCCTCCCTATCCTTTCCCTGAACTTCTAATGCTCTTTCCCTTAACTTCTATTTCCTAGCACTGTCCCTAGTGCCTGCTGACGTCTCTCCCTGCACTAAGTACACTGGAAAATGGCTGAATCCAAGATGACTGAGGCTACAGATGTAGCAGGGTTAGCGCTCAAACTCTTAACTCAAATGTCTTAAATCATTGTGTTATCTTGAAACAAAAGCCATTGAAAAGCAATTGAAGGTGTTTGCTTAGTTTAGATAACACATCTCAGAAATCTCAGAAAGCATGAGTGTTAACTCTACTACATTGGTATTTATAGGGCTGTGACATCACAGGGCTAGCTGGCTGCTTATTGGCTGCATGCATGGCATTGTGGGTGATCCCTCATTCCCAGAGTTCTTTGCTCCATGTCCTAACATGTGCAGCAGCCATTTTAGGAAAAAATGCAATTCGTTCCACGATTCGGATTCGGTGCGAATCTAATGATTCCTGAAATTCTGATCGAATTCCACTTTGTCAGCTTCAATTCGCTCATCTCTAATGCTCAGCACAGTGTTGTGCTTCTAGCACAACTGTTACAGGTTATCCGTGTCCTTCTCTTCTAGCGGTCTTTCCGATGTGCACAAATGTTAATTAATTTCAATGCAGTAAGGGGTGGCATAGAAAAACTAGAGTAGTATTTCTAGACAAGTATTAGTCTTAAAGATGCTTCAAATTTATCAAATCACAGACATTTGATCAATTTGTTCGCAACACAGATTCAAGCAAGCTCTGACTTCAAAAGTTATCCTATGCTGCAGTACAGAGGCAATACTTTTAGCATCACTGGTTTGGTCCATTGTCTTATGAATGAACCCTTATCTGTATTCTCTGATCTGATCTAATTTTTTTCTTTTTATTGTCAAGAAATATTTAGACATAACACTGAGCAAAATTATGAGGCATGAATGTGCCCTGAGCTAACAACAAAACTCTAATGGCAGTGTTACAGGGGTGGGTGTGCAACCACTATGTCAAGCATTTTACTTTCGGCTAAACCTAGGGACTCTATCCTGGCAGTACCCTGGTATTCACCCTTGAACCCCTACGGAGGGATCGGGACTTTACTGCAGGGGAACCACCAGGCCACTATCTCCTGGAGTAGTCTCTGTATGAATGACAGCTCCTCCATGACCCAACGGGTGGAGGATAAGCCATCAATTGTAAAGGAGTGGACAATCCTTTAACAAATTTCATGAAAGGTAAGTGTGGGCACTTTAGTCAGTTCTAACTTTTATGCACACAAAATAGGACTATAATTCATTTTGTTTACTGTATTCTTATTGTTGCTATTTCTACTTGGTTATCTCCATTCTCCTTTTTCTCATACAGATGAATGTCTAGTGTAGTCATGTTTACACCCTTGGTTGTCTACTTGCTAATTCAGGGTTTATTCATACATGTCTTGTTACCTCCAAGTGCAAGTTCTACTGTGATTGCACCGTTGGTTCCATCTGTATTCAGTTTTTTTTTTGGGGGGAAATAATTGCCGTGATATACTTGCAAATCCTTCACGTCCCCAACTGAAGTGTGTGGGGTGCAGCCACTGGTTGCAATTTTGGGTGGGTAATTTGTGCAAAGGAAACAATAATGGGGAGGTAATTGCAGAAATTACCACTACTGCTTTTAGCTTGACATATGTTTAATGACTGGACGGATGGAAATACTAAAACCCCTCATGCTCAGTGTCAGACAATTGAAACCGATAATCACCTCCACCGAACTATTGATGATAATCTGTTTTGAATAGATTTGGCTAATTCCAAGCAGAAGTGGCTTATTTTCTGCTTCGCAATGCAGCCTTAGGGATCAGAACAGTAACGGCCAAGTTATTACCTAGTAATTCTCCTGTAACAGAAGCTGCAGGTATCATTTGCAGCATTATGGCGGAATAACAATGTGGTTTTAGCCTAACATAAAATCTCTCCCTAGAAAAAGTGTAAATGTCATTGCTTATGTGTCATGCATTCTAAACTCTGAAAAGCCAGATTTTCATTTTATTTAGCCTAGAGAGTTAATGGAATTTCAATGTTTTTGTTGTGGTAGGCTGTTTAAAAAAAAATTATATATATATATAGCAGGAAGAGAAGCCATATTAGTTGTCACCTTTGAAAGGTTCTTAGAATTTGATGACCAACTGTTCCTTTGTCAACATGTTCAGTCACAGTAGTATAATTTAAAACCCTTTGGCCCCGGTAAATAAATCTGGAACAGGGAACCTCTACTACCATGTGCCAATTGTTGAGATTAAAAGTGTCGTTGATCACCTGACTAACCAGTAAAATGCTCGCAATTTTCATGAGGCAACTAAAATCGTAGTGAATGGCGGCAAATTATTGTAGTAATGATAGTTTGCTCTTTAATCAAAACGAATGCAGGTTGACTTGAATCCTGTCGATTGATACTCATTGCAACAGCATTGGCCTATGTAAGAGGATCCTTAGACGTTGCACTTGCTAAGGTCCTGTGGAAAGGAGGGCCTCCTTCTCAGCTAGCCTTTATGCTGTATTACACAGTTGTATGTCGCTCTTAGTGCTTTCAAATTAGAAGCAATGAGAAGACATGTCAAGTATGTGCTTGTACATTTCTAAGGGTGTCATAATAGAGCTCTACACGACACAGGTTCATAATATGGTAGTAACACATGTTTTTAAATACAGTGAAACCTCTTTGAGAAGACCAAACATCAAGTCTTCTAGAAGGATGACCCTCTCAAAATACAGGGAGTGCAGAATTATTAGGCAAGTTGTATTTTTGAGGATTAATTTTATTATTGAACAACAACCATGTTCTCAATGAACCCAAAAAACTCATTAATATCAAAGCTGATATTTTTGGAAGTAGTTTTTAGTTTGTTTTTAGTTTTAGCTATTTTAGGGGGATATCTGTGTGTGCAGGTGACTCTTACTGTGCATAATTATTAGGCAACTTAACAAAAAACAAATATATACCCATTTCAATTATTTATTTTTACCAGTGAAACCAATATAACATCTCAACATTCACAAATATACATTTCTGACATTCAAAAACAAAACAAAAACAAATCAGTGACCAATATAGCCACATTTCTTTGCAAGGACACTCAAAAGCCTGCCATCCATGGATTCTGTCAGTGTTTTGATCTGTTCACCATCAACATTGCGTGCAGCAGCAACCACAGCCTCCCAGACACTGTTCAGAGAGGTGTACTGTTTTCCCTCCTTGTAAATCTCACATTTGATGATGGACCACAGGTTCTCAATGGGGTTCAGATCAGGTGAACAAGGAGGCCATGTCATTAGATTTTCTTCTTTTATACCCTTTCTTGCCAGCCACGCTGTGGAGTACTTGGACGCGTGTGATGGAGCATTGTCCTGCATGAAAATCATGTTTTTCTTGAAGGATGCAGACTTCTTCCTGTACCACTGCTTGAAGAAGGTGTCTTCCAGAAACTGGCAGTAGGACTGGGAGTTGAGCTTGACTCCATCCTCAACCCGAAAAGGCCCCACAAGCTCATCTTTGATGATACCAGCCCAAACCAGTACTCCACCTCCACCTTGCTGGCGTCTGAGTCGGACTGGAGCTCTCTGCCCTTTACCAATCCAGCCACGGGCCCATCCATCTGGCCCAAGACTCACTCTCATTTCATCAGTCCATAAAACCTTAGAAAAATCAATCTTGAGATATTTCTTGGCCCAGTCTTGACGTTTCAGCTTGTGTGTCTTGTTCAGTGGTGGTTGTCTTTCAGCCTTTCTTACCTTGGCCATGTCTCTGAGTATTGCACACCTTGTGCTTTTGGGCACTCCAGTGATGTTGCAGCTCTGAAATATGGCCAAACTAGTGGCAAGTGGCATCTTGGCAGCTGCACGCTTGACTTTTCTCAGTTCATGGGTAGTTATTTTGCGCCTTGGTTTTTCCACACGCTTCTTGCGACCCTGTTGACTATTTTGAATGAAACGCTTGATTGTTCGATGATCACGCTTCAGAAGATTTGCAATTTTAAGAGTGCTGCATCCCTCTGCAAGATATCTCACTATTTTAGACTTTTCTGAGCCTGTCAAGTCCTTCTTTTGACCCATTTTGCCAAAGGAAAGGAAGTTGCCTAATAATTATGCACACCTAATATAGGGTGTTGATGTCATTAGACCACACCCCTTCTCATTACAGAGATGCACATCACCTAATATGCTTAATTGGTAGTAGGCTTTCGAGCCTATACAGCTTGGAGTAAGACAACATGCATAAAGAGGATGATGTGGTCGAAATACTCATTTGCCTAATAATTCTGCACGCAGTGTATAGACCAGTGTAAAAATTGTTATGCCTGTAGATGGTTAGTCTTTGTAAAATGTTTCACTGTATGTTCTTGTAAAAGAAGATTTCCTGTGCTTAATCTCTGACTGCACCTAAGTACCAGTGACTAAAAGCAGGGTTCTACCACATTTGCTCTCCTCTAAGTTATAAGTAGTATCTATATGTGACACCCAGGGGCGTAGCTATGTGACAGCAAATTTTTGTACGGGGCCCCTCCGCCACTTAATGGAAACACTCATACACGCACTCTCCACATACAGTACATGGACGCACTCATGCACGCACTCCCAACATAAATGGACGCACTCATACACACACTCACAACATACATGGATGCACTGCTTCTGGTGTTCCGTTCATGTCTGTCCATGTCCGCCTTCGGAAGAGGGTTCCTGTGTTCCCCGGAGGGGGAATGCCCGTATGCTTGAATGCCGGTATGCCCATATGTCCGAATGCCCGTATGCCCGAATGCCCATTGCCTGTTCTGTGCAGCTCTGCTTGGGGCCGCTTAGCTTCTATTGCTTGCGGCGCAGGTAATTATTTCTGTCTCTGCTCTGCCTGTTCTGTGCAGCTCTTCCTAGGGTTGCCTTGCTTCTGTTGTGCTTGGGGTGCAGGTATCTGCTTCTGACTCTGTTCCGTTCTGCCTGCCTGTCTGTGGACTCAACGTACTGTGAGTGCCTTGTCTGGTATCTCTGTGTCACTTGATCCTACTACCACTGACTCGATTTAAGCTCTGGAGTAGCCCCTGGCAAGTACCTATGGCCCAAGCCTATCCTCACCATCTGAGACTCTAGTGAAGACCATGTTGCTGCTTAGTTACGCCCCTCCAGAGTATTGCTAGTTAGTGGCGCAGGGGGTCCACACCCACTGATCCGTTTCAGTACATTGAGGTCTTTTGTTATAGTCATTGTCACGTGTCTTGGTTCCTTTGTAATAAATTATGTGTTCCATGGTCCTTGGTCTGTTTTCCTCATATCCTGCTCACATGTCGTCCAGGAGGTCTGCCTGGGACCCCCAGCACGTGACAGCTGAGAAGTAAACATGCGGTTAAAGGAGCTCTCCATGCAGGTGGAACAAGCCATCCTTCATCTGCGAAAACAGAAAAAAACCATCCGAAAAATTGCTACACTATTAGGAGTGGCAAAAAGGTTCAATGGACGGTGCAAGCCACTCATAAGCCTCAATAATAAGAAGGCTAGATTGGACTTTGCTAAAAAAACATCTTAAAAAACCAGCACACTTCTGGAAGAACATTCTTTGGACAGATGAAAGCAAAATCAACCTCTACCAAAATGATGGAAAGAAAAAAGTATTGCGAAGGCATGGTACAGCTCATGAGCCAAAGCATGCCACATCATCAAAGAGGTTGTCATGTCCTATATGATGTCTGATTTTCATTTTTTAGTGCATTAGTCATGGGAGAACCCCTTTAACTGATAAGAGGACTGATGGAATTGTACAGCTTTCTAGATTGTTATTTCATCTAATTTAGTTTATTTTACAAATGTTTCTAAAAAAGTATGATAAGAATTAATGACTGCTTTCTGTACCATCAGGGATCTGTTCTGTGCGCCAGGTGGACAGTCCTATTTTGTCAACGTATTTCAACCATTCAAAATCCCGAGTTAATATTTCCATAACTGCTTTCTCGTATACACATCTGTCTTTCAGCAGGATAAAGAAAAGTGAAACAGCTGGGTTTGGAAAATGGAATCAGCAAAATACATCATGTAAAAACATTATTTCACAAGTGTGATATAAGGGAACAGACCACCCCACAAGGTGATTCTCACACTAACCCAATTCTTTCAACACTATGGTGAAATGTTTAAATTCAAGCGAATCTAAATTTCACAAAGTGCTACTCTAGCCAAAATAACCTACTTTATTTAAGGTTTTCGTATCAAGGTTTGTGAGTAAAATGCATTATTTCATCGTTATGCCTTTATATCTTTGTTGAGTACAAAAAGTGCTATAGAAACTCAAGATATTATATTAGGATTTCATCAAATTGCCTATGTTTTTGAAGAAGACTATAGCTGGACCATGAAAGCCTTGCTTCAATTTGAATTTTATGAAAACTATTGAACATTCTGTGGACATTACATCTAAACCTGGATCATGATAACCATTTAAATTATTAATTAGTTTAAAATTCCAACCAGGTCACCTAGGACCTCAATCTTGATTAGAAAAGCAGATAATATTCTCCGGTAACATTTAGATTTTATGGAAAATGCTGTTTAATAAAAAACATATGGTATACTATAATGAATTAGTCATTTAAAGAAAAACTTCCCTGTTCGCTAGCATTTTAGTATAATGTTTAGGGGCAGTTTCCAACTGTCTCAGGGTAGTGGGAGTCCTGTTGCCACCTTAAAGAAAACCTGTCATGTGGGTATTTGATTATAATATAACTCATTATATCCAAACATTAACTATTAAAAAGTACCTTAGATTTATTTACTTACCGGTGTGACAGATGGTTAGTCTCATAATATACACACAAAGATGCCATGCGCCGCATGCTAATGAGCTGATTTGAGTCCAGCGTGACGTCTAACTTTAATATGAGTCCAGCGTTTTTCCTATTTAGCGCTGTAGCCACTCCCCGATTCACTTGTTTAGAAGCTCATCGGGAAGAGGTCTGTACATACATGTGACATCGCAAGCTGACGGCCGTGATGTGCTCTCACTATGAAAGTAGATAGTGAGATATGGCTGCAGGGCCGGCAGCTTGCGATGTCACATGTATGTACAGACCTCTTCCTGATGTTCTAAATGCAAAACCAAATAAAGTGTGGGGCAGCAGGTAGAGTCTGTGGGAACAGTGAGGCTGGCTGCTGCCTGCCCACTGCACAGTACAAGTCAAGCATGAGAACGTTTACCCGAGATGTACACTCTGTCCGCCAAATAACTCCTGCTTGTACTGATCCAGCTATGAATGTGTGTCATTACACTGATCATACAGCGCGCATGCACGGGATTTGAGACAAGAATTCGTGGCTAGAAATAAAATAAAAAAGTCATTCATTCATTTTAATATTTGGCGGGAAAATGAATAACAGGGAATGCAAAGGTACTATATTAATAAGGTAAAAAAAAGGGGGAGGAATATACTATTGAAATTAGTAATTATAATAAGGGCTAGTTTGTTCATGGGGTGATAAACACATGACAGGTTCCCTTTAAAGGATAACTGTCACATTTAGACCCTAATTTCAATTTTCATATATGTAGTTACTAATAACATGATATTCCAGAATCAGTTACTATTAGACTGCCCTACCCCATATTTAATAAGATTCAGCCCTTAGCAACCAGTCTGCATAAAACTGCAATTTTACTATTCAGTTAAGATGGCCGCCACTGCCCTTACCCTGAGGCTAATCCCGCCTGCCCTCACTAGCCAGTAACAATAGCCCCCCAAAAGTGTCAGTAACCAGAGCCCTCCCCCCTAAAGGGTTAATCTCCTGCAGCACAAAGGGGTCCTCTTGCCACATGTTGCTTTCATTTACACACTGAGCAGATGGCAGATCTCCCTTCCCTGGTCTGCGCTGCTCCAACTCTGCATTCTCCAGCTCTGCAGAGTGAGGGAGCGTCTGCCAAGCGCAGGGACAGGGAGAAGTGCACACAGCCCAGGCACTGTTATCAGCTGCTGGGGAGGACCTGGATTTAATCATTTACTTACAGTCCCTGGCTGTCAGTAATGTGACCCTGCACGCTGCGTGCTCCGTCTATCAACAGATAGACGGACCATGCCTAGCAACCTTATTTTAAGCACAGGTAAAAGTAGGCAGTAGAGTTAAGCGAACCTGAACTGTAAAGTTCGGGTTCGTACCGAACTTTAGGTTTTTCGGCACCCGGACCCGAACCCAAACATTTACGTAAATGTTCGGGTTCGGTGTTCGGCGATTTTTATGGCGCTTTTTGAAAGGCTGCAAAGCAGCCAATCAACAAGCGTCATACTACTTGCCCCAAAAGGCCATCACAGCCATGCCTACTATTGGCATGGCTGTGATTGGCCAACTGCAGCATGTGACCCAGCCTCTGGAGTCATGTAGCGCCGCCCGTCACTCTGCTCGGATTAGTGTAGGGATAGGCTGCAGCTGCTGTGAGGGAGAGATCAGGGAGAACTTCTTTACTCAGCGATCTACAGTAAATGTGTTTTGTCGGTGCAGTGCACAATTGTTTTAAGCCTGCCCTGAGCCAACTACTACTGAAAATTAACTTTTTTTCCTTCAGTTAGTCAATATCAATACATAATCGGCAGCCATTTTATGCAACAATAGTGCACCAGCACAGGATATCTGCATGTCTGCAAGTCCAGAAATACTGCTTTGAGACACTGGGGTTAAAAAAAACCTTTTTTATTATATAGTGCACATCTAGGATTATTGCTGCATAAGTGACTGTGAAATTTAGGCCAGAAATACGGCTTTCTCATACTGGGGCATACTGGGGCGAAAAAAAAAACCATCTGTTTCATATAGTGCGCATCTAGGATTATAGGTGCATAAGTGAGTGTCACATTTAGGCCAGAAATACAGCTTTTTGCTTACTGGGGTTAAAAAATCCTCTGATATACTGCACATCTGGGATTAGACGTGCATAAGTGACTGTGAAATTTAGGCCACAAATACGGCTTTTTGCTTACTGGGGCATATTGGGGTAAAAAAAAAAACATCTGTTTCATATAGTGAACATCTAGGATTATAGGTGCATAAGTGAGTGTCCCATTTAGGCCAGAAATACAGCTTTGGCATACTGGGGTTAAAAAAAAAACTTTGATATACTGCACATCTGGGATTAGACGTGCATAAGTGACTGTGAAATTTAGGCCACAAATACGGCTTTTTGCTTACTGGGGCATATTTGGGTGAAAAAAAACCATCTGTTTCATATAGTGCACATCTAGGATTATAGGTGCATAAGTGAGTGTCACATTTAGGCCACAAATACGGCTTTTTGCTTACTGGGGTTAAAAACCCCTCTGAAATACTGCATATCTGGGATTAGATGTGTATAAATTACTGTGAAATTTAGGCCACAAATACGGCTTTTTGCTCACTGGGGCATACTGGGGTGAAAAAAAAACATCTGTTTCATATAGTGCACATCTAGGATTATAGGTGCATAAGTGAGTGTCACATTTAGGCCAGAAATACAGCTTTTTGCTTACTGGGGTTAAAAAAAACCTCTGATATACTGCACATCTGGGATTAGACGTGCATAAGTGACTGTGAAATTTAGGCCACAAATACGGCTTTTTGCTTACTGGGGTAAAAAACCCTCTGATATACTGCACATCTGGGATTAGACGTGCATAAATTACTGTGAAATTTAGGCCACAAATACGGCTTTTTGCTTACTGGGGCATATTGGGGTGAAAAAAAAAACATCTGTTTCATATAGTGAACATCTAGGATTATAGGTGCATAAGTGAGTGTCACATTTAGGCCAGAAATACAGCTTTGGCATACTGGGGTTAAAAAAAAACTTTGATATACTGCACATCTGGGATTAGACGTGCATAAGTGACTGTGAAATTTAGGCCACAAATACGGCTTTTTGCTTACTGGGGCATATTGGGGTGAAAAAAACCCATCTGTTTCATATAGTGCACATCTAGGATTATAGATGCATAAGTGAGTGTCACATTTAGGCCAGAAATACAGCTTTGGCATACTGGGTGAAACAAACCCCTCTGTTTCATATACTGCACATCTGGGATTAGACGTGCATAAGTGACTATGAAATTTAGGCCACAAATACGGCTTTTTGCTTACTGGGGTTAAAAAACCCTCTAATATACTGCACATCTGGGATTAGACGTGCATAAGTGACTGTGAAATTTAGGCCACAAATATGGCTTGTTGCTCACTGGGGCATACTGGGGTGAAAAAAAATCATCTGTTTCATATAGTGCATATCTAGGATTATAGGTGCATAAGTGAGTGTCACATTTAGGCCAGAAATGCAGCTTTTTGCTTACTGGGGTTAAAAAAAAACTCTGATATACTGCACATCTGGGATTAGATGTGCATAAGTGACTGTGAAATTTAGGCTTCAAATACGGCTTTTTGCTTACTGGGGCATATTGGGGTGAAAAAAAAACATCTGTTTCACATAGTGCACATCTAGGATTATAGATGCATAAGTGAGTGTCACATTTAGGCCAGAAATACAGCTTTGGCATGCTGGGTGAAACAAACTCCTCTGTTTCATATACTGCACATCTGGGTTTAGACGTGCATAAGTGACTGTGAAATTTAGGCCACAAATACGGCTTTTTGCTTACTGTGGTTAAAAACCCTCTAATATACTGCACATCTAGGATTATAGGTGCATAAGTGAGTGTCACATTTAGGCCACAAATACGGCTTTTTGCTTACTGGGGTTAAAAAACCCTCTGATATACTGCACATCTGGGATTAGACGTGCATAAGTTACTGTGAAATTTACGCCACAAATACGGCTTTTTGCTTACTGGGATTAAAAAACCCTCTAATATACTGCACATCTGGGATTAGACGTGCATAAATTACTGTGAAATTTAGGCCACAAATACGGCTTTTTGCTTACTGGGGCATATTGGGGTGAAAAAAAAAACATCTGTTTCATATAGTGAACATCTAGGATTATAGGTGCATAAGTGAGTGTCACATTTAGGCCAGAAATACAGCTTTGGCATACTGGGGTTAAAAAAAAAACTTTGATATACTGCACATCTGGGATTAGACGTGCATAAGTGACTGTGAAATTTAGGCCACAAATACGGCTTTTTGCTTACTGGGGCATATTGGGGTGAAAAAAACCCATCTGTTTCATATAGTGCACATCTAGGATTATAGATGCATAAGTGAGTGTCACATTTAGGCCAGAAATACAGCTTTGGCATACTGGGTGAAACAAACCCCTCTGTTTCATATACTGCACATCTGGGATTAGACGTGCATAAGTGACTATGAAATTTAGGCCACAAATACGGCTTTTTGCTTACTGGGGTTAAAAAACCCTCTAATATACTGCACATCTGGGATTAGACGTGCATAAGTGACTGTGAAATTTAGGCCACAAATACGGCTTTTTGCTCACTGGGGCATACTGGGGTGAAAAAAAATCATCTGTTTCATATAGTGCATATCTAGGATTATAGGTGCATAAGTGAGTGTCACATTTAGGCCAGAAATGCAGCTTTTTG
Source organism: Bufo bufo (assembly GCF_905171765.1). Classification (NCBI taxonomy): domain Eukaryota; kingdom Metazoa; phylum Chordata; class Amphibia; order Anura; family Bufonidae; genus Bufo; species Bufo bufo. The sequence continues at coordinate 181,812,746 of NC_053397.1, read as the reverse complement.
CTTACTGGGGTTAAAAAAAAACTCTGATATACTGCACATCTGGGATTAGATGTGCATAAGTGACTGTGAAATTTAGGCTTCAAATACGGCTTTTTGCTTACTGGGGCATATTGGGGTGAAAAAAAAACATCTGTTTCACATAGTGCACATCTAGGATTATAGATGCATAAGTGAGTGTCACATTTAGGCCAGAAATACAGCTTTGGCATGCTGGGTGAAACAAACTCCTCTGTTTCATATACTGCACATCTGGGTTTAGACGTGCATAAGTGACTGTGAAATTTAGGCCACAAATACGGCTTTTTGCTTACTGTGGTTAAAAAACCCTCTAATATACTGCACATCTAGGATTATAGGTGCATAAGTGAGTGTCACATTTAGGCCACAAATACGGCTTTTTGCTTACTGGGGTTAAAAAACCCTCTGATATACTGCACATCTGGGATTAGACGTGCATAAGTTACTGTGAAATTTACGCCACAAATACGGCTTTTTGCTTACTGGGATTAAAAAACCCTCTAATATACTGCACATCTGGGATTAGACGTGCATAAGTGACTGTGAAATTTAGGCCACAAATACTGCTTTTTGCTTACTGGGGCATACTGGGGTGACAAAAAAAACATCTGTTTCATATAGTGCACATCTAGTATTATAGGTGCATAAGTGAGTGTCACATTTAGGCCACAAATACGGCTTTTTGCTTACTGGGGTTAAAAAACCCTCTGATATACTGCACATCTGGGATTAGATGTGTATAAATTACTGTGAAATTTAGGCCACAAATACGGCTTTTTGCTTACTGGGGTTAAAAAACCCTCTGATATACTGCACATCTGGGATTAGACGTGCATAAATTACTGTAAAATCTAGGCCACAAATACGGCTTTTTGCTTACTGGGGTTAAAAAACCCTCTAATATACTGCACATCTGGGATTAGACATGCATAAGTGACTGTGAAATTTAGGCCACAAATACGGCTTTTTGCTTACTGGGGCATACTGGGGTGGAAAAAAACATCTGCTTCATATAGTGCACATCTAGGATTATAGGTGCATAAGTGAGTGTCACATTTAGGCCAGAAATACAGCTTTTTGCTTACTGGGGTTAAAAAAACCCTCTGATATACTGCACATCTGGGATTAGACGTGCATAAGTGACTGTGAAATTTAGGCCACAAATGCGGCTTTTTGCTTACTGGGGCATACTGGGGTGAAAAAAAACATCTGTTTCATATAGTGCACATCTAGGATTATAGGTTCATAAGTGAGTGTCACAGTTAGGCCAGAAATACAGCTTTTTGCTTACTGGGGTTAAAAAAAATCTCTGAAATTCTGCACATCTGGGATTAGACGTGCATAAGTGACTGTGAAATTTAGGCCACAAATACGGCTTTTTGCTTACTGGGGCATATTGGGGTGAAAATAAACCTTCTGTTTCATATAGGAAAGGGGGGCAAAAGAGTGATAATCCAGCAGTCCGACTGCCCCCCCCCCCCCGAACAATGCCAGAAGATGCCAGTAGCACAAAGGTTAAGAAATGACAAGCTCAGATTCTTATCTACAAATGCTCGCAGTTTAGGGAATAAGATCAATGAACTTGAGGCTATAATGGCATCTGAGAATATAGATGTAGTGGCTGTTACTGAGACGTGGTTCAAGGGGAGTAATGACTGGGATATATCAATACCAGGGTTCTCTCTATACAGGAAAGACAGAGAAGGCAAGAAGGGGGGAGGGGTGGCCCTGTATGTGAAAGACAGCATAAAATCTAATTTGATACAAGTTAGCGAGAAAAATTTAGAGTCAGTTTGGGTTACCTTGCAGCTTGATAATCATAAGGTAACTCGTGTAGGTGTGATATATAGGCCACCTAGCCAAGTCAAAGAATTAGATGATCTACTAGTTGAGGAAATAGCTAAAATGACATTGAAGGGGGAGGTTATCATTATGGGAGACTTCAATCTTCCTGATGTAAACTGGAAAACCAAAATAGCTAGTTCTGCCAGGAGTACAGATATTCTAAATTCCATACTGGGATTATCTCTACAGCAAGTAGTTGAGGAGCCAACCCGGAAGGAGGCCATTTTAGATTTAGTATTAACAAATGGGAATTTGGTATATGATATTACTGTAGGGGAAAGCTTGGGATCTAGTGATCACCAGTCAGTGTGGTTTACTATAAGTACAGTGACTGAGTCACACCACACAAAAACAAAAGTTTTAGATTTTAGAAAAACTGACTTTTCTAAAATTAGATTAGTGGTATACGAGTCCCTATCAGATTGGAACAGTTTCATTGGAGTCCAGGAGAAATGGGACTACTTAAAAGAGGCACTATTGAAGGCAACAGAAAATTGCATTAGGCTTGTCAGTAAAAGCAAAAAAAGGAAAAGACCACTGTGGTACTCAGCAGAAATGGCCAAAATCATTAAAAACAAAAAGATAGCATTTAGGAATTATAAAAATAAAAAAAAACGAGGATGACAGGCTAATTTACAAGATTAGGCAGAGAGAGGCCAAACAAGTTATAAGAGCTTCTAAAGCACAGGCAGAAGAGAAATTAGCTCAGTCAGGGAAAAAAGGCGATAAGGCATTCTTCAGATACATAAATGAAAAAAGGAAACTAAAACAAGGAATTACAAAATTAAAAACAAAAGAAGGAAGGTATATGGAAGAAGATAAAGAACTAGCTGACTACCTCAATGAATACTTTTGTTCAGTCTTTACGAAGGAAAATTAAGGAAAAGGACCTCAGTTAGGAAAGAAGACTAATGAATCTTATGATGCATGTGTCTTTACAGAGAAAGAGGTTCTAAGTCAGCTGTCTAAAATCAATACAAATAAGTCACAGGGGCCTGATGGGATACACCCAAAGCTATTAAAAGAGCTCAGCGGTGAACTAGCAAAACCATTTACAGATTTATTTAACCAATCACTGGCAACAGGAGTCGTCCCAGAAGATTGGAAATTAGCAAATGTTGTGCCGATTCACAAGAAAGGTAGTAGGGAGGAATCGGGCAACTATAGGCCAGTAAGCCTGACATCAATAGTGTGGAAATTAATGGAAACCATACTTAAGGAGAGGATTGTGGAACATCTAAAATCCCATGGATTGAAAGATGAAAAAACAGCATGGGTTTACTTCAGGGAGATCATGTCAAACTAATCTTATTGATTTTTTTGATTGGGTGAATAAAACAATAGCTGGCGGAGGTGCAGTAGACATCGCTTATCTAGACTTCAATAAGGCTTTTGATACTGTCCCACACAGAAGGCTTATCAATAAATTGCAGTCTTTGGGCTTGGACTCCCATATTGTTGAATGGATTAGGCAGTGGCTGAGGGACAGGCAACAGAGGGTTGTAGTTAATGGAGTATATTCAGACCAAGGTCTTGTTACCAGTGGGGTACCTCAGGGATCTGTTCTGGGACCCATATTGTTTAATATCTTTATCAGCGAAATTGCAGAAGGCCTCGATGGTAAGGTGTCTTTTTGCTGATGACACAAAGATTTGTAACAGGGTTGATGTTCCTGAAGGATTTAGGAAAACTAGAGGAATGGTCAAAAATCTGGCAACTAAAATTTAATGTGGATTAGTGCAAAATAATGCACCTGGGGCGTAAAAACCCAAGAGCAGAATATAAAATCAGTGATACAGTCCTAACCTCAGTATCTGAGGAAAGGGATTTAGGGGTCATTATTTCAGAAGACTTAAAGGTAGGCAGACAATGTCATAGAGCAGCAGGAAATGCTAGCAGAATGCTTGGGTGTATAGGGAGAGGAATTACCAGTAGAAAGAGGGAGGTGCTCATGCCGCTCTACAGAGCACTAGTGAGATCTCATTTGGAGTATTGTGCTCATTACTGGAGACCATATCTCCAGAAGGATATTGATACTTTGGAGAGAGTTCAGAGAAGAGCTACTAAACTGGTACATGGATTGCAGGTTAAAACTTACCAGGAAAGATTAAAGGACCTTAACATGTATAGCTTGGAAGAAAGACAACACAGAGGAGGTATGATAGAAACTTCTAAATACATAAAGGGAATCAACAAGGTAAAAGAGGAGAGAATATTTAAAAGATGAAAAACTGCTACAAGAGGACACAGTTTTAAATTAGAGGGGCAAAGGTTTAAAAGTAATATCAGGAAGTATTACTTTACTGAGAGAGTGGTGGATGCATGGAATAGCCTTCCTGCAGAAGTGGTAGCTGAAAATACAGAGAAGGAGTTTAAGCATGCATGGGATAGGCATAAGGCCATCCTTCATATAAGATAGGGCCAGGGGCTATCCATAGTACTCAGTATATTGGGCAGACTAGATGGGCCAAATGGTTCTTATCTGCCGACACATTCTATGTTTCTATGTTTCTATAGGATTATAGGTGCATAAGTGAGTGTCACATTTAGGCCAGAAATACAGCTTTGGCATACTGGGTGAAACAAACCCCTCTGTTTCATATACTGCACATCTGGGATTAGACATGCATAAGTTACAGTGAAATTTAGGCCACAAATACAGCTTTTGCTTACTGGGGTTAAAAAAAACCCTCTGATATACTGCACATCTGGGATTAGAGGTGCATAAGTTACTATGAAATTTAGGCCACAAATATGGCTTTTTGGTTGCTGGAGTTAAAAAACCCTCTGATATACTGCACATCTGGGATTAGAGGTGCATAAGTTACTGTGAAATTTAGGCCACAAATACCGCTGTCATATAGAGTTTAAGAAAAAAAATTAAGTGCAATACCCTACATCAGGGTTTTTATTGGCGGTTAATTATTTTTAACAGACTTAACCATTTTTTACTTTGCTTCGTGAATGCTAACTATGAGGCAAACATCTAAAAAGGGACGCGGTCATGGTCGTGGTGGTGGTGTTGGTGGAGCCTCTGGTGCAGGGAGAGGACGTGGCCGTTCTGCCACAGCTACACGTCCTACTGAACCTACTACCTCAGGTCCCAGTAGCCGCCAGAATCTACAGCGATATTTGGTCGGGCCTAATGCCGTTCTAAGGATGGTAAGGCCTGAGCAAATACAGGCGCTAGTCAATTGGGTGGCCGACAGTGGATCCAGCACGTTCACATTATCTCCCACCCAGTCTTCTGTAGAAAGCGCACAGGTGGCGCCTGAAACCCATGCCCATCAGTCTGTCACATCACCCCCGTGCATATCAGGGAACCTGTCTGAGCCTCAAGTCATGCAGCAGTCTCTTATGCTGTTTGAAGACTCTGCTGGCAGGGTTTACCAAGGGCATCCACCTAGCCCTTCCCCAGGGGTGGAAGACATAGAATGCACTGACGCACAACCACTTATGTTTCCTGATGAGGACATGGGAATACCACCTCAGCACGTCTCTGATGATGACGAAACACAGGTGCCAACTGCTGCGTCTTTCTGCAGTGTGCAGACCGAAAAGGAGGTCAGGGAGGAAGACTGGGTGGAAGACGATGCAGGGGACGATGAGGTCCTAGACCCCACATGGAATGAAGGTCGTGCCACTGACTTTCAGAGTTCGGAGGAAGAGGCATTGGTGAGACTGAGCCAACAGCGTAGCAAAAGAGGGAGCAGGGTGCAAAAGCAGAGGAGCCGTCGCCAAAACAGTTCGCCTGCTACTGGCCACCGTCACCAGGGAACGAGCACACCAAAGGCAGCTTCAAGGAGTTCCCTGGCATGGCACTTCTTCACACAATGAGCTGACGACAAGACGCGAGTCGTTTGCACGCTGTGCCATCAGAGCCTGAAGCGAGGCATTAACGTTCTGAACCTTAGCACAACCTGCATGAACAGGCATCTACATGCTAGACACGGGCTGCAGTGGAGTAAGCACCTTCAAAACCAAGAAAGGGCTCAGGCCCCTCCTGCTCCCTCTTCTGCTGCTGCCTCGGCCTCTTCCTCCGCCTCTGGAGGAACGTTGGCACCTGCCGCCCAGCAAACAGAGGATGTGCCACCAACACCACCACCTCCATCACCAAGCATCTCCACCATGTCACACGGAAACATTCAGCTCTCCGTCTCACAAACCTTGGAGAGAAAGCGTAAATTCCCACCTAGCCACCCTCGATCTCTGGCCCTGAATGCCAGCATTTTTAAACTACTGGCTTTTGAAATGCTGTCATTCAGGCTGGTGGAGACGGACAGCTTCAAACAGCTCATGTCGCTTGCTGTCCCACAGTACGTCGTTCCCAGCCGCCACTACTTCTCCAGGAGAGCCGTGCCCTCCCTGCACAACCAAGTATCGGATAAAATCAAGTGTGCACTGCCCAACGCCATCTGTGGCAAGGTCCACCTAACCACAGATACGTGGACCAGTAAGCACGGCCAGGGACGCTATATCTCCCTAACTGCACACTGGGTAAATGTAGTGGCGGCTGGGCCCCAGGCGGAGAGCTGTTTGGCGCACATCCTTCCGCCGCCAAGGATCGCAGGGCATCATTCTTTGCCTTCTGTTGCCTCCTCTTCCTACTCGGCTTTCTCCTCCTCTTCTACCACCTCCTCATCCGGTCAGCGACAGACCTTCACCACCAACTTCAGCACAGCCAGGGGTAAACGTCAGCAGGCTGTTGTGAAACGAATGTGTTTGGGGGACAGGCCCCACACCGCGCAGGAGTTGCGGCGGGATATAGAACAACAGACCGACGAGTGGTTGCTGCCAGTGAGCCTCAAGCCCGGCCTGGTGGTGTGCGATAATGGGCGAAATCTCGTTGCAGCTCTGGGACTAGCTGGTTTGACGCACATCCCTTGCCTGGCGCATGTGCTGAATTTGGTGGTGCAGAAATTTATTCACAACTATCCCGACATGTCAGAGCTGCTGCATAAAGTGCGGGCCGCGGTGCGCGCTTCCGGCGTTCTCATCCTGCCGCCGCTCAGCTGTTCTACAGCGTAATTTCGGACTTCCCGCTCACCGCCTCATATGCGACGTGCCCACCAGGTGGAACTCCACCTTGCACATGCTGGAGAAACTGTGCGAGCAGCAGCAGGCCATAGTGGAGTTTCAGCTGCAGCACGCACGGGTGAGTCGCACTGCGGAACAGCACCACTTTACCACCAATGACTGGGCCTCCATGCGAGACCTGTGTGCCCTGTTGCGCTGTTTCGAGTACTCCACCAACATGGCCAGTGGCGATGACGCCGTTATCAGCGTTACAATACCACTTCTATGTCACATTGAGAAAACACTTAGGGCGATGATGGAAGAGGATGTGGCCCAGGACGAGGAGGAGGACGAGGAAGAGGGGTCATCTCTAACACTTTCAGGCCAGTCTTTTAGAAGTGGCTCAGAGGGAGGTTTTTTGCAACAGCAGAGGCCAGGTACAAATTTGGCCAGCCAAGGCCCACTACTGGAGGACGAGGATGTGGAGGATGAGGAGGAGGAGGAGGAGGAGGATGGGGATGAAGCATGTTCACAGCGGGGTGGCATCCAACGCAGCTCGGACCCATCACTGGTGCGTGGCTGGGGGGATACGGAGGACGCAGACGATACGCCTCCCACAGAGGACAGCTTATCCTTACCTCTGGGCAGCCTGGCACACATGAGCGACTACATGCTGCAGTGCCTGCGCAACATCATCAGAGTTGCCCACATTTTAACGTGTGCTGACTACTGGGTGGCCACCCTGCTGGATCCCCGTTACAAAGACAATGTGCCGTCCTTAATTCCCTCACTGGAGCGTGATCGGAAGATGCGCGACTACAGGCGCACGCTGGTAGACGCGCTCCTGAGAGCATTCCCGACTGACGCCGGGGGACAAGTGGAAGCACAAGGCGAAGGCAGGGGAGGAGGAAGAGGTCGCCAACGCAGCTGTTACAGCGCCAGCACCTCAGAAGGCAGGGTTAGCATGGCCGACATGTGGAAAAGCTTTGTCACCTCGCCGCAACAACCGGCCCCAACTGCTGATATAGAACGTCTTAGCAGGAGGCAGCATTTGAACAACATGGTGGAACAGTACCTGTGCACACGCCTACACGTACTGACTGATGGTTCTGCCCCATTCAACTTCTGGGTCTCCAAATTGTCCACATGGCCAGAGCTTGCCCTGTATGCCTTGGAGGTGCTGGCCTGCCCTGCAGCCAGTGTACTCTCTAAACGTGTATTTAGCACGGAAGGAGGCGTCATTAAAATGAACCAGGCCTGGATCCCACAAGACTTGTCTGTACCTTGTGCAGAATAGACAGTTCTAACAGCCTCAACCATCCATCCTTGTACTCAAGTGCACTTATTCCTTTTTTTTTTTTTATATGTCCCAATATTTTGGGGGATACCCCTATGTAAAAATACAAAATAACACACATCTGTGTTGGCTACCTATTCCTCCTTCGCCGCCGCTTCCACCTAGACCACCAAGTGAGCCTACACGGCCACATCTACCCATTCACCGCCTCCTCAACCTCTTCCTCCTACATCATTCCTAATTTTTTTTTTTTAAGGTCTTTTATGTTTTTTTAATTCATTTCCCTATCCACATTTGTTTGCAGTGCATTTGCCATGCTCTTAAGCACATTTTGCTGCCTTTTGCAGCCCTCTAGCTCTTTCCAGGGCTATTTTAGAGCCATTTTAGTGGCCAAAAGTTCGGGTCCCTGTTGACTTCAATGGGGTTCGGGTTCGGGTTCGGGGTCAAGTTCGGGTCTATTTCGGGTCCCGAACCCGAACTTTTTTTTCAAGTTCGGCCGAACCTGCTGAACCCGAACATCCAGGTGTCCGCTCAACTCTAGTAGGCAGTACAGGGAACAAAAATGTGTAATTAAGGGGTAATTGAATACACAGTGAAAAGTTGAAATAGGGCCACCAAGGTGATATTAATCACCACAATCTAATACTAAAAAAAAAATTGAAAAATACGACAGTTATCCTTTAAATATGGAAACTGGCATAAGTCTGCACACAAACCTTTTGTAAATCATTTGTTTTTATTTTGTAATAATACTTAAGTATATAATTTATGCTTAAGACTGAAAGTGATTTTTCTTATAGGTTTTATTTTTTTATTACTACTATGCAATAAATACTGTAGGTAATTTCAAGTAAAGTATTATTGCAATATACATGCAATTGAATATTATTAGGTACACCAATTTTTTTTATTGTGGTTGTGCCCGCTTCTGTTTATCCTTCTGGTCCACCTTCCCCTGCATATAGTGGTGGATTGACATGCTCAGTAGCTTTCCTGCTCCCTTCCCTCAGTGCTGGGGTGGTGATCTCACAGTGAAGCAGGTGAATCGATTCATACGTACACCTCTCATTCATTCTTCTAACTTCACCAAAATATGAAGCTGTATCTCTCTCTAGAGAGTGGAGAATGAAATTGTGGCGGCATTACATACCATGTGTTTTTCTGGGGCTATATGTGAGCTAAATATGACTATTTTGTATGCAGGGGTGGAAGAACTAATTGCAAAGCATCCTAAAGGATGCAGGTGCTTGATGTGCTACTTACCACCCACAGAAAGGAAAAAAAGTTCTCCAGATAAAAGAGTTTTAAAAAAGATACATATATACAGTACAGACCAAAAGTTTGGACACACCTTCTCATTCAAAGAGTTTTCTTTATTTTCATGACTATGAAGGCATCAAAACTATGAATTAACACATGTGGAATTATATACATAACAAACAAGTGTGAAACAACTGAAAATATGTCATATTCTAGGTTCTTCAAAGTAGCTACCTTTTGCTTTGATTACTGCTTTGCACACTCTTGGCATTCTCTTGATGAGCTTCAAGAGGTAGTCCCCTGAAATGGTCTTCCAACAGTCTTGAAGGAGTTCCCAGAGATGCTTAGCACTTGTTGGCCCTTTTGCCTTCACTCTGCGGTCCAGCTCACCCCAAACCATCTTGATTGGGTTCAGGTCCGGTGACTGTGGAGGCCAGGTCATTTGGCGCAGCATCCCATCACTCTACTTCATGGTCAAATAGCCCTTGCTTTCAAAGTTTTCCCAATTTTTCAGCTGACTGACTGACCTTCATTTCTTAAAGTAATGATGGCCACTCGTTTTTCTTTACTTAGCTGCTTTTTTCTTGCCATAATACAAATTCTAACAGTCTATTCAGTAGGACTATCAGCTGTGTATCCACCTGACTTCTCCTCAACGCCACTGATGGTCCCAACCCCATTTAGAAGGCAAGAAATCCCACTTATTAAACCTGACAGGGCACACCTGTGAAGTGAAAACCATTTCAGGGGACTACCTCTTGAAGCTCATCAAGAGAATGCCAAGAGTGTGCAAAGCAGTAATCAAAGCAAAAGGTGGCTACTTTGAAGAACCTAGAATATAACATATTTTCAGTTGTTTCACACTTGTTTGTTATGTATATAATTCCACATGTGCTAATTCATCGTTTTGATGCCTTCAGTGTGAATCTACAATTTTCATAGTCATGAAAATAAAGAAAACTCTTGAATGAGAAGGTGTGTCCAAACTTTTGGTCTGTACTGTATATATATATATATATATATATATATATATATACTGCATATGAGTGGGCTCATGTACGTGAAATTTCAGGAAGCGGTTATAAAGGACTTGTTGGCTCTTATAACATGCATTTTAAAGTAAATACTTGCATACTCTATAATAATTGTGAAAAAATGCTCTAGAATAATTAATGCACAGGGAATCAATTATCATGAGTGGCGACTGGTGTCAGTTACTGTTGTGTACATTTTCTTTGCTGATAAGTTGATTACAGGGATCTCTGCTGCAAGGACTTCTAGCGATCAGCTGTCAACTGTGTTAGAATCTAGACAAAAGTTTTCACTCTCTCCGTAGTAACACCCCTGGTCAAAATGACCCATTATAAAAAAAAATTATGAAATTCAATGGTGTAATAGGCAGTGGGTGTGGACCCACTTTACCAACAAATCATTTAGATTTTAGGCTCATCCTAAGGAAATTATTCTGGTTATCATCTGGTTTTCACCCTTTAACCCCTAAACAAGGATCTGGCATTTTCTGCAGGGGACCCACCAGGCTGCCACCTTTTGAAAGAGTCCTGGTGTAGTTGGCACCTGACCTACAGTGGTCAGAGAAACCAATGTGAAGCACCAAGGGCTCAGGGAATACTTGTAGTTGGTAAACAGGCAGAGGTCAGGGCAGGCAGAGTTTGTGCAATTCTGGGAAAGTAGTCTGAGGTCAGGGCAAGCAGCAAAGAGTAAGTATGGTAGACACTAGACAGGCTAAAGTCAGGGCAGGCAGCAGAGTTTCAAAGTCGGTTAACAGGCAGAGGTTCGGTACATGTACAGACAATCAGAATAGCATACCTTCCCTAGTTAAACTAATAAACTAGGAACCTAAGCTCAGGCAAGGAGTGAGAGGGCAGCCCAGCATTTAAGCGCAGGCTGATTAACAATTAGAAGCAGCCCTGCAACTGCACACAACACAAGGAGATGAGGTGAGTGGTGGAAATGGCAGTAGTAGCATAGTTCAATGAATAATGTTCCTAACAAATGAGCTGTCCATGTGAGGACGTGTCAGGTCCTGTTGAGTAAGGGATGTTTTTGTAACCACTTTATCCCTGAATAATATTTGAAGGTCCTGAAACCTCTAGGAAAAAAAGACAATGCAGCAGCACTCTGCAAACACAAATAAAGTACAATAATGTCATAATTATAGAAAACATTCTGGTGCTAATGCTATGCTTATTTTGAAAATTTAAAACTCTTGGCAAATGCATTTTGTACAAAATTATTTGGGCCCGTCTGCTGAACGTCAAGGTGATCTCCATAAGACGGGAACCTAACACTAAATCCTACCTGTTATGTGCCATAACGGCCACCATAAAATTCAGGGAGTGCAGGTCCTGAAACCTCCCTACTCTACTATTTAAACTATGATGATAGTGTTTTCATCAGAACAATTTTAATTGATAGCAGAAATTAAAGTTTACATGGATACAAAATACAGATAGACAGTGTCAGAGATGGAAATGTAGAAACATTCTCCAAACATACAGTAATTAGGTAGAGTGTTCTGGAAAAAACATCTGATGCAGGCCCAAAACATTAAAGTTTACACCCCATTAATTAGGTCTTTATTATATACAAAATGCCAGGATACATAATGTCCAAAAGTACTTACGGCTCACGGAGATATAATTCATTCCATGATTACAATAACATTTTAGGAGGATTTTATCTCAGAGTTTGTGGAATGTTTTTAAAATCTCTGAGCTAATGGAAGGGAATCCATCACCATGTTTTCAAAGAACAAATTATTTAAGAGTTGCTTAACATGAGGATAATCACTAAATAAAGATACTTACATCCTATTGTTTTGACTGATGTCATTCAGTTTTGCATGGACTGCACAGGCAGATGGCCTAAGTGGTGAACCTAACCAGACAGATGGATGTGTCCTACTGAGTCTTGTATAGTCCAGATGAATATTTAGCAACCTGTATATGTGTCTACTAAAGTGACACACAGCTGTACTTCTTCATAGGGAGTAAAATTCAAGTGTGCGGATGGAAAGTGATATTACACACTTGTGTACACTTACATTAAAAGTTTCAAACGATGAGTAATTGGTAAATGCACGTAGCACACACTGTACATTGGCATTTATATAAACAGTCTAATAAATGTGGTAAGTATACAACACATGGCTCAAGGGTGGAAAGACTTAAAGGGTTAGTCCCATGAAAAATATTCTACATTTTTCAAACCAGCACCTGACTCTAAATACTTTTCTAATAGCATGTAATTAAATATTTTAGCCAATGAGTTATTCAATAAACTATGTCTGTATAGCGCCACCTGCTGTTTGTTGTTTTCCTTATTTCTCTGCCTATCAGTAATACCAGTAAGGTGGACACACGCGCTCAATTCCTACCTTTGACTGCTACTAGCTGGATCTACTGTTACAAGCTGAGACAGTTACAGAAAGAGAGACAGTAGATTGTAGAAAGGAAAAACCTTCCAAGCTGCAGCAGAAAGGACACACTCCTGAGCTGCTAGTCTGAAATAAATGTAGTAGAGCATTTGGAGCAATGAATGGGGAGATCTCTGGATCATTGTGAGGTACATCCCCTTTAACTAGTGGCTACCATATTACCTTTGTTCAATATCGAATAATATGATTGCGTTAACAAACCTCATTGAGGGAGATGTTATCATTATTTCCTACTCGAGTCTTAACCTGAAGTATACTGCGGTACAGTGCGCCAAATTTACAGTGCACACACCTCACAATAAACTTGAAGCATTCTGGGCTGTTTTTAAAGGGGTAATGATTAAATAAATAAAAATGGGGGAGGACAGGGTTAAAAAAAAAAAAATTGTCAATACTCCCCCTCTACGATCATCTTTCGCTGCCGTTGTAATGCTACTCGGGTCCGTGCTACACTTCCTTGTCTTGGGCTTGACACACAGGAAATGGCCTGCTTGCTCAGCCGACCCTTATCAGCCAGTGACCACCAAAACATTTCCTGTATATCGCCTCCATGATCAGGAAATGGAGAGCAGTGGATACCAGAATGGCAGTAGCAGGGGATCGGTAAAGATTCCACTAATCATAAGTACTATGGAATGTAACGCTCCCTCACTTTCCTTCTCCGCGGCCTAGAGAGAGATATAGCTATATATTTCTCTGAATTTAGAAATAGGAAGGAACAAATGAGAGGTGTCTGCGCCATTTCACTGCGTGATGACTATTCCAGCTCTGAGAATAGGAAGAGAGCAGGGAATCTACCGAATGTGCCCGGTCCCTCATTGAATGTAGGGGAAGTGGATCAGAATTTCTACCACATGAAAAACAGCATGGGGTGCTACCAGAGATTAAAGTTACAAGACTTTAAGACATTAATTACAAAATATTAGTTTTGAACAGTTCAGGGACAGCGCTGAGATAGTGTAGGGATATAATAGGGAGACTTTATCTACACTATAGGGACAGTGCAAGGACCAATAGAAGAGTCTTACGCTTGGCTACTAGAACAGCCATTCTATTACACTTTGCTGCACTAATTAAAATAAAAAATTGCTGATTTTAGGTTGTTTGCATTCTTTTATGCTTAAGTAATTCCATTAATTCTTGCTTCTGTAATTGGTGTGAAATAGCGGTCTGATACTAGAGATTTTGGGGTGTTCACATTGTCTTTGTACATAACTCTTTCCATTAATCCTTGATTCTGTAATTGGGGTGAAATAGCGGTCTGATACTACTGATTTTAGGGTGTTCAAATACATTTTTTGAAAACTCCGCACATCTCTACATATAATGATTAATTGGATAACCCTTTTAATACTTTTGTCTTATCTTTATTTCAAATCAAGACAATAACAAATTCCAAAAATCATCTATATAAGAAAAAAAAATATATATATCCCACCCACCAATTTTTTTGTAGCAAAGCCAGCCAGGAGAGAGAGAGAAAAAAAGGGGTGGGAAGGAAAAAAAAAATATATATATATCCAACAACCCCATATGCTCCTCCATTGATGTGAAAAATCCTTCTTTTGATAATATATTTTCTCATAGCCTTATTGCCTTTTTTCACCAAGGACTCCCATTCACCCCTCAGGGGCACTTTGTCAGAGCACCACAATCTACTTTTGTCTTTTTTGACACAAATGTGGTCAACATCACAGAGTTTAGTTGTAGACACAAAACGGTAGAATGTGTTTAAAGGGTTTGGGCCATCTTGCACTTTGGTGGCATATCGCTAGGATATGCCACCAATGTCTGACAGGTGCCCGTCTCACCTCTGGCACATGCATTTATCTCTAGAATGGGACCCCGAGCACACTTGACTATTTCTAGAGCTCTCATAGAAGTGAATCGAGAGAGCACCGTGCATGCAGGGCCACCTTTCCAGAAAAAGCTGAGCCAGTGCTGAGCTATTTTCGGCACGCCCACTGAAGAGAATGAAGGTTGGCCCTGTTTGTACGGTGCATACTCATTCACTTTGGTGGCCCCGTTCTAGAGATAGGGTCCCAGAGGTGGGACAAGCACCTATTGGACATTGGTGGCCTGTCCTAGCAATATGCCACCAAAGTGTGAGATGGGCAACCCTTTTAAGACCATTTGCAAAGTTGTATCATTGTTTTCTATTTTAGTGGCATTGAAGGAACACTAAAAAAGTGCATAAATGTGGCAGAAGAGGGCAACTCTACTGCCCGAGGGGATGTTTGAATTTTGTTTGAACAGGAAAGACTAAGAATCAAATGCTTGCCTATTTCCTGATAAAGTCTTACCCATCTTGCAATGAGTAAGCGTGACAAGACATTACCAATGTAATGATATATTAGAATCATCACTAAGAGCTAAGTGTATGTTATATTGGGGGATGTTTATCAGCCCTCCTAAGATACAGGTTGACACTAAAAGGGTCAAAAATGACCCCTGTAACATTATGACCAGGGCAACCATATGTTATAGCATTACATTGTGCAAACTAGTGCATTCCATGGATCTATTTGTAAAATATGTTCTGGGCACAATTTATATTGTGCGCCACTGGCATTAAAAGGAATATTCCATTACCCTTTCATATAGAAGAACATCTGTTTACAATTACCTATTACCACCCAATCTCCAAATTTAAAGATGTCCTACACCTTTGTCTATTTCTGCCCCTCTTTCCCTGCAAAAGGTCTGCTTTAGATACAGTACATCCAGATATGATTTACTTTAAAATTGTTTTGTACTCTATGCTGACACATGCTTAAAGGGACAACCTCTATGCTGACACATGCTTAAAGGGACAAAATTGCACCCTTTAGGTGCAATTTTTGTTAGACCAATTCGGAGTCTAGAATATGTCCCCAGCATAGTGTGCTGTTACAGTGTCACCAGGTGGTGGCACGTTATGTTTATGCTTGCCATCTGGTGGCAGAAACATAAAATGCAATGCATTTAATAGTGAAATTATGTTTGTTTTAAAAACGTTGCAGCTCACAAAAGAAAATTATTTGACTGGCATTAGCTCAAATGCAATTGCAAAACAATAACTATACAATGCCAAATTTCTGCTATATATCTACTGTAAATTTACCATACTCCAGATTTATGCAGTAAATTACAGAACTGTGCAGTTCTGTAAATGCTGGTGACGTAAAACAATTTTTGGAAAAAAGTCACATGTTTCACAGGTGAACCAGGAGTGAATTGAAAAAAGGAGGAGAAGAAGCCTCTGTCCTTTATACTTTCTCTCCATTTATGATGCATTGCTGATTTGGCTTCCAAAACTGCATCAGAAAACTTGAACATGCGGTCGTACTCTAACATCTAATATGTTACTAATTCCATAATAAATATCCACCATCTGTAAATTCCCTGACAGGCCATAAATAGAAGACTTTATCCAGCGTCGGTGAAACAAAATGGATGCATCTGTGATTTTCTTTGAAGCAGGAGGAATTTTTAGAAGATCATCAAGTAGGTGAGTGTAGATTAACTGCCAGAGAAGTGCACTGCCATTTATGCAGGTTGTGTGTGGAAGGGAGATGGCGAGGCCCTCTGAAGAAAGAAGGGAACTTGCAGGCAATAGCTTGTCTTGTAGGACTGCTCAGCTATCTATGTCCCCAAAGCTGAGGGTTGAATGAAATAGAAGGTGAAGTTTCTCAAGAGGAGAATTGTCTGCAAAAAGAGGTAGGCCTCAAGGAAACTCTCAGTGAGTGTAGGGTTGCAGAGTTTCCAGAGTCAATCTAGAGAGCCTCTATTTCTACTTGTGTAGCATTTCAAAGATCTTATTGTTGAGGTATTTTTCACAAATAGAAAAATTTGCGCAGCTCCTCTTATGATGCTGCCACACAGAAAATTTTCAGGCTTTTTTTTTACTTGTAAAAATGCCATAAAATTCATAAGTTTCTTCTGCAGACGTTTATTTAGGCACGCTGTATCACTTTCAGGTTATCTTCAGGAACTGTACAAGTTTTGGATTTGTAGCATTTTTGCTTGACAGTTACTGTGATTTCAAAGGCTGTCACGAAGACCTTTTACAGTATTATGCAATAATTAGGTAATTTTATCATTAGCACGTAGAAGGGGACAGATATATTCATATAGAAGAATATTCTACTCATGGGCCTACCAACCCATGTGCTTTCATGGGGTAATGTGATCAGTAGAAATTATAACTAGGGGTGAGTGAATTTCATATTGTGAAATTCGTTTTCGG
This sequence comes from Bufo bufo, assembly GCF_905171765.1. Taxonomy (NCBI): domain Eukaryota; kingdom Metazoa; phylum Chordata; class Amphibia; order Anura; family Bufonidae; genus Bufo; species Bufo bufo. The sequence goes on along the minus strand of NC_053397.1, from coordinate 181,795,625 downwards.
TTCGGGTTGTGGTATAATGTGAATTCCGTTATGGATTTCGTTTCCACGGACCATATCACAATTCCATGACGGAATACATAACGGAAGGCCTTTAGAGGCTTTCCGTTATTCATTTCGTCATAATAGAAGTCTATGGCCTGCATAACGGATCCGTCCGGTTTTCATTATGCTGGAGTCCATAATGCAATTCACACTATACCACAACCCGAACCGAAAACGAATTTCAAAATATGAAATTCGCTCATCCCTAATTATAAACTGTTTACCTCAATTAATATTCCAAACTATGTCTTATGGCAAAATATGACATTAACATTTCTGTATTAATAGCATAATGGTTTTAATTTATATTCACTAAAGTTATTAATGAAAGGATCAAGAAGTATTGAATGCTTCAGATGTGAGTGCAATTCACTAAAAATAGAACATCAACATCAAAAAGAATAAATTAAGATGGAGCATAAGCCTAGTTTCAATCCTCCTGACCACAAGAAGTCTGTTTCCCATCAGTTCCATAGAACAATGACTGATTTAAGCTTCTTGGTCTTGAAGAACACCTGACATATCAAAAAATTACTTATGTAATTAGAGATCCAGGAGATGAAACGTCCATCAACTCTTGATAATGAATGTTCATCATTTAGCTAGGGAACTTTAAAAGACAGAGGACACGTTAAAATTTCCATGTCATCTGTTACATCAGCGGATATGAGCTAGACCTGCCTCTCGCTGTCATCCTCCGGGGAGGCCAGCCACCATGCCTGTTCTGTCCATCTTTGCAGGCTGCAGGCTAACAGCACACAAGGTCCTTCCTTCAGATCCCATAGAGCATGTGCTCCCTCCAGGCCTCAAATAGCCAGTACGCACACCCTAATCTTCACCAGCCAATGGCTGGTAACCTGCGGATACTTAAGGCACCTTCCCAGTGGGGGAGGAATGCCTGAGTAATAGGTGTCTTAGCTTGTTAAGATTCCAGGAAAGGTGTGCTGTTCTGTAGTCTGCCTATGTACCAACCTCTGAAAGATTCCTGACTCTGACCCTCTGCTGTCTGACCTGACCTGTGCCTGATTGCTTTTTCGACCTTCTGCTGCCTGCCCCAACCTCAGACCTGTTTCAGGTATTTGCACAAACTCTGCTTGCTGTGACCTTGGCCTTTTACTGACTATGAGTTTGCCTGATCACTCGGTGCCGAACATCGTTGTCTCTGACCCCTGTCATACAGCTGTTAACCACAGCAGGACTTCTCCAAGAGCTGGTGGCTCTCCTGCAGAGAATTCCAGATGCCTCTACAGAGGGTAATGATGAATATCAGGGGACTACCAGGTAACTACCCTTAGGATTAGGCTTCGTTCACATCACCGTTCAGCCTTTCCGTTCTCCTGCTCCGTTTAGAAGCAGGAGAATGGAAAGGACGGAGAAGGAACATAACTGAGCCAAACGGAGCCTAAGGACCCCATAGACTATAGAGGGGTCCGTTATGTTTCCGCTCAGAAGATGATTTTGGAGCAAAGACAAAAGTTGTGCATGCAGGACTTTTGTCTCCGCTTCAAAATCATCTTCTGAGCGGAAACATAACGGACTCCATTACAGTCTATGGGGTCCTAAGGACTCAGTTTGGCTCAGTTATGTGCCTTCTCCATCCTTTCCGTTCTCCTGCTCCTAAACGGAGCAGGAGAACGGAAAGGCTGAACGGTGATGTGAATGAAGCCTTAGCACAAAGTCAAACCGGTTGGTTGACACCCACTGTCGTAACATCATCTTTCAGTTCCACCAAATCATATCTGAATCCCATCATCACACCTATATCAGGACCAGTTGTGATACACATCTTAAGAAGTTATTTTTGACAATACCCGGTAAAAAATATAAACACCTGTCACTTGCTGTTAACGTGATCCATGATTTGGGGTGGGAATAGCTGAATAATAAATTTGCAAAGAAGTTTAGATTTTCTAAACCTTCTTCTTTTATTCGGCAATCTTTTATAAATTATCCAATACTCAGTAGTATTAATATCAGAACTGTGTCAAAATCACCAGCATTCACTGTTACAAATCATATATGGTGAAGAAACTGCCAATAAAACATAACTTTTAATAAGTATATCAAATTGATAGACCATCAAAAACAATAGAACACAAGACAGAATTGGTATCCTCAAAAGAGTGTCACCTCATCAGATGAGATCAGAGATGTCTTCATACAGTACGAAACAAACAGTTATAAAGTGTTGAACTATTTAAAATGCATTGCGGCATCCAGGTGGTAGGAAAACATTTTTTTTTTACGCTCTTACCACCTCTGGAGATTCCGTAGGATGTTCTGTGCGGTCATCCGTATGTCGCCTCTAGAGCCTGGGAAAAGGACAGAGGCAGATATTCGATAGGCAAGTCCTAATATATCCCTGTGTTGCCCTAGCAGGTGGCCACTCTGTCCCCGATACCACCGAGTGCCCGCCCTGATAAGGGCGACCCTGTCAGCACTTCCCTGCAAGGATTTGCAATTGATGATATTGAATAGAGATTTCTCAAAAATTCGATTCGGCCGTTAAAAAACGGCTATTTCCTGGCTGCAGAGAGCCTTTATAGTGTTGTAGAACACTGTGCCTTGCAGTAACACCATAGGGAGTATGCTGTGGTAGTGAAACAATACTGTGAGTCAGTATGACATGTAGATGACAAGTGTGAACTCAGCCTTACAGGTCAATGTTAGCGTCAAGAAGAAGCGCACTCCTTTTACACTGTCGTCAGCTGATTCCACATAGATGTCTACAGAACCTGTTCTATTAAACGCTTATACAAGTAGAGCCCCCCCGACAGAGTGGAGAGGGTGTCAGCAGTAAGTTTGTGTTGACGTCACTAATTATTTTCTTCTTGGGGTAATTATGGCCCCCGCCACACTAAACACTCGCTCTGATGCCACACTACTGGCTGGGCAGGACAGCTTTTCCAGGGCAAACTCTGCAAGTTGTTGCCATCGTTTATGGCCTTTCTCTGTTTGTATAGTCGGTCCAACATATGGAGAGTGGAATTCCAACGGGTGGAAATGTCGCATATTAGACTATGTTGGTGGATGGCGTTCTGCCGCTGTAGCTCAAGGAGGTTGTGCTTTGTCGTGTACGAGTGGCTGAAGTGCATATAAAGTTTCCTGGCCATTTTTAGGATGTCTTGCATATGGGTGGAAGACTCCAGGAACCGCTTAACAATTAGATTGAACACATGAACCATGCAGGGCGCATGGCTCAGCCCTCCTTGATTCAGCGGCGACACCATGTTCTTCCTGTTGTCGGTCACCATGGTTCTGATTTTGAGTTGTCGTGGAGAAAGCCAGGATTCGATTTCTTGATGAAGGGCAGGGAGCAGTTCCTCCCCTGTGTGACTCCGTTCACCCAGGCAAATGAGGTGCAAAACAGCGTGACACTGCTGTGCCCTGCACATGTGGTATGCTGGAGGGGTACTGTGAATTGTCTATGCAGTGAAGGCTGAGGACACGGTGGAGGATGAGGAGGCAGAGGCGGACATTTTCGCAGGACTAACGGCGTGAGAACATGGAGGCTGAAGCAGCGTCACCTGGCCAAGTTGCTGGTGTGGCTGTGCAGAAACCACATTTACCCAATGGGCCCTAAAAGGACATGTATTGTCCCTGACCATAGTTATAGCTCCACATGTCGGCGCTGCCGTGCACTTTGGAAGACACCGACAGGCTCAAGGACTGGCCCACCTTCTGTTCTACATACAGTACAGACCAAAAGTTTGGACACACCTTCTCATTCAAAGAGTTTTCTTTATTTTCATGACTATGAAGGCATCAAAACTATGAATTAACACATGTGGAATTATATACATAACAAACAAGTGGGAAACAACTGAAAATATGTCATATTCTAGGTTCTTCAAAGTAACCACCTTTTGCTTTGATTACTGCTTTGCACACTCTTGGCATTCTCTTGATGAGCTTTAAGAGGTAGTCCCCTGAAATGGTCTTCCAACAGTCTTGAAGGAGTTCCCAGAGATGCTTAGCACTTGTTGGCCCTTTTGCCTTCACTCTGCGGTCCAGCTCACCCCAAACCATCTCGATTGGGTTCAGGTCCGGTGACTGTGGAGGCCAGGTCATCTGGCGCAGCACCCCATCACTCTCCTTCATGGTCAAATAGCCCTTACTTTCAAAGTTTTCCCAATTTTTCGGCTGACTGACTGACCTTCATTTCTTAAAGTAATGATGGCCATTCGTTTTTCTTTACTTAGCTGCTTTTTTCTTGCCATAATACAAATTCTAACAGTCTATTCAGTAGGACTATCAGCTGTGTATCCACCTGACTTCTCCTCAACGCAACTGATGGTCCCAACCCCATTTATAAGGCAAGAAATCCCACTTATTAAACCTGACAGGGCACACCTGTGAAGTGAAAACCATTTCAGGGGACTACCTCTTGAAGCTCATCAAGAGAATGCCAAGAGTGTGCAAAGCAGTAATCAAAGCAAAAGGTGGCTACTTTGAAGAACCTAGAATATGACATATTTTCAGTTGTTTCACACTTGTTTGTTATGTATATAATTCCACATGTGTTAATTCATAGTTTTGATGCCTTCAGTGTGAATCTACAATTTTCATAGTCATGAAAATAAAGAAAACTCTTTGAATGAGAAGGTGTGTCCAAACTTTTGGTCTGTACTGTACGTGTGCAGGGCTGGTACTGCCTTTTTGGCAAAGAAATGATGGCTTGGGACTCTCCACCTCGGCTAGGCACAAGCCATCAGTTCTCTGAAAGGTGCAGAGTCCACCACTTGGAAAGGGAGGGACTGCAGCATCAGCAACCAGGAGCACATTCAGCTTCCGAGCCGTTGGATGAGTGCACACTTCGGTGATCGATTGATGATGGAATGACTGACAAGGAGTAAGAGGAGAAGCAGGAGCATCAGGACCAGCAGATGATGGGAAGGACAGACAGCGTCCTTTGGCTGAGGTGGTGGTGCCTTGACTGCCTGAAATCGGGTGCGTGCCACTCGGTGATGCAGCTGTTGCTGCGGCAGGCTGGACAACCACATTGGAGCCACGGTTCTCCCAGGCCACTTTATGATGACGCTGCATATGTTGACGCAGGGCCGTGGTGCCAACATTGGCTCCCTGGCCACGCTTCACCTTCTGCCCACAGATTCTACAGATGGCCATGTTCACCTCCTCCGGCGGCTTAACAAAAAACTGCCACACCGCTGAGTAGGTGATTTTACCCCCAACACTCTGCACTGACTGACTGCTACTGCCGCTGCTTCCGTGAACCCCTGCACCACTACTTTCCGGGCAGGTAGGCTCCTGCGAAGCGGGTGGTCTACCCCGGGCACGTTTAGCTCCTGACCTCCCACTGCTGCCACCCTGCTGACTCCCGGCCACGATAGCGACTTGCTGGATCCGCCTCTGCCTCACGGGCAAGCTGCCACCCTCTTCTCCCGATGATGTTGAAGCCCCTAATTCACCCAGCTCCCAAGTGCGATCAGCTACATCATCATCATCATCGAGTACTGTCTGCACGTCACTGATGTCCTCCTCAACAGTCTCTGGGTCAGGAGCCTGACCGCTCACAACACCAGCTCCCACGCCACTCTCCTCATCACTACTTGTCCGCCTCCTGGAGGAAGCTGCGGATGTCTCCTCCACATCTTGGCTGGCCAGTAGCTGCTGACTGTCCTCTAGTAGCTCGTCCTCGCTGTATAGTGGAGCTGAGCCCACAGGAAATAATACTTGTCTGGCTGAGGGAACGGAAAAGGACACAGGCAGATGAGGACAGGTGAGGGCACAGGGCCTGCTCCTGAGCCATGCCAACTAAGGGATGTCTCTGACGAACCCACCAACTCTTGGCAGGGGGTGTCGGATGTCACTTGGGATGAAGTGGATGACCGAGTCAACCATTCAAGAACCCCTGGGTTTCTGGTCAAGACACGACTGCTAGATGACATCGGGAGCTCAGGCCTCTCGCTGCGACTCCTGCTGCCACGCCCCCTTACTCTGCTGCGACCTGTGCCTGCGCCAGAAACATTTAGGCCTCTGTCATTCCCCTGTGCAGGGCCTGGCACTTCTCTGTCTGACATACTTTTAGATCAAATAAATAAATTTAAAAAAAGGAAATTAAAAACCCTAAAAAAGTCAGTAATTTTCTCACTTCACCACAGAACGGCCAAAGAAGGCTTTAGAACATATAACTGCACCGCTGAACGGCAAATAGGCCCTTACTTTTTTCCACTTATACACGCCACAAAAGGCTTTAGAACATATAACTGCAGCGCTAAGCGGCAAATAATATATATTTTTTTGCCACTAATACACGCCAAAAAGGGCTTTAGAACATATAACTGCACTGCTAAACGGCAAATATATATTTTTTTGCCTCTAATACACGCCAAAAAGGGCTGTAATTTTCTCACTTCACCACACAACAGCAAATTTTTCCCCACTAATACAAACCAAAAAATGCTTTAGAACATATAACTGCACCGCATAAGGGCAAATAAGATGTAGAAATATTTCCTTGTAATAATGGTTGTATCAAACAGCACAATGGTTGTATCCAGCAATAACAAGATCGGTTTGCTGGAATTACAGAGCTGTATAATGGTAATTTGGATCCGCAGTCATTGCAGTAAGGTGTAATAGGATTGTTCCTATTACCCAGGCTGTAACCTCCCCCACTGAACCCTGTTCTGCTTCAATACTGTGTAATGATTGCTCCCTATTCTTTCCCTGAACTCCTATACAGCAAAATAAAAGTTTTAAAGTCTTTCCTACCACTGTCCCTAGCGCCTGCTAACGTCTCTCCCTGCACTAAGTACATTGTAAAATGGCTGAATCCAAGATGGCTGAGGCTATTTATAGGGCTGTGACATCACAGGGCTGGCTGGCTTTGCTCTCGACGGGCCACCAGCCTCCATCTTGATTGAAGATCTTGGCCGGAATACCGTGCGTGGTGATGTATGACGTCACCATGCCGGCCAGCGTGATGACGTAATCTCGCTCTGCACGAGATTTCGCTCCAGATCTTCAAGCAAGATGACGGCGGCTGGCCCGTTGCGAGCAAATGGAGGTGGTAAGTTTGATTTTAAAAAAAATAATTATGTTAATTTCACACTGTTTTTACACTCAGATGCCGTGATCATGTATGCAAAAGGCATCTGAGGGGTACAATGACGGGGGGTGACACTGTCGCAGCTCGCTATCATTGCACCCACTACTTACATATAAATTTAAAGTTATTCGTCACAAAGAGAATTTTTTTGTAAAATTTGTCGAGTCAGCTGAATCAAACTTTTCATAAATTCGCTCATCTCTAATTATGGGTATGTGACATATATTTTTCTAGCTTTCTTGACATTATTTTTCAGTGCTTCTATTTAGTGCCTCCATCTATCTGCTAATATACAAGAACCTTTTATGGATGCCAGGTTCATTATTGTGCTTGTGCTTATTCTTCCCTTTACATAGTCTATACATTTTAAGGGAGATTTATTATCTCCCTGTGCCAGAAAAGTTGCTTAAAAAAGTCGCAAGCATGTGTGTATTCGACTTTTTAAATCCAACTTAAAAAAAAAATTCCAATTTTACGCCACCCTTGCCACTTTGCAGAAAGGGGGTATGGCAAAGGTGACTAATTTATCTTCATTTATGCCAGTTTTCTCGCGCAAATGAAGCCAGAAATCTATGTATTTTGTATCCGTGTCCGTTCCGTTTTTATGGCAGATTAGATGTGGACCCACTCATTTCAATGAGTCAGCAAAAAAAAGCGGACAGCACACCGTGTGCTGTCTGCATCCGTATGTCCGTTACGTAGCCCTGCAAAAAATATAGAGCATGTTCTATTACAAAGCATATGCAAAAAAAAAAAAAAACGGATGCAGCACGGGCGTCTATGAATATTGAGTTAAAAAATACCACTTTCAATGGAAGTGTCCCTTTAAGCAAGTAATGAGAAAAAGATACAGCGCTAGTGGGGTCTTTAAAGATGATGTCCCACCATGGAGCAGAGTGGGTGCCATAGCTGCCGGGTGCTTGCTGTTTTACACAGCAGACATCTGGAGCTAATTTCTGTGATTGGCGATAATGCAGATCATTTAAAGCCTCAGATGCCAAGGTCAACTGTGGACACTGCATCTAAGGTGGCTTTTCCTGAGAGCTCTGCACTCCAGTGGCCCAAATGGACCCTGGGGTGGCTGTTGGTTCACTGTGGTATGATCATATATTAAAGTCCCTTAGGGAGAAAGCTTAAAAAATGCACCCAGAATTGCGATTAAATTTTTTTCCAATTCCACCCATTTGTAATTTTTTCCAGCTTTCCACTACATCATATGTAATAATAAATGGTACCATACAACTTACAACTTGTACCACAAAAAAACAAGCCTTCATATATCTATATGAATGATAAAATAAATGAATTATAGCTCAGTGAAGGCAGGGAGTAAAAAACAAAAACGCAAAAGCCTTCAGGCAGGAAAGGGTTAAAGGGGTTTTCCTAATTAGGCCCCTTGCAGATGAGTGTGAGCAGATTAGGCCCGGATGCGTTGCTGATGCGTTAAGTGAAAGATGCGCGACTTCACAAGCAAGTTCATTCAGTTTTGTATACGATTGCGTTTAGTTGTTCAGTTTTTATTGCACGCGCGTGATAAAAAACTGAAGGTATACAAACATCTCTTAGCAACCATCCGTGAAAAACGCACTTGCTTGCGGATGCGATTTTCACGCAGCCCCGTTCATCTCTATGGGGCCTGCGTTGTGTGAAAAACGCAGAAAATAGAACATGCTGCGATTTTCACGCATAGCACTTCATCCGTATTTTTTGCGGATCCGCATTTTGTGGACTGCAAAATACATATGGTTGTGTGCATGTAGCCTTATGATGAGGTCTGCTCCTTGTCATAAATGTTGTGCATCCTCCGGCAGTGCAGGAAGCGCCGGTTTTGATAAATCTTCCCCTTTGTGTTTCTTTTGAGCATGTATTTATACACCACTAGATAAAAAAAAATTATTACGGTATTTATTTATTATTTCTTATCTTTTATATATGTATCAGTTTGCTATAATTGTTATCATTATATATCTGGACACTTGTTATTCACTGTTATATACACTAGCAGTTTGCTATTATTGTTAATGTTATTAATATACATTTGATTACTTGTCACTGTAATTACCTACTCGATGCATAACATATGTACTAGATGATCTTTTGGGGCTGCCACCTAATTTTTTTTACTTTAGTGAGATTCATTTTTAATGGTTTTAATATTTAAATATGTTACTAAAGATTTTTGTATTTTCTTCTATACTTTGGTCTGTAATGTTTCATTTTTGTTTATTGGTCTTCTCAGGATAAGTTGGCCTACTTATGGTCTGGGTACCTGTTTATGAGATTTGCTAGGCCTCTCTGCTTTGAATTTCTGAACAATTTTACACATTAGAGGCTTTTTTATTTCTGTATTCATCTTGGCGATGTATGCCTATGGGATTTTTCACGTTTTTACAGAGAGTTTGAAAATACCTGCATTCATCTAGCTCTAAGTGCAGTGTACTTTTCCTAAATTTAATGTTTATATATTTCCGACATCAAAGGAAAAGAATTAAGTTTGTTCTAGGAACGCAGTCTGCGCTACCAGTGCAATGAATTACAAGACTCCTATAAATGGAACACATTACCATACTGTAAGAATAATATTTGCTAGAAAGAACTCAAATACCGACTGTGCACATGTACAGCACGAAGGTAAAGGAGCATTCTGATATATTTTCATAGCCCACCACATTATTTCGGATGGTCATAAATGAGCACCTGATGTAGGGTCATGCTTAGTGCTTAGAACTAATGGCCTGCACCTTCAGAGCAACATCTGTCTAGGCTTTGCCTGTTATCATGGTAGGTGTTCTAAATTATCCCGTTTGCTCTCGCAATCCAACAATATATTTAAGATTTAAGTTCATTGGTTTTAAAAAAAATGAAGCTAGCATGTGCTTGTTCCCCAGTTTTACAAATAGGACATGTCAATTATCGATCTTGTAAAAGAGTTTTCAGTTGGAAGTGGACCTCTGGGTCCTTGGCTGGTCCTAAACCTCGGCCTGCATTTGTTGATCATCAGTGAGTCGTAGCTGTACATGCATAGTCATTCTCAATGGGTGATACGGAAATCTAGGTGCACTATGTGGATTCTGTAACTACTTTCATTTTAATGGAGAATGAGCATCAGAAGTAGAGGATCAATATGGATTACAGAGACCAGATTCCACAATGATTACACTTCCATATTAGAACTCTTACTACTTTGCAAATTCATTTTTCTGGATGCTATGACTGCTATCAGGCTCAGACTGGCCCACAGGGGAATAGGTGAATCCCCCGGTGGGCCCCTGACAAAGTTGGGTCCCCAGTCCCCCAACACAGCATTTTAACCAGTCTATATCCATGTAAAAACTGGGTAGATTCAAAAACAACCTAGTTTATTATTATAGATACATGAGGTGGCTGAGGCGACTACTAGATACAGAAGAAGGCCAACTTGTATCCTCTTTCCTGAGGAACCTGCCTTCTTGAAGTTGTTGCAGGGACCCTCATAATCAATCATCCTGAGCATCTGACTGCTGCCTGCCTCTACGTGAGCAGGTACTATTTTCATGTAGGTGCATAGTGAGCCCCCAGAATGAATTTTACTGGTGGGCCGAAGGAACCCCAGTCCGACACTGACTACTATGGCACATACTCATGGACTCTTAAAGGTACATTAGCATATTTGTATTACATATTAACAGCCCATACGTGAATATTTTATGGATTCTTTTTTTTTACACAAAAGGAGTGGATGGTTTTCTGGATATCATTTTTTGTCACATTTTGTTATCTACTTCCTGTCTTGCCTCTCCTTTTTGTTAGATTTTTTTGTCACAGCAAGCAGCATCACTTAAATGGGTTGTGCAGCCAGTACATATTGATGACCTAATCTTAATGATAAGATTAGGGGGGGTCCGACTCCTGGCACCCCTCCCGATCAGCTAATTGAAGAGAAGCTGGCGCTCGTGCAAGTACTGCCTCCTCTTCAAGATTACATTGCACCTAGTCTCGCTTACGGCTACGGCACATTGTAATTATAAGTAGTGATGAGCGGCAGGGGTCATATTCGAATTCGCGATATTTCGCAAATATTTTGTAGAATATTCGTTGAATATTCGCAAATTCCAATATTCGTTAAATTCTACGATTTTTTTACTCAAAAAATCGGCAAGGTAATGATCGTTTAACTTACAACTATTAGACAAAGAAGATTATAGCACTATATTAGCTAAATTGCTCTATATTTGTTTTTGTTTTTTTGCGAATATTCGCTATATTGCTATAAATTCGTTTTATTGAATATTCGTAATATTCTAAAACAAGAATATATAGCAATATAGCGAATATTCGAAAAAAACGAATATAGAGAAATTTTGCTAATATAGTGCTATAATCTTTTTTTTATAGTTGTAATTTTTTTCCAATCTGAACTCCAGATGAGCAAAAAATTACAACTATTAGACAAATAAGATTATAACACTATATTAGCTAAATTGCTCTATATTCGTTTTTTTTTTCGAAAATTAGCGAATATTTGAAAAAAAAAACAAACGAATATAGAGCAATTCAGCAAATATAGTGCTATAATCTTCTTTGTCTAATAGTTGTAAGTTGAAAAATTCGCATTATGAAAATTCGCAAACAACACTACTCCTAAAGTCAAATATACTGCAGCCTTCTCATTGGCCCACAAGCTAGAAGCAGGGAGGGATCATGTGTACTTATTGAAAAAAAATCGAATATTCGAAATTACGAATATATATCACTATATTAGAAATATTCGCGAATTTTCGAAGTACCTATATTCGCGATAAAAATTTGAAATTCGAATATTCGTGATCAACACTAAGTACAAGTGCATGTCCTATTCAAGTGCACAAGCACTTGTAACTATATCGCGCCACCAAGACTTCTGAGATGACACACAATGTAATCTTGAAGAGGATGTAGCGCTTGCACGAGTGCTGCCTCCTCTTCAAATAGCTGATCTGTGGGGGTGCCGGGAGTCAGACTTCGACTGATTAGATATTGATGATCTATCCCAAGGATCTATCCCATCATCTATTTATCCCCAGGACTGTGACTGTGACGAGGGGACATCCTCTGCGTTTGGAGGAAAGAAGGTTTGTACACAAACATAGAAGAGGATTCTTTACGGTAAGAGCAGTGAGACTATGGAACTCTCTGCCTGAGGAGGTGGTGATGGTGAGTACAATAAAGGAAATCAAGAGGGGCCTGGATGTATTTCTGGAGCGTAATAATATTACAGGCTATAGCTACTAGAGAGGGGTCGTAGATCCAGGGAGTTATTCTGATTGCCTGATTGGAGTCGGGAAGGAATTCTTTATTCCCCTAAAGTGAGGAAAATTGGCTTCTACCTCACAGAGTTTTTTTTTGGTCTTCCTCTGGATCAACTTGCAGGATAACAGGCCGAACTGGATGGACAAATGTCTTTTTTCGGCCTTATGTACTATGTTACTATGTTACTATGTTACTATGTAATGTGTACTGGCTGCACAACCCTTCATTCACAGATCATTCACAGTGACCAGAGAGGGAAGGTGATGAGTGACTCACACCTTACACTGATAAGTACAATGCTTTTCTGTGGATATCTTTATCTAGGCCTATAAAGAGAACAACAGAGCAATCATGCTGTTATCCCAATTATACTAAACTACTATTATACTAGTAGATACCATCCTTACGTCACAGCAGTAGTAAACTGACAATGGGTTCCCTATATATATTAAATGTTGTATCTCTCTGTGCAGAATGCTGAAGAATGACAATATGTTGTATTTAATGTTCAACAGTATAGTACTGCTGAAATGAAAATATTAAAACTGTCAAAAATTCTTTCAAAATTTTTTTTCTATGAATATTGAGTTAAAAAATACCACTTTCAATGGAAGTGTCCCTTTAAGCAAGTAATGAGAAAAAGATACAGCGCTAGTGGGGTCTTTAAAGATGATGCCCCACTATGGAGCAGAGTGGGTGCCATAGCTGCCGGGGGCTTGCTGTTTTACACAGCAGACACCTGGAGCTAATTTCTGTGATTGGCAATAATGCCGATCATTTAAAGCCTCAGATGCCAAGGTCAACTGTGCACACTGCATCTAAGGTGGCTTTTCCTGAGAGCTCTGCACTCCAGTGGCCCAAATGGACCCTGGGGTGGCTGTTGGTTCACTGTGGTATGTCCATATATTAAAGTCCCTTAGGGAGAAAGCTTAAAAAATTAGTTTTTTTTCCCAATTCCACCCATTTGTAATTTTTTCCAGCTTTCCACTACATCATATGCAATAATAAATGGTACCATACAACTTACAACTTGTACCACCAAAAAACGAGCCTTCATATATCTATGTGAATGATAAATTAAATGAATTATAGCTCAGTGAAGGCAGGGAGTAAAAAACAAAAACGCAAAAGCCTTCAGGCAGGAAAGGGTTAAAGGGGTTTTCCTAATTAAGGCCCCTTGCAGACGAGTGTGAGCGGATTAGGCCCGGATGAGTTGCGGATGCGTTCAGTGAAAGATGCGCGATTTCACAAGCAAGTTCATTCAGTTTTGTATCCGATTGCGTTCAGTTGCTCAGTTTTTATCGCGCGGGTGCAATGCGATTTAATGCGTTTTGCACGCGCGTGATAAAAAACGGAAGGTATACAAACATCTCTTAGCAACCATCCGTGAAAAACGCATCGGTTACGCACTTGCTTGCGGATGCGATGCGATTTTCACGCAGCCCCGTTCACTTCTATAGGGCCAGCATTGTGTGAAAAACGCAGAAAATAGAACATGCTGCGATTTTCACGCAAAGCACAAGTGATGCGTGAAAACCAACGCTCATGTTCACAGACCCATTGAATTGAATAGGCTCAGATTAAGTGCGGGCGCAATGCGTTCGTATCACGCATTGCACCCGCCTGTGTGAAAGGGACCTAAGACATTCATGATATTTATCCACAGGCTCAGCATATTATTATTTTTTTACTCCCATGGAAGTGAGTGGAGAGATTTGCACATGTACGACCACCTCTCCATTGATTTCAGCAGCCTCACCAGGCTGGACGCGGGTAGGGGGACCCACATTCCAGAGACCCACATATATCAGACATGTATCGCATATCCACAGAATATGCCATAAATGTCTAAGATGTGAAATCCCCTTAAAAGAGCTGATCCCCTCTGAGAGGCAAGGGCTTGCCGCATTTGGTAGCACATGGGATGGCTACAAGACCATACTGCAGCATCCTTTTAATTCTGTGTGCCATCGTGCAGGGTGCACATACTGGTACTGGTAAAGGGATCTTTATACAGATTCTAGTTTCCGGTACCATGCGGGTTTAATTGCGAGTAAACTTATGGGCAAGCATGAGTAAGCTGGGTGAGAACACCTGTCGGCAGAGGAGTGATTAAAGGGGTTATCCAACCCATATAAAGCCCCCAAAATGTCAAGGCACCTCATACAGGTTATACTTACCCCGCTCCCTGCGTTGCTTCTGATGCCCGCACGGCTGCCACTGCATCTCCCCGTCGCGCGAGCAGCCAATAGCAGGCCGCGACGGGAATGAGCAACGGCCAAATGCAATGGCGGCCGTGCGGGCATCAGGAGCGACGGGAGTGTCAGGGAGTGGGGTAAGTATAACCTGTATGAGGTTGACCGGACATTCTGGGGGGCTTTATATGGGTTGGATAGCATTTATAATACTTTTCATGTTGCACAGGGGCCTTTGGACCCCATGAGGCACCAGGGTCCAAATGCTATTTTTCCTCTGGACCCCCTATAGCAACAGTTCTGTCTGTTGGAGCTAAAATAGTTGCCAAAATGCCATTAAAATAATAAAAAATAAAAAAACATTAAAATGCTAAAATGTCAACTCTTTGCTCAAACAAGTACTGAATAATAAAATTACAAATTAAAAAAAAAAACTCAGAAATAGACAATGTTCATTTAATGAAAATTCCTTGCAAAATTATAAATCATATTCCAGCAGAAGTCCTTTATGGCGCCCCATGCACACCTGAGACAACATATTATACTGGGTGAATGGGAGCTTAATCAATTACTCACTGAGCCTTGCCAAAAATCTGCAGTGTACAAAATAATCTCTATAATTATGAGGAATGATTAATGGTGTCAGGTAATTCGCAGCAGTGAAACACAAGTCTAGAAAGTCCATGTTGACAATGTTGCCGCGAATGTCCATGAATCGTATGTATATACAGGTCTGTACATTGTGAGCAGCTGACTGCAGACAGTTGATTTATGAACGATATTAGCTGCAGGTCATTCACAAATTGTATTTCTGGAAAGGACGTTCCCTTACAGAACAGAGGATTTTCATCACAAACTCATTTCTGTTACCGAATGAGACTTTTATAGACTTATAAAGATAACAAATGGAGATCTGACTTGTAAATTCCACACATCAATCCATGGTGAAGTTTTAATGCCTAAAATAAGGGTCTCATACATGTTTTTACCAAATCACATAACTTGACGAACGATTTAAAGAAGAAATTCACCTAAATTTATATGATGACATGCAGACACCTCAGAGAATAGCCCTCCAACTATTTTCCAAGCCAAAAGACTTCAGCTGTTCTAACCCAAGCCTAAGGTCCAATGCACACGGACATTCAATCTTTGAAGAAGACCTGTAATTAGGCTTTCTTTGACCTAGGGCAAAGATTGAAGAGGAGTTGTCTCCTCACCCGACATGTCTTGTAATCAGAATGCTGGAGCATCTATTTTTGTGACTCTATGTTGTGCCATTCCTTTATTATTCCTGCTAGAATTCATGAATGATCTGCTAGCAGCTTACAATAAATGTCCAGATGGGTGTTACCAGTGTTTCTCTGTAGAAACTGTTTTCTTTTTTAGTCATTGGAGCAGTTATACTAGGGCTTGCCATACAACGGCCGGTGTCAGTATAAAGTTCAATTTGTGCAGAATGCAACAATTTTCATTCATCAGCTACGTATGAGCTACAGTAGATTTCAACTAAATGATAGTAAATAGGTTGTGTCATGGAAGGTCACACTCCTTTCTACTAAGCCCCATCCACTTTTCTGGCCATTTCTGGCGCAAATATGGCATGCACCTTAGGTCGCAACTTTTTATGTCACAATAGTGGCATTAAAGAATTAATAAATGTTCCTCATTGTCTAACGAAGCTTTCGAAGACCTGTCAAGAAGAGTGCATGAAGGAAAGGGACAACTGCTCTGAGTATCTCCAAAATATACAGGCATGACCAACTAATCTGAATATACCCATAGTATCTATTGTAACAATGCCAGGTGGCGAAATTTGGGATCCACATAGATAGAAAATGTTCATATCTACCTGAATTTGTCAGGTCGTGAAGACCACTCCTCTCTTACTAAGCCCGACCTTAAAAAAACAAATTGTGCAAATGACGCTTGTGGCTTTTTGATCCTACTGTTCTGCTAAACTCCCCCCAAATGATTTTGCAATTTTCCATTATAATTGTCAGACTTTCCAAATTGTGAAAGTCTTAAATCAACGAGAAAGTGGATATTGTTTAATTATCACTGTGCGATGCTGGGTTCTCAGCACACAGAGCCCCTAACGTTGTCTTCTGATAGGTTTCTAATAAACTTAAAGGGGTTGTCCACCTTTTATTAAGTGATGGCCTATCCTCAGGTTGGGTCATCACTAGCTGATTGGCAGAGGTCCAATACCTTGCATCCCAACTGACAATGTTTTGGAATAGATCTGGCATTGGAGGGTAGGCTATCACTTAACACAAGGTAGAAAACCCCTTTAAGGGAATTTTTTGAAAAATGGATCTCCCCTTCCAAAGGGGAAAGAAAAGTTTTGTGTCGGTCTTGAAGAAGTATTATTGTATCCCTGACTCATTTTTCGTTCATGAAATCTCATTTGTGACTCGAGTTCATTATGACTTCATTTTTTTTTCAATAAGAGAACATGTTTTAACAATCAAAAGATATTTTTCTCTCTATAAAGTGCCATGCAAATCCATCTCCGGCATGGTAACATTTAGCGAAAAGAATTTCAGGATCAGTAGCATATACAATGTCACTGTAGTTAATGCATAATTATACTATATACATTTGCAAATGTAATAAATTTGCATTAAGCTGCACATTTGCAAAGCATTATATTTGGCTGTGTAATTTAGGAAAGATTTATTTCAGTTTGGCAAAGGTTCTGCTAGGGTAGTGTGTCCTGATTAAAACAAGCTTTCAAACTTTCCCCCCTAATTATATTGAGATGATTTTACCTGTAATTACTTCTAATTATGTTTTCACAACTTACTAATTATCTTTAATGGCGCTTGCTCATTCTTCTGCCTTGCCTACATAAGTGATAGAGATCCTATGTATCCATATTCCGTTAATTAATGCTTCGTCTGGGTAAAAACTAGTGATTTGTGTGTCCTTTTTGTTATTAAAATAGTCTCTGGTGGAAACAGTGACTGCTTTAAATGCAAGTGCTGGCTGCCCCTGGAGAGTGACCACTTTCTACGCAGTACTTAACTCCTTCCAAAAATGAAAAGCCCTTTATCATAGATTTTTTTTAACTTAAAGGTAAAGCAGGACGGAAGCACACAATGGGTAGGTTGTTCCGAGACAGGAACGCTGGACATAGTAACCGAGAGACAAGAAGACGGATAAATAAACGGAGACGAAGGTGGTTCCAGAAGGACCTGCCTGCGAAGCCTAAGAACTTGTTATTCGTTGCTTGTGTTGCCTAAGTGGATGGAATAATATTACTACAAATTAGCAAAGTGAACCGTTCCTGTACTGTCTTGGCATTGTACTGCAACACTTACGCTCTTTAAAACATGGCGCCACTGGGATGGCCCAGGTTCAAAAATGCCTCATGGAAACTCTGCCCAGACCGCGAGGCAATTTCATAGAATTTTGACACATGATTACCATTGACAACAAGCAACAAACCAGCATGATGTGTGCCACACTGCTGCTCTCTATGGAATATTTAATCTACATATGCTACAATGTATATTTGCAAGGATTAAATTCTAACACAAGTATGGATTAGGTTTTATTTTTCCTTGAAAATGAAGGCCTTGATTTTGTATGCATTGCTAATGCGTATATATATATATATATAACCTGTATGGGAGTCTGCCTGACTCGAGTTGATATGGCAACTGCAAGGACAACCGTCTACTGGAATTTTTTGGCAGACAGATGTTTCAGGTCTAGTAGAATTACATCAGATAACTAGCTGTAATACTTTTGATCTCCAAAGGGACTCTAAACTATGATGTTTGTATGATGTTTCCCCCTCCATCTTCTTCATACTGAAGTTGGCCATACACATTAGATACATTTCAATCAAACTTGGCCATTTCAGAAGGTCCTTTGATAATATAATGTTTATAGAGGAAGCAGAAGTGACTTCTGATGTGAGTGTGAATGGTTATTTGGGAGCCCTAGATTAGTCAATAGGTAATAAGTAGGGCAGCGTGAAAAAACCGACATAATTTTGCAATACTATGTACCATAGAAAATCCTTACCAAAAAATCATAGAAATTTAAGGGTTGCACCTTTATACGGCTAGATATTTGGATATCCCATATACATGTTATCTCTTCTCTGCTTGCTTAAAATCCTTGTTGCTGAACTTCTACAGATTTCCATGTGTACCGCCATCATAGTCTATTATCTGATGCTTCAGTTCTCCTCCAGGTAGTTATAAGGTTATTTTCTACAGACAGTTGAGTCTAACCAATAGTCTTTCAATGAGTGACCACCTAAGTTCATCAGATCCTCCAGTGGAAGCCAGTGAATTTACCCTTCCATTTTTAACTAAATCCAGTGCAATTCTATTTAATAGGTTCATCAAGTCATATGAGTATACTTTCAGCATTTGTGCTTTGTCTAGCCAGTAATATGACATTCTAACATAAGTTTGAGTCCTTTTTTTTTTTTTAGCAAGCAGTAGTATACACTATGCTGGTCATGGTCAGTAGACATTGTTGGCACTAAGATCAATAATGCAATCACACAATAAAATCAATGGTGATTTAGCCAAGCATTGTTGGAGACATCTAGTGACCAATTTGGAAGAGTTTAAAGACTCAATGGAATGATTGTATAGCTTCCCATCCAGCAGCTCATCAGGACTTTGTAGACTATGATTATGGTCTCACCATTGGTTTGTTGGCCGATGCAAGAGACATTCTCAAAATAATGCTGGTGAAGTGGCCTAAAGTGGAAGTAGATAAACTGATTTGATAACACTGGGCATTGTGGTACCAAGTGCCATAACAAAGTGGAACCAGAACCCTGTAATGAAGTGGTCAGCAATCAATCTCTGCATCAAAGGAGTGAGAACAATGGTCAGTGATGAAAAAAGCCTGGTCAGAATCATAGTCAAAAAGCCAATTCACACCCTAACCACAAGTGCTTTGCATGTCCTGTCATCAAGCTTGGGGTTTTGGTGTCCCTGGTTGCAGTGCACTTTGATAACATGGTTTCAAGAAGTTCTTAGTAATAAAATGATGTCATCAGATGCACATCAAACATCTTCCATTGCTCTTCTTCTGTACCTCAGTTAGCTCTAATCGAACTACAAAGTCAGACTCTATAAGGAATGTATATCAGCAAGTTGCACCCGATATAGGCATCAAATGTCTGTAGAACAAGTTCTATAAGGTAGTAGTTAACTTAGGAATCCTTCCTGCATCCCACCTCCCCAGCTTGGTCCTATATAACCTTCTCAGTGATCCTGCGCAGAATGTCCTATTTATAAGCATGAGACTTGTGCAACATTTAGTTCCCAACACCCTTTTGTTGCGGTTGTGCCTAAAGTGAACCCATAGCAACGTCAGACATGTCAGATTTGTAACCTCTCCAGCTACACAGAGGTACAATTGGTAAGAGTGCCCACTGTTAACCTAAATGTAGCTATCACTCTGTCCATTAAAGAGGATAGCTCTTTTCAGACATTGATGGCATATAACTAGGATATGCCATCAATGTCAGATAGATGCAGGTTCCACCACTGGGACCCACTCCTATGTCTAGAACAGGGCCCACAAAATGAAGGTGAGTTCACTGTGCATGTGCAACTTGCTCTCTATTGAACACTATGGGAGTTCCCAAATAACCCAGTATGCATGCTTTGCTATTTTCTAAAGTCCCATTGCCACCGCTCCATTAACCAGTATTGGACTGCTGGAAAAAGTTGGTGCTCGGCCATTTTCAAAACTCCCAAAATGGTGAATGGAGGGTGTCCATTCATGTGTGCGGGTCCTCTTTCTGGAGATAGGAGAGGGTCCCAGAGGTGGAAGCCACACCTATCTGACATTGATGGCATATCCTAGCGATATGCCATCAATATTTCAGATCAGGCTAATGGATTTCATGGATCTGAATTACTGGTAGATTGTTATGAGGCTCTGTGATATGTTATTGGAGACCATATGGTCCACATACTATTGCTGCCCTGGGATCCTTTGCTACTGTGCCTGCTTCTGGCCATGAAGAATGAGGCTGATTTACAGCCCATATTTGTTATTTAGATTTGACACACCTAGATATTTTTCATCCACGATAACAAACCTCTGTTTGTCCCAGAAAATTGTTGGAGGCGTTTTTGGCTCTTTTCTTCAATCTATTTCAATCAAAGCTCATTGAGCTGTGACAGGTACATCAGCAAAAACAATTATTTGGAAACTTCTGCAAAAATATATTCTCTAACTAGTATGAAATGAGTTACTGTAGCTATATTACTTGAAAATGAGAACCCATTAGGTCGAAGACGAAATGAGCGTGTTACTGTTTACACAGACCAGCACAATTACCTCTAATGGTACTTTAAAGACTTGACTATTAAGCGTCTTCCAGTTGACGTGAATATATCTTATTCTATTTTTATTTTCTTTAGTTAAGAGGCTTCTAATACTTCTCACTGATGTGTTGTCAATAAAGCTTGATTCTAGCACGATATAAAAAAATATACCGTAATATGGGAAGAAATGAAGGTTACCTGTAAGAGTGTCCATGAGATGTTTAGTTTTTTCGTTCCAGCTTATGGTTTGGCAGTAGGAGCTGTTAGCTTTTTATAGATGCGTTCATTAAACAAACTTTAAGCATGAGGGTTAATAGTGGGGAACAGCCAGAGAGAAATTATTTGGTAGGAGAACTCAGCAAATGTGTTTTCGTACAAACTGAAGAGTTTTAAGGAATGTTACTTGTTCACTGTGTATAATAGATGGTAATTAGAGAGATCTATTACACTCCATTCAGAGGGTTCAAGGATGACCACCTACTCGGAGTAACCGTAGCAACCAATTGTGTTCCGGTATTATGTCTTATGTAGTGTATATTACATCCAGGATGGGAATGTGTGAGTAATGCGAGGATTGTTTTATTATAGAGTTTGCCAGTCGTAGGAATATTGTTCGGAATTTGTGAATAGTTTTGGAAAGTAGCTTCTGATCCTGGAGAGAAAGCAAAATGTCTTCTCCAAATAACCATTTATTTATAAATCTACCATTATGCGTGTTTTTTAGTTGCTATTGTTCTGGATTCAGTCCTAGAGGAATTCCGAAAGTTACTATAGGGGTAGGCTGGGCATTTGGCTAGGGTCTCCTGTTGTGTCATTGACTAATGTTACAGAAAGACCTAGATAAGCTGGCAGCATGGGCAAGAACATGACGGATGAATTTTAATGCTGGTAAATGTAAAATAATCCACAGAGTAATCATATTACTGCATATAAATTATATGTAATACAATTATGAACAAAGGTAGAAAAGAGGAACTTCTCAACAGTACTCAACTTCTCTCAGCAGTACTCAATGTCAGGCAGCAGCTGCAAAAGCAAGATTTTAGGGTGCATAACAAGAGAGATAAAACCTGCAATCGCAATGTAACATTAACATTAACCCTCTATATATCCTGTAGACACAGGCCACAGGGTTTAGGGTTCCAAATACTATAAAGGATATAGGAGGGCTAGAAAAGGTTCAAAAAGGAAGACCAGATTATTAAATGGTATGGATGATCTGTTTTATAATCAGGGGCTTAACAGTTGAGTTCAAATTTCTTGTAAAGAAATAATCAATACAGAGAATTGACACAGAATTTATTCCAAGGACTTCACAAAAAAATACCAATAAGTAGTAATGGCAGGTACTATGTCAGTTACTAAAAAAGGACTAGATGCTTATCTAATAGTAAATGGCATTGAGGAGTATAATCAATCTAAGAATTAATGTTGTATAATGAATCAAGAAATATTGAAGTTGATGGACCCGTGTCTTTCTTTTTAACCTAGGTAACTACAGTATGCCACTCTGTGTGAAAATATAGCATTTGCATTTTTTAATGGCACCATTTAATTTACCATGTCGTGTATTGGAAAACAGGGAAAAAAAAATTTGTGGGGTTAAATTGAAAAGAAAAACACAATTCCAAGATTTTTTGGGTCCAAGAAAATTAAAAAATTTCAACCATGTGGAAAGTAAGTGCACGGAAACTGACTCTCAGGCATTAGTAGCAGTAGCATGATGCATTGCAGGCTCCAGCTTTGCCTGGACTGTGAGAAAATGGCAGTATTGATACAGTAATCCAGTAAAATTATGCGGCACCAGTGCGCCTTCAAAACAATTTAACGTTAACCCCTCGCCCCCAAAGAATTTTAAAATCTTGACCACGTGGAAAGTGAATACACGGAACTAACCCTCAGGCATTACTGCCAGTGGCATGATGCATTTCAAGCTCCAGCTTTGTCTGGATTGTGATAAAATATTGCTGCGCCTTAAAGAAATTCACCCCCATCCCCACACAAAATGTTAAAATTTTCAACAGTGTGAACCCCTAAAAATTTTTTACATTTCAACTGTGTGAAAAGTGAATACATGTAAACTGACGAGAGGCATTAGTAGCATGATGAAGGCCATGACAGCAGCAGCCATACAGAACGTGATAATAGACAGACAGCAACAGTGACAAGATGGGACACCACCAGCGAGGTGAGGTGGGCGAGGTCTATACATTGGAATCAGCCATAGGAGTATGAAAATCCTCCTGAATCCAGGCTTTGGTCATTTAGACAAAAGTGATGTTTTAGACATCTTGTCCCATTTGGGGGTGCCACTATCTGAGATGACACTGGAGGCCTTGTAAGAAAGAAGATAGAGAGCATACGGTGCCAGTTCAGACCTCTGTTCCAGTCTCCCTTCCTATAAATCCATGGGATCAGGGTACATGGTACTGTATGTGCCAGAGAGTGGTCAGAGTTTAGGTAGGCCCGAACCTGGACATTGAGGTGGGAGCTGTCAGCTTGCTGACTGGCCTCTACTTGGCGTGGCACCTGGAAAAACTGCTCAATCATGTTGAGAAGACTGAAATGACTGCCGCGGCTTCTGTTGCTCATGGCAGTGGGAGAGGCGTGATTCTGTGAGGGGCGGAGGTGGACCTTCATTTCAGACACGCTGGCTACAAGCTGTGTACACAGTGTTTCCGGGTAGTACTCCCTAGTGCTTTTTTCACGCCGACAAGTGCACTAAAATGGTCCTACTCGCCATTTTAGTGGATTAGTCAGAAACGAACCTGGAAAGATTTTAGGTTTATCGGCCGTAATGCTTAGACCAAACTTAGTTCAGACCGAATTGGTTGCCCTTCCTTAATTGTCTGTGAACACAGTTCGACATGCACTCCACAAATGGAAGTTGACGCTGTATCATGCAAAGAAGAAGCCATATGTCAACAAGAGCCAGGAATGCTGCTGAATGAATGAATAACTGAGGCAAAATGGAAAACTGTTCTGTAGTCAGATAAATTAAAATTTGATTTAGAAACAGCAGACGCCATATTCTGCAGACTCAAGAAGAGAGAGACCAAACAGCATACAGTTCAAAAGCCTGCATCTCTGATAGTATGGAGTTGCATTATCAATTTATCACCTATGATGTGGGCATCTTACACATCTGGAAAGGCACTATCAATGCTGAACAGTATATAGAGGTTTTAGAACAACATACGCTCCCATCCAGACAACATCTCTTTCTGGTAAGGCCTTGCATGTTTAGGCAAGACAACGCTAAATCACATACTGCAACCATCACAACAGCATGGCTTCGCAGAAGAAGAGTCCAGATTATGAATTTGCCTGTCTGCAGTCTAGACCTTTCTCCAATAGAAAACATTTCAGACGTCATGAAACAAAAAATACTGAAGGAAAAGCAGAGGGAGAGCAGCACTCACTGAAATAAAATCCAGTGTGACCAATTGCCTTCAGAAGTCCCTAACTATTAAATAGAGTCTGCCTGTGTGTAATCTATTCTCAGTATAACTACAGCTTTTCTGTGAAGGCCTCAAAGGTTTGTTAGAGAACATTAGTGATCAAACAGCATCCTGAAAACCAAGGAACACACCGGACAGGTCAGGGATAAAGTTGTGGAGAAGTGTAAAGCAGAGTTGGGTTCTGAAAAAATATCCGAAGCCCTGAACATCTCACAGAGCACTGTTCAATCTATCTTCCAAAAATGGAAGGAGTATGGCACAACTGCAAACCTACCAAGACATGGCCATCCACCTAAACTGACAGCCCAGGCAAGAAGAGCACTAATTAGAGAAGCAGCCAAGAGGCCTATGGTCACTCTGGAGAAGCTACAGAGATCCATAGCTAAGATGGAAGAATCTGTCCACTGGACAACTATTAGTCCTGTACTCCACAAATCTGGCCTTTTTTTTAAAGCAAGCCGTAAGAAGTCCCATTTGCAGTTTCCTACAAGCCATGTAGGGGACACAGCTAACTTGTGGAAGAAGGTGCTCTGGTCAGATGAGACCAAAGTTGAACATTTTGGACTAAATTCAAAACGCCACATGTGGCAGAAAACATCGTCATAAACACACTATTCCCATTGTGAAACATGTTGATGGCAGCATCATGCTGTGGGAATGCTTTTCTTCAGCAGGGGCAGGAATGCTAGTCAGAATTGCTGGGAAGAAGGATGGAGGTAAATACAGGGAAATCCTGGAGGAAAACCTGGTAGAGGCTGCAAAACACTTGAGACTGGGCCAGAGGTTCACCTTCCAGCAGGACAACCCTAAACATACAGCCAGAGCTACAATGCAATGGCTTCAATAAAAGCATATTCATATGCTAGAATGGCCTAGTCCCAGTCCAGATCTAAATCCCATTGACAATTTTTGGCAAGACTTTAAAATTGCTGTTCACAGCAGTGGCGTACATATAGAAGTAAGGGCCCCATAGCAAGGATAAAATCAGGCCCCCCACACAGGACAGAGGGGTTTCCTCCTAAACTCTTCTCAATGGCCCTTGGGCCATTTTTCCACTGCCTCATTTGCTAAAAGTTGTTCCTTTAGGCCGAGTTCACACGTGTGACCCGTCCCCGTGCTGCGGCCTCAAATAGCGGGCCGCAATGCACGATCGCCGGCCGTAGGTCAGCCGCATCGGATCGCGGACCCATTCACTTTAATGGGTCCGCGATCAGGCCGTTCCGCAAAAAGAAAGGACATGTTCTATCTTTTTGCGGAACGGAAGTATGGGACGCAACCCCACGGAAGCACTCCATAGTGCTTCCGAGGGGTCCCATCCCGTGCGGCCGTTCCGCTATTCCGGATTTGCGGACCCATTGAAGTGAATGGGTATGCGGAATGCACACGGAACTGTGGCCGTGTATTGCGGCCCGCAGATTGCGGGCCGCAATACGGCCACGGATCACACACGTTCGTGTGAACTTAGCTTTAGAGGGTAGATTCCTGACTAAGTTTTCACCTGCAGTAGAAAAGGATATAATCCCAACTAAGGCTGGGCCCCCTCTTGCCCTGGGACCCATAGCAGTCGCATGGTCTGCCGCTATGGTAGTTACGCCCCTGGCTCACAGACGCTCTTCATCTAATCTGACTGAGCTTGAGCTATTTCACAAAGAAGAATGGGCAAAAAGTGAAGCCTCTAGATGTGCAAAGCGGATAGAGACTGTTGAGGAAGGGTTAAAATATATGCATGTATATATATATATATATACAGTTGCAAGAAAAAGTATGTGAACCCTTTGGAATTATATGGATTTCTGCACAAATTGGTCATAAAATGTGATCTGATCTTCATCTATGTCACAACAATAGACAATCACAGTCTGCCTAAACTAATAACACAGAAATAATTAAATGTTACCATGTTTTTATTGAACACACCATGTAAATATTCACAGTGCAGGTGGAGAAAGTATGTGAACCCTTGGATTTAATAACTGGTTGAACCTCATTTGGCAGCAATAACTTCAACCAAACGTTTCCTGTAGTTGCAGATCAGACGTGCACAACGGTCAGGAGTAATTCTTGACCATTCCTCTTTACAGAACTGTTTCAGTTCAGCAATATTCTTGGGATCTCTGGTATGAATCGCGTTCTTGAGGTCATGTCACAGCATCTCAATCTGGTTGAGGTCAGGACTCTGACTGGGCCACTCCAGAAGGCGTATTTTCTTCTGTTTAAGCCATTCTGTTGTTGATTTACTTCTATGCTTTGGGTCGTTGTCCTGTTGCAACACCCGTCTTCTGTTGAGCTTCAGATGGTGGATAGATGGCCTTAAGTTCTCCTGCAAAATGTCTTGATAAACTTGGGAATTCATTTTCCCTTTGATGATAGCAATCTGTCCAGGCCATGACACAGCAAAGCAGCCCCAAACCATGATGCCTCCACCACCATACTTCACAGTTGGGATGAGGTTTTGATGTTGGCGTGCTGTGCCTCTTTTTCTCCACACATAGTGTTGTGTGTTTCTTCCAAACAACTCAACTTTGGTTTCATCTGTCCACAGAATATTTTGCCAGTACTGCTGTGGAACATCTAGGTGCTCTTGTGCAAACTGTAAACGTGCAGCAATGTTTTTTTTGGACAGCAGTGGCTTCCTCTGTTGTATCCTCCCATGAAATCCATTCTTGTTTAGTGTTTTACATATCGTAGATTCGCTAACAGAGAGTTTGGCATATGCCAGAGACTTTTGTTAGTCTTTAGCTGACACTCTAGGATTCTTCTTCACCTCATCGAGCAGTCTGCACTGTGCTCTTGCAGTCATCTTTACAGGACGGTCACTCCTAGGGAGAGTAGCAGCAGTGCTGAACTTTCTCCATTTATAGACAATTTGCCTTACCGTGGACTGATGAACAGCAAGGCTTTTGGAGATACTTTTGTAACCCTTTCCAGCTTTATGCAAGTCAACAATTCTTAATCGTAGGTCTTCTGAGAGCTCTTTTGTGCGAGGCATCATTCACATCAGGCAATGCTCCTTGTTAAAAGCAAACCCAGAACTGGTGTGTGTTTTTTTAGGGCAGGGCAGCTGTAACCAACACCTCCAATCTCATCTCATTGACTGGACTCCAGTTGGCTGACACCTCACTCCAATTAGCTCTTGGAGATGTCATTAGTCTAGGGGTTCACATACTTTTTCCACCTGCACTGTGAATGTTTACATGGTGTGTTCAATAAAAACATGGTAACATTTAATTGTTTGTGTGTTATTAGTTTAAGCAGACTGTGATTGTCTATTGTTGTGACTTAGATGAAGATCAGAACACATTTTATGACCAATTTGTGCAGAAATCCATATCATTCCAAAGGGTTCACATACTTTTTCTTGCAACTGTATATGCATGCGAACCTGTGCATGCATGTATAATATATATACATGCATTAACAGGCATATTATAGGATGATGTGCGCAGATGTGCCCAGCATCTGCGCACATCTGCCCTTAGTATTCCACAGGGGCTCATGGAATATGTGCCCCCTAATAAATATCCCCCTATGTGTCCCCACATATATATATCCCAAAATTCTATGTGGTGTATACATGTGAATGGATGTGCCCCAAGCATCCATA
Source organism: Bufo bufo (assembly GCF_905171765.1). Taxonomy (NCBI): domain Eukaryota; kingdom Metazoa; phylum Chordata; class Amphibia; order Anura; family Bufonidae; genus Bufo; species Bufo bufo. Next base: position 181,767,666 of record NC_053397.1, on the reverse strand, counting down.
TACATGTATATTATATATGGCGTCCCCTGGTTCACCTGAAACCAGATGTATCAGTGTGAATGTGCCCCAAGCATTCACGCTGATGCCACCTGGTTAATTGCATCAGAATGACCGGACAAGAGTCCTTTGTATTAATTATCTCCAGCGCCGCTGGAGATAATTATGCATAATAGGAATAGGGGAGAAACCTCCTCTCCTTCTATTATGTACATTCCGGCAGCGCGATTACCTTCGCGCTGTCCGGAATGCAAAGTGTGACAGGCGGGAGATCAAAGGCTTCTCCCGCCTGTCAGGAAGTGGCGTGGCACCGACGCGCTGGTGCAGGGACGCGCGGGCTGGTGCAGTGACGTCATCTCACTGCGCCGGCTCACGTGTCCCTGATGGTGGCGCGCGCCCACGTGCCACAGTGTGGGCGGTGCGGCAGTGCGGGCCGCCGGACATAAATATCCGGCGGCCCCTGCACTGGCGGAAGAGCCGAGCCGCCTTCCCCCCCTCACCCCCTGAAGAGGATCCCCCCTGGACAACGAGCATACCTGAAGGGCTGAGTACCACTATCCCACCAACGATTAACCCTTATTTTATCCTATTCCCCATACCTCTATTCCAACAAAGAATCATCCCTACCTCTACCCACTACCTGCCCATATTCTACCCCACATCCCCCCTGAATCCCTGTCCTATCTTAACCCTTATATACCCCTACTCTGATAACCCCTTATCCCTGCCACCTGTACCCCTGTTCCTACCATTAACCCCTACTACTCCCCTGCCAGCTGTACCCCTACCCTTCACACCTGGACCACCAACACCCTACCCTAACCTTATAGGAGCATCTCTGCTCCCTATTCTTGGTTAACCCCTGCAACCCTGTGTCTGTGGCCTGCATTTACCCTTGCAGTGCCACCTTAAACCCTTCGTTCATAGGGATAGTTTTTAGTCCAGGTTGGGTGGGCTGCTAATGTATGTGTGTGTACTGTATAGTTAGTTTGTGGGTGGAATTTGGGATTTTGTAGTTTAGTTTAGTACTGTATTTTTAGTACTGTAGTGTTAGTGCATTGCGTGCGTTGTGTACTGTAGGTGTTAATAAATACTGTGTGTTATTTGTACCTACTGTGTAACGTGTTGTTATTAGCGGTAGCCAGCTCAGTTAGGCGCTTGCACCTAGCTTAGTGATTAGCGTAAGGCAAGGTGAAAGTATTATTCTTTAATATAAAGGTATAAATAGGAGGAGTCATCGGTAGACGGCTCCTCCTATTTAGGAATATTTATTATTTATATTTGCATAAATATTGGTAATTAATATCCCCCCTTTACAGAGACATATCCACAAAAGACGTGCAGCTGAGTAGTGAAAGATGCAAAGTATTGACTCAGGATGGCTCAATACAATAGCAAGCTATACTTTCCACATTTTTATTTATTTTATTTTGAAAACCATGTATCATTTTCTTTTCACTTTACACATACTGTGCTTGATACTTTGTGTTGGTCTATCGCATAAAATCCCCAATAAAAAATACATTTAAAGGGGTTATCCAAGATTATTAAATGTCCCCCATATGCCCGGGCCCCTCATACTGAATACACTTACCGCTACTGCTTCGGTGCGGGGACCAGGAGCGTTGCAGGGAGCGGGGAGCCAGGTAAGTATATTCAATGTGAGGGGCTCGGGCGTATTTAATTGTTTTGGTTAACCCCTTTAAGATTTGGGTGTAAAGTGAAAAAATGTAGAAAAGTTTGAGGCTCCATTCACACGTCTGCAAATGGGTCCGCATCCCTTCCGCAATTTTGACCCATTCATTTTCTATGGGGAAGGAATGGATGCGGACGGCACACAGTGTGCTGTCAGCATCCGCATTTGCGAAGCGCGGCCCCGATCTTCAGGTCCGCAGCTCCGCAAAAGATAGAACATGTCCTATTCTTGTCCACAGCTTGCGGACAAGAATAGGCATTTCTATAGGGGTGCCGGGCAGGTGTGTTGCGGATCCGCAATTTTCGGGTCCGCAACACACCACGGACGTGTGAATGGAGCCTAAGGGGTATGAATATTTTTTCAAGGCACTGTAGTTGTGCTACAAAAATATATAAATTTTCTCAAGTTTGAGTTTAAATCCTAAAGTATACATTTTTCACATATAAGATTACTTACACGGTTTGTGTAAAGATTTACAAGGGAATTGTGAATCATCTGGTCTGAATTAGGTCATTCGCAGCAACTTGCTTGTCTGTATTGCTATAGACGTGCTATCCGTATCTCCATTTCTCAGTCCAGGAAACATGAGGTCAGAGATTGTATGACATACCGTAGCAGTCACACAGAACACAAGAGGATATTTAACCGGCATGGTCATAAAATGTATCAGGGCACAATGCACACTAATAAAATGAAGTGAGAGGACAGGTTACTGACTACCTCATATCCTGCTACTGTGAGCCGCCTTATGATGTTTCAGCTGGTGTAAAGAATGTATTAAAGGAGTTATCCCATGACTAATGTAAAAAATAAAAATCTGACATTATATAGTACATCACATGGATCCAGAGATCTCCCCATTCATTGCTCTGCTAGATTTATATCATGCGGACAGCTCAGGGGAGTGTCTTTTCTGCTGCAGCTCAGGGTGTGTGTCCATGCTCTCCCTATCACAGCTCAGGAGGTGTGTCCATGCTCTCCTTATCACAGCTCAGGAGGCGTGTCCATTCTCTCCCTATCACAGCTCAGGGGGCGTGTCAATGCTCTCCTTATCACAGCTCAGGAGGCGTGTCCATGCTCTCCCTATCACAGCTCAGGAAGTAGTTGAAGGATGAAACTGAGCATGTGCGACCTTCTCAGTGAGCAGGTCAAAGAAATAAGAAAAAAACAAAGGGCAGATGGTGCTAGATAGATACATTTTATTGAATATCTCAGTGGCTATGCAAAATGTTTAATTGCATGAAATTACAAAAGTATTCAGATGCAGGAGCTGGTTTGTAAACTGTAGAATATTTTTTTGTGGGATAACCCCTGTAAGTAATTGCTTAAGTAACAATAACGTAATATTTAACATATCCGATTAAGTATTAACATCCATGGCATTACACCCCAGCCTGTAGTGTGCTGCTGAATATAAGAGATGGCAGCGATCTAAATATACCAGGGATGGGTCCCTGGGTATAAATGGCCTTGGGTCCGCTACAAGCCATAAGTCATATGTACATGGCATTGAGTAGCATTTATTTCAGTATTTCTGTTTTCTGCAGATCTTGCACTTAAAACTTCAGAAGCCAGAAGCTGTGGCCCCATCTAGTCATAGGCACTAGCCTAATGGTCAGTCTGCTTGCTTTAAAGGGAACCTGTCATCAACGTTATGCTGACCATAATAACAGCAGAATAGAATAGAGACAGGTGAGTTGATTTCAGCAGCCTGTCATTTATAAGTTAAAAGTAATCATTGCAGCACAGGCCTTGAAAAGAGTCACGGCCACCTGAGAAGAGTCATGGTTATTCATAAATTCTTGCTCTCCCTGCCCACCTGCTAATGACTGACAGTCTTCTACCTAGTTTTCTCTCTTTCTCTGGCCTCATGCACACGACCGTTGTGTGCATCCGCGGCCGTTGTTCCGGTTTCCGTTTTTTTTCGCGGACCCATTGACTTTCAATGGGCCCGTGGAAAAATCTGAAAATGCACCGTTTGGTTTCCGCGTCCGTGATCCGTGTTTCCTGTCTGTCAAAAAAATATGACCTGTCCTATTTTTTTGACGGACAACGGTTCACGGACCCATTCAAGTCAATGCACACAAGATTGGCATCCGCGTCCGTGATCCGTGGCCGTAGGCTACTTTCACACAGACGGATCGCAGATCCGTCTGCATAAAATCTTTTTCAAGTCAATGGGTCCGTGAAAAAACACGGATGCACACAAGATTGGCGTCCGTGATCCGTGGCCATAGGCTACTTTCACACAGACGGATCGCAGATCCGTCTGCATAAAAGCTTTTTCAGAGCTGAGTTTTCACTTTGTGAAAACTCAGATCCGACAGTATATTCTAACACAGAGGCGTTCCCATAGTGATGGGGATGCTTCAAGTTAGAATATACTAAGAACTGTGTACATGACTGCCCCCTGCTGCCTGGCAGCACCCGATCTCTTACAGGGGGCTGTGATCCGCACAATTAACCCCTCAGGTGCCGCACCTAAGGGGTTAATTGTGCGTATCATACCCCCCTGTAAGAGATCAGGTGCTGCCAGGCAGAAGGGGGCACACCCCCCTCCCTCCCCAGTTTTTAATTCATTGGTGGCCAGTGTGCCCTCCCTGCCTCCCCTGTATTACATTCATTGGTGGCCAGTGCGGCCCCCCCTCCCTCTTCTGTATTACTGTACATTCATTGGTGGCCAGTGGGCCCCCCTCCCTCCCCTGTATTACTGTACATTCATTGGTGGCCAGTGGGCCCCCCTCCCTCCCCTGTATTACTGTACATTCATTGGTGGCCAGTGGGCCCCCCCCTCTCTCCCCTGTATTACTTTACATTCATTGGTGGCCAGTGCAGCCCCCCCTCCCTCCCCCTCCTAATTAAAATCCTCCCCCCTATCATTGGTGGCAGTGTAGAGTTCCGATCGGAGTCCCAGTTTAATCGCTGGGGCTCCGATCGGTAACCATGGCAACCAGGATGCTACTGCAGTCCTGGTTGCCATGGTTACTTAGCAATTTTTAGAAGCATTATACTTACCTGCGATGTCTGTGACCGGCTGGGCGCTCCTCCTACTGGTAAGTGACAGGTCTGTGCTATAAGCAATGCGCCGCACAGAGATTTCACTTACCAGTAGGAGGAGCGCCCGGCCGGTCACAGACAGCGAAGGTAAGTATAATGCTTCTAAAATTGCTAAGTAACCATGGCAACCAGGACTGCAGTAGCGTTCTGGTTGCCATGGTTACCGATTGGAGTCCCAGCGATTAAACTGGGACTCCGATCAGAACTCTCCGCTGCCACCAATGATGGGGGGGGGATTTTAATTAGGAGGGGGAGGGAGGGGGGCCCACTGGCCACCAACGAATGTACAGTAATACAGGGGAGGGAGGGGGGCCCACTGGCCACCAATGAATGTACAGTAATACAGGGGAGGGAGGGGGGGTCCACTGGCCACCAATGAATGTACAATAATACAGGGGAGGGAGGGGGGCCGCACTGGCCACCAATGAATGTAATACAGGGGAGGGAGGGAGGGGGGGCACACTGGCCACCAATGAATTTAAAACTGGGGAGGGAGGGGGGTGTGCCCTCTCCTGCCTGGCAGCACCTGATCTCTTACAGGGGGCTATGATACGCACAATTAACCCCTTAGGTGCGGCACCTGAGGGGTTAATTGTGCGGATCACAGCCCCGTGTAAGAGATCGGGTGCTGCCAGGCAGCAGGGGGCAGTCATGTACACAGTTCGTAGTATATTCTAACTTGAAGCGTCCCCATCACTATGGGAACGCCTCTGTGTTAGAATATACTGTCGGATATGAGTTTTCACAATCTAACTCAAATCCGATGGTATATTCTAACAGAGAGGAGTTCCCATGCTGATGGGGACGCTTCAAGTTAAAATATACCATCGGATTGGAGAAAACAAGGGACTCCTGACTTTACATTGAAAGTCAATGGGGTACAGATCCGTTTGCAATTGCACCATATTGTGTCAACGTCAAACGGATCCGTCCCCATCGACTTGCATTGTAAATCAGGACGGATCCATTTGGCGGACACCAAAACGACTTTTTCCTTCATTTTCGTGGATCCTCCAAAAATCAAGGAAGACCCACGGAAGAAAAAACGGACACGGATCACGAACCTACGGACCCCGTTTTTGCGGACCGCAAAAAAAAACGGTCGTGTGCATGAGGCCTCTCTATGAGAGAACTGCCAATCATCAGCAGATGGGCAGGAGAGCAGGAGATTAGGAATAACCATGACTCTTCTCAGGTAGATTTGACTCTTTTCCAGGCCTGGGCTGTAATGATGCTGGTTCTCGGCAACCACTTACTTTTAGCTCATGAGTGACACACCGCTGAGATCAGCATTTCTGTCACTAATTTATGCTGCCCTCAATGATGTCAGCATAAAGTTTATGACAGGTTCCCTTTAAAGCATGAAATCCATCTCATATCTAATCACAGGTTCAGGCTGGTGCTCTGCTCTACCCCTATATTTTACACTGCAGCCCCATGAACTCTATAATAACACCGTAATCAGCATCTTTCTACTATGGCTACGAAGGAGATTTGGAGCACTGTATTAAAGGGGTTTTCCAATTGCTTCTTTACTGATGACCTATCCAATCAGCTGCTTGAGAAGGCAGCGGTGCTCGCAGTACTTCAGATTTTACTAAGCCATGTGACCTCCAGAGGATAGGTCATCAGTAAAAACACTTGGAAAACCCCTTTAAGAAAAAGAGAACTCCAACTGAAATAGATATATTAACCCCTTCCTACTGTCCTTTATGCAGGGCCGATGCAAGGATTTTTGCCAACAAAAGCGAAGCTACATTTTGGCGCAACCCCCCTCCCCTCGCAGCTCACCTGGCCCTGGTCCCGTCTGCAGCAGCTGGCTTCTCCTCTGTGTGGTCCTGGTATCTTCGCTCTGCTTCAGACATTCGCTGGTTTGAGGACCATATTTTTCGCCCTTTAAGACGCACTGGCCCATAAGACGCACCTAGGTTTTAGAGGAGCATAATAAGAAAAAAATATTTTCCATTGCACCTCAGGTCAGACCAGCAATCAGACCCCCAATGTTAATCAGACCTCAGATCAGACCCCCAATGCCTCAGATCAGCCCCCCATATCAGCCATCAGCCCCCATGTCAGCCATATAGCCCCCCTATTTCAGCCATCGGCGCAAATAAAAAATAAAAATAACTTACCTCTCCTGCTCCTGGCCGCCGCCACTTCTCACCACCAGCGCTCTCTCTCTTCTTCCTGTTTCTCGGCTGTCAGCTGTGAAGGCTGCGCACAGTGAGGTCACATGCTGCACAGCCCTTTACAGCAGACAGCCGAGCGGAGGACCAGGAAGCGGTGAGTACAGATCCTTCACCGCTTCCCGGTCCTCCGGTACTAATGAAGCGCTTCCAAAATGGAAGCGCTTCATTAGAATGTCATTTTTTCCGCCCCCCTGTCTCTGCGTCCTAAGGCAGCCACTTGGTCTGCCTTATTATACCGCCGGCCCTGCCTTTATGTGGTAAAAGTGTCTCTGAGGGATCCGTATTTGGTCCGTGTGTCCGTTTTTTTGCGTGTATTCCAAGAAACACTGCTTAGCTGAAAATGAATTTCAAAAGCATCTCCTATCTTTTACTTTTTGTGTCACCCCTTTCCCCTCATAGATTGTAAGCTCTTGCGAACAGGGCCCTCATTCCTCTTTATTGACTTGTCTGTATCTATGTTATTTATGACTGTTTGTACATGAACCCCTGGACTGTAAAGTGCTGCGGAATATGTTGGCGCTATATAAATAAAGATTATTATTATTATCAGTGGTCAGTGAAAAACGGATTAAGCACGGATGCCATTTGTGTTGTGTCAGCGATTTTTCACTGACTCATAGACTTCAATGGGCTTGTTTATTCGGCATCATGGACCAAAGTAGCGCACGGTCAGTAAAAAAAATACCGATATATGAACAAGCATATTAAAATTAATGGGTATTTGTGCTGTCCACAGAAAATGCGGAGAGCACACGTCAGTGAAAAACTAAAATGTGAACGAGGTTTACAGCGATACCATATTTTATAGTTTTTCTTGTTTTCTTTTTATTTTCCACACACAGGGCTTGATAGGAACTTTGCTATACAAGGCCTCGGAGCCTTCAGAAGGCCTGAGGCTGCCATAGCAACCGAACGGCTCCCATTCAGTCACAGGGAGCAGTAGTAAGTCAGTGCTCAGATGAGGTGGTCACAATTGACCATGGCATTAGAGGGGTTAAAAGTCCATGACCGATGGTGGTCACCATCTTTAAAGACTTGACGCGGTTGGAAAGGGGTTAAGAAATAATCAGCATCTTGTACCTAAAACCAACATGATAATAAAAAAGGGAGGTTCACTTGAATGTATCATTGGTTGTGTCACTGATCACTAAACAAAATGGCCCTCAAAATGCCTGATAGATCATGTGATCATATGTTCTTGTTGCTTATGGCAACCAATCAGCCTGTTGGTTGCCATATTCACTCAGTATTCATTCTAGAAAGTACAATGGAAAAGTTTTGAGCTCTGATTGGTTGCTAGGGGCAACAAGAACACTATGAAAAGTTATAGGATTTTCCAACTTTTTGAATCAATTCCTCATTGTTTTCTTCAAGATCTCTGCTTGCTGTCATTCAATAGAAACCTGCATGGTTTACTTCCACTGGATGATAACCTGCTCTGGTCACATTCGTATTTTGCGGATCTGCGGTTTTTTAAATACATACAGTCGTGTGCATGAGGTCTAATGCAGATGGTGGTAGATGTGGTTAATTTTAATTGTCTTTTTGGCAAACTTTTCATTTGCAGGCGTCTCTTTTCGCCTCTCTATCCCTTCGTTTACCATAAAACGCTCCGACTTGACTAGATCAACATTTATCTTAGCAGATTTTACTAATTTGACAAATAGTATTTACGCATGTTTATTCCTACGGGCAATTTATGAGTTATAAGAGTTTATTTTTCCCTTGTTTTTATATGTTCCAGAGATTTTAATTTCTGGAAAATATGATGGCCTTGGATGTTTGACGGAAATCTTACTTATAAACTAGGCACCTGGGTAATTAGATTTACACCTAGATGTAACTGTTAAACCTTCACACTTTGTAAACATTGCTGGAGCATGAAGACTATCCTTATCCACTGACACCATGAAATACGGCGTGCAGACCGGGACAGGAATGATGTAGACCCCTATAGTGTTTACAAATGATTTTTCTAAAAAGTAGCATTAGTAAGATCATTTATAGAGCCAGAGCTTATACCGGGTATGTGCGTTCAGCTGGAGACATAAACCATGAGTGGCGCATGAGCTGGAGAATATTAATAGTAACCTCAGTTATCCTAAAGAACAGCACACTGCATAGCCTCATCTTTGCTTCTTCTCCTCATTACTGTGCACGTCTCCTGGCATCAAACGTTTACTGTATGTAAATTTTTATAGTAAAATACAAAAAAGTGTCATCATTTTGCAATATAAACTCGTCAACACTGAAATTGTAAAACCAAGAAGAAATCACAGGATCGATAGACATGTTAATGATACGCAAATGATGAAAAAAATGGAAAGAAAATATTAATTTATTCAGTATCAAGTATGAGTGCCACATGGCAGAAATATAAGCACTAACAGGCCTTGGCATGCTATCAGTGAGGTTATTAATGGTTGTCTGAGGAATGTTCTGCCATGCTGAATGCACTTGGGCACGCAAATTATCAAGATCCACTGCAAGCAGCTACTTCTGCAATTGCTGACCAATAATGTCCTTAGGTGTGCTCAATTGGACAAAAGTCCAGAGATGCAGCAGGCCATGGTAGCATGTTTAGGCCATGCAGGCTGCTCATAATAGCATTAGCAACATGCGCCCTGGCGTTGTCCTGCTGAAAAACTTTCCTGGGACACTTTGGAGAAATTTCAATACCATTGGTTCCACGACCAAATCAACGTAGAGTCAAACTGTTAGTGTACCTATAATGAAGACTAGAGTGATCCGGCTACTGCACATTATGCCACCCCACACCATAATCCCAGGAGTTGGACTGGTGTGACGTTCACTTGTGAAGGCCTCTTCATGGCATTGTCCTGACCAATCTCCAGCTATCATTTCTCCAGCTATCCACAACAAAAGCAGGACTCATCACTGAACAGGATAGACCTCCATTAAAGTCTCAGTTGCCATCTTGCTGTGCACAATAATAGTCTTTAAGAGCGGTGGAGGAGGTTAATGAAACACCTGTAGCTAGATGTCTGACTCATAGACCAGTTCTGTGCAAACTCCTTCTGATGGTTTGTGTGGACATTGCTTGGGAAGTGATGTTGAATTTCACTTGCAGTACAGAATGGATCACTACACATCATTCTTGTAATGAGATGATCCACCCATGCAGAGGATCACCTCTGTGCACTTGTAGCTGTCATTCCAGTTCATTGTTGCTCTCCTAACCACCACACGCAACTTTGAACAGTGCTGACATTCGGCCTAGGCAGGTAGCGATCTACTGGAGTGATAAACCAAGGTGTCACGGACGTACCAAGACATACGAACGTGCCAGTGACAGTAAGGACATCTGTGAGACTGGCAACACGTGGTTTGAGCTTCTGTGCCTGTGGATTGTTTGTGGTTGGATCTCAGCTGAGTTCCTGGTTCTTCCATAGCCTCTTTGAAGTTAAGTCTTTCCTTTCCCTTTTTGTATTTTGTTTGGGTTCTGTGTGTTGCATTTCCCTATTGTTTGTATTAGGTCTGAAGTAGACTCCTGTTCGTCCTTTCTTTTGGAGGAACAGGTAGTCTCGCCCCTGCCATTAGTACCAGTGTCCTATAGGGCTAGATAGGACTCTAGGTATTCCTGCATATGAACTCACCTACCTTTGGGGTCTGTTCATACTGGTAGTCAGTCAGGATTTTGGTTAGGGTTTTCACTAGGAGGTGTCCATCTTCCTTCCCTAGTTCTCAGGCCTGATTCCCTGTTTCCCCCTTCCCTCCTATGCTCGTGTGGTGTTTCCCTCCCACACCAAAGCATGACGCAAGATCTCTCAGTTCAAGTATTGTCCCTCTCAGTTTGTCATAACTGGCATATAAATGAACATGACTTGATGTGTTTTTTTGAGGTTTCATTTGGCTAAAAAGTTGCTATCAATCTGGCTTTTGTGCCCCTCCCACATGCCACAGATTGGAGCCAAGTGCCTGAAAATGTCATCATTTGCTGAGCTTATCTATACCTGCTACTTCCTCATAAAGAAGGAGAACGTTTAAAAAAAAAACTATCACATGATGTTCCTTTTTAGCAAAATAAACATGAATATCCAGCTTCTGCTGACATCACCCCCATTACCAGGTCTCCAACCGGGGCTATGGATGCAGTGTCACTTCCTCCACGTGAATGGGGCCAGAACTGATATTCTCCCTGGTGTGTGCACAAACTCCTGGATCCCCCTCATCTGTGCATGCGCCAGGGAGAGGAGTAGTTCTGGCCCCATCCAAAGTGGAAGTGATGTCTTATCTGTAGCCCAGGCTGAAAACTTGGTAACGGATGCAACATCAGCTGAAGCCTCACGTCACCGAAGGCTGATCCACACAACTTTGGTATGGTAAGTACATTATAATATTTCGGTGTGATTACAGTGTCTATGTGGGAAACAGAGTCCCGGAGAAACCCCTTTAATATTCCATTCTCATATTCAAATGGAAAACTCAGTGCCATCTATATTTAATGTGATGCATTGTTAATTAAAATGAAGATATATTGTATTTCCCAATTTCCATCTCAATAAGTCTTTTATCCCCTGAAGCAGCATATCCTTGTACATCATTACAAACCAATCAAGTGTTTATTGTCATGAAGTAACTGAACTTTCCGTCGTTCCACCAATAAAAAGACGCATTCATTCCGTTTGTTATGTAATATCTTGTAAATGATGAGTGGAAGAACAATAGGTAACATGTTTATTTTGCTAAAGTCTAATCCATATAACCTATCCTAGGTAAACATATTAATTGGCAATCCTAAGCCAGCGGCTGAATGACGCTGAAAGACGCTCAGTGTGTTATTTTGTTTCATTTATACAGATGAAAAGCTATTTGATATCAAATACGAGCTAAATAAATGTTTGACAACACCATGAACAAGGCTATTATTTAGTCGAAAAATCTAGTTTAAATGCGGGAGCGTGTTTGGAAATGTAAACAAATACTGAAAAGACAGAAGCTCAGCTAGTGAATCGTCTGTAGGTGACTATTGTGCGGGCATCATCAACGCCATTGCTGGCATCTGCTGGATCACGTACACTAGTTCTGTACTGGGTTCATGTGAACACCTCGTATTTATGCTTTAAAAACACCTAGTATGTGGTATTTAAAAATGGTATAACTGGTGCGAACACACATGCTAAATAATTCTTGGTGATTATACTTTCCCAATATATCACTTGCTGGTGGCAGGTATAGAGCTAGTGTTGGTTTATTCTTTTTTGTGAGTTACTTGAATGGGTCTAAGCTGCAAAAGCATGGAAAGCCCATGGACTAGGTGGCTGTACACATTAGATGAATTTCAGCTGAACCTGACAATTTTGGAGGGATCTGGCAACTAGAGTTGAGCGAATCGAATACAACGAAGTGGAATTTGATCTTGATTCAGGATAAATTTTATTCCCTGTGAAGCCGAATTTCCTCGTGCTTCGTGGTAGCGAATCTATTTAACCTGAAATAGTGTAAAAAACAAAAAAAAATCATACTTACCCCCTCCATTTGCTCCCGACGGGCTGGCCGCTACCATCTTGATTGAAGATCTTGACCGAAATCCCCGTGTGTGGTTACGTATGACGTCAACACGACGGCCGGCATGACGACGTCATCTCAAGCCTCGCGAGTTTTCACGCCAGATCTTCAAGCAAGATGGTGGCGGCCGGCCCGTCGCGAGCAAATGGAGGTGGTAAGTATGATTTTTTAATTTTTTTTTCTGTTCATTTTACACAGTTTTTACTCTCAGATCATGTATGAACGTGGCATTTGAGAGGTACAATGACGGGGAGCGGCGCTATCGCAGCTCCATGTCATTGCACCCACTACTAATGCACTTCGTGACAGTATTTCGTCACAAAGTGAATTTTTTCTAAACTTGGGCACAGCAGCCAAATCAAATTTTGAAGAAATTCGCTCATCTCTACTGGCAAACCATATTATATGCATGATAATATCTCAACTTTCCCTCGAAGAGAGTCAGGCATATAAAAAAACAATATACTTAATACTTAAAAATGTGATTTTAAAGAATTTTTGTTTGATTATTCAAACAGGAAACCGGTTCTGAATACTTTTATAATTATATGTAATTAAAAATGTAGTATTACCACTGAGTTATTCAATAAAATCTACGTGTATAGAGACACCTGCTGTTTGTTCTGTTTATTATTACCCTGTCCACCTCAGTAACATCTCTGCGGTGGTCGCACACGCTCAGTTCCAGCCTTCAACTGCCACTAGCCCTATCTATTGTTAGAAGCTTTGACAGTTGCAGGGAGGGAGCTGCAGCATAAACGGCATGACCCCTGAGAAAGGACATGCTCCCCTGAGAAAGGACAGGCTCCTAAACTGCACGATTAAAATAAATCTGGTAGAGCAAATAGAGCAACGAATGGGGAGCATGTCTGGATCCATGTGAGGTACAGGGCTGGTTCTAGCTTTGTTAGAAAGAGATTATCATGTACTATATGATTTCTGATTTTAATTTTTTCCAATGATCATGGGATAACCCTTTTAATTTGATAGAAAATATAATTGTAAGTCATGTCTTAAGCAGCCACATCCATGAGCTCCAGTATTCCTGTATTCTCTCATGACAGCTGATCACTTGTGGTCCAAGCAGCACAGTCAGGGGACTTCCTAACGAAATGGAACTATCCAAGTGGGCAACCTACAAATGTCACAAAAAAAGACAACAAATTGGCAAAATAATGAATCAAGATACAGATATGTTCTTCCTAATCTTTCTTCTAGAATGAACATGTCCTGAGACAGTCTTGTACTGGGGTGCCTAGGGCCCACCAGTAAAACTGAATCTTGGGGCCCACCCTATAGGTGTATACAAATATTGCAAATTCATTTTTTTTAGCCTTTAGAATGCATTTTTTTTTAGCGTTTTCATCATAGCATTTCAAGATCCATCTTTTTTAAATTTTTGCGCTGACTTAGCTGTGCTAGACTAAAGCTTACTTTTTTCAATGCTACCATGTGTGGGTACATATCTTTTATTGATTAACCTTTATTAATTTTTTTGGGGAGGTGGGAAAAACAGTAAATCTGAAATAGTTTTTAATCTTTTTAATGATAAGTACTGTGTAGAATAAATAAATATATAACTTATGGCAATACCAAATATGTCCAATTTATTTCATATTTTACTAATTGACAGCTTGTTGATTTGTTCTTTTTAGCATTATTTGTGAATATATATATATGTTTTTTTTGTTTTATTACTTTTTTTGTCAGAATAGGAAAAGCAGTAAATAAACTATTATTTTAACTTTTTTTTCCTGCCATGCAATGAATGTTATATTATCTGTGTTACCTGATGGTGCCATGGTTACTATTGTCTGTATCAGGGATGGTCAACATGTGGCCCTTCAGATGTAGGCTGTCCAGGCATGCTGGGAGTTGCAGTTTTGCAACAGCTGGAGGGACACAGGTTGGGCATTCCTGGTCTGTGGCATCAGAGGGGTTAAACAGCCAGAATCAAATGACTCATAACTGTCCTGGATCTGACAGGACAGTCCTGGATTTTAGTGGATGTTCCATGGTCATGGAATGGCTGAGGTATATCCAGCTCTCAACTGTCTCTGCGTCCTTAGGTCTGCTCGATGCTTCACCATTCAACTCAACTGCCGGCACTTTCCAGCAGACACAATGTGGTCACACATACTGTACATAGCGCAAATGGGCTGTGTAGGAGGGGGGCCAGGAATTATCCTGTGCTCATACAAAGGACAGCAGTACAATGTATGTGTGACAGCATCGTGCCTCCTGTGGAGCGCAGGAGCTGCTCCGATCATAAGGAAATGTTTAGGTGAGTATGTAGTGTTTTTTTTTTTAACAGTAAAGGGGGGACACTGCTGAGAGGCATAACTATTGTGAAGGGGCACAGTATGGGCATAACTACTTTGTGGGGGCAAAAGAGGGAATCATTAGGGGCACTAAGGGGACTGGGCTGGATAGGGCATGTGTGGTGAAGGCATTGGGCAGATTTAGAGGCATGGCTTAGTGTTAAGAAATTGCGTCATGGCACGCTACTCTGATTTTCAAAATTTTGGGAGGTATGGAATCAGTATTTTTTGATCAATGATCCTAGCCATAAGGCTGGTGTTCCATGTAGTAGCCGCTGCACAGCAAATTTAGAGACAATATATGACCATTGTGTGGCCAGAAACCTGAAGTTCCTACGATCTGCAAATTAATTTGGGTTATCTACTTTCTTACTGATAGTTGGTGGACTTCAGATTTTTGGTCACAGAGTGGCTGCATCTTGGCTTGGCTGTGCACTGGCTCTATGGGGGGCCACCACTTCTAGAATGTCAAGTATGAAATAGCTAGCACCAGCAAGTGATGGTGCGGACACAACTGCTATGCCTGCATCATTGCAATAGTGGTTTGCAGTAAAGGGGTTCTCCAGGCTTTTTCTATTGATGACCTATTCTCAGGATAGGTCATCAATATCAAACCGGTGGCGGTGCTGGGTGTCGTGCTGATCAACTGTACAGGGAGATTGCGTGAGCAGTGTGCACGTGCCATCTCCCTTCTCTCTTCCTGCCGGCTGCTGCTGTCCCAAAGACATAGAGAAGGGAGACTGCACGTGCACACTGCATGCGTCGTCTCCTTATACAGCTGATTGCCAGGGGTGCCCTTTAAGGTAATGTGATGATGTATACGGTGTGAGTGCTGGAAGGTGTGTATATCCCACCCAGATACCTCAGCTTGGTGAGATAAATAAAATCCAGAAAGCTGCATGGGTTTTAGTAAAGCGTAGTTCGCTGAGGCAGTTTTGTTTACATTTTGTTCTGGTCGGGATTTTATTTGGACTGGGGGATAGGTTTGGTAGTGGGATCTGCCAGTCCACACCCTTCCAGTCCGTGTATTGACTTTTACCTGAGGTCATTGCAGGTGAGGACTGATGTAATCAAGGAGGGATCAAACCAACCCTCTGTGTGTCAGTCAGAGAGAGAAAACTTGGAAACAGAGGCCTACAGATGCTCTGTGTGGTCTCAGCCAGGAGGGCTGAGGGGCCACAAGGCTTTGTAAAGCCTGAACTTTGGGAGGCCCAGCGACGCCTACAGAAAGAGGGTCGCACAGTTAAAGACGGGAAGACTTCTGGAACATCTTCCCCCTAATGGTCCTGGTGTGGTCACAGCCTGGAGGCTGCTGGACCGTATGTGGCTGAGGGGCCACAAGGCTATGTGAAGCCTGATCTCTTCCCATATTGACTTGTGTCTGATGAGCAGACCTGCTAAGGCTAGGAGCCTGAGACCCTGTTCTTAGAAGGGAGTCAGGGAAATTACTATGTATTAGCTAGAGCGCAGATGGGCAGGTGTTTGTTTTGAAGATTTGTGTGTGCTGGTGCCAAAATATTTTGGACTTTAAATCCGCAAAGAAGTCTGTGACTGCGACCCCCTGAGAGAGAGCGATCCCTTACAGTAAACTAAACTACCAGCAGGTCCTGAAGGTTTTCAGCTGCCAGAACATGCTGGGAGCTGTAGTTCCTTGTGAGAGTCACAAAGTTTTTTTTTACAGTAAATACCTAGTTTTCTTAGGGGACTGGCCTGGGGAAATGCTCACACTTTCTCCTCTTGCTTGCAGCCTGATAGGTTTCTTATTTGCTCAGTCTCCTCCACACTGTGTTACTGTCAGTGAGAGAGAGCACACAGATGCCTCCATCACTTGCTTCACACAGCCCAGCTCTGCAGAACCAGAGAGCTCCAGGATGTGGGCTGGCAGGCAACAGGGAATGTGTAAAAGCCGTCCACCAGAGCGAAGCTGCGAGCTAACAGAATGGGAGGAGTGGTCAGTTCAGACAGGTCCGTGGAGCCCATGACTGGAGAGGATGTGTCTTACTGCTGCAACTACACAGGATGCAAGTGGCAAGTTGTAATGTCATCCTGTCACTTGATTTCCCTGACATGGTAATTGAGATTGTATACCTCACTGCTGATACTTATAGGAACTCAATAGTGTTGATCGAGCACCAAAGTGCTCGGGTGTTCGGGTGCTCGGGTCGAACACCTCGGGATGCTCAGGTGCTCTACCGAGCACCCAAGCACAATGGAAGTAAATGGGAGAACCCGAGCATTAAACCAAGCATCCCCTGCTCTGAAGAGGGGAGGGTGTCTGGTTCATAGGAAAAAGTCAGAAATTGATGGAAACACTACCGAAATGGTTCGGGAACAGCATGGGGAGGATGTCTGGATGCATCTTAGACTCCCAGGTCGCTGCTGGGAATGATGTTGTCCGTGTAGTACGCCACTTTTACAGACTGACAATAATACGCACAAAACCAAAGATAAAATCGATTTTAGAGGACAAATTGTTAGGAAACATTCTTTCTTGTATATTTACTTGTATATAAAGTGCAAATGCTGCCAAAAATTACAAGGAAGAGGCAATCCAATGCAACCTGTATATCACATAATGGAGGGCCTCATTCACATTGTGGTACAATTGTTCAGGTACTGGGACTCCTACACTCATAAAGCCTATGCACTAAGTGAAAGGGCTTCCAAAAATGACAAGGAACCGGCACTCCAATACACCTTTTATTACACAAAAAGGAGGGCATCATACACCCTTGAAAAATTATGATTGATGGCCTGCTGGTGACCCTCAAAAACATTAGTAGCAAGGGACAGCTAGTGACCCTCTAAAACATTACGGGCGAAGGCCTGCTGCTGAGCTGACCATTTAAAACATTAGGGATGAGGGTTTGCTGCTGAGCTGACTCTCTAAAACATTAGGTGCGAGTGCCTGCTGCTGAGCTGACCATTGAAAAGATTATGGGCGAGTGCCTGCTGCTTAGCTAACCATTGAAAAAATATGGGCGAGGGCCTGCTGGTGAGCTGACCCTGTAAAACATTATATGTGAGGGCCTGCTGGTGATCTGACCCTCAAAAACATTATATGTGAGGGCCTGCAGGTGAGCTGACCCTCTAAATAATTGAAGGTGAGGGCCTGCTGGTAAGCTGACCCTGTAAAACATTATGGTTCAGTGCTTGCTGGTGAGCTGACCCTCTAAAAGATTGTAGATGAGGGCCTGCTGGTGAGCTGACCCTGTAAAACATTATGGTTGAGGGCCTGCTGGTGAGCTGACCCTCAAAAACATTATATGCAAGGGCCTGCTGGTGAGCTGACCCTCTAAAAGATTGTAGATGAGGGCCTGCTGGTGAGCTGACCCTGTAAAACATTATGGTTGAGGGCCTGCTGGTGAGCTGACCCTCAAAAACATTATATGCAAGGGCCTGCTGGTGAGTGTACCCTCTAAAAGATTGTAGTTGAGGACCAGCTGGTGAGCTGACCCTCAAAAACATTACATGCGAGGGCCTGCAGGTGAGCTGACCTTCTAAAACATTATATGTGAGGGCCTGCAGGTGAGCTGACCCTCTAAATAATTGAAGGTGAGGGCCTGCTAGTGAGCTGACCCTGTAAAACATTATGGTTGAGGGCCTGCTGGTGAGCTGACCCTCAAAAACATTATATGCAAGGGCCTGCTGGTGAGTGTACCCTCTAAAAGATTGTAGTTGAGGACCAGCTGGTGAGCTGACCATGTACAACATTATGGTTGAGTGCCTGCTGGTGAGCTGACCCTCAAAAACATTACATGTGAGGGCCTGCTGGTAAGCTGACCCTGTAAAACATTATGGTTCAGGGCTTGCTGGTGAGCTGACCCTCTAAAAGATTGTAGATGTGGGCCTGCTGGTGAGCTGACCCTGTAAAACAATATGGTTGAGGGCCTGCTGGTGAGCTGACTCTCAAAAACATTATATGCAAGGGCCTGCTGGTGAGTGTACCCTCTAAAAGATTGTAGTTGAGGACCAGCTGGTGAGCTGACCATGTACAACATTATGGTTGAGTGCCTGCTGGTGAGCTGACCCTCAAAAACATTACATGTGAGGGCCTGCTGGTAAGCTGACCCTGTAAAACATTATGGTTCAGGGCTTGCTGGTGAGCTGACCCTATAAAAGATTGTAGATGAGGGCCTGCTGGTGAGCTGACCCTGTAAAACATTATGGTTGAGGGCCTGCTGGTGAGCTGACTCTCAAAAACATTATATGTAAGGGCCTGCTGGTGAGTGTACCCTCTAAAAGATTGTAGTTGAGGACCAGCTGGTGAGCTGACCATGTAAAACATTATGGTTGAGTGCCTGCTGGTGAGCTGACTCTCAAAAACATTACATGCGAGGGCCTGCAGGTGAGCTGACCTTCTAAAACATTATATGCGAGGGCCTGCAGGTGAGCTGACCCTCTAAATAATTAAAGGTGAGGGCCTGCTGGTAAGCTGACCCTGTAAAACATTGTTGTTCAGGGCTTGCTGGTGAGCTGACCCTCTAAAAGATTGTAGATGAGGGCCTGCTAGTGAGCTGACCCTGTAAAACATTATAGTTGAGGGCCTGCTGGTGAGCTGACCCTCAAAAACATTATATGCAAGGGCCTGCTGGTGAGTGTACCCTCTAAAAGATTGTAGTTGAGGACCAGCTGGTGAGCTGACCATGTAAAACATTATGGTTGAGTGCCTGCTGGTGAGCTGACCCTCAAAAACATTACATGCGAGGGCCTGCAGGTGAGCTGACCTTCTAAAACATTATATGCGAGGGCCTGCAGGTGAGCTGACCCTCTAAAAGATTGTAGACGAGGGCCTGCTGGTGAGCTGACTCTCTAAAACATTACATGCGAGGGCCTGCAGGTGAGCTGACCCTCTACAATATTAGGAGCGAGGGCAGACTAATAAGCATGTTGATATGATGGATGAGAAAAGAAAGATTAAACCAAATACCCTTTTTTTGTGGTGGAAGGGGTGCTTGGGAATACAGTGTATTATTCAGTACATTATAAAAAACATTTAAAGTGCCTTTATGTTCAGCCGCTTTCCTCTGGTGGAGTAGAGAAGTCAGAGGACAATCCAGGCCGGTCAGAATTTTCAGTTGACAGGTGGAGGCGCTTATCAATTTTTATGCCCCCAGCTGCACTAAATACACACTCTGACAAAACGCTGGTGGCGGGGCAGGCCTGCACCTCTAAGGCGTAGAGCACCAGTTTGGGCCACGTGTGCAGCTTGGACACCCAGTAGTTGTAAGGCACAGAGGGATCATTGAGGACGCTGACACGGTCTGCTACGTACTCCTTCACCATCTTCTTTTTCCCTCCTTGTGACACTAGGCCGGTCGTCAGGGTGAGGGTGCCTCCTCTTCTGCCCATCCACGCTGAACAGATGGAATTAAAGTTCCATGGGTACTACCCTCTGTAGCGGAGGCAACCATCTCCTGCTCCTCCTCCTCATCATCAAATTTGCGCTGAGAAGACGAACTGAGGGTGGTCTGGCTATCACCTTGTGTAATGTCTTCCCCCATTTCCACCTCTTCCACATGTAAAGCGTCGGCATTAATTGTGAGCAGTGAGCGTTTGAGTAGACACAGAAGTCGGATAACGCTATTATCGGCACTCACCATCTGTGTTGATTCCTCAAAGTTTCTTAAAACCTCACAGAGGTCAGACATCCATGCCCACTCCTCGCTTGTGAAGAGCAGAAGCTGACTGGAAAGGCGATGACCATGTTGCAGCTGGTATTCCACTACTGCCCTCTGCTGCTCACAAAGCCTGGCCAACATATGGAACGTGGAGTTCCAGTGCATGCTCACATCGCACAACAGTCGGTGAGCTGGCAATTGCAAGCGCTGCTGCAGTGTTGACAGACCGGTGGAAGCTGTCGATGACTTGTGGAAATGGGCACACACGCGGCGCACCTTCACCAGTAGCTCAGGAAAATTTGGGTAGGTTTTGAGAAACTGCTGAACCACTATGTTGAAGGCATGGGATGTGTGTGAGCTTGCCGAGCTCCAAAGCCGCCACCAAGTTACGGCCATTATCAGACACAACCCTGGTTCTAGGTTGAGTGGCGAGAGGTGGCAGTGTGCAGTTCGTCAACTAAGCAGATCAGCTTAAGCACGGACTGTTGCCGTTTCCCCACTGCTGTGCTATATTGCTTCCAGCTAACGACTGATGACTGACTGGTGCTGCAAGAGGAAAATTCTGAGGTGGAAGTGGAGGAGGAGGAAGAGATGTGGGGGTTGGAGCCACTAACGTAGGTGGTGGCGGAAACCCTGATGGAATTAGGGCCCACAATCTTTGGCGTCAGTAGCACCTAAATGGCAACATTTCCAGGGCCAGTAATTTGGAAAGTTACGCATTTAGTACTATGGCCTGTGGGTGGGTGGCTGGTCGCTTGCGTTCAAATGCCTGGGGTAAGGACATTTATACGCTGCGCTTGGACACGGTAGTGGATGTGGTCGCTGATAGTGCTTGTGAAGGTCCAGGTGCAGGGTGGGAGGCATCCAGGCCTGCGCCTTCGACAGGGGATTGGCCAGCACGTAACACAGGGGAAGAGGAGGCAATGGTGTGACCCTCAGACACAGGTTGTGGACCCAGACGTTCGGCTCACCTATTACGGTGCTTTGATGCCATGTGGCGGATCATGCTGGTCGTGGTGAGGTTGCTAGTGTTCACGCCCCTGCTTATTTTTGTATGGCACAGGTTGCAAATTACCATTCTTTTGTCATCCGCACTTTTCTCAAAAAAGCGCCAAACTGCGGAACACCTACCCCATGGCAAGGGATATTTCTGCAAGGGTGTGCTCCGGGGAACAGTTGCGGGCCTGTTTAGTGTGGCCCGCCTTCTCCCTTTTGCCACCCCACTGCCTCTTCCAGCCTGTTGCGAGCTGCTGTTCTCACTCGGCTTTCCATCATCCCAGGTTGGGTCAGTGACTTCATCGTCCACTACCTCCTCTTCAACTTCCTCACTCTGCTCATCCTTCTGTCTTGTTGACCTAACAACAACCTGAGTTATTGACAACTGTGTCTCATAATCAACCTCTTGAGACACTAATTGCCGTTGACTTATTGGCAACTGTGTCTCATCATGAGCATCCACCTCGTGAAACACTAATTGCCGATCCCCACTGTAATCTTCTTGTGACTGTGAATGCTCAAGAGTTTGGGAATCAGGGCACAAGATCTCATGTCCCTTTTCAAGTGGAATGGCGCTGAAATATTCGAGTGTGGGATCACTTGTTTGGCAAGACTCTCCATGGTGGGAGGAAGGAGGATCAGGGTGAGGATTGTGTTGACCAGACTCCTGGCTACTGAGACTGGACTTGGTGGAAGACAGGGTGGTGCTTAACCGACTGGAAGCATTACCTGCTTCAATCCAACCGACCACCTGGTCGCACTGGTCTGACTTCGAGATCGTTGTCCTGCACCGCCCTGCAAACTGGGACATGAAGCTAGGTATCGTGGATGATTGTTTTTCTTGTGCTCTGGCAGCAGGCACAGTTTCAACGTGCCCAGGGCCTCTGCGTGCACCATCAGCATCACGGCCACTTCCCTGTCTCTTACTGCTCGCCTTCTTCATATTAAATGTTATATATGCTTGCAAGTATGTCACACGTACAGTAGCGTAGGATTTGTAATGTGTATGCGCCAAAATATTAAGAAAGGTATTTGGGATGTGGAAACGTCACACAGGAGATATACTGCAGATGATGTCGCTTATGTCAGCAGCAACTAATAAAAAATTACAGGGAATGTCCCAGGTATTTGGGATCTTAAAACGTTATACAGGAGAAATACCGCAGTTAATGTCGCTGATGTCAGCAACGGCTAATATAAAATTACAGGGTATGTCACAGGAATTTGGGATGTGGAAACGCTAAACAGGAGAAATACCACAAATAATGTCGCTGATGTCACCAGTGGCTAATAAAAAATTACAGGGATGTCACAGGTATTTGGAATGTGGAAACGTTACACAGGAGAAATACCGCAGATAATGCCGCTGATATAATGTCAATGCTGTCACCAGCGGCTAATAAAAAATTACAGGGAATGTCACAGGTATTTGGGATGTGGAATTGTTACACAGGAGAACTGCCGCAGTTAATGTCGCTGATGTCAGCAGCGGCTAATATAAAATTACAGGGAAAGTCACAGGTATTTGGGACGTGGAAACGTTAAACAGGAGAAATACCGCAAATAATGTCACTGATGTCACCAGTGGCTAATAAAAAATTGCAGGGAATGTCCCAGGTATTTGGAATGTGGAAACGTTACACAAGAGAAATACCGCAGATAATGTCGCTGATATAATGTCAATGCTGTCACCAGCGGCTAATAAAAAAATTACAGGGAATGTCACAGATATTTGGGATGTGGAAACATTACACAGGAGAAATACAGTGAATAATGTCGCTGATGTCAGCAGCGGCTAATATAAAATTAGAGGGAATGTCACAGGTATGTGGGATGTGGAAACGTTACACAGGAGATGTTCGCCAGGTAATGTCATTGTCTGCAGCGTACACCGTCTAAGGATAAAGTACACTGGATGTCACTGATATTTTTTGGATGTGTACACGTTTCACAAGAGATGTAGCGCAGCTAATGTCACTGTCTGTAGTGGACACCGTCTACGGAAAAAGTACACTGGATGTCACAGAAATTCTTGGGATGCGCACACGTTACACAGGAGATTTAGCCCAGATAATGTCGCTATCTGCAGCGGCCTAACTATTGCTGATGTCAGCAGCGGCTAATATAAAATTACAGGGACTGTCACAGGTATTTGGGATGTGGAAACGTTACACAGGAGATGTACCCCAGGTAATGTCACTGTCCGCAGCAGACACCGTCTACAGAAAAAGTACACTGGATGTCACTGATATTTTTGGATGCCCACACGTTATACAGAAGATGTAGCACAGCTAATGTCACTGTCCGCAGCGGACACCGTCTACGGAAAAAGTACACTGGATGTCACAGATCTTTTTGGGATGCGCACATGGCACACAGGAGATGTAGCGCAGATAATAAAGTTTTAGCAATTTAGCGCAGGTTGTGCTAAAAATATATATTGCTGCTGCCACACACAACTATAGTCCTTAAAAGGACTTTTGGGTCTTTGACAAGTTTTTAAACTTACAACAAAAATATTTCACTCCCTACACTATCTTTCCCTTCTGCTCTCCAGCTCTCCCTGACTAACACTGAGCCAAACACATGTCATCGGGTGCTATATAGCACCCGATGACGCGTTCTGGCCAGCCAATCACTGTAATGCCAGTAACCAACATGGCTACGGCATTACAGTAAAGGGGAGTACTTACCTGCACTTTTAATGGCTGCATAGCAGCCAACAAACTTGCGGGGAAGAGAGATGCTCGAGCCTAACTGGTGTTCGGCCGAGCATGCGCGATCAACACTAGAACTCAAGCAAGAGGGGGCGGGGCAGGGGAATACAGTGGCAGCACTTCCTTGCGCTCATAAAGACTCCTTTACTGAATAGATCAGGGGCCCACCGAGGGATTCACCCACTCCCCAGTGAGCCAGTCCGAGCCTGTCCTGAGATGTGTGGTGCAAGGCGGTCAGCTTCGAAAAAAACATGATTTTATGATATTTTGTCACAAGATGTCTATGCTATATTTGTCTATGTGTGGCCGGTCTGTGGTTGGGATGTGAAGAGGAGCCTGTCAAGATATTTGCAAACAGGTCCTAATACTGTGTTGAATTTGTTCAAAGGGGTTATCCCATGTTTGATGTAAAAATCTAAATCAGACATATACACTGCTCAAAAAATAAAGGGAACACAAAAATAACACATCCTAGATCTGAATTAATTAAATATTCTTCTGAAATACTTTGTTCTTTACATAGTTGAATGTGCTGACAACAAAATCACACAAAAATAAAAAAATGGAAATCAAATTTTTCAACCCTTGGAGGTCTGGATTTGGAGTCACACTCAAAATTAAAGTGGAAAAACACACTACAGGCTGATCCAACTTTGATGTAATGTCCTTAAAACAAGTCAAAATGAGGCTCAGTAGTGTGTGTGGCCTCCACGTGCCTGTATGACCTCCCTACAATGCCTGTGCATGCTCCTGATGAGGTGGCGGACGGTCTCCTGAGGGATCTCCTCCCAGACCTGGACTAAAGCATCTGCCAACTCCTAGACAGTCTGTGGTGCAACGTGACGTTGGTGGATAGAGCGAGACATGATGTCCAAGATGTGCTCAATTGGATTCAGGTCTGGGGAACGGGCGGGCCAGTCCATAGCATCAATGCCTTTGTCTTGCAGGAACTGCTGACACACTCCAGCCACATGAGGTCTAGCATTGTCTTGCATTAGGAGGAACCCAGGGCCAACCGCACCAGCATATGATCTCACAATGGGTCTGAGGATCTCATCTCGGTACCTAATGGCAGTCAGGCTACCTCTGGCGAGCACACGGAGGGCTGTGCGGCCCTCCAAAGAAATGCCACCCCACACCATTACTGACCCAATGCCAAACCGGTCATGCTGGAGGATGTTGCAGGCAGCAGAACGTTCTCCACAGCGTCTCCAGACTCTGTCTGTCACATGTGCTCAGTGTGAACCTGCTTTCATCTGTGAAGAGCACAGGGCGCCAGTGGCGAATTTACCAATCTTGGTGTTCTTTGGCAAATGCCAAATGTCCTGCACGGTGTTGGGCTGTAAGCACAACCCCCACCTGTGGACGTCGGGCCCTCATATCACCCTCATGGAGTCTGTTTCTGACCATTTGAGCAGACACATGCACATTTGTGGCCTGCTGGAGGTCATTTTGCTGGGCTCTGGCAGTGCTCCTCCTGTTCCTCCTTGCACAAAGGCAGAGGTAGCGGTCCTGCTGCTGGGTTGTTGCCCTCTTACGGCCTCCTCCACGTCTCCTGATGTACTGGCCTGTCTCCTGGTAGCGCCTCCATGCTCTGGACACTACGCTGACAGACACAGCAAACCTTCTTGCCACAGCTCGCATTGATGTGCCATCCTGGATAAGCTGCACTACCTGAGCCACTTGTGTGGGTTGTAGACTCCGTCTCATGCTACCACTAGAGTGAAAGCACAGCCAGCATTCAAAAGTGACCAAAACATCAGCCAGGAAGCATAGGAACTGAGAAGTGGTCTGTGGTCACCACCTGCAGAACCACTCCTTTATTGGGGGTGTCTTGCTAATTGCCTATAATTTCCACCTGTTGTCTATCCCATTTGCACAACAGCATGTCAAATTGATTGTCACTCAGTGCTGCTTCCTAAGTGGACAGTTTGATTTCACAGAAGTGTGATTGACTTGGAGTTACATTGTGTTGTTTAAGTGTTCCCTTTTTTTTTTTTGAGCAGTGTAGTACATCACAATACTTTTTTAACAAAGCTAGAACCAGCCCTGTATTGCACATGGGTCCAGAGATAATCACTGCTCCAATTGCTTTGCTACTGTAGGTTATCTTCAGCCAGGCAGCTCAGGGGGTGTGTCCTTTCTGCTGCAACTCGCTCTATGTAATTGCCATACCTTCTAACAGAACATATGTCTGGTGGCAGTTGAAGATTTAAACTGAGCACGTTCGACCATCAATGTGAGATGAACAAAAAATAAGGAAAAGTAGAAACAGCAGGTGGCAGTATACAGATACAGTTTATTAGATTGCTCACTGGCTATACTAAATTTTTAATTACATCCAATTACAAAAGTATTCAGATCCAGGAACTGGTTTGAAAAATGCTGAATATTTTTTGTGACACAACCTTTTTAACCAAATTCAACTGCACATTTTGACTTGTTTTCCTCTATACAGTGAGGAAAATAAGTATTTGAACACCCTGCGATTTTGCAAGTTCTCCCACTTAGAAATCTTGGAGGGGTATAAAATTCACATTGTGGGTGCATTCCCTTTCTAAGAGACAGAATTTTTTTTAAAAATTCAGGAAATCACATTGTATGATTTTTAAAGAATTTATTTGTCTTGCACTGCTGAACATAAGTATTTGAACACCTGAGAAACAGCAAGAATTCTGGCTCTTAAAGACCTGTTACTGTGCCTTTAAAAAGTCCACCTTTACGCCACTCATTAATCTAACTTAGTAGCACCTGTCTGAGCTCTTTAAAGACACCTGTCCACCCCACAGTCAGTCAGACTCCAACTACTACCATGGGCAAGACCAAAGAGCTGTCCAAAGACACCAGAGACAAAATTGTGGACCTCCACAAGGCTGGAAAGGGCTACAGGGCAATTGCCAAGCAGCTTGGTGAAAATAGATCAACTGTTGGAGCAATTGTTAGAAAATGAAAGAGGCTAAAGATGACTGTCAGTCTCCCTCAGACTGGGGCTACATGCAAGATCTCACCTGGTGGGGGATCACTGATGATAAGAAAGGTGAGGAATCAGCCCAGAACTACAAGGGAGAAGCTGGTCAATGAAGAGAGCTGTAACCACAGTTTCAAAGGTCACTGTTGGTAGAACACTACGCCGTCATGGTTTCAAATCATACATTGCATGGAAGGTTCCCCTGCTCAAGTCATCACATGTCCAGGCCCATCTGAAGTTTGCCAATGACCATCTGGATGATCCAGAGGAGGCACGGGAGAAAGTCATGTGGTCAGATGAGACCAAAGTAGAACTTTTTGGTCTAAACTTCACTCGTCGTGTTTGAAGTAAAAAGAAGGATGAGTTGCATCCCAAGAACACCATCCCTACTGTGAAGCATGGGGGTGGTAACATCATGCTTTGGGGGTGCTTTTCTGCAAAGGGGACAGGACAACTGCACTGTATTAAGAAGAGGGTGAATGTGGCCATTTATTGTGAGATTTTGAGCAACAACCTCCTTCCCTCAGTCAGGGCATTGAAGATGGGTCGTGGCTGGGTCTTCCAACATGACAACAACCCGAAGCACACAGCCAGGATAACCAAGGAGTGGCTCCGTAAGAAGCATATAAAGGTTCTGGAGTGGCTTAGCCAGTCTCCAGACCTAAATCCAATAGAACATCTTTGGAGGGAGCTAAAACTCTGTATTGCTCAGCGACAGCCCTAAAACCTGACAGATCTAGAGGAGATCTGTGTGGAGGGGTGGGCCAAAGTACCTGTTGCAGTGTGTGCAAACCTGGCCAAGAACTACAGGAAATGTTTGACCTCTGTAATTGCAAACAAAGGTTTCTGTACCAAATATTAACACTGATTTTCTCAGGTGTTCAAATACTTATGTTCAGCAGTGAAAGACAAATAAATTATTTAAAAATCATACAATGTGATTTTTTTCTGTCTCCCAGAGTGGGGATGCACCTACAATGTCAATTTCAGACCCCTCCATGATTTCTAAGTGGGAGAACTTGCAAAGTCGCAGGGTGTTCAAATACTTCTGTTCCTAACTGTATACTACAGTCAACACCTGATCATCAGTGACCCTTGTGAGGCTAGAAATAAATAATATGATCCCAGTATGAGAATACACTGTTGTCAATGGTAGCCAATTTTTTTCCCCCGCTAATTATATTTTCCATTTGTGTGAGAAATTCCATAATGACAAACTTAACTGTAAAAAAACAGAGTAAGGAAGAACCTTTTACGCCCAAAAGATCACTTTTTGGTTATAGTCTTTACTGGGAAAAATGTATTCGAATGGTTTAACTGATCATATTTAACATATTTTGAGCTGCGGTTACAGGAACTATTCTGGCAATGTTTGATTTCAACAAATGGATTTCCAATTAATCACCGTCTATTTATGAGAAGACGTAAACTAGTATTTATATAAATGCCAGGCCATGGAAGGTTGACCTACAATATCAACCATCTGCTAAATTGTCGTAATAGCATTTTTCAAGTGTGTGTTCATGCTTAATAATTCTTTTAGGAAACAGAATATACAGGAAGAGGCATTAGAGTCTCAAAATGGAAGTCTGCTTGTCTTGTGGAATAATTCCCCCTCGCCTGGCGTTCTACAAAAATAGAGTAAGATGGGAACGAAACCCAAACGCTCTGTAATCGAAAACACTTTTATTTGTGCTCGCAAACAAATTTTGCTGAGCCTTCCATATTAATGTGTAGGTCTATAAATTAGCTAAAATAGGGTTGTCCGAGATTTTTATATTGATGGCCTATCCTCAGGTCAGGCTATCAATATCTGATCAATATGTGATTGGTGAGAGTCCCCCACCAATCAATGTTTGAAGAGACCTCAGTGCTCTGGAGACACTGTCACCTTGTACTAGGTCTTTGACTTCACGTTCATCGGACACATGGCCTAAGCGTAGATCAGTCCCATTCAAGTGAGCTGAGATACTAAGCACAGCCGATATCCAATGTATGGATATGTCCTTGGTAAACTGGACCGCCGAAGCCTCTTCAAACAGTCAATAGGTGGGGGTCCTGTGTGTCAGACCCCCACCAATAAGATAGTTATTGGCTGGCGTGGGGACGTCATACGTCACCGTGCACAGGATTTCGTGCGAGATCTTCAATCAAGATGGCGGCTGGCTCTTTGCACTCAAACGGATGAGGTAAGTATGATTTATTTTATTTTTTTACCCCATTTTAGGTAAAACGATTCGTTATTACGAAGCATGAGGAAATTCAGCTTCACAGCAAGTCGAATTTTCCCTCAAATTCAGATCAAATTCAACTTTGAAGAGTTCTACTTGCTCGACACTAATTATTATTATTGCTATCATTATTATTATTTATTATTCATTTTTTATTATTACTTATTTATTAATTAATTTATTATGATTATTATTATTATTCCATGCTGTTCAGATTTCTTGAAAACAAGGGTGGAGAGAGTCTCCAAACATACTCCTGTAGATGTGATAGTACGTAACTGCGTTACATGGTAAAATGACATCTACTAATATGAACGTTAATAAAACAAAGCAGCATTCATAAGCTCATGAGTTCATGAATTTTAAAGTTAATCTTTAAATATAAAACGGACCAGTTCTTCATGTTGACTCTAAATATATCACCCTCCAATGAATTAGTGGTATTACACACCCTTAAAAGCAAAGGCGCATTAATTATCTGCTACACAAACAAAATAAGCCTTTAAGAGGAATTCCTCCCAGCAAACAGCATATCTTCTTTGTAAGGCAGATGTTCCCAGAAGCAGAAACTACGGCTTGTATCAATTAAGCCCCATTAGTGTCAAATTGATAAAAAATAATGATCCATGGATGAATTAATTAGGGTGTGTGCAATTATAAAATCTTCCCATTCTCGTCATTCGGAAAATTGCGCTTACCTTAAGTATCTGTTAGATATAATTGCTCGGTCTGACATTTGTTTTCAAAAAGCAATCACTTAATCTAATGATGCATTAACAATTTATTTGTGAACTTTATAATAAACTTGCATTTAATATATAGGGAGATCTAGAAAAAGGGTGATTCCTGATACGGTGTAAAAAAAATAAAAAAATAACCCTGGATTTGGCTTTAACATCCTCATGCAACACAATGCAAAGGGTGAACAACGTGGCACAAATGTGGCATATCCTGGAAATAGTAAGCATGTTGTGGATTTAAAAAACTTAAGTGTGTCCACAGTATGTCTTCAAAATTGGTAGCAAATGCACCACATATGGACTTTATTTGTTGCAACTAGAGATGCTCAAATTGATTCAAAATTAATTGGATTTTTAAAAAATTTGAGGTGGTCCAGACCAAAGAGGTGGTCCAGACTACACAGCCAGACTGCTGTCATAAGGATGATCAAAACCCACATAGATTTCACAGATTTTGGCAGGAGAGGCTGACAATCTAATATGCTTGGGGACCACGTGACTCTACCCAAATGGCAAAAGTGGGAGAAATATTTAATGTGTAAGGCAGCTTTTAGAGTACATTGACACAAAATGTAAAACCTTCTGAAAAATACAACATGGTAGCCAGGTACTGTACATTGCTCTGTGCTGATGAAGGAACAGAAACCAGGAAATGTTGCTGTCAGAATGGTGATCATAAATAAGTCCTGCATATTGGCTTAAGTGGTATCAGAGATTATGTCCTGGAAGAGGCTGAACTAAAGGCAAAACAGGTCGGACTATGGAGGCATAGTTGATGGACTTGATTTTTTACAAGAATCTATTTTATTGCCACTTGTCAGTAAAAATAAACACCTTTACAGCACCTAGTATCCTTGATCTTGGACTATTATCTGCAGTATTACATGAGTAGTACTGCAGATAAGGAGTCAGTATTTATATTTATTGTTTTCCTCCTGCCCTTAATTCCTCAACTCCCATAGCATAAAACTGCACTGAAGTAGACAGTCTGGACTGCTGTGTCAAGGTAACATAATGGAAAGGAGGCTCATGTCCAGTAGTCCCAGCAACATATTTCAATGTAGCTTCAATGTAGCTTTGAGTGTTGACAGTAGGGGAACAGGAGGGCAGTAGAAAAATAAAAAAAATAGCAACCAGGAGTCCTTATCTGCAGTACTACTCATATACAGTCCTGATCAAAAGTTTAAGACCACTTGAAAAATTGCAAAAAATCATATTGAGCATGGCTGGATCTTAACAAGGTTCCAAGTAGAGCTTCAACATGCAAAAGAAGAAATGGGAGTGAGACAAAACATTTTTTGAGCATTCAATTTAATGAAAACAACGAATAAACTGAAACAGGCTGTTTTTCAGCTGATTAAAAGTTTAGGACCACACCTCCAAAAAAAAACTAAACCCCTCCAAAACAGAAATCCAACTTCCAAACATGAACTCAGTAATGAGTAGCTCCGCCGTTATTGTTTATCACTTCAAAAATTTGTTTCGGCATGCTTAATGCAAGCTATTCCATGAGGTGAGTGGGAACATTTCTCCAAGTGGTGAAGACGGCCACACGAAGGCCATCTACTGTCTGGAACTGTTGTCCATTTTTGTAAACTTCCCTTGCCATCCATCCCCAAAGGTTCTCAATTGGATTTAGATCAGGGGAACACGCAGGATGGGCCAAAAGAGTGATGTTATTCTCCTGGAAGTAGTCCCTTGTCCTGCGGGCATTGTGTACTGTAGCGTTGTCCTGTTGAAAAACCCAGTTGTTACGAAACAGACGAGGGCCCTCAGTCATGAGGAATGCTCTCTGCAACATCTGGACATAGCCAGTGGCCGTTTGACGCCCCTGCACTTCCTGAAGCTCCATTGTTCCACTGAAGGAAAAAGCACCCCAGACCTTTATGGCGCCCCCTCCACTGTGGCGCGTAGAAAACATCTCAGGTGGGATCTGCTTGTCATGCCAGTAACGTTGGAAACCATCAGGACCATCAAGGTTAAATTTTTTTCTCATCAGAGAATAAAACTTTTTTCCACCTTTGAATGTCCTATGTTTGGTGCTCTCTTGCAAAGTCCAAACGAGCAGTTCTGTGGCGTTCAAGGAGACGAGGTCTTTGAAGACGTTTTTTGTTTTTGAAGCCCTTCAGTCTCTGATGCCGTCTGATGGTTATGGGGCTGCAGTAAGCACCAGTAAGGGCCTTAATTTGGGTCGAGGATCGTCCAGTGTCTTGATGGACAGCCAATTGGATCCTCCGGCTCAGTGCTGATGAATTTTTCCACTTGACTTTTTTGTTCCATAACTCTCAGGATCATTTAAGAAATTCCAAATGACTGTCCTACTGCGTCCCACCTCAGCAGTGATGACACCCTGTGAGAGACCATGCTTATGCAGTTCAACAACCCGACCACGTTCAAAAAGGGAGAGTTTTTTTGCCTTTGCCATCACGTGTGACTACCTGACAGAAAATGACAATGAATCCACATCTTTGCACAGATTTGGCCTTTTAAAGTCATGTGGTCGTAAAATTTGGATCAGCTGAAAAACAGCCTGTTTCAGTTTATTCGTTGTTTTCATTAAATTAAATTAAATGCTCAAAAAATGTTTTGTCTCACTCTCATTTCTTCTTGTTTCATGTTGAAGCTCTACTTGGAACCTTGTTAATATCCAACAATGTAAAATATGATTTTTTGCCATTTTTCAAGTGGTCTTAAACTTTTGATCAGGACTGTAGTACTGCACATAATAATCTAAGATCATGGTGACAGATTACATTTAACCAGTTGAGAGTTGATTGACCTATGCTTGTCTTTCTCTTAAACAGAGAAAGCTGTAGAGTGTAAAGTTATTGTGGTGGTATGGTGCTTAATTTTGGAACCAGCTGTTTGAATTGTCCATTATGCTCATGGATCAGGAGTTAGAAGTTGTTCCTGATTTTCATCTGGATTCCCGGCGAAGTGCATTGTTTATTTAACTAAATGTCCAGAATGATGCTATCTTCTCTAGCTTTCGTGTACCAGTGCAGCTTCATTCCTGTACTTCTTTCTCCTTCTGAAGCCCACGAGGGACCTCCTCTTCCTTTTCCAGGCAAGCACACATGCTGAGGAGTATATGATTCCCCCCCCCCACGATTCTCCAGCAATGATTGGAATGGGTGCACCATTTTCTCTCTTTGCACTTGTATGTTGTCTATGTGTGATTCTCCCTCTGCAAGCTGCCATGTGTGTATTTCCCCTGTAGCCTTTGTGATCTGTCCTCCCTGATGTCTTGGATTCCTTCCTCTTCTCCACACTCTGATCTGCCGTGGACAACCTCCTGTCCCTTCCCTGCTGCTACCTCTATCACTGAGAGAAGGTGGAGAATGGCAGAGACCTGCTAGGGAACAGTTACTCAGGCCCTGTAGCAGGAAAATGGTAGAAAAATTTGAACGAAGACAAGACTATTTAAAACAAGTTGCTTAATTTTTCATTTAGGAAGCACATGAACAATAAAAATCAATGCAGTACTGCCCAAGTATTTTTTTTTTCAGCCTCTAAACGAAAATCTTGAGGACCACCTTTATATCAACAACGTGGAAGCTGGCTATGGAAAAGCTGCAAGGCAAGCATTGATCCGCTGTTGGGAGAACATGTGTAAAATCACATTTACAAATTAAGAATATTGCAAGTTTATTGTTCAGCTCAACGCTACAGATACAGAGCCCCCTTACCAAATGCCGTCCTCTCACATTTGGTCCTATGACTTTGTGTAAACAGCAATTTGCTCTAACAGCTTTCAGATGGAGATAATTTGTATGGAGGTAATTGAAGCCGTGTTACCTTTTCAACAGTTTATTTTTAAAAATGTAGCCTTCTTCACCGCAGGAAAAGACTTTTAGACAATTAAGTGGCTTCTTCTCAGCCATTCTGGACATCATTAGAAGGTTTGCAAATATCTTCTTTTGTTACCAATAATTCATGTACTTAGTGTCGGTTGCAAAGGAATCAGTCAAACATTACAACCAGATGGAACACACTGGATCAGATAAATCAGTCTCACTGAGCCTGGATTGTGTCTTGATTTGCTCCACAATTTGTGGCGCACTCTTGCTGCGCCAAATAAATGAAATGCATGCATCACAATTTTCTTTCATTTGTACCATACTAAACACAAGATTATTTAGGCAACTATTAAACCAGATTTTTGTGTGGGCCTACTTTGCACCTTGCTTTGTTACAGTCTTGGACAGTTTTGGAGCATGTTTTGGACAAAAACGATACCAGCCAAGGTGGTATAAAAATGCCCTATAGGCATTGTGTTGCATCTTTCTTTATCCACTTGGTAAATCAGCATTGCTGCACCTGAGGGGTTAATTGTGCATATCATAGCCCCCTATAAGAGATAAGGGGCTGCCAGGCAGCAGGGGGCAGACCTCCCTCCCCTGTTTTAATTTCATTGGTGGCCAGTGCGGCCCCCCTCCCTCCCTTGTATTATTTTCATTGGTGGCACAGTGTGCGGCCCCCCTCCCTCCCTCTATTGTATTATTTTCATTGGTGGCACAGTGTGCGGCCCCCCCGGCCCCCCTCCCTCCCTCTATTGTATTATTTTCATTGGTGGCACAGTGTGCGGCCCCCCGGCCCCCCCTCCCTCCCTCTATTGTATTTTTTTCATTGGTGGCACAGTGTGCGGCCCCCCGGCCCCCCGTCCCTCCCTCTATTGTATTATTTTCATTGGTGGCCAGTGTGTGGCCTCCCCTTACTTAGCAATATTAGAAGCATCATACTTAGGGGGGGTGGGTGCTGTTGGGGTTATAACAGTCAAATGACTTTGTAAATGATTTGTCTATATCTTGGTATATTCATTATGTACAATGATTGTAGAAGATGTAACAAATATATGGACAGATGATAATGTTTTTATAATTGTGTATATTTGTGATTCGGAGGGGAGAAAACTCCAAGAAAATTGTGATACAAAATGTATTGTGATATACCAATTTTATTTGAACAATAAAAAACGATTTGATTGAAAAAAAAAAAGAAGCATCATACTTACCAGTAGGAGGAGCTCCCGGCCGGTCACAGACAGCGCAGCAGGTAAGTGACAGATCATTAAGCAATGCGCCGCACAGACCTGTCACTTACCAGTAGGAGGAGCTCCCGGCCGGTCACAGACAGCGCAGCAGGTAAGTATGATGCTTCTAATATTGCTAAGTAACCATGGCAACCAGGACTGCAGTAGCGTCCTGGTTGCCATGGTTACCGATTGGAGCCCCAGCGATTAAACTGGGACTCCGATCGGAACTCTCCGCTGCCACCAATGATCGGGGGGGGGAGAGGGGAGGCCGCACACTGTGCCACCAATGAAAATAATACAATAGAGGGAGGGAGGGGGGCCAGGGGGGGGGCTGCACACTGTGCCACCAATAAAAATACTACAATAGAGGGAGGGGGGCCGGGGGGCCGCACACTGGCCACCAATGAAATTAATACAATAGAGGGAGGGAGGGGGGACCGGGGGGGCCACACACTGGCCACCAATGAAATGAATACAATAGAGAGAGGGAGGGGGGGCGGAGGGGGGCACCTGAAGGGGTTAATTGTGCGTATCATAGCCCCCTGTAAGAGATCGGGTGCTGCCAGGCAGCAGGGGGCAGTCATGTACACAGTTCGTAGTATATTCTAACTTGAAGCGTCCCAATCACTAGTACATGCACTGCAGATTTGCGTGCATCAGATCTGCAATGATTTACTGTACCAGCAGAATGCATTAACTTTTAGGAAATATCATCCACAAACTGCAAAGAAATAATCCACAGCATAACTGAACCTAAGAGCAGCGAGTTCCGCCAGCAGTTTATAGCTTGGAAGAAAGACGAGACAGAGGGGATATGATAGAAACTTTTAAATACATAAAGGGAATCAACAAGGTAAAAGAGGAGAGAATATTTAAAAGAAGAAAAACTGCTACAAGAGGACATAGTTTTAAATTAGAGGGGCAAAGGTTTAAAAGTAATATCAGGAAGTATTACTTTACTGAGAGAGTAGTGGATGCATGGAATAGCCTTCCTGCAGAAGTGGTAGCTGCAAATACAGTGGAGGAGTTTAAGCATGCATGGGATAGGCATAAGGCCATCCTTCATATAAGATAGGGCCAGGGGCTATCCCTAGTATTCAGTATATTGGGCAGACTGGATGGGCCAAATGGTTCTTATCTGCAGACACATTCTATGTTTCTATGTTTCTATGTTAATGTCGGTATGAGGAGCACCTGACTCTCCCTCAACAAATGATGTCAGTGGAGAGAAGGATCGCGTGAAGTGAATACTTTCACCAAATCCTTCTGGTAGATAAGCCACCAGAGGCACCTCCCATTTCCCCTCTGAATACACATACATGATCGGCTGAACGGAATGCAAATGTGTATGGGGGAGTTGGGTGGGTTTTGGTAGAGATAGCTGTCTATCAGCTTTTGAATGTCTCTGGCGGCCTTTACACTTGCTGAGTCTTAGGCTACTTTCACAATAGCATTTTTTGAGGATCCGTCATGGATCTGTAAAAACACTTCCGTTACAATAATACAACGGCATATATCCATCATGAACGGATCCGGTTGTATTATGTCTTCTATAGTCTAAACATTGAAAGTCAATGGGGGCAGATCCGTTGTCTATTGTGTAAGAGAAAACGGATCCATTCCCATTGACTCACATTGTGTGTGAGGACGGATCCGTCTTGCTCCGCACCACATCGCGGACAGAAAAACACTGCAGTCAGCGTTTTGGTGTCCGCCTCCAGAGCAGAACGAACGGAGGCAAACTGATGCATTCTGAGCAGATCCTTTTCCATTCAGAATGCATTAGGGCAAAACTGATCCGTTTTGGACCGCTTGTGAGAGCCCTGAACGGATCTCACAAACGGAAAGCCAAAACGCCAGTGTGAAAGTAGACTTACACTTTCCAATGGAGCATCTCTCAACAAGTCTAAGGCATGCCCCCTCCATTGCCCTAAAACATCATTACCACTGGTTCATTGCAGGGCAGTAAATCGGATCGGGTGGGATTTAGACTTGTTGACAGCAGCTCCGTCTTCAAGCCTAAGACTCTTATGACCATTTTATGAAGAAGGCGTTAGGGGACCATATACCAGCCATGATGGCATCATAATTCAGAGAGCATGGATATGAAACAGTTTTTAGGGTATAGTCAATTTATGCTTTGGGACTGGATGGTTGTTTTTAGTTCTCAAAGGAGTAGCCATGCACAGGTCTGCAGAGGAGACCTCATCTAGATCATCCAGTAGTGTCTTCCAGCCTTTCACCCTTGTAGTTCATGATGACACAACATACAATATACAAGTCGCACGACCTTTGACTGCATGAACCATTTCTAAATACTTATAATGGAAAGCATTTTAGTTCTTACCTGTGCCCTTCTGATGTTTTAACGAATTGTGACTTTTCTTTGCCCCAGGCTGGATTTTCTTTGGCAAAGCTAACAACGTCATTCTCAAAAATATAATTCACAATAACTGTTATTGTTAATCTATGTGATCCTTCCAAGGAATGGAATATTTTTCTTTCAGCAGAACGTTTCAGGTGCATTATACCGAGCTAATCCTAAAACACATTACTTTAGTGAGGCATGTTTATTATCCTATCTATTATCACAATTACGAAGCTCCGTAAAGTAAATGATATTTCTGTGCAGAGGACCGTATGTGATAAAAGATGACAAGAGGAGCCTGTGATGTGGTTTCATTAGGAGCTTGCCTTGTCTGCCTCTTGTTAAGGTTCTTATGTTTAACATCCTTCTTTATCTTGAGATCATTTTGCTCTAGAGATCAGTTTAATTGAACAATGAAACCACTGTTGCTTGCGAACCACTTGACACACTTGCCTTATTGCAATGTGTGGTTGATTAACTCAATTGCTCTGAATTGGTACAGTTAATTGGATCGTGATCTTGTTAGCAAACCTGTCTTTTTCATCCACATTTGCAGAGTTGAACTTCAAGTGCTTAAAGTGGTATCCCAACTGAGACGCTTGCAATACCGGAAACGTCTCTCGGGTGTCATCCGGAAAAATGGATTCGGTATTTATCTTTTTCACAGATTTAAAGGTCTGCGCTTGGTACCGGATATGGCATTAAGACATTTCAATGGAAATTAAAGGGGATGTCCAGGATTAAACAAAGATGGCTGTTTTCTTCCAAAAACAGCTCCAGTCCATGAGTTGTTTCTGGTATTGCAGCTCAGCTCCATTGAAATGAATGGCACTGAGGTGTAATAACACACCCAACCTGTGGATAGTGTGGTGCTATATTTGAAGAAAGCAGCCATCTTTGTCTAATCCTGGACAATGCTTTTAATGCCGGATCTGGCAATCCGGCAAGTGTTCCGGAGCTTGGGCCGGATAAAATACTGCAGCATGCTGCGGTATTTTCTCCAGCCAAATACCGTAAAAGGGACAGAACTGAAGACATCCTGATGCATACTGAACGGATTGCTTTCCATTCAGAATGCATTGGGACAAAACTGAAGCGTTTTTTTCCCCCTGGTATTGAGCCCCTATGACGGAACTCAATACCGGAAAACTTCAATGCTAGTGTGAAAGTAGCCTTAGATGGGCTTAAGCTAGGGGAGTGCTGGTTGGCAATACTCCAGGTGCCAACAAGCTGCTCTGCCCTGGGTATTTAGGTACAGGACTAGAGCATACTGGCATTAGGTGAAGGAAAGCCTAGCTTAGAGACGCACCTATGTTATATATTTATTTTATTCATTTACATAGCAC
This sequence comes from Bufo bufo, assembly GCF_905171765.1. Classification (NCBI taxonomy): domain Eukaryota; kingdom Metazoa; phylum Chordata; class Amphibia; order Anura; family Bufonidae; genus Bufo; species Bufo bufo. Next base: position 181,728,855 of record NC_053397.1, on the reverse strand, counting down.
TTACATGTTCTCCAGAGCTGTGCAGAGATTGTCATCACCCACATAAGTCCCTGTCGCCATTAGACTGTACAACCTTTTTTTTTTCAGCGTTACAAACTATGATACTATAGGTTATAGTTATTAGATTGCTGAAGAAGGGTTGTTGATCCAGGGAGTTATTTTGATTGTTTGATTGGAGTCGGAAAGGATTTTTTCCCCCTAAAATGAGGAGAATTGGCTTCTACCTAACAAGGTTGATGTTTTTTTTGCCTTCCTCTGGATCAACTTGCAGGATAACAGGCTGAACTAGATGGACAGGTGTCTTTTTCAGCCTTATAAACTATGTTAACCTAAATTTTCCTATCAGGATGTTTTTGGAGTGTATGAGGAAACCAGAGGATACCCACACAAACACAGGGAGAACATACAAATTCCATACAGATATTGCCCTTGCTGAGATTCAAACACTGAACCCCAGCACTATAATGGAATAGGACTAACCAAAGAGCCACCATGCTGCTAGATCAAGATATGGCACATCAAGACAAGCTGAAGATAGAGGTTGCTGCACATAAGCAAACCTCCCATCATTCAAGTTTATGGAGGTTACAGAAAAAGCCCCACAAGCTTGCTCGGGTCTTTTTGGAACTGCCTCTCCTTTAAGTCCATGACTGGATGTTCTCTCCTCTCCTGCGGTCAGCGAACCCATGTTCTCCCGGATGATTGGGATCTCACAAGTGTGACCAGGGAAAATCTATTTATTACTATTTATTAGTTTATGTAAAATGTATTTCACTCAGAGATTGACAGCTTTTTCTGTCTGCACAGTCATACAGGGAAGGCTGTCAATCACTGATTAGGACCACCCAATAGACTCCTAAGCAAAGAATGAGCAGTCATTTGAATTAATAAATTACACTTTTTACTGAATCTTTTTCCAGTAAACTATGTATCAATCTGCTCAGCTCCTTCTGGTCTATACCATATTGCCTGCAGATCAGACATTATAACAGGTTTGTTTTAAGCATGTGCAGTGACCCAATGGCTCACTACTAAAGGGTTAATGCTTTCATGTGCTATTGGTCACTGCTAAAGGGTTACTGTTATAATGTACTGTGGTTTTCTGCTAAAGGGGTTAAGGCTATATTGTAATTCACTGCAAGACAAGGGTTAATGTATGCCATCAATGCACTTGTGGTTACAAATGGTTAATGTGGCTTTATTATGCACTTGCATCCCAAAAGGCTGTATATGGGAAGGGAATAGTTACCTGGCAGAGAATTGCCAGGTAGTGGGCTGGTCCCACTAATCCCGGTTATAGATTGTGGCAAGTAAGTCAAACGAGAAGACATGTGGTCTGCTGGTGTACAGACTCTAGTGTGTGAACAACATCCTGAGTGTAGCTGTGATAAAAGAGAAGGAGAATTGCTATTCAGGGAAACACCAGCCCGGTAAGAGAAAAGCAACTGTGCTGAGGGACAACTTCTGAGGGAGAGAAATACAGGCTCCTATAGAAGGTTTTGGACCATCAAAAAGACATTTTGTGGACAAGAAAGCCAGTGTAATGTAACTTGCATTTATGGCTATAGACTTCACTGCGCCTGGTCTGGGATATATTGCTTCCAGCACCCGCCACATTACTGAGAGGGGCAGGTTACCCATTTGACTGCACCCTGCAATTGAGCACTTCAGAGATATTGAGCAAGAACTGCACTCCTTTGGTTAATTGGAAAGATTGCATTGGATAGCAAAAGAGAGACTGGAGGGGACTGTCACCATTTCCAACCCTATACACACACTTTGGGGAAAGCCTACCTTGATGTATGTGATATATCTGAGAACTGTACCCATTATTTATGTTGCGCCACCCATCCCCCACTCAGTAAAGGAGACAATATTTTGCTTTAATCTTCTGTCCGCCCATCCAACCTGATCACCTGTTCTCCTGCCTTGCACCCTGCTGCATATATAACACTAGTGGCACCCCAGCCACCACCAAGCAGGAGCTCCCAAATCCATGGTGTGCCCTAAGGGAAAGAAGGGTTGCACCCCTCCACTTACTGCATGAGTAAGTGCTGGAGCCTGGTTAGCCATGTCTCTCATTGCCGCAGTCACTACTCCCATCCTCTCCTCCTCACACCTCCTCTGTGGGCCACTGCACACTGCACATGTCTAGGATAAACATTTATCTGTCCTAAGACCAGGGGCGTTGCTAGGTTAAAACATTCGGAGCCTGGGCCCCTGATGTTTAGTCTCAGGCCCCGAATGTCCTGCTTGACAGCTAGATACAACTGTATTGCTATCCTTAGGACGGCAATACAATTGAATCTAATGCAGTGGAAGAGCTAAAGAACCTGTGGTGACATCACAGGTCATGTGACCAGTAAAACAGGCGGTGGTTGGGAAGGACCTGCAATGATGTCCTATAATGTGACCAGTGCAGGAGAGGAGGGCAGTGAAGAGGAAAAGTCCTGGGGGAAAAAACTGTGGTGATGTATGCTACATGAGGAGAGGTAAGTGAAGGGAGAGGCAGAGCAATGCTGGGAGTTGTGGTTATTTAACTGGGACTGTATGTTAGGGCTGAAGGGAGAGAAGTTATTTACATGGGACTGTATGTTGATGGTGGCTGTGTGAGGGAGGGATGTTACTTACATGGGACTGAATGTTGGAGGGGGCTGGGGCAGGGGGATGTTATTTACATGGGACTGTATGTTGAAGGTGGCTGTGGGAGGAGATTATGTTATTTACATGGGACTGTATGTTGGAGGCAGCTGTGGGAGGCAGTGATGTTATTTACATGGGACTGAATGTTGAGGGGGAGATGTTATTTACATGGGACTGTATGCTGAAGGTGGAGGGGAATTATGTTATTTACATGGGACTGAATGTTGAAGGGGTGATGTTTACATGGGATTGCATGTTGGAGCCGGCTGGGGAGGAGGTGATGTTATTTAAATGGGACTCTATTTTGGAGGGGGCTTTAGATAGAGAGGGATCTTATTTACATGGGACTGTACTGTATATTGGAGGGGGCTAGAGAGATGGTGTGATGTTATTTACATGGCACTCTATGGCGGAGGGAGGGAAATAGTGTTTTTTACATAGGACTGTATGTTGGAGGGGCTGAAGGGAGGGGAGTGATTTTATTTACATAGGACTGTATTTTGGAGGGGGCAGGAGAGATGGTGTGATGTTATTTACATGGAACTGTATGGTGGACGGAGAAATATAACTACAGGGGGCACTGAAAATCCAGGGGACATTATAGGCATTCTAATTAATACAGGGGGCTCTGAAGGAAGGACTTATAGATCGGCCTTATTTCTACTAAGAGCACTATGGGGGCCTTATTACTACTGAAGGGTCTGTAGAGAGCTTTATTACCACTGGGGGAACAATAGGGAGGCCTTATTTCTACTGAGGGATCTGTTAGGGTATTATTAATACTGGAGGGCTCTTCTATGAATGGGGGCACTCTTGGGGAGCATTATCACTGATGGGGCACTGTATTACTAATGAGGACATTCTAGAAGAGATTTACTATTGGTGGGACTATGAGGAGCACTATTACTATGGGGGCACTATTTTTTCTTCAGGATGGTATCTGGGGGTATTGGGGAGCACAGCGAGCAGCAGGAGAACACTGTGAGGACTCCAGGTTAAGGGGATGATCATAGAAATATGAGGAAGCTATGATGTCTGTGTGTCACACTCTGCAGAGACGAGGCATGGCTGAGAGAAGTTATACGGACCAAATGGAGAAGATGATGACAGAGAAGATCTACATCAGAGGAGACGTCACCTGGAGTCACTGGATGTGACAGGTATGTGCTGCTGTATAGCAGGTACAGCAAAATATGGTGTGTGGTGGGAGGGGGACTTAGAGAACCTTGATCTTTTGAGACCCAAGCAATGCCTCTGCCTAAGACCAAAACTAAATGAAATAACACAACGGCAGACTAGATGGAGCATGTTGCCTTTTTGTGTCATCAATCTTCTATGTTTCTATGAGTTACAAGCAGGGCCGGCGTTAGAGGGGGGGGGGGGGGACTGGGCAATTGCCCAGGGCCCCCATTTTCTAAGGGGCCACTGCTTCAGTGCTGCTGTTCAGTTGAACGTCCAAGGAAGCAAACAGGCGGACAGCTGAACAGCTGCACTTTACAATGCAGTGTAAGGTCCCCTCCCTCACATATAAATCATTACCCTAGTGCTGACAGGACCTGCGATAATGTCAGATGCAGGAGGCGGAGCTCAGCAGAGAAGAGGGTATGAAGGACCTGCAATGACCTCACCATCATGTGACCACAACAGGAGGCAGAGCTCAGCAGTGCAGTAAAATAATGAAGAAAAATAAGACCAGCCAAGCATGGGAATAAGTATGGATTCAATGTAAGTGCCAGGGAAATGCTGGGAGTTGTAGTCCTCTCCTGTTATACCTCCTGTTATGTAATATCAGAGTACATTGCGAGAGGAGGTATAAGAGGAGAGGACTACAACTCTCAGCATGTCCAGGCCATTATTATATAATATCAGTGTACATTACAACACCTTGGATATGCTGGGAGTTGTATACCTCCTCCTATAATGTAGTCTGATATTATATAATAACTGCTTGGACATGCTGGAAGTTGTAGTCTTCTCTTATACCTCCTCTTGTAATGTACTCTGATGTTACATAAAAACGGCTTGGACATGCTGGGAGTTGTAGTCCCATTCTCTTATGCGTTCCCCTGTAATGTGCTCTGATATTAAGTAATAATGGCTTAGACATGCTGGGAGTTATAGTCCTCTCCTGTTATACCTCCTGCAGTAATGTGCTCTGAATTAGGGCAGGAACGATGGAAAGGGGAGGGTAGTGTTCCACCTAGGGTGCCACTTCCCTACTCATAAAGGGGGGCGCACTCATGGCTGTCAAACTTCACAAGCCTCAGGCTGCTAGGCCTCAAGCCTGTGAGGCGTTAGAACAGAGCAAGAAGCCGCAATGACATCACTGCAACTTCCTGCTCAGAGTCTCGCATGATGACATCATCAAGTGAGGCCCGGAGCAGGAGTGGTGATGTCATTGTGACCGCATGCATCAGGACGCAGCAACACAAGCCACAGATAAAACTGTGGTCTGCATTTCTTTATGTACTAAATGTCCACACTTCTGGGGGCACCAGGGATGGGGGGAAGGAGATCATTATATATACTTGGCACTACTGGGGGGGAATGAAGGAGCATTATATACATACTGGCACTACGGTAAAATATTATATATATATTGGCACTATGGGGGAAAGCATTATATATTGGAACTAGTGGAGGGCACTACAGGGGAACAATAGATCCACTGGGAGCATTATGGTTATATTATTACTACTAGGGTACTGTAGGGGCGTTATTATTATTTGACACAATATAGAGGGCATTGCTACTAATGTGGGCTATCTTAGGAAGTATTATCACTATTGGGGGCACAATTACTAGTGAGGGCAGTCTGGGTGTATAGTATAGTATAGTGTTTGTGGACATGGGGGGAGCACAACAGTATTGTAGGTAGCTTCAAGAGGTTCTCCGTTTTTTTTCCATATTGATGACCTATCCTTAGGATAGGTCATCAATATTAGATCGGCCGGGTCAGGCACCCGGCACTCCCGACGATCAGCTGTTTGAGGAGACGGCGTGCGCTGTGTGCACGTTCCATATCCCTTCTCTCTTCCTGCTCTGCTGCTGTAGGTCTATGGGACAGCAGCAGTGAACAGCCCGCGCCGTCTCCTCAAACAGCTGATCGGCAAGGGTGTCGGACGTCGGACTGTGATTTTAGCACATTATTACAATATGTGGGCCCCCTCTTTATTTTGCCCAGGGCCACATTTTGTCTAAAACCGGCCCTGGTTACAAGGGACAAATCAAAGAAAATTGTACTTACTGAAGGAAGTCTGAAGAAGGCACAGCAGGCAGTGAAGACAAACTGAATAAGCCACAAGAAAGTGGAACCCCACCAACCTCCACAACACTGGTAATGCCAAAAACTGCAGCCAGAGATTTCTCTTAAAGGGTTGTACAACAACGTATAAATATTCACAGGCAGGGCCGTGTGTAAGGATTTTTGCCGCCCTAGGCAAGATAAAAATTGCCGCCCCCCCTTATCAGATGATCTGCCCATATCATGACATCACATATGTTCCACCCGTTTCTCAGCATTTAAATTAAAAGAGAGTTATATGTTGCAATAAAGCCCTGTATTAAAAATGGTGGAAAATAACTACCATAACTTAAGCCATAGCTAAAGAAACAAGCCTGGGGCGAAAAACAATAAGGCCCCCCCCCCCCCCCCCCCCATGACACTTGATGACTTTTACAGAAGAAACTGTAAATTGTGGGGCACAGTGTAGGCTATATGTGTATAACATAAACATATTTCATATGAAAACTTACAGTAACTTGGCTTGACCCTTGGGGATCTCGGACACCACTTCAACACTTTGGCCGAGGGCTCGGTGGAGCTAATGTTGTGTTTTATCATAATGAGAAAGATTTCATAATAAGAATTTGGAGAAGGGGCAGAGGGGTAGCAGAGCAGGGAGAGGCTGGTGCTGCTACTAGGGGGTCATACCATGGGGGAGTAATAAAGCCCACCATAATGCCCCCCCCAGGAGAAATAATTCTCCTTATAATGTGACAAAAAATACCCCTTTGTAATGCCCCCAGTTGAGCTAATGTCCCCATAGTGCCCCCATAATGTGCCAGTATAAAATACCCCTATATAGTGCCCCCAGTAAATGCCCCCATAGTGCTCCTCTCCCCCTCCCTCCTAGTGCCCCCATAATGTACCAGTATAAAATGCCCCATATATAGTGCCCCAGTAGATGCCCTCAGTGTCCCTCATAATTTCTAAGTATAAAGTACCCCTTCTCAGTGGCCCCGTAGATGACCCCATAGTACTCCTCTCCACCTTCCCCATAGTACCCACCATAATGTGTCCCTGTATAAAATGCCCCTATACAGAGCCCCCATATAAAATAGCCGTTCTTTGTGGCCTCAGTAGATGCCCCTATAGTGCCCACCAATAATGTGCCAGTAATAAGTGCCCCCAATGTGCCAGTAATAAGTGCCCCCTTAAATGTCCCCCAATTATGTGCCAGTAAAATGTGCCCTCATAGATGCCCCCCAATCATGTGCCAGTAATAAGAGCCCCCCCACCATCATGTGTCAGTAACAAGAGCCCCCCCATATCATGTGCCAGTAGCCAGAGCCCCCCTAAATCATGTGCCAGTAGCCAGAGCCGCCCCTATATAATGTGCCAGTAGCCAGAGCCCCCCCATCATGTGCCAGTAGCCTGAGCCCCCCCATAAACATGTGCCAGTAGCCATAGGCCCCCCTATCATGTTCCAGTAGCCATAGGGCCCCCCTATCATGTGCCAGTAGCCATGGGGCCGCCCCTATCATATGCCAGTAGCCATAGGGCCCCCCATATCATGTCCCAGTAGGCAGCCATAGGCCCCCCCCCTATCCCTATCATGTCCCAGTAGCCATAGGCCCCCCCGATCATGTCCCAGTAGCCAGAGCCCCCCATCATGTGCCAGCCCAGTAGCCACCAGTATTGACAAAAAAAAAAAAAAAAAACCTTATACTTACCTCCATGTCAGTGATGCGATGCAGGCCTAGTGCCTGCAGCCTATCAGAGGAAGGGGAAGGGACACACCTCTCCCTCCCCTGCCCTGCTGCACAGCCATCTGTATCGCTTTTCTGAGGACGGCGATACAGATGACTGGAGATGAGCACTTCCACAATGGAAGCGCTCATCTCCGGGTGACACGTGTCTCCTGCCTATAGTTAGTTGCGGGCCGGCGCCCCTAAGGACTCTATGTAAGCGTTGGCCCTGCTTACTAGAGCGGCGGCGCAGCATGAGGGGCGCCGCCGGGCACTTAAGTTAACCAACGTTTTATTTTTTTTTAAACCGCACAGTTCCGGCGCCCCTTGCTAAATTGCGCCCTAGGCGACTGCCTAGGTCGCCTTACAGGTGGGGTAGTACATAAGTGTCTCATCAGTGGGGGTCCAACTGCTGGGGCCCCTTTCAAACACTGGAATGAGGGCCATGTTTCCCCGTTTGAATGGGGTTGCAGACCTGCATGCATGCTGCTGCTCCATTCAGGTCTATGAGGCTGCCCGAGATAGCTGAGCGCTTGTACTAACTAGGCTATCTCCGTCACTCCCAGAGAAACTAATGGAGCTGCAGACACTCATGTGTATCTGCTACTCTGTTCAAAGAAGGGGACACCGGCCCCCATCCTCGTGATCAGCATGGGTCTGACCCCAGCGGTTGGACCCCTACCGATCACAAAAACATTCCCTATCTTGTGAATAGGGGATATCTTGTAATGGGACAACCCCTTTAATTCAAACAATAATGCTGCCTATACTTTTCCGCACTGATTGAAGTTTCTAAAACTTATGAAAGTTAAAATGACTGCACCAGCTTTTCCAAAAACAAGTTTCTACATGATTCTGGTATACATGACTTAAGTGCGGAATTTGGTTCTGTCATACAATAAATCTGAACATTTTTAGCAATGGATCACTGCTGTTGTGATTGAAACTGAATCAGCTCATTGAGTTAGAGATGGATGAGTATAAAATCACATGATGTCATCACATAGCTGGGCTCTGTGCTGTTTGCTACAGTCAATAATGGAATTTATTTTAACATAAATTAATGTTGGATTTGTTCCATTTTTTATATTAGTTTTTTGCCATAGTATGTGTGAATTGTGTTGGTGCATTTATTTTTGTCTTTACAGGTACAGTCACAAAGCAATGACATCACTGCGGCCGCCTGTGCTGGATCCCAGGTGGTGCTATGATGTGATTGCAACCACTTGCTCCAAGATGCAGATGGCATAATGGTAATTCAAGCGGAGGCCGTTAGATGCGTGCGGCAGCATGGCCTGACAGTTAAGTGAATATTCATTTTTTTTCTTTGTTAATTTTGGGGGAATTATAATAAATCCTGGGAACTATAGGGGGTGTTATAACTACTGGAAGCACTATAGGGGGCATTATTATTCACAGGGCACTATAAGAGGCATTATAATAACTACTGGGCACTCTAGGGGGCATTATTACTATTGGGGGCACTACAGGGGGTACAATAGGGGGCATTATTACTACTGAGGGCACCATAGGGAGCACTTTAACTACAGGGGCATTTTAACTACTCAGAGCACTACAATCATTATAATAACTAATGGACGCTACAAAGGAGCATTATAGTAATTACTGGGTACTACAGTGGTCATTATCATAACTACTGGGGGCATTATAACATGCTTTATTGCTGCTGGGGACACTATGGGCGCTTTATTATTACTGGGGGCATTATTGAGAGAATTATTTCTACAATGTGCAATATAGAAGCATTATTACTACTATGGGTACTATGAGGGGCATTATCGTTATCATTGGGACTTTGAGCAAAACTATGCCTCAATGAATACTTCTGTTCAGTTTTCACAAAGGAAAATGAAGGAAAAGGACCTCAGTTAGGAAAGAAGACTAATGAATCTTTTGATGCATGTGTCTTTACAGAGGAAGAGGTTCTAAGTCAGCTGTCTAAAATTAATACAAATAAGTCACAGGGGCCTAATGGGATACACCCAAAGCTATTAAAAGAGCTCAGCGGTGAACTAGCAAAACCATCAACAGATTTATTTAGCCAATCACTGGCAACAGGAGTCACCCCAGAAGATTGGAAATTAGCAAATGTTGTGCCCATTCACAAGAAAGGTAGTAGGGAGGAATCGGGCAACTATAGGCCAGTAAGCCTGACATCAATAGTGGGGAAACTAATGGAAACCATACTTGAGAGGATTGTGGAACATCTAAAATCCCATGGATTGAAAGATGTAAAACAGCATGGGTTTACTTCAGGGAGATCATGTCGAACTAATCTTATTGATTTTTTTGATTGGGTGACTAAAATAATAGATGGAGGAGGTGCAGTACACATCGCTTATCTAGACTTTAGTAAGGCTTTTGATACTGTCCCACACAGAAGGCTTATCAATAAATTGCAGTCATTGGGCTTGGACTCCCATATTGTTGAATGGATTAGGCAGTGGCTGAGGGACAGGCAACAGAGGGTTGTAGTCAACGGAGTATATTCAGACCAAGGTCTTGCTACCAGTGGGGTACCTCAGGGATCTGTTCTGGGACCCGTATTGTTTAATATCTTTATCAGCGAAATTGCAGACGGCCTCGATGGTAAGGTGTGTCTTTTTGCTGATGACACAAAGATTTGTAACAGGGTTGATGTTCCTGGAGGGTTACACCAAATGGAAAAGGATTTAGGAAAACTAGAGGAATGGTCAAAAATCTGGCAACTAAAATTTAATGTTGATAAGTGCAAGATAATGCACCTGGGGCGTAAAAACCCAAGAGCAGAATATAAAATCAGTGATACAGTCCTAACCTCAGTATCTGAGGAAAGGGATTTAGGGGTCATTATTTCAGAAGACTTAAAGGTAGGCAGACAATGTCATAGAGTAGCAGGAAATGCTAGCAGAATGCTTGGGTGTATAGGGAGAGGCATTACCAGTAGAAAGAGGGAGGTGCTCATGCCGCTCTACAAAGCACTAGTGAGACCTCATTTGAAGTATTGTGCTCAGTACTGGAGACCATATCTCCAGAAGGATATTGATACTTTGGAGAGAGTTCAGAGAAGAGCTACTAAACTGGTACATGGATTGCAGGATAAAACTTACCAGGAAAGATTAAAGGACCTTAAGAAAGACAAGACAGAGGGGATATGATAGAAACTTTTAAATTCATAAATGGAATCAACAAGGTAAAAGAGGAGAAAATATTTAAAAGAAGAAAAATTGCTACAAGAGGACATAAATTTTTAAATTAGAGGGGCAAAGGTTTTAAAATTAGAGGGGCAAAGGTTTAAAAGTAATATCAGGAAGTATTACTTTACTGAGAGAGTAGTGGATGAAGAAGTGGTAGCAGCAAATACAGTGGAGGAGTTTAAGCATGCATGGGATAGGCATAAGGCATCCTTCATATAAGATAGGGCCAGGGGCTATCCATAGTATTCAGTATATTGGGCAGACTAGATGGGCCAAATGGTTCTTATCTGCCGACACATTCTATGTTTCTATGTTTCTATTACTATGGAGGGTATTATCTGTATAGGATGATTACTTCTACATTGTAATTGGGGAGCACAGCGAGCACAGTATTGGAGTAGCAGAAGTATAACACTGTTGGAGCATAAGGAGAGGAAAGATGATAGAAAAGTGAGAACCTAAGATGTCTGTGTGGCAAAATCTGCAGAGACAAAACATGGATGAAAAAAGTCATAATGGCGGTCTGGTCTGAATGGAGAAGATTAGGATAGAGAATATGTCTAATTAGAGAATACATCACATGTAATAGGTATGCAGTGCTGTATACTCCTGTATGTTTGGTAGTGCTCCAATCAGCTCCTGCCCTCTAATGTACCAAACTCTCTTCTGCTGTCCCTTCCCCCTATGTTCACCATCACCCCAGTTCCTGTGGAGTTACTTTGATCCTGTATCAGTAAGGTCAAGCAGAGGCACACAGCATTATAAATCATGATAATGCTGTGTGCTCCTGCAAGTCCAGAACAGGGGATCATGCTGACACCCAGAGCGTGAGTCCCTCAGTGGACTCGCTTGTGTGAAACAGACCTTAGGGTCTGCAGGTTTTGCTACAGGCCCATACTAAATTCGATGGCAGTCCCAGTGGCAATACTGGCCATACAGCGAATGATGCAGGAGGAGGGGGCTGCAATGGGAGACTGACCGAAGAGGAGCTCATAGGTAGACTCTGCACAATACCATCACAAGTACAACCATGTTTTAGGAGCCTCATGCACACGACCATATATATTTTGTGGTCCGCATACCACAGATGTGCAAAATATGGATGCAGTCTTTGTGCCATCCTACTTTTTTGTGGACTCATTGACTTCAATAGGTCAGTGGACCGCATTTCGCGGACAAGAGTAGGACATGTTCTATAATTTGCAGAATTGACATATGGATGCAGACAGCACAAAGATTACATCCGCGTGCTGTCCGCATCTATATGTCGGTTCTGCTAATTGTAGCACATGTTCCTATTCTGGGCTGCAGAATACAGTAATACAAATGCCCATACAGACATATGGATGCTGAGAGCACACGGATGAAGTCAATAATGGGTCAACAAAAAAATGCAGATGGCACACCGACAGTGTCAATATTTAGCAGATCTGCAGGTTTGCGGACCGCAAAATACATACAGTTGTGTGTATGCAGACCTAAAGCTACCATTCATCCTCATACCCCTGAATAGGGAAAGAAATGGGATGCGGCCATCCTGGTCTGGGCGCTCTGGAGCACATTTATTTAGAACAGCATCTTAATAAGCCCCTGCGCTGGCAGTGGATCCGCCAGAGTTATGTAGAGGCGCCAGCTGTTTGTAAATGACCCCCTCTATATCCAAGGGCCCTATAGCAACCACATCGTCTGTCTCTTAGTATATTGTCCCTTAGACTGCAGCAGGGGTGGGTTGGCCAAAAACCTTACAGGGAAATTTCCCAGTTAACGGATGCCTTGGGGGCCATCTGAGCTCTCATCACAGCCGGCCAGTGGAAGTTTTTTTGTGATGCACTGTGGTATTCCACCCTGTTGGGGTGGTATAATGTGCCACAATATGGTATTGCTGGGCTTGCCTTCCATCAATTTGGACCCGACTACAAAGTGGGGCCATTTTTAGTATGTTTTCCAGGGCCTTTTTAAGTTCCCAGACCGCCCCTGGACTGCAGAACTTATAGACATAACGGTTTATTAGTAGGTGCAGCCGTGTTATGATTTTTTCTGCTGCAATTACGGAGTATTACTGCAAAAATAAGCAACATGACCGCAAAGTGTGAATAAACCTCAGGTGTGCTCTTAATCAGACTGAGTCATCGCAGTTTCATCCGTTTTTCACATGGTTTACTAACTCCTGTGACTCATACGAAGCTTGCACACCTGTGTGATAGCCAGTGATACAAAACAAAGGTTTACAAGGCACGTAGCAATGGAGATATACAAAAACAAGGGCATTCTTCTCTCAATACTGCAAGTCCCTCAGGAAAATGTCTGAGATGTTTGTGGTTTTGAACAATATCATTTTAGGCCTTACTGTATGTATGTCAGATATAAAACATTCATATTATGAGGATTTACTGCTCCACGGTGACCTGGCAAAGGTGAACTTTTACAGTAAAATTGTTGCAAAACTGGCCTACCTGTACACAATTAGTGTAAAAAAATTGGTGTCAATTTTGTGCAAATTTTTGTTAACCGTGAAGCGTCATCAGCATTGCCTTACTGATTTTGCTCCAGTCCATACCTCTTGTGGTTCCTCTGAACATGTTGATGTGGTGTCCATTCTGGTATGTAGATGTCAGGTGAACATAGTGGTCAGCTGCTCGGCGCAGAAACTGTCACTATGGAGTCCAAATGTCAGCGCAGCAGCAAAGGACGCAAGAGAACGTAGAATGAAATGGTATCAGTAAGTATATTACACCATCTGTTACTTTTCAATTTTGAAGTTGATCAACGATTTATCCCAAAAAATTTTTATGGTGTTTTCTGTGATTTTACCGACTGATGGGAGTATGATCTGTAGGCATCTGATCTTCTGAGCCCCCTCGATCATCAGTGGCACTTTCTACAGTGCACTGTCTGGCAGAGCGACATCTACTGGTGTGAATTTGCCTGACACTGCAGCGCAGGTGACCAGGGCTTACCAGGTCAACGGCAGACGCAGTATAAGAAAGGGCCACACAAGTATGAAACCTGTTGTATTCCCTGTTGTATCATGCATTACAGTCAGCACTTCTGCCCTGATCATAACAGTCCACAGGTAGACCCATAACCATCATACAACACCCAATTTTGCATATTTTTAGACACTATTGCAACTAAATCTAGTCTTTTTAAGCCACCCTCAACAGTTTCTGAAAAGGGGGTATGGTATGAGCAGTTCATGGGCGGGTACATCAACCCCATCAAATTTATTATCATTTATGCCAGAAACTGGCACAAATGATGACTTCAATCTACACTGGCCACAAGCCGGAGTAGATATCAGTGTGGCACATGGACTGCTGGAGGAAGCATTTAATTTATGACAAAGTCTACGTCTGCACAGGGTCCATCAAGACCTGCGCAGCACATGCCATTTTTGATAAGTCTGGGCTACAGTGTCTAGTACATGTGCCTTGCAAAAGTATTCACCCACCTTGACTTTTTTCATATTTTGTTACATTACAGCCTTAAGTTCAATGTTTTGTTAATCTGAATTGTATGTGATGGATCAGAACACAATAGTCTAAGTTGGTGAAGTGAAATGAGAAAGATATATAAATAAAACTATTGTTTAGAAATAGAAAACAGAAAATTGGCATGTGCGTATGTATTCACCCCCTTTGTTAGGAAGCCTATAAAAAGCTCTAGTGCAACCAATTACCTTCACAAGTCACATAATTAGTGAAATGACGTCACCTGTGTGCAATCTAAGTGTCACATGATCTGTCATTGCATATACACACCATTTTTGAAAGGCCCCAGAGGATGCAACACCTAAGCAAGAGGCATCACTAACCAAACACTGCCATGAAGACCAAGGAACTCTCCAAACAAGTAAGGGACAATGTTGTTGAGTCAGGGATAGGTTATAAAAAAATATCCAAATCTTTGATGATCCCCATGATCACCATCAGATCTATCATAACCAAATGGAAAGAACATGGCACAACAGCAAACCTGCCAAGAGACGGTTGTCCACTAAACCTCACGGACAAGGCAAGGAGGGCATTAATCAGAGAGGCAGCACAGAGACCTAAGGTAAGCCTGGAGGAGCTGCAGAGTTCCACAGCAGAGACTGGAGTATCTGTACATAGGATTACAATAAGTGGCCAGAAGAAAGCCATTACTTTCAGCTAAAAACAAAAAGGCACGTTTTGAGTTTGAGAAAAGGCATGTGGGAGACTCCCAAAATGTATGGAGGAAGGTGATCTGGTCTGATGAGACTAAAATTTAACTTTTCGCCATCAAAGAAAACGCTATGTCTGGCGCAAACCCAACACATCACCCAAAGAACACCATCAGTGAAACATGGTGGTGGCAGCATCATGCTGTGGGGATGTTTTTCAGCAGCTGGGACTGGGAAACTGATCAGAGTTGAGGGAAAGATGGATGGTGCTAAATACAGGAACATTCTTGAGCAAAGCTGCA
Organism: Bufo bufo; assembly: GCF_905171765.1. Lineage (NCBI taxonomy): Eukaryota > Metazoa > Chordata > Amphibia > Anura > Bufonidae > Bufo > Bufo bufo. The sequence goes on along the minus strand of NC_053397.1, from coordinate 181,713,598 downwards.
CACTCTGTGCGTGATTTGAGGTTCGGACGGAGGTTCACCTTCCAGCAGGACAATGACGCCAAACACACTGCTAAAGCAACACTTGAGTGGTTTAAGGGGAAACATGTAAATGTGTTGGAATGGCCGAGTCACAGCCCAGATCTCAATCCAATAGAAAATCTGTGGCCAAACTTAAAGATTGCTGTTCACAAGCTCAACCCATCCAACTTGAAGGAGCTGGAGCAGTTTTGCAAGGAAGAATGTTATTTTGTCCTATTTGTTGTTTGCTTCACAATAAAAAAAAAAAACATCTTCATAGTTGTGGGCATGTTCTGTAAATGACATGATGCAAATCCTCAAACAATCCATGTTAATTCCAGGTTGTGAGGCACCAAAATATGAAAAAAGTCAAGGGGGGGGGGGTGAATACTTTTGCAAGGCACTGTACTCATGTGGAGTCAGGAGCACTAAGAGAGTCCTAAACTTTGTATCATGATGTAACTATGTGAACAGCTTACTACAGACTTTAAATAAACATTTTTCAGCAAGACAGTCTCTTTCAATATCTATTGTTAGTCACATTGCTACTTTATGAGAAAATATCCCTTTCCAATGTCTTCGCGGACTAGAACAAACAGTGAATAACACTGACACTATAATGGTGTCAGTGCTCAGTGCACGTTCTGCACAATCACCAGGTGTAGTGATGAGGGACATGGGGTCAGATGTTTTCTATATGAATGAATGCCTTTTGTTGCTGGAAGAATAGGTTCTGGTTACATAGTCCTTATCTAAACAAGCCTTTCAATGAAAACTACACTGTATATATATATACTAATGCGCTGCTATCAGTGGAAGGTTCTGTTGTAGATTCAAATGGACTGAAATCATTTGCAAGACGGGATTATGTCACATGAACATCACAGAAGGGTAGAATAAGGTTTCTAACCTGCAGGAGCCTGCTGAAAAAAAAAAAACATGTAAGGTGCTTAGAAGGGCATCAGATGGAGCTATCTAGATGGGTTGGACTCATGGGTCGAACTGGCTATAGATTCTACAGGGAAATTTCCTGGTGGTGCGATGCCCAAGAGGCCGCCCGAGCTCTTCTCACAGCTCCAAAATGCATTCCGTTCCGTTTAGTTGCGTTACCAGACGGAGAGCAAACCGCAACATGTTGTAGTTTTCTTTCCGTCCTGGGATGCGGAACCAAGACGGATCCAGCATGACCCCCAATGCAAGTCAATGGGACGGATCCATTATCTCTGCCACAATAGAAAATGGATACGTCCCCCACTGATTTTCAATGGGGGCAATGCCGGATCCGTCTTGGCAATGTTAAAGATAATACAACCGGATCCATTCATAACGGATGCTGATGGTTGTATTATCAGTAACGGAAGCGTTTTTGCTGGACCCTGCCCGATCCAGTAAAAACGCTAATGTGAAAGTAGCCTTAATTATTGCTAGGAGCATCAGGTACTTATGCACCTGGCCAGCAACCACAAGTGCCCTCCTGAATTCAACTGTATTGCCATCCTCAGTATGGTGATAGGGCAGTATTTTATGCTGCACTGTGGTATTTGGTTTTGCTGGGGCAATATTTTGCGCTGCACCATTATATTGCTGGCCTGCCTTTTGTGGCCATGGGGCCAATTTAGTTTTTTTTTTTTGTGCAAAAAAAAAAAACTACAAGAGTTTACCTATCTCCAAAAAAAGATTAGGTTTTAATAAAGGGTGTATGGCATCAGGAATTTCACTGTTAAACCAGGCACAATGCCTTCTAGGGCTAGCTCAGCTGATGTGAACTTAAAGGGGTTTTCCAAGATTTTTTTTTTCCTGATGACCTAGCCTCTGAGTAAGTCATCAGTATCTGAGAACTCCTAGGGCTAATATTTTTTCTCTCTAGCCTTTCACTTTTTTATTTTATTTTTTAATACATTTTCCCTTTCTCTCCTGAATTGAATCACCAAAAATTTGGATATGGATGCAACTCGAATTTTTACAAAATTGGGTTTATCCAATTAGTTTACAATACGATTAGTATGTAATTTGCAATATTTAGACCTAAACTGACTTTGTAACATACATGACCTTGAAATCGTTTGCAAACACAGAAGAATTATTCTCTGTCTGCATCGCTATATCCATAGGCTTTGTAAATGACAGCTCAGCAAGCCGGTTCTTGAACAGCAGCATCGCTAGAATTTTATAAATTATCCAATAAATTACACTGAATGAATAATGGATAATGACTTTGATATGTCAGTAAGGGGGGGGAAATGATATAGCTCAGGATGCTGACTCAGAGCGCATTAAAGGCTTGTATGATATCAAACGCACTCTCGAGGTGAAATGTTCAACATCGGAGAGGTCAGAACGGCAAGAGAAGATATGATGCGGAACTGTAATGATATAAATTAGCAATTAGTAACCTTATTTCATAAATCTATGTCACTCTGCTGGCAACGGCTCCCGATAATTTGTGGAAGTAATTATATCATTTCTCTTTAATTACATGTTTCCCTTGCAGTTTACTTAAGGAATGTGGAATTAACGAAAGACGAAAGAAGAAAATAATTCAAGAGCGTTTTGTGTCATAATTATAGTTCAGGTTAATTGTTGTATTCATTGTGAATAATGAAGACTGGTAATGAAGGTACTTGGCCCAGTCACATGGAAGAACTATATATCTTGAATGATAAGTGCCAAAGGCACAAATAGGTCAAAATGAAGAGTTGTGTGCGTAGATGCTGTATGTAGGCATGTGGGCATTCCCAATGGCTCCCCATTACGTTATTTATTTTACACACTTATATAGCGCTGTTATATCCGCAGCACTTTACGTAGATTAGCATCAGGTTGTCCCCAATGGGGCTAACAATCTAAGGTCCCTATCAGTATGTCTTTGGAGTGTGGGAGGAAACCGGAGTACCCGGAGGAAACCCACGCAAACAAGGGGAGAACATACAAACTCAATGCAGATGTTGTTCTTGGTCAGATTTGAACCTAGGGCCCCAACCAATGCTACCTACTGAGCCACCGTGCTGCCCATTACATAGCCGGTTTCACTCGGTGTACCCCACATGGTGTCTTGGTTAGGCTTTTCTTCACCCAGTTTGGTGCTCCAGCCCTGTGTGTCCCTTGACAAACGAAACAGGGATCAAATGCCCCATCAATAAGTCCCTGCTACACCCCTTCGCCAGTATGGCACCACATTACAGAGATAGTCTTCCTTTATACAGTAGCATGACACATCTGACGTCAACGTTTCTTTTTTTCTTCTGAAGTCTAACAGAAAACAACTCTGTATTCCTCTGTATGAGAATGGAGGCATACACAAGTACAATATGGCCCCAAATACTGTACTTTCATCAGTGCCTTTTTACAAATGTGTACACTTTAAAGCTTGTATGGAGCCATAAGACAGCCATCAGTAAGTGGCCTTAAAGGGGTTGTCAAGATTTGGATCTATTTTAACAGCACGCTGCACCTGTTGAGAAAATCGTACTGCTGCTCACCACCACTCCATTCTGGCTCCCTGGTTCTCTGGATGCCTTCAGCAGTCTATCGGTCCCCATCCTGTATACTTCTGGTTCTGCTGCAGCAAATGACTGGCCTCAGGGGTGTCCCAAAGAAGCATAGGTCACGTGCTGTTTGAGGATACATCACCACTGAGGCCAGTTATTGGCTGCAGTAGCACATGTGACCACAGCTGTCCAGAAGTTTACAGGATGGGCTTTAAAGAAACATTATACTGTACCTTAAAACCTTGACAACTCTAGAACACATTAAAAATCTAATAATTTACAGTTCATCTGCCAGTTCTAACACATGTATACGCAGTATTTTGGCCATACATGGTCTCCATGACAAGACTGCCCTTGATAGGAAATGTTGTCATACTAGTCTTCATTTAGGTTTTGATTTTGTAACCACCACATGATCATATCCAACAACGAAACGTACAGTGCAGGACCTAATTTAAAGGGGTGATCCAACCCCTAAAATGTCCTCACAGAGGTTGTACATACCATGCATCGCTTCTGACGCCTGCACAGCCGCCACTGCATTTCCCCCGCTTGCGCAGGGTGGGGTAGGGGGGTCGGGGGCAGCCTATAGCAGGCCATGGTGGGAACGAGCCTCCCCTAGCATTGTGGGTGGCGCTAAGGAGGCTCATTCCCATCGCGGCCTGTTTATTGGCTGCCCCCGACACCGGAGACGCCCGGCAAGGAGATGCAGCGGTGGCCATGCGGGCATCAGAAGCGACGCGGGTGCTGGGGAACCCAGGTAAGTACAACCTGTGTGAGGGGCCCTGTGCGTAAGGGGAGGCATTTAATTCGACATATATTTCCATTGCAGAACTTTCATATGATCTGCAAGTCTTATAATTATAGCCTTCAGATTAAGAAAATACAATTCTATTGTTTTTAAAGTGAATGTGTCATCAGAAAATGTCTATTGTTTGAATAAAATTTTAAGTAATATTTTATAAAGAATGTTTGTGTCATTTTCTTAACTTTTCCATGCACCGATCTATTTTTTTGTCTCAAAGATTTTTTTTACGTTTTACAATGTACAACAGACAGTAATTACAAACCAATTACTTTGCAAGGAAAGCACAATACGGAAAGTCGAGACAGTTCAAAATACCAGTACAAACAATTCTTAGGGAATGTGTAATTATAAAATGACATTGTTTGCCACCGTTTTTGTGTAAAAAAAAAATTTTTTAGTTTGTCACATCTACATTTTTACTATAAAATCCTACAGTTATCACACTGACAACTGAACCTCATAATAAACTGACACTTCTGTTCTGTACAGATCACCTTTCAGTAGTCATCTCATTATCATCAAAATAAAGATTGCAAAGAAAGGTATTATGTATCTATATAAGTAAATAACACAGGTGATGAGCACAGTTCACCTCCTACCTCTCTCTGCACAACACCCTTTGCACACGTCACAGAGCATGCATCTAACACTCTCTAAGGAAGGCCTTAAGGCCATTGTTGTATTTAAATAAAATAAAAATATAAATATACCAAAAGCAAAAAAAAATATATAGAAAAACTGTTTTAGTATTTGTTTTACGTAGTGCACGATAACCTCTGCATAAAACAGTAGAGCGTGTCTAAATAAAGCCTCTCCTACAGACATCAATGAACATTTCATGTCTATTGTAACTACAGTCCATGTGGCTACTGTAAAGCATATCTCTAAATAATGCAAATAGCGATCAGACAAATGGTTGTCCTAATCTTACATACAATACAGAGTACAAGATTTCCAATCAAAATGAAAACTCATTAGTAAAAAAAAATATGTATCGCTTAGTGATGGTAATTGATAAAATATATAGATGATACATTCCTTTTCAGATGACAGCAACTTAAATTCCTCCACTAGTGCCAATGTACAGTTTGTCAACTGAGTCCTAAAACCCTGCAATTAATATTCCTTGAGCCTACAAGAAACTGACACTTCTATACTTGTAGAGATAATTTTTCAGCAGTCATCAAAGAATAAAAAAATCTACCATAAAAAATCTGCAAAGTAAGAATACTAAAATAGAAGTGTTAATAGTTTAAATTTTAATTTACTCTGCAGTGGAGAACAACCCTCAAACATACATCTAATGTCGAACAAACTTTTCAATGTGAAAAGGAAACAAGGAGTCCTGGTAAGTGATGATATAGCCCCCTGATCTCAACATCTTCCAGTGTGTCTGGGTAAATGAAGAGACTGAAGGATTGAGCAAGCCTACATCCAGAGAAGAACTGTGGCAAACATCACTAACAGGGTCCTTCAAAAACTATGTCTACTAAGTCTACCTAGCAGAATTCATGCCTGTTTTTGAAAGCAAAGAGTGGTCCTACCAATACTGATTGGTGTAATAGCGGTTGCGATCAATGTTCGGCATTGATTCGCTCCGCGGTTTCCTTCCAGCCCTAGGCACAGTAGCTTTCAGTTTGTTCCTGTAGCACTTCATTAGGTCCGGCGTGCCTCACTCCTTTGATTTATGGGTTTAGCACATGTAATCGTGCTGACTAATCCTAACCCTCCTGTACCTATAAAAATGGTCCCAGGTGCCTGAGCGTCAAGGTCTTTGTGTCCTGCAAATGTTTGCTGTTATCTCTGCTTGTGTTCCTGTTTACCTTACCTGTGCTTGTGTTTCTGGACTCCGCTACCTGTTTGATCCCTGCTCCTTGCCTCAACTCTCCTGTTGCCAACCCGAATTGCCTGCCCTGTACCGTGCCGCTGCCCTGACTTATTGCTTGTTTGACTTTACCTCTGCCTCATCGTTCAGTCATACACTGTTGCTCCTGGTTCGAATCAGCCTGTTGACCTTTGTCTTTTCTCTGGTACCTTGCACTGGTAGCTCCTTGTCTGTCTGGCCCAGCAGCTTGTGTGCCAATCCTTCTCAAGAGGTAGGGACCTGCTGTTTTCCCTAGGGAAAGTCTATCCCCATCATCAGGGGTACTGCAAAGAACGAGGGGCTCACTTAGACAACGCCCTAATAGGAGGTTGGTCACGTGGCACAGTGGGTTCAGACCCGCTGCGTCTGTGACATTGGGTTTAGATTTCTCTTTTTTGTATTTTGCAATGATAGAAAAGAAACTATTAATGCTTCTAACTGAATTTGCTGAATTTTTCCATGCCTGCCCTAAGCCTTTTGCACAGTAAAAAAATTGTGAAACTACCCTTAAAAATCAATTTCTGGGGCTTATTGAGCAGATTGGTTTTTGGGACTGGATATGACTATTCAACTAATCACTAGCTGTGGGGAACACTGCTGTGGCCAATCATTGCCTGAGAGGGGCATCCACTGACAATTCCTGTGTCTGAGGATCGGTAGTGTCAGTAGGCTTCTTTTTTATTTAATCCATTCTGCCCACTTAAAAAAAATAGTAGATTGACCCAATTGGCTCACCCAAATACAAGAGGATCTCCGGGTAGACCCAGATTTGACATCATAATGTGTATAATATAAACACTTTACTTATAGCCATCTAGCAGGTCAATTTGATACCTCTACACCTGTAGGGTAATTTCCATGACAAATAAAAAAAAATTCTATAGAAATACCTAATGGGTAATTTGTGTTATTTGTTTAGAGCACCTTTACGCATTTTTAGCCTGTTCCATCTCAGCTCTAATATAATACTCATTCTAATCCCTCACGATAAAAGGACCAGGTGCACTCTCTATAAAGATGATATATATGTCTTTGCACTAAAGTTCAAATTACTGTACAGATTTTTCTCTGCCCATCTGGGATTGTGTCATCCTAAACACTTATCTGATTTCTTGCTGGCTCATTGCAAATTTTCAACAAACCTGCGGGACTAAAAGTCACATTGCACAATGAACTGATCCACCACAAAAAAAACATTTTGACGCCCTATTTTTCACAAGGCCAGTAATGGGCTTAAGATGATTTAACAAAAATACTGGGGGAAAAACAAAGAAAAAAGTGTTTTGAGTTTTCAGCGGAGTTTGCAGAAGATATTGTGTTTGTTGACAGATCCATGACAAATTGTTGTACATTTTCAAATGGGTGTTAAAATGTCTTTGGGAGAAAGCAATTAAGGAAAAATTCTCTCAGTTCTGTTGAAGAGGTTTACCATGAAATCACCTTGCCTTGGTGGACCTGACAGTGGTGCACACAGTATGCAGCTGCCCGGTGATGCATCAGTGTTCTGCTATACTTCATTTCACAAGGCGAAATTTCATCTTTAACACTTCATTGTCTCTTTGTATCTGTGAATGGTACATACCGAACCATAATGCGTCTTCATCAACTTTCCCACTTGAAGCGATGCAACAATACTGCTTGTGCTGGAAAAAAGCACAGGCCTATATATACACTACTCACAAAAAGTTAGGGATATTTGGCTTGTGTGTAAAATTTCAGGATAACCTAAAATGCACTCTAACATTTACAGGTGAAACTTAATGTGAACTTTTGAATGCACATGTCTAACTGGTCAATGTTTTCAGTACTTTTTGTAGAACTTTTTGTTCTCTAACAAGGAGCTTTATGGCAAAATTCACAACAGGTTGTTTGATCCATGAATCACCAAATATATTTCCCTGTTCAATTAGAAATAGGTTATTTAAATAGTCCTCCTCATAATGCTGTCACATTTTGACATCATGAGACCAAGACGAAACTAACAATTGATCAACCAGTACCGCGTCTTTGTGAGGCTTCAAGCAGGATGTTCTCAAACAGAAGTGGCCACTGAGCTTAGAGTGTCACAGAGTGTTATCAGCAGGGTTGCAAAAGAGATACAGAGAGACTGGAAGAGTCACAGAAAGGCATAGAAGGTGGACGTCCTTTGGCGATATCCCACACTGATGACCGCTTCATGAACAATGCCCTGTAGAACCGGATGATGAATGCCACAAAACTCCAGACAACATTTAAGGGAGGTGAGAGGCAACAAGTGTCATATCAGACAATTCGAAACTGTTTACATCAGCATGGTCTTTGTGCTAGACGACCTACAAGGGTACCTGACCACATGAACAAGGGATCAGTGGGCCTCAGTGCTGTTCACTGATGAAAGTTGATTCACGCTGAGCAGAAATGATAGCCACCAACGATGTTGGAGATGTCAAGGAGAGCGCTATGCAGCAGCCACTGTGGTCACCAGACAAGCCTTTGGTGGTGGTGGTGTTTACACTGTGGGCAGGCGGTATCTAGTCAATACAGAACTGCCTACACTTTGTGAATGGTACAGTGACAAGCCCATACTACTTAAATAACCATCATTAATCTAGTCATTGTGCCTCTGCATGAGCACAGGTCTAATTTCATCTTCATGGATGACAATGTGCCACCTCATTAAGGTTGTATCATTGGGGAACGGCTGCTGGAGACGGGGGTACCTCAATGGAGTGGCCTGAACTTTCTCCACACCTGAATCCATTGAAAACCTTTAGGATCAGCAGAGTTGCCGTGTAGAGGCTCGTAACACTGTACCCCAGAACCTCATTGACCTGAGGGCCGCCCTTCAAGAAGAGCGGGAATGCCATGCCTCAGCAGACAATAAGTTGACTTGTGAACAGCATGAGATGTCGTTGTCAAACTGTAATTGATGCTCAAAGCCTCATGACAAGTTATGAGACACTGACATTTTTGTGGGATATACCCACCACTGGTGTTAGCTTTTGTTTCAATAAATAGTTTGAGGTGAGAAAAATCACCATTGCTGCTGTCTACTTAAATGTCCTACTTTCATGATATAATATCACTGTAGCCGTAACTTTTTACATTTTCCATAAATGTCCCCCAAAAACACAAATATCCCTAACTTTTTGTGAGTAGTGTATATAGAGAATGTAGAGGAAGAGCAAAGATTGGAAAATAATTTTGCAGTTTTCAAACTAGCACTTAATCTTAATACTTTTGTAATTGTGAGTAAAAATTTAGAATAGCCACTGAGCTATTCAATAAAATGTATACAATATGTATAGCCGCCACCTGTCGTTTGTTCTCTTTCTTATTTCTCTGTCCACTTCGCTGAGGTGGAAGCAAATACTCAGCTCCATCCTTAAGCTGCCTCCTGATGTGTGATAGGCAGATAATTGCAGCAGAAAGGACATGCCCATGAGCTGCAGCAGAAAAGACCCCCCCCCCCCCCCCCCCCCGAGTTGCCAGATTAAAATAAATCTAGCAGAGCAATCAGAACAATGAATGGGGAGATCATTTCATTCATCTGATGTACAGGGTTGGTTCTAACTTTGTTAGGGCCCTGTTACACGGGCAGATAGAGCTGATGATTGTCAGGAAGAAAGCGTTCCCTCCCATCAATCGTCTGCTTGCTAGAGGAGGAGACTGCTATTACATGCAGCGATCTACTCCTCAGTATAGGGACGAGTGATCACTAATGCATTGCACATCCCTATACTGTCTCATTGTTTGCCGGCAGCAGAGCGCCTGTCCTAAACCAGCATTTTTTAACATGTTAAAAGATCCCAATTACCCAGTGATAGGGTAATCAGCGTCAGTATTACAGTGCCAGATGATTGCTAACAAACGTTTATACGAACGCTCGTTAGCAATCATGTTACCAATAATCTCATGAACGTGTCATCACTCAGCCTAGGAAAAGCAGAGAAAAGGCTGCGGCGCTCACAAGAGTGCTACTGCCTTCTCGATAACTGATCAGCAGAGGTCCGTGTGTAGGACCCCAACCGAACAGATACTGATGACCTATTAAGAGAATAAGTCATCCATATCAAATTCTCAGAAAACACATTTAAAGAGGAGCTGTCATGTCTCCTGACATGTCTGTTTTAATAACTAATTGAATTCCCCATTAATAACAATTCTGGAGCCCCTATTCTTATGACCACTGGCTTAGCTATAGGGGTCACAGCATTTGCTGTTGCGACCGGGCCCCCTAAGCCAAGGGGGCCCAGAAGTGCTGTATTTTTCCCTTTATAAGATGCAGTGCATCTTATAAGGGATTACTAGTGAACGCTTACATAATAGAAGCACTCACTAGTATGCAGGAGGCGGGGGAGAGAAGCGCTGTCAGCACTGTACGTTACCCCTTCTGCTCTTCTCAGGTCTCGCGCTGCTGTGTCCTGGCTGCCTGCAGTGTCAGGGCGTACAGAGCGCACTGTGATCTGGCGCTGCAGGAAGTTAGGTCACTGCAGCACGGGCGCTTGAGAGAGAATGAGGAGACAGATGTACATGAAAGGAGTGGCGGAGCAGGAGAAGTAGTTAATTAATTTATTTTGAAGTCTGATCTGAGGTCTGATATGGGGACTGAGAGGTTTAATGGGGCCTGGATGTCTGATTGTGGGTCTGGATGTCTAATGGGGGTCTAATTGGGGGTCAGGGGTCTAATGGGGGTCTGATGGGGGGTCTGGAGGTCTAATGGGGTTCTGGAAGACTAATTAAAGACTGATTGGGGGTCTGGAGTCTAATGGGGGTCCTGATTGGGGTCCGGAGGTCTAATGGGGGTCTGATTGGGGGCCTGGATGTCTGATTGGGGTCTGGAGGTCTACATGGGGGTCTGATTGGTGTCTGGAGGTCTAATGGGGGTCTGATTAGGGGTATAAAGGTCTAATGGGATCTGGAAGTATAATGGAAGTCTGATTGGGGTTTGGAGGTCTGATGGGGTTTGAATAGGGGGTCTGGAGGTCTAATGGGAGTCTAATTGGTGTCTGAAGTCTAATGGGGGTCTTATTGGTTTCTGGAAGTCTAATGAGGGTCTGATTGGGGTCTGGAGATCTAATGGAGGTTCGATTGGTGGTCTAGAAGTCTAATGGGGTTCTGGAGGTTTAATGAGTGTGTCCTGATTGGTGTCTGGAAGTCTAATGAGGGTCTGATTAGGGTCTGAGATGTCTAATGGGGGTCTGATTGGCGATCTAGAGGTCTAATGGGGGTCTGGAAGTCTAATTGGAGTCTGGATTGAGGGTCTGTAGGTTTAATGGTGGGTCTTATTGGGGGTCTGGAGGTCTAATAGAAGCATAGAATGTGTCGGCAAGATAAGAACCATTTGGCCCATCTAGTCTGCCCAATATACTGAATGGGGGTCTGACTGGGTGTCTGAAGGTCTAATGGGAGTCCTGATTGGTATCTGGAAGTCTAATTGGGGGTCTGTTTGGGGTCCTGGAGGTCTGAAGGGGGTCTGAAAGGGGTCTGGAGGTCTAATGGGGGTCTGATTGGGAGGTCTAATGGGGGTCTTATCTGAGGCCTGATAATTGGGGCGGGGTCTGACCATTGAGGTCTAATGCTGGTCTGGTCTGAGATTGGGGGGTCATCATCTGGGGTTTTATATGGGGGTCTGATCTGTAAGGTAAGGGGGTATTTTTTTTGTACTAGCACACAATAAAATGGTCATTTTTGTACTGGCACACAATATAAATGGGTATTTTTGTGTGTGTGGTACCAGTATTTCAGGGGGACTCTTTCTGCATGGATAGTATTGGGGGTGGCGGGATGGGGTGTTATGAAGATGGGGAGAAGGATGGAAAAGTAGGAAACTAAGATATCGGTCTGGTCTGAAAGGAGAAGAAGATGGAAAGAGAATATCTACATCAGAGGAGACGTCACTGGATGTAAGAGGACTTATATGGGGCTGTATTACCCTGTATGTTCTCTAGCACTATATGTCATGTTTTCCAAATATGTCATCAATAGGTCATCAGTAATAAAAAGTGGACAACCCATTTAAGGCCTACTTTCACACCTGCGTTAGGTGCGGATCCGCCTGGTATCTGCACAGACGGATCCGCACCTATAATGCAAACGCCTTAGATCCGTTCAGAACGGATCCGTTTGCATTACCACTGAACAAAAAAAAAAAATAAATAATTATTATTATTTTTTTTTTTGTTCATGATAATGCAAACGGATCCGTTTTAAACTTTACCATTGAAAGTCAATGGGGACGGATCGTTTGAAAATTGAGCCATATTGTGTCAACTTCAAACGGATCCGTCCCCATTGACTTACATTGTAAGTCTGGACGGATCCGTTTGCCTCCGCACGGCCAGATGGACACCCGAACGCTGCAAGCTGCGTTCAGGGGTCCGCCTGCTGAGCGAAGCGGAGGACAAACGGTGCCAAACTAATGCATTCTGAGCGGATCCGCATCCACTCAGAATGCATTAGGGCTGGACGGATCCGTTCGGGGCCGCTTGTGAGACCCTTCAAATGGAACTCACAAGCGGCCCCGAACGCTAGTGTGAAAGTAGCCTTAACAGTAGGACTGGAGGGAAGGGGTAAGGTCAAGAATTTGGCATGGGGAGGTGCCGTTTCAATTTTTGCCTCAGGCAACAGAAAGGCATGTGCTTCCCTGCCCCTTGCCACAAAGCACTGAGGGAGCACTGCCAGGAGGCGTAATTCCTGAGTAAACAGCAAAAGGAAGAGGAGAGATTCTAGAGCTCCTACTCCTAGGGACCATTTTCCAGTTCTCCTGTAAGACCATCACTCTAATGAGATAATCACCATCAAGAATGCTGCTCCCAGAAAGCATCAGTGTGCCAAGACAGTAGTGTGATCAATGAAATCACAGCTTTACAGACCCTGCTGAAAGGTGAGGGACAACAGTTCAGACACCCATCACCCAAACCACCTCAGACCAGACTAATCCCAAGCCTATATCACACAGTGGGCTCCAATATCTACAAGTGCCTGCAAGTGCTACTAAATTGCCACACCAATGGCCACCATACCACCTCATCTGATGCCAGAAACAGCACCTTGTACTTAATACTGCTGAATGTGCCACAAGTTATATTTTGCACTAGGTAAAAAGAGGCCGTTATACTTTCACTTATAGCTAGATTCTTCAAATTGGCTTACCACTGCATTTATTCCCAGAGAACATTAGTCTGAGAGAGTACACCATGACACAACATCTCATCAGGACCACTACCACTCCCATCCTCTGAACCAACTCTTCAGTGGCTCGCTGTACACAGTCAATCCAGAGCTCCAGATTTGTGAGGGGTAGTTGGGATGGTAAGATGCCGCCCTTCACCCACAGAGCTTCATAGCATTGCCATCCACTGTGATAATATACAAATGTAAAATTTTTGAAATTTCACTTTAAACTTACAGTAGATAAAAAATAAAATAAAACTGAAGCAAGTATTGCTTTAGAACATTCATTCAGAGTTAACCATTTACTGAGTTTTCCTGTCATATATAAATGTAATTTAATTATTTTCTAAAATAAAATCCAGGAGGCTCCAATCAGGAAACACATTAATCTCTCCTTACCTATTAAGACACAAGGATCTCAATGATTTAAAGACCATTTCATTCTTAATAGAAGAAAATGTGCATTTCTAAAGAATTTTTTTAATGTTCTTGGCTATTTTGTTTCTCTTAATGGCTATATTTTTGTAAGAAAATATTTTTTTCCTGCACTTGATGAGAAGTGGGTATTTAGTCAACTGTGAAGGCTGACATAGAGCAGCTATGCATAGCCCCCAAAGCAATACCTACCACCAGTTAAATGGAACCTCTATTACATGAGTAAAAGTGTGGTTACTGCACAGAAACTTGACTTGTGAATATATATCTATCCAATGTGACCCAGAGCTGGATCCTCTATGTGGATGCAGACGGAATAATGACTGGTTTTAATAAACACTGTAATAGAGGAATTAGTTACACTCAACACTAACCCTAATTGTCATATCATGTTGGAGTTCGGATTTCATGCTGCAGAGTGGAGGATGCCTCAGGCCTAGTTTAACAATGTACTACACTGTACTGCATGTTTCACTTGGCATCGAATGAGCATAAGTTATTGAGGGGCTGAGCTCATTTTGTTAATAGTAATTTAGCACCTAGCTCTATAAAACGTATCACTCTCCTGGAACATATTCTGACTTCACTCAGTTCTTGTAACTCTCTCCTATTGCAATTGAGTTGCATTAACAGTCATATGGCAAAGTTATCCAAACAGTTTACAGCAAAGTCATGTTGTAACATATATTAATATAATAAAAAAGTAACATTATTTGTGCCATTGCAAAGTGGCTGGCAGCAGGGGCATAGCTAGGGGGCGAATGGGCGGTGCTGGATCTGCCTTGTCCATGGTATTTAGTTGTACAGCTTAGGCTGCAAGCTGAAGCTCTGCCTGGGAAAAGAAAAATAATCGTGGAGCCCCAGTTATGGGTCTCCAACAAAGTAAAAGCTAGATATCCCACCAGGGAAGGATAACCAAGTAAAGGGATGTCCCTGTTTTAGAGATCACTAAATCCACCAGTTTAAGTAGACCCTATGTCAAAATCCAGCCTCTGTTACAAGTCTTAGGGATGTGACACAGGAAAATGCCTAAGCCAGTTATCCATTCACAGACAGCTGTTTCGGGTTGTTGCCCCCTCATCAGTGTAGAGTAGGATTCTGGCTAAGGCTTAGTTCACATCAGCGTTCAGCCTTTCCATTCTCCTGCTCCGTTATAGGAGCAGGAGAACGGAGAGGACGGATTCGGCACATAACTGAGCCTAACGGAGCCTACAGACCCCATAGACCCCCATAGACTATAATGGGGTCCGTTAGGTTTCCGCTCAGAAGATGATTTTGGAGCGGAGACAAAAGTTGTGCTCGCAGGACTTTTGTCTCCGCTCCAAAACACTGATGTGAACTCGGCCTAACCAGGAGCAATGCCTTGGAGACTACTCAAACAAAACAATAGCTGACCTGATCTGATAAATTGGTGGATTTGGTGAGCTCTAAAATTGGGACACCCTCTTGCTTGATTTTTCTTCCCTGGAGGATATCTGGCTTTCACTGTGTTGAAGACCCATAACTGGGGCTCTACAGTTATCTTGCAAATTATAGTTTCCCAGGGAGCTTTGCATTTTGGATTGCTGTGTTGAGACTCTTAAATGGGGTTCCACAGAATTTTTTGTAGCGGGTCTCCCCAAGATCTGCTATTGTTTTGTTTGAGTAAAGAAAAGCATAGCTATAATACTGAAGATTTGGTTTAACTGACCTCTGTGAGATCACTGATGAAGGTCAAGACTGCGAGCATCTGGTTTCTGTGCTGTATAGTCCACAACTCATTTGATAGAAAAATTAAAAAGCCATTTTCCACAGCATACAGTGGCTTAGTAAGCCAGTCTATAAGTCAGATGTGGCCCTGGTGCCTGAGGGAGCCAACAGGAGGCCTTTGCCACCTAGGAAAACACTACTATCATAAATGACACAATGTAGGTGTAGAGTCCTGTTGCACCTTGTTCCTAGGGTATTTGATGTCCTGTTGTCACTTATGCTGGATTTAGACAGCCCGACCAGAACCATTCCTTCCCAATAACTGCCTGCTCTTCGGTGGAGGTGAAGAGCTGCATTTACACAGCATGATCTGCTGCCCAGAAGCAATGATTTAATGTGCTTTGCACTTTGAAAAATGTCCTTTTCCCATCCAGGACGGGATCATCTCTGCAGATAGATCATATTACACATGTGCAACATGCCTCCCCCAGGGCCGATCATGTCCCTGATTTTTAGGAATTGCCAAGTGGTGATGCGGCCTTATTAGTTTTGTGTGTTATGGTGCTCCTACCTGGATACCGTCACTCTCCAGGGTTAGGCTCCGCAGCAACAAAGGGGGGAGTTAATAAGCCGAATCCAGACTTTATAAAGTTCAACAGTTTTAGTTGAATAAACTTGCATCCAGATAATATTGGATCCTTCTCTGGCTCCAGAAGATTTTGGGGTGTACTGGCAGGTCAGCTCAGACAATTTGCTTTGCTTTTCTGTGCTGTGCTAATGTCAGGCTTCAGGCTGGTATCTGGACTTTATGACAGTTCTGGTACCTTTGAGTGGGGTGTATTTTGCTGTTGACCCCCTCGCAAAACCCAGTCCATAAACTGCAAGAAGTCAGGGTGCTTTGCAAGCTACTTCCCCTGGAACACTCACTGCGCAATGTCTGGTCCTTTTGGACTCTAAAACTCAACTAGACAGTTTCCTGCAACCCATCCCTTGGTAGGAAGCAGGACTAGGGGGGAGTGAGGAGAAACTGAGAAGACACACAAAGACAAGCAGGATTGCATAGCTACAAATGAAGCTAATAGCTTATCACAAGTGCTTCATTCACAAAAATACAGGCCAGGACTTCTCTGCAATGTTCTCCATTATCCTGGAGCTGCTTCTGAGTGACTGTGAAACAATTAAAAAGGAGATTTTCCTCTATTTTCTATGTGCGCAGTGGATGGCATCTAGTCTCCATCCACCATGCCTGAGAGAGCTGCAAACCAGACATTCAGCAAGCGCAAAATGCCAGATACAAGTGATATAATGGCCAAAACAGTGTTATTCCTCATGCATACTGTACTATTGATTAATGCAAAGCTTGTTCAAAGCTCCATGCTGCTTTTAGATTGAAATCCAGCTTAAGGCTACTTTCACACTTGCGGCAGAGTGATCCGGCAAGCAGTTCCATCACCGGAACTGCCTGCTGGATCAGGCAATCTGCATGCAAACGGACAGCATTTGTAGACGGATCCGGAGGCGGATCCGTATACAAATGCATTGCAAGAACGGATCCGTCTCTCCTTTGTCATACAGACAAACGGATCCGTTTCTATTTTTTTTTCACATTTTTACCGGTCTGCGCATTCCACAGGCCACAATCAACAACCTGATCAACTCTATGCCACGGAGATGTGTTGCACTGCGTGAGGCAATTGGTGGCCACACCAGATACTGACTCGTTTTCTGACTCCCCCCCCCCAGTAAGGCAAAACTGTGCATATTTCAGAGTGGCCTTTTATTGTGGACAATCTAAGGCACACCTGTGCAATATTCATGCTGTGGAAAATTACAAGTCCCAAAAGTCTCTCAGTATTCATTAACCCTTTCCACAGAGCCTTGCAAATACAGTGCAAATGAACAAGATATACTGTATATCACAACATACATATAAAATTACACAGTATTGAACACTGCACGTTAACCCTTTCAAGTGATTTACAGTAAGAAGTTTATACCTTTGCATAGTGGAAACAGGGGAAAATGTCCACAAATGTCCAGACTTCAAAGTACCCCTGCTCCAGGGCACTACACTCTCCCCTACTTTAAATGTGGCATCCTCGACACAGTCAGGACTATAACAAAAAAGATTTTGTACATAGGGTACATAGGGTTTGAGATAGTCCAACTCTAGGGGCACCTTCAATCTTCCCCTAGGGTGCAGGCTCTTAAATGTTATGAGCACCTTGATATGCCACACCTGTGAGGTGGGATGGATTATATCGGCAAAGGAGAAGTGCTCACTAACACAGATTTTGACAGACTTGTGAACAGTATTTGAGAGTAATGGGTCTTTTGTGTATGTAGAAAATGTTTCAGATCTTTGAGTTCAGCTCATGCAAAATGGGAGCAAAACTGAAAATGTTGCATTTATATTTTTGGTCAGTATAGTTTAGTATGCCACACATTCTTACTTAATTTTAGAAAAACATTGATCACTTATCAATGACTCCCATACACAACTTATAAATGAAGACCATATGTCCTGAAATCCAACATCATTTTTAGCTAATTAGGTAATTCAAAAGTGACATTCAATATGGTGGTGGATCCTATTGTTACTTTTGCAGAGATGCCAATTTTAGTGAAGTCATCTGAAAGGGTATTCTGGTGTTCAGGCAAGAAACTTGAAAGAATCATGAAGAGTCATACTATATCCTAAACATACAGTATATACTGTAATTACCGTTTTGTCACACTGTTGCTTCTCCTCCATATATGGATGTGGCAGCAGCCCCTGTGCGTAACTGACTACAGCTACTATCATGCATTGCTGGCATCTATTCAAGGCTGGTCTCCTGTCCTACTGAAGAGCATATCTCTCCCTCTTGTGAACTTCATCTTGTTTGTCCTCTCTGCTAAACCTCGCACATTAGTTCCCAGTTACATTATCCCAAAGCTCCTAGTCCTGGAACTAAGCATGCTCGACCAGCAAGCTTAAAGAGGACCTTTCACCTTGAAAAACATTGTGAACTAAGTATGCTGCCATGGAGAGCGGTGCCCGGGGATCTCACTGCACTTACTATTATCCCTGGGCGCCGCTCCGTTCTCCCGTTATAGGCTCCGGTATGTTCTCTCACTAAGTTATAGTAGGCGGTGTCTTCCCTTGTCCTTTGGGCGTCTCCTTCTCCTAGGCTGCAGCGCTGGCCAATCGCAGCGCACAGTTCACAGCCTGGGAGGTTTTTTCTGTCTCTAAAATGCGGCCCCCAAAATGAACGAGGACACACCACGCAAGTGTGGCCACTCTCCATTCACGCTCTTTTTGAAACTCTCATAGAAGCAAATGGAGAGCATGCTGCGCATGTGCAGTGCGCTCTCCTTCGCTTTGGTGGGCCCGTTCTAGAGATAGATGTGGGTCCCATCGCTATATGCCACCAAAGTACGAGATGGGCCAACCCCTTTAAATATCCAATTCAATAGAAGCCTTGTGAAGTCTCAAACTTGATTTATCTTTGGACAAGACCACCAGGTATGAAGAGTACTCTATTTTCTCGCACCCTTTGAAGTCGTTTAAGAGTCCATTGTGTATTGCCACTAAATACTATCAGTTGGTAAAAGACTAGGCAAGAGAAAAGGATTATAAAAAAAAAAAAAAAAACTAAAACTAATGCTGAAAATGAAAACAGCATTTGAAGCTTACATGAGAATCTATCTTATGTCTTCAGGGTGGGATCAGCTGATTTTGTGTGAGGAATTTTGTTGTGAAATTGGCAGATTGGAAGGCCATATCAAGCCTACTCACTGTGGTGGATCTTTTCTACTGCGAAAATAATTGGGAACTCTGGCAGTAAGGTGATACTTACAAAGATGTCAGATGGACAGGTGGTTTGTGCAGGAACAGTATATGGTTGGTCTGGAAATCCCTGGTTGTTCTTCTAGAGGCTGATGCTGGCAAAGTATGGGCAGGGTCCTAAAATAATTAAAGACTCGAGTAATCATTTTTATTGAAAGAGTCCTTGCCCATGACAATGGGGGACAAACTCAAGTTTGTAGGTGTATGATCATTTTAGGGAATATATAAAGATAGTGTCAATTCAAAGATATGTTCCGTTAGATAAATCGATGCCCAGATATAGTTAAGTTTAACAATTTTAGGTGTTGGTCATAAAGGCACATGGTAAGAAGAAGTGAAACTTATCATAAACATTCCAGTCTGAATTGGTGACTCTTGCAAAAAAAATAAAAAATGGCCCTGGATTTAGATGACCAACCTGGCAGGCAAATACCGCAAAGAAACTGTTGCTTCCCAATAACTGCCTGCTCGTCAGTGGAGGTGAAGAGCTGAATTTACACAGCACAATCTACTGCATGAAGGATCATTTCCTCCGATGAACAAGCATTTTGCTCATTCATCAGCTTGATTGGCAGCACATTTACACAGGCCTATTATCAGGAATGAACATTCGTAGTAACGTTCATTCCTAATAATCCCAACTGAGCTGTGTAAATCTAGCAAAAGAAGTGACAACATATTTTATTGTTTGTGTCCATCCCTTCTGGGGAATTTTACTGAAGACCAACTTAAAATTCGATGAGATAATATGGCAAATGACTGTTTTATGCTTTAACTTATGTTTACTTTGTATTTTCAAGTCAAGTCTAATTGTCTCTGGCATAAAATCCATACCGTTAATGTTCTTTAAACACAAGCATAGCTGAAATACATTCCAACCACAAGTAGATTAGATTCCTTCCCTTGTATGTTTACACTACTTATAGAAAGTTTGGGAGGGTAAAGAAACAGCCAATAGGAAAAAAAAAAAGAGCCTTTCATATTTAAGGGTTTCCTTAAGAAACCGGCAAATTTTAATTATTATAAATAAGATGATTAGAATCTATTTTCTATTCAAAGAATATGGTTAGAGGTGATGAATTATGTCTGAATTAAGAGCTGAAAAAGACCAAACCTCTAATTGCCTACAGTCTGCCTGCAATTTAGGCAAGGCAAAAAAAAAACTCCTTTTCCCTGCTGAAAATGTTCACTTGTGCTCTTGCTTTATTTTGGTTTGAAATGACAGACATTACTAATTTGGTAAATAAGTGACCCCTAGAGCCCTTTTCATGTCCCCTTGAGAGTTGCAATCAGTCAGCAACTTCACAATTTCTTTGAAACTCCCCGTGCTACCAAAGTATTTCAGTGGCCTTCGCAAAGTTTCGGGGCTAATTCCCATTTCCTATTTAATCACATTCTTTAATGTGTCTTGTTGGCCAAGCCGTTTCCTTGGGAGTCTTAACTGATGTTGATTTCAGATATTCCTCTGCCCAGGTGTCATGGGTCTGGATAATTTTGCTTTTGATTAATGAGGCCTATGGAATAAATGTTTTTTTAATTGGTTGTCATGCATTCTTAATGTTGTTTTCCTAGATCTCAATTGCATTTAGGAATTTTGGGATCTGTATTTAAAAAACAAGACCTAAATATTTGGAAAGTTATAGAAGAATTTGGCAGCAAAAGGGATTCAAAGATTTACAACACACTAAAGTTCTAGATTTCACCATTGAACATGAGTTTTATAAACGCGTTCTGTTTGCTAAGACTATTAGTAATATTATCTTGTTTTGAATCTTCATTGCTGGCACACGCTAAACTTTAAAGCCCTTGCAAAAATTTGGCTGACAATTTAGATGTGTAGTGGGGATCAGAGATGAGTGAATTTGTTCGAATCAATAAATTGGAAAGCGCACTGAAGGTTGAAAGTTGTAAGTCGTGTTTGTCACTCTGAGGTCTCCTACGATTGAAGTAGATTTGTGAATGATGTGATGAAGATTGGTGATTCACAAATTAACCCCAGGGAAGACCAAATACAAACAGTGAGTTAAACCTAATATTAACTTCTTAATAGGACACGTTCACCAAATTTATCCATCAACAACTTATATAAGAATATTCTATGACAATTTTTTTAAATTATAAAAATAGCGTGGTTGGTTTTATGGATATAATTTTTTTAAGGCACTCCATGAATTCTACTTTCTGTCCTGGCTCTTTAACTTCCTTTTTGTTTGGACTTTAAGCATAGCAAACTGTCTTGCTTTACTGTTTTTAGTTTGGCCATTTAATTAGGACATCACACATTACAATGCTCTTCTGTGGGCATCTGTATCTAGCCCTGTCAAGAGAACAATAGAGCTGTCATACTGTTACCCTAATTCTGTACCTATTTTTATCATGAGGATTACCCTTCAGATCACATCATCCTGATAGATAGATAGATAGATATGAGATAGATAGATAGATATGAGATAGATAGATAGATAGATATGAGATAGATATGAGATAGATATGTGATAGATAGATAGATAGATAGATAGATAGATAGATAGATAGATATGAGATAGATATGAGATAGATATGTGATAGATAGATAGATAGATAGATAGATAGATAGATAGATAGGATGGATATGAGATAGATAGGTTTTACCTCTCTGTTCTGACTGCTACAGACAGACAATATTTTGTGTTTAACTTTTAATGGCTGCCAAAATGGGTTTTTAAAGTACTGTCAAAATGAAAAAGAAAGATGGCACTTGTCATGGTAAGGGCTCAAGTCCCATCCCATATATTTTTTTTCTCCAAATTAACCCCTTCCCAATCAGCGCCGTAATAGTACAGCGCAGCGGGACGTGACTTGCCACCCAGCGCCGTACTATTACGGCCTGCTGATCGGGCGGGTGCAGGAGCTGCGCCCGCCCGATCAGCTGCAGGTGACTGGCTGTCCCCGTTAGCCGGACCCCTGCTGTATGCGCCGGCATCAGTGAAAACACAGATGCTGGCGCATTAACCCTTCCTATGCCGCGGTCAGCGCTGACCGCGACATAGAAGGGGTTTGCTGCCGGTGAGGGACCCCATCGGGTCCCCGCTCTGCTGTGGCGGGGACCCGATGGGTTAGAAGGCAGCCAGATGCCATGCAGAGGCTGCCCAATGCCTTGCATGGCATCGGGACCTGCCTTCTACGGGTGCCCAGGAGATTCAGCCTCAGACAGGGTCTCCTAGGCAACCTGTTAGTGTACTACTCTGTGTAATACACTAACAGGCAATGCATTACAATACAGATGTCTTGCAATACATTGCAGAGGGGATCATACCCCCAAAGGTTAAAGTCAGAAATAAAGTAAAGAAAAAAAGTAAAAAAAACTGTGTTTGTAATAAAAAAAATAAAACGCCCCCTTTTCCCTGATTTTATAATAAAAAAAAACACACATATTAGGTATTGCCGCGTCCATAACGACTGGCTCTATAATTATATCACGTGATCCACCCAGTACGATAAACACCATAAAAAAATAAAAACTGTATAAAAAAAGCCATTTTTGTCACCTTACATCACAACAATTGCAACACTAAGCATTCAAAAAGGTGTATGCCCCCCAAAATAGTACCAATCAAACCGTCACCTCATCCAACAAAAAAGGAGACCCTACCTAAGACAATCGGTCAAAAAATTAAAAAGCTATGGCTCTCAGATTATGGAGACACTAAAACAAAATTTTTTTGGTTTCAAAAATGCTATTATTGTGTAAAACTTAAATAAATAAGAAAAAGTATACATATTAGGTATTGCCACGTCCGTAACGATCTGCTCTATAATAATATCTCATGACCTAACCCCTCAGGTAAATGCTGGAAAAATAAATAAATAAAAACTGTGCCAAAATTACAAATTTTTTGGTCACCTTGCCTTATAAAGTGTAATAATGAATAATCAAAAAATCATATGTACCCAAAAATAGTACCAATAAAAATGATTGGCAGAAAAATAAAAAAATAAATAAGGCGTTCAGAAAATAGAGACACATAAACATAATTTTTTTTTCAAAAATGTTTTATTATGTAAAACTGAAACAAACAAACCAAGAAAGTAGACATATTTGATATCATTGCGTCCATAACAACCTGCTCTATAAAAATAGCACATGATCTACCCTATCCGATGAATGTTGTAAGAAATAAAAAATTTAAACGGTGCCAAAACAGCAATTTTTTTTTTACCTTGCCTCACAAAAAACATAATATAGAGCAATTAAAAATCATATGTACCCCAAAATAGTACCAATAAAACTGGCAGCTTATCCCCTAGTTTCC
Organism: Bufo bufo; assembly: GCF_905171765.1. Taxonomy (NCBI): domain Eukaryota; kingdom Metazoa; phylum Chordata; class Amphibia; order Anura; family Bufonidae; genus Bufo; species Bufo bufo. The sequence goes on along the minus strand of NC_053397.1, from coordinate 181,690,017 downwards.
AAAATAGGGTCACTTTTTGGGAGTTTCTACTGTAAGGGTGCATCAGGGGGGCTTAAAATGGGACATGGCATCTAAAAACCAGTCCAGCAAAATCTGCCTCCCAAGAACCATATGGCGCTCCTTTCCTTCTGTGCCATTACATCAGTTTACAACCACATGTGGGGTGTTTCTGTAAACCGCAGAATCAGGGTAATAAATATTGAGTTTTGTTTGGCTGTTAACCCTTGATGTGTTAAAGAAGAAAATTGATTAAAAGGGAAAATCTGCCAAAAAAGTGAAATTTTAAAATGTAATCTCCATTTTCCTTTAATTCTTGTGGAACACCTAAAGGGTTAACACAGTTTGTAAAATCAGTTTTGAGTAGCTTGAGGGGTGCAGATTCTACAATGGGGTCATTTATGGGGAGTTTCCACTATGTAAGCCCCACAAAGTGACTTCAGACCTGAACTGGTACTTAAAAAGTGGGTTTTGGAAATTTTCTTAAAAATTTTAAGAATTGCTTCTAAAATTCTAAGCCTTCTAACGTCCTAAAAAAAGAAAATGACATTTACAAAATGATGCCAACATAAAGTAGACATATGGGGAATGTTAAGTCATAAATATTTTATGAGGTATCACTTTCCATTTTAAAAGCAGAGAAATTGCGAAATTTTCAACGTTTTTGGTAAATTTGGTATTTTTTTTATAAATAGAGATGAAATATATTGACTCAAATTTATGACTATCATGAAGTACAATGTGCCACGAGAAAACAATCTCAGAATGGCTTGGATAAATAAAAGTGTTCCAAAGCTATTACCACATAAAGTGACACATGTCGGATTTGCAAAAAAATGACCTGGACAGGAAGGTGAAAACTGTCCCGGGGTAGAAAGGGTTAATGACAATTGACCTGTTGTTTTGTTTTTGGTTCACTTACAGTTGAGGATGTGGAGAAAAAAGAAACCTCAAAATTAAAGGGGTTGTATCACAAAGCATATTCTACAGTTTTCAAACCAGCACCTGGATCTGAATACTTTTGTAATTGCTTGTAATTAAAACTTTTGTATAGCCAGAGTTATTCAATACAATGTATCTGTATAGTGCCACCTGCTGTTTGTTCTTTTACTTATTTTTTGTCCACCTCACTGAGCTGGTCAAAGGTGCTCAGTTTAAATTTTCAACTGCCACCAGTTCTATGTTCTGTTAGAAGCTGTGACAGTTACAGGGAGAGAGCGGCAGCAGAAAGGACACATCCCCTGAGCTGCCACGTTGGTTCTAGCTTTGTTAGAAAGAGATATGATGAATTTCATTGTTTACATCAATCATGGCATGACCCTTTTAATCACGATTCCACACTTTCCTAGTATTACACAATCTTTATAGATCTATTGATCTGTTTACTGTTATTGCTTGAGCTTTTAGTGAATGTTAATTTATGACAAATGTGCACCAAACAAACTCCTAAAAATGTCTATGGCTCTCTCATAAGTCCATAATGCAAGGTCTAAATTTTGAAGAAACAGCTACTGGAAGCCATTTTGAGTGTCTTTAAATGATTGTCCCTGTTTACCCCCCCCCCCCCCCCCCATTGAACAACCTTATAGCCAAGTAGTAGTCGTACCCATCTAGCAGCAGCTTGAAATAGCGTCAAATGGTGCTTGATCCATGAACTGGGACAGTAAAAAGACAATCTAGCATCCATTTTGGCTGAAAAACGTAAAGACCTATGCCCTGTTGGAAAAGAGACATTATCTAGAATAGGGATCTGCAACTTCCGGCACTCCAGCTGTTCTGAAACTAAAACTCCAAAAATCCTCCTTTCACCTCTGTGGGAGTTAAAAGAACTGCCAAGTAAGGCTACTTTCACACTTGTGTTCGGGGTTCCGCTTGTGTGTTCCGTTTGAAGGCTCTCACTAGCGGCCCCGAACGGTTACGTAAAGCCCCAATGCATTCTGAGTGGATGCGGATCCGCTCAGAATGCCTCAGTCTGGCTCCGCTTAGCCTCCGTTCCGCTCAGCAGGCGGACACCCGAACGCAGCTTGCAGCTTGCAGCGTTTGTGTCCGTCTGGCCGTGCGGAGCCAAACGGATCCGTCCAGACTTACAATGAAAGTCAATGGGGACGGATCCGTTTGTCCTGGCTCCGCTTTGACACGGATCCTTTAGAAACCGTTCACGTCTCTGCGCATGCCCAGTAACTTCCTGTCCCTCCCCCTCATCGTCGGCCATTTTGGATTATCGACTTGATGGGACTGGTAAGTATATGAAGTTTTGTCTGTTTGTCTATCTTTCTTTTTTTTCTATCTATCTATCTATCTATCTATCTATCTATCTATCTATCTCTCTCTATTTCTAGGGGGGGCTGCTGGCACTTGGGAAGGGGTGTGTGTGTCTGGAACAGTGGGGGCTTCTGGCACTGGTGGTGGGGGCTGCCTTTATGGGGGGCTTCTGGCACTGGGGGGGCTTCTGGCACTGAAGGGGGGGTGTGGCTGGAACTGGGGGGGTCTGCTGGCACTGCGATGATGTTTGTGGCTGGAACTGTGTGGTGCCTCTGGCACTGGCGGGGTTTATGTGGCTGGAACTGTGGGTGCTGCTGGCACTGCGGGGGTGCTTGTGGCTGAAACTGTAGTTGCTGCTGGCACTGCGGGGGGGGGTGTGTGGCTGGAATTGGGGGGTCTGCTGGCACTGCGATGATGTTTGTGGCTGGAACTGTGCGGTGCTTCTGGCACTGGCGGGGTTTATGTGGCTGGAACTGTGGGTGCTGCTGGCACTGCGGGGGTGCTTGTGGCTGAAACTGTGGTTGCTGCTGGCACTGCGGGGGTGTGTGTGGCTGGAATTTGGGGGTCTGCTGGCACTGCGGGGGTGTTTGTGGCTGGAACTGTGCGGTGCTTCTGGCACTGCAGGGGTTTTTGTGGCTGGAACTGTGGGTGCTGCTGGCACTGCGGGGGTGTTTGTGGCTGAAACTGTGGTTGCTGCTGGCACTGCAGGGGGGGGTGTGGCTGGTATTGGGGGGTCTGCTGGCACTGCGGGGGTGTTTGTGGCTGGAACTGTGCAGTGCTTCTGTGGCTGGAACTGTGCGGTGCTTCTGGCACTGCAGAGGTTTTTGTGGCTGGAACTGTGGTTGCTGCTGGCACTGCAGGGGTTTTTGTGGCTGGAACTGTGGTTGCTGCTGGCACTGCGGGGTGTTTGTGGCTGGAACTGTGCGGTGCTTCTGGCACTGCAGGGGTTTTTGTGGCTGGAACTGTGGTTTCTGCTGGCACTGCGGGGGTGTTTGTGGCTGGAACTGTGCGGTGCTTCTGGCACTGCAGGGGTTTTTGTGGCTGGAACTGTGCGGTGCTTCTGGGACTGTGGGTGTGTGTGTAGCTGGAACTGTGGGGGCTGCTGGCACTAGGGGGGCTGATGGCACTGTGGGAAGGTTGTTTGGAACTGGGGGGCTGATGTCACTGTGGGGGGCTGCTGGCACTATGGGGGGCTGCTGTCTCTGGGGGTGTTTATGGCACTTGGGGGAATTATGGCTCCTGTCGGATTAATTTTTTTAATCATTTTATTATTAGGGTTGTTCAAAAAAAAAAAAAATTGAAATTTAAAGAAAGTTCTGCAGTGGGCAAGTACCAACCTATATTTTCAAAAGAAAGTATTAAAAAAATAAAAATAAAAAATTGTTGATATATGTGGAAATAGTGCTCTAAACAAGTTCCTTTAACGTTATCTTCATTTTGTCTGGTATTCTGTTGCGTACAGATGTCATCAAAAAAGAAAATCAATTGGAAAAACCCACCCAGAAGGCGCCGGCGTATTGAGTGGCCGGTAAGTATAAAATCAACGCTTGGAGTTTGTACTGTTTGATTCGTTGCATTAATCAGTATGTGCTCTTATTATAGATTTCTTCATCATCAGCGGAGGGCTCTCCCGATGTGGCCGGCTCACCTTCCGGGGCCCGCTCACCAGTGGTGGACTCGACAGCGTCCAGGGGAGGTGGACCAAGCCCGGACCGGGGCTGTCAAGAAGTAAGTATATATACACTTCTCAAAAAAATAAAGGGAACACTTAAACAACACAATGTAACTCCAAGTCAATCACACTTCTGTGAAATCAAACTGTCCACTTAGGAAGCAACACTGAGTGACAATCAATTTCACATGCTGTTGTGCAAATTGGATAGACAACAGGTGGAAATTATAGGCAATTAGCAAGACACCCCCAATAAAGGAGTGGTTCTGCAGGTGGTGACTACAAACCACTTCTCAGTTCCTATGCTTCCTGGCTGATGTTTGGTCACTTTTGAATGCTTGCGGTGCTTTCACTCTAGTGGTAGCATGAGATAGAGTCTACAACCCACACAAGTGGCTCAGGTAGTGCAGCTTATCCAGGATGGCACATCAATGCGAGCTGTGGCAAGAAGGTTTGCTGTGTCTGTCAGCGTAGTGTCCAGAGCATGGAGGCGCTACCAGGAGACAGGCCAGTACATCAGGAGACGTGGAGGAGGCCGTAGGAGGGCAAAAACCCAGCAGCAGGACCGCTACCTCCGCCTTTGTGCAAGGAGGAACAGGAGGAGCACTGCCAGAGCCCTGCAAAATGACCTCCAGCAGGCCACAAATGTGCATGTGTCTGCTCAAACGGTCAGAAACAGACTCCATGAGGGTGATATGAGGGCCCGACGTCCACAGGTGGGGGCTGTGCTTACAGCCCAACACCGTGCAGGACGTTTGGCATTTGCCAGAGAACACCAAGATTGGCAAATTTGCCACTGGCGCCCTGTGCTCTTCACAGATGAAAGCAGGTTCACACTGAACACATGTGACAGACGTGACAGAGTCTGGAGACGCCGTGGAGAACGTTCTGCTGCCTGCAACATCCTCCAGCATGACCGGTTTGGCATTGGGTCAGTAATGGTGTGGGGTGGCATTTCTTTGGAATGCCGCACAGCCCTCCATGTGCTCGCCAGAGGTAGCCTGACTGCCATTAGGTACCGAGATGAGATCCTCAGACCCCTTGTGAGACCATATGCTGGTGCGGTTGGCCCTGGGTTCCTCCTAATGCAAGACAATGCTAAACCTCATGTGGCTGAAGTGTGTCAGCAGTACGAAGGCATTGATGCTATGGACTGGCCCGCCCGTTCCCCAGACCTGAATCCAATTGAGCACATCTGGGACATCATGTCTCGCTCTATCCACCAACGTCACGTTGCACCACAGACTGTCCAGGAGTCGGCAGATGCTTTAGTCCAGGTCTGGGAGGAGATCCCTCAGGAGACCGTCCGCCACCTCACCAGGAGCATGCACAGGCATTGTAGGGAGGTCATACAGGCACGTGGAGGCCACACACACTATTGAGCCTCATTTTGACTTGGTGGTTCAGGCCCCGAGTGGCTCCGGAGGAACCTCAGGGACCCCATACATCCATACGGCGGCCCTGGGGTTCCTACGAAGGGCGATGGCACCAAGAAGGTAAATATTTTTAACAACTGTTAAACATTTTTTTGTAAAGGGGCTGTCTGGGACAGCGGAGCGTTTGGCTCCCCTGTTTTGGCCAGCCCCCTACAGTCTGAGTGTAAGGGGCTGTCTGAGACAGTGGAGCGTTTGGCTCCCCTGTTTTGGCCAGCCCCCTACAGTCAGAGGGACAACTGTTCTCTCCTTCTGAGTGTAAGGGGCTGTCTGAGACAGCGGAACGTTTGGCTCCCCTGTTTTGGCCAGCCCCCTACAGTCAGAGGGACAACTGTTCTCTCCGTCTGAGTGTAAGGGGCTGTCTGAGACAGCGGAGCATTTGTCTCCCCTGTTTTGGCCAGCCCCCTACAGTCCGTCTGAGTGTAAGAGGCTGTCTGAGACAGCGGAGCGTTTGTCTCCCCTGTTTTGGCCAGCCCCCTACAGTCAGAGGGACAACTGTTCTCTCCTTCTGAGTGTAAGGGGCTGTCTGAGACAGCGGAGCGTTTGGCTCCCCTGTTTTGGCCAGCCCCCTATGGTATACGGTAGACATAGCATAGAACATGGATGTTTTATTTAAAGAACAATTCCTAACTTTCCTTATTTTTTTCCTACAGAAGTGCCAGCAGCACTCGGGAGCCTGAACAACCTCCTGAGGCGGAACCGGAACAGATCGCCAGCGCCAGCCCTCCTGTCCCTCATGTATCGGCTCAGGATAATCCGGGTCCCCTACCGAATCCCTCCGCTCAACAGAGGCTCTTAGGTTTTCGTCAATATTTGAGAGTCCTGGTGAGCGGGCAGAGATCCGGTAGGCCAAATCGAGCTGATTATGCGAACCTTGTAGAGGTCGTTTCCGACGCTCTAGAAGGTTTTGCCCAACATCAGATGGAGTTTGGTGCTGAATTGATTCGCCGCTGGGAGGGGGCGGAGTCGGCGTTTCAACGCAGCCCAAACTACAATTATGGGCTAAGCATGATCAGTTTGATGGACTCAATGACGCCCGAGCAGTTGCATGAGTTTAAGATCATGCTAGAGAACGGGTCATGGGAAATTATTATTATTTTTTTTTATAGTTTACTGCACTGTGTCTGTGTTTTTATTGTCCTGGACAACGGTAACCTTGCACTACAGACTACCCCTAGTCTCACTACTGTGCGTTTATTATAACACCCGTGGTAGTTTTTATATCAAAACTGCATTAGTGCCAATGTCGTAAGCTATCTTTTGGCTTCCTTTATTGATCGTAGACCCTATGATTTGGCACATGAACAAGCAAATGCTTGTTCATTGTTCAATCTTGTGCCTTTCATATGAGCCCTTGTGGGAGTCACGGTCCATCAGCATCATCAGGAATTCATTAATAAATTGTAATTTTACAGTTTAATGATTTTCCGATGACGCTCTAATATAACTAGTGTGATTACCACAAGGGACACGCAAGGGACATACAGTTTTTTAGGGGTATTCACATAGACAATGGGGGATTTCACTTGAATATGCCCCCATTGTCTGATAGGTGTGGGTAACATTTGTAGGACCCGCACCTATATCGAGAACGGAACGGGGAGCACTGTTGCTAGAGGACAACAAATTTCCCATGGTACGTCCACCACCAAGCGCTAATCCCCGCCTCTCCCATAGAAATGAATGGAGGGCGGCGGCGCAGTGCGACCTCATCCCCTTTCTTGGCTCCGTTCTCAATATATGTGAGGGTACCAGCGGTGGGACCCGCACCTATAAGACAATGTGGGCATATCTTAGTGGTATGCCCCCATTGTATGAGATGAGAAAACCCCTTTAAGGCCTCTTGCACACGACTGTATGCCCCAAGAGACATATGGTCCGTGAGCGGGCCATATGTCCCGTAGTGGCATTGATCATGCGCACGAGAGTACACAGCATCATAGTGTACAATGATTCTGTGCAAGTTGAGCTGCCGCGGGGATATAGTCTTGCACTAATAGATCATATGAGTGTGGGACAATAGCCCAGTTTGCGGCACAACATGGTCAGCATCATGATGCTCTGTACTCCCATACGCACGATCAAGGACGATCAGGGACATATGGCCCACTAACGAACACTATACATCTTTAAGTGCATGTAAGTCATGTACAAGAGTCCGAAAAGTGTGGTCCATTATCAAAGCCGGATTTCAACAAGATAGCCCTTGAGAAATATAGGAGCATGTCATCCCTGGGGGATCTGAATACATGAAGATGGAACCTAGAGATGCCTACTCATTTCCAAAACGGATCCACTAAACGATGGCAATAACGGAAACGAACGTGACAAACGGATCCGCAATACAGACGGATCCGTTTGAACGGATCCGTCTGAATGGCTTCCGTTCGTCTCCGTTTAAGTCAGTTTATTGACGGATCCGTTTGAAATGCATTTCAAACGGATCCGTGAAACGCAAGGTGTGAAAGTAGCCTAACTTTGCTTGCTGGAGTTGTAGTTTCACAGCAGCTGGAGTCCCCAAAGGTTGCTGATCACTGTTCTAGATAATGTTTCTTTTCCAACAGGCATAGGACTTTACTTTTTCAGCCAAAATGGATGCTAAATTGTCTTGTTATTGTCCCAGTCCAGATTAAACACCAGTTGATGCAAATTCAAGTTGCTGCTAGATGGGTATGTTGACAGCACAGTTGATCGCCATTGTACAGCAGACTCTTTACTCAGTACTGACACTGTGACAAGCAACTATATTGACCCAACACACTATTTGTAGGAGGACATTTTGTTCCTAAATAAAAGTAATCTTTCTGGTGGACCATTAATGGGCTCTCTTGCAAGGATTTAGCATCAATGTTAGGGCCCCTTTCACACGAGCGAGGTTTTCCCGCGCGGGTGCGATGCGTGACGTGAACGTATGGCACCCACACTGAATCCTGACCCATTCATTTCAATGGTCGGTGGTACATAAGCCGTTTTTTTCCACGCATCAGTTTTGCGTTGCGTAAAAAATCGCAGCATGTTCTATATTCAGCGTTTTTTCACGCAGCCCTGGCCCCAAGGAAGTGAATGGGTCTTCAGTTAAAAACGCATTGCATCCGGAAACAAGTGCGGATTCGATGCCGTTTTTCACTGATGGTTGCTAGGAGATGTTGTTTGTAAACCTTCAGGTTTTTTTCACGCTCGTGAAAAACGCATTAAAACGCATTGCAGCCGCGCGCGGAAAAAGACAGAACGCAATCGCAGACAAAACTGACTGAACTTGCTTGCAAAATGGTGCGAGTTCACTGAACGCACCCTGAACGCATCCGGACCTAATCCGTCACGCTCGTGTGAAAGAGGCCTTAGGCTACTTCACATTCATGGTAAGCTTTTCCAGCAGGCTGTTCCTACAGGGGAACACCCTGCCGGATCCTTACAACTACCGTTTGCACAACGTGTGCTGCCGAAAGTCTGCCTGGCCCCATTCACTATAATGGGGACCGGCTGGAAATCCAGCCGCAGCACAGCAAGCAATGGCCGAGAGGCAGCTGGACAAAAATGACTGCACGCTGCAGTTTATGTCGGACTGCCGCCTCTCAGCATGTTTTGCCTTGCTGTGTCCGGATCTCCGTCCGGTCCCCATTATAGTGAATGGTGACGGCCGGGCAGACTTCCAGCAGCACACGTGTGCAAACGGTAGTATGTATCCGACAGGGTGTTCCCCTGCCGGAACAGCCTGTCGCAAAAGCTTACTGCGAGCCCCTGTAAGGAATGTATTGTGCTACTTCATCTCCTGTTGACTCTACCTAGCTTTCTCTTTATAGTCAATGACTGACCATGCGGCCACCTCATAAGGGTATGGCCACATGTTCAGGCTTTCTCTGGCTTTGGTTCACATCTCGGTTCAGTAAATTGTAGTCTGTTCCGCCAGAGGAGCAGACTCACCAGAGTTACCATATCCGGCATAGCAGGACGACCGCTGGGGACTGCCAGATCCACATTCACTATAATGGGATGCTGTATGCAGTGGCATTTTTCTAGAAGAAAGCTGGTATTAATGCCGGAAACCCGCCAGATCCCATTATATTGAGTGGGAATCCGGAACTGCCTGGTGGTTTCTGGGTATGCCAGATACATTAAGTCCGGTACCAAACAGAGATGTGAACCTAGCCTTATATTGTTTTTTAAGCCAAAATCAGGAGTGGATCAGGAGAAAGGAGAGAAAGTATTAGGCCTCTTTCACACGAGCGTGACGGATTAGATCCGGATGCGTTCAGGGTGCGTTCAGTCATAATCGCGCGATTTTGCAAGCAAGTTCAGTCAGTTTTGTCTGTGATTGCGTTCAGTTTTCTCTGTGCGGGTGCAATGCGTTTTGATGCGTTTTTCACCCACGTGATAAAAAAACTGAAGGTTTACAAACAACATCTCTTAGCAACCATCAGTGAAAAACGCATCGCACCCGCACTTGCTTCCGGATGCAATGCGTTTTTCACGCAGGCCCCATTCACTTCTATGGGGCCAGGGGCTACGATTTCACGCAACGCAGAACTGATGTGTGAAAAACAGCGCTCATGTACACAGACCCATTGAATTGAATGGGTCAGGATTCAGTGCGGGTGCAATGTGTTCACTTCATGCATTGCACCCGCGCGGAAAACTCGCTCGTGTGAAAGGGGGCCTTAAGGACGGATACTACTTCTATTTTTTGAATTCAGACCTGGTTTTGGCTTCCAAAACTGCATCAGTAAACTGACCGTGTGTCCTTACTCTTTCGGTGAGCAGAGTTTACAGGAGGGGCATTGCACAATGGAGTAGCAGCAATCAGACCTCTGCCGATCAGACATTGGCAGCATATCCTAGTAATACGCCACCAATGGCTAAGCTATAAGTCAAACCATTTAACACATATCAAACTTTTTTCTTCCTTGGACTCAGAATTCAAAGGTGAATTGGGGATATTTTATTTTTGACATGTGCGATACAGCATCTTTTCTTTAACTACTCATTCTGACCACTGTATAGCAATGAAGAAAATTTACCAGAAGTTAACATTTTTCTTCAATGATCTGTTTTTTCAAGGCTTGGTAATAATGATGTACTTAAGGCCAGTCATACTAATTTGTTCTCAGCTTCCGGTCTCTTACAATAACAAGAGCAGGAACGTGTCTCTGTCAGCAGATTATTACTAAAACAATGTTCAACCACCTCACACAAAACCAATTGGGGTTAAAACACTTGAAACTTCCCCCATTTACATCTTTGCCAATGGAAACAAATATAACAGTCAAAGCGCAATCTGCTGCTATAATTAATCAACGTACTCTAATGGCACCAAACTGGGACTTGCGTTTTAAGTTGTAATTTTTCATCCTGACGCTTGATCTCGCTTGATCTCGACTATATTTATGTGTAATTTCCACTGGTAAAAAGTTAAGGGATGATTATGATTATTCTAGTAACGATTACAGTGTAACACTGGTTTTAGATTTGTTTCAACCATTTACAAAAGTAAAAAATCCATTTTCGTTGATGAATAATTTAATTAGTTAAATGGTTATCCCATGAATATTAAAGACGCTGGAATAATGCACACCATTATTTTAACTGTATGCAAACATTTTCACTTTTTTCTTTTCTTTTTTTTACTCACATATCTGGAGGACTTGTCTCTTCAGTTCCTGTGGGCAGGGGCAGTTGCTCACATGTGACAATCAAGCACCTTTATCTCCCAGGATTGCACTGCAGTCAGCTGTATATCAGTGCAACATTTTAGCCTATTTTCTTCTTTTTTAACTCATATATCGGAAGGACTTGTCTCTTCACCACTGGGTAGGAGGCAGGTCTTCACATGAAACCATCAAGCACCTGCATCTCCAAAGAGCACACTGCAGTCAGCTTTTAATCTTTATCTCCCCTGTATAGAAAAGAGTCCCTCGCACACAGCCCCAGTGTGTCTACTAATAAATAGCACTATGGTATGCAATGCCCTCCCATAATTTTGTTCTCCACTGTCTAGAGCTATATATTACTATGACTATATATGTACGGTAGGCATGAATAAATGAATGGTGTTGGAGCTGCTTCACCAGCTTCACACGGAGATCATTGCAGGCACTGATCTCAGGGAGAAAGGAGGAAAGCTACTCAGCATGTCGATCCACCACTGAACGCAGGAGAAGGTGGACCAAGATTTTGGCCTCAGGATAAAAAAAAAGCAGGGGTCACTACAAAAGAGAAAAATGTAATGTGATTAAAAGAAATTGACAAGATTTTTAGCATGTAGCCCATGCAATGGTGATTTCCTCATCTCAAACAATTTATTGAAGAAAAAGCCAACAGCAGTGGTGGGTATACCCCCAAAATGTCAATGTCTCAATAACTTTTCATGTGGCCTTGAGCATCAATTACAGCTTGACAATGACATCTCCTGCTGTTCACAAGTTGACTTATTGTCTGCTGAGGCATGGATTCCCACTCTTCTTGAAGAGCGGCCCTTTAGGTCATTGAGGTTCTGGGGTACAGAGTTACGAGCCTCTACACGACGACTCAGCTGATCCCATAGGTTTTCAATGGGATTCAGGTGTGGAGAAAGTGCAGGCCACTCTATTTGAGGTGCCGCAGTCTCCAGCAGCCGTTCCCTAATGATGCGACCTCGATGAGCTGGCGCATTGTCGTCCATAAAGATGAAATTAGTTCTGTGTTGTTCATGCAGAGGCACAATGGCTGGATTAATGATGTTATTTAAGTAGCAAGGGCTTGTCACTGTACCATTCACAAGGTGTAGGGCAGTTTTGTATTGACTAGATACACCTGCCCACACTGTAACACCACCACCACCAAAGGCTCGTCTGGCTGAGGCATAGCACTCTCCTTGATGTCTCCAACATCGTTGACGGCCATAATTTCTGCTCAGAGGGAATCGACTTTCATCAGTGAACCCCACTGAGGCCCACTGGTCCCTCGTCCAGCATAGATGCTCCCTGGTCATGCAAGACGATGACGCCAGTGGTCGTACCCTTGAAGGTCATCTAGCTCGCAGAGCATGCTCATATAAACTGTTTAGAATGGTCTGATGTGACACTTTCTCCTGAAATTTCACCCACAAGCCAAATATCCTTAAAGGGAACCTGTCACCGGGATTTTATGTATAGAGCTGAGGACATGGGTTGCTAGATGGCCGCTAGCACATCCGCAATACACAGTCCCCATAGCTCTGTGTGCTTTTATTGTGTAAAATAAAATGATTTGATACATATGCAAATTAAACTGAGATGTTTCCTGTACGTGAGATGAGTCAGGGACAGGACTCATCTCAGGTTAATTTGCATATGTATCAAATCGGGTTTTTTACACAATTAAAGCACACAGAGCTATGGGGACTGGGTATTGCGTATGTGCTAGCGGCCATCTAGCAACCCATGTCTTCAGCTCTATACACAAAATCCCTGGTGACAGGTTCCCTTTAACTTTTTGTGAGTAGTGGTATATACAAAAGATAACAGAAAATAATAGTCACCAAAGCCGTGAACAAATGACCAAGCTCCCCAGTGGCCAGTTCCCAACATGGCAACTGTACGATGCCCATATGATACAAAGAGGTGGTGGTAGCAAGATATATCTTTCCTGAAGATGTCTTCAATGGAGCTAAGCTCTTTGTTACAAGGATAGATGTTTTCTAGCTTCCTGGCCCTCTTGAAGGTCTTCAGTGTACAGTAACGCATGTACAGTTACTTCAGTGTTCAGGAATGTGGCTAGTTACTAATAGGTACCGCAAACCCACTAAAATACAACAAATGAAAGGAGAAGGAACTACTAAAATACCTTGCTATAAAGGAGCACAATACAAAATGAGTTTATCAAGGTAAATCCACGCTCCAGTATTAGAACGGCTAAGTAGTAATGTATAATTCTTATTGCTATATCATGGTTAGTAGTGTTGAGCGCGAATATTCGAATCGCGAATACGCCACTTTGAGAATATTTAGAATATAGTGCTATATATCCGTATTCGCGAATAGTGTTGAATATTCTAATCGCAAATTTATTGCAATTATATTACATTGCCGATTTTCGCAATCAAGTAGCAATGACTGGAGATCACGAATTCTCGAATTTTGGTGAATTTATGGCGAAATATCCGGTCAAAAATTTGTGTAATACTGCGAATTCGAATATTGCCTATGCCGCTCATCACTAATGGTTAGGAACATTGGGGTAAATTTATTACAACAACCGGTCCTTAATATGTCCCCGTGGCTTTCCGTACAGCATTAAAATGAAGCTTGGATCCGAAACTCGATTCGCTTCAACGCTATTAGTTACCAAATAACCAACACGAGTAGGACAAACAGAGCATCAAGACCTAAACTGAGCCACTTGAAAAGGTGTCCCACAAATGAAAATGCTGTTCAGTTTAACTCTGGGTATCATTAAATCAGTCGGGAGCTCCGATACATAGAATGTGTCGGCAGATAAGAACCATAAGATAACGACTTGATTGTTTCTTTGTAGCATTGCTGCATGAAAAACAAAGAACATGTGGGCTGTCTTGCGTCCACCTGATGTATTTTCTTCATTGGAATTGTCTTCAAAGGATGCCTGGCAAAGGAGGGCATCTTAAAAGGGGCAACCTCATAAATCTGGAAAAACCCAAAGGTAAACTTGTACCTTGTTAAGGCGATTGGCTGAATGTCACCGCACTCATCAACTATTTGCAATATGGAATACTGTAGCGTAAATATTCAGCTACAGGGGATCCCCATCTTAACCAGTCTGTTCTAGTAAATAATTGTATTCCACAGAATACAACAACTATGGGGCATCTTTCCTTAGAACAATATGTTGTGTCATTCCTATTTTATTCCCACTAGAAGTTTATGAGTAAATTGCCAGCTGGGTGTCACCACTTTGGGGTGTATCCCTGCACACTGAGACTACCTAATAGATGCTGTCAGAGTCAGACTGTGCAGGCACATGGTGCTTTAACAGAGGGACTGGTAATACCCAGTTGGCAACACATATATTTATAGTAGGACTAACAGGAATAGTACAATACAGAGTTATAAGAAAAGATGATGCAGAATTGGGGAATGCAGGTAGTTACTAAACTAAACATGTCAGGAGAGGTGACAGGCCTTCTTCAATATCATTTTTGCTATGATTGTTGTGGACAATAAGCATTAATGGATAACAGGCTTTTTAAAAAATATATCTTATTTATATCTTAAGTATCAAATACAATGTACAACAAACCACGTCAAAACAAGTGGCTATTCCTCTACATCCAATATTATTATTCATGTAGAATTCCATAACGGGGCATTTTGCTGTAACTATAGGGAAATTCAATGTTGAAAAAATATGGGAGGGAATTTATCATGGGGGGGGGGGGGGGGGGGGGGGGGGGGGGGATTGGAAGTCAGTCTGTGTTTTTATACTTTATGCCACATTTAGCTAATGTCACATGTTGTTTGATAAATTTGTCTTGTCCTTAAACCTAGCACTTTCGAATAGAAATGCTCCTGCAGTTTTCCTACTCCACCCTCTTGCTGGAGTGAGATTGCGACTTAAAAAAAAAAAAAAAAAGTCTTAATGATAAATTTGGAGTGAAACTCATACATAGTTAACTACGACCATATTACAAAATCTGGAGTGCGTGGTGTAAAAAAGCTAAAAAGTTTTGCGCAAGTAAATGCAAAAAGTTGCAAAAGCCATATTTTCAACCTTTTTGAAGACAAAATTCCGGAGTGGAGGAGTTATAAATCAGGGCCATTGTCTTTTTGAACTGATACGGTGGAGATCTGCAAATCTATGCCTTTCTCAAGTGACAGATACAGTTGATGTATGGTTTTTAACACGTGTTAAACTGCTTCTGGGTTATCTTTACTTTAAGTAAAGATGTTACAAGGGTGCTGATAAAATGCGTGCATCCATCACCCAGTCATCTGGTTAAACTCTTTGCCTCTTCAGTCCATTAATGTTATAAATCAGGCGATGCTACTTGTCCACACTGTCACACAAGACTTCGATGCAGTGACTTGATGTTGATGGAACTTGTAATGTAAAGGCCCCAAAGGCTCATTTAAGAGGCAATTATCGGGAACGAAGCACAATCACCTCCTCTGTATCGGGATGAGCAATCGCTTCTGTGATCTCTCGTCCCCATAGAGAATCATTGCTTACGCAGGACTCTGCTGTTCTGCTGCCCAGAAACGATAACTGCCCATGTTAAAAAGCCTTAAAGAGGTTTTCCCATCTAAAGATATGAGAGAATCAGTTCTGTCAGAAGAAGCATCCACCTGCTTCGGGAGCAGCTACTGCGCATGTGCCGCTACACTGCCAGATAGTGGCGCATGCTAAGTAGCTGCTCCTGAAGTCAAATTTGAGCTTTAGCAGCATCACAGGCAGGAGATTGACAAGGCAAGGTGGGATGTCTGGCCTTGTCAATCATACGACAGGTGGTTGGCTTTTCACCTGTGGAGATAGCCCCACCACAAGTGAAGAAGTCTGACTAATGAGACAAATCGATTTGCTCATTTCTAATTTGTGGCACCTCTGGGACCCGCTCCTATTTTCAGAACAGGGTCCACAA
Organism: Bufo bufo; assembly: GCF_905171765.1. Lineage (NCBI taxonomy): Eukaryota > Metazoa > Chordata > Amphibia > Anura > Bufonidae > Bufo > Bufo bufo. The sequence continues at coordinate 181,674,086 of NC_053397.1, read as the reverse complement.
AGTGAAGGGAAAGCAGCTGCACAAGCTGGATCAGCTATTTCTGGCAGTGCCATTGGGAGGAATAGAGAGGTGGCTGCACTTGCGTAGCTTGCTCTCCATTCACTGTTATAGGAATTCCAAAGTCCCATAGCAGTAAATAGAGAGGACGCTGTGTATGCACGGTGTGCTCTCCTTCATTTTGGGGGCCCTGTTATGGAGATAGGAGTGCTTCTTAGACGTTGGACCCGCACCAATCTGCATCAACATGAAAACTCAGGCCAGGCATAGTCTCTGAATCTTCCCCATAGGGAGAACTTAACAGTCAAAAAATCATTTCCTTGGGAAGAAGCATTCACAGCATCAACATTTTTGAATAGCAACAAGTATATTTGGAGGTTCTGGGTTGGGAGAGTATCCACAGAGTTGACTGACTATTTTAGGATAAAAGTGGACTTAGAAGGTCTCTTAAGTAGTAAGTTCTGCTGAATGGGCCCACTTCGGGAGCCTCACCTTCCCCTGGCCACATGGGGACAGTCTGTACCATGCACATAGATTCTCTGCCATGAGTATGCCTTGGCGGAAATTTCCACCCTATATAAAAGGTTAGCCCACGTGGACAAGGGAAGCATTCATACCCCTGTATTCTGAAATTTCCCTTGGGATCAATAAAGTGTAATGTATCGTATTGTATCCCCATGCTGGCTACTGACTTTCTCTATCAATAATGCTGTCTGGGCTGTTTCCTAAGTTTGTTGGGTGTCTTAACAGTAATCCCTCCATGGCAGTAAAGTCTGTTTTGCCCTCAAAGGCAGTTATCACACAGACTGACACTTGTTGCTTGGCCATGTAGAATTCCGAGCCTTCTCCTGATTCCCAAGGAGAGGGAACATAGGGACTTTGCTTCCTTCCTCTCCCAACCGCCTCTTCAGACACCTAGAATGATCTTGAGCTAGGAGTGGAGCCAGCCATCACCTAGCACTCTCCTTCAAAGGGCTGTGTCAGAGTTTGTTAATTCTGTCACCACCATACTGAACTATGCTGGGAGTATACAAGGCATTAACATTACATGACATAACATTGCATAATATTAAATAACAGACCATTTGCAGATACTTCCTGACCGTGATAGGAGAGGCAGCTGCTCTGTTACTGTACACTTACTGTCAGCAGTAAGCATTGACAGTCCTGTTGTCCCCTCTCTGTGCTCAGTAACTAATACCGTAGAGAAGCACAAGGAAGAGAATCATGTAGAGAGCTGCCAGCGACTAGCACTGGCAGCAAGTGACATGAGCCGGGACACAGAAGAGATAGGGGACATATAGTGAGGCAGGGGCTGGGTAGTAAGAAAACAGGCAGACGTGAAGCCTCTATATGCACGCATAGCCGTCTTCAGAGACCAGTAGATGCTAAAGATGGACTTTCCTTTGCAATGCTCATCTAGAGATTGTCCAAGGAGACTGTTTACACCCATTTTTGTAGTACAAAGAAGCACAATTTCTTAATGAACTATATATAAAAAAAGGTTTAACAGCTCAGTCCCTACACAATATTAAAAATAATCTAAAACAGTTACATTTCAACAATGAATTAAGCTTTTATAATGGAGTTATATGGAAAGAAGCAGTTTTGGGATTTGGAGAAAACATTAGTAACTTGAAAAATACAGGGAGTGCAGAATTATTAGGCAAGTTGTATTTTTGAGGATTAATTTTATTATTGAACAACAACCATGTTCTCAATGAACCCAAACAACTCATTAATATCAAAGCTGAATATTTTTGGAAGTAGTTTTTAGTTTGTTTTTAGTTTTAGCTATTTTAGGGGGATATCTGTGTGTGCAGGTGACTATTACTGTGCATAATTATTAGGCAACTTAACAAAAAACAAATATATACCCATTTCAATTATTTATTTTTACCAGTGAAACCAATATAACATCTCAACATTCACAAATATACATTTCTGACATTCAAAAACAAAACAAAAACAAATCAGTGACTAATATGGCCTCCTTTCGTTGCAAGGACAATCAAAAGCCTGCCATCCATGGATTCTGTCAGTGTTTTGATCTGTTGACCATCAACATTGCGTGCAGCAGCAACCACAGCCTCCCAGACACTGTTCAGAGAGGTGTACTGTTTTCCCTCCTTGTAAATCTCACATTTGATGATGGACCACAGGTTCTCAATGGGGTTCAGATCAGGTGAACAAGGAGGCCATGTCATTAGATTTTCTTCTTTTATACCCTTTCTTGCCAGCCACGCTGTGGAGTACTTGGACGCGTGTGATGGAGCGTTGTCCTGCATGAAAATCATGTTTTTCTTGAAGGATGCAGACTTCTTTCTGTACCACTGCTTGAAGAAGGTGTCTTCCAGAAACTGGGAGTTGAGCTTGACTCCATCCTCAACCTGAAAAGGCCCCACAAGCTCATCTTTGATGATACCAGCCCAAACCAGTACTCCACCTCCACCTTGCTGGCGTCTGAGTCGGACTGGAGCTCTCTGCCCTTTACCAATCCAGCCACGGGCCCATCCATCTGGCCCATCAAGACTCACTCTTATTTCATCAGTCCATAAAACCTTAGAAAAATCAGTCTTGAGATATTTCTTGGCCCAGTCTTGACATTTCAGCTTGTGTGTCTTGTTCAGTGGTGGTCGTCTTTCAGCCTTTCTTACCTTGGCCATGTCTCTGAGTATTGCACACCTTGTGCTTTTGGGCACTCCAGTGATGTTGCAGCTCTGAAATATGGCCAAACTAGTGGCAAGTGGCATCTTGGCAGCTGCACGCTTGACTTTTCTCAGTTCATGGGCAGTTATTTTGCGCCTTGGTTTTTCCACATTCTTCTTGCGACCCTGTTGACTATTTTGAATGAAACGCTTGATTGTTCGATGATCACGCTTCAGAAACTTTGCAATTTTAAGAGTGCTGCATCCTCTGCAAGATATCTCACTATTTTGACTTTTCTGAGCCTGTCAAGTCCTTCTTTTGACCCATTTTGCCAAAGGAAAGGAAGTTGCCTATAATTATGCACACCTAATATAGGGTGTTGATGTCATTAGACCACACCCCTTCTCATTACAGAGATGCACATCACCTAATATGCTTAATTGGTAGTAGGCTTTCGAGCCTTTACAGCTTGGAGTAAAACAACATGCATAAAGAGGATGATGTAGTCAAAATACTCATTTGCCTAATAATTCTGCACGCAGTGTATGTATGCATCAGCAGAGCATTGGAAATACACAGTCGAGTCCAATTATTATGACCACCAGTTATTATCGAACGTAACGGCTGTGTGCAGCACAGACAGCAGCTAGACGGCCAGGAGTAACTCTATAAGGTCCTGGTAGGTCGTCACAGGTATCTGGAGCCATGCTGACTGCAGAGCATCCGACAGCTGCTGGGGGGTGAGTGGGGGAGGATCCATAGAGTGGACATAACGATCGAGGTGGTCCCACAGATGCTCAATTGGGTTCAAGTCTGTGGAATTAGGGGTCCAGGGTAGTACTTTGAAGCCTTGGTCATCCTCTTCCAAACAATATCAGACATTTCTAGCCATGTGGCATATTTTGCTGGAAGATCTCATCCTCCCCAGGGAAGACAATAAGCATGTATAGGTGTATGTAATCTACAAGGATTGATTCATACCCAAATCGGTTGAGAGTGCCTTCCACATGGATGAGTGGGCCCAGAGAATGCCACAAAAACATTCCCCAGACCATAGCGCTGCCACCACCAGCTTGTGTTCTTCCGTCAATGGTTACAGGGTGTTTGTTCTCTGATGTTTCTCATGTGACACGTCAACGTCCATCTGTTCTATGAAGCAGAATACATGATTCAGATTAGAAAGGCAACCTTTTCCCAATCAGCGGAGGTCTAATTCTGATACTGACACAAAAATTGTCTTGAAAAAGCCTTTTCTGCCAATGTAACTTCGTTAGCAGAGGCGCACTGACCATCCGTCTGCTTCGGACCTCCATACGCAGTAGGGTTCACTGAACTGTTGTTTTAGACACACGTCTGATAGCCCTTGATTGATTTTGGTGGTGAGCTTCTCCACTGTATCGCGTCGGTCCACCCCCGTGCACCTTCATAGCTGACGTTCACCTCTCACCTATATGGCACATGGTGCTCCGCATGCATGTCACTTATTCTCAATGGTGCCATTGGTCCACACACGATGCACTTTCACCACAGCAGCATGAGAACAGTTCACAAACTGCACAGTGTCAAAAATACCACCACTCTTGGCCCAAAAGCCAATATTCATCCCAGTGGCGTTGCTAGGGCTGGTGTCACCAGGTGCGGTAGAAAATTGTGTCACCCCCCCCCCCCCCCCTCCCCGAAGCAATAATTTTTTATACATATATGGGGGCTATGGTGGTGCTACTGCCATAGGGGGCATCGGTTAGCTCAGCAGACCCCCCCTAGCAGTCAGAGCCTGGTCTCGGGAGGGGCACTTCCAGATTATTTTCTGTCCACTGCCACAAAACAATGGTGCTTATAGCACAGACTACACAGTGTAGCGGTATACTGTATATTGTGGGGCACAGTGTAGCAGTATCAAGTGCCTCTCTCTCCCCCCCCATGTCCCAGTATCATAGTGCCTCTCTCCCCCCCATGTCCCAGTATTATAGTGCCTTTCTCCCCCCCATGTCCCAGTATCATAGTGCCAAACCCACCCATGTGCCAGTATCAAGTGCCAACCCCCCCCCCACGTGCCAGTATCAAGTGCCTCTCTCCTCCACCCCCATGTCCCAGTATCATAGTGCCATCTCCCACCCCAAAAGTGCCAGTATCAAGTGCCTCTCCCCCCCCCCCCAAAGTGCCAGTATCAAGTGCCTCTCTCCTCCCCCCCATGTGCCAGTATCATAGTGCCATGGCATCTCCCCCCCAAAAGTGCCAGTATCAAGTGCCTCTCTCCCCCCAAAAAAGTGCCAGTATCAAGTGCCTCTCTCCCCCCACAAAAAAAATAGCCAGTATCAAGTGCCTCTCTTCTCCCCCCCATGTGCCAGTATCATAGTGCCATGCCATCTCCCCCCCCAAAAAGTGCCATGATCAAGTGCCTCTCTCCCCCCCAAAAAAAGTGCCAGTATCAAGTGCCTCTCTCCCCCCCATGTGCCAGTATCATAGTGCCATGCCACTTCCCCCCCCCCAAAAGTGCCAGTATCAAGTGCCTCTCTCCTCCCCCCCAAAAAGTGCCAGTATCAAGTGCCTCTCTCCTTACCCCCATGTGCCAGTATCATAGTGCCATACCATCTCCCCCCCATGTGCCAGTATCAAGTGCCTCTCTCCTCCCCCAATGTGCCAGTATCAAGTGCCTCTCTCCTTCCCCCCATGTGCCAGTATCATAGTGCCATCTCTACCCCCCAATGTGCCAGTATCAAGTGCCTCTCTCCTTCCCACCCCCCATGTGCCAGTATCATAGTGCCAAACCCCCCCATGTGCCAGTATCAAGTGCCTCTCTCTTCCTCCCATGTCCCAGTATCATAGTGCCATCTCCCGCCCCCCCCCATGTGCCAGTATCAGGTGCCAACCCCCCTCCCCCCATGTGCCAGTATCAGGTGCCAACCCCCCCTCCCCCATGTGCCAGTATCAAGTGCCTCCCGCTCCCCCCATGGCAGTAACAGTCGGGTATTAAAAAAAAAAAAAACACTTATACTTACCTCCATGTCAGCGATGCGATGCAGCCTCTTCCTGTGTCCCGCCCTGTATGTCCATATATGGAGTCAGTGCTTGTGTATTCTAATTTAGCCTGTATTTCAGAAAAGTTTCTGCTGGGATTCAAACCCACGACCTTCTGTATCAGAGGCAAAGCACTTAACCTCACAGCCCTAAGATCTGCCTTGCTACTGATTGAAAAAATATGAGACTTCTACTGTTATAGCTGGCTAAGTTCACACCTCATGGCAGCAGATCAGGATATATGTGCAGACAGCCTATCACACCTCATATACCCACCAAGTCAGCTCAGGACACATGTCTTAATTCAAGAGCTACATGCTGCCACATGGAAAGTAGGAAGTGGTCATAATAATGTGACTCAGCTGTGTAGTTTACAAAACATATGAATGTATCTTTCCCTTTCAGTTTTTGTTTCGACAGCTGTCAGGAGTAGTGTTGATCAAGCACCGTAGTGCTCGGGGGCTCAGGCCGAACACATCGGGATGTTCGGGTGCTCTACCGAGCACCCGAGTATAATGGAAGTAAATTGGAGAACCCGAGCATTAAACCAGGTACCCCTTGTTTTGAAGAAGGGAGGGTGCCTGGTTCATAGGAAAATGTCAGAAATATATGGAAACACCACCAAAATGGTTCTGGAACAGCATGGGGAGGATATCTGGAGGCATCTTGTACTTGCAGGTCGCTGCTGGGAACGATGTTGTCCGAATAGTACGCCACTTTTACAGACTGACAATAATACGCACAAAACCGAAGAAAAAAATTTGATTTTAGAGGAAAAATTGATAGGAAACATTCTTTCCTGTATATTTATATAAAGTGCAAGTGCTGCCAAAAATTACAAGGAAGAGGCACCCCGATACAACCTGTATATCACATAAAGGAGGGCCTTATTCACATTGTGGTACAATTGTTCAGGTAGTGGGACTCCTACACTCATAAAGCCTATGCACTAAGTGAAAGGGCTGCCAAAAATTACAAGGAACCTGCACTCCAATACACTCTTTGTTACACATAAAGGAGGACATCATACGCAGCCTTGAAAATATATGATTGATGGCCTGCTGGTGACCCTCAAAAACATTTGGAGCAAGGGCCTGCTGATGTGACCATCTAAAACATTATGTGCAAGGGCCTGCTGCCGCTTTGTTGACTCTGGGGACGATCGCACGTCCCCGTGACGGCAACGATTCATTGTCTTCCCTATCAACTTTCAATGTTATTTTCAGCCCAAACCATGTAGACCATGGGTGATGGGGGGATCATGGTTCGATTCCGGAGAGGGAGCCTGAGAAACAGCTACGGCTACCACATCCAAGCAAGGCATCATGCACGCAAATTACCTATTAGGTATAATTAGGTGAGGGCCTGCAGGTGATCTGACCCTGTAAAAAATTTTAGATGCAGGCCTGCAGGTGAGCTGACCCTGTAAAAGATTTTAGGTGCGGGCCTGAAAGTGAGCTGACCCTCTAAAACATTATATGCGAGGGCCTTTGGGTGAGCTGACCCTGTAAAACATTATATGCGAGGGCATGCAGGTGAGCTGCCCTCTAAAAAATAAAATGTGAGCGCCTTCAGGTGAGCTGACCCTGTAAAAGATTTGAGGTGCGGGCCTGATGGCGAGCTGATCCTGTAAAAGATTTGAAGTGCAGGCCTGCTAGTGAGCTGACCCAGTAAAAGATTGTAGGTGAAGGCCTGCTGGTGAGCTGACCCTCTAAAAAAATATATACGAGGGCCTGTATGTGAGCTGACCCTGTAAAAGATTGTAGATGAGGGCCTGCTGGTGATCTGACCCTCTAAAAAATTATATGCAAGGCCGGCAGCTGAGCTGACCCTCTAAAAAATTATATGCGAAGGCCTGTATGTGAGCTGACCCTCTAAAACATCAAATGTGAAGGGCATATATGTGAGGGCATTATATGTGACAAATAAGCATGTTGATATGATGGAAGAGGAGGACGAGGATGAGAAAAGGAAGATTCAACCATATACCCTTGTTTGTGGTGGAAGGGGTGCATGGGAATACATTGTATTCAGTACATTATAAACAACACATTTAAAGTGCCTTTATGTTCATCAGCTTTCCTCTGATGGAGTCGAGAAGTCATGGTCAATCCTTGTTCATTTTTATAAGAGTCAACCTGTCAGCATTTTCAATTGACAGGCGGATACACTTATCTGTTATAATGCCGCCAGCAGCACTAAATACCCGCTCAGACAAAATGCTGGTGGCAGGGCAGGCCAGTACCTCCAAGGCATAGAGCGCCAGTTTGTGCCACGTGTCCAGCTTGGACACCCAGTAGTTGTAAGGCAATGAGGGATCATTGAGGATGCTGACACGGTCCTCAGGGTGAGTGTGCTGGCGGGGTGTCATGAAACTGTCCCAGGCTTTGGAGAGTGTTGCCCTGCCTCTGTTGGAGCTACTATGTGTTCCCCTTGTCTCCCCTCCTTGGTTGGCCAAGGAACTACGGACTCTGCCGCCAGCGTTGTCAGATGGAAATTTTTGGAGCAATTTTTCAACAAGGATCTTCTGGAATTGCACTGTTTTAATAGTCCTCTCCACCACAGGAATGAGAGATGAGAAGTTCTCTTTGTAGCGGGGGTTGAGAAGGGTGAACAACCAGTAATCCGTGTTGTCTAAAATGCGTATAACGCGCGGGTCGAGGAAAAGGCAGCCTAACATGAAGTCAGCTATGTGTGCCAGAGGACCAACAGGCAAGACTTTGCTGTCGTCATCAGGAGGATCCCTCTCAACCTCCTTTTCCTCCTCTTCTGCCCACCTACACTGAACAGATGGACTTAAACTTCCATGGGTACTATCCTCTGTAGCGGATGCAACTGTCTCCTGCTCCTCCTCCTCTTCATCGTTCAATTCGCGCTGAGAAGACGAACTGAGGGTGGTCTGGCTATCACCCTGTGTAATGTCTTCCCCCATTTCCACCTCTTCCACATGCAAAGCGTCGTCCTTAATTGTGAGCAGCGAGCGTTTGAGTAGACACAGAAGTGGGATGGTGATGCTGATAATATCGCCGCTCACCATCTGTGTTGATTTCTCAAAGTTTCTTAAAACCTCACAGAGGTCATACATCCATGCACACTCTTCGCTTGGGAATAGCAGAAGCTGACTGGAAAGGCAACGACCATGTTGCAGCTGCTATTCCACTACTGCCCTCTGCTGCTCACAAAGCCTGGCTAACATGTTGAACGTTGAGTTGACAGACCGGCTGAAGCTGTCGGTGACTTGCGGAAATGTGCACACACGCGGCGCACCTTCACCAGTAGCTCAGGCAAATTGGGGTAGGTTTTGAGAAACCGCTGAACCACAAGGTTGAACACATGGGCTAGGCATGGGATGTGTGTGAGCTTGCCGAACTCCAAAGCCGCCACCAAGTTACGGCCATTATCAGACACAACCATGCCTGGTTCTAGGTTGAGTGGCGAGAGCCACAGCTCAGTCTGGTCTCTTATCCCCTGCCACAGCTCTGCAGCGGTGTGCTGTTTGTCACCTAAGCAAATTAGCTTCAGCACAGCCTGTTGCCGCTTCCCCACTGCAGTGCTACACTGCTTCCAGCTACCGACTGATGACTGACTGGTGCTGCACGCGGATAATTTGGAGGTGGAAGTGGAGGAGCCTTTATTCGTGATATATATTAAAATCTTCGCATGGGCAGTAGTACCCTTTGTATCCCAGGCTCTAGCTTCTAGAATGCTGTGAACCCTTTATTTTACACTCACCTAAAGAATTATTAGGAACACCATACTAATACGGTGTTGGACCCCCTTTTGCCTTCAGAACTGCCTTAATTCTACATGGCATTGATTCCACAAGGTGCTGATAGCATTCTTTAGAAATGTTGGCCCATATTGATAGGATAGCATCTTGCAGTTGATGGAGATTTGAGGGATGCACATCCAGGGCACGAAGCTACCGTTCCACCACATCCCAAAGATGCTCTATTGGGTTGAGATCTGGTTACTGTGGGGGCCATTTTAGTACAGTGAACTAGCCCGTGGCATTTAAACGATTCCCAAATTGCAACTAAGGGGCCTAAAGTGTGCCCAGAAAACATCCCCTACACCATTACACCACCACCACCAGCCTGCACAGTGGTAACAAGGCATGATGGATACATGTTCTCATTCTGTTTACGCCAAATTCGGACTCTACCATTTGAATGTCTCAACAGAAATCGAGACTCATCAGACCAGGCAACATTTTTCCAGTCTTCAACAGTCCAATTTTGGTGAGCTCGTGCAAATTGTAGCCTCTTTTTCCTATTTGTAGTGGAGAGGAGTGGTACCCGGTGGGGTCTTCTGCTGTTGTAGCCCATCCGCCTCAAGGTTGTGCGTGTTGTGGCTTCACAAATGCTTTGCTGCATACCTCGGTTGTAATGAGTGGTTATTTCAGTCCACGTTGCTCTTCTATCAGCTTGAATCAGTCGGCCCATTCTCCTCTGACCTCTAGCATCCACAAGGCATTTTTGCCCACAGGACTGCCGCATACTGGATGTTTTTCCCTTTTCACACCATTCTTTGTAAACCCTAGAAATGGTTGTGCGTGAAAATCCCAGTAACTGAGCAGATTGTGCAATACTCAGACCAGCCCGTCTGGCACCAACAACCATGCCACGCTCAAAATTGCTTAAATCACCTTTCTTTCCCATTCTGACATTCAGTTTGGAGTTCAGGAGATTGTCTTGACCAGGACCACACCCCTAAATGCATTGAAGCAACTGCCATGTGATTGGTTGACTAGATAATTGCATTAATGAGAAATAGAACAGGTGTTCCTAATAATTCTTTAGGTGAGTGTATAAGGGACTATAATTAATGTCCTTATGTTCGTCCTGACTGGGTATTGTTCAGCATCCAGTAGTCTAGAATAATTGTGGATCTTATTAGGACTGTTCACTAGTGTCTAATTAGATATTGATCTACATGTCGCTAGGTCTTCTATCTAAATCACTCAATTACTCTACGCGTTTCTCCAGCCACTGCTGGATTATCAGGAGTTCAAAATATACTCAGCGAGCAGCTTTTGTTTATATAGAATCAACAGACTATGTCCAGCGATGCCCAATGGATATATTGTAGCTATCTTCTGGACAGATTGTATCAATTTCTAGGCATTACAAATGCACCTAGCATGAAACAAATGTGGTCCCCTCTGGTGGTGTGAGGTCACAATCACACTGCTGACATGTGCCTATACGCGATGAGCGCGGTCCCCTCTGGTGGTGAGAGGTCGCGCGTACTGTCGCGTTGTTTGCACGTGGAGCACAAGCGCAACCACTACTGATGCTGAGTGATCGCGCGTCTGGCACTGGTATGGCCATGACGCGCACCCCTGCCAGATTGAGGAAGACAGCCCAATCCTGTTGCAGACCTTGTTAGGAAAATCGGAGCAGAGTTGTGTAACCTGTTCCCTGCCAGTCTGCAGCCTGTTGGATAGATGCGGTATAGATATAAGTGACAAGTAGGCGCGATTATTACTGTTTCTGATCGGGACAAGGCATTTGGATTAGTTTGGAATGCTAGATGTATTTGTATTTAACTACTCATATATCATGGCCTAAAGTGATACTTAAATGGTCATGTGGATATAGATGTTGATAATATAAATACCACAGACCTTTTTATCAAACTGTAGAGTTGGTGTCACTGAATACATCACTAGAAGTGATCCATATGTTTTGTGCACATTATTGATAGGCAAGACAACCTAGGGTGGAGAGGATTGTGATTCTCCTATATAACCCTTTATTTAATGAAACAGGCAAACGAAATCTGGTCATTTAACCCTCCGGTTTAACTGTGCCCAATCTAAATATCCAGCCCGCTTCTTTTTTCAGGACTAACTTGTCAAAATCACCTCCTCGTGGTTAATTTTGACCAAAAATATATTCCTCTTTGACAGAAAGATGTACCACCAGCTCAGGGGGGTGGCAATGGGGAGTTCCTGTGCCCCAAGTTTTTCCAACCTCTTCCTGGGCTGGTGGGAACGCAATGTTGTATTTGAGGAAACAACCTCAAATTGGTCCTAATACATTTTACTATGGCTTTGTTTCATCAACGACATGTTCATCCTATGGAAAGGGAGTGAACATCAATTCCATATGTTTACCAAGTCATTAAACACCAATGAACTTGGCTTATTCTTCACGTCAGAGATCCATAGAGATGAAATTACATTTTTGGATCTAAAGATTGCTAGGGGACAGGATGGAAACATTGTTAGCAACATCACTCGCAAACCCACTGCTACTAACACATTGTTGCACTGGGACAGCTGGCATCCTTATTCACTAAAAAGAGGTATACCCAGAGGCCAATACCCTAGGATAAGAGGAAATTGCAGCTCACTGGATAAGTACCATGTGGGTGCTAAAGACCTCCAGGACAGATTCAAAAAAGGAGGGTATCCACCAAAATTCTTACATGCGGATCATCACTAGAGATGGCCTTGCGGTGCGCCCGGCGGTCATTTCACGGCGATCTTTGCATGTTCGCGATTCGCCTAACATGCGAACATATGGAGATATTCGCGCCCGCCATATTCTTTTACATTGTGAAGAACTTTGACCCATGACACATCCATCAGGTGGTACAGGACAGCCAATTGAGACGTTTCAGCACATGGACATACCCCCTACCTTATAAATAAACCTGATCTGGCCGCCATTTTACATTCAGTGTTTGCCAGTGTAGGGAGAGGTTGCTGTGTGGAGCAGGGACAGACTGTTAGGGACACCAAACGCTAGCTAATAGGGCCACAAAGTACTTTTAAGGACTGGTATAGGTGTGCTATCGATAGGTGTGATACACAGAGGGGTGCTGTATACTTATAATATACTTTTATAATGAGTCAAAAACACATAGATCTAGGGCTAGGGGCTTACTAGGGCCATTTTTATATAGGGTAAGGTTCGGGACGGGGTCGCTCTTATCAGGTTAGGTGGTCTGTGGTTAGTCTATCAGGGCCAGAATAGCACCCCGCTGTAGGGCAATATCAGGGACAGTTCTTTGCCCGCCCTGTCCTTCAATACCACATCATCATCTAGCCCAGGGATGGATGTTTTTTTGCTTTCCCTCCTGGATTCATCGATGTGCACTGGAACCCCCCGGATTGTGGTAGGACATATGGTTTCTGATTTAGTGCCGCCGAGCACTTGTTATTGCCTACCACATCTATGCTTTTTGGTTAACTTTAATAATTACATTTATTTTCATTTTGAGAGATATCTTTTCCATTCACACGTCCGCAAAATGGGTCCGCATCCGTTCCGCAATTTTGCGGAACGGGTGCAGACCCATTCATTTTCAATAGGGGCGGAATGTGATGTCCGCATCCGCATTTGCGGATCCACATCCACATTTGCAGATCCGCACTTCTGCATTCGTGCTTCCGTTTCCGCAAAAAATTAGAACATCTCCTATTCTTGTCCGCAATTGCAGACAAGATTAGGCATTTTCTATTATAGTGCCAGCGATGTGCGGTCCGCAAATTGTGGAATGCACATTGGCAGTGTCCGTGTTTTGCGGATTCACAAAATACTTATGGACATGTGAATGGACCCTCATAGTAACATTATTAAAGGTTATGTTTTATCTTTATGTATATTCTAATGGATTGCCTTCCTTGTACAATGTTATAATATACTTTCTATGTTAGAAAATATATTATAGTGCATTTGTTGTGTGCGGCAGTTGTGTGCGGTTCTGCTGCGATACTGCAGGTTTATAGAGGGACAAGCGTTATTGGGACAAATAATTTCTACTGGTGTGATATACCAGTCACCCCCCAAAAAACTGATTGAAGTGGGGTGTTATATACCAATATACTTTCTTTATAGTGCATTTGGGTACTGTATAGTGCATTTGCGAATGCGCATACCCGAAAATTATATTGCCAATATTTCGCATTGAAAAAAATAATGAATGGAGATCGCAAATTCGAATAGTACATCTGGTATGTCACTGTCCATGTTGTGGGACTATTTGTGCACTTCTAGTAATTATTTCTTGGATGCAAATATGAGCTGAAGGTTTTTCAGGTTCGTCTGCCATTAAAATGAATGGGACCCGCCGCAAACTTGCAGTTCGCGAACATTTGATTGCGATCGTGTGATCGCGTTCGCGAACCGTCCCGGCAGATGTTCGTCCATCACTAATCATCACCATTCCTTATGTAAAAACAGGGATGCCCTCTTGAATCCCAAATCAAAACCAGAAGGTGACAACATTGTCCGCATCATCGTGACCTTTGATACAGCGCATACTGAAGTTCGGTACATTTTAAACACCTATTGGGGTATTCTTAAATCGGACCCCGATATAGGTCATTATGTAGGCAAGGCTCCCGCAATTTAATAGATCGCCTGGTACACAGCTTCTTTCAAACATCAAGAAAAGCAAGTTGGCTTAGTAATATTCCCGGTGGGGACCTACAGATGTGGTACATGTATTGCATGCAATTTCATCCTACAAGGCAGACAATTTACGTGCACAAATACGGGCAAAACATTTAATATCCGATCATTTATTAATTGCAAAACCTCTTGACTAGTCTATCTCATCATATGCATGTGCGGAATTCATTATTTGTGTAAAACCAGAGAATTCAGATGGCGCATTGGGGAACATCTGGGTGATGTTAGGAATGACAATGACACCACGGTGGCAAAGCATGTGAGACAATTTCACAGTGCCAATCCTAAAGCCCTAAAATTTCTGGGTATTGAAGTCATTAGATTTTCACCACGAGGAGGTAATTTTGACAAGATGGTCCTGAAAAAAGAAGCGGGCTGGATATTTAGATTGGGCACAGTGAAACCAGGAGGGTTAAATGACCAGATTTCGTTTGCCTGTTTCATTGAATAAAGGGTTATATAGGAGAATCACAATCCTCTCCACCTTAGATTGTCTTGCCTATCAATAATGTCCATAAAACATATGGATCACTTCTAGTGAGGTATTCAGTGACACCAGTGGCCATACCAGAGCCAGACTCGCGATCACTCAGCATCAGTAGTGGTTGCACTTGTGCTCCACGTGCAAACAACGCGACAGTACGCGCGACCTCTCACCACCAGAGGGGACCGCACTCATCGCGTATAGGCACATGTCAGCAGTGTGATTGTGACCTCACACCACCAGAGGGGGCCACATTTGTTTCTTGTTAGGTGCATTTGTAATGCCTAGAAATTGATACAATCTGTCCAGAAGATAGCTACAATATATCCATTGGGCATCGCTGGACACAGTCTGTTGATTCTATATAAACAAAAGCTGGTCGCTGAGTATATCTTGAACTCCTGATGATCCAGCAGTGGCTGGAGAAACGCGTCGAGTAATTGAGTGATTTAGATAGAAGACCTAGCAACATGTAGATCAATATCCAATTAGACCCTAGTGAACAGTCCTAATAAGATCCACAATTATCTAGACTACTGGATGCTGAACAATACCCAGTCAGGACGAACATAAGGACATTATAGTCCCTCTAAAAATAAAGGGTTCACAGCATTCTAGAAGCTAGAGCCTGGGATACAAAGGGCACTGCTGTCCATCCAAAGATTTTAATATATATCAGGACTAAAGATTTAGATTTTGTTTTCTTTTTTAGTATCCATACAGGCAGTGAATTTTTTTAGATTATATTTGGATACTTTACTACTATATTAGTTTATGTTCAGTGATTTCTGGAAGTGGAGGAGGAGGCGGAGGAAGAGAACTGGCGGTTGGAGCCACTAACGTAGGTGCTGGCGGAAACCCTGATCGACGTAGGGCCTGCAATCCTTGGCGTCGGTAGCACCTGTGCCATGCAAGGGTACGACTTGCTCCCGGCCTCTACAACGTTGACCCAGTGTGCCGTCAGGGAAATGTAGCATCCCTGGCCGAATGCACTTGTCCATGTGTCCGAAGTTAAGTGAACCTTCCCAGTAACTGCGTTGGTAAGGGCACATGTGATGTTATGGGACACATGTTGGTGTAAGGCGGGCACGGAACACCGTGAAAAATAGTCATGGCTGGGGTCTGCGTAACGAGGGACATCCGCCGACATCAGGCTGCAGAAGGCCTCAGTGTCCACAAGCCTAAATGGCAACATTTCCAGGGCCAGTAATTTGGAAAGTTGCGCATTTAGTGCTATGGCCTGTGGGTGGGTGGCTGGGGTAAGGACATTTGTACGCTGCGCTGGGACACGAAAGTGGATGTGGTCGCTGATGGTGCTTGCAAAGTTCCAGGTGCAGGGCGGGATGCATCCAGGCCTGCACCTTCGACAGGGGATTGGCCAGCATGTAACACAGGGGAAAAGGAGGCAGTGATGTGACCAGCAGACACAGATTGTGGACCCAGGTGTTCGTCTTACTTATTATGGTGCTTGGATGCCATGTGGGAGATCATGCTGGTGGTGGTGAGGTTGCTAGTGTTCACGCCCCTGCTCATTTTCATATGGCACAGGTTGCAAACTACTATTGTGTTGTCTGCACTTTCCTCAAAAAAGCGCCATACTGCGGAACATCTATCCCTTGGCAAGGGAGATTTCCGCAGGGGGTTGCTCCGTGGAACAGTTGCGGGCCTGTGTGGTGTGGCCCACCTTCTCCCTTTTGCCACCCCACTGCCTCTTCCAGCCTGTTGCACTGCTGCAGATCCCTCCCCTTCTGTACTGCTGTCCTCGCTCGGATTTCCACCTTCCCAGGTTGGGTCAGTGATCTCATCTTCCACTCCCTCACTCTGATCATCCTCCTGATTTGTTGACCTAACCACAACCTCAGTGATTGACAACTGTGTCTCATCCTCTTCATCAACCTCTTGAGACAGTAATTGCGGTTGAATCATTGGCAACTGTGTCTCATCATCATCCACCTTATTAAACACTAATTGCCGTTCCCCACCATCATGTTCTTGTGACTGTGGATGTTCAAGAGGTTGGGAATGAGGGTACAAGATCTCATGTCCCTCTTCAAGCGTGCTTGGCGAGAGGGCCAAATCAAGTAATGGCGATGAAAAGAGGTCCTCGGAATATCCAAGTGTTGGATCACTTGTTTGGCCAGACTGTAAATGGTGGCAGGAAGGAGGATCAGGGTGAGGATTGTGTTGATCAGACTCCTGGCTACTGAGACTGGACTTGGTGGAAGACAGGGTGGTGCTTAACCGACTGTAAGCATTATCTGCTGCAATCCAACCGACCACCTGGTCGCACTGGTCTGACTTCAAGAGTGGTGTCCTGTGCCGCCCTGCAAACTGGGACATAAAGATAGGTATCTTGGATGGCTGTTTTTCTTGTGCTCTGGCAGCAGGCACTGTTTCTCCGCGGCTAGGGCCACGGCCTCTGCGTGCACCATCAGCATCACGGCCAATTCCCCGTCCCTTACTGCTCGCTTGAAAGCATGTACAGTAGCGTAGGATTTGGAAGTGTATGTGCAAAAAAATTTACAAAGGTATTTGTGATGAGGAAACGTTATACAGGACAGGTACCACAGGTAATGTCATAGTTCGCAGTGTCTACGGAAAAAGTGTACTGGATGTCACTGATATTTTAGGGATGCGCACACTTTAAACAGGAGATGTGGCGCAGATAATTTAACTGTCCGCAGCAGACACCGTCTACGGCAAAACTGCACTGGATGTCACTGATATTTTAGGCATGCGCACACTTTAAACAGGAGATGTGGCGCGGATAATTTAACTGTCCGCTGGGGACAACGTCTATGGAAAAAGTGTACTGGATGTCACTGATATTTTAGGCATGCGCACACTTTAAACAGGAGATGTGGCGCGGATAATTTAACTGTCCGCTGGGGACAACGTCTATGGAAAAAGTGTACTGGATGTCACTGATATTTTAGGCATGCGCACACTTTAAACAGGAGATGTGGCGCGGATAATTTAACTGTCCGCTGGGGACAACGTCTATGGAAAAAGTACACTGGATGTCACTGATATTTTAGGGATGCGCACACTTTAAACGGGAGATGTGGCGCCGATAATAACTGTCTGCAGCGGACACCGTCTTCGAAAAAAAGTGCACTGGATGTCACTGATATTTTAGGGATGCGCACAATTTACACAGGAGATGTGGCGCGAATAATATACCTGTCAGCAGCGGCCTATTACACTGTATTTTGCGCAGGATGCGCTAAAAATATATATTGCTGCTGTCACACACAATAGTCCTTAAAAGGACTTTCTCTGAAAAAAATTTTTTTATAAAAATCTTCCTATTACACTCCCTACACTGTCTGTCCCTTCCTATGCACAGCTCTCCCTTAACACAGCAATTTAGCGCTGGTTGCGCTACAAACATATCTTGCTGCTGTCACACATAATAGTCCTTACATGGACTTTTGGGTCTATGAAACGTTTTTGTAGAAAATTTAATTACACTCCCAAAACTCTCTGTCCCATCCTATGCTCAGCTCTCCCTGACCTATATAGCACCCGATGACGCGTTTCGGCCAGCCAATCACTGTAATGCCAGTAGCCAACATGGTTACTGGCATTACAGTGAAGGGCAGTACTTACCTGCACGTTTATTGGCTGCTTAGCAGACGCGAAACGTGCGGGAAGGAGACTCAAGCATTGCGCTCGAGCACATGCGGTACTCGGCCGAGTACCGCCATGTGCCGAGCATAGCGATGCTCGAGCCAAACTGGCATTCGGCCGAGCATGCTCGCTCATCACTAGTCAGGAGGCGACATTGAGGGAACCAAATGAAATGAAGACATATTATTGCGAGACTATGATATATTTAAGAGCGACAATAAGTTTGAAATCAAATACAGATTCAACATCAACATACATTATGTAATTTTTTGAAACATTATAGACAGGTTACTAGAATGCTGCACATTTTTTGCTTTACGTAAATTGCAGTTTATAACATTAAATGGGTATTCTAGGTTAAACAAATCATTGCTATTCTTTGATTAATGAATAGTTGTGCAATTTTCCAATACACTATTCTGAATCAATTTCTCATGGTTTTTAAGAAATCTTGCTATGATTTAATAGGAACCCTTCATTGTTTACTACTGGTAGATAAAAAGCTGTGTGCCCATTACATGACCATGGCCAGATTTGCATTCACTGGAAGTAAACCATAATTGCTCCTGTTTTCCAACACCAGGAACCCCTTTTGATATGCCCCAACATTGCACATCCATCTCTTCTGCTTCTGTTCCCCGCTGCCAATCAATGGTCATGCGGTATACCTGCATACGTCACTACTGAGGGCACTGACTGGCAGCGGTGACATGTGTGTAGGCAGCAAGTCAAACTTCCGGTCCAGCAGTAACTGGAAGCGGAGAAAAAATGAGCTCAGCACTGGAATCATCTTGCATCCTGCCTTGCCATATGAAAAGGGATTCCCTGTCTCAGAGGGCATCCGTCAGCAGATTTGTACCTATGACACCGGCTGACCTGTTACATGTGCGCTTGGCAGCTGAAGGCATCTGTGTTGGTCCCATGTTCATATGTTCAAATATTGAGAGAAGGAGAAAACTTCTTCCAGCATGTTCATATGTGCCCACATTGCTGAGAAAAATTATGTTTTAATATATGCAAATGAACCTCTAGGAGCAACAGGGGCGGTGCTGTTGCTCCTAGAGACTTTCCCCATTAATGAGCTGACTGAAGTCCCTGAGCTTGCTGCCAAATGATTGATTCATTGAATTGATTCAGGTAATTGAAGTGATTTTGAAAACCAGAATAACTGCCAGATAGGCTTAGATTGTTTGGGTAAGTAAAAAATCAGCTGAACTGCTTATTCAGTGATGGTGAGAGTTGGCTGCCCAATAATTAAGGGTAACTATTGGTTAAAAAAAAAGATAGTGACTTGTCAAAATGCTTACTAAGGTGCCAATTCTCCCAACAATCACTAACATGGAACACGCTGAGTGCTGCACCTTTTCCTTTCTGATGAAAACAGATCAAAGCTAATGGTTTTAGTGGGGTGTCATCACTATTGATCAAAGCTTCTGACATGACAATATGGCACTTCAACAGTTACCCTTTAAAGACATTTCTCAGATTTTTAGTTACAACTGTTAATCATATGACAAAATTCATGTGATAGAGAGATCAGGTGGGCACGGCCGCCGCAACTCCTACCTGCATTCCCGACTGCGCAAACCTACACACCTCTTTCCCACCCCCCAGAGTAGCTCTGGCCCTCCATAGAGCCTGGTTAGCACCCTCTCACTCTGTCCACAGCCTAATCTGCACCAGGTGTTTTTTTTATATTCGTCTGTCCAGTTACCGACTTCTGCCTGCTTTCCGTATTTGAATCTTCACTGCCTGACCTCTGCCAGATCTCTGTTCTGACCCTCAACTGCCTGCCCTGACCTCATACTGTTTATTGGATTGCACGTACTCTGCCTGCCCTGACTACATACAGTTTACTGGATTGCATTTACTCTGCCTGCCCTGACCTTGGCCTGTCCCTGACTCCCATTTTTTCCTGTTCCCTCTGTGTTCCACACAGGCGTCTCTTGACCCCCATGAGTCAGCACACTTGAACATAGACAACTCTGAGAGGAAGTGGCCTGGTGATTCACCTGCAGTGAAGTCCAGATCCTTGTATAGGGTTGATAGGGTGAATACCGGGAGGTGGGGGGGAACTTAGACAAAGCCCTTGGAAATAGCCCCAAACCAAATCTGTTCAAGGGAGACAGTGGATCCACACCCATTGCATAACAATCACCATAAAATCCATAAAAAGCAGACGACTGCACTAAAAGTGAGAGAGGATGCAATGCAGCTTTTACAGTGATAAATGGTGGTGAAAGGGTTAAGCAGAAGGTACACAGAGTGTTCTTAGCAGGAGTACAATGAGGAAGGAACCACACAAGAAAGCTTTCTGATATCACTTGTTAGTAATGTATTTGTTGTGTTAATCTTAATGTGCTCATTACAGAACAGTCAGTGATTGGAATGAGACGCTCAGGAAAAGACGTTCCTGTGGCTTTAGGGCAAAGGAACAGAGGTTAGAAAAACATTGTGGGATTTACCTGTCAGGAGGAAGAAGTGCCAGTTTATAAGAGACAATCTCACTCAGCTAAAAGGATTTGGAGTCATTTCTAATGTTTGCACTCACCCAGATTAATGTTTTCTCATCGGGTGACCTTGTATCCTTTAAAATAGGTGGCTCATTCAGCACAATTATGAGTCATTTTCAGAGGTTCCCATGTTATTGGGTGAGTTGTAGCTGTCATAAAAGTATACTATTATTAATAGTTGGAATACGCGGGCAACATACTACATCTATCCAGACTAACAA
This sequence comes from Bufo bufo, assembly GCF_905171765.1. Taxonomy (NCBI): domain Eukaryota; kingdom Metazoa; phylum Chordata; class Amphibia; order Anura; family Bufonidae; genus Bufo; species Bufo bufo. The sequence continues at coordinate 181,653,145 of NC_053397.1, read as the reverse complement.
GCTTGTGGGAGTGTGGATAGCTGCAGTTCAGGAATGGAGAAACCAGAATGTATGTAAAAGGGTTGTCCCATGAAATATATTTATCAGTTTTCACACCAGCACCTAGATCTGAATAGTTTTGTACCTGCATGTAATGAAAAATTTGGTATAGCCACTAAGTTATTCAACGTTATTCAGTGTATAGCTCCACCTGCTGTTTTCATTTTCTTATTTCTCTGTCCTCCTCCTTGAGGTGGACACACATGCTCAGTTCCATCCTTCAACTGCCTCCTGAGCTGTTATTGGGAGAGAGCTGTAGCGGAAAGGGTATTCCCCCTGAGGTGCCAGCTTGATATAAATCTCTAGGTTCATGTGAGGTACAGGACTGGTTCTAGCTTTGTTAGGGTGCATTCGCAAATTTCAGATCCCCAAAACACGGAGTGTGGACCCACTGAGTTCAATGAGTCCACAATTCACATGTGGCGGCCAAAGATGGGACATGGTCTATCTTTTGCGGCACAGCCGCATGGACCCAGAGGCACACGGTTGGCAAAACGGACATGGACATGTGAGTGTACCCTAAGAAAGAGCTGGTCATGCACATCAGAGACCATAAAAAAAATCACATAGCAATGGTTGGGAGGGATGCAATTATGAATATTTACAAACCGGATTCCAAAAAAGTTGGGACACTATACAAATCGTGAATAAAAACTGAATGCAATGATGTGGAGGTGCCAACTTCTAATATTTTATTCAGAATAGAACATAAATCACGGAACAAAAGTTTAAACTGAGAAAATGTACCATTTTAATGGAAAAATATGTTGAATCAGAATTTCATGGTGTCAACAAATCCCCAAAAAGTTGGGACAAGGCCATTTTCACCACTGTGTGGCATCTCCCCTTCTTCTTACAACACTCAACAGACGCCTGGGGACCGAGGTGACCAGTTTCTCAAGTTTAGAAATAGGAATGCTCTCCCATTCTTGTCTAATACAGGCCTCTAACTGTTCAATCGTCTTGGGCCTTCTTTGTTGCACCTTCCTCTTTATGATGCGCCAAATGTTCTCTATAGGTGAAAGATCTGGACTGCAGACTGGCCATTTCAGTACACAGATCCTTCTCCTACGCAGCCATGATGTTGTGATTGATGCAGAATGTGGTCTGGCATTATCTTGTTGATAAATGCAGGGTCTTCCCTGAAAGAGATGACGTCTGGATGGGAGCATATGTTGTTCTAGAACCTGAATATATTTTTCTGCATTGATGGTGCCTTTCCAGACATGCAAGCTGCCCATTCCACACGCACTCATGCAACCCCATACCATCAGAGATGCAGGCTTCTGAACTGAGCGTTGATAACAACTTGGGTTGTCCTTGTCCTCTTTGGTCCGGATGACATGGCGTCCCAGATTTCCAAAAAGAACTTCGAATCGTGACTCGTCTGACCACAGAACAGTCTTCCATTTTGCCAGACTCCATTTTAAATGATCCCTGGCCCAGTGAAAACGCCTGAGCTTGTGGATCTTACTTAGAAATGGCTTATTCTTTGCACTGTAGAGTTTCAGCTGGCAACGGCGGATGGCAAGGTGGATTGTGTTCACTGACAATGGTTTCTGGAAGTATTCCTGAGCCCATTCTGTGATTTCCTTTAAAGTAGCATTCCTGTTTGTGGTGCAGTGTCGTTTAAGGGCCCGGAGATCACGGGCATCCAGTATGGTTTTACGGCCTTGACCCTTACGCACAGAGATTGTTCCAGATTCTCTGAATCTTCGGATGATGTTATGCACAGTTGATGATGATAGATGCAAAGTCTTTGCAATTTTTCGCTGGGTAACACCTTTCTGATATTGCTCCACTATCTTTCTGCGCAACATTGTGGGAATTGGTGATCCTCTACCCATCTTGGCTTCTGAGAGACACTGCCACTCTGAGAAGCTCTTTTTATACCCAATCATGTTGCCAATTGACCTAATTAGTGTTAATTGGTCTTCCAGCTCTTCGTTATGCTCAAATTTACTTTTTCCAGCCTCTTATTGCTACTTGTCCCAACTTTTTGGGGATTTGTTGACACCGTGAAAATTGGAATCAACGTATTTTTCCTTTAAAATGATACATTTACTCGGATTAAACGTTTAAACTGTCATCTACGTTCTATTACAAATAAAATATTGACATTTGCCATCTCCACATCATTGCATTCAGTTTTTATTCACAATTTGTTTAGTGTCCCAACTTTTTTGGAATCCGGTTTGTACTATGTTGGTACTGCTATTTTATAACATCTATGTAAAACTACTCTCATGTTGCCCTTATGTCCTGCATTATATATTTTATATATATATAATTTCTATCATTTAACTCTTTGTCCCCTTAGATTTAGTTTTTCTGAATATTCTTATATTGTCATTTTAGAGTAGATACTGGATTATACTGGTCAATTGCAAAACCACTTACTAAATACATAGAAGAATCTAACATCCAACTACCTTGATAATGGGTTTCTAGATAATTTACTTAACATGAAAGCTAAAAGAAGGCCTTTCATTTGACTGCACGGCTAAACTGTTGCATCTGTTACACAGAGAGAAAGGTTAATTGACTAATTCCCTAAAATTTTGGAAAATCTCCAGGTCCTGCTCTGCCACTGACCTGTGCTCTTTGTGACTAGAGCTTCTGGAGAACATCACATGAGTATATTGAAACCAATAACTAAAATGTTTCATCATTGGGCAGCTTCATGTGGTCTACGGCCCTCTGCCAATTTTAAAGTATTAGTGGATTATGGTAACACGAGTAAGAGATCAACTCAATAGCCAACACCAGTCCTGACCTCGACATATGGGCATCGGTCAAGAGTTTTTTTCTTATGTTAAATTGTTAACTTTCAGTTTAGCAGTTTCTGAGGTTGACCATACCCATGATTATTTCAGAAGGCCACTGCCTGAACAACACATCATTCATGGCTGGTCTGTGAAAATTTTCATTCTGGATGACAACGCCATATGTCAAAACAAAACATCATTGATAATTGGCAGGTTGTTCTCTGCCTTGATCTGTGACCTGGACTGGGCTTCCACTGATGTCATTTGGTGACATCGACTTTTCAAGTATTGACTGAACCCAAAATACCCCCCAAAAAAATACAACGCTACAAATCAACTTATCCTCAGATATCAGACTTTGGATGGGTCTTCAACACTCAGGTGACAGAAAGTGCTTCCTTGCTGGATTATCCAGAAAAATACTGGGTAGTTCGGGATGTTGGCATCCAAAGGCTAATGGTAGAGCACAGGAAGCTATCACATCAGACCCACCTTAGTGCTGAATTTTAAATCTAGAAAGGAAATCTTATTAAAAGTTGAGGTTTAAATGTCTTATGTAAAACCCAGGGAGTATTTCTTCCTGTTGAGCTGGAGCTTGTACTGTGCTAATGCAAAAATACACAGGCAGGTAGAGAATAGTAATACAGTATACAGCAAATATATAAATATATAGTATGTTATAAATGATAAATTAAAATGGTCCTTCAGTTTTCACAAATGCATTAGTGTAGTCTTTCCATAAATACATTATTGCTTTGATCTCCTCAGTCCTATCTTTTTTTTTAGCTAAATATCCCGTAGCATTTATTATCCCGCCATAATTAGATGTTTCTTGATATTTATAAATGCTTTTCATAAGAATAAATTATATATGTTCTGTCCACCTGGGGCTACAGCAGAGAAAATCTGATACAAGCTAAATCAGCAAAATCTCGTCTTGAATGGAAAATACTTTTTAGCATTACAGTTTTTACACTTTGACTGTATCAATAAATCTGAAATTTTGACGTACATTCTCATTTTATGAGGTATGATATTTTATATATTTATTATGTTAGCTTCAAAATATCTCAAAATAGTAGCAGATGTGAAACAAAAAGTGATGGACTAGACAGGAAGGAGGATCCAACCCGCTCTTACGCTTATCTACCCTCATTTGGCTGCCAGATATATCTCCCTACTTGGGTACCAACATATACACTTGGCTTATGCAAATTTACTCATTGATTTCTATGAAGAATAGAAAAAAGAATAATTAAGGTTTTGTTCACTTAAGGTTAAGGTTCTGCTTTGGAGCCTCAGTTCCTGTATGCAGGACTTTTTCTACCGCTAAAATAGGGGGCACTCAAATGGAAACTAATTGGACCCATTATAATCAAAGGGGTCGGCTCAGCTTCGTTTGTATCTGTTATTTGAGAAATCCACTAAAGGAAACTGAGAACTCTGATGTGAACGTGTCCTAACCCACACAAATACTGGGAGAACATACAAACTCCATTCATAAATTGCCATTATTTGTATTAAAACCTAGAACCCCAATACTACAAGGCTACAGCACCAATTAGGGGTGAGCAAATTGATCTTCGGACCCAAGATCCAAAGTCGATTTGTTCCCCAACTTTGTTTTAATGCTGTACGGAGACCTCACCCCTAGCACTAATCACTAAGCCACATCCTATGACTTTATTTGACTTATGCTGGATTTACACGCTCCACAGTTTGCGGACGAGTGATGGCTACTGGTATCACCTGTTTAGACACCACGATCTGCTGTCCTGAAACAATAATTTAGCAGTCTGCATTAACGATTGTTTTCGCCTGATGAACGAGCATTTCACTCATTCATTGGGTGATCTGCACCACCTTCAGCAGGGGTCAGTTATCAGGAATGAACACTCATTGACCAGTAAAAAATAAACTGTATAAACCCAGCATAAGGGTAAGACCACACTGTAAGACCACAAGTGAAATAAAGCCACCTATTTGTCATGGAGGCATTGTCAGTATCTAAGGGGAGGGCTTACTAACCAAAAATTTATATGGAGATGGAATGACAGTATGGTAGACAACACGGTCAATAATCAGTTTTTTTTACAATGTAACCAAACACAAGTTGAGCTTTTGATGACCTATGAGAAAGGTTTAATAGAGAAATATTTATTTACAGATTTACAACTATACGGCCAAGTATCTGAGATGGCTAGCCATGTTGGATGTCACCGTCACCAAATATATATCTCACCTGCCTGTTGTGCCACCGATCTTATGTAAAAATGGCCTACAACTCCATAGCTGTTGAGGCCTGATTGCGATTGCTACCACCGTAACCCCATAGCCACTCTACTCAGCCTTCATTGTTACAGTATAAAAAAAAAAGGAAAAGGACTGATAAAAAGATTGTCTAAAATTTTTGTATCCTGAAGAAAAGAGAACAAGAAAAAGATGTGAAGGAATAATAAGCGTAGAAGGACATAGAGGGAGGACACACTGGTGGATAATCTATTCATTGTTACAGTTACACTCAGTACACCCCAATTATTCTTACAATAGGTATTTTGTAGAAACATTTAGGGGATTAGATGTAAATGATGAACTTGAGTCAGGACTAAGCCTAGCTGCCTACTTTTGGAAAATGTCTCATTGTGATTAAATGCTTACAGCAGGTTCATCTTGATGTTCTGTCACAACATAATGGTCTACTCTGTCACAAGGGATCAACGAATGATGTTTTTCTATATGTAAGTGCAAGGCCAGGGCTAACATGACATGCTGTGATACGCCTTGCTCTATGGAATGCATGCAGGGACTAGGGAGAAGAGTTGAACATAAAAGGTTACAGCTTGGTCCTGATCCTAACCCCTCACCATTTATTTCATGCTCGATCGGTTGTCCTTACCTAACACAGCAATCTTTCAAAACAAACTGTTGGTTCAAAAAGGAATTATTGGCAAAATATTATCTTTTGCTAAGGTCCATCGAAGAAAATAACAAACATAGATCAGTGTAAAATGCGAAATGTATGCGTCATGACATATTGCTGTTATATTTTTTTTTTATTACATTTTTGGGAGTTCATTTTACCAGGATAAAATCTGACATATTTACTTGAATATTATATAGAAATGTTAAGAAAAGTTTATAAAAGTTTACACATGTTCAGTTTACATACAGTTTGTGAAATCTTAGGACATATATTCTAGGCAATTAAAGCGCCCTAGGAGCTGTCTTAACCTCTTTTCATAATGTGCGCCTAAATAAAACAAAAATACACTTCCCTATCCATTTCCTTCCTGACTACTTTGTCACAGGGCCAAAAATTGCCTAGACCGTTGTGGCCAATCATTGGCCTCAGCAGTGACTGCCAGTGACGTTCTATTCTAGCACATGTGAACATTGAGGCCAGGGATTGGCTGCAGTGGTCATGTGACCATATCACTTCCAATCCAGCGAGGACTTAAAGTTGTCAGTAAGGGAGCAGCAGCACTGGAATTGCAAGACTATGGACAGGTGAGTGTTTTTTTTTTTATTTTAGCACACAGAAGTTGGTTTCTAGACCAGACAACCTCTTTAATAAAAGGCTGCATTTAGTTTAGGGTTGTCTGGCCTAGAAGCTATGTAATGTGTGTCAAAAAATAAAAAATAAAAAATACACTTACAGGGACCCAGAGGATCACTGCAAAAGGTTAATATCTACCATTTAAGGTTAAATTACTTTCCATGCTTTGAGTGTGATTACCTAGAGCTGTATATAGGTAGCACAGCTTAGTTATCATGCCCTATTTGGTAGAGGAAACTCTGGCCTTTCCCTTTCTGAGGGAGAAGCTAGTAGTCTGATTGCATCAGGCAGTGATTCTGGCAGAAGCAGCCAAAGTGTGAGAAGCTGAATGGGTCTGTGCAGTGTGAGGACTATTATAAGGAATTCTCTATCCCTACATGCTGAGGACAAGTGCCAAACTCCTGGGAGAACAAGAATCAGCATCTTTAGACTATTTAAGATCACAAGGGACTGTATGTGATAGCAAAGGTAATGATTGTTTATCGTTATGGACTTTGCTGCTTATGGAGTGGGTATATTACCTCCATGCCCACCAGACTTATATAATAGGAACTGCGGTACTGATTGCGAGTATTTGTCGTGGTCAATTTGGAAAGATTGTACTGTAAAGGTTGTAGGGAGAGACTCAGAGACTACTACTGCGATCATTGCCACTGCCTATACACTGCCACTGGGAAAAGTAAGCTCCGTGTTATGCCTGAGAACTGTGCCTGTTGCTGCTATCTGCACTGCAACTAACATAATCCCCAGTAGAAAGACTGTTCTTTGTTACTTCTAAAGTGGGCCTGATCATTGTCTCCACCATCCACCAGTTCCTATATTTAACCTCCTGCCTTCACCCTGCTACACTCCTATCTGCCTAACATCAAGGGCACCCCACATAACACCAGGCAGGAGCCCCAGGGTGTGCCTTGAGGCACAATAGGGTGCCCCGCCATTCACTACAGAGCCCTAGGGAGCGTTAGAGGGAGAACTGCCACCGTGAACTGTGAGTACTACCAGTGGCGTATCGTGGGTTGCCAGCACCTGGGGCAAGCGAAGTATTGAGCCCCCCCCCAAAACAGAGCCCTAGGGAGTGCCAGAGGGCGGAATGCCATCGTGAACTGTGAGTACTTCCAGTGGTGTAGCGTGGGTTGTCAGCACCCAAGACAAGCCAAGTATTGCGCCCCCAACCTGTGGCCACACCCCTTTTACAGATAATGTAGTAGATATCACTTGCTGTCATACGTAACACCACAGATAACACAGTGATAATTTTCTGAGTACAGATAATGTAGTAGATGGGTGTGAGGCCCCAGAATTCAGAACACGCACATTGTGACCTCAAGTCTGGGGCCAGGATGCGGCAGGTTGGGCCATATTCTATATCCACCCTTCCATCACTACAGAACATACAGGGTAATACAGCGCCCCATACCTCTTACATCCAGTGATGTATCCTTTGATGTAGATGTTCTCTTTCCTCATCTTCTCCTTTCAGACCTTCAGACCAGACAATCATTTTTCAGCCATTTCTCGTCTCTGCAGTTTGACAAAAAAAATCTTAGTTTACTACTTTTCCATCATTCTCCCATCTTCTGGACAAATCACCCTACCACCTCTAATACTCTGCCTGCCATGCTCTCCAATACTATACTGCAGAAACAGATAAACCCCCTGATAATACTAGTACCATACAGATAGCGCCCTTCAATAATTATTGGCACACAGTGCCTTAAAATAACTGCACCCAGCAAATAGTGCCCCTGACACTAATAGTGTAAACATAACATACCCCAAAGATGATTGTGGTAAGCTAATACTGTGCCAAGGTGCCCCACACAGTAATAGTGCTCCCAAAAGTCCCACCAATAGGAATAATTCTCTGCTAGAGCACACATGGTAGTAATAGTGCTCCTACAGTGCCCCCAACATGTTCACACTGTGCCCCAGAAGTAATAATGCTCCCATAGTGCCCATACTAGTAATCATGTTCCCCCTAGACCCCCAGTAGTAATAAAGCCCACCAAAATGCCCCCCAGTAGTAATAATTCTCCTTATAATGTGACAGTGCAAAAAATACCCCCTTGTAATGCCCCCAGTTGAGCTAATGTCCCCATAGTGCCCCCATAATGTGCCAGTATAAAATACCCCTATATAGTGCCCCCAATAAATGCCCCATAGTGGTCCTCTCCCCCTTCCTCCTAGTGCCCCCCATAATGTACCAGTATAAAATGCCCCATATATAGTGCCCCAGTAGATGCCCTCAGTGTCCCCCATAATTTGTAAGTATAAAATACACCTTCTTAGTGCCCCTGTAGATGACCCCATAGTACTCTTCTCCCCCCTTCCCCATAGTACCCACCATAATGTGTCCATATGTGTCCCAGTATAAAATGTCCACATCGCTTCCTTTGCTGGCTGGATTTAGTTTTCCATCACATTATACACTGCTCCTTTCCATGGTTACGACCACCCTGCAATCCATCAGCGGTGGCCATGCTTGCACACTATAGGAAAAAACGCAAGTCTACGTGCACTCCCATGGAACTGGCCACCAGAGAGGCCAATGCTTTCTGTTATAGTGTGCAAGCACGACCACCGTAGTAGGGTGGTCGTAACCATGGAAACGAGCAGTGTATAATGTGATGGAAAGATTAATCCAGCCAGCAAAGGAAGCAATATGGATAATCACAATACATTAGTAAGTTCCTTGTAGTAACTTCCTCTACATGATAAATCCCACTTGCTGAAGTGAGACAACCCCTTTAATATGTAGGCAAACTTGCAACACTACTGAGGCAGCAAAGTGAAGGAGGCAGTACAAAAATTGGAGTTGGTTATTGGGGGCTTGTGTCATGAAGACAAACCCTTTTTAAGTAGAAGCAATCTCAGATTGTAATTGTAAGAGGAAGCCATGTTTGGATATATTCTTCAGGGGAAATGTATCATTACGGTACACGCCAGCCCTTCACTTGTATGGTCAACAATGTAATGGGAGATGCTTTTAAGAGAGCGGCTCATAGAAAGGATCTTAAGTGGGGGAACCCCTTTTATGGCATCCAGACAGTATAACATAAAATGACATTCTGGTATATGGACAACCCCTGTAATCCTGTAATCGCAATTTTTATAGAGGAAGCTAATGGATCGTATGCATGATAATGGGCATCAAACTGTAGATGTGCATTAACTGGGCAACTTTTTGTCTTGCTAATAAATATGTTTGTGAAACAATTTATACTTTTTAGTAAATCAAGGTGAAATTAATTTAATTATATAGTTAGAGCATTAGCTATTGTTGAGATTGACTAATCTTAGATGGGTTTTCTGGGACTTCCTCGGGATAAGTCATCATTATCAGATTGTTGGGGGTCAGACTCCTATAACCCCCCCCCCCTCCCCCCAGCCCAATCCCAATGCACTTCAAAAAGTACATTGCATTCCTCAGTCACATGGTCTTTCTGTAAATAACTCCCATTCAGGTGAATGGGATTGAGCAGCTAGAACAAGGACAACCAGTGAAGAAGGGTGTACTAGGCTGGCTTCCAGGACATGTGAAGTGTGTCTATGAAGGCTTCTACACCCAACCTCACCGTGCATGTTCCAGAAATAGAAGCTGTGCTTGGTACACTATGAATAGGTCATAGGACTTGTCCAAGTGACAGAACCCCGTTAATAAGATGATGGTCATTGATGAAGTGAGTTGGACTCCCATCGATCTGATACTAATGATTTATCCTGAGAATAGCTTATCACTACATAAGTCTCCAAAAAATACTCATTAGCAGCTAAACATAGTATTCTGTCCAATTATCTCTGTATTTTTGTGACTGTTTATGGATGGGAAAGCTCAGAATGAAGTGGGGCATAAAAAATGTGACTTTAAATTTTTTTTTCACTAAGTCCAGCAAGAGCACATGACCAGACTCCCCAGCGTGGCCAGACCAGATAAGGGAATCATCCTGACCCGATCCCCCAAACTGGGTTCCGGCTCCTTCACTCTCTCTAGAGGCTGTACTTGGTATTGCATCTCTGCCACATTCAATTGAATGGGACTTAGTTGTGCCCAGGCCAAGTGACTGATGAACGTCTTCTGATCAGCGGGGCTCAGATACTGATAACTTGTCTTGAGGATAGGTCATAAGTATTAAACACTCTGACAACCCCTTTAAATAAAAAATCTAAAATATGATGCTCTACTTACATTTGCTTGGGTTCTAGTCATTGACATATAATTTATTGAAATATTATCTTTCATAATCCATGACTTGGTACACTGACATTTCATTTTCCAGTTAGTTAATGTGCTGAGCTTGGGGAAATGTGCACTAACAAGCCTCACATTTCCTTCCATCCATAAATCTTAATATAACAAGAGTTTTTGAAATTTCCAATAGATTCCTTTGGCAACGTGCCATCAATAAATTAATAGACCGTCAATTTCTGCACCCTTATGGACTAAATTGTGTTAGAAATCTGAATGACTTTGTGATAAAGACACATTCATATATTCCTTATTATAAAGTAGACATGTCATTCAGTCCCTTATATGCCTGCAGCGTGCTCACTATATACTTACCCAAAACTCATCAATTTAAAGTGAAAAACTAAGACATCTGTTTAACTGGAGGTTTTCTTAGGACATGATATTAACAACTCCCCTTTTTTCTCCATTTTCTAATATGCTAATAAAAATGTTGCTTAAAGGGAAATTCCATTTAAAGCCATTAAAGGGGTTCTCACCTCACACATTGGTGGCATATCACTAGGATATGCCACCATTGTCAGATAGATCCAGGTCCCATTTCCGGGACTCTCTCAGGTCTCCAGAACAGGACTCCTAAAAGGACTGGATGGCAGGCACACACATGCGACTTCCTGCCATTCATTTCTATGGCAGTTCTGAACATAGTTCAGTGCTGACTCGGCTATTTTCATCAGTCCCATAGAGGTGAGTAGAGCGGCGGCAGCACTTGAGCAATGTGCCCTCCATCCGTATCCATGGGACTTCAGAAAATAGCCAAGCACACTTGCTCAGCTATTTTTGGAACGTTACTTCTGGGGGCCTGTTTTGGAGATAGGTGGGACCTGCACTTATCTGACATTGGTGGCATATCCTTAAAATATACCACCAAAGTCTGAGATGATAAAACCACTTTAAGGAGTACATTTTGGCCTCAAAATGACTCTATATTTTAACCTTACTTTGTTTTTAGGTCTATGGTGTAGGTCTGTGCTGATTGACGTCCCTAAGGATAAGGTATGTCATCTCAAAACCATCAAACCTCAAGTGAATGCACCATCCCTTCTACTTTTAGAGCATGCACAGTGAAGTTGGTTGCACACTGCACATGGGCTGGAAGCTAGGCTAGTATACCCAACATCCTTGCACATGCACTGCAAATAAAAGCAACTTCTACAAGCTTGAGATTTCAAACTTTGCTCCTCAGCATCTCCACTGCTATGACTTCGGCAAGGTAATTATTATATCTGTTAAATCGCCTGCTTCTTTTGTTTGACACAATTTTTGATATTCAAACCTAAAGAGAACTGTGCAGCCATACAGTTACAGCTGCACTGTCCTCAATATCCCCTCCCAGTGCAGGGAGAAAACAGGAAGTTACAGCCAGGACAATGCTAAAGTAATGTAGCCTTAACCCTTCCATTGCCCCCCACCAGGAATCCCAACATTAACCCCTTCACTGTCCTGGACCACCATGGATACTAACATTTATCCCTCATTCAACTGGAACATCCCTTGAGTAGTTATCGACTCATCAGTCAACCATACACCATCTATTCTCACTATCTTTCTCTATTCTCTCTATCTCTCCATTTACAGTCTGTATGTGCACAGTTTCCCTGTCCTCATTGCACGAGGCACAAGTTGTAGTGAAGACCACTGTGTCTCTGCTCTCCGGGCCTGTCCTAAATTCATTATGCAGACAGAAGAGAGCTTGGTATCTGAGTAATGAAGCGTTTAGTAGAGCGGCAGGAGGTTACATGGCCTGGAGTGCTGGATTGCCCATAGCTCCCTTAGGGTTTAGCCCAAAGCCAAACCAGTTAGTTGGCACAGGCTGTCCACACTCACTGATCTGTAAAAGCCACATGGACCTTTGGCGCAATGTACAGGAGATGTTCATTGACTTCTATGGGAGACCTGTACAGAGGTGTTTGTGCAGGAAGGGGGAGCAGATAAGCTGCGACCATCACTTATTGTGAATGGTGGATCCTTTGTTATCTGTACAAAATTGTAATCTTTTGTTGTAATGCTGCCTATGATGATAATAATATGACTGCTAAAGTGATCTCTACAAAACAGGAATAATCAGCATATTTTTAGGCTTAGTAGCCAGGGTGAAAACTGCAAGATTTTTTTAAAAAATATAGATAGTGACATCTAAATTTAAAAAAAATCCGAAATTCTTAAAACATATGTTTAATAATGTAAAAACAATTTAAACAATAGATCATTTTCTGATGACGCTTTCCATTCAAAGTGGCTTTATGTTGCATTCCAAGGAAAGAACCGTAGTGGTAAAACTTACACCATTTTTTTCCGGCTTAGTTCTGTCTTTCCTAGTGCATGTTCTTCGCAAGATGAACTTTAAATGATTTTTATCAGCTATTCATTCTGTATAAACGGCCACTCTTCACAACATTTTCCCACCTACGGAGTTTATTTTGAGGTAGTATGAACCGTTTCATAAGAAGAAAAAATGCCTACACCCGGTAGATTAGTGACAGACCACAGAGCAGAGCCACCCTTTACCTTACTGCCCAGAACAGGCATGCTCAACCTGCGGCCCTCCAGCAGTTGTAAAACTACAACTCCCACAATGCCCTGCTGTAGGCTGATACCTGTAGGCTGTTCGGGCATGCTGGGAGTTGTAGCTTTGCAACAGTTTGAGGATGCCTGGCCCAGAACATGCATCCTTCCATTAATCCATGCATGGATTTCATGTGTTTACTGAGTCCAATTTTATTATCTTTTCTAAGGAACTATTTGTCTGTCATGCAGCAGAAATCTCTATATGTAATGCGTCTCATCGCCCACAGTAGGGGGGACATTTATCAATACTGGCCTTCCCATAAATCAGCCTTGACCATCTGACCTGAAGTAGGAGGCACCTAATTTATTTAGAGGTGAATGTCTCTAAACTACAGTTTTCATCTGATGGATTTGTCTATTGAGATACTGTACAGTATATTTGTAAATATAAAATGTATCTAAAATGTTAAAGGGAATGTATCAGGTATATTTTTTCTGGCAATTTAAACCAGATAGTGACACACATTCTTTGTTTCTACTTCTAATCTGTTTTTATTTTATTTTCCATGCTAGATCATGGGGGCTGCCATCTCTTCCTAACAGCATTTATAGATGTGCTTTACAGCAGCCACCATGGTCTGTAGACAATATAGACTGGATGGAACTAAATGACTTCCAGGGGAAAGTTTTATAGACATGGTCGATGACCAGTGCAGAGGTCACTGTACAGGGAGGGAGTAGATAAGCTGCCATTTCACCTTTTGAGAATAGTGGATCCTGTGTTATTTATACAGAGATGTTATCTTTTATTGTAATCCTGCCTGCGATGATAATGGGATGACTGCTGAAATTTGATCTGTACAGATTAGGAAGTCTTGGCAAATCATTAAGCTTAGAAGAAAGTGTGAAAACTGCAGAATAAAAGATAGTGACAAGGAGAGTTAAAAATAGGTCATTTTCTGATGACACATTCCCTTTAAAATTGTCATATATTAGTAATTTGCTAGTTAGAGCAGCACCCAAACTTTAATAGTTCACCTTGTTTTACTGTATTGGCAACTTTCTGTCCAGATGGGCAATCATATTGGTTGACTTGTCCCTTTTGAATGAACTTGTAAAAGACTTTAGAAATAAAAATGGCTGCTTTGCTATCATTTTGAAGAGACTCCTCATCACAGAAGCGAGGCCATTTAGGTTCCTATTTCTACTGTTTAATTTTTCAGATGACAAAAACTTTCAAACCGTCCATTCAATCTGGGCTCATTTTTATGTCTACAGTGACCTTTAGGCAATGTATGGATTTTCCCTTGCATGTCCCCCCAAATATATGGACCACTGAAATCTGTAACAGGACAAAGGAGAAGGGGAATTTTCGCCTATTGTATAGAGATGAGTGAACCCATTCATACCAATGGATTTATTCATCGCTAATATTTTACTCCGTTTTCTGAGATAGCATACTATTGCTATTTTTTAAATTTGTTAAAAAAAAATCAAATTAAAAAGATATGCCTGTTCTGATGATATGTGGGGGGTGCTGTGATCAGTTCTCTTTTGTCAGGAGATTGACCACTGAATTTACCGCCACTGGGTTCTCCAGCAATCGTCTGTGTGGAAACCAAGCATCATGCATTCTATACCCCCACAGCGCCACCACTGGGGTAATAAAGCATTACAATAAGTCCCACTGCAATAAATAGTCTAGGTCCTCCAGAATGCTTGCTTGTTGTTGCCATAACTTGTGGAGGTCCCAAATGCGGGACTCTCCTGTATTAAAGTGGTTGTTGGGGTTCAGAGCTTCTTCCCCCATTTAGCCCCTCCGAGTTGAGCATTGGAGCTATACAGCGCAGGGCAAGGGTTTTTTCTCAAGATCAGGTGACATACTGGGCTATGCTAGGTGGGAGCTTCCACCTAGCAGTGAGCCTGGTGATGTCACCAACAATAAAGGGCAGTTTTTTTAGCGCTGCCATCGCCCTTAAAACAGGCTAGGACAACGCTAAAGACCATCCATAAATGCCGGTGACATCACCAGGATCACTGCTAGGGGGAAGCCTCCGCCTAGCAGTGTAAGAAAGTAAACAAACAGCCCCTGCCCTGTGCGATGCAGCGCAAGGGAGGGCATCGGAGCATGAAACATGAAGCTGAATGGGGAAAGAAGGGGTTATGTTATGTGCATGTGTGTGTTAGACCTAAGTAGTCATTTTCAGCAGTATGAAAAGGGGGTGTCACATTTATACTGCATTTTGCCATAGTAATTGTTCTATTAACAATGTACTAAACCATGAATCACTTTCTTCAAGCTGCAACTTTTGGTCCCAAATATAAGACATGACAGAACATTTCCTCTTGAACATTTTCTGGAGCTGTAAATCCACCTGCAAGTGCTAGGACATGATTAAAGGCAACCCCAGATTAATGGCAATTTGTCTAAACAAGAACGTTGAAAGTAAGACCGTAATGCACAACGAGACGGATTCTTTTTATCAGCTGCAGATACATTCGGTTTGAATCTACCAACACGTCAAGATAGTGAGAAACAAAATGAAAGGTCGCATGATTTATGGTCCTATAAATCCACAACCTGACCTAGATCTTATACTAATAGCCGGAGAGGAAGCTGCAAATCCTGCTTAATGTTTTTGAGACATAGTGAAAACTGTCTTTGGAACCACCTGTGCTATATCATCTCGGCTAGATGGAAGCGAAAGCTATGTCCTATTAACGCTGGAATTCCCATTTCAATAATGAAAAAAAAACAAAAAACATTTTTTTGCCTGGAAGTACAGAAATACTTGTTCTTTGTAAATGAAAAGGGGAAAATACGAAATATATAAAAAATAAAAAAAAAACATCCGAGTATTACGGACAATGGGTGTGACAACTTACCCGGGTCGACGTTGGGCCTGGGGGCATTATCCTGGTGGTCCCCTAATATTCAATATAAATGAAAAAACATACACAGGCGGCACTCACCATTCGGTGCAAACTTCCTTTATTTTCTCCAGGGCTGAGTAGAGGAAGCTGGGTACATCGCGGATGGATACATAAAAGCTGGATACATACATGGCTCGGGGCGGACAAACATACAGCGCAGTGTACAGATATATAGCAACAGCCGCTTTGCGCCTCCGAGCTTCTTCAGGCCAGGGTAACATATCAACGTAACAACTCGGTAAATATATAGCAGCCTAACAAACTCATTAGTCAAAAAGATACACAAACAAGATCAAGGAACATTAACTCACTCAATACTGAACTGAGGAGAGATACAAGCACATTGTCACTAATTCACACCCACAAGCAACCGAGGGCAGAATGCACAGAACAGTGGCAACATGAGCCACTTCAGAAACCCACAAAAAGCCAACACCTGAACACACGGCACAGGGACACCAGGGAAACGTCATTGTAACACTGAGGTTGTCATTGAGACCTTCATTTGCATCAAATCTATAACACTAAGAGAGGACAGAATGTTTCCAAAAAGCTATTTCAAAGGTCCCAAAGCATCTTTAAAAAACTTTTATATACAGTACAGACCAAAAGTTTGGACACACCTTCTCATTCAAAGAGTTTTCTTTATTTTCATGACTAGGAAGGCATCAAAACTATGAATTAACACATGTGGAATTATATACATAATAAACAAGTGTGAAACAACTGAAAATATGTCATATTCTAGGTTCTTCAAAGTAGCCACCTTTTGCTTTGATTACTGCTTTGCATACTCTTGGCATTCTCTTGCTGAGCTTTAAGAGGTAGTCCCCTGAAATGGTCTTCCAACAGTCTTGAAGGAGTTCCCAGAGATGCTTAGCACTTGTTGGCCCTTTCGCCTTCACCCTGCGGTCCAGCTCACCCCAAACCATCTCGATTGGGTTCAGGTCCGGTGACTGTGGAGGCCAGGTCATCTGGCGCAGCACCCCATCACTCTCCTTCATGGTCAAATCGCCTTTACTTTTAAAGTTTTCCCAATTTTTCGGCTGACTGACTGACTTTCATTTCTTAAAGTAATGATGGCCACTCGTTTTTCTTTACTTAGCTGCTTTCTTCTTGCCATAATACAAATTCTAACAGTCTATTCAGTAGGACTATCAGCTGTGTATCCACCTGACTTCTCCTCAACGCAACTGATGGTCCCAACCCCATTTATAAGGCAAGAAATCCCACTTATTAAACCTGACAGGGCACACCTGTGAAGTGAAAACCATTTCAGGGGACTACCTCTTGAAGCTCATCAAGAGAATGGCAAGAGTGTGCAAAGCAGTAATCAAAGCAAAAGGTGTCTACTTTGAAGAACCTAGAATATGACATATTTTCGGTTGTTTCACACTTGTTTGTTATGAATATAATTCCATATGTGTTAATTCATAGTTTTGATGCCTTCAGTGTGAATCTACAATTTTCATAGTCATGAAAATAAAAGTAAACTCTTTGAATGAGAAGGTGTGTCCAAACTTTTGGTCTGTACTGTATATATATATATACACTGCTCAAAAAAATAAAGGGAACACTTAAACAACACAATGTAACTCCAAGTCAATCACACTTCTGTGAAATAAAACTGTCCACTTAGGAAGCAACACTGAGTGACAATCAATTTCACATGCTGTTGTGCAAATAGGATAGACAACAGGTGGAAATTGTAGGCAATTAGCAAGACACCCCCGATAAAGGAGTGGTTCTGCAGGTGGTGACTACAGACCCCTTCTCAGTTCCTATGCTTCCTGGCTGATGTTTTGGTCACTTTTGAATGCTGGCGGTGCTTTCACTCTAGTGGTAGCATGAGACGGAGTGTACAACCCACACAAGTGGCTCAGGTAGTGCAGCTTATCCAGGATGGCACATCAATGCGAGCTGTGGCAAGAAGGTTTGCTGTGTCTGTCAGC
Source organism: Bufo bufo (assembly GCF_905171765.1). NCBI lineage: Eukaryota > Metazoa > Chordata > Amphibia > Anura > Bufonidae > Bufo > Bufo bufo. The sequence continues at coordinate 181,635,142 of NC_053397.1, read as the reverse complement.
ATAGTGTCCAGAGCATGGAGGCGCTACCAGGAGACAGGCCAGTACATCAGAAGATGTGGAGGAAGCCGTAGGAGGGCAACAACCCAGCAGCAGGACCTCCTGTTCCGCCTTTGTGCAAGGAGGAACAGGAGGAGCACTGCCAGAGCCCTGCAAAATGACCTCCAGCAGGCCCCAAATGTGCATGTGTCTGCTCAAACGGTCAGAAACAGACTCCATGAGGGTGATATGAAGGCCCGATGTCCACAGGTGGGGGTTGTGCTTACAGCCCAACACCGTGCAGGACGTTTGGCATTTGCCAGAGAACACCAATATTGGCAAATTCGCCACTGGCGCCCTGTGCTCTTCACAGATGAAAGCAGGTTCAGACGTGACAGAGTCTGGAGACGCCGTGGAGAATGTTCTGCTGCCTGCAACATCCTTCAGCATGACCGGTTTGGCATTGGGTCAGTAATGGTGTGGGGTGGCATTTCTTTGGAGGGCCGCACAGCCCTCCATGTGCTCGCCAGAGGTAGCCTGACTGCCATTAGGTACCGAAATGAGATCCTCAGACCCCTTGTGAGACCATATGCTGGTGCGGTTGGCCCTGGGTTCCTCCTAATGCAAGACAATGCTAGACCTCATGTGGCTGAAGTGTGTCAGCAGTTCCTGCAAGACGAAGGCATTGATGCTATGGACTGGCCCGCCCGTTCCCCAGACCTGAATCCAATTGAGCACATCTGGGACATCATGTCTCGCTCTATCGACCAACGTCACGTTGCACCACAGACTGTCCAGGAGTTGGCAGATGCTTTAGTCCAGGTCTGGGAGGAGATCCCTCAGGAGACCGTCCGCCACCTCATCAGGAGCATGCACAGGCGTTGTAGGGAGGTCATACAGGCACGTGGAGGCCACACACACTACTGAGCCTCATTTTGACTTGTTTTAAGGACATTACATCAAAGTTGGATCAGCCTGTAGTGTGTTTTTCCACTTAAATTTTGAGTGTGACTCCAAATCCAGACCTCCATGGGTTGAAAAATTTGATTTCCATTTTTTTATTTTTGTGTGATTTTGTTGTCAGCACATTTAACTATGTAAAGAACAAAGTATTTCAGAAGAATATTTAATTAATTAAGATCTAGGATGTGTTATTTTTGTGTTCCCTTTATTTTTTTGAGCAGTGTATATATATATATACATATATATATATATATATATATAAAAATATATATTTAGAGAATGGACCTATGAATTGCTTGTTATGGATGGATTAGTCAACATTTCTTAATCAGTTTACACCTCATTTTGGTCAAAATTACACATGCTAAAAAGTCACATCTAAAATAACTAAGTTTTTGCGTCTTTTCACACCAAAGGATGTTCCAATGTACGCCTCTGACAAGATATACCTTCCTGTCTTGTTTTGGTCACAGACAATAATTCACATTTTGTGAGAGAACAGGGCAGAGGTATGGAAGATGACTCCCAGTTCTGGACTGATTTCAGTAAACGAGTGCTTGAACTAGAGGAGGAAATGAACTTGATGGACTTTGGTCTTTTTCCAACTCACTGTTTGTCTATTTAATGGGCACAGTGTGTAGTAGGGCTTTGTTAGTTTAGGGAGTCTTCTGGTAGAATTAGGCTCTGATGAAGACTGAGCTCTAAAGAGAAACTTCACACTGTGCAGCACATAAAATGAGAATGAAAATTTAATGAGGTTTAAGAGGGTTTGATAGAACACATGCTTCTATCATAACATGGTGGCCCAGTTAAAATTTTTACCTTAAAAGATAACTGTCGTCTATATATATTTTTTGGAGTATTGGATTGTGGTGATTAATATCTCCTTGGTGGCCCTATTTCAACTTTTCACTGTGTATTCAATTACCCCTTAATTCCACATTGTTGTTTCCTGTACTGCCTACTTTACCTGTGCTTAAAATAGGGTTGCTAGGCATGTTCCGTCTATCTGTTGAAGGACGGAGGACGCAGAAGCAGGCTGCGTGCAAGGTCACATTACTGACAGCCAGGGACTGTAAGTAAATGATTAAAGCCAGGTCCTCCCCAGCAGCTGATAACAGTGCCTGGGCTGTCTGCACTTCTCCCTGTCCCAGCGCTTGGCAGACGCTCCCTCACTCAGCAGAGCTGGAGAATGCAGAGTTGGAGCAGCGCAGACCAGGGAAGGGAGATCTGCCGTCTGCTCAGTGTATAAATGAAAACAACATGTGGTAAGAGGACCCCTTTGTGCTGCAGGAGATTAACCCTTTAGGGGGGATGGCTCTGGTTACTGACACTTTTGGGGGGCTATTGTTACTGGCTAATGAGGGCAGGCGGGATTAGCCTCAGGGTGAGGGCAGTGGCGGCCATCTTAACTGAATAGTGAAACTGCAGTTTTATGCAGACTGGTTGCTGAAAATCTTATTAAATATGGGGTAAGTCAGTCTAATAGTAACTGATTCTGGAATATCATGTTATTAGTAACTACATATATGAAAATTGAAATTAGGGTCTAAATGTGACAGTTATCCTTTAATATGAATTAGTTATACAGTAGATCATCAACATATTCTATTGTTGTCTACATGTTTTCCATCTCCATTAGTTTCCATCACCAGAAGATCTTGTGGGGACTGACACATACAAAATACTTTAGAATACTTTGAAATGACAATCCGCTTTTCAACCTTCCATTAAATACCATTTAGATTCGTACAAGTGGCTTAATCGCTAAAACCACCTGAATAACCAATTTGGGTTCTGCTAGCTATATCTCAAAGACCCCCTCCCTCCCCCTAAATATGTTCCGCCTTTAATACATCAGTGTTGTTCCATTGGCAAATTGAAATTTCTATACTTTTTTAAAGCATATGCTAGAGTGTATTAACATTTTATCTGCTTGGTCTTTCCTTCAGCACAGGCAAGTTTTTTTCTACCTAATAAGCTACCCCAGAATCTTCTCAACCTGTAATGTGGACTTACAGGTGGACTTCTCAAGGAAATACCACTTAGAGAAATATTGGGTCAGTTTTCCTTATCAATCTGGTTAATTTAAAGAGGTTGCCCCACAAATTTTAGTCTACTGTTTTCAAACCAGAACCTGGATATGAATACTTTTGTAACTGTATGTAATTAAAAATGTAGCATAGCCACTGAATTATTCAATGAAATTCATCTGCATAGCGCCACCTGCTGTTTGCTGTTTATCTAATATCTCTGTCCTGCTCACTGAGATGGAAGCACATGCTCAGTTCCATCCTTCGACTGCCACCAGCTGCAGCAGACAGGACATTCCTTCTGAGAAAGGACACGCACCCTAAGTTGACAGCTTTGAAATAAATCTAGCAGAACAATTGGAGCAATGAATGGAGAGATCTCTGGATCTCTGTATTGTGCATGGTTTTCATTTTTTATATTAATCATGGGATAAACAGTTTAATATGACTTGTGACCTCAATGATATTTTACTGTTTCCTTTTCTTTGTATCACTGTTAGGCTACTTTCACATTAGTGGCAGTCTTCTCTGTAACAGCCTGGCGGATCTGTGCTGCCGCTAGTGCACGTGTGCCGCCAGAAGTCCACTCCGGCACCATTATAATGCCGAGAGGCGGCCGGAATGAAACTACGACATAAAACAATGGCATGTTTGCCGTGCTGCGGCTGGACCTCCGGCCCGCCCCATTATAGTGAATGGGACTGGAGCAGACATCCAGTGGCACGGTGCACTAGCGGATCACCCGCCGGAACAGCTTGCTGGAGAAGGCTGCCGCTAGTGTGAAAGTAGCCTTAGCCACCCTCCATGTGTAATCCACCCTCCATGTGTAATCCACCCTCCATGTGTAATCCACCCCACCTCTCCCGTAAGAAATCCTGGTCTTATTTTCCTGGATGTTACCATTGGAAAAGTTAGTAGATTTCTTTTATGGAGCTTTATGTGACCTTGTGTTATCATTTGTTACTAATATTGAGGCTGAATCGGAAAAATATCTAGTACAAATAGAATGTTTATATAGTCATGTATATATGTAATGATAGTATTAAGAGTTTTAATTAATAATATTTCCTGGTATTCGCAATGTCATGTTCAGCTGGGGAAAAATGATCCTCTGAGCCATTCAGTGCTGAGTGAAAAAGAGACAATTTCTTACATGACCCTTCAACACGGGCAGAAATAGACAAGCAAACAATACAATAATGGTTGGAGTCGGTGGTAGAATCAGGTCAGTAGTAGCTCACTCATCACTATCAGAATCCCATGTAACCAGTTCCCCCTGCCTGTTGTGTTTTCTAAACTCAAACTTCCTGAATTGGTTTGCTGATTGCTGGCTCAAGGGCGACCTTGCTTTTGTGAATCTGACAAAAGAGTGAATGTAAAAGAATCTTACTGACATTTTTGCTCACATGTGAACATGTAGAGGAGTATTATACTAGTGGCTTTACTGCCGAAACAGAAGAAACCAAAAGTATAACTCCCTGTCTTATCAGCTACATAATTCGATTTTTTTTTATTTTTTATTTTTTATTTTTCAACTTTAAATGGAGTTAACCAAGATTTTTTGATTGATGACCTATCCTCAGGATAGGTCATCAGTATCTGATCGGTGGGGGACCGCTCGCTGACCGGCTGTTTGAGAAGGCATTACAGTAGTGACACAGCCTTCTCTTATCTCACCAAGCAGAGCGCTGCACATTATATAGCGGCTGTGCTTGGTACCGCGCTCAGCCCCATCCGCTTCAATGGGACTGAGCTGCGCCTAGGCCATGTGACCAATGAACGTGACATCACATGGCCAAGGAAAAGCTGTGAGAAGACCAATGCACTACTGCGAGGGCCACTGCCTTCTCAAACAGGTGATCAGACCCCCATTGATCAGATAGTGATCATCGATCCAGAGGATAGGTCATCAGTTAAAAAATCTTGGAAAACCCCTTTAATAAGTGTCTTTTTTTAACAAAACCAATTCTATCTATCTATTTATCTATTATCTATCATCTACTATAAATCTATTTCCTGATATTTAGAACAATTGATTTATCTCTCAGTATATATCTATAGTCTAAAATATCTATCTACCATATTCTATCTATCATCTATCTACAGACTGAACTCTTCTTTTCCTGACAAGAAAACACATTTTATGCAGCCTCCACTAGGAGAAGCTCAATGCAAAGAGATTATTTCATCTATCATTCAAGTAAATGGTAAGTCTATAAAGTTGTACGCACTGAGCTCCCCCTAGTGGTGGCTGCAAGAAGCCGCGTTGTAATAAAAGGGAAGCAGATTTATCAATGTATTTATGCCAATTGTCTGGTGTGAAGTATGGTAGTTCCTGTTCCACTTTTGCCAACATAGAGGTCATAGGTGGAGGCAGACTTTTTTATTACAATTTTGTTTTTATTAACATTTCTTCCTCTTAGTAAATAAAAATCACCAGAAATCTGGGGAAATAGTGAAATATCTATATCCCTTCCTGTCTTGTTTTAGTCACAGACAATAATTCACATATTCGACTCTGTACACTTAGTCTATTTATATATCTATTATCTATTTATCTGTTTGTAACTACAGTATCTAGCATTCACATCACCATTTAGGATACTTTCACACTTGCGGCAGAGGATTCTGGCAGGCAGTTCCATTGTGTCCGCATCCGACAATCCGGACACAAACGGATGCATTTGTGAGACGGATCCGGATGCAGATCCGTCTGACAAATGCATTGCAATACCGAATCCGTCTTTCCGGTTGTCATCCACAAAAACAGATCAGGTATTTTTTTCTTTCTCATTTTTAAAGGTCTGCACATGCGCAGATCGGGAAACCGTATCCGGCATTAATACATTTCAATGGAAATGAATGCCGGATCCGGTATTCCAGCAAGTGTTCAGGATTTTTGGCCAGAGAGAAAACCAGCATGCTGCTGTATTTTCTCCGGCCAAAAAACGTAAGAGGGACTGAACTGATGCATCTTGAACGGATTGCTCTCTATTCAGAATGCATGGGGATAAAACTGATCAGTTCTTCTCCGGTATTGAGCCCCTGTGACGGAACTTAATGCCGGAAAACAAAACGCTAGTGTGAAGGTTCGCTTAGGGTACTTTCACACTTGCGGCAGAGTAATCCGGCAAGCAGTTCCGTCGCCAGAACTGCCTGCCGGATCCGGCAATCTGCATGCAAATGGAAAAAATTTGTAGACGGATGCATTGCAAGAACGGATCCGTCTCTCCGCTTGTCATCCGGAGAAACGGATCCGTTATATATATTTTTTTCACATTTTTACCGGTCTGCGCATGCGGAAGGACAGATCCGGCATTGCGGTATTTTGAATGCCGGATCTGGCACTAATACATTCCTATGGAAAAAAATGCCGGATCCGGCATTCAGGCAAGTCTTCCGTTTTTTTGGCCAGAGATAAAACCGTAGCATGCTGCGGTATTATCTCCGTCCTGAACAGTCAAAAAGACTGAGCTGAAGACATCCTGATGCATCCTGAATGGATTTCTCTCCATTCAGAACGCATAGGGATAAAACTGATCAGTTATTTTCCGGTATTGAGCCCCTAGGGCGGAACTCAGCGCCGGAAAAGAAAAACGCTAGTGTGAAAGTACCCTTAGATGGAAACAAAAGTACTGCATGCAGTTTTTTCCTGTGTAAAAAGCAGATCTCAGACGGAAATGGCTCAAACGGATGACAACTGATGCAACAGGATCGGTTTTTTTACTGGATCCTGTTTTTTTTTCTCTCTCTCTCTTCTTCTGACGGATCAGAAGAACGGAGAGCTAAACGGTGATGTGAAGTCACCCTTCCAAATACAGTATCTGTTTATAAATAATATATCTATTGTATAGTAAACATGTTATGTTCCCAAACTAAGAATACCGCTTATTTTCTTCCTAAAGTTGGCAATGTTTGGCAAAGGGCCAAAGTGATGTTGCCCAGACCCACCCACGTCAGAGCGTACCCGCCAATCGTTAATGCTCACACCTACACAAGTAGAAGTCCGCTCCTAAGCCTGAGTTTACAGAAAATAACAGGAGTCTGGAAAACGAATAGCCCAGCAGTACTGGAGACTTTGGAAAGCTAACAGAAAAGGTTGTTGGTACTGACACCTTGTATAATTTGAAAAATGATGTGACTTTTTGGGTAAACATTGACGTTCCCTGAACAAGCTGTTCACATTCATTAAAAAATTGAGCCATTGCTTTGAGTAATGAGCCAGAAAAAGGGACTGTGTATTCAAAGAGCAAATTTTCATAGCATAAATTATATAGCATTTGTAATTAGGAGCATTAGCAGTACTATTCAGCTATGTTTTCCTAGGACGCCTTTCCTAAAAAGAAGCATTAAATGGCGATATTATCCATAACTGACAAGATGAAGCCGAGCCAGCACAAAACCTCCACAACCGACCAAGGTCACAGCCTCCCGGCACGTCGAGCTGCATGTTATACCATGTCAATGGCTCCATGTCATATTCATCATCTGCCATTGCAGTATTTGGCACATAATAAACTGCACATTGCAAAAGACCTGATGTAATGGTGAATGCGCGGGTCTTAGTCAGTAGGTGAAAATGTCATTGTATTCGAGGCTCATTGACTTATATCAGTCAACCTTACTCATTTCTCTCATTAGATCGCAAATAGCATTCCGGCTTTAAAAAAGCATGACTTATCTAATCCATAGATCAGCGTGTGGACTATGATGATGAATGGGGCTGTAGGATGGCGGTGATGTCATGGGTTGTTCAGGAAAACAAATTAAATGTGAATGCTATCACACTACTTGTAGCCACTGAGAGCTTTACGTAGGACACAAGTGATCAGAGAAAGTTCAAGGGTCTTGACTGACAAAAATGAACAGTTTATACTAGAGCTTGAGACAACCTAGTTCTCCTTCATTGGGTGGATGCCAACTTTACAATGGAGGATGAGCTCCAGATGGCTGCAGATCTAGTGTAATATATTTGGGTAGTAAACACATACAGTATATCATCATCTATAACAATTTACACATTTAAAGGGGATTTCCAGGCTCCTGATATGAATAATTTATTCTCAGGGTTGATCATCAATATCCAATCCTTGGGGGCTCAACCTTCAACATCCCCTTAATTAGTTGTTCCGACGCTAGAACTAGCACATTGATTGGAACAGGAAGCACAGCGCCGAGGAAAGTGCAGTGGCCGCTCTATGTTACTGCATCTTAGCTCCGATTCACTTCAATGGTAATCGAGCTGCAGTAACCCAACACGGCCACTAGACTTTGAATGGGGCTGTCTGCTTCCTGCTCAAGTCAAAAGCTAGTCCCAGTGCCAGAGGCTGCAGGGAACAGCTGATCGTGGGGATACGGAGTGTCAGACCCTTACTGATCGACAAGGAGAGGTCTTCAATATCAAGAGCCTGGTAATAACAGTCTCTGGGAAAATTCCTGGTTAAAGGGGTATTCCCATCTCAGATAATTGTCCGATAGGTTTGGGTCCCACCTCTGGGACCCACGCCTACACCAAGAACGGAGCAGGGAAGGTGGTGGCTAGAGGACCAGCCACCACAAAGCGCTTTCCCCATAGAAGTTAATGGGAGCACACCGTGCTTGCGAGGCCACCACTCCTATTCATTTTTTATGGGGCTGACGGAAATAGCCAAGCCAACGCTCGGCTATTTTCGGCAGCCCCATAGAAATGAATAGAGGGTGGCTGCACATGCGCAGTGTACCCTGCACAACCTTCAGGGATCTGTTCTCGATGTCGGTGCGGTCTCACAATGGGGGCATATCCAATCGATATGCCCATAATGTCCGAGATGGGAATACCCTTCTAACAAGTAAGAAATGTATTCAGATTAATACTGAATGTTAATTTCAGTGTGACCAAAGCTAATAGAGAGTCCTTCATGATGTAGAAATAGTTGGTAGCCATTAGTCAATATACTGACAGGCAGTAAAGAAATACAAGTAAATTTAATGTCAAGGTCAGTAAAATTCATACATTACTCAATGGTAGCACATGCAGCTCTGTGATGCCGTCCCTGCAGCCTCATGCTTCTCCTCTCCCATCCACTAACTGTATATAGTACTGGCAGAGAGCTACATATATTATATCTCTATATTATAATATACCCTCTTCAGACCCTAGAAGGAAACATGTTAGTTGTCAGGCTCTGATTTTTGGATGGGTGTCATCAGCCCAATTAGAGGGGTTTCCCAATAAAGGCGTAACCACCAGAGTAGCAGCCAGCTAATATGGGGCCAATTCCCATTGAGATACAAATACTGTAAGTGATGATAATGGAAAGGTGTGGACATCATCCCTTTTCTGCAGGATTACTTTATGTATTATTGCAGTGCTATGACGTTACTAGGGCATCATACAGCCTGCAAGAGACATCATTATATATCTTTTTATATACGCTGTGATGAGTTAGCATAGAGGAAACTTTTTCTGTGCCTGTTATTCTTACAGTATGCTATGATATCACAGTGTAGTAGTGTCACGGACGTTCCCGCGACAGGTGGCAGGAGATCGGTGAGACTGGCAACACATGGTTTGATCTGACATGTTTTCCGTTTGGATCAATGACGTTTGGATGACGTCTGTGTTGTTTCTGGTGCTTGCCACACCTTCTTTCCCCAGGTGGGGCTATTAGGGTCATTTACCCTTCTCTATTTATAGTTGCTTCTCCCACAATGCTGTGCGGTTTATAGCTTCTCTTTGGACCTTTAGATAGATTGTGGTTGGATCTTGGCTGAGTTTCTGGTGCTTCCATTGCTCCTTTGAAGTTAAGTCTTTCCTTTCCCTTTTGTATTTTGTTTGGGTTCTGTGTGTTGCATTTCCCTATTGTTTGCATTAGGCCTAAGACTCCTGACCAGCATTTGTTACTACACCAAAATGGTACCAAGCACTCACTCTACTCAGTAGATGGAAACATTAAAAATTATGGGTGTCATTATATAGTAAAACACATTTTTTGCAAAGTTTTTACACTGTTTTATAGTACTGTATAACGGAAGCCAAAAAGTATATAAATTCAGTATCGCTATCATTTTACTGATGCAATATTAAAAGTAGCTTATCATTTATAACGTACAGTAAAACAAAACCCAAAAAGCAATGGCGGAAATATTTTTTTTTCAATGTTACTTCACAAAGATTTTTTGCTGTTTTTTGATACATGATAAATTAAATGGTGCCATTAAAAAATACATCTTACCCCCTCCCTCGACATCCCAAAAAAAAAAAAAAGCCCTTATATAGCTATTTGAATGGAAAAGTAAAAAATTATGGCTCTTGAAAGGCAGGGATGGAAAAAAGGAAAAGTTAAAAATGTTTGCAGGACGGGGTTAAACATTATTAATAGTGTTGAGCGAATCGAAGTATCTGAAGTAGACTTTGATCCAAAATTTGATTCACCACGAAGCCAAATCTCCTCACGCTTCGCGGTAACGAATCAATTTTCCCAAAAATGGTGGCTGAAAGTAGAAAAAATTATACTCACCTCATCCATTTTCTCATAGAGATGCCGTCCACTCCCATCTTGATTGAAGAAAACCCACCAAAGGACCTGCGTGGAGCGTTATGAAGTCACCGCGTGATCACACTGACCACGCACGGTGATGTCATCATGCTCGCTGCAAGTCCTTCGGTGGGTTTTCTTCAATCAAAACGGGAGCAGGTGGCCTCTCTGCGAGAAAGTGGATGAGGTGAGCATCATTTTTATTTTAACCCCATGTTTAACCCCTGAGCAGCTGAAAGTGAATCACAGATGCCGCGATCATTGTTGAACGCGGCATCTGAGTGGTTAAATCCCAGCGGGGCGGCAGAGCGATCGCATTTTCCATCATTGTGTCTGCTTCACACAATGGGAAGTGATTTGTGACGAAGTAATTCATTATGAATTACATTTTTCAAAACTTTCATCTCTAATTACTAAAGTTATCAAATTGTCACAAATTAATAGTCACAAAAAATAAGTAGTTCTATAGAACAAATTATTTTGCATATTAATTATAGCTATTTTCTTTTCCAGCCTATACATGTGCACGTTAGACATGATACAGTATGATATTTGATAAAGGGCTGGAAACACATTTCTTCATTTCTTAAGTGAGCTTCACAGATGGGCTGTTTTCTGCTGTCAGTATAGCGCCCCTCGCTGTCCTTTTCTGCTATATAAATACATTTTTTGCGCTTACCAACCTGCATTCACTCTCTCTCAGTATTTGCTAAGGAAGATGTATTAATGGCACAGCGCAGAGTGCCCCTGAACGGTCTGTGTACATGAAACTGACTGTTATAGTTAATTACATTAACTGCGGATGTCAGACGTGGAAGACAAAGGAGAACGTGATCAACATAAAGCTCCAAACTAGGTCATACACTGATACAGTATATCTATAAATGTGCCGTATTTAATGTAAATTTTATATTTACACACAAAATATCTATTATCTAGGATTATATCTATCTATCTATCTATTTATCTATCTAGTATATATTGTTCTTTCTTTCTTATCTAATTCTATATCTGTCTTTCTGTGTTTCTATTTTTCTATCTATACATATAATACCTACAATACATTTATTGATCTATTTATCTATCTATATGTCTGTCTGGAATCAATCTATCTATATCTATACCCATCCATCTCTATCTAATCTATTATCTATCTATCTTTTATCTATCTGTCTGTCTATTTCTATCTCTGATCAGTCTAACAATCATATATATTAATCTACAGTATGTCTATCTATCTATCTATCTATCTATCTATCTAAATATCTATCTATCTATTTCTATCTCTGATCAGTCTAACAATTGTATCTATTAATCTACAGTATGTCTATCTATCTATCTATCTATCTATCTATTTGTCACTGCTTGAGAAAGGTCCCATTGAGAGGACTGAAACGTTGCTGCTATTTGGTTAATAAACTCACAATTTTTTGGAAGTGCCGTGGAGTTCTTTTTTTATCTATCTATGTTTTCACCATCTGTCTAGTATCTATCTATCTGTGTCATTTCTTTCTTTCTTTCTTTCTTTCTTCTTTCTTTCTTTATTTCTTTCTTTCTTTCTTATCTAATTCTATATCTGGCTTTCTGTCTGTCTTTTTTTCTATCTATACATTTAATACATCTATTGATCTATTTATCTATCTATCTAAATATCTATCTATATTTTATCTGTCTGTCTATCTATTTCTATCTCTGATCAGTCTAACAATTATATCTATTAATCTACAGTATGTCTATCTATCTATCTTTTCACCATCTGTCTAGTATCTATCTGTGCCCTTTCTTTCTTTCTTTCTTTCTTTCTTTCTCTTTCTTTCTTTCTTTCTTTCTTTCTTTCTTTCTTTCTTTCTTTCTTTCTTTCTTTCTTTCTTTCTTTCTTTCTTTCTTTCTTTCTTTCTTTCTTTCTTTCTTTCTTTCTTTCTTTCCCTATGAATTATAATTAAAAAGAACAAGTACATCCTTGAAGTACCTGATTAACCAATGTCAATCTAGATATAATGCAGTATGTTCTGTTTTGTCAATTGGGTTTTGTCTTGTTTTTTTATTTTTATGTTTTATACCTATTTAGAATTTTGCACAAACGCTAACACCTCTAAAGCCTAAATGACTATGTGACGTCTCTGTGGCCACTTTGGTGTTAAACATATCAATTATGCCCATTTCTTATACATGTCAGGACGGACAGGGATTTAAGTGAAAAAATAATAATCTGGCATGGCCCTTCACACAAAATGAGTGGCGTACCACAGCTAGGAATTATGAGCATGCATAGTCTAACCTATTCATGGATTGGCTAAGAAGGAGATGAAAATAACGCCTCGAGCCTTGACATATACACTGTGGCCCATGTGTAATTTCTATGCCTGAAGCAAAGTTTGGGGAAAGCTGCTACATCTGGCAATGGCCTTTTGAGTGGCACATATTTAAACAATGATGCAGTTTGACAAATTTCAAACCTGGCTTATGAAAAAATAACATAAATACAATCATTACTTGAGAAGATCGTCCACCTGTACAAGTGGCCATGAAGCGTTAACGAAAGGCTGCTGCTAATGAATAAGGATGCGGGGCGGTTGGATTAGACCATTCTAAATGTAAATCGCTGTCAGATAAAGCACTTGTGTTTACACGTACCATTAATATTGTGATCAGTGTGTTTAAGAGAATTAGCTTCTTAATGCAGATGTTCTACGTTGGACCTTTACACGCATAACTTCAGCCAACTCCTCTACCATCAGTTGTGTCAACATGTCAAAAACCCTCAGCTGTTTTAACTCTTATTTTAAACAAAGCTTTGTTGTAAAAATTCAAAAGCTTGCTTCCTCTAACTTTAGTTTTGGCCAATTTGGAGAAAGGGACGTATTAACATTTCATTTCTTTTAGCGATCAGATTATTTTATAGGAAAATCAAGTCACCTGTGGTGACAACGGCATTTTACACGGCAAGGCAAAAAAAATAAATCAATAATTTAATTTATTGAGTGAATATTTTATAATAATAAATAAAAATAAAATGAAATAAAGTAAGGAACCTGCAGTGTAAAGAATACAAATATATAGACATATACATGATAGTATCCTAAGCTAGGAGAGAGGTTTGTATTCAATATTATAAGAAGGGACACTTGAATGATTTTTTATTATTTTAGGTCTCTCGTTTTAAGAACAAAACAATTTTTACACATTTTATAGAGCAAGTAACACATAGGAGGCAGATTGATTACCAAAATGTATTGAATTAATGTTTTGTTAAAAATAAAAAATAATAGTTTAAATAAAAAATATTAAAAACTACTACTTATAATTACCTAAACTAGGAGACATATTTTATCTCATTTCTGTCTAATGATTATCTAGAAATCTAAAGTACGGTATGTCTACAGTATGTATCTATATCTAGTCAGCTAGCTAACTATATCATATTATTATTATTATTATTTATTATTATTAAAGCGCCATTCATTCCATAGCGCTGTACATATGAGAAGAGGTGCACATACATAATACAGACAATTGCACTAATCATAAATAAGACGAGTTACAAACTGGTACAATCATATCTGTCATATATATTTTCTCTAAGTATTCATAATATGTATCTGTAATATCTATCATTCTATCTATCATCTCTTTTATCTATATCTATCTATGATCTATCTATCTATCTATGATCTATCTATCATCATCTGTATCTATCTACTGTAACTGCTATCTGTCTGTTGATGAAATTAATGTTTATTTAAAATAAAAATAAAAAAGCTTAAGACACAATGCAGTATGCGGTATACGGTGGTATGCTATATACAGTATACTGTATGGATAAATCATCTAAAAAGATAAAATATTAAAACATCTTTAATAGTTATTAGTTACCTTAGCCGGGGAACATTTTATTTTTTAATTTCTAAATATGAGAATATAACACTGTTTAATTGTTTGAACAATGGAAATAAACAGATGGCAAATAAAATAATGTGAATAATATATTTTTGGAGGAAAAAAAATATTCTTGTCATCAAAAAAAAGATGGAAACATGATAGATTTGTAAATCAATGGTGATTCTCTAGTTATATCATTAAGTGTGAACAGAGTCAAAGTAAAAATAAAATGGTGATAGGAAATATTATGACCATAGCACTAACAAAATATTCTGAAAAATAAAATAAAAATCTGATATGACTCCTCTCACGTACAGCACTCAGCTCAGGTTAATTTGCATATGTATCAAATCGTTTTTTTTACACAATAAAAGCACACAGAGCTATGGGGACTGGGTATTGCGGATGTGCTCGCGGCCATCTAGCAGCCCAGGTCCTCGGCTCTATACACAAAATCCCATTGACAGGTTCCCTTTAATGGCCCACGCCTAATGTAGATCCAGTGTTAGCTGGATACATTAAAAAAGAAAGTTAGATTTTTAAAGAGTCAAGATATTTTACCACTGAAGAATGCACAGTAATCTAGCCGCATACATTAGGTGATTCTGGGTCCAGCTACCCATGTATTGTCGGTGTCTTATGTAACAGTGGGACCAGTGCCCGACCTCATCTACACCTCAGCCAGCAATCTAAGGGCTCGTGAACACGAACATGTTCTGGCCGCTCCGTGCATTGGGGAACACAATTTGCGGTCCCCAATGCACGTGCACCATCCGTGCGGTTGCTGTAGACGGATCCAGACCCATTGAACTTGAATGGGTCCGTGATCCACCCGCACTGCAAAAAAAAACAGAATAAACATGTTCTATTTTTTTGAGGTGCAGGGGCACAGAGAGAAACCCCACGCCGTACTGTTTCCATGGGGTTCCGTGCCTCTGTTTCGCACCTATACTTCCGTATCACATCCATGATACTGTGTGCGCACGGCAGTGCCCATATATTGCGGACCCACTGTTTGCGGGCTGCAATACGGACACGGAAGTGCAATGGCCGTGTGCCTGAGGCCTAAACCTGACAACCAGATAAATGAAGTAGACACAAGTAAAACTTCCTCAAATCAATGTTAATGCCTTTGACAATGTTGAGAGGCGATGTCACTATGTGCCAACACCGCATCTTGTCCATTGCTGAATATGATACGTAGCCCAGGTCCGAGACCATGTGAAAATAATGAAAACTGCAATCATACTTGGACATTGCACAGGGCAGGGCTTTGTACCATTCCTCTATACATGGCTGCCTTGTCAGGTTGATTTTCCAGTAGTCAGGTCCACCATTCAGCTGTGTTTTATTTAATCCATATTTTAAATTAAAATCAAAGCACATAACACTCGCCTGCAGGTTCATGTAATTAAAATGAAACAGCAGGTATTCAGTAGGGAAGTGCAGCTGGGCCAGCTGGCCTGGAGTCTGTGCGGTAATGTTCTAGAAAGTTGTTGGTGTCAGATTTTATCACCTGTTCTTTATATACTGTCTCTCCAATTGTATATTAAATGAACGTGTCAAAATTAGTTTTGGGTAAGTACAACATTGTGATAATTTAATAGTGTAATAAATGCAAATGTGTGAGAGTGAATATATTATGGGGGGGATAGAACACAACAGAACTTGTTCTAGCCAAGACTCATTTACAAGCAGATCTGAGGTCTCTCGAAACGTAATTTGCGCTCCATGTGTCTCATATGACATCACATTGCATAATCGCCACAATATAAACTTACAGGTCCAATAGACCTTTTGTTTCTTGTTGCTGAGTTGCTATACCTGTTCATGAACCTGGTGTGAAATTTGACTCTGCCCCTACTAATGGTGGCATCACAGGAGCTGGCCGGTCAATACAACTAGCCTAGGGTCCAGAGGGTCTAGATATTATTTTACCCCTTCGAAAACATTATTTACTTTCACTGTATACTGAAAATCAAAGTGCAAAAACTTCACATGCCCGCCGTTTCACAAAGACATCACATGCCCGGCGTATTAGACTATATTGTAGCTTATTTTAATCATTCATTATCCCTGTATTGGTGTATACAATGAAATGTGGTACCTTTTTTGGTGCACAAAGAAGTTTTCTGGGTTAAGGATATTGAAGGCTTATCCTTGAGATAAACCGTCAATATCAGCTTGGTGGAGGTCTGACTCTCGTCACCACTGACCGTCAGTCATTTGAAGAGGCCACTTGAATAGGAAAAAGCTTCTATATCCTGCACCACAGGATAGCTTGCAGGTAGACTGCCGCATGTAAACAATGAAGAGGCCACAACGCTTGCACAAGTGCCAAGATCCCATCAAACAGCTGAATGGTGGGAGTGCCAACAGTTGGACCCCCATTAATATCCTGAATCCCTGAAACCCCTTTAAGTAGAGTTCCAAGAGGAAATAAATGCCAACATTGATACCACTTAACTTTTTTCTGCTATAGCTGATATGAAGTTAGGTGATTTCATCTAGGAAGACCATTACATTTTGTACTAACTCAACATTCAGTTAAGGTCATCAATGTTTGATCGGTGAGTTCTTGACCACTGGGATCCGGGCTTGGTCATTTGGCTTGGCACTGCTTGTGGTAGAGCATGGTGGCCCCTTCATTCTGCTGATTAGAGAGGGCACTCATAATAAGCCATTGATGTTCAGGTCCTGGAAAACCCCATAAAAATTTCTCTTTAACATGAGTTCTCCAGAATCCAGTTTACTTTGATTTTCTGCAACCCAGCAGGTTGATTATTCCCAGAGTAAAAATAATTAAACTAGTATTAAGCTTTCCCACCTCACTGAGTCCAAATCCATTCTATTTTGAACATTTTTCCACTTTGTGTACAGGTCTTATATGGATATGAGTGGTCTTATTTGCTTGAACAAGCTCAAAAGACCTCACTTGCACCTTCAATATTATATATTCATAAGTGCACACCACTGACTATAAATGATGAAATCCATTGAAGTCTACTGGTGAACATTGCACAGAGTCTGGTGGATCAGATGCAGAGAGCTGGACGTAGTATTTTCAATTGCACATTAAGCTTAGACATTTAGAATAAATTTCACACTTCATTTAAATAATTCTTACGAAGACTGTAAGCATTGGTTGTCTATGTTATTCATCTTCCCCGCAGTGTAAAAAGAAGCCCACTGTGAGTATGACTGTTTGCACGCAAACTTTAGGGAGGAATAAGAGGAAAAAATAAACCTCAGCAGACTCTTGTATGCTTTACATTGACTTTAGGTCTTTATGAGTGCTTAATCACCTTGAACAATTACCCATCCATCACGTCAAGTTATCATCAATACAATGTTAGACTTTTACTGCATGACTTAGAAAGCCTTAAAGGCGTTCTCCGAGAATATAAAATGTCCCCCCATATGCCTGGCACCCCACATGGAATATACTTACCCCCATCCCGGCTCCCGGCGCCGCTCCTGGTCTCCCTGCACATTGATGAAAACACCAGCAATGCTAGGGAGGCTTGTCCCTGTCCCCACCTGCTCCCCCCCCCCCCCCGACACATGTTTTTATCCGTGAGCAGGGAGAAGCAGCAGTGGCAGCGCGGGGACCAGGGTAAGTTTATTCCATGTTGGTGCCTGGCACATGGGGGGGGGGAATTTTATACACTTGGAGAACCCCTTTAAGTTAGAGCATTGTGGAATGTGCCAAAGTAAAATATATGTATACTACTACATATTCAAATAGGTAAGATAAACTTATGTCTAGAACCCAATAAAACATCAGGCTAGTGTGGAGATACAGTACATCAAATCAGCAGCAGCCTCAAATAATATAATTGTCCTTTGAAAGGGTTACAGATGATGGTTTGGTCTTCAGTGGACAAAACTAAAAAGCCTTTAATTTATTTTCATTTTGAGGATCAGTAAAACCCTCGAATTCAACGATCCCTCAAACAAACCCTCAACAGACCCTCAAACAATCAAACTTTGCCTATCCAAATGGAAGGCCATCAATTTATAAGTCCTGGAAAACCCCACTAAATAATCTGTTCAATTTCCCATAGCCTCAAACTTGGCAAATCAATTCTACTCTTTTACAAGAGAATTGAACAAGTTGTATTCTCTTAATCTTTATGACTTCTCACATTTCCCACCATGAAGACAGGCTTTATATGGGTATAACCAACTGTTTTGCTTATTTCTCTTACCTCCAATAACATTACATATTTGAGTTTTACGCTACAAAGGTCTTCCAGGCCAGGGATCAGCAACCTTCGGCACTCCAGCTGTTCAGAAACTACTACTCCTAGAATGCTTCATTCACTTCTGTGGGAGTTAAAAGAACAGCCAAGCAGCTGCAGTGCGGAAGGTTTCTTCCTGCATCCACACAGTAGTGTCACCATGATCTTTCCTCTACTTGTAGAGCGTAAAGAATGAAGTATTTATTTGTGCAGTGGACAAATCATGACATCAGGACTAGAGATGAGTAATTTTTTTGAAATTTGTTTCGGGTGCAATTTGCAGATTTTTTTAAATTTTTTATTTGATTGAGGTACGAATCATTTCTACCTGAATCAAAAGAAATGCTGAAGGCCAAGAGAGACCCACGCATAATACTCAAATGGAAAAGAGACGTGAAAGTCAGTACTCCTTCCAAAGGGACAAGAGACTCTCTCACAAAAAAATTATGTTTGTTAGAATCCAATTTTTTTGAGAAATCCGTGATGAATTTTGAAAAGGTAGAATCAATTCACTCATTTCTAATCAGGAGCACTCCATGCAGGAGCAGAAATAAAGTTACCTTCATATCATTAGAGCATAGATGAGTAATAATTTATCCAATGCTAAAGGAAAAACTAAGGGGGATATTTATATGCTGGCAGTTCATCCGGTGCCGGCCTCTACATAACTTAGGCGGACTTTACACTTGTCTAAATCTACGCCAGCTCCCTTGCGCCTAAAACAGGCGTAGAGAATGATCAATGAGTTGGGCCTGCTGGGCCACCCTTTTTCCTGCACACGCCATGCCCCTTTTTTAGACCTGGCGTGAGCAGTGAAAAGGGGAAAAAGTCGCAGACTGTGGCACAAATAACCTTTGCTCCCCAATCTGCGACAGATATATATGCTAAAAAGTTGCGTATATCTGTTCATAAATGACCCCTTAAATCCCTAAAGCGAGGACTTGGATGATAAATGTGCAACAAAAGGCTTGTTTTAGGGTTTTGGGGTGTAGAGAATCCCATTTAGATAGAACCGTGTGTGGAGGTCAATTGATTCCTGCAGAACCAGATTCTTTAACCCCCAGTAATTTGTTTGGGAAGTTGCTCCTGGCTAAATAATTCTTCTGTGGCATTCACTGGAGTGAAAATATAGCATTACATGTCAGCCAGTGAAATGACTATGTAATACATGGATCGGTTGGGTCTGCCCAGGAGAGATCTGCTCTCACAGATGTAAGGGTATGTACATGTAAATGTAAAGTTAAGCACCTGGGGGCTAATAATCTACATGCAACATATGTCCTAGGAGGAGTCAAACTGGGAGAGTCATTTGTTGAGAAGGATCTGGGTGTATTAGTAGATCAAAAACTAAATAACAGCATGCAATGCCAGTCAGCTTCCAGTCATTGATACAGCCTCCCCTGGAATACGTGGTTCAGTTCTGGGCACCAGTTCAAAAAAAGGATGCACTGGAGTTAGAAGAAGTGTAAAGGAGAACAACTAACCTGATAAAGGGCCTGAAGGATCTCAGTTATGAGCAAAGATTAAAAGAACTGAATTTGTTTAGCCTTGAAAAAAGACGTCTTAGGGGGACATAATTAACCTGTACAAATATGCAGTATAAACGGACCATACAAAAATATCAAGAGAAGCTATTCTGTGTTAAACAAAGGGCAACTCCCTACGCCTGGAGAAAAAAAGAAGATTCAGTCATTAAAGGTGTCAAATCATTCTTTATAGTAAGGGCTGTGAATCTCTGGAATAGCCGCAGGAGCTGGTCAGAGCAAATGCAGTAGATGGCTTCAAAAAAAGGTTTAGATGACTTTTTAGTTCAAAATAACATTGAAGCTTATGACAATGTATAGACATCTTGTTGTACACACCCTTTCCCTTTGGTTCACCACTTCCTTAAAAGGAAGATGGACATTGATCTAGGGATTTTTTCTGAGTGCCACATCTGGAGTGGGGAAGGATTTTTCTTTCTCTCATAGTTTTTTTTTCCCCTTCTCCTGGATCATATACTGTATAGCAGGATTAAAGGTTGGACTTAATGGACTCTCATCTTTTTCCAACCTTAACAACTATGTAACTGTGCAACTATATATAGGGGGTCATGAATGGTGGACCCTTCTCTAATATAGGGGGTCATGAATGGTGGACCCATCTCTATAACACCTATTTACCATACTAGTGCATATTAACAGGGGTTAGCTTTGAGATATCCCTTTTATAGGACAATGACTGGCCAATAATTTTTTTTTTTTTTTTTTTAGGGTACTTTCACACTAGCGGCAAGGAACTCCGGCAGGCTGTTCCGGCGGGTGAACAGCCTGTCGGATCTGTGCCGCCGCTAGTGCACGCGTGCCCCCGGACTACCACTCCGGCCCCATTGACTATAATGAGGGTGGGACGGAGATCCGGCTGCCTCTCGGCATGTTTGCCGTGCTGCCGCCGGAACTCCGGCCGGCTCCCATTGTAGTCAATGGGGCCAGAGTGGTAGTCCGGGGGCACGCGTGCACTAGCGGCAGCACGGATCCGACAGGCTGTTCACCCGCCGGAACAGCCTGCCGGAGTTCCTTGCCGCTAGTGTGAAACTAGCCTTAGTTAGAACTATGAGTTAATTCTAGGAATCAATGGGTTGCAGTAGCCTGTATGTATGTGTCAGTAGTATTCTGGAGCATTCTGGAAGTAATAAATCTTCATTTTGCAAACAGAAATGTCCCTGTGACCCTTTGGAACATAAGTGGTCTCCCCTGCCGAGCGGGCGGTTGTAATGTAAACAACTCAAATCACCTTCCCTCTTCCCTCGTCATTAGAGAGCCATATTGCACAATCATAAGGACAGATCTGCTGACGCTGCACCACTAATCTAACATTGTTTGTGCGTCCTGAAGTAGTTTATGAAATGCAGCAGAGGCAGGTGTTAAGAGCAATCCGTTATAGTGAGACTTGAAATTTCTAGTTTTAGTTTTTCAAGCAGTCACTTTAGGATGAGTCAAATTGTCCAAATTTTCAGATTTTGTAGCCGAATTAGATTTATGAACTGAAATTTTCAGTCCTAGGAAGGACATTTTATAATCCGATCGCATTATAGATGGATCATTACAGAAATCAGTATAGAGGAGGATGCTTATCACAGTCATCCTCATGAGCAACTGCCTGGTTTTAAGTTAAGTGTATCTCAACTTTGCAGAACATGAACTGGAGGTTTGGTTTGAGGAGCTTGCACTTCCATAGGGAAAAAACTTAGTGTCCCTGGATTGTGCACAGTAAGGGTGTATATGCACACAGAACATATTACGTGTGGATGTTCATGTGGGAAAATCCACAGCGTAATAATACAGTGCGGAAAGTTTTCGTGCTAAAATTGAATTGAGGTGCAAGTTTTGAAATCCGGATCATGTCATCTGATTTTCAGGGCATTGCAAAGGGTGAGCTCTGGGGCAAATCCACATAACAATCCACAATATAATCTGCAAGCAACAAGTGTGGATTTGATGCAGAAATGCCATTTTTAAAAATCTGAACAGAAAGTATGCTTAAACTACACTGGCGTGTACATATACACTTTGCAATGTGCCACGCCTAAGCACTGCACATGTGCTGGATTTTGCTTGCATCCCAGTGGGAAGGGTGTCAATCAAATAGATACAAGAGGAGTTGCTGTCCAGGAGTTGACTCCTTCAAAGGCCTCATGCACACGACCGTTGTTTTGGTCCGCATCCGAGCCACAGTTTTTGCGGCTTGGATGCGGACCCATTCACTTCAATGGGGCCGCAAAAGATGCGGACATCCATTGCTCCGTTCCGTGGTCCGCCAAAAAAATATAACCTGTCCTATTCTTGTCCATTTTGTGGACAAGAATGGGCAGTTATATAAATGGCTGTTCGTGCCGTTCCGCAAATTGCCTGAAACTCCCAGAGGACTCCTTCCTGCTTATTAATATACAGCACAGGAAAAGTTTGAGAACAATTGTTAAAGATATTTGACATGCTGTTTATGGGCAACCATTATCAGTGGAAGATTGGCCATAGACCCAACCAGGAAATTTCTCAATGACTGGTGCCCAGAGGACCACCCAAACCCCCTACAAAGACACCTTATCCTGCCATTCACTTTCATAGCCCACAGGTCCCTAGGCCTGAAGTCTATGAGGCAGGGTATGAGCGGCACAGGCAGTTGCTAAACGATTGCCTCATCATGACTGCCTGCGTTGAGTTGACTGCCGGTGCCAAGAAGATGGCAGCACGATTACAGCATGGGGCCACTATTAGTGTTTTCTAGGGCTATTTTAACTTCTCAATCCATCCCTGACCACTACGTTTTATTTACTTCACATAACCAATGGCGCAGGTTTGGTGTGAAATGAGGATGGGACATGTTCCTTGTTTAGGACTGGTGGCCAGTGCTAATGAAACAGCTTTCCCGGCTGGTTCAATAGGGAAGATTAAGTAATCAAAATGAGTAAGAGTTCTGGTATAATTTGCAGCGGAAATGGTGTACATGCTTTGCACCACAGTTATTAAGTGTTTTAGAAACTTTTTTCTACTGGTTTGTAAAGGGGGCATGGTTTAAGGTGTGATAAGGTCACCTAAATTACAGCAAAATTTTTGCACACAATAATGGTACAATGGTATCCAACTAAAAAATAATATATTATAATAAACGAAGGACAACAAGTAACAAGATCCTGGACGATAAATCGCAGATCTGATACATACAAATTAACTAGTACAGATTCACATACAAAGTGATATATCATTGATGACAAATACAGGACATTATTACATCACAATGGTCGCAGAACCTGCAGTAAGACTTTGGTAGGTATAGGAGAACCAGGAATAACTCAAAACATAAAATAAAACTAAAGAAAAAAGGAAAGAAAAGAAAAAAAAACATCTATATCTTTCATCATGGAACAAAAAACAATTGAAGCAGCACTGTGAAGGAGTCCAGATGAAGAAAAAACGGAAAAATGGGTGCAAGTCTCCAGAAAGATTAGATCAGATTCATTATCTAAAAATCACATAATAAAATATGATAAAACAAAGTTCATATGTGTCCAGTATATTATAAACATATGTATGAAGTGTCATCATGGACATTCATCTCTTCTGTAAAAAAAGAAGATAGAAAAATATAGGAGACCAGATATTTCACCCCCGGCAAGAAAACCTGATGATTATGAGAGAGGGTTACTATCTGGAGACTGGAGCAGCAGAATACGTTCCTGGAAACAAGTAGTTAGTTTAAAGCATTCTCAGATCAGATTGTATACGTGAGAGGAGCATAGCAATAAAACGAATAGATATAAACTTAAGGCCCCGTCTACACATTAGGGTATTGTCAGCTAAACTCGCCGTTTGACCAGAACCGGCCAACAATGTAATGGGTAATGGAAGCTCCTGACTCTCCCTTGACAGACTAAAATCTGGAGAGTAAAGGACTTGGCAATTTGAATTTTAAGCCCAATTCTTTTGTTCTCCAGGGATATACGCCGACAGCTATTTTTAGACTAGACAGTCTAAAAATGCACCAAATTTATCATCCATTATCAGCAACTGTAATAAATCTGGAGCATCTTTACACTGTTTGGTCTAAACCTGGTCATACACTTTAGAGCTATGTTGACCAAACCTGCCATTTTCCTCAGGTTTGGCTGACCATCTAATGGTTATGGGGCTTCCTGACTCTCGGGGAAGATAATGAGAGTGGGTAAATTGGATTTCATATGCCAAATTATTTCGTTTTCAGGGAGATAACCTTGGATTGTAATTGCACCTAATTTATTATCCAGCATCAGCCATCCTGATGCTGGATGATAAATTTGGTGCAATTATAATTCAGACATTGTAATACAGGCTATGCAGGCTTAACTTCTGCCATAGGGTCCCCAAACTTTACTTGCAATTTATAGAAAAAGCTGCTGTAGCCTCTGCACCTTATAATTTCAATGGGTCCACACAAAAAAACGGAAGTTACTCCGTGTGCATTCCGTGTCCATATGTCCGTTCCGCAAATTGATAGAACATATTCTATTATTGTCCACATTATGGACAAGGACAGGACTGTTGTTCCGTTCCGCAAAACACAGAATGCACACAGACATCATCTGTATCTTTTGCGGATCCGTTTTTTGAGGACCACAAAATACAGCCGTGTGCATGAGCCCTAAATAAACACTGGCATTCCTATTTTAGACAGAATGGCCTTCAAGAATCCTCAGGCACTAGGACCTAGGTGTGAATGTAATAGGTCACACTGTACATGAGCAATGTGTGCTCAGTATGGTGGGTGAGCTCTGCCATTGAGTATACTGTGTAGGAGCTGAGACTTGCACTTCTGTTAATTCTTATTGGCACTGTCCTGTGACTTGCAGCAATTGGCTGTATTGTATGTGATGATATTTGCTCACTACAGTTGCAGGCTTGCCCCCATTTTTTTTTTCTGTTTCATGTAATAGTTCTATTCTGTTTTAAAAGTAGAACTCCTGGGAAAAAAATGTATTCTCTGACCTGCTAGAAAGGTAGATGATGTAATCTGTGGTGAAGGTAATCTTCTTACCAGTGCCTGTATTTGTGAGTTATAACCTCCCTTCTGATCCTCAGCGATGTCATGTGACCAACACTCTGACTCTCCAACTGACACAGGACAGGAAGTCAGTTACTTCTCTATTCATTCCTATGAGACTGACATAGGAATAGGAATACATAGAGAAACAGACTTCCTGTCCACACATAAGATGCTGTGTTATTTGGAGAGTCAGAGTACTGGTCACATGACACAGGTGAGGATCAGAAGGGAGGGGATAGCTCACATATACAGACACTGGTAAGAACATTACATTCTCTACAGATTGCATCATCTACCTTGCTAGCAGGTCAGAGAATACAATTTTTTAGGGGAGTTCTTCTTTAATATTGTATTAATAAAGATGGTGTTTTAACTATGTAATTTGTGATCCAGCATTTTCTTTGCTTTTGGTGATATATTGACTTACGACCATTGCAGTTGATAAGTTTGAAGTGTGTAAGCCCTGCCCTGAAAATGGCCAAACTAGCCAAAATAGCCCATTTATGGGCAGGACTTTCATAATCCCTATCCATTTTCAGCCCGGGACAGCGCAAAATTTGAAGAGACTGTCTATTTCTGCAAATTAAGGACTACTGCCAACTACAGGTGAAATTCGAAAAAATTTTATATCGTGCAAAAGTCCATTTATTTCAGTAATGCAAATGAAAAGGAATTGCATTAATACAACCTAAAATTCGAATTTTGTGAAAAGGTTCAATATTCTAGGCTCAAAGTGTCACACACTAGTCAGCTGATTAATCCATACCCCTTGAGCAAAGGATACCTCAAAATTGAGACTTTGGGGTTTCATAAGCTGTAAGCCATAATCATCCAAATTATAACAAATAAAGGCTTGAAATATCTCACTTTGGCTGTAATGAGTCTCTCATGTATTAGTTTCACCTTTTATGTTACATTACTGAAATAAATGAACTTTGCACGATATTCACATTTTTCGAGTTTCACCTATATGTATATAGTTACCTTCACATCTGCCTTTGAGGCTCAGTTCAGGGCCCCCACAGATTTCGTCAAAGATATTGGACAAAAAAGCCCTGCATGCAGGACTATTTTGTCCTGTATAAATTGACAATGCTCCCTTTGGAAATCCTAAACACCCCATTATAGTCAATGGGGTCTGCCGGCGGTGTTAGGTTCCGTTATCTGCTGATCCGGTATTCTTGTGAAACTGCGTTTTGGGATTCTGTTAAGCAAAGACATTTTTAAGATAGCAAAGACATAAAGGACACTGCGCCTTTAAGGGTAGAAAAAAAAAACTTGTGGAAGGTTCAATGGAGAAATGTTAATGCATTATTACTTCCAGGGAAATGTTCCAGTAAGACAAGTGTTGCTCAAGATGTGAAGAACTAATGAGGATTTTGTTATTTTATCAGCAGACATTAACTAAGCAACGGAAATGCTGCATGATTCATGAGAAAACAATGGCATCATCTTAAAATCTGTGACACAAATAAACTTATGAAACTATTATAACTACGTAAAGAGCAAAATGGTGTCTAGAATGATATGCACTTAGACGTAGGAACCATAGTTACAGTGATTGTCACCTATCCTATAGCCTTCTATTTCCACTAGAAGTTCACCTAATGAGATTCTTGGCTGGATTCCCATTAGTGTGTCCTCTACAGTAGGCGACTTTTATAAACTGCGCTGTAGAACTGAAATATTACCATAGGCTATGTTCACATGGGGCAGATTTCCATTGCAGAAAACTATTTTGTTCCATATATCAATAAGGTTGGTGAAAATCACACAACACATGCTGTAGAAGCGGCCCCATCCATATACTTGAGCTGGTTTTTTAGTAGCCTATGTTTCTGCAATGAACAAATATGCCACATGTGAACATACCATCCTTCCTTAAAGGGGTTATCCCAAGGTTAATGTAAAAAATCATATCATACAGTACATAACAGCTTCTTTCTAAGAAAGGTCGGACCAGCCCTGTAACTCACGGAAATCTGCCTTTGTTAGAGGACGTGTCCTGTCTGCTGCAGCTGGTGGCAGTTGAAAGATGGACCTCCCACCCCATGAGGTGGACAGAGAAATTAGAAAAATAGCAAACAGCAGGTGGCGCTGTACAGATAGATTTTTAGTAAATAACTTTGTGGCTATACTATATATTTTATTACATGCAATTAAAAACATATTCAGATCCAGGTCCTGGTTTTAAAACTGTAGCATATATTTTGTGGGACAATCCTTTTAGGGTATTTATAGATTATAGATTTTTTTGACTGGGTGACTAAAATAATAGACGGTGGAGGTGCAGTACATCGCATATCTAGATTTTAGTAAGGCTTTTGACACTGTCCCACATAGAAGACTTATCAATAAACTGCAGTCATTGAGCATGGACTCCCATATTGTAGAGTGGATTAGGCAGTGGCTGAGTGACAGACAACAGAGCGTTGTAGTCAATGGAGAACATTCAAAACAAGGTCATGTTACCAGTGGGGTTCCACAGGGATCTGTACTGGGACCAATTTTGTTTAATATCTTCATAAGTGATATTGCAAAAGGCCTCGATGGTAAGGTTTGTCTTTTTGCTGATGACACAAAGATATGTAACAGGGTTGATGTTCCTGGAGGGAAACGCCAAATGGAAAAGGATTTAGGAAAACTAGAAGAATGGTCAGAACTCTGGCAACTGAAATTTAATGTGGATAAGTGCAAGATAATGCACCTGGGGCGTAAAAACCCAAGGGCAGAATATAGAATATTTGACACAGTCCTGACCTCAGTATCTGAGGAAAGGGATTTAGGAGTAATTATTTCAGAAGACTTAAAGGTGGGAAGACAATGTAATAGAGCAGCACGAAATGCCAGCAGAATGCTTGGATGTATAGAGAGAGGTATAAGCAGTAGAAAGAGTGAAGTGCTTATGCCGCTGTACAGAACACTAGTGAGACCTCATTTGGAGTATTGTGCGCAGTACTGGAGGCCATATCTCCAGAAGGATATAGATACTCTAGAGAGAGTTCAGAGAAGAGCTACTAAACTAGTACATGGATTGCAAGATAAAACTTACCAGGAAAGGTTAAAGGACCTTAATATGTATAGCTTGGAAGAAAGAAGAGACAGAGGGGATATGATAGAAACTTTTAAATACATAAAGGGAATCAACTCGGTAAAGGAGGAGAGCATATTTAAAAGAAGAAAAACTACCACAAGAGGACACAGTTTTAAATTAGAGGGGCAAAGTTTTAAAAGTAATATAAGGAAGTATTACTTTACTGAGAGAGTGGTGGATGCATGGAATAGCCTTCCTGCAGAAGTGGTAGCTGCAAATACAGTGAAGGAGTTTAAGCATGCATGGGATAGGCATAAGGCTATCCTTCATATAAGATAGGGCCAGGGACTATTCATAGGATTCAGATATATTAGGCAGACTAGATGGGCCAAATGGTTCTTATCTGCCGACACATTCTATGTTTCTATGTTTCTATGTTTATGTCATGGATTTTTGCCATCTTTTTTGTCAACTATCAGGCAAATATTTTTCAGTGACTTCAAAAAATCAAAAATATTTGCAACACAACAAGACAAAAATAACATTGGAAAACGCACCCCTTTGGTCTCATGCATACAGCAAAGTTGGAGTCTGTACAGAGGCATAGGGAATCCCTACAGTTCCGTATTCATGAGCCACTTCACGAGCCAAAATTTGTGCAGAAACTACAGCTTGGGAGATTTATCTGTACTGATGGACCATGCAAATGGCATGACAGCTTCCTTCCAAGTCTACTGTAATGAACCTGTAGTATAGGAATACTACGAGACATGGACCATAGACATAATAGACAGGACACGTTCATTGACTTTTGTGGGAGAATATTCTAGACATGTTCTGTGACTTGTGCAGAGGTCATTGTGCAGAGAAGGGGAGTGGATAAGCTGTGACCATCACCTATTGTGAATATTGGTACCTAGTGCTATCGATATACAGTGTTATATAGCTGTAAACAGAATATTGTGAATGGTTGGATCTGTGTTATCTAAATATAGGTGATACCTTTCATTGTAATCCTGTCTGAGACGGTAATGAAACGAATGATGAGAAGTGATCTCTAAATAACAGTAAGTGTCAGCATATTATTAGACTTAGTGACCAAAGATAAAACTGCAGGGTTTAGGATTTTTATTTTAAATACAGGATCTTCTCAAAAAATTAGCATATTGTGATAAAGTTCATTATTTTCTGTAATGTACTGATAAACATAGACTTTCATATATTTTAGATTCATTACACACAACTGAAGTAGTGCAAGCCTTTTCTTGTTTTAATATTGATGATTTTGGCATACAGCTCATGAAAACCCCAAATTCCTATCTAAAAAAATTAGCATATCATGAAAAGGTTCTCTAAACGAGCTATTAACCTAATCATCTGAATCAACTAATTAACTCTAAACACCTGCAAAAGATTCCTGAGGCTTTTAAAAACTCCCAGCCTGGTTCATTACTCAAAACCGCAATCATGGGTAAGACTGCCGACCTGACTGCTGTCCAGAAGGCCATCATTGACACCCTCAAGCAAGAGGGTAAGACACAGAAAGAAATTTCTGAACGAATAGGCTGTTCCCAGAGTGCTGTATCAAGGCACCTCAGTGGGAAGTCTGTGGGAAGGAAAAAGTGGCAGAAAACGCTGCACAACGAGAAGAGGTGACCGGACCCTGAGGAAGATTGTGGAGAAGGACCGATTCCAGACCTTGGGGGACCTGCGGAAGCAGTGGACTGAGTCTGGAGTAGAAACATCCAGAGCCACTGTGTACAAGCGTGTGCAGGAAATGGGCTACAGGTGCCGCATTCCCCAGGTCAAGCCACTTTTGAACCCAGAAACAGCGGCAGAAGCGCCTGACCTGGGCTACAGAGAAGCAGCACTGGACTGTTGCTCAGTGGTCCAAAGTACTTTTTTCGGATGAAAGCAAATTTTGCATGTCATTCGGAAATCAAGGTGCCAGAGTCTGGAGGAAGACTGGGGAGAGGGAAATGCCAAAATGCCTGAAGTCCAGTGTCAAGTACCCACAGTCAGTGATGGTCTGGGGTGCCATGTCAGCTGCTGGTGTTGGTCCACAGTGTTTTATCAAGGGCAGGGTCAATGCAGCTAGCTATCAGGAGATTTTGGAGCACTTCATGCTTCCATCTTCTGAAAAGCTTTATGGAGATGAAGATTTCATTTTTCAGCACGACCTGGCACCTGCTCACAGTGCCAAAACCACTGGGAAATGGTTTACTGACCATGGTATTACTGTGCTCAATTGGCCTGCCAACTCTCCTGACCTGAACCCCATAGAGATTCTGTGGGATATTGGGAAGAGAAAGTTGAGAGACGCAAGACCCAACACTCTGGATGAGCTTAAGGCCGCTATCGAAGCATCCTGGGCCTCCATAACACCTCAGCAGTGCCACAGGCTGATTGCCTCCATGCCACGCCGCATTGAAGCAGTCATTTCTGCAAAAGGATTCAGGACCAAGTATTGAGTGCATAACTGAACTTAATTATTTGAAGGTTGACTTTTTTTGTATTAAAAACACTTTTCTTTTATTGGTCGGATGAAATATGCTAATTTTTTGAGATAGGAATTTTGGGTTTTCATGAGCTGTATGCCAAAATCATCAATATTAAAACAAGAAAAGGCTTGAACTACTTCAGTTGTGTGTAATGAATCTAAAATATATGAAAGTCTAATGTTTATCAGTACATTACAGAAAATAATGAACTTTATCACAATATGCAAATTTTTTGAGAAGATCCTGTATAGATTTAGAAAACTGTGATAAAACTATGAAAATTCAACCCAAAGTGCATCTAGGATAAATTTCATTTTCTCTTTTTGTTCTTAGATCCCTCATTAATGTGGGGGTACCCAAATGTAAAGTACGGGCCCATAGCAGGATTTAAGCACTGTAACATATCACATAAATCCATAATATGGCTGTGTGCTGAGGTCCATATGGCCATCCGGACATGCAGTTAACTCTTTCTTGACCACTACTTTCTCTCTTGCTTGCTCTCTGTTTTTCCCTGATGAATTGTATAATGAAACGCGTAGGAACCATATAAATCAGGGCTTAGATGCATTACTGCCAGGTTGGGACACCTAGTGGTAGGGATGGTAGCCCGTGAACCTGTTTAGGGCTTAGCAACAGGAGTATAGTACTTATACAGTGTCCGTCTAAGTGTCACGGCTGAGGATGGGGAAAACCCTCAGCCGTGCGATGATCGAAGATGGTGGTCGCTGCTCGACCAGGAGGACAGATTTAGGGAGCAGGTCACCTCCTAATCGCATCCCTAATCTGTCCCTGATTCCTAGCTGCATGAGCCGACCTTGATGGTAGGAGGGCTCATGCTCCGGAACCTTGTAGTCCCTGCTAGCCCTCTGGACGGCCCTAAACTAGGAGCAGGGTAAGACGACCTGTTCCTTCTGAACACGGAGGAACAGGAGTCTCACTGGCCAAGCTGCAGGGAAAAGGGGAACACGCTCAAACTCTCACTGCAGCTGTTACCGTTGACAATGACATGCGTGGCGAACGTGTCCTGGGAGCCGGCCAAAAGGCCGAGACACTGCCACCACATGTACACAACACCACACGTTGCCACGGGCAACCAAGTGAAGGAAAGTGTCACAAAACAAACCACTGGCCGTGACACTAAGACAACAACCTGCCACTTTTCCATCAACCAGAAGTATTCTTTATTATGTATTTTCCATTACACCCATGTCTGTGTCTTCGTTTATCAGTTTATACTTATCCATAGGGTTTTTAAATGGTATCAAATAAAGGTTACTTTTTAGTCGACACCAGAAAAATATATTTTCAGTGATATGTGAGGTTTCTGTCCCTCTTGTAGACCAGCGCTACCGTAGAGACCACACTGAAGGAGGCCAACATGTCACTTTATCAAACGTCTACTAAAAACCTACCTATTTTTCAGAAATATTAAAAACATTTTAGTGCATTTTACATGAGTTTTTATACTCGGTATACTTCTTTACGTATATATTTGTGTGCTCCAATAAAAATAAGCACAATTGTCTACAGAATCCTAACTAAAATATTCAATATAAATATTAACCTATAAATTATGAAAGAAAATGGTAGAAATCTGTTTAAGTTGAAATGATAGGTTCCTGATATGTGAGTATTAGCTCTGTAAATATTTAAATATGACCACGCTGGCCCGCGGCTCGCTGTGAATAGACCCTTATGTGATAAAATTAGCAAAACAGGTGGAGTAAAACTCACTTTTTCTGAGCCTGCAATTTTATAGCGGAAATTCATTTCCTCCCATTTAACAAACTTCTTTACCGAACTGTGGGCTCTGAGATGTTTACTAATCAGTCACATTATCTGATTACTGATTAAATAAATCCACATAACACCAGGGCATTATGGGAAATCACACGGAGTGTAACGTATCACATCACATTTTGTCGTCAATTTGTTTGAAAACATATTTTCCAAATGGAAGTAAAAGGATTCTTTTAAAACCCTAGGAAATATAATATAATAAAATCCCGTTATTCTCAAGGGGGTTTAGGGCAATATAATTTTATGCTGTATTATACAGCTGGGTAGTGGATTATACTTTACAGCTCATTCAAGTCAACAGCCCATAAATCCTGTTTTGTGATCTGACCATCACCTGGTAACTCAAGCTGTTTAAAGGGGCCATGACACGTAATAATGAATTCATGCAAAATCTTCATATAAGGGTTAATTAAATGCAAAAGTGTCGGCATTAAAGGCTCATTTCTCTTTCGTAGGACATTTTCAGATACAGTACGTGAAATTCATTTTCACTAGATCCGTTATATTTTAATGTAAAATTTACTTATATTAGGTATGTTACGTGGTAACGTTGAAAATTTTGGTGAATTTTTACATTTATGTTTTTTAAAATTTTATTTGACTTTCTTTCATAATTAGAAAAGGTGCATTAATAAAGTAAGATCTAATTATACAGTATTCTTACCTGGAGTTGCTTACTAACCTTTAAATCGGCAAAGAAAACAGGCAGTCAAAAAAATAGACAAAAAGGAGGGTGCAAGTGGAGTAGACGGAAAGGTTTGCAAGAACTGAAAAATGGATTAGAGATGTGTGTCTGCGCAAAAAGGGAATTTGGAAGTTAACTAAAGGCTCCTTATCATCCAGCAAGGTCTTCACTTAAAAAGATCCAATTATTTATGTATTTTTCTTATTGTTTCTATGTTACAATTTATATATGCAAGTCAATCAAATTAAATAAAATCAAAACTAACCAATAATTCAGATGTACATTAACTGGAAGGATACATATACTCTTGAGGGGAATGTACTATCAGCAAATGACTTATTTGAATCAGATATTTATTATAATTTTATTTTATAATTTTCTTGATGGTGTTTATTTATGTTACTAAGTGGATGTTGATCCACTGAATCACTTGGACAGATCTGACTTGGGACGACTCCTAAGGGCACTATCTAAGTAGCCCTGTGGTCTTTACCCTTTTGCCCCTGTACATAGATGTTGACTCCTCTGGAGGCGAACTGCCATGCCGCTATCTCTTGGAGTAGTCTCTGTTCAAGTGACCTCTGACCCACAGGGGTAAAAAGACACCGGTGCGGACCACCAAGGGATCTCAACAGTAGTCAGGGACAGGCTGAGGTCAAGACAAGGTTCGTGCAATCTAATAAAAAGTGCAAGGTCAGGGTGGACAGTACTGCAGTATGGAAATCAGGCAGAAGTTAGTACATGGGCAGAAAAATGAGCAATCTATCACTTCATAATAAACCCCTTGGCAAATGCGATGGCGTATTCCTAAGGACTATGTTTATTTACAATTACTCAATTGACTGTCAAACGTATTTATTTACACTATTTGCCACTTCTGATTATAACATAACTTTTATTGCCACTTTGTTTCTAAAAGAATTGTAACATTGTGAGACGGTTTAAAAGTATCAGTATGTGGCGCAGGTTAGATTGTCTTGTATATCTCTCTTCTAATATGAGGTCCGTCCCCCCCTTGTTATATATCTTCACAGGGAAAGGTGGCCAAGCAGCATTAGCTATTGTGAATAGTGAAAAGTTCTAAGTTGGCGAGCATGCGCCGACTATGGAATGGCCTGAGAAGCCACAAGAAGCTGAAACGCGTCATAGCAGCGAGCGCGGGAGCGAGGGGAGGTAAGCGAATCAGAATGGATGGAACATTTCCTCCGATAGCCACAGTAACTGACGCAGGATTGTATTGGCTTTCCTCCATGCTGACGTCATCTACACAGATGATAAAGGGTGGTCCCCGCCCCCACAACCATTAGCTGCCCGATCCCCTGAGGACACCGGAGTACCCGCGAAACATGTCGGGAGGCAGAATGTTTGTGTTTGTCTTTTAGAAACAGTAAGGGACGCAGATAATCTTATATAGGAGCTAGAGACAGTACAGTTAAAAGGGTATCAGCTGGAGTGCGCACCAGCCATTACAATACCCAATGCTGCTTGGCCACCTTCCCCTGTAAAGGTACATAACAAGCGAATGGGGGAAAGCCTCATATTAGAAGAGAGATATACAAGACACTCTAACCAGTACCACCTACTGATACTTTTAAACAGTCTCACAACAATGTTACAATTCTTTTAGAAACAAAGTGGCAATAAAAGCTATGCTTTAATCAGAAGTGGCAAATAGTTCAAATAAAGGCGTTTGATAGTCGATTGAATAATTGTAAAAAAAAATTAGCAATAGTACACTTTGCAGAAAAATAGAGCCTATTGCTTAGGAACCTTTCCATTGTGGAATGTGGCTTGAGTACCCTAGGGTGGCCAGCCATTGGATAGGGGAGATTAGGGTGCAGAATTACTGGCTCTTTAAGAGGGAGTGCATGCGTGCCCAACAGGAACAGCAGGTAACATGTCAGCTTATGTGGAGGTGGACAGAGCAGTGCTACTGTAGTAGTAGTAGGAGGGGACGCCAGCGGGTCCAAGCCACCAGAAGCCAAGAGCAACGGAGCAGGTGAGAAGAGTGGCAACAATGCCCACAGGAGGAGTGGAGTAATGGGGGGAACTGACTCCCATCACAATAATCTAACTATATAAAAAATAATCAACCTTTAAAACTGGCCACTACGGCCTACACATGGTGTGTCCCTATTTCCTTTATCTCACTTGTTAGCTTTGCTGTGTAGACTGGCAAAGGGCCAGCAGAGGGTAAAGGATTTACATGACTCTGTCAGTTCTGTGAGAGGTGTGGTTGTGTATTGTTGAAGTCCTTCTGGTTATGATTGTGTAGTGTAGGTACAATGCCAGTGTTTGTTGCAGTCACCTTGATGTGACAGTATATCATTCTTACTCCTACATCAAGGAATGGGTAGGGGTTAAATTATTATTAAACTCTATTTTGGAAAAAATAGAAAATATACTCTTGACTGGCTAAACATTATCACCCATCATTCTTTATTATAATGTAATTATAAAATATTACATTTTCTGGTGTCCCATAGATGAAGTAAATGCTCTAAGGCTGAAACTTTATTCACAACTTTCTTTTGAGTTTAATACTCTTTATTGGCATACTGTTTATTAAGTAGTGTCTCCCTCTGGCATTAAAGACAATCTGTTTCTCATTGAAAAAAATTAACCGTGTTCTCAAGAAATTAGAGAGATCTGCAGCATCCTATATTTTTTTATAGCTATAATTGCTCTTTAAGGATCATTAATATGACACTGTACATTTTGCCTATCTTCTTATTTACTCATCTGGTAAAATATAATCCTTCACTGGGCCAAAGAGATGGAAAATTCAACCCATTCCAGCTCCTGCTAGGGACTTACTACCAGCAGCTGTTTTATGAAAGCCTGAAGTCACTGCATCCAGTATTTTACCATCAATCAGCCAGTCTGACATTTCCTCCAAACTGTGTCCAAAAGACAAACGGGGAAAATGTACTTAAAAGGGACAACAGATTGCTAAAAGCAGATGGAATTAAGTCCACTTGTTTATATTGATATTCAGACCAAAAAGCTTCCTCCATGAGAGACATGGCACCCAAACCTCATTTACAGCTTGGCTCAAACACCTGACACTGTTATTAATAAATATTCGGTTTAATTGCAGTCCATTTAAAAATGGAAATGCCTTCAGTAGAGGATACATTATTTTAATGAGTAGAGAGGTCTCCTCAGGACAGAAGTCTCTTCCCGTTAGACACTGAGCTCTCAGAATGGCTCAGTCGACACATGTTTTTCATCTCAAAGGTTTAGTTCAGCCATATCAAAAAATAATTTGTTCCTAAAGTTTTTATGGTGTGTGACTTTTAAAGGAGTGTTTGTATACTCCGAAGGTGCTAAATAGTTTTTCTTTTCTAACGTTCCTTCAGAGAGGTTTTCCCAGAAGATCAATTTGGTTTAATTTTACCTACTAAAACAGTATGTAGAACATTAACGCTAATGTTGATATTATTTGCTCTGACACAACCATCAGATGGGGAGCTGGTCTAAATGAGGGGTTTTTAACTTTTTAGCAACTTAGAAGTTGCTAAGAATTTATTTGGACATTTAGAAGTTCATTTCACCAAAAAAGTGATAATTCAATTCCAAACTCAGTGTTATAGGAGTAGTAATGGAGGAATCCTATGGATGTCCAATCTTTTCTCTAGTGGTTGTCACATTTTACTTTTAGATAACACTTATTGTAGTAGTTATTGCTTTTTAGCATGGAGCACCAGCATAATGCTCATGGTAGGGGTTAGGCAGGCTAAGGCATTGTTTACATCTCCATTTGGTAAAACAGGCTGTTCCAGCAGATTGCCAGAATTATCATATCTGGCATAGCCAAACATTGCTGGGCACTGCTGGATTCCCATTCACTATACTGGTATCCGTGTTTGGATCCGTCAGGTTTCCAGCATAAATGTCGGCTTTCTGCTAGAGAAATACCACTTCTTGCAGTGGTATTTGAAAGAAAGCCGCCCTTTATGGCGGAAAGCCATGGGATCCCATAGAAAAAGAATCCAGGGGTGGTCGGCTGTGACGTGGTTTCTGCAGCCACTGCACTCAATGGTATCTGAGTCCACTCAATGCAGATACAATTGAGATTCCAGCAGTACTCGCTGAACAAGGGAGCCATTGGTTCCCTGTTCCACCATTTCCAGAGGAATTCCCACAGGAACAGACCATCCAGAAGGGGAACCACACTGGAACAGGTGAGTAGAGACTGCCTCCCGTTTTCTATCCATGTGTCCTAACCTTCATGCTGACCCTTAACCCTAATACTGGCCCCCCCTGACCTTAATACTAGCCCCTAACCCTAATACTGACCCTAACACTAATACTGATCCCTACCCTAATACCGGCCCTAATTCTAATATTTCCCCTAACCCTAATACTGGCCCCTGACCCTAACACTAGCCCCTAACGCTAATACTGACCCCAACACTAATACTGATCCCTACCCTAATACCGGCCCTAATCCTAATATTTACCCTAATCCTAATACTGGTCCCAGGCCCTAATACCAACCCTAACCCTAATACTGACCCTAACCTTAATACTCACATATCAGTACACTGCTTCATATACTATATATCTGTACATAGTGCATCTATCATACCTCATACCATGTGACCATCGGCAACATATACATAAATGGGGCACATATAAGAAAATCTATACATAAAAAGGGGCATATGAAAGAGGCACTATACATACAGAGGGCACATATAAGAGGCACTATACATACAGAGGGCACATTTAAGAGGAGCTATACATAAAATGCGCTTATACATATAGGGGGCACATACAAGAGGCACTGTACATAAAAGGGGCGTATATAAGTGGCACTATTTACAAGAGGTCCCAAGCATTTGACACTATATACAAACGGCATACAGCATGTGGAACTAGCATTAGGGGCACTATATACAGGGGCACAGACTATGTAGCAGTACCATTGGAAGCACTGTGTGTGGCACTAATGCTGCCATTATACTCAGGGCAAAGAATGTGGCACTCAGAGGAGTTTGTTTTTGCATATAGGGCACCGATGTGTTGGTAAAGCGAGAAGCTGAAGAGATCTTTTGGCAAAATCTGTAGAGCTGAATTGTGACCAGAAAATGTCATCATGATGGCCTGAACCAGATGGGGAAGATCTCAGGAGGAGACGTCACCTGTAAGTCACTAAATGGAAATGATTATTCTGCTACTGACTGTGTATGATGAGTGCTGTAGTCACCTGGATGATCTACAGCTGATGATGGGTGGCAGCATGCTGTTTTGTGAAACAACTTGATCCAGGGAGATATTCTGATTGCCTGATTGGAGTCGGGAAGGAATTTTTTATTCCCCTAAAGTGAGGAAAATTGGCTTCTACCTCACAGGGTTTTTTTGCCTTCCTCTGGATCAACTTGCAGGATGACAGGCCGAACTGGATGGACAAATGTCTTTTTTCGGCCTTATGTACTATGTTATGTACTATGTTACTAACTCCCAGCATCCCTTTAATATTGTTCAGGCCATACTGGGAGCTGTAGTTTCACATTGTATAAGCAAGGGCTGACCTGACTACTCAAATAGTACAGTATCTGTATTGAACTTTTAAAATCTGGCTATATATATACACCTATATATATATATATATATATATATACACATGGTTCTGGTGCTGTACTTATGTAGTGGACTTGGTTCTAGTGCTGTATTTGACTTATAGGCTTGGTTCTGGTGCTTTTTTATATAGTGATCTTGGTTCTAGCTCTGTATTTGTGTGTTAAAAGTGCATCCGATGCTATACTTCAATCTAATTCTATCTATTCACATCCGGGTTCACAGGTTCTGTCAGAAAGACTGGAAAAAAAGACTGCAAGACTTTTTGTCCAGTAAAGGAGCAGCATCCTGAGCAGATCCCATTATAGTCAAGGAAGTCTCTTCAGCTCAGGAGGTGGTGAATCTGGTCCTTCTAATGATCAAGTTGTTGCTACAGATTCAATCATGTACTCTATCTGGGACTGCACATGTGTGTGCGATCCCAACATGAAAACACAACCAGCTGCCACATTTTTATGATTTAAAGTCCATTTAGCTATACCGCCTTTATATGGTAGGCGGAGTTAAACGGGTTAAGGTGGGCCGCTACACATGGGCCAGTGCTGTGTGCTTGCCCCCAGGCTAAAATTTGCCAGCCAACCCCTGCCTGGTACAGTAACTCCGGTAGTCTGTTCCTATGTTGAAACAGAATACCAGCTTTAATAAACCAAAATCAGAGACACCTCATACACAATTAATATTTAAATACCCTTTATTAGTAATTCAATATAAAATTATTAATTAAACATAATCACAAATACATCAGTTGGCAAGAGAGGACATAGGGGGCGCCACAACATCAGGCCATGATCAATCCACAAAGTAATTTAAAAAAATCAATAATATAGCCAAACAGCAAAAAAGACTGCATAGCTATAAAGTATACTAAATGGACTCCTACAGGCTATATAATAATAAAGAAAAACAGTTATACAGATTACAGACCAATATGGTGGCGCCCTCCTCCCAACGCTGTTTTGCCCTGAGGCTTATATATAATATATCATTTTGAACATTGCATTTACTTGCACATTGCACTGCCCACTCATATCAGCCCCTATCACCATTGGGGCTCACATTCGAAATTTTTTATTTAAAAACCACACGCATTTACATGTTTTTGAATGACATTTAATCAATCTATCAGTATGTTTTTGGAGTGAGGGCGGAAACCAGAAGACCCAATGGTTATCCATTAAAAAATATTGAAAAAATATATCATGCAGATGTTGGTCCTTGTATGTTTTGCAGCTCACCAAAATCTAGAAAGCATACTGCAAGAAGTAAGTTACTTCTGTTCTTTACTGTCTTCACTGGTGTATTCAGTTAATTTAGCAAAAGTTACTATAATCTGAAAGTCCATGAGTTATCACTTTGTGCCACTGTCTGGGGGAATACTGCTTTACGATTTCAGCATAGGACCGTGGGGTACTATTTCTCCTTATGGAGAGTGTCTGGTAGGTGTAAGGAGTCTTATAGGGCAGACAATGCTCCTCTGGGTTTCTGGGAAAAAATTTGTACGTTAGTTCTCTTTCCAAAAACAAAAGAAAGCTGAGTTCAACCTTTTAAACAGACTTTGAAGCATAACTTGGATGATATGCAAGCCAGTACCTCATCTGCAGAGTGATTGCCCCTCATCAGTGCAGAGCAGAGAGAACTGTCTTAACTGGGTGAGAGGCCTGCGAGGGAGCCACTTCGCTACCCAGAAGTGGGAGCGCAATCATAGAAACATAGAAACATAGAATGTGTCGGCAGATAAGAACCATTTGGCCCATCTAGTCTGCCCAATATATCTGAATACTATGGATAGCTCCTGGCCCTATCTTATATAAAGGATAGCCATATGCCTATCCCATGCACGCTTAAACCCCTTCACTGTATTTGCAGCTACCACTTCTGCAGGAAGGCTATTCCATGCATCCACTACTCTCTCAGTAAAGTAATACTTCCTTATATTACTTTTAAACCTTTGCCCCTCTAATTTAAAACTGTGTCCTCTTGTGGTAGTTTTTCTTCTTTTAAATATGCTCTCCTCCTTTACCGAGTTGATTCCCTTTATGTATTTAAAAGTTTCTATCATATCCCCTCTGTCTCTTCTTTCTTCCAAGCTATACATGTTAAGGTCCTTTAACCTTTCCTGGTAAGTTTTATCCTGCAATCCATGTACTAGTTTAGTAGCTCTTCTCTGAACTCTCTCTAGAGTATCTATATCCTTCTGGAGATATGGCCTCCAGTACTGCGCACAATACTCCAAGTGAGGTCTCACCAGTGTTCTGTACAGCGGCATAAGCACTTCACTCTTTCTACTGCTTATACCTCTCCCTATACATCCAAGCATTCTGCTGGCATTTCGTGCTGCTCTATTACATTGTCTTCCCACCTTTAAGTCTTCTGAAATAATTACTCCTAAATCCCTTTCCTCAGATACTGAGGTCAGGACTGTGTCAAATATTCTATATTCTGCCCTTGGGTTTTTACGCCCTAGGTGCATTATCTTGCACTTATCCACATTAAATTTCAGTTGCCAGAGTTCTGACCATTCTTCTAGTTTTCCTAAATCCTTTTCCATTTGGCGTTTCCCTCCAGGAACATCAACCCTGTTACATATCTTTGTGTCATCAGCAAAAAGACACACCTTCCCATCGAGGCCTTTTGCAATATCACTTATGAAGATATTAAACAAAATTGGTCCCAGTACAGATCCCTGTGGAACCCCACTGGTAACATGACCTTGTTTTGAATGTTCTCCATTGACTACAACCCTCTGTTGTCTGTCACTCAGCCACTGCCTAATCCACTCAACAATATGGGAGTCCATGCTCAATGACTGCAGTTTATTGATAAGTCTTCTATGTGGGACAGTGTCAAAAGCCTTACTAAAATCTAGATATGCGATGTCTACTGCACCTCCACCGTCTATTATTTTAGTCACCCAGTCAAAAAAATCTATAAGATTTGTTTGACATGATCTCCCTGAAGTAAACCCATGTTGTTTTTCATCTTGCAATCCATGGGATTTTAGATGTTCCACAATCCTATCCTTTAATAGGGTTTCCATTAATTTGCCTACTATTGATGTCAGACTCACTGGTCTATAGTTGCTCGATTCCTCCCTACTACCTTTCTTGTGAATGGGCACGACATTTGCCAATTTCCAATCTTCCGGGACGACTCCTGTTACTAATGATTGGTTAAATAAATCTGTTAGCGGTTTTGCCAGCTCACCACTAAGCTCTTTTAATAATTTTGGGTGTATTTCATCAGGCCCCTGTGACTTATTTGTCTTCACCTTAGACAGCAAACTTAGAACATCTTCCTCTGTAAAGATACATGCATCAAATGATTTATTAGTCATCCTTTCTAGTGGAGGTCCTTCTCCTTTTTCTTTTGTAAAAACTGAACAGAAGTATTCATTAAGGCAGTCGGCTAGCCCTTTATTCTCTTCTACATACCTTCCGTCCTTTGTTTTTAATTTAGTTATTCCTTGTTTTAATTTCCCTTTTTCATTTATATATCTGAAGAATGTCTTATCCCCTTTTTTCATAGACTGAGCTAGTTTTTCTTCTGCCTGCGCTTTAGAAGTTCTTATAACTTGCTTGGCCTCTCTCTGCCTAATCTTGTAGATTTCCTTATCTTCATTGCTCTGTTTTTTTTTATAATTCCAAAATGCTAGCTTTTTATTTTTAATGATTTGGGCCACTTCTGCTGAGTACCACAGTGGTCTCTTCCTTTTTTTGCTTTTACTGACAAGTCTAATGCAATTTTCTGTTGCCTTCAATAATGCACCTTTTAAGTAGTCCCATTTCTCCTGGACTCCATGTAATCCGTTCCAGTCTGATAAGGACTCATTTATGACTAATTTCATTTTTGAAAAGTCTGTTTTTCTAAAATCTAAAACTTTTTTTTTTGTGTGGTGGGACTCTTTCACAGTTCTTATATTAAACCACACTGACTGGTGATCACTAGATCCCAAGGTTTCGCCTACAATGACATCATATACCGAATCCCCGTTTGTAAATACCAAATCCAAAATGGCCTCCCTCCGGGTTGGCTCCTCAACCACTTGTTGTAGAGATAACCCCAGTAGGGAATTTATAATATCTGTACTCCTGGTAGAACTTGCTATTTTGGTTTTCCAGTTTATATCTGGAAGATTGAAATCTCCCATAATGATAACTTCTCCTTTCATTGTCATTTTAGCTATTTCTTCAACTAGTAGATCATCTAGTTCTTTAACTTGACCAGGTGGTCTATATATCACACCTACACGAGTTACTGCATGGTTAGCAAACTGCAACGTAACCCAAACTGACTCTATGTTGGCCTCACCAACTTGTATTAGGTTAGATTTAATGCTATCTTTCACATACAGGGCCACTCCTCCTCCTTTCTTGCCTTCTCTGTCTCTTCTGTATAAAGAGTACCCTGGTATGGTTATGTCCCAGTCATTTCTTTCATTAAACCATGTCTCCGTAACAGCCACTAAATCTACATTCTCAGATGCCATTATTGACCCAAGTTCATTGATTTTTTTACCTAAACTGCGAGCATTTGTAGACAGGACTCTGAGCTTATCATTTCTTAACCTCTGTGCTTCTGACCTGTTCTGGCATTGTTTCGGGGGGCAATTGGACTCTTTTATTTTCACTCTTTTGCCCCCCCTTCCTAGTTTAAATACTCTTCCGCAAATTCTTGGAGTTGTTCACTAAGTACATTTGTTCCTTTGAGAGAAAGATGCAAACCATCTTTTTTGTACAGTTCCTTTCTATTCCAAGTAGAGCTATCATGAGAAACAAAGCCAAATCCTTGCTCTTGGGTCTATCTGCGGCCATTCAGTCTCATAGACATCAGGCTACTGGAGACGTCACCTATAAGTCACTGGAACTGTCCTTCCTTGGTTCTTTTAAATGTGTTTAAAATGTAATGTCACTTTTAATAGATTCGGGGGGGGTGGAGGGTTGGAGGTTGGTGCCCTGAAATACCTTGTCCCGGCCCTGGGTAGTAGTGTTCTAAAACATGTGAGATATAGGATGAATGCATATGAAGGGACCTGGATGAGGCATATTCAAGGATGTATCAACCAGAGTAGCATTCCTGTCAAATGCTAGGGGACGCAACAATTGAAGGACCCCTCCATATGTAAACGAGCCATGAAGATGAGGGGGAAGTTATGGATTATTTTGTATTGTGAAGAGGAAGAGAGCAAATAAACATGCAAACACAGAGGACAGCTTGAAAACCACCAAAATTTATAACCATTCAGTTTCTTGAACTTGCTTAATGATGGTGGCCTCAACGTTTTCCATTTGGGTTCCTGCGTTACTGGTAGAGATGAGCGAATCGAAGTTGACTAAGTGGAATTCGATCCGAATTTCAGGAAAAATTTGATTTGCACCAAATCCGAATTTCCTCGCACTTCATGGTAATGAATCAATTTTTTTCCTAAAATGGCTGCTACACGTGTTAGGACATGGAGCAAGGAACTCTGGGAACGAGGGTTCACCCACAATGCCATGCATGCAGCCCTATAAATAACCTCAGCCATCTTGGATTCAGCCATTTTCCAGTGTACTTAGTGCAGGGAGAGACGTCAGCAGGCGCTAGGGACAGTGCTAGGAAAGACTTGAAAACTTTTATTTTGCTGTATAGAAGTTCAGGGAAAAGATAGAGAGGAATCATTCCACAGTATTGAAGCAGAACAGGTGTCACAAGGATGTCACGGTCTTTGCTGACCCTGTTGTGCCTGGAGTTGGAAGGTCGCAGCGGGTGGCTACTCACTCAGTTTCAAGAGATCACTCCATGACCTAGTGGTGGGAAAGGATTCCGGTCCAGGTTTTCCTGCTTAGGTTTGCGATCCTTTTTGTCCCTGTTAGGAATCTGTAGCTTTTCCTTTCAGCTGTTCTCTGTCAGCCACTCCCAGCTACTATATATTCTCCCTTTCTTCTTCCCTTGTTGCCAGATATAGACCTTCCTTCCGGGTTATCTATTCTGACCTCAGGTGGTGTAGCTGTGGAGCCTGCTGGAGCTGTTGGAACTGGTTTGGTTGGATCTCCGGTTCTCTCCAGCTTGTTCCCTACTATTTGTTGTCTCCCTTCTGGGATTA
This sequence comes from Bufo bufo, assembly GCF_905171765.1. Lineage (NCBI taxonomy): Eukaryota > Metazoa > Chordata > Amphibia > Anura > Bufonidae > Bufo > Bufo bufo. The sequence goes on along the minus strand of NC_053397.1, from coordinate 181,590,284 downwards.
TATGTTGTGTTTGTATTGTTTGTCCTTTTCCTGTTGTTGCCCTAGGTGTCAGTGGTGAGGACTAGTGCTCCCACCGCCCTACTCACTACCTAGAGCTTCTTTCAGGGTAAGCCAGGGACGAGGCACGTGATCAGTATACAGATGAGCAACCCGTCTAGGGACATCAGGGTAGCCAGGTGCCAGGGTTAGGTGACTTAGGGGTCACCACTCCTCCCTCTCCCTTGTGTTAGGGAACCCGGTCTCCCTTCCCTCTGTGCCGCACGTCTGGTGTCTGCCATACCAGATGTGATAACAGGGTTCAGTAGGGGAGTTTACAGCTTGGGTAATAGCAACAATCCTATTACACCTTGCTGCACTGACTAGGGATCCAAATTGCTATTATACAGCTCTGTAATTCCAGCAAACCGCTCTTGTTATTGGGGTGCAAGTACTGTTTGATACAGCCATTAACAGGGTTTATTACAAGGAAATATTTCTACATCTTATTTGCCCTTGTGCGATGCAGTTATATGTTCTTAAGCATTTTTTGGCTTGTATTAGTGGGAAAAAAGGGCTTATTAGCCGTTGTTTGGTGAAGTGAGAAAATTACAGCCCTTTTTGGCATGTATTAGTGGCAAAAAAATATATATTATTTGCCGTTCAGCGGTGCAGTTATATGTTCTAAAGCCTTTTGTGGTGTGTATACGGTAAGTGGAAAAAAATAAGGGCATATTTGCCGTTCAGCGGTGCAGTTATATGTTCTAAAGCCCTTTCTGGCGTGTATTAGTGAGGGAAAAAAGGGCTTATTAGCCGTTGTGTGGTGAAGTGAGACAATTACAGACTTTTTTGGGGTGTTTTAATTTTCTTTTTATTTATTTATTGGATCTAACAGTATGGAGTGGCATAGGCCTAAATGTTTCTGGCGCAGGCACAGGTCACAGCAGAGTAAGGGGGCGTGGCAGCAGGATTCGCAGCGAGAGGCCTGAGCTCCCGATGTCATCTAGCGGTCGTGTCTTGACCAGCAACCCAGCGGTTCTTGAATGGTTAACTCGGTCATCCACTTCATCCCAAGTGATATCAGACACCCCCAGCCAAGAGTCAGTGGGTTCGTCAGACACAACCCTTAGGCCTCTTTCACACTAGTGTGACGGATTAGGTCCGGATGCATTCAGGGTGCGTTCAGTGAAACTCGCACCATTTTGCAAGCAAGTTCCGTCAGTTTTGTCTGCCACTGCGTACAGTAATTCCGTTTTTTTCTCACAGGTGCAATGCGATTTGATGCGTTTTTCACGCGCGTGATGAAAAACTAAAGGTTTACAAACATCTCCTAGCAACCATCAGTGAAAAACGCATTGCATCCGCACCATTGCATCCATCCATAATAACTATATGTGGTCATTTAACCTTCCTTATTTATAGTTGCTTCTCCCACTATGCTGTGCAGTTTATAGCTTCTGTGCCTGTGGATTGTTCCTGGTGCTTCCATAGCCTCTGTGAAGTTAAGTCTTTCCTTTCCCTTTTATATTTTGTTTGGGTTCTGAGTGTTGCATTTCCATATTGTTTGTATTAGGCCTGAAGTAGACTCCTGTTCGTCTTTCCTTTTGGAGGAACAGGTAGTCTCGTCCCTGCCATTAGTACCAGGGTCCTATAGTTCTAGATAGGACTCTAGGTATTCCTGCGTATGAACTCCCCTACCTTTGGGGGTCTGTTCATACTGGTAGTCAGTCAGGATTTTGGTTAGGGTTTTCACTAGGTGTCCATATCACTTCCCTACTTTTTCATGCCCGATTCCCTGTTTCCCCCTTCCCTCCTATGCTCGGTGTGGTGTTTCCCTTCCACACCAAAGCGTGACAACTACTCACCAACAGCAGCTAGAACTGGAGCAGGACCTGAACCAGCAGGTGGTGGCATACTTGTACAGCACCCTGCCACCCCACATTGAAGATCTGCAGCCAAACTGTATTTGTGGCCACAACTGGCAGAGTTTGCCGTGGAAAAGCTGTTCTGCCCGGCCAGTAGTGTGGCATCAGAGAGGGTGTTTAGTGCGGCGGGGGCCATAGTTACCCAATAAGAACTCGCCTGTCCACCCAAAATGTGGAGAGACTGACCTTTGTCCAGATGAATCAGGAGTGGATCAGCCAGGATTTCCATCCACCAATGAATGATGCATCAGACTAGAGCATCCATGGTGCCACACCAACAATTTGACAAAAAAGACCAGTTTCTTCTGGCTACCTGCCTCAGCTACTTGTGCAAGCCGGGGTTAGATCCAAAGCGGGTACGTCTGCGATGCGGGGTCGAGAGCCAGAGGAAACGTCTGCCAGGCCGGATCATACACAGGAACACACAAGGAGCTCAGACTGCCAGAGATGAACCTTGGAGAACAAACGCAAGGGCAATGAACCTGAAGCCTGAGCAGACTGATATAGTCAGGTGTTGCCACATCACTGTGCGACGCCCAGGCAGCAGGCAAGTGATGATGCACTCAGAGGTTATAAGAGACTGCAGTCTGCACATGTCAAAAATGGTGCCACCATGAGGACAAGGTAAGACCTTGACAGTACCCTCCCCTCAATGGCCCCTCCTCCTCGGAGCAAAAAACGGTTTCTGCGGAAAGTAAGCATGGAAAGCACGGAGAAGGGCGGGCCCCCGAACATCAGCTGAGGAAACCCAGGAGCGCTCCAAGGGAACATAACCTCTCCAATGAACCAGGAATTGGACTCGACCTCGGAGCAGATGAGAATCCAGAATGCCCCTAATCTCACACTCCTCATGATTGCCCACAGGAATGAGACGAGGGTGAGGAAGTGAGGTGGCATAGCTATTGCAAACCAGTGGCTTCAAAAGCGACATGTGGAAGACGTTGGAGATACGCATGCCAGGAGGAAGGTCAAGGGCATAGGCAACCGGGTTCACCTTATGAAGGAGGCGAAAAGGTCCAACAAAACGGGGGGACAGTTTTGGAGCAGGCACCGGGAGGTTGAGATTACGATAACCACACCCTCTCTCCAACTTGGTACGAAGGAGCAGGCAAACGTCTCCGGTCAGCCTGGAGCTTCTGATGCTGAGCAGAAACCCGTAACGACTCTTGAATCCGCACCCAAGAGGAACTGAGGGCACAAAGATGATCCTCTACAGCCGGAATGTCCTGTGGCAAGAATGACTCAGGCAACACAGAGGGCTGGAAACCAATATTCACCATAAACTGAGACATTCCGGAGGATGAGTTAATGGCAGAGTTCCTGGCAAACTCCGCCCAGGGCAGCAGATCAACCCAATTGTCATGATGGTCAGAGATATAGCAGAGGAGAAATTGCACCAGGGCTTGGTTGGAATGCTCATCGGCACCATTAGACTGCGGATGGTAGGCTGAGGAGAAGGAGAGGTGAACACCCAACTGAGAACAAAAGGCACGCCAGAACCTAGAGACAAACTGGCTCCCACAGTCTGAGACAATCTCCTTAGGCAACCTGTGTAAACGGAAGACCTCCCTGGCAAACACTGAGGCCAGCTCCTGAGCAGTAGGCAGCTTCTGAAACGGAACACAGTGGCACATCTTGGAGAACCGATCGACAACCATGAGGATAACCATGTAACCTCGGGATGCAGGAAGTTCCACAATAAAGTCCATGGCCAGGTCAGACCAGAGACACTTCCCATTGGGAATGTGATGCAGTAGACCCAAGGGTAGGCGGTGGGAAGATTTGTTCTGCGCACAGACAGAACACGCAGCCACATATGCGGCAACATCAGTGCGGAGAGACAGCCACCAGTACTGATGGAAAACAGCCCAGGACATCTGGTTCTAACCAGGATGAACGGCAGTCCTTGAATTGTAGTACATGTGCAGCAGCTTGATGCGCAACCCCAGGTCTGACCGTTGGTGCATTGGACTGAGCAGCTGTTCCCCAAGCGAAGAGGTCAAGTTTGTGCAGATAGCAGCCAGGATATGATCGGAAGGTATGACTGGCATCGGCACGGAGTCCTCCCTGGACAACTCAGAATACTGGCGAGACAAGGCATCAGCCTTAAAGGGTTTCTGTCACCCCCCTGCTCCTAGAGGCTCATTTGCATATAATAAAAGTTAAAATTACACGAAAACGGGGCCATACTTAAATAAAAGAAATGCAGAGTTCAATTCAGGTGCCATTTTAATAGCGAAAATTGGGGTGACAGAAAGCCTTTAACATTCTTGGAGCCGGGCAAATAGGAGACCCCATAGTTAAAACAAGACAAGAATAAGGTCCATCTAGCCTGTCCATCTAGTCTCTTGGCCTCTGAGAGATACGTCAGATTCTTATGGTCGGTAAGAATAAGAACCGGAACCGCAGAACCTTCGAGCAAGTAACTCCACTCTTTGAGAGCCAGGATGATAGCCTAGAGCTCTCTGTCCCCAATCTCGTAATTGCATTATGCTGGAGACAGCTTCTTAGAATAGAATCCACAAGAAAGCAAGGGTTTTTCAGGTGTCCGACGCTGAGACAGGAGGGCACCCACTCCTGTCTCAGACGCATCCACCTCTAGGACAAAGGGCAAACCAGGATTGGGATGAGACAGAATCGGAGCCGAAGCAAAAGCAGATTTGAGGCCCTCAAAAGCCTGGGAAGCGGCAGGCGTCAAATTGTGGGGATCGCTACCCTTCTTAGTCAGATCTGAGATAGGTTTGGCCAATGCGGAAAGGTTTCTGATAAATTTAAGATAATAGTTGGCAAACCCAAGGAAACCCTGAATGGAACGGAGACCACTAGGACAAGGTCATTGCAGAACTGCCGAAACCTTCTTAGGATCCATGGATAACCCTTCAGCAGAAATGATATAGCCCAAGAAAGCAACCTGAGACAGGTGAAATTCACATTTCTCAAGCTTACAGAAAAGCCCATTCCTACGTAACCGATAAAGCACCCGTCTGACATCCAGGTAGTGTGATTCAATGGAGTCCGAATAAACCAAGATGTCATCCAAATAGACCACCACACATTGCTGCAACATATCACTAAAGACATCATTAATGAACTCCTGGAAGACAGCGGGCGCATTGCACAAGCCAAAAGGCATGACCAGATATTCTTAATGACCGGTTCTGGTGTTAAACACGGTCTTCCACTCGTCCCCCTCTTTGATCCTTACGAGGTTATATGCTGCCCTTAGGTCAAGCTTGGTAAAGACCGTTGCTCCCTTGAGGCGGTCAAACAGTTCGGTAATCAACGGAATCGGGTATGCATTCTTGACAGTGATGCGATTGAGACCCCTATAGTCAATGCAAGGTCTTAACTTACCTCCCTTTTTCTTTACAAAGAAAAAGCCAGCACCCGCTGCCCGCTGGAGAAGTGGACTTGCGAATATGTCCCCGGAAAAGAGCGTCCGCAACGTAGTCCTCCATTGCCTTATTCTCCCCAACGGAAAGAGGATAAACCCTGCCACGAGGGGAAATGGCATAGGGTTGCAGATCTACAGCACAATCAACAGTTCTCCATAATTCATTTGCAGCACTCTCAGAATGTAAGGACAACATGGATATGGACTCAAGCACAGAGGGTGAGAAACCATCAACTCCTATGTCTAATGTATGCAACAAAAAAGATAAAGTGAAGTCTCAAAGGAAGCAGCTGTTGCTGGGTGATTCAATCATAAGTGTGGAGCTTAAAGAAAATGGTTTTGTGAGATGTCTCCCTGGGGCTACTGCTAGAAGAGATAGAAGACGTATTATTAATATTGTTAAGCAAGCAAAGCAGGAAGGGGACGTGGATGTTCTTGTCCATCTAGGGACAAATGACCTGGCTTGCAATGAAGTGTCAGAGGTGAAAAAATCTTTTATCACACTTGGTAATGACGTACAGGATTTTGCATCCACCATTTCATTTTCTGAAGTTCTGCCTGTGCATAATGTTCAGAATGATAGGCAGAGGCGCATAAAGGAGTTCAACATATGGCTTGGTAAATGGTGTCAAGAGCAAGGATTTGGCTTTGTTTCTCATGATAGCTCTACTTGGAATAGAAAGGAACTGTACAAAAAAGATGGTTTGCATCTTTCTCTCAAAGGAACAAATGTACTTAGTGAACAACTCCAAGAATTTGCGAAAGAGTATTTAAACTAGGAAGGGGGGGCAAAAGAGTGAAAATAAAAGAGTCCAATTGCCCCCCGAAACAATGCCAGAACAGGTCAGAAGCACAGAGGTTAAGAAATGATAAGCTCAGAGTCCTGTCTACAAATGCTCGCAGTTTAGGTAAAAAAATCAATGAACTTGGGTCAATAATGGCATCTGAGAATGTAGATTTAGTGGCTGTTACGGAGACATGGTTTAATGAAAGAAATGACTGGGACATAACCATACCAGGGTACTCTTTATACAGAAGAGACAGAGAAGGCAAGAAAGGAGGAGGAGTGGCCCTGTATGTGAAAGATAGCATTAAATCTAACCTAATACAAGTTGGTGAGGCCAACATAGAGTCAGTTTGGGTTACGTTGCAGTATGCTAACCATGCAGTAACTCGTGTAGGTGTGATATATAGACCACCTGGTCAAGTTAAAGAACTAGATGATCTACTAGTTGAAGAAACAGCTAAAATGACAATGAAAGGCGAAGTTATCATTATGGGAGATTTCAATTTCGGTATATGATGTCATTGTAGGCGAAACCTTGGGATCTAGTGATCACCAGTCAGTGTGGTTTAATATAAGAACTGTGAAAGAGTCCCACCACACAAAAACAAAAGTTTTAGATTTTAGAAAAACAGACTTTTCAAAAATGAAATTAGTCATAAATGAGTCCTTATCAGACTGGAACGGATTACATGGAGTCCAGGAGAAATGGGACTACTTAAAAGGTGCATTATTGAAGGCAACAGAAAATTGCATTAGACTTGTCAGTAAAAGCAAAAAAAGGAGGAGACCACTGTGGTACTCAGCAGAAGTGGCCCAAATCATTAAAAATAAAAAGCTAGCATTTTGGAATTATAAAAAAACCCAGAGCAATGAAGATAAGGAAATCTACAAGATTAGGCAGAGAGAGGCCAAGCAAGTTATAAGAACTTCTAAAGCGCAGGCAGAAGAAAAACTAGCTCAGTCTATGAAAAAAGGGGATAAGACATTCTTCAGATATATAAATGAAAAAGGGAAATTAAAACAAGGAATAACTAAATTAAAAACAAAGGACGGAAGGTATGTAGAAGAGAATAAAGGGCTAGCCGACTGCCTTAATGAATACTTCTGTTCAGTTTTTACAAAAGAAAAAGGAGAAGGACCTCCACTAGAAAGAATGACTAATAAATCGTTTGATGCATGTATCTTTACAGAGGAAGATGTTCTAAGTTTGCTGTCTAAGGTGAAGACAAATAAGTCACAGGGGCCTGATGAGATACACCCAAAATTATTAAAAGAGCTTAGTGGTGAGCTGGCAAAACCGTTAACAGATTTATTTAACCAATCATTAGTAACAGGAGTCGTCCCGGAAGATTGGAAATTGGCAAATGTCGTGCCCATTCACAAGAAAGGTAGTAGGGAGGAATCGAGCAACTATAGACCAGTGAGTCTGACATCAATAGTAGGCAAATTAATGGAAACCCTATTAAAGGATAGGATTGTGGAACATCTAAAATCCCATGGATTGCAAGATGAAAAACAACATGGGTTTACTTCAGGGAGATCATGTCAAACAAATCTTATAGATTTTTTTGACTAGGTGAATAAAATAATAGACGGTGGAGGTGCAGTAGACATCGCATATCTAGATTTTAGTAAGGCTTTTGACACTGTCCCACATAGAAGACTTATCAATAAACTGCAGTCATTGAGCATGGACTCCCATATTGTTGAGTGGATTAGGCAGTGGCTGAGTGACAGACAACAGAGGGTTGTAGTCAATGGAGAACATTCAAAACAAGGTCATGTTACCAGTGGGGTTCCACAGGGATCTGTACTGGGACCGATTTTGTTTAATATCTTCATAAGTGATATTGCAAAAGGCCTCGATGGTAAGGTTTGTCTTTTTGCTGATGACACAAAGATAGGTAACAGGGTTGATGTTCCTGGAGGGAAACGCCAAATGGAAAAGGATTTAGGAAAACTAGAAGAATGGTCCGAACTCTGGAAACTGAAATTTAATGTGGATAAGTGCAAGATAATGCACCTGGGGCGTAAAAACCCAAGGGCAGAATATGGAATATTTGACACAGTCCTGACCTCAGTATCTGAGGAAAGGGATTTAGGAGTAATTATTTCAGAAGACTTAAAGGTGGGAAGACAATGTAATAGAGCAGCACGAAATGCCAGCAGAATGCTTGGATGTATAGGGAGAGGTATAAGCAGTAGAAAGAGTGAAGTGCTTATGCCGCTGTACAGAACACTGGTGAGACCTCACTTGGAGTATTGTGCGCAGTACTGGAGGCCATATCTCCAGAAGGATATAGATACTCTAGAGAGAGTTCAGAGAAGAGCTACTAAACTAGTACATGGATTGCAGGATAAAACTTACCAGGAAAGGTTAAAGGACCTTAATATGTATAGCTTGGAAGAAAGAAGAGACAGAGGGGATATGATAGAAACTTTTAAATACATAAAGGGAATCAACTCGGTAAAGGAGGAGAGCATATTTAAAAGAAGAAAAACTACCACAAGAGGACACAGTTTTAAATTAGAGGGGCAAAGGTTTAAAAGTAATATAAGGAAGTATTACTTTACTGAGAGAGTAGTGGATGCATGGAATAGCCTTCCTGCAGAAGTGGTAGCTGCAAATACAGTGAAGGAGGTTAAGCATGCATGGGATAGGCATAAGGCCATCCTTCATATAAGATAGGGCCGGGGGCTATCCATAGTACTCAGTATATTGGGCAGACTAGATGGGCCAAATGGTTCTTATCTGCCGACACATTCTATGTTTCTATGTTTCTAATCATAAGGATGATGAGGAGGAAGGGCGCCAGCGTGCATCTTGTCAAATACATCCAGATACTCAAGATATTCAGGAGGCAACACAGAATCCGAGGAGGTACAACGTACCTTAACAGGACCATTTATGCAAACAGTGCCACACTGTGGAGACCAAGAGAGGATCTCGGCCGACTGCCAATCAAAGGTCGGATTGTGCCGCTGAAGCCTAGGGAACCTCAAAACCACTGAGTAGTACCCGGACAAAATAACCTGATAACAGGCAGATTCCCTGTGAACAGCCCCAATCGCCATATCGACTGGAGCAGTCTCGTGGGTAACCTGCGCCGGTCACAGAGGTCTCCCATCAATGGCCTCGATGGCCAGAGGAGTAACACGAGGCTGCAGGGGTATGGAATTTTCAGCAGCAAATGTACTGTCAATAACATAACCGCCAGCACCGGAGTCCACCAATGCTTGAGTAACCCCTGTGCCCCCTATCCAGGAGAGGACAACTGTGATCAGCGGTTTATCTTTATAGGAAGCCGTGGACGAGGAAATTCCATCCAAGATCTGCATAGGTTCACTGCCAGACGCACTATCCCCAGGAGGCGAAGGAGGTGAGAGCAGAATGGGTGGGAAAGAAAATGTAGGAGTAAATCTGGTGGGAGGCCTCCGCAGGCGCTCCTTAAACAAAGGCCTCTCCCTGAGCCTGGCATCGATCAAAAACTGGAAGAAAACAAGAGCCTTGAGTTCATCAGGGAGATTCTTAGCCACAACCTCGTCTTTCAATGCATCAGAGAGACCATGCGTGAAGTCAGCCACCAGTGCCTCATTATTCCAACCCACGTCTGCAGCCAGTGTACGGAATTAAATTGCATATTAGGCTGCGGTTTGTATGCCCTGTTGAATGGTCAGGAGCTGCTTTGCGGCAGAGGCAGAACGAGCAGGTACATCGAATACCCTACGAAAGGAAGCAACAAAATTTGGGTAATCGCTTATCACAGGTTTATCGTTCTTCCATAAGGGATTCGCCCAGGCCAAGGCCTTGTCCGAGAGTAATGAAATCAGGAAGCCCACTTTGGACTGATCAAAAGGAAACGCTTGAGGGACCATATCAAAATATATGCCCACTTGGTTTAGGATGCCACGACACTGACTCGGTTCACCCCCATATCGCTGCAACAGGGGGGCTGAACCAGTCATCCCTCTGGAAACAGGTACCTCAGCTGCAACTACAGGAGCAGGAGTGGCAATGGGAGCAGCAGCAGGAGGAATCACTGGCCCAGCAGCACCAGCAGGAAGGTGTGCGGTGCATGCAAGCAATGTCTGCAACGCCTGAGCGAACTGACCCAAAAGGTGATCTCGTTGATCGAGCCTGGAGACCAGCATAGGAAGTGTGGGAATACCTGCATTGGCATGAGGCTGCAGGGGTATGGAATTTGCAGCAATAAATGTACTGTCAAAAAAATAACCGCCAGCACCGGAGTCCACCAATGCTTGAGTAACCGCTGAGCCCCCGATCCAGGAGAGGACAACTGTGATCAGCGGTTTATCTTTATAGGAAGCCGTGGACGAGGAAATTCTATCCAAGATCTGTCCCCAACAGGACCTTAGGTGCAAGCGTTTCCCGGACGGGTCAGACATGACCGGCCCTCCCTCCTCCTAAAGGCCCTCTCAGCCCCAGAAAGGCAAGTGAATCCCAGCTGCATAGGTTCACTGCCAGACGTACTATCCCCACAAGGCGTGGGAGGTGAGGGTAAAATGGGTGGGAAAGAAAATGTAGGAGTAAATCTGGTTGGAGGCCTCCGCAGGCGCTCCTTAAACGAAGGCCTCTCCCTGAGCCTGGTATCGATCAAAAACAGTAAGAAAACGAGAGCCTTGAGCTCATCAGGGAGATTCTTAGCCGCAACCTCGTCTTTCAATACCTCCCAGTGGCCTACTCCTGATGCTGATGCTGCCGCCACCTCCGAACTCTGTCATCGTGCCACTCTGTGGCCTCCTGATGCTGCTGCTGCTGCCACCTCCACACTCTGTCATTGTGCCACCCTGTGGCCTTCTCCTGATGCTGCTGCTACCACCTACACACTCTGTCATTGTGCAACTCTGTGGACTCCTGATGCTGCTGTTGCTGCCACCTCCACACTCTGTAATTGTGCCACCCTGTGGACTCTTCCTAATGCTGTTGCTGCTGGCACCTCAACACTCTGTCATTGTGCTACTCTGTGACCTCCTGATAATGCTCCTACCACCTCCACACCCTGTCATTGTGCCACCCTGTGGCCTCCTCCTGATGCTGCTGCTGCCACCTTCACACTCTCATTGTGCCACTCTGTAGTCTCCTCATGCTGCTGCCACCTCCACACTGTCATTGTGCAATCCTGTGGCCTCATTCTGATGCTGCCGCCACCTCTACACTCTGTCATTGTGCCACTCTGTGGCCTCCTGATGCTGCTGCCACCTCCACACTGTCATTGGTCCACTCTGTGGCCTATTCCTGATGCTGCTGCCACCTCCACACTATGTCATTGTGCCACTCTGTGGTCTCCTCATGCTGCTGCCACCTCCACACTGTCATTGTGCCACTCTGTGGCCTCCTGATGCTGCTGCCACCACCACACTGTCATTGTGCTACTCTGTGTCCTATTCCTGATGCTGCTGCCACCTCCAGACTCGTCGTTCGGTTACTCTATGGTTTCCTTACGCTGCTTCCACCTCACCACTATGTCATAGGGCTACTCTGTGGACTTCTCATGCTGTTTCCACCCTCCCCACTTCATGACTGGGCCACTAGTTGCCTTTCGGCCTGGCTGACATCATCATTTATTTGGCCCTTCTTCTGATCTGTCAGAAGAAAGAGAAAATGAGACGCAAAACGGATCCTGTCTATGTAACAGCTGTAAGGCCTGCTTGACATGGTCTCTATTTTGCATCAGAATTGGCCTATATTTTGATAGCTAAAAGCAGGAGTGGGTGCAAAACACAGAAGACATGCAAATATTCTATTCACATGTCATCTCTGTTTTGGATCCACTCCTGTTTTTTTGGGCTTTAGCAATACTGATGGATTACTGACCAAATGCTGACCAAGTGAAGGCGGATGCTCCACAGATAGGATCTGTTTTTTGGAGTTATTGTTCTGATGGATCAGAGCAAGGGCAAAATAATCAACGACGTCAACACAGACTTACTGCTGACACCCTCTCCACTCTGTCGGGGGGCTCTACTTGTATTAGTGTCTAAAAGAACAGGTTCTATAGACATCTATGTGGAATCAGCTGCTGACAGTGTAAAAGGAGTGCGCTTCCTCTTGACGCTAACATTGAACTGTAAGGCTGAGTTCACACTTAAGTTATTTGGTCAGTTTTGGCCCCGTAACTGTCCAAATAAGTGAAGTGTGCAGTGATTCAAGGAGCGACGCCTGTCATCTGCATGTCATACTGACTAACAATATTGTTTCACTCTCACAGTAGACTACCTATGCATGTTACTGCAAGGCACACCACTATAAAGGCTTTCTGCAGCCAGGAAATCGCCGTTTTTTTAACGCGATTTGCCGCAAATAAATTCGGACCGAATCGAATTTTTGAGAAATTCGCTGATTTCTAGTTACTGGTTATGTCCCTGGGGATATTTTAACAAAGAACATGTTCTATCCTGCCTCAGTATTTATTTGTAGTGACTCTTCAATACCTTAGCACCTCTGTTTCTTTTGGGAACTTCACTTCAATTGGATTATTTGCTCCAGATAAAATTTCCCTAAGGTGCGGTGATATGACTGTCTAGTTCTAAGATTCAACTTTCATTGGAATGATGGGTAATTATAATGATTCTATGTGCCAAAAGATATTACTGTTCATGATTTTTTTTTTTTGTCCTATAAGAGTATTATTATTCCTGAGCTTTAGACACGTCTTCCATTATTGATTTTAGGTTTATTATAATGGGGAAGCTTTGATACACTTATTTCTTTCTTCAAGAAGTTTGCTTTGGCAGCTGGCACCTTTTCTGTGTGAACACACACTGATAAGTATTTAGCACCACATCCATAACACAAAACTATTTAGTGCTTCCATTATGTCAAGCTTCCAATTTTTCATAGAGAGGACCCAAGACATTTTCCACAAGCAGGACTCCTAGTTGTTGTGTGATGCACAATTGGTAATAGTTTTCGTAAAATATGCTTTTGTCGGTGAAGAGTAAAGTTAAACAGAAATAAAAAGAAATTACTAAATGATTCTGGAGTGCTGCCTTGGAGAATATGATTTCCTTGTAATTGAGATCATACGTGGCATGTGCAGTTTTGGCATATAAATTGTATTAATCAAAAACTCTTTTATCGTGGATAATGTCTCCGGCCTGTGCCAGAAAAGGAAGTCTCTGCTTGACCCATCTTTATGGCCTTTTAAACAATGATCCTTTGGCTTTATAAATATTGAAAGAAATGAAAAAATATATAATTCTCCCTACCAGAACCGACAGCATCGAAAATTACTAATGGCTGAAAACATTGTAGTTGATTGAAGATTTTTCATTGCCAATGAACGAAGTTGACCTCTAAGTCACTTTACAGAAGATCTTAGGGCATGTTATTGTTATATGCATGTATAATTACTAATAAATTACAGCATATAAATAAAATTAGGAAAAATCCTACCTCTGCCGCAGAACCTTCATGCTCCAAATTTCATGAAATTAAAGTCTATTCATGCTTATTTAAAGGAACGCTATACATAAAAAACATAAGCAGCTAATATAAGTGAATGTAAGAGAAATAGTCACTACCCTGGAAGTCTGTGGAAGTTCCCTTTCTTATTTTCCGTTATAACATGGTTATATCGGAAAATATTAGCATTCTTAAGACAGAATATAAAATAATATGACTATTTAGTGGTTAAAAAAAAAACCTCACCTCATCCACTTGATCGCGCTGCAGCAGGACCTGCAATATGCGTGATGACGTCACCACGTGGGAGAGCGCAGTGACGTCATCGCGCACATGGCAGGTCCTGTTCAGTGAAGATAGAAGAATCTGCTGCAGCACAATCAAGTGGATGAGGTGAGTTGTTGTTGTTTTTTAACCCCTAAATGGCAATGTTGTTTTGTTTTCTGTCTTAAGAATGCTATTATTTTCCGATATAACCATGTTATAATGGAAAAATATTAAAATCACCTGAACACCGAAATCAGACTTCAGTGAAAAAGTCCAGGTTCGGGTGCGGGTACACAAAGTTGCAACTTTGCAGTTCGAGTTCGCTCATCCCTAGCCACTACCCTGATTCACACATACTGTATGAGTACAAATGTTTGTGGGGGTTCTCAGAATTGGAGGTACATAAGTTAAGGTTGCGAGAAAACTTTGACCTCATGTCACTAAACCCTTTACAAACACAATAGTCAACCTACCTAAAGCCTGACATGGTAGCTCCCATTATTGGACAAACTGGACGATTTTGGTGGGACCGGTTGACCACCCAATATGCTTTGGTTGCTTGGCTGACATTCCTGAGGGAAAAACAGGATCTCCACTGTTTTGATGGAGGTAAGCCACCCCCCATTCACAACACATGCATACTTTGGCAAAGCAAGTGTGAATTTGTATGGGATGATTAGAAGGAATAACAGTTAGCCAAATGACAGCTATGAAATTAACTTGAAATGTATGAAATGAAATTAGAGTTGAGCAAACCCGAACTGCAAAGCTGGGACTTTTTCACTAAAGTTCTGGTTCGGGTTCGGTGCTCAGGTGATTTTATTATTTTCCGTTATAACTTGGTTATAACGGAAAATAATAGCTTTCTTAACCGCCTCCGGACCGCCTAACGCAGGATTGCGTTCCGGAGGTGGTCGATTCATTCCTCCTGGACGCGCCGGCGCGTCATCTCGCGAGACGCGAGATTACGCTCACAGCCGGACCGCGCATGCGCATCGCGGGCCGGCAAAAGTTAGATGACAAGTTTGTCATCAGCCTGCCAGCCAATGATCATCGCTGGCAGGCTGGTGATTTTCAAAAAAACTAATCACAAGCCAGTTAACACATTATATTTATAAATATAATGTGTAAAATGGCTTCTGTGCTCCTCTGCTGGTCCTTTTCGTCGGTTGGTCCCAGCAGAGGAGCAGACATCACTGTGAGTATACACCAACACTACACTTAGCCCCAGATCACCCCCCATCACCCCAATTAACCCCTTGATCATCCCTTGATCACCCCTGTCAATCACTTTTTTTTCCACTAGTATTGACGAATAGGTTTAGGATAGTTTAGGCCCCTTTGCTAGGTAGTTAGCGCCCAGCCTACCGCACCGCAGTCACTGATTCGCTGATTAGCGTATCGCTAATCAGCATTAGTACTTTTATAGTATCTGTAAGTGATCAGAACTGATCACAGTCAGATCTATAATAATATTAGTGTCACCTTAGTTCGCCCTCCACCCAAAACGCAGTGTTTGCCCGATCAGGCCTGATCGGTCGCCCACACGTGCGTTCACCCACACCCGCCCCGCCGCAGTGACAATTTTTATTTATTTTTTTTGATCACTGCACAATCACTTTACAAGCGCTGCGGCGATAAAAAAAATCAGTTTTGATATTTTTTATGAATCGCAGCGG
This sequence comes from Bufo bufo, assembly GCF_905171765.1. Lineage (NCBI taxonomy): Eukaryota > Metazoa > Chordata > Amphibia > Anura > Bufonidae > Bufo > Bufo bufo. Next base: position 181,574,830 of record NC_053397.1, on the reverse strand, counting down.
CTTCCGGTACTTCGCTAGCCTCCCATTTGTAAGACAGGCTTGCTTTTTTTCTTGGGTAGTCTCAGGGAATACCCCCTAAATTTAGTTGACCAAATGGCAAATAAGGAGTATTCTTCTGAAGAGGCCTACAGGATTCTGACCCAGTCGGATGAGGAATGGGAACCCTCATCTGACGAATCCAGCGGGTCAGAATACGAACCTGTAGAAAGCAGTGGCAGTCTAACCCAAAGTTCGGACGAGGAGGTTGAGGTCCCTGATACCACCAGGCGTACCCGGCCCCGTGTTGCTAGACCACAGGTTGTGCAGGATCCGCTTCAAGGGCAGCAGAGTGGGGCTGGCGCTGTCGGATTGCGTGGTGAGGCATACACCAGCAGCGCAGCCCATCCTGGACCTAGTACCAGCACTGCCGTACAACATGGTGAAGTGGCGAGCACCAGAAGGGCAGTTGAAGCTGGTACGGTGGCACGTGCATTAGTTCCCCCGTCGCAGCCACCGCACAGACAGGCCCGTAGAGCCCCTAGAGTCCCTGAGGTGCTGGCAAACCCTGATTGGCAGCCCCCAACTTCAGCCGCACCTGTAGTTCCCCCTTTCACCTCCCAGTCTGGAGTTTGGGTTGAGACAGCTCAGATCGGATCGGCACTGGGGTTTTTTGAGCTGTTCTTGACTGCGGAGCTCTTGGACTTAGTCGTGGCAGAAACAAATCGGTATGCCACTCAATTTATAGCCGCCAACCCGGGAAGCTTTTATGCCCAGTCTTTCCGGTGGAAACCCGTCCAAGTTTCTGAATTTAAAACTTTTCTCCTCAACATGGGCCTGACAAAAAAACATGAATTGCGGTCATATTGGTCCACGAACCCAATTCATCACATGCCCATGTTCTCTGCTGCTATGTCCAGGACACGATTTGAGACCATCCTGCGTTTCCTGCACTTTAGCGACAACAGCACCTCTCGTCCCAGAGGCCACCCAGCTTTTGACCGGCTCCACAAAATTCGGCCCCTCATAGACCACCTTAACACCAAATTTGCAGATTTGTATACCCCTGAGCAAAACATCTGCATAGACGAGTCCCTTATGCATTTTACCGGGCGCCTTGGCTTCAAATAATACATCCCAAGCAAGCATGTCCGGTAAGGGGTCAAATTGTATAAGCTCTGTGAAAGGGCCACAGGCTATACGCACAAATTTCGTGTCTATGAGGGTAAAGATCAGACCCTGGAGCCGGTCGGTTGCCCTGGCTACCTGGGGAGCAGTGGGAAGACAGTCTGGGACTTGGTGTCACCCTTATTTGGCAAGGGGTACCATCTTTATGTGGACAATTTTTACACAAGTGTGCCCCTCTTCAGGCACTTGTTCCTAGAACAGATTGGCTGCTGTGGCACCGCGCGACCTAGTCGCCGGGGCTTCCCCCAACGGCTCGTTACCACCCGTCTTGCAAGGGGGGAGAGGGCTGCATTGTGTAATGAAGAACTGCTCGCGGTGAAATGGAGAGACAAGCGTGATGTTTACATGCTCTCCTCCATTCACGCAGACACGACAATACAAATAGAACGGGCAACCAGTGTCATTGAAAAGCCCCTCTCAGTCCACGACTATAATTTGCTCATGGGAGGGGTGGACTTCAATGACCAGATGTTGGCTCCTTATTTAGTTTCCCAACGCACCAGACGCTGGTATAAGAAGGTGTCTGTATATTTTATTCAATTGACTGCATATAATAGTTTTGTTCTCTACAGTAAGGCTGGGATAACAGGATCCTTCCTCAAATTTCAGGAAGAGATCATCGAGAACCTCCTGTATCCAGGAGGTTCTGTGGCTCCATCGACTAGTGTAGTGAGCCGTCTACACGAGCGACATTTCCCCAGTGTCATTTCTGGTACCTCAACCCAAGCGCCACCCGAAAAAGATGTCGTGTCTGTAGCAGGAGTGGAATAAGGCGTGACACCCGCTATTTCTGTTCTGACTGCCCTGACCACCCTGCCCTATGCTTAGGGGAGTGTTTCCGGAAGTACCACACACAGGTACACTTAGCATAGGGATTGCGTTACACAGGACAGGCACACAGGGCTATTAGGGCCCTTTCACTCACAGCTGCTGCAAACCTCTCCTTTCACCTGGGACAAAGTGCATAATGTACTTCGCCACATCTCTGGGCGATTTGCGCTTTGCACATTGTCCCATGGGGAAGGAGAGGTTTGTCCTATAAAGGTAAAAAAAAAACAAAAAAAAAACACCGGTAAGCAAAAAAGTTAATGTTCTGTTCAAAAAGTTAAATAAAGTTTATAAAAGTTAATGTTCAAATGTTATATAAAGTTAATGTTAATAAATTTATTGCGTTGCGGGCTTTTTTTTTTTTTTTTTTTTACCTTCTAGGTGGACCAACCAATGAACGAGCTGCAGCACTGATGTGCATTCTGACAGAAGCATTGCGCTGCTGTCAGATTACACAAAAGTCGGTGTATGCGGCGCTGCAAGACGAGATTTCTCCTCTGCAGTAAAAAAAATACGTTTGCCGAGGCATATGAGCTGAGGGGCGGTGTTCATATGCTTTGGCAAACACTTTGCATATAAAAAAAAATTAAAAATACAAATCCCGGCAATGATTTATTCATCCACATAGATTGATGTGAATGGAGAAATCGGGTTTGCCAGGGCATACGAGCTAAGTGGGTTTGGATGTTGGGGCGGAGCTCCCATGTCCTGGCAGACGCCTTACCCCTCCTTTTTTTTTTTTGGCAGAGATTTTTTCATCCACATTGATCGATGCGAATGAAGAAATCTGTGCCGTTCATTTTTTTTTTCAGCCCAGAGGCTGAACAGAAAAAAAATCTCATTACCCGTATGCTCAATATAAGGAGAATAGCAGAAACTCCTAATGCTGGCCATATATGTAATGATTGCGGAGACCCTCAAATGCCAGGGCAGTACAAACACCCCACAAATGACCCCATTTTGGAAAGAAGACACCCCAAGGTATTCGCTGAGGGGCATATTGAGTCCATGATAAAAGTTAGCGGAAAGGGAGGCTTTGTGAGAAAAAACAAAAAAAATCAATTTCCGCTAACTTGTGCCAAAAAAAAATCTTCTATGAACTCGCCATGCCCCTCATGGAATACCTTGGGGTGTCTTATTTCCAAAATGGGGTCACATGTGGGGTATTTATACTGCCCTGGCATTTTAGGGGCCCTAAAGCGTGAGAAGAAGTCTGGAATCCAAATGTCTAAAAATGCCCTCCTAAAAGGAATTTGGGCCCCTTTGCCCACCTAGGCTGCAAAAAAGGGTCACACATGTGGTATTGCCGTACTCAGGAGAAGTAGGCCAATGTGTTTTGGGGTGTCTTTTTACATATACCTATGCTGGGTGAGAGAAATATCTCTCTAAAAGACAACTTTTTCCATTTTTTTATTCAAAGTTGTCATTTGACAGAGATATTTATCTCACCCAGCATGGGTATATGTACAAATACACCCCAAAACACATTGCCCTACTTTTTCTGAGTACGGCAATACCACATGTGTGACACTTTTTTGCAGCCTAGGTGCGCAAAGGGGCCCAAATTCTAAAGAGCACCTTTAGGATTTTACAGGGCATTTTTAACACATTTGGATTTCAAACTACTTCTCACGCATTAGGGCCCCTAAAATGCCAGGGCAGTATAACTACCCCACAAGTGACCCCATTTTGGAAAGAAGACACCCCAAGGTATTTCGTGATGGGCATAGTGAGTTCATGAAAGTTTTTTTTTTTGTCACAAGTTAGTGGAATATGAGACTTTGTAAGAAAAAAAAAAACATCATTTTCCGCTAACTTGTGACAAAAGATAAAAAGTTCTATGAACTCACTATGCCCATCAGCGAATACCTTAGGGTGTCTACTTTCTGAAATGGGGTCATTTCTGGGGTTTTTCTACTGTCTGGGCATTGTAGAACCTCAGGAAACATGAAAGGTGCTCAGAAAGTCAGAGCTGCTTCAAAATGCTGAAATTCACATTTTTGTACCATAGTTTGTAAACGCTATAACTTTTACCCAAACCAATAAATATACACTTATTGCAATTTTTTTTTATCAAAGACATGTAGAACAATAAATTTAGAGAAAAATTTATATAGAAATGTAGTTTTTTTTAAAAAAAATTACAACTGAAAGTGAAAAATGTCATTTTTTTGCCAAAATTTCGGTAAATTTCGATTAATAACAAAAAAAGTTAAAATGTCAGCACCAATGAAATACCACCAAATGAAAGCTCTATTAGTGAGAAGAAAAAGAGGTAAAATTAATTTGGGTGGTAAGTTGTATGACCGTGCAATAAACCGTGAAAATAGTGTAGTGCAGAATTGTAAAAAGTGGTCTGGTCATTAAGGGTGTTTAAGCTAGGGGAGCTGAGGTGGTTAAAACAGGATGCTAAATAAAATTTCTATTGAGGGGTTAAAAAAAACCTCACCTTATCCACTTGATCGCGCAGGCGGTATCTTCTTTTCTTCAGGACCTGCAAAAGGACCTGCAGTGACGTCACTGCAGGTCCTGCTGAATGAAGATAGAAGGACCTTCTATCTTCAATCAGCAGGACCTGTGGTGACGTCACCGCAGGTCCTTTTGCAGGTCCTGAAGAAAAGAAGATATGGCTGCGTGAAGTGGATGAGGTGAGTTTTTTTTAACCCCTCAATAGACATTTTATTTAGCATTCTGTTTTAAGAATAAAGTGAAGGGGGGAGGGTGATGATAAAGTGACGTTCAGGTCCCCATTAACTTAATTGGGGTCCGGGTTCGGGGTCAAGTTCGGGTCCGAACCCGAACTTTGACTGTCACAGGTTCGCTCAACCCTAAATTAAATGTATTTTTGAATTATATTTGCAATATGAGACAGAATAGGATCAAAAAAAAGAGGGGGAGGATGGGCAGAGATGCTTTTTCTTATTTTTTGTGTATTTTGTTTTTACGGTTTCTTTAAAGCATGGCTGAGAATGAGGACTCTTCACTGAATCTGTAGAAGTCAAAGCTTAATTCAGTACAGATTACCATTGTTGCATTGATCCATTTTCAAAACGTAAGGTGTGCCTATACTTGTGTACATGTGTCATAATGACACTTCGAAGATTTTGATCGGGGGAGGGGGCAGAGTACTAAAACAAGAAGAAAGGAGTACTCACATAGCAATTGTCTCTCCTCACTGCTGGGCGGACTCATAGACCTTCTAATGAAGGTAACATCTCTCTGTGTAAGCTATTATTTCTCCTCGCTTTAGCTATCCATGCAGCCTCCAACCAGTCAAAACCTTTGACATGTCACTATAACATTTCAAAAGTTTTTTTTAAAGTTTAGTTACACATTAAAGGTAAGCATGGGCAAACTGGGAACTTAAAGTGGCCCTTGAAAAAACAACTAAAAGTGGCCCCAGGTTGTAGGAGGGTCTAAAGTGATTAAAGGCATTGCCAGCAATGCCTTAGTGCAGCACGAAATACCGCCCCAGCAGAACCAAACACCACAGTGCAGCACAAAAAACTGCAGTCCCTCCCTCAGTATTCAACTGTATCACTGTCCTAAGGATGGCAATATCATTGAACTCAGGAGGGAACCTGCCGCTGCCAGCCAGGTGCCTAAGTATCTGATGCTCCTAGCATTATTTAGGGATGAGAGCATCATATCATTATGTCCAGCGGCCATGAGAAGATGACGCCTGGGTAACGGCCCACAGGTAAATTTCCCTGTAGAGTGTATGGCCAATCCGCTCCTGAAAGTAGGTATTAGAAAGGTCCCCTGACAACACAGCTGGGACTACAGGGCAACATGTTTCACCCAACATGAAGAATACGTTGTCTTAGTGACACATTACATCTTATGATTGCAACAGTCACAAAGAATCCAACACTATTAGATTTATAGTCGCAGGTCAGAAGTCACATGAGACTTTCCTCTCATAGACTACAGTGTCAGTTGCATGCAAGACGCAGTGTAAGTTGGCCTGCAACTTTTCTTCAATGTGGCTGCATTTTTAAAGCTCTAAAAAAGTCACGACAGCAAGTTGCAGACAAAACCTGCAAATATTTTTGGAAGCAAAACTTTTTTAAGGCTAGTTGTCATATGACACATCACTGTGTAGTCCCAGCCTAAGGTGAGCACTAGATGTCCTACTGCTGAGATCCCCAGCAATCAGTTGTAATCTGTAGGAGAATCTGGTAGCAAGTGTTTGATTCCCCTGCAGCACCTCCACAGGCAAAATAAAGTATTACACAGTTCCCATTATAATAATCAATCTGCTGTCCATGTTGTCCATGTGATTATTATACTTTATTTTTGTTTTATCCAATACAAGTAACCAATCCCAGAAATATCACACTCTAAACTGATCTAAAATACTACAGCAATAGTTCATTATATTCATAGTTCGCATATTCATTTCCACCAATACTAAAATGTATGCTGTTTATTGAACAGAGCCAAGCTCGTAGACGTTTTCTGACAGTAAAAGTACTGAATTCTGATTATCTTCTGAACGTTGCCAGATAAATAACTAGACTTACCTTTCATGAACTCTTCCAGTCAAGTGAATATATCAAGTCAAGGACAGTCCACGGCCATGGGCCCCACTACTAAAAAGCCATTCATATCAAACACCTGTAGCTATCTCATATGTCTAGCCACAGAGAAGACACATTTTGAAATTCTTCAAAAACCGCAGAGGTTACTCTATGACTTCATGTATGACATTTTACGCATATGCTGAATTTGTTACAGACTTTTAATTCATATTACCTAAACTCCTTGGAGAAATCTTTTCCTTTGCTGGATAATATAGGGCGCTCAATCATTAGAGAACCTTGCGCCTTCTTGCCGACTGTAATCCTACAAGAATGTTATTTTGTTCTGAGCTAAAATTAACATCGACTTTGAGATTAGCACTCGAGGATCAGCCAAGATTTCCTCAGATAAATTGCCATATTGTAAACAATAGCTGCTCGTTCCTGTACATTGATATACAAGATTCTTAATTACTGTCATTGTCCTTCTCAGCTATAACAATTTTTAATCTGACTGAAGATCATAAATACTGCAATTATGCTCTTCTCAGGTATAAGGATCAGTAGAAGGAATCTCAATTTCAGAGACCTTAATGCGCTCTTTTGAGTCATCAAGATGTTCTTAACCCCTTCTTAGATGCACAGGGTCAGACTGATCCTCCAGCAGGCCCAAGCTCTGAGACAATAAGGGATCCGTAATATAACAGGGCACCTAAGGTCTAGGATCAGACAATTTCATTTGAAGCTGATTTTGGAATCAGATCAGGGGTGGACATGCGAAATGTGCAGCTGCACAGGGGCCAGTAGGAAAAGGGATCTGCCACCATCTTATTAAGAAAATACCAGTGTGCATCCTAGTGTCTACTCCATTGCATGTAAATGACTGTTTAACTATTGTCATAGCTGTTACTGGTTGATATATGATTAAACATATTGCAGTCTATGAACAGTTGCAGTCTATGAAGGTGGGCCCTCTGTATAATTTTGTCTGGCGGACCAAAAAAACTTTACTCAAATACAAATTACCGTAAATGCTCATTTCAGAAATTAAGAATGACATGGCGGCCACTATTATCAATGAGTGTCGTTTGATTTTAATAATTTCCAGCAATCCTTCAAAACAGAAATTATTTCTATTGTTGCAGCTTTGTGTAATGGTCACCTCAGGAGGCGTACATAGAAATTTCTTGGTCCCAAAGCAAGAATCTAAATTGGGCCCCCCATGCCCCATTCATAGCCCCTCCCACTACTCATTCCAGGCCAGTATATACAGCAGTATACAGATATGTGAAGTATGGGGTATATATTACAGCCCGTACTTAAGATATCAGTACACTGCTGTATATACACTGCTCAAAAAAATAAAGGGAACACTTAAACAACACAATGTAACTCCAAGTCAATCACACTTCTGTGAAATCAAACTGTCCACTTAGGAAGCAACACTGAGTGACAATCAATTTTCACATGCTGTTGTGCAGGTGGAAATTATAGGCAATTAGCAAGACACCCCCAATAAAGGAGTGGTTCTGCAGGTGGTGACCACAGACCACTTCTCAGTTCCTATGCTTCCTGGCTGATGTTTTGGTCACTTTCGAATGCTGGCGGTGATTTCACTCTAGTGGTAGCATGAGACGGAGTCTACAATCCACACAAGTGGCTCAGGTAGTGCAGCTTATCCAGGATGGCACATCAATACGAGCTGTGCCAAGAAGGTTTGCTGTGTCTGTCAGCGTAGTGTCCAGAGCATGAAGGCGCTACCCGGAGACAGGCCAGTACATCAGGAGACGTGGAGGAGGCCGTAGGAGGGCAACAACCCAGCAGCAGGACCGCTACCTCCGCCTTTGTGCAAGGAGGAACAGGAGGAATACTGCCAGAGCCCTGCAAAATGACCTCCAGCTGGCCACAAATGTGCATGTGTCTGCTCAAACGGTCAGAAACAGAGTCCATGAGGGTGATATGAGGGCCCGACGTCCACAGGTGGGGGTTGTGCTTACAGCCCAACACCGTGCAGGACGTTTGGCATTTGCCATAGAACACCAAGATTGGCAAATTCGCCACTGGCGCCCTGTGCTCTTCACAGATGAAAGCAGGTTCACAGTGAGCACATGTGACAGACGTGACAGAGTCTGGAGACGCCGTGGAGAACGTTCTGCTGCCTGCAACATCCTCCAGCATGACCGGTTTGGCATTGGGTCAGTAATGGTGTGGGGTGGCATTTCTTTGGAGGGCCGCACAGTCCTCCATGTGCTCGCCAGAGGTAGCCTGACTGCCATTAGGTACCGAGATGAGATCCTCAGACCCCTTATGAGACCATATGCTAGTGCGGTTGGCCCTGGGTTCCTCCTAATGCAAGACAATGCTAGACCTCATGTGGCTGGAGTGTGTCAGCAGTTCCTGCAAGACAAAGGCATTGATGCTATGGACTGGCCCGCCCGTTCCCCAGACCTGAATCCAATTCAGCACATCTGGGACATCATGTCTCGCTCTATCCACCAACGTCACGTTGCACCACAGACTGTCCAGGAGTTGGCAGATGCTTTAGTCCAGGTCTGGGAGGAGATCCCTCAGGAGACCGTCCGCCACCTCATCAGGAGCATGCATAGGCGTTGTAGGGAGGTCATACAGGCACGTGGAGGCCACACACACTACTGAGCCTCATTTTGACTTGTTTTAAGGACATTACATCAAAGTTGGATCAGCCTGTAGTGTGTTTTTCCACTTAAATTTTGAGTGTGACTCCAAATCCAGACCTCCATGGGTTTAAAATTTTGATTTCCATTTTTTTATTTTTGTGTGATTTTGTTGTCAGCACATTCAACTATGTAAAGAACAAAGTATTTCAGAAGAATATTTAATTAACTCAGATCTAGGATGTGTTATTTTTGTGTTCCCTTTATTTTTTTGAGCAGTGTACTAACACACTGCATCTACTGTGTACCTTGTACCTGACATATCAGTACACTGCTGGGTATACTACATAGCTGTGCCAACTGCATCTATTATAAAGTGTGTGTATATATATATATATATATATATATATATATATATATTAGTATATACAGCAGTGTACTGATGTGAGAAGTACAAGGTATAATAGATGCAGTGTGTGTGTATGTATATATATACTATATAGAGCAGTGTACTGATGTGAGAAGTAAAAGGTATAATAGTACAGTGTACAGATAGATGTGGTCAGCTATATATTATGGATATTGTGTGAGGTACAAGAGGTAATAGTGTTTGTAACTGTCTGTAGTACTATATACACTCACCTAAAGAATTATTAGGAACACCATACTAATACGGTGTTGGACCCCCTTTTGCCTTCAGACCTGCCTTAATTCTACGTGGCATTGATTCAACAAGGTGCTGATAACATTCTTTAGAAATGTTGGCCCATATTGATAGGATAGCATCTTGCAGTTGATGGAGATTTGAGGGATGCACATCCAGGGCACGAAGCTCCCGTTCCACCACATCCCAAAGATGCTCTATTGGGTTGAGATCTGGTGACTGTGGGGGCCATTTTAGTACAGTGAACTCATTGTCATGTTCAAGAAACCAATTTGAAATGATTCGAGCTTTGTGACATGGTGCATTATCCTGCTGGAAGTAGCCATCAGAGGATGGATACATGTTCTCATTCTGTTTACGCCAAATTCGGACTCAACCATTTGAATACTGTGTAATGAAGTCAGGCAGCACAGCGTACTGATTGAGGGGTGCTCGGTTTGTGTGGAGGTAATCCCAAAATCAGAAGAATGAAAGAAAACCGGCACTCCCAAAAATCTTTGCTGGTGATAGATTATATGAGTGACCAATAAATCTATCACCAGCAAAGATTTTTGGGAGTGCCGGTTTTCTTTCATTCTTCTACCATTTGAATGTCTCAACAGAAATCGAGACTCATCAGACCAGGCAACATTTTTCCAGTCTTCAACAGTCCAATTTTGGTGAGCTCGTGCAAATTGCAGCCTCTTTTTCCTTATTGTAGTAGAGATGAGTGGTACCCGGTGGGGTCTTCTGCTGTTGTAGCCCATCCGCCTCAAGGTTGTGCGTGTTGTGGCTTCACAAATGCTTTGCTGCATACCTCGGTTGTAATGAGTGGTTATTTCAGTCAACGTTGCTCTTCTATCAGCTTAAATCAGTCGGTCCATTCTCCTGTGACCTCTAGCATCCACAAGGCATTTCCGCCCACAGGACTGCCGCATACTGGACGTTTTTCCCTTTTCACACCATTCTTTGTAAACCCTAGAAATGGTTGTGCGTGAAAATCCCAGCAACTGAGCAGATTGTGAAATACTCAGACCGGCCCGTCTGGCACCAACAACCATGCCACGCTCAAAATTGCTTAAATCACCTTTCTTTCCCATTCTGACATTCATTCCAGGAGCACACCCCTAAATGCATTGAAGCAACTGCCATGTGATTGGTTGACTAGATAATTGCATTAATGAGAAATAGAACAGGTGTTCCTAATAATTCTTTAGGTGAGTGTATATATGAGTGAGATATGAGTAAAAATAGGGAAGGGGTGCAAATGAAGGAGAAAGGAGAAGGACCTCCTCTTACCGCTCCATTCTAGTCTCAGCGTAGAGCTCATCCTGTAGGTCCTTCATGTTGGGAGATGAAGGACCTATGGTGATGCTCTGTGCAGTTCCTTTACTAGATGGACAGGACATGTGATGCTGAAGATGATATAATTCCAGGTCCTGACAGATGCTCCTTTGTAACTTGAGAACTACAACATTCTTTGTGCAGTTCCTTTAGTAGATGTACAGAACATGTGATGGCCTCATCACATGTCCTTTAGCTTTCTCCACTGATGATAGGAATACAAAAATGGAGCTGGATAGTAATGAGTGTAATCAGGGGGTGGGGTCTTTGGTTCACCTTCATACCTGCAGGCCCCTTTTCCCCACAGGCCCCTTAAGCAGCTGCATGGTCTGCTTCTATTGGAGGTACGCCACTGGGTCCCCTCTAAAAAGGTCCACCTTAGCATATAACTGGAAGCAAAACCTGAACCAAAGGTATAGCCAATGGGGCCCCCATAATCTGCATTCAGTGTTCCCCCTTTCAGTGACCTGCAGGATCCTTCAGAAGCTGTTGTACGCCCATCACATAAAACAATGTTCATTCTGCAGATATTACTGAGTATGGTGATAGAGTGGATCACCTCAAGAGGTCCAATAACTTTTTCATGAATTCAGTTAAAGATATTGTTCTATCAGGAAAATTTCTGACTGCAAGCCCTATCAGAGCATAACCACATCACAGAGGGGGTATCAAAGAGCAGGTCCCACACTGAAGGACTCAATAAGATTATGTATTACATAGTAAATCATTAGTTTGTATTAGCACCACAAAGTGCTACAGTTCTGCAGTAGCCCGCCTGTTGCCCACCTGGCAGATTCTTGGTGATGAAATGGACCAAACTCTTTAAATGTATTCCATATTGTACTGTCGGTCAACATACAGAAGATTCAAGGTCCATTTACATGAGTTGTCTGAGCAAGCAATTTTTGGGAACTGACTGTTCCTGATAATTGAGATCACTTGTCCCAATACAGATTCATTGTTTTTGGGAAGCAGGCCCAGAAAAAAATATTTTGTGTCTGCATAAGCAATACTTTTACAATATGAACAAGAGTTTGCTCATTCATCGGGCAATACCTTCACAGTCCTATCATTAGGAACAAATGTTTGTACAAACGCTCATTCCCAATAATTGGCCCATGTAAAGGGACCTTTAGTTATGACTATAGTAGCAATTTCTCTACATAGCGTAATTATGACAATTGTAGGTTAATATGTTTATGGCAACCTAGTTGATGAATTCTCTACATTCCAGATCACAATCAATGGCAAGAGGTAAACTATGCATTTGGGCGTTAAGGTGATGTCCATAGGTCCATGGCCAGAGAGAGGCCACAGCCATTTGGTAAGTGAGAGCCCTACTTAAAGTGATTGTCCCAAGACTGACACATCACCTATCTTCTGGATAGGTGATAAGTGTCTGATTCCCAAGTATCCCACCACTGTCATTGGCTTTCTCCATCAATCCATGTACATGTGCAACTGGACACAGTACCACTGATCTTGTGATCAATGGGGGCCCAATTATCAGACACATCACCTCTCCAAGTGTCGATCTTGAGACAATCCCTTTAGCCCTGCTAAAAAAGTAAATGATGTATTCCTCAAACACATTTTATTAACCCAAACAAAGTATATTATATCTACAGTAGTTGGCAAGAAGCCCAAGATCTTCAATAAACATTGTCCCAGATCTCTCATAGTCTACTCCATCAAGAGGTTCCAAAAATAGCATCATACTAGAGAACTGCCATGTAGTAGCTACCTAAAATATTTCTATGAGTTCACCAAAGCCAAACCAGCACTATATGTGACTTGATACAAGAAAAATGTGAACATGTTGAACAAATTAAGAGACACATTTATAACATCATCGAAACCACAGTCACTTGGACATGTCCTGCATGAACCCACATTACTGGACCATATACAGAGACTAATGTTTGGATCAGTCCCTACAACCATCTCCAACATGAATATGTTGGGAAACCTTTAGGCTGACCTAAGATTTATGGTACATGAAAATTTCTCAGTCATTGCGAACACGTATAACAATTTCTAAATAGCAACGATCAAAGGTTACCGTATACCATTAAACAGAAAACAGATGGCGCAGGACAGAGAGATTAAAAATCAATACGTTACCTTCAATAAGTACATTAAACATAGATTATTTATAAGTGTTTATGTGTTAGAAGAATGTAATTGCCGAGTATAAGACGGACTGGGAACGAGGACTGCTCCAGTGATTTCTTCATTTAGGATGTCGTAATTAAGTGAACAGACAGGGCTTGAAAGATATTTCACAGCCTGGACCGATAGAAAGCTGAACAAACATAGATACGTGTTAACAAGCAGTTACTCTCAGGGACTGGTTTGATCTTGGATGAGGGTTTGAAACAGTGGAATTGTGTGACCCATTTGTACTCAAAATAGACGTTACATGGTTTTTGGAATGGGGAGGAAACTATTAAATTAAATAACATATTTATTGTTCTTGCACTATAGCAATGGCAATTTAATTTCTTTTTGACCAGCACTTTCCAAGTATCATATTGTCATTTGTAGGCTTACATTTATCAAATTTTAGATGCAATTAGGGTAAATGTACTCACTCATTTCCTACCTAAAGAGCCCTCCATTGGTGGGATTCTGTCAGTGCCCAAACCAAATATGTATATGACTGAAAGGTAATCTACAGCCATAAACTGGAAATTCTGTTTTGGCTGATGATTATATAGGCAAATCTATGTCAAGTCTTCCATAATTGGGAATGGCTCTTGGCCTTGTTAGAGCAGATAAGCACAAGCCTCACCCATATCCGTGCCCATTTCAAAACAAAATACTGTTAGGAAAGTAGACGGGAGGGGACAGAACAAATGTTTATTTTCCCTGATCTTAGAAATAGTGGGCAAGAATCAAATCCTGATCCAAAGGTTTATATTTGTGGCCAAAGATTGAAGCTGTTGTACAATATGTAGAGCATATTTAATTCTTCTTCTATGCCTTTGCTAAATATTAGACAGTTTACTGAGAAACAAGCTTAATAGAATATATTCTGGGCCCAGGGAGACACATTAAAGGGCTCTGAAGGTCCAACAGAAGACAATCCGGTATGGAGATGACTTTGGGGTTTGCGACAGGCAGAGGCCTACATTAAAAACATTAGGCCTCATAGAAAGAATCTGAATTGGACCTCCATGTCCTGCCCCCTCCCATTAGCCAGGGGAGGGGGCAAGACATGGAGGTCCAATTCAGATTCTTTCTATGGGGCTCTGTGCCATTCTTTTGGGCTCAGGCCCCTTGACCACAGCACCATTGTCAACCTAGTGCAGCATCCAGGTATCTGATGAAGGTCTCCCAGGCCGCAAAACGTTTATGTAATACAGGGACCTGCTTAATCCATTACTTATACTTTGCAAGTCAACCCCGGAGTCTAGAGTCTTTATATCATTATACAGGGATGACTGTCAGGACTGCTAAGTCTACAATTAGCAGAGCTATAAATGAAACATTTACTAGATCTACTGAATCTTTCCTCACAAATATGTATAGCAATCTACTCAGCTCCTTCTGCTCTGTCACATGTTGTGTGCAGATTGGACTCAATATGTCAGGTTCACTTTAAATCTGGCCATCCTTGGTCCAAGAGGTATACGGCAGAAGCAATGTCTGATTTGGTAATGAAAAAATTATAATAATGAGTCACATTTGGGGCCAATGTGCACATCTCCTCTTCCAATTGAATCTTTGTTATCATTACACTCCTAGGACTTGTATCATTGTATGTCATTTATATCATTGTATTAAAGGGGTTATCCATGAAAAGATATTTATGACTTACACTCAGGATAGGTCATCAGTATCAGATCTGCAGGGGTGCGACACCCGAGACCCCCACTGATCAGCTGTTAGAAGAATCCTTGAGCTCCGCAGCCTCTTCCTAGGCCAGTGACATCACCGTACGTTGGTCATGTGGCCTAATTGCAGCTCAGCCTTATTCCAGTCAATGGGGCTGATCTGCAGTACCAAGCACTGCCATTATATGATGTACGATGCTGTCCTTGGAAAGCAGTCGGGAGCCTGCATCACTCACCAAAGCTCCAGTGAGCTCAGTGGCTCCCTGAAACAGCTGATCAATGGGGATGCCGGGACTTGGACCCCCACTGATGTCCTAATGATGACCTATCCTGAGGATAAATCAACATTATCTTTACCAGGATAACTTCTTTAACTCGTCTGGGCCCATCTCTTGCACCCTATGATGAGGGTAGAGTGCCATTGAACTTACTCTGGACTCTTCCCTATATGCACACTCATAGAGTCAATCAGTGAGCAGAGGTGTTAATGAATAAATTACTAGACCTACAGATTTTTTCACAAATATGTATATCAATCTGTATATAATTAATGCAGGATGGATAAAAGTATGCTGTTCTATTATGAGCACATTTTGAGCATTTTGAATGCAGTGTGGTATAGTAAAATGATATTGCTGTACTGCAAGTGAAAAAATTAAATAAAATGGGTTTAAACTGTTATGCAAGACAAAGGCCATGGACAGACATTGTGCAGCCGTTAAAGATTAGAAATGAGTAAATCGATTATAAATAAATTGAATTCAACCCGAATTGCCCCAAAATTTTGGTCAAATCCACATTTTTGACTGAGAAGAATTTCTCAGAATGGTGTCAGCCATTTTTCAGATCAGAATACAGAATAGATGAAGAAGGTGGATCATATAACCCCAAGTGGTGAGTCACCCTCAAGCATTTGCCACCATATAGCAAAACATTTACGGACTATTTAAAAAAATAATAATAATTTTACATCCTACAGGTTGTTTATTACCACCAGGAGCCATGTGTTTACCCATAACCATGTATATTGCTGTCACTTTAATATTACTAATGCTGGCTTGATGTTAAAAAAGCTTAAAATGATGGTCCTAAAAGACCTCAAAATGTCATCCGCAACTTTTCAGGGCAATTGGGACACTTTCAATTCTGGTCAAATTTATTTGGAGCTGAATCAAATTATCCAATCAATTTGGCCAAATCAAATCCAAATGGATTTTCAAAAAGTTTGCTCATCGCTATTCAAGATCTCTTAGAGATGGCATTTGGCACCCAATGGTGGGCATGTAGCATGAACATCTAGAAAAATGTAACAAAAAACCTACAGAGTACCGTAGATACATTGCTTGAGGATGCCTACTTAACACATTTCTAGCAGCTGTCGAGGCCAAAGACTGTGACATAACTGACGCAAAAAAGTCAAGTTATGAATGGTCTTTGCAACACCATATTAAACGTCAAGTCAGCATGTTTTGTTTTTGTCAAAAGGCAAGGAGAATAAAGCTGACCATGCACACTCTTACCAGATGTTAGCAATTTTGATGGGATCCATCAACAATCTAATGTGTCAAGGGGCAGATTGGTTGGATTTTAATCCATCTAAAGTTCTACCCAATTCACATATAACATTGCAGGGGCAAAGCCATCAAAAAGAGTATTTAAAAAAAAAAAATCAACGTTCATAGATGACATTCTTTTTTAGACTTTTTAGCTGTTTATAGCTCTCATTTTGGCAGTACTATTGAAAAATTAAATACAAAATATTGTTTTTCTGTAGAATTAAAACAAATAAGACCTCCTATATAGATCGGTAATTCATTATCAGTGTACTGCTGCTGTGAGCAAAAAATGCTACTGCAAGGTAATCCTCATGGTAATAGTACATATAGAATTGGGATAATAATATGACAGCTTTATTGTTCTCCTGAAAGTACTAGATAATGGTGCCCACAGAAGAGCAATGCATTGAATAACTCCTTCATGCCATAGCAATTTTCTGTTTTTTCATTTTCATTTTTAACTCACTGCCTTTCAGGAACCATAACTTTTTTTAATTTTCCATTCACATAGCGGTATGGAAGCTTGTTTTTTGCTGAACAAATTGTACTTTCTAATGACACAATTTAATATTGCATAGAAAGTAATGGGAAGCTAGAAAAAAACTCCAGCAATACCATATTATTTTATAGTTGTAAAAAATAAAAAAATAAAAAATAATTTTTTCTTGCATCGCCATATTCTGACCTCCAGAACTTTTTATATTTATTAGTGTTGGGCGAGCATGCTCAGCTGAACACTAATTTTACTCGTAACAAACGTGCGGGGAGAAGACTCGCAGCCAATTAACGTGCAGGTAAGTACTGCTATTCACTGTAATGCCTTAGCCATGTTGGCTACTGGAATTACAGTGATTGGTTGGCCGGAACGCGTCATCGGGTGCTATATAGCACCCGATGACACGTGTTCGGCTCAGTTTTAGTCAGGGAGAGCTGGAGAGCAGAATGGAGAGATAGTGTAGGGAGTGAAATAGGAATATTTTAGCTTTTATACTTGTTATAGACCCAAAAGTCCTTTTAAGGACTATTGTTGTGTGTGGCAGCAATATATATTTTTAGCGCAACCTGCGCTAAATTGCTAAAACTTGTTAGAGACCCAAAAGTCCTTTTAAAGAGGACCTTTCACCTGTGTAAACTATGTGAACCGAGTATGCTGCCATATAGAGCGGCGCCCGGGGATCTCACTGCACTTACTATTATCCCCGGGGCGCCGCTCCGTTCTCCCGTTATAGGCTCCGGTACCTTTGCTTTTTAAGTTATAGTAGGCGGGTCTTCCCTTGTCCTGTGGGCGTCTCCTTCTCCTAGGCTGCAGCGCTGGCCAATCGCAGCGCACAGCTCACAGCCTGGGAGGTTTTTTTCTCCCAGGCTGTGAGCTGTGCGCTGCGATTGGCCAGCGCTGCAGCCTAGGAGAAGGAGACACCCACAGGACAAGGGAAGACCCGCCTACTATAACTTAAAAAGCAAAGGTACCGGAGCCTATAATGGGAGAGCGGAGCGGCGCCCGGGGATAA
This sequence comes from Bufo bufo, assembly GCF_905171765.1. NCBI lineage: Eukaryota > Metazoa > Chordata > Amphibia > Anura > Bufonidae > Bufo > Bufo bufo. Next base: position 181,556,792 of record NC_053397.1, on the reverse strand, counting down.
TAGTAAGTGCAGTGAGATCCCCGGGCGCCGCTCTATATGGCAGCATACTCGGTTCACATAGTTTATACAGGTGAAAGGTCCTCTTTAAGGACTATTGTGTGTGGCAGCAGTATATATTTTCAGTGCAACATGCACTTAATTGCTAAAACTTATTAGAGACCCAAAAGTCCTTTTAAGGACTATAGTCATATCTGGCAGCAATATATATTTTTAGTGCAACCTGCACTAAATTGTGAAAACTTGTTAGAGACCCAAAAGTCCTTTTAAGGACTATAGTTGTATCTGGCAGCAATATATATTTTTAGTGCAACCTGCGCTAAATACAGTAGCTTGCAATTGTTTGGCCGCTGCAGACAGCAACATTATCTGCGCTACATCTCCTGTCTAAAGTGTGCGCAGCCTAAAAATATCTGTGACATCCAGTGTACTTTTTCCGTAGACGGTGTCCGCTGCGGACAGTTACATTACCTGCACTACATCTCCTGTATAACGTTTGCATATCCGAAATATCAGTGACATTCAGTCAAATTTTTTTTCTGCTAGTGGCAGCGACATTACCTGTCCTACATCTCCTGTATAACGTTAGCCCATCCTAAATATCAGTGACATTAATTGCACTATACCTCCTGTATAACGTTTGTGCATCCTAAATATCAGTGACATTAATTCAGTGTAATTTTTTATTAGGCGGTGGTGACAGCGACATTACTTGCGCTATACCTCCTGTGTAACGTGTGTGCATCCTAAATCTGAGTGACATTCATTCAGTATAATTATTTATTAGGAGGTGGTGAGAGTGACATTACTTGCACTATACCTCCTGTTTAACGTGTGCGCATCCTAAAAAATATCTGTGACATTCTGTGTACTTTATTTGCGCATACACTTACAAAACCTGTGCTACTGTACGTGTGACATACTTTCAAGCATATATACCATTTAATATGCGCAAGGCGAGCAGTAAGGGATGGGGAAGTGGCCGTGCTGCTGATGGTGCACGCAGAGGCCGTGGCCTTTGGCGCAGTGAAACTGTGCCTGCGGCCAGAGCACAAAAAACACACTCATCTACGATACCTAGCTTCATGTCCTAGTTTGCAGGGCGGCGCAGGACACCATTCTCGAAGTCAGACCAGTGCGACCAGGTGGTCAGTTGGATTGCAGCAGATAATGCTTCCAGCCGGTTAAGCACCACCCTGTCTTCCACAAAGTCCAGTCTCAGTAGCCAAGAGTCTGGTCAACAGAATCCTAACCCTAATACTCCTTCGACCCACCATGGAGAGTGTTGGCAAACAAGTGATCCCACACTCGAATATTCCGAGGAGCTGTTTTCATCGCCATTCCTTAATTTGGGCCTTTCACCAAGCCCGCTTGAAGAGGGACATGAGGAGATCTTGTGCCCTGATTCCCAAACTCTGGAGCATCCACAGTCAGAAGAAGATGACGGTGGGGAACGGCAATTAGTGTTTTACGAGGTGGATGATGATGAGACACAGTTGACAATAAGTCAACCGCAAATAGTGTCTCAAGAGGTCCATGATAAGGATGAGACACAGTTGTCAATAACTGAGGTTGTTGTTAGGTCAACAAGTCAGGAGGATGACCAGAGTGAGGAAGTGGAAGAGGAGGTGGTGGACGATGAAGTCACTGACCCAACCTGGGAAGGTGGCAAGTCGAGCGAGGACAGCAGAACAGAGGGGGAGGGATCTGCAGCACCGCAACAGGCTGGAAGAGACAATGGGGTGGCAAAAGGGAGAAGGCGGGCCACACCAAACAGGCCAGCAACTGTTCCCCGGAGCACCCCATTGCGGCAATTTCCCTTGTCAAGGAGTAGGTGTTCCGCAGTCTGGCGCTTTAGTGAGGAAAGTGCGGATGATAATAGAATTGTCATTTGCAACCTGTGCCGTACCAAAATAAGCAGGGGCATAAACACTAGCAACCTCACCACCACAGCATGATCCGCCACATGGCATCAAAGCACGCTAATAGGTGGGTCGAACGCCTGGGTCCACAACCAGTGTCTGCGGGTCACACCACTGTCTCCTCTTCCCCTGTTACTTGCTGGCCAATCCCCTGTCCAAGACGCAGGCTCGGATGTCTCCCACCATGCACCTGGACCTTTGCAAGCACCATCAGCTAGCACACCCACTTCTGTGTCCCAGCGCAGTGTACAAATGTCTATACCCCAGGCCTTTGAACAAAAGTGCAAATACCCAGCCACCCACCCACAGACCATAGCACTAAATGCGCACCTTTCCAAATTGCTGGCCCTGGAAATGTTGCCATTTAGGCTTGTGGACACTTAGGCTTTCTGCAGCCTGATGGCGGCGGCTGTCCCATAGTACTCTGTCCCCAGCCGCCAATATTTTTCACGGTGTGCCATCCCAGCCTTACACCAGCATGTGTCCCATAACATCACCCATGCCCTGACCAACGCAGTTATTGTTAAGGTCCACTTAACAACTGACACATAGACAAGTGCTTGTGGCCAGGGACGCTACATTTCCCTGATGGCACACTGGGTAAACGTTGTAGAGGCTGGGAGCGAGTCGTACCCTGGGATGGCACAGGTGCTAACAACGCCAAGGATTGCGGGCCCTACTTCCATCAGGGTTTCCACCACCACCTACATTATTGGCTGCAAACCCCCTTCTTCTCCTCTGTCTCATCCTCCACTTCCACCTCTGAATTATCATCTTGCAGCACCAGTCATCCATCAGTCAGGAGCTGGAAGCATTGTAGCACTGCAGAGGGGAAGCGGCAGCAGGCAGTGCTGAAACTGATCTGCTTAGGTGACAAACAGAACACCGCCGCAGAGCTGTGGCAGGGGATAAGGGACCAGACTGAGCTGTGGCTCTCGCCACTCAGCCTACAACCAGGCATGGTTGTGTCTGGAAATGGCCGTAACTTGGTGGCGGCTTTGGAGCTCTGCAAACTCACACGCAGTTTCTCAAAACCTACCCTAATTTGCCTGAGCTACTGGTGAAGGTGCGCCGCATGTGTGCTTATTTCCACATGTTGGCTAGGCTTTGTGAGCAGCAGAGAGCAGTAGTGGAATACCAGCTGCAACATAGTCATCGCCTTTCCAATCAGCTTCCGCTCTTCACAAGCGACGAGTGGGCATTGATGTCTAACCTCTGTGAGGTTTTACAGAACTTTGAGGAATCAACACAGATAGTGAGTGGCCATAATGCTATTGTCAGCATAACCATCCCACTTCTGTGTCTACTCAAACGCTCGCTGCTCACAATTAAGGTGGATGCTTTGCATGTGGAAGAGGTGGAAATGGAGGAAGCAAGTACACAGGGTGATAGCCAGACCACCCTCAGTTCGTCTTCTCAGTGCGAATTGGATGATGATGAGTAGGAGGAGCAGGAGACGGTTGCCTTCGCTACAGATGGTGGTACCCATGGAAGTTTTATTCCATCTGTACAGCGTGGATGGATAGAAGAGTAGGAAGAGGATGAGGAGATTGAGAGTCATCCTCCTGATGAGGACAGCGAAGTCTTGTCTGTTGGGACTCTGGAAAACATGGCTGACTTTGCCCGTGACCCTTGCGTTGTACGCATTTTGGCCAAACCCGATTACTTGTACACCCTTCTCGACCCCTGCTACAAAGAGAACTTCTCATCCCTCATTCCTGTGGTGGAGAGGATGAGCAAAATGTTGCAATACCAGAAGGTCCTTGTGGAAAAATTGCTCCAAAAATTTCCAGCTGACAACGCTGGCTGCAGAGTACGTAGTTCCTTGGCCAACCAAGGAGGGGAGACGAGGCAGGTCTGCTGTCACGGCCTATGTGCCACGCATGTTGTTGCCTGTGGCAACGTGTGGTTTTGTTTGCTTGTGTGTGCACTTCCCCTTTAAGTGGCTTCCTTCCTCTGTCTGGTGTTGGAAGGGTTAACTCCCTTCCTACTGTTTTGTGAACACTGGGTTTATGTGTTTGTGGGTGTGGCTGCTTGGGCTATTTAATCTCTGCTGGATGCCTGAAGCTGAGGGGTACTCCAGCCATGGTGTATGCTGGAGCTATCCTCCTGGTCTTCATATTCCATCTGTCCAGTGAGGGCCACCCTTGTGGTCATAGATGTTCTTATGGTGTCTCACGTTTATTGCAGCTATGGCTGTCCTGGGTTCCTGTGTGGTTTGTGGTGTGTGCTGTGTCCTTTTAATGTTGGTGTGGACACCAGCACTTGTGCACGGGTTCCAGTCAGTGTGTCTGTGGCAGGTAAGTGTGTTACTGGTTTCACTTACTTGCCATCTCCTTATAGCTGTATGTGTTCCCCTCTCCTTGCAGCCTGGCCTCAGATAGAGACTCCTGTTCCTCCATGACTGGGATGAACAGGTTGTCTCTCCCCTGCTCCTAAGTGAGGGATTACCAGGGCAACTTAGGGTTTCTAGGAATCCTTAGTATGAGTCGTCTTACCATCGGGGTCCGCTCATACAATGAGGAGTCAGGGAGAGGATTAGGGATGCGGTAGGAGGTGACCTGCTCCCTTATTACTCCTTTTGGCCAGGCTGATCCCCTTCACCCTCTGACACCGCACGGTGGGGGGTTCCCCCACTCCCCGTCGTGACACCTACACTCTCCAAGGCCTGGGACAGTTTTATGACACCCCGCCAGCACCCTCAACCTGATGCGTGGCCTAGTGTCACAAGGAGGGACAAATTTTGGTAGATGGTGAAGGAGTACGTAGCAGATCGTGTTAGCGTCCTCAGTGATCCCTGTGTGCCTTACAAATATTGGGTGTCCAAGCTGGACACGTGGCACGAACTGGCGTTCTACGCCTTGGAGGTGCTGGCCTGCCCCGGCGCCAGCGTTTTGTCAGAGCGTGTATTTAGTGCTGCTGGGGGCTTAATAACTGATAAGTGCATCCACCTGTCAACTGAAAATGCTGACTGGTTGACTTTTATAAAAATGAACAAGGCCTGGATTGCTGGGGACTTCTCTACTCCACCAGAGTAAAGCAGCTGAACATAAAGGCACTCTAAATGTGGCTTTTATGGTGTATTGAATACACTGTATTCCCATGTACCCCTTCCACCACTAAAAAGGGTATATGGTTCAATGTCCCTTTTCTCGTCCTCCTCCTCCATTATAACAACATGCTTATTAGGCTGCCCTCGCTCCGAATGTTTTAGAGGGTTAGCTCAGCAGCGAGCCATCACCCATAATGTTTTAGAGGGTCACCAGCAGGCCCTCACCCAAAATGCTTTTAAAGGACACCAGCAGGCCCTCAACCATAATGTTTTAGAGGATCAGCAGCAGACCCTCACCCCAAAATTTTTAGATGGTCAGCTCGGCAGCAGGCCCTCGCCCACAAATTTTCTTAGATGGTCATCTCAGCTGCAAGCCCTCGCCCACAACATTTTTTAGATGGTCAGCTCGGCAGCAGGCCCTCGCCCACAAAATTTTTTAGATGGTCAGCTCGGCAGCAGGCCCTCGCCCACAATTTTTTTTAGATGGTCAGCTCTGCAGCAGGCCCTCGCCCACAAAATTCTTTTAGACGGTCAGCTCGGCAGCAGGCCCTCACCCACAACATTTTTTAGATGGTCAGCTCGGCAGCAGGCCCTCACCCCTAATGTTTTAGACAGTCAGCTCAGCAGCAGACCCTCACCCCTAATGTTTTAGATGGTCAGATCAGCAGCAGGCCCTCACCCCTAATGTTTTAGAGTGTCACCAGCAGGCCCTTGCTCCTAATGTTTTTGAGGGTCATCAGCAGGCCATCAATCATAATTTTTCAAGGCTGTGTATGATGCCCTCCTTTATGTGTAATAAAGGGTGTATTGGAGTGCCGGTTCCTTGTAATTTTTAGCAGCTCTTTGGCAGCACTAAGCATAGGCTATATGAGTGTAGGAGTCCCAGTACCTGAACAATTCTATATTTTTTTTATTTTTTGTTACAGCATTCACCATGAATAAATATGTATATATTTGAATAGTTCAGGCATTTTGCAGCAATATATTATATCTTATTTTTCTTAATTGTATAGTTCTTTTTTATATATATTTTTAAAAACTCTACATTTATTTTTAATCTTTCTAGGGGACTTTAATATCCTCTTCACTTTTCCCATAGATAGCAATGATTTACCATTGCAATCTACGGGAGAATCATTAAGTTCCTATGAAGCCTGCCTTCAGAAGGTACGAGGCTGCCTGTAACGGTCGCTTACACACACACACAGGGGGAGGGAAGTGACCACTGCGCTCCACCCTTACCCCTGGCCCTGCCTACTTGCCTCGCGAGTCCTAATGACAGGGGACAACTGGACGGTAATCCCTAACTTGGAATAAGTGCAGGGATGACAGACAGACAAACAACAGAACGTGAACGGACCGAGTCAATACCAGGAAAGCTACAAAGTACAAATGGAGCATACAGAGAATTGTCAGGCGAAGCCAGGGTCATAAATACCAGGAGAGACGTGAAGTACCAAAGGAGTCAGCAGAGGATCGTCAGGAGGAGGCCGGGGTCAAATACCAGGAGAGCAGCAAAGTACACAAGGAGCAGGCAGAGGATCGTCAGGAATTCAGCAGGAGGTAAGTACGCTAGGAAAGACCAAATCACAGGTGGAACCTAAATTAACAGGCAACCTGTGGCCAGCAGGCTGCCTGTATTTATAGTGGGGAGTGAGGGTCATGTGACGTGGCCAGCGTCACATGACCGACAGACCAACCAGTCGAGCACCGAGTGATCAGCTCGGCGCTCAAGGCAGACTAGGAGCAGGGAGCCACCCAGCTAGTAAAGCCGCCCTGGGAATGAGGTCAAACACAGATCCTCATTCCCAAAGCTAAGCAACAGTTCTGCGGGCAATGGGGGACCGAGTGCACCTTCGGAATCCCGTTACACTGACACAGCAACCAAACGGCTTCCTAAATCTCGACTTTGGGAAGTCTTTCGGCTACAGGGAGTTCTCCCTGAAAATAACTGCTCAAAAAACTGAGGAATTAAAAGTCCAGGATTGACGTTCTCGCCGATCATTGACTCTACCACTGGCTGTCTGCTGTGTAAAACAGCAGGAATCTGATGGCTGTGGCTCCCACTCAGCTCCTAAGAGGACACCATCTTAACAGGGGTTGTCTCAATTCAGTAAGTGGCATTTATCATGTAGAGAAAGTTAATACAAGGCACTTACTAATGTATTGTTATTATCCATATTGCTTCCTTTGCTGGCTGGATTCATTTTTCTATCACATTATACATTGCTCATTTCCATGGTTACAGACCTCCCTACAATCCAGCAGTGATGGCCGTGCTTGCACAATATAGGAAAAAGCACCAGCCTATGTGCGCTCCCACGGTCTCGGCCACCAGAGAGGCCTGATGTCACAAATGGGTTAATGTACTCATGTTTTGCTGCGCATAATAGTCTATAATCTTGGTGACAGATTCAATTTAAAGATGTAGATCTGGTTCTGCCAAACAAGTATGGGTATCTCAACGGGTAGAGAATAATAATCCAAATCTGCTGTGAGAAAAAGCAGGGAGGCTGTCTTGGGGAAGAGCAAAGAAGCCCCCTTTAGGGAAAGCATGGAAACCCCTCTTACCTATAAGATCATTGGCTGATCCCACTGAAATTATTTTATTAAATACATTTGAACTCATAACTGGACCTCAGTGATAAGTGATATATTCCCGTTACATACCCAACGATGACAACAAAGCTTCATATTCTCCAACCAAATTTTTTGAGATGTTTAATTGGTTCAACTATAAGAAAAAAAATCTGTGAACCAAAAAATCCAGTAAAAATATGATTTATGTGCTAAGAAGGGCGTTTTGTGAAGTCAGAACATGTGTGAAACTTTACAAACCCTTTGAAGTTGTAGTTCACTTATTCAGACTTGGACAGAAGTTTGATGTCAGTCTGTAAAGTAAGTACATCCCTCCAAATAGGCTCCTGGATACCAAATAAAAGTGTTCTCCCATCTTTACCCGGGACATTACTTAATTGGCTAATGATTCATGGCTGAAACAGTCAAATTTAAAGCAGCCACGTTTCTCTCCTTGACAACGTGTCAGGGTAATGTTATTTAAGCTAATTTATGGGTCTACTTCACCAGTAATTTATTGCACGCGAGTGATACTGTATTCGAGAAAGCATTAATTTCACACCTGAACTGAATGGAAAACTTCTTAGAAGCCAGTTATTAGTACAGAACGGTTCCTGACTGCAGTCTGTATGCTCCAATGTACTTTAATGATGTAAAACCGCAACTCGAAAATGATTTCATATTCTTCTTTAATAGTTTGGTCAAATGACTTCCTGATTTATTTTCATGTATTTGAGCTGGCTGCCAAAATATACATTGCTAAATAAAATTTCCTTCCTAAAAATTAATTTCCTAGTTTGGTTTGGGCGACATTTATTGAACCTGTTAGACATATTTATAGTGGTAAAATTCAAAATGAACATTTCTGATGCAATGAAAGGAGCCTACCATGTAATGTGACAAGAACATTGAAACATTTCTCATGTAAAGGGTTCCAGCATTTTATGTCTTATAAGATAAAAAGTCCGGGTGCTTTCCTTGTCATATTTCATCAGCTAAAAGTATTGGAAATATCATCTTTGCCATAAAACATGATAAAGACTCCATCAATACCACTACTGGGGAGACTGGAGACGTGAAAGAGGGGGGAAGTTACACTAATGTATTTTATCTATTTGCTGTTTATAGCGGTGGCAGCAATCTGGTCTAAAACTATGACATTAAAGGGGTTATCTCATGATTAAATACATCATATAGTACATGGGAATACCTTTCTAACAAACCCAGCCCTGTACCTCATGTGGATCCAGAGATCTCCCCATTCATTGCTCCAATTTCTCTGCTAGATTTATATCACGCTGGCAGCTCAAGGGGAGTGTCCTTTCTGCTGCAGCTCAGGGGGTGTGTCCTTTCTGCTGCAGCACAGGGGGTATGTCCTTTCTGCTGCAGCTCAGAGCGTGTGTCCTTTCTGCTGCAGCTCAGGGGGTATGTCCTTTCTGCTGCAGCTCAGAGCGTGTGTCCTTTCTGCTGCAGCTCAGGGGGTATGTCCTTTCTGCTGCAGCTCAGGGGGCGTGTCCTTTCTGCTGCAGCTCAGTGGGTATGTCCTTTCTGCTGCAGCTCAGGGGGTATGTCCTTTCTGCTGCAGCTCAGGGGGTATATCCTTTCTGCTGCAGCTCAGGGGGTATGTCCTTTCTGCTGCAGCTCAGGGGGCGTGTCCTTTCTGCTGCAGCTCAGTGGGTATGTCCTTTCTGCTGCAGCTCAGGGGGTATATCCTTTCTGCTGCAGCTCTCTCTCTATCACAGCTCAGGAGGTAGTTGAAGGATGACACTGAGCATGTGCGGCCATTTTTAAGTGAGGTGGAAAAAGAACAAAAAAAAACAGCAGGTGGTGCTCTACATTTTATTGAATAACTCAATCACTATACTAAATTTTTAATTACATACAATTGCAAAAGTGTTCAGATCTAGGGTGCTGGTTTGAAAACTGTAGAATATTTTTCGTGGGACAACTCCTTTATAAGCAAATAATAGAAATAAAATTTTATAATTGTCTGCACAGCCACCATTACAAAGGCAGTCTATATTCTGATATATTATACATCTGTATTCAAACAGTATATAGTGATGTATAATGGACTTATTACATCTCATTAAATATACTTGCAGCAAATTTTAACTTGTCACATAATAATAAAACTCATTGAAATGGTCAAGTTAAGGTTTACTTCCAGTGTTGCTGGAACTTTGTATATAAAGAGAACCTGTCACCATGAATTGCAGTACAATCTGCAGGCAGCATGTTATAGAGCAGGAGAAGCTGAGCAGATTAAAAAAATACTGTATTTTTCACTGTATGTGGGGGGGGGGAATAGCGGTCCTTCTTTTAAATATAATAGTAATGAGCACTTCCATCATGGTCTGATAAGGGATTGGGGGTCTGATCTGAGATCTAATACCGAATGGGGGTCTGCTCGGAGGTCTGATGTAACGGGGTTTCCGAAGGTGCACTCGGTCCCCCATTGCCCGCAGAACTGTTGCTTAGCTTTGGGAATGAGGATCTGTGTTTGACCTCATTCCCAGGGCGGCTTTACTGCTGGGTGGCTCCCTGCTCCTAAGTCTGCCTTGAGCGCCGAGCTGATCACTCGGTGCTCAACTGTTTTTCTGTCGGTCATGTGACGCTGGCCACGTCACATGACCCTCACTCCCCACTATAAATACAGGCAGCCTGCTAGCCACAGGTTGCCTGTTATTTTCTAGGTTCCTGGCTATTTGTTGGACTACTGAATACTCACCTGATTCCGTTCCCTGACGATCCTTTTGCCTGCTCCTCCTGTACTGCGCATCCGTCCTGGTATTGTGACCTCGGCTCCCACCTGACTACTCTCTTAGGACTCCTCTTGTACTTCTCTACTCTTCTGGTATTTGACCCCGGCTTCTCCTGACCATTCTTTGCTTAGCTAGCCCTTTGTACTGCGTAGCTCTCTTGGTTCTGACCCGGTCCGTTCATGTTCCGTATTTTGTATTGTCTGTCTTCCCTGCACGTATCCTAAGTTAGGGACTGTCGTCCAGTTGTCCCCTGTCATGAGGACTCGTGAGGCAAGTAGGCAGGGCCAGGGGTGAGGGTGGAGCGCAGTGGTCACTATCCTTTCCCCTGTGTGTGTGTGGACATGACCGTTACATCTGATACAGATTGGGGGTCTGATTGTCGGGTCTGATCTAAGGTCTGATACAGATTAGGGGTCTGATCTGAGATCTTATAAAAATTAGGGGTCTGATTAGGGGGGTCTGATCTGAGGTCTGATACAGATTAGGGGTCTGATCTGAGGTCTAATAAAGATTGAGTGTCTGATTTGAAGTCTGATCCAGATTGGAGGGTCTGATCTGAAGTCTGATAAAGTTTGGGGGTCTGATAAAGATTGGGGGTCTGATTTGAGGCTTTGATGAAGATTGGGGGTCTGATCTGAGGTCTGATTTTCCTCCTCTAAAACCTGTGTGTGTCTTATAATCAGGTGTGTCTTATAGAGTGAAATGTATGGTAGTTTTGTGGGAAAATATTCAGTAATTTGTGCATTTAAAGGACTTCTTGTAGTTAATGGAGGCCGTTATGGCACCAAAAGTGGTAAAAGGCAGAGTGGAATACCTGCATTCCCTGTATTTTATGGTGGCCAGTATGGCATTATAACAGGCAGTAGGTTCCCGTCTTGCAGATATTGCCTTGACGTCGGCAGACGAGCCCAAATAATTTTGTACAAAATGTATTCGCCAGGAATCTCAAATTTACAAAATACGCATAGTATTAGCACTAGTGTTGATCGAGCACCATAGTGCTCGGGTGCTCGGGGGCTCGGGCCGAACACATCGGGATGCTAGGGTGCTCGGTAGAGTATAATGGAAGTCAATGGGAGAACCCGAGCATTAAACCAGGCACCCCCTGCTCTGAAGAGGGGCGGGTGCCTGGTTCATAGGAAAAGGTCAGAAATTGATGGAAACACCACCAAAATGGTTCGGGAACAGCATGGGGAGGATGTCTGGATGCATCTTGGACTCCCAGGTCGCTGCTGGGAACGATGTTGTCCGAGTAGTATGCCACTTTTACAGACTGACAATAATACGCACAAAACCAAAGATAAAATCGATTTTAGATGAAAAATTGTTAGGAAACATTCTTTCCTGTATATTTACTTGTATATAAAGTGCAAGTGCTGCCAAAAATTACAAGGAAGAGGCACTCCGATACAACCTGTATATCACATAATGGAGGGCCTCATTCACATTGTGGTACAATTGTTCAGATAGTGGGACTCCTACACTCATAAAGCCTATGCACTAAGTGAAAGGGCTGCCAAAAATTACAAGGAACCAGCACTCCAATACACCCTTTATTACACATAAAGGAGGGCATCATACACAGCCTTGAAAAATGATGATGTATGGCCTGCTGGTGACCCTCAAAAACATTTGGAGCAAGGGCCTGCTGATCTAAAACATTATAGGCGAGGGCCTGCTGCCACTTTGGTGACTCTAGATAACCTGGGCCCGATCGCACATCCCCGTGACAACGACGATTCATTCGGATGTCTGCAACTTTCGATGTTCTTTTCAGCGCGAACCACGGTGACCATGGGTAACGGGGAATCAGGGTTTGATTCCGGAGAGGGAGCCTGATAAACAGCTACGGATACCACTTCCAAGCAAGGCAGCATGCGTACAAATTACCGATTAGGTATAATTAGGTGAGGGCCTGCTGGTGAGCTGACCCTCTAAATAGTCTAAAAGATTGTAGGTGAGGGCCTGTATGTGAGCTGACCCTGTAATAAATTGTAGATGAGGGCCTGCTGGTGAGCTTACCCTGTAAAAATTATATGCGAGGGCCTGCAGGTGAGCTGACCCTGTAAAACATTATATGTGTGGGCCTGCAGATGAGCTGACCCTGTAAAAGATTTTAGGTGCGGTCCTGCTGGTGAGCTGACCCTGTAAAAGATTTTAGGTGCGGGCCTGCTGGTGAGCTGACCCTGTAATAGATTTTTGGTGCGGGACTGCTGGTGAGTTGACCCTGTAAAAGATTTTAGGTGCGGACCTGCTGGTGAGCTGACCCTGTAAAACATTATATGCGAGGGCCTGCTGGTGAGCTGAACCTCTTAAACATTATATGTGAGGGCCTGCTGGTGAGCTGACCCTGTAAAACATTGTAGGTGAAGGCCTGCTGGTGAGCTGACCCTCTACAAAATTATATGTGAGGGCCTGCTGGTGAGCTGACCATCTAAAAAATTATATGTGAGAGCATGCAGCTGAGCTGACACTGTAAAACATTATATGCAAAGGGCATACAGTACAGACCAAAAGTTTAGACACACCTTCTCATTCAAAGAGTTTTCTTTATTTTCATGACTATGAAGGCATCAAAACTATGAATTAACACATCTGGAATTATATATATAACAAACAATTGTGAAACAACTGAAAATATGTCATATTCTAGGTTCTTCAAAGTAGCCACCTTTTGCTTTAATTACTGCTTTGCACACTCTTAGCATTCTCTTGATGAGCTTTAAGAGGTAGTCCCATGAAATGGTTTTCACTTCACAGGTGTGCCCTGTCAGGTTTAATAAGGGATTTCTTGCCGTATAAATGGGGTTGGGACCATCAGTTGCATTGAGGAGAAGTCAGGTGGATACACAGCTGATAGTCCTACTGAATAGACTGTTAGAATTTGTATTATGGCAAGAAAAAAGCAGCTAAGTAAAGAAAAATGAGTGGCCATCATTACTTTAAGAAATGAAGGTCAGTCAGCCGAAAAATTGGGAAAACTTTGAAAGTAAGGGCTATTTGACCATGAAGGAGAGTGATGGGGTGCTGCGCCAGATGACCTGGCCTTCACAGTCACCAGACCTGAACCCAATCGAGATGGTTTGGGGTGAGCTGGACCGCAGAGTGAAGGCAAAAGGGCCAACACGTGCTAAGCATCTCTGGGAACTCCTTCAAGACTGTTGGAAGACCATTTCAGGGGACTACCTCTTGAAGCTCATCAAGAGAATGCCAAGAGTGTGCAAAGCAGTAATCAAAGCAAAAGGTGGCTACTTTGAAGAACCTAGAATATGACATATTTTCAGTTGTTTCACACTTGTTTGTTATGTATATAATTCCACATGTGTTAATTCATAGTTTTGATGCCTTCATAGTCATGAAAATAAAGAAAACTCTTTGAATGAGAAGGTGTGTCCAAACTTTTGGTCTGTACTGTATATGCGAGGACATTACACTGCGTGCAGAATTATTAGGCAAATGAGTATTTTGACCACATCATCCTCTTTATGCATGTTGTCTTACTCCAAGCTGTATAGGCTCGAAAGCCTACTACCAATTAAGCATATTAGGTGATGTGCATCTCTGTAATGAGAAGGGGTGTGGTCTAATGACATCAACACCCTATATTAGGTGTGCATAATTATTAGGCAACTTCCTTTCCTTTGGCAAAATGGGTCAAAAGAAGGACTTGACAGGCTCAGAAAAGTCAAAAATAGTGAGATATCTTGCAGAGGGATGCAGCACTCTTAAAATTGCAAAGCTTCTGAAGCGTGATCATCGAACAATCAAGCGTTTCATTCAAAATAGTCAACAGGGTCGCAAGAAGCGTGTGGAAAAACCAAGGCGCAAAATAACTGCCCATGAACTGAGAAAAGTCAAGCGTGCAGCTGCCAAGATGCCACTTGCCACCAGTTTGGCCATATTTCAGAGCTGCAACATCACTGGAGTGCCCAAAAGCACAAGGTGTGCAATACTCAGAGACATGACCAAGGTAAGAAAGGCTGAAAGACGACCACCACTGAACAAGATACACAAGCTGAAACGTCAAGACTGGGCCAAGAAATATCTCAAGACTGATTTTTCTAAGGTTTTATGGACTGATGAAATGAGAGTGAGTCTTGATGGGCCAGATGGATGGGCCCGTGGCTGGATTGGTAAAGGGCAGAGAGCTCCAGTCCGACTCAGACGCCAGCAAGATGGAGGTGGAGTACTGGTTTGGGCTGGTATCATCAAAGATAAGCTTGTGGGGCCTTTTCGGGTTGAGGATGGAGTCAAGCTCAACTCCCAGTCCTACTGCCAGTTTCTGGAAGACACCTTCTTCAAGCAGTGGTACAGGAAGAAGTCTGCATCCTTCAAGAAAAACATGATTTTCATGCAGGACAATGCTCCATCACACGCGTCCAAGTACTCCACAGCGTGGCTGGCAAGAAAGGGTATAAAAGTAGAAAATCTAATGACATGGCCTCCTTGTTCACCTGATCTGAACCCCATTGAGAACCTGTGGTCCATCATCAAATGTGAGATTTACAAGGAGGGAAAACAGTACACCTCTCTGAACAGTGTCTGGGAGGCTGTGGTTGCTGCTGCACACAATGTTGATGGTGAACAGATCAAAACACTGACATAATCCATGGATGGCAGGCTTTTGAGTGTCCTTGCAAAGAAAGGTGGCTATATTGGTCACTGATTTGTTTTTGTTTTGTTTTTAAATGTCAGAAATGTATATTTGTGAATGTTGAGATGTTATATTGGTTTCACTGGTAAAAATAAATAATTGAAATGGGTATATATTTGTTTTTTGTTAAGTTGCCTAATAATTATGCACAGTAATAGTCACCTGCACACACAGATATCCCCCTAAAATAGCTAAAACTAAAAACAAACTAAAAACTACTTCCAAAAATATTCAGCTTTGATATTAATGAGTTTTTTGGGTTCATTGAGAACATGGTTGTTGTTCAATAATAAAATTAATCCTCAAAAATACAACTTGCCTAATAATTCTGCACTCCCTGTATATGCGAAGAATAAGCATGTTGATATGATGGAAGAACACTTGTGGGCCTGTTTGATGTGGCCCACCTTCTCCCTTTTGCCACCCCACTGCCTCTTCCAGCCTGTTGCGGTGCTGCAGATCCCTCCCCCTCTGTACTCGCTCGGCTTTCCACCTTCCCAGGTTGGGTCAGTAACTTCATCGTCCACCACATCCTCTTCCACTTCCTCACTCTGCTCATCCTCCTGACTTGTTGATCTAACCACAACCTCAGTGATTGACAACTGTATCTCATCCTCTTCCTCAACCTCTTGAGACAGTAATTGCTGTTGAGTTATTGGCAACTGTGTCTCATCATCATCCACCTCATTAAACAGTAATTGCCGTTCTTCACCGTCATCTTCTTGTGACTGTGGATGCTCAAGAGTTTGGGAATCAGGGCACAAGATCTGTCCCTCTTCAAGCATGCTTAGCAAGAGGGCCAAATCAAGGAATGGCAAGGAAAAGATGTCCTCGCAGTATGTGATCACTTGTTTGGCCAGTCTCTCCATGGTGGAAGACAGGGTGGTGCTTAACTGACTGGAAACATTATCTGCTGAAATCCAACCAACCACCTGGTCGCACTGGTCTGACTTCGAGAGTGGTGTCCTGCGCCGCCTTGCAAACTGGGACATGAAACTAGGTATCTGAGATGATTGTTTTTATTGTGCTCTGGCAGCGGGCACACTTTCTACGCGCCCGGGGCCACAGCTTCTGCGTGAACCATCAGCATCACGACCACTTCCCCGTCCCTTCCTGCTCGCCTTATTCATTTTAAATGTGATATATGCTTGAAAATATGTGACATGTACAGTAGCGTAGGATTTGGAAGTGTATGCACAAAAAAAATTAAAAGGTATTTGGGATGTGGAAACGTCACACAGGAGATATCCCGCAGATAATGTCAATGCTGTCACAAGCGGCTAATAAAACATTACAGGGAATGTCACTGGTATTTGGGATGAGGAAACTTTATAAAGGAGAGGTACCACCGGTAATGTCACTGTCCAAAGCGTCTACGTAAAAAGTACACTGTATGTCACAGATAAAATTTTTAGGCGCACACTGGAGATGTGGCGCAACTAATCTCACTGTCCGCAGCGGACACCGAGTATTGAAAAAGTAAACTGGATTTCACTGATATTTTTTGGATGCGCACACTTTACACAGGAGATGTGGCGCGGATAATTTAACTGTACGCAGCGGACACCGTCTACAGAAAAAGTACATTGGATGTCACTGATATTTTAGGGATGCGCACACTTTACACAGGAGATGTGCTGCGGATAAATTAACTGTCTACAGCCGACACCGTCTACGGAAAAAGTACACTGGATGTCACTGATATTTTAGGGATGCGCACACTTTACAAAGGAGATGTGTTGCGGATAATTTAACTGTCCGCAACGGACACCGTCTACATAAAAAGTACACTGTATGTCACAGATAAAAATTTTAGGCGCACACTGTCCGCAGCGGACACCGTTTATTGAAAAAGTACACTGGATGTCACAGATATTTTTTGGATGCGCACACGTTACACTGGAGATGTGGCGCAGATAATCTCACTGTCCGCAGCGAACACTGTCTATGGAAAAAGTACACTGGATGTCACTGATATTTTATGGATGCGCACACTTTGCACAGGAGATGTGGCACGGATAATTTAACTGTCCGCAGCGGATATCATCTACGAAAAACGTACACTGGATGTCACTGTCATATTTTAGGGATGCGCACACTTTACACAGGAGATGTGGCGCTGATGATTTAACTTTCTGCAGCGGACACCGTCTACAGAAAAAGTATACTGGATGTCACTGATGTTTTAGGGATGCGCACACTTTACACTGGAGATGCGGTACGGATAATTTAACTGTACGCAGATGAAACCACCTACAAAAAAAAGTACAGTGTATGTCACAGATAAAATATTTAGGCGCACACTTTACACTGGAGATGTGGCGCAGCTAATCTCACTGTCCGCAGCGGACATCGTCTATTGAAAAAGTACACTGAATGTCACTGATATTTTTTGGATGTGCACACTTTACGCAAGAGATGTGGTGCGGATAATTTAACTGTTTGCAGCAGACAACGTCTACAGAAAAAGTACACTGGATGTCACTGATATTTTAGAGATGCGCACACTTTACACAGGAGATGTGTCACAGATAACCCAGTGGACACCGTCTACTGAAAAAGTACACTGGATGTCACAGATATTTAAGGGATGCGCACACTTTACACAGGAGATGTGGCGCAGCTAATCTCACTGTCCGCAGCAGACATCCTCTATTAAAAAATTACACTGGATGTCACAGATATTTTTTGGATGCGCACACTTTACACTGGAGATGTGGCACGGATAATTTAACTGTCCACAGCGGACACCGTGTATTGAAAAAGTACACTGGATGTCAGAGATATTTTTTGGATGCGCACACTTTACCCAGGAGATGTGGCACGGATAATTTAACTGTTAGCAGCGGACACCGTCTATGGAAATAGTACACTGGATGTCACCGATGTTTTAGGTTTGCACACACTTTACACAGGAAATGTGGCGCTGATGATTAAACTGTACGCAGAGGAAACCGTCTACAGAAAAAGTAAACTGTATGTCACAGATAAAATATTTAGGTTCACACTTTACACTGGAGATGTGGCATAGCTAATCTCACTGTCCGCAGCGTACACCGTCTATTGAGAAAGTACACTGGATGTCACAGATATTTTTTGGATGCGCACACTTTACACTGGAGATGTGGCATAGCTAATCTCACTGTCCACAGCGGACACCGTCTATTGAAAAAGTACACTGGATGTCACAGATATTTTTTGGATGCGCACACTTTACACTAGAGATGTGGCACAGCTAATCTCACTGTCCGCAGCGGACACCGTCTATGACAAAAGTACACTGGATGTCACAGATATTTTTGGGATGCGCACACTTTACACTGAAGATGTGGCACTGGTAATGTTATTGTCCGCAGTGGACACTGTCTATTGAAAAAGTACACTGGATGTCACAGATATTTTTTAGATGTGCACACTTTACACTGGAGATGTGACTCAGCTAATGTCACTGTCCGCAGCGGACATCCTCTATTGAAAAAGTACACTGGATGTCACAGATATTTTTTGGATGCGTACACTTTACATTGGAGACGTGGCACAGATAACCCAGTGGATACCGTCTACGGAAAAAGTACACTGGATGTCACAGATATTTTTTAGATGCGCACACTTTACACTGGAGATGTGGCGCAGCTAATCTCACTGTCCGCATCGGACACCGTTTATTGAAAAACTACACTAGATATCACAGATATTTCTTGGATGCGCACACTTTACACTGGAGATGTGGCACAGCTAATCTCCCTGTCCGCAGCGGACACCGTTTATTGAAAAAGTACTCTGGATGTCACTGATATTTTAGGGATGCGCACACTTTACACAGGAGATAAGGCATGGATAATTTAACTGTCCGCAGCGGACACCGTCTACGAAAAAATTTACACTGGATGTCACTGTCATATTTTAGGGACGCGCACACTTTACACAGGAGATGTTACGCGGATAATTTTACTGATTGCAGCGTCTACTGAAGAAGTACTCTGGATGTCACTGATATTTTAGGGATGCGCGCACTTTACACTGGAGATGTGGCACTGGTATTGTCACTGTCCACAGCGGACACTGTCTATTGAAAAAGGATATGCAAAGAGAAAAAAAGGTTTTGGACACGGAATATTCTGCACGGATGTACAAAAATAGGGGGGTTGGGGGAGAGGGAAATGAATAAGGCACCAAGGGATAACCACAAATGAACAGGATTGGGAGGAGTATATATAGGATGGAGAGAAATAGGCAGCTCCCCAAAGACCCCCTAGAGAAAAGGGGCGGAAATTCAGTACATAGAATGTGTGTCGGCAGATAAGAACCATTTGGCCCATCTAGTCTGCCCAATATATAGTACCAACTGGTGGACTGAAGTTAGAATAAGGTTGCTGGTGAGCCGGGTATCACAGGTGTCCTGATGATACCCAGGGGGCGCCACAAAAGCTCCAGTGCTATTAGTAAAATTGTACTCTTGAAAAAGGGATATATTCCCGAAACGCATCGAGCTGAACTAATAAAAGACTTCCTATATACATTGGAGCCCCGGTGTCATTCTTTTGGGGAGCAGGAAGCTATTACTACATCTTTTGAAGCGACCTCGGCGGGTGAGGTTGAGGTATAGGTGTCTTGAGCTCTATCCTATGCCCTCCTCCCCGGTGAAGTAAGTGCAACTTTTTATCAAGGTAACAATAGTGTATTTCACTATAACTGTACAATTTTACTAAAAGCACTGGAGCTTTTTTGGCGCCCCCTGGGTATCATCAGGACACTTGTGATACCCGGCTAACCAGCAACCTTATTGAAAAAGGAAACTGGATGTCACAGTTATTTTTTTTGGATGCGCACACTTTACACTGGAGATGTGGCTCAGCTAATGTCACTGTCCGCAGCGGACATCCTCTATTGAAAAAGTACCCTGAATGTCACAAATATTTTTTGGATGCGCACACTTTACACTGGAGATGTGGCGCAGCTAATCTCACCTTCCAAGGCGGACACCATTTATTGTAAAAAGTACACTGGATGTCACAGATATTTTTGGGATGCGCACACTTTACACAGGAGATGTGGTGCGGATAATTTAACTGTCCGCAGCGGACACCGTCTACAGAAAAAGTACTCTGGATGTCACAAATATTTTAGGGATGCGCTCACTTTACACAGGAGATATGGTGCAAATAATTTAACTGTCCGCAGTGGACACCGTCTACGGAAAAAGTACATTGGATGTCACTGTCATATTTTAGGGATGCGCACACTTTACACAGGAGATGTGACTCAGCTAATGTCCCTGTCCGCAGCGGACATCCTCTATTGAAAAAGTACACTGGATGTCACAGATATTTTTTGCATGTGCAGACTTTACACAGGAGATGTGGCACGTATAATTTAACTGTCTGCAGCTGATACCGTCTATTGAAAAAGTACACTGGATGCCACAGATATTTTTGGGATGCGCACACTTTGCACTAGAGATGTGGCGCAGCTAATGTCACTGTCTGCAGCAGACACCGTCTATTGAAAAAGTACACTGGATGCCACAGATATTTTTGGTATGCGCACACTTTACACTGGAGATGTGGCGCAGCTAATCTCACTGTCTGCAGCGGACACTGTCTATTGAAAAAGTACACTGGATGTCACAGATATTTTTTTGGATGCGCACACTTTACACTGGAGATGTGGAGCAGCTAATCTCACTGTCTGCAGCGGACATCCTCTATTGAAAAAGTACACTGGATGTCACAGATATTTTTTGGATGTGCACACTTTACACAGGAGATGTGGCACGGATAATTTAAGGGAGCTTAAAATATAACTTTTACTATTAGACCTTTTAAGAAAATAAGCGCCACAAACAGATGATTGAGGTATGGCTTAAAAAGTATGGAACAGTCTTACCATTCCGACGCATTCTGATAGGGATCAGCCTAGCGTGGTGGAATAAATATAGCGCCTGGGCCAGTGGTTAGATGTGGTCGTAGGTTGTTTGAAGATGTAGACGGGTGCAGGGAACCAATATCCCTAGTAAGCCCTGGTTGGGGAGCGGGGCATTGCTGATGTTCACCTGCCTGTCTATACAGAATTCCTACCCCGCAAGGGGCGTCCCTGTCCGGATACCTTACCCTAAGATAGGGAGGTATCCCTAATAATGCCCTATGGGATAGTTCCCGACGTATCACGTTTCAAGTGGTCTATCATCAGGGGAAAAATCCAAAATATGCAAAAGGTAATCCTGCAGGAAGAATATAGTCAACATGAGGATCTAGACAACAAAGGAAAAGGTTCACATATACTGAGAACTATTAAAAAGACAAAACAGGGACATTCCTTAGATCAGTGGATCTTTAGGGTTATAAAGCGCAGGACATTGATGGTCCTATGAAGAGGAGGACCCCACGAATTGTTGGGGGGCACCTCTCGGGCAGCTGAATTGATGTCTTCAGCTGCACGCCGAATCGCCATAAGGACGCTGTATTTAACAGCAAAAAGCGCGCCCTGTGTGTCCCGACCGCCTCCCAGAGTCAGGTGATCCGATCACGTGACTGGGATGCCACGACCCACCTACGGCCATCGCATGGACCGCAGCGCATCAGGCAGTGGAGCGCAGCGTCCGGTCACATGATCGGATCACCTGACTCCGGGAGGCGGTCGGGACACACAGGGCGCGCTTTTTGCTGTTAAATATAGCGTCCTTATGGCGATTCGGCGTGCAGCTGAAGACATCAATTCAGCTGCTACAGAGAGGGCAAGATAGCCAGCGCTCTTGTAAGTATTTAGAAAGCATTTCGTGCAGGCTGGCAGTTTAAGAAGCATAAATGCTCCTATAATAACAAGCCAAAGAGCAATATATTCATGAATATGAGCATTAATAAAACATTAATAGATAATAGGGTGAATGAAGGGGGGAGGGGAAGGGGAAGAGGGGAAGGGCCAGGCAAGATTCTTTCATTAGATACTTAACGTGTTTAGGGTTGAAATGTACGCCCTATTATTCCCCCTGATGGATCGGGGTGTCTAATGTGATTAAATGATGAAGCGACTAGAGAAGTCAATAGGAAGGTTGTCCATTACAAAAAACAGGCAAAATTCAGCTGCTCGTTAAGACCTGAGGGGGCCATGGTCTTAAGATCATATATCCATCTGGCCTCCCTTTGTAAAATAATTCTGTCCCAATCACCACCTCTTGTTGGTGGATTTACTTTGTCAATGGCCATGAAAGAAAGACGTCCATAGCCATTATGAGAGTTGTGGACGTGTTTTGCCACAGGAGTGTCCTTGAATTTTGCCACATCATCAGGGCCGTCTTTACCGCAGGGCAAAAGGGGCAGCTGCCCCGAGCCCAGTTGCTCCTGGGGGGCCCAAGCAGCATTTTACTTGGATTTTACTTGGGCCCCCTATATTTTGTTGCCGCCGCCGCCCGCCGGCCCTGTAACATAACAAAGTCATGGTCCGGACTATAGAAAGAGAGAGTGAGGAGGGGGCGGGGCCCGGGGCCGCTCTGCGCTCCGCTCTGCTGCCTGGCCTGCCTGTCTCTTTAACAGAGCAGACCAGTGGCTGCTGGAGCGTGACGCAGCTGCCGCACAGGCAGAGAGAAGAAGGAGGCGGAGCCCCAGCCGGCAGCCACAACAGACAGCCTGAGCCAGCCAAGCAACTAACAGAACTTACAGGTATGTGGTAGCCATGGGGGGGGCTCATATAGGACAGGGGGGGGGCTCATATAGGACAGGGGGGGCTCATATAGGACAGGGGGGGACTCATATAGGACAGGGGGGGCTCATATAGGACGGGGGGGGCTCATATAGGACAGGGGGGCTCATATAGGACAGGGGGGGCTCATATAGGACAGAGGGGGGGCTCATATAGGACAGGGGGGCTCATATAAGACAGGGGGGCTCATATAGGACAGGGGGGGCTCATATAGGACAGGGGGGGCTCATATAGGACAGGGGGGGCTCATATAGGACAGGGGGGCTCATATAGGACAGGGGGGCTCATATAGGACAGGGGGGGGGGGCTCATATAGGACAGGGGGACAGTGTGTGGGGGACTCCTTGCTGCTGATGTTGAGTGTGCCAGTGTGTGTGTCCGTCCCTGTGTGTGTGTGTCCGTCCCTGTGTGTGTGTGTCCGGCCATGTGTGTGTGTGTGTGTCCGGCCCTGTGTGTGTGTGTCCGGCCATGTGTGTGTGTGTGTGTCCGTCCCTGTGTGTGTGTCCGTCCCTGTGTGTGTGTGTGTCCGTCCCTGTGTGTGTGTGTCCGTCCCTTTGTGTGTGTGTCTGTCCCTTTGTGTGTGTGTGTGTCCGTCCCTGTGTGTGTGTGTCTGTCCCTTTGTGTGTGTGTGTCCGTCCCTGTGTGTGTGTGTCTGTCCCTTTGTGTGTGTGTCTGTCCCTTTGTGTGTGTGTGTGTCCGTCCCTGTGTGTGTGTGTCCGTCCCTGTGTGTGTGTGTCTGTCCCTTTGTGTGTGTGTGTGTCCGTCCCTGTGTGTGTGTGTCCGTCCCTGTGTGTGTGTGTGTGTGTCTCTCCCTGTGTGTATCACCATGCCCACAGTGTTCCTATGTCTTGACGCAGCTGCTTCAGAACGTTCTGTGCGGGACAAGAGGAAGAAGATGGAAGAGGAGGCAGCGCCAGCATGGAGTCTGTGCGATAGACACAGGGAGGCACACTAAGGACGAAGGTAACACTTCCACATGATCTACACTAGTGTTATCTGTGGTTTTACATAGGACTGCAGGTAACACTACCACATGATCTGCACTAGTGTTATCTGTGGTTTTACATAGGACTGCAGGTAACACTACTACATTATTTAGCACTAGTGTTATCTGTGGTTTTACATAGGACTGCAGGTAACACTACCACAAGGTTAGCTCGCACAGGGCGCCTGAACACCTAAGGCCGGCCCTGGCTGCACACCCCAGCGCCAAGGGATGACGTCACTGATGTAATATGCCTCTTATATGTGGAGAGCGGTGATGTCACAGATGTAATATATCACCTATATATGGACAGCGGTGATGTCACTGATGTAATATATTACTTATAAGTGATATATTACATCAGTGACATCACCACTCTCCACACATAAGTAATATATTACATCAGTGACATCACTGCTGTCCACATATACCGGTAAGTAATATATTACATCAGTGACATCACCGCTCATCACATATATGTGGAGAGCGGTGATGTCACTGATGTAATATATCGCCTATATGTGGACAGCGGTAATGTCACTGATGTAATATATCACTTATATGTGGAGAGCGGTGATGTCACTGATGTAAAATATAACATTATATGTGGAGAGCGGTGATGTCACTGATGTAATATAACATTATATGTGGAGAGCGGTGATGTCACTGATTTAATATAACATTATATGTGGACAGCGGTGATGTCACTGATGTAATATATCATTATATGTGGAGAGTGTTCATGTCACTGATGCAATACAGCGCTCCAGATGGCGAGCAAAATGGTCGCCAATGCGCCTTAAAATTTGCAGATGGCGACAAGACTTGTCATAGACTACAGGCCTGAGGTCTATTTGGTAGTGAAATCCCAGCGCAGGCAGGCGTGATGATGTCATCACGCCCGCCTGTGCCAGGACGCGGTGAGGTGTGCGTGTCTGCGTTGCACCATCCCTCGCCGTACCAGCAGCTAGTGAGCGCCAGTGAAAGGAAACAGGTGAGTATAAGATTTTCGCTTTTTTTTAAGGTGTGGGAAGGCGGGATCCAGGGGGCCCAAGTAAATTCTTGCCCAGGGTCCAATCAATATTAAAGACGGCCCTGCACATCATTGAGGTGGTCCCCTACTCGCCTGCGAAATTCCCGGATTGTCTTGCCTATATATTCTTTTCCGCACTGGCAGACAATCCGGTAAATAACCCCCCGGGTCTTACAATTGATGTAGTCGTGAATGGCAAATTCCTTACCAGTAACATTACTCTTGAAAGATTTGCCAGTTATAATGTACGGGCAGGCGATGCAATCACTGCACCGATAACAGCCCCGGTTCAAGTTCTTAAGCCAGGCAGCCAGCCAAGCCCGACGATGGTTGTGGGGTGTATTGGCTATGAACCAGTCGATCCCGTAGGCTCCTTCCTCGTCTGTAGGATATGCTCGGAGAATCGCCGAGCACCTCCCTAAGATCTGGGTCCATCAAAAGGATGTGCCAGTGTTGGTTGATTATGCCTCTGATGGACTTGGCTTCGCCATCATACGAGGCGGATCACCTGACTCCGGGAGGCAGTCGGGACACACAGGGCACACTTTTTGCTGTTAAATATAGCCTCCTTATGGCGATTCGGCGTGCAGCTGAAGACATCAATTCAGATGCCCCAGAGGTGCCCCCCAACAATTCG
Organism: Bufo bufo; assembly: GCF_905171765.1. NCBI lineage: Eukaryota > Metazoa > Chordata > Amphibia > Anura > Bufonidae > Bufo > Bufo bufo. The sequence goes on along the minus strand of NC_053397.1, from coordinate 181,531,475 downwards.
TGGGGTCCTCCTCTTCATAGGACCATCAATGTCCTGCTCTTTATAACCCTAAAGATCCACTGATCTAAGGTATGTCCCTGTTTTGTCTTTTTCATAGTTCTCAGTATATGTGAACCTTTTCCTTTGTTGTCTAGCTCCTCATGTTGACTATACTGTATTCTTCCTGCAGGATTACCTTTTGCATATTTTGGATTTTTCCCCTGATGATAGACCACTTGAAACATGACACATCGGGAACTATCCTATAGGGCATTAATAGGGATACCTCCCTATCTTAGGGTAAGGTATCCAGACAGGGCCGCCCCTTGCGGGGTAGGAACTCTGTATAGACAGGCAGGTAACTATCAGCAATGCCCCGCTCCCCAACCAGGGCTTACTAGGGATATTGGTTCCCTCCACCAGTCTACATCTTCAAACAACCTACGACCACATCTAACCAACGGCCCAGGCGCGGTATTTTCTTCACGGATAATTTAACTGTCCGCAGCAGACACCGTCTATGGAAAAAGTACACTGGATGTCACTGATATTTTAGGGATGCGCACACTTTACACAGGAGATGTGGCGCGGATAATTTAACTGTCCGCAGCGGCCTATTAGACGCTATTTAGCGCAGGATGCGCTAAAAATATATATTGCTGTTGTTACACACAATAGTCCTTAAAAGGACTTTTGGGTCTCTGAAAAGTTTTTGTAATAAAAATCTTCCAATAACACTCCCTACACTGTCTTTCCCTTCCTATGCTCAGCTCTTTCTGATTAAGACTGAGCCGAACGCGTGTCATCGGGTACTTTATTGCACCCTATGACGCGTTCCGGCCAGCCAATCACTGTTATGCCAGTAGCAAACATGGCTACAGCATTACAGTGCGTGCCAGTACCTCCATGCACGTTTATTGGCTGTGTAGCAGCCAAGAAACGTACGGGGAGGAGACTCGAGCATTGCACTCGAACACATTCGGTACTCGGCCGAGCATGCTCGATCATCACTAATTAGCACCAGAATATTTTTAATAATGATGACATTATTGTACGTTATTTGTGTTTTCAGAATGCTGTTGCATTGTGTTTTTTTCTTTAAAGGATTTCTGTCATCAGGAACATTGCTATTAATCTGCCTGACTTGAGACATGTGCTATTGGCGACTGCAGCTAACAGTCTTTATCCCTTCTTTCTACGTGCCTTTGTTTGTTTGTTTTTTATGCATATGAGCCTCTAGGAGCAATGGAAGTGTTGCCCCTACTCGTAGAGGTTCCGTTCTCTATCCTCTGACCATGCCCTCATCATGTTGATTCACAGGGTCAGGGCCGGATTAAGAGCATCATGGGCCTGGTGCTGAGGATTTTGCTGGGCCTTTTTATGGAACTGCACTCAGTGTCTTAATTACATATATATTTTATTGATACCATTAAAGTATTTTGTTCCTGCAACTACCCCTTCATTTGGCGTCTATCTTGGCAACATGGAGGGGGACCACGGGAGGGGGACCCTGAGGGTGGGGGCACCCTCAGGGCACTATAGTGTCAGGAAAACTGCTTTGTTTTCCTGACACTATAGTGATCATTTAACATTACTATGAAGATTACTGTTTTCTAGCTGCTGTGGACTGTGGACAACAGCAGCTAGAAACAGTAATTTTCATAGAGCTGTGTTATGTTTTATGGACACAGCACTCAGCATGCTTAGCCAGTCAGATAGAAGACTGGCTAAGCATGCTGAGAGCTGTGTCTAAATAACATAACACATTAAAGACATTCTGTCACCAGGTTTCACCCCCGTCAGCTAAAAATATGCTGATGTTCGGGGCGTCTTCACGATTCCTAATGTGGGCTTATAAATGTCATCTGTGGGCTTATTTAGCTAAAAAAAAGCTATTACTAACCTGTCAGTCAAACAAATAAGGTGCCCAAGGGGATGTTAATGGATGCAAGGTGCCGGCCGCACCCGCCGCCGTTCGTGCCCAGCTCCGCCTTTCCAGACTTCTGCGCCGCCTCCTAATCCTCTGTGCCGCCTCTCGCCTGTCGCTCTCCCTCCCTCCCCCCTCCTCCTGCTGTAAGATCTCGCGCATACAGGGGTTGAGCGAAGTGCCGGCGCATGCGCACTTCGCTGTAAGAAGCCAAATGGTGAAGTCCGCACAGGCGCATCAGGCAGAGCCCTGTGCTCAAGCGCGAGATCTTACAGCAGAAGGAGGGGGGAGGGAGGGAGAGCGAGAGGCGGCACAGAGGATTAGGAGGCGTGCAGAAGTCCGGAAAGGCGGCGCTGGGCACGAACGGCGGTGGGTGCGGCCGGCACCTTGCATCCATTAACATCCCCTTGGGCACCTTATTTGTTTGACTGACAGGTTAGTAATAGCTGTTTTTTAGCTAAATAAACCCACAGATGACATTTATAAGCCCACATTAGGAATCGTGAAGACGCCCTGAACATCAGCATATTTTTAGCTGACAGGGGTGAAACCTGGTGTCCGAATCCCATTAAAGAAATTACTGTTTCTAGCTGCTGTGGACTAGCAGCTAGAAACAGTAATTTCTTTAATGTGTTATGTTATTTAGACTGAGCTCTCAGCATGCTTAGCCAGTCAGTAATTTTCATAGTGCTGTTATGATTTATGGACACAGCTCTCAGCATGCTTAGCCAGCCTTCTATCTGGCTGTGCTTCTGTCACGATGGTGTCGAGGACCACGCCTGACTCCGTTATACCCGGGGTCAGGAAGTCGCAGCGGTTGGCTGCACGCTCTATTTAAGATAGGGCTGTTTTCCTTATGGTAGCTTTCTGGGTTTGCTTAGCAAACCCTTTTGGCTCACTCAGGGATCCGTAGCTCCTTCTCCTCAGCTGTTCCTTGTCCAGCACTCCCAGACCTCCTTATATTTCTCTCTCACACTTCTCTGGTTGCCAGAGATAGAGCTTCCTGCCTGGACATCTATTCTGACCTTCTGGAGCTGTGTTGCTGCGTTCGCTGGTAGTTGGTCCAGTACGCTACCCTCCAGATCCCTGTTGGACCTTTTTGGTTTATTGTGGTCGCCCACCTGGGTGTATGTGTTTGTATGTTTTGTCTGTCCTCTCCCTGGTGTTTCCCTCTTAGTGATAGTGGTGTGGACTAGCGATCCCACCGGCCTGTTCACTATCCAGGGCTCATATTAGGGAAAGCCAGGGTTTAGGCACGCGATCGCCGCACGGGTGAGGAACCCGTCTAGGGACGTCAGGGCAGTCAGGTGCCAGCCGCAAGGTGAGTTAGGGGTCACCACCTTTCCCTCTCCCTTGGGCAGGGCTTTCCCTGTTTTCCTCCCTGTGCGTGTCGTCGGTCATTACATTATCTCTGGCCATTATTTTGTGTAGGTAAAAAAAAAAAAAATTTACTTAGAATCCAGTATGGATCAAATTGCTGCTCTGTCCAAACAATTTCATGGCCTGTCTTTGGAGGTGGTAGGATTGAAGGTGTCGGTCCTCCAGCAACAGCAGCAATTACAACTGACTGCAAGCCCAGCGGTTGCTACTGGTAACCAGGTTGTTGCGGAACCCAAGGTCCCTCTCCCTGACAGATTTTCTGGGGGAAGGGACAAGTTTTTGACATTCCGTGAGGCCTGTAAGTTATATTTTAAACTGCGCCCTTACTCCTCTGGTAATGAAGATCAGCGGGTGGGGGTTGTTATTTCCCTGCTGCAGGGGGATCCGCAGTCCTGGGCGTTCTCTTTACCTACTGATTCCCAGGCTCTTCGGTCAGTGGATGAGTTTTTTGGGGCCTTGGGTCTCATATATGATGACCCTGACCGAGTCGCCCTGGCTGAATCAAGATTACGGAGACTCTTACAAGGAGAGCGGCCGGTAGAGGAGTATTGCTCTGAATTCCGTAGGTGGGCTACGGATACCCAATGGAACGACCCGGCTCTCAGGAGTCAGTTCTGCTCTGGGTTATCCGAAAGGGTTAAGGATGCGCTTGCATTATATGAGACCCCCTTTTCCCTTGATGCGGTTATGTCCCTTTCTATCCGAATAGATAGACGCCTTAGGGTCAGGTTGAAAAAACCGGAGCAATTGGTAACCCCTCCCAAGCAGCAGTTAGTCTGTACGGACTTAGACGAGCCTATGCAGCTAGGAGGAACTACTCGTCAGGTCCGTCCTCCTGAGGCTCGCCGTAGGCGTGGGGTTTGTTTTTTTTTGTGGGGAGAGGGGTCATTTCATTAATGTCTGTCCTTCTTTCCTCAGAAACAAAAGACCGTCGGAAAAACTACTAACCCCAGGCTGTGTGGAGGATGTCAGCCGGGGGGTATACGTTTCCTCCATACGTACATCGCAATTTGTGTTGCCAGCGGTTATTATTTTTGGTGATAAGACGGAGACTATTTCTTTCTTTCTAGACAGTGGAGCAGGGGTAAATTTGATAGATGCCCATTTTGCCCGCACTTTGGGTTTGTCTCTCTGTACTTTACAGAGACCCATTCCCATATTCGCTATTGATTCTGCTCCCCTGTCTCAGAGAAACCTCACGCACATGGTTCATAATTTACACCTTCGGGTAGGGGACCACCATAATGAGATGCTTTCAGGTTATGTTCTGGAGGGGCTTCCCACTCCGGTAGTGCTGGGTCTTCCCTGGTTGGTAGCGCACAATCCAGTGGTGGATTGGCAGGCCAGGGAGATATTGGAGTGGAGTGAGCAGTGCAGAGAAAATTGCTTAAATAGCAATTGCTTAGTCGCCTCCATAACTACCCTACCTACATTTATTTCGGACTTTGAGGATGTTTTTTCTGAAAAGGGTTGTCAGAAGTTACCACCTCATCGTCCTTATGATTGCCCGGTTAACCTTATTCCCGGCGCAAAATTACCCAAGACCAGGTTATATAATCTTTCGGGTCCAGAGAGACAAGCCATGAAAGATTATATCTCCGAGAGCTTGGCTAAGGGACACATCAGACCCTCTTCTTCACCCGTGGCTGCAGGGTTTTTCTTCGTTAAAAAGAAAGATGGGGGCCTGCGTCCTTGCTTAGATTTTCGCGAATTAAATCAGATAACCATCCGAGACCCATACCCTCTTCCTCTCATTCCTGACCTGTTTAATCAGATTGCGGGTGCTAGGTGGTTCTCCAAACTTGATCTTAGGGGTGCCTACAATCTGATTCGTATTAAGGAGGGGGATGAGTGGAAGACAGCGTTTAACACCCCTGAGGGGCATTATGAAAATCTAGTAATGCCTTTCGGTCTGACCAATGCTCCTGCCGTCTTTCAACATTTCGTTAATTACATTTTTAGTCATCTAATCGGCAGGTTTGTGGTAATATACCTAGATGATATTTTAATTTATTCGTCCGATCTGAAAACACATGAGGTGCATGTCAGACAAGTACTGCAGGTCCTACGGACGAATGAATTATATGCTAAAATTGAAAAATGTGTCTTCGCCGTTCAGGAGATACAATTCCTGGGTTATTTTTTATCTGCGTCAGGTTTCCGTATGGATCCTAGGAAGGTCCAGGCAATTTTAGATTGGGATCTTCCTTAGAACCTCAAAGCACTACAACGGTTCTTGGGCTTCGCGAATTTCTATAGGAAATTCATTAAAAATTATTCACTTATTGTAAAACCGCTTACTGACATGACTAGGAAGGGGACTGATTTTTCTAAATGGTCTGACGCCGCTAAAGTTGCTTTTTCCTCTCTAAAAGAGAGGTTTACCTCAGCACCTGTACTGGTCCAACCTGATGTCTCTCAGCCTTTTATTGTTGAAGTCGATGCGTCAGAGGTAGGAGTGGGGGCGGTGCTGTCTCAGGGTCCGTCTCCTGGCAAATGGCGTCCTTGTGCTTTCTTTTCTAAAAAACTATCTGCAGCAGAAAAGAACTACGATATTGGCAATAGGGAACTATTAGCTATTAAACTTGCGTTTGAGGAGTGGCGTCATTTCTTAGAGGGGGCAGTCCACCCCGTCACTGTAATTACGGACCACAAAAATCTTCTGTACCTCGAATCAGCTAAGCGTCTCACCCCTAGACAGGCTAGGTGGTCGCTATTTTTTACCAGGTTTAACTTTGTGATTACCTATCGTCCTGGGGCAAAGAACACCAAGGCTGATGCACTATCTCGTTGTTTCCCTGGAGGGGGTAATGTGAGTGATCCGGTACCCATTCTTCAAAGAGGAGTGATTGTTTCTGCGGTACACTCTGTTTTGGAGGGGAAGGTGTTAGAGGCCCAGGGGTACGCCCCGGTCTCTTGCCCCTCAGAGAAATTGTTTGTACCGTTGAACTTACGTTTCGAATTATTAAAGGAACATCATAATTCGGCACTTGCTGGGCACCCGGGTAGTAAAGCAACCTTGGAACTATTGTCTCGTCGTTTTTGGTGGCCAAGGTTGCGTCAGGATGTATTGGATTTTGTGTCTTCTTGTTCTACCTGTGCGCGCGCAAAAGTTTCACATACACGTCCTGCAGGGTCTCTATTACCACTCGTCATTCCCAATAGACCGTGGACACATCTGTCAATGGATTTTATCTCTGACTTACCTTTGTCTGCGGGTAAAACAGTTATTTTGGTAGTAGTGGACAGGTTTAGCAAAATGGTACACTTCATTGCGTTACCCGCACTACCTAATGCTAAGACTCTTGCTCAGGTATTCGTCAGTGAAATCGTGAAGCTTCACGGGGTCCCCTCCGATGTTGTTTCGGATCGGGGTACCCAGTTTATTTCTAAATTTTGGAAAGCTTTTTGTTCTCGTTTGGGGGTACACTTGTCCTTTTCCTCTGCTTTCCATCCTCAGTCGAATGGACAGACTGAGCGTACCAACCAAAACCTTGAGACATATCTAAGATGTTTTGTGTCTGAAAACCAAGAGTTGTGGTCATCATATTTACCGTTAGCTGAGTTTGCCATAAATAATCGTCGTCAGGAATCCACTGGCAAGTCACCATTTCTTGGTGCATATGGTTTTCATCCCCAATTCTGTACTTTCAAAGAGGGGGGGTCTTCTGGGGTTCCCGAAGAGGAACGGTTTTCGTCATCTCTTTCATCGGTATGGCAGAAGGTGCAAGCTAACTTGAAAAATATGGGAGGTAAATACAAATGCATGACTGATAAGAGACGGTCGCCAGGTCCGGACCTAGGAGTGAATGACTATGTGTGGTTGTCTACTAGGAATATTAAATTGAAGGTTCCCTCTTGGAAACTGGGTCCTAGGTTTATTGGCCCTTACAAAATTGTAGCCATCATCAACCCCGTGGCTTTTCGCCTGGAGTTACCTCAGACTTTTAAAATTCATAATGTTTTTCATAAGTCGTTACTCAAAAAATATGTTCCACCTCTAGAACCATCACCGCTGCCACCCCCTCCTGTTGTCGTGGATGGTAACCTAGAATTTCAGATATCCAAAATTGTTAATTCTCGTCGGGTCCGCCGCTCTCTTCAATATCTGGTGCATTGGAGAGGTTACGGTCCCGAGGAAAGAATGTGGGTTCCTGCGTTAGTTCGGGTTTTTCATGCCTCTCATCCTGGGAGACCTGGTCCTGAGTGTCCGGAGGCCCCTCGTAGAGAGGGGGGTACTGTCACGAGGGTGTCGAGGACCACGCCTGACTCCGTTATACCCGGGGTCAGGAAGTCGCAGCGGTTGGCTGCACGCTCTATTTAAGATAGGGCTGTTTTCCTTATGGTAGCTTTCTGGGTTTGCTTAGCAAACCCTTTTGGCTCACTCAGGGATCCGTAGCTCCTTCTCCTCAGCTGTTCCTTGTCCAGCACTCCCAGACCTCCTTATATTTCTCTCTCACACTTCTCTGGTTGCCAGAGATAGAGCTTCCTGCCTGGACATCTATTCTGACCTTCTGGAGCTGTGTTGCTGCGTTCGCTGGTAGTTGGTCCAGTACGCTACCCTCCAGATCCCTGTTGGACCTTTTTGGTTTATTGTGGTCGCCCACCTGGGTGTATGTGTTTGTATGTTTTGTCTGTCCTCTCCCTGGTGTTTCCCTCTTAGTGATAGTGGTGTGGACTAGCGATCCCACCGGCCTGTTCACTATCCAGGGCTCATATTAGGGAAAGCCAGGGTTTAGGCACGCGATCGCCGCACGGGTGAGGAACCCGTCTAGGGACGTCAGGGCAGTCAGGTGCCAGCCGCAAGGTGAGTTAGGGGTCACCACCTTTCCCTCTCCCTTGGGCAGGGCTTTCCCTGTTTTCCTCCCTGTGCGTGTCGTCGGTCATTACAGCTTCTTGAGAGTCACAGTCCACAGGCTCAGAAACAGCCAGATAGAAGGCTGGCTAAGCATGCTGAGAGCTGTGTCCAGAAATCATAACAGCACTATGATTGCCCTCCCTTCCAACTGGATGAGTTTATCTGATACCTGCCCTGCTCCAGAAGCTCCTGCTGTCTCGCGGGCCGGTGTGGCTGAGCGCTGTGGGCCGTGTGCTGGTCGAAACTGCTGAGCAGGTTGTACACAGCGCAGCGTGCAGGAGGGATAACCGCGGGCGCACTGAGGTCATATCCGGCGGGCCGGCATTACAGGAACCGCACCAGCTGCTCTGACGTCCTGCCGCCGGATATCCTGTGACGTATATCCGGCGGCAGGACGTCAGAGCAGCTGGTGCTGTTCCTGTAATGCCGCGGCCTGCCGGATATGACCTCAGTAGTGATGGGAAGTTCGGATCTTTCAGATGAATCGGTTCATGAATTGGATCTTCGGTTCACTTGCTGAGTCACTGACTGCTGAGCTGACTCGCAAGTGAACCGAAGACTCTAGGTGCCGGTGCGCATGCGCAGATGCTATCCATTCGATTCACTTGCTGCTGCTGACTCAGTCGGCTCTTCAGCTCTCTATGAGTGAGTCAGGATCAGGAAGAGTGATTGATTATAGTGATAGTGAAGGGAATCTGAGGCTGACGCCGGACAGGAGTCAGGAGCTGTCACTGTGGTGTGCATTGTTGTCTGTTGTGCATTGTTACCCACAGTGACAACAGTCTGACACTGACAGTAGTACAACGAACCAAGTGAAGTGAAATGTGAATGCACGCACAGGGAAAACTATGTGCTGAATTGATAACAGTATTACAGTAACACAGTCACTGGCTGATAATAACATAGTCCCCACTTAACGGAATCCATAAAGAAGATGTGAACCCACCCTTAGGTATAAAGCTACTGAATGAGGTGCCTTTAACATATAGATCTCCTGAGAAGCCAATTTGATCCTAAAGGGTTAATTCAACCTGTAATCTAAACTCTGTGTCATCTGTCACTTCTCTTATCTCTCTGCTCCTGTCCCTTAATCTTATCACTGCTGACAGCCTCAGTGTAACCTGTTCTAGAGTCTGACAGCCTCAGTGTAACCTGTTCTAGAGTCTGACTCACGGCTCTTTTAACTCAAAGAATCGAATGAGTCTCTAACTAATCGGATCTTTAGATTCTTTTAACCTGAGACTCATTCGATTCATTTCTATTCTCAGACTCCCTGCACTACTCAGACGACTCAGAGCTGCTAGTGCTTGCCTTGCCTCAGCTCTGATTGGTTGGTGGGTGGGGAGGGGAGGGGCTGGCAGAAGCAGCTTCCACTCTAGGATCAGATTACGCTCCTCCCTCAGGCTCCCTCAGGCTCCTCCCTGCTGCCAGCGTGAGGTGAGCGTCTCTGCATTGTCTGTGCGCTATCGCTGTGTACAACAGAGGACTTTTAGCGCGGGCCGCTCCCGACGGCCTTTTGGCTGGCGGGTGGGCCTATTTTATGGTAGGGGCCTGGAGCTGCAGCTCCATCAGCCCCTACGTTAATCCGGCCCTGCACAGGGTCAGGCAGGATGATTTAAACACTGCCTGGCCCTGTCCATAAACAATAACAATGTTCCTGGTGACAGAAGAACTTTAAATCTCTGCTCTTTCTGAGTTTAGTTGTACATGGGGGTTGCTTTATCAGTGATTTTATCAGCATTATGTGTGTAGATGTTTAGGAAGCTGTCAGTCACTGATAAAGTTGCCCACATGTACAACTGAGCTCAGAAAGAGCAGAGATTTAAATGTATGCATTACAAGTTTTACAAAATCATTTCCTATAAGGCTACTTTCACACTGGCGTTTCTGGGTCCGCTTGTGAGATCCGTTTCAGGGATCTCACAAGCGGCCCAAACGGATCAGTTTAGCCCCAATGCATTCTGAATGGATAAGGATCCGCTCAGAATGCATCAGTTTGCCTCCGTTCAGCCTCCATTCCGCTCTGGAGGCGGACACCAAAACACTGCTTGCAGCGTTTTGATGTCCGTCTGACTATGCAGAGCCAAACGGATCTGTCCTGACTTACAACGTAAGTCAATGGGGACGGATCCGTTTTCACTGACACAATATGGTGCAATTGAAAACGGATCTGCCTCCCATTGACTTTCAATGTAAGTCAAAACGGATCCGTTTGCATTATCATGAACAAAAAATAAATAAAACATTTTTTTTTTTTGTTCATGGTAATGCAAACGGATCCGTTCTGAACGGATACAAGCGTTTGCATTATAGGTGCGGATCCGTCTGTGCAGATACCAGACGGATCCGCACCTAACGCAGGTGTGAAAGTAGTCTAAAACTATATATCAATCTGCTCTGCTCCTTTTGGTCTTTAGCATGCTGCCTGCAGATTGCACCTTCATGCATTTCATGGTGACATATTATGTGTAATATTTGCTAAATCTGTATAGCAAAAACTAACTTTTTTTGTCCAATCATTTTTATGGGGTTTTTAATACTACAGTAGATTACCAACATAAGGGTAAATACACACAGTATGGGAATGCTGTTGATATTACATGCAGCTTTGTGCAGCAATAATGTAGGATCATAGTAGTAGGCGACAGGATAAATGGGTGAGATGTAAACTCATCCAAAGTAACATATAACTAAATGCATATCACAAATGTACTAAGTATCACCTATCACACACTATGGACTGCATGAGGTGCAGCTCTGCTAGATACCTGGTGCCTTCACACGTCATGGGTACCTCATGCAGTCCATAGTGTCTGTACTAAGTGTTTTTATTGTGTTGTTACTTCTTACACACGCTACCGTTGCAATTGCCATTGTGACCGGGTGTTCTGCTCTATACTAAGGGCAGGCCCCGGCCGCTCTTTTTGGCTGGTAACCATGCCGTGTGTGATAGGTGATACTTAGTACATTTGTGATATGCATTTAGTTATATGTTACTTTGGATGAGTTTACATCTCACCCATTCAAGTGTGACTCAGCACCCTGTATTTCTGGCACGTTCCCCTGTCAGCACGGTATATGTGAGGGTGAGGGTTTGCGGCTCCGATACACGGGGCGTCTCATCCTCCCAGTACCTTGTGCCTTATGTTACTGTATGCTTACTTTATGTCTAAATAAACTTCATATATTTTATATGAGTGTTCTCCTCATTTCTTATGGGGTTATTGGTTTGGTTCTTTTTGGTTATGGAACAATGGACTGTCATCATCAGGGTATCATTTTAATCAAAACGATCAACCCTACCAGGCCATATGCCTGGTTTAATAGGTTCGATCATGCTGATAATATAATATAATATAAATTTATTTGTGCTTTAACATGTTATATACGCTCTAAGGGTACTTTCACACTTGCGTAGCTAGATTCCGGCAGGCAGGTCCGTCGCCGGAGCTGCCTGCCGGATCTGGCAATGCGGCACTAATACATTCCAATGGAGAAAAATGACGGATCCGGCATTTCGGCAAGGGTTCAGGATTTTTGGCCGGAGAGAAAAATGCAGCATGCTGCGTTTTTTTCTCCGTCCAAATACCGTAAAAGGACTGAACTGAAGATTGCTTTCCATTCAGAATGCATTAGGATAAAACTGATCATTTTCTTTCCGGTATTGAGCCCCTAGGACGGAACTCAATACCGGAAAGCTTTGATGCAAGTGTGAAAGTACCCTAACAGTAGTAGGTGCTGTTATAAGGAGATCCCGGGGTGAGGTGTTACCATTTTTTGACTGGGCATCAGCTTTAAATGTCACCAACAAGGAGCCCAACACTGAATGTCAACCTGCATTGGTAGGTTTTGTAATCTGATGATGGGGTCCTTTCGGCCCTGAAACGGCATCCTTGAACAGATACTTACCATTGTCATTCCTCCACCGGCCTGAGACAACACAGTCCTCCTTTTCTTCTTCTCCAGATTCTGAGTGTTTATGCGTGTTAGTCAATGTATGTGAATATATATGTATGTCTGTGGCGAAACCAACCTCGCCACTGGGTTTTGGAGGGGCCTGGCTACTAGTCTCTTGCCCCAGGATTATGGCCCATACTATCTTTGAAGGAGAAGATAGACCGGCCGCACAGCTTAAATCTGTGGAACTGTTTTGGGCAGGAAAGCCATGCTTGTGGCCGGCCAAATGTGACTTCCATGGAATTCGGGAACCCCTGCTTGGATCTGGGTGATTTTTGGATATGTTGTTCACCCAGATAAGAGCTATCCATGGATGTATACATTATGGGGATATGTGGGGTTTTGGGGTGTTTTCTGTGTTTTGGGGAAAATGTGTGTTTTCTGTCTGTGAGTGATTAAGTTAGTCCATTACGTTTGGTAATTGTATTTTGTTGATTGCGTCTCAGACAATGCCAGTGTGTTAGTTAATTGCGTCTCAGACAATGCTCATTGTATTTTATTGATTGCGTTACAGACAGAGGGAAGGGGATTTTGTGTACAATTGCTGGGAAGGTTTGAATACTGTAAATACATGTGATTGGCTGTTTTTACAAAACCCTGTGGGTGGTAACCTTGTTGGAAGATGTGTATAAATCAATGCTTGTGTGTTCCAATAAAGAGAGTTCCTGTTTTTATACCTTCATGAAGTTTTGGCTCATGTTTGGGGAATGGGATAACTACACTCTTGGGGATTGCTATATCGCAATACTCCCCTGAGTATAAGCTCTTGTAAGAGCTTGTTCATGGTTCCTGCTCTCTGCATTTAGGAGAGGTTCACCCACTGGAGCCTTGTCGTAGGTCCAGGGTGGGTAGGAGACGGCGAGACCTCACCAAGCTTCGGCGGTTCGTGGGGTCTGCAGTGCTGACGGTGTCAAGTGGAGTGCTTGGAGTCCTCTGGAAGCACTAGGAGCAGCTATCAACGGAGGTACCCGGTCGGGGTGCTAGGCGTTCCGTTACAATGTCTATGTAATGCTTGTACGATTTAGGCACTATATGGCAGTAATATCTCTGCCCCCTATGATGTTATTAGTTTGACTTTTTAAGGAAGTACCCTAGTATTTCAACACTATTATTTGGATACATTTGGTACTTTTACATATAAGATGTATAGCAGTTCTAGGCTGCCACTGTCATTTATTTCTGTTCTTTTTGCTCCATTAGAGGAGCAGAACAATGAAAATAACGGAAGTGCAAATGGAGCTGAACAGACTCTGCTAACTACAATGGGGTCTTTCAGTTTCCTTTTGGAATCCAGCTTCTTTACAGGACAAAAAGTTCTGCATTCAGGACTTTTTTGTCCAGTCTTTTTGACGGAATCTGCTATGGAGGGCTTAAATTGAACAAGCCCTAAAATGGCATCTGTCAGCAGATGTGTACCTATGACACTGGCTGACCTGTTACATGTGCACTTGGCAGCTGAAGGCACCTGTGTTGGTCCTATGTTCATATTTGCCCGCCTTGCTGAGAAACAGGAAGTTTAAATATATGCAAATGAGCCTCTAGGAGCAAAGGGGGTGTTGCCATTACACCTAGAGGCTCAGCTCTCGCTGCTACTGCCGTGCACTCTTTACTTTGCAGTTGCAGATAGAGCAGAGCCTCTAGGTGTAATGACAATGCCCCCGTTGCTCCTATAGACTCATTTGCATATATTAAAACATCCGTTTTCTCAGCAATACGGGCACATATGAACATGGGACCAACACAGATGCCTTCAGATGCCAAGCGCGCATGAAACAGGTCAGCCAGTTTCATGGGTACAAATCTGCTGACAGATGCCGTTTAACTGAGCATAGTATAGAAGCATTGTACACTTTATAACAGTGTCATTTAACTACTCTAATTGCAATGCACTCAGGCAATCTGTTCAATAAACATGGACTCTTATACCTATTTGTTTTCTTTCCTATATGCATTTAACATGCAAATATATCACAGACATAAGTCTTAAATGTTACTAGTGAGCCTATAATTTAATGCGGTACAGTGTATTAGAATTATAATGCACGTCATTCTTCTTCGGCCCAGGATATGCATTACTTATTCTGATGACTGTTGCATACAAAGTGCTACTTAATCTCTGAAACTTTGCATTACGGCCACTCATTTGCTTGATGGCTAATCATTTCTCTGAGGACAAAGGTGGGATTGTGTCCTTGGCCGCCTTCTCCCACTTTACTTGCTACACGCCAAGGCAAACACATTTCATTTCTGCCCAAGTAGAGTCTAAACAACTGTGCCAATGTTTGGTGCCGTTACTTCAGAATTCTTTTAGTTTATTTCATTTAGGAGTTTACATATCAAGAGCCGCCTTTGCCATCCTATTGCTGCGGTTCTAAGAGAAATAAAACAGGAGTGTTGGTCTCACAAAGGACCGTGTCTCTTCTTACTTGGACACTCGTTTCTTATGGGGAAACTCTTTCTAATGTCTGCCTGGTGCCGAAAATTCAAGGTGTTTGTGGTCTGGAGTAAAATATTATTATTTCCATTCTGATCAGCAAAAATAATAATTATAGTAATAAAATCAATAATGATAAAGTAAACTTCTTCTAATTTGGCAAGCAGTGGACTGGCGTAATTCCAGTTAGTGGACTTTTCTTGACTCTTAGTGTTAAAAAATTAAAGGAAATCTTAAAAGGAATGCATCATGTGTTTTATCTACGTTTCATGAATCAATTGTTAGTTTTCTATTTCAATAACATAATAACATAGTAACATAGTAAAATAGTAACATCTCTTATAAGGCTGAAAAAAGACATCTGTCCATAATAATAATAACTTCATGTTGGTACATTCATTCCTGCAGAATACATATAAATAGTCCAGCAGGATGTGCATGTGCAGCCAGCCTCTGAGCAGCCGATGCAGAGGATGGGAGTGGTAGTGACCCTGATGAGATGTTGTGTCACAGTGTACTTCTCGATTTCAGTACAGGGGAAAGGTGTTTTTTTTACTCCCAGGGCGCTTGGAGCAGATGTTCATGTTCCCTCACTCCAGGCTTGCTCGGCTAACTCTGGAACTCTCTAGAGCTTCCTCGGCTGGCGTAAGTAGGAACAGGCCACTACCCCAAAGAGGGGAAGAATGGAATGGAAAGTTCCATTCCTAATGCCAACCATGCCTTATCATTCCTGAAGCATATGGCAGATACATACATTACCGTGCCATTTCTATATATAATAAACAATTGCACATACCTTATCTATTGCACATGCTTGATACAATGAAAAAAAACAAACATAAAACTAGAATGACATGTTAGACTTTTCAATCGGTGGAAATCTGGGTGATTAAATCCCAACAATCATTGAAAAGAAGGGTCAGCTGAGTAGCGCATCCCTTTTGCAGGGATCAACTTTGCTTGTCTCTCCTAAGAGAGAAGAGCCTGTGGGATATGGATTCATAGAAATAAAATGTTTGCACATTGCACACCCAGATCCCGAGACAAGATGAGAAAAGCCAATTATAGCCAAAACGGCACAGTGCTCAGCTTCTGGCCCTCCTTTTCAAGAATCTTAGAGGGTCTCAGCATCACTGATCAAAACTAGACTGACACTATCACTGTTACTATGTATCAAAAGTTTCATGAAATGACTGGCTCCCTTTAATGGTCAAAAAAGCAGGAAAAGATATGATACAACCGCTCCCCCCAAAGACACCATGAAGTGGGAGGGGAGCTGTATATAAGGCCTTCTCTGTGTGTATAGTGTGGATATCCTGAATTATCAAGGCCTTTAACAGTACAATGTCTTCTGTCATTTAATCCCTTTCCCTCTAATGATAAAGAGATGACTCTGTCCCAGTCTAAACAGCAAAGCTCCAAAATGAACTACAGAAAACAGGAAATGACAAACTTTATGTAGAGAATATGGCTGGCCACAGCTATGTATCAGAACACCATTGTACCTATAGGGGAAGTAGAGGAAGTGGCTGCTTTGGAGCCCAAACTCAGAAGGGGTTTAACTATGAGGAGGACTAAAAGATTTTATTGTCTGGGCCCCCTCAACAGTATTATACAAAACAATATATAGAGAGACACTGTAGGAAATTGACGGAGTGGCTGCCGAGCCTCGTCTGAGAGAATGATGAGACTAGTCGCAGGAGTGAGGGTTGCACGGGAGTAGAGGGTTGCGAAGAAGTTGCTGTGGGGGCCCCATTCAAAAATTTGTTGTGGGGTCCAGTCATTTCTAATTATGCCACTGCATTGTACTGTCCCTTCTATTCAACATTTGACTACATTTTACATTCTACCTTAATCTAGGAGCACACAAGGAAGTTTATATAACTTTGCCTTCAGACATCTGTGTATTCAGTATCAACCAATTTAAGCATAACTTGAAGCTTCTAGGCCCCAATTCAACTATAATCTATTACTTGCAGATCTAATATGGGGGCCTTTTGAGCCCCTTAGACTTTAAGGGGACCTCTGCCCTACTGTAATTGCATCCATTGAGCAATTCTACATTAATAGCAGGATCACAATGGCCCACCAAAGTACGAGAGGATCCTCTGGTGGGCCCAGGGTCCCATACCATAGTGGACCTCAAAGGTCCAGGAGAGCACAAAACAATTTAGCTACCTTTGGAGCCAGTCATTTCCTTCTAGGGTCTATTCTTTGATTCAAAACCTATTAGACTTTATTTATGGTATAGAGGTTGGGCATTTAAAAAAAAATCCTCTGGTGGGTCCAAGGAACCCCAGTCCAACACTGATCAAAAGTTAACCACGTACAGAATCCATAAAAACATCAGTCTTACAAATCCATACGTTACCCTGTGTGCACCAGTTTCTTGGGTTATTGTGACTATTGTTTTGGTTACAAATTAATTTTATGCTACAGTTTAGTAATGTTGCTTTAATGATGTATTAGTTCAACGGAGAAGAATCAAAGCTGTTTCACATTTGAGCTTTTTTTTTTTCCTGTTAAACATTCTTCCATGAGACATTTCCATGCAGCAAAATCTCATAATAACCTATTACTTCATTAAACTAAAAACGTTTGCTTTGTTTTTTCCCCAAGTGACCTTTAAATAGAAACCATATTGTGGTATAAAACAACACCAATTAACTTATATGTAGCCTATATTTGGTGTAACAAATAGAACATGTGATTCACTTTTGAAGCGTAAATGAAATAAATCCCAATTGAAACTTAAGTAAGCACTTAGATGCTTAAATGACAGTGATTGTCGTGTTTACAAACAATATTCATAAGCAAAAACTTATTTTGCTTGAACTGGTTCCATAGAGGCTTTACAGAGCATTTTACTTACAACCAAAGACTTCACTTTGGACCCAGTCCGAATGTTTGGAGAGTGTAATACAACGTGTCAGCAAAACACCATGTGGTACAAATGGTATCTAACAAAATTGTGAAATTTTTGCAAATTTTTGGCTAATGCCATGTTATGTTTTGCCTGTCTTCTAATATAAAGAGATCCTAGTCCAATCGCAAAGTTAACTGAATAGTGGAAGTTTTCATTTTATGATGCATGCCCATAGATCTTACTGTGTAGAAATCAAGAGATGGACATATTTTAAAAATGACCCCGGATCATAATATGGTGTTATTTGGAGACAGTTAGCCAGATTTATATTGGTTTCCCTGTAGTACCTAGATTGCTCTTTTCTGGAATTAAGGGGGCAGACCAAAATACATGTATACAATACTGGCACATTTTACGAAACAAAACATAAGTTCTTAGAAGTTCTTAAAATGAAGTAAATACAACCTCAGATGAACAGTACAAGACCGACGCCACCATTTCATTATTTATTCTACAAACAGGAACCAAAAATGGAAAAGCCCTGTTTAAAAACTAAATATACCCCATGAATCAACAGCCTGTAGAATCACCTTTACCAGCAATAACTTGAATACATTGTTGTATGTATATGACTATTTTAGTCTCTGACTTCTACGTCTGGAGGAAAGAAGATTTCTACATCAATATAGAAGAGGATTCTTTAGTGTAAGAGCAGAGACTATGGAGTTCTCTGCCAGAAGAGGTGGTGATGGTGAATTCACTAAAAGAGTACAAGAGAGGCCTGGGCGTATTTCTGGAGTGTAATATTTTTACACGTTATAGTCATTAGATTTCTGGAGAAGGGTCGCTGATCCAGGGGGTTATTCTGATTTCCTGATCGGAGCTACCTCATAAGTTTTTTTTTGCATTTTTGCAAATTTTTTGATCAACGTTGCAGGATAACAGGCTGAATTGGATGGATGTACCGTATTTTTCACCCTGTAAGATGCACTATTTTATGCCCAAAGTGGGGGTAAAATGTAAGTGCGTCTTATGGGGCAAATACTAATGAGTGCTTCTATTATGGAAGTGATCATTAGTACAGGAGGATAGTGTAGCGGTGAATGCAGTACTCCCCGAGTGGGCTCTGTACTCACTGCTTCCTGGTCTTCCTCGGCCACACACTGTGCTGTGTCCTGCGTACAGCGTGAGGACATTGGTGTGCTCTGTGACCTCACACTGTGTGGTGTTGGATCACAGCACAGCAAGGCAGGAAGATCAGGAAGAGCGCTGGGTCTCAGGAGCGTCTGCGGTGTCCGAAGCAGGAGAGGTAAGTTGATTTATTTATTTTCTCTGATCTGCGGTCTTATTCACATGAAGGTCTGATTAGGGGGTCTTAGAAACATTGGGGTCTGATCTGAGGTCTGTTTTGGTGGTCTTTTTTAAAAATTGTGCATCTGATCTTAGGTCTTATGGGGGTCTGATTTGAGGTCTGAATGGGGGTATTATTAACAATGGTGGTCTGATCTGAGATCTGCTTAACATTGTAGGTCTGATTGAGGGTCTAAGCTGAGGTCTGATGAAAAATATTTTTTTCTTATTTTCCTCCTCTAAAACCTAGGTGCGTATTATGGGTAGGTGCGTCTTATAGGGGAAAAAATACGGTATGTCTATTTTCAGCCTTACAAACTATGTTATTATGTTATTAATGTATGTTATGAAGGAATTTTGGCTTTACAACGTTGCTTCAGTTCATTGAGCTTTGTGGGCATTCTTTTATGTGCAGCTTTCTTAGGGACCCACCACAGCATTTCAATTGGGTTGTCATTAACTTAAGCACAAGTATATATGTTCTGTTTGTTTTATACTTGTTTTTATTGTCCTGATGAAGGGGGTAATTCACCCCTGAAACGCGTAGACGTAATAAAGCCATTTTAACTACACGCTTCATCTATATGGTATCCTTGGCAGCGCCCGCAGAAGTGGTTCATCCGTTTTTTATCCTGCACAAGTTTTATTTCTACTTCAGCACCCATACGTATATGGGCGCAGGCAGAAACCCAGGCTGCAGCCAAGCACCCGTCTGCTGGTCGGGATATACACCAGCAAGAGCCCATACAGCTGTTGTGACTATCTCACAACAACCTCTGGTAAGCGAATTTTATACGCATATACATCAATATTGTCAGCAGTACCACACATGAGGCGCTGTCCTCTCTCTCTGTTTTTCTTTCCTATTTTATTTAACTTGAACACTTAGCATACTAACTGAGGCCTGTAGAGTCTTGGATAGAATCTCCAAAGGAGCTCAAAAGCTAAGTTCCCTATGACTTTGTCTTTGGAGTGTGGGAGGAAACTGGAGTACCCAGAGGAAACTTATGGAAACACGAGGTGAACATAGAAACTCCATGCAGATAAGTACTTGGCACTGTAAATCTGATGATCTGCAATATATACATAAGCTAAGCAAGCTTTAGGCAAAAAATATATATTTCCTCATTTCCCTAGTTCTGTTCAGGCCCTTTGTTGACATGCAGTTGCAGAGCTGTGGGGACGTGTAACAACAATTAGAGATGAGCTAATTTTTCAAAAATTCGATTCACCGGTTTGACAAATTTGTTTAGAAAAATTCGGTTCGATGTGAATTACATTAAAAAACAGCTTTTTCCTGTCTGCAGAGAGCCTTTATAGTGGTGTAGAACACTGTGCCTTGCAGTAACACGCATAGGGAGTCTGCTTTGGTAGTGAAATAATACGGTGAATCTGTATGACATGCAGATGACAGGCGTCGCTCTTAGAATCACTGCACACTTCAATTATTTGGGCAGTCACGGGGCCAAAACTGACCAAATGACTCAAGTATGAACTCAGCCTTACAGGTTGATATTAGCGCCAAGAAGAAGCGCACTCCTTTTACACCGTCGTCAGCTGATTCCACATAGATGTCAAAAGAACCTGTTCTAATAAACGCTTATACAAGTAGAGCCCCCTGACAGAGTGGAGAGGGTGTCAGCAGTAAGTTTGTGTTGACGTCACTGATTTATTTGCCATTCCTCTGATCCGTTTGAACAATAACCCACAAAAATCGGATCCTGTCTGTGGAGCATGTGCCTTCACTCGGTCAGCATTTGCTCAATATTCCATCAGTATTGCTAAAGGCAAAAAAAAACAGGAGTGTATCTAAAACAGATGACACGTGAATGGAATAGTTACATGTCTTCTGTGATTTGTACCCACTCCTGCTTTTGGCTACCAAATCATAAGCCAGTTCTGATGGGACCATACAGGCCTTACAGCTGCTACACAGACAGGATCCATTGTGCATCTCATTTTTCCTTCCTTCTGACAGATCAGAAGAAAGGTCAACTAAATGATGATGTTAGCCAGGTTGAAAGCTAAAATAGTGGACCATTCATGAAGTGGGGAGGGTGGGAACAGCATGAGGAGACCACAGAGTGGCCCAATGACAGGGTTTGGAGGTGGAAGTGGTATGAGGAGGCCACCGAGTGGCACAATGACAGAGTCTGGAGGTGGCAGCAGTATGAGGAGGCCACTGAATGGCACAATGATACAGTCTGGAGTTGGCAGTATCAGGAGAAAGCCACTGAGTGGCACAATGACAGAGTCCAGAGTTGGCAGCAGTATGAGGAGGCCACCGAGTGGCACAATTAAAGAGTCTTGAGGTGGGAGCAGTATGAGAAGGTCACAGAGTGTCACAATGACATAGTTTGGAGGTGCTAGCATTATGAGGAGGCCATCGAGTGGCACAATGACAGAGTCTGGAGATGGCAGCAGTAGGAGGAGGCCACCGAGTGGCATAATGACATAGTCTGGAGGTGGCGGCAGCAGCAGCATCAGTAGAAGGCCACCAAGTGGCACAATGACAGAGGCTGGAGGTGGCGGCAGCAGCAGCATCAGGAGAAGGCCACCAAGTGGCACAATGACAGAGTCTGGAGTTGGCAGCATCAGGAGAAGGCCACCAAGTGGCACAATGACAGAGTCTGGAGTTGGCAGCATCAGGAGAAGGCCACCGAGTGGCACAATGACAGAGTCTGGAGTTCGAAGCAGTATGAGGAGGCCACCGAGTGGCACAATGACAGAGTCTGGAGTTGGCAGCAGTATGAGGAGGCCACCGAGTGGCATAACGGCAGAGTCTGGAGGTGGCGTCAGCAGCAACAGCAGCAGTACGATGAGGCCACCGAGGGGCACAAGGACAGAGTCTGGAGGTTGGATCAGTATGAGGAGTCCACAGAGTGACACATTGACAGAGTCTGGAGGTGGCAGTAGCAGCAGCATCAAGAGAAGGCCACCGAGTGGCACAATAACAGAGTCTGGAGGTGGCGGCAGCATCAGGAGAAGGCCACCGAGTGGCACAATAACAGAGTATGGAGTTGGAGGCAGCATGAAGAGACCACAGGGTGGCCTAAAGACAGAGTGTGGAGGTGGCAGCAGCATGAGGAGGCCACAGAGTGGCACGACGACGAGAGATTGTGGATGTAGCAGCAGCATGAGGAGACCACAGAGTAGCACGATGACGAGAGATTGTGGAGGTGGCAGCAGCATTAGGAGGCCACAGTGTAGCACAACCATGAGAGATTGTGGAGGAGGCAGAAGCATGAGGAGGTCACAGAGTGGCACGATGACGAGAGATTGTGGAGGTGGCAGCAGCATGAGGAGGCCACAGAGTAGCACAATGAAGAGAGATTGTAGAGGTGGCAGCAGCATGAGGAGGCCACAGAGTGGCAATACGACGAGAGATTGTGGAGGTGGCAGCAGCATGAGGAGGCCACAGAATAGCACGACGATGAGAGATTGTGGAGGTGGCAGCAGCATGAGGAGGCCACTCCGGCTCTGCACGATTTAATAATACACGTTCTCCGGCACAAATTACTTGGCAAATTGATTGTCCGGGAATTTCCATCGAAGATTGGGATAATATATTGGCAGTGGCGTGCCTAGGGTGTTTGGCACCCGGGGCGTGTCCTTTCTCTGGCACCCTCTTCCCCCCCAATACTTGACCACATACCTCTTACATCCAGGGACATCTCCTGTCATGTAGACCTTCTCTTTCCTCTTCTCCTCCGTTAGACCGCCATGACAAATTCTTTCAGCCACATCTCGTCTCTGCAGAGTTTGTAATACAGACACGTTAGATTTCTAAATTTTTCCATCAACCTCCCCATCCTGGTGTCCCCACAGTGTCATCCTGCTGCCACCCCCAATACTGTGCCCATTGTGCCTCCAATGCCCCAGGTACTATACTGAAGAAAAAATAGTGACCCCAGTAGACATAATTGGGGTCATTTATCAAACTGGTGTAAAGTAAAACTGGATTTAAAAAAGAGCTGTCAAAAATGAACGGTGGAATCGTTATGGGCAACTAAGCCAGTCCTACACGTACTTTACACCAGTTTAATAAATTACCTCAAATGTCCCTATGGTGTCCACAGCAGCTATAATGTCCCCTAGAGTGCCCCCAGTAATAATAACACCCAATATTGTGCTCCAGGCAATAATCCCTGTATAGTGTCCCCAGAAATAATAGAATTGCCCCTACAGTGCCTCCCTAATAGCAACGCCCCCCACGCTGCCCCCACACAGTAATTTTACCCACACTGCCCCCACACAGTAGTTTCCCCCACACTGCCCCCATATAGTAATTTCCCCCACACTGACCCCCCACAGTAATTTCCCCCACACTGACCCCCCACAGTAATTTCCCCCACACTGACCCTCCACATTAATTTCCCCCACACTGCCCCATATAGAAATTTCCCCCACACTGCCCCATACAGTAATTTTCCCCACACTGCCCCATACAGTAATTTCACCCACACTGCCCCCACATAGTAATTTCCTCCACACTGCCCCCACATAGTAATTTCCTCCACACTGCCCCATATAGTAATTTCCCCCACACTGCCCCATATAGTAATTTGCCCCACACTTCCACCACACAGTAATTTGTCCTTATACTGCCCCCACACAGTAATTTCCCCCACACTGCCCCCGGGCCCACACAGTAATTTCTCCCACACTGCCCCCACACAGTAATTTCCCCCACACTGCCCCCGGGCCCACACAGTAATTTCCCCCACACTGCCCCATACAGTAATTTCTCCCACACTGCTCCCATATAGTAATTTCCACCACACTGCCCCCATCCAGTAGTGTCCCCCACACAGTAATTTCCCCAACACTAACCCCACACAGTAGTGCCCCCAAACAGTAATTTACCCCGCACTGCCCCATACAGTATTGTCCCCCACACTGCCCCCACACAGTAATTTCCCCCACACTGCCCCCCACTTCCCCATTTAGTAATTCTGCCCCACACAGTAGTTTCCCCCACATGGCCCCATATAGTAATTTTCCCCCCACATAGTAATCCCTCCCATAATTATTTCCCCCACATAGTAATCCCTTCCATAATAATTTCCCCTCACACAGTATCCCACCATAATATTTTTCCCCCACATATCCTCCTGTGTCCCTCAAAGTTGGCACATAAAATTAAAAATAAAAAAATAAAAAATAAACTAAAAGAAAAATACTCACCACGTCCAGGCGCTTGCTCGCAGAGGAAGGCGCGCACTCTTCACTGTGCTGCTGCGTCCCGGCACAGGCGCGCGCGATGACGTCATCGCGCACACCTGCGATGGGATTTCACTACCGCATAGGCCTCAGGCCTATTAGGCCTGAAGCCTATGGTGGTGATCAGCAGCGGGGCAGGCAGGGAACTTTGCGCTCCTGTGCCCCGCCGCAGTATGTGGGAAGCACTCATTGTATTGATGGAAGCACTCATTGCTTCTGGGCCTGGCACCCCTTGAGAGCCGGCCCCTTGGCAAATTTAAGTTTAGTTTCTTATAATTTTAATCAAGTTTTGGGTCCATTTAATATTAAATATTTAATAAATTAAATTAAAAAAATTACCTAAGACAGGAGAGAATCGGCCAGTCTTCTGG
Source organism: Bufo bufo (assembly GCF_905171765.1). Taxonomy (NCBI): domain Eukaryota; kingdom Metazoa; phylum Chordata; class Amphibia; order Anura; family Bufonidae; genus Bufo; species Bufo bufo. The sequence continues at coordinate 181,507,130 of NC_053397.1, read as the reverse complement.
TTCGAGAACGTGGCTGCGATGGAGAAAGTATTCCAAAAAACAATTTCTCTCCACTTGGAGACGAATCCTGTCAAGATTGATGCAAGTGCGGAATCGGCTGCTCATCGAGCCAGATACTTCTGGGGGAACCTGCCTGGTAGCTACAGACAATGAGAAGACAAAGCTTTAAGATTAATTGGAGCCCGGAAGAGTCGCGAAGTTCAGAAAGATTCAAACGATAACTACCAGCCCCTGATCTCTTCGTCAGGGAAAACATCACGAGTTCCCAGTCATCATGGATGGGAAGGAGGACATCCTGTGGTACACGGAGATAAAGAGGGTCTTCGGATTTCCCCCGCACTATACGGACGTCTCAGAACTGAACCACTGCTCCCGACAGAAGCTCCTGGGAAGGTCATGGAGCATCTCGGTTATCCGGCATATAAGATTACATTATTATATAGAAGAAAAAATAAATAAAGCCCCTTCGTCACCTGGCTCCCAAGTGCGATCATCATTATCAAGTGCTGTCTGCATGTCACTGATGTCCTCCTCAACCGTCTCTGGGTCAGGAGCCTGACCGCTCGCAACACCAGCTCCCACGCTACTCTTCTCATCACTACTTGCCCGCCTAGTAGAGGAAAGGACAGAGGCTGGTTGAGGACAGGTGAGGGCACAGGGCCTGCTCCCGGGCCATGCCAACTAAGAGTTGTGTCTTACAAACCCACCGATTGTTGGCTGGGGGTGTCTGATGTCACTTGGGAGGAAGTGGGTGACCGAGTTAACCAATCTAGAATCGCTGGGTTGCTGGTCAAGACACAACTGCTAGATGACACCGGGAGCTCAGGCCTCTCGCTGAGACTCCTGCTTCCATGCCCCCTTACTCTGCTGCTACCTCTGCCTGCACCAGAAACATTTATGCCTCTGCCACTCCTCTGTGCATGGCCTGGCACTTCTCTGTCTGACATACTTTTAGCTGAACTAAATAAATTAAAATCAAATTAAAACACCACTAAAAGCGACAAATATATTTTTGTACTGAAATAGGCCACTAAACGCTTTCAACACATATAACTGCAGAAGTGAACTGAGAATATATTTATATTTTTGTACTGAAATAGGCCACTAAACGCTTTCAACTCATATAACTGCAGAAGTAAACTGAGAATATATTTTTCTTTTTGTACTGAAATAGGTCACTAAAAGCATTTACCACAAATAACAGCAACAGTGAAGTGCGTATATATATATTTTTTTGTACTTAAATAGGCCACTAAAAATTTTGCTACAAATAACTGCAACAGTTAAGTGCGTATATATTTTTCTTTCTGTACTGAAATAGGCCACTAAACGCTTGTAACACATATAACTGTAAAAGTGAACTGAGAATATATTTTTATATTTGTACTGAAATAGGCCACTAAATGCTTTCGCCACAAATAACTGCAATAGTGAAGTGCGTATATACTTTTCTTTTTGTACTGAAATAGGCCACTATTAACGCATTCACCAAAAATAACAGCAACAGTGAAGTGCGTATATATTTTTCTTTTTGTACTGAAATAGGCCACTAAATGCTTTCACCACAAATAGCTGCAACAGTGAAGTGCATATATATTTTTCTTTCTGTACTGAAATAGGCCACTAAACGCTTGTAACACATATAACTGTAAAAGTGAACTGAGAATAGATTTTTATATTTGTACTGAAATAGGCCACTAAATGCTTTCGCCACAAATAACTGCAACTGTGAAGTGCGTATATATTTTTCTATCTGTACTTAAATAAGCCACTCAACGCTTTTTCCTCATATAACTGCAGAATTTAAATGCGTATATATATTTTTATTTCTGTACTGAACTAGGCCACTAAACGGTTTCACCACAAATAACTGCAACAGTGAAGTGCATATATATTTTTCTTTTTGTACTAAAATAGGCCACTAAAGGCTTTTCAACATAGCACTTGCACCCCAATAACAAGAACAAATTGCTGGAATGACAGAGCTGTATAATGGCTATTTGGATCCCCAAATAATCTTTCCCTTCACTTGTAAATCGCTTTTCTGGCACTAGCGCCTTCTGACGTCTCTCCCTGCACTAAGATGCTGTGAAATGATTCCTCCCTATCCTTTCCCTGCACTTATAAAATGTTTTTTTTCAGGTTTTTTTTTCACAATGAGGTTTTCCCAATTGCTGTCCCGAGCGCCTTCTCACATCTGTCCCTGCATTCAGAATGCTGGAAAATGTCTGAATCTAAGATGGCCACCGTATTAACAGGGCTGTGACATCAGAGGGCTGGCTGGCTGCTGATTGGCTGCATGCATGGCATTATGGGTCATCCCGCCTTCCCACAGTTCTTTGCTCCATGTCCTCACATGTGTAGCCGCCATTTTAGCCGCCATTTTAGGAAAAATTAGTTGCGAAAAATTAGTTGCGAATCGAACTTTTCCTGAAATTCGGATCGAATTCCACATTGTTAGCTTCGATTCGCTCATCTCCACCAACAATCTCTGAGGTTTTTTTCCATGAATATGTGTGGGTGGTTACAAAGACTTTCTCTTTCCCCTGCTCTGCAAATGGAATGAATAAAATTGCTGCCTTGTCTGCAGTCTGACTGCTGGGACACTCATATTATATGTGTGGGACTACAAGTCCCAGCTGTACAGAACAATAACATTGCTGATACACACAGGATCTTCCCCCTCCCTGTTCTTGTGCAAAGCTCTGCAGATAATGGAAGAGTGCATTGGAAAGAACTCATCCAGTCTTTGTCAGCTCTGTGTTTGCAGGGTGAGGAAGGAGGGAAGATCCTGTGCACAGCATTTGTCTCTTCAGTGTCATTGCAACGGGCGGCCGCACCCCAGTGCCATCTATATCGAGCGACCCAGGTGTAGGAATGCCAAGTGTTATAATGCGGCCTAAAATGTCTCTTTCTGTGTGTCACGGTGCTCCTACCTGGATACTGTTGGACCCCAGGCTTAGGCTCCGAAGCAATAAATAGGGGGAATAATTGAGGGATAAAAGAATAACTGGAGTCCAGACCTTGACATGAAGTTCAATGGCAGCTTTACTTTGCATAAACGTTCTCCAAACGGTTTACAGGCTTTGTCTTGGTTCCAGCAGGTTTTAGCATGAAACTGGCATGCAAACTCCACTCTGCTATATCTGTTTCTCTCTGACTCTGCTTTACTGACAGGTTGGCTGTATAACTCAGCTTCTTCTGTATGCTGCACTTCACTTTGTAGTCTGACTCTAGGTTATGCCAGGGAACTTTCCTCCTGGCTCCTGAGGCTTCTAGCTTTGGACTCCATGGCCTGCTCTGGCTGGCGTGGGCACGTCCAGCGGAGACGTGCCCCTGCACACCCTTCACCTAGCTGAGGATAAGCTAAACTGGAACTAACTGGTCCCCACCCTTCCTGCAGGAAGTAGTTCAAGACCACTTCTCTCTGGGGGGGGGGGGGGTTAGAATCGAATGGAAAGTTCTATTCCCTCTAAGTACAGCTCTGCCGTGTTTGCTGCCACCTGCTGGTGAACTAGGCACATTACATGAACATAACAGTTGCATAACAAAATAGGAATGCACATTGTGGTGAACCTGGAACAGAATATATAGATGACATTGTGTTAGACCAATAAAGACTTGCTCCAAACAGGACAATCTTCACAGTGGCGTTTGGTGGACAGACACAGACCTGCTCGTCCTGCTCCCCCGGGCCATTAACAGGGTTTATTACAAGTAAATATTTCTACGTCTTATTTGCCCTTGTGCGGTGCAGTTATATATTCTTAAGCATTTTTTGGCTTGTATTAGTGGGAAAAGAAAGGGCTTATTAGCCATTTTGTGTTGAAGTGAGAAAATTACAGCCCTTTTTAGCGAGTATTAGTGGCAAAAATATTAATATTTGCTGTTCAGCGGTGCAGTTATATGTTCTAAAGCTCTTTTTGCCGTGTATTAGTGGCAAAGAAATGTTTTGCCATTCAGCGGTGCAGTTATATGTGCTAAAGCCCTTTTTGGCATGTATTAGTGGCAAAAAATATATATATTTGGCGTTCAGCGGTGCAGTTATACTGTATGTTCTAAAGCCCTTTTTGGCGTGTATTAGTGGGAAAAAAGGGCTTATTAGCTGTTGTGTGGAGATTGGTGAGAAAATTGTAGACTTTTTTGGGGTGTTTTAATTTCCTTTTTATTTTATTTTTTTGATCCAACAGTATGTCAGACAGAGAAGTGCCAGGCCCTGCACAGGGGAGTGGCCGAGGCCTAAATGTTTCTGGCGTAGGCACAGGTCGCAGCAGAGTAAGGGGGCGTGGCAGCAGGAGTCATAGCGAGAGGCCTGAGCTCCCGATGTCTTCTAGCAGTCGTGTCTTGACCAGCAACTCAGCGGTTCTTGAATGGTTGACTCGTTCATCCACTTTGTCCCAAGTGATATCAGACACCCCCAGCCAAGAGTCTGTGGGTTCGTCAGACACAACCCTTAGTTGGCATGGGCCCTGTGCCCTCACCTGTCCTCAAACTGCCTCTGTCCTTTTTTGTTACCTCAGCCAGAGAAGTATTATATGCTGTGGGTTCAGCTCCACTATACAGCGAGGACGAGTAGAGGACAGTCAGCAGCTACTGGCCAGCCAAAATGTGCAGGAGACACAGGCGGGCAAGTAGTGATGAAGGGAGTGGCGTGGGAGCTGGTGTTGCAAGCAGTCAGGCTCCTTGCACGCACCCGATTTCATGCAGTCAAGGCTCCACCACCTGCGCCAAAGGGAGCTGTCTGTCCTTCCCATCATCTGCTGGTCCTGATGCTCCTGCCTTTCCTCCTACTCCTCGTCAGTCATTCCATCAGCAATCGATCTCTGAAGCAATTGCCAAGAGACAACAGTATGCGTGCAGTCATCAAACAGCGAAGAAGCTGAATGTGCTCCTGGCCAAGTTGCTGATGCTACAGTCCCTCCCTTTCCAAGTGGTGGACTCTGCACCTTTCAGAGAACTGATGGCTTGTCCCGAGCCGAGGTGGAAAGTCCCAAGCTGTCATTTCTTTGCCAGAAAAGCAGTACCAGCCCTGAACACGTATGTAGAACAGAAGGTGGGCCAGTCCTTGAGCCTCTCGGTGTCTGCCAAAGCGCACGGCAGCGCCGACGTGTGGACTGTTACTACGGTCAGGGACAATACATGTCATTTACGGCCCACTGGCTGAATGTGGTTCCTGCATAGCCACACCAGCAACTTGGCCAGGTGACGCTGCTTCCGCCTCAATGTTCTCATGCCATTGGTCCTGCAACAATGTCGGCCTCTGCCTCCTCATCCTCCACCGTGTCCTTAGCCTCCACTGCAGAGACAACTCACAGTGCCTCTCCAGAATAACACATGTGTAGGGCATGGCGATGTCACGCGGTTCTGCACCTCGTTTGCCTGGGCTAACGGAGTCACACAGGGGAGGAATTGCTCTGTGTCCTTCATCAAGAAATTGAATCCTGGCTGAACCATACGCCCTGCATGGCACACGTTTTCAATCTGGTTGTCAAGTGGTTCCTGAAGTCTTCCACCCATCTGCAAGACATCCTAAAAATGGCGGGGAAACTTTGCATGCACTTGAGCTACTGGTACACCGCAAAGCACACCCTCCTTAAAGGGACACTGACAGGCCCAATAAGCATAATTATCCTAATATATGCATGCACAGGTCTTCTAATGTGTATTAAAAACATATAAGTATAACCCCTGTCCACCTTATAAATACAGCAAACTCATGTTTTATAACCTGATGTAATCGCTCTTCTTTCTGCCCAAGGGGCGGCGTTTCAGCTTCACTTCTGCCCAGCCAGCCGCACACCAACCGCCGTTTTGAAGCGCCGCCCAGCTCATCAATATTCACTTCGCTGGGCGGCTTCTGCTGTCCCTGACATTCCGAGATCCCGCGCATACCCAATAGAAAGCTTTGGGCATTGGACTCACTTTCAGCTTCTGCGCATGCGCCCGGCACCCTCACTCGCCGGGATCACATTGCGCCTGCGTCCCCTCTGCTTCTTTGAGGCCGCTTCAGCCTCTCTGTTCTGCGCCTGCACCGGGCACAATTGGCCAGCACACAGAAGCCGCCCAGCGAAGTAAATGTTGATGAGCTCGGCGGCGCTTCAAAACGGCGGTTGGGGCGAGGTTGAAGCTGAAATGCCGCCCCTTGGGCAGAAAGAAGAGCGATTACATCAGGTTATAAAACATAAGTTTGCTGTATTTATAAGGTGGACAGGGGTTATACTTATATGTTTTTAATACACATTAGAAGACCTGTGCATGCATAGATAATTATGCTTATTGGGCCTGTCAGTGTCCCTTTAAGCTGCAGCGGCAGAATGGCAAACCCCAACATAGGCTGATATGCGAGGTTTCCACCCATTGGTATTCCACCGACTATACGAACAGAGAAAGGCCATAAACGATTTCTTGATGATCCAAGCCGACAGGAGTACTCCCCTGTGTAACTTTGATGTCAGCCAGTGGCAGCCCATGCGTGACACCTTCGCCAGGACTACGGGATGAACAACGTTTTCCACTGCTTCATGTCCTGGAACAGATGCTGATAAATCTGGCTGGTCAGGGGACTTGAGACGTGGCGCCTAGATCTGACGGCCACATGAGCCCTGTGGGGGCTGAACTGGAGGAGGACAAGGAGGAGGAGGACACTGGAGCACAAGCAATGTGTAGTGAAATGGGTTGTTTTTCTACACAGGTGACAGGAGAGGAGGAGCAGGAGCATTCAGAGGAGCTACAGGGCGATGAGGAAGATGAGGCATAGGACCCAGACACACTGTGTCAGTATGCAGTGGCGATGGAGGCAGAGTCCCTCCAAGTCACTTGCATAAAGGGCCCGATGCATGCTCACTTTCTTGCGTAGTGACAGCCAAATTGTCACCATTTAGCAGAGGGATCACTTCTGGCTCTCCACCTTGTTGGACCCTCGCTACCGGTCCAAAATGGGAGCCTTTTATACACCCGCTGAGAGGGAGGACGAACTGAACTACTATAGAGACATCCTATGTAGTCAGTTGGCCACTGCTTATCTGCGCCATCATCTCGCAGGTCTGACTGGGGGTCTCTCTGCACTCACGTTCCTCTGCCATGGCTGCTGTGGCAGGGTGGAGGGGTAGGAGCAGTTCTTGCTCTATCAGCAGCAACTTGAGTCTAGAGTCGCTGATGAGCAGCTTTCTTCACCTGCCAAGTGAACAAACTACTCACCAGCAGCAACAGCAGACCTAGAGCAGGACCTGAACCAGCAGGTCGTGGCATACTTGGACAGCACCCTGCCACCCCACATTGAAGATCCACTGGACTACTGGGCAGCCAAACTGGATTTGTCGCAACAACTGGCAGAGTTTTTCCTGGAAAAGCTGTCCTGCCCGGCCAGTAGTGTGGCATCAGAGCGGGTGTTTAGTGCGGCGGGGGCCATAGTTACCCCAAGAAGAACTTGCCTGTCCACTTAAAATGTGGAGAGACTGACCTTTGTCAAGAGGAATCAAGCATGGATCAGCCAGGATTTCCACCCACCAATGCCTGATGCAGCAGACTAGATCATCCATGGTGCCACACCAACACTTTGACAAAAGAGACCGGTTTCGTCTGGCTATCTGCCTCAGCTACTATTCTGATGCTGCCACCCACCTGATGCCACACATCTGATGCCAAGTGCTCCATCTTTTACCCACCATCTTCAGCTGGTACTGGTATTGCCACCCACTTCCACAGTATGTCACCTTCCCACTCTGTGGTCTCCTGATGATGCTGCCACCTCTACACTATGTCACTTTGCCACTCTGTCGTCTCCTGATGCTGCTGCCACCTCCACACTATGTCAACTTGCCACTCTATGGTCTCCTGATGCTGCTGCTGCCACCTCCACACTATGTCACCTTGCCACTCTGTGTTATCATGATGCTGCTGCCACCTCCAAACTATGTCACCCCGCCATTCTGTGGTCTCCTGATGTTGCTGCTACCTCAACACTATGTCACCTTGCCACTCTGTGGCCTCCTGATGATGCTGCTGCTGCCACCTCCACTCTGTCATTCTGCCACCCTGTGGCCTCCTCCTGATGCTGCTGCCTCCACCTTCACACTCTGTCATTGTGCCACTCTGTGGCCTCCTGATGATGCTGCTGCCACCTCCACACTCTGTCATTGTGCCACCCTGTGGCCTCCTCCTGATTCTGCTGATGCAACCTCCACGATCGGTCATTGTGCCACTCGTTGGTCTCCTCATGCTTCTTATGCTTCTGCCACCTCCACACTGTCATTCTGCCACTCTATGGCCTCCTCCTGATGCTGCTGCCACCAGACTCTGTCATTGGGCCACTCTGTGGTCTTCTCATGCTGCTTCCTCCTCACCACTACGTCATAGGGCCACTCTTTGGACTTCTCCTGCTGTTCCCACCCTCCCCACTTCATGACTGGGCCACTAGTTTGCCTTTCGGCCTGGCTGACATCATCATTTATTTGACCTTTCTTCTGATCTGTCAGAAGAAAGGAAAAATGAGACGCACAACAGATCCTGTCTATGTAACAGCTGTAAGGCCTGCATGACATGGTTCATATTTTGCATCACAATTGGCTTATGACTTGGTAACCAAAGGCAGGAGTGGGTACAAAACACAAAAGACATGCAAATATTCCATTCACGTGTCATCTTTGTTTTGGATCCACTCCAGTTTTTTTGGCTTTAGCAATACTGATGGATTACTGACCAAATGCAGACCGAGTGAAGGCGGATGCTCCACAGACAGGATCCCTTTTTTGGGGGTTATTGTTCTGACGAATCAGAGGAAAGGTAAAATAATCAGTGATGTCAACACAAACTTACTGCTGGCACCCTGTCCACTCTGTCGGGGGGCTCTACTTGTATAAGCATTTAATAGAACATCTATGTGGAATCAGCTGCCGACGGTGTAAAAGGAGTGCGCTACTTCTTGACGCCAACATTGACCTGTAAGGCTGAGTTATTTGGTCAGTTTTAGCCCCGTAACTGCCCAAATAAGTGAAGTGTGCAGTGATTCTAAAAGCGACGCCTGTCATCTGCACATCATACGGACTCACAGTATTGTTTTACTACCACAGCAGACTCCCTATGTGTGCTACTGCAAGGCGCAGTGTTCTTCAACACTATAAAGGCTCTCTGCAGCCAGAAAATAGCCATTTTTAACGCAATTCGCCACTAATAAATTCGGATCGAACCAATTTTTTTCCAAAAAATTCGTCGAAGTGGCCGAATCAATTTTTTAAAAAATTCGCTCATCTCTATTTATAACGTAGTGGCAGTATTGCTGTTTTTCCCATCTCCCTCCAAGAAGGAGTTAATATAAGTTAATCAGAAAATTATGTGTACCCCAAAATGGCATCATTAAAAACTACAACTTGTCCCGCAAAAAACAAACCCCTTTCAAAGCTATATAAACAGAAAAATAAATATAGCTCTTGAAAAGCAACGATGAAAAAAGGAAGAAAAATGCTTAATCAGTAAGGCCCAAAACAGGCTGGTCACTAAGGAGATAATTATCTCTGACAACCTCTTTAACTAACTATGGTCGGCTGAAATACTCGTGTTAAGTTGGAATACATTGTCAGCTAAAAAAATAAAATTGTCCATTGGCAAACTTTGGGAATTATGCTATATTGACGTATATAAACATTTAGAGGGACATTTACCAAATCTGCGATGCCAGCTTTGTGACATACAAATACCGCAAGCCATGTAGCGTGGGAAATTGTGTACAATTTTTTTTTTCTTCTTTTGGTTACATTTTGTGACTTTTGATGAGCATTGCCACAGATTAGAATACTTGTCAACAGTTATTCTAAGCTGAACATACCTGCACTCATCAGATCGCAGAAGGTAAAACAGCTTAAGGCTGGGTAAGAACCAGCTTGGGAAACTGGTTGGGAATCCCTGGTTCCGTTGACTTCAAATCCCCCAAAATTATTTAAATATATAAATGCTAAAAAACCTAGGTCTGAGCAGGTGAGTCCACTAAATAATGGTAAATGGGGGGTAGCCACTGAAGATAAGGAAAAGGCAGAGTTACTAAATGTTTTTTTTAGCTCTGTATATACAAAAGTAGAGAAAGGAGCTGATATCTGTGGTGATGGGGCTGTTAGTACATCCAGTAATATACTCACTTGGCTAACTGTAGATATGGTGCAAGATAAGTTAAATAGGGTAAATGTGAACAAGGCACCCAAGAGTGCTTAAAGAGCTCAGTTCAGTCATTGCTGTGCCCCTGTTTATAATTTTTAAAGATTCTCTAGGTACTGGTACAGTGCCAAGTGATTGGCGCAAGGCAAACATGGTGCCCATATTCAAAAAAGGATCAAGGTCCTCCGCAGGTCATTATAGACCAGTTAGTTTAACTTCTGTTGTGGGAAAAATGTTTTAAGGACTCTTAAGGGACTATATACAGGAGTATGTGATTGTAAATAATATTCTAAGGGAAAACCAACATGGGTTTACCAAGGACAGAAGTTGTCAGACTAACCTAATTTGTTTTTATGAGGAGGTGAGAAGTTGCCTGGACAGAGGGGTGGCTGTGGATGTAGTGTTTCTGGATTTTGCAAAGGCTTTTGACACTGTCCCTCATAGACGTTTAATAGATAAAGTAAGGTCTACAGGCTTGGAAAGTATAGTTTGTAATTGGATTGAAAACTGGCTGAAGGACCGTGTCCAAAGAGTTGTGGTCAATAATTCCTATTCAGAATGGTCCCGGTTTAAAAGTGGTGTACCCCAAGGTTCAGTGCTGAGCCCTTTATAATTAAATTTATTTATTAATGATATCGAGAACGAGATTAATAGCACCATTTCTATTTTTGCAGATGACACTAAGTTATGTGGTACTGTACAGTCTATGGAAGATGTCCATAAACTATAAGCTGGCTTGAACACTGAGTGATTGGGCATCAACTTGGCAAATGAGGTTCAATGTGGACAAATGTAAATGCATCTTGGTTGTAATAATCTCTGTGCTTCATATGTCCTAGGTGATGTAACACTGGTGGAGTCACTTAGAGAGAAGGATTTGGGTGTCCTTGTGGATGGTAGATTAAATTACAGCATACAATGTCAATCAGCTGCTTCTAAGGCCACCAGGATACTGTCATGCATTAAATGAGGCATGGACTCGCGGGGCAGGGATGTAATATTACCACTTTGCAAAGCGTTGGTGCGGCCTCATCTGGAATATGCAGTTCAGTTCTGGGCACCAGTCCATAGAAAGGATGCAATGCAGCTGGAAAAAGTACAGAGGAGAGCAACTAAAATGATAAGGGGCATGGAGGGTCTTAGTTATGAAGAAAGATTAAAATAATTGAATTTATTTAGTCTTGAAAAGAGACGTCTAATGGGAGACATGATTAACCTACAGTGCCTTGCAAAAGTATTCACGCCCCTTGACTTTTTTTGTATTTTGTTACATTACAGCCTTAAGTTTAATGTTTTGTTATCCTGAACGCCATGTGATTTATCAGAGCAAAAAAATCTAAGTTGGTGAAGTGAAATCAGAAAAATATATAAATAAAACTATTGTTTAGAAATAGAAAACAGAAAATTGGCATGTGTGTATGTATTCACCACCTTTGTTAGGAAGCCCCAAAAAAACTCTGGTGCAACCAATTACCTTCAGAAGTCACATAATTAGTGAAATGATGTCCATCTGTGTGCAATCTAAGTGTCACATGATCTGTCATTACATATACACACCTTTTTTTAAAGGCACCAGAGGATGCAACACCTAAGCAAGAGGCATCACTAACCAAGACCAAGGAACTCTCCAAAAAAGTAAGGGACAACGTTGTTGAGAAGTATAAGTCAGGGTTAGGTTATAAAAAAAATCCCAATATTTGATGATCCCCAGAAGCACCATCAAATCTACCATAACCAAATGGAAAGAACATGGCACAACAGCAAACCTGCCAAGAGACGGCCGCCCACCAAAACTCACGGACCAGGCAAGGAGGCCATTAATCAGAGAGGCAGCACAGAGACCTAAGGAAACCCTGGAGGAGCTGCAGAGTTCCACAGCAGAGACTGGAGTATCTGCACATAGAACGTCAATAAGCCGTACACTCCATAGAGTTGGGCATTATGGCAGAGTGGCCAGAAAGACATTACTTTCAGCTAAAAACAAAAAGGCACGTTGTGAGTTTGCAAAAAGGCATGTGGGAGACTCCCAAAATGTATAGAGGAAGGTGCTCTGGTCTGATGAGACTAAAATGGAACTTTTCGGCCATCAAAGGAAACGCTATGTCTGGCTCAAACCCAACACATCACATCACCCAAGGAACACCATACCCACAGTGAAACATGGTGGTGGCAGCATCATGAAGGGGGGATGGGACTGGAAAACTGGTCAGAGTTGAGGGAAAGATGGATAGTGCTAAATACAGGGATATTCTTGAGCAAAACCTGTACCACTCTGTGCGTGATTTGATGCTAGGACGAAGGTTCACCTTCCAGCAGGACAATGACCCCAAACACACTGCTAAAGCAACACTTGAGTGGTTTAAGGGGAAACATGTAAATGTGTTGGAATTGCCTATTCAAAGCCCAGATCTCAATCCAATAGAAAATCTGTGGTCAGACTTAAAGATTGCTGTTCACAAGCGCAAACCATCCAACTTGAAGATGCTGGAGCAGTTTTGCAAGGAGGAATGGGCAAAAATCCCAGTGGTAAGATGTGGCAAGCTCATAGAGACTTATCCAAAGCGACTTGGAGCTGTGATTGCTGCAAAAGATGGCTCTACAAAGTATTGACTTGAGGGGGGAAGAATAGTTATGCACATTGACCTTTTCTGTTATTTTGTACTATTTATTGTTTGCTTCACAATAAAAAAAAAAACATCTTCAAAGTTGCTGGCATGTTCTATAAATTAAATGATGCAAATCCTCAAATAATCCATGTTAATTCCAGGTTGTGAGGCACCAAAATACGAAAAAAGTCAAGGGGGTGAATTCTTTTGCAAGGCACTGTATACAAATATATAAATGGGCCATACAAAAAATACGGTAAAAAACAGTTCCATTTAAATGCACTCAAAAGACAATCCTCCGATTGGAGAGGAAAAAGTTCAGTCTCCAGAAGCATCAAAGCTTCTTTACTGTAAGAACTGTGAAGCTGTGGAATAGACTTCCTCAAGACGTGTTCACAGCAGGAACAGTGGACAATTTTAAAAAGGGTTTAGATGAATTCTTAAAAGTAAACAACATTAATGCTTATGAAAATGTGTAGAAATCTGAGTCTCAATTCCTTCTGGGATTCGCGTCCCCACCTATCCCTAGGTTGAACTTGATGGAATTATGTCTTTTTTCAACCGTATTAACTATGTAACTATGTATGTAACTTTTATGTTTTATTTATGATGTGCAACTTTTTAAAAAGTTGTAAAAAAGTTGCATTCACCCCAGGCAACCCCATGGCGTACTTTCACTGACAGTGGAGAAACAATATTGCACTTGCTCCAAATTTAATAAAACCAAGGGCTATCTTCATAAATTTGATGGGCAAAGCAACTCCAGTCTAAAAAAATTGCCTCAAACACCCCTACAATGATAAATTCCCCCTCTAGACTCCACGTACTTTCAAAAGGGACAACATGAATTTCAGCCCCATTGGTTGTCACCTTCGAATTAGCTTCTAAGCAACTAATGGTAAAAACCCAATTATTGATAGAACATGCTGTGAGGATCAGGATTTAACATTATTAAATATTTCTTAATTCAGGTTCACAAGGGGCAAATCTTAACTTTAAAGAACATGTCCCCTTTAAACATTTAGGGAAATGGAAAGTTACTACTCAGCTTAGATAGTTTTAATCATGTGCCATAATCTAAAATACTTTACTATGGTCTTAAAGTAGCAAAGCTATAATGTTGTGGTTGAGTAATCCAGAAACTGTGTTTTATGGAAGTTAGAAACATCAGACTGACCCACACACAGATTATTCACATCATCATGATCATTTCATCATTTCCACACCACCCAATTACTGTGAGGAATGGAATGACAGCAAAATCCAGTCCGTCACTTGGGAGGAGCCGAACCTTTCACCCATTCACAAGGTCATGATTTTTTCCAAGGGTTCCAAACCACACGGCATATTTGTGGCAAGGAGCTAAAATGTGTTTTTTGGACCTGTGTTTGATCGTCCTAGTTTGATTCTTGTGTGTTTGAAAGTCCTGCACATTTACAGAATGTAGAACTTGCAGAACAGCCATTTGGAAAGCTCTAAACATAACTAAGAGTCAATTTTCCTATAATGAGCTCTAATTAATATTACATTAAATACCATTGCTTATAATAGTGTATAGCAGACTATCGTCTTTCAGATGAGCACATTAGCCCAGATGTGAGCCAGGATCCTGTGATATCAATTAGAAGCTTTTGAAGAGCAATCAGAGTCGGTTTCTACATCGCCTTGTTTATATTGACTGCTTTTTCATGGGGTTTTAGAATTTGCCAGTAAAATATTTGTTTAGCATTCGCAAAACTTCTGCAAATGATTTTGCTGTCCGGAAGATAAATAATTCTCAGTACATGAAGCGATACAGGTTTTTTTTCCCCCCAGACGTACAGAATTAATCAGTATTCACTTTACTGCTTGTACTTTTAGAGCTGGAAACTTATTTTAATCAGTCGTTAATTTGTTATAAATTGGGGGAAATCTTGGTTGAATTGAAACCTGAAATATCTTTAGGAAGGTAAAGTCTGGTACCACATAGTCCAACCCATTTATGCCCATTGTATAATGAGTTTAGTTAACTAATACACTTATTACACTAATACACTTAAGGGTCCTTTACACGGGCCAACAAATGAACAGATCATCGCTAACAAGCGTTACTAGCAATGCTCGATAGCAATGATCTGGCGGTGTAAATGCACTGCTGATTACACGATGAATGAGCAAAACGCTTGTTCATCAGGTAATTGTATCTTTTGTGCAACACAAAAGATCATTGTTTCCTAGTGGCAGATCGTGCTGTGTAAACACGATCTGCTCCCGGGAACCAACGAGACAGTATGGGGAAAAGCTATGGCATTAGTGATCACTCCTCCCATAATCTGGAAGAGCTGGTGGAGATCGGTGCATGTAAATAAACCGGTCTCCTCCACTAGCGATCAGCAGATTGTTGAGAAGGAACGTTTCTTTCCCGACAATCTGCTTGATCGTCTTCCCATGTAAAGGGATCAAAATAAAAAAATCTCAAGCTACATAAACAACTTTAATTAAATTTTCATGGTCCGACTTTGAGGTTTTGTACCATCAGTGCCAGGATTTAATTTGGAAGCTCCTAGCAAAGAAGAACTACTCACCATGCCAAAGCTGTATTCCTGGAGTGGAGAAGAAATAGCAACTAGAGATGAGTGAACTGATTCTTTAGAATCTAAATTCTACCCAAACTTTTCTAAAAATTCTGATTCGTTAGATTCAAAATTTCTTGAGATTCAATTGGATTAGATTTTTCCGAGAATAGAGACAGTATTTAAAGTACTTTCAATTCGGGTAGAATTGATTCCTACCCAATTCAAATTTCTCGGCTGACTCAGAAGAATTGGACTTGCTCATCTCTAGATGGGATGCTTCCCAAGCCTACTACATTAATGCCCCATGGTTTCTTCATCATGGTCTTAACTGTACAAAAGCTCAAATATTGATCATAAGGCTATCATGAAGGTTGTGTATATTGTAGAGTTTGCCTTCCTAAAAGATATTTTGAGTTTCATTTCAACCAAGATTAGTCCCCTATTTCTAACAAACAAATTAACCATTGAAAATAAGTTTCCAGCTCTAAAAACACAAGCAGCAAAAATAATTAATCCTGAGGGAATTCTGTACATCTACAAAATGCATTGCTTCGTGTACAAAACAGCATCAATTCTTCTAGGTACACTTCCACACAGTTTTTGAAGGAACTCAGTAGGGAGGTTGTTCCAAACATTTTGGATAACTAACCACAGTTCTTCTATGGATGTAGGCTTCCTCAAATCCTTCTGTGTCTTAATATAATCACACACACACACTTGATGATGTTGAGATTAGGGCTCTGTGGGGACCATATCATCACTTCCTATTTCTTGATGACATTGGCTGTATGTTTGAGGTTGTTGTCCTGCAGCAGGATAAATTACAATTTAAACTATTAGCATATTTTTGAAAACATCCTTACTTTGCAGCATTTTCCACACCTGTCTAGATCTAGAAGACAGTACCCCTTTCTGTTAACTCTAAGTTCCCTAATAGGGTTTTCTAAACTAGCCAACCCATTTCAGAACCAAGGTCTGCAATATGAAAATGAATCACGCAAACAGTTTGTCCACATGGATGTCTAGGACATATGTAGTGGTCTTCTTTTTTATGTTTCACATTTGATTCTATAAAATTATACACAGGGGAGGTATAAAGGATAGTAAGGGTGGTAATGATATGGATACAAAATATACTTTAGCCTCTTCATGATGCAGTGACTTTATTTTTGCATTTTCATTTTCATTTCTCTACCTTCCCAATGCAATAACTTTTTTTATTTTTCCATTCACATAGCCATATGAGGCCTTATTTTTTTGCAGGACAAGTTGTAATTTGATACTTAAAATAACAACTTTGGGGGGGGGGATTTTTTTCTTATTTATTTGCCATATTAAGACCCAAATAACATTTTTTATATTTGCCTATATGGAGCTCATCTTTTGTGGGTCAATCTTTCGTTTTCAGTGATGTCATTATTGGGTATGTATGACTTTTTGCTCACTTTTTATTCATTTTAAGCGCCCCCACTGGACCTGAACATGTGTTCTTTAGATTGCTTCTCCCATACACTACTGTGATTTAATACAGTTTTGTATGGGATATTCAGTATATTCCTATACAGTACTGCCATCTGCCATAAGAATATACAAGAGATAGGCCTGGTAGCCTAAAACAGGCTCAAGCCTAACAGCACCAACAAATGGCTTCCCCAAGCTCAGCGCAGCACTCAAAGGGAAAGCATTCTCAAATGCTGTGGTCACAATTGACCACAGCATCTGAGAGGTTATCACTGATAGCAGGCATTAGCCCTAGGTGTCTGCTGTGTGAAACAGCAGAAAACTGGCAGCTATGGGGCCCTCCCTGATCTGGAGCGGATACCATATTTAAAGAGCTGACATCTGCCGTACATTTATGTATGATGTCATGAAGGGGTTAAAATCATTGTTTCGGAAATGCACTCTATACAATACAAGAATACAACTTGGTGGTAAAAATAATATACATTAGCATATCGGAAATGGTGGTGCATCTGGTTTAGAAAAGCCTGCTTTTTTATATCTCGTCAATAAAACAGGGGGACAAGTGTCTAAAAAGAACATCTCAACATTTCTCTGATGGACCCAGCTAATCCATGCATTGTATAAACAATCAATTCATTTCAGTGGACACAATGTAATGCTTTAATTCTCCTGTAGAGGCATCGCAGTAGAATTGAGCACCCGTCAAGGTTCTCCTGCAGATTACAGCTGGTCACTGGATCAGTGGAACACCATGGGATTGACTTATATCCAGGGAAACCTTCTAGCTGAAAGAAATTGTCCAAAGAAAACAACTTTTTAAATTAAGTGTTTCTACTGCTAAATTTACTATCAGGAAAAAAAACATGCAGCTGGTAAGCACTTGTGTACCTACATTTACAAAACATTGATAGTCACCCATATTATTCTTCCCATGACACTTATCTTGGGGTAAAACTGATAGGAAAATGTCCAATACATTATAAAGCCGTCATTAAATTAGGCTCAGTGACTGTCGATACAATGGAGAAGTAAAGTCAAAACTGGTGTAAAAGAAACATTAAGAGGTTGTTCTGCTTTTACAGTGAAACCTAACCAAAAGACCACTTTTTTGAGAAGACTACTTCCTTATCTAAGCCTGATTTCTTCTTCCACCCTATATTATGCATATCCAACTCTTTGAGAAGACCACCTCTAGAAGACAATTTTTCTATGCAATTTTAAGTGGTTGACTCAAAGAGGTTTCACTAGCACCAGTTTTAGTAAATTTCCCCTTATTTTTTTTATAGGACTAACTACCAAGGAATGGGATTACTTAAACAATCTGTCAATACGAGGCACCAAAATTCAAAGGGATTAGAAAGAATCATCCTGCATATGGAAATATTCTGATCAAAAATGTGAAAATATTTTTAATTACCCTGAACACTGCCCTATACCCAAAACAGGATGGGAGGACTGATTAAATAAATAAATTGCATGTCACATGTCTGTAGGCTTCACTGGACATTTCTGTGACATTTTGGTTAATTGTGACAGAAAAAAAAGTATCTCGCTACTCTATCAAGATTCTTAAAAACTTCAAAGATGACCTTGAGAAAATCAAGAATTTAAAAGTCCACTGCATGAAAAAGACAAAAGAGCTGGAAGCCAAAGTAGAACATCTGGTCACTTGTACTGAACTTGTGTCAGAGAAGAAAGTAAATCTGACAATCTAATCTAAAGCATCAAATAGAACGAGGGGTGCAGTTAAATGAAGAGAAAGTAACATCAGCGTTCTGTCTGTAAACCATTTATAAAATATGCAGAACAATCACTTTGAACGTGTAAAGGATTCATCATCTTGTTTCAATTTTAACATCAAGCTGTGGACACAAACATATACGCTCTTTGTACTGAATATTTTTTCTCAAGCTATTGATAAGCAAGCATTGGATTCAAATTTGCAATACTGTGTCACCGCCTTAAAGAAACCTGCAACTATATATATTTTTGGAAAAATCTGTTTACTGTTGTAAGCTGGCAATGCCATGGATGACCTTCCTCACCAATCTTCTCCTATCAATATATTGCCAATACAACTTTGAGGACAGTTGCATCATTTAGGATGTTCTGGTTGCTAGCGACACACTATAGACTTTTACATGAACTTCTCAGGTCTTCTGGCCAAGGTAAAACTAATGTTATGGAAGTGGGGCAGTACTCAATGCTGTGAGTTCATAAAGAGTCAACTTTCAAAATGCATAAGATACCTAGGGCGTTTTGTCTGAATCTGTGATATAACCTTCCTCTTGACAAATAATAGGACTAATAGAAGAAGCGGGGCAGGCAGGAAATTGTCAGGTCTAGGCTACATATCTGACCCTGTCAATATTGCAGCAGGTGGGCAATTCTTCATCTGCAGAGACAGCCCACAAAGGTGAAGAAACCCTGCTCATCTCTAGTATTAATGTGTTGGCCCTAACATTGGCTGATCTTAACAATGAGCACTTCATGTGTCGACAAGATCCCTAGAAGTTCATCCATTCCTGTGAACATGTAACTGAGAAACCTAACTATACCAACAGAAGAACATTCTGGAAAAACGCCATTGTTATGAATGCCATGAGCTGAAGTCACCTTGACAATAACCATTCTTATTAAAATGATCAACACAACAGTGTTCATTCCTTGAACTGGAAATGGTGGCTCATTCCAGACTTTTGGGGGGAAAAAACATTGTGATCAAAGCATCATTTTAGATCATTTTCCTATGCAGATCTTAAATAAAATGTAACTTGCCTGCTTCTTTCCCTAAAGTCAATATTGATAATAGATGAAAGATTAAAAATGAGTTTTTTCCACAAACTAAACAATAAAGTTACTATTTTTAGTATCATAGTTTGAAAGCTATCATCTATCATAAGAAAACCTGAGATAAGAATCTGTCATTTGCAGAAAAGTTTGTGAAAGCCAAGTACCCTTAGGATATTTAATATGTAACTAAGGATAAAATGTATTATAAACTTTATATGATACATCTGTCTGTGTTTTTTGTATTTTACAAATGTGTGGGATGCAGTAACCTAAATGTCCACCACAATAGCAAAAAAAAAAAAAAAAAGACACGGCTGCATGTCCACAGTTATACATTGATCTATTACTGCAAGGCAAAAATTTATTGAAAATGTTTGAGTATACATTTTGATCAGCATGCCACTTTATAGCAAATTCTTTCAAGTGGGTCCTACTCTATTGGGTTCAGCACTGCATGACTGCAAAGTGCAGGTGCAAAGGCAAAAAAAAAACAAGGTGGCCATGATTTGATCAAAATATGTACTATGAACTTCATGTATATTTTCCTATACATTATTCGATTAGAAAAATGTACTGTATAACATGTGGATGTGAGGTCCACTTTTTTTTATCCAGTTTTAGTGTACTTATATACATACTAGCATTGTACAATTTCAAGATAAAGAAGACAGCAGTCTCCAAGGAGGATTTGTTTTAAGGGCAAAGTATTGAATAATCTAATACAGGTAAGAAAACTAGAACAAATATGTAAAAATATAACTTCTACCATCTTGGAGGGTACATGGTTGGACAAGGTTGAAGAGGCTTACAGGAGTACCAACTCAACTGATCCTCCACTGGGCCCAGGCTCTGACACAATAATGGACCCCACAGGTCCAGCAGAAGACAATACCAGTTGAAGCTGACACTGGGGCCAATTAATTGCCAATAGGGTCTATATTTTAGCTTTGTTTCACAATCTTGACCTCACTGATAATACAGTACATCTTGTGTGTGCAATGATACATTTAAAAGTGGATCTAAGAGTCAGTGAAAATCTTAAGCCCGTAGAAGATTGGTTGGAAATTTTTAATAAAGACTAATTGGAAAATGTTTTTAGCCCTCAATAACTACAATGCAATCATTTACAAAATGCCCAGAGAGGTGTCTATAGACTTTAATAACTGGAACTTTTTTAAATTTATTTGGCTATTTTGCTGCACTTTGTTCTTGACCAATAAAGCTTTCTTTTTTTCAATAGGCTTATAGTTTGCAAAAATAGTTTAAAAAATGTGATTTTGTAAATTCTAGTTAATCTCTCTAAAAATAAAATACCGGTAGTATAAAGCTGGCCATGTACTTTACATACTTTAAGGCTGAGAATGCATGTGCTGAATTGGGAGAGAGGAATATAGTAGGTCAATATCAGACACCTTTGGCAGAGGCCTGTCTTCCCTGAGAACAAAAAGGCATGTTGGCATGTTAAAATGCCTAACCCGTATCCTTCGTTCTTCCTACACATTGAAGGAAAGTCAGGAGACCACTATATATATTAGATGGTAGGGTGGACCCACTTAAATTGGTAGGGTCAGCTAAGATTAATTTATCATGTATGGCCAGCTTTACATAAAATAGATTTTTTTGGCGTGTTCTTTATCATATACTGTTAATTTCGATACATTACATGACCAATGTTTCGGGCTACAGCTAGTTCTATGGCAACATTTGGTGAGAAGAGGCTTTTTGGAGGGCACTGACTCCTTTTGTGTTCTCTGGTTGGTCTTCTTGTTACGTCAGCTTTTGACCTGTTTTCTAAATATGGAACTTGTGGGGGTTTCACAAATACATGGTGGGCAGTTGCAGGGGTGCACCACCAATGAGGCCAGGTGAAGCGATCGCCTCAGGCAGCACCAGGTAGGGGCAAGAGAGGGGCAGCCGAAGGGCCATGGGCTGAAGGGAAGGGGTTAGGTTAAGAAATTGGCACTAGGGAAGGAGGGGCACCGTTTCAGTTTTCGCCTCCAGCAGCAGAAAGCCTAGGTACACCCCTGAGCAGTCGTTAATAAGGTTGGAGGTTAATAAAAGATCTGGGAGTTGAAGCACAAGGCAAAAAACTTGTTCTAATGAAGGAGATTTTGTGGGGGACATAAAAGGTCCAGTCATTCAGAACCTACCCTTTGAAATTTGTAGGGACTGTCTCTATTTTTGAATATAGCCTGGGTAAATTCGGGCTGCCCAGGGCCAGAAATGGGCAGGGCTTACATAATCCCTGCCCATAAGTAGGCAGCTCTGGGTAGGTTTGGGCTTTCCGGGATTGGGGCTTACATGCCCCAAATTTACCAATTACAATGTTGGTAAGTATGCTAACACTGAAGACAATAAGCTTTAGGTAAGTGTTACATAAAGATACTGACTTGTGTTCAAGCCTACAACCTCATGGTTATGTTTTCACTAACAGGAAAATGAATATATACAAGTAGACTTCTGACCAGGTAGATGACCTCAGAAATATACATTCTAGCATGTGTAGTCTTTGAGGCCATAGATAGACAATATGTATGCTGAAACCTAGATTCCCTAGTATTCTCGACTGCTCTGTAACGAGGAGGAGGTCAACATAAGGCAGTAAATATTTTATAGATTAAGTTCTCTTTAAGTCATTTAGAAAACAACCCACAGAAAGTTTTAGGATGAAACTCATATGTGTTCACAAATCTATAAACTCTGTTTCCTGTTAACACAGAGAACACGGAAATCTGCAAAGATACAATGGAAACCCACCAGGCTGGGTTATTATAATACCAGAAAACTAAGTGATTACTGCTCTAAAGTCAGAACTTACTGCCAAATTCCGGAGCAATTGAAATATATGTTAAACTAATTCAGACAGACCAAAATGTTTCAGATTGCAGCAGTCCAACCAAGAAAGTACCTGACCGTGAACCAATTGAGTCTTACCATGCTATGTAATGCAGGCTCCTATTTCATCAAACATGCACTTTTTGGAATGTGGGAGGAAAATTAAGCAAGGATAAGGTTTCCAGAAAATAAAAGAGTCCATGATGTGAAAGAGTAAATGGAGAACACTAACTGGGACCATTAGGCTCTTCCTGTCTTCTAACAATATGAATCTAGACATCACATTGCAGACACATCTGATGGGTTTTGCCAACAGCGTCATAACCATCTTTTCAAAAACCACTACTGCTGAAAAAATCCACATTGGCAGCCATTACTATGGCTTAGTGAGTAGTGAAGATGGACACCTCAACCTAACCTGGCAAGCAAATAGCACTAAAGTAATTTACTTCTTTTGTCCTGGATTAGAAGACAATTAAAATATGGTTGTCTTAAATAACTCTAAATCATACAGTAGTTCAAGGGAACTGTTGGGATTTAGCTCTGTCATGAAAATGTTCATTACTTGTACCAGAGATGTAGCTTGAAGCTCATCTGCCCCAATGCAAAATCTGTAACAGGGTCCATCCACTTACCTTGTGCCAGTTATAATCCTGGCACCTTCTTATATTCAGATTGACCTTTGGGTGACAATGGCAGCTGTGCTTGAGTGTTACAACCACTTTTGCACCTCTTGGTCTGTACATAAATGGAATTGAAAATGATTGGCTAGCAGTAATAATCACCACCATTTTGAAAAAATACACCCTGGGTCAAGTAGACCTCCCAGCCTCACAGTGTTCAGTTTTATACAACGTATTCATATTTTACTTTTCACTATAGAAATCTGAAAGGGTTTGTGATTTCTTCACTAAAGTGCACTCATAAAACTCCAAAATTGTCTTTTAAGTTTGTCCAGTTGGACACCTATGGCAACTAGTTTATTGAAGCTTATGTGGCTTTACACAGGATAGTATTACAGATATGTAGGGACTGTGTGTACTCCCCTATTGTGCCTTTGTGAGTTACTCATTGATTACAGCGGATAATATCTCCATAATATGGCATGCAATGGAGCAAGATTCAATTGTCATGGACTCTGTAAGTCCTTTGTAGTGGTACCATATTGGCCTTTGACTTGACAAAATAAAGTAATTTATTCTACGGGAGCCTGGCATGTTTACTCTATACACCTCCAATATCTTTATATAATATTTCTCTACCAAAAAGTGGGAGCTGTTCTTTGCACCAGATTTCTGCTTTGGGTAAAGCATTGTCCAGCTGTATTCCATTTTTTATACACTCACCTAAAGAATTATTAGGAACACCATACTAATACGGTGTTGGACCCCCTTTTGCCTTCAGAACTGCCTTAATTCTACGTGGCATTGATTCAACAAGGTGCTGATAGCATTCTTTAGAAATGTTGGCCCATATTGATAGGATAGCATCTTGCAGTTGATGGAGATTTGAGGGATGCACATCCAGGGCACGAAGCTCCCGTTCCACCATATCCCAAAGATTCTCTATTGGGTTGAGATCTGGTGACTGTGGGGGCCATTTTAGTACAGTGAACTCATTGTCATGTTCAAGAAACCAATTTGAAATGATTCGAGCTTTGTAACATGGTGCATTATCCTGCTGGAAGTAGCCATCAGAGGATAGATACATGTTCTCATTCTGTTTACGCCAAATTCGGACTGTACCATTTGAATGTCTCAACAGAAATCGAGACTCATCAGACCAGGCAACATTTTTCCAGTCTTCAACAGTCCAATTTTGGTGAGCTCGTGCAAATTGTAGCCTCTTTTTCCTATTTGTAGTGGAGATGAGTGGTACCCGGTGGGGTCTTCTGCTGTTGTAGCCCATCCGCCTCAAGGTTGTGCATGTTGTGGCTTCACAAATGCTTTGCTGCATACCTCGGTTGTAACGAGTGGTTATTTCAGTCAACATTGCTCTTCTATCAGCTTGAATCAGTCGGCCCATTCTCCTCTGACCTCTAGCATCCACAAGGCACTTTTGCCCACAGGACTGCCGCATACTGGATATTTTTTCCTTTTCACACCATTCTTTGTAAACCCTAGAAATGGTTGTGCGTGAAAATCCCAGTAACTGAGCAGATTGTGAAATACTCAGACCGGCCCGTCTGGCACCAACAACCATGCCACGCTCAAAATTGCTTAAATCACCTTTCTTTCCCGTTCTGACATTCAGTTTGGAGTTCAGGAGATTGTCTTGACCAGAACCACACCCCTAATAGCATTGAAGCAACTGTCATGTGATTGGTTGACTAGATAATTGCATTAATGAGAAATAGAACAGGTGTTCCTAATAATTCTTTAGGTGAGTGCATATGGTTAGAAATTTTTTAAAAAAATCCATACTCCCCCACACCAGTCCCTACACTGTTTCAATGCTGATCCGGTCTCCACTTCCTGTTTCCACCTCAACACTCAGGAAAGGCCCACTCAGCCAATCACTTGCTGAGATAGATCTCTGCTACGGTCAGTGATCGGCTGAGCAGTTATATCCGTTGTTTTAAGACTAGTTAGTAAACAGCAGTGGAGACAAGAGCAGCATCAGAATGATAGGGATTGGTTAGGGTGAGTATGGCTTTTTTTTTATTTTTCACCCACTATGAATCATGAATAAAAATTTACTACCATTGGACAAACCCTTTAATAGAGAGTATCACACAGCTCAATAAGGCATGTGGACAAGGACTGTTCCAATGTTTAAATATGCATTAGGGGTTGTCTCGCGTAAGCAAATGGCATTTATCATGTAGAGAAAGTTAATACAAGCCACTTACTAATGTGTTGTGTTTGTCCATTTTCCCTCCTTTGCTGTCTGGATTATCTTTTCCATCACATTGTTCACTGCTTGTTTCCAGTAGTGGTGACCATGCTTGCTTGCAATAGGAAAAAACCTATGCGCACTCCTGTGGTCCCAACCACCATTGAAGCCAGCCCTTTTTCCTTCAGTGTACAAGCACGGCCACCACTGCTGGATTGCAGTGTATAATGAGATGGGAAAATGAATCAAGCCAGCAGAGGAGGCAATATGGACAATAACAATACATTAGTAAGTGTCTTGTATTAACCTTAATATAATAAATGCAATTTGCTTAAGTGAGACAACCTATAATGCACATTTGAACATTAGGACGGTCCTTGTCTATATGCCTATTCTATGATCTCAGAGATCATAGAAAAGTCGTTAAGCAATAAATCAAAAGATATCATAGTGCGTAAAAAGAGCAATTTAATGATGAATTAAAGGGAATGTTCTATTTGCATAATTTGTTTTATTAATCAGATGTTACTCTATAGAAGAGAAATAGTGTGTCTGTTCTTTTTTTAAATATTACATCTATTTATTTAGGGGATGCAGCCCTATTGGAGGCACACACGTCCCTCCTATATCTCCTGACTATACAGTCCTGGTGTGTGTGCTTTATGGAAACCTAACTAAATGGTAGGTAATTGTCAGTGAAATGTCATAGATTATTAAAGTCTCTAGGAAGTAATACAGGAGTACATCCCCTTCCTCAAAAAATAGGGAGCGACAGAGGAGCTGCATAAAGAGCTTTATCTGTGTTTATATTGTACGATGTGTCCTGCCATATATATATATATATATACATATATATATATATTTATAGGCCTAGCAATATGACAGTGCTAACAATAACTTGCCCATCTTCTAATGATGAGATGACTCTGCTCATCCTGACTCAATCTATAGGAGAAAACTGTCAAGTAGGCTGCAGAAAACTGGAAATATCAGCTTATTGTAACTGTCCTAGTGGGCAGTGTAAAAGTAATATTTCAAGATAATAAAACATTAAAAAACACAATCATGTATATAAAAATGTTGAAAGGAATTTGTTAATCCTTCCTTACACTACAGAATTCTGGGGTTAAAAGGGTTTTCTGAGATTCTGATATTGATAGCCCATCCTCAGGATAGGTCAATTTCAGATTGGCAAGAGTTTGATTCCTGACACCCCCGCTGATCATTGGAACACTGCAGCATCTTTCTAGACCAGTGACATAACATTCAGCAGTCACATGGCCTAGGCGCAGCTCAGTCCCATTCAAGTGAATGGGGCTAAGCTACAATAGCAAGCATGGTCACTATCCAATGGACGATGCTATGCATGGTATACTGCGAGGAACTCACCGGAGCTCCACTGTCTTCTCAAACAGCTGGTTAAGGGACCTGAGGATAGGTCATCAATATCAGAATCTCAGGCATTTTCAACTTTTTGGGCTTATCCGTGTGAAGACTTTGTGACACCACTTATTCCAATTTTGAGTAGGTGGGAAAGTGGATGTGGTTAGCCTGTTGAGTTGAGTTAAGCCAGATTTATCAACTGCAAATATTTTTCAAAAGGTGCAAAAATTGTCGCAATCTTTCTCCGGTAAAGGGGTGGTGAACTGCTTTTCAGAAGTGTTAGACCTAAAGGTTCTCTGTACTTTCACACGATTTGATTTAATTTAATAGAGAATGGTATAATTAACACATTACTAAATCACTTATTTAAAAAATCTGCCTGCATCCAAATGAAAAAAAGCTGTACATTCATGGCCACTGGGGGTCACACTACCACCTAACCTACAGTCCACTGCCTGTTGTTAGGCTAGATCCGTCTCTAGTAACTGAAACACAGAAGATGGTTCACAGGAAATGGAGGTGTGATATAGCTGAGCTCCTGGGCTTGACATAACTGCTTCTACACTGTTTCAGAAGAGAAGCTCCTGTGTGTCTAAAAGTCTGATCTTACCCTTTTTATCAGCTTTCTGGGCTCCCTGGAAGAAAACAAACACAGTGGGAAGTAAGGGAAGTGAGGTCATTGCATACAGTACTGGCAAGTTCCACAGAAGGGAGAAGCCTCCTGCTTGTGAGCGAAATGCACCTAGCTGAGCAGCTGAAACATGGAATAATATGGCTGAGGAAGACATTAGAGAAGCCAAAAAAGACCTATTCCTTCACAGTTATGATTAAGCACACTCCTTATGCAATTTTTGAAAACACAGGTGCGCTTTAAAGATGCCCCAAATTTAGCAAACTTTGTGCAACATTCGATAAATGTGGTACAAATTATGGCAATGCGGACTTCTGAAAGAGATGCCCCTATATGTTTATAATAAGACCTCAATTTAACTAATATAATAATAAAAAAAATTCTGATGATACATCCCTTTAAGCTATACCACCCACCCCCCATTACATATGTGTGGATGATAGCAGCATCTCATTTTATAAACGGCATATATGGTATCTACAAAAGAACAGAAAGGGACTGTCAGACTAGTAAATCATGGGGTCATCTTCTATATTTTCCTAATGGTTAAAGCCCAAGTAATGTAGACCTTTTGAAAGACATTTCAGTCATAGCAGATGTTTTAATCCCGGTTAATCTAGAGAGAATTATATTTAGCGAATTGTAAACAGATATGGATAAATGGTAATGTTTGTTAACAACTGGACCTCACACCCACACAATCTGCCTGACATGGAAATCATCATTATTATTGTGGTTAATCATTGGAGTTGGACCTACATAAGTAGATGAGAAATGATGGAGCTTTGATCTTTATTTTTGGCTCATTCAACATGATTAGGTCTGGCTTTGGCCTTAAAGGAATTATCAGAGAGTACAATAAATGTAAGCACCTTAGAAAATGCCATAAAATCTTAAGCCAACGATTACCTATCAAATCCAGCCGCAATGACATGCTGTACATGCTAGCATCAATGCTTGCTGCAGTGGTCACATGTACTGTAAGTATGGCACTTCATTGCTCCCAGAAAATAAAGACTAGTGCATTGGCGTTGGAACAGCAGGGGACTTAAAGGGGTTGTTGGCAGCTGTATCTTCTGTTAGAAGCTGTGACAGTAAAAGGGAGAGAGCTGCAGCAGAAAGATCAAGCCCCCCTGAGCTGTGATAGTGAGAGAGCTGCAGCAGAAAAGACACACCCCCTGAGATTGGACACACCCCCTGAGATCGGACACACCCCCTGAGATCAGACACACACCCTGAGATCGGACACACCCCCTGAGATACACACCCCCTTACCTGCCAGCTTGAAATAAATCTAGAAGAGCAATCAGAGCAATGAATGGGGAGATCTCTGGATCCATATGAGGTACAGGGCTGGTTCTAGCTTTGTTAGAAAGATATTGTTATGTACTATATGATGTCTGATTTTTATGATTTTCATGTTTTAAATTAATCATGGAATGACCCCTTTAACAGATCATTGGTGGTTTGTTATTTTAGGTATTTTTATACTCTTCAACAGCCCCTTTAACCCCTTCACTATCCTATACCATAAAGGATGCTGGCATTAGCTCCTTCACTATCCTAGACCATACAGGATAGTGGCAATAACTCATTCATTACCATAGACTATAAAAGATGCTGACATTACCTTAAACCAGGGATTCTCAACCTGCGACCCTGCAGCTGTTGCAAAACTACAACTCCCAGCATGCCTGGACAGCCTACAGCTATTAGGGCATGCTGGGAATTGTAGTTTTGCAACAGATGGAGGGCCGCAGGTTGAGCATCCCTGCCTTAGACTATAAAGGATGTTGGCATTAACTTATTAATTACCCTGGACTATAACATATGCTGGCATTAACTCATTCACTACCCTGAACCAGCATGGATGTTCCATTCACGAGTGCAGGGTGAATCGCCAACCAAATCCTTCCTGTCCCATGCACGACTATCTTACTACATGTGGCTATCTTTTGGGCAATAGTTTGAATATACAGATTCATAGTCAAAATGACTAGGAGGGAAAGTGTAGGAAGAGGAAGGATTTTTTATTATCTGTGGACTAAGAAGGCAACTTACTGTGATATTACCTTGTAGATAGTGTGAGGCTGTAATTCAGCTTTAAGTAGATTTAGGGCTCGTGCACACAACTATATTATGCCTTAAAGGGGTTGTCCCATGAAAAATATTCTATCGTTTTTAAACCAGCACCTGGATCTGAATACTTTTGTATTTGTATGTAATTAAAATTATGTTATTCAATAAAAATGTATCTGTATAGTGCCACCTGCTGTTTTTTTTTTTCTTATTTCTTTGACCTGCTCATGCTCAGGTTCATCCTTTAACTGCCTCCTGAGCTGTGATAGGTAGAGCAAGGACACGCCCCCTGAGCTGCAGCAGAAAGGACACGCCCCTTGAGCTGTCAGCTTGATATAAATCTAGCAGAGCAATGAATGAGGAGATCTCTGGATCCATGTGAGGTGCAGGACTGGTTCTGGCTTGGTTAGAAAGATATTGTCATGTGCTATATGATGTCTGATTTTAATTGTTTACATTAGTCATGGGATAACCCCTTTAATAATCTTCTAATTCATGCTACCGAGCCCTCAGAAGTGTATGGGACCCTAGTGTACCTCCATTTTCTTCCAATATCAAGAGGCATGCAAACGTCTACTATTGGATTCTGTATCAGTCAGAGAGAAAAATGATCAAGGCAAGTCCCATCAGATGGTATACTTTGGATATATTCTCTCTTATGCGCAAGGGGCGAATGTCTCAATAATGGCGCACTATACAGAGGCACCATAAGGCGGCACCTTTCGGTGCACGTGGAGAATCTAAGGGTCCATAGCATTGCAGAGAATCCATGTGTCTCTGAGCACCAGGCAAGGCCTTGATCTGTTACTTATATAAGGTAGTAGGAGATAATTGCTTATTCTTTATAGGTATGTGGCAGGCACAGCTCAAATAAATAAATCACTCTCTACATTTCATAGACCCTGCTCCCTTCTTAGCGCTGCAAAACTCATTTGATCTCCAACTGTTTTATTAATTTTTTTTTTTAAACTTTAAATCTAGTGATTTAATGTCACCCTACAATTAGGAAGGTTAATTGGCCGGTTAACCTTTTGCTCCTACATGCTGCAGACTGAAGGTGTTCTCCTTCACTCCACATCCCTGAATGACATTCTGTTTGTTTTTAACATCCTGTCAATTACCGAACAAGCTGATTCATTTCACTAGTCCAGAAAACATGATGTCACTTATCTCATAAATTATCCCTCACTGGTTTATGAATTCTTTTTTTTTTTTTTTGCAGCATATAATCCAGTTTCTATAGCTGTATATTAGATATCAGGAGATTTTAAAGAAATGTTGTGTTAAAATATTAAACAACAAATGCACAGGGGGCAATAATAAACGGATAATGCCCTAGACGTGGTATCTTTTTTTTTAAGGGTACTTTCACACTAGCGTTAAAGTTTTCCGGTATTGAGTTCCATTCTAGGGGCTAAATACTGGAAAAAAAGCTTCAGTTTTGTCCTAATGCATTCTAATTGGAGAGCAATCCGTTCAGAATGCATCAGGATGTCTTCAGTTCAGTCACTTTTACGGTATTTGGCCAGAGAAAATACTGCAGCATGCTGCAGTATTTTCTCCGGCCATAATTCCGGAACACTTGCCGGAATGCCAGATCCGGCATTCATTTCCATTGAAATGTATTAATCCCTGATCCGGTACCAAGTGTTCTGGAAAAACGGATCCGGTTTCCTGGTTTGCGCATGCGCAGACCTTTAAAAATGTGAAAAAAGTAAATACGAGATCCGTTTTTCCGGATGACACCGGAGATACGGATCCGGTATATCAATTCATTAGTCAGACGGATCCGGGTCCGGAAACAAATGGTGTGAAAGTACCCTAAGTTGCAAAAGCCAATTGCTGAGCTTCACCCATCACTTGTGCACATATCTCTGCACAGGAGCACATGGGATTGTCCTATACATCTTGATATTTAAAGGGGTTCTCTGGAACTTAAATGGGTTGGCCAATAAACAAAATGTAGAGATGAGCGAATTTCATATTTTGAAATTCGTTCACGCTTTGTTTGGTGGTATGAACAGAATTGCGTTATGGATTCCGTTACCACGGACCATTACGCAATTCTATGACGGAATGCATAACGGAATGCCTCTAAAGGCATTCCGTTATCCATTCCATCATAATAGAAGTCTGTGGGCTGCAAAACGGATCCGTGCCATTTCCGTTATGCAGGGTAGTCCCTCTCCTGCATAACGGAAATGGGGCGGATCCGTTTTGCAGCCCATAAACTTCTAGTATGACAGAATGAATAACGGAATGCCTCTAAAGGAATCCATAACGCAATTCACCTTTTACCAGTAAACAAAGAGTGAACGAATTTCAAAATATGACATTCGCTCATCTCTAGTCACAATACATGGATTCTCTACTCAGTGAGGCTGCAACACTGGAATTATGCAAACAGTGATGTCATATGTGAGTATAATGCACATATGATGTCACAGTACTCAAATAATGTAGTGATGTCACAGCACAAAAATAAAATAGCAAACAGCAGAAGTAATCATGAGGTTCCATAATAGAACTTACAATGTGGTTGAATTAAAGGAATTGTCCTGCAATATCTGCTCGGCGGGGGGTCGGCACACAGCAGCCCCGTGGATCAGCTGTTTGAGGAGGTGTGCGCTTCTGCTTCCTCCTCATTACACTGCCCGTCATCTCGGAAGTTATGGCGGTGCAGTGTAATGACAGTACTCATTCCATTCACTTAAATGGAACCGCTCCACAAAAGACGACACGTAATGTACCTTTCAATGTTTTCCTATGGTTCACTATGGTTGCTTGTTGCACCTCTGGATTCTCTGGAGCAGTGGTGTCCATGTATGACCACCGTTCCATTTAAAGGGCATCTGTCAGCAGTTCTGTACCTATGACACTGGCTGACCTGTTACATGTGCGCTCGGCAGCTGAAGGCATCTGTGTTGGTCCCATGTTTATATGTGCCCCCATTACTGAGAGAAATGACGTTTTAATATATGCAAATGAGCCTCTAGGAGCAACGGGGGCGTTACCATTACACCTAGAGGCTCTGCTATTTCTGCAACTGCTGCGCCGTCTGCACTTTGTTTGATTGACAGGACCAGACAGTGTAAATGTCATCACATCTGGTCCTGTCAATGAAAATGCAGAGAACGCGGCAGTTGCAGAGAGAGCTGAGCCTCTAGGTGTAATGGTAACGCCCCCGTTGCTCCTAGAGGCTCATTTGCATATATTAAAACATCATTTTTCTCAGCAATGAAAATGGGACCAACACAGATGACCTATCCTGTGGACAGCTGATAAATACTGTTTGTGTGCCAACCCCTTTGCCAAAACATTTGTGAAAATGTATCAAAAATAGGGTTCGGAGTCATCCATAGCAACCAATCAGATTACTGCTCTCATTTCTTTGTAACTATCTAGGAAATGGAAACAACAACCAGATTGGCTACTGTTGGTAACTCCTAGACTAGATTCATACACAGCATTTATATCAGGTATTTATGCAAATGTATCCTTTTTTGGTTTCTTAAAATGGCAGCTGTCACACCTTTTTTTGGTAGGAAAATAGGATTTTTTTTTTTCTTTTGGTCTTTATAAGCCCACTGACATTTCTTCCACAACCTAGCATACTCTAAGGGGTGGGCAACCTCCGGCACTCCAGCTGTTGTGAAACTACAACTCTCAGCATGCCTACGTGCTCTGCTCTTCTCAGAACTCTCATAGAAATAAATGGCGCATGCTGGGAATTGTAGTTTCACAACAGCTGGTTGCCCACCCCTGCTATGGGGTGACTTATTTGATGCATTTATATTTTTTTTTTAAGATGTCAGAAACAAACGTTTGTAAAGGAGGCCTTTGTTTCGACAAGTCTATTGCTTACAATGCATGGTGGCTCAGTGGTTAGCACTGGTGCCTCGCAGTGCTGGGATCCTAGGTTCAAATCCAACCAAGGACAACATCTGCATGGAGTTTGCATGTTCTCCCTGTGTTGCGTGGGTTTCCAAAGACATACTAATAGGGAACTTTGATTGCGAGCCCCATTGACAGCTTGATGCTAATGTCTGTAAAGTGCTGTAGCATACATAAGAAATAAATATATGTTGGGCAACTGTAGATTTGCATTGATATAAATCAGCGATGGCCAACCTTTGGCTCTCCAGCTGTTGCAAAACTACAACTCCCAGGCTGCCTACAGCAGGGCATGGTGGGAATTGTAGTTTTACAACAGCTGGAGAGCCAAAGGTTGGCCATCCCTGATATAAATAGTTGCCCATCACGTTCAGTGGGTACGTCATAATCCTGCAACAAGGTTCTCTTTCCTCAACTAAGATTTAATTCCACTTACAGTGAATTATGTTCAATGTAGGTCAGGGGCATAGCTATAGGGGGTGCAGATGCATTCACACCTGAGTCCTAGTACCTAAGGGGACCCTAGGATTGTTCGTGGCACATGGAAGATGGGGAGACCTGTTACAACTTTTGCAATGGGCTAGGACTTACAAGTTACATTTTTGGTAAATATATGATACTATACTCTAGTTATGGTTATGTTCTCAGGCAATTTATTTTTGAGAAACAAATGTCGAGGTCACTGGTGAGAGCCATAAACATCATACAATCAAAGATCACTTAAAAAATGTTGATCTCCTTGGTTGCACGTTCCTCTGTAGATCATAGTTTACAGATTTGTTTTCCTTGAAATTCTCTCCAAGGTCTTTTCCTATGTATTTATGTAATCTTTTCTGGAAAATTACCCAGATTTAGAGCAAAGGTGTGTTAGTTAAGCATGAAATGAGAGCTTATACATGTGATTACATGATCAGAAGTAGCCAGATGGTGTATGTATACGAGGTTAGGAGAATGTGAGAACATGTGCCCCATAGAAGAGACAAGATTATGAGATCAGGCAGGTGCCTCTTCTGCATGGACTTGGTCTCTCTCTTGTTTTATGAAGTGTAATGAATAGACCAGAGTTGTTGTTTTTTTTTTTTTTTTTATGAATACAGTTCTTTAAAGATTCCTGATTTCTTTTTCATAAAGTCAAGTCAAAAAATACAGGTTTGGCTGGATATTTGGAGACACCACAACTTGTGCACCTCTATAAATACCATACTTCCTCTTCCTCCCACTGGAGTCTTCCTTGGTTCCAAGTTAGGGTGGTCCCTCCATAAACCTGTGGTCCTAGCCAAAATACACAACAAATGACACATCTACAAGGTTTATGTACCTGGCTTTGCTATGTGCATTTTGAGCAGGATATCCATAAAGCACCTTAAAGTGCTTTACTAGTAGAAGAAATCACACAAGCTAAACACCCCACCCCATAGCAGACAGCTCAAAGACTGCTTTCTCCAAAGACAACCAAGAACTGGTGTCATGTCCAATGTCTTCATGGTTTCTATGCACTTATTGTTAGTGTACATCTTATAGCTGTTATGGCAGTGGGGGTGTCCCTCCTGACTCCCTGCGGCCAGGCTTTAATGTAAGCAGCCCCCTTCTCATATGAGCTTTGTACTCTTATCATCTTCTGTTGAACCCGGGCAAAGATTTAACTTTTCACCTACTGTTTGTGTATAATGACAAGGATTCAGACTGGAAATTAACCTCTTGTTCTTATAGAGATAGATAAAAATATAATAAAATATTTACAAATAATGTGAGGGGTGTACTCACTTTTGTTAGATACTGTATGTCTTGAAGTGAAGTTGAACATTGTCTGATAGATGACTGAAGGGTAAGTAGCATAGATCCATACAGACAACCATATTGAGTCAAAACAATTGGATATTTGAAAATAACGTGCCAATTTAATTTTTTTTTCTCCAAAATATTTACAGTAGGTTGTTTACAAATTACCAGCCATTGTCTAAAGGTTTTAATTAGTATGATAATTATGACGGGGGTCCACAATAGATTTTGCTCAGGTGTTTCCACCAGCAGTCATCTACTGTACTTGTCAAGGTGGATTTACACAGGGCAGATTATCGGGAAGATAAGTCTGCCGATCACCCGTTGATTTGCTCGTTCATTGAGTGAAATGATCGCTAGTGCAGACACCTAAATTGTCATTTCTGGGCAGCATATGGTCCCGTCCCGTCTGCTGCCCAGAAAAAATGTAGCTGTATGAGGATGAGCCACTTCAATAGCGATCTCTCGTCCTCATACTGTGGAGGTGATTGCTGCATGTAAATGTACGTAGTACTTCACCTCCACTTAACGAGCAGCTGACTGTCGGGAAGGAACAGTTCCTTCCCGACAATCAGCTTTAGCTTGGTAGGTGTAAATGCGCCTTCACACATCAATGTTACTGCATGGGAATAAGGTCTTATGGACACGACCACGATCGGCCCCGAAATACATGGTCCATGTGTCGGCCATATCTGCCAGAGCTACCATACCGCCCCTGAGCTGAACTGACTGTATTATAGCAATGGATGATACAGTCAGTCTCTATCTGATTGTGGAGCAATTATACCGTACTGACATCATCATGTGCGTATACCGCAATAGCCCTGAGATCAGATGTGCCCATAAACTGTAAACAGTGTGGGGACCAGAGGATGGAAAAAGCAGGAGGACTGGTGCAGAGTGAAGCAGGTAAGTATGAATCTTCAGGGGGCAGGCTGCGGGCGCTCGATAAAAAAATATTAATTACCGGAAAACCCCTTTGAGATGTTACCGCAATATTCACTTTAATTCTTCTTCTTGTATGACTGCTCAATAAAACTGCAAACCAGCACAAAGACGCATGAAGTCTCTTAATTGATTAGTTTGCTCTTGCACTTTGTCACTTTACTTAATAAGTACATTTTTTAGTTCTTTTCTCACTTATATATGCATTTATATATTTGTGTATGTTTTCTTTATTAATTATTTATTTTTTGTCATTATTTATTGGCATATTTATTATATGCTTCCAATGCACTAGCACTTTATTTTTATAACACTTCAATATACACTTTCCGTTGTAATGCAAATATGTAAAATTATATTATTGTGATGCCTGTGTGATATACAGTATATATCCTTTTATTATCACATTGATATATAATGACCACTCTTGCTACACTGATGGGACGCTCGATACACGCTGATCTCCACTCGCTGATGTGTACCTGTATCTTAGTAACCGGAGGACGATTGCGGTCGCGTGACTGGCCATCACGTGATACACCGTGATACACTTCCGGTTTGATGCAGGCGGCACATCATGCTGGGGGAGGTATATACGCGTCTCATGCCGCCACTACACATCGGTAGGCAATTTTCATGATTTAGATAATATTTTGATTGGTGAGCTATGTATTTAAATATACACACTTTCAAGGAGAGCTGCACCCCCAGAGGAAGGCTTCGCTGAAACGTGCGTTGGGGTGTGCGGTTCTCCTCAGAGTTTTCATAACATGATAGGTATGTAGCCTATGTTACTTGTGGTTTATTAGTTGTATTGAGCTATCTGGGTTGGAGCCCCTCTCCTTTTGAATTAGATACCTGTTTGACCCGTCACTTGCACTTTACTAATAGGTAGTGAGTATCTACACTGCTCAAAAAAATAAAGGGAACACAAAAATAACATATCCTAGATCTGAGTTAATTAAATATTCTTCTGAAATACTTTGTTCTTTACATAGTTGAATGTGCTGACAACAAAATCACACAAAAATAAAAAAATGGAAATCTAATTTTTTAACCCATGGAGGTCTGGATTTGGAGTCACACCCAAAATTAAAGTGGAAAAACACACTACAGGCTGATCCAACTTTGATGTAATGTCCTTAAAACAAGTCAAAATGAGGCTCAGTAGTGTGTGTGGCCTCCACGTGCCTGTATGACCTCCCTACAACGCCTGTGCATGATCCTGATGAGGTGGCGGACGGTCTCCTGAGGGATCTCCTCCCAGACCTGGACTAAAGCATCTGCCAACTCCTGGACAGTCTGTGGTGCAACGTGACGTTGGTGGATAGAGCGAGACATGATGTCCTAGATGTGTTCAATTGGATTTAGGTCTGGGGAACGGGCGGGCCAGTCGATAGCATCAATGACTTTGTCTTGCAGGAACTGCTGACACACTCCAGCCACATGAGGTCTAGCATTGTCTTGCATTAGGAGGAACCCAGGGCCAACCGCACCAGCATATGGTCTCACAAGGGGTCTGAGGATCTCATCTAGGTACCTAATGGCAGTCAGGCTACCTCTGGCCAGCACATGGAGGGCTGTGCGGCCCTCCAAAGAAATGCCACCCCACACCATTACTGACCCAATGCCAAACTGGTCATGCTGGAGGATGTTGCAGGCAGCAGAACGTTCTCCACGGCGTCTCCAGACTCTGTCACGTCTGTCACATGTGCTCAGTGTGAACCTGCTTTCATCTGTGAAGAGCACAAGGCCAATTTGCCAATCTTGGTGTTCTCTGGCAAATGCCAAACGTCCTGCACGGTGTTGTGCTGTAAGCACAACCCCCACCTGTGGACGTTGGGCCCTCATATCACCCTCATGGAGTCTGTTTCTGACCGTTTGAGCAGACACATGCACATTTGTGGCCTGCTGGAGGTCATTTTGCAGGGCTCTGGCAGTGCTCCTCCTGTTCCTCCTTGCACAAAGGCGGAGGTAGCGGTCCTGCTGCTGGGTTGCTGCCCTCCTATGGCCTCCTCCACGTCTCCTGATGTACTGGCCTTTCTCCTGGTAGCGCCTCCATGCTCTGGACACTACGCTTACAGACACAGCAAACCTTCTTGCCACAGCTCGCATTGATGTGCCATCCTGGATAAGCTGCACTACCTGAGCCACTTGTGTGGGTTGTAGACTCCGTCTCATGCTACCACTAGAGTGAAAGCACCGCCAGCATTCAAAAGTGACCAAAACATCAGCCAGGAAGCATAGGAACTGAGAAGTGGTCTGTGGTCACCACCTGTAGGACCACTCCTTTATTGGGGGTGTCTTGCTAATTGCCTATAATTTCCACCTGTCGTCTATACCATTTGCACAACAGCATGTGACATTGATTGTCACTCAGTGTTGCTTCCTAAGTGGACAGTTTGATTTCACAGAAGTGTGATTGACTTGGAGTTACATTGTGTTGTTTAAGTGTTCCCTTTATTTTTTTGAGCAGTGTATTTATGATATACGGTATTTGTCTATTGGTGACTTTATATTATGGACTTCCCTTGTTACAACATTTATAGAATACTATTGTAGTGCCATACCTACTGTAGTTTTTATCTCTGATAATCAAGTTATGTTATATTTAATCATGTAATAAAGATGTTTTAACATTTAAGCCATTTAGACTCTAGTGTCTTTTTGTAGTTATTTCTCCTTAAGGCCTCAAGCACACGACCGTTTTTTTTTGTGGTCCGCAAAACGGATTTCCGTTGTTCCGTGATCTGTGACCGTTTTTTATTCCGTGGGTCTTCCTTGATTTTTGGAGGATCCACAGACATGAAAAGTGAAGTCAAGTTTGCATTGAAAATGATAGGAAAAACGGACACGGATCACGGACACGGATCACGGACGCGGATGACTATCTTGTGTGCATCCGTGATTTTTCACGGACCCATTGACTTGAATGGGTCCGTGAACCGTTGTCCATGAAAAAAATAGGACAGGTCATATTTTTTTCACGGACTGGAAAAACGGATCACGGACGCGGAAGCCAAACGGTGCATTTTCCGATTTTTCCACGGACCCATTGAAAGTCAATGGGTCTGCGAAAAAAAAAAAGGAAAACGGAACAACGGCCGCGGATGCATACAGCGGTCGCGTGCATGAGGCCTAAAAGAGCAATTAATTATCAAACTGACTGTACACATATACTGTACCTAAGGATAATTAGACCATAAAATGAGCATTAACATCTTACCCACATATCCCCATCCTGACATATCTTCTGTTTGGCACTGATCATATGTGCTTCATATGTGGTCTTATGTATAATCATGTCATCATTTCATCTCCCTAATATCCACATACATAGATAAATAGTGGCAAAGATAGATAGATAGATAGATAGATAGATAGATAGATAGATAGATAGATAGATAGATAGATAGATAGATAATAGATATTAGATAGATAGATAGATAGATAGATAGATAGATAGATAGATAGATAGATAGATAGATAGATAATAGATAGATAGATAATAGATAGATAGATATTAGATAGATAGAAAGATAGATAATAGATATTAGATAGATGATAGATAGATAGATAGATAGATAGATAGATAGATAGATAGATAGATAGATAGATAGATATTAGATAGATAGATTGATATTAGATTTATAGATAGATATTAGACAGATAGATATTAGATAGATAAATAAATAGATAGATAGATAGATAGATAGAGATATTAGATAAATAGATAGATAAATATTAGATAGATAATAGATAGATATTAGATAGATAATAGCATCTGCTGTGTTGCGATATACTTTTTTTTTATTATTATTATTATTATTATTATTATATAAATAGATAAAAAATAGATATGGATAGATAAATAGAGGGAAAAGTGCTAGAAGGAAGGAAGGTATAAATGTAGATGCTTTGGTTACTCTGTAGCAGAATAATGCCCTAATATTAGGACACAAAGTAGCAGAAAACCCCTGTACAATGCTGCTGATAACGCTGAAATGCTGCTCTATAGGAACCCGATCCACAGGCCAAATATATATCACCACTGCACAGAGGACTGCCGGATGCATACTGCAGCATAGAAAGAGGGGAATATGTGTAATATATATATATATATAAACTAATAAGACTGATATCATGTTTATTTTTAATCCCACATTTAGTCAGTTAAATTGGGAGTTACAGGACCTATCCTATTTCACTTTTGGTCTTCATTGTATGTAATATAGTCTGTATTATACTTTTATTGTATTTGCTTTATATATATATATATATATATATATATATATATATATATATATCTTGTGTGTGTGTGTGTGTGTGTATATAATATAATATATATGAAAATAAAAATAACAAAAATACAAATAAAAAAAGGAATAGTAAGGAAAATATTGAGGACAAAGATGATATCTATTTACATACCAATCTGAAGACAAAATCGAACTTCAACCCGATAAATGAATACTCGGATGCCTTCAGTACCTTTAAAACTTTGGTTATGAGGGATCTAAGGAAAATAAACCCCCCAAAAAAGAACAGGTACACAGAATTTGAGTAAAGAAGAACAAAGAAGTATAAAAATACTACAGATAAATAATGGAGCGACTATAAGGGGGGGAGGGGTATTGTTATTTTAGACTATGAACAATACTATAACGAATCAATGAGACTGCTGAGTCATGAAAAAAACTTTAAAAAATTAACATCAAATCCAACACAGTAATATAAAACAGAATTTAATAAATTGGTCCAGGCTGGGAAGAAGCATGGAATTTTAACGATAGAAGAGGCTAATTATATCAATATACAACATCCTAGAATACCTATATTTTACTGTTTACCAAAAGTGCATGAGACCAATCCACCAGGAGGACGCATAATATTGGGTATTGGCAGTCTTACTTCAAATATGTCTAAATATGTAGATGTTATTTTACAAAATTACGTTCAAAAACTTCCAGCTTGAAGGACACGAAACATGTCTTACAGATTCTGGAAACTGTAGAATGGAAAGCTGAATACATACTACGGACCCTTGATGTTACATCTCTATATACTATAATAGAGAATAATAAAGGCAGGGAAGCTACTGAACATTTCTTGAAAAAATAGAATTTTTTACCAACTGAACAAATTCACTTAATCTGGGATTGTATGATGTTTATTTCAAAATCATAATTTTAAATTTAATTTGAAGAAGTTTTTTATTTACAAACGTGGGGGACCGCGATGGGGACAAGATTCGTGCCTAGTTTCGATAATCTTTACATGGGGAGGTGGGAAGGACAGGTCATATACCCTGATGGCTTACTCCACGCAAATCTGGTCCTCTGGAAAAGGTTCATCGATGACATCATTTTTATTTGGAAGAATTTACTTCAGAAATTTTTAATTGATATAAATAAAAACGATTTTTATTTACAGTTCACACCCACCTTTAGTAAGAAGGAGATACATTTCCTTGATTTGACCATAACGATTCAGGATGATCAAATATTCACCCAAACATATTCTAAACCAACAGATAGTAATAGCTTTATATCACTGGACAGTTGCCACTTACCTATATGGCTTATAAATATCCCCCGGAGTCAATACATTAGATTGAGGAGGAACTGCTCAACATTGGAACAATTTGAAAAGGAGGCTGGTAATCTTCACATCAAATTTGAAGAAAAGGGATATAACAGAAATGAACTAGAAAAAATAAAACAAGAGGTAAAGCAAATCGAGAGAAGTACCCTCCTACAAAATAGGGTCAGAAAAAAGTTAAATAAAGAAGAGGAGGAGCTTGTCTTCAACGTCCCTATATAATGAAAAAGATATATATTTTTTTAAAGTACTGTAAAAAGACATTGGGATATTTTGAAGCAAGATAAGATCACAGGGGAAAAATTATCCCAATATCCCAGCTTTATTTTTAGGATAGCAAAAAACCCAGGAAATCTTACAGCTCCATCTGTTAAAATAAAGACAATTATGGGCGACAACCAATATGGCCCAAAAAAACTAAAGGATTTTTTCCTT
Organism: Bufo bufo; assembly: GCF_905171765.1. Lineage (NCBI taxonomy): Eukaryota > Metazoa > Chordata > Amphibia > Anura > Bufonidae > Bufo > Bufo bufo. The sequence goes on along the minus strand of NC_053397.1, from coordinate 181,465,152 downwards.
GCATAATATGCAAAGCCTGTCAATTCCTGAAATGCAATAAACCTACGATTGAAATCGATACTGGACAGAAACGTACAAAATTAAGAACCACCTTACATGTCATTTATTATATCAAGTGCCCCTGTGAAAAATGATATGTAGGAAGGACTAAACGAGCATCAAAAATCAGAATAAGCAAACACATGAGGAATATAAACAAAAACTGTGAAGGTCATCCACTTTCACGCCATTTCAGAGTTAAATATTGGGAGCCTTTTGGGGGCTCTATTTTTGGAGGTATTGAACAAGTAAAACCAGACCCAAGAGGGGCGGGGACAGAAAGTAAATGGATTTACAACTTAAACAGTCTTGCACCTGCAGGGTTAAATCAGGAAATTTAGTTATTCGTCTTTTCTTAAATAGAAAAGGAGTTAGGTATACAATGGAGGTACTAATATGCACATAGATATACCTCATTTTATTTAATTTTTATATAGATAGGGCAATTTTTTATGATCTAAGGTGAGAGAAAGAAGCGCTTATCAATCCCTCTTTGAACGGACTGGTTACCATGGAGACGGACGCCTATAAAATCCTAGGTAGTAAGAACCACAGTTATCCCTGATGAAGGAATCCGAGGATTCCGAAACGCGTCGGAGGAATTGTGTACTCAGGAGGCGTCCGTAGAGAGGAGCGTGTGACGTCGCGCTGAAGGTTCGCTCTCCTGGAAAATCACAAGCACGGCTTCTCCTCGAGCGCGGCGAGCTATCGGCCGGAACCGCGCGCTCGAGAAGGAGGGAGTTGAAGACAGCGAGAGTGAAAGCTAAAGGAACTTGGACACAATCCACTTCACACCACTGACGGAAAGTACTATCTGTGTTCTATGTTAAATCGTTCTATATTTATAGAGTCAGCGCGGGTTCGACTCTTTTTGATTATTAGCTTTTTGCAAAACCAAGGGTATCGGCAGTTAACCCCCACGAACCCAGCAGCAACTGATATTAATTGGGTAATGTGTCTATGACGGCAGCTCTGGTGTAGTTAGATTTTTGTTATACAAATATATATCACCACTGCACAGAGGAGACAGAGGACTGCCGGGTCTTATACTGCAGCACAGAAAGAGGGGAATATGTGTAATATATATATACACACTAATAAGACTGATGCTTATTTTCAATCCCGCATTTAGTCAGTGAAGTTGAGAGTTACAGGACACATCCTATTTCACTTTTCGTCTTTATTGTATGTAATATACTCTGTAATATACTTTTATTGTATTTGATTTATATTTTATTCATGATTTTTGTAATGTTGCCAACCTCCTGTGTCATACAAAGCTGCTGATCTCCCCTGCTTCACATACCCCGGACACATCCTATAAACGCACCGTAAAACTTTCTATAAAAGAAATACATCATACAGAAGACGTAAAAAACAGTAAAGAAATCACTGAAATCCGTCCTTCGCCTAAAGAAAGAAACCTGCACATTTTTACTAATTATTTGCAGGTCTTGTGGAGCCGGAAAGCAAATAAACTGGAAGAAAGATGACTTTATTATCTGAGGATGGAAACCATAATAATTGCGGAGGAGCCGACAGCAGCAGCTTTCAGAAAACTGACCGGCGACACCCAATATCTGCTCGATTTTATGCCGTATTTCTTGACGGACAGAGGAGACTATGAATACTACATGCGTCTTTATATACTCAGTATATGTCACAGTGCACCATATACATACTGCAGCTGGGTGTCAAATGTGCCCCGAGAGGAGTTTGAGACTGTGCTGTGCACTGTACTGAAAACTATTATTCACATCCCGCATAGAAATCCATAAAATGTATTTTTTACATACAAAATATATGGTTTTGTATGAGTATTTTGTCTCATTTAAAAAAAAATGTATAAAATTTTTATATATATATATATATGTATATATATATCTGTCTTATGAGGTTATATATTATATGTGTGTGTGTGTGTGTGTGTGTGTGTGTGTGTGTATATATCTTGTATGTGTGTATATATATTTAATAATAATTAAATATCTTTTTTCATATCATTAGTATTATACAAATAACAGATAATTATTAGTTTGCATCTTTTATATTAAAAAAATTTATACCAAAAAATTTGATTTTTGTCCTTTATAATTACATGAAGATACATTTGAAGTTTCGTTAAAATGTAGACAAGTACAGAGGTGTAACAATAAGGTAATAAGCAGTAAGAACACAGCCTATATGTCCTTATGAACCCATGAGAATATAGTCTGCACGGCTCCGGAGCTTTATAACAGATACCTGTCATTATACTAATTGCTGTGATATCTGCTTGTATGAGGAGGGCAGGAATCTGCTATTTCAGGCTAGACAGGATCTCAGATCACTTCTACAATGATGATACTATAAGGATGTGTAACAGGAAAGATAATATCACTGTCGCCTGATGTGTATAAAGCTTTCTCTGTAATGTGTGAATTGACCCTTGATATAGGGGAAATTTAATCTGAAAAAGTTTGCAGTATAAGACATGTAGATTTTTTTAAATGTCTAGTATTTAAATAATAATAATAATAATTTGTTATTATTATTATTATTATTATTATCATTATTATATTAGAATTATTTGCAGTTCATATCACTGGAAAAATCTTGAAATTCTGTGTGTGATTAATTGAACACATATTGTATTGTAAACTAGGGGCTATCACCCGCTGAAGTGCAGCCCATATTAATAATTAGGTAAATGTACACTCCTGATCTACTGACCAGAGGACCTAGGCTCTCCCAACACTTCTGACTATGACCTTCTTATTGCTGTAGAAAAACTAGGACCCCTAGAACCCAACTCAGCACAACTGACCCTGAAGGATACCTTCATGTTATTCTAATATTATTCTAGATCTGTATCACCTAACTTTATTATAATATAGATAGATATAATATATATTATATATATATATATATATATATATTTATATATATAAAACCTTACAATGTCAACACTATTATATCCTATTATATCTGTCCCTCTTTACTATATAAAGCCCTTTTCCTGTAGGTTTTGCCTATATGTCTGACTATGTAGTATCTTACTTGATTCTATAGCTTCTTCCCTATATTTAGCCTATACACGTCAGTATAGTATGCATCTCTGTACAGCCTGCACCCTGTTATACCCTACACCTCAGTATAGTCTTAGCTTCTCTATGCATCCTCCAATACGGTGGCTCAGTGGTTAGCACTGGTGCCCTGCAGCGCTGGGGTCCTAGATTCAAATCTGACCATGGGCAACATCTGCATGGAGTTTGTATGTTCTCCCCGTGTTTGTCTGGGTTTCCTCCGGGTTCTCCGGTTTCCTCCCACACTCCAAAGACATACTGATAGGGACCTCAGATTGTGAGCCCCAATGTCTATACACCACTGCAGAATATGTCTGTGTTATATATAAGTGAGTCTAATAAATAAATGGCATAGCCTGACTGGAGGCTGTATAGAGATGTGCTAAGGATATAACCATGTGATGCAATTAGGAAACGCAGCGTCTCATTTACCAATAGAAGTCAATGGGGAACTAGGTTTCAGAGACGGACCTGGAACTTCCCAAGTTGTAAGGACTGTTTCGGAAAAATGATCACATTGGTTATACAGTTGAGCAGCCGCTTGCGGTATAAGTTTAACATATCTTACCACGTTTATCACTATTTGAAGTTAATCAGAATGCTAAAGAACCATGAAAAGTTACAACAGTTCAAACAACAGTCTATAAATTTTCACGGGCAAACAAACGCGCCCTAAATGCATGCAGTCAGCACCCATATATTCCCCTATTTATTCTGCACCCAGTATGCCCTGCACACCAGGACAGTATAGCAGTGTGCACTCGTACATGCTTCTCAGTGACTATCTGGACCAGGTATGCTGCTATTATTTGGTTACCCGCACAATACTGTGTCCCCTGCCTAATAATCTGACAGCCTACATCACTAGAGAGCTGGTTTCCCTGGAGAGTGCGCACCCGGGCATGGAGAAGATTTAACCCCGTGCATGCTGCCTCCTCTATAAGAAAACGTGGATTTGATCAGATTGCAGGTAACACGCTTGACTGGGGAGCAATACACACCCTCCATCATCAGTCAGTGCTAGGTGTGTGCCTGCACTTGCCCGTTCACAAACTGACAATTTATCTAACTTTTTGACCTATCCCACTGCCTTCCCTGCCAAGAAAACTTGACAGGTGCAGATTCCAAGTCCCAGCAAATCCTTGTGATTGTGGAAGAGCTGGCGGGTATAATTAGCTTCCCCGATTGCAGTATGACAGCGGAGTAGGTATATCCTCCTCTTTGTTATCCCAGTATTTCACACTCCTCGTCGGTGACATATACATTGTGGGACAGCTGCTCTGATATAAAGTCCTATTGTGTGAAGGGGCTCAGGGGTTCTACAGTCGAATCTGCGTCGTCACATACAAAGGGCAGGGTACTGTGGAGGTGATTTTACGGTAATTGTCGCTTTCAATGCCTTTAATGTAGCATTTGAAGCCTTGTACAAACAAGAGTAAAATTTCCGGAAAGGCCCCCTTCACATGTGTCCGGCGATCCAGTTCAGTTGTCCTCCGGCGTGAAGTAAAATGTGCCGGAATGGTTCTCATACCTCCAGAGCATCAGTTCAGATGTCGAACGTCAAATAGCGCCGGTCCGGACAGGAGATGCTGCATGCTCGGTTTTTCAATCCTGCACTGTCAGTGTACAGATGCCGAATGTGTGCAATGAAGTGCAGGACACATGTATCAGTTGTGTCCGGCTACTGGCATAAAATAGCTGGCCAGAGAGTAGAACAGGCTAGGGTCTCACTAGGGTCACCTGCGCATATATACTCCCCGCTGGAGGAGAACTGAAGCCAGAACTGATCCCATAGTTTTCTGTGGGATCGTTCACACACATCCAGCGCATCATTTATAATACCAGATGTCAAAGAGCGCCGGACAGAAAAATGCTGCATGCTACGTTTTCCTGCCAGGCACTATTAGTGTATGGAAGTAGGATCTCTGCGCTGAAGTGCACTACACATGTATCAGCTGTGTCCGGCTCCCGGTCTAAAACATCTGGCCGAGCACAACTGGTGTGAAGTGGGCCGGATGTGAACTATCTATATACAGTATCTATCTATCTATCTATCTATCTATCTATCTTAGAGACCCTTCACTTATATCCAGTATAAGACCCGGCAGTCCTCTGTCTCCTCTGTGCAGTGGTGATATATATTTGGCCTGTGGATCGGGTTCCTATAGAGCAGCATTTTAGCGCTATCAGCAGCATTGTACAGGGGTTTTCTGCTACTTTGTGTCCTAATATTAGGGCATTATTCTGCTACAGAGTAACCAAAGCATCTACATTTATACCTTCCTTCCTTCTAGCACTTTTCCCTCTATTTATTTATCCATATCAATTTTTTATCTATTTATCATAATAATAATAAAATAACACAACACAGCAGATGCTATTATCTATCTATCTATGTGTGCACTCCCTTACCTCCGTTCCAGAAATTGTGTTTAGGACTCCAATGTCACATGATACAAATTTGATACCCATTCACACAGACACATTCAGTACAAACAGCTAGTCATCTTCTTCCACTCATCTTAGGATATCTTGAGCCACGAGGAAAGGTATAGAAGGATGTGTGTGTGTGTGTGTGTGTGTGTGTGTGTATAATCCAAGGGCAATGGACAGGAGATGAGGCAACCATGGACTTCTCTTTCAGGTGTCTAAAAAAAGGGGGCTGCATCTTAATATTGTCCATGGGAGCCCCTTCCCTTTGTATACACCCCTGACCATGGGTCCCAGGAGGGGGCACCATTAAACCACTCTGGTCATGGTATTGCATTGCAAGGCTAGAAAAAACATCTGAATCTTTGCTCCAGGTAAAGAAAAACCGTACGCCTGGGTCCAAGATAAGTTAAATAAGGTAAATGTGAACAAGGCTCCGGGTCCAGATGGATTACACCCAAGAGTGCTTAAAGAGCTCAGTTCAGTCATTGCTGTGCCCCTGTTTATAATTTTTAAAGATTCTCTAGGTTCTGGTACAGTGCCATGTGATTGACACAAGGCAAATGTGGTGCCCATATTCAAAAAAGGATCTAGATCCTCCACAGGTAATTATAGACCAGTTAGTTTAACTTCTGTTGTGGAAAAAAGGTTTGAAGGACTCTTAAGGGACTATATACAGGAGTATGTGACTATAAATAATAATATAAGTGATAACCAACATGAGTTTACCAAGGACAGAAGTTGTCAGACTAACCTGATTTGTTTTTATGAGGAGGTGAGTAGTTGCCTGGACAGAGGGGCGGCTATGGATGTAGTGTTTCTGGATTTTGCAAAGGCTTTTGATACTGTCCCTTATAGAGGTTGAATAGGTAAAGTAAGGTCTATAGGCTTGGAAAGTATAGTCTGTAGTTGGATTGAAAACTGGCTGAAGGACCGTGTCCAGAGAGTTGTGGTCAATGATTCCTATTCAGAATGGTCCCGGGTTATAAGTGGTGTACCCCAAGGTTCAGTGCTGGGCCCTTTATTATTTTATTTATTTATTTATTAATGATATCGAGGACGGGATTAATAGCACCATATCTATTTTTGCAGATGACACTAAACTGTGTAGTACTGTGCAGTCTATGGAAGATGTCCATAAACTACAAGCTGGCTTAAACACACTGAGTGATTGGGCATCAACTTGGCAAATGAGGTTCAATGTGGGTAAATGTAAAGTTATGCATCTTGGTAGTAATAATCTCTGTACTTCATATGTCCTAGGTGATGTAACACTGGGGGAGTCACCTATAGAGAAGGATTTCGGTGTCCTTGCAGATCATAGATTGAATAACAGCATACAATGTCAATCAGCTTCTTCTAAGGCCATGAGGATATTGTCATGCATTAAACGAGGCATGGATTTGCGTGGCAGGGATGTAATATTACCACTTTACAAAGCGTTGGTGCGGCCTCATCTGAAATATGCAGGTCAGTTCTGGGCACCAGTCCATAGAAAGGACGCACTGCAGCTGAAAAAAGTACAGAGGAGAGCGACTAAACTGGGGCATGGAGGGTCTTAGTTATGAAGAAAGATTAAAAAAATTGAAGAGATGTCTAAGGGGGAACATGGTTAACCTATACAAATATATAAATGGTCCGTATAAAAAAAATACAGAGAAAACCTGTTCAGTGTAAAATGCCCTCAAAAGACAAGGGGGCACTGCCTCCGACTCGGGAGGAAAAAGTTCAGTCAAAGCTTCTTTACTGTAAGAACGGTGAAGCTGTGGCATAGACTTCCTCAGGACGTGGTCACAGCAGGAACTGTGGACAGTTTTAAAAAGGGTTTCGATGAATTCTTAAAAGTAAACAACATTAATGCTTATGAAAACGTGTAGAAATCTGAGTCTCACTTCCTTCTGGGATTCACGTCCCCACCTATCCCTTGGTTGAACTTGATGGACGTATGTCTTTTTTTTAACCGTATTAACTATGTAACCTCTGTCTACGGAGTATAATTCACTTCTTATAGCAAGGACTCATCATTGAATGACCTCCTGTAGGCTTCTGATAGCGTAACCGTTTATCACCTGGTTAGAGGTCATTAATTAGCAGATGCACTTCTGGTAATTATGGAGAACTGACAACTATTATTACCTATTGAGGCAGAGAACACAATGAATTGGGTGTATGTATGATATGTTTATGAGTGTAGACAGTCCGTGCCTGGAATACATGGGACTGCACACAATACATGCAGCACATCTAACCTTAGCTTGCTGGGTTTTATTTCCTTTCCGTCATTGCCCCAGGCTGTAATTTAATTAAAAACATTTTCTTAACTGAAAACCATTGATTGTTTTTATAAATGTGGCTGTTGAATGATGCGGGCCTTGCAACATACAAAACGTGTGGTATCCAATGGCAACCACCAAATATTACCTTTGATTGTCTTAACATGTAAACGGGTGTGTCAAATGACTTGCTGCTGAACTACTAATGGTTAAAGTATGATAGAATAAAGGACTATAGAACCAGTAAACTGGGGTGGGTAGTGCGTTTAGCGGATCACCGATCAATAATGTTGCTTGTAGAACATATTTTCATTAACAAGGGGTAGTTCGAGATAATTAAAGAAGAAATCCCACAAATTTTTTTTTTTATTCTCTGACCTGTTAAAGGTACATGATGTAAATTGTAGTGAAGATCATTTTCTTCCAGGTGACTGTATTTGTGAGTTTTAACCTCACTTCTGATCCTCAGCTGTGTCATGTGATGAAATAACACAGCATCTTATATGTGGACAACAATCCAGTTTCTGAATGTATTCCTATGAGATCCTCAATGTCAGGGCTCATGCACACGACCATATATATATATATATATATATATATTGCGGTCAGCAAAACACAGATCTGCAAAACATACGGATGAAATCCGTGTGCATTGCGTATTTTGCGGAACGGAACAGCTGCCCCTTAATAGAACAGTCCTATCCTTGTCTGTAATGCGGACAATAATAAGACATGTTCTATTTAATTGTGGAACGGACATACAGAAACGGAATGCACACAGAGTAACTTCAGTTATTTTTTTCGCAGACCCATTGAAATGAATGGTTCCGCATACGGCCCGCAAAAAAAGCAGAATGGACACGGAAAGAAAATACATTCTCATAAGGATATATAGAGAAGTATCTGACTTCCTGTCCTGTGTCAGTTGGAGATCAGAGTGTTGGTCACATGACACAGCTGAGGATCAGAAGGGAGGTTATAACTCACAAATACAGGCACTGGTAAGAAGATTACCTTCACCACAGATTACATCATACACATTCTAACAGGTCGGAGAATAAAAAATGTTATGGAGTGCCACTTTAAGAATCTCAGGCGATACCTACAGTTGCTTAAAATGAAAAGAAAACATGATATACTCACCATTTTCTCCAGGACCGTTCGCTGCGGCGCTGGTACAGTACTCCCGCCGTTCTTTGTCTACAAACAGCAGCGGTGATGTGTCTGGATTTTGCAAGTGAACGCTTCAGCCAATCATTGTCCCCAGCTATAGATTACCAAGGACAGTGATTGGCTGCAGTGGCGACGTGCCGTATCCAGATACAGTGCCACCCTTGTCCATGGGCTGTGTATGGTATTGCAGCTTGACTCCATTGAAGTGAAGGAGGTTTAGTTCTTCTAATTGCGTACAACCGTTCCAATGAACACTACAGTCAGTCGCCCCTTAGCCTGTGATGGCTGATAACAGAGAAGCATAGAACAATGCTGGCCATAACTATCGGCTAGCTGCAGACCAATAGCTCATTCAGCCATCACCTATTTCTCTCAGCTTCACCCCAGACACGCACACTCAGTTTGGCCAAGCATGCATGTCTATTGCAATGGAGAGAGGGGAATAAGCTGCTTCCAGACCCCAACAACCTCCATCCTTCTTCCCCTAATTTCTGTCATACACCTAGGTCATTTGCCAATCCCCCCCAAAAAAAATTGAACGTTCGAACAACTTTTATCCAGTCTGTATGCTTGGCTTAGCGCACCTGTACAAGAAGCGGATTCCATGCCGTCTTTCTACGTGGATATTCATGCAGAAAAACCGCAGCGTAATACAGAACCAGCAAAGTGAATGAGATCTGACAAATCTTATGGACACTTTGGGTATATTTTCCATGTGGAAAGTAACCTGCGGTACGGATTTTGAAATCTGCAGCATTGCCATTGTTTCTGTGGATTTGTAGTGCAATGCTGAGGATGAGATGGGGGCAACTTTGCATCAAAATCCCCAATATAGTCCACAAGTAATAAGGGTGGGTTCCTACCACATTTTTCCCATTATTTTCATGTATACAAAAAACGGATGCCACAGACTGATGCCACACAGTGGCATCCATTCACCATAGAGTTCCATTGTAAAAAAAAAAAAAAAAAACGTATACTTTTTTTTACCACTGTAAAAAAAAAACATATACTTTTTTTTTACCAGACTCTGCAGGATACAAGAACGTTGTGTGCTGCGTTTTTGTATCACTTTTTCTTTTTTTTTTGCAACGTATACGTTAAACAGAACCAACCCTAACACATGCAGAGAAATCCGTATGAAAGTCTGCACGGAAATTCTGTGTGTAAACCTAGGCAGGCTTAAGGGTGGTTTGCATCTTTTCTTGAAAAACACACGTCCTTTTTGATGCCGTTCTTTTTGGGAGCAAAAAATGAACGCTGCCTCCAGATGTCACATGCCGGCCAGTAGGAAATTATAAAATGCCTTGCATGCACTGGTTTTCTCTGGTGGCATTGGAAGTCAGTTTCCTAGCATTTTCGGAGATAGGTAACACATGTAGTTATGCCAGTTTTTGCTGACGAAATAAAGGTGCGTCTATTCCGCCCCCCCCCCGGCTAGAGCGATCCCAAAGACTGCTGTACATTCAGGGCACACAGATGTCACTGTGGATCCATGACCCCTCTTGTGTTCAAACGCGCAGGAAGTGAAGTAAGACTGACTTTAATGTCTCTTTAATATTGTCAGCACCAGAGGCCTCGGGCTTAATGAATTAATGTGTTGTAACATTGAACTGGAAACAAAATGACAGATAATGGAAGGAACGCAGTAAAGCTGGGGGGGTGCGGGGCAGTGGTTTATACAACGGGTTTAAAGGTCTTTCATTTACCGACACACACAGTCACCCCCTGGATAAGACTCGCTGTTTGTGCAGTTTGTCGTCGTTCCTTTTATGCTTCCATATTCCTGCCTTTTTTTTTTGTAGGAAATATGAGAGTTTTATGGAATGACACAGGGGATGCAGTACGAGCAAAGTATTGTAAAAGTCAATTCGAAAAAATCCGCTTTGTGATTAATGACCCTGTCACCAAGCGCAGTTTTTTGGAAGTAGCGGGTGCAAAGACATCGCCGCTCCATGTCATTGTACCCTTCCGATGCTGCGTTCATAGCTGATCATCTGACATTAATAACATAGTAGAAAAAATAATAAATAATAAATAAATGAAATTATACTTACCTCATCCATTTGATTGCGACGAGTCGGCCGCCGCCATCTTGATTAAAGATCTAACGTGAAATCTCGCGTGGCCTGTGATGATGTCATCACGTCGCCCCCGCGTAGTGACATTATACGAGCACGGGATTTCGTGCAAGATCTTCAATCAAGGTGGCGGTGGCCAGCTTGTGGCAATCAAATGGATGACGCAAGTAGGATTTATTTATTTATTTTTTGACCGCCATTCAGGAAAAATTCATTTGCTACCACGAAGCTTTGTTGCGAATTGAATTTTCCCTTCGTGGATTTCGATTTGCTCAACACTAATTGTCATATATTCACCTCTACTGATTATTTATTAGACATATTATTCTGCATATGTACAAAAGTACCACTATTAGGTCTTTCATACATGCCGCCTACACCTCAAGCTAAGGCTGGGTTCCCATCTATCTGGCCCACCATTATAGTTGCCCCTCCAGAGTGGCTCAGAAATGTCAGAAGGAAACTGATGCCAAAACTGATCCTATTGAGTTCTATAGGATCGTTACTGGCATCCAGTTGTAACGCTGGATGCCTCTTGGCACTGAATGTGTTTTAAAGTGAACCATTGCACAAAAATGTCACCGATTATCATTTTTTCCACCAATGATATTTTAGGCTTTGGATCAGCTCCCTCTACTTTAAGATCCCTTTACAGGAGAGGATTACGGGGCAATTATCGGGAACAAATGCTTGAATGATCAAATTGTCCTGTGTAAACAGGGATCGGCTGCCCAGAAACAATGAATCTGTATAAGAATGAGCGAGCGCCATGGTGATCATTCATCCCCATACAACAGAGGTGATTGCTGCATGTAAATACAACATCCACCTTGTTTGCCGAGCAGGCAATTATTGGGAATGAACGGGTCACTCCTGATGATTGCCTGCTCAGTTGGCCGTGTAAATGGATGGGATCAGTGACCCCAAATCGTTATCAAGGACATAGAACATTTAAATAGAGATGTTAGACATAAAAAAAGGCTTTTTTGTTAATTCCACATACAACCCCAATAATGGCATCCATTCAGACCTCACTTTTCCTCTGACCTTTTGCAGCACTAGTGAGAGGGACCCGACAGTACAAAATGCACTACTTTTCTGGGATAATTGTATTATAAAAAAAATCTGTCTCATTTCTTCTCAGTAGCGTGCATTACATGCACCATGTTGACTACTACAACTACATGTTCTTGCTATGCAGAAAAAATACCCAGTGTTTCAGGCACAACAGCTCACAAAAAATGAGAGTTACTCAAAGCAACCAGACCTATCCTATGTCCTATTATGCCCTGGAAAATGAAAATTGGAATCTGGTTGCTATTGGCAACCATTCCATTTCCATGGGCACCATGCACCCATCTGTAGCTGAGGCCTATCACATAACAGGACAGGCAGAGCTGCTGCTCAGTCATTTCCTGCTGTAAAGCAAAATCAGAAATGGCCATAATGATATTCTCTATTACATGACAGCACAGAAGGGCGGATTGTGGGGCTGAGCACAGGAACCAGGGCAATTAGCTTTAAGTATGAAGATCCTTTTCTCACTATTTCTAGCAGCAGAATGATCCTGTATGAAGAGGTCCTTTTCACCAGACCCAAGTTATTTTTTCTTGACTGACAGGCTCAAGTATATGAGGGGGTAAAGGGCAGCAGAGTCAGCCTGAGACCACCTGTATTCTGGGAGATGTGCAGCCTTGTGGAATCAGATAACATGATATGTGAATATGAATAATGTTAGATAGATAGATTAGATAGATAGATAGATAGATAGATAGATAGATAGATAGATAGATAGATAGATAGATAGATTCGATAGAAAGATAGCTTAGAAAGAAAGAAAGAAAGAAAGAAAGAAAGAAAGAAAGAAAGAAAGAAAGAAAGAAAGAAAGAAAGAAAGAAAGAAAGAAAGACCTTTAAATCTGTAAATTATCATAATTCCTTTTAGTATACTGAGTAATAGAGCAGATAGAAATATGGATGAATAGATAGATAGATAGATAGATAGATAGATAGATAGATAGATAGATAGATAGATAGATAGATAGATATGATAATAGATAGATAGATATGATGATAGATAGATAGATATGATGATAGATAGATAGATAGATAGATAGATAGATAGATAGATAGATAGATAGATGAGTATATGTATCTGAATATAGAAATATAGATAGATATATGATAAATAGATAGATATTATATGATAGAAAGTAAGAAAGAAAGAAAGAAAGAAAGAAAGAAAGAAAGACCTTTAAATCTGTCAATTAACATAGTTCCTTTTAGTATACTGAGTAATAGAGCAGATAGAAATATGGATAGATGATAGATAGATAGATAGATAGATAGATAGATAGATAAATAGATAGATAGATAGATAAAAGAGGAAAATTAAATAATAAATATATAGTAAACAGATACATGAGTATATGTATCTGAATATAGAAATATAGATATATGATAAATAGATAGATAGATGAAAGAAAGAAAGAAAGAAAGAAAGAAAGAAAGAAAGAAAGAAAGAAAGAAAGAAAGAAAGCTCTTTAAATATGGCAATTAACATAATTCCTTTTAGTATACTGAGATAAAAAGACAGATAGAAATATGGATGGATAGATAGATAGATAGATAGATAGATAGATAGATAGATAGATAGATAGATAGATAGATAGAAACTATAAATTGCCCATTCAAACCCCTCTTGTATATATAGCAAATGAAAAGTTCTATTCAATGTAGAAATATTTACACAAATCCGATTTGCAAAATCCATCTCTGTTACAGAAGGTGGGAGCAGTCCAGTATCGGGATTGTGGAATAGTCCACCTTCTGGACCTGGTGCCACACACAGCAATGCTCGGCTTTGTACAGAGAAGACAGACAGCAGAAGGGGCTAGTACAGGGTCATCTGCAGAGTGCAGGATAGAAAGTTCAGGTCCCGTTGTGGGAAAAAAAGAACATTTACATTTTAATAGATAAAAATACAAAATTTAATATAGCAAAAACTCATACAGAACAACGTTAGAAATGTTTGTGTAGCTTGAACTATATACACTGGAAACACAGCGCATACAAATAGAATATTAAATAGAAAGGACAAGGAAGATTAGTCTACTAACCCTTGTTGTCACTCAGCTTGTCTTACTGTATCTTCAGGTCAGATAACAAATGTTGGAATCTGTAACTTAAATCCCTATTTCCATATATTAAAAAAAATCCACATTCTGGAATCAGAATAATTAAAGGGGTTTTGTACCAATGGGGGCCAACATATTAGCTAAGCTGTGGCCTGAGATCCCATAATACAGGTTTCTTCTAAGTCTTTAGTGTATGGTCTGGACCATACAGTAGGTAAGTGTCTCTGTTCCTTGGAACCTTTCTGTGCACCTCTTGTATAAGTCTTGTGTTGCTTTACATTAAGTCCCAGTGCTTCTGAGTAAACCACTTTGTGACATGCTCCATCTTAAGTACCCTTCTCATCCTGGAGGTAAGTACCAATGGGTTCTCCAGGGCAATGTCCTCTGCAGGGTAAATCAGCGGGCTCCTCTGCTCATTTCCGCCATACCACCATGGGGTCTCCTACTCCTCCTGATTGACCTCACAAGGTGAGTGCAGCTCCTCCAGCTGTTTCTCTGCCTCCTTTGCTCTCTCCTGCTCTGAAAGCTGCTCGCAGCTCGGGATGGAATTCTTCTTAGGGCGACCTTTGGGTTTAGTTGGGGATTCAAGTCCCCCACCTTGTAAAACCTTAAGTACAAACAGATGTATTTTAGAGGAATATCGCACGTAGGTGCACAGAACCCATTTCATGTGAATGATCAATAGAAGATATAGCATTTCAATATTTTGTTTCATCAGACAAAAAAATATTCCAGTCCCCGAAAATTTAGGTCGACTAATTATCTGTCGATTTACAAATAAATATTTATAGTCTCTTTCGATGAAATTAAGTCATATTGGCATATGGTAGTAATGGTAATAATAAAAATATCATTTACTTATGTGTTTTATTGTAATTTCTTATGTCTATTAATTTTTGTAGCTAAAATAATTTATGTTTTTCGCTGCACTTTGAAAACAGAAAAGCAAAACATAAAATGGAAGCGATTCACTTACTATTTTCTTCCATTTCATGCGCCGGTTTTGATACCAGGTTTTCACCTGGAGCTGACTGAGGCCCAGAGATTCTGCCAGGTCTATCCTGGGAAACAGAGGGGAATGCTCGTTATTAAAGAGATAAATGCCTAGATAGACAGACAAATAGATATTCAGATAGATATTTTATATTATAGATATACATTGAGAGCTAAATCGATTCTTCTAAATATCAGGAAATAGATTTAAAGGCGGATGTAGATAGATAGATAGATAGATAGATAGATAGATAGATAGATAGATAGATAGATAGATAGATAGATAGATAGATAATAGATAGATAGATAGATAATAGATAGATATAATATAGTAAATAGATATGAGATAGATAGATAATAGATAGATATTTTAGATTATAGATATACATTGAGAGCTAAATCGATGATTCTTCTAAATATCATGAAAAAGATTTATGATAGATAGATAGATAGATAGATAGATAGATAGATAGATAGATAGATATAATATAGTAGATAGATATGAGATAGATAGATATATTTTAGACTATAGATATACATTGAGAGCTAAATCGATTCTTCTAAATATCAGGAAATACATTTATAGCAGATGATAGATAATAGATAGATAGATAGATAGATAGATAGATAGATAGATAGATAGATAGATAGATATAATATAGTAAATATGTATGAGATAGATAGACAGACAGACAGTGGGACAGATAGATAATTAGATAGATAGATAGATAGATAGATAGATAGATAGATAGATAGATAGATAGATAGATAGATAGATAGATAGATAGATTATAGTAGATAGATAGATAGATAGATAGATAGATAGATAGATAGATAGATTATAGTAGATAGATATTTTAGATTATAGATATACATTGAGAGCTAAATCGATTCTTCTAAATATCAGGAAATAGATTTATAGTAGATGATAGATAATAGATATTATAGACTACAGATATACATTGATAGAGCTAAGGCTATTCTTCCAAATATCGGGAAAAAGACACAATGTATAGTAGATGATAGATAGAAGATAGATAGATAGATAGATAGATAGATAGATAGATAGATAGATAATAGATAGATAGATAATAGATAGATAGAGATATTATAGACTATAGATATACATCGATAGAGCTGAACCTAGTCGGCTAAATATCAGGAAATGACCAGTCATTTAAGAATATACAATTTGTACAGAATACACAGTATACAAATCGATTATAGAATATTATTATTAATATTATTTACAATTGTATTATTGCAATCTATGTGTTTTTATCCAGCAGGATGCTCCCTGGGGTGCCTCTGCTCCTTGTCTGCGGTCCGGATATTACCGCCCTCCAGCGTTTGTCATATAATAGGTTTGTTCTGCAGAAGGCAGGTATAAAGGAATAACTAAAGGGTGAAGTTATTATTATTCATAAACATTATCGGTTTGGGCGAATTGTTGCACATTTAATATATTTTCTAGTGTCATTAATAACATTGTTTCATTTCTCCCCATGCAAATTTAGTGGAAAACGCGAAATACTGTATAATGTTGAAAAGTCTAATCGTGTGAATTATACAATTTAAAATGGATCTAAAATGGCATTTAATGATATTTAGAAACAGAACTACTTAGGAATACTGTACGAATATTTACTTTAAAAACGAGTCAGTGACGATTTATGTAGATATTACTGATGTGCTATCAGGGGACACTACAAGCACCAGCATGCTCAGCCTGAGTCTCTAAAGCCTCGGATTAGCTCATAGAGACGGATCTGTTTCTGGCACCTCAGTCTCTATAGTCCTTGTACAATTATGTCCTAGAGGGATGTGGAATACAATTGCTTCATCGATTGAATTATTTATTTATTTATTTAATTACAGTTCTAAATAAATCATTTCTTTTCTGTAAAATCCCGATGAAGGTGCTAGATAGAAAGCCTAGATATTCATCTGATGTTGTAGATCCCACTTAGTGGATTATGTAAATGGAAGCTATATCTGCCT